>NC_052623.1:158264829-160664829 GCF_016161935.1 Mauremys reevesii
TGCAAGTGATTCTCAAAGGTACAGTATTCAATTTTGGCTTCAGTCAATAAGGCTGACCATTATTTATTGAAAAGGTAGTGAATTCAAATAAAATGTGAGACAATAATAGGAGACTTGACAATAGAATAATACTCTCATCATCCCAAATAATGGTGGTAGCATATCAGTGTCTTTTCTGTGCCTTTGTTACCACCATGACTGAGACTCTTCTTGATAGGCAACCAATGTCTTCTCCTACTCAGCTAAACCACACTCCCTCACTTGTTTCCCTGTTCCTGCCTTGCTGCAGGATAGAGTAGCAGAAGAAAACTTTTTGGCTTTCCATTGAAATTTTGGTAAGCTATTTTTAGCCAATATTTCTAGCAAATATTTCTAACCATGTCCCTGTTAAATGAGCAGCAGTGATGGGAAATTACCTCTCCCTAAGGAATAAGAGTCTGCAAGTGCATCTGTGGCATTGGCGTAATTTTGGTCCACTTTTATGGGGTTTTTTCTGTTGCTCCTGTGCAGGATTTTGGTGGGTAGTTATGAATGTGGCTGAGACTTAAAATACTTAGCTGGAATTCTGTTATTTCCATCTCATCTACTTACTTTCATAGAAACTAAAAGAAAAAAATCCTGCCAATCTCCTTGTTAGTTAAAATAATACTTGATGCTTATTAGGAAATCCAGGATGTGAAAAAGATAGTCGCCAAGTCTATGAGTAAGTGTTTTAAGTTATCCAGAAAAATCAGGGATGTTTGGTTAACTGTTTCCTCAGGTTGATCCCTTTGTGGAATTGTGCACTAAGTCCTCCTTGTTCTGTAGCAATGCCATCTCCACATCACCCAGCTTCCCCATAGGTGCCCTGCAGCAGCATCCACAGTGCCAGCAGCATTTTCAAACTCTCTTCTGTACCTGCACCATTAGAACCTGCATTCTTTCAAATTGTCCATAATACTGTACATCCTAGGACTGTGGTCACCATTAGTGATCCATATTTCACTGCATTCCAATCTTCCTGATTCTTAACTTCTCTCTCCACTTTATCTGTCCCTCTTCAGTTTTCTGCCTTCTCCATATTCCCCTTCTTTCACATACCACCCTCACATCCTTGATGCCAGGCCCAAAATAAAGATATGTTTAAAATTAATTGGCGTTTTAAAAAAAAAAGTGTACTTACTACATAAATTCTAAGACATGCATGTTACATGCCTAAATAACTGCAAAACTTTTTTATACTCCTTGTGCTCCCTGAGCTTTCGTCTCCACCTACTCTCCACCACGCTCTTTCTTATTTCATCTTGTGTTTAGAATAAAATTTGAGAGGTAAGAAAAGTCTGTTTATTTGTGAGGTTCATTGCATGCGGTGTGGCCCTAATGATCACGGTTTAGGTTTTTTTCCAAATAATGTTCTAAAGTCCTGTCTTATCTCTGTTGAATTTGACATATGATTCCCATATGCTTTTGTCAGTCTTGATATGCATAGGATTCTTAAGACCTACTTACTTAGAACAGCTGAATTTAGAAATTCAGGATCCACTTTGTTCTTTTTGAGACTAAGCAGCAAGGGTCTCGGCTTTCTAGATTTGTGTTAGCTAGCTGGATAAAGCTGCATACACCGCTGACTGGGTCGTTTAAAGTCCTGGTGCATGGGAGGGGGCGTGGGCTCCAGGCAGCGCTCACCTCAGGCGGCTCCCAGAAGCAGTGACATGGCTTTCCGGCTTCTAGGCGCAGGGGTGGCCAGGGAGACTCTGCGCAGCCCCCAAGCACTGGCTCCGCAGCTCCCATTGGCCGAGAACTTTATTGCACTTTTGCACTTCCTGGTTTGGGTCAGAAGGGGTAGTGCTGAAATAGCACAGGAGACTCTTTTCATGAGAAATATACAGATTTTGCAATCCACGAAGTTCAGTAAAATACTCAGTTTGGATGCTTATCTAACCTGAAAGTCCTGAGATTCTCCTGTTGCTAGTTTCTGTATGAATCACTTTGATTTGATCAGTAGCCTGCTATTTTTGAAATTACTAGTCATTTTCTAAATAAAATTTGAAGCTCAGATGCATTTTAAGGAATATTTCTATAGTAATGACTGTTGGATTATGCAGCAGGCAACATGGATTTCAGCAGCATGCACTTTTTTATAGGCTGCAATAGTGATTAATATAAAGTATTTGAAGATAATTAAAAGCAAATAGGCATAGTAGAAAATGTGTGTAACATTGTTTTGTAAAGCTTTTGGCCACTGTATAATAGTCGGGGCCTTTTATGAGAGAATTTCACTTGTGATATCAGGGATGCAATTATCATGGCTCCAAAATTACAGCACTTTTTGAGTACAGAATAACTCTTAGAAGAATTTACAAATAAATAATTAGTTTCAGTTAAAATTAATCTAAAAGTCGATCCTTTAGAAAATTTAGCACCCAATATCAGTGGGGGGTTTTGTGCTGAATGATCTGAATAACAGAATGATACATACTCTTCAAGCTTCCCTGATACTTGAAGCCCACTGAAATGTTTTGCATAGGCTACATTCAAAGTTGTGTTTTAAGATTAATGGTCATTTTTTGGCATTATTCTGCTTATGTAAGTTTCTCTTTCAGCAGAGCCTGAATAATGTTCTTTAAAGAATTCCATAAAGAATTGGCTGCCATCTCCTATTGTTCGTAAAGTGATTGGGACCACACATAGTTTTCTTAGCAAAAGATTTCTATAGTCTTCGTTTACCTGATCATCACAGTGCTTCTCTTTGCCTTCTGACAGCTTGGGGACCACCTTCTTCCTTAGAGGCAGCCTGGCAGCAATCCGATTGGGAAAAATAGTAGGCAGTAGCCACTTTGAAAAAGGATATCTTAATTAAGGCAGCCTTTGGTCTCAATTGCCTTTGACAATAATGGGGAATGACAGTCATTTTCAGAGAGAGCAGTTTTGTTAATTTCTCAGAGTATTTAATTCTTCAGCCTCACCTGACAGAACTGTTATGAAAAATATATATATAAAAAAAAAAGAGGAAATATTCTACCTATTAAACTTAGAGCTTCTCAACAATGAGGGCAGGAAGGAGAGGTAAACTAGGGGATGGAGTTTGTGCATGAGGTATATGAAGGGTGCAGGACATAAAGGAAAATGAGAACATTTTGTCAGATTTGTGCTGGTCTGTTGTGGTATAAGGCACTGTAAAAAGCTTTTAAGGTTTAATATCTTATATGTTCAAATCATTATAAATATCACATGGTAATATTTTCTTTGGGTTTCTTGTTCATTGAAAATGTATGAAATTTGTAATTTTTAACAGGAAATTACCTGACAAAAATTAAGTTAAAATAGAGATAAGGTTGAGAGTACTATATCAGTAGTTAAGGTTTAGAGTAAAATAACTTAGCGGGACAATGCAACTTTTCAAAAACAAAGCACTACAAACCCTGGAATTTCAAAGTTAAGGTTAAACTTAAAAGATATCCAAACATATTAAGGTATAGAAGTGCACAGTTAGGGCACTCAGGCAACTTTAACTTGTACTGACACCTTAAAGGAAAAAAAAAGAACGTCTTTCATAATCAGTTTAATCTAAGTTGGAGCTACAAACACTAAAATGCTTTAATCATAATCATATTGTATGATGTCATACGGGAGGCAGAGTTAAGATTGTTTTGCTGCCCTAACTTTCCATATCTCCGCATGTTTGGGTTTCTTTTAAGTGTAACCTTTATTCTGAATTTCCTGGATTTATAATGCTTGCTTTTTTAAATAATTAAACCATTCTGTAAGGTATTTCACCCTAAAAGTTTTTGATTGGTAATATGTAATAAATAAACTTTAATCTTTATGGCATTATGACAGCAATGAAACATTTTCATAACCTTCCCCCACTGCACCCTCACAAATAGATTAAACACAAAAAAATCCCTGTATGTTAACTTGATTACTTGAACTACTAGGCCGTTTGCCTGACATGCTGTGACTTGATAATATCAGACAGAATGTAGTGGCCATTGGAAATTGTGTACACTGTTTTAAATATAAATGGTTTCAAATTGAGCTAATGAATCTTAATTCTCCATTCTTTATGAGACGCTGATCTTGTAGTCAGCGAGCATTTCTGTGTCTGTTCCTATGTGGAATCATGAAGTATAGTGGACCCAAACTGTAATAAATCAAGGAGCAAGGGGGTCATATTCATTACTTTTTTTGTTAAGTCTGATAAAATTGAAATATTTAGTGATAGTCAAATAATTGTTGGTGGACAAAGAGTCTGGAAGTGATTGTCTTTATATAAAGGAAGAAATCCTTCAGCAAGGTTTTGCTTTGTAAATTGATACGTGGCAGTGATTGACTATCTTTTTTTCAAATGGTAAATCTTGTTCTAGCTTAAAAAAAAATCAACTAGAATAGTGTATTGCTTCCTTTCCAGTTCAAGCATTTACATCTGTCATCCTTATAAAAGTGAAGGTTTTATGAGTTTGTAGATTGGGACCATCTGTATGTAATTGGTTGTGTAAAGTTTTAAAAGTAACTTCAGTTTCTGACACTAATTTCTGTAATCTTTAACTATAGTATACTTCCAATTATCCGAATAGCATGGAGGACACTGATTTTAATCAGATAATCAAGAGGGCCAGGAGTCATTCAGCAGCAGGGTGGACCTCCCAGGCAGCTGGAGGCTTCTTGTTCTCTTTTTTTTCCTCTCCCTCGCAGTCCTGGCTGTGACTCTCTGCTATGTCCTGCTCATTCACTGCCATGACAGCAGGGCTGCAGAGGGCTCCTTATGCTATCGCAGAGCCAGTGACGTCTGAACTCTGTAGGTGCATGGAGTAGACTCCAGTTCTGGTAGGGCAGAGCAGACACCCTGGGCTGCAGGACCTGCATCTTGTGACTGATCCCTGCAAGCACCAGCCCTGCAGCAACTCAGGAACCCTCTGCACCTCCTCTGTCACAGCCCCTCTCATTCACTTTCATGATAGTGGGGCTACAGAGGGCTCCCTACCCTGCTGTAGGAGCCATTCAGCTGCAGAGTGCCCTCCCTTACAGCCAGGGCTCATCATCATTGTTCTCTTTGTAGTCCTGTCTGGTGGTCTTTGCTCTATTATTCAAACCTCTGCCTTAACTAAATCCCGTCCTCCAGCACAAGATACATGCCCTCTACAACATGTATCTTGTGTTTGGGGGCAAGGAAGGGGTTTGGATAATAGGGTTTTGGATAAACAGGACTATGCTTTATTGCAGTGTTGCAGAATTGGTAGTATGTATGGATTTCCTTTCTTTACTGTCATGAGGTTTAATTGTCCTTTTTCTGTACCTTCAAAATCTGCCTCTCAAAATCATACATGATTTTATTAGGAAGCTAATGAGAATTTTATAAACTCTCTAGTCGAATGTTTGATAAACTATAACTATTTCAGTAAAATGCCCATCACACCCAGTGGTCCCTTTTTTAAAATGAAAGAATAACTCATGAAGTATGTATGCAGTAGCAAAATGACTAGCATATATACTGCATTCATTTTGTAATAGCTTTTCATATGTGTTACTCCTATGTTTTGTTCTCCCTGCCAAAAGAGAGATTCCAAATTATATTTTATTTCTAATAGCTGGGAATAATGATTCAGGGTAGTTTTTGATCTTCATTCTAATTTTAAACCTGTGGCTGCATTGTAATGTGGTCATTTCAAAATTTCAGTAATATATAATAAATGTGAAAAACCACAGAACATTGAAATGTCAGTAATGTAAGTGTTGCAAATTTAAGAAACTGAAGATTTTAGTTTAGTGGACTAATGTGATGCTAGGGCTGATGTTTAAACACACACAACACCCCCTATATCCTCTGCAAACTTTGCAACTCAAAGGTGTCCTCATTTTCTTCTCCCATGACTTGATATTGTCTCTACTCATTTTCCAGCTATTGGGACTCCCACAAATCTTAAGATCAACCTTGACTGTTATATGCTTTGCTGAGTTAAGGGGACTATAATAGAAAGTCTCTCTATATTTTCTTAAGGTACAATCGAAAAAGTCTCTTAGCCCACTTTGCATGTTAGTGTCTACTTTAAGAGAACATTCAAATAAGCTGTGTGTTTGGAAGATGCTGGAGAGTTGAATGTCTATTCTGGCCAATTTTAAAGTCCCGGCTTATAGTGATACTGAGAGAACAAAAAAAAGAAAAATAACCTAAAATTCAAAAGAAAGCACATAAAACATTTCAACTGTCCCCAGAATCACCAGCTTATTGGAAAAGCAGTCCCTTAAAAATTGCTGTTCCACCTTTCTCTCCTGTGGTCATCAGGTCTTATCCTCCCCTTTGCTCCCCAAGTTTCTTCCTGTGTTTCCTGTAGTCCTTCTCCCATACATGCAGATATGGTTTCTGTCTCCAAGGGATTCACCTAATACTTTGCCCAAACAGTTTTCAGGCAGTAAGCAGTGGGCTACCTGCTCAGCACTCCTGTACCTCAGCTGTATTAGCTTAGCGAGGCAATGGAGATGAAAGCTGCCTGGCTGCCTTTGAGAGAGAGAGAAGCAGCTACAGAAGGTGGGAAAGAGTGTAGCTTGGAGGTCAATAAGTGCTGCCAACAGTCCCTGAATAGTGGTGGGAACTAGTTTTAGTTGGGTCAAAGATTAAAAACCTGAGTCTGTTCTGGCCAGTTGTGTGTGTTGGCAGGTATATACATACTTTGCACTTTTAAGAAAAAAGGTGTCTCAAAGCTGTGGGATCCTCCTGCAAGATGAGAGCCATGATATTAAAATATCCTGAAAAATGGAAACTAAAACTATTGCAGAAATTTGCTCATTTGTGAAAGATGATGAGACGTTCTTTCCTCAGCCCCTCAACTTCCCAGTGTGTGCCCATCCTGCTTAACTCATATTTTACAGAAATAATGAATAATCCAGAATTTTGCTTCCCTACTATACTTTTTCAACTCTTCAGTCAATAACTAAAAGAATTTAGACAGAAAATTCTAACACCTCCTAGTTACATTAATATTCGTCTAGGCCTATTATGTTTAAAGTTTGAAGGAAGTTGTGCACCAGTGGGATTTGGAGCCGAGCCATGTTGAGAGACATCTAGATACCCTTCACATGCATACGCTTTTAGGAAGGCAGTACACTAGAATGCTGTCTACAGGACTCTCAAGAGTCCAAATCTTTTCTGTTAGCCTGGGCTACTTAGGGAGCTCCAAATTCATAACCTCTCTCTCCAGCTGCTGGGAGGGTGGGAAGAATGTGCTCCAACAACCATCCCCACCCCTTTTATAATTTGTGCTTTCTTTCCTCTAGATCACACCCTTACTGCTAATAATACTTTTCCCAAGCAGCAAACTGAAAGACCACTGTTTCCCCCGATCTAAGCACCAAGAATGCCAGGGGAAAGGGACACAGGCCACCTCACAGGCAAACTGAGCTTTGCTGGCACCAACTTGCCAGCCTTGTGGAAACGCCAGCCTTGTGAGAAATGTGGTCCAGCCCATGTGATGCAGAACCTTCCCACCTGCACACCATTGTAGCAGGACAATATTTTTAGTGAGAAAGTTGGAAAAAAATTAAATATTCTGCTAACATATAAGATCATGTATCCTGAAACATTTTTTAAGGAAGTCCATAATCCAGTACAGTAGGTGCTGCTTGTCTGATTGAAAACGTTAAGTCCTCCCCTGATAGTATGTGAATAGATGTTGTTGCTCCCACTAACAAATAGCCTACTTCTGATGGATACTGTGAATTTAAGTATAGTTTGATGTACTTATTTTATCCATTGTGAGCAGTAGTGGCAATGAACCAAAGCAGGCATAAGTGTGGTGGTTCTTCGAGTGCTTGTTCACATCAATTCCAGTCAGGTAGGCACATGCCGCATGCATTATTGTCGGCAAGTTTTCCCTTAGCAGCACCCGTTGGGTCGGCCTTGGAGCCCCCTGGAGTGGCGCCTTTATGGCGCTCAGTATATGACCCTGCCGACCTCCACTCCCCCCCCCCTTCAGTTCCTTCTTACTTCCATTGGCAGTCGATGGAACAGTGTTCGCTTGCCTCGTAAGTGCGTCCTTTAGCTTGTTCTTTAGGTTTAGCTTAGGTTTCAGTTCTTAGTTTAGAGTTCCATTTTTGGTTAGGGACTGGGATTCCACACTGTCCCTTTCCTTGCCTCAGGTCTGGGGCATGCCTCGGGACCAAGAATTTAAACCATGTGGGACCTGCAATAAAGCCATGCCAATGGGCGACCCCCACAACGCATGCCTGAAGTGTCTGGAGGAAGAGCACCAAACAAACAGGTGCAAAATCTGCAGGTCCTTTCGACCAAGGACGAAAAAAATATAGCAATAATTGCAATTGGAAGGCATCCTTGCAGATGCATCCTCCATTAGACAGCCCATTTACAATTAAAATGTTTTTAATCAGAAAAATAATAGGAAACATTGATGTATAAATTGCACAAAATAAACCATAAGAGAAATACTGAACTGAAAAATAAATACTAACATAATCATCAGTTCATATCTAAAGACAGGCAGTTGTTCTGGAGTAAACTTTGGGGATATCAAATGTACATATTAATATGTTCCCCAGTATTTCTCTGTTCCCTATTGAAGATACCCAAGTTTTTGTTAAGGTCCTTCTGCCGCACGGCTCTGTTTCATTTGTTTGATCCTGTAATATTGCTCAAGTGTATTACATCAATCTGTAATGGACATAATTGATGTCCCAAATACAGGACTGACTTAATTATAGAAAACCGGGTGTCGGGAGCCAACCATAAAACACAGGAATCAGGTTATTGGAATGGGGGGTGGGGAATTGTTAATTTTGATTTGTTAATGTAATTTGGAAGATTTCTTCAACATTGAATCCCTTTTAACCCCAAATAATGCTCTCATCAGTCTTATGGTACCCATTTATATATTTTCCCATGTTTAAAGTGTAGAAGAAATACATGGAAAAATAATGTAATATTTTGTGTTAGGGGAAAAAATACTATTCAAACAGGTGTTCCATCCTATAATTTTGCTTAGTTCTCAGTGAATCCTGGAGCCTTTCAATATCTTTAATGCTTTAATTTAATTTTTATCAGGAGCGGGCACTCTCACCATAGTCTTTATTTCAAATGGAGTGTTCAGAATACTTTTGGAGAAAATGTTGAGGGTTTTTTGCTACCAATAGAAGCCTTCATCCCAGATTCAAGTAATTATTACTTTTTCCCCTGTGATGCTTCATATCCTTTCTGGGAATATTTGGTTCTCTTTACCCTTCTGTTTCCATGTTGGAATTTCTTTGGATTGGGGAGCTTTGGAGGTTAGGGGATAGTTGAACACAATTTTCTACCTTTTTATATGTCGTTTACCAATTCTCCCCTTACTCCTATTCTGTCCTGGCCTCTCTTAGTACATACTAACCTGCTGGGGTACTGAAGATTTACTAATGTTTGTGAAGTACTTGGATAGTCTTTAGAGGTCTGCTGTAGAAATACAGAATAGTCTTCTCTTAGATGTTTATAGCTTTAAAAAAAGATAGAGAAGCAATTTCTCAACACCTGTAAATGGCTGCTTTCTGGATCATGTAGTTCTAGAACACACGAGAAACAAGTTATTCTCATCTTGGAACTAAGTAATGCACAGGTGTTGGTTAAAGAAGTAAGTATAGTTGACCTACTAAATAATAGTGAGGCATAATATAATTAAATTCAGCATCTCAAATGAGGGATTATATCAGAAATCCACACAATACCACTAACCTGTAGAAAAAGGGCCTTGTTTAGTTTATTTAAAAATAAACTGAAATAAAATGAGGAAATTAAAGTCCAGCATGGGAGGCTACAATAAGACAGGAATATAAATAGAGAGTATCCCTAAAACAAGAAAAGAAAAAAATGCAAAGGCAAAAAACGGTTTCAATGTTGAAAGCTCAAAGTTTTACTTGTCAAAAAAGTAGCCTTAAAAAAAAAATCCAACACAAGTTGACAGTAGAAAGAAGCATACATTTTAGATGATAAAATAGAAGATAGGAATTTGAAGACCAAATAGTCAAGTATATTAAAGCAAGTAAGAATTTTAAGTGAATCTGCTTTTTTTAAAATGCTGGTGGTTGATACTGAGAATTACAAATGAAGTCCAGTGAGTCGTACGTAGCACCAAGGAAAGTGTTTGAAACAGTAAATAAAGATAGTTATAAAACACCTAGATTACCCTGTTCTGAAAAAGAAAACTGACTAATCAATAAGCTAAAATTCTTAGGGCACTTCAGCAAAGCATAAAGTAGTACTCGTTGATATTCATTTGGACTTTCCAAAGCCTTTAACAAAGTCCATCACAAAAGGCTATTAAGGAAACTAATTAGCTGGGGTGAGAGGTAAAATTCTGTCATGAATTAGAAACTGGCTATGAGACAGAAAATATAGTAGGAATAAATGGTTTATTCAAGGTGACAAAAGGCTAAAGATGGAGGAAGAGGAAGAAAAAATTATGCACTTTTTGTTTTGTTTTTATGATGTAGAAAATCTAAGAGGACTGTTACCAAAAAGATTTTTTTCTTCTTTTTTATTAGTTAGAAATTCTGGTCTTGTCTGCTGTGAATGACTGTTGAATTAGTAAAATGGTAGCACGAGAGCTGTGTGTGAAGTTTGAGCGTTTAATTTTTAGGCAACTGAACTATTAGTTTTTGTTAACTTCTGTTTGAGTGTTGAATTGACATATGGGAGAAAGAATGCCTTTGTTAAAGATTCATCTTTATCCCTCCTTCAGTTAAACATGGAAACAACATTTGCATCCTCTGAAACCCGCACAAATTCATCCACGCAACCAGATTTAACATTGCTGATATTTCAGTGGGGGTTTTTTGTTTTTGTTATTTTTAAAAAGGAACAAGGACATTTTATTTCTTTCTGGAAAAATCTTATAGGTCTTAATATACAGAAGTATATGTGTGCGTGCACACACATACAATAAATAGGAAGACTGGCATGTGTTAAATATATTTAATAATTATTTTTAAAAGGAGGTGAATGCAGATTGGCAATATTTGCAGATGAGTTATTTAGAATATTAAAAAAAAATCTTTGAAGAATTACAGAGGGACCTAACAAAGCAGAATTATTGGACAACTTAATGGTAGCTGAAATTTAGTGTAGACAAATTAAGGTAATGTACATTGGAAGGATTAATCTGAACTCATACAAATTTGAGTTCAAACTTAAATCTCACCATTTAGCAGACATACTCAGGGTCACTGCAGAAGGCTGAACATAAGAATACCCATACTGGGTCAGATCAATGGTCCATCTAGCCCAATATCTTGTCTTTCAACAGTGGCCAGTGGCAGATGCTTTAGAGGTAATGAACAGGGAAACTATCGAATGATCCATCCCATTGTTCAGTCCCTGTTTCTGGCAGGCATAAGTTTAGGGACACCTGGAGCATGGGGTTGCCACCCTGGCCATCTTGGCTAATAGACATTTTGATGGACCTATCTTCTATGAGCGTATCTAATTCTTTTTTTAACCCAGTTATGCTTTGGGCTTCATAACAGCTGCTGCCAATGAGTTCCCCAGGTTGACTGTTTTTTGTGTGAAAAAGTACTTCCTTTTGTTTGTTAAACCTGCTGCCTGTTTATTTCATAGGGTGACCAGTGGTTCTTGTGTTATGTGAAGAGATAAATAACATGTCCCTATTCACTTTCTTCATACCATTCATAATTTTATAGACTATCATAATTCCCCTTAGTCATCTCTTGTCTAAGTAGAGCAATCTATCTTTTTAGTCTATCCTCATATGGAAGCTGTTTCATACCCCTAATCCTGTTTTTTACCCTTCTCTGTACCTTTTCCAATTTGAATATATGGTGAGGTGACCAGAACTGCACTCAGTATTCAAGATGTTGGCATACCATGAATTTATATAGTGGCATTATGATATTTTCTGTGTTATCGGCCCCTTTCTTAATTGTTTCTAACGTTCCATTCACTGTTTTGACTGCTGCTGCTCATTAAGCAGACATTTTCAGAGAACTATCCATGATGACTCCAAGATCTTTTTTGAGTGGTAACAGCTAATTTAGACCCATTATTTTGTACGTATAGTTTCACTTATCAACACTGAATTTCATCAGCCATTTTGTTGCCCAGTCATCCAGTTTTGTGAGACCTTTTATAACTCTTCACTGTCAGCTTCGGACTTAATTATGAAAGAAAATATCCACTTCTAGCGCAGAGAGGTCAGAAAAACCAAAACCCAAACAAAAAAAGGAAGACGTTACTTCTTTCTGTCCCTTTAAGGGAAGCTAGAGACCTAGTCCCTATTTTGGCCATGACAAGGAAAATCTGGTAAGCTTGACAATAATGCATGCTAAGGAAGAGACTGGGATGATTTATTTATTTATTTATTTTATTATTTTAAATTCTCTTCTGCTGAGTGTGGAAAGAGACCAAGGAAGAGGCAAGTGGCAGACGTGTTGAGGGTCTTTCTATGGTAAGAAAGAGAGGGCAGAGCCTAGAGAGTGCAGCTGCCTTTGGTGGGACTTCCATTAATAATGAGATTGTTAGGGAATGTGTCAGGGTATGCTCTACTCACTGCTGCGTGGCGCCTTCTTCTGGCAATTTAGCTTTACCTGGCTCAGTGCCTCCTTTTTTTCCTCTGCCTTTTGCAGTTCTCGTTCACGGAGTTGCAGCATGACTGCTTTGTGATTCAGTCCTCTGGCCAGGTCCCACTGTGATTCCCCATCGAGTGGAGTCTTTCAAAGTCCTTTTTCACCAGCATTGTCAGGCCATCCTCAGGCCCCCTGCCCTGATTATGTCACTCCATCAATCTTCCTATTCACTGCCCCTAGCAATAACACTCTACAGCGAATGGTAAGGGAACCCAGGCCTACCTTCTATTCTGAGTTCCAGTCTAGGGTCCTACAGCAATCAAGTAAGGCCTGCAGCAATATCTACCTTACTGCTTTCACACCTGGACTACTTTCTACCATGCTTCTCATTCTCCACCCTTCCTAGTCAGACCACTATCTCTTAGACCTACTAGGTAAACCCTTCCTCCTACTATAAAATCCCTTTCCTAAGAGGTTCCTATCACCCCTTCCTTTCCCCTTGCCTCAGAGAGCGAGACTGCAGGTTTCCGCCCTGCTTGCACTGTTGCCAGCCACCTGGCTTTATAGAAGCCCTGCCTGTTCCCTCACGGGTGAGCTTCCTTCTAACTAGCACTCTCTACACAGCCTAAATCACCCCCATTTGCTGCTTAATTGGCTGATTGGGCCTGTCTGGCCTAATTCAACTCTCTCAAGTTTGGTGTGGGAAACCCACCCCATCACAGAAGGATATAAGAGGGGCTGTGCCAGAGAAGACCAGAAAGGGGCCAGAGAGAAGGTTGGCAGACAAGCAAATATAGGAATTAGCTTTAGGAGGAGGAGTGAAACAGAGGAGTTGAGGCTGGAGTGGACAGTTACTTCATTGGTTGGAGCCTGTGGTAGATAGAGGGCATGAGTTCCTCTGCCTCAGTAGTGCCATCTGCAGGTGATGTATTCTGTAAGAGAGGGTGGGACTCTGCCAACTAAAGAATAAAGGGTCCCTGCAGTCAAGGAGTGAAAGACTAATTTGGTAATCTTGCACCCAGAGGAAAAGTTCAGACAGACCCTAAGGGGGACAGCTGTGGCATAGCGAGAGAGACTAGGTGAAGGTTTTGTGTTTGGACTTTCCTTTCATGTGCACTTTGTGTAACCTGGAAGGGGGAAAGTTTTTGGTTTGGCTTGAGAGCTGAACAACCCAATCACTGAGAACGTAGACTATCAACCAGCAGGGAAACCTGAGGCATGGCAAGACATACGGGACACCACTACAGAGGTGTAAAGAATGGGATAGAAAATGTTACGATATCATTGCATAGTGGTGATATGCCCTGGGCTAAAGGTTCAGTTTGGCTTTCAAAGAAGTATAGCAAAGCTAGGAGTCCAGAGATGAGCAAAAATAAAAAAATAGAGGTATGAAAAGTTTCATCTGAGGAGAGATTGAAAAGAGACCTGTTACATTTAGACAGGGGAATAAGTGGCAACATGATAAAGGTATGTGAAATAATAAATAACTCAGGTAACATAAGAACAAGGTGATACCTAGTGAGATTGAAAGACGCATTTAAAACTGATTTAAAAAAATTAAATGCTACTTTTACACAATGTATAAATAACCTGTGAATCTCTCAGCCGTATGTTAGTGAGGTCAAGAGCTTAATAGGATTTTTTAAAGGATTAGAAATGTATTTGCATAATGGCAACATCCACAATTATAAGGTTTTTTTATTAAGGGATATAATGTCTCAGGAAATATCTATGGGGAAGAAAATTCCCTTAGGAACAGGTTGTTGAATAGTTGTCTGAGATTTACTGCACTTTCCTCTGAAACATATGGCATGGACCACTGTTAGGCACAGAATACTAAACATGATGAACAGTTTGTCCATTCCCTGATTTCTTTGTTCCCATAGAAATTTCTAATGGTTGTTCTCTGCCCAAACAAATGAGTAATTTTCTATTTTGTAAGGTTTGAAGAAAATCTGTTAATCTATTTTTAAATATCCAAATGTGAAGAAGGTATTTTCATAATTTAGGGGGGGAAATCACATGCTATGAAGTGTTCGTATAATTAAAATAATTTATTCAGAACTTGCCATTGACTTAACATACAACAAAGACCAAGTTTATTTCAGGTGTTTGAAGACAGGTGATTAGAAATAACAAAATGTTCCTTCATTTATACTGAACTTTTAATGTCTCTTCAGTTATGCATATGAGTGTATCGAGGCATTGCATGGTGAAATAGAATGTACACCTGTGGGTTTTTTCAGACTGCTCAATTTTAATCTTGACCATTCAAGATCTGTCTTGCTTGCAGGTAGATCAGCGGTTCTCAAACTGGGGGTTGGGACCCCAAAGTGAGTCAGGACCCTGTTTTAATGAGGTTGCCAGGACTGACATTAGACTTGCTGGGGCCCGGGGCCGAAGCCCAAGAGTGGCTTCAGCCTTGGGTGGCAAGGCTCAGGCTACATTTCCCCTACCCAAGGCTGACGCCCTTGGGTTTTGGCTTTGGCTGCCCGCCCAGGGCAGCAGGGCTCAAGTTTCAGGTTTGGCCCCACTCCTGGGGTCGTGTAATAATTTTTGTTGTCAGAAGGGGATCTCAGTGCAATGACGTTTGAGAACCCCTGAAATAGATACATGTGTTTGGTAGCAAGAAAGTGTCCAGTTTAACATGTCACCAGCTCTGAAGGGCACATTGTATGCTTGGGATTGCAGTTCTAAACAAGGCACCAGTCAATTTGTGATCAAAAGATTGTAAATCTTTTAAGTGTGTGGACATCCCACTAACAATAGTCCAACCCACCTTCTGGTTGCATAATCCTACTCACCTCTTGAGTGACAGATGTCCAGTCCAGTTCAATTACCACCCAGCAATAAGTGTAACTTGGGGGGTATATTTCACTGTGCAACCATGAAGTACAACTGCAACATTGTTTGATATTTTAAGCCCTGATTAAGCAATGCATTTAAGCACATGCTTTTCTAATGGATTTAAGCACATGTGGATTTAAGCTGAGTCAGGGCCTTGCGCAGCAGCTATAACAGGCAAAGTGAACATGATACATTAAGGCATTAAAATTGGGACCTCTTTGAGGCAGGGACTGTCTTTTTGTTCTGTGTTTTTATGGCAGTTAGCGCAGTGGGGTACTGGTTCCTGACTGCGCTCCTAGGTGATATCGCTTTACAAATAATAATATGCAATAATACCAACTGCAGAACTATATGTGCTATGGGAAGCAAAATTATAGTAGCCATGGGAGTAATAATTTTGAGTTTCTTCTCATTAGGAGTATAAAATTTCAAACACTGCATTGCATCAGCACAGGGTTGTTTTGTTTTGTTTGGATTTGATTCCACTGTTCTGCAGTCATTCCAATTAATTTCTGAATTTACTACATCAGAAACTGAACTAGTATCAAATTAGTTTAGCAAGTAAAATAAATGCAGTACAATGATTGGTATTCACTAACATTTGATCACATATCCTTAACTCTGATGCAGAGCTACATGTGTAACTTTTCATACATCAGAGTTAGAATACAACATGATGAATTTTGATGATGCCCTTTCTCAGAGTTCTTATCTGTACTCTTGTGTTGAATGATAGTGTGTGACAGAGGGTTATTTGTACTGATCATTTGTTGGGAAAGATTTTGTGACTATTTCTAGTCTGAAAGAGGGCCATGTCAATTAGATATTGAGAATATTTCAGTACCCCAAGTAAGTCCTCTTGGCATCACTCTTCTTTTAAAATAAATCATGTTTTGTACATTTATCCTTGCAGGTTAGATAAGACTAAAGAATTTAAAATGATACTGTGATACATAAGCCCCATATGTTTATATGCATATAAAATGTCATCTTTGTTTGGGGGAAAAGGGTTATTAATTTTGTACTTAAAAGTAACTGTATAGTCCCACTCCTAGACAAAAAAAATGCAGTATATCTTCGTTAATTCTCACTTCACTAATCTTCAAGCACAATAATTTAGTCTTACTGTGCTTCACAAGAAAGATTTAGAAGTTGACTGCTGCAGGGTGACTTTAACAAATTATTCTACAATAGGTGTATGCTAGTATACTGTGAAGTACAAGTATAAAATTAAACTTGTCAAAATAAATGAATAAAGTACATTACAGCATGGTGGTTTTTTAATCGTATGTGTTCTCACTCGGTGATGTGCAAATTTGAAGTTTGTGACTGTAACAGCCTTTTGTGTGAAATTCTGTGAGATTCTGTGTATTACCAATTTAATAATGCTATGTCCTCTATTACCAGATAGACTTGATCTGAAAAGTGTTTTTTGTTCCTCACTGCTATGAATGGATCACCTGGTAGTCCGTGCCAATTAATATGGTTCTATTGTACTTCAAGTTAAAAACTATTTGCTATGTAAATTATAATTTAGATTATTTTCTTTATTTTGAGATTAGTTATTTTTTTAACTAATGGTGGTTTTTTTGTAAATTTGGGGAAAGGGGAATAGTGGGATTAATTTAAAATAGTTTCATCTTACTAAATAATGAGAATCCTTGATTAAGATATATCCTGGAGGTTCCACTTAGCCTGTAATTGTGGTTTACCCTTGTACATCATTAATATTTTCTGTTGTACACAATGTGTAACTAGCACATATTCAGTAAATATACTTGTAATTTTTTTAATCAAATGTTCACACAGACAGCTCTTTTTCCTTTTTAGGAATCTGGGTAAAAATGGCTTATCTAACAGTAGCATTTTATTGGATAAATGTCCACCTCCACGACCACCGCCTCCACCATACCCTCCCTTGCCAAAGGACAAGCTGAATCCACCTACACCTAGTATTTATGTAAGTATCAGCCGACTGGCAGGAATAAATCGGTTAGGGCTTTTTGTAACTATATAGCTAGCTTTTTAATTTAGATAAGTATTGAAACAAGGTATCTTATTCAGAGCTAAGTTTTACCTACAGGGGTGCAACATGTGAAAAGGCAGAATTTTGAACCCAAAGAGAATATTGTGATCTATTTAAAAAGAAAAATATTCTAAGTGATTCAAACTGAGAATTCCAGTGTGATTGCTAAATTGAAATGAAAACACATTAGGAATGCTTTTTAAATTTTTAGTACTTCAAGTAGTGATTTTAAAAGTCAGACCATTCATGAGACAGAACTCTCAGTAATAATTTAAATAGGTTTATAAAATATTTTAAGATGCATTTGCATGGGATTACTCAGATGCTTATATGAGCAGATAACTAAATGGAACTCTCCTGTCAATATCAAAATACAGCAAAGAAAATCAATTAAATTTGCAATAACAATATTATAGCAAAAGGTTAATATAAGGAAGAACCTGAGGTGTGCAAAGCTTTCATGAGAGATTTCCTTACTCATGCCTACTTTCTGGTATGCAGTATATTCCGACTTCAGAATCGAGCAATGTCCCAGATCCTGTGTAAAGCTAAATTCCTTGGTCATGGAGGAGTAACTTATTCTCTTACATCATCTCCATAGTTTCTATCCACACAGTGAAATTGACGTTTGCTCTGGAGACATGACCTATACTGACCCCTAGAGGCAAAATGTTGAAAGATTGGCAACAAGAGCAAAATTAGATGCAACTAACAATGTAGTAATTAAGCATCTTTTTAAAAACTGACTAAAATCAATTGTTCTACTTAATGGTAGAGATAATGTAGATGACATTTCTGTTTTAGGTAGGCAGTTTCCTTTGAACATTATCTAAAGGATTATTTTATAACTTTTGAAAATAGTACAACGACAGTATTATCTCATTATAAAAAAATTTGATAGACCTAGAGATTGTACAGTAGAGGACAAAAATAATTCTGTGAATCTTAGTTATTAAAATGCATATTATAGAAATTAGGTATGTTCTTTGGGGAGGAGCAAGAAATTAAGGAAGGAGCTCTTCTGAGGTAAAAATACTGAAGGTATGCTGTAGAGAATACATGTTACTAGATTTTTGGATCTATTGTCAAATACAGAAATAAACTGCAGCAAAATTGAGCTTAGAAAAGCCTTGCACCAAAGCAGTCTTGATAGAATTTCTACAAGGGAGTAAATTATAATAAGTAACTTAATTTCAAAAGGAGTAAAACCAGTATTTAATGAGAAAATAGTGTGTGATATAACTGCTAATTCACTGGAGTGCGTGAAAATGGATAGCTTTCCTGACCTCCTCCTGTTTTAATATTTGTTATTTTACTAATGAAAAGACTAACTTCTCCTGAGACATAATACTCTTTTGTAATTTGCAGTTGGAAAATAAACGTGATGCTTTCTTTCCACCTTTACATCAATTTTGTACAAATCCAAACAATCCTGTTACTGTAATCCGTGGCCTTGCTGGAGCTCTTAAATTAGGTAAGTTTGTTTTATACAAAAAACAAAGCACAGTGTAGACTTTTCTTTCCTACATACATACATTCCTTTAGAAAGTGTGGGGAAATCTGTGAAGTGTTCACAAAAATCAGTTTTATTTCCTTAATATATTCATGTTTGTATAACAAGGAGTTAGGGTAATATGTAGTCTGCAAACTAAGCAGCGTTTCTGTGGCACTTTAAAAGAACTTAGCATTCCGCGGCTTCCATTGACATTAGTCAAGCAGGTGCCGAACCATCTATTTCAAAGCCTAACATGAGGCTTCTATCTTTGAAGCTCTTGGCCCACATAGTTTTGTGCCTTAGTTTTCCTTCTGTAAAATGGAGGTTAATAATTCACCTGCATTTGGTAAAGCATTTTGAGATCTATGGATTAAAATTTTTGTACTTGCTAGGTATCCTTATTATTTATTAGAATATTTTTTGTAGAGGCCAGGATTTGTCTGAAATACATATTTTCAGAAATAGTAGATTTAGTCATATCTACTACTATTTAGGCAGTGTAGTCTCTTCTAGGCTTTTACAATCATATGTGGGGAAGGCTTTTTACTGCATAAATATTTAATGTCAAACCTAAATAAACTGGATTGTATTTATCATATCTGAGAAATTACATATTTCCTTTTCAGGTAAAATATCAAATGTTGTGCTTCATATACCTTTAGCTCTTCTTCGAGTGATTGCTCATATCCATTCCAGTTAGGTGTGTGCGCGCCGCGTGCACGTTCGTCGGAAGATTTTTACCCTAGCAACCCCAGTGGGTCGGCTGAGCGCCCCCTAGAGTGGCGCCATAACAGCACCGCATATATACCTCAGCCGACCCACCCACTCCTCAGTTCCTCCTTACCACCCGTGTTGGTCGTTGGAACAGTGGAGTGCAGCTTGTCTGACCTCCGCTTCCCTAGCTTCCTCATACGTTTTCTGTTAAAAATTGTATATAGTTGTTATCTTAGTTGTAGGTTTTCTTGTTTTAATAGTTAATCAGTTACTGTTAGATAGTTAGCGGGTTCGGGGATTAACCCCCTCCCGGGACCGGAGCGTATGCCCGGTTCCCCGGGTTTCAAGCCGTGTTCGGCCTGCCGCAGGCCTATGCCTACAGGAGATCCTCATAGCTCCTGCTTAAAGTGCCTGGGAGAGTCGCACTTATCTTCTAAGTGCTCAATTTGCAAGGCTTTCAAGCCTCGCACAAAGAGGGAAAGAGACATTCAGCTAAGACAACTCCTCATGGAGGCAGCCTTAACCCCTCCGGCCGCGGCACCGCCTGCTGTCCCTCTGGACTCTCGCAGCGCCGGCACGGCGCCGGGCTGCTCGGCCATGCAGCCGAAAGTAACATCGGCACCGAAACCCGCCCAGAGACGCGCTCTGTCGCCGAAGGCAAAGAAAGGGAAGGCCGCTGCTTCTTCGGCACCGACACCTGCGCTGAAGCAAAAGAGCGCGCCCTGCCCGGACCGCCCGGTACCGAAACCTGCCGCGGCACCGGTCCCTCCGCCGCAGATGCTTCTGCCGGCACCGGCGACTCCGGCCCCTCAGAGGCCGTCGAGCCCGGCACCTGTGGCCTCCCCGGCTCCGGTCGCGGTAGAGATGCCACTGCCGTCCACTCCGGACACCTTCGAGGCAGTGCGGGACCTCATTGCTCTCACAGATCCGGCTGTGCCACCGCCTCCGGCACCGCCGGTGCGGGCGCCCCATTCCGTGGGCAAGCCATCCAGGCTCAAGCCTCCTGTCGGCACCGAGCCTGACCAGCACTGATCCCGTTCCCGCTCTTGACGCCGCTCTCCATCTAGGCGCCGATCGCAACGCCGCTCGCAGTCCCGGCACCGGTCAGACTCGCGGCACCGGTCAGACTCCCGCTCTCCGACTTGTCATTCCCGGCACCGCTCAACATCTCAGCACCGATACGGCCGCCGCTATTCTCGAAGCCGCTCCCGGCACCGAACATGGAGATCCCGGTCGACCTCCCGGCATCGGGCCGGTCGCAGGTCCCGGTCTCGCTCCCGTTCTCGCTATCGAGATGCTTCACGGCACCGGTCGCCGCAAAGGCGGGAACTACGATCTGTCGGCACTTCGGTGCAAGGGTTATCCGCTCCATCCTGGCCCTCCCGACACGCCTCTTCACACGCCGAGAGTTATTACGTCAACGAGTATGACCCTCAGATCCCGGCATTTTTCACCAGTCCCATCAAGCGGACCAGGACCCTCATCACTGGGGTTACTGGACCCCTTGGGCCTACCACCAAGCCCAAGGCGCTCCGCTGCCTACCGTGCGCACCGTGACAAACAAGGCACGCGCCCCGGAGGCCACAATATCCCGTCCACCGGATGACACGGAGGTGCCATCGTGTGCGGAGGAAGGCAATCAGCCAGCCCAAGAACCCCTAGAGCAGGAGCCTTCCCAGGCCCCAGACGCGGACCGGGACACCATCCTGCCTGGGATTTCTTCCTCCTCCTCTTTTCCGGACGAGGCGGTGGCGGGGTCGTCGTCGTCCGTAGGTCCCCCACCTATTGATTTACAGGCACACCAAGAGCTCCTTCGCAGGGTAGCTCTGCAAATGGACTTGCAGGCGGAGGAGGTATCGGAAGTGGACGATCCGATAGTAACCATCTTATCGGCGGACACCCCTACCCGCATAGCCTTGCCCTTCATTAAGACTATCCAAGCCACTGCGGATACCCTATGGCAGACTCCGTCCTCTATTGCGCCCACAGCGAGGGGCGTGGAGCGCAAGTACATGGTCCCTTCCAAGGGATATGAATATTTGTATGTACATCCGACCCCATTGTCGTTGGTGGTGCAGTCGGTGAACGATAAGGAGCGTCACGGCCAGCAAGGCCCCGCTCCTAAATCAAAGGACGCTAGGCGAATGGACTTGCTTGGCCGCAAGGTCTACTCCGCTGGTGCCCTGCAGATCCGAGTGGCTAACCAACAGGCCTTGCTAAGCCGCTACGCACATGACACTTGGGCTGAGGTGGAAAAGTACAAAGAGCTCCTACCTCAAGATTCCCGTCAGGAGTTCGCGGCCTTCGTAGAGGAGGGTAAAAAGGTTGCGCGCACCTCGTTGCAAGCCTTCTTGGACGCAGCTGACTCGGGGGCGCGTACTATAGCCTCGGGCGTTACCATGCGCCGGATATCTTGGCTGCAGAGTTCAGCGCTCCCACCTGAAGTACAGTACACCATTCAGGACCTTCCCTTTGATTCCAAGGCCCTCTTCTCCGAAAAGACAGACTCCCGACTTCAAAACCTCAAAGACAACAGGGTCATCATCCGTACTCTGGGGATGCATACCCCTGCTACCCAGAGGTGTCCGTTCCGCCCCCAGTTTAACCGGCCCTACTATATGCCTTGCTACAGGCAGGACTCTGGTCGGCGACGAGGTCGCGGTGGACGTAGGCGGCAGCCTGGCAACCGATCGTCCCAGGGCAGAACCCCCTCTAAACCGCCAGGGCCTAAGCCATCCTTTTGAAGATGTGCCCGGGGACGGCATACCAGAGCTCTCTTCAGCTCCCTCCCTGCCCTTTTCCAACCGCCTTTCCTATTTCCTCCCGGCGTGGGCCCAGCTGACCACCGATGCCTGGGTCCTACGCACCGTGGAACGCGGTTACCAACTGCAGTTCGTTTCACCCCCTCCTTCCCACCCTCCTTCCCAGTCCCTCTTCAGGGACCCCTCTCACGAGCAACTCCTCTTACAAGAGGTGCATTCGCTCCTAGCCATCGGGGCGGTCGAGAACGTTCCGGAGAGGGAGAGGGGCAAGGGGTTTTATTCCCGTTATTTTTTGATCCCCAAGTCCAAAGGGGGCCTCCGTCCCATCCTCGACCTGCGAGACCTCAACTCATTCATGCTGAAGTTGAAGTTCCGCATGGTGTCCCTCGGGACCATTATCCCCACTCTCGAACAGGGAGCCTGGTATGCCGCCCTCGATATGAAGGACGCTTATTTTCATATCGCCATCTTTCCACCGCACAGACGCTTCCTCCGATTTACAATCGCACAACTTCACTTCCAGTTTGCGGTCCTCCCCTTCGGCCTCTCTACGGCCCCAAGGGTGTTCACGAAGCGCATGGCCGTTGTCGCCGCCCACCTCCGTCGGCGCGGCATCTGCATTTTTCCATACCTGGACGACTGGCTCATCAGAGGGGACTTGCAGGACACAGTCCAGTGACAGGTCACAGTAATCAAAGACTTATTCATGTGCCTGGGCCTAGTTCTCAACATAGAGAAATCCACCCTAGTACCAGCTCAGAGGTTGGACTTTATTGGCGCGACCCTGGACTCATCTCTAGCCAGAGCCTACCTTCCTCAGCTACGGTTCCAGGCCCTTACACATCTAATCCGCGCCCTTCAGGCCTCTCGTATGGCCTTGGCCCGCGCTTGTCTCTGCCTCCTCGGTCACATGGCAGCTTGCACGCACGTAACTCCGTTCGCCAGGCTCCGCCTCCGCTCACTCCAGCTGTGGCTCCACTCCAGGTACCGTCCGCACAGGGACCCTCTGGATACCCTACTCACCATTCCATCGGGTGTCCTTCAATCCTTGGATTGGTGGCTGACCCCTTCCCACGTATGCGCGGGGGTCCCATTCCATGCTCCTCAACCGTCCCTTTCCCTGACAACGGATGCTTCGTCCCTTGGATGGGGAGCCCATCTCGGCGATCTTCATACTCAAGGCCTTTGGTCGGCATAGGAATTGAATATGCACATAAACGTCAGGGAGCTACGTGCAGTCCGCCTGGCATGCCAGACATTCCAACCTCGCCTCCGCAGCCATTGTGTCTCAGTCTTAATGGACAACACAACGGCCATGTACTATATCAACAAGCAAGGCGGGACCCGCTCTCCCCCCCTCTGCCACGAGGCGATGCTACTGTGGGAATTCTGCATAGCCCACTCGATACATCTAGTGGCGTCGTTCCTTCCCGGCGTGAAGAACACCATCGCGGATCGCCTGAGCAGGTCTTTTCTCTGCCACGTGTGGTTGCTGAGAGCAGACATCGCTCATGCCATTTTCCAACAGTGGGGGTTTCCCCGTGTAGACCTCTTTGCATCCCGCTCGAACCGCAAATGCCAGGAGTTTTGCTCCTTCCAAGGCCTGTCACCGGGCTCTCTGTCGGATGCGTTTCTCCTTCTATGTACGTGTCATCTGTACTACGCCTTTCCCCCGTTCCCCCTCATACACAGAGTACTGCTGAAGCTCCGGCAGGACAAGGCACATCTCATCTTGATTGCGCCAGCGTGGCCCAGGCAACACTGGTTCACCACGCTGCTCCGTCTGTCGGTAGCCAGCCCAATTCCTCTGCCACTTCACCCGGATCTCATCACTCAAGATCACGGCACTCTCCGTCACCCAGACCTGACGTCCCTCCACCTCACGGCGTGGCTCCTGAGTGGCTAGACCAGTCGGAAGTGCGCTGTTCTGCTCCCGTGCAACATGTTTTATTGAGCAGCAGAAAGCCTTCCACTCGATCTACCTACTTGGCCAAGTGGAAGCGTTTCGCTTGCTGGGCCGAAGCGCGAGGCGCTATTCCGGCAGAGCTTCCGCTTCCAATGGTCCTTGACTACCTCTGGTCGCTGAAACAGTAAGGCCTGGCACTGTCCTCTATAAAAGTGCACTTAGCGGCTATCTCCGCTTTCCACCCGGGTGAGGGCGGGTATACACCGTTCTCTCACCCAATGTCTACTTGTTTCAGGAAGGGCCTTGATCGTCTCTTCCCCCAGGTGCGCCACCCAATTCCCACCTGGGACCTTAACCTCGTCCTCAACAGGCTCATGTCCCCACCCTTTGAGCCACTGGCCACCTGCTCCTTACTGTACCTGTCATGGAAAACGGTTTTTCTAGTGGCTATCACATCAGCCAGACGGGTCTCTGAGCTCAAGGCGCTCATGGTAGACCCACCTTACACCATTTTTCATAAGGACAAGGTGCAACTACATCCTCATCCGGCATTTCTCCCGAAGGTGGTGTCCGCATTCCACAATAACCAGGACATCTTCCTTCCAGTTTTCTTTCCGAAACCTCACACTTCCTCGAGAGAGCAACGACTTCATTCCTTTGACGTCCGCAGGGCATTGGCTTTCTATGTTGATCAGACAAGGCCGTTCCGCAAATCCCCGCAACTGTTTGTGGCAATTGCTGACCGGATGCGAGGTCTTCCTGTCTCATCACAGCGAATCTCCTCGTGGCTCACAGAGTGCATATGCACCTGTTATAACTTGGCTAATGTCCCTTTGGGCCATCTCACCGCCCACTCTACCAGAGCCCAGGCGTCCTCCGCTGCCTTTCTGGCACAAGTACCAATCCAAGAGAGATGCCGAGCGGTGACCTGGTCGTCGATTCATACTTTCGCCTCTCACTATGCTCTGGTCCAACAGTCGAGAGATGACGCAGCCTTTGGCTCGGTGGTCCTGCATTCCGCCACGTCTCACTCCGACCCCACCGCCTAAGTAAGGCTTGGGAATCACCTAACTGGAATGGATATGAGCAATCACTCGAAGAAGAAAAAACGGTTACTTACCTTTGTAACTGTTGTTCTTCGAGATGTGTTGCTCATATCCATTCCATACCCACCCTCCTTCCCCACTGTCAGAGTAGCCGGCAAGAAGGAACTGAGGAGTGGGTGGGTCGGCTGAGGTATATATGCGGTGCCGTTATGGCGCCACTCCAGGGGGCGCTCAGCCGACCCACTGGGGTTGCTAGGGTAAAAATCTTCCGACGAACGTGCACGCGGCGCGCACACACCTAACTGGAATGGATATGAGCAACACATCTCGAAGAACAACAGTTACAAAGGTAAGTAACCGTTTTTTTCTTTAAATATATTAATATTTACCTTTCCAATGTATAATATAACTTTTTCATTATACTGAACCTATTATTTATGAACTGTAATAATGTTCTTTAGATCTAGGACTCTTCTCTACTAAAACATTAGTAGAAGCAAATAATGAACACATAGTAGAAGTGAGGACACAGTTACTTCAACCAGCAGATGAAAACTGGGACCCCACTGGAACAAAGAAAATCTGGCGTTGCGAAAGCAGTAGATCTCATACTACAATAGCTAAATATGCACAGTACCAGGCCTCCTCATTCCAGGAGTCATTAAGGGTAAGTACATTTTAAGTATTTTATAAAGAACACAGTAATTCTGCAAACAACTTGTCCTCAGTAACAACTTAAAACATGATCATATGATTTTTTTTAAGGAGTCCTTTCCATCAGTTGGTATTGAGAAGAAGGGGATTCCCATTAATGTTAAATGCACAGCTAAGCACATAAATTCCCTATGAATGGATGGGCAAATAGACTATAAGGTGTTCCGCACAAACACCTTCAGTTTCTTTAGTGTAAGACTATTAGTTATCACTTTCACATACATTTAAAACTGTTAACTTAAACTGATATATCAGTAGTTCTCAAACTTTTGTACTGGTGACCCCTTTCACATAGCAAGTCTGAGTGCGACCCCCTTTATAAATTAAAAACACTTTTTTATACATTTAACACCAATATAAATGCTGGATGCAAAGCAGGGTTTAGGGTGGAGGCTGACAGCTCATGACCCCCCATGTAATAACCTCACAATCCCCTGAGGGGTCCCGACCCCCAGTGTTAGAACCCCTGTGATATATAGTAGTATGTAAACTCAGATTTAAACGTTGTTGAGAACTTTAAAAATGCATTTAAAACTTAAAAAAAAATACAAAAAATATTTTTACATACTATTTCTCAATTTCCAACTGAAAAGTACTTTGAAATAAAATTTCTTTATTTAGAGTATGGTGATATAATGTTTATGTGCTGCTTTTTAGAAGCCCACACGCACTGTTTTCCTTCAACTCAAGTATTTGATACAGTAGAAATAATGTTACAGTTTCAGAAATATGTCTGTTAATGCTTTCTATATCTGATATTATGTAATGGCATTCTGGGTTTACTGTTCTGTAATTGCCCCTATATTTGGGAATGCCTCAGGTTCTAAAATTAATATTTTCTTTTTATAAAAACATTGTTTTAATACCTAAAGTGAAGTGTTCATGTTTTTTTAAATATATTTTTTTGCTAACCTTATCTAATATTTAAAAAAAAAAAAGTTTTATAGTTTTTGTGGCCCCAAATTCTAGTGGCGAGTACATCCCTGGAATTAACTTGGGAACTCCTGAACGCTCCACACAGATGTGATCCTAGATACATGAAAATACTAAGCTAAATAGATCAAAGAGTGCAAGGTATTTCTGACCAGCTCTGTCTTAGAAGAGGTTGGGAAGCAGCAGTAGCAGAGGGCCAAACACTGGTATTTTCACTTTAATCACAAGGGAAGTGGTGGTGGGCTGGGTGAGGTGAGAAGGACAGGAGAACTTTTAAGTTAAAACTTGTACTGCAGACAGCAGAAACAAGAACTTTGTGAGCAGATTAGAACAGGGGTGTTGGAACAGTTTGTATAGTGGGAGTGCTGAGAGCTATTGAACAAAACTGTAAACGCTGTATATGATGGAAACCACTTCAAGCCAGGGGGTATGGTAGCATCCCTAGTTCTAGCACTGATGAATTAGAAGCAGTAATATGTGGTGGGAGATCCAATTCTGGATTTGTAGTTGCAAGAAAGTGGAGAGGACTAATCATGGGCTGTGAGAGAAGCAGGAGAAGGAATCAAGGACATACTGGAGGGGGTACATTGGGGGATTTTGATGGCACCTGGATTGGGCTGATCAGGGACACAAATGGGATTTTTCTAGATCTGCAATGGTGATTGGGGAAATGGGATATCCACTGAAGATTTCCGGCTGCTGTTTGGGGAAGTGAGCGAGGATTGTATTCTTCCAGATCATTCCAACGCTGTTGGAAGGTGGGGGCTGCCAGAAGCCTTAAGCCCCACTGGTTCTCAGGGCCATAAGGTAAGCTAGAAAGGGGTCAGAGGATTGGGGCAGAACTTTATGCAGAGAGTGGGGTTGGGGAGGTGTGTGGCTGGAGCCCCGGTTATTGTCAGAGGAAGAATCTAGAAATATGCAAAGTATTTGAGATGGGGTCCTGGACCAAACTAATATTTCTGTCAGTAGGGAAGAAGGGGAGTGAATGTAAAAGTGTATGCATAATTTGCTTTCAATACATTTTAAAATATAGAGCTAATATGTTAACGTTCTCAACTCTTAAGTTTGTCAGAGTGTAGCTGTATCAAAACTTTAAGACATAGAAGGAAAAGAATGCATATAGGCTTCCAGAGCAGCGAATGTTTGATAATGCACATGAACTGGCATGTTACAAGAGGTCAGCCGGAAATCCTCTATTGTCATTAACTTTTGCATGAAAAAAATTGCATAGATGACTGCAGTATTTTCAAATCAGATTTTTTCTGTCTCTTAACAAGTTACTAGTAGCAAAGAAATGTAAAATATACATGTACATGTTAAAATCATCATAACACAATGTTCCTTTTCCTCTTTTATGGAAGTCAACAAAAACACTATTCCTATCTCATTCTTATCCCCAATTTCCCTCTGATCTTCAAAGCAACCTCAGGACCGGCTCTAAAAATTGTCCATATAAAAATTATAGATGCAAAGGTTTTCATATTTTATTTGGTTTGAGATTAAATCTATTAATACTGTATGATAAAGTGATAGGAAATGTCACGTTTTTGTTTTGCAGGAGGAAAATGAGAAAAAGAGTCACCACAAGGACCACTCAGATAATGAATCCACATCTTCTGATAAGTGAGTTAGGTATAAATAGTATACTTCTATAGTTTCTGTTCCAAAGGATATACTTCATATGTTTTCATAATTTTTACAGCTCTGGTAGGAGAAGAAGAGGACCTTTCAAAACAATCAAGTTTGGGACCAACATTGATCTGTCGGACGACAAAAAGTGAGTCTCCCTGCAATTTGTCAGTTTTTATAGTGTGACAAAGTTCCTCCTCTACTTTGGTGGGTCCTGTGCTCATTGGCGGATTTGCTCACCACAGAGATCTTCCCCTCTGGTGGAACCCACAGTCCGGGTCAACTCCTCCTGTGTTTGATCAGGAGTTGGGAGGTTTGGGGGGAACCCAAGCCCGCCCTCTACTCCAGGGCCCTGGGCTGGAACCCGTAGATTGCAGCTGTCTATAGTGCCTCCTGTAACAGCTGCATGACAGCTACAACTCCCTGGGCTACTTCCCCATGGCCTCCTCCAAACACCTTCTTTATCCTCACCACAGGATCTTTCCCCCAACAGAGGATAACAACGTACTGTTGCCCATCAGTTACTCCATTAGCCCAAGTGGCAGAGGTCTGTATAGTGGATCTAAAAGTTCCAACCCTACTGATGAACCACATGAGTATCAGTACAATGCCATATGATGGATTTTTTTGTGTGTGCTTTTTTAAAAACCTAGAAAACTACATGCACAAAACATACTAAAAGAACATTATTTAGATTGCAGGGTCATGCAGTCATAAGTTAGGAAACATAGTCCCCTTGTGTATATGTGCAAAGACTGTATATCATGATCACATACTGTTATTTCCACAGGACTCTGTCTCATTTGACATTTCCTAACTTCTGAGTACTTGATTTTGCAACCTTAATATTTTTTAAACATAGGTTTGTGTGTGATGTATCCACCCATCATGCCCATCATCGTATCCTCCCATTTTTTCTCATAAGCTTAATGTTCACCACTTGGGCTCTACTTTTGCATTCCTATTCCCATCACCTATACACCACCTTTTCTTCATTCCTCCCTCCTATTCCCACTGGAATTGCTTCTCTCCAGGAAATTCATCCTGATCCATAGCCTGCCTCCTCTTCTTCAAGTGATTGCTCATGTGTATTCCACAATAGGTGTGCGTGCTCACCACGTGAACCAGTGCCGGAAGTTTTGCCTCTCCAGGACACCTCCATGTCGCAGTTTAAGGAGCGCTGCGCGCTCCCCCCACCCTCAGTTCCTTCTTGCCACTAGTGAAGGTGCTTTGGAACTGCTCTGCTCCAGCTTCTCTGTGGCTCGTCCCCAAAACTGCTTGTTCGCTCAGTGTATGGTACCGGTAGTTAGTTAGTTGTTTAGTGTAGCTAGAGCAGACGGGCTGGGGTATGCCCTGTGCCCCAGGTTTTAAGTTGTGCAACACTTGTACGGGATCTATGCCACTGAGTGATCTGCACGCGGAGTGCCTACGCTGTATGGGGGAAACCCATCTTAGCGATCGCTGCAAGATTTGCAGGTCGTTTAAGCCTTGGACCAAGAGAGAAAGGGACTTTAGGCTCCGGGCTATTCTGATGGAGTCAGCCCTGACCCCGGCTCTGGCATGGTGCTCCAAGTCAGCACCGGGCACCAAGATGTCAGTGCACAGCGACCCTTCAGCACCATCAACTAGTCGGCACCACTCTCCATCCATGGGGCACGCCAAGAAGGTTAGGAAGAGGCCTTCTTCGCTGCGGCACTGGAGTAAACCCGGGATAGAGGCTAGACCCATCTCAGGGAGTCCTCAATCCCCACCGGCCTCTAGGCTTCCAACTCAAATCGAGCGGAGTAGCCTGGCCCATTCAGAGCAGGCCTTTCCGGATGTCTGGATGCCCTCCACACCGGAGGCCCTGCAGGTGGCCCGGGACATTATGACCAGGCCAGTACCAGGAGCACACTGATGTCAGCCCCGCGCTCCAGAGGCAAGCCGCCGCTGGGATTGCCGCAGTCGCCCCAACTTGGTACTGGTCTTGGACGAGGGAACATTCCCGGCGCAATTTGCCGCCCAGCGACCGTTCAGGGCAAAGTCCACATAGATCGCACCCTTGATGCCCACCGGCTGTCTGGTTTGGTTCCATCTGACCGAGACTCTCAGTACTGGTCCTCCATGTTGGGATCGCAGTCCCGTGGTTGGCATCGCTCCCAGCTGCTGCTCCTCCCGGTCCAGAGACAGCGGCAAGTCGTATGTCAGCCCGGCCTCCTTTTGTAGTCGTCCATTGATGGGCCAGGCCGAACAGCCGGCCCAATGGTACCAGTGGGCACCGTGGCCCCTGACGCAGCCCCCAGTGGGGGCTCGCTCAGTGGCCAGAACCTCAGAAGGACCTTCGGCCTCCCTCTCCAGATCTCCGAAGCAGGAGTCAGTGGGATGTATGTCCTCGGCACTGTGCCTGGAGACTGACCAGGTGGTGGACCCTCCGGTGCCGGTGGACACCCAAAGTTCTGCACTGGCCTCCTCACCCTCCCTGGATGAGGCGATTACGGCTCCTCCTCCCTCTGTCCCACAGGAGGACTTCAGGGCCCACCAAGAACTCTTAAAAAGGGTGGCATCAAGCCTCCACCTCCAAGCAGAGGAGATGGAGAAGCCCTTGGACTCTCTGTTTAATGTATTGTTCTCATCAGCACCGGGCAGGGTGGCCTTGCCTCTCCATGAAGGGGTGGTTAAAATTCCAAATGCCCTATGGCAAACCCCAGCTTCATTGGCCCCCATTTCTAAGAGAGCAGAACGCAAGTATTTTGTACCCACCAAGGGGCATGAATACTTATACACTTACCCTGCTCCTAACTCCCTGGGGGTCGAGTTGGTCAACCACAGGGAACGGCAGGGCCAACCAGCCCCTACCCCAAAAAATAAAGATTCAAGGAGGCTGGACTCATTTGGAAGAAAAAATTATTCAGCCTTGAGCTTCCAGTTACGGGTGGCGAACCACCAGGCTCTCCTGGGCCAATATGAGTTCAATCTGTGGGGCTCCCTGCCCAAATTTGAGGACTCCCTCCAGGAACAGGACAGAAAGGAGTTCAAAGCGCTGGTGGAGGAGTGCACAGCAGCTGCCAAGGCAACCATGCAGGCAACTTCGGATGCAGCGGACAAGGCCACGTGGTCCATGGCCCCCGCGGTGTCTGTGAGAAGGGTGTCATGGCTCCTGTTCTCTGGGCTGTCCAGTGAGGCGCAGACCTCCCTGCAGGACCTCCCATTTGACGGAAAAGCTCTGTTTGTGGAACAATTGGATACAAAGCTGTATGGCCTGAAAGACTCCTGCACGACTCTCCAGACTCTGGTTCTCTGTGTTCCGGCTCTGGCTAAACCTTAGTTCAAGCCACAGCAGACTCCTGCTCAGGCCACCCAGTCAAAATACAAGACCACTTATAAGAAGTCACGGGATTATAAGAGGCGCCCACAGAGGCAGTCTCAGCCTGCCCCCCCCCCCCAGCCTGGGTCCTCCAAGAGCAAGCAAGCAGGGAAAAGGCGGTTTTGACGGGACGCCCGGGGGCACCCTTCCAGTTCTTATCAGGGATCCACCCCCAATAAAGCTTCCCTTCTCTATTCAGTTGTGTGTCCTCCCAGAGTGGTCATGGCTGACGTTGACTGATGGGTCCTCAACACCATCTCTCGGCTCGAGCAGGCGGTGGTGTGGCTCCTAGTCTTAGGAGTGGTGGAATCGGTACCGGGGGAGTTCAAAGGCAAGTGGTACTACTCCCATTATTTCCTTATCCCGAAGGCCAAAGGGGGGCTCATGCCCATCTTGGACCTTCAAGGCCTGAACCAGTACATAATGAATCTCGAGTTCCACATGGTCTTCCTGGCCTCCATCATCCCCCTCCCTGGATCCCGGGGCCTGGTACACTGCCCTCGATCTGCAGGACACGTACTTCCAAATTCAGATATTCGAGGGGCACAGATGCTTCCACCGTTTCACTGTGGGACAGGAACACTACCAATTTACGGTCCTCCCATTTGGCTTGTCCACTGCCCACAGTATTCACGAAATGTATGTCGGTGGTGACGGCCTACCTGAGGCGCTGGGGGGTCCAGATCTTCCCCTATCTGGATGACAGATTGGTCAAGGGCAGTTCCCGGTCGCAGGTGCAGGATCACATGGCGCTCCTTCTGTCCAAGTGCACTACTTTAGGCCTGTTGGTAAACAACACCAGGTCCACGTTTGTTCCGGTTCAGCACATAGAGTTTATTGGGGTGGTCCTGCATGCCTTGTTGGCCAGAGCCTCCCTCCCACCGGACAGGTTCGAGACCCTGGAGGGGCTCATCGACACGGTCACAAAGTTTCCGGTGACAACAGCCAGAGCGTGCCTCCACCTCTTGGGTCACATGTCAGCGTGCACGTATGTGGTCCGTCACGCCAGACTCAGGATGAGGCCCCTCCATCTCTGGTTGGCCTTGGAGTTCTCCCAAGCCAGGGACAGGATGGACAAAGTCCTCACGGTACCCGAGCCAGTGATCACCTCCCTACGGTGCTGGTCCTCCCCAAGAATCATGGTCCAAGGGGTCCCATTCAGGGGCAGGGCCCCATCACTGGAACTGGTGTCTGTCGCATCAGACCTGGGATGGGGGGGGCTATGGGAGGAACTTTCAGACACAAGGTGTGTGGTCGGCTCAGTAACTGACCCTCCACATAAACATCAAGGAGTAGAGGGCGGTACGGCTGGTGTGCGTGGCCTTCCGCTTGCACCTGGAGGGCTGGATGGTCAAGGTCCTCACGGCCTCAATGTTCTACATCAACAGGCAAGGTGGGATCCGATCCTCTGCCTGAAGCCCTCAGACTGTGGGACTTTTGTATAGCCCATGACATCTGCCTATAGGGCTTCCAGGTGCCCAGAACACACAGGCGGATCACTTGATCAGGGACTTCTCTCAGCACGAGTAGTCTCTCCACCGAGAGGTGGCACACAGACTTTTCCAAGTGTGGGGAACTCCCTAGGTGGACCTGTTCTTGACTTGGCAGATCGGTCGCTGCTGCCGGTTCTGCTCCGGGCGGGGGGAAGGGCTGAGGGGAGGCGCTATATCCGATGCCTTCCTCCTGTCCTGGTTAAGCCAGTTTCCCTATACCTTTCCCCCGTTCCCGCTGATCAGCAATCTCTTAAAAAAGATAGAGAAGGCCCAGGTCCTTCTGATTGCCCTGGCATGGCCCAGGCAGCATTCGTACGGGGCCATCCTGCCTGGACCTGCTCTCTGAGGACCAGGGCCACCTCCTCCACCCCAACTTAGTGGCACTCCACCTCACGGCGAGGCTACTCAATGGTTAGGTAGGGAGGAAAGGATATGCTTGGAAGGGGTTCAGCGCATCCTAGAAAGCAGGCGGCCCTCCATGCGCCAAGCCTACTTGGAAAAGTGGTCTAGTTTTCCAGATCGGAAGACGAGCAGGGCATTTCCCCAGTGGCCGCCCTGATCCAGTTTATTCTGGATTACCTTCTTCATTTTAGAGCCCAGGGCCTGGCGCCCTCGGCAGTCAAGGTGCACCTGGCGGCCATATCAGCCTTCCATCCGCCGGTGCAGGGCCACACTGTATTCTTCCATGCTGTGACTGGTCAATTCCTTAAGGGGTTGGATCGCTTTTTCCTGTATGTTAGGCCCCCTGTCCTACAGTGGGACCTAAACGTGGTGTTGGCCAGTCTCACGGGGCCCCCGTTTGAGCCGCTAGCCACGTGCTCCTGGTCAAACCTCTCGTGGAGGGTGGCCTTCCTGGTTGCGATTATGTCAGCTAGGCAGGACTTGGAACTCAGGGACCTGACCTCCAAGCCCCCATACACGGTGTTTCATAAAGAGAAGGTCCAGCTCCTCCCATGCCCTTCATTCCATCCAAAGTTGGTCTCCGCCTATCACATGGGTCAGGACATTTTTCTGTCGGTCCTCTGGCCTAAGCCCCGTGCATCCAGTGAAGAGCGCCGCCTCCACATGCTGGATGTGAGACGGGCTCTGGCTTTCCACCTGGAGTGGACTAAGTGACTCAGAAAGTCTTTGCAACTGATCATCGCCTCGGCCGAGCTCATGAAGGGTCGGCCGATCTCCACTCAGCCAATCTCCAACTGGATCACCTTGTGCATCCGTACCTGTTATGACCTGGCAGGAATGCCGCCAATTGTGAGGGCGCACTCAACTCAGGCGCAGGCCTCGTCTGCTGCCTTTTTGGCCCATGTCCCCATTCAGGACATTTGTAGGGCTGCCATGTGGTCTTCAGTTCACTCATTCACCTCGCGTTATGCAATTGTCTCTCAGAGCAGGGAGGACGCCAGGTTCGGAAGGGCCGTTCTCAGTCCCGAGAGTTTGTGAACACCTTCCCACCTCCAACAGATATAGCTTGGAATCACCTGTTGTGGAATACACATGAGCAATCACTTGAAGAAGAAAAGACAGTTACCTTTTCCATAACTGGTGTTCTTCGAGATGTGTTGCTCATGTCTATTCCACATCCCGCCCTCCTTCCCCTCTGTCGGAGTTGTCTGGCAAGAAGGAACTGAGGGTGGAAGGAGCGCGCAGCACCCCTTATACTGCACCATGAAGGTGCCAATCCAGGGGTCGCTGGGGTGCTCCCCTACGGATACTGCTAGGGAAAAAACTTCCGGCACCAGTGCACATAGTGAGCATGCACACCTATTGTGGAATAGACATGAGCAACACATCTCAAAGAAAACCAGTTACGGAAGAGGTAACTGTCTTTTTCACCACCACAGCCATCCTTATTTCTTAGTAAACAGATTCTTGCAGTAATCAGAGCAGGAGGGAAGAAAAAGGATGGAATTCCACTTTCATATACTGATGTTGACTGGTGGGAATTTGTAGTGTGATTTTTCTTTTAATTGGGGATTGTTTGCAGTTTTAATACATAGAGGTTTTTTGTGATGTGTGTGCTGAAATTTCAAGTTTAAAGAATAGCAGGAGTTTTTGTTACATTTCCAAACTTAAAGTTAGGGCTCTATGGTCTCTGAGACCTAAGTTTTCAGAAGTATGTGCACTCAATTGCACACCTAATATGTATGCAGTTACCACAGTTACATGCACAATCACTGTAAGATAGGTGTACAATTCTGAAATGTAATTTTCTGAAAACTTAGGCCAGAATGGACTGTTCTACGATTAAGACTTGGATTCCAATTTAACATTAGCATTAAATTGACATGTGAATTGGTATAATTCTAGAATGAGACATTAAATTGTGTATGAAGTTTTCTTCAAGAAACATGAAAACGTGCAGTAACAGTTTCTATTCCTGTAACCTATATGTTAACAGTTTTATAAAATGCTGTTAATATAATTCCCAAAGTATCCCATGAACTTTAGGGATTCACAGTTGTTGATTTGCTGTTTTACTGCAGGTGGAAGTTGCAGCTCCATGAACTGACAAAACTTCCTGCTTTTGTACGTGTGGTGTCAGCAGGAAATCTTCTAAGCCATGTTGGTCATACAGTCCTGGGAATGAACACAGTCCAGTTGTACATGAAGGTTCCAGGGAGTAGGACACCAGGTAAGTACAGACATTTTCCATGGAAAAAATCAAGCAATAAAGTCAAAAAGGTGTTAACCTGATCACATTGCAGATCCTATATAGTTTATGATGTGTGTAAATGTAACAAAAGAGTATATTAGAGTATCAGTTTAACAAGAAATTAGAAAATGCTTCATGCTGCATATGCAAAGTGACAGTTACTTTCTCTTGTAGCATTGTCTGAAATTTCCTAACTTAAGTGTTTTTATTTTCACAACCTTAAATATTCATTATTGCTAACCTATTGCATTTAATTATGTTTTTCTAAGAAAAATTAGACATGATTGACTTACTTCGTTTGCACATCTTGCAAGCTTCTGTAAGCTTTTCCAGCAGATCTTGTAAATTCCTAGAATGGCAGTTTATAATTAAACCTTTAAGAGCTAAACCTTGTTTAATTTAAACTCTTGTCACCTGAAGGTAAAAGATATCCTTCAGTGATAGATAGTTTTGTGATTAAGACATTGAACTAGGATTTAGGAGATCTTAGTTCAGTTCCTGGCTCTGCCTTTGGCTTCATATGTGACCTTCTGCAAGTCCATTAGTGTATCTGTGCCTCAGTTTCCCATCAGTAAAATGGAGGTAATACTACTTTAGTCTGTTTTGTCTATATAGATTGAAAGCTCTTTGGGGCAGGGATTATTTCTTACTATGTACCTAAAACAGTGGGGCCCCAATCTTGCTTCAGGCCTCCAGGTGCCCTCAAAATAAATGTAATAATTGTGTTTGATTTGAAGCTTAGGTCTAGCAGAGCTCTTAAGATCTACAAGAGGGGAGCCACAAAGCATTATGCAAATAAGAGATTAGAGAAATTGATAACTTTTAGTCAACCACAAATCAATCAAAGCAAAACTGTGTTGTCACTAATACATATCCTAAGCAACAGTGTTTTAATTGTGTATTTTAAAAAAAAGGGTAGACTCTCAAATGCTGTGGTGCTAGGCATTATGTACAAATACATATATAATTAAGCTGTGATATAATTTGCCTTAATAATAATTAGTGCTTACATAGTACTTCACGTGTTCACAGTGCTGTCAAAACAAAAGTATCATCACTGTGAAAGTAAGTTTTTCTCATGAATTTCAGGTCACCAAGAAAATAACAACTTCTGTTCAGTAAACATAAATATTGGTCCAGGTGACTGTGAATGGTTTGTTGTTCCTGAAAGCTATTGGGGTGTCCTGAATGACTTCTGTGAAAAGTAAGTTTCAGATGCTGTCCTCAGATGTTTTGAGGGCTTCTGTATGTATACCTGTCAGATGCAGAAACACCTCGCGCATGCGGTCAGTGGGGAGGTGAAGGTAATATTTTATAGTTTCTGATGAATCAGAAAAGTCTGTTAAAGTATAAAGGAAAAAAACTAGATCTTATTCAGCATTTTAATCAAATAAATGGCAACGTGCAAAAAACAGCCAACTTTATGATTATCTCAGTTGCCTCAGGGTAGTTTGCCCCTGACAATCAGCACTTAACTTAGATTTATTTCAGGATTTAAAAAAAATAAATAAATAAAAGGTGGCAGGGGAGGGAGCATAGATTACACTGGGGGTTTGTAATGCATATGGAGACTTGTAAGTCCAAGGTTCAAATTCAGACCATATCAGGAGGGCTCAAAAGTTATTACTCCCAGATGGGTGTGGTGGCCCCAGATGTATTTTAAGACCTCAATCCAATTTCCACCTTACAAAACCCATCATATAATCATTGCCACCACTCTCTTGGATTTTTTGTTACGTACATGAATACTAACTAGCACTCTTACTCAAATGGTGGTCTTTCCATATCAGTGCTAAGGTACGTTAGAAGGACGACAGGGAAATATTTATTGCTCCCATACATGATTAATCTGCTCTGTTACTCAAGTGTATTTTGTGTACATGCAAGTGTTTTTGCAGGTTTTTATTTTTTAAATGGCCATAGCGTCTCACAATCAGCAATGAAAATAAATCCATGTTGTGTTGATTCTGTAGATTAGCAAACTTTTAAACTACATTTGGGTTTTCTTATGTGTTCATTATTTGATTGTATGATAGTGATACATTCTTTTCAAAGCCTGCACAAAACTGAGCCACTATGAGAATAACAGAAAAAATGTTGTAAAGAAAAAATGTCACCAACATGACAAACAGCTTGGAACTAGAGTCAGAGCATTCTGAAACTGCTAGAGGAAATCAAAAGGTGGAAGGCGAAAAGTCAAAGTAGTTCAAAGAATTTCAGATAGCCTGAATCACTGAAGATAATGCAGCGCAGTTCTGGGCCTTACCTTCTCACAAATAACGTGGCGTCAGGCTTAAGAGCAGCCTGACAGGCCCAAGGGATCAAAGAGGACAGATAAAAGGGACATGCCCAGCTCAAATCAGCCCTTGCATTTAAAATATATGAAGAAAAAGTCTAAAGACGGCCTTCATGAACAGTTTCAAGTAAGATGAGGAAGAGGATAAAAAAAAAAGCCAGTTAGTGATTGAATTATTGATGATTAATAGATCATATGTATTTATTCACTAGAAGAAATTTATATGAGCCAGAACTCTTCAGCTGATCTGACTGCAATTTATAATTAACAGTACAATTATTATATAGCGGTTAGCATATAGATTGTACTGTTAAATCGGTGGGTTGGAGAATTAATTGAGTCACCATAGCAACTAATAGCTTGGCCTTTTTACTGAGACTGATAAGAAGAGAGCTAGTGGTGGTGGTCATGTTGAAGATGTGTTCACTAGTCACTATGCCTTGTCTAATCTAGACTAGACTAATATGTTGATTGTGACTACCAATGGAGTTGTATTAGTGATAGCAATATTGGGAAATGTTAAGAAAAAATAGTGTAGCCAAAACCCTGGACAATAAATGGAGGCCATCTGCTCATTTCACACATGCAGCCAAATTGCTGCATACAGATTCAGGACATAATGACCCTACACTGGATTCAGATCAGCCACTTGGAGAAGAAAACATTGGGGTTGTTTTTTTTTTTATTTTTTACCATTTCCTGTGTCATCAATCACTAGTTGGAAGTATTTGTAATAGTGATCACTGTATGCAAGTATTTTGATTAACTTAACTTTATCTTGTTAGTAGGCATAGACCCCTAATTTATCTATTCGTAAATGTGGAAGACTGTTTTTTTCCTATTGTTTCAGAAATAATATGAATTTCTTAATGGGCTCTTGGTGGCCTAACCTGGAAGACTTGTATGAAGCCAATGTCCCAGTTTATAGGTTTATTCAGAGACCTGGGGATTTGGTGTGGATAAATGCTGGCACTGTTCATTGGGTTCAGGCTATTGGCTGGTGCAACAACATTGCTTGGAATGTTGGCCCTCTTACAGGTATGGTGAAATAATATGTATGGTGACATAAATAATTTGTTCATATTGTACCACATGCATCCCAACTCTCTTGGGCTTTTTGTATTAATTGACCATATTTTACTAGATTAAAAATTGCATAGTCTCTTGAAACTGTTTCAGCACAAACTGTATAATGTTAAAACCTGAAATGTTTTCCTCTGAAGGAAGGCTGTAAACACAAGCACCACAGTGCTTTCACGATTTGTTTAGACTAAGCCTCACCACAATCACAACTATACATTTTGGTATAAAGACAAACAGAGAAAGGAAATGATTAGATGAACTCACTCTACCTTGCACTCCAGTTCCTTCATTTCTCCTCTCCTCATCTTATTCATACATCTAGGCAAGAGGTTGCAGGGGACTATCCATCCGGTTAGTTTTTTCAAGACCAATGAGCTCTCCTATTTTTAATCATTACAGGCAATTATAAACCAGTATAAAATTCTTGAGTTTTTTAAAAAGCTCCAGGAATATTAGCTTTAAGTACAGTCTTTCAGTTTAAAACCAATAAAAACATTTGGCTAGATGTTTCAAACATACAGGTACAAGAGAATTATGTAAAGTCATTAGGGTTCAACCTGATATAAGCAGAAAAATAGAAAGATAATCTCAGATAACGGGAGGAAACACAGCAGACAAAAGAGGACCAGTAGGTACCTCAAAAAATAACGATTTTCTTAAATAGTAATGCACACAACAAACTTTATTTTGGTTTAGTGCTATAAGCAGTATCATTCCAAGATCACTTGAATTGACTGGCACGTACAAAAGCAGGAAGTTTTGTCAGTTCTTGGAGCTACAACTTCCACCTGCAGTAAAACAGCAAATCAACAGCTGTGAATCCCTAAATATAAGGGACTATTGTGTAAAAAATTTACTTTCAAAGCTGTAAAAATTGTAATGGCAACCACTGTAGCTTACAGTATGTAGTTTTCTCCAATTTTACAAAATTCAGGTTTTGAGAATGACCAAGAGATCTTCTTATATCCTTTATTGGCTTATCTGAATGTTTCTGTAACTTTTTCTTATAGCCTGTCAATATAAATTGGCAGTGGAACGGTACGAGTGGAATAAACTGCAGAGCGTCAAGTCAATAGTGCCCATGATTCATCTTTCGTGGAACATGGCACGAAATATAAAGGTCTCGGATCCAAAGCTTTTTGAAATGATCAAGTAAGTGTATTTTAAATTTTTGTATATCCATTTCGACAGTTGACTGTTCTTATTTTGACTGTTGTTAAAACAGAATGAAACAAAGTCATGTTTAATTTGAAAAGATTGTGAATTACAACTTCACTTAAAAAACAAGGACGATCTTTTTATTTACAGAATAAATATTATCTTCCTGGTGAAATCCATTTTGTTAGATTGTGTTTAGCATTACATGAAATGAATGCTGTTTTGATGTGGTGAATTAGGTATTCAATGTAACTTTTAGGCCTAGATTTCCTGAGATTTTTATCTTAACTGTGAACTCCAGAGTTTTTTAAAAAATACTTTAGGTTTCAATCTTGCAACTTGTATGCAGACAGACCTCTGTTGACTCTGATGGGGCCCTTCACGAGCACAGGGGTCTGCCTATATATAACAACAAGTTGAAAGATTGGACCTTCTGCTGTCAGTAAACTTCAGACTCAGGGTGAGCATGTTTAATTATTTTTACAGTTAAATTAAATATTTTAATAGTAAATTTACTTGTTCATTTCCAGTACTCGCATTTAGCTGATTTATATCCTATCACCAAGAGAGGCAGGGAAAACACCTTGACAAGCAAGGAGGCAGGGTTTGGAAAGCCTCTTCTTCCTTCCTCCCCCCCTTCCCCCCCCCCTTTCATTTGAAGAGTTCTGCAGCTGATTAAATTGAGTAAATGAGCTGGTAACAGTCTGGATTCAAAATTGAACATTTTCAAAAGTGTGTTTCCCAGGTTCAAGTCACCTTTAACATATCTTTCAAGCCATACAAATCCATACAAAAATAAATCATCTGGCATCACTTCCACCCTCTGAAATCCTGAGAAAGCAGATGAGCATTCCAGCATATTCTACTCCTAAGGGAATTCTGCGCCAAGAATGCCCTCATTTCGGCCCCATATAGAGAGAGAATAGAGGTTCCATCTGGTACTCTCTGAAGACTCATGTGAGTACCCTTGGGAGAGAAGAGCCATTGTCCAAAACTATCCACTGGACCTGCTCAAGGGGAAAGGGATGGGGACACCTGAGAGTAGCTATGTCCACTCCTGCTAGCTTCTGTGCTATATTGCCAACACTTTATAGTCATTGGTTTCAAATATAGCTCATTGAATATCAGCATGAACACTTGATCTTGATAAATTATCTCTTCCTAATTATGAATAAATGCAACAGATGCCAACTCTGTGCCAAATGCAGATTTGTATCCAAATTGACACAAGTCAAGGAAATCCAAGGCATCTAGATCGTCTAAAACAGTTGCTTCTTCTGGGAGTTAAGTACCAAAATAGGTAGGAAACAGGGTAGAGGAGGAGTTTTTGCTGAAATAAAAAAGTGACTTGTGCTTCTAATTTGAAAAATAAGCAAAAATGTTCTGCAGTGACGTATAGGCACTGGCATACATGGCAGTGAGCACTATTTAAAACTAAATGTGAATAAGTATACCTGTAAATGTTTGGGATGACTGTGCAAGGGAAAGAATTAAAATGTATGCATTTGAAAGAAAGTTTGAGCATCTTAAGACACCACAATAAGCATGCAATCCAGCATTGTTCTTTTAAATAAAAGCAAACAAAAAGTACTAGAAGCTTATAAAAAAGCAGTGTTCAAAGATCTGAAAGTGGGGCTGGAATTGTTTGGGGAACCAAATAATAATATCCAAAATAAGTTAGATTGCTCTGAGAAAAGATACCCCCATCTCCCAAAAAACAAACAAAAGCATCCCCAGATGATAATAGCAGAAGTGTCTAAAGGGAATAAGAAAGGCATTTACAAATGTATCGGGCCAAAAGAAAAAGGAAATATTAGAGAGAGTGGGGACACATTAATGAATGAGTAGGGAGACAATAATTCTAAAATGATTGAAATACTCAATAGCTTTATAGGAGAAATGTCATTTTGGATGAAATAAAGAAAATGGGGGTTTGTGTAACTAGAAGGCAATGAAGGGATATTGATTATAAAAGCATCAGTAAAAGGATACTTAGGAAATAATTAATATACCCTATCAGCAGATCCAGATGATACTCATCCCAGGATATTTACACCAGAGTAGACAAATTACTGAAGGATATATTTACAGAGAACAGCCTGGCATCAAGGGGATGGACAAGATGCAATCCAAGTTTTGAAAACTTCACCAAATATATAAAGGTTCAGATGCAGACCTCACTGCCCTTCCTCACAGAAGAAATCAGGCTGACATCTCCCTCACAGTGGGTTCACCCAGTGTCTGTACTAGACTGTAAGGTCTACCCTTATTTACCACAAACCTATTCCATACCCTAATAAAGTATACTACTTAGAGCAATGATTCCCAAATTTTTGAAAGCTGAGCCTGCCTTCAGGAAAGTGAAATTAGTTGTGCCTCTCATCAGCCCCACTGTCTTGCTAATTTCTACATCTTTAATCTACCTCCACCCTTTAACAAGTCCTTCAGGCATCACACACTTTGGGAAACACTGGTGTAGATCTTCATAATGATACTCTTCTTTCTTACATGCTTTGATTAGCAATGAAATACTTTAAAATGTCAATATTGTTAACTTGTCATTGGCATCACAGTTTTTAGGCTCTCTAAAAGCTCAGGCAGATATCACTGCAGCATCTGCTCTTGTTTTGAATGCTTTCTTCACAACTATAACAGCTAGAAAACTTTTTGACAGTGAAATCTGAGACTCTGAAGAACAATTGAGGGAAAGGCTTTTAGGCCTGCCCAAAGAACCCATCTAAATATTAGCATGGGAGCACAAAATATTGACAGCTTTTTTTTAATTTATTTTTAATTCAGGGCATACTTCATAAGCAGGTAGTGTATCAGATTTTTTTCCTAAATTATTAAACTAATAAATACTACTTTATTGTGCGCTTTCAGTTACAAAAACAGAATAACCAGCAGATAGAATAGACAGAAAATTAAAAGGTATCTTTCCAGTCCTCAGATGTCTGATCCCACCTGCTGCCTTCCTATCATTCCCCAAAATGATAAAAATTTAATTGGCTAATCTCAAAGGGCTGATTGCAATGGCATGTTGGAGAGAGCTGGGCTAATTAGGGATTGCACGTACCAACAGCCTTCATAGATTTAATGTATTTGATTTTCTGCAGCCAGCAAATTATGAACCCTACCCCATATGACCCAGAAGTCTGCATTATTCTTAATGGCAATTCAGTTAAAGAACTAAATAGATTAAATAAACTGATACTCTTGTAGAATAATTATATAATATGATGGCTCTTAATGAGCAAATGTATAATTGAAATTCCACTTGCATTCTCTCAAAGGTACTCAGTTTAGATTTAAATATTGGTAAATGCCATCTGATGGGCTAAATGACAGTTACTCATATTTTGGGTGACCAGACATCCTATTTTTAAAGGGACAGTCCCATATTTAAGCCCTCCTGCACGTGTCCCAACTTTTTTTTTTTTAATGGGCATGTTGTCCCATATTTTCTGTCTCTCTCCCTGCTCACCAGCCGCCTACCCACCAGCAGTGAGTGGGGGGGTCCACTGACCTATGATGGGGTTGGGTGTGCAAGGCTGGTGGTGGAGCCAAATTGCAACATGTGGGGCCCGCTGCTCCCCCTGCTGGTCCAAGCACTCAGCTTGCCAACAGCCTAGCTGGCAGGCTCCTTCCTTCCCCCACTGCCTCTGGCTGGACTGGGGCCCTGGGAAAGCCCAAGATCCTTCAGCCTGGGGCACTGGCCAGGAGGAACCGAGCCCTGCACATGCCAAAGCCTCGCACAGCGCTGGCATGGGAAAGCCTCTCCGCCCCTCAGCTAAGCTCTAGAGTGGTGTGGGGGGAAGCAATTTCAAGCCTGTTCATGCCTCAATCCTGCAGACTCCACAGAAGCCCCTGGGCAGGGGCTTAGCACCCTTTTCACCCCCCACACCCTCACGCTGGGTCCTGCCCCGAGGGAGCTGCTTCGTCCCTTAGGCTCCCTCCCCTGCTGACCCACCTCTCTGGCCGGGTTCGGTGAAGCCCCTGCAGTCAGGTTCCCTGGGCCCTGGTGCACAATTCATCCTTGGGGCTTAACCCCTTCCTACCCGTGCTGTAGACTGGAGACAGGAAGCGGCTGGGTTATGTCCATGGACAGCAGCAGCCTGGAGGTGTTAGCTGCCTTTCAACTGTGCGGGCAGGAAGGGACAAGCTGCGTCCAGCCACTGGGGAGCGAGGGGTAGAAGAGACAAGCTCTGCAAAGATATGGGCCAGGTCATCACTCCCTCTCCCTCCTCTCCTGAGGCTGGAAGCAGCTCCCTTCCGTTCACCAGTGCCAAAAGGCAGCCGCTGGCCACATTCCGATGTGAACCATGGCAGAAATCGGGTGAGGGAGCATGTGACCATGTGTGAACATCCTCCCCACCCCCAATGTGTTGCCTCAGGAAGACGCAGTGCCAGATACCAGGAGATATGTCTGTTTTTAAAATGTTTCATTAAAAAAATGTTATGGTTTTTATGTAAATTAATTCCTTGATCTCCTGCAGCAAAACTTTTCCAGGTGGTTAGCTCTTGTCTTCTCTGACTTGATCATTCCTGCCTTTGTTTGACATAATCCCAGACCTTTTCTTTTCCATTGGATAAAGTTATTTAAATCACTTGATACTAAAAAAAAATTTGGTTTAAACTTTGTAACACTAATTTGAATGTTTGTGCTATTAACAATTTTAGATTAAAATTTATAATGAAGTAAATTATGCTTTTTTAAAGTGCCACTACATTTACGGTCTCTTATTTGAATTTTACTAAGTTTCTATAGTCAAAAACCAAAATATTGAAAATTAAGGACATGATCCTGCAAATACTTAAGATAGGTACACATAACATTAGCTTTACTTACATGAATAACTCCTTTCATTGACTTCAATGGGGGATTACTTGTGCTTGAAATTAAGCATGTGTATAAGTGTGTCATACATTAGGGGCTAAAATTGTATTTGTATTAAGCATTTCTTATAGTGGCGTAAAATCGGTCACTTCAAAACAAAATTATCTCAGTGTTAGCAGTGAAAAGTTATTTAGACTTTAAATACGTTATCAAAGTTATTGAAAACTTTTAAATTCACAGGCCAAAAAATGTTTAGTTTTTTTTATAGCCTGCATTTTAGCTTTTTTCAACTTTTGAAAATTCAGCATGTCAGAAGGTGGTGTCAGTTGCTAATGTAGAATGGGCTTATTTGCAATTTTGACTTGAGTTTGTGTTGCTCTTTGAAGTACACTGCTAACAAGTCCCTGGATTTGGGTGTTGGGGGGCGGGGCACGAACATAGATGAACATTTTAAGCATGAAACATCAAAGTCTCAGTGTATAATCTAAAATTTTGCTAACATAAAGAAACAAGTATAAAACATACGTTTTCATTTTAAGACTATAAAATGAAAAGTAAGTAAGGAGCTAGCACTGTGTTTGAACAACATTTTGGGGTGTGTGACGGGGAAATAAAACTTTTTTCCACTTAGTTTTCCATCTAGCATTTTTTCTTCCCGTTTGTTTTCCAGTGTCTGTAATGTATGTAACTACCCTTTGGAGAGAAAAATCAGAGTACTGCTCAAATGCAAGGATATTTGAGAACTGAAAATTATTGTAAATGACATAGAAATTTGAAATTTAAAAAAGTCAGGTGACCTATTTTGGCCCACTTATGAGAACACACTTGTAGTTCACATAATATTGGAAAGCAAAATGATGTATTGCTTGACAAAATGAGCTAAAATTCAAATCTGGTTTTTGTCATTTACATAAAAATACTGCAGACAGTTGTAAATAGTCACTTGGGAGCACACTGTATTTTTTTTCCTTAATGCAGTAAGCATACCAATGTCAACATTTTCTTCCATTTTTAGATAATTTTTTTTCTAGAGAAATCAACAGAAAATATTTTCTAAAACTAGTCTGGGTATTTTTATCCTCCTAATCTATAATAATTTCTACCAGAACTCAAGTTTCCTCACTTTAGGCCACTGGAAGACAGTTGTGTTGAGGAAGTGATTTCCTTTTAGGATGTTAGTGTAAAATGATGCTTTGGGTCGTCAACATAATGCTTTGAGTTTCATATATGAAATGTAAGCTGTTTGTTTTAACCCAGTAAGTCAACCAAACTTCTTGTTGATAATGTTAGATTAAAACAGTTGTATAACTACAGTACACTAAAAAGCACAGTATTTCACTGTTTAAGGAAGTTTCATTTGCTCAAATTAAAATGAAATATACTGGGTGTTGTGGTGGGGGTTAAGGTTGAATAAATCAACAGATAAAGTTTAGTTTTTTAACTAAATACAGGGGAAATGTTTGTGTATAATTATTTACTTTGGATTTCTGTGATAGGTATTGCCTGTTGAGAACTCTCAAGCAGTGTCAGACATTGAGGGAAGCTCTGATTGCTGCAGGAAAAGAGATTGTCTGGCATGGGCGAACAAAGGAAGAGCCGGCTCATTACTGTAGCATTTGTGAGGTCAGTAGAAGTAAAGAACTTCACAATTTTAAATTGATCTATTTTTGGGATGTCTTCCATTATTATTACTGCTGTTATTAATTTTGTATTTCTTTATTTGCATTACAGTAGCACCCATAATCTGTTAGGTGCTGTAAATAGATATATGTAAGAAGACACAGTGCTATCTCCTAAGCCATTACAATATAATCTTTTAGATATGGGCTGTATTTTGCTAAACTCTCTTTTGCAGTGGACATATTGTTAGTCATGCAATGTTTTTTGATTATCTGGGATTCTAAAAAAAGGTTCATTCCATCTGTACTGAATTTGATCCACTGAGCTTGATTTTTAGAATGTTGTTGTATTTCACTGGTCAGAAATAGCCCCAAAGAGAACTTTGGAGTGCACTCTTCACAGAACATGCCTGTCTTGCTAGGTGTTTTGATTCTCCCTAGTATTTAACACTGTATTATGTTTTTAAAGAACAGGATAGCAATTTTGCTAAAGACCAAATGAAAAGCATCATTTTAGCACCTCTGAAAATCAGGCACTTATCCCAAGCTGAGAAGCCAAAAAAAGAGGTGCACTGAAAATTAGTAGGCTCTTGAAAATATTGGCCTTAATTTCTCTGTTTACCCATCTGCAAAATGGGTATAATGCTTACAGTATATACCTTACAGGTGTAACCCTCATCTTATGAAACTTGCTTGGTAATATTCGTCTGCACTTTCTTTAGTGCCTTGATTCAAACATCTTAAGCTAGTAGTAGTAGTAGACATGAGTTGGAAGAGTGCCTACCTCTGTGACTGAACCCTGGAAGTGCGAATTTTTCTTGAGCTACTTTGTCTGTTTTCTATGTTCACGTGCACACAGTCAGAATATAAATACCAAACCAGCCACGCCTTATTTTTTGTAGCTTTCCAAAACCAGATGTCAACACTGATTTGTTTCCTGTCACACAGGTGGAAGTCTTTAATCTGCTTTTTGTCACCAGTGAGAGCAATTCTCGAAAGACCTATGTTGTACATTGCCAAGACTGTGCACGAAAGATAAGCGGGAACCTGGAAAATTTTGTGGTGCTAGAACAGTACAAAATGGAGGACATGATGCAAGCCTATGACCAATTTACATTAGTAAGTTATATTCAGTGGGTGCAAAACTATCTTTGTAAAGCTGTTGTATGTTGTCTTGGTACCTATTTGTATATGAATACCTTGGATTTTCTGGTTCAAATGGAGTTATAGAATTGTATTTTCATTTTTTTCAGAAAAAATATTGAAGCAGCAGAAATGCATGGAAAAGTACAATAATTTAGTATAGAGTATATAAATGAGTTTGCAGAGAAAAACGGGTGTCAAAATTCACAAAGATGAGGTTTAAAATTCTAATATAGAGGTTACCTGAAGAACACGTCTGGATCAGATGGAGACAGGGCCACCCATAACTGGGGGGGGGGAGGAGGGGGAGACGGCAAAAGGGCCAGTTTGCCCTGGGACCCCCCTTTGAGAGAGCCTCCAAAATCACCATAGGGCAGCTGTGCCAAATTTGAGTGACAAGCATTGGGACCTGGCATATGGGTTCTCAGCGCCATTCAGGTTTGGCTCAGCCACCCCTTCATCATCATGGAGGAGCAGCTGGGCCAAATTTGAGTGAAAGGCATTGTGACATGGCACACAGGGTCACAGTGCCACTCAAATATGGTGCCCGCTAATGATTAGTGTTGGAGACGACTCACCCATCCCAGCTGGGCCCGTATCCAGCCACCACTGGTATCATCGCACTGGGCCTAAGGCAACCTGCCAGGCTGAGAGTCTGGAGGTAGGAGTGAATTGAGGGGTCTGGGATACTGCTCCCACTGGCAGCTGGACTAGAGGTCTGGAAGAGGTGGAACCAGAAGTGGCTCACTGGCTGCATGCAGGTTAGAGTCCCACCGTTATCTCCACAGGGAAGGCAGTGACCCCACAGGCCTGGGCCCTTTCTTAAACCCACCCCGCCCACTGTATTAAACTCTTCCACCTCCATGGTAAGTTTTTTGGAATGGTGGAGTCCTCAGTTTAAAAGTTTGCCCGGGGCCCCCAGAAACCATTGTGTGCCCTTGGATTGTGAGGGGAGGATTAAAAGTACTGAAGCTGAGAGACTAGCACCACGTTTAAGAGAAACTTGGACATTATTTCTAGTAGGAAATCAAAAAACCTGGCTTTCTCTCTGCTTGGCAAGAGAATTCTCTCAAACAATTCTGTTTGGGGCCTCCTTTGCATCTGAGTTATAAAGCAAAAACCCTGCTATCTATTACCTTTTCCCATTTGTAGGTTTGTTCTGTATGTTGTAGCCTGCTGGTCTGAACTGTGCTAACGCATGATTGTTCATTCATTCCATATGGTTTTCAGTGTTGCAGGCAAGGTCAGATGTCTTGTCCATAATCAGAGTGAGAGTGGTGCTAAATTGATTCACAATGAACCTTGCATTCACAGGAAAGTTGACAGTGGCTGGATAGAGTGTTCCGAGATGTTGTATTGTAATTGAATATGGCAGTCCAGATATGACTGCCTTTTGATTAATTTCCAGCTGCAATTCACAGTGTTGGTTTGGAGAAGTGTTTGTTCTCTTTACTAGACTTCTGAGACCTGTAAGCTTTTAGCTAAGGTATCACAATTTAAATATCCAGGGCATTCTCAGTGCAGGACCCTCTATTCTGGAATTTACTCCCTCCATTGGTGTAACAGAGCTCAAAGTTATTGGCTTTTAGTTCACATGCAAAAGACTCAAAATCATTGTTTATGAAGCACTCAGATACTGAAGTGATTGTTACAGAAAAGTCTATAAATATTTGTTCTCCCAGACTTCTTCTAAGGTGAGCCTGAATATTGTATAGGGAAGAGTTCTGTTGTCTAATTTTTAGCATGTTCATCTAGATAATTGTTGTGATGGATGATTTAAAATAATTGTATATGTGGCTAGAGCGTGTTAATGTAAAATATTAATAAAATGTTAATTGTACTTGAATATTCAAAAAAAATCACAAATGTGGTCTTAGAAAAAATCCTGACATATAAAACCAATAATGTTAATTTGTCCCTTAAACTTTATACATATTGTTTACATGGATCTTTACTGAATAGTTGCATTTGCCCATTGTAGAAAAAGTAATTTGTTTTTTCTTTCCAGGCTCCTCCATTGCCATCCTCCTCATCTTGACATTTTTCCATGGACATTAAATGAAAACTTTTCTGATATTCAGGAAGTGACCCAGTTCTGCACCACTGATTTTTTTTGTAGCTATCCTGTAAGGCTGCTGGCTTGAAAGCTGTGTCTATGCAACCTTCCAAGTGCGGAGTGTCAACCAACTGGACAGGAGAGAGCACTGCCTCCTATTCCAGAACTCAAAATAAATAAAGCTCATCCAGCTGTACTTCACAAAAATAATAATAATTCCATGTTTTGTATATATCTGACAAAACTGGCAACATTATACAGACTACTGACTTGAAGACCACCTCTTTTGTATTTCTCTGTTTCTGGGCTGATGAATTATTTTCATCCATTTTTCCCCTTCAGAATTTCCCTTGGAAAAAGTACTAGCTTAGCTGGTCATTTCTTTGTAAGGTAGTTAGAAATTTTAAGTCTTTCTTTGGGCAACTTTTTTTTTTTAATGTGAAAAGTTAGGTGATATAAATTTTTTACTGCTTTTATGTTTTTCTGTCTTGTTTTGAAACCATGACGGTTACACTTTTGGTTCCTAAAATAAAATTTAAAAAAATTAACAGCCAAGTCACAAAGATAAATGGGTTGCACATAGACTAAGGAATAAACTTCAGATTTGTGATTTTTGTTTCTAATCTTGATGTAAATTTACACTATTTATAAATACATATTTATTGCTTGAAAATATTTGTGAATGGAATGCTGTTATTTTTTCCAGATTACCTGCCATTGAAATTTTAAGGAGTGCTGTAATTTCAAACACTACTCCTATTACATTTTCTATATGTAAATAAAACTGCTTAGCATTGTACAGAAACTTTTATTAAAATTGTTTAATGTTTAAAGTTTTTCTATTGTTTGAGTTTTAAAAAAGATTTATGTACAGTGCCTAGGTTTTGTTCATTTTTGGACTCTGATTATATATATTTTATATATACTCGTGTATGTATAATATATATAGAATCTGAATATAAATATATGTATAAAAATTTAGAGCCTAAATTTCTCTCGTTTTAAGTTTTACAAATATGGTAGATTTGAGATGTCTACTGTAAAATATTGCTTACAAAAGTATGATTATTTTTAAAGAAATATATGGTATGTATCCTGAAGACATAAAAACCCCTTCAGACTGGTTTATTGTTAAATTGCACTTTTTGCAATAACAGACTAATAAATAGTTGCCGCCAAAATGTAGTATTAGAAAACAAGTAGTAGCTAACCTTAAAGGTCACAGAGAAGTAATGGGTTTGATAGGAAGGTTAGAATACTTTTAGCGGTTACATGACAATGTTAACCATGGGCTTTGGGAGATATGGTATATAGAATTCAACCAAATTGAAATTTGTATATTCCAATAGTTTCTGTTAACAAACTAAAATAAGACTTTGTCGTCTTGGTGTCAGTTTTGACCCAAAAAGGACATTGTTTTGTAGTATTCTTTTGTATTTTCACATATTTTGTAATAGAAAATCACTAGTAAATTTTTGAAGCACTAGGTTTATTTAGGGTAACTTTATAATATGACTGTAACACTATTTGCAGTTTGAATTGACAATGGCATTTATTTTATTAAGTTGCTCATAATCTTTCTCAGCAGTTCCTTAATGCATTAAAACTAAATTTCAACATTTATAGTTTTCTTAGTGGATTAGAGTTGACTGATGCATAGAATTCTGCATCAAATGAACAGAATTTCTCACTGTTTTTAGTGCGTAGCCCAGCTGATTGCATTGTTACCTTTTCCTGTACTCAGTGTGAGATGTTACAGACACAAGGCATGCAGATATATTACTTAGCTAATAATTTGGTAAATATTGAACAATAACTAAGAGCAATTGCCTCTTGTTTTTGCCTCCTTTAATCAAGAATCAGTAGAGCTTGGTTAAGTGCTCTTTCTGCAGTTTAACTAGTTATAAATGATTTTCACACCACTTTTTAGCTGTTGTTAAACAAAAGGGTATAGCGATTAAAAGGAAGTATAAACTCTCATCCTCTTGCCAGCAAAATTATAAACTAGCTGTTAGGAAGCAAATATTTGCAATTCTTTAAAGCTAAGTCAGGGCTTTTGATAACCAATTCTGCAAATAACTTTTTTAATTATGTATTTTATGCAGACATATTGTAATCTTGAAAAATCATGCTGCAGCTGAAAAGTCACTCCTCTGTGGTAGCTTTAAACCAGAATCAAAGCAAGAAAACTTACCTCAACTAATGGTAAACGAAAGATCCTCTTATTTCTTAGTACTAGCAAAGAACATTGCCTATTAGGGAAAGGACTGTTGTGGTGTATTAACCAAAAGGGCTTTGTAGCTTTTTTTGTTTTTTTTCCTCCTTCTTGGAAAGGAGAGGATATCACATACTTTTAATAAAGAAACTTTTATTACAGCAATGAAGCTGCAGGCAAAACCAGGATATCAGCAGAGAGAATACTGTGATAGTCTGACTGAAGGCTTTATTGTGGTTTTAAATTGCCATGGAGCTTTAACATTTTACAGTTACAATGTTTATCTTAATTACAGTATTCTGCTGAAATGTGGACAATTTTTAGATCTATAAGCTGCTGTAATTTAGAATGCTTTGTGTTTCATTTGTATTAAAAAGGCACAAGTTAATATATATATTATCAGTTGTAGTTATTAGAGATATAACTTTGTGCTGCTTAAAATGTGAGATACCTGGTGTATGTGAGATACATTTGTAACCATCACAGAATACCTGTGAGCTCTCAGCTCATGAAGATAAATGGCTTCTGAGCAGGACTAAAGGGACCAAAAGCAGCCTAATGTCCACAAATCTGTATCCCTTTCCTCTTTTCAGTCTAACAGTGGCCTTTTGAACTCAACATAGGAACCATAGTTCAAGTGAATTTGATTGGCACACTTACTTATGGCTACAGGTCAGTTTCAATGGCAAAATCAGATGTGTGAGAGAATAGCCAGTTCTCCTTCATAAAAATGGCCCACAAATGTAAAAGTGTTTTTTTGTTTTTTGTTTTGTTTTTCTAAACTAGCAGTGCTCCAGGCTACAAGTTTTTATGCAGGAGTTCTACCAAGCCCCAGAGCATTTATAAAAGTAGTACACTTCTTTTCTGGAATGTACAGGACTAATAAATAGGGAAGGAGGAGGTATAATGAAAGCATCTATAAAACCAATGTGATACACATTGATAGTTAACAGAGTAGTGGCAAAATATGCTGGCTAAAGGGAATTTAATGGGAAACTGCAGTCCACATCCAATACAGACTCCAGGATTTGAGGAGAGCAAAATAAGCTCTTGCTCCTGGACTAACTTTGAAGGAGTTTGAAAATCAAAGGCTGGTGTACATTTGGGGAGGAAGAATGGTCTTGCGCTTAAGGCATTGGACTGAGGTGCAGGAAATTTGGGTTCAATTCTAGCTCTACCATAAACTTCCTGTGTTATCTTCAGGAGGTCACTTAATCTCTCCCTGCTTCAGCCTACATATGTAAAAAATAGGGATAATACTTCCTACCTCACAGGTGGTGGGGGGGAGCTAAATTCAGAAGTGTTTGTGAATTGCTCAGATGGTGTAGTGATATAAGCCGTATAAGTAGACAGTACTGTCCAGACATATGTTTGGTAACAAATGCAGCAAAATGACCAGTCAGAAATCAAAAATTTTACACAGGACAATTTCATGATCCAGAAAACAAAGCATCCTGGATCTACTTCCTACTAATAAGGAGACATATTTTTAAAGGGTAACTAACGTAATGTTGCCTTATTGCAATGAGTGCAAGCTGTTTGAATTCAGCATAATAAGCAATGGGTTCTTGAAATAAAGGTACTGGATTTCAACAAAGCAAACTTCAGGGGTATAATAAACATACTTGCATGGTGCCAAGAGAGCAAGTATTAAAATCCATGAGTTGGGGGTGGAGGATAATTCTAAGAGGTCATATTTGAGATGCAATAGACTACATTTCCGCTGAAAAATTAAAAGATGAATAAATAGGAAGTAGCAACTGAGAAATTGTTCAAAGACAAGTGCATGACTCAGAGAAGGGAGGGAACTAGAAAAGAATAAAAGCTTACAGGAAAAAGTATGGGCAGCCAAAAAAGCAGAGTAAGTTGAATTAATCCAAAGAAGTGAGAGAGGTTTCTTCTTTGAGTGCTTGCTCATGTCAATTCCATTCTAGGTGCGTGCATGCCCGCATGCACAGTCAGAGATTTTTGCCTTAGCTGTATTGTAGGGATGGCTGCGGCGCCCCCTTGAGTGCCGCGCTCATTTGCTGGTATATTGGGCACTGCTGGCCCTGCACCCTTTCAGTTCCTTCTTACCGCCTGTAACTTGATTGGACTCTCATTGCAAGTGTGTTAGCGGTTCTTTACAACCCATTGTCTATCTTCTTCGTATATTGTTCATAGGTACTTTAGTTAACCATTAAGTTAAGTGTTAGGTTAGTTTAGTATTTAGAGTCCCAGCTGGGACTTCGTCCTGGAACAGGGCCTGCCCCGTTCCCCCAGCTTCAAACCATGCTCGTCATGCAACAGGCCGATGCCTATTAGTGACCCCCATGACAACTGTTTGAAGTGCTTGGGAGAGTCCCATAGAAAGGACAAGTGCAGAATCTCCTGACGGCTTGGCTGCTGCATGGTTAAATGCAGAGGAGCAGGAGTGCTCGGCTGGTATCCAACAGATCCTGTTGAGCAGCAGAAAGCCCTCCACCAGAGACACGTACCTGGCCAAATGGAAGTAGTTCACTTGTTGGACCTCCGATAAAGGCACTTGGCCCAAGCAGGCCTCACTGCAGTTAACCTGGGCTACCTTCTGCATCTTAAGCTCCATGGCCTGTCCATTTTATCTATTATGGTCCACTTGGCTGCTATCTCGGCCTCCCATCCGCCGCTGGAGGGTAGGTCAGTTTTCATCCAGGACATAACTGCCAGGTTCCTCAGGGGCCTCAAGCGCCTCTAGCTGCCCGTCAGGGATCCCGTCCCTCTGGGGGACCCGAATCTTGTGCTGTCATGGCTCACAGGCCCCCAGTTCAAGCCTCTGGCTTCCTGTTCTCTCCTTCTTTCCTGGAAGCTTGCGTTCTTAGTTGCAATAACATCTGACCACAGGGTCTCTGAGATGAGGGCGCTTACCTCGGAACCACCCTATGTGGTCTTTTTCAAAGACAAGGTCTTGCTGTGACCACACCTGGCTTTCTGGCCCTGTGTGGTCTCTTGGTTTCATATAGGCCAGGACATTTACTTACTTATCTTTTTTCCAAAGCTGTGTAATTCGGAGGAGGAGCATAGATTGCATTCCCTAGATGTCAGGAGGGTGCTAGCCTTCTACATTGAAAGGACCAAGCCATTCCGCAAGTCCACACAATTCATCACGGTGGCTGACAGGATAAAAGGTCGTCCAGTGTCTGCTCAAAGAATTTCTTCTTGGATCACTGCCTGCATTCACTGCTGCTACAATCAGGCAAAGGTTCCCCCTCCAGCGATCATAACTGCCCATTCAACCAGGGTGTAAGCCTGTTCTGCAGCTTTCCTAGCCCAAGTGCCTATCCAGGACATCTGGAGGGCGGCCACCTCGTCATCTGACCACATGTTCACATCACATTACCCACTTACCCAGCAGGCTTGGGATGATGCTGGCTTCGGAAGAGCAGTGCTGCAAGCCTCAAGACCATGAATTCTGAGCCCACCTCCGAGGATACTGCTTATGAGTCACCTAGAATGGAATTGGCATGAGCAAGCACTCAGTCGTTTTTTCTTCTTCATCTACCTTTTCATAACTGTTCTGTGAGATGTGTTGCTCATGCCCATTCCATTTCCTGCCCCTCTGTCAGAGTTGCCAGCAAGAAGGAACTAAGAGTGTAGGGCCAGTGGTGCCTAATATACCAGTGTGTGAGCGCAGCACTCAAGGGGGTGCCACAGCCATCCCTACGGACACACCACTAAGGCAAAAATCTCTGACAACTGTGCACGTGGGCACTCACACACCTAGAATGGAATAGACATGAGCAACGCATCTAGAAGAACAGTTATGAAAAGGTAGGTAACTGATTTTGGGAGTTTTTTTACAAATACATTGAAAGAATTAAGTAAGAATTCTAAAAAGAAGGTAAATAATAAATTAAGCAGGTGTAGATAAATTTCATCCCATGATCCTCAAGTACGTAGATAATGAATGTACAGAACCATTACTTATTTTTGAAAAATCAAAATGTGGGTGGTACCAACAAAGGCAAATAATACCAGTTTTTTAACAGAGTTAAAAAACATGTTTCTGGCAATTGCCATAAATAGAGCCCTGCACAGATACAAAAATTTGGCCCCTCATCTGATCCACATCCGCGATAATTAAATTGTATCCAACTCATGATCCACAGTCCATCTTTTATATGGATCTGTACCAGCACCCTCTAGAGCAGTGGTTCTCAACTGGTCATCAGTGGACCACTGGGGGCTGGTTTCAGGGGGTCTGCAGCCCCATGGGGCAGAAACCCAGTGTCCCAAGCCCTCTGAGCGGCTAAAGCTTGGATCCCAGTGCCCGCTGTGGGGCTAAAGCCCTGAGCCCTGGTGACCCCCATGGGGCTGAAGCCTAGAGTACCGTGGTGGGGTGGGGAGCGCTGGGGCTCCAGGCTTCAGCCCTGCAGCGGCTCTGGAATCCAGGCTTCAGCTCCACAGGCAGACCTCCCCTAGATATCCACTGCTCTAGAGCTTTGCATGGATTAAAAAAATTTGGATCCTCATCTGATCCACAAAGATGGGAAACGAACTGCGTCCTCAGATATAAAGTGGATATCCATGGATTTGCAGGAGTCTAACCACAAGGTAAGTGTAATTTCAGTCCTTAATATCAGTTTTGGTGTTTGCTTTTTTTAATTAAGTGTAAAAGTCTATTAACATAGATCCTAATGTAACCTTTACAGTTATAACAGTATTGTTTTACAAAGAACACATAAGACCAGGGATTCTCAAACTGGGGATCGGGACCCTTTAGGGAGTTGTGAGCTGTCAACCTCCACCCAAACCCTGCTTTGCCTCCAGCATTTATAATGGTGTTAAATATATTTTGAAGTGTTTATGGGGGGGGGTCGCACTCAGAGGTTTGCTATGTGAAAGGGGTCACCAGTACAAAAGTTTGAGAACTGCTGTATAAGACCATTTATTGCTCTTCTTTTAAATATAGAATTAAATGATCGGGACACAGGGAATTGTGTAAGTGTAATATTTCTGTACTTTAATGGATCTTTGATACTATGCTGGAATGACTTTGCTGGTATGCACATCCTCTGTTCTTGGGTACCCCATCCACTGGCTCCCTCCTGACCACCTATCCGCTGCCTGTAACTCCGCTGGCACTGCCAATGGCTGTCAATGTAGAGTCTGACTACAAAGGGGATGAATCAGGGAAGCTCAGATTTTTCTTCAATTAGTGTCCGCTGTAGGTGTGTCTGCATCCCTGCACTGCTGATCGTAGAGATTCAGTAGCAGTGTCCACTGGGCCCGCACATGCGCTGTCTCTTCCAATACTGCACCATGAGGCTGGCCAGAGTGCACAGGATAACCATCCTCAGTTCCTTCTCAATTGTTTCTAACTAGAGATGGGGCTAGCTAGCTAACAGAACTAGCGGTCTGTTCAAAGATCGTTAACTCTTTTACAATTGCTAACTTTTAGCTTCCCATGAAGCCTCTTTGTTTCTTTTCCTTGTTCTACTGTTTGGCCATTGCCTGAAAGAAAGAAAGAAAGAAAGGACTTTGTTCTTTTGTCAACCTTCAGTGGTGGGGGACCCCCCTGGATAAGGGTATGCCTGGCTCTCCAGGCTTCAAGAAGTGTCGCACTTGCAGTGAGGTGATCCCGGTCGCGGACCAGCACTCCCAGTGCATCCTCTGCCTTGGCAAGGGCCACATCCAAAAAAATTATTGCCTCTGCCAGCAGCTCTGGCCAAGATCCCACAAGGACAGAGAGCTTCACCGAAAAATTATCTTTATGGAGGCAGATCTCCAACCACGACCTTCCATCAGGCATGTATCTTCCCCTCAACCTTTGACTTCAAAGGATAGTGGGTTGAAGAAATGGATTGGGGACTCCTCTCACAAGTCAAAAAAGAGAAAAGGAAGTCCCCTCAGCAAGCCTATGGATAGCTGAAAGTGATTGCTATCTTGCTTGTTATCCTTGGCACTGAGACCACAATCTAGCGCCCATTCCTCACGGTGACCTTGGTATCCGGTACTGCTGGCAGGCCCACAGACCCTTTGGACATGGGCACCATATCTCGGGTACTGAGACAGAAGGACAAACATCCTAGGAAGATGATCCCAGTACACAAGTTGATATCAGTACTACCAGCGACAATAGGCCACTTGACACCGGAGAGACCGGTACAACCAAGGTCTCCATCTCCCCCTGGCATTGACACAGTGACAACCGATACCAGCAGAATTCCACCAGACTGGTAACCTGGTCAGGATGGAGGCACCCAGCTCTCCACCCCTCATGGGTGAAGTAAAACTGAGTTAGTTTTTTCTTCCCTGTTCAAAAAGAGGGAAAAAAATTAAGTTTTACTTCACCCATCAGGCCACCTTCCAATCTTCTAACCCAAGCCTCACCAAGACACTAGGAAGGCTATACCATAAATGTTAGGAGAGCCCCTAGCATTCTACCTCAATAGGACAAAGGCCTTCAGGAAGTCCCCTAGATGTTTTTTCTCTGTGGCAGAAAAATCTCGAATACTGTGTACAGATGTGGTCTCCTCACCTCAAAAAAGATATTCTAGCGCTAGAAAAGGTTCAGAAAAGGGCAACTAAAATGATTAGGGTTTTAGAGAGGGTCCCATATGAGGAAAGATTAAAGAGGCTAGGACTCTTCAGCTTGGAAAAGAGAAGACTAAGGGGGACATGATAGAGGTATATAAAATCATGAGTGATGTTGAGAAAGTGGATAAGGAAAAGTTATTTACTTATTCCCATAATACAAGAACTAGGGGTCACCAAATGAAATTAAAAGGCAGCAGGTTTAAAACAAATAAAAGGAAGTTCTTCTTCACGCAGCGCACAGTCAACTTGTGGAACTCCTTACCTGAGGAGGTTGTGAAGGCTAGGACTATAACAATGTTTAAAAGGGGACTGGATAAATTCATGGTGGCTAAGTCCATAAATGGCTATTAGCCAGAATGGGTAAGAATGGTGTCCCTAGCCTCTGTTGGTCAGAGGATGGAGATGGATGGCAGGGGAGAGATCACTTGATCATTGCCTGTTAGGTTCACTCCCTCTGGGGCACCTGGCATTGGCCACTGTCGGTAGACAGATACTGGGCTAGATGGACCTTTGGTCTGACCCGGTACGGCCTTTCTTATGTTCTTATCTAAGGGCTCAGCAATATCAACCCAAAGATTCTCTAAGTGGGTCTCAAATTGCATCAGATAGTGCTATCAAATTTGTAACATGACCCTCCAATTCGATCCATATACCAGGTGGGGCCAAACTGTGACTTATGAGTTGCATGTGGTTCTTTTACAGTTAAAGTGCAGCTCCTGGAGCCCCGCATGGACTCTCCCCACCCCATTCTCCACCTACAAAACTGGGCTGGGGGGGAGCTTAGGACTTCTGCCCTGTGGCAGGGTGGTGGGACTAAGGGCTTCTGTCCCACAGGGAGGGAGGTCTGAGGACTTTAGCCCTGCGGGTGGGCATCAGGGCAGAAGCCCTGCACACTGACAGGCACGGTTGTGCATGTCTTGCGGCTCATGAACTTATGTGGCTTGGAGGGTCAGTAAATTTGGCAACTCCTGCCATATACATTCCACAAGATTGATCTAATCTGTCACTATCTTCAAGGATGTCCCTATCTCAGAGATCTGCAGAATGGCGACATGGGCGTCAATCCACACCTTTGCAGAACGCTATGCAGTCACTGGGGACTCTGCCTCCGATGCCCTCTTCAGCTCCACAGAACTGTCATCTGTAACTAACCTCACTCCAAAGTCTCAGCCTTCCAGAAGGAGTACTGCTTGGGAGTCACCTACATTGGAGCACCCACAGGGACACTACTCGAAGAAGTTGTTACTCACCTTGTAGTAATGATGGTTCTTCAAGACGTGTCCCCCTATGGGTGCTACACAACCCACCCTCCTCCCTTCTACTTCGGAGTTCTGTGGTAGAGAAGGAACTGAGAACGGTTATCCCATGTGTTCTGGCTACCTTATGGTGTAGCACGAAGAGAGGCAGCTCATGTGCATGCCCAAAATACAATGCTACCAAACTTCTCCGATCAGCAGCACAGGGACGCAGATCCACCTACAGTGGAGCACCCATAGGGGGACATACCTCAAAGAACTATTGTTGCTGCACAAGGTAAGTAACTTCTTAGGCTCTAGCTTAGTTGCCAGCAGTTGTTATAGCAAGCCCAGCACAAGCAGCTAGGGTCAGGATTGGACCTGACTGATGGGCAACCCAGCAGCCTGTTGGATGTTTTTTGTACAGAGGTGTTACATCTCATTTTGATTCATCTCACTCTGCTTAGTCTAATGGTCTTAGCCAGTGCAATTGGGAGCTTGGATATAAGGTGACTACATTTTTAAAGGGAAAAAAAGACATTTCAGTAATTGTTTGTTCATTGAGTATCTAGTTGTTACAAGGATGAAGAAAACATTCAAACAGAATGAGGACGCATCTACGCTACAAAATTAAGTCAAAGGAAGTTAGGTCAACATACAGTTGCTGCAGTAATTAAATTGCTTGTGTCAGTGGTGCACATCCTTACTAGCAGCGCTTGCATCAATGCAGAGAGCAGTGCACCATGGATAGTTTTCCCAGTGTGCAACTTGCCACCATCTAGAGCAGGGTATTTTGGGGGAGAGTTTGCAAAACCTCCTGGGGGCAAACTAGTCATGCAGGGGTGACTGGGATCATGGTTTGAACATCCCGTGATGCAGTTTGCACCTTCCCATACTATTATCTGCATCCCATAATGTTTGTGCCTCTTTTCAAAAGCCCCGCAAACCAGTATGTCTGCCATCTCTGTGAGAAGCATGGATCCTGCACTACTCTTCAGTATTGTGCTGACCATTACAAACACAACGCACCTGGTCCTTCAGTATTTTCACAGCTGCCAGAGGAACCACGAGGGATATGACGATGCCTTTCAGGCTTCCTTGCTGACAAACAGAGAAACAATTAAAGGTGGTTGTTGGTGTTCATGGAGCAGCTGCAGACAGAGGAGCACTGGTTCTGGGTCTGAGAAACAAGCACTGAGTGGTGGGATCACATTGTTATGCAGGTTTGGGATGAAAAGCAGCGGCTGCAGAACTTTTGGATGTGCAAGGCCACATTCATGGCACTGTGTGCAGAGCTCACCCCAGCCTTCCACCTCAGCAACACCAAAATAAGATCTGCACTGACAGTGGAGAAGTGTGTGGAATCTAGCCATGCCAGATTGCTATTGATCAGTTGGGAATCAATTTGGAGTTGGGAAATCTGTTGTGGGAGTTGCTGTGATGTAAGTGTCCAGGGCCATTAATTACATCCTGCTACAAAGGACTGTGGGTCTCGGCAATGTGCAGGACATTCTGAATGGTTTTGCAGCAATGGGGTTTCTGAACTCAGGTGAGGCAAAATATGGTACACCCCTCCCTGTTTTGGCACCCGACCACCTTGCTGTGGAGTACATCAAAAGAAAGAACTACTTTCCTATGGTATTGCAAGTGATGGTGGATCAACAGGGATGTTTTACCAACATCAAAGTGGGCTGGTCAGGGAAGGTGCATGATACACGCATCTTTAAAAACACAGACCTGTTCAGAAAGATGCAAGCAGGGATATTCCGGACCTGCAGATTACTATTGGGGATGTTGAAATGTCAATAGCGATCCTGGGAGACCCAGCCTAGTCCTTACTCCTGTGGCTCATGAAGCTGTACACTGGCCACCTCGACAGCAGTAAGGAGCACTTCAACTACAGGCTCAGCAGGTGCAGAATGACTCTTGAATATGCCTTTCGCGATTTGAAAGGGCTCTGGCCCTGTCCACCCATGAGATTAGACTTCAGTGAAAAAAATATCCCTATGGTTATAGTTGCCTGATGAGTGCTTCATAATATATGTGAAGCAAAGGGGGAAAAGTTTCCACAATAGTGGAGCATGGAGGTAGAATATCTGGCTGCTGATTTTGAGTAGCCAGTTACCAGGGCTATAAGAAGAGCTCAATAGGGAGATGTATGGCTCAGCAAGGCTTTGAAAGACCATTTCAACAGTGAGTCACGGTAATGTGTGGTGGTGTTGTGTGCCCTTTTTAGCACCCTGGTATGAACATTGTAATGAGTGCTCTGTGTGTGGTTATATAACATTACAAATGAACCTATTACTATTATCTTTGAATGATGTCAGCCCCAGCCACCATATGTTGTAAACTAATAAAGATGAATTAAGTTTCCATAAATAGACTCTTATTCCAAACACAAGCAAGCAAACAAACATAATTGTAACTGAATGAAACTGTATAAATACCAGGGGAAAACTTTGAAGAAGAAAGAACCATCATTATCATTACAAAAACACATACACCAACGGTGTCTCTCACATGTCAGAGTATGTGTGCCTGTGATTGTGTATACTCTCCCTTGGGGTGGAGTGGTAAGGGTACTGCAATGTCAAAGCAAACTGCATACGCACCCAGAGGTTCCTTCCCCTGCGTTAGGCTTGCTGGTGCTGGACTATTGGGAGTGACTCAACTGCTCCGGTGTCAGAAAGAGGTCCTGGCTGGCCGTGCCGCTGGATCCCCTAATTGCCTGTCCCCCATACTTCTCCCCTTCCTCATCCAACACCACCTTCTCCTCACTATGCATTGTGGGAGCCTGTGACTCCATCTCTTCCAAAGTATCCATGAGGCTCTTGGCAGTGGTGGTGGTCTCCCCCACAGTAGGATGGCATGTAGCTCCTTGTTGAAGCAGCATGTTTGCGCCTCCGCACCAGAGTAGTTTTTTGCTTCCCTTGCCTTCTGGTATGCCTTCTGCAGCTCCTTGATTTTCATGTGGCACTGCTGAGTGTCCGTTGCATCCCTTCTCCCCTGTACCCCAAGCGATCTGCTTGTATATGTCAACCTTTCTATGGCTGGTTAGGAGCTGTCCCTGCACATCCTCTTCTTCCCGCAGACCCGGGAGATCCACTACCTCCTGTGTAATCCATGCAGGAGCACATTTGCTATGTGGAGCTGGCAGGTCAGCTGGGCAGTTGCTCTGTGAGCTCTCCATGCCTACCAAACAGGAAATGAAATTTCAAAAATTTGCAGGGCTTTAAAAGGAAAGGGCTGCTAGGCAGTGGTGGTCAAAATGATGACCAGAGCGGTCACAATGGGGCATTGTAGGACACCTCCTGGCAAGGCCATCCCTAGAGGGGTGTGGGGCCTGGAACAACCCCACCCTCTCCGCCCTAGGCCCTGCCCCCACTCCACCCCTTTCCCCAAGCCCCTGCCTCTTCCTGCCCCCTCCCCACCCCCATTCCACCCCAAGCCTCCGCCCTGCCTCTTTTTCTAGCTTCCACCCCCTCCCCTGAGCAATGCTGAGAGCCAGTGGGACAGAGGGGCAGGCTGGGGCAGGGTTACTTGCTGCTGCTGGCGCCAGGCCCTCTGCTAACCTCCCAGGCCACCCTGGACCCTGCGTCTCTCTGAAGCACTGGGCCCAGGGTGGTTGCCTCAGTCTGTCCTATGGACGGGACAGCTCTGGAGGCCACTAAAGTCAATGTTACTAATGCAGTGCCTACACTGACACTGCATCAACCTAAATACATAAGCCTAAGCGCTATGGCGCTCTCGGGTGGAGTTATTAAGTTGGCGTAGCAGGCAAGTTACATCGGTGAGAGTGACATTTTACCATAGACACTTATAGAGTTAGGTCAATGTAAGATGCCTTGTGTCGACCTATATCTCTAGTGTAGACCAGAACTGAGTGTAACTTAGAGACTTTTCTCCCTTTACATACTTTAGCGTTTCACAAATTTTTGAAAGCAGTGCCCTTTCAGGAAAACGAAACCATGCCATGTGCTTGTTAAATACTTAAACATTTCAATTTATACATCTTCCATAACCCACCACCTTCCCACCCCCATTTGGGCAAATGCTGATTTAGATTTTCATACTTTCTCTCCTTTTTTACAGTCTTTGATAAGCAGGGAAATACTTTAAATGTTAACATTAACTATCATCACAGGCATCTGATTTAGTACCCCTTGAAATTAATGGGACAATTCACACCTTGCAGCTATTGTTTCAGGGTCTTTGCAAACTCAGGCATTTTTGTTCGCTTTTTTCTTCTTAGTATTATAGGGTTTCCGTTAGTTTTTTCTTCCCTGTTCAAAAAGAGAAAAAAAAATTAAGTTTTACTTCACCCATCCCTCACACACACACACACTGGAAATTGCCCCCAGCAGAGGGCAGGGAATGTCTTGCTCTCCCATGTTTAAGAAATGCCTCTCCTGCAGGGAGGCCATACCAGTAACAGACGGACATTCCTGCTGCATATGTTGCCTCACAGAGGCCCACATTCCACAAGCCAGATCCCCCCCCAAAAATGGGAACTAAACTGAAACTATTCCTTATGGAGGGAACTTTTCAACCTGTGACTGACCTAGGTCCTGAGTCTTCTCAGCGATGCAAGTAATTTCCGCAGCCTTCTACCTCTAAAGACCATGAACTGAGGAAAAAGCCTTCAGATTCCCCATGCAAAACCTCCAAAAAGAGAACTGTGAGCCCTCACAGTGAGACCCCCCAGCACATTGTCTTTTCAGTACCAACAGCTCACTTTCTTCCACTGATCAGAAATATGCACACAAAAATTATAACAGACAATATAGCATGCAAGCATTACATAAATAGTCAAGGGGGTGCCAGATCATCCTGCCTGTGTACAGAAGAGCTAAAGCTATGGAACTGGTGCATTCACCACACTGTCTTAATATCAGCAGCCTGCCTACTGGGAGTACAGAATATAACAGCAGACAGTCTCAGTTGCAAGTTCTCACATGACCATGAGTGGGAAATGAACCCAACAGTGCTCCATAGCATATTTTATCAATGGGGGCCCCCGACAATAAAGTTGTTCATTGCTTCCCTGAACAGGAAATGCCCACTCTATTGCTCTAGAGCCGGCCTCAGGAAACACTCGTTAAGGGACGCTCACCTTCCATGGGACAAAGGAATCCTATATGACTTTCTCCCCTTCCCTCTGCTGCTGAAGGTCCTGAAAAAAACTAAAAAGAGCAAAAGCAAATGTTGTACTGATTGTTGCCACCTGGCTCCCACCATATCCACAAATCCCCCTTCAAACCCAACCCTTACCTCCTATCTCAGAACAAAGGACAAACTTTCCATCTGAACCTGCGGATCCTCTGGCTCACGGCTTGGCTCCTTCATGGTTCCAACACATAGAGAGCTGCTGCTCTGAGGAGGTGCAGGAAGTGCTACTACATAGTAAAAAATTGGTTACCCAACGCACTTACCTGCAAAAGTGGACTAGGTTTCAGGTTTGGTGCAATTCCAGACAAATTACCCCAGCATGTTCCATCCTGCCCATGGCGTTGGACTACATACTGGATCTCAAGCCATCAGGGCTATCGTGTTTTTCCATCAGCAAATAGAGAGAGACTCTGTTTTTGCCCACCCAACTACAAAGATATTCCTCAAGGGCATAGTGAGTCTCTATCCTCAACCTAGATACCACACTCCAACGTGGACCTAAATCTAGTGTTAAAGAGCCTGACTAGACCACCCTTTAAACCTATGGCCAATTGTTCACTTGCATACCTGTCAATGAAGACTTCATTCCTGGTGACCATCATTGTGGTGAGAGGAATAGGGGAGATAGCAGCACTAAGGACATCCTCACCCCACCCCTTCACAATATTCTTTAAAGACAAGTTTACTCTTAGCCCACACCAAAAGTTCATCCCTAAAATGACCTCATCTTTTCACCAATTCATCGTCCAACCAATTCATCTCCCAACCTTTTACCCTAAGCCTCACCGTGATAACAGGGAGGCCATACTACATACACTACACATTAGAAGAGCCCTGGCCTTTTATCTGGAAAGGATGAAGGCCTTTAGGAAATCTCCTAAGCTTTTCCTCTCCATTGCAGAAAGATCAGCAATATCAGCCAAGAGACTCTCTAAATGGGTTTCTAACTGTATCAACCACTATCATGTTTGTGAGGAGTTACCTCCATCCAGAATCCCCCCACACTCCACAAGGTTGGTTTCCACCTCTTGTCACCTTCCTCAAGAATATTCCTGTCTTGGAAATCTGTAATGGCAGCCAGTTGGGCGTCTGCACATACCTTCACAGAACACTGTGATTATTGGAGACTCTGTTTTCAGCTCAGCAGTGTTGTAATCTATAACAGACTCGACTCTGAAGTCCCAACCTCTGAGTGGTAGGTGCTGCTCAGGAGTCACCAACAGCAGAACACTCATAGGGACACTACTCGAAGAAGAAGAAGAAGTTACTCACCTTGTGCAGTAACGATGGTTCTTCAAGATGTGTCCCTATGGATGCTCTGCAACCCACTCTCCTCCCCTTTACTTCAGAGTTGTCAATTAGGGACTCTGCGGTAGAGAAGGAACTGAGGGTGGTTTGCCCACACAGCACTAGTTAGGCTCGAGGCAGACCATGTGAGGGGGAGAGCGCATGTGCAGGCCAAACGACACCTCTACGAAAGATGTCCAGTCAGAAGCACAAGGATGCAGACATACCTACAGTGGAGCACCCATAGGGGGACACATCTCGAAAAACCATGATTTCTGCACCAGGTGAGTAACTTCCTCTTCTTCAGGTCAGAGACTGTTTCTTACTCCACGTAGAATGCCTAGCACAATGGACTATCTCCCCTTTCCCATTTCTCCGTTGGAGCTTCTAGGCACTCCTCCTCCTCCTCATCATCATCATCAGGGTAAATACCAAAGGGACATGTCTTTGAAAAGCAAGTGCTCCTTGATGCTTAAATTCACTTAAAGCCGGCCCTGGCCCAGACCACCGCTCCTCCGTGGTCGTCCTACTCTGAGACCTTGGAGTCAGAGGTGGACTCCTATGGCTCCAATAGGACCAGGAGCAGCAGGTCCAGATCCCGTTGTGACCACCAGCCCTACCTGGCACTGTGGCCTCTGCAGTGGCAGCCTTCAACACAGTGGCCCTTTTGGACACCCTGGGTGTATCACCAGGGTCAGGTCCAGGGCCCAAGGTCCAGGTTGGCATCTTTGTCCTTGGCATCCTTCACCCCCCACCCCTGCAGCAATTCCGGTACCACTGGCAGCGGCACCGCCAACACCACTGTTGCCCCCTACAGCTCCGGCACCAACCTTCCCATCAGCAGCATGGCTGGCAGCTACAGCATCAATACCACTGGCATCGACAATATCGGCACCGCCGGAAACAACAACTTCAACACTGCCTGACTAGGCACCAATGTTTCTTCTTCGAGTGATTGCTCCTATGCATTCCATGTAGGTGTGTGCGCCGCGCGTGCACGGTTCTTCGGAACATTTTTACCCTAGCAACTCCGGTGGGCCGGCTGGGCGCCCCCTGGAGTGGCGCCGCTATGGCGCTGGATATATACCCCAGCCGGCCCGTCCGCTCCTCAGTTCCTTCTTTCCGCCCGTGACGGCTAGTAGGAACAGTGGAGTGCTCCCTTACCTCCACAGCCCTAGCGTTCTCAATAGCTTTAGTGTATATAGTTGTTAATAGTTTAAGTTTTCTTGTTATAGTTGTATAGTTAGTTGTATAGTATAGTAGTTAGGGAATTAGAGGGGTCAGCCCTCTTCTTCCGCCCCGGTGCGGGCTTATGCCCGGAGCACCGGGATTCAAGCCCTGCGTGGCTTGCCAGCGGACCATGCCGGTGAGTGACCCGCACGACTCCTGCCTCCGCTGTCTCGGAGAGTCGCACAGGTCAGATAAGTGCCCCATTTGTGTGGCTTTCAAGCCTCGTACGAGGAAGGAGCGAGACTCTCGTTTAAAACAGCTCCTTATGGAGTCGGCTCTCCAGCCTCCGGCACCGGCTCCATCGGCGCCGAAGCCTGCCTCCGTGAGCAGCGCACCGGCAGCACCGAGCCGCTCCGGTGCCGACGCGTCTCGGCACCCGGCACCGAAGACCCGGCACTGCTCCCTCTCTCCGGGGAAGAAGCACAAGGTGCCGAAGACGGCCTCTGCGAAACAACAGCAGAAGCCGTTAGCCCAGCCGCCTCTGACTACAACGGTACAGGCTGAGGCAGTGCACAAGAAGTGCACCGGGCCGTCGACTCCGGCACCGCAAGGGCCGTCGAGTCCGGCATCGCCCAGCTCCCCGGTGCCGACCGAGGAAGAGTTGAGGCTCCCGTCCACGCCGGAGGCGTTCGCGACGGCGAGGGAGTTGATCGACCTCACCGCGGATACGGGCCATCAGCTACAGGCACCGCCGGTGCGGACAGTCAAGTCCATCGGAAAGCCAATGATGATGCGCCCTCCCTCTCCTGGCGGCCGAGGTGATTGGAGCACCATGATCCGGTCTCGCTCCCGATCTCCCTCAAGACGACGGTCTCCAACGCACCGGGCCCGATCCGTACGACGGTCAGCGTCGAGACGCCGCTCGCCGTCTCGTAGCCGGTCGCAGTCCCGGTACCGCTCGCAATCGCGGTACCAGTCGCACTCCCGGCGACGCTCCAGGTCCCGGTCGCCGAGTCGCCGGCACCGCACCAGGTCCGGCTCCAGGCATCGCGGGCGACATCGAGACTCACGCAGCCGCTCAAGGCGCCGCCGCTCGCGCTCGAGGTCCGACTCCCGGCACCGCCGGTCGAGCTCCCGGCACCGCGCTTCGCGCAGATCCCGGTCACCTATTAGACCGCTTGACGACCGGCACCGTCCGTCAGCACCGGAGAGGCAGTTTACTCCGGCACCGGACGTCCGCCCGGGGACCGCCACGGCTCCTCCATGGCCTTCAAGAGAACCCTCAGTTGCTTCCCCTGAGGGCAGTGTGGTAGACTTCCGAGCGGGGTCTCTTCCGCAGGACCATGGACCTCAGCAATGGGGGTTTTGGGTGCCCTGGGCCCAACATGAACAGGGGCCTCCCCTTCCACCGAGGCAGCCAGGCTCGGCGCATTCGGTGCCAGAGGCCACTGTCAGCAGGCCACCCCCGTCTCCAACGCCACAGACCGCTGCTCACGGTACACCGTTGGGGCATGAGACACTGGCACTGGAGCGCCCAGACGCGGAGCCATCTCCTGAAGAGGTGCTGCCAGGTCACTCCTCGTCCTCCTCTCCCGACGAGGTGGTGGCAGGGGCGTCACCATCAGAGCCCCCGCCTATTGACCTCAAAGCGCACCAGGACCTTCTCCGGCGGGTAGCGAAAGCCATCAACCTGCCCATCGAAGAGGTCCAAGAGGTCGATGACCCCATCACGGATGTCGTGGGAGCAGACGCCCCCGTGAGAGTAGCGCTGCCATTCATCCGCACTATACAGCGGAACAATGCCGCCATCTGGCAGTCGCCTTCCTCCGTCCCTCCCACGGCACGCGGAGTGGAGAGGAAATATTCTGTACCACCTAAAGGGTACGAATACCTTTACGTGCACCCGACTCCGGACTCTTTGGTAGTCCAGTCCGTGAACGACCGGGAGCGTAACGGACAACCTGCCGCTGCGCCGAAGTCAAAGGAGTCCAGGCGCATGGACTTATTGGGGCGCAAGATTTACTCGGCGGGCGGCCTCCAACTCCGCATCGCAAATCAAATGGCCCTGCTATCCCGGTACATTTAACATCTTGGGATGCCTGGGAAAATTCGCGGAGCTGACCCCGCAGGACTCCCGCCGAGAATTCTCGGCGCTCCTGGAGGAGGGCAAGCTGGCCTCCAGGACCTTAATTAAGGCAGCGGTCGACTCAGCGGACTCGGGGGCCAGAACTGTGGCGTCCGGTGTGACCATGCGACGCATTGCGTGGCTGCAGTCGTCCACTTTGCCGCCGGAGGTACAATACACCCTCCAGGACCTCCCTTTTGAAATGCAGGGTCTGTTCTCGGAAAAAACTGACACGAGAATTCAGACCCTGAAGGACGGACGAGTGGCAATCCGCACTTGGGGAATGCATAAGCCGGCCACACAGAAGCGTCCGTTCCGGCAACAGCCCTATCGGCCCGTGCCGCAGGCCAGGTCTCGGCCCTTTAGTAATCGCAGGGCTCCATTCCGCCGCAGACCATCGGGCGGGCGGCGTAACCAGTCCCAAGGCTCGTCCAAAGCTCCTCAAGGTCCCAAGCTGACCTTTTGATGGGACGCCCGAGGACGGCGCACCACTCTCCCCCCCAGGATCCATCCCCTTTGTTTTCAAGTCGCCTTTCCCGTTTCCTCCAGGCGTGGTGTTCTGTAACATCGGACAGCTGGGTGCTCAACACCGTCCAGCACAGCTACCGCCTACAGTTTATTTCGCCCCCTCCCTCCCACCCACCTTCTCCGTCCCTCTTCAGGGACCCCTCTCACGAGCAAGTCCTCTTACAGGAGGTCCAGTCTCTGTTGAGCGTGGGTGCCATCGAGGAGGTGCCTCCCTGCAGGCGGGGCAGGGGATTCTACTCCAGATATTTCCTCATCCCCAAGGCGAAAGGAGGTCTTCGTCCCATTTTAGACCTCCGGGAACTGAACAAGTACCTCTGCAAGCTCAAGTTTCGGATGGTAACCTTGGGGACCATTATCCCTTCATTGGATCCGGGAGACTGGTTTGCCGCCCTCGACATGAAGGATGCTTACTTTCATGTGGCAATTTACCCCCCCCCCCCCACAGACGCTACCTGCGCTTCATGGTCAACGAGGCCCACTACCAGTTTGTGGTGTTACCCTTCGGCCTCTCCACCGCATCGAGGGTATTCACCAAATGCATGGCTGTCGTGGCCGCAGCCCTCCGTCGTCGTCGAATTCATGTGTATCCATATCTCGACGACTGGCTGATTCGTGGCCGCACCCAAGAGATGGTGGCGGCTCAGGTGTCCGAGATACTGCATCTGTTCCGGTCTCTCAGCCTGCTTGTCAACGCCAACAAGTCCCACTTAGTTCCGACACAAAGAGTGGAATTCATAGGAGCCGTCCTCGACTCCAATCTGGCCAGAGCCTGCCTCCCTTGGGCTTGGCACGAGACATTGGCCTCCCTTATACGAGCACTGCAGGCCTTTCCAATGACAACAGTGCGGTCCTGCCTACGTCTCCTCGGTCACATGGCAGCGTGTACGTTTGTGACCGCGCACGCAAGGCTGCGACTTCGCCCGTTCCAAATGTGGCTGGCATCGGTGTACCGCCCTCATCGCGACCCCATGGATATGGTGGTAGTGGTGCCGAGTCCCGCTCTCCAGACGCTCACCTGGTGGCTGGATCCGGAGACAGTCTGCGCAGGGGTTCCGTTCCGCCCTCCTCGCCCGTCGATCACCCTGACCACAGACGCGTCGGCGCTGGGATGGGGGGCTCACATAGGAGACCTGCACACCCAAGGTCTTTGGTCAGCCCAGGAACTCTCCCTCCATATCAACGTCCGGGAGCTGAGAGCGATCCGTCTGGCGTGTCTCGCCTTTCGGACCCACCTTCAGGACCGCTGTGTAGCGGTGTACACGGACAACACCACAGCCATGTTCTATGTCAACAAGCAGGGCGGAGCTCGATCCTCCCCGCTTTGCAAGGAGGCGATGCTCCTCTGGGATCTTTGCGTAACCCACTCAATTCGCCTCGAAGCGTTTTTTCTACCAGGAGTGCAGAACACGGCCGACCGTCTGAGCAGGTCCTTCGCCTCCCACGAGTGGTCCCTTCACCCAGATGTGGCTTACACAATCTTCCAGAGGTGGGGGTTTCCCCAGATAGACCTCTTCGCCTCCCGGGCCAACAGGAAGTGCCACAGGTTTTGCTCCTTCCAAGGTCAAGCTCCAGGCTCCCTCTCGGATGCGTTTCTCCTGCCATGGACGGAGTCCCTCCTCTACGCGTTCCCCCCGTTTCCGCTCGTCCACCGAGTGTTACTCAAGCTTCGGAGGGACAGGGCCCGCGTAATACTCGTCGCTCCGGCCTGGCCGAGACAGCACTGGTATACCCTGCTGCTCGAGCTGTCAGTTCGGGAACCCATTCCCCTCCCGCTGTGGCCGGACCTCATCTCTCAGGACCTCGGCAGGCTTTGTCACCCGAACCTGCACTCGCTGCATCTTACAGCTTGGTTCCTGAGTGGTTGACCGACGCAGAGAGGGGATGTTCGGCGGCGGTGCAGCAAGTTCTGCTGGAAAGCAGGAAGCCTTCGACGCGCTCTACCTACCTCGCGAAGTGGAAACGCTTTGCGCTCTGGTGCGACCAGCGAAGTCTTAACCCATTCTCGGCCCCCATCCAGACTGTCCTCGATTACCTCTGGTACCTGAAAGGTCAAGGTCTCGCGATCTCGTCCCTGAAGGTGCACTTGGCGGCTCTGTCAGCCTTTCGGCCCACTATAGGAGGTCGCTCTGTCTTCTCCAACCCAATGGTAGCCCGCTTCCTTAAAGGGTTAGACCGTCTCTACCCTCAGGTGTGTCCGCCTGCTCCGACTTGGGACCTGAACCTGGTTCTCGCCCAGATGATGGGCCCACCCTTCGAGCCCCTGGCCACGTGCTCTCTGCTCCATCTCACCTGGAAGACGGCCTTCCTCGTGGCGATCACATCCGCCAGACGAGTCTCGGAACTCCGCTCCCTGACGGCGGGTCCCCCATATACCGTCTTCCACGGGGACAAAGTGCAGCTTCGACCGCATCCAGCCTTCCTCCCCAAGGTGGTGTCGGCCTTCCATCTCAACCAGGAGATCTTCCTCCCGGTCTTCTTTCCGAAGCCACACGCCTCACCGCATGAGCAGCAGCTCCACACTCTGGACGTCCGCAGGGCCCTCGCTTTCTACATCGACCGGACGAAGCCCTTCCGGCGTTCCTCCCAGCTCTTTGTGGCAATTGCCGATCGCATGAAAGGCGAGACGGTTTCCTCACAACGGATTTCATCCTGGGTGACGTCCTGCATACGAACGTGCTACGAGCTTGCTCGTGTCCCCCCGTGCCGCCTCACCGCACACTCGACGAGGGCGCACGCCTCGTCGGCCGCCTTCCTGGCCCATGTTCCCATCCAGGACATCTGCAGAGCGGCCACTTGGTCTTCAGTCCACACCTTCGCTTCCCACTACGCGTTGGTGCAGCAGTCTCGGGACGACGCAGCCTTCGGCTCCGCGGTATTACACTCCGCCACGTCTCATTCCGACCCCACCGCCTAGGTAAGGCTTGGGAATCACCTACATGGAATGCATAGGAGCAATCACTCGAAGAAGAAAAGGCGGTTACTCACCGTAGTAACTGGTGTTCTTCGAGATGTGTTGCTCCTATCCATTCCAGACCCGCCCTCCTTCCCCACTGTCGGAATAGCCGGCAAGAAGGAACTGAGGAGCGGACGGGCCGGCTGGGGTATATATCCAGCGCCATAGCGGCGCCACTCCAGGGGGCGCCCAGCCGGCCCGCCGGAGTTGCTAGGGTAAAAATGTTCCGAAGAACCGTGCACGCGCGGCGCGCACACCTACATGGAATGGATAGGAGCAACACATCTCGAAGAACACCAGTTACTACGGTGAGTAACCACCTTTTCTGTCCCGCATGGGTCCAGCACCACAACTTTTGGAATAGCATGTGCCACGAGACCCATGGGGTGCTGAAGGGAGCGAGCAGGGCCCTGCTGCCAAGCCTCTCCTCCTCATCCTCCCCAGATGAAGCTGTAGCAGGGACATCGATGGCCCCAGCTCTGGAGGATAACAGCGTCCTCCAGCAGCTGTTACGTCGCACTGCCCAGAACATGGGCATACAGGCGGAGGAGGTGGTGGAGTAATCCAACCCAGTCGTCGACATCCTTGTACCCCCCAGTCCCTCTCATATTGCCTTTCCCTTAATAAAGACAATACAGCAACAACAAAAACCCTGTGGCAGACCCCTGCATCTCTGGCCCCTATGACTAAGAGGAATGAGAAGCTGTACTTTGTCCCTTCTAAAGGATAGGAACATTTATACACCCACCCAGCCCTGACTCCCTGGTGATTGATGCAGCCAATCAGCGAGAGCACCAGGGCTACCAGGGCCCCTCCCCTAAGAATAGAGAGGCAAAAAGACTCGTGAGCAGATACGCACACAACACCTAAGCTGTGATGGCCAAGTTTGTGGAGCTGCTGCCACAGGACTCACGCGCAGAGTTCTCAGCATTGGTGGAGGAGGGAAAGCTGAGCTCCCAAGCTTCCCTATAGGCGACATTGGACTCAGCAGATGCAGCCTCAGGTACAATGGCCATGGGGGTTGTAATGAGGAGCATAGACTCCGATTTCTAATGGTGCCGGTGGGTGCTTGACCCCTTCTGCCCCTGGCCCTGCCCTGTCTCCACCCCTTTCCCCGCCCCCATTCTAACCCCTTCCCCAAAGTTTCTGCCCCCTCCCTGCCCCTATTCGACTCTTTCGCCAAGTCCCCACCCTGGCCCCTGCCTCTGCCCTGCCTCCTCCCCTGAGCACGCCACATTCCCGCTCCTCCCCTGTCCCTCAAGGAGTTTGCTACAGCTGTTTGGCAGCAGTAAATGCTGGGAGGGAGGAGCAGGGATGTGGGGTGCTTGGAGGAGGAGGTGAGGTGGAGCGGGGAGCTTGGCTGCTGGTGGGTGCAGAGGACCCACTTATTTTTCCCCGTGGGTGTGCCATCCCCGGAACGCCCATGTAGTTGGTGCCTATGATGAGGAGGAGTTCCTAGTTGCAGGTCTGCCCCATGAGGTCCAGCAAACAATCCAGGACCTCCCCTTCACGGGTTCGGCCCTCTTTTCCGATAAGATGGATAAGAGACTCCATAGACTGAAAGACTCAAGAGCCGGGGGTTCTCAAACTGGGGGTCAGGACCCCTCAGGGGGTTGCAAGGTTATTACAAGGGGGGTTGCGAGCTGTCAGCCTCCACCCTAAACCCTGCATTGCCTCCAGCATTTATAATGGTGTTAAATATATTAAAAAGTGTTCTTCTTTGAGTGATTGCTCCTGTGTATTCCACAGTAGGTGTCCATGCTCACCACGTGCACCGGTGCCGGAAGTTTTTCCCTTAGCAGTACCCGTAGGGGGGAGTACCGCTGTGACCCCTGGAGTGACGCCTGTATATCGTGCTATAAGGGGAGCCGCGGGCTCCCCCCCACCCTCAGTTCTTTCTTGCCGACAGTGAAGGTAGTCGGAACTTTTGTGCTCAAGCTCAGGGCCTTAGTTTGACAACAAGAGGATGGTCTCGAGCCAGATCTGTAGCTTCCTGTCAACTTCTTCCTGCAGTGGCAGGCCTCCATGACAAACAAGAAGGTCCTGGAAATACGTTAGCTGTTCTGCTGCAAGCTGCATTAGGGGCTGCCATAGAAACAGAGAAATAAGTCAGGTGGTTCCAAGCAGCCTCCCACAATAGCAGATGTATGTCCACGGTAGGGAACAGAATGTCTGGAGTCCTATAGCTTTTCATCTTGCTATTGCCCTTTACTCTGCCAGCCTGTATAGCCTCTCGACTCTCCAGTCCCTTCTGTTCCTGCCCATCAAATTAAATCTGGGTTTTATAACCATTTAGAAACCGTTCATCTGGTAAAATCCCTCAGGCACATGGGTGCTGGAGTACAATGTCCTGTTTGGAGACTCACTGCTTACATATTCCAGCTACATCAAGCACAGTAAAAAGCTGCTCTGCTGATTCTTTGTGCTCTGCTTCACTTTGGCTTTTATCATATTTTCTGAGACTTCCTGATCATCCACTGTTTGTGGATTGGGCTCCCTTTAAGGAAAAATAATCCCTTTCACTGGAATTTACCAGTATTTTAAGATTAATGTTTTTCATCTGGAACCCTCTTCTCTTCTGTTCCTCCTTCCCAAAATTAAAGAATGGGGACTCTGTTTGTGATTCATTTTTTAACAGTGGGAGTTCTTTTTTGACTCAATTGGGTCTGGTGCTTCCTTTGACAACTCAGTCCCTGTTACACTTTTCAGGTAATAAAGTCTAAGGTCTAAGCCGGACGTAGGTACAGTTCACTTTCCACATCCTCTCTAGTAAAGACTTGCAAAGAAACTATTTAGCTTCTGTGCAATGCCTCTTGGTCTTTTAACTCCCTAATGGTTCAGTGGATACACTAACTACACCGTCTGTTTCCTGGTTTTGGTATACTGAAATAACGATTTGTGTTTGTCTTCGGCTATTTGCTCTTCCAGGTCTTTCTTAGTCCTCCTAATTTCCACCTTAAATTTTACTTGCAGTAATTTATGCTCCTTGATATAGCTTCATTGGGACTGGATTCCGTTTTCTGAAGGAACAGGAGTACTTATGGCACCTTAGAGACTCACAAATTTATTTGAGATAAGCTTTCGTGGGCTAAACTCCACTTCATCGGATGCATGCAGGGTATGAAGGGTACCTGTTTAACTCAAATAACCTACTTGAACCTCGCCATTTTACTGTACTGTGGGGTATTTTTCTTGTCTTCCAGCTTCCTGGTTTTAGAGGTTTCTGTGCCTTCTTGTGTCTCTTTTATGATCTGCTTCAATAGCCTCCTTGCTAAGTCAGGGAGAGAAAGAGAGTTGCAAGCCACCAATCCATACCAAAAGTAGTCCTGGGTATAGCTGGCTGAAATTCAGAACTGCTGCTCAGCAGGATATTTGGATGTTTTGAACTTTGGAACAAAATATATATATACCCACACAAACTGGAAATTCTGCAAAATGTTCCAAAACAAAATATGCCCCCGAGGTCCCTGGCAGCCACTGGCTGACATTGACTTAGTTGGTGTCAGCTTTGCTGCTACCACCCACCACAGAAGAGCAGCTGGTAAACTGACAATAATCATATCAGTTTCAGTCAACAGCTGCCAGAAGTCCCAGTGTCTGCAATTTTGAGGCACCCCATTATGTGGGCTGCCCCAGAGCTGAGGACACACAGTGCAGCTGGTTTACCAGGCTATGGGAGTCAAGCAGTCGGAGGAACCATCTGTCCCAGGCATCTGTAAACCCCGAGGTCCCTGGGACAGTCCACCAGGTGAGGCTACCCAGGAGCTGTGAATGCTGGAAGCCTGCGATCCCCAGCAGCCCATCAGGCAGGAAACCAGGCAGGGTCCCATCAGAGGCCCGCCTGAGATTTGTTGAAAGTTCAGTGAACTGATACATTTCCGCAAAACATTTCAGGTTTGACAAATCAACGTTTTCCAAAGAAATTCTCTTTTTTTCAGAAAATGTGTGACCAGCTCTGGTTCTGGGCCCCTTCTGGAGAGGAGGTTAGAACGTTCAAGTCTATGCAACTGAACTCAACATTTTCAATTCAAGAAGCTGTGTGAACTAAACATGGCAAGCTTTGCACAGCCCAACATTCTATGCCCAAATTCCCAATAAGAAAAATAAGCTTTAAGAAAATAAGGTGGGTGAATGGGCTGAGAGTATCGTGTGTGTATTTTTGTATAAGGAAGCAATTTTCACAAGTTCGTCTCCTGGATTTCCCCAATGCCTGCTTATAAATATTAAGTATTTTAGGCTGTGTTCCCAAAGCTAGCACCAAATTGGTGGTGTGTTAAGGCAACTCTTCTTCATAGCTGAACAAAGATGAAAACAAAGAGCTAGCTGTAAATGCACATTACTTTGTGTACAGTATTTTTAATAATTCAAAATGAAATAATACTTGGCTCTCATATAGTCCTGTTCATCTGTAAAGCTTGGTATGTTAAGGTAACATGATTTTTTCTTAAATGGACAATGTTTTGTTAGACCTAATATTCTATTGTCTGGTACTCTAAAAAGTAATGTCACTTGCTCAAGAAAAAAGGTTAAATATCTTCTGAAGTTCTTTTGATGTTCTTAAACTATTATGGCTACAGAATTCTGCTGTGTTTTATTCAGATTTATGGATTTGTAAAAAATATTCTTCTGCTTCTGGAATTTACAATTACTGCTTTCTTATGAAGTTACATCTGTCCACTGCTTTGCAGGGGGAACCTGGGTGGATTGGCAATTATTAAAATTTTGCCATTTTGCTGCTTATCAAAATGTCCCTCGATGGGAGTTGCTGTGAGACTGTGCCTCAGAGGAAGAGGAATGTATTTGCAGGGCACCAGTAAGTGTAATTTAGCTTCTTTACCTTGTCTGCCTCTCTTAGCACAGGGAGATTCAGACTTGAAAGCTGGGTCTTATTAAATATTTGACACCCAATCCTATTTGTTGCTGGAAATTTAGTAGATAGTGTTGCAGACATGTGATTTTGGAGAGTATGAATGTAAAATTAAAATTAACCATTTATGTGGATTTTCACTGGGACTATATCTATGACTGTTCCCTTCTGTTGGAATTTTTTCCTTGATTCTTTTTTGTTGTTGCTTTAAGTGAGATGTGTAATGTATTTGTGACAGGGATTTACCACAGGATACGCCCAACACAGTCTTGGTGTGTGCTACTCAGGCCCTTTAATCTGTCTAGATTTTCCAGAACTTTAAACGCTATATTTCTGGGTACTGAAAGGTTAACACAGTGGCATTTCTGTGAGTGAGAATTTGAACTAGGAAGTAATTAGTCTTTTGGGGTTTGGGCAACTGTCCTAATTCCTTGCCCACCTGCTCAGGAATTTTCAATTTAACCCATTAGAAAGTATGCCTTTTGCTGCATTCAGTGGACATTTTGCCGTCTTTAAATCACTGCTTAAATACTGGTAATAGTTAACACATTATAACTAGGACAGAATGTTTGATACAACGGCTGTACCTGATGCCACAGTTCTTCCAGTGGGCAATAGCTGCTTCTTCTCTCCTGTCCCTAAGCAATCATCTCCTTGCTTTATTTTTTAGCCGATACAGTTCCATACATTCCATGTTATTTTCTTTTAAATGTATCCACCCTGTAGAAACTTGAGGGAGGAGGGAGAATAATGCTTAATTCTGTGGAAGCATGTTTTATCCAGAGCAGAGTGAATGCCCATAGTTGAATTTGCCTCTTGTTCTTCATATATACAAGCGTACACAAATAATAGCAGTGTGGGAGGCTCCAATCCTGTAAGAGAAGCTCTGGTCATTCTTACTGGTCTGATTACTTTTCATAGAATTTAAAAAGCAGGTAAAGTGCAATTTTAAGGTATTGCTAGAGAAATTAAATTGATGTGCCTTTATCAGATTGAATGTTTAAGTCTGAAAATAAAAACAAAAAGGTTGGCATGACTGACGGTCCTTTTAAAACACACAATGCACTGAATTTTATATATGTCTATGGGGGTTAGTCACAGAAGCTATTTTCATATGTAATGTAACAAATGAACAATGTGAGGCAAGGGTTGTAGTTATGTACATTGTTGCTCAGTAGTAGTATAGGATTTTAAAACCTGCCTCTCATGTTCCCATAAAAGCTGTGCTGCCCCTGGGAATATAGTGACGTATTCACTTTCTCTTTTAAACAACTGCAAAAGTCTTTGCCCTTTCTAAAAATCACAGTTGCAGTTTATACTTTAAGTCACAAAAAGAAGATGTTAATGCTTGTGACTCTGGCTAATCCTGAGGAGTTTTAACTTCAGAACTGACCAGTTTCTAAGGTTCAGTGAGGCCTGTGCAGGCGTTATCAAGGAGGGTTTGTGACTGGAGGAGGTGGAGTCAGGTCAGTTCTCTTGAGCAAAGCTAAGCTTATATCATCTCTCCCTGATATGGAAAACTTTTCTTTCCTAGTTCCCATGGTTCCACTGGTCCTGCTGATTACTCCTGGGGCCAATGTGAGCAATCAAAGACCCCCAACCTCGCTGCTAGAGTGGTAATTAAAAAACAACCTGCTGTATTTCAGCATTTCTCTGGTGGCGAGTGTGGCCCCCCAGGAGTAAAGAGTATAATTGGTAGAGGTTAAATTCTCTGGGAATAAACATTTCCTCAGCACAAAGTAAAGCCCTGTGGAGAAAGAAAAACTTCCTCAAACTCTGCTCCAGAAGTGGAGGAACCAAAAGACAGCAAGAAAAATCAAACTATAGGAACAGATATTCTTTTCTAGGCTGAAAATTTGCTTATTCACACTGTCCCTTTTCCTCTTACAGCTTTTCTGTGGGCACATATATTCAATATTTTCCCCTCATTCATCCACCAGAGAGCACTCTTCATCCCCTTGCGTTCTCTTTTAGGAGGCTGCCTCTTTTTTCATTATGAAAGGTGTGGTCTGGTTTGGTGGTTGGATTGAATGTTGCCCACTCAAGCCATGGCTAAGAGCCAATCCTTCTGGGCAGTTCTGTAGTTGTCTTTTCCCATTTTCTAAAACATGATAGACTGGACATTGAGTTCTCAATGGAAGCAGTCACTGGGTGTGGTTGTTTTCGTCTATCTCTCCTGCTCCCTGAAATTCATTTTAGTTAGTTTGTTTTTTACTTGGGGATTGCTACAGAGATCCCATCAGTTCTGAATTAGTCACTGACGGGATAAAAATAGCAAAAATTACCAGTTAATCGAATTCATGCATCTAAGTGAACAAGTTCAAAATCATGGAGTGTTGCCAACTCTCCTGATTTTATCATCAATTTTATGTTAGTTTTAAGGCCCTCGTTTCCAGATTCATATGATTGAAAGAATCTCAGCGCTCTCTCTCTCTCTCAGTTTCTAGAACTCCTCATTACGGGCAATAGCTTGCAAACATGATCCAAGTGCATCCAGAATGCAAATAAAAAACATCTACAGTTTATTATTCATAAAAATCTCATGATATTTTGGTCCTGACCTAGGATTTTATAACTCCTGGGGGTTGAGAATTCTGAGAATATCCCATTCTGCAGAGAACTAATTAAAGATGCAAATATTTTGAAAGAAGTGGTTTTGATGTATGGGTTAGGTTTTCCTTAAATTTAAATGGCTCTTTTTGTTTCCCATGATGTTTGTGACCTTGAGGGGAAAGGCTTATAGCCTGTATGTCTATTATTGCTTCCATTACGGGGAAAAATAGAATTACTTTTGACAGATATACTAGTTGCACAAGTATGGAAGGTTAAACTGGTGACAAGACCAGGATATGGTGAAAGGAAACTTTAGAAGGCTGTCAAACTTTTATTCTTGCTTGTCCAAATAGAGAAGGAAGAACAATCTATCATTTCTGAATTAGTCATTCAGTGAGAGATACAGAAATCTAATTTACAGGTTAAAAATTTAAATTTTTATGAATAATTTTAAGCATTTCCTTGCATGCAAATAACTCAAAAACTGATTCCGTTCTAGGAGAACCAAATGTGGCATGTGTTTTAGTACTAAATGAGTGCCGGTTGATTTTCCGAATTTGGGAGGAGAAAAAACTTTCATTTGAGATGTGTAAAGTTTACTTGCAAATGATGATGTCACCATGTGCATCACTCCATGTTAGTAATATTCAGACAATGTACTTACACTCAATCCTGATGTCTTAAAAATGCACCCGTCCTAAAGCAAGGGAGTTTGTCTTTATAACAGGAGGCTAATGTTGTTTAGCTGCAATACATTCCCTGCAGGGCATGTGACATCCTAAATCCCCAACAATAGGAATCCTCATTGCTTAGCTGTCATAACCCCTGTACCCTCAGTCTGAGGGAGCTTCGGAAGGCTCATGATACACTGAGCATTGTTGTTATAGTAATTGTTATAGTAAGGTTGTAATTTCATGTATATAGTTATGAGGCTGAAAATGTGTCCTCATAGCCTAAAACAAGCCCAGGCAAAACCTCTGCAAAAGGTTCACACCTCATCAGGGCATGTATGGGACAAACCCAGCCAGCCTCACAGGCACAAAGGACACAGGCCTAGGCAGCAACAAAGTATCTGTTGGACTCTTGAGTGACTCACCCCCCACCCCCTCCCCTGGTCCTTTGGTCAGTTTGGAACTGTGATGAGGTAATGCTCACCTGACTTTGAATGTGGGGGGAGGGTAAAGCCAAGAGTGAAGAAAGAACCTGATAAAAGGGAGAGACATTTGCCATGCTCTCCCTCTCTTCCACCTCCATCACCCTACACACACCACCACCAAGCAACTGAAGTGCTGAGAGGGAGAGCTTTGCTGAAGGGCGGGCAAGCAGCCAGCCTGTGGTGAGAAGCATCTACGTTTGTAAGGGAATTGAAAGTGTTAAGATCAGCTTAAAATGTGTTTTGCTTTTATTTCATTTGACCAAATCTGACCTGTTGTGCTTTGACTTATAATCACTTAAAATCTATCTTTTGTAGTTAATAAATGTGTTTGTTTATTCTACCTGAAGCAGTGCATTTGGCTTGAAGCGTATCAATTTCTTTGTTAAATTGACAAACTCATATAAGCTTGCAGCGTCCAGCAGGCATAACTGGAAACTGCAAGACGGAGGTTCCTAGGGTTGTGACTGGGACCAGAGATATTGGCTAGTGTCATTCGGTTGCACAATTCAAACAGCTTACATGCCAGAGGCTGTGCATGGACAGCCCAGGAGTGGGGGTTCTCACAGCAGAGCAGGGTAAGCCTGGCTTCCAGAGTCAAGAATTGCAGTGACTATTAGATCACTGGTCCAGATAACACCAGGGGAACGTCACACACCCCAAATCAGAAAAGACAGTAAGAGGACCAGAAGAATGTCATCATGACTAAACAGCAGAATAATGGAGGCCATTGGGGGCAAAAAGGCATCCTTTCAAAATTTGGAAGTCAAATCCTAGTGAGAATAATAGGGAGGTGTGCAGACCTTTTACACTTCACCTGTAAAAAAACAAAAAGCAGGCCAAGAAAGAATTTGAGAAGGCACTAGTTAAAGACAACAAAAAATAGTAAGAATTTTCTTAAAGTACATCAGAAGCAGCAAGCCTGACAAACAGGTAGTCGGGGGGGGGGGCCGGCTGCTAGATGACTATGGTGTTAAAGAAACACTCAAGGAAGACAAGGCTATTGCAGAAAAGCTAAATGAATTCTTTGCATTGGTCTTTACTACAGAGGATGTGGGGGAGATCCCCTCATCTGAGCCATACTTTTTAGGTGGCAAATCTGCGGAACTGTTCCAGATTGAGGTGTCAATAGAAGTGGTTTTGGAAAAAATTGATAAATACTAATAAGTGACCAGGACCAGCTGGTATTCACCCAAGAGTTGTGAAGGAAATCAAATACGAAACTGCACAATTACTAACTGTGGTATGCAACCTATTGCTGAAACAAGCCACTCTAGCAGATGACTGGAAGGGAGCTAATGTAACACCAATTTTTTAAAAGGGCATCAGATGAGATCACAGCAAGTACAGACTGGTGAGCCTACCTTGTGTACCTGGCAAATTGGTAGAAACTACAGCAAAGAGCAGAATTATCACACACACACATAAACGTGATTTGTTGGGAAGAGTGAACAAGGGTTTTGTAAAGGGAAGTCATGCCTTGTCAATCTATTGGAATTCTCTGTGGATGTCAATAAGGGTGATCCAGTCAATATAGTGTACTTGGATTTTTAAAAAGCTTTTGACAAGGTCCCTCACAAAAGGCTCTTAAGGAAACTAAGTAGTAATGGGGTAACAGAGAAAGTTCTCTCTTGAATCAGTAACTGGTTAAAAACAGAAAACAAATGGTTGAAATAAATGGTCAGTTTTCACAATGGAGAGAAGTAAACAGGATATATACTGGGACCTGTACTGTTCAATTATCTGGAAAAGGGCATAAATAGTGAAGTGGCAAAGTTTGCAGATGATACAAAATTATTCAAGATAGTTAAGTCTAAATCTGACTGCAAAGAGTTAAAGGGGATCTCATAAAACTGGGTGACTGGGCAACAAAATGGCAATTGGAATTCAACATTGATAAGTGCAAAGTAATGCACATTGGAAGAAATAACCCCAATTTTACACACACAGTGATGGGCTCTAAATGAGCTGTTCCACTCAAGAAAGAGATCTTGGAATCGCTGTGTATAGTTCTTTGAAAACTTTGGCTCAATGCTCAGCAGCAATCAAAAAGGCTAACAGAATGTTATGAACTATTAGAAAAGGGATAGAAAATAAGACAGAAAATATTATAATGCCATTGTTCAGTTTACAAAAAGAGACAACTAAGGGTGCATATGATAGAGGTCTATAAAATCATGAATAGCGTGGAAAAATGCATACAGAAGTGTTTTTACCCTTTCCCATGATATGAAATTCAGGGGTCATCTGATAAAATTAAGAGGCAGCCAGTTTAATATGAAAAAAAAAAGAAGTACTTTTTCACACAGTGCATGCTTAATCTGTGGAACTCATTGCCATGGGATGTCCAAAAGTGCCCCGGGTTCAAAAAAGAACTACATATAGTCATGGAAGATGGATCCATCAATGGCTATTAGCCAAGATGATCAGGGATGCAACTACATGCTCAGAGTGACCCTAAATGTCTGACTGCCAGAAGCTGGGTGGGGAGGGGTCACTTCAACTATATGCTCCCCCAAAAGCTCCGGTAGCGGCCACTGTCAGAGAAAGGCTAGTTGGTTTAGCTGGACCATTGGTCTGACCCAGGATGGCTGATCTTATGTAACTGATCGAGTGAAATTTGGAAGAACAAGAAGGATTTAGGAGAGAAGTGAAGGAAAACAATTATTTAGGGTGGATGAAAAAAGGGGAATAACACTTGCTAAAGGCTCGTATATCCAAGTGCTGTCCCAGAGAGACATGAGCTTATTGGAATAGGCCATTAAAGAAGCTATTCCAGGAAAGCTATATTTGTATTGGTAGACTCTGTTGCCACGAAGCCGACTTTTAAACAAAAAACTGGGACAAAGGACAGTGAGGAAGTCTCCAGTAGAGCTAAAACTCAGGATTTCCTGCTTCATGGGAAATCTCAATATTTCACAATTTGGCTCCATTCTGAGTCAGAACTAAATCACATTTTTCAAAATTTCGCACAAACTGGAAATCCTGAAAAAAAAAAAATCACTTCAGAAACACTGACACATGCTGCAGATCCTGGAAGCTGTCCCAGGCCCTTCTGGCAGGGAGCCTGGAAGCCCTGGGAGCACTGCTGCTGAGCCAGAGCTCCCAGGGCTTTTGGACTCCCAGCTCTGGGGCAGACTGCTTCAGGGTCTCAGATCCTGGAAGTCCAGGGTCCTCTGCCTGGGGGCAGTCCACAGAAGGTTGCAAAATGTAGGTGCCTGTGTATAAAGGAAGCATTCTGAAGGAATGCTAAGTTACCGCAAAAGTTGTTGCATTTATTAGCCCGATCTGGAGACAACAGCTGCTGCTTATAGGACAAAGCACATTTAAAGTTATGTCAGGAACAGTGTGTAAGACCAGCACAAACTTGCTGTCAGAAATAACTCAGCTTTGAGGAAAAAGTCACTCAAGAGAGAACTTTTAGGAGGGGTTAGGTTTAAAATAATTGCCATTTATAAATGAATTTCACAATCTTTTGGAGCCTGGCTTACTAATGCTTCAAGGCCTGATTGAATCAGTTTCTAAAGGGTGGGCAGTGATTCCCTAGTCTGACTGCCAAAAAAAAAAAAAAAATTGGCAATGTCAAAAGAACAAAGAAACACTCTTTAGAGATTCATTTTAGGACAGTGATTGCTCTGAAAGCCATAAACTAATTTGGTGGCTGGCACATCACAGCCCTACTCTTATGTGAGTCCAGTCTTCCTAAGTCACCACACTCAAAGGAAAACTTATTGGGAACAAAGCTCTAATTCCTTAAAAAAAAAAAAAAAAACATAGAATATTAGGGTTGGAAAGGACCTCAGGATGTCATCTACTCCAACCCTTTGCTCAAAGCAAGACTAATCCCCTGGTAGATTGTTACTCTAGTTCCCTAAGTGGCCCCCTCAAGTATTGAACTCACAGTACTTGGGTACTGCTTTGTTACATTTCTCATGTATATTGAGGCGAACCAAGAAAAGCTTTTATGAGCCTGAACCAAAATCCACTGAAGTCAATGGAAAGACTCCTATTTACTTTAATGGACTTGGATCAGGCCCTGTAAGAACAGATGCTGTATGTCTAAAAGCTTCTCTTAGCTTAAAGTTGTTCTTGTGCATCTGGCAATGCAGGAATATTGCAGTTTTCATTTTTGTGTATCATATTTTAGGATACAATGTTAGCTGGGCTGGTATCTGGGGACCTGATCCTCCTCCCACTGAAGCAAATGGAAAAGCTCCCAACTGTGTCAGTGGATGCAGCATTTGGACCTGAAATAAGCTGCTGCTCCTGGTTTGAAATTAGGGCAAGAGATTGCCAAGGAAGAAAGAAATTTTGCAAGTGTTATGGTGCTGCTGGCCACAGGCTGTGTTATACCATGGCACCAAGTGATTTCTCAAAGAACTTGCCACAGTTCTATGGCTTGGAAATTCTCTGGCTGAGCTCACATGACCTAGCCAAGATCTTTCGCCCACCTCTTCCTTGACATTTTGTAGCCTGCCTTACTCTGTTGAATTGCATTAAACCCTTACTTCTATTGCTAATTGGAAATCAGTTTACTACGGATCCTAGAGTTACCTTCACTGGCAACAATTAATTTTTTTCTGATAAAACTAAATACAAGATTTTGTTCCTCTTTTTAAATGCATTGTTCCTTGAATACAGGATGGCAAGGAAGTTCCCCCTTCACTACAGAAATTCTTGCTACTGATGGTAGGGGGCAGACATATTTAATTTGTTTAATTATCAAGTAAAATCACAGACTGAAAATTTTTTAGATAGAAAGGGGTTAAAGAAAAACTGTTGGAAACAGATTGCTAATCAGCCTTCTGGGTCTAGGCGAACAGTACTTTCTCCTTACTGGAACCCAGCCATGGTGTAGAAATAGACTGAAGTCATAGAAGAGGGCTGCACAATTGCTTTTACTATATATTAAAACATTTCTGCTGTGATAATATCTGGGCTTCCAGCTAAATTTGCCTTCAGATTATTTAAAAATGTTTCCACTTCTTAAGAGTGAACGGTGCACTTACTATTTTGTGTCAGGAGTGATAATGGGAAAGCGAATTCACTGTCATGGATCTGATTTTCACAAGATCAGGCATGTAACTGAACATGCAAAAATGGGAGTATATTTGCATGTCTAATTTATGCCTATAATACCCTGTTTTAATCTACAGTCATAGTAATCTACACACACAATTGATGCTTGGAGCAGCTCACAAGCTGGGGGGTGGCAGCTTTGCAAATGCCAGCTGGTGAAAACATAGGCACATACGGGCTTAGGTGGCAGCTGGGTTTTGAGACCATCAGTGGTGCCTAAGTCAAGTGGATGTAGACACTTACTTATCTTTGGCCCTAACTCCATAATAATACTCCCTCGCCGCGCAGGGGTGTTACGAGGGCAGTTAATCCTCTATCAACACAACTGCGAAGGTACAAATGCCTTGAGTTAAACCATAATTTCTAGGGAAAAGAGATTTTTCAATGCAAACATGAGGATTTAACTAAATGGAGATTTACTTGAAGCCAGATGGTGTCTGCCTTCAACAGAGTTGCAAGTGAAATACAAGTATTTTGACTGTTTTGAAAATTGTCCTGGGATTGTATTGGGGGGAAAGTGAAAAATACACTTTAGTTGAATCAGATCTGAGGGCTTTTCTGTCTTAAAAAAAAAAAAGGATTCTTAGAAAGAGGACTATGTTAATGCAAACATAGGTGCCTTTTAGTTTGCGCCAGCAGCGTACCCACAGGGCACTTAGAGGGCAAGTCTTTGTGCTCTGCAATTCACACCTGTGTAGTCTGCACTACGTTGCAGTGTAGACACTGCCTTACATGCCAATTGCCATCTCTCAACCCAGCAAAGATTAAAAATCGTGCTATGCAATTGGGAGTTAGAGAAATGAAGACATAAAAGAAAGGGGAGCTTTCAGCTCTTTAATGTTATCTATTGCTTCTTTCCATCCCATATAACATCAAATTAATTGGCAATCATAATAGTAACATCATGGTAGCAAACCGATCAGATAATTCAATTCAGAGAAGATCATTTTTATGGCATTAATATAGCCCCACAAGGACAGTCTTAAATGTTTCCATCCATCTCATATAATTTGTATAGTCTTTATCAGCAGGATCTGTGTTATCTGCCAGTATATGACTCCACCTAGTTGTGACCAAGATGGCTTAGTATTTAATTTTTCTTTATGGCTGCCATGGAAAATTCCTCTAAGACCAAAATGCATTAATAAGATTTATTCATCTCTTAACTCGGGTCATTCAAGAAATGTTATAACATTTAAGTGAAGACTTCACATCATACCAAACACACCAATGTGATGTGTCTGAGTCAGATGTAAACCCTGCATGTGTTGTGCTGCCTCTCTCTGGTATCATGCTAGGAAGCCAGGGCTTCTATGAATCCTCCTTTCATCTCCATCCTGAAGCCTCTTCACTTTCTGTGAGAGCTGAGCTATTTGCACATCACCCCACTCTTTCAGGAAGAGCTTTCTCTCAGCCGTTAGTATTTGTCACTGTATTTGCAGTCAGGGTAGCGGTAGGCAAAATGGGAATCACAAGATTGCAAAGATTTCAAGAGCTCTATCAACTTTCCAGCAGCATCACTGACTTCCTGGTCTGCTCTGAAGCTGTCTGCACAGAGCCTTAGGAACCTGTCTATTTTCTCCTGAACAGGTTGGAGGAATTTTCCCTGTAGGAGCTTAGGCAGAAGCTCTTGACACACCATGATGAGGCTTTGCTTCTCTGTGACTGAATTACAGGAGGGAAATGCAGACTGGCAGTCCGAAGCCAAACAGCTAAATATGTCTTTATACTCCTGTTGCCCATCAGTCATCTGGAGACCTAATAAAGGCAACAAAAACATTTATTAGAAATGTACAAATCTTTTATAATAATACATGCTTGTAATTTTGGTAAGAAAATGTCATTTAAAATAGTGTATACCTATGTTAATAATAACCTCGGTTAATTTAGCACCTTTTGACCCAAAGCACTTTGTAGGCTGTATGTATAGGGTCATTTTCCACACTTCTGAAATGCATATATGTCTCTGAAAGGTTGAGGTGAAAAGAACTCATTGCTACCCCGCAGTGTTTTACAGACGGGGGAGAAGAATAATGCATTCCATTAAAATAGCAGAGGAACTCGAGTACAACGTAAATACTGAGCTGAAACTTGAATTCCTATAGAAATTGCCGCAAGTACTTAAGGCCTCAATTTTCCATTTCATCCCAAACCAGTAAGACTCAACAAGAGGTGATCTGATTGGAGCTGGACCAATAATGCGAAAGAGATAGAACTGAAGGTTTCACTAGAAGATTTTCACAAAATCAGTATACATTTGTGACCACTTGAGAATTATTCAGATGACTGCAGAAGCTGAATGCATTTTTTTAAGTGTGGGGGAAAAAAAGTGAAATGTGTTAAGTTTATTAGATGAATACTCTTCGCCCAGCTCTAGTTTTGATGGTGTCTAACTTCACAGTTTGCCTGGTGAAAGGCAGAGCTTGAACTGAAGACAAACTGACAGAAAGGGGTTTTCCTTTGTTAATAATGCTAAAGTCAATGGGATAAAATGGCCTGGAAGGATCTAAGGGATTTGGCCAAATATTTAAAACTGAGATAGGCCTGTGAAGTTTCTGTCTGTAAATTAATTTTTTGTGACACCAGTTTTTAAAGAAAGAAGTGGAAGCTGTTGAATATTAGCATTCAAATATTGCTGTGTCGTCCATTGTTGCTAGGCACAGATATTACCAGTGTGTAGCTGTGTAGTGCTACAAAAACTGTTCCAATGCTCTTTAATGTAGTGGTAGTCACAGCACCATTTACGGTACCAGTGAAAGGTCTGTAACATTCTGAATACAGAGCTAAGCACTGCAGGAGCTGGTTCTGTTTTTATTGGCAGTAAATTTCTCTTCTTGAACTTTTAATTATCCAATTTACTGAGCAATTTTTGATGTTTTAAATAAAACTAGCATAGCAGGTGAAAGATGTTTTTTCTCCTGCCTTGCTAAATCCTCCTATGACAGATGCTTATTCAGAGATCATACTGAGTACCTTCCTGCTTGTCAATGACTCCCAGTGTGCTGGCATCCCGGATGAACAGAAGCCCATTGTTAAAAATGCCAAATGTGCCAGCATCAACCTTGATGAAATAAAATAAATAGTTCATGTCATTGTTCCTCATGGAATTGACAATAGAGAGGAGCTGGAGAGCCAGATCTGCTGCCACCTCAGGAGGAGAGCTGTAGAACTCCTTTAAAGGCCTGGTGCTGGCAGTGACAATCAGCCGGCCACAGGACCCCAAATACTTTGGAAATGGCCATCCCTCCGCTTCTGGGAAAATCTGTGGGAAAAGAAGGAAAATAATGGATCTAGTCACTGTAAATTCTGAGGTGCGTATGTGGTGATGCACACATACAGAGTCTCCAGGAATATGCAGTAAAGTGTGTGTGTGTCTGTGTGTGTGTGTGTAGTGGGGTGGTCACCCTGCTCCAGTTAGGAATGGGTTAAAAGCAGCCAAGGGAGGCTCGTTGGGGAGTCAGTCATAGGTGTGGTTGCACCAAATTAGGACACAGCTGGCCCTGATAAAAGGGCAGGCTGAGAGAGTGGAAGAAGAGACTCTTGCTCCAGCTAGGGAGCAGGGAGGACCAGGCTGCCTGGGAGACCAAGCAGAGTACCTGAGGCAGAGCAGAGCTGGGGAAAGGCAGGCAGAGCTGAAGAGCTCTGGCCTGGTGAGTCCCCAGGCTGAGGCCTTGCTAAAGGCCAGGGAAGGTACTAGGGCTGCAGCAGGGCTGGCCTTACCATGAGGCAAACTGAGGCGGCCACCTCAGGTGCCAGACTGTTGGGTGTGTGTGTGTGTGTGTGCGTGCCACTAGGATCCAGAGTGTAGCAAATTGTGTCTGCTGCTGGTGCATATGTATTCTCTCTGCTCGCGATGCACAGGGATGGTGGAGTGCTGTGCTGGAGGAAGGAGGGCACAAGAGACATTAACAGACAGGCAGGAGAAAAAGTGAGAGGAAACAATAGAAAGTAGCAGGAGCTGCAGGGAGAGAGAGGAGGAGGAGGAGCCTCTTCTGTACCTGAAAAAAAGGTAGATCAGAGAAGAATGTGGTGGAGGAGCAAGAAACAGCTGCTGCTGAGTTTAGTTCCTTAAGTCTAGATGATCCAGGACTGTGGACCCACTTGAGCAGTAGCCTGAGGGACTTCCTTGTACTGCATGGGCCACAGCAAGTGAAAAACTTCATGTTCCCCAAAGACAATGAAAATAGAAGTGTCCATCCAACACTTTACTGGCGTGAAATCCCCAATGGTGACAAAGTGGAGAGGCCATGGCTTATGTACTCAAAAACCCAGAATGCTGCATACTGTTTTTGTTGCAAACTCCTCCTAATGTTCCAGTCACTTTGGGTTCTACAGGAAAAAAGGACTGGAAAAATCTGGCTAGAAATCTGGCATGCCATGAGAAGGCAGCAAATCACCAGAGAGCCATTCCATAGGTGGAAAGCGCTTGAGATGAGACTAAGGTTAAAGGCCACCGTAGATGATCAGCATCAAGAGAAGATTGCATCAGAGTCCCTTTACTGGCAAAATGTTCTGAAAAGGCTCATTGCCATTGTGAGAATGCTTGCTACCCAAAACCTAGCACTGCATGGCACTTCAGATCAGCTCTATGTGCCAAACAATGGAAACTTCCTCAAAATTGTGGAGCTGATGGCTGAGTTTGATGCTGTACTCCAGAAGCATCTAAGGGAGTCACCACCCAAGAAATGTACACACACCACTACCTTGGCAAAACAATTAAAATTAGATCATATAGTTACTGGCAACAAAAGTCAAATAGAAGATTGTGGCAGATCTGAAGTCAGCAAGATATTACTCTGTTATTCTGGACTGCACACCTGACATCAGCTATATGGAACAAATGATTTTAATGGTGCATTTTGTAACAACAGAACCTAGTGAAAATGTTTCTGCAATGGTGACTGTCAGAGAGCATTGTCTAGAATGTATTGACATTGACGATATTACAGGAGCTGGTATGACAAACGTGCTTCTTAAAAAGCTGGAAGATACGGGAGTTGCAATAGCTGACATGAGAGGTCAGGGCTACGATAATGGTGCCAACATGAGGGGAAAGAACAGAGGAGCACAGACAGAGATCTAAGAGTTAAACCCTCGAGCTTTTTTTGTCCCATGCAGTTCATTCATTTAACTTGGTGGTCAATGATGCAGCATCAGCTTCTAGTGAGGCTGCTGATTTTTTTAAATATAATTCAAAGCATCTACATATTTTTCTCTGCATCAGCTCATTGATGGCAAATTTTGAAGCAACATCTGGGAACATCCTCTCTGACACTGAAACCATTGAGTGCCACATGATGGGAAAGTTGAGTGGAGGCGATAAAGCCTATCAAACACCAAATTGGGAAGATAGATGATGCCATAGTTGCCATTATGGAGGATAATGCTATGACAGGAACTGTTCGTGGGAGAACAGGGGCAGAAGGAAATGGAATCACCAGAAACATATATAACTTCAAATTTCTGGGTGGCTTAGTGTTGTGGCATGACATATGGTTTGAAATAAATGTTATAAGCAAGAGACTCCAAGGTGTTGATCTTGATATATCTGGAGCAATGGAACAACTGGACAAAGCAAAGTCATACCTACAGTCTTACTGGTCAGATGAGGGACTTCAAAACGTTCTGAAGAGTGCACAGAAATTGGCAGAGGAACTTCACACTGAAGCAATTTTCCCACCCATTCAGGAATACAAGAGTCACCGAAGAAGACGCCATTTTGATTATGAGGCAAGGGATAATCCCATAAGAGACCCCAAACAACAATTCAAAGTTGAATTCTTTAACCAGGTGCTAGATTGTGCAATACAGTCAGCTGAAGAATGTTTCATGCAACTCAAGGAACACAGCAGTATATTTGGGATGTTGTACGATATTCCAAAACTCCTCACTATACCTGAAGAAGACCTACATCAGCAATGCAGGACACTAGAGACAGTGTTGAGACAGGATGACGTACGCGATATTAATGCAAGTGATTTAGGTGATGACTGAAAGCCCTTTCAAGATAAATTTCAGCAGGATCAGCTCCAAAGGCTGTTCTGGAATATATGTGCACAAATAAGATGACCACCCTCTTTCCAAATGCTTTTGTTGCTCTGCGCATACTTCTAACACATCCTGTAACAGCTGCCAGTGGAGAACGCAGCTTCTCCAAGATGAAGATAATAAAAACACATCTACACTCCACAATGACACAGGAGAGGCTGGTTGGCCTTGCAACCATCTTGATAGAGCATGAGCTGGCCCAGACTATGGACCTTCAGAAAGCAGTTCAAATCTTTGCAACAAAGGAGGCACGGAAAGCACCACTTTGATTATTCAAACAGATAAAAATGCCAGTGTTTACTATGCAGACAAGGAAAGTTACATTTGCTGTTCAGGTGTTTGAAAGTTAAGTGTTACTTAAATTTTTGAACAAGGCATTTTAAGTTGTTAGTTCTCTGTTATTGGGGTAGGTAGCAGAGCAGTACCATGAGAGGAGTAGAACAGGAAGAAGGCAGAATTGAGACCTTTCAAAGTTTTGGCCCAAGCGAGGCGTCATGGGGGCGTCATTTGAGCTCCCCGCCTCATGTGCCAAAATGTTGTGGGCCAGCCCTGGGCTGCAGGGAGGCAGCTGGGGCTAGAAAGGCAGCAGGTCCAACCCCCCTTGCTGATGATGAGTGGCCACTTCAGACTGCAGTTTGCCCCTGAGTGAAGGGGCTAGATGAGTACTGGCAGTGGGTCACTGAGGCAAGGTGGGCTTAGGGGATTGGGGTTCCTTGGGGAGGGGAGACCCAGACTGTGGGGCACTGCTGTGGGGCAGCACCCCAAAGTAAGGGGCACCAGGGTCCGGGAGGGACGCGGGGCCTGAAGTGCTATAAGTGGTGGAGATCAGAAGGAAGCAGGCACCGGTAGGAAGACACTGGTTAGCAGGAGGTGCTGGAACTGAGCTAATTCCCAGATGAACAGCAGGAAGCACCATGGTGGTGAGTGCCCGCCATGCTACAGTGTGTGTGAGAGAGGGAGAGAGTTTGTATGGTTTCAGGTGGGTGGTGTGGCATGGAGAGGCCAGCGAATGGAAAGTGAAAGTGTTTTTGGGTGGTGCACTGTCTTTCGCTACATTAGCAGCCTCGGCTGTGATTGCATTAAAGGATTATTGTATTCTTTAAGAAATTGTATTCTAAACTCATGATTTTTATCAGGAATCTTGCAATTTTGGGGTTATTCTTAAAGCCCCTAACTGGTGGGATTGTGTTATTACCTGAAAGTTGACTGACTTGTATTTTTTTAGAAAAGAAATTTCTAGCCCTGATGGCAGCAATGAAATATCTCAAGACAACTAAAAATAACCTCACATTTATTATTTTTAAATATCTCATAAATTTGAAGTGTGATGGAGCAAGGCCGGATGGCTACAGGAAAGTATTGAGGAACAGGTATGTTAGCCCCAGGCTAAGCAAATCCCTAGTACCATGGGAACCAAAATGGCAGTTGCTCCAGGGTAATCAAGGCACCTGGGGCCAATTAAGAACTTTCTAGAAGGCACCAGAGAGAGCTACATTGATTGGAGCACCTGCAGCCAATCAGGGCAGGTTAATCAAGGCACCTGGGACCAATTAAGAACTTTCTAGAAGGCACCAGAGAGAGCTACATTGATTGGAGCACCTGCAGCCAATCAGGCAGGCTAATCAGGGCACCTGGTATAAAAAGGGGAGCTCACTCCAGTCAAGGGAGGAGGAGCCAGAGGAAGGAAGTGCGTATGAGGAGCTGGGAGCCAGAGACACAAGGAACTAAGAACTGAGAGGGGGTACTACTGGAGGATTGAGGAAACACCATACAATCAAGCAGTATCAGACACCAGGAGGATCCTATGGTGAGGATAAAGAAGGTGTTTGAAGGAGGCTATGGGGAAGTAGCCCAGGGAGCTGTAGCGTTCAAGCAGTGGTTACAAGTAGCACTATAGAGACTGCTGCAATTCACAGGGCCCTGGGCTGGAACCCGGAGTAGAGGGTGGGCCCGGGTTCCCCCCAAGCCTCCTCCAGACATAGGAGGAGTTGATCCAGACTCTGGGTTTCATCCAAGGGGAAGACAACTGAGGGGAGGAAATCCGCCAATAAGCGCAGGACCTACTAGAGGAGAGGAGGAACTTTGCCACAAAAGCCAGTGTAATGTTGGGGGGGGGGGGATTTCCATATTATTAAACATTTGAGATTGACAATACTGTGGTCTCATCATAGTGTTGCCAAGTTTTGTTATAACTGGTGTTTCTTCTTAAAACGCCAGCTCCTGGAGTCATGGGAATAGGTGAGGGCTTGGCTGTCACTTTTTAAAAATAGTTCCTAGAGCTCATGGTTTAATAGAAAGTCATGAAAATATGACTCCAGTGCACTTTAAAGACTAAACACTGAGAAGAAAATAAGAACCCAAAATGTATTATTTTTTTAATCATGACTTTTGGGGCCTGCCTAATGATTTTTGAACATGTGGCTTTTGGACAGCAATACCAGATATATGTCTGATGCTACAATATATAGTCAGCACGCGTGCGCATATACACACATACAATGCTCCTGAGATAAAGAGCAATTGCAGCACTATTTGATAAACGGTGGAAGCCTACAATATATTTATCATGCGCCTTTGGCCATATTACTTCACCTCTGCCTGCTAATCCATCTTCCACCCCCAAGACAACTTCCACCATTCCAAAGCCCTGAGCTGTTTCAAACAACTGCTCTTGTTCTTTTAAATCAATCTGCTGCAAAATCAATCTGCTGCTGTTTTCTGTTTTTCATCCCCCAGTGTGGAGTTACTCTCCTAAAATTACCTGGAACTGAGGCCCAGGGATGGGCTTGGACCAGCTACAATTTTTTTGTGTCATGAATGTAAAGTCTGAGATCTCATGACCCAGAAGTTTTATACCATTAGGAAAGGGAAACTCAGAACTCTCTGGAAAGGCCAAGATAATGATATACTTTAAAGTCATGACATTTTTAGGCATAGAAAAGCTATTTTTAGGTTATTTTTGGATGGCTCATGCTGAGCCCCATGCAGTTGAAGCCAGGGTAGTTCAGGAAAGGTGAGGGGGGGAGGGGCAGAAATAGTTAACATTTTTCAAAGATTCTCTAAACCATTTATAAAATACTTTTCTGTAACATCCCCAGAATACATGGCTATGTGATATAGCATAAAGATTCTGTCTGCATTCATGAGGCTGGACTCACCTCACAAGCAATGCAGTTATCATACCACATCACATCAAGAAGGAATCTCTCTCTTTCTGAACCTCACAAACCCAAAGGTTTTGGTTAGATTATTACTTTTCAAAAGTAACTTTCTTTTAGTCTCCCTAATGCATTCTGAAACAGGCTCTGCAGAGACAGAACTTCCACTTTTGATTAAGCAGACGTCCTGGTATGCCAGTTCTGTGTTCCTGAACATTATTAAAGGCTGCCGTTCCCTTTTCTGGAAAGACATTAATTTTTCTTTTTGTAAAGTGGTTTTTTTAGCTACTAAATTTTGAAGTGGACTAATGAGCATTGTTGTAATAAAAGCTTACCCTAAATGCTCCCTAGTGTACACCATCATAGTGACCTAGCAGGCTGAGGTAAGCAGATCTCCATGATGACATTAGCGAAGTTTGCTGAGAATGTCAGAGATGATCTGAACATACACCACTGACAGAGTGAAGAATAAGACAAGTGTCCTTGTGAGTGACCAGGAGCCAGATTTCAGAAGAACTTGGCACCCACTCAACAGCTCCTAGGTAGTGGCAGAGTTTCAAAACTGCCCAATATCTGCCACCTCCCACTGAGAGCAATAGGAGCAGATGGGAACTGAGCATATTTGAAAATCTGGTCCTGGAGATCAGCCTCAAACCTGCAGTCTACCCAGATTCTAGAGGTCACTTCTGGGCATGAGTGAGAGTGTGGGACAATGCTGGGAAGGTGTATGGATCTGAGACAACTGACAAGGATGGGGAGTCAAAAAATAGCCTGTTCCGGGAAAGGTGCTGTAGGAAAATGGACAATATAGGGGTTGATATGAGTTGGCCATGAGGAGTAGGAAAGAAGTGGTCAGTGCTGTGGAGGGGGATCAGAGGTTCTCTCTGAAATGGCTCTTAGGAAGAGGAAAGAGGATGATGCTAATCCAAATGTAGCACTGAATTTTGGTTCAGTCCTACTGTGTCTGATGCATGTAAAACATGAATATTAATGCAGCATTAAGGCTGAGGAATCACATAGCAGGAATCAACCATAACTCTGACCCCTTGCGCTAATCCATTAGTCTGGGTCTCTCTGTTTAGATGATCAATTATTTGGGATTTAATGCAATATATTAACAATACAAATGGAACATGACCCACTGGAATTTTGTTGTTTCCTTGCATTCCAATCCACACAGGTTCTGATTTAGAGGTGTTGAGCCACTGCAGCTGTCTCTGCCTTCAAAGGGAGTTTCAAGTGCTCTGCACTTATACAAATCAGGCCCAGGTTCTTCAGAGTTGACTTAATTTTTTTGCCTCAATGAGGTACAAGGAACAGTGGCGGACCATAAAGCTTAGCATGATAGTGAAAGAACCTGCTGGGTGTCCTGAGCAACTGGAGAACATCATACTTGAGATTGGTTTCAGGATATTTCACCATAGGGAGAGGCACCATACCTGTAACAGGATGGGATGTGCATTCACTGACAGTGTGTAGAGGAGGCGTAGTTTGTCCCGGTCTGTGAGGTGATCCATGTAGATACTGCCAGCATCTGGCACCTCAGCATAGCGGCGCACTATTCTGTCTAAGAGCCGCTGTGAGGGACAGCGCAGCATTGGACTAGGTAACCCCTGGGAGGAAAGAACAAAGGTACTTGGGATGACTATACTTGGCAGCTGTAAGGGTTCATAATATTTCAGCCTAGTAGGATCTGCTCTATATGCTATTTGAGAACTCTGCCAGCAGGTTTGTACCAGATCCCCCTTACAGCTACCTTTATAACAGATTCCTCTCAATTACTGTTAGAAACGTGGAGCAGTTTAGGGGTATTTTACAGTAGACTCTTCTTTAAACACTGAACTATCTTGGCTACAGTCCCATGTTTTAGACTTTCTCTACGCTACGTATTCATGAAGGTATCTCAAAATGGCACACAGTTTCTGAAACATCCAATCCAACCTGGAGGTATCGCTCCTGTCTGCCTCTGTGTCAGTATATTGAACTAATTTTGCTTTTAGGGTCTGAGTCCCTCTGTGCAAATCTCTGTAGTGAGTGTTGTTCATTCACTGGTGTTCTCCATCTTTCTGGAGCCCACTTCCTTCTTTCAAAGAGCATCTTCCAAGCACATCCTTGTTCACCTTAGCCTATGTCTGATCTTTTTCTATGATATTATTCACTAGGGATGCTAGATAAAATTTAAAAACTCATATATGCATATTGTATGTAGGTGCCTGTATAGGATGTATTCTCTTTCTGATAAGGTTTACATAATTTGCATATAGGTTTAATGTCTTGCTTATACTTGCAGATACCAGCAACAAATGATTCTCAGGTTTATGGATTCATCACATGGTAAGCTGCATTTTCTATATTTGAATATCTGAGTTATAAAAGTACATAAAAATCTGCAGCTGGTATAAATGGCAATGTTTATTTACACTGATGTACTTTGACATAGCTTAATTTTAAAACACATGCACTTTACTTTGTCAGTTATGGAGAAATGACACGGACAATTAACTCTGACAGTATCTAAATGTTACTAGTCCTCTTATATTTCTCTCTTCCAGAACAGCATTAGCAAGAAGAGATTTATTCTTTGTCTAACACAAAATTAAGCAGAAAAATGGCAATTCTGTCTTACAGTTCTCTCAGACATGTTATTGCTGACTTCAAGTTACTTTTCCTTTGGAAGAGGAGTGAGGTGGGGAAAAGAGCCAAGCAGAATTGTGTTAAATGGTTGATAAGTGGTGACAAAGTTCTCTTGCAGCTGAGAGTGTATGCAAATATTTGCAGCCAAAGTTAGAAATCCCTGCTGCCTACAGGAGTTTGTAATGCAAACGTTGAGACCCATAACTACATGCTGTAGGAGCAAAAATGGTGATACATTTTTTTTGATTGCTTTAAAGTAACTTCCAACTTCATAGCTCATCCTATTATATGAACTTGGCAAGTTGATCAAGGCTGTTCACTTCCCATGGAATTATTTTTGGGATTTCCTAATTAAAACTGTGACTGGCACTTTTTCCAGTACAAAGATTAGAATCCTATAGCTGCCTCATTTACATCGCTCAGCAGGGAGCAGATAAGTGAACCTGAAATATAAGTCGATGTGAACATGCAGGAGTATCCAATGTATGTTTGTCATTAATTTGGGAGCCAGAAGACACCCACTTGAGTTAAATGATCTTTAGACTGTGCTCATTCATACTTTCTGACTTGAGGCCAGTGCTATTTATGGCATGGAAACAGAATGAACAAGAGTGAGGCTGGAAGCTGAATAGGTGAAATCCCTGTTTCCCACATTTATATCAACAATTAATACAATTTCTTAATATTTTAATTACTTACCAAAGACCTCGGTCCAGTAAAGCACTATTCAGGTAAATAGGCTTCATTAGCTTCAATAGGTGTACTAACATGCTTAAAGTTTAGCATATCTTAAGTGCTTCACTGTAGTGGGGTCAACATTTTTAGGGGGAAAGAACAGTGCCATCTCTGCTGCTGAAAAGAAAGCCAATTAAAAAAAATAAATCTAAAGTTGTAAAATTGTCAGACAGAATCCACTGACTGGACACACAGCTGAAGATCTTGCAATACAAAGCACTAGAGATAATTGGTTTATCTACAGAATGTCTTAAGTCCCTTGCAATGTCTTCTGACCCTAGAAACTAAGGCTAGGTCTACACTGGGGGGCGGGGTCAACCTAAGATACGCAACTTCAGCTTTGCGGATAGCGTAGCTGAAGTCAGCGTATCTTAGGTTGATTTACCTGGCTGTGAGGACGGTGGTGAGTCGACTGCTGCTGCTCCCCTGTCGACTCTGCTTCCACCGCTCGCCACGGTGAAGTTCCGGAGTCAACGGCAGAGCAATCGGGGATCGATTTTATTGCATCTACAGTAGACGCGATAAAATCGATCCCCGATAGATCGATCACTCCCCGCCGATCCGGCAGGGAGTGCAGATGTACCCTAAGGCTATGTCTACACTACAGCCTATGTTGGCATAACTTATGGTGCTCAAGGTGTGAAAAGCCACCTCCCTGAGCGACATAAGTTACGCTGACATAAGCATCCCTGTGCACAGCGGTGTGTAGGCAGGAGAGCTTCTCCCGCTGACATAGCTTCTGCTGCGCGTGGAGGTGGTTTTATTATGCCGATGGGAGAGCTCTCTCCTGTCGGCACAGACCGTCTACACGAGATGCACTGCAGTGGCACAGCTGTATCGCTGTACATATAGCCTTAGACATGCCAAGTCATCTGACAGCATGTTTGGCGCTGAATCACAGTGCTTGGTTTGGTTTAAAAACAAATCCCACGTTTGTGTCTAATAAGGGACTGACCCAGCTAGATCAACTTTCACTCAAATGGAATTTTTTCCTAGTCCATGACATGCAGCGGAATACAAATTTGTGTGTGTGTGCGCGCGCATGTGCACTTATTTGTGCAAACAGACTCAGAGCTCTTCCTAACACAGAAGTGACCTCTGCAGCACAACCGTCCTGTCTTTATACTGTCACAATCACAAAGTACTACCAAACAGTCAAGGAAGGGATAAACTCAATCCCGAATCACTGCCATCTGCAGTTCACACTAAGGATTGACTGCTATGTGTATTATGTGAATTAATACAATTAGAAATGAATCCAGGCTGCAAAAAATTTGAATCTGGATTTCAAACCACCCATAGGTTTTGGGTGTTTGAATCTGAGACTTTGGTTCAGCCCATGGCAGAGATAGAGGACTATTGCAAAAATCAGGATCTTGTTCCAGCTTCAGATTCCAGCATTATCCTTCTCCACTTAAAGTTCAGGTTTGTTCAGACCTGGAGGTTTGGTTCAGGCACATCTCTAGTAACAAGGCAATAAGTAAAAAAAGAGTTTGGTCTGGGAGATGGCTACGGATCAAAAATACTTTCCTACAAAGGACTAGGCATTAGGTGAATGAACCGCTTGCTGACATTTAATGAGCAAAGCGAGGCTTTAAAGGTTGCTCCTCAGGCCAGATACCCAAAGATGGTGGTTATGTGGTGGGAGCTGGACTATCAGGCTGATTAACAGCTTCACATTATAATTTATATGTGCAAAATGGGCAAGTTAAAAAACATGAGGGTTTTTTCTTGTACCTTGATATTGTTCACAACTTTGTGCCTCAAGCCTTTTCTTTGCTGTTCTTGGTTGTTAGAATTAGAAACTTGCCCTGCAGGAGATCTCTGCTGAAACTAGACTACTTTTTTATTGTTCACCTCACACCGAAAAAAACAAGCAGCACGTGATGTGAACTCTGACGCTGCAAGTGATGAACTCTGGAGCTTGAAACAGACAAACCAGCATGTTGCTATTACTACTGTACAGGCTAATACGTGCAATCCAGTGCTGCACACACACACAGAGTTAAATCAGGATTGTCTCTGGGGCAAGCATGATTTCAGTACTGAAGCATTTGTAGCTTGCAATAAAGATTTTCACTGTGGCAGATGAAATAATCATTGTGGCAGGCAGCCCAATTGATAGTTGGGTCAGGCAGGGCAGTCAGTGAAAAGTGAAAAACATCATTTCATGGTCTGTCATTTTGATTCAAGTATGTTAAGGTTTGTCATAATTTTCTGTTCTATAAAAGAAAATTACTTAAGCCCAGTAGTTTCTGTCAGATCTCATATATATCCAAAGCTACAGGGAGGCTGGTGCAGCCACCAGCTTAGTGACCATAGTTTGATGGGGAATACTGCTACCTTGACTACGTCAATAGAACCCTGAGCGTTACCAAAAATGCCAATCACCGAATAGTTCTTGTGTTAAGTGTTTGCAGTTGTTTATTATCTCACGAAACAAAGCATTCACCCCGACATTGATTTGCACTGCAAATACCATACCACTGAAATCACAGCTCGGAGGGGACACCCTCTGGAGCTCTTGCTGTTTAAATCTCAGGAGGGGTATCTGAGAGATCTCCAACCTCCTGCAGCTGAACAGGTCAGAGAAATGCACAGAAAACCTGTCATCCATTTTACGATGGGACTAAACCAGAAAACCTGGCTCTGAATTTCAAACACCTCACATTTCAGGGATGTTCGGCTCCAGGTTTTTCGTTCAGCCCATTATAAAGCGTGGTCATTAGTAAAATTTGGATCCACATTTGGCTTTTAGGGGAGGTATTTACAATCTGGGGTATTGGTTTGGGCTCACCTTTACTGAGAATTAAAAGTGAGGGGAAAACAACTGCACTTCTAAAGGAGACCAAGTTTATATTCCATTCAAACCAAGTGATGTCAGTTTATGCTAGTTTGCTTCATTTTCAGATTCAAAGACCCATGCAGCTGTGAAAGCTGCAATCCTAGATCAGTGTGTAAGGTGTGTTTTGTTGATTGCAGAGCACCGTGCCCTGCTTTGACTGACAGGACCAGAAAGGTTTGAAAACTTGCTGAAATTTGCTCAGTGAGTTTGTTCTTGAGTTTGAATGATGCCCTGGCCTTGGCACCAGCAATTTGGCTCTCGGGCATGAGGGAGCCTATGTAAGTTCAGCATTCTCAGATGTGCACAGAGGAAATTCTAGATTGTAGGAGGAAGTAGGCTGCAATGCCAGGGGGCGCGCAAACAGAATTCACTGTGTGTTGGGATTTTGTTTTGTGTGACGTGTGTTTGTGATACTATCCAGCCCAACTGAAACTGGGGTTCAGAGAAACTGAGGAAGTGTGGGAGCAGCAAGGGGGCTTTATGTAGTGGCAAGAGCCTTTGATAAGATGGGGACCCCAGGGAGAGGAGTTGGAGTTGAATAATTAAACATCTCTCTAGCAGATCTCAGGAAGAATTTCTCCCTTTTGAAGCATACAGGTTCCCTGAGTTCAGTAGATAGATATTTTAAGCACGTCAGTTTGTTTGGCCATTGGTTTAAAGTAATTCTGCCCAACTCTCATGACAATGCCCAGTTTTATACACAACCTCTCGTGAAACTTGCTCACCAGATGGGTTTCACCAGCTTGCCCTGCTATACTATTGGGTTTCCCACCTCAGCACCAGTAAAACACTCCACACTGCCATCTTGTGGAGAGAGACTGCCGTAATGCATGTGGAAAACCATTCACAGCAGGATTTCAAAAGAGACATTCATGTAATGCAGCTGATGAGAAAATGTGAATCTTAGATAAGGAATCTTTTTTTGAACATTTGCTGTAACCCCCAGTTGCCTTTCCTTCTCCTCTTTTATACGACTGTTAGATGAAGTACAATATATCTTCCAAAAAGCGTGTAGCCTTTTCCCAAAGAGATGTTCTCTTCTGTCCCAGGTTTATTTCGTCTTCCAGCTCAAATGTGCTAATTTTTCTAGCTGCCGGCTCTGAGAGTCACACTGGGCTCCTTCCACCTTGTTGCCAGTAATAAAGGTTCTGCTCAACCAATTAGCCCCACAATGACACCTGGGTAACTCTTGTGCTGTCAGTGGTTTGCACAGGTGCCCCGATCGCAATTTAGTCAACAACCCTGTTACTGATGATGCCTATGGATTTGCAGTTCACTCCGTCTCAGCTGTGCTTGCTCTGCAGGCTAGCAGGAGTAAAAAGCAGCAGAAACTCCTTATTGCTAGGAGTCAGCAGAGCTGAGTGAATGTGCCCAGGAAGCGGATCTGGTGGGTTACAGGCTGACAGTTTTATGAGGTTCCTTTTCAAAGCAGATCCCCACTTTAGAGAGTGACCCTTTCTAGCACAAACAATCAGCTGAATGATCCTCCTTCCATCCCAGCCACCAACCCGCTCCTTTCCCTCCTTTTTTAGCAGTCACTACAACCCTTTGCTCACGGGGTGAGTGGTGTTGGTCTCTTGTCTGAAAGCCATCTTCAGCAAAAGGCAGCACCCTGCCCCTTGGCTGGAGCGGGAATGGCGCCTTCCTCACACACTCTGCAGCAGGTGCTCAGAGCTCTGTGCTTCTCCAGAGCTGGTTTGTTTAAAACCTGCTCCCGCCTTTTCTGCTTCCTGGTTATCAGCTTGCACCATATGCCTTTTATCTCTCTCGTCTTCTCCTCCCTCTCCCTAGTGGCAGTAACCACCCGGCGGCTTCCCTGAAGCTGTGACTGACACGCCTGTCTCTCCTTGCTTACCCTGTGACATTTAAGGATTCCAATAAAAAGGCCAGCAAACTTCCTCTTGCATGACACATGTTGCTATCGATGGCCTAGAGATTAAGAAATAGGAGTCCTAGTCCGGTGCCTCTGGGCTCCTTCCAGGCCTGTGGAGTGAGTCCTGCAGTGCCCTGGGGTTAGGATGCATGTGCTCTGCCTCCGAGGGAATCTTGGGTGCCCCCTCAGTGTGGTGCTTTCCTCTCATGCACCCACAGTGCGCATTGGGATCAGCTGAGAAAGCAGGTATTTCCTGACCCTCCGAGAGGGAGGGAAGTTAGTGGTGACAGACAGAGAGTGACAGAGAATGGTGCTGTCCTCCCCAAGGGCTGCTGAATGCTATAAATCCCCTCTCCAGGAGTGAGGGGAAGGCTGACCTTTCAGAGGAAAGAAACAACTGAAAAGCAGTTTTTTTTAAAAAAGCCTTGTCATTTATCCAGTGACAAGGGGAACAGATAAATAATCATTGTAGCAGGGTTCAGTGCTGGCAACTTTCTTAAAGCCCCACCTCCTAGAGTCAGGTGATTACATGAGAATCTCTACTTTCATTGGAGAAAACAAAGTTTCTAACCCTCATGGTTGCACAGAAAAGCTTGAAAATGTGCCCCTTAAAGCTCAAACCTGGTGGTGGTGGTGGTAAGTGTTAAAAAAACATTATAATAATTATTATTATTTATTTTATTTATTTTAAATCTCAGGATTTTGGGGGGCTTGACTCATGATTTTTTAATGCACGAGGTTTGACATATTGGAGTGTTCAACAAGTAGATGGCTCAGGCAGGATCCCAGTTTGGACTACAGATCAAAGCTTGATCCTATTTCTCTAAGAGGTCAAATCTGATCCCTGAATTAAAGCCCCTCACACAGTGGGAAGATGCAGATTTTGAGCCCTTGCAATTAGAGATGTTTGTATCTGGACTTTAGAGTCTGTTCCATTATGGGCCAAGTCACAGCCTGGAGAGTAGCGACTCGTAAAATCAGCACGTTTCTTAAAAGTTTGCTGCACATCTGTGTTCCCTGCTCACTTTTCATAGTCCTGGTGGTGTCCCAACCCTCCTTCACTTTAAAAACAATCCTAGTTTTAAAGTCTTAGTTGGTTCATTCTACCTCTTCTCCCTGGGGCTTAATCTTGTTCTCTCCAGCCATTCTCTACCAGCACTTCCTGGCAATCGTTTCCTGTGGGATGCTTCCTAAGGGGTTGATGGACCAGTAGCGATCAGCAGAGAAGGCAGAATGGAACTGAAGGAGCTTTGTAAAAAGCTGCCAGTTCTAGTCTTGATCATTACAAAAGAAAATTAAAATGGACTGGTTTGGATATTAACCTCTGATTCATTTTTATGTGGGAATCATCCACGTGGCGCTGAAGACACTTTCCCCCTCTTCTTGTGTCCCCACTACAGTGCTCTGAGAGGGTCAAAATCCTACTTCTTGTGGAGCCCTTCAAGCTTAGAGCTTACGCAGCTCCAGTGAGTCACAGTCCTTGATTCTTTATGAAGTTTTAAAAAATAAACAAACGAAGCAATCAGAGAGTCCCCCCAGACTCTGTTACAGGAGGTAACTGCAGTAGCTGCCAAATTGGTGTGCTCCTCATTAACAGGACCTTGCATACTCACCTGCACGAGGTCTGGTGTGAGGCGCTTTGCTTTCAGCCACTTTTGGAATCTCTCCGTCTTCCTCAAGACACGCTCGATGCTGCAGCTTTTTGCCTTGGAAAGGGAAGCACAGATTCTCTTGTCAGCTTGGTCATGCTGGTATTTGGTGGTTAGCCTGGAGATCTCAACCAGCCGCCAGCTTTTGGCATCATCTGTGTAGTTCCCGGAGTAACTGGGAAGGTAGTCGGGAGGCAGTTTTAAATGAGAAGCGAGCCAGTTGTCAAACCTGCCAAAGCAAAGCAAGTTCCCAGCAGAGACTCTGTTAATAAACCACATGATGTTGGACAATTCAAGCACAATTTCCACTTTTCTTATTTAAACTCCAGGGGCTAGAAAAAGTATTTGATCATTTCTAAAATGTTTTAAATTGCAGAGGGGAATGGTGAAAAGGACACTAGCAAGTTTAGGAGGCCCCGCATTTGTTCTCATGCTCTCTCCCCGCTCCCCAGACCCGTTGGCAAACCTTACAGAAATTCGTGCGCGCGCGCGTGTTGTGTTGTGTTTTGTTGAACAACAAAAACTCAACTCAGTAGCCTTGTACTTACGAGCAGCCCTACGCTAACAAAAGTGTGCACATTCAATAGAGGAAAGACACTTCTGGTAACTAAGTAGATTCAGCTGGTAGTTACAAACAGTGGAGGAAAATGAGAGTTGTTCTAGTGCTAGGAATTGGGTAGTAGCCCTTTAAATAGTTTAGGAGCACTCTAGTAGCCAACCTGTCCCCTAATGCAGAAGCCACCAGAGCCCTGCCAGAGTAGCAGTGTACATATGTAGCTAGGCCTGGTATGGTTTTGTGTAGTTAGTAAACACTGTTATTTGGAACCCAGCTGGGTCCTTGTAGTTTCATCCTCTCATAATGCTGTGCAGAGAACATAGATGCTACAGTTATAAACGATTAAAAGGTTTAAAGCACCCAAGGATTGCGCTGTACCTCAGTGTATGGTGCTGCTGTGGAAAACAAAAGTAAAACTCTAGAGTCTCAAGGTACCTGTGGAAGAACACGTAGGTCTGTAAGTCTGTGTCACTGTCCAATGATGTTGATCCCAGGGATATGAGAGAGACAAGGCAGATGATACGTGTTACTGGACCGACTTTTGTTGGTGAGAGAGACAAGCTTTTGAGCTGACACAGAACTCTTCTTCAGGGCTGGCCCAGATCTCTATTATCCCCTCCATTCAAACTGTGCTACAGGAGCTTTAATTTGTGCTGCAAAGGCAGCATGGACCTTTCTTTAATATCTCCTTGGAAAGATTCAGTGTATCAGCCCCTTGTCATATTGCACTTTGAGGCCAAACTTTCAAAGCTATGTACCCCAGTGCCATGGGTGCATGTGTATGTCATCTGTTGCACACGGCCAGTTAGACCCCTTACTAGTGATGTATGTGTATATACACAAATATCTGATTTGCACGTCTAATTCTGTTATGTGCATTATTAAGCCCCACGTATCTTTGATGGCAGCCTTGGATATGAACCCAAATCTGAGTTCAGGTTGTGAACCCATGATCACTTGTCCAGGAATCAGGAGTGTTGCCAGTTAAATGCTTTTTTGTGGACTTCCTGCATTATCACTGCATCACCAGTGTCTCGCTGTTGTCTCATCACTACAATTCCTACGGGGAGTAGTGGGTGTCATTGCTGGTAGCAGAATGGATATGTCCCAGTTCCATTCCAGATATTTCTACTGTTGTGATACCATATGTTCTGCATTGGGCGGTGATTTTGTAAAGTGAACAAATACCCGCTGAGGACTGAACTGTGTTTTTCCACCCAGAGGACAAGTGTATTAAACAGCACCAATCAGTTCCTATTTGAATGGCTAATTAACTGTCTTTGCACCCCTGTTTTCTTTCCCCCAAAATTGTTGTGATGGTGCGTGTGAAAACGGATAGTTCAGAGGATTCCCCAGCAATCTTGATCCATACTGTGTAGAGTGGAGGGAACAAAATCTGCAGCAGATGCCACAGTGGGGCCCTCTAGATGGAGAAAAGGACTATGCAGCAGAGCTGGTCAAAACTCGGAGTTTCCGTTCTGTGGGAAATTCTGACATTTTGACCTTTCTTTTCATCCTGAAATGGGAAGAAAAGTCAAAACTTCCCACAAAAACATTCTGAAATTTGGGTTGGAAATATAGAAGTGTCCTTATTGAAATCACCTGATGAAGCATGCCTGACCACATGGCATCACTTTTCATTTAGGCATGGTTGAAGCACTTCATTTTTACTATTCTTCTGTGAGTTTTTTTATTTTTGCTGAATGAGTATTTTCCGACAGAAAACTGTTCAATTGAAAAATTCCAACCAGCTCTATTCCGCTCTCTGCTCTGGGTAGCTGTTTTTCTGCCCTGAGCCCATGGGTCACCCAAGAAAAATGGACATCCGGAAGAGGTGGAGGCATGCTAAGTAGCTGGCTTCCCCACCCTCAAATGAGGAAAACCTCCTGAAAATTAATGTTGCTTGGGACAAAATTAACACAAACTGCCCTGGGAGTCTCCTCCACAGCATTACAGAGCACAGCTGGAGTCTGGCAGCCAGTGACAGCATGGCTACTGGTCCTGCTGTGCTCTCATAGCCAGGGCGGGGTGCCTCATGGGAGCACAAAGGGGAATCCTTTCACAAAATTGGACAGGAGTTGGACGACTGGGTGCCTGACCTCCCCACTTCTTTGGGGGCAGGGAAGTGGGGGGAAATGTTCTGGGTATGCAGCTTCAGTGTAGCCATGGAGATTTTTCACTAACTTGTTCCCCTCCACACAGTATTGCACAGGAGGGGAGCATATGGCCCGTGTAATTAGATTCTGGAGATTTTTCTACTATCAGCCCCCTCAGCCCTGCCCACACACACATTTCATATGTAATAATTTAGGGGCACAGCTGAGTATTTTGCAAGTAACACACTCGAATAATGTGGCTTGAACTCTAAATTTTTGCTAGCCTAATGTCAAACATGCGGTGCCAATAAAAATGTCCTAATTATAATCAGCCCTGGGAGCACTGGAAAGCATTTCCACATAAATTAATGTCGATAATTTGAAGCTAAAATAGGATTGGCAAGAGACTCCATTGAGGGTTGGGTGAAATAGATGAAACGACGTTAACAAAATAAAGTAAGTTTGAAAGCTACAGAGGAAACCTTCTTGACTTTCAGTCAGGAAAACAGCACAGAGAAATAATATGGGAATTAATTAGATTGTCTCTGCTCTAGGATCCTACGTCAAATGTTAGTATATTTAATCCATTCCTGGTTGGTGATTTCTAGAGCTGAGAGAATAATTTGCCACATAAAGAATTGCACCAGAATATTAGCCTTTTTCTCCAGTAAAATTCCCTCATTTTATTGTTTCAAGCAGCGCCATCTTCCCTCCTTGCCCCCCACAAAATAAAGTTTTGCTTTTGTACAAACTTTCGCAAGAACTCATTTAAATTGAGCACATAGGATAGGAAGGGACCTTCTGGGCCACTGAGTCCAGTCCCCTGCTGCTGCTACAGGCGTACAATCACAGTCATCAAGCTCCATTTTAAAACTACTTAAGTTGGAGTGTGTGAATGCTCACAAAGCAAAGCGCCACTCACCAGCAATGGTTCCATTCAAGATGTGCAAGTCAGATTGGGGCACTGCTAGTGAGATTGGAGGCTTTTAGGTCTTGGCTTCATACATGTTCACTTGGAGTGTATTGGTGCTGTATTATAAAACCATAGGGTAAAAGGGAGCACAAGGGTCATCTGGTCTAACCCCCTGCCAAGATGCAGGATTTTGTTGGGTCTAAACTATCCAAGACAGATAGCTATCCCTATCCAGCCTCCTTTTGAAAACCTCCAGTGAAGGAGCTTCCACAACCTCCCTAGTTGTTAGTTCCATTGGCCTGCTGTTCTTACAGCTAGGAAGTTTTTCCTGAGATTCAATCTAAATCTGCTATGCTGTAGTTTGAACCCACTGCCTCTTGTCCTGCCCTCTGTGGCAAGAGAGAACAACTTTTCTCCATCTTTTTTATGGCAGCCTTTCAAGTATTTGAAGACCACTATACATCCCCCTTTAATCTCCTCTTTTCCAAACTAAACATACCCAGTTCCTTCAGCCTTTGCTCACATGGCTTGTGTTCCATCCCTTTGATCATCTTTGTCATTCACCTCTGGATCCTTTCCAGTTTCTCCGCATCCTTTCTATACACTGGTGACCAAAATTGGACAAAGCACTCCAGCTGAGGCCTAACCAGTGCCGAGTAGAGCGGTACTGTCACCTCTCATGACTTGTATGCTATGCCTCTGTTAATGCAACCTAAAACTGCATTGGCTTTTTTTGCAACAGCATCACAATACTGACTCATGTTGAGGTTGTGATCCGCCACAACTCCCAGATCCTTCTCCAAGCCAGTTATCCTCTATTCTGTATTTGTGCATTTGGTTTTTCTTCCCTAAGTGTAGCACCTTACATTTGTCTTTGCTGAATTTCATTTTGTTTTCTACAGGCCAGTTCTCCAGTTTATCAAGATCCCTCTGAATTTTAGCTCTATCCTTCAAACTGTTGGCAACCTCTCCCCCGCCCCACGGCTTTGCGTTTTCTGCAAATTTGATCAGTGTGCTCTCTATTCCTACACCCAGATCATTAATAAAGATGTTAAAGAACACTGGACCCAGAACACATCCCTGTGGGACCTCACTTGAGTCCTCCCTCCAATCTGACATCATTCCATTAATAGTTACTCTTTGTTTGTGGTTGTTTAACCAATTATGTATCCACTTAATGGTAGTTCCACTGAGCCTGCATTTCCCCAGCTCGCTTATAAGAATGTCATGTGGGACTGTGTCAAAAGCCTTGCTGAAGTTCAGGTATATTATGTCCGTTGCCCCCTATCCAACAAACCAGTTACCCCGTCGAAGAAGGAAATCAAGCTGGTTTGTTCTTAGTAAATCCATGCTAGCTGCAAGAGATTACCCCTTCATCCTCCAGGTACTTGCACACTGAATATCTTATACATTGCTCGAGTAGCTTCCTGGGTAATAAAATCTGGCTGACTGGTTTATAGTTTCTGGCTTCTCCTGTCCCCCCTTTTTAAAGATGGGCACTATGTTAGCCCTTCTCCAGTCTTCTGGGACCTCTCCTGTCATCCATGAGTTTGAAAATATTATTGACAATGGCTACGAGATTTCTTCAGCTAGTTCCTTCAGTACCCTCAGGTGAATAGAATTAGGCCCCTCAGACTTGAATTCATTCAAATTGGTCAGAAGATCTCTGATATGTTCTTTATTTATCCCAATCTGCATCCTTTCCCCTTTATTGCCTATGGTAACTGGACGAGTCATCTGGTCACATGTTTTTTGTGAGAAGACTGAAGCAAAGAAGGTATTGAGCAGCTCTGCCTTCCTATCATCTTCCATTACCAGCTCACCTTCTCCACTGAGCAGCAGACCCACGCCAGCCCCGATCTTTCTTTTTGTCTGACGTATTTGAAGAACCCCTTCTTGTCTCCAACATTCCTTTCCAACTGTAACTCATTCTTTGCCTTGGTTTTCCTGATTTTGTCCCTACATGCTCACGCTATTCCCATGTATACTTCCTTGGTGACATGCCTCTCCTTCCATTCCCTGTGTCTGGCCTGCCTTGTCAAATGTCATGGCTTAAACAAGCACTGGCCTTTTCCCCACGGTTGCTCAGCTGTGGTTAGTTAACACAAGATTCTAACACAAGAGGCCTACTTAGAAAGATTCGCATTAGAGGTGGAGTTTGGCTGGAACGTGAGTGTTCTAAACCCTTATGCTTGTAGGGCTTGAGGTTCAGGGAAATGTGGCATCTAAACTTGGTCTATGTTAGGGATTTTTGTCAAATATGAAATCAAATCTCCATTTGTACCTCAAATCCCCAATCAATACGCAGCCCCATTGTGCGAGGCGCTGCACAAAACAGAAGGACATAAGCCCTGCCTCAGACAGTACACAATACAGTAACTCCTCACTTAAGTCATCCCGGTTAATGTTGTTTTGTTATGTTGCTGATCAATTAGGGAACATGCTCGTTGAAAGTTGTGCAATGCTCCCTTCTAACGTCGTTTGGCAGCCGCCTGCTTTGTCCACTGCTTGCAGGAAGAGCAGCCCGTTGGAGCTATCTGGTGGGGCTTGGAACCAGGGTGGACCGGCAGCCCCCCTATCAGCTCCCCGCTCCCCTAAGTTCCCTGTGCAGCAGCTGAGCAGCAGGCTAGCAATTGCAGCTGTCCCTCCCCACACTGCCATGTGCTGCTCCTGCCCTCTGCCTTGGAGATGCTCCCTGAGCCTCCTGCTTGATGTGCAGGGGGGGGAGGGAAAGGAGGAGAGTAATGTCAGGGTGTCCCCCTCCCCCCTGCTCCTACACCCTGCTCACCCCTTCTTCTCCATATAGAGCAGGGTGGGGACATGGATGGAGAGAGACAGAGAGAGCCTAGGGCAGCAGCTGCTGTCTCAACTTCCTGATCCACTTAAAAAGACAATGCACTTAAGAGTGGGTCAGCTTACTTAAAGGGGCAGTGTGCATCTCTCTCTCTCCCACACACAAGGTGTGTGTCTGTCTCTGTCTGCTATGCTTCTCCCCTCCCCTCCATTTCTGCTGCCTCGTAGAGTGTGAGGCTACATTAACAACAATGTGTTAACCCTTGAGGGCTCAGCTGGGTGCTAGTTCATCATTTAGCACAGGGGTTCTCAAACTGGGGGTTGAGACTCCTCTGGAGGTCATGAGGTTATTACATAGGGGTTGTGAGCTGTCAGCCTCCACCACAAACGCTGCTTTGCCTCCAGCATTTATAATGGTGTTAAATATATAAAAAGTATTTTTAATTTATATTGGGGAGGGGGTTGCACTCAGAGGCTTGCTCTGTGAAAGGAGTCACCAGTACAAAACTTTGAGAACCACTGATTTAGCAGCAAGGCATTCCCTGGGAAATATCCCACCCTCTTCCACCCTCTAACTTCACCACCTCAACCAAGCTTCACAATCATCATAGCATATTAAATTGTTTAAAACGTATAATTTATAGGTTTTTGTCTGGTGAAAAAAATTTCCCTGGAACCTAACCTGCCCCCGCCCCTTTACATTAATTCTTATGGGGAAATTGGATTCGCTTAACATCGTTTTGCTTAAAGTCACATTTTTCAGGAACATAACTACAACGTTAAGTGAGGAGTTACTGTACATGCTAACACAGCCACAATTGGCAGTAATTTTTTTAAAATTTTGAGCATGGGTGTGGTTTGTGATTTGAATAATTCAAATATGCATGTGCATTGGACCTGGTGCCCAAAGGATCATGCAGATACACCTCTACCCCGATATAACGCGACCCAATATAACATGAATTTGGATAAAACGCAGTAAAGCAGCGCTCCGGGGTGGGGGCGGGGCTGCGCACTCCAGCGGATCAAAGCAAGTTCGATATAATGTGGTTTCACCTATAACACGGTAAGATTTTTTGGCTCCCGAGGACAGTGTTATATCGGGATAGAGGTGTATATTAAATGGCTGCCTCTTCAACTGAGCAATATACAGGCGCATGAAGTCCAATACTGGTCATTAGTTTGAGTATGAATGAGTGAAAGGTTCCTTAGCAAATCTTAAGGCACAGTAACACAATTCTGGGGAATCTGACATTGTTTTAAGTACTCCTGTATTTGGCATCATGTATAGCCAGCACACTGATGGCGTAATGTACTGTCCAGTTATAAAGTTTCATCAGTGCGTGGGGCCACAATAATAATTTGCTTGTCTATAATGCCTTTCTGCTGAGGATCTGAAAGTGCTTTTCAAACTAATTAAGCCTTTCAACATACTTGGCAGGCAGGGATTAGTATGTTCATTACAGACAGATCCATTTAAGCAAAGCTAAGTTAAGTGACTAGCACAAGACCAAGCCGTGAGTCAGTAGCAGTGCTTGGAAGCAAACTCAGGCATCCTGTTTCCCATCCTCATGCACAGATCACATTTCCTTGATGGTTTAATCCAGCATGCAGGCAGGCAGTAGCTCCCCAGACTGATGGAAAAAATGAACTAAGCATGCTGTAACTGAAATACATACATTGCTTCGCTGATGGTGCTTTATAGCTTATATATATGGGGGGAGATTTTCAAAAGCACAAGTCCCATTGACAGTCTCCCCCTATTTCTCTTAAGAATAGCATTCCTGTGCTGGGAATTAGTTACAGGACTAGACTGCAGCTAGTTGTTCAAAAACCCTTGTGTCTAGGAAGCCAAGTGGAGTGGCAGTGTTAACCACTGCAGAAAAAAAAATGGTTAAAGCTAATCAGAGTTTTACATTTAAATGCTTGTTCTTTTCAAAATGCTCCCAGCACAAACATGTCTTGTTACCACTTTGCAGCACTGAATTGAACAAACTGTAACTACCCCAGAGACGTTAGTAATTTTTGCTTCGCTACTTTTAGCGAGACAACCCCCCCGCCCCCGGCAAACCAGCAATGAACTCCTCCTTTAAAGAATAACCACCATGCTACTTAGAGATTTACAGCGGGCTCATAGGAGAAGAGCTCTGACGTTATGGAGCCTCCATATAGTTCTCAAAGGCAAAGTGGAGAGTGAAAATGCCAGTTACAACTCTGCTTAGGTGTTTCTGTGCTAGCCTGTCCAGGAGGAGAGGGTGTGAGCACATTTCCAACCCTCTACTCCTATTACTACTAATAGCCCAGAGGAGTAAAGCAAATGTATAGAACTCCTTTGGCAGGCTATACAGCTGAGCAATCTTGTACTAAGGTACCAACTGGGCTGTCACACAAATATCTCGAGCTTACGCCTGCTTAAACTGCTCCAGGCAGTGCTGGTTTTAAAAGGGGTGCATGGGAAACTGTTCTGGCCCCTCATACCAACATTCTCTGTCCCCTGGGGTTGTGGAGGGGTAATTACTAATACTCTCACCCCAATGGCTGCAGAGTGCCAATGCTATTACTAACACATAGGTTTAGAGTGTGGGTGCTGGTGGTGGCCTGTGAGCTACAGGCGGTCAGACTAGATGATCTGGTGGTCCCTTCCGGCCTTAAAATCCATGGCTGTATGTGTGGAAGAGGCAGAACAGTCTCCATGTGATTGTCCAGCCTTAGTGCCAGATTAATTATCTGTGCTCCTCGGACATTCTGAGACCTGCTGGTGTTATCCTAGGGGCCAGACCCTCAGCTGACACAAATCAACGTTACTTCATTGAAATCAGTGTGGCTGTGCTGATTTATACCAGCTGTGGATCTAGCCATATGTATTGTACATTCTCTCTGCTTTTGGGGGTAGGGACCGTACTTCATTTGTCAGCTGCCTCCCACAATGGGGCATGGTCCTTGTGGGGGCTGCTCTGCCCTACTTTAGTACAAATAATTGGACAGGAAGGCTCCTTTCTGCTACTCTGACATCAAGTAGAACCTTATTCTGCTTGTGGTCCCACTGACTTGCTGTGTTAGCCAATGTAGGAATGCCAGACTGATTAGGACTGTAAGCTCTTCAGGGCAGGGATCGTCTTTTTGTTGTGTGTTCAAACAGCACCTTTCACAGTAGGGCCTTTCACCATTACCACAGGGCAAATAATAATCATTGATGATCCTATAGCATTGCTAAACTTATCTGAGAAAAATCCTAATGGTTTTACTATAGCACATTTTATATAATAGCTTAAAGATAAAAACAGTAATTTGTCTAGCATTACTACTCTTATATTACTGTATTAAAACCACAATTTTACTACAATCATTTCCTCCACACCTGGGGCTCTTAGATCTATAAAAGAGAGAGTGCTTATAAATCATAATAAAAACAATAAACCTTTCCCCTGTAAATCTCCTTTTTTTTCCTCCTCCTCTACCATAGTAACATTTTTTCCTAGTGTCATATGGTGTGTTATGTTTTTGAGCTTGCAAATTGTAAGATCAATCTGATAACTGCTTGGGTGCATGTTTAATTCATCTAAACATATGTGCAATATCTGCAGTTGTCCTCAAGTTCTTAATGAAAACTCCAGATGCAATTGGCCCTGATGTGCAGAAGTACCTGTTGTCTTTGTGCTTGCAGATTTAGATCTTGGTTGAACTTAACTAACAGGTGCATGAAATTCTACATATTTCATGTGGTACATATGGTGCTAACATTTCAAAAATGTAGCTCTTAATGTTTATGCCATGTTTACAGTGACTCAATGCAGTCTACCAGTAGCTTATATTTGTAAAGACAAATTCTCTTTGGTCAGTTGCTTAGCAGAAAATAATTCCATAGACAGCTAAGTAAACTGGCAAACTATTTCTCCCTGTTCCCCCACCCCCACTATTCTCTTGAATTGATTCAATGCCAACTTATAAGCAGAAAGTTAAAGTTGAGAAATTTTACTTTACTTTAAAAATCATATTCAGGGCTCAAATCTGGTGGTGATTGTGTCGTCTTAAAAATACTAATATACATTATTTATAATAACTTGACACTGTAATGGAAACCTGGGGATAAGTTACATTTTGAGGAGTTTTTCACTAAAGAACTTGGAAATGTTAACAGTCAGTTTTCATGTTACTATGCAGAATGTTTTCAAAATTATTGTGCTGAGTTTCTGACCTTATTTCTTCTTTAAAGAATTTCTTGCAAATCGATGTTCCGATGCAGGCATTGCATTTATCGAGTCCCAGGAAAGTCCGGCCAAAACTGTAGCTGGGTTTGACATGGGGCACAGAAGAAGGAAAAACCGCTGCTTCTAAGAAAGGACTCCAGCTCAGGGTCAAAAACTGAATCAGTATCAATAAACCTAGAACATTAGAGCAAAGGTAATACATCCAGAGCCCCATCTATGGTACCTGCAAGCTCTGCCTTCTTTGATGCTATCCTACCCTTCACTCTTTGTGCTTTAGATGATCTCAGTTTGCAATTGTGAGTCTCTAAACACAGAGAGAGGGTCTTGGTCCATGAGAGCCAGAAACTGTCCCCATCCTGCCAGCTGGTTGGTGGTTCTATAAGTTTGTGTTCTGGGTGGGAAAGAATATGGTGTGTGTGGGGAGTGTGGGGGTGAGGAAATGCATGGAGGATGCAGATAACTTGGGTTGCCATAGTTACCTTTCCTCTGCTTGGTGCAGCTGTTTCAGGCCCCGACGCCCCACCCATCACCACATTAGAAAATAACAACAAGAAGTTCTCATCTGTACATTATGCAGACAAATGAAGGATATCCGTAGGGTATACAAAGGACACTTACATCGGAACTGCCTCAGCTGGAACAACGGTGCACCAGAGGCATGAATTTTAACATGAGCAAAAAGTTTAAACATTATGTTTTGTTCATTGAGTGTGTGCGCATGGGGAAGGCACACATCAAAGGCCGTTGCTGAGTTCTAGATTGTGTCATTTCTTACAAATCCACTCCGCTCACCTCTCCCCTTCTAACAGTGGAGCTTGAATGGGGGTTGAACAGAAGAATTGCTCTTTTATTGTTTCTCAGTAATTGAAAATCTGCAACCTGGTAATCTTTTAAACGACACAAACTGCCCTAGAAGTGAATGTTTTGTGGTAAGTAGGATAGATGCTTTTGAAAATGTTACTCCTTTTTTTTAAAAATTGCCCTAGATCCTCAAAGGGATCTAGGCACCTAACTCCCATTTGAAAAAGGGCCTAAGTTCCTAAGTCACATAGGGTATGTCTACACTTCAATTAAACACAGGTGGCTGGCCCGTGTCAGCTGATTCAGGCTTGTGGGGCTCATGCTGTGGGGCTATAAAATTGCAGTGTAGACATTTGGGATTGGCCTGGAGCCCAAGCACTGGGACTCTGCAAGAGGGAGGTTCCCAGAGCCCAGGCTCCAGCCCAAGACCAAACATCTACATTGCAATTTTATGGCCCCACAGTCTGAGGCCCATGAGCCTGAACCAGCTGACAAGGGCCAGCTGCCGGTGTTTAATTATAGTGTAGACATACCCCTAGATTGTCAATGAGACTTAAGCTCTTAAGTGCCTAATTCAGTTAGATGCTTTTGGAAATTTTACCCATAGCCTCACCCAAAATGGAGAAAGACCAGGGGAAAATTTGGGAACTGGCAATGGTTTTAAAATGCAATTATACTGACTACTCCCGTTTTATCCAAAACCCTATTATCCAAACCACCGCATTATCCGAATCCCTGGCTTGTCCCCCAGAATGAGATAGGTACAAGCCGCAGCATGTACCTCATGCTGGGGGACAACCCAGGGATTCGGATAATGCAGAGACGCCTGGCCAGAATTGCAAGGAAGGAACCCCCGGCTGCGGGGGAGGCCACCCAACTGCTAAACGGCTCCTGCCCCCTGAAGTATCTGAACTCACGATTATCCAAATGAAATCTGTCTCCCGCATGCTTTTCTGATGATTGTGCGGACACTGTAATTCATATTACATACAGTGAGCTATATTACAATAATGCTATTGAAGTTTACTCCACTGCTCAGCTTTTCCCACTGCTAGAACTTTACTTCTTTGCCACTTACAGAAAACAGTCCCTTTCACTCCTGCCGGGCAATACCTTTTCAGTGGTACATTAGTCCCGTGTTAGCATCGCTCCTTAACCAGCTTTTCCCCATGCTATATACATTAAATCCCATCTCTCTGTCTTTCATCCTCTAGTTCCTTTTATCATTTTAGTTGCTTGTCTTTGAACCCTAAGTTGTCACTGTCCTTTTGACAGTAGAGACTCAAAACTCTTGACTCCTTGGCATGAGCTTTAACCCAGAAACCATTTACTTTGTGGGAACAGAGAGGACTTCATTCCCCAGGGCTGTCAATTTGGCCTTTTCTGCAAGCACTATATTAATTTACATTTATTAAGTTAAAATATCTATGCACTAATAATATTTCTCTTCTGTGGCCGACTACATTGACATTTGTATCGCTTTTGCACTATTGCCTAGGTTAGGAATACAGAGAGCAAAGATTATTTTTGTAAAGTAATATTACATGTATGTGTTCTTTATTACTGCATACTACAGTTGCATCACTTTGCAGTGTCATAAAAGCATGAATTCTTTGACTGTGGGAATGGGAAGAATACATCTGCTAGCTTGCTACTGCCATTTTGCATTTACTTCTTGGATTTGAGCTCCTTACACTGCTTTTAAATTTCCATGGAGTTTTTTGTTTCAGACTCATGCTGTACTCGAATGGAGACAATGTGAAGAGGCGTCATTAAATTACGCTGACAAAACTGAAAAGGAAACTTTTTAAATTCCCGCTTACTCAGGGTAGCTGTAGAATGGCAGCCAGGAATCTCTAGCTCCCCAAAATGCCCTGAAGAGAAATCTCCCTTTTTCAAGCTGTAGGAACTGTCAAACACGCTCTTTTTCAGGAATTTGATACTTCAGGTATTGCAATACTTTGATTTAAAGTCAGTCTCCAGGGATATTTTTAAATTAGGTCTGATGGTCAGAGGGGCTGTGCGCTCTCATCTCCCATGGACTTCAGTTGCAGCTCCAGGAACCGAATTCTTCAGATCTGGCCTAGTAACTTTACATTGCCACCACACAACCTGGCCAGACACGTTACATCATAAAATTAACTAAACAAGTGCAAATGCTCCACTGAGTCAGTGGAAAGTCTCATTAAATTAAACATGATAATGAAACCCCAGACAAATCCAAATGCCTGGGTGACAGTATCAAAGTCACACTGAAACGACAGAGGGAATTGTCTGCCCTGCTGCACCCTTTTTGTGTCACTCAGGTGCTGCAAAGGGAGCAGAAGCCTCCTCCAGCTCCCTCATTGGGGACAACCTCCGTAGCATGGAGGAGTCCCCACAGAGTCAGCGGAATAGCTCCTGTGCTGCCCATCAGCCCCTGTGCAGGGAGAGAAGCTTATGGGGCAGTGAGGGTGAGGGGAGCTGCTGGAGCACAGTGTAACCCAGCAGTCCCCAGGCTGCTCTAAGTTGTACTGTGGTAGAGCATCACTGAACTCTAATTGGGTCCCTGACTGACTGCTCGGTGGAAGCTGGGTGCAGCAGAGACTCTGCCCTACAATGCTGTGTCTTCCCTGGGGCGGTGGGCAAGAAAGGAGTAAAACAATGTGGTGTTGAATGGTTTGGTGCGCATGTTAGCACTGCCCATTTCAGTTTGTTTTTAGCGGTGTGCCCAGTCTGGCAGCTCTTTGTGTATGTCAATCAGCAGGGAATGCAGTGTGATGACAGCCCTGGAGAGAACGTGAATGGTGACTGCGCTTTGTGAACATCGTCCCTCTTTCTTTCCTGTGCGATTTCATCTCAGAGCTGAGTTTTGCATTTGTTCCTTTACTGAATGCTGGGACAGGTACAATCCACTAGTGTCATCCTTTACTCAGCTGGTATCAGTACGTATTGCAGCAGCCCAGGGCATGGTCTGACCTGCCATCACCAAGTTACATTTTATACGGGAATTCACATCTTCCAAGTACTACACGCACTAATTTATCATCTCAGCACCCATGGCAGACAAGTAACTATTCCTCCAGACCCCACCTTCCCAAATACCAAAAATACCAGAGGAGCCCTACAGGCTGTCTTGAAGATCAATAGATTCAGGCTGTTTTGAACTGAGATGTGGCCCATACAGGGTGACTAGATAGCAAGTGTGAAAAATCAGGATGGGGGTGGGGGAGGGTAATAGGAACCTATATAAGAAAAAGCCCCAAATATCGTGAGTGTCCCTATAAAATCGAGACATCTGGTCACCCTACGCCCATAGTGGAGGGGCCCTCATGGTGTCAGGAATCCCAGGACTGTTCTATCAAGGTGACCCTGGCTTGAGTGTCATTCGACCCTGCTGCTTTCCGTAGCTCAAGAACTGTGGCAGATAAATGTTCTTCATTTCATCTGTGAATTGGCAATGAAGGTGCATAGCAGGAAATAGACACATCCCCACCTGCTCTTCATAAACCGCTTGTAAGTAAGGATGGACGATACAAGTTCAGAGTAACGAAGGAGGTCGCCTTCCCATACCACAATCCCTCTCCTTCCAAACAGGAGCAAACACCCCGTCGGTTGATCAGATCAATCAATTATATTTCTAGGAAGACCACTAGCCTACTATCTCAGTGCCAAGCGACCTGTTATTGAGGCTAGCTCAGTCGGTCTCAAACTTCTGTACTGGTGACCCCTTTCACACAGCAAGCCTCTGAGTGCAACCTCCCACCCTTATAAATTAAAAACACTTTTAAATATATTTAACGCCATTATAAATGCTGGAGGCAAAGGGGGTTTGGGGTGGAGGCTGACAGCTTGTGACCCCCCATGTAATAACCTTGTGACCCCCTGAGAGGTCCTGACCTGTACTTCTCCTGTAGTTCTCTTCCAAGGCCAAAACATATGACAGCAGTACTGCAGTATCAGCAGAGGACTGGCTTGTTGGGCAACGTAAGATTCACCTGGTGGGCTACAACGTTGCTGCATCTCCTGCAACATTCATGTACCAAAAACCAAATAAATATAAAGCTGGAGCGTTGCTGTTGGGTAGTGAGGTGTTGCTCTGGGCCCACTGCCCTGCCTGTGTCCACACCTCCTTCACCCACCTTACCACCTGGGCCTTGCTGCCTGAATGACCACTGCAAGGCCTTGGGGGATGAAAGGGCAAATCCATTGTAGGTCAGGGCTGGGGTTGCCACCAGTCCCTTATTACAGGGACCTTTTTTTTCAACAAGAGCAGGAGTTGGTGAGTGCTGCAAAAAGTAGCAAGAAATACCCCTGGGGAATGTAGGTGAGTACTGCTTAATAATAATAATGATAATATCAGGAGGAGGGGTGTGGCGGAGGTGTTAAGAAAACAGTCCCTTATTTTTGGAATGCTGTGCAATGTGGGCAGGGCTCAGGGCAGAGTCTGGCATGATATGATGATTCTAAAAGTGCTTTCAGTAGTAATCAGCTCCAAGATAGCAAAGTGCTACCAAGTGACCAGTACAGACAGAGGTGAAAGTAAGCCGGTCCGGTCCAGAGCCAGCAGCGGGCTGTGGGCAGCCCAGAGCCCTTTGAATCCCGGCCATAGCTCTGGCAGCCAGGCAGGGGCTGGGATTTAAAGGGCTCAGAGCTCCCCATGGCTGCAGGCAGCCAAGAGCCCTTTGAATCCTGGCCGCAGCTCTGGCGGGCTGGGGCCAGGATTTAAAGGGCTCGGGGCTCCCCTCAGCGGCAGGAGCTCTGGGCCCTTTAAATCCCTGCCCCAGCCCTGCAAAGCTCAGGGTTCCCCCCAGCTGCCGGAGCCCCGGGCCCTTTAATTTGCCCCTGAGCCCCAGGGGGCTCCCAGCCACCTCTTCAGCTGGGAGCCCCGGGTTGATTTAAAGGCCCTGGGTCTCCCAGCCACAGCTGGTGCCCCAGGGCTTTTAAATCTTGAGAGGCCACGCCTCTTCTGGATGAGGCCACGCCCCCCTCAGGACTCCGGCAGTACCGGTAAGTCCTGTAAGTTACTTTCACCCCTGAGTACCACTCAATATCAGACTGCTTCACACTTCCTTTGTGATTCAGGCATGATGTATGGGTTAATAATTAGAGCTGCTTGACAATTTTTTTGAGTTTGTCAAAGAAAAATGGCTTTTTGAGTGCTATGAAAATGGGAACATTTTGAATGAAATTTTTCTTCAAATTTTTTTGACTGTGTTTCTAAATGAATTGATTTGAAGCAAATAAATTTTGTTCTAATTTGCACTGAAATAAAAAAAAGTTTTACATTTTTTGTCATCCCTTCCCCCAGTATTTCTTTTCACTTTTTCCCCCATAAAAGGGAGGGGAAAAGATGAAAGGGAGAGTGAGGAGAGGAAAACCCCTTTTTTTAAAAACCAAGTTTACCCCCAGCCCAGAAAGTCATTGAGGCAAATAAACTAAGAAGGTTCACCAAAAAGGATCTGATATTTATAGGAGCAGGAATAGCCCTTGTGATTACTTTGATGAGGTTAACCATTTAGAGGTGGTGGACATTCATTTGGTGGCCAGTCTGGAATTGTCAGGAGTCTACATTTCAAATGTTATCAACCTTCATGCTTCAAGGCATAAGCTGGACATCTGTGGGGCTCAGGAGGAAATGTTCCCATCCATGATACATTGCGGAGTTAACCAAGCACTTTTGTCACTTTCCTGTGTGGCTTTAAATTCAATCTCTCATCCTCCTTCCAACTAACAAACCAAAAAGGAAAAGAGAGAGGAGAGTGGAGGGGAAATCCAAAAATGAAAAATGTGAAATTCAGAACAGTTTTTTTCATTTTGAATCACTGAGTGGGAAAATCAGACAAATCCACAAAACATTTCCAACAGAGCAAAAAATTCTTCATTTTTGTTTAAAAAAATTTTCAGGAAATATTTTTTGTTGTTTGGCCATCTTTATGCATAATTCCTCAATGGTATTAATAACCTGAGGGAAACAAGATGACAATAGTTGTTGTTCTGTATCTCCTGGGGAATTGACACACCATATCCTGTCATTCCTCCTTCAGCTTATCTTGACATCCAGCTGCTTCTGCTGCTGAAGGGGAAACCTGCTGTTTTGAACTCCTCTGCTGGAAGGCAGCTAAAGGAAGAAGTCAGATGCTGGGGACATTGTGTGGCCAATGAAGGCCAATTTTAGTCTGCAGGAGACTGAAAGACTGGTACAAAAGGCCACCAAAGACTCTCAGCTACTGTTTTGGCTGCAGCTTCCAAAGGAGAGCCTGCCAAGAGGCTTAAAGTGTGGAACTGGATCCTGCATTTGCCTACGTCAGTGCCCTTAGAGACTGAAAGTGGGATATAGGGATCTCAGGCCCAGGGGACAGTGGAAAAGGATAGTGAAAAGAAAGTTGGCAGAACATCCGACAGCTGTTCAAGCAACTGTTTGGGAGTCAATGCAACCACTTATGCACTCAGGCTTACTGGTAACTACCAGTCCTTGAACAAGCCATACAAGGTAAGAGGCAGAGAGATGATATATTGAAAGAAAAACTCAGTTTAGCATCAAGGGAAATTTGCAATACCAGTGGGCAATAGGCTGTTCACAAACAACAACAGCATGTATTCTAGTGAACCAGACATCTACTAGTGCAGTTATTCGTTTGTAATTATAGTTATAGACATCTTGTAAGTATACATGATCACAGTTGAAACAACTGCATACACATGGATTGAACAGTGTTAAGACAAGGCAGCTAACAAATCACTGGATCCCTTCCCAAGTGAAAATATATTTAAAAAAAAACAAAAAACCCTCCTTCAAGATAAAACAAGAAGCATGTTCCCTGCATAATATTCCAGGGGAAAAGATGTTCCCACAATATTTTTCTTGGAACTGTAGGATCAACTCTGTGTCCCAACAGTTCAAAGGATTAAAAAGAAAAATTGGAGCCTTGGTTTTTTGGCATCCGAACTTCAGATTTTATTTCAAAGTCATCCTTAAGGCAGAAGCTGGGAAAAACAAATGGGCCCCCCTAACGTGAAAATAGTATAGTGGGGAAGCCCCATGACAACCAGGCCAGTTAATGGAATAGAACTGTTACAAGAATGCATTTCTTGTTGGAAACTGGGCTACATATAGGCTACTACATGCAGAACTAAAAGGAAGCCTTCTAAAGCAATGACTTGTGAAAGGAACAAACTATAATAAAAATGCGATAAAATAAGATCCTTAACCTTGTGACAGGAACACTGAACTTTGTTGAGTCATTTAGGCTCCAGATGTGAGCTATCTAATAATAATAATTTGGTAGGCAACATCTGCCAGATTGTAAATCTCTGTTTAGTTTTTTTGTGGGGGAGGGTTAACCCACAATTATCATTGACTGCCATCTGTCTGTGAATGCAAGGGGACGCCTGGTGGTGTCTGAGGTGAGAGAGAAGAATTAGTGAGAAGAAAGCTACTCTGACTTATCCCAGAAGACTGGCCCGGTGCCTAGCTGAGGGCTGGAGGAGTTCAAAAGTGAGCTTTCACCCCAGATTTGCACTCCAGATAGCACTGTGTGTTCCTGCACTGTACCAAAGGATCAGGCTCTATGTTGCTGCATGCTTTTAGCATTGTCAGCTGATGTTTACCAGTAACTCGGAGGAGGCCCCTTTTCCAGATGCAATGACTAGTCTTGATGATCATTCATGAGTTCCCATCAGTGCAGAACCAGAGTCGATGTACACTTGTATCTAGTGTAAACAAAAATATCCTGAAATTTGGCTTATTTGAAAAGTGTAATAATTGGATGTGGAAATCGATGTGGATACTAAATGCATCTATTTTCTTTTATATCTTTCACATCTCTCCCAGAACCTGAGATCTGTTCTCTCAGAATGTATTCCTTGCACTCACTGAGATCATTGCACAAATGCTAAGGCAAAGCATTTAAACATATGCTTAAAGTTAAGCAAGTGCATAAGTGCCATTGGCTTCAATGGGGGACTTATACACATGCTTACATGCTTTGCTAAATCAGGGTCTAAATCTCTAGGCCAAGATTTTCAAAACAGGTGATTAAAGTTAGGCTCCTGCATCTGACAACTGAAATTAGATCAAAGTATTACAGCCCATGGGAGACCAGACTCTTATGTGCCACAGGCAGATAATAGGAGGCACTGAGTTGCACCAAGACCCCCACAATGGCAGGGAAATAACTGAGATATGTCCAGATAATTCTGGCAAGTGACCCACATCGTGGAGAGAAAGGTGGAACCGCCTCCCCCACCCCACTCAAGGTCACTGCCAATCTGACATGAGAGAAAATTCCTATTGTGACCCCACATACAGATAAACTGTACTGTGAAGTTTTTTGGATCAACTAGTATTCCCACTAGGAGCTTATGCATGGAGGATGAAATCCTGGCCCCACTCAAGTCAGTGACAAAACACTCAAATCAGTGGCACCAGGATTTCACCCAGATGATTTTAGATCTCCGCAATCCCCTGTAATGCCATGTGGAAGACTCTTTCTTACAGCTTTTCTGCTCGCTGTAGCCTGCTCTAATTGCCCTAAAGTGACAAGTAGTCTCTTGACTTTCTCAATGGAAGAAAAAGTCAAGTAGTTTTGTGGACAACACCATGCGTTCTTTTAAAGAATACTACTACTGACAGAAGGCATTTGGCAGGTATGGTGGATGATGTTTTCAGTGGCAGTTAGGGATCTGCTAGTGGGTTCCTCAGCTCAAATTTCAGGAGAGCTATTTAATTCTTTTGTAAATTAGAATGTTAAACATTTTAATTGCAATTTACTTTTCTTCCAGCAGTCAGGTTGCCTTACTGTTTCTCATCATGCCTACAGTAACAACAGTATCTAGTTAACATCCTGACTCAGGGTAAATAAAGCAACCTGATTTTTTGCCACCAAGAGTCATGAAAAACAGTATAAATAAAATAAAAAAAAATTTTTTTTTTCTAAAATAGCCTTTCTGTGAAACGTAGCATAAGTGAAATATGCGGTGGCGTATTGCGGTAAAATGTTTCTATTGGCTGTTCTTTGGCATAGTCTGCATAATTCACCCCAGGTTCCACCATCCCATGAGTAGTGTTGTCTTCTGCCAATAAAAACTTAACATCATGCCTTAACATGCCTTGCATATATTAAACAGGGTATGTTGTGAAGCACTGACACCCCATGACAGGTGCGCTGTAAATCAATAAATTAGAAAAAGTTCACATGTTCCCACATCTGACTTTGAATAGGTTTTCAGCCAAAATTTCACTGATATTTGACCCAGGGTGAATAATTTTCCAAATACCCATGAGAAGCCAAATAGGAGGAGGTACCATTTCCTCCAGTTGAGCTACTTTGCAGCATGGCCAGCTTGCTTATTATTTCTGTCTGAATCCTCATGGTTCATTCATCCCAAGAAAATAAACAAATCTTCCCCTTCCTTGTGCAGCACTTTCACTCCTGCTTCCTTCCACCTCTGCTCTCTTCTGCTGCTATCTCCATTCTCCCTCTTCCCACTGGGAAATGCAATCACAACACAACAGCCTGAACCTTGGGCTGGCATCAGAGGGACTAATTGCAGAAGGGCCCCACCTGCCTGGATCCCGTTGTAGGACTGGGTTTTGGAGGCATATGACTGACCAACTTGAGAACACTGTGGCCTCTCGTGTCCTCGATCCCAGTGGTGATCAAGTGATAGAACACAAAGGTTGATCCTTGTTTTCACTCTCGGCGGTTGGGTTTTGGCTGCTGCTGGCATCAGCGAGAATCAGAAAGTGAAACTAAAGTCGGGGTTAATGTCTTTACAATATCATATTTTGAAACCTTTGCCTTGTTTTCACTGGTCTTACATCCATTTCCATGGAAATGGGAGCAGAACAAGCCAAACAGCCCTAGAGCCAATTTCAGTTGCTGGCTTCCAGTTCTTGCTTCTGGTTCCAGGGATGCCAAATCAGCAAAAACAAGGCAACTGTTTTAAAATGCTCCCGTTTTAGATGATTGTCCTTATTTAACCTTCATCGGAAAGTCTTCTGGTAGGAACGGCCAGTCAGCAAGCACCAGTGACAACTCTCACTGGCTGTGTTCAGCCTATGGAAATCTGCCAAGACTGGACTTACAAGCCAGCTGTAGATTTTAGGAGCCTTTCGTAACATTCCCCAGTGATGCCAAAATCACGAGCTTGCTCCTCTTTTCCAAAATCTTGATCTTTTTTTTAAAAAAGTTTATAGTGTTTTTTTTTAGGCTATCTTTTGATTTTTGAGCTCCCCCGCCCCTCCCCAGTACATTTGTGTGATAATTGGAGTCACCCACACTCCCAAATGTATCAGGTAAGGGGATTTTGGGCCCTGCTGCAGGAGCTCTCACTCCCACATCTGCCTGCCCCCTGCCCAGCTGTTAATCCTTCCCCCCATCAGTTGTCCCCATCCAGCGTCCACCATCAGTTCGGCTCCCCCAGTCTTCCCATCAGTCCCCACTTCAATTTAACCCCCAACCAGCCTCTCCCCTGCTCCTCCTAGGCTTCTTCACCCTCCTCCCCCAGGCCTGAGGTGGGGACTCCAGTGCTGTTCCTTCTCCCCATTTTAGCCTAGGAGGGGAGCTGCAGGGTCTCCCCTGCTCCCCTTTGCCTTTCCCAGGCTGGGTGCTGCAGGGGGCAGGAGCAGAGGTAATATCCTGTCCGTGTTTCTCACAGGAGGAGGAGGGAGCAGAGCTGTGTTGAGCTGCTGGGCTCCTTGCTCCCTTCTTGGCCTCTCCTGCTGTGAGAATGGCAGGCGGAGGGGGAGAATTTCTGCCAGCTTCCTTCCGGTGGGGCTGAACTTTGCAAGAGGGCTGGAGCTTCTCGCAGCAGAGTGAGACAAGCTCCCAAACCCTCTGAGTGACAGCCAGGCATTTGGGAGGGAGGGGGAATCCCTGTATTCCTCTTGTGGGGAGGGAAGGGCAGGTAGGTTTTTATTTGCTTGGATGGGCACAATGATTTTTTTTGAGGGAAAACTGACTAACAAATTCTGCTCTGTAGGGTCACGCCAGTTATTTGCCCCTTTAGAATCTTGATCCCATCAGGGCCCCCCGGGGGTTCTGAAAGCCCCAACATCTGAACTAGAGCTGGCTGAAAAACTGGTGGTGGTGGCGAATTCAGGATGATTTTTCAAAAATTTCCCTCCCCCGCGCCCCTACTTTTGCAGTTCAGAACTTCACTGATTTTTGTTTACAATGGACTAATAGCTCTGCTATTGGTAGGAAAATGTGGAAAAACATTAGCAAAAATGTTATAAACAATATTTTTGTTAATTTCAAAATGGGAAATTATGTCAAAATCTGATGATTTCTGAGCAATTCTAGTAGAAATCTATTTTAAAGAAAGGAACCAGCTTTCCTTTGTGGGAATGTGTATGCGGGGGAAGCAATGCAACTCCCTTCCTCAGTGCTGACTCTCTTTTTGAGCTGCTCATAGGTTGGATCATGTCCAGAGTCCTGCCAGTTAACTGCATGCTCCCCTAGCATGTCTTTAACTGTCTGCAAACCTCTCTATCTCCACCCCCCCGCCCCCGAGTCGCCCCCTGACAGAGGATCACATCACAGGTCCTCTACAGGCCCTTTTCTAGCATTGTAGCACTGGATACCAGAAGTATCAGATATTTAAAAAACAAACAAACCAAACCCCAAACTGCTGTCATGTCGTAAAAAATAAAGGTTATAACAAATGAGACTTAAAACTTCACTCGCATTATTCTACTATTAATATCATCCTTTTTTTAAAATAACACAAGCTCTGATCCTGCAAAGTTTTACACATACGGTCTTAACTTGATGCCCTGAAAGCAGTCTCCTTGACTTTAATGGCATTACTCACAGGGCATCAAGTTAAGCATGTGTGTGTAAAACTTTGCAGAATCAGGGCTGCAGTGTTCAGCTGTTCAGTCATAAGAAACATCCCCATTTTGAGATGGCTTCCTGTTGACATTCTTTGACAGAGGTCCCCAAATCATCATAACCTTTATGAAAATGTCCCAAAGACTTCTTTTTAAAAAAAAATACATCTTTGCCTGCATGTGACAATGTTTTAAAATTCAAGGACCTCCGTCTTTTTTGCATTAATGGACTTTTGCTGCTGTTGACTGATTAGTTTTTAGTTATTCAGTAGAACCTCAGAGTTACGAACTGACCAGTCAACCACTCGCCTCATTTGGAACGGAAGCATGTAATCAGGCGGGGGGGTCGAAGGGTGGGAAGCAAATGCAGCACAGTACTGTGTTAAACTGCTAAACAAAAAAAAGGGAAAGCAGCATTTTTCTTCTGCATAGTGAAGTTTCAAAGCTGTATGAAGTCAAAGTTCAGTTGTAAACTTTTGAAAGAACCACCATAACGTTTTGTTGAGAGTTACGAACATTTCAGAGTTACAAACAACCTCCATTCCCGAGGTGTTCGCAACTCTGAGGTTCTATGGTATTGGAAGGATTCCATTCCTGCTTTAAGTTAGAATGCCAGTGCAGCCTTAACTGTGGTGCCGCCATCACATTTTCCAGTGCAGAGACTTAATCTCTATTTGAACTAAGGTAAAATAATGTTTCAAGAAAGCAACAGCATGAATTTTAAAGAGGGTTGAGGGATCCACCATTCCCCCAAGTATGTTTATAATTAAAAACCCTGTGTCGTTTCTGCCCCTCCATTGTAGACTCTGTCAAATAATTTAGGCTTGTAACTGTGTCTCAGGCCATCTCTGTTCCTAACTCTTGGAAAAACCAAAACATATGGACAAGTTTTAAATATGGTTTTGACATTCAGTGGTTAACAATAGAGGGAGTTTAAAAGGAGCGATCTGCCTGACTTTTCTGTAAACAGCTCCTTGCACCGTAGCATGACTCAAGGGAGCATGAGGAAAAGCTACATGATGTAGCTCTACAATTTTATGGCAGGGTCTGACTTGTGAGCCTCACAGCAAAATGACACGCCTGCACTTGCTGAGAGTTTCCCAACATTTGCAAAGCAGCCTAAAAGCTTTTGCTTCATCAGGACATTCACTGGCGTGCTGACAGTATGGACCTTGGCTTTCTAATATCATACCTTAGGGTACCTCAACTGTACTGAACATGCAGTCCCATTGACATCAATGAGATTTATGCACAGGGATGCAGGACATAGTCCGACAGCAAGACAGCCATTACTAAAAGTGTGAGTAAGCTAACAACGGTGCCAAACCTCAGCCTTTCCTTCAAATCAAACTCAACACTTCCTATGGGTCACATCAGAACCAAATTTCTGTCTTCTAACCGCCAGCCACATGCAGCCCCATACCTGCGTTGATCTTCTTGTGAGGTCTGATTCTTTCTGTTGTGACTGATCTGCTGCTCTAGTCAAATTTAGCATGCTCCAAGGCTTCCCGGGCAGCTTATCAAGCAGGTGCTTGGGGCGGCAACTCGGGAGCGGGGCGGCACTTTTAGGTATTCGGCGGCAATTCGGCGGAGGGTCCCTCGCTCCCAATTGGAGCGAAGGACCTCCCGCTGAATTGCCGCAGATCGTGATCACGGGTTTGTTTGGTTTTTTTTGGCTGCTTGGGGCGGCAAAACCCCTGGAGCCGGCCCTGTTCCCGGGGACCACAGTGGAGCTGGGAGGGGTGTGTTCTATTATATAGGCCACAGGACAGGGAGTTTGGAGACCAGGGGTCTATTGCTGGCTCTGCAATGGAGCCACTGTGTGACCTTGGGCCTGTCGTTTAATATCGCCAGCCTCTCTTATCTCCTGCTCTTGATCTGTTTTATTTAGACAGTAAGCTCTGTGGGGCAAACATTTTCTCTCTCACGTGCTTGTACGGCACCTAGCCCAGTGGGGCCCCAATCCCAGCTGAGACTGCTTAGTACAAGTGTAATGCAAATGAATAATAGTAATGCACAATAACACAAATGTGTCTGAGGAAGCTGCGTGGACTCTGTCCAAATCAACCGTGACTGAAATCTGAGCTTCATCCAGGACATCGTCAGTAGAACTTTCTCTAAGAACTGCCTGTAGGAAAGAAAGCTTTTGTGATTGTTCTCTTTTCTGTCTGGATACCTGCAGATTTTTCAGACTACTGCTGAGGTGTATTTTGTGTATTAGCCTGGTTCACTGGCTTAGTCACAGGATAAAAGGACCACATGGTTTTTCTCCTGTGTCCCTGACTGGATGAGGCTATCCCATGTGTGGCTATGTGGCAGGGAGGGCTGCTCTGTAGCACCTCCTGCAGGACCAAATGTGACACTGCAGCCTTAGTCTTGTCGGTAACCTGGTCTGGGTGGGTTTTCCTGAGTAGGGGATGTCAGGGTGTCGATGCCATAGGCTGTAGACTCCATCACAGGCTGATATTATCAATTTGCCCAGGATTAATTTTTCATTATATGTACTAATGATTTTTATTCTACATTTTTTTCTGCTTCAAAAATTAGACTGTACTTTTCAAAGCACAGATGGAGTTGAAAATACCATAATCACAGAACAGGATACATTGTCCATGTGTGAGTAAATTAGACTTTTTCCAGGAAGCTGTTAAATGCATTATTTAGCATTTACAAAGAAAGTGATAATTAGAAAATATGCAAAGGAGGTTTTATTCCTGTAATTATTTTCAAAGCTGGAAGTTCCCACATGGTCAATGCTGGATTAAAGAATTGTGGGGCTCTTCCTTAAACTACATAGAGCATGTGATACAGTCTGTAACTATAAGAACTCTATCATTATTGGAGTTAGATCTTTCTCAGTAGAAAACACTGAAGCACCACTGACAGGGAAAAGATTATGTGTTCTTATGCCAGAAGCTGGGAATGAGCGACAGGGGATGGCTCACTTGATGAACTCAGAACCTGTTCTGTTCATTTCCTCTGGGGCACCTGGCATAGGCGCCAACTTTCTCCGGCACCGGTGGGTGCCCGTGCCCCCTGGCCCCGCCTCCACTCCACCCCCACCCCCACCCTGGCCCCGCCTCCACTCCAACCCCACCCCCAAAGTCCCCGCCCAAACTCCATCTCCTCCCTGCCCCTATTGGATCCCTTCCCCAAATCCCCGGCCCCGCCTCTTCCCCCAACACACCGCATTCCGCCTCCTCTCCCTTCCCCGCAAATCAGCTGTTTTGCAGTTCAAGCACTAGGAGGGATGGGGGAGAAGCAGGATGTGGCGACGCGTTTGCAGAGAGGTGGAGGTGGAGGTGAGCTGGAGCAGGGGCCGGGGTGGGGCCATGGGGAGCTGCTGGTGGGTGCTGAGCACCCACCGAGTCAGCGCCTATGACACCTGGTATTGGCCACTGTCAGAAGACAGGATACTGGGCTAGATGGACTTTTGGTCTGACCTAGTGTGGCCATTCTTATGTTCTTATTGTATTTTGAGTATGGGAGAGTACAAGCAGAGTCTGAATATAAGAATAAAAGTTGTATAAGCCCCAGTGAGTGAGAAAAAGCATTACAGTATTCTGAAATGGAAGAAAACGTGTTTGTGTTTTGGGATTTTTTTGGTTAACGTTACAACCACAGTTCTCAATTTTTTCCTATTTTTTAGTTCACATTGTTACATTTTTTATAGAATGCTTCAGAACATAACATATACCTTGTGTACTTAATTTAAATTGGGTTATTCAATTTTCAAATAAATCATTAAATCCAAACAATTAAAATGGACACATTAATAAACAACAAAGAATGGCCTTAATTACAGTTCTACAGAGGCATCTTCCACGACTGAAGGCTAGTAGAATACTCTGATTATGTCATTAAGTCCAGGTTTTGCATTAAGGCACTCTCCTGTGAGGCAAGGCACTAGGTTCTGGACTGCCTCATCATTGAGCTTTTAATTCTGCTTATCTGAGAGAATGACTGTTCTGCCTCAGCATTTGTGACTGTCAATTTAGGCAAATCTGAAGAGGGATGTCCACATTGGTGACTTTTCAACTACTTTAATTGGTTCACTGATGATTTGTCCTCTTCATTTTTTTTTTTGCAAATGAACAAAACTTTTCAAACTCCTCTTCAAAGTTGCTTCAAGATCAGATAGATATCTAGAGCAGAGGTGAGCTTACATACATGTTCCTGAGAGCGATCTCTTTTTTTGCTGCTCCTTTCAAAGATAATCTGTTTTATATTTACTAATTCGGGATAGGGCCTATTCTGAATTTTATTAGCTTTCAAAGAGACCTTTCATACATGACTTTAATTAAGGGCTATTTGTGATAATTCCCAATGCACTAGTGCCTTTTACTGGTGGCACTGGTACCTTTTGAGTATGTATTTCTTAATACATTCATTTAGTTTTTCTGTGCAGGAGCTTCCCTTTTCTTTTTCTATTATTTGCTGCCCTCTAGATCACAATTTCTTTGCATGTGCTTTTCTAATATGCTCTTAGGGCAATTGGTGCTGCCTAAAGCCTTCTAGGAGCAGCTCTTAGTAATGAAGGAATAAAAACAAAATAATTTGGATATGTGTCTTGAAGACACATCTTGTACAAGTGATCATGACATTCTTTGCTTTCCCTCATAATGTGTAACATTAAAGCATCATTTTTTAAGTTCTGATTTGCATTTTTCTGCCTTTTCCAGGTTTCTCTATGGCTGTCATTACGAGATGTAATTGGTACAAACAAAAAGAATGCAAATTTTGTCCCTTTTTTGGTTGTTGAAATGTTAAAGTTTCAACAAAAGTTGTTAAATCTTTGCATTTCAAAGTTTTTTGACCAGCTGGTCAGAACATGGGATTACATTTTTTGCACAAATTTTCATTAAAAATTTCAGTTAGCTTTTCTACCCAGATTGAAAACTGGCAACATATTTAATCAAAATTGCAAATTTTGAAAGTTTTTGCCCATCTATAGCGTTAAGAAGTAAATTGCTAAATCAGTGGTTCTCAAACCATTTACACTGGCGATCCCTTTCACGTAGCAAGCCTCTGAATGCCCTCTCCCCCCCCCCATTAAGAATACATTATTTTATATTTAACACTATTTGAAAGTGATATTTGTATGTTTGTTAATATCACTTTTCACAGCAGATTTACTAGCTAGCTGGAAGGCATGTCCTAGCAACCCTCACGGAGTAATCTTGTGTGATCCCCAGTTTGAGAACCTCCTGTGCTAAATCCTGTTGAGTTACTGCACGGTGCCTGCTCTCTGATCTCAGGGAAAACAGGGCAATTCTTATCATGTCCAAGGAAGGAGGCCTGCTTTCCTCTGTGCAATGTTCCAAAGCAGAAGTCTGGCTGGTACCTAAGCAGCAGTTTTCCCAAGTGAACCAACTCACTGTTCAATTGTAGTGAAATCTCTTACTCATTAAGAGCCTGATTCTGCCCTCCTTTTGAAGAGCACCTTACCCCATGCTTAGTCACATTGACTATTTACTTCCAGAGTAAAGTATGGGTCCTTGTGAGTTAAGCGTATCAGAATCTGGCTCTAAGCTACTTTTCCTTTGGTTTGGTTGCCTTTCTGTAATGAGAGAAACATATTTTTCTTCTTCGAGTGATTGCTCATGTCTCTTTCACAATAGGTGTGCGTGGTCGCCACGTGCACCGGTGCCAGAAGTTTTTCCCCTAGCAGTACCCATGGGGGGGAGCGTCCCCTGCAGTGGCACCTGCCTGGTGCAGTATACGGGGAGCTGTGTGCTCCCCCACCCTCAGTTCCTTCTTGCTACCAGTGAAGGTGCGTCAGAACTGCTCGGCTTCAGCCTTGCTACAGCTTGTCCCCAGAACTGTTCGCTCAGTAGTAGCTGTAGTCAGTTTAGTTTTCAGTAAAGTTTAGTTAGTTAGTGAGCCCGGGCCGGGGCATGCCCCGAGCCCCGGGAGTTAAGTTGTGCGGCTCCTGTAGGCGTTCTGTGCCAAGGCATGACCCGCAGACACCACCGCCACTCCCAGTCCAGAGGCAGCAGCATGTCATACGCCAGCCTGTCCTCTGCTCACAGTTGCCCATCTACAGGCCAGGCTAACCAGCCCAATCGGCCAGCCCCGCCAGTGCCTCAGCAAGTGCAATGGCATCGTGGCCGGCCCAGTGGTACCAGTGGGTACCATGGCCTCTGGTGCAGCCCGCAGTGGGGGCTTGCTCAGTGGCTGGGGTGTCAGAAGCACCATCAGCCTCCATCCCTAGGCCACCAAGAAAAGGGTCGACAGGCCCTGCTTCCTCGGTGCCGTGCCCGGAGTCCAACCAGGTGGTGGATCCTCTGGTGCCAGCCGACACCCAAAGCATCGCACAGGCCTCCTTGCCTCATCCTGAGGAGCTGATTGCGGCCCCACCCCCGTCTGTCCCGCAGGAGGACTACCGGGCCCATCAGGACTTACTAAAAAGGGTGGCACCGAGCCTCCATCTCCAGGCTGAGGAAATGGAAGAGCCCTCAGACTCCCTGTTCAATGTGCTGTCCCCTTCGGCACCGGGTAGGGTGGCCTTGCCGCTCCATGAAGGGGTGGCAAAAATTTTAAATGCCCTGTGGCAAACACCAGCCTCGTTGGCTCCCATCTCTAAAAAGGTGGAGTGTAAGTACTTTGTACCCACTAAGGGACATGAGTATCTCTATACCCACCCAGTGCCCAAATCCTTGGTGGTCGAGTCGGTCAACCACAGGGAGTGACAGGGGCAGCCAGTCCCGACCCCAAAGAACAAAGACTCTCGGAGGCTGGATGCTTTCGGGAGAAAAATGTATTCGTCATCAAGCTTCCAGCTGAGAGTAGCAAACCATCAGGCTCTCCTGGGTCGCTACGAGTTTAATCTCTGGGGATTCCTCCCCAAGTTCGAGGACTTCCTCCAGGAGCATGATAGAAAGGTGGTTAAGGCGCTCTTGGAGGAAGGGGCAGCCGCCGTGAGGACATCTCTGCTGACTGCTTCAGGTGCAGCAGAAACAGCCACACAGTCCATGGCCTCGGCGGTGTCCATGAGACAGGCGTCCTGGCTCCTGCTCTCTGGGCTGTCCAGCGAAGCACAGTCATTGATGCAGGATCTCCCTTTTGACGGGAAGGCGCTGTTTGTGGAGGAAACAGATACAAGGCTGCATGGCATGAGAGACTCCCGCACGACCCTCCAGACCCTGGGCCTCTATGTCCCTGCTCCAGCAAAGCCCAAGTTTAAGCCACAGCAGGCTCCTGCCCAGGCCACCCTCCCAAAATACGAGGCCGCCCACAAGAAGCAACGGGACTATAAGAAATGCCCGCAAAGACAATACCGGCCTGCTCGCCAGCCTGGATCCTCCAAGGGCAAGCAGGCGGGTAAAAGGTGGTTTTGAGGGGATGCCTGGGGGCATTCTGCCAGTTTTCAGCAGGGATCTATCCCCAATAAAGCTTCTCTTCTCCAGCCGATTGTGTGCGTTCCTCCCGGAATGGTCGCGGCTGACCTTGGACCGTTGGGTCCTCAACACCATCTCCCGAGGTTACACCCTCCAGTTTACCTCCTACCACCTCCTGCCCCCATCCCTCTTGGGGGACCCATCGCACGAGACTGTGCTCGAGCAGGAGGTTGGGAGGCTCCTGGAACTAGGAGCAATAGAGGCGGTGCCCAAGGAGTTCCTGGGCAAGGGGTATTACTCCCATTACTTCCTTATCCCAAAGGCCAAAGGGGGGCTCAGACCTGACCCATACTGGACCTGCGAGGTCTGAACCAGTACTTGGTAAAAACTCAAATTTTGCATGGTTTCCCTGGCCTTCATCATCCCCTCCCTGGATCCAGGGGATTGGTATGTGGCCCTCGATCTACAGGACACATACTTCCACATCCACATATTCGAGGGGCACAGGCACTTCCTCTATTTTGTGGTGGGACAGAATCAGTACCAGTTCAAGGTCCTCCCATTTGGTCTGGCCACTGCCCCCAGGGTCTTTACAAAGTGCATGTCGGTAGTAGCGGCCTACCTCAAGCTCTGGGGGATCCAGATGTTCCCCTATCTGGATGACTGGCTGGTCAAGGGCACCTCCCGGTCGCAGGTGAGGGATCATGTGGCGTTCCTCCTGTCCACATGCAACACCGTAGGCCTGTTGGTAAACAACACCAAGTCCACGTTAGTCCCGGTCCAATGCATAGAGTTTATTGGGGCACTCCTGGACGCAATGTCAGCCAGGGCCTCTCTCCCCCCCCAGACAGGTTTGGGACCCTGAAAGGGCTCATCGACTCGATTGTAAGGTTCCCGGTAACGACAGCCAGGTCCTGCCTGCAGCTGCTAGGTCACATGTCGGTGTGCACGTATGTGGTCCTCCATGCCAGGCCCAGGATGAGGCCCCTACAACTCTGGCTGGCCTCGCAGTTCTCCCAAGCCATGGACAGGTTGGACAAGGTCCTCACTGTGCTGAACTCGGTGGCCGCCTCCCTACAGTGGTGGTCCACACTGAGCAACATGTTCTGGGGGGTTCCCATTCAGGTACAGGGCCCCATCCATGGAGCCGGTGTCCAATGCATCGGACCTGGGCTGGGGAGCCCATGTGGGGAATTTTTAGACTCAAGGCCTGTGGTCTCCGCAAGACCTGACCCTTCACATAAACATCAAGGAACTCAGGGCGATGCGGCTGGCGTGTACGGCCTTCTGCTCGCACCTGGAGGGCAAGGTAGTCAGGGTTCTCATGGACAACACGGCCTCGATGTTCTATATCAACAGGCAAGGCGGGGCCCGATCCTCCGCCCTCTGCCACGAAGCCCTCAGCCTGTGGAACTTCTGTATAGCCCACAACATCCACCTAAAACCCTTTCATCTACAGGGCGCCCAAAACGTGAGGGCAGATCGCTTGAGCAGGGACTTTTCCTCTCAGCATGAATGGTCCCTACACCCGGAAGTGGCCCTTCAGCTTTTCCGGAGGTGGGGAATTCCCCAAGTGGACCTATTCGTGACCCAACAGAACCGTCGATGCCCCCAGTTCTGCTCCAGGGGGGACCTGGGGAGGGGCGCTATCTCCGATGCCTTTATCCTGCCCTGGTCAGGCCACCTCCTATACACCTTCCCCCCACCCATTCCTGCTGATCAGCAGGGTCCTAGAGAAAATAAAGATGGACGAGGCCAGGGTCCTCCTTATTGCACTGGTGTGGCCCAGGCAGCACTGGTATGGGACCCTCTTGGACCTAGCAGTGGCTTCGCTGTGGCCGTTGCTGCTCTGCCAGGATCTGTTCTCTCAGGACCGGGGCCGTCTCCTCCACCCCAACCTGGCAGCTCTTCACCTCCTGGCGAGGCTGCTCAGTGGCTAGGTGGTGAGGAGAGGACATGTTCAGCTCCGGTTCAGCGCGTCCTTCTTGAGAGTAGATGGCCCTCCACTCGCCGCTTCTACATGGCAAAGTGGTCTTGTTTTGCTAGGTGGGTGACGGACCAAGGTATATCCCCAATGGCCACCCTGATCCAGCTTATCCTCAATTATCTCCTCCGCCTGAGGGCCCAGGGCCTGGCACCCTCATCGGTCAGGGTGCATCTGGCAGCCATATCGGCTTTCCATCCCCCGGTGCAAGGACACATGGTGTTCTCCCAAGCTATGACTGGCCGGTTTCTTAAGGGTTTGGACCGGCTTGACCAGCATTCTAAGCCCCTGGTCCCACAGTGGGACCTGAATCTGGTGCTGGCTTGACTTACGCGGCCCCTGTTTGAGCAGCTGACCACGTGTTCTTGGTCTCACCTCTCATGGAAGGTGGCCTTCCTGGTTGCTATCACGTCAGCCAGGCGGGTCTCAGAGCTCAGGGCCCTGACCTCCGAGCCACTGTATACTGTGTTTCATAAGGACAAGGTCCAGCTCCGCCCACACCCCGCATTCCTCCCGAAGGTGGTCTCCGCCTACCGCATGGGTCAGGACATTTTTCTACCAGTCCTTAACCTCACACGACTAATGAGGAATGCTGCCTCCACACACTCGATGTGAGGCTGGCTCTGGCTTTCTACCTCGAGTGAACCAAGCCATTCAGAAAGTCCTCACAGCTGTTTGTCGCCTTGGCTGAGTGTGTGATTTCCACTCAGTAGCTGTCCAACCGGTGTTCCCCCGCCACCCGTTGTTAGGGCACACTTGACACTGGCACAGGCCTTGTCGGCTGCCTTTGTGGCCCACGTTCCCATTCAGGACATCTGTAGGGCCGCCACATGGTCTTTGGTTCACATGTTCACCTCGCACCATGTGATAGTCTCCCAAACCAGGGATGACGATGAGTTCAGCAGAGCGGTACTCCATCCCGAGAACTTGTGAACTCCTACCCACCTCCCGCAGATACAGCTTGGAATCACCTACTGTGGAATACACATGAGCAATCACTCGAAGAAGAAAAGGCAGTTACCTTTTCTGTAACTGGTGTTCTTAGAGATGTGTTGCTCGTGTCTATTCCACATCCTGCCCCCTTTCCCCAGTGCCAGAGTTGTCTGGCGAGGAGAAACTGAGGGTGCGGGGAGCACGCAGTTCCCCTTATACCGTGCCAGGCAGGCATCACTCCAGGCATCGCTGGGGCACTCCCCGACGTGTACTGCTAGGGGAAAAACTTCCGGCATCGGTGCACGTGGCGCGCACGCACACCTATTGTGGAATAGACATGAGCAACACATCTCGAAGAACATCAGTTACGGAAAAGGTCTTATCTTTCTCCAAGTCCCTTGAGTATGGTTATCATTCAACACTAAACCTATTACTTAAATCGTGAATATTTTTCAATTAGTATTAACAAATTACTGTGTTACTATGCTGTTTTGTGTTAAGCAGCATAGAGGTCTTCAGAAAGATGTTTGCCCAAGCACTGGAGGCTCGTTCCAACCCCGTAGGAAAAATATGCTGTTCAGAAGTAATGTATTGACTTTCAAGAGACGTCAGTCTCTGAGAGACAAGGTGGGTGAGGGTAATACTAATATGTTTATTGGAACAACTTCTGTTGGTGAGAGAGACAAGTATTTGAGCCCAAAGAAGAGCTGTGTGGCTCAAAAGCTTGTGTCTTTCACCAAGAGAAGTTGGTCCAATAAAAGATATTACCTCACTCACCTTGCCTTTCCAATATCCTGGGACTGACACGGCTACAGCTACACTTCAGTCTGTGATACTCACTCAGTCCTGGTACACAGACATAGCCTGTGTCATTGCTCCCTGAACTAGAAATGACCGATAAAGTATCTTTACAGCCAGCTATTGTATTGAAAAACAAATCTGGCTTTTTCCTTTAAAATGGTTATTACCCAGCTGGGGGCAGATTACTTTTTTTCCTAGATCTTAATTTAACTGTAACATTTCTGGGATTTCCCATGTAGTTAACTAAAAAGTTCGTACGTCTTCCTTACACTTTCTGGGGGCGAGGGTGGGGAATAACTCATGTATAAAGATTTCAGAATCTTGATTACTTCTCTCTTGCTCTGCAGTGTAGGAAACATTCTAATTCAATGTTGGTTCTCTTGTTTGTGGTGCTGCCAGTATACATTTGATGAGGGCCCCTGGTTTCCTGTGGCCCCTCATCCTTTTGTGCATTTTATTGCTGCCACTGCTTGGTACACACCCTATCCCAAACCAACTGCCAGCTGGCAGTTGTAACCGGAAGAACAAAGAATGGTCTAACTGCAGCTTAGTCACACATCTAAAGTATTATAAATAATACCACACTGTTCATCCAGTGTCCTGAAATAGTCAATAACTAATGTCTCGACAATGCTGCAGAAGGAAAATTCTTTTCTACCTACCTGCATCCGTTTATACCCTGAAAGCTCTTCCTTTACTTTAACAAATACAGATCATGTAATGCAATCTATTTCACTTTAATGTTTTAAATACTTATTTTTCAAAAGGTGTGTTTGACTTTGGTTTGGTATCTTTGGTTATTGCTAGTGTTATCTTTGAAGTCAAATCCAGACGAAAGACACATCATCTTCTAAAGGCAAGGGCTAAGATTTTCAGAAGTGAGCAGTGATTTTTGGATGCCTAACTTGAAGGGGTCAGATTTGATTTTCAGAGGGTAGGGACTAGAACTTGTTGAAAATCAGGCAGCTTTAAGGCATCTCAAGTAGAATACCCCCAAACTGAGCACTCAATATTGCTCCTCACTTTTGGCCAAGAATGATATTTTTAAGTAGATAATTTGTCATTATACACTACTGAGCAGAGCCAGACAATCTGTATTTTGGTTCTATTTCATGCTGTTTTTTAAATGCCACCATATTTAAGGGTTTGAGAACTTTGTGTTTTTCTCTCTAACCATTTCAAAACCATTACAGAGGTTCATTCAATCAACAGAATTGCTCTGAATCGTAGTATACCTCAAGATGGCACTCTTGAACTACAAAGCTTTTAAGGGACGCTGAATAAGAATTTCTTACAGGACTTTCAAAGACTGAATTCAGCGGAGAGGTGGAACCTATTCAGGAATACCAAAGCAATGATCGAATAGTGCAACCACTCCAGACCTGGCCAGTAAGACCTACTGAAATGTATAGGGTTATATTGCCTCCAAAATTCACTTGAAAGCATTCGTTACAGTGCACGTCTGATTACTGATAAAAGCTACATTTAGCTAACGTATCACTCTACCAATGAGATCTTTCATCTTATTTCTGTGCTTCATCATCCCCAGTATTTTATCACCGAATCCCTGATATGACATGAAGGAAGCCTTGAAGCTTCCTCATTGTTTGTCCCAAGTCTAAGTATTTTCAGAATGAGTTTAGGATTGGGATGAAACCTGAATGACTACTATGGGTACTCGTAGAGTTATAGGTAAATTTTTAACCCGTATATGTAAGAGCTGGAGCTGTTTCTCTCCCCCATTTATCCTTTTTGGGGTGGCTCTTCATCTGTCTATAAGATTTTGGGAGTGCTGTGCCCCCAGTACAATTCCCCCCTCTCTTCCTGGGACCCTGTGGTAGCCCCTCTGCTGGGGCTGCATGGAATGGGGGCTACAAAGGAGACTAGCTGCTTTTTCTTTGCTGCACCTTCCCTAGGTCCCTGCCACAACTGTTACTGAGCAGCTACATAGCGATCAGCCAACAGCAGTTGGGAGTGACAGGCATGCATGGGGGTAGCTCCTGCTGAGATGGGTCTAGGGGTCCCTTCCCCAATGGTTCTTGGAGGTGGGAGGCCTTATACCCTGTAAACTTCATGGCTGTCAAATCCTTCCTCCTGGAGAGAAGGCATTACAGGAGATTGGGAAGGCAACCTTCCTGCCTCTCTGCCCCCTTTCTGAGGGCGAGGACAAGGGATGACCTAGCCCTGAGTTTTGTGGATCCCCAATATCTCACCTTCCTAGGTGCTGTCTAATCAAAAACCAAGCCAAATAATTTTTTACCACTCAAACCATGGGATAACCAATGATACTCATTTACAGTCAGTCACAGATAAGTGTGACAGTAAATACAAGAAGAGAAAAGATGGTCAACTAAAATGGTTGTCGCTTATAAGAGTGGTTGCCAGCCACTGATGTGTGTGTTTCACTGTGGCTTTTGCGTGTGGTGCTTTAAGTGCCTCCTCTCTGTGGGCAAGATGGCTGCTCACTCTACACTCCCACTGAGGGGAGTAAAGGCTGAAAAACATTCCCTTTTTCCCCCCATGTGCAAGCTAGCTGCCTTATGGGTCACATATCTCACTATGAGTGGGGGAGGGCATTCTCCACAGGGCCTTTACTTCTCTTTCCATGCAGGTGGGTTGTCAGTACAGTGACCAGATAGCAAGTGTGAAAAATTGGGACTTGGGGGTGAGGGAAATAGGGTCCTATTGGGGGGAGGGAATGATAGGGCCCAAATAAGACACAGCCCCTAATATTGGGATGGTCCCGATAATATCGGGACATCTGGTCAACCTAGTTGTGACTCTGCTCCCCAATGTGCTGGCCAGAGTACCTGAGCCAGCCTGGTAAAGAAACTAAATTGCTACTGGTATATAGCAGTATGTAGATTATGTTCCCTTTGCAGTATGTGGGGGAGCCAGGGAGAGAACTGTGGCTTTCAGACCCACAGTTAATTCCCCAGCAGGCTCCCGGGGCAGTGCAGTATTGTGCTACCCCTGCTCTGGGCTGCGAGAACTTTAGAAATCTAGTCCTATATTAGTAAATATAGGACTCAGACTCTGTGCTGTGCTCCAGTGTGTCACTGCTGCCTTCAGTACTTTCCTTGCAGATGTTCATGCTCTAAGCCACAGTGGCACTTGGGCAGTATGCGATTGTGGTCTGGTGCAGGCCAAGTTCTGTTGTGGATTAGCAAATGCACAGTTGAAGGGGAAGCAGCAGAGGCCAGCTGGTAGAGATATGGTCTTATTCTGGTTGGTACAGTTCCTCAAAGCAGATGAAACACTGTTTGCCCACTGGCATACTGCACACTTCTAGGGAAGTTCCTAATGAAAATTCTACACTGTTAAGATATTATAATTTATTCAAACTATTAAGCATTGGTGGTCAAATTTATGATAGATTCTATCTCCCTGAACTCCAGATGTGTTGGCCTGTCCCTTACTCCTTTGCAAACAATGGGAAAACCATATGGATTGTTCAGTTCAGGAGCGCTCCTAGCAATGAGTTAAAATGAACAGATGCTGTTCATACAGACAGCACATCACCTGATCTGAAATGTTGCTATTTCTTACATTGTAATAATAATCAAAAATAGTAATGACAGCACACTTAGAAAAGTGAAAAATCACATCCTAAAAATCATATCACATCTCATCTCTTTTAAGCCATATGGAGAAGAACCATTGAAAAAGGCCAATAATTTAAAATATCAAGCAGTGCTAATCTAAGGGCAGCGAGAGAAACTTTCAAACACAACAGCAGAGAGGACATTTTCAAGTCCCTATGGCTTGCACTTTACCCCGGTAGAATTTCTGTGTAACTTTGAGGTATCCAGCCTTTGAGGAGTTACAGGCCAACTCCAGACATGAGTTTGGGTCTCCTACTTTACTATCTCATTTGAAAAGTTTCATGTACTTGCTACTGTGGCAATGGTGTATCTCTGAAATGCTTTGCATATACTTACCATTGCAAAAATGTTATAAAGCAGCCCATTATGAGTGAAATGAGAAACGTAATCACTTGCACAAAATGTTTTGTGAAAATTGCAGCAGAATCCAGGCGTTTTTGAAGCTTTCTGTTGTACCTCTGAAAGCTTAGAAACAAAAGGCCACTCAGTCTTTTGAGTGTAAAGTACAAAGCAATATTTTCCCCGAGTTCTGTAATCCCAGTTATTAAAGTACGGTGCAATATCATGTAAATTTGGATACATTTTGTCCATGCAAAACCTTGCAAAATATCCTCATAAGTTTTCCTGGAATGTCCTAATGTCCCTAGTAACAGGATCATCTTTAATGAAGGAAGGGGAAATGTTTCTACTTTGCTTTGGCATGTGAATGATTTGAAGAATTGCTTACTCACTATGTCCTAGGGATTTTAAAGCATGCTCTTCTTGTTAAATTGGAGTCAACGAGAGTCTGAGTAAAGTCAGGATAAGACTCTCAATCATGGTTTAGTCAAACTATGGATCTGCTTAGTTCTTTTAGTCTTCTCCTAGATCAGTCTTCCAGTCTCCTTAATCGTGTTTGTTACTCATGTCTGAATCCCTTGCAGTTTACATTATTACTTAGGGCATAGTGAAAATAATGTTTGTGCCCAGTTTATTTAATGCAATTTGACAGTCTTCACAACATTGCTTTTCACAAAACTTTGTGGTCTCCAAAAATTGTATGATGCAGGCCAGGACATAAATTCCCCAAACTAATGTCAAGGACGGGTGTTCTGAGTTGCTCCTATCATGACTCCCATTGAGTACTAACTCAGTCCTTGAGTACCCTGTGTATATCACTGGGATGGCAGGGCCCCTGATAGGTTGGGGAGCACCCTGTCTATTTTCTGTCTCTCCTGGCTGACTTCTCTGGGTCCCTCTGGCATCAGGCAATGCTCAGGGGCAGTAGTTAAAGCTGTCTCAGCTGCCAGATAGTTCTCCATCAATTGAACAGCATTTGTAAGTGACTCAAGTCGATGTCTGAGCACCCAGTCCCTACCCTCTTTTGGGAGGATTTGGGCAAACTGCTCCACCAGGTTGAGTGCAGCCACCTTTGGTTTGAGTCACCTCCAACATAGGTCTTGCAGTTTCTGGGTGATGACAGGGGGTTGGGCCCCAGGAGTGCACCTCTTCCCCCAGAACCTCTGGAGGGAAGGTCTCCTCGGTGATGTCGGGGTAGTACAAGATGGCCACTCTGACCTGGGGGTAATCCTGGGTGGACTCCTCATACTGTCCCCAGTATGCAGCCTGTGCCGACCCTGTCAGGTAGGATGCCAGCAGGATGGCTTACCGGTCAAGGGACCATTGGGCAGCTATCGTCACCCACTCACATGTCAGGAAAGCCTTGGGGTCATCCTCAGAGACCATCTTTGTGAGCTTTACGGGTACGGGTGGGGCTCCTGGGCTTGGGCACAGGCCCCCGATGGAGAAGCTCCAGGGGTTCTCCTGGGGTTGCATCAACACCACAACTTGTTGAACTAACCTTTGCTGCTGTTCCTGTTGCCGAGGCCCCTAAGTCCTGAACCTGTTGCTGCTGCTGGCATCCATGTGCTGCTATTTCTGCTGCTACTGTGCTGCCTGCTGGTGGTGGTGGTTCTCAGTCATCCATTTCAGCAACTGTTCTAACTCCATCACTGCTGTCCTACCAGCCTACGTTGTTTCCAGTTAGGCTGTTTGGCCACCTAGGTAGGTCAGTCAGTCTTCCCTTCTCTTAGAGCTGGGGCGATACCCTCATTTTCCACCAATTTGTAATGGTCTGCACACGGGTTTTGGTAGGGAAGCGTGGCCTAGTGGTCAAGGCCACAACCTGTGACCAGGAGGGGGCTTGTGAGGAGGGGAGCCCGGGTTCTCCCACTCCACTGGGCTCTGACCCAGGGCACTTTGGGTTACCAGTGGTCTGGCAACCAAGGCTGCTTAAAGCTGCCCTCCCTGGGCCACTTCCTCCCATTATCCTCCTCCCCTATGTCAGCTTAGTCCAGGGCTTTCCCTTGTTGGGGAAGTCCAAATCAAATAAGTAAGAGGAGATTACCAATGTCCAAGGCCACAGGTGGTGGAGGGGTACTCCCCTTCTCTGGTTGTTTCTGGGCTGGGTCCTCTCATCCCTCAGGGAGGGCCCTTTAGGGCAGTGTGTCAGAGACTCTAGGCCTCCTTCTGCTCTATGCTGCTGGAGCTGTACTTGCTACTGGAGCTGTACTTGCTACTTGGGCTGCAGGTCTGCTCTCTTCCAGCTCTGCCACCCAAACTAACGGTTTCCCTGTCTTTTAATTCCTCCACCAGATGGAGCATTTGCTGTAGGTGTGGCAGGTTGGGGCTGGCTGGGCCCAAAACAATCCCTTAAACCCTTGTTGCCCAGTATGGGGGTTGTACACATCATCACAGAATCCCATTAATATCACTGGGATGGTCCCAGGGTATGGCATTGTTCAATGTGAGTAAGGGCCACATTCTCCCATCTTATCTGCACAAAAGTGCCATTAAATCATTTTGGACCAATTTGTGATACCCTGACTCATGATGAGCAGTGTGACAAATACGGCAATTTCCTGCAGTATCTTTGCAAGATCTTATTGAATTAAGTTTAAGTAGCTGTGAAGTCCATTATATTATACATGCACATTTTATTTATTAGTGTGGAAATATATACAACTTCTCTGAGGGGGAGACAGGACCAATGTAAACCCTGGGAAGTGTTAGGAGCTTCAAAGGTCTATTTTAAACAACATGCCAAACAAGAAGATACTTTTGGGATGAACAAAGTTAAGTGGGTTTCCTAGGAAATACCTGCGGGGAAGGAAATGCAAATTCCCATCTCTGGACCCAACTTTTTGAAGCTACACCTGGAGGGGAGAACCATTGTCTGGCTGATTACCTACTCTGCAGGTCAAAGGCCCAAGAAGGGACTCTCAGATTCATGGGAGTGCTTGCTCTGAGCTAGCTACTGTTATGAACTAGTGATCTCAGAAACCCCTTGGGTAGTCTGAAGGACTGATTGCTTGTCAGAGCCCTTGTAGGAACTGGGGGATCTCTGGTAAGCTTAATAGCATGTGTATAGGTTCTTTTATTGTTTGTAATGTGTTTTCTCTGTAAGGCTTTCACCTTAAGAATAAATGTGCTTATTTAGAAAGGGCTGTGTGGCAACTTTATAACTATGGGCAATTATGCTGGTTATAGCCTCTGAGGAGAAGGCAGAGCAGGCTTGCAGTGGCAGTCTGACCTGGTGGGGAACTCAGTGTAGTCAGGGAACTGTGCAGCCTGGAAAAATCCCAGTTAGGAGGGAGCAGGGACATCCTTAGGCATACACGGCTGTGTAGAGCACCCGAAAATTTGGGGCACCCCTGGGTCTTAGTGTCTACCCTCCCACCTCTTCCTATCCCTGTTATGACCCTTCCTGCAGGCTCCCACCACAGCTGGCTGCTGCAGCCTGGTGACTCTTCATCTGGAGCAGGGGCAGCTCTAGACATTTCACCACCCCAAGCACGGCGGCATGCAGTGGGGGGCGCTCTGCCGGTCGCAGGTCCCGCGGCTCCGGTGGACCTCCCGCAGGCGTACCTGCGGGAGGTCCACCGGAGCCGCAGGACCAGCGGACCCTCCACAGGCAAGCTGCCGAAGGCACCCTCCCTGCCACCCTAGCGGTGACCGGCAGAGCGCCCCCAGTGGCATGCCGCCCCAAGCACGCGCTTGGCGTGCTGGGGTCTGGAGCTGCCCCTGCTCCGGAGGGGCTCTAGTACTTAAGTGAAAAAGCCTTCAAGCCTGCCAGACCAATTAGCACAACATTGAAACTATTAAATGGCTTCATTACCACTTGAATGGCTCTTTAACAGGCATTTGCCAACCCCCAGGTATATACTGTCAGTTTCTGAATTTACTGACAAAAACAGTTGTGCATGACTGTAATACCGTATTTACTCAGAACATGTTAGTCTACACTACAGGACCTTAGTTAAAAATTGCTTTAAAAATATGTCATTAGTGTGTTGCTGAAGACTATAAAAATCACATCTCTAAAAAATCCTTGCATAGATTTTTAGATGCACAATCTGAGTATTCATCTTTAGCCTTAAATGCTTGGATCTTCAGACATAGTTTTTTTAAAATAAATCCTTCAAAAGACCACCCTTATCTAAAATACACATGCAAGCCCGAGCTGCCGTCAGGCATAGGGGCACCAGTTTAATAATACTGCATAGGGCCCCATAAATCCTAAAAGTGACCCTGGGAGGGAGATGCACACAAGTCTATGCCACAGAGAGGTGACACTGGGAACTGGAAGCCTAAGAATGAGTGATCTTGCTGGACCATGGAGAGGGAATACAAGTGCAATTGCCTTGAGCTGGGACAAGTAATTCCTTATACCTGAAGTAGCCCCATGGGTTTAAATGGGACTGCTTGAGGAGTAACATTCTATTTGATGTCAACAGGAGCGTTGTTTCAGTTTTTCTTTTTCTTCTTTTTTTTTTTTTGGAGGGGAGGAATAAATGAATAATAAATGCCTGCAAGTGTCATATAGGATTAGGAGCGTGCATGATTACATCACATTGCAAATGACTGCATTTGATAGGGCTAGATCAGAAAAGAATGGTGTTTGAAAACATGTACTGCTTTTTATGTATTTGTGATGAACATTTTATGATTATATAGTTTGGGAAATTCAGTCATCCTACATGGGTGGTGGCATAGCGGCGAGGGAAATGTCTAGGGGGAAAGGCAAACCAAGGCCTGGAGTGGGGGTGCAACTGCCCCCTTGCCTGATAGCAAAAGACACCTCTGGATGTAAGTAAGTGTTTTACAATTTGGCCCCATTCGAAAACAAGCAGAGAACCTGGCAAAGAATCCATCTTATTGCCATGTACTCTGCAGCCATCTTGGAGGCCCTATCTTGTTCCTCGGGAAATGATTGATTGTAGCATCTGTCTGGTTGGTCTGCATTTTACTCTGTCTGATGACCACGAAGAAACAGATATTCCTATGGAGAAATCTTCCCCTTGTAGGTTGTCATCTGCGAATCCCTGCAAGAGATCCTACCTTAAATCCAAACCACAACGTGGCTCTTCTATAACAAATGGCTGGATACTTGTTTTCCTTGTGTTATTCTGATACATAATATCCATACTATAACTGGCCTTTAGATTCCCCTTATTATGAGTACACATAATGGAAACTACTGGAGAAATTTTCCATTCAAAATTGTCGATGGACTATTAAACTAAGATTCCATCTCACACTCTGCTCACTTTTGGTCAAATCTTTTAAAGATGTACATAGCAGTTTTTTATCTGATCTATTAATTATACTGTTTTATTATTTTATTACAGTAGTGCCTTGAAGCCCTACCCAAGGTCAAAACCCCTTGTGCTATGTCTCACACAAACAGATAGTAAGAGACAGGCCCAAGAATGTATAATCTCCTGGAAACAGACAAGACAGATGAAAGGTGGGAAAGGACAGTATTGTTACCCTCATTTTACAAATAGGGAACTGAAGCACAGAGAAAGATGTGCCTTGTCCAGGGTCGCACAGGAAGTCCCTGGCAGAGTCAGGAATTGAATCAATCCCAAGGTCTTAACTATAAGACCTACATTTCTCTCAGAGGAAGTAATTTTCTAATAACTTCCAAAGAATCATGTATGTTCAAGTTCTCTCTTCCTTGCTCAGGCAAAACACCTACAGAATTAAATGGACAATTTGCTTGAGTAAGGGTTACATGATTCTCTCCAGATGTTGCATAAATAGAAAGAGAGACCAACAAGTATATTCCATGTCCAAATATATCACCATGGCAACTAAAACTTGCTGTTAAAATCAGCAGTTGCTGCTGTAGGTGGTTGCTTTTGCTGTGGCTTTCACTTTGTACCTAATGATACATTTTGCCAGGTTTTTTTGGGGGGGCCAAATAAGCAAGTACTGGAAATAGACAACTGAATAGAGTGCTCTAAAAACATAAAGCAAAAGAGCCTTCTCGCCCATCCTTCTTAAATCAGCTCCAAATGATGAACAAGAAAGCACTTTAAATATATTACTGTCAAAACAAAGAGCTCTGCAGCTAGAGAGAGATGACTACTTTGGCCAAGATTTTTAAAAGCAACTGGTAATTTTGTGCGCGTCGGTTTTCCAGCGCCCACGCTGAGACACCTTAAACGGATCTGACTTTCAGAGAGTGGATGCTCAGCAGTCTCTGATAATCTGCCTCAGGTTGGGCATCCAAACTATGGGGTACTCAGAATCACTAACTGTTTTTGAAAATCTTGGCCAATTTATGTCCAAGGCACTGGATTGGGACTCAGGAGATCTGGGTTCAATTCCCAGCTTTACCACAGACTTCTAGTGTGGCCCTTTGGCAAGTCATTCAGATCTCTTTGTGCCTCAGTTCCCCATCTGGAAAACAGAGGTGGTAATAGAATTATAGAACCATAGAAATGTAGGACTGGAGGGGACCTCGATAAGTCATCTAGTCCGGCCCCCTGCACTGAGGCAGAACTAAATATTATCTAGCCCACCCCCGCTAAGGATTTGTCTAATCTGTTCTTAAAAACCTCCAATAATGTAGAAGCCACAGCCTTCTTAGGTAATTTGTTCCGCTGCTTAACTACTCTGACAGGAAGCTTTTCCCCAATGGATGACATAAATCAATCTTACAGCAATTTAAGCTCATTACTTCTAGTCCTGTCCTCATTGGTTAAGGAGAACAATTTATCACCACCTCTTTATAACAACCTTTTATGTACTTGAAGAATGTTACGTCCCCCCTTGGTCTTCTCTTCTCCAGAAGAAACAATCCCATCTTCTTCAATCTTTCCTCATAGGTCGTATTTTCTAGGTCTTGTCTACACTTGAAATGCTACAGAAGCACAGTTGCAGCAATGCCACTGTTAAGCTTCAGTACAGACACTACCTGCCAATGAGCGGGGTTCTCCCATCAGCATAGGAACTCCACCTTTTACTCACAGCAGTGTTGAAATGGAACCTTATCTAAATGGTGATTTCAAACTTACACATAGAGCCTCCAACAGTGAATCAGGATGGATGACTTCTTATAATTCATTACTTCCTCCTGAATTATATTTTAAATGTATTCTGTTTATTGAAGCTTAGTGTTAATGCAATATATCAAATGCAGAAAATGACAGCCAGAAATAAAGTAATCTTGTTTTCCACAACATGGTGTGTGTGTGTGTGTGTGTGTGTGTATTGTGGCAGAGCTCCGACCTTGTCCCCATGGATCCCACGCTTCTAGGAGGTTTATGCTAGCCTCAGTGACTCACCGCGACCCTCCATGTAGCCTTCTCTCTCTAGGGCCAGGATTACAGTCTACTGACCCCTTTTCATCATAAGCTTGCAAGGAGGTTGGTGAGAGAACTCCCACAGTCTCTGTTGTCTCTGTGGGCTTATTTCAGAACAGTTTAGCCTCCTGTCCTGACAGGGGCCTGTCTTCTCTTCCCAGGAGGTGTTTCTGTAGTGGCAGGTTGGGGGGAACCCAGACCCGCCCTCTACTCCGGGTTCTGGCCCAGGGACCCTAATGGCAGCAGCTGTTGGCAGCCGACCTTTCACCGCCAGAGCTGCTACACTTCCCTGGGCCACTTCCCCACAGCTCTCCTGCTTCTCCCTTCTTCACCCTTACCTTAGGGCTCCCTTCCAGTGGCTTGAGGGTGTCTTCATTAACCAGCCCTTCAGCCACACTCCTTCTCCTCTGGCTTCCTGACTCTCCCCAGCCTGACTGGAGTGAGCCCTTTTATAGTATCAAAAGGGCCTTTATTGGAGTCAGGTGTTCACATTACCTTAATGGACTCACCTGACTCTTTGCAAGTTAATTGGAGTCAGGCGTTCTCATTAGTCTGGAGCAACCCCTGCTCTGGTCAGTCAGGGAACAGAAAACTGCTAATCCAGTGGCCAGTATATCTGCCTTCGACTACTTTGTTGTACCCAGGTGGGTCTATCACAAAAATAGCAGTTATAATGGCTGTTGAGACGTTAGTATTTCAACATTTTTTAAGTTCTGTATTGATTCTTCATGAACTTTGGTAAAAAATCATGGCCAACTGGACAACATGTTAACAAGAAAGCCTTGTTCTAACTTCTAATCTCTGCTTGTCATAGCTCTGATGAATTGAAACAATGACAAATGGATTTGGAGAGAGGAAAATATAAAGTGGCAACTTTCAGATTTTTTTTATTTTTCAAGGACTATCATTAGTGGTGGTACTTTCCTGGGTTGGACTCAGCTGCTGTGTTAATGGTGACACGTTGAAAGCAGGGGTTGGAAATAGCTGGTATGTGCCAGTCTGCCATACGCCACCTCTTTTTTGAAGCTCCTACCTGATTCTCCAGAATCTCAGTTTTCAATTAAACAATAGGTAGGTTGTGGTTATACAGAAAACCCTCAAATATATGAACTGCATGTAACTAAGGCTGAAATGACTATATGAGTTTACAGAGAGCCTGGGACAATAGATATGAGAGGTGTGGACTGTCCTGTTCATCAAAATGAGGTGTTAACTCAGATGTCCAGTGATGATATCCAAATGTCAGTATTAATTATTTCATTCCTCATGTAAGAAAGGAGAAGAGGAGGATGTTAGATCTCCACAGTATACTGAGAGTCATGTCTCATTTTGGTGCCACATGTGGGTGGCATTTGGGAGGTACCACCACTTATTTTTATCCAAGAAGGACCCAACTCCAAGAAGCCCAGCAAAGTCTATGGGCAGACTGAAGCCCTCCAAAGGGGATCCACGTTCAAGGAGCTCAGAGATCTGCATGATCATATTTTGAATTGCTTCACAATCTATTGTGAGTGATGTCTCATTTTGGAGATTCTGATTGAAAGTCAGAGTAAACTGATCTTCACAGTGGGCACAGAACAAAAAGGCACAGGAAGGGTAATACCAAGGAGAGAAGCATTTAAAATGTTGCTATTAATGAAAGTTTAGGAAGCACCTCAATCTACTGGTCAAGTTTTTCACATGCAGTTTAAGTGCTCAAGATTGGTATTGCGTCTCTGGCAGTGTCCAATACCTTATGTTTCAGAGTAATGTGGAGGGAGAATCCACACCAACACTATAATGCAGCTAGCCAATTGCATAATGCTGCGCAAAGTGGAGGTTTATGTAATTGTGTGGAAGTGGTAGTGATGAATGGTGCTGATGACATAATAGAAGCAGATGCTGTTGAACTGAGATGATGTAAAGCAGGAGGAGGACTTTCTCCTTTCCCATGCAGTCTCTTGTTTTCTTTTAATACAAATTGTTAGGCTGCCAATCAGCAGTGGGAGTAGGAGAAAGATCATCTGAACAAACGGAGTCCAATATTTGATTTGGATGATTATACTGAAAATCTCATCGTGTTTTAGTGGCCAGATGATCAACTCCTCCCGTCTCTCATTCTGTGCATAATGGATTGGTCCCCAACACTCTGGCATGGATCCTTGGGTCTCTGATAAAGTTAACACAAAGGTCTGATGCTGAGAGTTGTCCCTGGGAGAACTCACTGAAGGAATGAGAGGGGATGCAGTAGTTGTTGGCATGGAGACTTGGAGGGTGGGGGTGCAGGTGGGTAAGTGGAATCTGTACTCCCACAGTAAGATGGGAAGATTTTGTTTATAGCAAACAGTTTAAAGCTTTTGATACCTCCAATTTCTGTTCCTCTGCCCTTTCTCATCCTATCCTGATCTTTTGTTTCTCCATTCCTTGGCCTGACCTTTTAAGAAGTTCCCTGCATTCGGCAAAACTCCAGTGGAAGGAAACTCTGGCCTCAGGTCTGACACTATCTCAGGTAGGAGAGAAAAGAAGAAAGGATACTCTAGTGTACAGGTCTGCTTCTAAGAGCCCCTCAGTGCCCACTGGCAGAAGACCTATTATACTGTAACTGTGAGGTGTGACACTCACACTATCTCCTCCCCCACACACATGCACTGTTGTCATAATATGTACCCAAAGGTATCTTGTAAGGTATCATCGTAAACTGGTTGTACACTGGTCAGGAATATCATTGTGTGATGTGTGTACATGTTGTGTATAATGAGTTATGTATATGTGCTGGAAATACATTATTCAAATATGTTTGGAGGCAGTTGATAAACAAGTATGACCTAGACAAAGGAACGTTGGGTCACCTGTTTTCCTGTCTCTCCAATGTAAACTGAGCAAGGTGAGGTCAGAGACGGTGGAATTTACATTTCCATCTGAATCTCCAGTAATTGCAAATTGAGAGGAGGATGAAAAACCCCCATGGCTTGATTACTAAGGGCAGGTCTACACTAAGGGCGGGGGTCGAACTAGGGTACGCAAGTTCAGCTACGTGAATAGCGTAGCTGAATTCGAAGTACCCTAGTTCGAACTACTCACCCGTCCAGACACCGCGGAATCGAAGTCCGCGGCTCCAAGGTCGACTCCGCCACCGCCTTTTGCAGTGGTGGAGTACCGGAGTCGACCGCGGTGCTTCCGGAGTTTGAACTATCACGTCCAGATTAGACGCGATAGTTCGAACTCCGAGAAGTCGAACTCACCACGTCGACCCGGCTGGTAAGTGTAGACTAGCCCTAACAAAGGACAATGAAAGTACATTGGCATCAAAGGTAAACAAAGTGATCAAGCCAATTGAAAAGACAAATTGAACAGAGGAAGAGCAGCAGGGGAGAGGAACTTTGTCTGGGTTTGCTTTTCAAAAAATGCTTTTCAAAGGTTTCCTGGACTATAAAAAGAAGGGGGAGATAAACCCTTAGGGAACAAAGGGCAGTGGCAGATTAATGCATGGGCCCTGGCCAATTGTCCCCCACCCTGAAAAATCTCATGATGCTAGGGCAGGATGATTTAGCTGCTGATCTGCTGGACATGCTTGGGGCAAGACTTCTTGGATGAGCCAGTGGGGGCGATCAGCTGGTGAGTGCAGCTGGACCTGCTTGTTGTTTTCTTCACTGCTGCCCATGGCTTCTCGCTGCTGCTGGTGACAGGCTCCCCTTGCATCCTCCCACACGTGGCTGGGTGGCCATGGCTAGGCAACAAAGGAAGATGGGGATCACTACCTCCTGCTGTGTGTCCTCCAGCCCCGAGCTGAGCCGTTAGGACACAGGCTGCAATTTGCAGCCCTTCAGCGACAAGGAGAACATAAAAGACTGTAAGAGTGGTGGGGAGCTGGGATGGAGAGCTCCCTGCAGCCAGGAGAGCCAGGGAAATCCCCCGATGGTCCCCTGGAGGCTGGGGAAATCCCCACTACCTCAACCCGCAGGGACAGCCCTCAGGGAAATGCAACCCCACAAGCACATGGGGAGCCAAGGAGGGGGAACTCTCTGCTGTCCTGCTTAAGGGTGAAAACATGGAAACCCCCAATGCCCACTCCCCTCCATACACACACCATGGGAGCCTCTACTTCCCTCTTCCTTGCCTCTCAGTGTTCAATCACTGCTCCCCAGGGGCGACCGATTCTCTCCCCTCCTCTTCCAGTTTTCTTTTTCAGTGCCATTTGGTGATTGGTGAGACAGAAGCTTTGTTTGGGTTTTTATGCCTCCATCCACAGTTTTGAGGCCTTTGGATGCCCCTTTGCTTGCATCTCACAATGCAGCATTATTTACCTCATCCTATTGTGTCACGATGTAGCTCTATTTACAGCCCACCTGCACCCCTGAGACCTTTGTGGATCCCATCTCCCTATGCATGTGGTTCACGGCCTTGGGATCTTACAGTGGATTCTTGCCATGCACACTGTGATATGGCATTATTTACCTGCCTGCTCAGCTGATAGGAGGCCTTCCCTGGTATAGTTCCCCCACCTTAGCATTTCATGAAAGACTATAATTCTATTTACCCCAGATCGTACTTTTAAGATCTTTATGTGTATTTCCCCCCCTCATCCAGCATGGACTGATGTGGCACTGTTTACACTGGTCCAGACCCCACTCACTTAACTATGAATTTCACAAATGAATTGTGGTCCACCCAAATTTACTTAACAAAGATGTAAAAGCAACAAAGAATCCTGTGGCACCTTATAGACTAACAGACGTTCTGCAGCATGAGCTTTCGTGGGTGAATACCCACTTCTTCAGATGCAAGTGGTGGAAATTTCCAGGGTTTATATATATGCAAGCAAGCAAGCAAGCTGAGGTTAATTCAATCAGGAGGATGAGGCCCTGATCTAGCCCTGTTCTAGCAGTTGAGGGGAGGAAAAGGAAAAGGTGAAACTGGAATTGTTCACTGTACTTTCTTTTTTTTTAATTGTGAGCTGAATAAATTTGTTGATGATGAACTGGAGCTCAGCAGTCTTTCTCTCTTGTCTCTGGTCTTTGGTTTTTTTTTGCAGCTTGGATTTGGCCACCTGCCATATTGTGTGGGAGGGCCAGGAGGTTGTTTTCCTCTTTTACAGGTTTTTGCCATTCCTATTCCTATGCCTACCTTCATGCCCATGCCTTCCATTCCATCCCCCACACACATCAAGAACCAAAGCACACAGCCACACACTGGCTAACCCCACCCCCACAGACCAGACCCACAAAAACAGACACCAACCAAAAAGCAACTACAGTACCCACACAGTACGAAATGAGAGACAGAAGAGAGGAACAGAGCCAGACGTGGTAGAGCTGCAAGACAAAGAAGAAAAAGAAAAGAAGAACCAGAAACAAACCACACTCCATCACCACTGGTCCCCCCATACAGTCCCCAGCTAAAGCATCAGGGATCTCAAAAAACTCCAACCAATCCTGAAAACACTTTCACAGGCAGGCCTGGCCAGCGCCCAGACACCCCCAGCCAACCGACCAAACTGACCACACCAGTACACACTCACACTGCACACCGCACCATAGTAACTCAGGAACCACAGAAACCAACCATGCAACTAAACAAATGCCACCTCCATGCCAACCATCACACCATATAACTCCCTCACACTCCCTCACCCACCCATTCACCACACACACCTCAACCACCACTCACACCACCACCACATATGCCATCATATGCCTGCCAATGCCAGGCCAAATGCCCTCTGCAGCCTACAGTCTCTAAAAGGAAGGATATGGAAAGGAAAAATGAAAAATGAACATGGCAATATGGGAATGGCAAAAGAAAAACACCTCATTTCAAAGATACAAGGAACATGGGAAACCAAACTGCAACAAAGAACTGCAAAAAACCAGCAAAAAAGACTTCAAAGAGAACCTGGAGCTCTGCCAAACATCAGCCATCATCTCCAGATTAAACTCAGGAGCTCACACCATCACAAAAATCAGAATGTGCAGTTTACAATGGAACTCCAATTTCCTCACCTCTTTTTCCTCACACTCTCAGTGAACTCTCACTTGAACTAACCTCTGATGAACTAACCTCGCCTTTGCTTTCTTATATATACCTGCATTCTAATTTCTGCCCCTTTGCATTGCCACTTCTTGTCACCCATTCTCACGTCTAGAACTTTATAGTCTTTAGTCTATCTGTTAGTCTATTTTACTTTGCTGTTCTTTGTTTACAGATCATGATACTTAACAAAGATGGTCAGTGGTACCAACTGTTGTCATGGGCGAATGTCATCTCTTGCTATATGAAGGCCAAAGCCAAGCCTGGTTGGGGCATAAAACATAAAGGACAAACTCAGATAGTTATACAAGTGGGAGAAATTTATCTTGTGAGGGCCTTCAGTTCCAGTGACTTTTTTCCCTCCATTACTCTGATGATGCGGCATTGATAGAATGGAGTGATGAATATTCTCTCTCTGCAGTATTGTTGAAAAAAACACATTCTTATTGGCTTGGTAATGACCAAACATCCTGTTGTGTGCTCTGGCTAATCAAAACCTGGCCTATTCTTAAAAGTGTGATTTAATGTAGATGTATAAGCTAGTTTCTGATTAGCTGAAATAGTTAGTCCTAAAACTTAATTGGTAAAATGTCAACTTTCTCCTTGATTGACATGAATTGCCTTTGGCAGAAATCCAAGAGTCACTTTGGCGCACATCAGATTCTTTCAACATTTTTTTCATAGCTTATGTGATCAGTTGCAAACTTGGTTTTTTACAACATCACTTTACCACACATCAGATTCTTTCAACATTTTTTTCATAGCTTATGTGATCAGTTGCAAACTTGGTTTTAAACCAATTCTCACCATTGGCTGAAATTTAAAGTTCTATTTAAATTTCAATAGAGTAATTTTACCTCAGGTTAGGATTATTTATTTTAATTGTTACTTTCTGGAACTGTGACTGTTGCTTCCACAGCAGAAAATGTAGACTGTAACAGGATCAATAGGTTTAAAAAAAAAAAAAAAGCATAATGGTCAGGTTTAAGAAAATTGGGGGAGATGACAAGAACACTTGTTGACCTGTGAACTGCTGATTCTTGTAACACCGGCATTGTCCAGATTAGCAGTGAACACCTTTTTGTAATGGTATGGATAATATCTAGCCATCTTCATTTTTCTATGTGGAAAAATTGAGCAGTTAATTTAGGCTTAATGAACTGGGATATGATTTGCTTTATTATTAATCAAGTGTGTAAACACTGTATGGAGTCTTTGTATTAATGCATTTTGATACATTTGTTTTTTTTAATGGGGTGTGAGGGACCCAAATGTTCTTTGTGCCCAGAGCCCTAATAAATCTTAATCCACCTCTGACAAAGCGGACAGCACCATCTGGTTCTGTGAAAACTGAATCCCCTTGGCTGAAGGGTTGCAGATACTGGTAACTGGATGTAAGTGAGAAAATTGCTTAGGTAAAAATTGTAACCTGCTAAAATTAAGATTGAGTCACTAAAAAGCATGTTTTGTTTGTAACCATAGCTGTCTCTTTTCTCTTGCTTAGTGTCACTTAAATTTCTGTTCCTTGTTAATACGTTTATTTAGTTTTGCTATTAAGTATCTCAGTGCAGTTATATCGAAGTAAAGCGGGAGTCCTCCGCTAATCTGACTGGCTGGAGTGTACACTGTCTCCTTGGAGGCTGCAAAGGTAATTTCTGAGATTCTCCAGAGAGAGAGAGAGAGACTGGACACTGCAGGGAGACGTCTCTGGGGAACTTGGGGACTAGGGTTTACTGATTGTTACCTGCTAGGCAACAATTGTTACCTCGTAGTTTCTTGAGGAGTTTTCAGGTGAGGAAGACAGATTGCAGTGGCAGGGAGCTGACACACAGTGTAAGCCCCAGCCAAGCCCTCCCTTGTCGAGTCAGAGGAGTAACACAGTGACTTGTGGTTCTGGGTGTCCTGAGGAGAGTGTCACAAGAGGGCATCAGACTGCTGCTCTGGAGACCTGAGCTCAGCTACAGACGCCCTTTCTGAGCCTGGGCACTTGGCTGGCCTTGTGCCTCAGCTCCCCATCTGCAAAACTGGAATAATGGTACTCATAGAGAACGGGTGAAGGGCAAACCTAGTACCTCACCTTAAAAGGGGGAACAAAGAGGATCCTGGGAATTACAGACCAGTCAGCCTAACTAGAATAGCTGGAAAGATACTGGAACAAATTACTAAATAATCATCTTGTAAGTACCTGGAGGGTAAGCATGGATTTGTCAAGAACAAATCGTGCCAAACCAACCTAATTTCCTTCTTTGACAGAGTTGTGGCCTAGTGCATAGGGGGGAAGCAGTGGATGTGATATATCTTGATTTCAGTAAGGCTGCTGACACAGTCCCACGTGACAGTCTCATAAGCAAAAGTAGGGAAATGTGGTCTAGATATGCCTGCTATTCAGTGTGTGCACAACTGGTTGAAAAACCATATGCAAAGAGTAGTTATCAATGGTTTGCTGTGCAACTAGGTGGGCGTATCTAGTAGGGTCTCACGGGTCAGTCTTGGGTCCGGCACTATTCAACATTTTCATTAATGACTTGGATAACGGAGTGGAGAGAGTGCTTATAACATTTGTGCATGATAGCAAGGAGGAGATCTCTTGCAGCCCTACATTCCTATGATTCTATGATATTTCCCTGCCTCCCATGAGTATTGTGTGTTTAAATCCATTAATGATTGTGAAGCACTGAGATACTAGGTAGATGAGGGGCATATAAGTACCGCAATAGGTGGGCTCTGACCTGCTCTAATAAAACCACTACAGAACCTGTGGAGTCACTGGGTCAGAGTCCCAGAATGCACTGCCTTTTCAGTGACGCTTAGGAGGCCTGGTGAGAGTCAAGGAGAGGAAGCAGTTATTTATCAGGATTGGAATAAAGTTAACCCAATAAAAGGGTTTTGGCTATTTTGGTTCAGTCTCAGATTTGTACTAAGTTTTAGTCCAGTTCTTACTTTTTTTAATCATTAAGGGTAGACCAGGGAATGGAACCTGTCTGTTTTTCACTATAAAGTGCCACTTGGGGCACTGTAGCCGTAATAAATGCTGCATTCTGCTTTTCCTCTCAGTATATTTATTTTCTTTATATTCCTGGCCTCTCTGCTGCTGGGTTCATTTGTCTTCCACACTGGGAAATTGAGAGAGAAGCTGCCTGAATTGGGACATTTCTCTCACTCTGTCTGTTTTCTAGCTCTTTTATCCTGCTGCTGCTTGGGAATAATTATAGTTATTGTGCATGCAAATCTTTTAAAAGTTTTAAAGGGAAATGATAATGGTTCAATCAACTCAAAAGAGAAAATGCAAGTGAAACGTTTTGCAAAATACATTTTGGGCAGAGTAGATTGTTCAGGATCATCCTGGGCAAAGATTTGTTGCCACGTATATCTCTTGAAAAAACTGATTTATGTTGTACTGTAATTAATGATATATTATTGCTGGGTTAAAGCTACACATTATTGGGGTTTTTCATTCTTATTGGGAAGATTTATTCTTCACAAAAACTTTTCAGCAGAGCTATCAATACACAAAATAAATTGCCTATTCTTTGATCTGAATTGGCTATCTGTGGGTCATATATAGCAAATTACTGCACTCTGTTGTGCTCCAGTTAGCTCCATGGCTGAACCATATTGCGTAGTCTATCACACCCTTCTCCTCAGAAAGACATTGAAACAAAAAAAAATATTTCCTGTAACATTTGTGCAAAATACATAACTAGAGCATTACCGTTTAAAAACCTAAGCCTTTAAAAGACTGAAAATGGTCAGGTAAAATAAATTTGGATAAACGTTCTATTAACTGAATGCATGAAATGTAAAGGTAACAACAATATTGATGTGTTATAATTTATTGTACGCTTTCCAATCGTGGTCTTAACCTTGACTCACAAGACAGACCCATGAATTCTTTGAACATATACATCACTACTGTGGGCTAGATTGTCACAGTGGGTCAAGGGGAAGGGTCCTTACTCCCCTGCTTGGTTGTGCTTTGACAGTGATTCCAGCACATAGGAAGAAGATAAACAGAGCAGGGACTACTTGTCTGATACGCTGTCCCTGGTGAGAAAGTGTAGAGGGGAAAAGGTGTGGGAGAAGCCCTGGCTCCTCTGCAGGCATATGGGGGGAAATAAGGTGGTCCATGAAAAAGGCTTGGCATTTACTTTCGCACCCAGAGATGACAGGGAACAAAGTAGGAACTGGAACTCTAATTGTTCTCTGCTCTGTTCCTGGGGCAGTAGAGATAAACAGATTGCAAAGTTACTAGCTAGTTCTCTATGTACATCTTTAACTATGTAAACTAAATAATTAGTTATAGGACCTGTGGAATTCCACTGACACGTTCTCCTTAAGTCAACAAGAGGGGGAAAATTGCCTCTATGGTAAGCTCCTTTCTCTTTGCTAAACTCAGGGTTGTGAGTTCAATCCTTGAGGGGGCCATTTAGGGAACTGGGGTAAAAAATTGTCTGGGGATTGGTCCTGCTTTAAGCAAGGGGTTGGACTAGATGACCTCCTGAGGTCCCTTCCAACCCTGATATTCTATGCTTCTTTGTAGTCCCCAAGATCAGTAGGAACCATGACCTTGCTTCTGCAGAATCTTGAACCCTGCCAATCAGGCACTTCCTTTTCTTTTTCCAAAAGAGATGATCTCTGAAATTTCATACACCAGTTTTGATGTGCAAACTTTTATACATTGGCATTTGATGAAGAGTTTTAATTTGTTAGTTTCTGTGGTGTAAAACGGAAACCACTCTGATGAATAATACTAATCACTTTCGCTTTTGCCTGTGCGTGAGATTTTGTCTGGATCTAAATGTACCTGAAGTTTGACATTTCATAACAAAGTCATGTGTAAGTTAGAAGGATCTGCAAAACTTTTAGACCTAAAATGTCTAAAAGGAGCCATTTAACTCCTTTGAACCCCTTGTGACGGGTTGGATTACAGAAAACCCCCTTGGGGCTGCCAACTGATGTGCCACGATTACTTCTGCCTCTGATTTCCTTGCCAGCTTGGGACTCCAGAGCCCTGCCTGGTTGTGCCAGACACACTTGCTGGCCACAAACACAGACCCAGGTCTGAACCACATCCCACAAACTGCAAGCTTAACTGAAAGCAGCTTGAGAAGTGTTCCTGTCTTTAACACTCACATGCCCAACTTCCATGGGGTCCAAACCTGTATAAAGATCATACAGGGTAAACTCATAAATTGTTCACCCTCTATAACACTGATAGAGAGAGATGCACAGCTGTTCCCCCCCCCCCCCGGTATTAATACATACTCTGGGTTAAATAATAAGTAAAAAGTGATTTTATTAAATACAGAAAGTAGAATTTAAGTGGTTCCCAGTAGTAACAGACAGAGCAAAGTGAATTACCAAACAAAATAAAATAAAACATGCAAGCCTATGCCTAATACAATAAGAAAACTGAATACAGATAAAACCTCACCTTCAGAGGTGTTCCAGTAAGTTCCTTTTACAGACTAGTCTCCTTCAGTCTGGGTCCAGCAATCACTCACACCTTCTCTGTAGTTACTGTCCTTTGTTCCAGTTTCTTTCAGGTATCCTTGGGGGTGGAGAGGCTATCTCTTGAGCCAGCTGAAGACTAAATGGATGGGGTCTCCCAGAGGTTTAAATAGACTTTCTTGTGGGTGGACACCCCTCTCTCCCCCTGTGTAGAATACAGCTACAAAATGGAGTTTTGGAGTCACATGGGCAAGTCACATGTCCATGCATGACTGAGTTCCTTACCAGCCAAGCCACATTCCTGGGAAAGCTCAGATGTGGCTTTGTGTCTCCAAGTTTATTGTTGGCTTAAGGGCTTCTTGATTGGGCACTTACTGAGAATAGTCTTTTCTCAGGAAGTTGACCAACTGCTTCACTGAGGCTATTTAAAATTAAACAAGTATGCAGCCAATATTCATAGCTGCAAGTACAAAAATGACACATGCATACAAATAGGATGAATATATTCAGTAGATCATAACCTTTGCAGAGATGTGTTACATGGCATATGTAGCATAAAACGTATTCCAGTTATGTCATATATACATTCATAAGCATATTTCCATAAAGCCTTATGGCATGCAACATCACACCCCTAAACAGATGTTACTTAGAAGCTGAAATGGAGTTAACTCCTTGTTCACTGGGGACTACATAATTAATTACTTATTATTAGTAGCATTCCAATAGCACACAGGGATCCCAACTAATAGCAAGGTTTCATAGTGTAAGACACTACAAAACAAATAGCCAGTCTCTGTACCTTGCAGTCTAAACAGACAAAACAAACAAAGGGTGGGAGGGGATACAGAGGCTAAATATCTTGCCCAAGAACATGCACAAAGTCAGTGTCAGAGCCATGATTAGAACTTAGGTTTCCTGATTTCTAGTCCCTGGCTTATCCACTAGCTCATGCTGCTTTCTAAAACCCATGCATGCTGCTGGAATATTTTTTACTACTTTCTAATGAATAAAGAGGTGTTTTATAAAAAAAATTTTGCTTGTTTTTTTAATTTAGAAATATCAAGTCTGTTCATATCCAGAGATGCTGGAGGAATACGTTTTTCAGCGACCGTATGGGCCATTTTCTCTTTTGCCACATGGTAACTATGATGCCAGTTGTGCCTTATCATTCAAAGTAGTTGACTGACTAAGAACTTGGGCTGGTAAATTTATTTCCCGTTGCTTCCTTTGAAAACATTCAAGGGGCTTATCAACAAATTCCCCATGTTTTGTTTCTAACTGTCTTTTTAGCTATGATGGTTTTGAACTCTTGTTTGCAAGCACCTCGCAGCAAATAACACACTGGGGCTTTGGAACTTGGTTTGCATTAACACAATTGATGAAACAAAAGAGCATCACTATTGTGCCTTGTCCACGATTTGGTTCTCTTTTTAGTAGGTGATTCAGACAAGGGAAACATGGCAGAAATCTGTCCATTATTACTAGAACTTTCTGTTGCAGACGACATACTTACACTTGTGTTTTCATATGTAGATGGATTTGATGACTATGCTTTTGAAATTCTGTTTTTTTATTACAAAATGATCCATTTTTCAGGATGAAGGTTTGTGGATTAAGTCTTGCAGCTCGAGGCTCCACAGCATTAACAAAATTGACTGCAGAAAGCAGTCTCATTTGGTGATTACATTCAAAACAGCAATGTTATGTATGTGTGTGGTGCATAAGAAACTCTCTGCAAACAAATGCCTTACTGCAAATAAGTAAAATGTCCAATATTTAAATAATTGTTGTTATGTTAAAACTAATGAAAGACATTTTAAGAGATCATGACGTTTTAAATTTGCAAGTGACCCGGTGTCTAATATTCCATGACCCAGCACTGGGTCAAGACCCATACTTTGAAAACCACTGGCCTAGTGGACACTGCATCTGGGTGTTGGCTAGCTAGGAATGATATGGTAAAACCACACTGGATCCTGCCTGCAGAAAGGCTGAGTTTGGAATGCATCTATGGAGAAAGAAAGCTCTGACCAATGGTTGACATCTCCATGGAGGTCCAGGGAAAGTTCAGGTGGAAACGGATTGGGATTATAGGTTGCCAATTCTGGTGGTGCTAGGGACAGACTGGAGCCCCTTCCCCTTTAGGAGGAAAACAGCCATTCGGAGTCCATGTAAGAAAGGAACTGAGGTGTGGCCAAAGATGGGGAAAGGGTTGGTAATAGAGGAGCAGGAGAACCCTAGATAATGATACAAGTCGGGGGATGAAAAAAGGAAATGAATATCCCCCAGCAGAAAAGAGGAGGCATTAGCTGAACAGGCATTAGGAAACAAGGGGAACCAGAAAGTATCAGAGGACGCCGCACTGTTACTGGAAGGTTTGCTACCAGGGCCTTGAGAGGAGGAGCCCAGAGATAAGTGGGTAGGACTAGGAGAGCAGGAATCCACAGAGGAACAACATGGGGAGATGAGAGGACAGGACCTGCCCCAAAGCAAAGAGGGTGAGAGGGAGAAGTTGCCCTTGGTGTGAAGATCAGTGGACTGAAACAGAATTATGGGGGTGTCCTCCACCCACAAAGTGTGATTTCTGTGTGGAGGGGTGAGAATTACCCTGGGGGCAAGTATAGAAAACAGGAACCTGGCACCACTTCTAGAGAAGGGAGAGCCAGATGAAGAAGGAATGTCAGCGGCTGGCAAGGGGGGGAGGGGTGAACAGGTGAGCCTACGAGCCGATCACTCAGATGTTAATTGGTTCCCCTGGAGAAAGATGATGGAGGTAATCAGACAGGCTGTCTGGTTGGATGGGATAAGGGGCCAATTAGTCCATCAGCCCAAGGCTGATAAAGAGGCAGAAAGGAAGCTCCAGGTGGGTGAGAGAGGGGATTAGGGCTAGTTGAGCTCAGAAACACAGAGGCCTCAGGGAAGGGAGACTTCTGTTCCCCTCAGATCCTGGAGAGAGAGCCAAAAAGCACGGTGGTGCTGTAAATAGACTGTTGCATGGGAATTGTTGCAGAGGAAACGTAAAATAAAAGGGTACGGTGAAAGCTCAACAACTGGAGTCCATTCAATTTCTTGGGGGAAGAAGGCGGGAGACAAGCCATGCTCCATGACATAAGTACAAACTCTTCTTTCCTTTCCAGGTCACCTTTAACCTCTTTGAGTTAATTTTCCCTATCTGCACCATTGTCACAGATTGCTGTGTGGATGTTCGAGGGACCCTCCGCCACCATTGTGGATCCTCTGCAGGGGCTAGCAAAGATCGCAGCCCTTGCACTCTTCTGAGCACAAAGACTACTGTCCTCTTCCTTGCCCACTGATGCTAGCTGGCCCACAAAAGGGCAGGAAGAGAGCTGGTCCTCCTCCCTTGCACTGAGTAATGGTGCTAGCCGGCTGTGGAGGGGAGTGAATGCTATACACCCTACTCTGAGTAGAAGAAGGTGTGCTGGGGAGGCACAATGCCTTCTGGAGCTCCCTTTCAGCTGGCGTGGTTCCAAGACAGGCCAGTTCCTGGGCACGGTTCATGTTTGTAAAGTGCCTTCAAGGTGAAAAGCATTACGTAAGTGCTAAGTATTGTTGTTACCAGTACAGATCAGCACTCAGACTAGTGAATAAATGAAGATTAAGAATCTTTTCCCTCCTACCCTCTCTCCCACCTCTGATCTCAGATCAACAGCTTTAGACCTGTCCACCCCACCCTGTTCCTGTAATCACCCATGGTAGGAAAGGCAATGCCTCAGGCTTCCAGATGGCATACTTGCTGTGACTAACCCGTCCTAGAATATAGTCACTCAGCAATGGAGTGCTGGGGGGCGGGGGAATAACACCTCTCATTACTATTCTCATTGAGGAAGCTATAGAGGAGAAGGGGTACAATTTAGGGAGAAGGTGGGGGAGGGAGAGTTGAGGTAAAAGTAACTGTACTGCCAGATTTCTTATTGAGCAGAGTTGAAAATCAAGATTATCTTTAAAAATTGCAGGAAATCTGGCAGTTATGAAATCTAATTAGATCTCCTTCATATATTATGATTTTTGTGACTAAACACCAGATGCCTCAGAGGCACAAACTGACAAACCAGTGCAAGTTTTCAAGAAAGCCCCCAGAGAGTGAGACTCACTCTAAGCTGCCCTTGTCTTCTGGGGCTCTCAGTTGTGTGAGCAAGTTGAAAATCATGCTGCTGAGCTACTAGAAAGACCCAAAGAACGTTTAACCTGGAGCTGCTCAAAGCGTAAGCACAATATTCAGGAATGAGATCACCACTAGAGCGGATTAGAAAAATAGGTATTTATCCTGCAGAAAAATGTAACAATTTTGTTGTTTTCATTGAAGTTTTCCATAGAAAATTTTGACTTTTAAGGTGAAATATCAAAAACTGAAATATTTTGATTCAGAATGGTGCCACAGTACCTCATGGGAGTTGTCGTTTGTGTGCCTTTATACTTCCATTCTATTCTGTGGGCTGGACTACTTCTGCTGTGAAGTGCCCACTCCCCCCCCCCTTTTTTTTTTTTTTAGTGAGGGAAGGGGTTTCTCATAGGCATCGCTTATCTTAATGCATCATGGGAGAAGAAGAAGAGAGTAGAAAAGATCCCAACGAGTATATTAAATGGTATTTGCCTGCTCCCTCCAGCCTTAAGTTTGGAATGACCTGAGGTACACAAGCCCCCGACCAAGAATTGAGCCTGATGGGCTTTTATGGGAGATGGGAAAGAATGGTTCCTGTACACCAGGAGATTTTCACAAAGTTCTTTGCATTGCACATAAAATTACTGTGTAGTTATGTCAGATCTGTTAATGGAACATAACATTTGTTCCCAGGTCTCAGCTCTCCTCCACCAGGTCCCTAATAGTGCAGGATTTTGGCATTGACCTGTAAAAGCTGGGTGTGATTATTTGTAATAAACACTGGTGATTCATGTCTTTATTTTACATGGTCAGTGAAAAGTACAGCGGTCACTCTCAAAAACTTTTCACTTGCCTTTGTAACTAAGTGACATTACCCCAGGATTCCCTAAATATTCCCTATAACAAACGGAATACTGCAGTAATATTGTGTATAGAGTTGGTCAAAACCCTGCATATACGTTCAATGGGAAAATGACGTTTCAAAATATCCATTGTATGATTACAAAATACCATTTCTTGAGAGAATTTTTAATAAAATTTCCAAAAAATTTAGTTTGGGAAACATAGAAATAAATTCATAAAAGCACTTCATTTGGTAAGCTCTGAGCATTTTGTTTCAACTTTTATATTCTATTAAACTATAATTTCATAGAAAAGTTGAAACTATAAAGTAAAAACAAAGTGTTTCAACCTTATCCATTCAAAATGTTTCAATAAAATAGAAAATTGACAAAACAGATATGTTTGCATGAAATGTTTTGATTTTGTAGAATCAACATTTTCTGATGGAAAGCTGTTCCATCAAAGTTTTTGACCAGCTATAATTATTTAATTGCTAATGGAAAATTGGAGTTTTGAAGAACAGACATTGTAAAAGATCACCATGTTATCCTTGATATATACTGGGAAAGAGTCTAATCTTAGGCCTGGTCTACACTAGGGGGTGGGGTCGAACTAAGGTACGCAACTTCAGCTACGCGAATAGTGTAGCTGAAGTCGAACTACCTTAGTTCGAACTACTTACCCGTCCTCACGGCGCGGGATCGAACTCCGCGGCTCCCCCATCGACTCCGCCACCGCCGTTCGCGGTGGTGGAGTTCCGGAGTCGACGGGAGCGCGTTCGGAGTTCGATATATTGCGTCTAGATGAGACGCGATATATCGAACTCCGAGAAGTCGATTGCTACCCGCCGACTCGGCGGGTAGTATGGACGTACCCTTAGTTACTGCACATCTGTGTCAATGTGAAATCTGAGTGGTTCAAGGTGACCTGCAAAAGAAATACTCTATTGAAGTCTATAGAGTTGCTCCAGATTGGAAGTGGTGTAAGATCAGAATTTGACCCACTGAGTTCATACTGAATATGGGTCTAATGGAGTGCAGTAATTTAGATTTGGGGTAGTTTGGAGACCTATATAGGTAATGGAAGTGTTTTCCTCTTAGCTGATTCTTACCTGCCGTGATCACGATCATATTTTTCAGTATATTCCCAGGGAGTCTACTCTTCACTCTCCCTGCCCAAGCAATAGTTCATAGAATGATATTGCAGTGTTGGGAGATACTGACTGATATCACCCCACAGCCAATCTCTCAACTGTTTCACATATCAAGCTTCATTACTCATTTTAGACCTAAATTTACCTCTGCCCCACACAGATCTGGTCTTCTCACTGTATGTCACTGTCAACAACTAACAGCAAAAATGCTTTCTCTTGTAACTATGATTAAAATATGGACATGAACTAAATGATTCTCATAGTCTCTAGCTTCCTCCTCTGTTGCTTTATTTCATGTCTCTCTTTGGGTTTTTGTCCCACATTTAAAGGGACAGAAACCTACCCACATTTGGGGAATAAGAGTGGGTTGGGAGAGACAACTTCCCAGAAGTATTTACATTTTGGAAGTATGATATCAAAGCATTGCAACAGCCACCAGTTTGGAGTGTGAGGAGAAACAACAGGTTGGGTAACCCTTGGGCGCCCTGTATGTATCTTTTTTCCCTGAATTGGTTTGTCATTACCAAGTAGGTTTCACAGGGTGAGATGATTCATTTCATGGAATCTCAGTTGGCATGGACAAGAGTCTGGCTCCAGCATATGAGGATAGATGGTAACCCATTGTTTTGTGTCCTTCAGCTGGGTTCTTGAGTTGAGGTGGTGATGTCTCAGTTCTATGATTCTGCTCCTGATTATTTATTACACAGCTGATGTTTTGGAATTCTCCAGAGGCAGCCTCTCCTTGTTTAGGTATTGGTAACAGACAAGAGAGGCTGCCTCTGGAGACCTCTAAAACAACAGCTCTACCTACAGAAGAAGACAATATACATTTTCACCAGCAGTCAACAATAGCACAGGATTTGGGATGAGCACATCCCTTTTGTGAATCCACAGGATGATGATTTATTTGGGTTCACTAAGAGGGTTATAAACCAAGGATGGAAAAGGAAGAGTACCACATACATGGAAAGAGTGAGCATAGAGAATGTTTTTACTTTATTATATTTGCCCAGGCAGATTGCAACTTGGTTCCACTCCACAAATCCAGATACCATGTCAAACAAAGATCTCGGAGGAACTCCAGATGAAGCCTACTTAATATAGTAACAATTATTAGGGTGTTGGCTTGCTTCTCACCTGCAAACCACCAGCCAGCTGCTCCCATATCTTACGGTATGTCTGCACTGCACACCCTGCAATGTGTAGACTCTGCAATCCCAGCTAGCAGGGCATAAAGAGCCATGTAGATGGCTTAGACAAGTAGAGTACAGACATCCCAGAACCTTATGGTATGTATCCTACAGAGCTCTACACAACCAAACAGTGCCTCCCCCATCTAGACTGCTGTTTTTAGCAGCTTAGTGTCCCGCTTCCTCTCCGCTGTTGGAACCTTTCCCTGACACAGGGAAAGCTGCGGCAGCAAGGAAAGGCTCTGGCAGGGGGAGGTAGTGGTGAAAGGCTCTGGCAGCTCCCTCCATAGAAGCTACACCCTGCAGTGTGGATGCAGCCTATTTTTCACTGAGGCATGTAGCTTCATGTACCCTACATGCCACTGCTAGTTTAGACAAAGCCTTAGTGAGGCATGTCATTAACCAAGCCCTGCAGTATCTGAAACAAGTGGCTAGGGCACGAAGTGGGCCAGCACTGAGTACTGATGGGGAACACTTGAACTGAGAAAGGACTGCTCCTCTGATTGGTGATCCCTGCACTGGACCATATATTTCAGAAGTGAGAGAAGGGACTAGTGGGTTTCTTAAACTCCAGAGGCAGGCAGTCTCCTAGTTTAAGGGAGTTACAACTATTAGCTTAACTAAACAGAGTCGTAAATAAGCAAACAAGTAGCATTTTGTCACTTTTGGCTTTAGAAAAGAGCAGTCCCATTATTCCTCACCTCCGGATGCCTTCTTAGGGCTGATGGACGCACAATCTTTGTACCACTTTAACTATACTGGTTTCAAACAGATATAAAGTGATACAACCTCCTAGTGCAGAGGTCCCCAAAGTCTGGGGTGTGCCCCCTAGGGGGATGCAGAGGACCATTTGGGGGGCACAGCTGGGGCATGGGCCAACCCCCACAGTGGAGCAGGGATGGAGCACTACCCAGTCCCACTCCTGGCCCCGGCTGCTGGCCCTGTGCCTGGAGCTCTGCTTCCAGCCCCATGCCTGGGACCCCAGCTGCCACCCTCATCTCAAAAAACCAAACCAAACACCAACTAACTGAAATAGTTATACCAACACAAACCTGGTGTGAAGACCAGGTATTAGAGGAAAAATAAAATCTCTCTTCCTCAAGTTTTGGTGTGTTTTGTAAACTTGCCCCCATTCTTATCCGATGACTGTTATGTATTATTATTTTTATTGAAACTTTAGAATTAAAATTAGATGTATTGAAAGTGCGTCCATAGAATTCATAGACTACAAGGCCAGAAAGGATCACTCTGAACCCGTAGTCTGACCTTCTGTATAACACAGGCTTTCCTTCCACTTGAAACTGGAGGGTATCTTTTAGAAAAATATCCAAGCTAGATTTAAAAATGGCCAGTGATGGCGAATCCACCACAATTCTTGGTAAATTGTTCCATTGTTAAAAATGTGCACCTTATTTGTAGTCTGAATTTGTCTAGCCTCAATTTTCAGCCATTGCATCTTGTTATACCTTTCTCTGCTAGACTGAAGAGCCATTCATAAATATTTGTTCCCCATGTATGTACTTAGTAATCAAATCACCCGTGAATCTTTTCTTTGTTAAACTACATAGACTCCTTGAGTCTTACTATGAAAGCATGTTTTTCTATCCCTTAATCATTTTCTTTTGGCTCTGGTCTGAACCCTCTCTGATATATCAATATACTTGAATTGTGGATGCCAGAACTGGACACAGTATTCAAGTAGCAGTTGCAGTAGAGTCAAATATAGAGGTAATATAACCTTCCTACTCGCGATTCCTGTATTTATACATCCATGGATCACATTAGTCCTTTTGGCCACAGCTTTGCAATAGGTGCTCATGTTCAGCTGACTATCCATCAGAGTCACTGCTAGCCAGGATAGAGTCCCCCAACCTGTAAGTATGTCCTGCATCCTTTGTTCCTAAATGTAAGACCTTGTATTTGGCCATATTAAAATGCATGTTGTTTGCTTGTGCCCAGCCTATCAAGCAATCCAGATTGTTCTATATCAATAAGTTCATTGATAAAAATGTTAAATAACACAGGACAAAAATTTGATCACTGCAAGACTCCCCTAGAAACATACCCACTTGATAGGAGTACTCTGGAGACATTGCACTCATCTTTATTGAATTGATCAGCTTCGCTTGCGTGCACAGTTTGGATGTTTGTATTGAGTGGTGCAAATGTTTTCATATAAACCGTTTTATTGATTCTGACATAAACATGACAACTTCAAATGAAACAATTTAGTGGATATTTGCCAGAATCTATTGGTTGCTAGACACTAAAATTACCTAGAGGGTATATGAAATCAGTTTTTAGAACATTTTCCTCACCACTGTGGCAGTTGCCATTAGTATGTCTGTTCATCACCTAGCACATTTTGAGTGTACTGCAATATAAATAAAACCACTATATTATGTCGGCTGTAGATAGCAAAAGGCAACAGGAGGAAAAGAATGGGGAAGACAAATTAATCTTTTTTGGTGGCAGTAGAGAAAGAATACTATGTCGTATTAGCTCTCTTATCCTATTTTGGGGCCTTTTTAAAAATCATTGCCTAATACTGCTTAGTTCCACTTACCACAATAAGACAATAGTACCTTTCAATAATTATCTTTGAGATAGCTGTCTGGATCAGCAACATGGTGCTGCACTCTTATTCACCAGAATCAGATCAGCTGAGATTTGTTACAAGCTGTCAAAAATAAAATACAATGAACAATCTGCCTGTGATCCCTGAAAAACACACACTGGGAATATGTGAAAGGTGTTTACCATTCCCTGAAGGTGGATGGTTGGTATGGCAAGTGTTTATAGGATGGCATACTGTAGCAATGGCATGTCACAACACACTGCCTCTTTTCTCTGCAGCACCCATTTCAGTGGCTTTTCTTTTCTCCTTTCCCCCTACCTCTTGAACCTCCTTTATTTTCCCTGCCTATGATGTAACACCTATTACATACAGGAGGTGATTTCACACTTTGCTGCTTATTCTGAATTCATCTGGTTTGCACTCCAGAAATTGTTGAACGGAAACGCCTCAAATGAACCTGAAATTCCTTCCAGAACTGACCTCACTGATATCGTCCATATTTCTCCAGCAATCTACTTATGTCCATGTTCTTCCTCACTGCACACTTTTAGTTTTAGTACCCTAGGAAATTAGGAAAAGGGTGAGCTTCTTAACCTGTTTTTATCCACAGTTGTAGTAGATAAAATTTAAATGTAAAAAAAATTAAATGAAAAAACTATTTTAAACATACCCACATATGAGTATTGTTTTCTGCAGTCCGTCAAACTTTTTCAGGGCTTGATTGAATAGTTAGCCATCAAGCACATATTTTTGCACTCCTCACATTCTGGGGCACCTGATTTGTCACTACAGTACAAATAAATCTAAACTGTTCTTTTCTTCTTGGATTCATCTAATTTCTTACTCAGTCTAATTAGTCTTTCAGCACAGTTTCTCCTATACTGTGTGTCAGAGTGGCAATGACACCTGACTGATTCAATATATTATTATTATAACCAGATAAGACAATGCCATCACTACATTTTGTGGCATGGTCACTTGGTCTCAAGCAGCTACTATTATCCTGCTGTGTCCTGAGCAAGGAAAAATCCAGGTAAAGGGGCTTTGCTTACACTAACATGCTGCGACACTGCAAAGTTTGTTGCCAAGTGAGCGCAATCTGCTGCTTATGACATAGCATTATAACCTGTTGATTCTCTCCTGTGCAGAGTTTTGGTTATGTCCATGCTGTGTGCTGGCCCACTAACCAAAATCATTTGTAGTGATTAACCATAGCATTTCTTATTTTTTCATTGTAGTGATTGTTGTTCCATGGACCTCCGAGAGCCAGTGAAGAACTGGCCTATGGAATCACCTGTAGTGGAATGACTGGAACCTGAGTGCAAAGAAATGAAAACAGGGAAGATCTTTTCCTGGAGATCTAGAGGGAGATGAAGGGGAACTCTGAATGTGCCCGGTTGAGGAGGAGAAAACCAGAATCACTTACAAAAGACAGGACAGGTTCAGGGCGAGAAATTTACGCCTGAATGATTCTGGCACAAGAAGAAAATGAGCACCAGAGAGAGAAATTCTGTGTGTGTGTGTGTGTGTGTGTTCAAAAGGGGTCTCTGGGAGGTGCAGCAGGAAATTCCTGTGCCCCTTTTGACTGCTTTGGCCACTGATGATATTTACAAAGCAGATATTGGGATCAGTTTCCCATTTAGTTTTATCAGATGGATAGACTTTTCTTAGGGCTGGTTATTAAAAACAGCACAATCACTTAAAAATCACTTTAGTTTCCTCCTGCCCCTCTTCCACCACTCAGCAAGCCCAGGAGCTGTAGTAGCCGCAAGGGGGCTGGGGGTGGAGCAAGGTGAGGTTTTTTGGCTTTGCATAGTGATGAGTTCACTAGTTACTCCCTCATCTCTCTTCTGGTCGGCCCCTGGTAACCTCTGCCTGGGTTGCTGCACAGGAACCGTGAACCATGTCCACAGCTAGGGAGGAAACAAAAGAGAGTATTTCTTTTCCTGGTGGCTCTTATAACATTTTCTTATGACTCCATACAAATGCACTTTCATTCTTGAGCTGCATATTTATGTTTGCTGCTCTAAAGCAATTCAATTATGGTACAAGAGGTTAACACTACACAGCTCTGTCTAAATGAGAAATATGCCCTATGAGTGAGCTAAGACAACAGATGGAGCTGTGTACCTTGTAGAACAGAGTCGCTCTGGTTAGAATTATACTGTTTAGAGTGATACATTTGCATTGTATCCATATTTCATTCTATTATTTCAATATTATGTCTACCCATTCCACAGCAAAAATATACAATGCATTATTTCATGTCTTATAGGGATAGCTTATAAAAATCAGGCTGCTTCTTGCTCTATTCATAGTCGTCAAGTGTCAGATGATGGAAACCATTTTCCACTTGCAGAATGATCACTGTTAGTGTTTCCTGACAATCTCTTTAATCAAACAGGAGGAATGCTGCTTACTCTTAACATCACATTTGCTGTGTTGGAGTTATTGACATCCTTCTTGACTATATTATTGTAAGGCCCTATTGTGAAGGATTAACAGACACACCCAAGCATTTTGAACTGAAATTTGGCAAAAACATTTGTAATCCAGGACCAACCTTTATTTCCCAACCTGTAAATTCTGAGCAAAATAATCTGTTATAAATCTGAGGAGAAACTCAAGGTTTCTAACAGCTTTTCTGAATCGGTTGCTTGCTGCTGATATAAAGTCAGTGAAAGGATGTAGTTTACTGTACCAGACCTTTTTATTTTTTCTTATTTCACTCTCCCCAATTAATACCACCACACACACACACACACACAGAAATTAAAAAAACAAAAATAGAAATTAAACAAATATTAATGGTCTTATGAAATCAAGGAAAGTGAAGGGGTGAAGCAAAATTTTTCTCTCAGTTCCCTCTCTCAAATACCCCACATCTCCTGCATTTGCAGCACTGGCACTGACGTGTATGGGAGAGCAGCACGTGAAAGAAATGCCACCCAAATAAACACCATTGTCTAGGGGAAAGTCCCCTGGCTTCATCCGTTTAAATGTGACAATATTTCAATCTTCAAAGCAGTCATTATCACTTTAAAAGGTGTAGCAACAATCTAGGGGATTTCTCCTCATTCATACCCATGGACCTCTGGACACCTATGCAAAATGTAAATAAAACGAAGTGCAAAGGCAGCAGGCCCAATTTCATCTTATTTTACAATTGGCAAGTTGCTAAATGACATAAGTGTTGGTGAACATGAATTAGAACAGGTGGTTCCTTGTGGTACCCTAAATTTTCATGTCATCATCCAAGATACAGTAGCATAAAAAATACTAAAATTCAAACAAAAGAGCATGGACTATTTCAGTCTCTTCTTAAAACCAATTGACGTTTCTACTTTGCATTCTTTGGACTGTATTCTTAAATTCGCTTATTCTATGTACATGCACCTGTTTTCCCCATTATTCATCTATCACCAATGTGAACAAAATTCCTAAGTTATCGTTTTATATTTTAGCTTGTAAAATAAGCAAGTTCAATTTTTTTCACACTAGCTATGTTGGCTGATGTTTCCACTGTTATGTCTGACTGAGTGAAGAAAGTGGCAGACTGCTGATAGGAGCAGTCCATGTAAGTACACCTGCAGTTGTCATCAATGATTGAATGATAAGTTTTACAGCCTTGGCAACATGAGTAGAAAGACTAATCTCTACTGAGGAACACTCTGCAGTTACTGATTAGATATAGATTGGTCAGAGACACTAAGTATGAGTGAGTACATGATTAATAATAGAGTTCTAGGACAACTTATTGAAAGTTTTAATATCACTGTCAACACCGATAGGTTCAAAGAAGGGACTAAATGAACTCTTGGCTAATGTTCATATGCGAGGCATGCAATAAATTGATATTTTGAGTGGAAGTTTTGAGTTTGAATTATAAGTGTTTGTAAGATGGATATTTTTATTTGGACTGACTTGGACTACTTGTGTTGACTGGACCAGCTGCACTAATGTATCAGACTGCAGGAGGAAGGAGGCCTCCATATGGATGTGCTTGAAGGCAAATAAATGGCTGCAAGAAGAAAGCTGGGCCAGGCCAGACCAGACCAAATCTCTGCTACAATGATCCAGAATAGACCAGACTTGCCTGGAGAGCAGGGAACTAGACCACAATTGTCCAAAGAGAAGCCAGATGGTTGGAGAGGAGGAGCCAAAACACTCCTGTTGTGGATGCAGCTATAACAGCAAAACTGCACTTTATATCAGTACAGTACAACTGCTGCCCAGGAGCAAAACAAGCTGTATCAGTGAAAGCCCAGTTTTGCTGGTATAGCTAAATCCATACTAGGAGCTTCCGCTAGCACAGCTATGTTGGTCACCCCCCTGAAGAACATAGCTATGCTGGCAGAAGTCTGTAGTGTAGACCCAGCCTCTGGTGCTATAAATAAAGATATCTAGTGTGTAAATTATATGCCTTGTTCCTGAGGGAGGTCAAAATGCTTGCATAAAACATGTTCTGGGTTGAAGTTTAGCATAAACCATCTCAGTTGACCCTCAATATTTTTTTTTACTTTAAAATAATTTTTAATAAAAAAGAACAGGAGTACTTGTGGCACCTTATGGACTAACAAATGTATTTGAGCATAAGCTTTCATGGGCTAAAACTCACTTCATCGAATGCATGCAGTGGAAAATACAATAGACAGACAGACAGACAGACACCATGAAACAATGGATGTTACCATACACACTATAACGAGAGTGATCTGTTAAGGTGAGCTATTACCAGCAGGAGAGAAGAAAATAACAAAAAACTTTTTGTAGTGATAATCAAAATGGCCCATTTCCAGAAGGTGTGAGGAGCAGTAGGGGGAGGGGGAGGAAATAAACATGGGGAAATAGTTTTACTTTGTGTAATGACCCATCCACTCCCAGTCTTTATTCAAGCCTAATTTAATGGTGTCCATTTTGCAAATTAATTCCAATTCAGCAGTCTCTCGTTGGAGCCTGTTTTTGAAGTTTTTTTGTTGTAACATTGTGACTTTTAGGTCTGTAATCGAGTGACCAGGGAGGTTGAAGTGTTCTCCAACTGGTTTTTGCATGTTATATTTCTTGACGTCTGATTTGTGTCCATTTATTCTTTTACATAGAGACTGTCCAGTTTGGCCAATGTACAGGGCAGAGGGACATTGCTGGCACATGATGGCATATATAACATTGGTAGATTTGCAGGTGAATGAGCCTCTGATAATGTGGCTAATGTGATTAGGTCCTATGATGGTGTCCCCTGAATAGATATGTGGACAGAGTTGGCAATGGGCTTTGTTGCAAGGATAGGTTCCTGGGTTAGTATTTTTGTTGTGTGGTGTATGGTTGCTGGTGAGTATTTGTTTCAGGTTTGGGGGCTGTCTGTAAGCAAGGACTGGCCTGTCTCCCAAGATCTGAGAGAGTGATGGATCATCCTTCAGGATAGGTTGTAGATCCTTGATGATGTGCTGGAGAGGTTTTAGTTGGGGGCTGAAGGTGACGGCTAGTGGCGTTCTGTTACTTTCTTTATTGGGCCTGTCCTATAGTAGGTGACTTCTGGGCACTGTTTTGGCTCTGTCAATATTTTTCTTCACTTCAGCAGGTGGGTATTGTAGTTGAAAGAATGCTTGATAGAGATCTTGTAGGTGTTTGTCTGAGGGGTTGGAGCAAATGGATTGTATCATAGAGCTTGGCTGTAGACAATGGATTGTGTGGTGTGGTCTATATGAAAGCTGGAGGCATGTAGGTAAGTATAGTGGTCAGTAGGTTTCCGGTATAGGGTGATGTTTATGTGACCATCGCTTATTAATACTGTAGTATCCAGGAAGTGGATCTCTTGTGTGGACTGGTCCAAGCTGAGGTTGATGGTGGGGTGGAAATTGTTGAAATCATGGTGGAATTCCTCAAGGGCTTCTCTTCTATGGGTCCAGATGATGATGTCATCATCAATGTAGCCCAAATAGAGTAGGGGTGTTAGGGGACGAGAGCTGAGGAAGCGTTGTTCTAAGTCAGCCGACATTTTTATGGCTGTCTTAGAACAATGCTTCCTCAGCTCTACATTGATGACATCTTCAGATCTAGCATCACAAAATATTCTCAGTTCCAGTGGCATCCTTGGGTAGGTTTGGTTTTAAAGTGAGTCTTAGTTTTGTTGACCACAGAGCATAAATCCTGCTGCTATGAGGAGTTCCACTGACTTTGTATCTTAGACTCCAGTGGATCTATTCATGGCTGTAAGCACTGCACCCAGTAGTTAGAGTTTGCAGGGCACAGTTGTATAATTGTATTTTTGCCATATATCAGAATTGTATCTAACTGAGAACAATATTTTCAAATAAATAACATCTCCAGTTTCTGTCTTTGCACTTCTAAAAAGATTCTACCAGATTGACTTGAATGGACTAAATTGGCTTGATATGGCTAAAAGCACAACACTTAGGAAATAAAGGTGTTAATTTGTTATGGTGGCTGATGATTCTCCTGGGTACACAATCCCCCCATTCACATAAGGAAGCTAACTTCCCTTTGAAAGCCTGCCAGCACCTGTGTGAGTAATTCAATGTAATAGTTCCTTTAAGAACTCTTATGCTGGAGGTTTGGTGTCCTTGATCTCTGGGTACTAATACCACACCATTGAAACTGTTGTGTGCATTTGCCATGTTCCATTCAGGTTAAATGAAGGAACAATTAATTGCCTCTTTGTTTAGTGATACTGAAACAATGGTAGGCACCACTCAAACACTAGATTGAAAGCAAATGCAGGAGCTGGGAGTTGATTTGATTTCGGGTATGTGCAGCATGTATCTGTAGTAGAAGGCAGGACACAGTGATCCTCAGAAAAAGCCTAGAGAGCTTTTGGGGCAGAATGCTGACCGGAAAAAGGCTTAGAACGGTGAGTAAGGAAACTGCCTCCTGTTTGATTGCTACTGTGTTCAAGAAAACAGGACTTTTACCAGAAAAATATCCTGACTGTATCATCAGTTTCTCCCCCTAATAGAAATAACCCACAAGGTCCCAAATATTGGCTAACCACACAGGCTAAAAGGAAAGCAGTACGTATGAAGTCCCAGTTTCTCATGGGTAGGGTTGCCAACATTGTATTTCAAACATATGGAACTGTTTTCTTAGCACCCCTATGGGGGAGGAATACCCTGTACACATGGGGGCCAGGGGTGGGGTGTCCAGTACCACAGGGGTCGGGGTACTAACCATGTGGCAGTTGAGGAAACCTTCCGCTCCCTGCAGCAGTCAGGTGGTCTTGGCTGCTGGAACTGGGGTGACCAGACAGCAAATGTGAAAAATTGTATGGGGGTGGGGGGTAATAGGAGCCTATATAAGAAAAAGACCCCAAAACTGGGACTGTCCCTATAAAATCGGGACACCTGGTCACCCTAGCCGGGACCCAGCTCTGGAGGTGAACAGGACAGCACTGAAGGGCCAGGGTGGGGAGTGGAAAGATGCACTCATGAGTACTGGCCCCCTGCTGACTCCAGCCCTTGACTGTGGCCCCAGCTGCAGTGGAGCTGCAACAATTTTTATAAGGGAAGCGCTGAAAGCGGAAACCATGTATTTGAGTTGTTATTACTACTTCAAGCCAGGGGGTGTGGCAGCACCCTGAGCACTCAAGCCTGGCTGCTTTTCCTGTCAGACTCAGTTCTGACTGGCAGGGCAAGTGGACAGGGCTGTGAACCCTGGAGCTGCGCTGAAGGGCCAGGATGAGGAAGGGGCTCTGCGTGGCAGAGGGGTCAGTACCCCTGAGGTGTAGCCTCCCCACTCGCAGAGTCTAACATCTCCAGCAGAGGAGCATAACTGCTGATTGGTGGCTGCTGCAGCTGCAGCAGCTGGGGAGGGAGGCAGGCAAGGAGCCTGGTCCTGGCAACTGAGACTACCTGCACAAAGCCCTGTCTTCCTCCTCAGCTGGACACAGCCCCCTCCCGACTGCAACCTTTCAGTATGGCCCCATCAGGTGTTTGCGCCCCATGGTCTGGGAACCTCTGTGCTATAGGTACATAGGTTCAGTAAATCATGGGACCAATTCTGCATTACTACATTGTCTAATTTTACAAAGGTTCTCTCATTGGAAGGTAAGGTAATAATAAAACCGGCTTTGTATGATGATAATATTTGTAATATGTTGAAATACGGGATAAAAGTCGTCCCATGCTGATTTAGTATGGGACAGGCAATTTTCTATTTAAAGGAGGGATATGCCTTATAATATGGGTAGAGTTACCATATTTGAGGTTCCCAAAAAGAGGACACTTCTGGAGGGTGAGTGAGGCTTATGGAGATACAGTTAGGGTGTGCTGGAGGGCTGTGTGTGCAATAGAAGAATATTTTGGGGGTACTGGAGTGGGATCTGGGTGGTGATGGAGGGGTGTATGTACAGGGAGGGGAAAACTGGGGGTGTGCTGGAGGGGAAACCTGGCGCCTCACTCTTGAGGTGAGGGGGCAGGGTTGCTCCTTGTCACAGTGACAGGATGGTCGGTGCAGACCCACGACTCAGTGACAGCTGTCAGTGCCTCCCTGCAGGGCTCTCCCCCACCCCAGGGGAGGGAGCTGGGACTGGGTGGGCAGAATCCAGCAGCTGCAAGGGACCAATCAGATGGGGATGTAGGAGAGGGACCAATCAGAGCGGATCAATCTTTCTGAGCAGCAACATCTGCTTGCAAACAACCTGGACATTGCCACATTTTTGATCCTCTCTCTGTCCTCTCTCTGGGCAGATTTTTCAAAAATGAGGCAATGTCCAGGAAAACACAGATGTATGGTAACCCTGAATACAGGACTGTTGGCAACCTACCCAGGTGTGTAGTCCTGAATGGGCAACTACTGGAATGCCCCAGCTAGTGTGGGAAGGAACGCCTCTGCCAGCATAACCTCACATGCACACTGTGCTGGGGATGCTATTTTGCTCTACAAAATGGCCTCTTCCATGCATCGTGATCTTGCATGTCTGGTGCATGCCAGGTCATAGTGTGCAGATGACTGCCATTTGGTAGAGCAAAATGGATTCTCCATGTAGTGTGAGCTCGCATGCATGGGGCATGCAAGGACACACTGTGTGGAGGATGCCATTTTGAGAACAAAATGACAGCCTCCATGTGACAAAAGTGACTGTTTGCTGTTCCGGTGCAATCCAGCCCCACTACAGCACAGCAGTTACCATAGTAATGAAACCACTGTGATAGGGTCACTTCTGAGTTCATAACAAACCACTGCTGGGTTCCCCAAAATGGTTTTATTTGGCTGTCACCCTCTTAAGGTAGGGCACAGCCAGCGGCACTTTTATTCTCCAGAAATAGGTACGTCTGCGTAGACTGTCGGTCCTTCATCAGTTAAGACTCAGCTGATCACAGCACGTCTTCCAATCTTCTCTCGCTCTGGCCATCCTTCGCCATGCTTGTCCATATCTCCTTGTTAGGAAATCATCCCTCCTCTTTGGAGGCCGACCGCATGGCCGTTTCAGTTCTCACGGATACCACTCAGGTATAGCTGCAGTCCATCTGTTGTCACTGAGTCGGGCCACATGTCCTGCCCACTGCATTTTGCTGAGCCTGCTTTCAACAACAACATCTCGCACTCCAGACTGCTGCCTAATTATTTAATTGGGGAAGTGATCGTGAAGCGAAATGCCCAAAAATGTTCATTCTATTGCCCTCTGTGTGACAGACAGTTGATGTTCTTCAGTCTTCATCAGCGATCATGTTTCGCTGCCATATAGCATCACTGGAAGCACAGTTGAGTTAAAAAGGTTCACACGAGTTGTTTTGCTGATCTTTCCTTGGAGGATGTCCCTGATATCGTTGAATGCACACCATCCAGCTTTTTTTCTGAGAGACTGTTTGCCTTTGTGATTGTGGTGCTTGTTGACTTCCTGGCCCAAATAAACGTATTTGTCGACCTCTTGGATCTGCTCTCCTCCAAGAGTTATTTGGGTTCTTGGCAGAACATTTGATCTCATATATTTCATTTTCGACTGGTTCATTTTTAATCCGATGACTACTTTTCGCGTTCAGTTCTTTAAGCACTCTCTCAAGCTGGACTGTATTTTCGGCTATCAGCACTATATCATCTGCGAACCTGAGATGGTTTAGCTGCTCACCATTGACATTAATCCTGCCTTTCAGCTCTGCTTGTTGAAAGACCAATTCAAGACAGGCTGTGAATAATTTTGGTGAAACTGTATTTCCTTGTTTCACACCTTTCTCGATGGGGATTCGGAGGGGAGTATCGAACAGTGATATATCCGTTCTGCAGCCAGAGTTCGCTTCCTTTAATAATGTGATATATTTTGCGCTGATGCCTTGTTCTGAAAGAGCTTCAAGAATGGCGTTGGTCTCCACACTATCAAACGCCTTCTCATAGTCCATGAAGGCAATGCACAAAGGGAACTTGTATTCCCTTGAACGCGTATAGTAGTTGGTTTGAGTGAAAATGTGGTCTATTGTGCTGTAATTTCTTCGAAAACCGGCCTGCTTTCTAGGTTGCTGTTCATCCAGGTTTCGCGACAATCGATTTGTTATTATTTTAGTGAACAACTTATAGACATGCGAAAGCAGGCAGATCGGGTGATAGTTCTTTAGATTTTCTCAATCGCCTTTCTTATGCTGCACGATGGTATTGGACTCTTTCTAATTGGATGGTATCTTCTGCATTTCCAGGTAATGGCTGAACCTTTGGGCGAGAGCTTTCCAGAGCTCCTGACCTCCCGCCTTAAGCACTTCTGCTGTCAGACCGTCCTTGCCTGGAGCCTTCCCCTCTTTCATTTGATGGACTGCGTGACGGACTTTGCTGATGAGAACCGGGAGTATGTGTTCATCGGTTTGTTGAAGTGATGGCATTGGGACGTCTATACGGGATGCAAAGAGCTGGGTATAGAAATCCCTGCAGATTGCCTCTATCTCTGTTTGATTGGTTACTGATTCTCCATCCTTGTTCTTCAAAGCCAATAATGATGACCTATACAATGCCAGTTCCCGTTTGCATTTTTTGAGACTTATGATCTTCAGCAGCCTTTAGGAGCTTCTCGGTTCAAAATTTCTTGAAGTCTTCCTTCAGCTTCATTCGTATGAGCTTGCAGAGAAGGGAGTACTCAAGCCTGTCACTGCCATTTTTTTTCATTTTCCTCCTCTTCTCCAATAAGGTCTTTGTATTCTCCGAGATTCTTCCACTAGCTCTTTTTGATCTTTCACGCTCAGCTGATTTCATGCACTGTTCCAGTCTCTTGCTGAAGTTCTCATAATTGTTGTCACAGTCATCCAGGAGGCTCCAGTCTTCCCTGAAGGGAAGACACATTGTGCAGGATATTTCGGTAGTGCCATCATTTAACATCGGTAGTGATCATCGCCTACTGAGAGCCAGACTCATGTTCACTGTTAGGGTGGAGATAAAGGCCCTGTGTATGGCGAACACAAGGCACCAACCGGTAGCTTTCACCGAGGAAATCCTGAAGGAAATATTTCCACAGGTAAGTCACTGCTAGTAAATCCAGGACAATGGCCCCACATCAGGCTTACCTTCCCTCAGGAAGGCTGTGGCAGGCAGCAGTCTCTAGTCAGTTCCTGTTCCTTGCCATACTTCTCTCACATAGTGAGAGCTGAGGCCCACCATCCCTCCCAGCTAGCCTCACACTGCACAGGGCTCTACCCTTTTAACTCCTGCCTCCAAGCCTAACCTACTGCAGAGTAGGGCTGATTGCACCTACTGCAGCTCATTAACCCTTTCCTGGCAAATATGGGGCTTATGCACCCCATCACAATACTCCCAATTATTAACATATTTGTCCTATCAACACTCCTGCAAGGTAGGTAAGTGTTATTGTACAGATAGTGAACTGAGGCACAGACAGACAAAGTGATATGCTCAAGACCACACAGGAAGTCTCTGGTGGAACAGGAAATTGAACCCTGGTCTCCTAGGCTCTAGGCTGGCAGCCTAACCAGCAGACCAACCTTCCTCTTAAATGAGCTGTTTACATAAGTAAAGTTATTTATGCACATGAGTATCTGCATGATTGATGTCTGTATTTGTAGTGAATCAGCCACTTCATGCATTCATTTCTAGTAGTGTATTTTCTGACAACTGATTTCAGGTACTCTCTAAAACTACATTCTGTCTCTTAGCAACAGGAGATGTGCTGAACAAGAAAAGGGTCACCAGCAGCTTCACACCATCACCCCTCCACTACCAAAAAGAGGAGTGAGTGGTTTTAAAACTAGGAAGGTAATTAAAATCAAAGCAGACTTCTTAAGTAGCACAAAGAATCTGTAAATCTATTACTTGTCAACAGAACATCTTGAGAGCTTTTCATTTTTCATATTCAGGATAAATACATTTTTGAAACCTGTTGATTCACTGATGCATACATTTTAAGGCCACAAGGGACCATTAGATCATCTAGTCTGATCTCTTCTATACCAGAAGCCAGAGAATTTCATCAGTTACCCCTGCACTGAGCCCAATACATTCTGTTGAATAAATATTTGGCTATAGCATATCTTCCAGAAAGGCATCCAGTACTCTTGACCTGAAGACATTCATACATGGAGAATCTACCTCTTCCCCTGGTAGTTTGTTCCAAAAGTTCATCACCCTCACTGTTAAAAATATGTGCCTTGTTTCTAATTTGCATTTGTCTGGCTTCAGCATCCAGCCATTTGTTCTTCTGCTTTTCTCTGCCAGATTCAAAAGTCATTTTGGGTATGTTCCCTCCATGAAGGGATTTGTACACTGTAATCAAGTCACCCCTCAATCTTCTTTTTGATAAACTAAACAGATTGAGTCCTTTAAATCTCTCCAGTTAATATGCCACAATTTTGGGTGCGTGGGTGTGTGTGGTTAATTATGAGGGGATCAGCTACACGGAAATAAACATGACGGGAGAGGGGACAGGGCAGGGGTGGAGTGCAGCTGAGGTGAAAAGACTGTGAGGGAGATGGAGTGTTGGAGCAAACCATCAATCAGCACAGGGCAGAGAAAGTTGAGTCAAAACTGTAGGAATCTCTCTGATGTCATCAGTTTACTAACTTTGGCAGAAGAAGCATATAAGAAGGATCCCTTTTTGAGTTTATGCTTTAACGCATAATTTTTTTCAGGCTTCTCTAGCCAAAGCCCACAGTGCCTGCAAACTCCAAACTTATTGATTCCCATAAAAGCCCATAGTTAGGCCACGCTTCCGATTTTACATTTAGGCGAATTATTCTTTGTCAGGCTCAGAACGCAACTTTTCTCTGCAAGGAAATGCCAACAGAATAGTCAAATTCTAGCCATTACTTCTTGAGTCCCCAGCTCTGGGGAACAGGGAGTTGGGGGAAAGGCACGAGAGACACTCATGCTTTGAGCAGAATGAGAGGGTGAGCAGAGCTGTTCAGGAGGCCGGGGATGAGGTGGAGTCCAGTCCATCTGTGCTGAGGCATCGGCCCATGAAAGCCCCCCTCCAGCACTGCTGTGTCAGTGTCCCAGGAAGTGCAGGCACCAGGGCAACACTTCAAATGCGGGGCTCTCTTCACCAGCCCTCATCTCTACCATACGCTGACTCAAACCTCTGCTTCGCCCACTTTGCCCTTTAACTGCTGCTTCTATGGGGTAGGCAGCTCTGTGGAGAACATTGGGTGAGCATGTGGCAGAGCATGGGAGGAACAGTGACCAATGAGGCCATAATGAGGATGCAGTGGGGCAAAGAGGAAGGGTCTCAGTTCTGCTGAGTGCTGAGCTTCCTCAACTCCTATTGTTATTTTAATATTTAATTTATTGTGTGTTAAGTGCTGACAAACTATAAAAGAGATATCAAGACAGTTCAAGCTCCAGAGATCTTACATGTTAGTAGGCAGACAAAGAAGGATGAGACGTACTGGAAAATACTGCAGGAAGGATTTGTCTTAGATCATTTATAGCCTCTCTTCTTAATTTGTATTCTTAGTATTTGATGTCTGTGGGGACTGAGGGTGCTCAGCATCTGACAGGATCGGGTTGATGTTGCCTGAGAAGCTCATAGACTTTAAGGCCCGAAGGGCCCATTGTGATAATCTAGTCTGACCGGCACATCTCAGACCACAGAGCCTCTCCCACCTGATCTTGTAATAGACCCCTACCCTCTGGCTGAGTTACTGAAGTCCTCATATCATGACTGAAAGTTACAGAGAATCCTCCATTTACTCTAGTTTAAATCCGCAAATGACCCATGCCCCCTCTCTGCCAATCTGACCTGGGGGAAAATTCCTTCCTGACTCCAGATATGGTGATTTGTTGGACCCTGAGCATGTCAGCAAGACCTAGCAGCCAGACACCTGGGAAAGAATTCTCTGTAGTAACTCAGAGTATCCCATCTAGTGTCCCATCACCAGCCATTGGAGATATTTGCTACTAACAGTCGCAAATGGGCCACATATCATTGTCGGCCATCTCATCATACCATCTCCTCCATAAAAATATCAAGTTCAATTTTGAAGCTAATCAGGTTTTTGCCCCCTTTGCTCCCCTTGGAAGGCTGTTCCAGACCTTCACTCCTTTAATGATTAGAAACCTTCATCCAATTTCAAGCCTAAACTTGTTGATGGCCAGTTTATATCCATTTGTTCTTGTGTCAGTGTTGGTGCATGACTTAAATGATTCCTCTTTCTCCCTGGTATTTATCCCTCTGATGTATTTATAGAGAGGAATCCTATCTCCCCTCAGCCTTCTTTCAGTTTCGCTAAACAAGCCAAGCTCCTTGAGTCTCCTCTCATAAGGTAGGCTTCCACTCCTCTGAACATCCTAGCAGCCCTTCTCTGCATCTGTTCCAGTTTGAACTCATCTTTCTTAAGCATGGAAGAGCAGAATTGGTGATGGGGGTCTCATCAGTGCCTTGTATAATGGTACTAACACTTCCATGTCTCTACTGGAAATACCTTGCCTGATGCATCCACCTTTTTTACAGCTGCATCACATTGCTGTCTCAGTCATCCTGTGATCAACCAATTCACCCAGGTCTTTCTCCTCCTCTGTCACTTCCCAGTTTATGGCAAACATTCTTGTTGTTAGTCTCTAAGTGTGTGACTTTGCTCTATTGAATTTCATCCCATTTCTATTACTCCAGCTTACAAGATACTCCAGATCTTCATGCCTGATATTCCAGTCTTCCTCCATATTGGCGATATCTCCCAACATTGTGTCATCCACAAATTTTATTAGCACACTCCCACTTTTTGTGCCAAGGTCAGTAATAAAAAGATTAAATAAGATTGGTCCCAAAACCCATCCCTGAGGAACTCCACTATTAACCTCGCTGTAGCCTGACAGTTCATTTTTCAGGATGACCCGTTGTAGTCTCCCCTTTAACCAGTTCCTTATCCACCTTTCAATCCTGATATTAATCCCCATCTTCTCCAATTTAGCTAATAATTTCCCCATGTGGAACTGTATCAAATGCCTTACTGAAATCCAGGTAAATTAGATCTCCATAGATCAGATTTCCTTTGTCTAGAAAATCAGTTACCTTCTCAAAGAAAGAGATCAGATTGGTCTGGCATGATCTACCTTTTGTATTTTAACCCAATTACTGTTTATCCCTAGGTCATTAACTACTTTCTCTTTCAAAAATTGTTCCAAGACTGCGTACAACTGAGGTCAAACTAATGGGGCTCTAGTTTCCTGGATCGTTTTTTTCCCTTTCTTAAAAATACGTATTTTATTAGCAATTCTCCACTTATAGGATACGACCCCTGAGCTTATAGACCAAATGGACTAATGCTTGAAAACTTTGAGGAATTTGTTCATCATAGGACTGAAACTTTACAGTAGCTTCCTTGGGAACAAGACACTTAGGAAACTGCAGATGCAGGATGTGTAATCTATATACGCTTCTCCGCAGTCATTTCCCTGGCAATCTGAAAATGCCATGGGGCAGATCCTAGCTGGTGTAAATTTGATGGAACTAAGACAGTTTACACCAGGTTAGCCGCTCAGCCAGTGCAAATTGGCCAATTTATACCAGCTGATGTGCTGGCCACCACATTGCGATGGTTGTGCTAGAATGAACAGCCTGCTCTAGGATGGAAAATAAAACAATTTTTGCTTTCTTCTTTTGAGGAGAAAATCTTTGTTAGTAGCACATCAATAAACATTATATCCAGCTGGCTGGGTATTAAAATTATGCAAATACTTCATATTTTTACGTAAAAATAACCCCAAAATGAGTACATTATCTTCTGTTTTATAATAATTTTTTTTTACATTTGCATCTGTGCCCACAGAATATGCATAAACAGGAAGAAATTGTGAGACACTTATTTTTAGCTTTGTTTTTAACAGTGCAGAAAATACAAGGTAAAGAACAAGTACCAAACATAGCCTATATACAGTTACCAAATGCAGTTATTACTACTATAGATGGAGCTAAGGAACGTGTATGAAGGATGAACAACCCTAAGTGGTGGAAGTTACAAATCTAATATTACAATATTAAACTCTTAAATACCACATAGTCTAGTCTCAGATATTTGATGTGTGGTTAGTTCTGCGTCTATGTATAATTTTAAAGCAAAACCAAAAACGAGCTTGGTGAGCCTAGACAAATACCTTGAAGTACATGAGCTTTTTCCAAGCTCGGCCAACTTGTTTTTTCTGGGTTGTACAGTAACTTAGTTTAGTAAGTTAGCTACACCACAGGAAATGTATTAATCCATGGAAAAATCTAAAGAGTGCCAAGATTGTTTGATGTGATAATCTTTCTCTCAACTTTTGTGAGCACTGCTTATGTCTTGCTTTTACTTAGACAGGGGTTTTGGTTGTTATTTGTGTAAGCACCGTGGCCTGAAACTCTTCTGCGTAAGGAGCTCTCTGCTCCCATCTGTTGGTGAACAGGAGAAAGAGTGGCCACAGACAGAGCAGCTTACTCTGCATAAACTATTTATCCACAACTCCAGATGGACAGAAGCTCTGGAGGAGAAGGGGCTCTCTAGCTGCTATCTAGTGATAGTGAACAGGGGAAAGTATGGCTACAGAGAGCTTCATTTGCATAAGCTTTCTACCCAGAATTCCTCTAATAAGACTTAGGAGGCAGTGTCGCCTACTGGATGGAACACTTGATTGGGATCCAAAAACCTGCATTCTGTTCCTAGCTCTGCCGTTGGCCTGCTCAGTGACCTTGGGCAAGTCACTTCTCTCTCTACCTCAGATTCCCTACCTGTAAAATAGGCATAATGATACGGACATCCTTTGTAAAGCACTTTGAGATCTATGGCTGACAAGTGCCATATAAGAGCTGGGTGTTATAATAAATGTACACAACTTGACCTTGTTTGGGTGGTGGAATTGAACCAGAACTGTCCTCTGCTAATAATTCCACATCTTCTTGATGGTAGTTATTATGCTTGGAGGAGTAATATTATGTCAGTGTTATGGCAAGTAGTGGATTCCCAGTGGCAAGGACTCTGCTCAAGGCCCTATATGCTACTGGTTCCCCTCCACTGAGGATCCTGTGTGGTTGGGAGGATTCTTTGATGATGGAGAGAACAGCAGCAGAGATGAATGAACTCTGGTACGGCTATTCCTATCCAACCACTAAACAAAGCTGTTTGGACCTTTAGCCCTTGTTGTTTCTGAAAACACCAGGAAGAAGGGTTATGTTACTTTCTCATCATTTTGTGTTTTCCAACCCTATCTTTTGTAAAACATCCTGCTTACTAGAGCTGAGTAAACAATTCATAACAAGTAATTTATATGGCACACTTAGTTTCTTTTTTTCTGTTTCTAGATTGTCCATGAGTAGTTGGCAGCTATTCTTTAAAGTGCATTTGCTACTAGGAATTACCTATGAATAGCTTCTGACACTAATTCTTGGTCCATAGTTTTTTCATGAACAGTTCATTACATCTGTTTGATTTTTCAGAATTTAAAATGTATTGGTAAGTTTTAATTGGACAAGATTAGTCATATGGTATTATTTCTGGTTCCCAGACTGAATAAACATGGGATCAGTTTAGTGGATTGAATATCTTCATTTAAGGTTCAAAATTTCAATGCCAATATTCTCTAATATTAGATGAAAATTTTTCAATGAACACTCCTGCCCATAAAAGAGTTTCCTGCAAAAATAGTTGCCAAATATTTTCATACGTGGACAACTTAAGAGAATGATTCTCTCATAGTCCATGTCATCTGCTAATTCCACGTCTTCTTGATGGTAGCTATCATGCATGGAGAAATTTATATATCAATATTAAGGCAAGATTAAAATAAACTTGCTTTCAGGGATGGGGGAATGGGGAGTGTGGGAGCAGTAGGAGATAATGCAATAAAAACATTATGGGGCTGGTCTATGTTTCTGGCCCCTTAACTTGTTCTTAAGCGAGTAGTTGTGTGTGTGCAGGCTGGGTGGGGCTCTGCAGCTGCTGAGGGTGGAGGTGAGAGTGGGACCCAGAGGGGCTGGAACAGCTGTCAGGGAGCACGTATGAACCAGCGTGATTGGACTGGATCTGGGAACATAGGTGTCGTTTGGGGGGGGGTAGGGTGGCATGGCCCCCCGAATTGCAAGCTTCAGACAGGCATGGAATTTGCCTCCCTACGCATGGTCCCAGTGGGGCTGGAACAATTTTTATAGTAGAGGTGCTGAAATTGAACAAAACTGTAAACCCTGTATATGATGGAATTGCCACATCCCCAGCACTCCTAGTTCCAGCACCCCTGCACAGCCCCATTGGCCTGACTGGAGCTTCCTTCCTAAATAGAGAAGTCAAACTACCCCTGTATTGGGAGCACCTGTCCCCAGTAACAGAGATGTGAATCACCAGGACCCCTCTTCCCAGCCTGGAGCTGCCTCCTCCACCCGTAGCCAAGACTCAGTAGCTTCATATGCTCCCCTGCATAGAACCCACCCGGATTCCCTTTTCTATTGCTGATACCCCAACTTCCCCTGTCTGTCACTGACTCACCCTATTCCTCATGCAGAGCATCCACCCAGCCCCCCTGACTCCCCAAACTCCTTATGCAGAGCACCCACCTCCTGCTCCCCCTGGTCAGTACGTTTAGGTTTCAGTATGGATCACCGCCTCCACTGAAGAAGAAGATAGCTGCTATATACAGGGTCCCTGGCTGGGAACTGGAGTAGAGGGTGGGCCTGGGTGTCCCCCTCCCCACACACACCCTCCCTTAGCCACTGGGGGAAGAGGTGTGGACAATGAGGCACCCCAGAGGAGGGAACTGAACTATAGTAGCCCAGCTGGAAAGCTGTAGCCAGGAAGCCCCAAGAGGGTGAAGACATTGTCTCCAGAGGAGGGACAATCAGAAAGTGTGTGTGCAGGCATGCATTTGGCCAAGAGGGTGCTCACAAGAGGTGAATACACCCCATTACAGCATCTTAAAGTGTGTTCAGTGAGTCACAGGAGTAAGAAAAGATACCTCAAAGATCACTCAGTCCAAATACAGACATGACACAAGTGAGTGTCTTTAGCAGACAAAAGAGAAGGGCCTGGGGAAAGAAGCAGAAGGCCAAAGTTTGCAGTAATAAGAACACATTAAGAAACACATCGGAACAGACTTGATGAACCCATGTAATAGGGGGTCTGCCTCTGGGCTGCCTCCACCCCTGGGTTGGTGGAATTTTATCCCGGATGTTACAAGCCACCCGGAGAACAGCATTGGCTGGAATGTCTTGTGGTGTTGTGGCTATCTGCTGTGTCTCTTTATCTAAGTCATGCTGCTATTCTAATTCCCTGGGCCACTTCCCCGTGACCCTGTACCATTTTCACCCTTACCTCAGGCCCTTGTCCTGATGGAGTCCCCTCAACCAACTCAGGGCTCCTTCTCGCTCTCCCTGGCTTCTGGCAGCAAGGTCCTGTAGCTGTGTCAGCCAGTCACACACCATCCACACTCCTTCAGTTCCAGCAAGGAAATGAACTCCCCTCTGCCCCTGCAGCTCTTCTTATACTAGGCTGCTGGGCCCTGATTGGCTGTGTCCCACACAGTCACTCTAGGCAGCTTGGAGGACCCTCTCTACTGCCCTCTTTTGGCACGGGGTGTGGAAGGGCCACAAGGCCCTCCAGCAGGGGGCCTCAGAGGGTCTGGTATACCCTGTCACCGATACTTAAAAATAAAATAAAGTCTCTCTCTTTCCCTCCTTGTTCATTTCTTTAACTTTGTCATAGTTATGAAATATTCATATCTCACAAACATCACAGCATGCCCTTTAATTCACCCATTCCAAGAGCTGCATGAAAGGAAACTTTGCCTACCGAAGAGATTGATTTATTAGTCGTTGATTGATGGGGCCTTGCCTGGCCAGTCTTAGGAGCCTCAAGATGGCTATCTGACATCTGGATAGCAACTCATCCCTTGAACACCTTGTTTTTCTTCTTGCACCATCAAAAAATTAATTCTCCTGAAGCTAAAGTATTCAAACATGATTTGACAACATGAGTAAGAGTACTTCAAGCATGAAAACTACTGTGATAGAGAACTGATTTTTAACAATACAGAGAAGCTGTAAACAACTTCATTGCACACATCAAAATGGTTTACTTGTCTAAAATTATTCCATGTTTTGGAAATGAATTCCCATTAGAATTATCTGGATTTCATGAGACAGAATGCCATAGAACAAACTGGCAATATACAGCATAAATTGGTGTCTGTTTTGGCCCCTTGGTAGTGCATGGGTAATTGGAATGGCAGTATACTAATTTTTGAAACACAGTTGCCTTAAAAGGTGAAAATGAAGATGTACAGGGAATCCAAGATCAAAATGAATAATACAAGCAATCAAGAAAGTTATGGCTTAAGCCAGGCAGACTGATTTAAAAGAGGAACACTTCTGGAGGCTTAAGAACCATTTCTTATGTGTTCATACACATTTGGTTGTTCCAAATGGAAAAAGGCTCCAAGGCAGATACCTTTGCATCTTTTTGCAAGCCCAGTGGCCAGAGGCTCCAAAGGGAAGAGAGCTCTTTAGTCCATCTATTGATGAAAAGGTGAAAGCATTGCCACAGAGAACTGCATAGGTTACCTACCACAATTCCTCTAGTGACACTTCGGGGAGCCACCATAACTATACATGAACTTGGATATTGGGGGTAATGCTATCTAGGTTTCCTGTAGAAATAACTTCAGAGATGTGGATATTAAATAGTAAGTATTTTACTGTGAAATTCATTTACTCGCAGATTGTATCAGATTTTCCTCAGTAACAACTGACCCAGATAGAATTTGCACTTTGGCCTCTTTCACTGTTTCAAAGAGCCTGGAGCTTAACCCCCCTACCCCAAAACATTAAGAAGCACATGGAATTGTCTTTACAAATCACAAATGATTTCCTGTTTTATCTTTGTTGCTAGAGTTAAACAAGACGTTCTGAATACTTCACATATCCTATTGAAGTTGGTGGATAACACACATGCTTCATCTTCCTCTGTGATGAGGATTGCAGGTGGGTGTCTTCCAAGAGACAAAAAGTCACACTCGGGATGCCACTTGTTTGGGCATCAGAACATAAAATGATAAGTTAATACACAGCAACGTGGTTGTTAAAAGGTGAAATGTAACTCTTCTTTGCAGGTCAGATGCCTGTAATCACTGCAGATAATGGATCACACTGCTGCCAATCCTCTCTCTTTGCTCTTTTCAAACTGCTGCCTTCAGTTTGGTTTTGCAGTGTTCAAAATATTTCACTTTCAATGTAGACACTCCTAGGACTGTATGTATCACAGGCAAGGAAGTGGATTTTGACTGGAGAGAGTTTATTTAGAAAAGGTCAACAGCATAATTAGCCAAATTGTGTACAGACTTGGAAGCAGTAGGGTTGCATGGTCTAAGACTCTGACTCAGCAAAGCATTTAAGCACTTACTTAGCTTTAAGCAAGTGCTTTCCTGAATCAATTCCTGAGTCAACCCATAATTTAGCTCAGTTTATTTTATTTTTCCATTTTGTTAAGAAAATGTATATCCTGTTTAGAACTTTGGTGTGTAACCCTGCAAAACAATAAACAAACCAATAAATAAAATTAAAGCCCTGATGTCGATGGGAGTAACATCATGAATATGAGCTACTTTTGTAAGGAAGGATTTATCTGGATAGGGCTGTTCTTGATATCCTGATTTTACAGACGCTAAAAGGAAGTGAGAGAAGATACTGAAGTCTTTTTACTACCACTAAGTTCAGTTTGTGAATAAAAAAAACTGGCTCAGGTTTTAGCTTTCACAGAATGTTTGAGAAGCATGTATTCCATGCTATTAAAAGTGACCGAATCTTGAAAGTTTATATCAATTTCATGTAAATTTGAATAACTCAGGACTTGAACTCAAGTTACAACAGACCATTTTAAAGGGATTTTTGGATTCAAGGATAATCTTGTTTATATAATCTCTTCCAGTTTGATTACACATGGATTTAGAAAAACCTTTAACTTGTTCAGCACGCTCTCTCTCACTCTGTCATGTATTTTTAATGTGATTGTCCTGTTTCTTGTTCTGCAGACTATAATTGCATTTTAATTAGAGAGGGGCTCAAGATGAAGAAATGTGGATCCAAATGTTGAGCACTTATGGTAAGGTCTGAAGCTTTGTTTTGGCTTATTTGCAAAACTGTGGCAATCTGGATTCAGATTTCCCATAACCCAACATTTCTTGGGTACTTAAATCTGATGTGTGGATTTGGGCCCATTTCTAATATTAAAAGAGAACAAACAGAACTAAAATATTTAAGGACAATGAGCTACCGAAAAGCAAGTTATGAGCCCACTATTAATTTTTATGACTTTTCTATAAAAAGAAAGGTTTTTTTTAAATTATCACAACTGTTCCCCTATTTTTGTCTATCTCATGCCTATATTATCCTTTCCCCGTATCTCTCAATTTGTGGAAGAATACCCGAAAAAAAAGGTTTTGGAAGCATCGGCACATTTTTCATCAACATTTTATTGTGAGAACACAGTGAGGCTTTGTATTACAGCGTGAAAAATATCTCTCTAAAACATCATTTTCCAATGGAACTTCTATGGCCTGCATAATATGATATTTTTTCCTTGTCCTTTGCTGTCAATGAAATAAACTATTTTTTCTTTCCACAAAACAAAACTCAAAACAAGAATGTCTCAAATATCAAGAATAATAGCCAGTGAAGTCCCTTCTGGCCCCAACTTCTATTGAAAAATAATTGAATGAATTGGTGATACTGACATTGCCTCTGGCCTGCCACCAGGAGTGATTCTGTGGTCCCTTCTCGACCAGGGCTCAGCCCTGTAAGCACCTGATGAAACTCATACACAGTATTTGGGTTGACTCTGAGTAGGAGTATGGCAATCAACAATGGAGCATGCAACAGTGAATGCTCTTCAGGACAGAGAACTGTGTATGTCCAGTGCCTAATGGGGACTCTATCCTGATTGGGCCTTTTAGTTATTAAAACAAACAATCCTGCAGCTGCTCACACTCTCCTACCATCTGACTGCCAGGAGAATGGAGGGAGGGCTTTAAATATGGAGTAGAATAATGCTTCTTCACCCTGCTGTTTTGGTGGTGAAGGGGAAGCACAAAGGGAGCAGTAAATGGAAACAGCTCACTGGTTCCTCTTCTCTCTTTCTCTCTGAGGAAGTGTTTTTCCTTTGTTCCATTGGGGCACTTTTATCTTAGGTAGCTTTACTAGCTAATAACAAATCTTGTGTTGAAACAAACCCTTTGGTAAATACAATACCACATGGCAGGGTGTTCCATCCGCCACTGAGTTCACACATTACGTGTTGTGAGGCACAAGACAGCACCTCTACATACTCAAGGCGTGTATATACTGGGTGATGAATCCAGATGCTATGTGTTATTGCGTGCTTACGGCAGTTAAAAAAGAGGTTGTCTCAGATTCCCCTTGGCTGCAGGGCAAGTGCTGACAGGGAATGGGAGACAATATAGAGGGAAAGTGTGGTCTGCAATAAAGAGTTCTGTGACAGTCCTGTGACTTCAGGTACACAGTTACTGTTTTGGGACAGAAATATAGCAAAGGACAGTCCATGCTCCAAACACCTGCAGACAAGCAGAAACCCTGTTTCTTGGAGTGGGGCGAGGAGTGGTAATGATTCAATATAAATAACTCAGGACCTGGGAGGAGCTCAGGTCCATTTATGATGCTACTGATCTGGCAGAGGAAAAGTACCAATCTTCTGCATATGTCAATCTTTGTGTACCAAGCAAAAGGATATTTTTAGTACAGAAAGGTGACATCTCTTACTGATTACCTGCACAATACCACAATACTTCACTGGTACTGTCTTTATTAATATTCTGGACATTGGCTAATGCTGTGCCTTCACCTCGTAAAGTGTCACCTATTCTCTCATTTATTTGAAATGGCACTTTCTGCAACATGAGGGTCATCAGAGGTGATGGAGGCCTTCCAACCAACTATGGCTTGATCCTGCAAGATGCTCTGCATGGACAGCTCCCTTCACATGCATGGAGCTCTGTTGAAGTAATCGGGTTTCTGCATGAGTGCCAAGGTTAGCCTGTGAGAAGCAGTTTGTGGGCTCAGGGCCCAGGACATTCTCTTCATTGGGGAGGACAGCCCTTATGTCAGCATAATATAGTTCCAAAGGATACCCCTGCTGTCTTATGCTGTGGACCTTAGATTAGTATTGAGTCACATTATGTTAGCCAGTAAGGCATAGAACTTGGTATATAAGTAGCAGCTGGGTAACTGTGGATGCTGGTTATTCTTCAAAAGGGCTGGATTCGGAAGGAGCGGGTGTGGTGTTTCTTGACATGGACTGAAAAGGGAGCTGAAGAATGTTTTTTTTTCCCAGGGCTTAAGACAAAAAAGATTAAAAACTAAAATTTAGTTTGGTTTGGCTTTTTATGAAACTGGAGAGAGCTGAGCTTGAAAAAACAAGGGCTTTTGGAGGCTGTTGTTGTACAGCTCTGGCGTGTGATGTTTTTCTAACAGCCTCTCTTCACTGTCATCAGAATGCTATTTCTCTAGACTCACTGTGGGAGGCAACAGATTTCTTGGAAAAGAAGGCTGGCTTGACACCCACAGGCTAGCAATGGTTTCACAAGAAAGAACATGACTTTACGTTTGACTCTCGTGAAAGGAGATTAGCGGCACTGTGATTTGTAAGAATTGCCAGGGTACGTTTCCCCCCTTCCCCCTCTCTGAGTCTGAATTCCAGTGGGTAGGTGTTAGTGAGTGAAGCATTTCTGGCATGATTTCTGTCCCCATACAGTAGAATGTGAGTGAAAGATGACACACTATAAATGAGGAGGAGGCCAGCACAACTGAGAAATAGAGGGGGCGAGAGAGGCAGATTGGCTCAGGTTTTTTCTCTCCTGTTCCTTTGCAGTTGAAACCCTTTGAAGGTTTTCACCATTGAGTTGAGAATTACATAAATGCAGGAACATTCCCCTCTCTGTACCCTGGATTGACTAATAGTCAATATGGGTCCACTACAGCATGCACACACAAGCATACATGTGGCAGAAAAAAAAAACCTCCTGAGAGGAATGCTTTTTCTTGAAATGGATGACAAACATATAGAGGTTTCCCTTGAAGTTCTCTGTCGTTATGAAGTATCATGTAAAGTTAACCCTGAATGAGAGACAAGTTAGACTTCAAAAGCAGCAAGTTGCATATGTTTTTCCAAAGTCAACACATCTATAACTCTCCAGATATATTTATAACCTTCTGGTCACTTGTTTTGGATAGTTGTTAGTGCACAGTTCAGGTAAAGATAATATTCCATTGATTACACTATGGCAGATTTCCTAACAGATAGATTCTTCACCCTTACTAAAAATGAGGAGTACATTATTCCTTAAATAGTTCCACTGAAATCAACAGGATTATATGCAGAGTACTTTAATAATTGTAAATTAGAGTATCAGTATCTGGTCCTAAATAATTAAAATGGCTCAAGTCACATCTAAGGGATGTTCATTCCAAACCACTGTGACATAGGAAACTAAAATAAAAAGAGCCAAGCCTACCAATTGGTTCACACTTTCTCAATAAATGAAGAACATAGATAGATGGATGATGAGCCAGTTTTTATTTATAACAAAATCAGAGGGCACTTCTATCAATGTTTCTGAAAGAAGCAAGGGAACTGATATCAGTAACAAACTACTGGTGATATTACATGCATATGCACATGCTATGGTCAAATGGAACCAGAATATATGATGTTCTTAATAAGAATGGTTAACAATAACTCTTGCTCTAACTGATACGTGCATCTAGAACAGAGAGAAAAGTCTTCTCTAGAGCACAGTAGCATTGGCCTGTGATGACTAAGGTCTTGCTTTACAGAGAAAGTTAATAATAGTTTATAAGCTAAAGTGAACAGGAAGAATTTTGGGTGAGCTTTCTAAAGAGGAAGTGACTCAATTTCTCCGCAGGAATAGGTGGGGCTGTAAAAGGTATGGAACAACCCCCAACTGTGTAGAGTCACTGGAAGTGGACAGAGAGGAATGTTGTATCCTGGATCAGGAAAGCCTTTAATTAGTACACTGTAGCACAGTGTGCCCTCAACCATAACACCTCACACTGATCCTGTCAGATTTTACAATCTAAGAGGGATCAGGCTTAGTCATTACAGGGGAAAAAACAGGTGCTGTGGGGAGTGGCGTTGGTGATTCAGTGCATGGTACTCTTCCCACTGAGTCAATGCTGAACCAATTCCTAAGTAGGGGGTTGGGAACACTGTGCTGCTGGAAGCACCAGATATTTTTTTTTAAAGTTGCTGTTCCACCACTGTACATCCCATGGCATGGATTCCCTGTGCCTTTTGTTCTTTAATTGTTGCCTATGGGTAAAATTTTCCAAAGCACCTAAGTCCCATTTTCAAAAGTAACTTCCAATGAGACCTAGGCCTTGTGTACACAAACACTTAGGCCTGTTATATGCCTAAAACTTAGGTCAGCTTAGCTATGGCACTCCGGGATGTGAAAAAAAGTCATCCCCTGAAAGATGTAGTTAAGCTGACCCAAGCCTCAGGATAGACATTGCTAGGCTGATGAAAAAATTCTTCCATCGACCTCACATCTCCTGTTGAGGGGGTGACGGAAAAACCCCTTTGCTGAGAATTCTGAGCATCTAAGTCACTTTTGAAAATGGGACTTCGACTCCTAAGTCATGTGGGCACTTTTGAAAATTTTACCCTCTGTCTGTACTCTTGGGGCTGGGTCCAAAACCACTGAAGTCAACCCATTGATTTCAGTGGGCTTTGGATCAGACCTTTAGATCGTAAACTCCTTGTGGCAGGAACCAGTTTTGACTCTGTTCTTTATGGCACCAAGCATGCTGTATGCCCTCAACAAATAATTAATATTAATATTTTCATTAATGACTTGGAGGGTGGAGTGGACTTGTAAAAATTGTGGACAACACAGGGTTGGAAGCAATTTGAAGGACAGGATTGGAATTTAAAATTATATTGATAAACTGGAGAATTGGTCTGGGATCAATAAGATAAAATTCAATAAAGACAAGTGCAAAATACTACACGTAGAAAGGAAAAATCAAAAGTATAAATACAAAATTAGGAATAATTGGCTGGGCAGCAGTACTGCTGAACAGGATGTGAGGGATATAATGGATCATAAATCAAATATAGTCCAGTGTATGATGCTGTTGCAAAAAAGGAAAATGTCATTCTGGGATGTAATAACAGAAGTGTCATATGTAAGACATCAGAGGTATTTGTTCCACTCTAGTCTGCACTGGTGAGCCTCAGCTGGAGGCCCGTGTTTAGGGGCACCACACTTTAAGACATATGTGGACAAATTGAAGAGAGTCCAGAGAAGAGCAACCAAAATGATAAAAAGTTTAGAAAACGTGACCCATGAGTAAAGGTTGAAAGATTTTGGCATAGTTACATTTTTATCAGTGACCTAGAAGAAATCATAAAATCATCACTGATAAAGTTTGAAGATAACACAAAAGTCTGGGGGAGTGGCAAATAATGAAGAGGACAGGTCACTGATTCAGAGCAATCTGGATGGCTTGGTAAACTGGATGCAAGCAAACAATATGCATTGTAATATGGCTAAATGTAACTGTATAATCTAGGAACAAAGAATGTAGGACATACTTACAGGATAGGAGAACTCTATCCTGGGAAGTAGTGACTCTGAACAAAGATTTGTGGGTGGCAGTGGATAATCAGCTAAATATGAGCTCCAAGTGTGATGCTGTGTCCAAAAGGGCTAAAGCAATCCTTGGATGCATGGACAAGGGAATCTCAAGGAGGAATAGAAAGGTTATATTACCGCTGTATCTGGCACTGGTGCAACCTCTGATAGAATCATAATAGCATGTGTATTGGGTACATAGACTGCGATCAAAGGGAAGACTACTGCTGGAATGCTGGTTCCAGTTTTGCTGTCCACACTTTAAAATGGGTTTTGAAAAATTGAAGTAGGTGCTAGGAAGAGCTAAAAAAATTATCTGAGCTATGGAATACATGCCTCAAAATGCTAGACTTAAGGAGTTCAGTTAATTTACAGGTGACTTGATCATGGTGTATGGATACCTACCCATACAGAGGTACAGGCCTTTTAAGCAAGACTGAATGTCTTTCTAAAGAATGTTTTATTTCACCCCCAAGTTTTTGGGCTCAATATTATTCGTAAACATAGTAGTGAAAAGCAATTCCCTCTACTGCAGGAATTACTGGGTGAAACTCTAAGGCCTGTGTTATGCTGAAGATCAGACTTGGTGGTCATAATGATCTTTCTGGCTTTAAACTCTATGAACTTGCTTTGTTATTTTAATTACAAAATTGCTGGATGATGGGAATTCAGTGAGTAGAATGTGGTATAAGACTTGAAAAAATTCATCATAAAATCATACATGATAATTCCTTCAAAATGGCTGGCAGACAAGTGCTGTGCTGTCCAATGTATTTGAAAGTTGGCTAAAGGCAGAGGCGGTGCTGTTTTTTGCCACCCCAAGCATGGCAGGCAGGCGGCTTTTGGTGGCGTGCCTGTGGGTGGTCCGCTGGTCACGCGGATTCAGCGGCACCATCGGCATCCCCGCCACCCAATTGCCGCCAAAGCCGCGGGACCGGCAGACCTCCCGCAGGTGCAAAGCCGAAAGCCACCTCCCTGCCGCCCTCACAGCGACTGGCAGGCTGCCCCCTGCAGCTTACTGCCCCAGGCACGCGCTTGCTGCACTGGTGCCTAGAGCTGCTGCTGGCTAAAGGATCATAAACCAAGAAGCAAGGTAAACAACAAGATCTCCAAATGTGAGGGAGGTGTCTAGTGAGGTGCCACTGAGGTCTGGTTTTATTTAGCATATTTACTAATTGGACACAAAAGGTAAGCAGCACACTAAATAGACTGTACTAAACCTGGAGGTTTCACACATCAGTGAGGAATAAAGTATGCTTTGAGGGGAAAGGAACTGCATTCTGCTGCTACTTTGCCAGATTTCTTCCCAAGAAATACTTTTAGTCACAATGTCATTGGGAACTTGAATTTCAGGTTTTGTGTTTAAGATAGTACAATAGTTCTAAAATATATCAAAGTCAGGCTGGCTATCTAATCTAATCTGTCAAACAAATTTGGTTTTATACTTTTTATACCAAATAGTAACATGGTATCATTAGGGTCCACTAGACAAAAGGAGCTTATCAGAAGGATGGCACTTTAACAGTGCAGTTCTAACCTCCAGCTTCATTCTCAGTGTTGGATAGTAGCCCAAATCCTTGTTTAGGTCTGGAACCCACAACTATATGACCTCATTCTGTCATGATTTTTCTGTATCAAGCAAAATCTACCTACACATCTCAGTTCACAGATGCTTCCTCAACATAAGAGTTTTCTGTTGTTATCACAATAACAGTCGTGCCTGGCATTGAGTAGGAATGAGTGACATCAAAAAGTGAGGAGGTTCAGGCTCATTTGAGGTTTCATTTTTGCTGAAACTAATCTAAACCTTCTGAAGTCTCTCATTTCCTCTCCTTCTCTGCTTCTCGACCAAATATTATCCAGTCTTTTAACACAATCTGATCAATTTTACTTCCCCTGACTCCATCCTTCCTTCCCCGTGGTGCCTAATTTTCTTTCCAGGTCCCTCAACTACAACTGCTCAGGCCCCTATGCTTCTATTTGCCTTCCCTCCAAATTCTACCAACCAGAGCCCAGAAAGGCCCAGTGGCTGCCCGAAACCTTTTTGTAGCCAACATCTACACCCTGTAAAAATGCTCCATCCCATTCAATCGCAGAAAAAAGAAAAGGGAAAATATGAACCTTGACTACACTAGAGAATTGCACAGTTGCATCTTGCCTCTGTGCTAACACATAGTTGGATATTGCATTCGCCGCAGTACTAGCCACCCTGTTTTGGTAACACACCGTGTACTTCAGTCACATGCAGTATTTCCTGAAACAACTGCTGGGCTTGTGGATTGTTGCAACTCTCCCACCGTGGCTGACACAGCTCCCTAAAGCAGATGCACAAGGTCTATGACACATTATGTATGTTCTACACTTGCTCACATTTTTCATTTGCTCCGATGAATGCTGTGAATAATTCGATCCTGTACAAGGATACATGCCTGCTTCGGGAAGATAAGGGGTTATGTTCTGCTAAACTGTTCCATTTCTGATGTCATGGCAGAGAGTAACCAGCCTCCTCCTGTGACTCTTTTGGAGTGACCTGGATCCTGGCAGCCTACAACACCCATGAGAAGCAGTGCTACCTCTGAATGGCAGTGCACAAGCAGGAAAGCGGCTTGCAGGCTCTTGGCTGTTGGTATTATTGAAATTATGACTTTCTATTTTGTTGCACAGTTATTTTGATTATTTTGGTAGGATTGAAGTTCCCTCTCTTGTTCTGTCTCCCTTTAAAATGCTGAGACAAGAATTGTCCTGGCCTGGTCTAGAAAGGAGAGTTTCTGTGGAGCCCCTCTATGAGGTCTAGCCAGTGTCCCTCCATTGTGTCTACCCTATCTCATGCAGTGGGGCCAGTCATGCAGTGACACGGGGACACCACTGGGTCATGGACAGGCAAGTAAGTTTTACTTGGGGCCGTGGGATCTGCCTGGCATATCTGTGTATGATGTTAATCTCTCTTTCTGGTTTCTCTTCTTTAGATCTCAGGAATCTGGCAGATGTAGGAGAGGCAACTGTCTTGCTGCAGTGCCAGCCCTGGGCCCCCTTTAAAGAAGGGGCATTCATGTAAGTATTTATAAGTGCACATGCACATGGTATTGTTGCCTTTTGGCCTGAGCGGTTTAGCCAATATTTGGGACCTCCCCAGGCGGTTTCTGGTAATATGGTGGAAGTATTTCTTTGGTGCAATCCTGTTTATTTACAAAGAATGTACACAAGGTCCTGTTTCCCTCAACAGAGAAGGAACAGGAGGCAATTTCCTTGATCAGCGAGCTAAATCTCCCTTTCCAAAGAGTACCTGTCTAAAAGAAGCTTTGTCTCTGGCTTCCTCCCAGGGTTATGCACCACTGATTCCTCCCACTGTCTGCTCTCTTTCCTCTTGATTTCTGGTTCCTTTCACACAGCCACAGACAGACACAGCTGCAACAAATCAATGCTCCAGCCACTGGGTATGCAGTCAGGCTCCAGGAAAACCACTTTTGCCACATGGTTTAGCTTCTGCTCAGGCCTTGCCATGCTGGCCCATGCCTGGGGTAGTGGCTTTTATTGTTTCAGCTATTGCTACTGAAAGGGGCATTTAATTTCTTCCTCGTTTTGCTTGAGTGAAAGGTACTTAGTTGTTGGAGTTTCCCATCTTGGTCAACATAGGAGAGTCAGTTTGTTTCAGTGCAACTTCCTGGGAGAATGTAAACCAGTGAGGGATCAGCAGATGCGTCCACACGTCAGGCAGACATGGCCACATGTTTTTGCCACAGCCTGCTCTCTTTGTTCACACTTCTCTTCATAGGTGTAGTTTGACTTCTATTTTTGGGGGGGCAGCTCCAGTCAAGCCAGCTGGGCTAGGCATGGGGGGGACAGGGGAGGAAATTCTGTGCTGGCCCACCCACCCACTCCTGTTATAGACCCCTAACCTCTGGCTGAGTTACTGAAGTCCTCAAATCATGGTTAAAAGACTTTGTTACAGAGAACCCACCATTTACACTACTTTAAACCTGCAAGTGACCCAGGCCTCATGCTGCAGAGGAAGCAAGAAACCACTAGGGTCTCTGCCAATCTGACCTGGGGAAAATTCCTTCCCACCACTAATATGGTGATCAGTTAGACCCTGAGCATGTGGGCAAGACCCACCAAGAAGATACCGGGGGAAAAAATTCTCTATAGTAACTCAAAGGCCTCCACATCTAGTGTCCTATCACCAGCCATTGGAGATATTGCTACAGGTAGTTGCTGATGGGCCACACTCCACTGTAGGCAGTCCTCTCATACCATCCCCTCCATAAAATTATCAAGCGCAGTCTTAAAGCCAGTTAGGTTTTTTGCCTCCACTGCTCCCCTTGGGAGGCTGCTCCAGAACTTCACTTCTCTGGTGGTTAGAAACCTTCACCTAATGTCAAGCCTAAACTTGTTGATGGCCAGCTTACATGGGGCCGTCCCCACCCCTACGCAAAGTACGCAGCTGCGTAGGGCGCCAGGAACTTTGGGGCACCAAATTTCCTGGTGCCCTAGGCAGCTCTGTGCTGCTCCAGTCCCTGCTCCGCCTCTTCCTCATGGCCTCCGCCCCAGCCCAACCTCTTCCCACCCCTGGTCTGCCTCAGCCCCGCCCCCACTCCACCCCTTCCCCAAAGCCTCACCCCTGCTCTGCCCTCACCCAACTTCTTCCCACCCCTGCTCCGCCCCAGCCCTGCCCTCACTCCCCTGAGGACTACAGCAGCGTCAGGCCTGCACTCACCGGTGGCGGGAAGTGCAGTGGGGAGGCTGCATAGGGCACCAAAATGGCTAGGGACGGCCCTGCCAGTTTATATGTATTTGTTCTGGGGTCCACATTGCTGCTTAACTTAAATAACTCCTCTCCCTCCCTGGTATTCATTCCTCTGATGTATTTATAGAGAGCAAGTATATCTCCTCTCAACCTTCTATTGGTTAGGTTAAACAAGCCAAGCTCTTTGAGTCTCTTCTCACATCATCCTAGTAGCCCTTCTCTGTACCTGTTCCAGTTTGAATTCATCTTTCTTAAACATGGGAGACCAGAACTGCACACAGTGTTCCAGATGACGTCTCACCAGTTCCTTGTATAATGATACTAACACTGCCCTATCTCTACTGGAAATACCTCACCTGATGCACCCCAGGACTGTTAGCCTTTTTCATGGCCACATCACATTGATGGCTCATAGTCACCCTGGATCAACCAATACCCCCCAAGCTCTTTCTTCTCCACTGTCACTTCCAACTGATGAGTCCCCAGCTTATAGCAAAAATTCTCGTTAGTCCCTAAATGCATGACCTTGCACTTTGCACTATTAAATATCATTCCATTTCTGTTACTCCAGTTTTCAAGGTCATCCAGATCTTCTTGTATGATATTCTGGTCCTCCTCCATACTGGCAATATCTCCCAACTGTGTGTCATCTGCAAATTTTATTAGCACACTCCCACTTTTTTGTGCCAAGGTCAGTAATAAAACTGTTCAATAAGGATGGTCCCAAGACTGATCCCTGAGGAACTCCACTAGTAACCTCCCTTTAGCCTGACAGTTCACCTTTTAGTATGAACTGTAGTATTCTTCCCTTTAACCAGTTCCTTATCCACCTTTCAGTTATCATATTAATCCCCATCTTCTCCAATTTAACTAATAATTTATCATGTGGAACTGTATCAAATGCCTTACTGACATGCAGGTAGATTGGATCTACTGCATTTCCTTTGTCTAAAAAACCAGTTATTGACTCAAAAAAAAAGAGAGATTAGTAACTTTGTTACCACCTCTTGAATCCAACAACTGTAGAAAAGATTTAAAAATTTTATGAAAGCTAATGTTAAAAAATTATATAATACACAGGTTAAGAAAAGAGTGTCTACATCTGGATATAGTGCTTAGATTATCCACAAATACAAAGTTTGTTTTAAAAGTCATAAGATACATATAGTACATAATCAGCAATAACCCAAATTTAGGTGAATAAATTTAACAATACAGTTTAAATATTGGCATCTAATTATTCAGGTTCATTACTCATAAAAAGTTATACAGAGAGTTGGTTGTGGAAAGCAAATATAACAATGAGTGAAGATTGCCCCTCAGTAATTGAGAATTTAGGGTAGGTTGTCCGTTAGAAAATACAATCCATCAGGGAAGTATTTCAGTTACTTTCCCAACTGCTCTTCTCATTGGTGCTCCAGCTCATCCCTCCTGGTACTGCGGATGTCTGGTGATATCTACAATTACTTTCTATCATTTAGGCTACTTTACGTTTTGCAGTTCACCAAGCTTGGAACAGATCATTTAACTTGAGGAAACATCCTAACAGCCCTCTCCTAACTTAATCACCTGTTAATCACTCTGTTTATAAACAAAAGTCTGACTCCTGCCTCAGGGGCACAAACTGGGAGCAGTCCCCTGTCGCTTCTGCAGAACTCTGCCTGGCTGCCCGAGGCTTGCAGTTTGGGGGTGCAATGTCCCTCCCTGCCACCCAAATTCCACCCATGCTTCTCTTTGGCTTTTTCTGTTCTGCTATCCTCAGTGATTTTAAGTTAAGACAAACAGGTCTGTCAGCAGCAGTAGCTTGTCCTGTACTTGAGTCAGCTTGGCCAGCTTTTAGGTGAGTTTTTGAGAGTATTCTTATATTGTTTTTGTCAGCTCCTCCCATTTTCAACTGCCAAGATTGAAGATGTTGCCATCTGTGCAGAATGGCATGTAAATACCCTGGTTGCAGTCTTTATAAGAATCTAGCAGCATATCCCCAAAGAGAATGGTAAATGGTGTAGGTCTGAGCACACAGCCCTGCTAAATGCTATTCGTGACAAAAAAGGCTCTGGTGAAGCACTGTTTTCCAGCACTGCAGCCAGCATGCTGTCATGGAATGAGCACACACTGGTGATGAATTTGTGTGGTTACCCAACTTTGCGCAAGATCTTCCAGAGCAGAGGCGGCTCTAGCTTTTTTGCCACCCCAAGCATGGCAGGCAGGCAGGCAGGGGCGGCTCTACGAATTCAGCTGCCCCAAGCAGGGCAGCACGCCGCAGGGGGCGCGCTGCCAGGCGCCGGTCCCGCGCCTCCACGGGACCTCTTGCAGCTGTCCCGCGGCTCCAGTGGACCTCCCGCAGGTATGACTGTGGAAGGTCCGCCGGACCCGCCTGCCGCCCTCCTGGGAAAATGCCGCCCCACGCGTGCGCTTGGCGCGCTGGGGTCTAGAGCTGCCTTTGGCGGCTTGCCTGCGGGAGATCCACTGGTCCCACGGCTTCGGTGTACCCACCGCTGAATCCATGGGACCAGTGGACCTCCCGCAGGTGCGCCGCCAAAGGCTGCCTGACTGCCACCCTCACAGGGACCAGCAAGGTGCCCCCCGTGACTTGCTGCTCCAGGCACGCGCTTGGAGCGCTGGTGCCTGGAGCTGCCATTGTTCCAGAGACCCTGGTGACTAACAATGTTTGCAGTGGTGCTTTGGCACAGAAGGTGTGATGTGTCTAGTGCTGGGTGTTGCATAGTGTGATTGCCTTTCACTTCTCGCTTTGTACCCAGCCGCCAGCTAGCTTTGGTGAAAGGAAGGCAGAATATGTAAGTCCTCCTTGCTGGCATGTAGCCTCCTCACAGTCAGGGCTCTCGGCAGTGCCTCCTTATGGCACCAGCTGGAAACTGACTACACTTTGCGGCTTCAGACTATATGTGCGAGGGATCTCAGAGCAGCATGGGTGCCAGAGGTGTAGTGTGCAGGCCCACCGGCATCTGGATATGCTTTTGTGCTCACCAACCATGCCTGAGCTATGGATAAATAGTCCCAGCTTAGTACACCTTCTGACTTTAACCAGATCTGTTACTGATGGCTGCCAGTAACACCTTCCAGCATAACAGTATGTTGTGTGTGTTTCTCTACTGTATTTTTTCAGCAGTACAGACCCATTGGGGTATGTGTGTGTGTGTGTGTGTGTGTGTGTGTGTGTGTGTGTATAAATAAATAAATAAAATAAATAAATAAAATATTGTGACAGGGTCAGGGCAGATGGCTACAAGAGAGCAGTTGAAGGTAGGTACATGAGCTCCAGGTTAAGCAGGTCCCTTTTCCCTTGGTAAGATAACAGGGACTATTCCAGAACACTCAGGAACTTTCGAAAACTAATTAAGGCAGGCAGGCTAATTAGGACACCTGTAGCCAATTGGGAAGTTACTAGAATTAATTAAGGCTAATCAGGACACCTGGTATAAAAAGACTCTCACTCCAGTTAGTGAGGTGTGTGTAAGGAGCTGGGAGTGAGAGGGTGTGCTGCTGGAGGACTGAGGAGTACAAGCGTTAACAGACATCAGGAGGAAGGTCCTGTGGTGAGGATAAAGAAGGTGTTGGGAGGAGGCCATGGGGAAGTAGCCCAGGGAGTTGTAGCTGTTGCACAGCTGTTACAGGAGGCACTCTAGACAGCTGCAATCCACAGGGCCCTGGACTGGAACCTGGGGTAGAGGGCGGGCCCAGGTTCCCCCCAAACCTCCTAACTCCTGATCCAACACAGGAAGATCTCTGAGGCTAGCTAAATCCACCAATAAGTGCAGGACCCACCAAAGTAGAGGAGGAACTTTCTCTCTCTCTCTCTGTATTGTTAATGAAAAATGTATTAGAACTTTGCTTTACAATTAATATTTTAATACCTTCTATTAATATACACACCCACATACACACAAAGGGGAAGGAAAGTGACATTTTTATTACATATTATTGAAAACCAAAGGGGAAAAAAATCAAAATCAAATTTTAGTTGTAATTAGAGCTGGTGGAAAATTTTCAACTTTGATTACATTTATTCATTGAAATTTCAAATTTTTACTGAAAAAACAGCATATTTTCAGGATAATTTTTGCAAAAATTCTGTTCTGTTTTTCAAACCGCTCTTGTAGTAATAGGATTTCAAGGCCTTTACTGAAAGGGGTGGGTGTAAGATGTTTGCAGGGCAGAGCTGAGCCCAGCAAAGTATGGCTTTGACTGTTCTTAGCCTGTATGACACCAGGGAGGACAATGATTTAGCAAGTGACAGGTTTGTCAGAGCTGTCACTAAACCCTGGACTGGATAGCACTGGGAGAATCAATTGCACTGTCACAGCTGCAGCAGCTGTGTTTGCTACCTGCACTGGCACCACAGTGGTGCACTGATACAGTGGTGGTTACGGTAGTTCTGAGCCTTCAGAGCAAATGCAGTCACAATAGTGGTGTGAACAGCTGAGCATCACTGTCAGAAGTTGTGTATGTAGAGTGTTACAAGCATACTAAGGGTTTGCTCTAGTGGCTCCAATAAGAAAATGCTGTAGTGCAGATAAGGCCATGGAGAGAAAGGTAGGAAAGAAGAGCCAAGAGATGGGAGAAAGTGGAAAAAAATAATGTTTCAAAAATAATATTTTGCTCTGCCTTTGTTAAAAATCAAACAAATACCCACCAGCTGACAAAGTACATTGAATAACTGGACTTGCGATGCTGTGCCAAAAAACCACACATGGACTGTGGTGATAAAAGGCTTTCTCCCCGTGGAACAAATCACTTATCAGCTATGATACAAAGTAAGGAAACATGTCACTGAAAGTGAACGTTAGCTCCACAATACCTGCAATAAAGGAACGCTGACTCTCAGCTCCCTTATTTGGAAGAGAGCTAGCCAGACTTAGACTTAACCTTTACTTTCCTGCTCCTGTGTAACTTTTTATGCCATATTGGCTACTATCTGTGCCTCAGAATGAATATTTTCAACATACACAATTACCATTTTCCACCTTGGTATTTTCCCTTTAAATTTTTGTCTCTCTTTTCAGGCCCTTTGTCCCTCATGCACTTTCATTCCTTCTTGGTCTTTTCCTCCTTTTCTTCTTATTTTCTTCTTATTCCTGCACTTTCTGTTCTCTTTCTTTTCTTTCTCACCTTCCAATTCATTTAGGGTCTGATCCAAAGCCCATGCTTTGTCCTCCTCTCTGTCTGAACTCTCTTCTTCCCCATGTGGTGTTATTGAACATTTCGGACGGGAAGACACGCATTGGAAAAGCCTTTTCCTTTCCCACAAGGCTCTCATTTTTCTCCACGTTCTTTCACTGCACCATGGGGCCAGGACCTTGTTTAAGAGTGATCACTATATTTTCCACACATTTTATTGAATGACTGAGCCATTTATAGTCAATGCTGTGTTCCAATGACTGTTTCTAGCAACTGGCTCTGTCCAGTGATGGCAACATGTTTTTTCCTTTAGCCAGAGAAAGGTTCTTATAAATCCTGATGTGACACTTAATATCTTACTAAATAAAATCTATTACACCAAACTCTCATTATTCAGATCCCTCCCTCATTTTTGATTTGCTTAAAAAAAAATACTGTGGAGATGAAGTGAGCATTCCAAATACCACCTGAATAGCCTAGTGCACACATTACATGCTTGACTCAGCTCCCAGCAATTTCAGTGGAAAGATTTCCGTGACTTCATTAGGAACTGGACTGGGCCCTAAAAATGTGGTCATTCTTGCAAGGTAATTACTGACTCAGTAATTCCTGCATACCAGTCAAGAAACGCTAATCCTATATTTGAAAAGCTTGGGAGAGACTGCATAGCGTGGGTCATGTCCCACTAATTAATCATTGCTTTCATCCTTAGCAAACAAAGGATGATAACAAAGTATCAGGAAGCTCCTTCTGATTGGAGCCAATTATTAGTGCCAATTTTTTTCCAGAAATATGACCTTTTGTTCCTTAGACATGCCTTCCCATGTGCTGGCAGTTTAAAAAAAACAAAAAAACCAAAAAAAAAAAAACCCCACCACCAAACAAACAAGACAGATAAGGTGACCCAACGTCCCAATATTAGGGGCTTTGTCTTATATAGGCAACCTATTACCTCCCCCCCATCCCAATTTTTCACACGTGCTGTCTGGACACCCTAAGGACCGATCACTTATAATCTCTTATTATTAGATGCAAACATTTAATTTTTTAAAATGAATGATTTCAGAATGACTGGAGAGTTGCTTAAGGTGGGGCATGTGTGTGTGACTGAAGGTTTGCACTTAACCAAAGAGAGGCCTCCGGGGTTGCTCAGAGCTGTTAAAAATGAGCTGTTTCCTGGGCTGGCCTATAAATTCAGGGCACTTGGAGATCCTGGATGCATTCCAAGCAGCCTGCCAGATTCTAGACAAGCGTGGGTAATTCTCAGGCTCACCCAGCTCTAGCCATTAGCTAAAGTTTCTATAGCTTTGACAGCAAAATATATTTCCTTGGCAACTCTGCTGCAGAACATCCTGGGGCTTCAGGTCAAGCAGAATGCTGTATATTGATATGATCAAAATGTTTCCTTCCAGTTTTGATTTTTTAAAAATGTTATATAATATAACATTGAAAAAAACTGTAGCAGTCGTTTTGAAATGGAAAATCAAAAGTTTCCATTCCGAAAAGTTCCACTGTAACCTGATCAAAATGCTTTAACATTTTTCTTTCTTAATGGACTTTTATCAAAATTAACATGCTTCATTTTCAACAAAAGGTGGGAAAATATGTTGGAAACTTTCCCAGCAGCTCTCTTCAGGATAGTCCAGAAAGGCGATGCCTGCTCATATCAATTGTAGAGCAATGCAGTGTAAGGAACAACGAATAATAGGTGCCCGGAGACCTATTATTTTCCAATTCCCTACCTATCCTATGGTTTCACTTCATCTGCAATGCCAATGTGAGGACCTTCATATAGTGATTAAAAACCATTCTTCAAAGTTAAACTTTCCTCTGTGATCCCAAAGGCACCTTATCTTCTCCGATTTGTCTCTGAGGCCCAATTCTGAAACTGGCACCATATAGGCAACCCCAGCTGCAAGACCAGTGCCTTAGATTGTAAGTTGTTTGAGGCAGGGAATAGCATCATTTTGCCTTTTGTAGATTGTTGATCACATTTCTTGCATTTCACAAATCCCACCACCAGACTTCTGTCTTTTTTAAACTTCAGCGACCAGGAAAGTATATTCTTGGGTATTTTATAACTTGCATGGTGGTAGCGCTCAACACGTGCAGCATAGGTGATAAAATGGGTAAAGCTGCAGCATGGTACATTCTGTAACCCTGGTTTATTCTTAATAAGGTTTCTCTGTTGTGCTGAGTGTTAGAAATATCAGAAGAAAAATTAGTGCCTCTCCCAGCTTTATCCTCTCTATATGATGGACTTAACGCTCCTTCTCATGCAAGACTGGATCATGTTCTACAGCTTTCCTTCTTCGAGCTAATGCCCTAATGCTCCCCCCCCCCCAGTCCTCCACTGTAGCACGGCAACCTTTTCATATCCTATTCCCTTACCAGCAGGACACTCCAAGCTCCCCCACTGCCCCGAGCTTCCTGACATGAAGCACAGTCTTTGGCTACCACAGTCTGCTCCAGAACAAACACTGACATTACACAGCTCTTGAGGAACAGTAATACCTTCATAAATCAGGAAGAAAGAGACGTGATTTTAGTCTGAATACAAAAGAGCTTTGAGATCTACAGATGGAAAGTGCTATATAAAAGCTATTATGTGTGTGTGTGGTGGTGGTGGGGGGTGGTTTTCTATTGAAAATAATTCTGTTTTCACAAGGGGCTTGATTCAAAGACAGCTGAAGTCCATGGAAATATGCCCTAAGTAGAGCGGCTGGGAATTTTTGCAAATTTCAAAATTTAGAATCGTTGAATTTTGTAAAAAGGAAGATTTTTAAAATTGTAATGTTTTCCCCTCCCCCACTATTTTCCCAACCACAGCCAGCCCTGAGTGTTAAATTCCTTCTTTCCGCTGAGTTAATTGGGAAACTAAACAGGGACTTGTGGGGATAGAATCCATCCTTCATCCCATCTTGGGTGGCAGGCCAAGGGTTTTGCATGGAAAATGAATAGTTTGAAGACTCCGACTGTTTGATTTTTGACAGCAAGAAGCAATAGCCATTTAAAGATATATTTATCATTTCAGGCAAGCCACCCCCATTAGCTTCGAGAAGGTGTGATTTAAAGTTATTTTGAAAATTTAAAAAAAAACTAAAAAGAGAGAAGACTGCAGCTATATGTATCTGCATCTTCACACTGTTGTTGAGAGATCAGATTATAATTTTTTTAGTGAGATTTATCCACATTAATTTAACATAATTCATGTTTGCCTTTAACTACTAGATAAATTGGAGCTGGCAAGTGGTACATGGCAGGGTTAAAATAGTAGTGAGTGTTACTCATGCCCCTCATTGTATGTAAGTAAATACAGAACTGATTCTGTGCTGGCTTGAGATGGCATTGAGTTTTTAAGTCTGGTGATTCTGATTTTAATGTAACATATCCTGTGTGTGAAAAATGTTGTTAGCACAAATTGTTGTGAGATGAAAGCACACTTGTGTTTATTTTAAATGATTTGCTGTAGTTTGTTTAAAGCCAACATTCCTGGGCAGTGAATGCGCTGGTGATGAATCATTCAAACTAGGTGAGAGGTCAGTACTGCTGAAAGAAAAAATGGAAGTTGAGTGGCTGCATTAAATTTAAAGAAAATGAGTTTTAAAAAAATAAGAATAATGACATTAACATTTTATTTCCAAAGTCAAGGTTTAGAGGCATCGAGAAATACTGAATGTTGCTCTTTCAAAGACCTATTTTTAGTGGCTGTCGTGCCTGACTATTGCTAACCAACTTCACAGATTGTCCACCTTTTACTGAGTGGAAGGGTTGGAATAATGTTAAATCCAACTTATTAGCAAGAGCTGTGAAGCAAGAACAGAATGGTGAGACCACACCAGTGGCCTGATCCAGACTATGAATGGGATTATTATTGATTATTTGTATTCCTATGGATTGGGACCCCATTGAGCTAGGTGCTGTAGAAACAGAACAAAGACACTCTCTGCCCCAAAGATCTCCCAATCTAAGTATAAAATAAGAGCAGATGGACAAAGACAGATGAAGGTGTAAAAGGAAACAACGAGACTGGGCAGCATGACAGGCAGCAGTCTCAGCGCAACAACAGCCCTACCTCTGGCAATTTTTCAATAAGCATCACGGCAACGGAGAGTTTTAGGAAGGGATTTGAAGGTGGATAGTGAGGTAGCTTAGTGGATGTTTACAGGGAGCTCCTCCCAAGTGTGAGGGGCAAGTGGGCAATTGGGGCTGGCATCATGGCCCAGCTGAAAGTGGGAATCTGATACTGAATGAGATAAGTAGGGTGAGTACAGGTTGTGAAGGGCCTTGGATGTGAAGACAAGTAGTTTGTTTGATGGGAAAGAGAAGGTGGAGCCAGTGGAGGGATGCAAAAAGAGGGGTGACGTGGTCAAAGTGACAGGCATGGGAAATGATCTGTGCAGCAGTATCCTGAATGATTATCAGCAGGGTGTGACGAGGTGTATCACCCTGCACTGGCCCACCTAGGAGTGACCACACACTGTGAGCTGAGGAGGCCATGCCCCCTCACCCCTGCTGTGCATGCTCCAACTGGAGACACGCTACAAAAGGGAGCAGATCAGCTCAGTCAGGGCTGGCTGAGGAAGAGAGCAAATGCACTCTGCAGGCTCTGGCCAGGGAGTTGCTGGGGCTCCAGACAGGCAGCGGAGGCTGCACCAGCTGAATTGATGGCAGAACCCCTGCTGACCATGAAGGATGAGAGAAATGGAAGGCCACCCCTCACCTTAGGGGAACTAATAGAGCAGAACAAGGGTAGGAAGCAGCCCAGGGAATGCAACTGTTGAATCAGGAACCTGAGCCTGGTTCAAAGATTACTGGTTTCCCAGGGCCCTGGGTCAGGATCTGGTGGACAAGGGAGGGTCTGGGGCCCACTACCCCACCCCACACCTACCGTTGGGTGCAGGCACTGACCAAGTACAGCTTTACAGACTCTGGCTTCCAGGCCACGCTACTCTGAAGACAGGGAACAGCCCTAATGACTCTTGCACTTGAGATGTAGCTTCCTATTTCTTTGTACCCCTTAACCCAACACCCCACATTGGGGTGTACATACCCCACGACACAGGGCGAGACTGCATTTGTCAAGGCCAGAGAAAAGAGGTTGTGGTAATCAAGGCCTGAGATGACGAGAGCCTGGACAAGGGGTTTAGTTGCATGGATGGATGGGAAAGACCATATCTTAGAGATGTTATGCACAAAGAATCTGCAAGACTTAGACATTGCCTGGATGTGAAGACCTAGGGATAGTACCACGCAGCTGAACCAGGGTTTGATGCTGGAGGGGGGGAGAGTAACTCCCCACATGGGAAATATTGTAGGGACTGAACAATGTTTCTACCGTCATGTGTCAGGCCTGGAAGGGAACAGGTAGGAACCGGGGTGAGCAGGAACCAGGTGCCAGTGTCCTGTGTGGGGAGCTGGACCTAGGCCAGGCAGCCTCTTTTCCCTCCCTATCTGCAGAGCATCCTCTGAACTTCTGGGAGCCCAGGGCAGAGCCACGTCCAGGTGATAGTGGGAACTGGGAAGTGGTGTCCCCCATGGGAAGCATAAGACAGGCATAGGTAGGGGGGAGGCAGGGATGGGACAGGGTCTGCTGGATGTCATTCCTTGCTCCCCTGGGCCTCCCACTGTCCTTATTTTCCTCCTAGCTTACCCCACTAATCCCCAATTCTCCCTGCTCCCTCCCGTCAGCAATGTAGTCGAGGATAAATGCGGATAAACAGAATTTACCTACATCTCATTTAGGGAATATGGAGCTGAGTTTAGGTGTTTAGCCACTATTTTTTACCACTAACCCACTGCTCCCATTGCCCCCCCTCCAGTATGCACATCAGTGCCCCTCCTCCAGAAAGCAAACTTCTGTAACCTCTGTCCACAATGACTGAGAAAGGATATAATAGGTGGTGGGGTTGGGGAGATTGAGAGCTCTCTTTTAGCCATGTTGAGCTTGAGCTGACATCTAGACATCCACGAGATGTCAGAGAGACAGGGTGAGCTTTTAGTTTGGTGAAAGAGTCAGCTCTGGATAGAGAGGTAGACCTATGAGCTGTCAGCACAGAGATAGTAACTGAATTTGTGTTTGTGGAGGATGTTACCCGGAGATTAGGTTAGGGGACCAAGGACAGAGCTCTGTGGAACCCACAAAGAGAGTTGGGGGGAGGACATAAGGACATGCTGAAGGAATGATTAAAGAGGTAGGCAGAGAACCAGGAGATGACAGTCACAAAAATCAAGGAAGGACACGATTTCAAGAAGAACAGCCTGGTCAGAGGTGTTGAAGGTAGCTGACAGGTCAAGAAGGATGAGGTTGGAGCATTTCTTTCCTCAGGGATGCAAACACTATTTTGTATTTCCACAATCTACTCTTCTGGCATCTACTATTGGCCTCTGCCTCTGGGTTCCTGCCTCTGCCTTCCTCTGTCTGGTACCTGCCTTGTTCTTCTTGCAGGTCTGGGTGAATGCCGAGGAGCCCAAGGAAGATCAATGTTCCTAAAAACCAGAAGACATGGAGGTAGTGGGATGCTCCTGTGTAAGGAAACCATGCAGATGGGTACACTTTGGAGAATGGACATAATTCAGGGTGGACTTTGTCCTGCATGGAAGGGGTTTTTACACAGAACAAAGATGGAAGGTTTCATCAGAGGGACAACCTGATCATTGTACTGCCATAGTGCTCTCCATCACCTCATTTCCCCCTTATTTTCACACACAGAAAATTATTCTTCTAGTAGGTTTGCCAAACTGACCTGGATGTCAGAGCTAATCCCATAGCTAGGCAGCCACTTGGAATAGGACTGATTGAAAAACAACCTTTCTCTGAGCAAACAGTGGGTTTAAATTCAATAGGAGATTAACATGGCTAGGAGCATCATGTCTTTACCTAGCACAGTCTATGCTGCTGAGGTTCAGCCAGATATAGTTCTAAAGAGCCCTTGTCCCAGGAAAGGGCTGAATGTACCTCACATGGATGACAATTGCTGCCAATGTTCCTTGTTTGTGAAGGGCTCAAGACAAAACACAGGTTTTCCAGTCTCTCTCCCTCTTACTTGACTAGTTTTTTAGGCTGTGCTTTTTGAAGGAGCCAATGGGATTTAGGTGCCTGACTCCCGTAGGCTCCTTTGAAATCCTGGCCAAAATCAGTTATAAAGGTATGGACTAGATTTAAGTCTGGAATGTTTTAGTATGGGAAGACTTGGGTTTGATTCGCTGCTGTGCCACTGACCAGCAGTGAAGTAATTTGGCATCTCTGTTTTTTAGTTTCCTCATCTGTAGGATGGAGCTAATGACACCCTCCTTCATAAAGCTCTTTGAGATCCCTGGATGAAAGGTGCTGTACCAGACTACATATTAATATTATGGTTTTGATTAGACACGTGAGTGATCCATGGACATGCAAAGTCAATTTTTTCCTCATTTGCGCTCATGCAACTTCAATGAGGTTCCATGGCTGTGTAGGTGAGGACAGCATTTGGCCCATTATCTAAAAGAAACTATCCCTTATTAATAAGGAATGGATGCTTCCATCTTTCTAAAAAATAGAGATGCAGTTTTAATATGATCAGATACAAATTTGGCAAATCATTTCTAATCCAAACAAGAATTACTTCGGAGAAATTCTATGGCCTGTGTTATACAGGAGGTCAGACTAGAACATCTCAGTGGTCCCTTCTGGCCTTGGAATCAATAGACAAAGAAGAGGGTCTGGCATGTACTCTTACGTTATCTGTAGGAAGGTAAAGGATGACAATTAAAGTCAGTGACCAGTAGAGGTCAGAGTTGCACCATGTAAATGAAGTTGGAAAGGAAGTAAGTTGACACTTAGGAATAAGTGTTTCAGTGTTGTTGTAGCATGGAGCTGCACAGGATCTGAGCTATCCTAAAATGTGTATTACTAGTCAGTTACAATAATTTGCTCCTGACCTGAGAAAAAATATACCACTCTTTAATAGACTGCAACTGTAATATCTACCATCAAATTTGAGCTAGTGCTTTTAAATTGCATTCAGAATATGATGTTTCAAAATGTTTTGCATAAATTTAAACTTTTCCATTACTGAAGCTCTCAAGTACTTGATCTGAGAAAGGTTACCAAATGTGTTTACTTACAAATTTGGAAGTATCGACAAAGTCGCAATGCAGTGAATTCGTCATCTGCTCATGACTAGCAGATGGTCCTCCTTCTTTGCAAGCAAATTGCATGACTCACGTCTTGCATGGTTTGCGAATTGAAACTTAGAAACTCTGATGTTGAGGTGGACAATTCCATCCATTTCTAATCATGCTGCCTGCCTGTGTGATGAATTTATTCATCTTTACAATGAGGATTTTCCAAAGTGCTTTTATTTTTCTTATATACAAATATTTTGGATTGGATTTTCATTTACAAGGAGGCCACTTTACATGGCAATTTAAAAGGGGCTTTAAGTGCATAAATTACATGTACATTTTACAGAGGATGTGAAAGAGGTGACTGAAGAGTTACATTTACACAGACTGGGTTTTCAGCATGGGATGTAGCTAAGGCAGATCACTGCAAAGGAGCCTTTTGTGATCACTTAATCCTGGGGCAGTTCTGCCCAGACCTTTGCATAAATCAAAGCAAACTGAAGGTTGCGCTAAACCATGCCAGCTGCCAGCGGTCAGAAGGCACTTTAATTGGGCTTCTCACAGGGCCAGGGGTCTGTGCACAAGAAGTTTCAGGATCAGCACCTCTATAGGTAAACATCTATGAGGGCTGGTTTATTGCAGATTTGTTACAACATTACAAATGTATATGGATACAGTCAGCCATCACCATAAACCCCTACACTTTTGTGAAATGTTTGTTACCAACTGTCCTTCCAGTTTTCTCCATTTTTACCAGCTTGTTCACTTTAGGCTTTTGAGTTGTGTAGTCAACGTCACTGCTTCCCCTGTATAGTCAGGCAGTCAGTTTCCTCTGTTGTTTGTGTGGATCTGCAAGAGAGCAATGGGGGAGCTGCCCTTTTTTTAAAAAAAGCATGAGAAAGTGTGATTTTTAAAACTACAAAAAATGGCAGGGGAAACCAAGGACAGGTGTGAACCTAAAAATGCTTTTAACTCCTTTTTGGCAACTGACTAGATTTCAAGTTGACAAGCAACAAATTTGATTCCCAAGTTGTAACTTGTTTACATTAAATATATCTGTTCATCTATTGGGTACAAGAGCGCCACTCATATAAGAGAAATAAGCTTTGCCGTTCTATCAGACATTCACACACCTTCTGTAACATGAGGCACTTGAATTGAAGCCGAGTGTCTTCAAGTACTAGAGAAATGCAAGTGACTGGTATAACTGCACTATGATTTTTTCATCGGCTTTTCTATTTTGAAGTGTTCTTTTCTTGCTTTTATAAAGTGGGATTTTAAAAAATGGTAATTGGGATTGTTTTTTTCCCTACCATTTTTGAATATAAAGACAGACAAATCTTTTATTTATAAAAGAAATTATATAGTTTACAAATTGAATTTATTAATACAATATTTTCCAGATAAGGGCCTTATCTTAAAGCCCATTGGAGTAAATGGAAAAACTCCCATTGATTTAAATGGGTGGATCATGCTTTGAGTTCTGGCATGGCCAGCTGTGAACTTGGCAGCCAGGAACAGAAACTGACCTGTGAGTGCTTTCTCTTTCATCTGCCCCTTTACACTCACGTTACAACAGATGGGAGGTCAGCTGGTGAGTCTTGCCCACATGCTCAGGGTTTAGCTGATCACCATATTTGGGGTCGGGAAGGAATTTTCCTCCAGGGCAAATTGGCAGAAGCCCAGGGGGTTCGCCTTCCTCTGCAGTGTGGGGCAAGGGTCACTTGTTGGAAGGTTCTCTGCATCTTGAAGTCTTTAAACCATTATTTGAGGACTTCAATGGCTTAGACACAGGTTTGATACAGGAGTGGGTGGGTGAGATTGTGTGGCCTGCGTTGTGCAGGAGGTCAGACTAGATGATCATAATGGTCCCTTCTGACCTTAAAGTCTATGATTCTATGGACGAACTGTGAGGGCCCAATTCTGCAGCCAATGGGGAATCTCGGTGTGAAATCCTGGCCACCTTAAAGTCAATGAAAGTTTTGCCATTTACTTCAATAAGGCCAGAACTTCATCCTCGGGGTCTAATCCAACTTTTATTGAAGTCAATGGGTGTCTTTCTATTAACTTCAGTGGGAGATGGAACAGGATCTGGATGAGGATCAGGTTCTTTGTAAATAAACCTCCCTTTTAAAAAAATTTAAAGTCAATATTTTAAAACTAACCTCATTTTCAAACATCAATAGCCATGGAAAGAGAAGCTGGCAGCCAGTAGAAAAAAATTGACAGGAGCTCTGACCCAGTCTTATGTTGCTGTTTCCCAAAGACTCCTGCAGTCTGTAGTACCTTATATCTGAAAATCAAATTAAAGTGAATGCTAGGACTATTTTTTGTCTGGCTCCTCCTTAGAAGTGTTAAAGGTGAGCAGGGCTCCCAGTGTCCCCATCTCTCCCCATTGCACAGCCTCCTGGGGCCTGAGGCAGCCTGGTACCTTGTGTTTGTAAAGCACATTGAGATTGGGCTAGAAGGTCCTATGCAAATGCAAAGTCCTATACTATTATAAGCATTCTAGAATTGCAAAGTGTCTGGAACAGGGCCTTAGGAATCTTGAAAGAAATAGAGCTGGGCAAAATGTTTTGGATGAAGAGTTTATTTCACTCTCTTTTCCATTGCCATTCATGATGACAATGATTAGGGTAGTCACTGGATAGGGTGAAGAGTGTGAGAATGACTTTATAACCTGGAAGTCATGGCATTCATTTAGGCTGTGAGAGAACCACATTCAAGTCCTCACTCCAGTGACTAGTTAATTATTTATTAACAGTAGATCAGTTTCACAAAGAGAGATTGAGAAACTTCTGTACCAGGCCATCATATAGCCTAGTTGTTAGAGCATGCACCTCCAGTGCAGAAGACCTGCATTCAAATCCCTTTCCCTCTCAGCCAGAGAGGAGAGTTCTCAGCAAGGTGGTCTCTCACCACCTTGCTGAGAACAGGCACCACTGGGCTAAAGCTGATATGGCTCTTTAGGGTTTAGCTCTTCCCACTGTCTATGAGAGGAGGGGAGAAATGCCACATTTCCAATGATCTGCTAGGGAGCCAGGGAAAGCAGCTTGACCCTGCCCTCAACAGAGCTTCAGGAGTAGAAAACCCTTCCTCAGTTATGGAACTTCACTTAGTAGCAGCTGGTCACTATAGGGCATCCCTGACACTTTAGCTACACGAGTAAACTTCATAGCCATAGTTCACCACTAGTGCAGCAATGATGATAGTGCTGATGTAGACAGGAGTCACCCATTTTTATTTAAATGACAGAGTGGTAAGAGCACCTGAGTCCTACCTACTCTATACCTTCCACTATCATTACCACCAGTGGAGAATTACAGCTATGGAGTCCCCTTGTTACTGTCCTTGGCCAATTCACTTAACTTTCCGTGCCTCAGTTTCCCTTGCAAAGTACTAATCTACTTCAAGGAGGTTGTGCAAAACTCAGTGTATTAATGTTCGGGAGGTGCTTTATATTCCTTAGCTGAAAGGTGCCATAGAAATATGAAGCATTATTAGTAATATATATATAGTAATATTATTATTATTTTAATTTCTTGATGTTTATGCCTGAGCTTCTTAGGAAAGTGTCAAGAAAGCAAAGTATATAGAGCTAAATATACAACCAACCTTTGTTTATACAACATATCTAAATGTTTCCCAGACTGGCACAATAAATAACATTTACAGATTCTTCCCAGGAATACGCTGAGGACATCAAACACAACCACATGCTGCAAAAATTCAAGTTCCTTAATTACCTTAAACTTGCAAGCTGTTAATAGAGACATTTCTTTCCAAACTGCACAGAATGACCGTATTTGTTTAGCCTCCATCTCTAGCCTAGCACAAAGTTTTAAGTTTGGCTTATTGAACTATACAACTGCAATTGTATATAAGGGTGATACAGGAACATGTCCATGAACAAATAAGATATTTTCCTTTGTCTGTGAGGAAGGTGTGATAGGGTACATATATCTTTCAGGGATCCTGGAGGGGACCTCTTGTCCTGCCACATGACAGCTCCTGTGGTGGTGTGCCTTGGAAGAGAAAATGCTGAGCTAGAAAGCTGTGTGGTGTTTTTTTTGTGGGTTAACACCAAACAAGGGGTGAGAGGTAGCTAAGGGAGATACTCCAGCTGGAAACTAGTTGAGTGCAGCTGAGCCTAGTTAGACTTCAGTACCTCAAAGAGGGATTAGATTCCTCATAGGGGAGGAACAACTAATTACAGTGATTTTGCACTACTGAGAGTCAGCTGGCTGTAATGGAGCTGATCTGCACCAGTGTGAGAAAAGAAAGAGGCCCAATGGGTTTTATTAAGCAGGAAACTAGAGAGGGAACTCTCAGGGAAACAAAAGGGCTGCTTTTGTTGTTGATTTGTATATTTGTTCTAATGTTTACTGACTCTGAAGCTGAGTGGAAGAAATATAGCCAGTTTTTACTAAGTTGCTATTACTTTGGGTAGACAAGATCTCTTGAAATAAACCTGAAACCTCAGAGGGGATTTTTTTGTTCTGAAACCTGAATTTCCTGTGAACCACCCTCTGTAGCTGCCCAGACTGATTCTGCCATACAGAGACTATACCCTAGGACTCTACAAAAGCTAACATGAAATAACATCAGAGAATTAGTTCCTCAAGATGAACACATACCATTTTGCCAAGAGGACAGAAAAGGATGAGAGGTGATAATCTGTCTGGAATTATGTGATTTTTTTCTTTTGCTACTATCCTGATTATTAACATTGTTTTCCAACAAGAAAAACAAAGTCCCCACCCTTCCCTGAAAGAAACCCTAACCCTAATATAGAGAGAGCTTGGAAGCTACAATATAAAAGATCCAAACCTATATAAACAGCCAATGGCATAGTCAGATTTAATTTTTAAACTGCCACTATATATGTATATTAAACCTCACTACAATGACAATAGAATATTAATGACAGAAGTGACAGTCATCTTACTTGATACATATTTGTGTCCATATGCTCTCACCTTTAGCCGTTTAACTCTTGGCAGACCCTCTCATCCCCCCCACCCCCTCCATTTTACGGCCTACAATAAAAGTTCTATTTCCAAGAGGAAAAATAGAAAAGGAGGAAAAATTAAAACAAAGGAAAGTTCAGATAAGAGTGATAACTAATGGATTGGTGGGATTTCCTTTCTGGCATGTTCTAAACTGCAACAGCATGGATCTAACAAGGCCGCCTTGCATTGCTACTCACAGAGTGGAACTATTCTTGGAGCTACAAGGAGGTAAGACAGCCTTTATTTCAGATGTACAGTGTGCATAGTAGGAGGTACCATGAAATGAGAGTAGCTATGATCTTAACAGCTTTTATAAGCTGAGAAGAAGTTTTTCAGTTTAACCATTTTCCTGTGTTCTTATAGCTGCAGCTAGTGCTTTCCAAATCATGGCACCGCTAATCCTGAAAAGACAGTGGGAATTTCTGTGTTATTTAATGTTATATAAGGCAACACACTGGCAAAAAGAACATTTTTGGAGCTGTATGTCTCAAGTGTGGATAGATTAAAGAAGAATTCTATTACATATAGAGATGATACATAACACCCCACCCCTGCCAATATTAGAAAAGGGCTAATCATTTAAACAACAAATAAACTAAAATACAGTTAGGAACATCCATTAATCCAGGTAAAAAAAAATCTACATAGGAGAGCTCTGAAATCTCCTGGGGAGGGAAGGGGGACAAATATTAAGTCAATTAAAATTGTCTTGTATAATTAGATCACTGAGGTCCTGATCTTGCAGGTATGCATGGGAATGAAGGTTCCTGTACAAATAGACTCACTGAAACAAAAGGGCTATTCATGGAAGTAAAATTCTAACTAGGGCTGGCTGAAATTTCAAAATGTTTTCAATGAATAAAATGGACAATTTTGTGAAAAATGCCCTCGTTTTTGGCTAGCTCTAATTCTACTCCTCTTTTTAGAACACCTTTTTATGTCTGAACAATGTGTGACTACACTGTAGGATTGCCAGCTGTCTAATCACACAAATCCAAACACACTTGCCCCACCTCCTGCCTTGCCCCTTTTCCAAGGCCCTGCCCCCACTCACTCCATCCCCTCTCCCTCCTTCGTTTCCTCTAAGCCACCCTCACTCACTTTCACCGGGCAGGGGTTGGGGTGCAGGAGGGGATGTGGGCTCTGGGAGGGAGTTTGGGTGCAGGAGGGGGCTCAGGGCTGGGACAAGGGATTGGGTTGTGGGAGGGAGTTTGGGAGCAGGAGAAGGCTCCAGGCAGGGGGTTGGGGTGCAGGAGGGAGTTTGGGCGCAGGAGAGGATTTGGGGCTGGGGCAGGAGGTTGGGATGCGGGAGGGGCGAGGGGTGCGGGCTGAGGCTAGGCAGTGCTTACCTTGGGCAGCTCCCAGTCAGTGGTGCAGCCCCCGTGACTCCCATTGGTTGCAGTTCCCAGGCAATGGGAGGTGTGGAATCAGCGCTCAGGGTGGGGGCAGCACATGCTTGGAGATCCCCTGGCTTCCCCCAGGGGGGCAGAAGGAAGTGCCAGCCACTTTCGGGAGTGGTGCAGGGCCAAGGCAGGCTGGGAGCCTGCCTTAGCCCTGCTGCACCACCGGACTTTTAGCGGTTTAAAATCTCCCGGATTGGCTTCCAGGAGATTAAGCTCGATTCTGGGAGATTCCTGGTCAAACTGGGACGGTTGTCAACTCTACTATACTGTTCAGTTTTCCATTTGACCAAGTTTATTTTTGTACTCTAGAAAAATGCAATAATTAATATTCTATCATGTTCGTGGGGAAAAATGTAATGTGTGTTTTAATGAAAGCAAGTCCAATAGAGACCTCCACATGAAGATCTAATTTACCTCAGAAGTGCTTGGGTACTATGGTGTTGGGTGCTGGACAAATGCCTAAGATCAGTGGTTTTCAAACTTTTTGTATGGGTGACCCCTTTCACACAGCAAGCATCTGACTGTGACCCCCTCCCCCAGTTAAAAATGGGGGGCATAATTTAATTTAATGGGGGCTTTGGATGTCAGCCCCACCAAGCTGACAGCTCATGGCTTCCTTGTAACCACCTTGCAACCCCCTGAGGGGTCATGACCCCAGTTTGAGAACTGCCTAAGATTGACAATACTAATGGAAAATCATGGGGCTCAACTCAGTCACTTGAGGCCACTCAGTTCTGTGGTTGCAATGGAAATATTAATAATTTACATTTATGCCATGGAATTTCAGTTTTGTGTCTGTAGCCTTTGCTAATTAATTTTTCAGGCACTAACTGCTTTCATGCAACACTCCACAGTTATTATTTCAGAGAAAAACAAATCACTCCATATTATACATTTCCTTCTTCAGTAGCAAGAATTGTTTAACTATGTTTTCATCAAGGGATCAATCCTTTCACTCTCTGCAAGCATGAAGGGTCTCTTGACAGCAGAGGTTCTGTAGTTCTGTTTCATGGGAAACCAGAGGAGGGCGGGGAGCAGAGTGTGTGACAAGATCCCTGGTGCCCAGCTGAGATAATTGAACTTAGTGCCGGGACAGAGATTTGCCCTAAACAGAATATTTTTGATGAAGGGTTTTAAATGTACTGAGCCTTTTATACACTTTGTAGGAAAAATTGCAAATAATTTTTAAAAATGGGTCCAAACCTGATCTTTTGTAAAGTTGAAGGTTGTTCCAATGTGGGCTGCCAGCCCATCTCTACTAGTTCCGATTAAAAATCTGATCCCCAAAGGATTTAAACTAAATATTTTTGAAATATGAAGCAGACTAAGCTACCCATTTTTGATGATCCCATCTACTGGAATTTAAAGAATAAAATCAAAGTTGAGCACCAAGAATTCAACAAAAACAGATTGACTGTCTCACTAATGTGAATCCAAGTTAGAGCAAGAGCAAGTGGTGTTACTATCAATACAGGACTGAACTTGATAGGGAACCTAGATCTGACAGGTCATCAGCTGTTCCTAGCTGCCTTTATGCCCAATATTAACCAGAGTGATGTTCCTCTTATGATACAATTGATGCCATCATGCCTGCCCTGATGCTCTACTTCTGCTCCTCTCTGCTTTCAGTTCTTTAAGCAGGGCATAAAACAGCACCTCCACAGCCACTATTTCAATCCTTAGCTAAGATTTGTGATGGTAGGTGCCTGAGTAGGCAATGAACTGCTAAAATGCCATTCTGTGATGTTTCCACACGTTCATTGAGTGGCATCCCTGTCAACCTCTTTCTCACAACCAGGGCTACACAAAATTGCCTTATACACATATCTTATATTAAGCTTTCTAAATTAGGAGGCCACTATCATTAACAAGAATGATTTCTAAGAAGCAGCTCCTTATTGTTAATATAACAAGCAGCAGCACAGGGCTTATTTCCCACACACAGTTACCTCCAACTATAGCCAGATCGTGTCAGAAGACAGGAACGGAGTTGGTGTTAAAGAGAGTTATTTTTGAACTTCATAGTTTCATTATCATTCATGGGAAGTGTGAATGGGAGCCCCCTTTCAGCTCCTGGAAACCCTGGCTTGGTTTCACCTTGGGGTGAATTAACCAGCGCACACAGTCCACCTTCACCAAATGTCTTTGTTACTGTTTATGGTCCAGGTACCTCATGATATAACAGCCATCATGTGAAGCCCCCCAGCTCAACCTTTCATACTGCTTCCTTTCCTCTCAGAGCAATCCAGCTGGGGAATTAATTATTTCATTAGCATGATCCTTTCTACCTTTCCCAACCCAAACTACCTAAGTTCCTCTTATTCTAACCACACCTAGTATCCTGGGTGTTCTAAGTGACCAAGGTGCTGGCTTCTAAAGGGCTCGATTTACAGCTGCTAACAGCGCCCTGCACAGGAAGGAACTTGTCCTAGGTATGTAATTCCCTTAAACTAGGGATGAAATTGTAGCCCCATTGAGGTCAATGGGAGCTTTGCCACTGATTTCAGTGGGGCCAGGTTTTCACTCAGGATATCTAGAAAGACTAGGTTCCCAAATGCTAATGTACTGTTGAGTATGTTAACTCATTGTGAAGGTTACAGTGTAGCCAGTGGTGCTATTTCTAGTGTGATGTGACTTCTGCTTTTCTGCTGAATTGTTTGGTTTATCAATAAAAGCGGCAGAGAGTCCTGTGGCACCTTATAGACTAACAGATGTATGGGAGCGTGAGCTTTCATGGGTGAATACCCACTTCGTCGGATGCCATCTGACAAAGTGGGTATTCACGCACGAAAGCTCATGCTCCCGTATGTCTGTTAGTGTATAAGGTGCACAGGACTCTTTGCTGCTTTTACAGATCCAGACTAACACGGCTACCCCTCTGATACTGGTTTATCAATGTTATTCTCCCAACCTCAACCCAGCTGGTATGTTTGGTTTGTCTACCTGTTGCATATTGTCTGCCCATTAGAATGTGAGCCCTCTGGAGCAGGGACTGTTGTCTTATTTACTCGTCTGAGCAATATCTAGGATTTCTAGGAGTTAACTTAATATAAATTATTATTAATAATGAGTAATGAGATTGGGACAGATACCCCCTACTCCCTATCCATGCTATCAGAGAGGGTGCACAGAGGAGACCAAGGGAGCTAGAGGATAGTAGAAGAGTGAGAGGGAGTGCAAACTGGGCAGGGCCTGGGGAGCAGAGTATGCAACGGCGGAAGACAGAGTCCTAAGAGAAGACTGAAGCAGCAGGTGGCTAGGAACAAACTGGCAGAGAGAAGAGATGGAACCTTGGGAGAATATGGGGAGGAGGAGAAGCCGATGCAGATAGCACATGATAAATATTCTGTTTAAGTGAAGGAAGATACTGAACAATATTTTCCTTCATGAACATGTTTGTGTCATAGCTATTCAATATATGGTACACTGCGTACACATCTATGTCTCCGGTGAGCAACACAGGCCTGATGCTTGTTCTTCCCTGAGGTGCCTTGCACAGTAACTAATGAAATGATCCAACGTAATTAGAGCTGCTATTTAAAAAATCATTATTTAAAGTAGCTATAGCTCCTCAGTTTTAGGCCATTCTACGTTTTTATCAGTCTCATCTATCATACAATAAGTGAGCCATCCAGTGCCACTTAGAGGGAACAAAACAGCTGTAACTTAAAAGTTTACATCTTCACAATCATGTAAGTTTCAAAGGAATTCTATGTCCCAGGCTGAGATCCACCTTTTATGCCATTTAAAAGAAAAAACAGATACCTGAGTTGAGAAATTATATTTTCCTGGAGTTCTATGCAGGAGTACTGTTGGTTCTGCAATAGTGATAAAATGCAAATTTTGCCCACATTTCTTTCTGTTGACATGAAGGGTAATAATATAAATAAAATACTGTGCTGGCATTTTCAGGGCCATGATGATAGGGTTGCATGGAATGGTATGATTTCCAAGGATTTATACTGAACTAAATGTACTGAACTGCGTTAAAAAAATTCTATCGTGTTTAATTTACTTAGAATTACAGTATTAAATTTATAGCATTGAAATGTAGCCTGTAGCTGATCGTGAAATATGAAATGCATCGAGATATTCAATTTTACAGTACAGAAATAAATCTACAGAATGAAGTTAGAAGCCAGGAAACAAAATAAAAAGGAAAATAAAGAATGAAAGTTAAAGAATACAAGAAGTGGAGCATCTATAGTAGTTAGATGTGATTCTTCATTGCCCTACACCTTGCATAGGTATTACATCAGTTCAAAGTGGCTGTAAAATGCTGCTATTCTGATTTAATAGCATTTCATAACCCCTTCTTCCCTGTGTGAACAAGAAGGCCCTGAACCCGCAACCAGAGCTGGATGAATAATAGGATTTTCAGTGTGCTAGCAAGTCCAAAAAATCATTTCAGGTTGAACTGAAAATAACATTTTTTGAATTTTTTGGTGAATCAAAAACTTTAAAAAAAAAGTTAAAACATTTAGATTTCTAGAGGTTTTTAAGAAGTTTTTTAATTTTTTTAATTTGAAAGAAATTTCAAAACAATGTCATTTTGAACCGAAAAGTCAAAACATTTAGGCTTTTTGGGGGGATACATATTTTTTTTGTTTGACATGCATAATTTGGCAAAACCAGTCTGAATTCCCCAAATGTGAATGTTTTAGCGTCACCAAAGCTGTATTTTTTCAATTGAAGAAAGTTTTGTTCAAAAAAATTTCATTCAGCTCTACCTGCTACTCGGTGCATTTGTGTCCACTTATGGAGAATCAGTTCCAGAATCAAAGCCCTGAAGAGCTATTTTAAAAATAATTTCTAAAGATATAGTTACAGCTCCTAGTGCAAAGAATTCATACTTCAGACTTAAATTGCTTATGTTCTCTCACTTTTCCAAAAGAAGCTGCACTCTTGACTTAGAGTCCAACTTCAAATAGTCAGCCCTTTTTCAACAATGCAAAGGACATCTGTTATGCTCAACAAGAAGTCATCCAAGGCTAGGTCAGAATCAAAACCAAAGCTGGATTTTGAGCAACAGTTTCACCAAGGCTCTGAAATGCTTTTAAAGAACTAAGCTTCAGAGAGCTGTAAGATGGCAAATAAATAAAATCACATCTCTTCCGACACACATTGTATCAGGGAAAAGGGAGCCGTAGGAGAACTTTTATGTCATTTTGTCCATCTATTTATAACTACAATTAAATTCCTTGTGCCAAATTCAGTCCTAACGTAAATGGATAAAACTTCATTGGCTTCAATGAACTGGTGTCCACTTATGCCAGGGCTGAAATTAGCCCACTTTTCATGACTCTGCTTCCCTTGAAGTGTCCTGCCATGGGATTAACTGGGAGAGAACCTAAAACAGAAGTGTTCCTCTCAGTCAGCTTCTCCTTTATATGATATATAAAAAATGTGTTATGACTAATTGTCTTCAACATATGTCACAGCGAATTTTGCAGCAATTGAAGAAATCCCATGAAATCTAGCCCATGCCTGTGTGTTAGTGTGTATTATTTATAGTAAATGAGGGAGCGTGCTGGCCTTATTTGAGACTATACCATGGCCATTGTGAATTTGCAGAGCACTGTCATTGCCACATTTAATGCTTTAGAAGCTCTATTTTAATTCTTACTATATGTCTGAGAGACAGTTTTAAAAGTTTGTTAGTGACACATTGGCAAAATGAGGCCAGCAACCAAGAAATATGGAATATTAGAATACAATACCCAGGCTAGTATAACAAGTAATGATGGTTTTCTCTTAGGGTAGTGGAAACATTGAACCATCAGCCATAGGCCTAATGATACAGAATGCCACTAATAGAGTATAATGCGCACCCTGTGACATAGTGAGTGTTTGCCCATGGTGTATCAAGAGAATCTGGAATACTTTAGAGTGGGATTGTCCAAAGTGTCAAAGAGACTTAAGAGCACAAATCTAAAGTCACTTAGGGGGAGATTTTCAAAGGCATAAATGAGAGTTGAAAGTTTGCAAGCAAGCACGCCTTGAAGTAAAGGAGTTAATTTTTTTTTCAGTAAGAAGACATGGAAATATATTGTTCTCACTAATTAAATATGAAGCTGGCTAACAGTATGCAGGTGTAATTTTCTTATGTTATTAGCCATATTCACTTCTGAAGTGAATAACTACCTGCACTGGTACAGTATATGGGCAGAATAATAGTCATACTGATTTTTACTTTAAGCTCTGAATAAAATTAGCATAATTTTACCATTAGAAACTACAGAAGATAAAATCACATTATAGAGACTGTAGGTGGAGAAGTGGGTGGTCACATACAGAAGGGAAACTGGGAGAGTACTTAAAATACAGCAGGAATAATGAGCAAGTAGGGGGAACTAAAGCAATGAGGAATCGGGTTCAGAGCTGCATTACTTATGGTTATGAAAAAAAGTAGAAAAAGAGCAGGACTTAAGGAGTTTTACTCATTTGGGGCCTGATCCCAAGAAGCACGGAGCATCCACCACAACTGTTGACACTAATGGGATTTGCAGCACCTCTCAGAATCAGGCCCATAAAATAAACCTGTTGAACCATGCGGGATAGCTTAGGCACTGCTAATGGATGGAGAGCTCAATGGAACACTAGATTAATTAACTGTAGAAGCAGAGAACATGATGATGATGTCACTTGAATATATACTCTGGGAATTGTGACCCAAATCATGGGAATTTTTGCCCATTTATCTTGAGTGAAATAAAGCAGACTATTTTTTCTTAGCGATTATGTGATGTAAGTTTGTTTTGATGCATGCTGGACATGGTCAGAACTGTTTCTACCTACCTAGTTAACAAATAGAAATGCAATAGTTTGTAAAAGTGTTTGGTGAATATATGTCTTGTCGTCCGTATTAAGTCAGGGTAGAGGCTGAGGAGATTTGCTACTCTCCATCCTATTAGAGGCTTCTTGGTTTATTCAAATGGGGGATAAAACACTAGGGAAAGAACTGCAAAGATTTAGTGGATAGCAGTAAACTTTATTTAACTGAAGAGTATTAACTGAGGCTGGTCTGTATTGTTCACTGACTGTGGTTAAATGACACTCGGTTCTCGGAAGATCAGAGATATCCTCCACTGCACAAAAATATTTTTTCTGTAGCTAAAAGCATCCAGTTCCGCCCCAAACCCATTAATAGTATTTTCCATGTGTTGGAAAGCTAATGGTCTGATCCAGCTCCCAGTGATTTCAGCATGATTTGGATTGGGCTCTAAGTGAGTACTGGGCCTTAAGGCCTGCATCTAGAGAAAACAATACAAATGAATACTCAGAATGGACTGACAACAAAATCAAACTCTTGGGATCACAGCTGGGTGCCTTCTCCAGATAGCTGATGTTTGAGTTTGGTGCCTACTCTTTTAGAAGGAGCGGCTTTCTTTCGTAAAAGCAAGGCAATGCATTTTTTACTATGTCATTAGACCAGGGAAACTACTAACAAAGACATTGGTTCTTCTAAAGATATCATATATCTATTACAGAAATGAGGGGTTTTTCATAGGTACAAAAAGAAACAACTTCAGTAGTTTATAGGGATTTGTATAGAGCAGAATTTTCCTTCCTGGCTGATCAGGATAGGGTTTTGGGTGAAAATGAATTTTTGCAGAATATGAGCTACTTCCTAGAAGAGTTAAGGAAGGTATCATAGGCAGAACTGGTAGCACTGCCTGTTATTAAAGTCGTCTGATACCTCTCCCATTATAGCACCTGTCAGCTGCTTATAACTTTGCTAAACTTTAAATGTTTGGGCTGAAATTTCCTATGCCAGGTGTCTCTCTCAGCTGAATTATTCTGAAAAATTTCAGCCAAAATGCTTCAGCCATTTCTGAGTACAAGGCTAGGGAATATTAGTGTTTTGCTTATGTTACAAATGTCTAGAGACCTTGTCTTTCAAATTCTCTAATGACCACATGTTTTGCAGTAGGCACTTGAAATTTGATGGTGGGATGGCATTTGTACCAGGGATATGTGTGTTGCCATTCCTATGAAAAGCTACACAAATTTGCCCAAGTGATAACCTTGGAAAAATCACAGTTTGCACATGCTCATTAGAGGCGTCTTCAATTTTAGCAGCTAAAATCTCAGAAGATTCCATCCTCACAGAGCATGCTTGAGTCGCTCTCAGTCCTAGTGATGTCCAGACTCTGCATGTGCCATCATCACAGAGCAACTGAGCTTGCACCACCCCAGGGCTATAAGCGCTAAGAAGGACTTTACCAGTAAAGGCTGCTCCAAACTGGGGTAGGGGCTGGGCACTGGAACTGAAAGCAGGGAGCCTGTATCACCTCTGTTCTTTGTGAGCCTGAGCTGGCACCCAGGCAGCATGGAGAATGTGGTCTGATTCGAATACAGAGGGGACAAAAACTGGACTGGGGGAGGGGAACGGAGTAGATTGAAACAGTCTGGTGAGACAGGAAATGGAGCTGGGAGGGAAACTGTGACTAGGAGTTGGAACAGGAGACACTGGGAGCCAGGGGGCAGAGGCCAGGCTGGAATAATTTAAGCAAAGACACTGAGACTGGGAGCTGAGGGAGGGTGGAGTCTGAAAATGGGGGGGTACCTGGGAGCTAGTTTGCTGGCGGGGGACGGACACTGAGATTAGAGGATGACCTGGGGGAAATGGGGGGAGACTAGAACTAGGAACTAGTGAGGGGAACAGTGATGGGGGTGGGAAGAGAAATATGACAAGGAACTGGGGCTTTTGGAGGAGAATTGGGACTGCCTGGGCAAAGGAGCTGGAGGGGGAAGGGGAAGACTGAGGTTGTATGAGGAGCATAGGGATGGAGACTGGGAACTAGGTGCAAGAAGGGAAGAAGTGAGATGGGGAACTGGGACTGGTGAGGCCAGGATACTGGAACGGGGTGTGTGGAGCAGGGAGATTGGGACCCAGATAATGAGCTTGTAGAGGGAGACTAGGACTGGTTTGGCAAGGAGACTGGGACTGGGACAAGGAGCCAAGATGGGGAAGACATAGGATTGGGACAGGTTGGGGCAGAAAGCATCGAGCATGGGAAAAATGGGCAGAAGATTCAATACCCACTAGAGCACACTTCCCACCAGAGCCTGGAATGGAATTCAGGATTCCTGAGTGTCATTATTCCTCTCTTGTCAGCAGGGCCGGCTCCAGCGTTTTTGCTGCCCCAAGCGTCAAAAAAAAAAAAAAAAAAAAAGGCGATCGGTGGCAGCTCTACCGCCATCGCGTCATTCTTCGGCGACAGGTCCTTCCCTCCGAGAGGCTTGCTGCGCTGGAGCTGGCCCTGGTCGTCAGCAAATATCTGTGAAATCCCCTGACAAAGTGTGTGTGTTGTCCCCCTGTAGTGCTGACCCATGTAGAGGATGACAACCTCCTACTGCTATCCGTTTCTCTATTAGCTTGAGTGGCAGAGATCTGTGTGGTGGATCTAAAAGTTCCAGGCCTGCTGATGACCCATGTGGATGTCAATATGATGTCCGGTGATGGAATTTCTGTTTGTTTAAAAAAAAAAACCTAGAAAAATCACACCAAAAAGCTATCTTAAAAGAACATTATTAAGATTGGAAAATCAAGTAATTTAGGAAATGTCAGAATTAAGCCATGAGACAGGGTCCTGTGGAAAAAGTAGTATTTGATCATGTAATTAAAGACTGCCATAATGCAAACACAAGAAGGCTGAATTAAGGTTGCAGAGGTAATCTTAACTCTGGCATTTCCTAATTTTTGAAAAAAGAACAGGAGTACTTGTGGCACCTTAGAGACTAACAAATTTATTTGAGCATAAGCTTTTGTGGGCTACAGTTAGTCTCTAAGGTGCCACAAGTACTCCTGTTCTTTTTGTGGATACAGACTAACACAGCTGCTACTCTGAAACCTAATTTTTGAGTGCTTGACATTGCAACCTGTGTGTGTGTGTGTGTGTGTGTGTGAGAGAGAGATATGAGGGCTTTAGAGACTTTACACCATATATTCTAGACTATAAAGAGCCATCTATGGTCTACAGATGCATGCCTCTCAGTACCACTATGAGTTTTATCTAACTTCATAGCTGATTGATCGGAAACAGTATTGAAAAGCCTTGTGCATGTAGACTAACTGGTTAATAAAAGGCTAAAATGTCAAGATGCTACAAAATAGCAGATGAAGACAAGAGAGAATTACCTTCCCTATTTCCACAGGATACAGTAAAAGCCTTAGACAGAATGGTTTTGTGTTAGCCTGCTTTCCTCTGGGCACAGAGTACTGTACAAAGCTGTCATCTCTTTCTTAAACTGCTCACAGAGATTAAGCTGCTGAAGTGAGGGCACTAAGAACACACTATTATGTTATGCAGAACATATTACTTTTCATGTACTAGGTAAGTCATTGTCTCTGTTTCTAATTTGGTGGGATCAATTAAGATACTCTGCAGTTTGTGCAGCTTTTGAATGGACCAAAGCCCTTTAGCTCCAGAAAATGGTTGCTTAAGGACACCTCAAAGAACAGCTGAGTTTAAAGTTGTTAAATATATGTTGAATGTTAAATATATTTTCTACCTATTCTGAACAAACCTATTGTGACCTATGCTTAATCTATTATTCAGATGCAGCATATTATGCTTTACCTAAGGAAGGCCAGGGTAAACATGATCAAAATGACTCAATTTCTCAAATGATATCTCCTTCTACAAGTTGTTCCTAGCTATGCATCTAGATAGGACCACTCAAGATGCTCAGGTTCTATATGGTGGGAAGAGGAACTTGACCACCGGTTCAGTGTATTAGGTCTTTACCGTTGTCACCTGTAATTTGAAATTCTGTAACTGTGCTGACTTGATGTGGAAGAAAGTGTTCGTTGAAAAAGACAAAACATCCAGGTTTCAGTTTCTTTGAACTTTAATATTAATGACATAGCTACAAACTACAGAAGAAAATATAAAATTGCTGCTTTGAACCCAAATCTCTCCATGATGGCACCAGAGTTCCAGACAGCTGAGCTCTGAATGAGGGGGTAGAGATTATCTTTTTGTTTGTGTCGAACACCTAACACAATGGGGTCCTGGTCCATAACTAGGGCTCCTAGGTGGTGTGGTAATACAAATAATCAACAGTCAGAGAATAATGTCTTTTCTTATGTGGCATCTGGCTGGTAGATCTTTCTCACATGCTCAGGGTCTAACTGATGGCCATATTTGGGGTCAGGAAGCAATTTTCCCCCAGATCAGATTGGCGAAACCATGGGGATTTTTCACCTTCTTCTGCAGCATGTGGCATGGGTCATTTGCTGGTGTAAATGATGGGTTCTCTGTAACTTGAAGTCTTTAAATCATGATTTGAGGAGTTCAGTAACTCAGCCAGAGGTCAGGGATCTATTACAGGAGTGGGTGAGTGAGTTTCTGTGGCCTGCGATGAGCTAGAGGGCAAACTAGATGATCATGATGTCCCCTCTGACCTTAGTCTATGAGTGCTTCTCCTTAACTTCCTTTTTTTGGGGCAGTGGGGAAGTAGCCTTTTATGATATGAAACCATTGCCTTTCCATTGGGTTTTGCGAGAGAGAAAAGTAGCTTTACTTTGTCCATACAGCCTTGTAAGCTTACATGTGATTAGCCTATTTACAGCTGTCAGGTGATAGCTGTTTCCCATTTAGTTTATTTACAAACCTTCACCTATACACAGGTGGTTTCTGTTTTGCTATATGCAGCTCATCCTGAAGCCCACTGCCTGTAGCTATTTTACATCAGGTCTACACTATAGAGTTAGTGGCAGCTTACGTCGACCTAACTATGGAAGTATTCTACACTTAAATTTTACTCCCACCGATGTAGTTGCCCCGCTATGCCAACTTAATAACTCCACCACCATGAGCAGCATAGAATCAAGATTAATATAGTTAGATCAATGCAGTGTCAGTATAGATACTGCCTTGCTTACGTTGACTGTTACTGGCTTTCAGGAGCCATCCCACAATGCCCCACACTGATAGTACAATCAATACAAGTGCTCGTGGTGGGTATGTCTACACTACGGGATTATTCCAATTTTACATAAACCGGTTTTGTAAAACAGATTGTATAAAGTCGAGTGCACGCGGCCACACTAAGCACATTAATTCAGTGGTGTGTGTCCATGTACCGAGGCTAGCGTCGATTTCCAACATGGCAATACCGATTTCAGTGCTACTCCTCTCATCGGGGAGGAGTACAGAAATCGGTTTAAAGAGCCCTTTATATCAATATAAAGGGCCTCGTTGTGTGGACGGGTGCAGGGTTAAATTGATTTAACGCTGCTAAATTCGGTTTAAACGTGTAGCGTAGACCAGGCTGGTGAGGCTGCGCACGGCTGACACAAGAAGCAAAGTGTAGACATGTACAAGCAATGTAATTACTGTGGTAGCTGTATGTCAATGTAACTTAGGTTGACTTAATTTTGTAATGTAGAAATGGCCTTAGCTTTAGCAGCGCTAGACTCGTTGTCCTGCACCTTGTGTAATCATGGAGACTAGTGCAAAGTGGTATTAAATGCTGCTATTCTGATCTTGTATGTTTTTACATCCTTTTGCACTCACTTTTCATTGGTCTTAATCCTTTTAATTAGGATTCAGTTCCTTACCACAATCCTCTTTGAAGTGATACCAAAGACCCCCTTTTAAAAGCTGTGTAGTTAGAATACCACCTGTCAGTCCTTAGGCAAACTTTAATTATGTACTGACAACCTACCTAAAACATGTTGTTTGAGCCCAATAAATTAGAACTATTCCTTGGCATGTAGCCATGTTTGTTGGTAATCCATGTTTCATATCTGGTCAGGGTCTTCTTTTGAGGATTAGGTGACTTGGTTAGGTATTAGGTCTTGGTTAGGTATATTGTCTTGGCATATTTTCCAGATTAAATGTATTTGGTTTCCTATCAGTCTGACAATCTCATCATATATCACACAGATATTACCATTATCTAGCTACTTCAAAGTTGGAATGTATTATGCTCTAGGAATCTTTTCCTATTGATTTTGCCTTGCAGTTTAACTCTGCTCCCGAACAGATGGCAATGGCATCTTATGAAATTTGGGGGGCAGTGTGGCACAATAAGTAAGGCATTGGACGGGGAATCCAGAGACCTTGGTTCTATTCTCAACTCTGCCACTGGCCTGCTGGGTGACCTTAGCTTAGTCACTTCATTACATGGTTTTTTTCCATCTGTAAAATGGGGACAGTGATATTTATCCTCCCGTGTAAAGAGCCGTCATTGACAGATGAAAATGCTAGATGATCCAGTTGTCTGCCACTGACTGCAATGTCCTTTGGGTCAGGCCCTGTAAGTATTATAGAGACTATTTTAAGATAGGTGGGGTAGGTCTGCACAGGCATGGTTCAAATGGAAATCACTCCATCACTGAAGAAATGTAGGCAGCATGCAGTGTTTGTAGATGAACTGCATACATAAATCACGTAGCCTGGCATACCATATACTTGTACTTCTGTTAGGGATGAGACACAACAGTATTCCACAGAGATAGGGCCAGCCTTAGGGAAAATGGCACCCTGGGCAAACTTGTATTTTGACCCCTGCTGACTCCATCCAGTCTCCCATCAACCCTGAGCCCCAGGGCCTCACTGCTTAGCCCGTCCCCCCCACATTGCCCCAAGCTCCCTTCTGTGGCCTCGCATCCCAGGCCCACTCTGCTCCTTGCCTCTTGACTATGGCAGCCAAAGAGTGGTGACTGCTGGCTGGGCACACAGCCCTGAAGGCAGCGCTGCCTTTGGCAGCAGCGCAAAAGTAAGGTGGCCTGTTATGGTGTATTGCCACCCTTACTTCTGCACTGCTGCTGGCGGCAGTGCTGCCTTCAGAGCCGGGCGTCTGGAGAGTGGCATCTGCTGGCCAAGAGCCCAGAGGTGCCAGCACAAATTAAGCACTGACAGCACCCCCCTGACCATGGCCAGTGGTGGATTAGCCACTGGACCAATGGGGCCTGTGCTCAGGAGCCTGGCCAATTTGTGGAAGGGGGGGCTGAAAAATCCCGCCTCCCATGCCTCGACCCACTCCGACCACCCGGTGCTCCTGCCGGGGAGGACTGCAGGCAGAAGGGGTGGGGAGGGACCCCCACTTGCTCTGGCCCAGGGGCCCACAAACCCCAATCCACCTCTGACCATGAGGCCCTGGGCGGTCACCCCTGTTGCCCACCTGTAAGGCTAGCCCTGCACAGATTGATTTTCAGGATTTGGTGGCTGTTTTTTAAATAAATAATTGCTAGTTTACTTTATAGCAGAGCAAAGTAAGGAGCTGCGGTGCACTGCACCAACACGCTGTGAAAATTTCAGCAGTCAAACCCAAGTGGAAATACAGTAATTAAACAATGAAAAGTTTTCCATTTCCAATGTAACTTCTACCCTTCGTGGGACTGTTATGTGATCAGACCTTTAATGTGTGAAGTTGTAAAAACCTGGAATGGTTTCCATCTCTAGAAAAAGCAAAGCCGACATATGGAATTTACTTTTTCAAAAGTCACTATTTAGGGCAGCTAGTAAAGCACAGAAACATGTGTCTCTATCACCCCATCTAGTTCTGGTGGTTATGGCAATGTGATTTGTTTTTTTTTTAAAGAAATCTGAAAGGAAGAGAATGAAATTGTAACTAGGACACCGCATAGCCCAGCCCAAATTCTTAAGAAATAGTAGTGCTTTACAATCACATTAGTATCTCAATGCCAGGATTCTATATTTAACAAGCCTTCCCTTCCTTCCACACCCATATGAATTCATTGGAATGCAGGGGAAAAATAAAAGCTCAACTGACTCATTAGGGGCTGACATGTAATTATCATCAATTAAAGGAAAGCTTCCAGAACTGCCGAGCACTGTAATAAATGAAATTCAACTGAGCCCTGCAAGGCAGGACTATAACACTAACCCCGAAGTGTGTGTCTGCTCAAAACTAGGGCAGATTTGGTTTCTTTTTTCTTTTTTTGTTAAGTTCTGAATACAATTATTTGTTGATTTGTTGTATAACATATAAATACACTGTATGGAAGGATCATTATGTGAGCAATAACTGGCACTATTCTACAGGAAAACCTTCCTTCATTTCTGAGTCAGTAATTTACAAGTAATAAATCTAAGAAAAGGATTACAGGGGTGAGAGACAGAGGGAAAAATATCAGCAGGGACAAAATTGTTCTGCCCAGACTAAATCATTTCATCTTCCATTGAAAGCTGGTGGCTGGTAAAAAGTGAAGAGACAAAACTAACAGGTAAGGGTGTGTTAAGAGCTGCTTCACAGAACTGGTTCTGATTCTACTGTATCTGAGTGAAAACAGGTTGGAAACTTGTATCCTGCTTATCCTGAGCCCTTTCACTGTTGCTGGTTATTATAGAGCTAAACCTAATGTTCTAGATTCGGAATAAAATTGTCGGAAGTGGCTTAGGAGTCTAGGCAATTGAAAGTCAATGGGAGTTAGTCTTCCAAGTCACTTGCATGCTTTTGAAAATTTTACCCTGGAACGCCAACTTCCCAGTTTCTATTGTGGTTCTTTTTCTGCTACTTAAAGATGCATCTGTTTCTAAGCTTTAAAAAATATGTCACACTGTATGTCTAGTATCATGATAGACCAATAAGATATATAATGTGTGTTTTTTCCCTGTAAAAGCTGATTATACCTGGTTCATCCAGAACTAACTTACCGATTTTAAAAAATTACATGATTGGATTGTCAACTCTTTGAGGTAGGGACTGTCATTATTATTTACCAATTGTATTTGGATAGTGTATAAAGTCTCTGTTATGCTAGGCACTGTCCAAACATATATAATAAAACAAACCAGGTCTGTAAAGCATCCAGACCTTGATTGGAACCTCTCAGTGCTGCCACGCTACAAATAATAAATAGCCTCAGAGTTCAAACTCAGATCTGGGGGTTAATTTGAATGTCCCTTTTCTGTGTATTATGGTGAACAAAAACTCTAACTAAATCCCTTTGAACTTGCGCAGAAAGGGAGGTGGTTCAAAAGCCAGATCTGAATTTTGCAGCTTGTGTTCATCTCTAATTGAAACGTTCAATGCTTTGGAAATTATAAAGGAAAAAAGGAAGTTCAGAAAAACAAGATAACTTATGAAATGTCAGTGTAACATAATGTTCCTCTCAAATGTTAGACTGTGAGCATGTAAAAAAAACCCCAACCCACTGTATTGATATTTCAGGCATGTGTGTGTGTGTATGCGCACAAGCAAACTTATTGCCAAGCATGCACAATGTCACAAGGAAATCATTTCTGGCCATCACATGATGTAGCAGTCAGCAAGCACACTCATATGATCAAACAAGAGGTATCTACAGTACAAGAAAGGATATTAATAAGCCATATTTTGATCCAGTGCCATTAATTTCTACCCCAGTGTTGAATTGCCATACCACACAGCTGGTTTATATATGCAATATTTGTATCATGTGTTATCTACAAATAAACTGATATTGACATACATCCACACTAATTAATTCTAATTTACCATCCTGTCATCCACCCTAAAATTAAATGAATCACAGAAGGTGGAGCAGAGGGGTGGGACAGGGATTATTCATCAAAAATACTTGAAAGGAAACCATGAGAGTAAGACAAAAATCCATTTATTCAATCATCTTCTAACCTGTTGTGCTCTTTATTTTAAATGAATTTATTCCTGCACTTATGAAACTAGAACATATGAAAACTGGGTACCAGACAAAAACATATCTTTCCTTCTGAGTCAAATTTGCTTAGTTCAGGAAAAGCAGTTGTTTTGAGTGAAAAGCTATGTTACAGTCTGCTTCTCCAAGCAATACTGTGTATGTTAAGCAGAGACCGGCCTGAAAGCTGGAGCTGAAATCTAGTTTGCTATGCCTGTACATGCATGTGTTTCGGAGTTCATTACCATGATAGTGTGATATTTGCAGCCCCTATAGAAAAAAGTCCGGTGGGGTTAAATGGAAAATGATCACTTCCTCTAGGGTGGTTTTTTTTTTTTTTTTGCATGCTCTTGTAGAATTGAATAGCAAATGATACCACTGCCATGCAATTCTATAGGATGTCTCAAAAATAAACATACGAACAAACCCAACTAATCTATAGAAAGGTTGTTATTTTCCAATACATTCTGTAAGTTATTAGAGTAAATTTTGTAAAACTCTATTGGTTTAAATTAAATTCTATATATCTTTTCCAAAAGGCAGTTGTAGGCAACTTCACGGTCACCAGCTGAAAATAAGAAAATAAAATTCTCTGCTAGTGTGAAATGAGGGCCAAGAATTTGGCTCACTATCTAGCATACACTAAAATTAGGTGAAAGTCTTAATTATTCTATTTGTGGTAAATTTAAACCCTGCAAATTTGCCATGGAAACCATTTCTTCCTTTTTTTTTGCTGGTGAGATAGAAAACGTGGTTGAGTGACTAAGAGATGGAAAGTACAAAAAAGGAGAGAAAAAGTCTCAAACTGAGAGAGAAAAAGAGAAGAGGGGGACTGAAGAAGAGGGGGGACATGCACCACAGCTCCCAGTAGTGGGTTGGCATAGGGCAGGTGCTGTTAACAGTGGGGAGGGTCTGGGTATAGAAGCACAATCCCTCCTTCTTCAGAAAATAAAAAATGGCTAAAAAATAATAAGAAGGTAGGGGAAAAGGGATGACCCACTTAGAGAGAGTGAGTGAGTTTGTGTGTGTGTGTGTCTGCAGATGGGAGGGGGAGTAAGACAATGCAGAAGATGAAGTTCTCACACTCATGTGGGCTGACTCATCGAGTGAGTTTGATGATAGCAATAATGTGATATGGGTTATTACAACAGAATCAAAGAAGGCAGAAGCTCAGAAGAAAACTCTGAAAAGAACTCTGGCAGCAAAGGTCTAAAAGTAAATAAGGCAGACCTCTATCCTATAGTTTTTAAACTACTCAGTCGGTGTCTGTCACCCATCGGGTGCTGGTTGTGCTGTGAGACCCTCTCTATCATCTAGTGACCTTCCCCTTCTCCCTCATGCTTAGTGCTGAAATATAAACCCAGAGCATTTTAATTTAAAAAAGCAAAGAAAGCATTTATTTATTAATTGCAGTGAGGCTCTGAGGTGTTGCAGTGGCCCAGCAGCAAAGCAGGAACCAAGAGAATGACGGATTGCCAGCCTGGGAACACAAGCCTCCCCCACCAAGACTTTGGTTTTGATTCTTCACTGATTTGCACCGTGTCTGATCATTTTACATCTGTGCAAAGTAGGCCATTTCACACCCACTTTGCACAAATGTAAATGATTGCGCTAGGTGCCAAGCTGTGCAGAGGCAGGCTCTATATCTATCTTTGTCTTTTTTACTAAGTCAGATCATGTAAATTTTATCTGGCTGGCAGAAGAGGCTATTAGTGAAAAATCCATTGCACAGTTGTTTCTATTATTGTGGTACATAACGCACAATGTTCAATAGTCCCCAAACTCTCACCTTCACCTGTTGGGGGTACCAATGCATCGGCTTGTAATTAGGGGCCAAATTTTGCATCTTTACTCAACAACTCCAACATCACAACTCCAGTTGAACTCCAGGGACTGAAGGATTTAACCATGGTATGTAAGACTCACAAGACTTGAAGTCATATAATCCTCAATATTCACACACTAATATGCTCACATCTACAGTTCAGGTGACTGATAATGATTATTTATTTATTTTATTTACTTATTTATTTGTATTGCAGTAGCACCTAGTCATGGGCCAGGGCACCATTGTGCTAGGGGCTGTACAGAGAACAAAAAGATGGCCCCTTTCCTGAAGAAGTTTACAATCTAAGTATTATCTATAGTTAGCCACTTTATAATGCTATGGGCACCCGCATGGCCCCACAATATGCCAATATTTTTATGGCCAACCTGGAACAATGCTTCCTCAGCTCCCGTCCACTCACGCCCCTTCTCTACCTACGCTACATTGATGACATCTTCATCAACTGGACCCATGGGAAGGAGACTCTGGAAAAATTCCACCATGATTTCAACAGCTTCCACCCCTCCATCAACCTCAGCCTGGACCTATCTACATGGGAGGTCCACTTCCTAGACACCACGGTGCAAATAAGTGGTGGTCACATTAACACCACCCTATACCGAAAACCTACCGACCGCTATGCCTACCTTCATGCCTCCAGCTTCCATCCCGGGCACACCACAAGATCCATTGTCTACAGCCAAGCACTGAGGTACAACCGTATCTGCTCTAACCCCGCAGACAGAGACCAACACTTAGAAAATCTCCACCAAGCATTCTCAAGACTACAGTACCCACACGAGGAAATAAGGAAACAGATCAACAGAGCCAGATGTGTACCCAGAAGCCTCCTACTGCAAGACAAGCCCAAGAAAGAAACCAACAGGACTCCACTGGCCATCACATACAGTCCCCAGCTCAAACCCCTCCAACGCATGATCAGGGATCTACAACCCATCCTGGACAATGATCCCACACTTTCACAGGCCTTGGGTGGCAAGCCAGTCCTCGCCCACAGACAACCTGCCAACCTGAAGCATATTCTCACCAGCAACTGCACACCGCACCATAGTAACTCTAGCTCAGGAACCAACCCATGCAACAAACCTCGATGCCAACTCTGCCCACATATCTACACCAGCAACACCATCACAGGACCTAACCAGATCAGCCACACCATCACCGGTTCATTCACCTGCACGTCCACCAATGTAATATATGCCATCATATGCCAGCAATGCCCCTCTGCTATGTACATCGGCCAAACTGGACAGTCTCTACGGAAAAGGATAAATGGACACAAATCAGACATTAGGAATGGCAATATACAAAAACCTGTAGGAGAACACTTCAACCTCCCTGGCCACACAATAGCAGATTTTAAGGTGGCCATCCTACAGCAAAAAAACTTTAGGACCAGACTCCAAAGAGAAACTGCTGAGCTCCAGTTCATCTGCAAATTTAACACCATCTGTTTAGGACTAAACAAAGACTGTGAATGGCTTGCCAATTACAGAACCAGTTTCTCCTCCCTTGGTTTTCACACCTCAGCTGCTGGAACAGGGCCCTATCCTCCCTGATTGATCTAACCTCGTTATCTCTAGCTTGCTTCTTGCTTGCTTATATATACACACCTGCCCCTGGAAATTTCCACTGCTTGCATCCGAAGAAGTGGGTATTCACCCACGAAAGCTCATGCTGCAAAACGTCTGTTAGTCTATAAGGTGCCACAGGATTCTTTGCCACTTTATAATTGTTATAAGTGTACTGAAATTGCTTTACTTATAATTATCACACAAGAGATCTTCCATGAAATAGGCAATTGAATTTTTCTGCAGGAAAAATAATCCAGCTATGATGTTCATGCAACTATCTCACTTGTAAATAAGCTATAAGTACTCTTCCTTCAAAACAAGCTTTCCTTGTACTTTACATGGATGTGAAATATTGTATATGGTATTTCTATGCATTCAGTATTGGAATGTCTGGTGGTTCTGAATGTAATAAGGATTTGGTTTTATTTATTTTTTCAAATCACTGAATATCTGCTTGGGGGCTAGTAGACAGGTTAGTGATTTTGAATATCTGTTTGCCAATCATAAATAGGACAGTCTGTCTATCTTCTACCCTCCCCTTCCCACACCACAAAAGGTGTGTATGTGTGGGTGGAATCAAGATTCAGAGCTTTTCTTCAGGACTCTGGGGGTGATTTTGAACTTTTGTGGTGACAAGTCTATTGTTCTATCTATGGTACTTAAATGACACCTGTTAATGTGATATCTCTGTTCCTCACAATCTTCAGTGTAGTTTATCCTCGCAGCATCCCTGTGAGGTAGGTGTGGTGGTGGTATCCCTATTTTACAGATGGAGAACTGTGGCGCAGAGAGATGAAGTGCATTCCTCAAGCTCACCCTGCATGTCTGGCAGAGCAGGGAACTGAATTCAGGTCTTGCGAGTCCCAGGCTAGTGCCCTAACCACTGGATCGTCCCTCCTCTCTACAAACTGTTTTATGTTAAGTATTAATCCTGCTTGATTGTCCTTTTGCAAAATACGTGAATTTGGGCACAGCCTCCTTAGGTTTTCCTGCAGTAGTAGACTTGCTTTCACATATTTGAAAAGGGAAAAGAAGCAAACCCTCTTCTCAGCAGCAGGGAAGAAAGACGACAATGTGACGTTACTGTGGTCATTTCCTACTTGCAGAAGGAGCTACAGTGATGGGGCTGTACCAGAACCTCAATAGATCCCTTAGCAGGGCAGAGCCTGGGAGAACTGCATAGCCAATGCCCTCACTTCCTGTGAGGAGATTCAGTGACACCTGAGAGCACCTTACAGCCATCACAGAAACATGTGAGAGAGAGGTAATAATCAGAATGCAGGAAAGAGGTGGACAAACGATCATCCTAGAATGGCCTGGAGTGAAAACTCCCCTCTCCGACTGCCTTATTTCCCTCTTATTTTAGAGCATGACAGAGAGACCTGACCAGAGTTGGGAAAGCTGGAGATCTCTTGCTGATAGATATTAATTGACTATGAGTTTTTGTGCAATATTGCTCTAATGTTCCTGTTCTTTTTTGGTAATACAGTATTTCTTTCAATATATTCTTAGTTCAGACACAGTGGTGTAAGTTCCAAAGAGCTTACATCCTATAGGATATAACTGGTGGATGAAACGAACAAGCTGGCTGGGGTGGGGTGGGGGTGGAGAGAGAGAGAGGCTAAAAAATAGGACAGAATGTTCACCTGCCAAGTCACTCTCAGGTTGTAGTTTACCATATGTATTATGGCACAGGGGAGTAATAAGGAGGCTAAGGTGATGACTTTACAGATCTGGAATGGGAGCTTTTGCCACTCAAATGGGGCAGCATGGGGAAAAAGTGGGGAAGTATTTGTCAGAGAAGTGGAAGATCCAGGCTGTCCTCATTGGCAAAGTTAGGGTGGGAGCTGATTTTGTGATGATAAGTTGCTTAGGTAGGGTGGGGCTAACACATGAAGAGTTTTAGAGAAAGAAGTTTGTGTCTGACATAGTGGAAAGGAGGAGCCAATGGATGAACTTTTGGGTGGGGGAATGACTTAGAGCATCAAACCAAGACAATGATCTTTGCAACAGCATTTTGAATTGATTTGAAGGGTGTGAGATTGCCAGCACTGAGGCCAGAGAGGAAGGGATAGCAGTAGTTGAGGAGTGAAATGATCAGGGCATAGACAGGGGTTCTGGCAGTGTAAGCAGAAAGAAGGTGTCAGGTATTGGAGATGGTGCAAAGGAAGAGGCAGTACATTTTAAACTTGCCCTCAATGTTTGGGTCAAAGGCGAAGTAGATTTTCTCTCTGGGTTTCTCATCCTTATTAATGAAGAGCCTGCATTTAAAATTGAATGTAAATGTAAGATATTTGTTCAGGAAAAAAGAAAAGAACTTTCTTCACACTTATGAACATCATTGTTTTAAAATAGCATTTTGAAATGTTGGAAGGATATTTGAATGAAATCATTTTCATATGTGGCAGCTTGGGGATGTGTTTTTCATCATGTATTTTCATTAAGCACTATACGCAGGAAATTTTTACATATTGTGTTGATCCATAATATAACAACCCCTCATCTGGATCTTCAGTAGGTTTTGAACCCAATACCTTGAGTGCCAAAAGCTGCGCATCTTCCACTGAAACTAAAGGAGTAGCTCCTCTAGTTAGCAGCTCTGGTAGACTACGTGGCCCAATCACTAAAGGGTGATGCTGTGCTAGTGTGGTGTCAATAGTATACCAAATGTTATTCTGACTTCTCTATATTTGTACAGCACCTAGTGGTATGGGGCCCCACGCTGGTTGATTTATAGGGGCTGTTGCAATATAAATGTGTAATAATCATTATGAAAACTGGATATGGAGAGGTCTGTATGGAATCTGCTGACGTGAGCACGCTACAGTAAAGGGGATTTTTTTGTTACCTTTTCTCACAAGAGAAACAGAATTTACTGCAGAGGCTAGTTCTGCCCAGTGTGAAAGTAGCAAATGCTGCCCTCCATAATGGTATACACACAGCACCCATAACAGAGGGCAGGATATGTTTGGAGATGTGTAATCTGTTTTCAAAGTTACCACTCTGTCACCTCCTTATCTTTTCTCTGTACACACAGGCCACCATGAGACCACTTGCTCTTGAATTTTTCTCATACCTGAGCTCTGCAAAGGAAATCCTCTTCATTAATCTTTCCTTCCTTATGTGCCAGGAGTCCTGTAACCCAGGGTTCATGAAACACCACATCCTCTCCATGGCCAAACTCCCATGCAAGTCAACTGGCAGTGTGTTTGCTTACCCTAAATCACTGATAACATTGCAATTTGACAATAGTGGTGGGTGACGTGGAGTTGCCCTAAATTTCAATTGTGTTACTCTTAACACTGTTCTTATTCCTCACTAAGGGCAGATTTGTTTGGAAACCACACCCCAGTTTGCCTGTGTATTTGGGAACTGCTCTCAGATGGTTAGAAAAATCCAACACACAAAAACGTGCATATATGTATCATTTTGACTCTGTGTTCAGACCAGAATCATCTTAATATCAGCCAATACAAGAAGAGACTCTTGGCTTTCTGTTTAGAGTACAAAGGGACGAGCAGAGTAAGGAATATAATACCTAGAACTGGTACTGGCAGTAGGTCCATTCTAGAACTGGGCAAAGAGGATGAAGTTTTACATGAGCATTCTCTTGATTTGGTTCTAGGACATTTCATGACCTAAAAAGCTCTTATTCCGCAAAATGATCATGAGCACTTTAGCACTGAAAACATGCAAAATGTAATGCTTTGTGTGTTTTCAATGATAACTGATTTTCACCTCAGTCATTTCAACAACAGAAAATAGGACCATTGTTGAGTAAAAACTTTCATCAAATATGGTTCTAAATTCAAAAGGTAAAATAAGAAATTTCACTGGGTGAAATTGGATCAAAAAGATCAAGTTTCTGAATTGCAATTTGAATTCATTTACATATTTCAAATTTGTTTCAGCACTGTATCCCACACTGAAAATTACGATAAAGCTCCATTTACTGCACGTCGGAGATTTAAATTCTTGGTAAAATAACTGCATGTTTTCTCAATTACAGTATGTTGTAAGACGCAAAAATCTATTCATGAAGGTCCTGATCCTGCAAAGACTTAGATACATGTTTAACTTGATTCCCTGTGAATAGCCTCATCGACTTCAGTGGAGTTATGTAAATTGCAGTAATTGAGGGACTGGCCCTTAGAGTTGTTTCTATCATTAAATGTCAAGAGCAACCTGGATGGGAAAAACCTCTCCAAATATCACCCTGGAACTGAAGAATTATCAAGTAATCAGAAGGACCCGTCCAAATTATTTATCATATTTAATCATACTGAAAGAAATGTTAACATATTAAACTATGAAGGAAACAACATTAATTCATTTGTTGTTTGCAATACAATTTCTATGCTTTATCAATACTGAAGAATGTTAATTTATTTCCTTGATAGAGGCCTTTCCACATCTACATTTCCTGAATCACATCTTTATTACATTATTTTTATGTTTCTCAGAAAGATGACCATAACTTTCATTTTTTTCCCCTTGCAATAATGCCAAGACCCCTCTCTGACCTGTTTGCCTTGTATGCAGTGCCACTGTCTTTCTGCTAGTGAAAGACTGTGGAGTCTGTTCAGTCTGAGCTGGCTGCAATAATGCCATTCTTCATTCACTTTTGTCCCTTCCAGTCCTATGATTCTATGATTTGCCATTTCAGTACTTCTCTAAAGTGCCGAAAACATCAGGAAAATCAACCCCATTGCCCCGCTTAGATTCAGATAAAAAATTGCAGGTCACTGCTGCTTCCAGACTGAGGTACATTTTTCATATTGTTTGTGGAAACTGTGTCCATGGTGATTTTCATAAAATCTTCACTAACAATTATAGGTGAAGGACCCTTTCTGTACTGAATGGAACTGTGCGCTTTATCACAGAGCACGTTAAATTTGTTTGGCTCATGTGCTTACCGATGTCTAGATTAAGATCACTGTTATTACCTTCAACTCCTAACAATGCACTGCACTGCTGAGCCCACACAGAGGGTATCGTCCTTGGATGCAAAGATACTGTGAAGCTGTAACCATGCAGAGCTAATCTTAATTTCCTAAGCAACATTAATGTCTCTCTTTAGCAAGGACAATGCAGGTCACATTTCTTTCTTTCCCTCCATCTGATTCACAGAGCTTTTAAGAGATCACTTCAATGTCTACTGTATCAAGCAGAAATAAGGATTACCAGGGTTAGCTGTAAGGATAAACAGCCACTACCTGGTGTATCGGATTGGATGAGGTGTTAGCAGTTGCTGTAGCTTTGTCAATGAAGTGTGGCCATTACAGCTATATAGGTGTATCTTTCTTTTTTAGAAAAGTTCTCTTGGTTTTGTTAGACAGTCATAATGAGAATACGCTGTTCATCTCTAGGCAAATATGTTGACAAACTGCGTGCCTCCAACATTGCCCTTACTGGTTGCATCATAGCAACCGGGTCTTGAAAAAAGATCCTAACAAAAAGCCACAAGTGTAGAACATGATTTTGTACTTCTGTGGGCCTCAGTTGTGCAGCTAGAGCTAGGCAAAATATTTTGACCAAAACTTTTTTGGGGGAGAAAAATGCATAATTGGTGACCAAAATATTTCATGAATGTGTGTCGATTTTGCTTAATTGTTTTGGTGGAAAAGTCTTTTCGGGTTTTCTTCAAAAATTTTAAATTGCATTTTTCTGTTCCAAATTACTATTTGTTTTGAAATTTCCTTTATTTTTTTTTTAAATGTAAGAAACATGACATGCTTGAAATTGAAATGAAATGTTGTTTGACATAGAATAATTTTTTTGTGACTTTTTGATTTGCCAAACATTTCTTTAAAAAATAATTTTTGGTTTGGCCCGAAATGATTTCCCCCCTCCCAATTTTTTGAAATTGCCAGTGAACCAAACAGTCCATTTTTTGCACAGAACTACCTGCAGCTAACTGTGTGAGGGTGCACCCCTCTGCTGTCAATTGCAAAGTCTGGGACTTATTACCTAATTGTACTGGAGGAAGCTAAACCAAAATAAAAGGGAAGAATGACAATGGACAAGACAAACATAGCAAACATTTTTCATTGGTATTTTCCTACCTGCCAACAGTAGATTGAGTCCATACAAATAACCATGCAGTGGTAGGCAATTTGGATTATAAAGCCAAGCAGATACTGCAGGAGTTTAAAACAGAGGGAGTTTTCCTTTTTAGATAAAGGCTGACCTCAGAAGGAGAGGTGAAGTCAAGGGGCTGCTCTAAGTTGTGCCTGCTGGTTATGGTTCCCAAGGACCCATAGGCCAGCTGGGGATAGCTGGAGCATACTACACTCCATCCTCACACCGTTTCAACCCTTCCTGATTCCAACACGCTCCCTGTGTTGAGGGATGTAGGGAAGAGGCATAGCAGCTGCCTGCACTAGCTCTATGCCCACTGAGGACTACCCCCAGGCTGGGAGAATCCCCTGAAAGGGGCATGTGGGTGGTTTCTGCTCCTTTTGCACTGCCTGTGTGGCACAAAGTTATGTGCCCTGGCTATTATCCAAGCAAATCGTTTGTGTTTTTTTTTTCATTTATTTTTTTAATAGTGAATTCTACACTGCCTGCCATGCATCACCTTTCCTGACAAAACCCTTTTTCTCATGACAAGTAACTATCCCTGAGGGCCAGTTACATAACACATTGCTGGTCCTTCTGCTCTGTGTTTATACAGCTCCAAATCTTGATCCCCTGTAGAGATCACATTGTGTAGCCTACTGGCAGAAAACAAAAGCCGCTTCCTATACAAAATACACAAGCCTTGCTTCTGTGCTTGCATGCTTAGGCAAACGCCCATCTGCGTTTTGGAACTCAAAGGAAGAACACTATTAATACCAACATGTCAGGTGATGCGTGGCTCATAATTGCAAATCCCTCCCCCCCCCAAACCCCTATGCTCCTAATAAGGAGAAAAGAATTTGCTTCACTACCTTGTATTATTTCCATGTGTTTAAAATGTTAAATAACCAGACCAGTTTAAACTCAAACAGCTACCGTAGCTACCAGTGTCATAGCAAATGTTTTGAAGGCAAACACATTGGTTTTTCACAAATTCATAAATTTGCAGAGTACAAATGAAAGGTACAAGCATTGTCCTGTTCTAACAAGGCTGCTTCGGCCTCTGTTATTGAGAGGGAGTGCCTTTCTTAAAGAGCTGTGTTTGGTAGTGGAAAGGCTACTTGTGTAGTGTTAAAGGTCCAAGTTCTGGCTGATAATAATATATGGCACTCTCTATTTTGGAACCACTTGGTGGTGAGATGTACATGTTCCCTTCCCTCAACCTTTTCCTCTCCTGTTTCTCTCCCCCGCAACGTGGTTACGGATTAATTCATTCTCCTTCCTCTCTTTTAAATGCAGTTGCACAGTCGGCTAGTTATAATGGCAGGGCAATTGCTCATTAGGTGCTAATGGGGCTAAATCCCACAGGTAATGCTAGAGCCATAGCTGTCTTACAAATGGTAGACACTGGGTAAAGTGGCTGACATCCCACAGAGTGCAGTTCACCTGGGCTACCACTGGAGGACAACCGGTCCTATAGCACATGGACTGCAAGCAGCAGCAGGAGGAGGGAACACAGGCTTGCAAGGTGGCCATCCTCCAGCAAAAAAACTTTAGGACCAGACTCCAGAGAGAAACTTGAGAGCTCATTTTTTTTTAAAAATTTAACACCAGTTTAGGACTTAACAAAGACTGTGAATGGCTGGCCAATTACAGAAGAAGTTTTCCTCCTCCTTTTTCACACCTCTCAGCTGCTGGAACAGCCCCCCTCCCCATCCTGATGATTGATCTAACTCTCTCCTAGCCTTTTTGCTTTTTGTATATATACACACCTGCCCCTGCCCCTTCCCTGCCTGCGAAGTAGAAATAGTCACAGCTCACAACTGCTCATGCTGCAAAAATAATGCAAAGGTCTGGGGGGCTTCTTGCTGCTTTGCTGAGACTACAGAACCAGACTACCCAGGCTGAGGCTTGCAAGAGGGGCTAATTCTGGTTTTCCCCCACAAAGAACAGGGAGCCATGCATGTATTCCCTGCCAGCTCCAGCTCTGGAGTCCCTGCAAGCTGCAAAAGGAAGAGGCACAAAGCACAGAATACAAGCATCTCTGTGTGACTAAATCAGATCAATCTCCATCTCCACGGAGACTGAGTATAGGGCTCACTGCTGCTGCCTGCTCTGATTCTCCAGTTCCAGTAATAAGTCGGGGGTTTCTGAGCTCAGGTAGAGGGAGCTAGGTGGGGTGAGGTCAGGTAGGGGGCACCGTGTTCTTAGTGTGGAAGGTTGTGTGTGTGTGTGTACTGGGCGTGGAGGTTGGGGAGAGTTGTTCTGAGCCTAGGGATGTGGGGTGGGAGGGGATTCGGCACTGAGGGTGTAGTTCTGCACTGTGTTGTGAGGTAGGAAGGTGAGGTGTTCTCAGCCAGGTTGGGTAGGGGATGTGTAGCTATTGGGGTGTTTCTGAGCAAGTGGAGTTTGGGAGGTGGCGAAATGAAGGAGTTTGGGAAAGTTCTGAGCCCGGAGAGGAGGACTGAGTGCAAGGTGGGGTAGAGTCAATGGGTGAATGACGGTATAAGTGGGGAGAGAGTAAGGGGGATGATATAGTAGTGCAGGGGCACACCCAGAAAGTTTCCACATGGTACGCACAGCAGTCATCCTGAGCGGCAGCTCAGCTCTTGTTCCATGGGGCTGGGCCTGGCTCCCTGCTCCAGGCGATGCGAACTGGCCCCTGGGGTCACAATGCCATTCAGGTTTGGCCCAGCTGTCCCTCCGCTGTGACAGCGAGTATCACTGGGCCAAATTTCACAGAGTGCCATTGCAACCTGGTGCACAGGGTCACAGTTCCTCTTATGTTTGGCCCGATGGCCCCCCGTCAAGGGGTCGCTGAGCCAAACCTTAGTGGTGCTGCAATTCCACACACCTCTAAAATGGGGGCAGGCAAACTGATCCTTTTGCCCCCACCCAGGCTGTCCTGCTGCCCTACGGCACATAATGTGTTTATGGCTGTGGGCACTACTAGAGTAGCGTAAGAGCAATATTGGAAAATAGAGACATTCAGAATTGGATTGGACAATGAAGGGGTCACAGAGGGAGAAATGTTGTCCGTTCCCTGACCATTACTGTGAAAAGTTCCATTTTTCATACCTTACCTAACCAAAACTTCCTGGTGATAACCCAGCCTCCTTATCATGCCCAATTAATAAAACCTACAGGAAAGGTTAGGAGGGGTGTGCATATGCGTGAATGCATGGGAGAGGAGAGATGAAGGGAACAGCTTGCTACCTGCAGCCTTGCCACTTACTTTGGGTACCAGTTGCTGCTTTATAATTGAATTCAAGGGGAAATCCCATTTCTTGGGACATTTAAAATTAGACTGAACAAAGCACATGAAAAAATACCATCAGAAATAATCCTGGTCTAGCAAGTGGAGGGGACAGGACTAGAAGACCTATTCAGACTTTCCCATTTTTGGCTTCTATAGTCCTCTATAACTCCACAGAAGTGTGCATAATGTCCTGCCTAGTATTAATAGATACCACCTGCAAGATTCTCATCTCAGTTACATCAGAATATGTCTGGAGCAACTCTGTTGATTCACTTTACTGCAAGGGTCAATTCCCGCCCTCCACCCCCTCCAATCAATAGTAAATGTTATTTTAAAAGATATTTCATTGGAAGGGTTTTAGAGCCTTGTGGCTAGAATTTAAGAGAATGATGTTTGGTTTTTTGCAAATAACTTGAATGAAGCCTGGGGCTGAGCTGTGAAATAATAATTCAGATTGACAAAAAGGCTTTCAGGTTTGCTGAAAATTGTAGCTGTATTGTTAATGTAGAAATGGCTGTAAATCCTGAGCCAAGGTATGTGCTATACTATGATAAAATCTTCAGTTACCAATTCACAACCAGATCTCATCTCCAAGGCTAAGTGCTGTGATCATATTTTTAGTTACCAATTTGCTAAGAGAGCTACTTATCTCCAGGATAAAGTAGAATTTTAAGAAATCTTTTTTTTCCCAAAGGTCTTGAATATATTTATTCCATGACCTAACTAAGTTAATTCATCTGCATCACAAAAGATTTATGTACTGTATTTGAAAAATTAATTCATGGATATGAGTTATAGGGGTTCAAACTGGGGATAAAAAAATTACAATGAGGCATTGCATCCATTTGATAAACAGAAGAATTTTCTGTGCAAACAGATTTATCAAGATTCTTTTACAACCGATCCTGATATTTGGCTTAAATTATATCTAGCCTTCTGGAGTTACATAAACTATTGGTCAGAATAATTATTAATTCCTGTTTTCTTTCCTGTAACATGTAGAATTTTGATGACTTCATGAAAGGTTTGTTAATCATATGTTTGACACAATTCCTCAAAAATAAGAACTGGACTGAATTTATCTATAGTTTTTTGTAGCACTTCGAACTTTGATGAATTTTAGAGCTAAAGCAGAACTTCACAGCTCACTCATGTCTCCACAATGGTTCAGTCCAAAATCCTGGATCAAAACGTTATTGCATTTTTGGGAAGCTTAAATCAGGAACTTTGGACCCACCTGTAGCTTAGATCTGTATGTGCCACTATGTCATAGATTATAAAGCCAGAAGGGATCATTGTGATCATCAGGTGGTCTTCTGTATAACAGAGGCCATAAGACTTCCCTGAATTAATTCCTGTTTGAACTAGAGCATGTTGTTTGGCAAACATCCCATCTTGATTTAAAGATTTCTAGTGATGGAGAATCTACCACAACCCTTGGTAAATAGTTCTAGTGGTTAATTACCCTCACTGTTATAAATTTTCATCTTATTTCTGGTCTGAATTTGTCAAGCTTCAACTTCCAGCCATTGGATCTTGTTATACCTTTGTCTGCTAGACTGAAGAGCCCATTATCAAATTTCTGTACCCCATGGTAAATGCTTATAGACTGTGATCAAGTCGGCCCCTAACCTCCTTTGTGCCATTAGAAGCTAGGTATATCTTCTTCTGCAGCCCCAAAGCCAATATGAAAGCTCCTTATCTTTGAAAACCCAGTTTAGCTTGAGTAAGCCACTTCCTTTGTTCTTCAGAAGTAAAGAATGTACAAATAAGTTCCTTGCAAAGGAAGGCAAGAGAAAAAACTTTCACTCTGTGTATTCACTGGGGTTGCCATCCCTCCAGGATTGTCCTGGAGCCTCCTGGAATTAAAGATTAATCTTTAAATAAAGATTATGTAATGTGAGGAAACCTCCAGGAACACGTCCAACCAAAATTGGGAACCCTAGTATGCACATACACACACTGTCTCTCAGTACCCAGGAATCACTGGTTGGGTCTGTCACTGAAATCATGCACACTCAATTCTTAGGGTATCCAAACAATCCCCACCCTGGCTTTTGGCCCTCTCCTGTAGCTTTCCCCCCAGAGGATGACTTTACACAGGAAATAATTTCTCTGGGTTTATGATCCAAATCCAGTTTCAGATGACATCAGCAACAACAGTGATCAATACACTGAAGTCAACTTAAAATGTTCCCTTTCCTAAGCACTAATAACTTGGGTGTCATTGGCAGGAGTCAAGTTAGGGGAGGAATTTCCCCTTCAGTGCAAATCTGAAATGGGCAATTGTAAATATTCTCTATGTTGATTTCCCAGCCTTCAGCATTACTTAGGACCTGAGAGTTTCTGAGCCCATTCTCTTCCATCTGCCAGCCGTGGCACTATTGTGCTTGAGAAGAGTTGAACTCTGCCGGCTGAAATGGCAGCAGTGCTACTGGGATTTTAGTAGTGTGGATACTTGGCTTGCCTTGGAGTCTCTCCTATCCTTTTAGCTGGTACACAGTTAGGAGTCGGGATGGAGGACTAAAGAGCGCTTAGAGCCAAAATCGAAGGCAAAAGACATTTTGTTGCAGTCCTGGCTTTGCTACAGACTTTGCGTGACCTCAGGCAGCTTTTTGTACCTCAGTTTTTCCCCGTCTTTAGAAGTGGAGTTATACTATTTAATCACCTGAAAGTGCTGTGAGAGGTTTGGATGAGAAGTGCTCTCTCAGGGCAAAGTACTATTATTATATTTGTCCCTGCAGCTCTGGATAATTCCCAGGGCTATGCAGCACAGGGCCCGAAGAAACTCCCATTGACTTCAGTGGGACCAGGATTTCACCTTTGATTTTGAGTGCCCTCATATGAAGTCAAATTTTGGGGGAAGATTGTAGCAGGGGCCTTACACACTCAAAATGAAAGCTTTTAAGATTTCACTTTAATGGAAAACTGCCAGTGAAAAAACACATCCTCCTCTTGCCCCATCAGTGGGCAGAGATGTTATTACCGCCATTATCACACAGACACAGGAAGATGGGGTGGGGTGCCTGGAATGCTGCTCTTCTGTGGTTAGAAATGTAAGCAGCCGCTATTTCAAGTAAAGGGAACAGAAGTGACTAGGGACTTTTTGTGGGATGGAACTGACCCTACAATTACTTTGCATCTAAGCACACCCCTTCTACCCTGCCTTATGAGGCTATTTTGAGTGTCCTTAAAGATGAACTATAGTGTCTCTTTTTGAACAACAAATCTGTTTAAAATCCCACCCCATTCCCCAGGACATCTCAACAGGCTAAAACCTCTGATAAATTTTCTAATAAAATATTTAGAAAATCAGTTTTGCTCATCTGCTAAGTCCTAAATTCGAAGTACTGGTCCAATTTTGGCAATATTGCCAATCTCAAGCATTCCAAAATCATTTTGCAAAAAATGATGAGATTAGCTTAAAAATTATGAGCGTTGAAACAATCATAAATGTTGGGTTCTTTTTTCTTTCTTTTCTGGTTTTTGATTTGTTACGGTGCGCTCAGGTCAAGTTTTCTAGCTTTCCTTTGCAGCCATGAGGTCCACAACCTTACTTGTTAACAAAATGACATCTGTGAGTCTCATGACTTTAAGAATAGTCACAAGTGTTGTGAGTGTGGTATTGAAATGTCAAGAGCTGGTAAAACTGCTGCTGTGCTGTCATCCCCAGTGAAGTGAAAAGGGTTGTAAGAGTGACACTGAAGGTATGTCCACATTGGTTGTGTGCTGGTGTGCATGTGTCCAAGCATCACCTAAGCCTCCTGCCAGAGTCCATGCTGCAGAGCTGCACATCTGCAATACCCCATGTAGCTGTGTCCAAACTGATGCTGCAGCTGCATGCTTTTTGCACCTGGGTTCATGGGTTTATATCCCCTAGTCCCAAGCATCCTCCCCACCTTGGGTTGCTCTAGTGCTTGTTTGCAGTGTATTGCGGAAAACTTGTCTGTCCTTGAATGTCTGCATGGAAGTGCTTTCAGCATTGTGAATGCCTTTTCTTCTGAGTCACTTCTGGCCATTCAAGCTTCTTGCTTGGTCCTTTGCAACCCAGGGATGAACCATGGATCCATTAGATCAGCTGCTCCTACTCGCATGTGAATATATAAAGTGGAGCAGATGTTTGGCGAGATGCATTTCAGGAAGAGTTTCTGAGATGAAGAAGGCAGAGGGACTCAGGGTCGGTGGAGGAGCGGGGGGGAGTCCATTTACAGCAGACTTCATAGAATGCCACATTATTTTCCCCATGTGGAGTGTCATTTCTGGTACAGCATGATTGACACACTGTGGTGGGACCACATTGTCCTGGAGACTTGGGATGACCAGCAGTGGCTCCAGAACTTCTGCATGAGGAAGCAGACCTCATGGAGCTATGTGAAGAGCTTGCCCCAACCCTCCAGCACCAGAACGCTCAATTGAGGGAGGCCAGACCAAATGCAGAAGCGGGTTGCAATTGTCCTCTGCAAGCTGGCTACCCCAGACTGCTACAGGTCTGTGGCAAATCAGTTTGGTATTAGCAAGTCAGAGGTGGGGGTTGTACTTGTGGTTTGCCAGGCAGTTGTTCCTGTGATTTACCTATGTGTGATTGGCATTAGAAATGTTCCAGAAATAATAGTGGGCTTTCAGAGAATGGGGTTCCCCAACTGTGCTGGGACCATGGGCGGTACACATTTGCCCATAATTTGCCCTCCACAGGGAGCAAGCAAATATGTAAACTGAAAAGGGCACTACTCCACCATTCTGCAGGGGTAGGGGCAGAGGCAGGTTCACGAACACCAACGTGAGTAGTACTGCCAAGGTTCATGATGCAAGAATTTTCAAAAGACAGTACCTGTTGGGAGAAGCAGGGGCCTATTTTCTCCTAAAATATTATCATTGATGGGGTGTTGGTGCCTACTGTTATTTTGGGGGACCCTGCCTACGATGGCTTGTGAAACCATACCCTGAAAACAAACCACACAAGAAGCATGTGGCAATAATCATTAAAAACATGATAGTTGGCTCTTTCTGGGCTATGGATTGGTGCCCTATCCCAGCTCCACTCTCTCTCCATACTCTGTCTTCCCTGGCTGGTCTCCCACTCCATCCTCAAACAGGTCCTAGGAAAATCCACCCAGAACTTCCACTATCCCATTCTGCTGGTGGGCTGAATCAGGGCATCAAGCTCCATGGACAACTCCTTGGATCCTCTTCTCCTTCCTCTGGCCTCACACTGAGACCCACCAGTTGCAGGAATAGATCATGGCAGACAGTGGGCTCCATGCTGGGGGTGCTGAAACACATCCTATCAAGCTCCTGGTTGCTGGGGTATATGGTGGCTGCATTACCACATCCAGTGCTGGAGCCCTTGATCTTGAGGTACAGGGATATGAGATGTTTTATGAGCTCCCTGCACTGCTGTACGATGGATTCACTGCTCCACCAGCCTCCGCAAAATCTTTCATAAAGATGAATATTTCCGCAAGCTCCTGCTGAAGTCATGGCTCTGGATGTAATCACACCAGATGGTAACCAGCACCCTGATGTGGTTCTCCGGTCAGCATGCCTCACACTGGGGATTGGATGTTTTGAAATGGTGGGGCAGGGCTGAGGTGGAGCAATTGTAGAAGTGCAGTGGTCCACATGCTCAAAAGGGGATGGATAAAGTACTGGTCCATAGAGAAAAAATGGGAAGGAACCGAGGAGGCCAAAAGGTGGGAAGATACAAGATTGGAACGACAGTTCACTGAGTAATTGCTACATCCACACCACAAAGTGGGCAGGTAGCGAGGAGGGTCAGATATTAATACATGCTCTTGCCCACACACCCAGGTGGGTATGTTAACTCATGTTCTATGTATCCCTGGGCATGCCTCTAGTGTGGATGAGGGGCGGGGGCATAGGGACAAAACCCTACGGCTCAACATGTGTAAAGCCAGAATTTAGAGAGAAAGCAGAAGTCATCATGGATGTCTTCAGCAATATAGGGAGCATTATTTAAGGTGGAAGTTAATATACTAGCTGTTACAAACCAAAGGCCCATATCTGCAAACATACATGTGAGTAACTTAGCACCTGAAGGAGTGTTTGTGGGACTGGGTCCTAAATGTAGAATCCTGAATTTAGGACCTGATAGGTGAGTAAAGAAGATGTTCCTGCCCATTCACCCAACAGGAATTTGCACCATTCTTGCTCCTGAGCACCTGAAATGTTTTGTGTTAAAATGTATTAGTTCATTTATAGTTTTAAGTCTGTCCACACATTTTGTTGTTAATCTGGAATCTTAAAGCAATTTAATTTGTTTAAACATAGAATTTTTTAAATTTCCTCCAGAATTCTTCCTTTCAGGGCAGTCTCATTGGTAACACCTTTTACGCTGTGAACAGAAATGAAAGTGTGACCATGCTCCTTGATTTGCATGTAAAAGAATGTCATGTACATTTCCTCTTAAAAGCCATTTTTCTCCAGCCCATGACTTGTAACTGATTTGCATCTGAGTTTTGTGGGAAATTCTCTACAAAAGGGAATGCCCTACCTCAGAAGTGATTTCTAGCCAGAAGAATGTTAATGAATTACTGATGACAGCTGTTAACATACCTGTGTAGTATTAAAATCAGGTTAATCATTTGCATTTTAGTGGAAGTAATGGATTGCTGCAAAGCTTAATACTTTAGCAGATACAGATACAGCAGGGTTTTTTTTTAATGGATAATTAGGCCATGTCTACATTACAAACTCTGGTTGCTGCAAATTACATTGGCATAAAGTGGTGGGGCAGAAACGAGGGGTGACTGGGTGAAAGGGGTCAAGTTACCAGCATGTAATTTTCTCCATCCCATTATGTTACCCATATCCCATAATTTATGTGCCTTTTTAAAAAAAAATAAAATCCCATGTAGCCTTTCACATCCCTGCATGGCCCATCTTTGACAGAAGCATGAAGTCTGCACAGTTCTACATTATTGTCATATGTGTTGCCAGCACAGGACACACAATCCTCCAGTATTTTCAGAGTCTCAAGAAGAACCGCATCAGTGGGGACCATGACAATTTCATGGAGGACAGATTGCCGTGGGACATACAAGGAACAAGTTCAAGGTTGTTGTTAGTGGTCACAGAGCAGATGGTGGAACAACACTTCAGAGCTCAAGAAACAAGTGTTGACCCCGGTGGGATTGCATAGTAATACAGGTTTGGGATGACAAGAAATGGCTGCAGAACTTTTGGATGTGAAAGGCCCCGTTCCTGGGTCTGCGTGGTTAGCTCTCTCCATCCCTCCAGCAGCCTGGGCACCAGAATGAGAACTGCACTGACCATGGAGAAGAAAGTGATTATCATACTATAGAAACTTGCAATACTGGATTGCTACCAGCCCGTGGGAAATTATTTTGAAGCTGGAAAATCCGCTATTGTCATGTAAGTATGTGGGGCCATTAATCATCTCCTGCTAGGCAGGATTGTGACTGTCAGCAATGTGCAGGACACAGTGGATAGATTTGCAGCAATGGGGTTCCCAAACCGTGGTGGAGTGATAGGGATATGCATACTGTCTATTTCGGCACCAGCCCACCTTGCCCCAGAGCGTATCAACAGAAAGGGCTACTTTTCTATGGTTATGCAAGCATTGGTGGGTCACTGGGGATGCTTCACCAACATCAGTGTGGCTGGTCAGGGAAGGTGCAAGATGCTCACATCTTTAAGAACACTGGACTGTAGAAAGATGTAATCAGGGACTTTCTTCCCTGACTGGCGGATTACCATTGGCAATGTTGAAATGCCAATAGTGGTCCTGAGGGACCCAGCCTACCTCTTGTTCCTCTGCCTCATGAAACTGTACACCGGCCACCTCGACAGCATCAAGGAAAGATTCAGCTACCCTCTCAGCAGGTGCAGAATGTCAGTTGAACATGCTTTTGGTATATTGAAGGGATGTTGGCATTGTTTACTCACAAGATTGGATCTCTGTGAGAAAAATATCCCAATGGTTATAGCTGCTCGCTGTGTCCTGCATAATAACTGTGAGGCAAAGAGGGAAAAGTTGCTGTGTAGGTGGAGTGGCTGTCCACTGAGTTTGAACAGCCAGACAAGGGCTATTAGAAGAGCTCAAGGCAGAGCTATATGGCTGAAGGAGGTCTTGAAAGAGCACTTGAACAGTGAGCCACAGTCATGCATTGTGGTGGACTGTGCTCTACCTGGCCCTGCAGTTTTGGGGCCTGTTCGGAATTGTGTGGTGTCTGCTGTACATTTATGACTATAACACTGTGTTTGTCACTGATCCTATGAGTTGTCACAGTGTACAATGACAAGTAAATGGGGGCTTTCACTACTGCGAGGCATTCTGTAGCACAGTGGTTCTCAAAGCTGGTCCGCTGCTTGTTCAGGGAAAGTCCCTGGCTGGCCAGGCTACTTTGTTTACCGGCCGCGTCCACAGGTTCGGCCGATTGTGGCTCCCACTGGCCACGGCTCGCTGCTCCAGACCAATGGGGGCTGCGGGAAGTGGCGTAGGCCGAGGGATGTGCTGGCCACCCTTCCCGCGGCCCCCATTGGCCTGGAGTGGCAAACCTGCGGACGCGGTAGGTAAACCGCCCGGCCCAGCCCACCAGGGACTTTCCCTGAACAAGCGGCGGACCAGCTTTGAGAACCACTGCTGTAGCACATTTGGGGAACTACAAAAGATGAATTATTTTCCCCAAAATAGAATTTTATTAGAGTAACAAAACTGGTGCAAAATATCTGTATATTTAAAAGTAAATACATAAAAAAACTTAATAAATTTAGGGAACAGAACTAAGTAAGGGGAACGAACATTCATGTCCATTTTGGCTACACATACAGCAGTTGTGGCCCTCTCAAGTCAGTGTGAAGCTGTGGCTCTCCTGACCGTCCCCTGGTACAGAGAGGTAAGGGTAGGGGTGGTCCCTTGATCCATGTGGAATGTTGAGGGGCGGGGGGGTTGGGTGCTAAAATTGAGTTCTCCATAGACTGCAAAGGGAGGCAAGCCTGTGACTGTTGAACCTTGTAGGTCCACAAGAGTCTGCAGCATGTGTGTTTGCTGCCAGAAAAGCCCCATTATGTGTCTCTCTCTTTTTCCTGCACCTTTCTTCTGTCCACTCTTTCCTTCTCCATACTGTCTGAAATATTCACTCTCCAGGCCCTCTGTTCATGATCTGATGCAATAATGGCTTGCAGGGGATGACATATTCAGCGAGATCAGGTTCTCTTCTTTCTCCTTCTTATCTGGCTCAGGTGTTCTGCAGGTGTGGAGGGGGAGCTGCTTATGGCCACAATGGCAGCAGCTACAGATAAAGCCACCAGAGATACCATTGTCAATATAGAAACAGCAAAAGGTAAGATTCAGAACGTGCTTCTGTTGCTCCCCTAAAGTTTTATACAAGCCATGCTTAATGACACTTATGCTTCGGAGAAGAACCACTCTCAGCACCAGCCATGTTGAATAAGGCCCATCAGGGGCGAGGGAAATGAGGAGGGAATTGTTTGGTTGTACGAGCATAGGGCAAGAGTACTGAATACTGGCACCATTTTCCACAGGCAGTGGTGATTTTTGCTGATATCTCACTCTTGAAGGTAACAAAAGCACAGAGAGCACAGCTGCTGCTGATGTCCCAAAGTTCCTTGGAGGTATCCACGGAGGTGGCGAGGTCTCCACCACATATAGCATGCACAAGTGGCAGGTCCGTGACTTGCCATCAAATTGGCTGTTGGCCTCCTGATATGCCTGGCGCAGTTCTTTCCTTTTCACATGGCCCTGCTGATGATCCCAATCAGGGCTGGCTTTAGGAAGTGCGGGGCCCAATTCGAACAGTTTCGACGGGGCCCCGGCAGGGATGACTTTTTAAAAAAACACAAAAAACCCACACATGTAAAACACCACATGGGGCTTGTACTCACCGGGCGGTGCTCTGAGTCTTCGGCGGCACTTCAGCGGTGGGTCCTTCACTCGCTCCAGGTCTTCTGTGGCACTGAAGGACCCGCCACCGAAGTGCTGCTGAAGACCTGAAGTGCCACCAGGTGAGTAAAAATTAAAAAGGCACCTCTAGCCAGAGAAGGGATTCTCACTGGGTGCAGGGCCCCTCTTAGGCGCGGGGCCCGATTTGGGGGAATTGGTGGAATAGGCCTAAAGCCGACCCTGATCCCAATTGCACCTCTTCTCTAGCATTCCCCATGCAATCTGCTCATAGATGTCTATGTTTCTACAATGGGTCCGTAGCTGTGCCTGCACAGCCTCTTCTGTCCATGGGCCCAGGAGATCCAATACCTCCTGTGTACCCTAGGCCCCAGAGTGTGTCTGGAACATGTAGCTGGCACAGTCAGCAGGGCAGGTGCACATAACTATGGAGAGCTGCTAGGTGTGCTTGACAAGTTGGGCGATCAGGAAAAGTCATTTCAGAAATTCACAGGCTCCTAGTCTCCATGACCTCTGGGCAGTAGAGTTCAGAATAGCGACCAGACTGGTCAGTGTTGGGCTTTCTGGGAGAGCTGCTGGAGGACTGTTAGGGTTGACATAGGTAACTCAGTACATTGACCATGTCTCAATGCTGTTTGGGGAGATGGTGTTACTGCATTGCTGTATTGGAGCACTTACATCCGTGGGAGTCAAACTTAAGGGTAAACACATGCACAACTAGGTTGATGCAAGGTGACTTACATCGACCTGACTCTATAGTGTAGCCCAGGCCTTTAATACCAAAGGACAGGAGGGGGAGAGATAGCTCAGTGGTTTGAGCATTGGCCTGCTAAACCTAGGGTTGTGAGCTCAATCCTGGAGGGGGCCATTTAGGGATCTGGGGCAAAAGTCTGTCTGGGGATTGGTCCTGCTTCAAGCAAGGGGTTGGACTAGATGACCTCCTGAGGTCCCTTCCAAGCCTGATAGTCTATGATTCTAAGTATTTTAAAGGAATCTCTTTTTGTGTGTGGGGTGTGTGTGTGTGGGGGGGGGGGGACATTTCTTAAAACTCTTCATATTTTCCCAGAGGGATTTTTCTAACAAAACATACCTGTTGGTCAAAGGAAATATTCACTGTATGGGAAAATACAATATATCAGAATCAGGGGCGGCTCCAGGCCCCAGCACGCCAAGCGCGTGCTTGGGGCGGCAAGCCGCGGGGGGCGCTCTGCTGGCGCCGTGAGGGCGGCAGGCAGGCTGCCTCCGGCGGTTTGCCTGCGGAGGGTCTGCTGGTCCCGCGGCTTTGGAGGACCTCCCGCAAGCACGCCTACAGGAGGTCTGCCGAAGCCGTGGGACCAGCGGACCCTCTGAAGGCAAACTGCTGGAGGCAGCCTGCCTGCCGTGCTTGGGGTGGCAAAATCCCTAGAGCCGCCCCTGATCAGAATGAAAAGTTAACCCCTTAGTAGATGCTCTATTAAACTTTAAGAGGAATGAGGTTATTGGGGATAACTCCATGTGTTTTGGGAAAAGCCAATAAAATACCATAAATTATCAGAGGTTATATGCAAGGCAGCATATATACAGTAGGCAGCAGAACATACAGGAGGGAGCATGCTAGGCCATTGAAAGAATTAAACTGGCAGTTGATGCAGGAAAATCCAAAGTTGTGGGTTTTTTAAATGTTGATTATAAAGTCGCTTTTCTCTTCCATTTATTTGCCCTGCAAGCAAGGCCTGCCAAATCCCAAACATAAGGGGTTGCTATTATCTCTTTGGAAATAGGGATTCTACCCACACACATGGGCAGCATGTGAACCACCAGTCAAGGGAGAACTAATCCCAGCCCCGCCCCTTCAGTGCCCCAAGGCCCCCCCCCGCCCTCCCTCAGCTTCCAGCCTCCACCCCAGGACCCAGAGCACCCCAAGCCTCCGCACCAGCCCCAAAGTGGGCAGTTCAGCTCTAGTCTTCCTCCCCAATCCCAGAGCAGGTGGCACGGCCTCAGCCCCGGAGTGCCGGGAGGAAAGGCACCACGGCCCCAGTCCTGGAGCGTCGGGCAGGCAGGGGGCCACCCCACAGGGAGATGGGAGTGGCCATGTTGAACGAAAGCGGGGGGGGGCGGGGGAGAGGGGCTGCAGGCGGAGAGTGTGTGTGAGGTCATGCCTGGCTGTCTGGGAGGGCACAGCTTCCCCTGGCCTATGATACCCGCCACCCATGCCTGTACAGTTTAGCAAGTCCAGTGGCTGGCAACCCCATGCAGGGATCCGGAGCAGCTGAACCTGTTCGGTATTTGTATTGCAGTGTGCATAGAGACTCCAAACATGAGTCAGGGCCCTGTTGTCTTACCCCTTAGACTGGCACAATGGCTTTGGCAGGCCTGTCTGTGGGCTATGGGTAGATCCAATTCTCCATCTCTTGTTTAGTTCCTTGCACAAAACCAGTTGACTCAAGTTTTGTGCAAGGAAGGGAGATGATAACCCTGTGGGAGGAAAGAGTCTGGCATTAGCACACTTCCAATCAGATCGAATTGTCCTGTCATCTTAATCTTGTTGTGAGTGTGGAAGGGGAGAGGTTGTGTTCCTATCTGCAGAATAATTATTCCTGTAATAAAGACGGGGGTTAATTATTTAAAATGGCTTGACTATTTTGCTATATAGTAATTGCTACTTTGCACTTCCACCGGAGGTGTGTGTGTGAGACCCTCCTCCCAGTGTGTGCAGAGAGAAAACATGAGTGAGTCAGGCTGTTGTTTTCTTACCCAGACTGGCACAATGGCTTTGGCAGGCCTGTCTGTGGGCTATGGGTAGATCCAATTCTCCATCTCTTGTTTAGTTCCTTGCACAAAACCAGTTGACTCAAGTTTTGTGCAAGGAAGGGAGATGATAACCCTGTGGGAGGAAAGAGTCTGGCATTAGCACACTTCCAATCAGATCGAATTGTCCTGTCATCTTAATCTTGTTGTGAGTGTGGAAGGGGAGAGGTTGTGTTCCTATCTGCAGAATAATTATTCCTGTAATAAAGACGGGGGTTAATTATTTAAAATGGCTTGACTATTTTGCTATATAGTAATTGCCTCTCTTGCATGGCATCCACCCACTTGACTCTGGGTAGACAGCAGGCTTCAGGCTTTCATCAGGGCAGGGATGTCTAGTAACACATTTTAGAGTACTTTGCACTTCCACCGGAGTGTAGGTGTGTGAGACCCTCCCCTCCTTTAGGAAACTTTACAGGGAAACTCACAGTAGAGGAGTCAATAAGGACACAAATTGGACAGTGAAAGCCAGAGGATGGGCGGTCTTCCCACAGGGGCTTTATTTAAACTGCAGTGATAATGGGGTAGGGAAACTGGAAACACAAAATTATAGGGAAAGTCTGGATAAATAAATGCAATGCAAACACACAGGTACTATAAATACCTACACAAAGAGCTTCCTCCAATGCCCCACTGAATGGATTCTTTTTGTGTAAAGGGGGAATTCCTAACAAAGACTGTTGACCATTCAGTGGCAAATCAAGAACAGCACTTTTAAGTCTTATGGGCACAGATGTTGGGCAGCTTCTAGACATTAGGGCTCTGTGTTTTGGGTAAAGGGCTCTGGTGATGGGCTAAAGGACAGGATGCATGAATCTGTGACCAGACAGAAATCCCTCAGGAGCTCCTGAGTCTCTGTCTGTCTATGAGGTTGTGGCGCATGCTCTGTTACCTGCTGGCTCAAGCCTGGTTGGGAGCAATACAAAACAGCCTTTCCTGTAAACATCAGTCCTGGATGAAACCAGGAAGTACAGAGATGCAGAAAGATGAAAAAGAAACAATACAAGACATTTTTCAAAATTCAAAGACTCGAGTTCATTTCACACTTTGGGCACAAACGTTCCAGTTAGATTTTATGTCATTCAAACTAATGCACTCTGAGGCAAGAATACGGTCTGAAACACTGAAAAAGCAATAATAGGTGTTTAGATACCCTGATGAGGGGTGCTTAGAAAACCCTTAGATAAACAGCTATGGAGCCCACACCTACATTTATAACGATCAGAACCTCATATATGGCAGCCTATGTCTAACCTGTCTTATTGGAGGATCATGAAAAAAACGTGTACATTGCATTGCATGTCCCAGCTTTCCTTTCCCTTGGCAAGACACACTTATCCCTATTTGATGATAACAGTACATCTATTTTTAGACTAATCTCATGTGCTGGTAATCCTATCCGTATCCTATCCTGTGTTATGAAAGTTGGAAAAAACCTCAAAGATAAGAATAGAGGAAATCAAATCATGTTGAACTTGGTAGCAGTTACATTCTGTCTATCTCCGAGTATAAATATAGCACCTTTCCCAAATTGTGAATCTCAAACTTCCCATAAATCATAAAGGGGCAGCAATCAATAGCAAATGCACATCTGTTCACTCTTCAGTCCTCAGATCTCATGTTCAAAGCCTTCAGCCTTCATGTCTGCCTGCTTTTGCTATCCAGTGATTTCAGAGCAGAATATGCACCATTTGTCAGGTCTGTGTGGTCTGGGGGAATGAAAAAGGATGGAGATAGGCCCTGAGCACTACTCGTGGCTCTGACAATGACTCTCTATGTTGTCGGGGTGAGTCTCTTAACCTCTTTGTTCTCAGTTTTCTTGCTTGTAAAATGAGAATACAAAAATGCAGATATCTATTTTAGGGGGAAATGCAAATTTATTATTACTCATGTTTACTCAAGAACAGGCCTGATTGTGCTAGGCAGTGTACAAACAGAGTCACAGACAATCTCTGCCCCAAACAGCTTGTGGTCTAAACCAAAGCCAGCACCTTCGGCAAAACTCCCAGTGACGTCAGTAGAACCAGGATTTCCCCCAGTTCCCTTTGAATTTTTCTCTAGAAGTGAATAGAAAGCCAGTGCGGTTATCCAAGTTTGATGTTCCCTCCGGTAAACCCCATCTAAAGGAAGCAGTAATATTCTGATGTAGCTTAAAATGCAGCCCCAAGTGGAGTGCCTGGTAATAATCTAATTCAGAAACAGTAAAGCCATTGATCCAGAACGTGCCACTGTAATCATAGAGGGAAGGTTGAAAAAAGTTTAAGCAAATGCAGCTGGGGAAAAGGTGCTTTTAGGGCACTAACATCACCCAAAATTCGAGGGTCAGCTAAGTATCCAAAAGAGTCCCCCCCCACAAAGATGTGAGACACATCCTAGCCAACGGGCTAAACTTTCTCCTGCCCCACAATACTGTTCTTGTGTTCACCCACCTCCCAGTCCGGCCAAGCACTGGCAAGGGAAAGTTTGACAAAATAAAGCCTTGACACTCTACACAAGAGAGCCCTCGAGGGAGATGAACAACACCCAAAGCTGCTTTCTGGGTCATACCAGAAAGAACAGAATCTCTCGAGCAATGCCAGCTACCCTCCTGAAGTAGGGACTAAAGGTAATTCCTCAATACCTTGTGATCAATAGTATCAAAAGTTTCTGGCACATTGATAGCTATCAGCACAGATGCCTGGGCATTGTCTTGTGCTGGGGTAGATCATCAGCCCCTGACGTGAGTGTAGGATCTGTGCCATACCCAGGTAGAAATCCTAGCGAAAAGGCACTGAGGAAATCCAAGTATTCCAGATGTCTCCAAATCTACCTCTCTACCACATTCTCAATCTTCCCCAAAAAGGGAAAGCTAGAAACAGCGTGGCCATTGGCCTTAGAAGATTTCTGCAACAGAGGCCTCGCCCCACATTTAGAAAGCACAATGACATTCTCCATCCCGAAGTCATTTGTCAACAATCTCAACCAGCTATGGACCCAATGCTTCCCTGCTTGAATTTTCTAGCTAAGTGGGGTGAGGGTCCAACTCATAGGGTGCAGAAACAAAGTTACCTAGATTTCCCCAAAGAACAACAGCCAGAAAGTTCACTATCTTTGTCCTCTCCACACAAACCTCTGCCCTCACAAAAGTGCATAACATGGTCCAAATCCCATTGGTCTGGCCTGCAAAGCAAACAGTGGATTCCTCACAGCTTGAAAGATTTACCTCTGCTGCTCTCACACCCAAGTATCAGCAGGGGTTGAGGGGAACCAGACGTGAGAGAGGTCCATGTCTCAGGGCCAATTGCCATTTTCTTTAGACAAGGTCAGGAAACTCTTTGCCTGCCTTTGGATTTTCTAGTAAATGGGGTGAGGTAACAGGAACAGAGGGGAGCCAAATAGAAATGGGATGTGACCAGTTCAATTATTAAAAGGATTGTCAAAAGAGTGGGGCAGGGAAGAAACCCATCAGAAAGCGAAAGGGGCGGGGTGAGGTGTGGTGTCAGCCATTGTGTGAGTGAGCAGTCATCTCAGGAGTAGGGCTGGTCAAAAAATTTTCATCAAAACATTGTTTGATGGAAAATTGTGTTTTCAACCGAATGGAATTTATCATGACAAGTTTCTGTTTTCTATGGAAATTCTGAGGTTTTGTTTAATATATATATATATATATAGCCTTTTTTTTTTTTAAATGAGAAGTCAAAAATTTTCCACAGGGAAAAATATCAGTTTTCTGACTCTCTCTCCCCAGTAGATTTCAAAAGCTACAATGAAGACAGAGTTAGTTTGCAAAGGCCTGTGTCTGTCTTGCTGCTGTGTTGTCAGGTCCTTGCTCAAAGCTGCTGAGTCAGACAGATCCATGCTTGTTTCTGTCTCCTTGTGATTTACGTTTTATGGATCTGAGAGTGGAGGGGCCAGAGACCCAACACTCAAAAAGGGAACCAGCTGGCACAACAGCTTCCAGATGAAAGGAGACATATTCATGAGGAGATTTCTGCCATCCTCCCAGAGGATGAGGCTCTTATGTCCCTGGTCTGCTTGCTCATTTCCCCCTCCGAGGCCCACATACAGATCTCAAACACACCTCAGTATGTGTGTGTCTCCACCTCTCACATACGCACTCCTTGTGACTCACTCTTTCCCCTCCCACCCATCACTCTGAACACACACTTCTCCCCTGCAAATCTCAGCCACCCCTTGGTACCTGCCCTGATTTCCCTCCAAACCCAGACACTCCCACCCGGAAACTGCTCTCCTCCTGAAAACCCCCATAGTTAGAATGACAAGAATGAGCACTTCTTTCCTTACTCTTTCTCTTGGTTGTGTCGTTGATGAAGCAGTCCTGGAAACAAAGAAAGAGCTCAGATATTTGGCACACTTCAGCTAATTCTCCAAAAATGTTATTCCTAGCTCTATGAGAGCTGTGCTCAGAGTCAGACCCTGAGTATGACTAATAATACGCCCTTTCCAGGGTTCTGTTAAGTCACTCCTATAACGTGCAGTTTGGCATAACCTAGCATTAGTGTTATTGTATACCTATGTTTCTTCATTTTCCCCAACAGCTCCAGTCTTGTTTTTGCCTTAACATATGTGACTGCAGATTGCCTTATAAGGGAGAATGTAGCTCCGCTGTGTAATGTATGTAAATTGCATGATACCTGTGGATTATAGTTTGGCAAAGAGAAGCATTTCAGCAGTCATGAGAATATGTGAATTTTGATTTCCTCGTCTTTACCGTCAGTCTCTGGAGAGTCAGATGAACAGCATGAGGCCCTAAATCCTCTCCTATTATCATTGTTAAAACATAAAAATAGAATATTTAGGCTGAAAAAGGCAATTGTGGAAGAAGGAATATGTTTTATTCCTTCTCCTTAATGTTGTTTTGGTTGGGGAAAACCCCTCCACCATAATCCCCTACCCTACCCTCCTATCAAAAGAGATGCTCATACTTTGCCATGGTCCAAAGAAAAACAGCCCATGATAAAAGCTTTTGGGAGTTTATTGCCTTCCTTATACTGGCACAAAATAGACTAGGAGTACTTGTGGCACCTTAGAGACTAACACATTTATTTGAGCATAAGCTTTTGTGGGCTACAGCCCACTTCATTGGATACATGCAGTGGAAAATAAAGTAGGAAGATAGATAGATATCTATCTGTGTGTGTGTGTGTGTGTTTGTATACACACACACTCAGAACATGAAACAATAGGTGTTACCATACACACTCTAACGAGTGTTTCATTGTTTCATGTTCTGTGTATATGTGCGTGTGTATGTGTGTGTATCTAATATATATATATATATACACACACACAGATATCTATCTATCTATCTATCTATCTATCTACTTTATTTTCCACTGCATGTATCCAATGAAGTGGGCTGTAGCCCACAAAAGCTTATGCTCAAATAAATGTGTTAGTCTCTAAGGTGCCACAAGTACTCCTGTTCTTTTTGCGGATACAGACTAACACGGCTGCTACTTTGAAACAAAATAGACTGTATTTCAGTATGATTGCTAGTAGGCCTGGGGTTTTTCCTCTGTCTAAAAACCAGCTTGAGTGAATATAAATAAAACAACAACAAGCAATTAAAAGGAGTATATTTATCTCCATTACTAGAATGAGCCAAGGAGCCCATAGTACAAAATTTGAAAACCTATAATGTAATCCTCTCTTTCCTCCTTGACCCCAGGGATTTTGCAGACTTCTACCTTTCAAACTGTACATGCATGTCAAAAAAGAATTATTCAGGCAGCATGTGGGTGGGATTTCATATGGAGGTGGTTTTGCAGCTGCAGTGGGCTTTGAGAGCATTGGACATTTCTTATTTGAATGAAAACTCCATTCCTTTCTGATCAGAGTGTAACATATAGATCTATGAAATGTTTCACGTGTATAGCACTGCATGTGATATTAGTCAGGCAGGAAAGCATCTTACACTGCTTTGAATGCCAGGCTGATGTCGATGTTACCAAGGGAATTATACAGTGATATGCAGTAAATACCAGAAAAAATAATGGCCCTCTCCCAAGACACACCATTAGGTGAGACATAATTAGAGAAGTAAATTAGTCTTATTCAGAAAGATTTTTTTAAAGCATGATGAAATATTAGATAAGGCATATAGGACTAAATCTGAATTATTCAAAATCATGGAATATTATCAGGGCAGTAAATAAGTCTGATTTTTCCTTTTCTTTTTGCTTGCCAACAGTTGATAGGGCTTATCAGAACCAGATGAATTCCAATCTGACCCATTGGTTTGCTTTAATTTTGAGTACAATTACTTTAATGAGGTTCATTCGGTTCCAAGGATGCAGCCTTCATGTGTCAGTGTCATATGCTTCAGTCATGTCACAATCACTGCTGTGACCTAGGATATTGAATGCAGGTTTTTAGTAGCAACCTGGGCCTAAGGTCTCAATTCATAGACTTTAAAGCCAGAAGGGACCATCATGATCATCTAGTCCAGGGGTAGGCCACCTATGGCATGCATGCCAAAGGCGGCACCTGAGCTGATTTTCAGTGGCACTCGCACTGCCTGGTTCCTGGCCACCGGTCCAGGGGTGCTGCATTTTAATTTAATTTTAAATGAAGCTTCTTAAACATTTAAAAAACCTTATTTACTTTACATAGAACAATAGTTTAGTTATATATTATAGACTTATAGAAAAAGACCTTCTAAAAATGTTAAAATATATGACTGGCACGCAAAACCTTAAATCAGAGTGAATAAATGAAGACTTGGCACACCACTTCTGAAAGGTTGCCGACCCCTGATCTAGTCTGACCTCCTGCACATTGCAGGCCACAGAACCTCATCCACCCACTCCTGTTGTAGACCCACATTCAACAAGATTGATATTTATTATATTATAATATATCTCTCAGTGGGACTTCTCACATGCTTAAGGACCTTACTGAACCGAGGTCTAAATTAAATGTGCAGAAATTGAAGCTCTTATGCTATCTCAACTAAAACTATTAATTCAGGCACCTGCTATGTAATGTTTGAGCCCAAGTTCATTAGTCAATGGAATAACCCATAAATTCTTTCTATAAAAATATGCAATAGTGAAGTGGAATAGCACTTCCCTGCATCCCAGATTAGGAAACACCCCTGTGGAGTTCTAAAAAAGGAGGTTTATAGTAAAAATATTCCAGTTTAAACACACACCTCCACATCAGTACTTCTTTAAAAATAGAGAAAGGAGTTTCCTCTCTTCATGTATTAGCCCTGTTAGCACTGGTTCTCCACTTGTGAGTAACCCCCTTCTCTTCATGTGTCAGTATAATAATGCCTGCATCTGTAATTTTCACTCCATGCATCTGAAGAAGTGGGTTATTTATCCATGAAAGCTTACGCCCAAATAAATCTGTTAGTCTTTAAGGTGCCACCGAAGGCATGGGTTGTTCATTTCATGGGATAGAATGGACTGGATACAGGCAGGATATAGACAACTTTTAGTTACATTGTGCACATCGTTTCGATTATTGTTTTCAGCAACCTACAACTTGCAGAACTCAACAAAGCATTTACAGCAGATTCAGACCTTCACCCAGCTAGCAAAGTCTCTGCTATAAACGGTTCCAGCTTCTGTGTGATGTAACCTTTCCTGACGTCCATTCAAATTCTGATCATGTTGTCATTCCAAGCTACCAGCCAGATATCACTCAAAATCATCTTTTTACCCCCACCAATCCAGCTACGGTTGTTTGTTAAACAGAGGAGCCATTTGTAGCTCTGCTAATAGTCTCCATGTGCTCAGTACGTCTTAAAGAAACCTCTGCCTTTGAAACAAGGGCCTCACTTCTTTGTTACAGCCTAGCTCCACTTGCTACAAGGTCTTTGTGCCACTTTTGTGCTCTCTGTTTTCAGGGGTGAGTTGGGCTGCTCTAATTTATGATTTGCTGCCTATGACCCCAAGAGTGTGGATAGATGGGGTGGAAGATGTGGCAGGGAGGATGAAAATGGGAGGGAGGGTGAGAGGAGTCTGAGGGAGGACAGAAGGAATAGGGAAAGGAAGAAATAGCAAAGAGAAGAGGGTAGGGACAAGGGAGTAGTGAATAAGCCTGAAAGCTAGACAAGCAGGTGAAGCATGAGCAACTGATCAGTGGATTAAGCAAGGGGTAATTAGTCAACAAATCAGCATGACAATGAGTTAAATAGTTAATTATGCAGTGAAGCAAATGAACAGTAAATTAATTACTTAGATAATTAAATATGTTTATACCAGATGCTCTGATTATTCAGGGCAGATCACAGTTACAGAAATTATTCTCTGGTAATTCAATTTATTCACAGTGCCTCTGAGCATGCAGATAATAGCTGTATAAATGTGAGGCCCAACCCTGCAGATTATGAAGAATGTCTGAATTAGGAGAGCACATCTAGGGTTGGACCAATGGAAAGCAGCCTACATCCTTCAGTACCTGTAAGGGCCACATCTTAATCTAATGCGGATTTCAAAAAAATGTTTGTATAACAAGTCTGGCTGCATTATCAGCTCCTTCTATTTTATTTTAAGTAGATTTTGGTTACTGGAGCTGGCTTTGCACAGGCAGCATGTATTCTGTTTGTGGTGAAATGGTAATATCCAACTGTGATTAAATAAGGAAATTCAGGAAAATAAATTTCTTGTTTACTGTTTAGTTCAATGGGAGCATTTGGAGGAAGAAAGGGATTGAATTGAATTTGGCAATAAGTGGATATTAGAATTCTAATAATTTATAATACTTTACTTTTCCAGTTATATAGAGACAAAATCTAGACAACCTGTTTACAATGAATCTTCCCCCCAATACTTGGAATAACTTTAGATTTCTGTCTAACTACACATTTTCAAATATGAAAAAGTCCTTCCTATAATATGGTGTTCTTGTAATGCCTATACTTTTCTAAGTGGAATTTTCCTATTCAAGCTATGCATTTTAGTTTTGAAATAACGTCCAGTTTCCTCTCTATTAACTCTATTCTGGACTAACTCACTTTGGTGCCGATCGGGACTACTTTCCTTTCCTTCTGTGAAGTTCTTCAGACTGACCCTAGTGTAACTGAAATCACTCTGGCCCTGTAACTGTAATAATCTACCCCAAGAGCAGTTTGGCAGTAGTTAAATTGAGCTGATGGTAAGCATTATCTGAGATGGTCGATGGTCTTTTCCTTGTCTGCCTGTGTTACATTATTCTCCCCTTACAGTCAATAGTATAGACATTTTTTCCTGATATTGATCCTAGTTTACCTTTATCCACCCAGACATGTTACCTTAGAGACTCTGCTGCATATTATCCTCGGCTTGCTGTCCCACAGCCATTGCCGTTCAGTCCAGTCCTCTTCTCCCTTTCTGACTTCATAAACTAAGCTGTTATGGTTTCCTAAAATCCAGGCAAATCATTCTGTAATGTTCAAACTGCTGCTCCTGCCAGCCCTCATTAACCACTCCTACTGCAGCAGAGCATCTAACAGGGTCTAACTGCCGTGTCATCCAGGGCTGCTCTGAGCAGGGTGAGATGACACAGTGGGGAGAATTCTGGCAGCTGCTGGACGCTGGCTCTCCTGCTGCTGGTAGCTCCGGGGGTTGTGCAACAGTGGGACGTTTTATTAAATTGCTAATATTTATGCATCCAGAGTGCCTCAGGAATGCTCAGGGGTCGCCGGCATGTGGCGTTACTGCACACTAACCTGCATTCAGGGATTTTCACTGTGCTGTAATAATGTCCGTACAGGACATTTACTATGAGGCAAGCTGGTGTGCTGTAGATTCACGCTCTGGCTTGCCAGTGCTGTAACTCGCCATGGAGACAAGCCCTCAGCTATACTCTGTGGCCTGTGGGTTTTTTTAACTTTCAAGGTGCTGGTTTTCTCATTACAGGCCAGATTGGAGTCAGTAGGAATCTTTCCACTGATTTCAATAGGTTTTGCAGTAGGCTCCATAATTCCTGGCATATAAACAAAGCTATTTACACAGATATCACCTCTGAGGGAATGTAATTTTCTTATGAAATGTCCAAGTATGTTTACTATTGTAATCACAGCCTTCAGGTAAACAGGATTGAAGTCCTTACCCTCACCCCCCGACCTGATATGCTATAATTTTGCCCATAAACCTATGCTTGCAGCTAGTTTTTACAGCCTAGAGTGATGGTATAAAAACAGAACTTTTTTTGAAAGGGACCTCAACCTGCCCTCTATTGATATGCCCATAATCATTGACTCATAGATTCCAAGGCCAGAAGGAACCACCAAGATCATCTCCTGTATACCACAGGCCATAGAACTTTTCCAAAATAATGCCTAGAGCAAATCTTCTAGAAAAATATCCAATCTTGATTTAAAAATTGCCAATGATGAAGAATCCACCCCACCCCTTACTAAATTGTTCCATTGGTTAAATACCCTCCCTGTTGAAATCTTAGGCCTTATTTCCAGCCTGAATTTGTCTAGCTTCAACTTCCAGCCACTTGATCATGTTATACCTTTCTCTGCTATACAGAAGAGCCCATTATTAAATATTTGTGCCCCATGTAGGTGCTTACAGATTGCAATCAAGTGACCCTTCAACCTTCTCTTTGTTTAGCTAAATAGATTAAGCTCCTTGAGTCTATCACTATAAGCAGTGATGAGCTGCCAAAATCTTAACAACCGGTTCCCTATAAAAAGTTCTGATTTAAGGGGGGGCAGGGGAGGGGCCGGGGAGACATACTTGTGGGGCCGGGGGCCCCTGCAGAGCCTGGGGCAAATTGCCCCACTTGTCTTTCCCCTCCCTGCGGCCCCGGAGCAACCCTAACCCTTACCTTGCCGGCAGTCCAGAGCTCAGCTGAGCTGCCCAGCTGCTGGCCATGCTGCGGCTCTGCGGGGTGGGGGAAGCAGGGGAGAGCCCAGGGGAGACATCCTCATGGGGCCGGGGGCCCCTGCAGGGCCTGGGCCAATTGCCCCACTTGCCTCCTCCCCTCCCTTCTGGCCAGCCCTGGAGCTTGCAGCAGCCCCCCACCCACCTAGCCAGGCCACTCAAAAAGCGGCAGCAGGATGACTCCCGAGCTCAGCTGAGCTGCCCAGCTGGTGCCGGCAACTGGCCATGCTGCAGCTGGGGGGAAGCGGGGGAGGGGTCCGGGGAGCCTCAGCCTACCCAGCTGGGAATCCTGGGAGCAACAGGATGGTCTGGCCCGCGGACCGGAGTTCTTTGCCCACCCCCTGGCCCTTTAACAACCAGTTCTCCACGGAGGTCTAATTTTAACAACCGGTTCTTGGGAACCTGTGGGAACCGGCTCCAGCTCACCACTGACTATAAGGCATGTTTCTAATCCTTTAATCTTTTTCATGGCTTTTCTCTGAACCCTCTCTAAATTATCAACATCCTTCTTGAATTGTGGGCACCAGAACTGGACACAGCATTCCCGCAGAGGTTGCACCAGTGCCAAATACAGAGGTAAAATAACCTCCCTACTCCTCCTCAAGATTCCCCTGTTTATGCACATTAGTCCTTTTGGCCACAGCATTACACTGGGAGCTCACGTTCAGCAGATTATTCACCACCATCCCCAAATCTTTTTTCAGAGTGTCTGCTTCTCAGGACAGAGTCCACCATCATGAATGTATGGACTGCATTCTTTGTTCTAGAGATATACATTTACATTTAGCTGTTTTAAAACTCATATTGTATGTTTGTGCCCAGCTTACCAAGTGATCCAGATGACTCTGAATTATTGTCCTCTTTATTATTTTCCACTCCCACAGTTTTTATGTCCTCTCCAGCCTTTATAAGTGATTGCTTTATATTTTCTTCTAGGTCAGCGATTCTCAAAATTTAGCAACCCGAGGTCCCCCATTTCGATTTAAAATTTTTGGGGACCCCCAACCCTCCTGCTCAGCCCCAAGCCCTGCCCCAAAGGCCTCACCCTGATCCCTCCATCCCTGCTCCCTCCATCACGCACTCTCCCTCACCCTCACTCACATTCACTAGGCTGGGGCAGGGGGTTGGGTGCAGGAGGGGGGTGCAGGGCCTGGGAGGGAGTTTGGGTGCGGGAGGGGGTGTGGGGTGTGGGCTCTGGGAGGGAGTTAGGGTGCAGGGTGCAGGATCTGGGCTGGGTCAGGGTGTTGGGGTATGTGAGGGGTGTGGGGTCTGGCCAGGTGGCTCCCGAAAGTGACTGGCACATTTCTGACAGCAGCTCCTAGGTGGGGAGGCCAGGGGGTCTCTGTGCGTTGCCCCTGCCCGCAGACACCATCCCCACAGTTGGCCAATGGGAGCTGTTGGCCAATGGGAGCTGCGGAGTTGGTATTTGGGGTGGGGGAGCCTGCAGAGACACTCTGCCCCCCAGGGGCCGCAGAGATGTGCTGACCACTTCCGGGAGTGGCGCGCAGGCAGGGAGCCTGCCTTAGCCCTGCTGCACTGCTGGACTTTTAACACCTAAAATCTCCTAGCTTGGCTTCAGTAGCCTCTGGGAGATAGAGGGGGAGGAGTTGAGGGAGGGAGGGGAAGGAGTTGATCAGCGGGGCCTGTTTGAGAAATGCTGTTCTAAGTCATTGCTAAATAACATAAGACAAAGAACCGGTGAGTGCAGGACCCCACTACGCTCATCTACTTGATGATGATTCCCTGTTTACGATAACATTTTGAGACCTATCAGTTAGCAAGCTGTTAATCCATCTAATGTGTGCCATATAGATTTTATATAATTTTTTAATTAAAATGTTATGCAGTACTAATAAAAATGCCTTACAGAAGTCTAAGCATATTGCATTAGCACAACTATCTTTATCAACCAAACTTGTAATCTCATAAAAAAAAATGATATGTTAGCTTGACAGGATCTATTTTCCATAAACCCGTGTTGATTGGCATTAATTATATCACCCTTGTTTCATTCTTTATCAATCACATTCCATATCAGCCACTCCTTTATCTTGCCTGGGATTGGCGTGTCCTATGGTAATTAACCATTGGAACAATTTACCAAGGATTGTAGTGGATTGTCCATTACTAGCAATTTTTACATCAAGATCAGGTGTTTTTCTAAAAGATATGCTGTAGTTCAAATAGGAATTATTTTGGGAAAGTTTGATGGCTTGTGTTACACAGAAGGTCAGATGAGATGATTGCAGGGGTCCCTTCTGGTCTTGGAATCTAACTAACTCTTTAAAATATGTAAACCATTTTGAAATTCTCTTGAATGATAGAAACAATGTTATACTGGCCAAATGCTGACTTTAGTGACATCTGTGACGTTTTTGCCAAGGAATTCAATGGGATCAGCATGTCACCCTGTAATCCAGAGCATTGATTGTAAATGAATTATTGGCTCTGGAGTTTAAATGCATGAGCCCCTGCAATATCTGGCTTGTCAAAGTGATGTTATTCTGAGAAGTCATTGGAGGAAATGGGAACATTACTTGGTGTGTTGGAAAGTTGCTCTCACCTTTCCGTCAGTGTCAGGACTGGTGTGGAAACAGCCTATCAAGTGATTCATGGAGTTGCTCAACTCATGGTACAATGATTTTGCTGATGTGAGGAAAAAATATAAGTGTGAAAATAAATACCTAGAGTACTCTGAGAACTCATGCTACTGCTCCCCATGGTATTTGATGATGGTTTTCCATGTGGAGTCATCTTGTTGAGAGAGAAAAATGATGTGTCTGGTGCTGTCAGTCTTTTGCAGCTCTGTAGTTGTTTGAATTTCCAGTACAATAGCAATTATGCCATTGTAGTTATCATTCATTGTAGTTACCTCCACATAAAAGTTTCCCACACCTAATACATCACAGCTGTGTAAGACACATTTATTGTCTTAAATATGAGAGCTACAATGGAATAAGGGCTTAAATTGTGTGAAACATTCCAACTGGCAACTTCCAGTGAAACACTATAAAGCATAAAGGGATGTTTGTCACATGTTGAGGGGGCAATTTGATTAAAACATGACTTCAGCCTATATACTGTGGGCCTGATTCTCCTCTCACATTAAATAACTCAGTGGAAGCACACCAATGTAAAACTGGTCTGATATGAGATTTAGACTCTGGAGCTCTAATTATGGCTACTGCAAGCTATAGAGCTAAAATGTGTAATTGTATAGATTTATGATGTTACATTGGACAACTGGTTTGAAGTAATAAGCCCAGATCCTGATGGATTGGTTAAACTGTACTGGGGAGGCTGGAGAACTTTAGCAGCTAAATTATCCTATATTCAGATGTACCGAAACTTGCCTGAATAGGATGAGAGAAGGAGGACATATGGCAGAAGTTCTGTTCCCACAGTGGTGCTGGTGACTGGGGAGAAGACACTGTAGGTAGAAGCTTATGTAAATTACTGCTGTTGAATGCCCAACTGCTGTCAAACTCGTGAACTCTCCCCTCATTTCTCCACTACTTCCTAGCTGTTGCTCGCTGCTCACTTGGCCTGGTTGGAAGTTAGAGAATCAGGGAATCTACGCTAAGGTCTGCTGCTGGTATATGCTAGCAGAGCTGACCCCAAAGGATGATTAGGCAGAGTGGAGCTCAGCCCCACCCCGAGCCCTCCATATTTCTCTGCCCCACCTCCAGGGAACATCTTCCACCTTAGTAGGGAAAGTGGGGACAATAAGTAGAAAACATACACAGTGCACAGGGAACTTGGCGGATTGGAGAATCCAGCTCTCTGTTTTTAGCTTCCCTCCCTATGGTGTGTGAGTACGGTGACCAGATAGCAAGTGTGAAAAATTGGGATGGGGGCAGAGTAATAGGTGCCTATATAAGACAAAGTCCCGAATAGCAGGACTGTCCCTATAAAATTGGGACATCTGGTCACCCTATGTGTGAGGCTTGGGAAAGAGAAGAGCATGAGTGCATCAGCACACTGTTGAAAGTTAGGAGGGCATAGGAGCTTCATTATTACCATTATTTATTTGTACTGTGATCACCCCCAGAATGTCACTTTCCACACATACAAGGCACATTCCTTGCCCTGATGAGCTTAAAACCTGCAAAGCTGCAAAATAGATGAAGGCTGGTGGGAGGGGAGAAGAAAAGGATTTTTTTTTAAAGTAATTGGCAAGTATATTAAGGCAGTGCTGTTAGTTTCAGAATAACCATGGTCTGGAAAAAGAGCAGGTCGAAAATACCAGTTTGAATATGTAACATTAGGAGGGAGAGAAGAATTGTTAACTACCCAGTAGTATAAGGCCAATCTTTGTCCAAGTGTTGAGCAAAACACTAGTGTAAATCATGTGGCATCTGTTTGATTATTGAGATGATCTATGTTAGTTAAAGCTGAACCTTCTTGACCTTGGGCTGATACGGTTGCAGGATTCCATGAGACAGATTGCAATTGCTCTGATGTTTCATAAAAGTCAATGTGTTTGGGTTCGTACCAGGTACTGATTTTACACGTGTCTGCTCAGCTGTGCATGGCATCAACATGGCTTTAATTACTTCTCCATGTCAGACTCAAGATATATCTGTGGAGTGAATGGGAAAGATGAAAGGTAGGCAGAGCTGGGTGTCAAGCATTTCCCATCACCTTTAACTGACTTGCTGCCCTGAGAGGTAAGAGGAAATTCCCTTCCTCTGGAGTGAAAATGTAAAGCTTTATAAAGATTTGTACTGTCAACAGCAAGGTGTAATTGGCTTCTTCTTAAGAAAACGAATATGGATTAGCAGCAGGGTGAGTGGGGAGGGGAGGGGACTTTGGCTGCTGATAGAGGACTGGAGCTGCCTGTAGTTTTCCTTACTGCGATTGGGTAAATATTACTAGTTAACTTATGCTTCATTTTATTTACAGTGACTTCTTTACGTTGGTTTCCCAAATGTTCCAATTTCACTGTAAAATGCAATTTCCATAAAAAGGAGTGGCCAGCTTTTTTGAGGCCCAGAGTAATAAACATCTTGAATTAAATAAACCCCCACAAGTGTATTAAAAGAAGTTGCAGACGCTTGCATAGATGTAGTAATTCAAAGCATTGGCTGTAAGCAAGACACAGGCATGAAATCAGTAGCTCATCGATAGGTAGGGGAAGTATTTTCACAATATTATCAACTACATTTATAGGGAATGGTAACCTATCTATGAAACACATGCTCCCAAAATTTGGAATGGTATAAATTTGATTCAGGTAGCTGAGCTAGAAAATGCTGCTCAGTCATGCTAGGCCCATGCCTTCTAAACTCTGTGGATGCAATCATTCCTAGAAATAAGGCTGCTATGAGGAATAAGCTTGCAGCACTTGGCAAACAGGGATTCTCACTGTTGAAAGTACTTATGTTAGAGGTGCAGATAGTTAATCCCCTCCCCGCCAAAAAAGACTGTGTAAAAATAACACCATGCTACTCAATAGACCTGCCCCATGTATGTCAGTGTATTACAGAGAACATACATGGGGCCTGAAAAGCTTGAAGTGGTGGGTCAACCCTAACTTTTGGAAACCTCTAACTGTCAATGTCAACTTTAGGGTTGTTTGGTGGTTTTTAGAGTTAGATTTTGTTCTTAAAATAAAAGTAAGTAGAAGGCATTTTATTATCCTGTACCTTTTCAATGTTTCTTCAGTACAATTTATTTCTTTTTCTAACAGAATTTGTATTTTTAGGATAAAATAAACTAATGGGAAAAATTGCAGTTCAGATACTATGGTGATGAGAGGCAGTATAAAACCTTAAGATACAACTGCGTCTATTAAGAGAATGTGTTTGGTCTCCAGTGTAAATAAAAATAATCAGAACTTTCCTGTCACCTCAGTCACCTGACATCATCAAAGCAACAATACTTGCACATAATTATGCCAAAAAAAATCATTCAATAGGTCTGTTATTTCAACAACTTTTCATGCGCTAAAAAATAGTTGGATTTTAAATTTTTACTGGTATGCTTAATTCCTAAGGGATTCTTGAAATCTTTTGTGCTTTTTAACCATACTTTTAAAAATGAAATAATCACTATTGCAAAGGGGCCAAAGATATCAGCATATCTGACCACCTGGGAATTCCCGAGAACCTCTGAGTGGTTCAATTTCTGCATAGCAGTTCTTATCCCCCATTCTCCAGTTTAGGGGACAAGGCCATGGTCTGGTTATTTCTGGCTGCTGCAAATGACCTATAGGCAGTCAGAAATAAATGTGAGCAGCCCTGAGATTGCTCTAACTTATATACCATGGGCTAAACCACCCCCAACACTCCCATGATCAGAGAGTCATAAAGATAGCCTAATGCGACCTTTGCCACCCCTACTGCTTGCCAAGCAGAACTTGTCCAGAAAAGAGAATTGGGACCAATGTATCTCCTGCTTAATATTGTGTCCAATGCTTTAAGAATTTAGTCAATGCTCTTGGAGACTGGAGTCTTGAATTCCTGCCTTCCCAAGTCAGGCACCAATCCATACTCTTGGAGTGCAGTATGACAAAGGAATCTTTTACAGTAAAGGGCAGGGCCTTTCAATATAATTTAACTGTAATCTTTGAGTCTCTACCTCCTTTCTGGTTTGTTATGTTTTCTCTTGTTCTGAGGAAGTCTTTGTAGGCTAAACAATTAAAAAAGCAGTCTAAAGAACAAAGCTCACATTATCCATTTCCACATACCTCTGTCCTAAGGATTTTCTTTCTTTGCAGCCATTTATTTCAAATATTCCCTGTAGTTAGCAATCCTTTCTAGTTAATGCCATTGTCAGAGAGCTGTAATTCTACTTTCATGTCAACAATGAAAAATTATACCACCTATAGCAAAGCTCCGCTTGACACTACACTTGGAAGCAAGCCCATACACAGCGATACTACCTTCAGCTCTGTCCCCTGGTGCAATGGAGATGCATTTGGTGCTGAAAAATGAAAGATTTTTGTTGCCTTATTTTTATTTATTTATTTATTTAGTTGGCCAGTGGACAAAAGTCTTAAGTTACTTATTTTATTTTTAATCAAATTTTATGTCTGCTGTTTTCATACACTTTCTTTGATACTTGAATGTACTTGTGCAGTTTTTGCTCACACTGCAGGAATACTCAAGGAGCTAATAGAGGAGGTATCTCAGCCTCTAGTCATTATCTTTGGAAAATCATGGGAGATGGGAGAGATTCCAGAAGACTGGAAAAGGGAAATATAGTGCCCATCTATAAAAAGGGAAATAAAAACAACCCAGGAAACTACAGACCAGTTAGTTTAACTTCTGTTGCCAGGGAAGATAATGGAGCAAGTAATTAAGGAAATCATCTGCAAACACTTGGAAGGTGGTAAGGTGATAGGGAATAGCCAGCATGGATTTGTAAAGAACAAATCGTGTCAAACCAATCTGATAGCTTTCTTTGATAGGATAACGAGTCTTGTGGATAAGGGAGAAGTGGTGGATGTGGTATACCTAGACTTTAATAAGGCATTTGATACGGTCTCGCATGATATTCTTATCGATAAACTAGGCAATTACAATTTAGATGGGGCTACTATAAGGTGGATGAATAACTGGCTGGATAACCGTACTCAGAGAGTAGTTATTAATGGTTCCCAATCCTGCTGGAAAGGTATAACAAGTGGGGTTCCACAGGAGTCTGTTTTGGGACTGGCTCTGTTCAATATCTTCATCAACGACTTAGATACTGGCATAGAAAGTACATTTATTAAGTTTGCAGATGATACCAAACTGGGAGGGATTGCAACTGCTTTGGAGGACAGGGTCATAATTCAAAATGATCTGGACAAATTGGAGAAATAGTCTGAGGTAAACAGGATGAAGTTTAACAAAGACAAATGCAAAGTGCTCCACTTAGGAAGGAAAAATCAGTTTCACACATACAAAATGGGAAGAGACTGTCTAGGAAGGAGTACAGCAGAAAGGGATCTAGGGGTTATAGTGGGCCACAAGCTAAATATGAGTCAACAGTGTAATGCTGTGGCAAAAAAAAGTAACTGTGATTCTGGGATGCATTAACAGGTGTGTTGTGAGCAAGACACGAGAAGTCATTCTTCTGCTCTACTCTGCGCTGGTTAGGCCTCAACTGGAGTATTGTGTCCAGTTCTGGGCACCGCATTTCAAGAAAGATGTGGAGAAATTGGAGAGGGTCCAGAGAAGAGCAACAAGAATGATAAAAGGTCTTGAGAACATGACCTACGAAGGAAGGCTGAAAGAATTGGGTTTGTTTAGTTTGGAAAAGAGAAGACTGAGAGGGGACATGATAGCAGTTTTCAGGTATCTAAAAGGGTGTCATAAGGAGGAGGGAGAAAACGTGTTCACCTTAGCCTCTAAGGATAGATCAAGAAGCAATGGGCTTAAACTGCAGCAAGGGAGGTTTAGGTTGGACATTAGGAAAAAGTTCCTAACTGTCAGGGTGGTTAAACACTGGAATAAATTGCCTAGGGAGGTTGTGGAATCTCCATCTCTGGAGATATTTAAGAGTAGGTTAGATAAATGTCTATCAGGGATGGTCTAGACAGTATTTGGTCCTGCCATGAGGGCAGGGGACTGGACTCGATGTTGTCTCGAGGTCCCTTCCAGTCTTAGAATCTATGAATCCAGCCATACCAGTGTTAATGCATCATGATGTTTTCCAGCTGAAAACCTAATCGACTTGATTCCTAATATTTTTCAAGTGACCCTCCATCCACCACCATGCAGCACTTCTTGCTACTCCCACCTTGCTTTCTAACGCCACGTTCCAACTAATCAAGAATGAAAGGTGATATTAGGAAGAAATGAACTGAATTAAAATACCAGCCAATAGCCAGCAGTCTGAATATTCACTTCTGTCATAACATGGCTGATGTTACCGGTAGCTTTCATCAGCAGAGCATAGAGTTAGGAACACATTCTTTAGGGTACTTCTACCAGTGCCTGGGCTCGTCTCAATACTAGACAGAGCTAGAAGACAGCTGAGCAATATTTTCCTAGATCTCTGTGTAGTGATTGTGACAGCTATTACAACCGCATGCAATATCCCTGAGGACCATATTCTATTAAGTTTATGTATCACTGTGGGCCAGGGACTGCATGCAACTTCATGGGGGTGTGTTACCATAGCTCTTCCAGGAACCAAAAACACTAGGAGCTGATTAAATTGACTCTCTTCCCACCCCCTTGCCCCTGCTTGCCAGGAGCCGATCAAAAAAAAAAAAAAAAAAAAAGCAGCTACAAGCCAAAAACTAGCCAATAAGCAACTCCCAAGGTAATTAAGCCAAAAACAAGCCCAATTTCTGCATTTTTTCCCCCATGAGTTTGGCATGTCTGCTAGAGACCTGAGACCTGACTTGGGAACTCCTGGAGTTGATCATAGAGAGGGAGATAGAGGTGCAGTTACTGTAAAACTGTGACAGTGATATACATAGTTGGCCTATAACAGAGGAAACATGTAAGGTGAAGATCTGAGTTTTGGTGATAGTTACCCTGCTCTGAGTTGAACTTTTAGGGCTTAGATAATTTGTAAAATCTTATGCAATGGCTTCTCATGGAAGTGAGAGAGCTTTCTTCTCCTCGACTTCAGTGTCTGTGAAATCTTGTCCAACACAGCTGTTCTGGATGGTGATAAATCTTGATTCTATCAGCTGGAAATAGTCAAGTGCTTCTCACTGTTACAAATTTTCTTACTCTTTTGGGGAAAGATCATACGTTTGGACGGGATTAGTTGTTTCTATGGGGGCCGATCCATGTCTGGAAGGAGAACCTAATGTAAGCAAGACCTCTGCCCCTCACAAAGTCAAGTTGAAGAGGTATTGGATCTGTTGTTGGTAGACATGGTTAGTGCTGCTGCTCTGTTGGATAGCAAGAGGCCAGATTCCATCTAAATAAGCAGGTATTCTTCTCTTTCTCAAACTATTTCTTGGTGTCATATATGCCCTTTTTGATCTACTATAACCCTCAGATCCTTTTCAGCAGTTCTACCACCAAGCCAGTTATTCTCCATTTCATATTTATGCATTTGATTTTTTCCCCTTCCTAAATGTAGTACTTTGTACTTATCTTCATTGAATTTCATCTCGTTGATTTCAGACCAATTGTCCGATTTGTGAAGGTCCTTTTGAATTCTAATCCTGTCCTCCAAAGTGCTTGCAATGTTCCCAGTTTGGTGTTGGTCACAAATTTTATATGCATACTCTTCACTCTATTATCTAAGTTATGAATGAAAATATTAAATAGTACTGGATCCAGGACTGATCCTCTGCGGAAACCCGTTTGTTACGTACTCACAGTTCGAAGCTGTTTTAAACCAGTTGTGCACCCACATAATAGTAATTTCATCTAGACCACAGTTCCCTAGTTTGCTTATGAGAATGTCACAAAGGACTGTATCAAAAGCCTTAGTAAAATCTAGATCTATCACATCTACTGCTTCCACCCTATCCAGTAGGCCAGGATAGACAAGATATTCATGCTGATTTTGTTAGATCTATTGGCAGCCTTTAATACTGCTGTTCATGGGGTTTTAGTGACCTGACTCAGGACCCTGGCAGGTGTGGCTGTACTCATTCTTGAGTGGTTTAGTTTTACATTTCAGAGGCCTCTGAATGGTTTGGGTGGGTGCTCTTCAGGCCCAAAGCACACTCAAGGGCAGGATTCCACAGGATTATTTGCTGGCATCCCTCCTGTCCAACGTCCATGTGTAGACCCAGAATGAGATGCCAGGTGCTTTGGGCTGCAGCGCTATCTGTATGTGGATGACACAGATTTCTGTATAGCTTTTTACTTACACCTAGACCATGTGATGTCTATACTTTCCCAGATCCTGGCCAATGTAGAGGGCTGGAAGAGGATGAGCTGATGGAGGTTCAGTCCAGATAAGAAGTGATGCTGGTTGCTTAGGGGACCCAGCTGGAGAACATGACTCAGTTGGAATCTGCCTCCTCTGTATTGAAAGAGTATATCCATCCTTTGCTAATCTGTGGGTACTTTTGAACTAATTCTTCCTTGATTTTGAGATGGCATGAGTGGCCAGGGTGGTTGCAATACACAACCATTTCTCTCAAACATGGAACTTGCCATGGTCTGCAGTGCTTTTATTGTTCCTCATTTGGTTCACTGCAGTATGCTGTGGTACAATACATGTGCTTATGGCTAAGGACTGCTCACAAGTTGCAGCAGGTGCAGAATATTGAGGCTACTTGCTTAGCATTTTACTACATCAGTGCTCCAGAGAATACATTGACTCCCTCTTCATTTCCAGGCAGTTCAAGCTCTAAAATTGAAGTTCAGGCATTGAAATTGAGCAACAAAGCCCTGTTATGGTTTAGGTACTAGCTATCTGAGAAGCTGCCTCTTCCCTAAATGCTCAGCCATAGCAACTGAGGTCAGCTGAGGCACTTGAGCTGCTGTCATAGACTGAAATGTTTATTATAGGAGTAGATGGGTGCTTTCAGTAGTGAGGCCCTTAACTCTGGAATTTGCTCCTCCCATTGTCCAATAGAACCCAAGTCTGTTAACCTTTAGGTCACCACAGCAAAGCTTAATGTTGACAAAGGCTTTTTTCTGAGCGGGCTAAAGGGGTGGAATCATCTTTTAAACTGATAGCTTGGTCCTATTGTTTCCAGACTGCGTTAGTATTTACATTAAATGTTTGCATTTGCAACTTGAGATACAGTTAGGGCGTATTTTTTAAAAATAAATCAATGTTATATATGTATATAAAATATACAGTATTTCTATATATAAACCCAAGTCATTTCCTGCCTATGTGGAAAGTACTGGTATTGTCTGCCCCATAAAAAAATCAGGATATGTTCCACTTTTTCCATTTACTTGTCAGAACTAGTACTCTGTATCAAGCGACTTCTGACTGAAAACGGCCTCTTAGTGCAATACAAGTAAAAATAACCCCATATCTTACAATATGTGCTCCTTCCTCTTCAAGGCAAAGCAGTGCTTGCAAATATGTCTAGACAGTAAGATGGAACAGCACAGAATCAGCCTCTAAGCTACTGCAGCCCACTTATCAAACAAACAGAATAAAATTCAAAGCATTATAGCAACATTCTTTGCATGACATCTGTAGAGGGGGCATCTTTCTAAGAAATGATGGCTTTATCACTCATGCTTGAGATGAGGTGCTAGAAATCATCTTCAGAAGGTCATGGCCAGCCAGCCTCGATGGCCTGACTAGAATCATCAAGTGACTGAAATATGCCAGTGTTTGCTGCCAGCAGCAAAAAGCCCTATATGTGGCCACCTGATTTTAGAAGTCTGCTTTCCATGCTATCGATGAATTAATCGCCTGCTGACACTGAAGACATGGTCAGAATTTCAAACTCTATTTGCTGTGCAGTGCATGGGGTGGGTTTGGTGAACGAAACATTCTTTTAACGCTCACTCTATCCTCCTACCCCTTGCCAGGCCATGATTTCATAAGCTCTTAAAGTCCCCTCATCCTCTTCTGACAAGAAACTCTTTTTTTGACAGGGTCCTTTTTGTAAATGTACACCCTCCTCCTTAGACAGACATACCTGATTTATGCTACTCCTGATCACAGAAAATCAGCTTAGTTTATTTGTCTTGAGCAGAGACTTAGAGAGACTAGTTTTGTACGTCTGTGCTTGGTTTTCTTTATTCCTTCTTTATCTTGTTACCCTCCCCTGTAGACCAGGATGGAAGTATGTATAGGGGGGGGGGAGTGGGCGGAAGACAGAGATCTATCATTTGACAAAGAGTCTTTATCTGATGCAATCTACATTCCATTTTCAAAATGTTTTTTATTTATTGCTGAGGTGTATTTCCCATTACCTGGAATGTGACTGAAGAAGAAATTAAAGGAGAAACTGAGAATTTAAATTAAAACTAGCGATTCTTCATATAGGCAGCACTTAGCTGCACTATCAACAATTGATAGTTTTGTGTCATTTGTGTGTGTAAAATTAATAGGAGTTTTGCCATTGACATCAGTGAGGCTAGGATTTCACCCAAACCTGCCTTCTCTTGTTGAGGCTCTTTGACTCTGTCTGTAAATCTGTCAAGGTTCTTTATTGCCCCCCACCAGACATTCCCCTCTGGTGTTATCTGGACCAGTGATCTGCTAGGTCATCCCAATCCTTGACTCTGGGAGCCAGCCTTACCCTGCTCTGCTGGGAGAACCCCCGCTCCTGGGCTGTTCATACACAGCCTCTGGCAAGTAAGCTGCTCCTTGGATTGTGCAACCGAATGACATTAGTCAATACCTCCTGTCCCAGACACAACCCTAGGAACCTCCGTCTTGCAGTGCCAGTTATGCCCACTGGACGCTGCAAGCTTATATGAGTTTGTCAATTTAACAAAGAAATTGATATGTATCAGGTTTGTTATCCCAAGGGGAGTCTGATACACTTCAAACCAAATGCACGGCTTCAGGTAGAATAAACAAACAAATGTATTAACTATAAAGATATATTTTAAGTGATTATAAGTCAAAGCACATCAAGTCATAGTGGTTACCAAAAGAAAGAAAATATAAGCATGCAGTCTAAACTCTCAATCCTATTAGACTGGGCAGCAACTAGATTAAGCAGTTTTTCTCACCTCACTGGATATTGCAGTCCTTAATATACAGGTTTGTCCTTTAAACCTGGACTGATCTCCTGTGTTGGAGTCTTGTCTTCTTCTCAATGTCTTGGTTGTTTGCAGCATAGGTGAGGGCAGGAGAAGGGCCCAGTATGTGTCCACTCTGTCTGTTTTATATTCTCAGTCCATGTGCTTGGGGAGCACAAGTCCAGGCATGTCTGGAGGGCATTGCTGAGTCTCCAGGCAAGGTTGAGCAATTCCCCTGGCGTGGCCTCATGCAGGCGAGTCATTGCATTGGAGCTCCCCTGCTGGACATGGCTGTTGATAGATTGTTTGACACCCCACCCGGGCGTTGGTTACTTTCTTTGCTGTTGCCTCTGGGGAGCTAATATCTGGCTGATTCCCCAACTTACAGCATACTTTAGTAACCACCATACAACACAATTCTCATAACTTCATATGCATCAATGATACACACATATGGATAGAGAAATGACTTTCAGCAGATCATAACCTTTCCCCTGATACCTAACAAGGCATGCTTTATATGTGAGATCACGATTATGTGAAAATAAGGAATATGGGGGTTACAGTACACTCCCCCAAGATATAGAATGTTACAGTTATCAAAGAATAAGTATGCATTACTAGTATCCACACTAACCAATGAGTGACCATAAGACTCAGTAGGTTGGGCTTGCATGCATACAAGTGAGAGCAGAATTCATTCATTCATTGCATGCAGTTATCTGTGGCATAAACTTATTTTGATCATTTTGTGTTTAAAAAAAAAGGCCTCTCATAGACATACTGTCATTCAGAGGTAATTTAAGCAGTATCTTTTCCTTGGCCATTAGTATAAGAGCACATTCAAAGATACAACAAATTAAAATGACAAGCAAACAAGTCAATACAACCACACAGCAGATTGACTTTGTAAATGCCCCAGTGGTTATGATACAGATGCCACCACACAGCTAGCCAAGAAGCCATGCACCATCAACCAAAACTATATGCTAGGGTCTGGCACTTGAGCTTTGAAGTTGCCTAACTGTTTCTCTGTGTGAAGCTGCAGCTGTTGGCTTCACTATTGGAAGTGACAGAGGATCACACCAGGTTAAAAATCCTCAAGACAATCTACAGGAAGATGCATTTCCCAGTTAAGTTTTGAAGTTACATGAAATTTGCCAATATGCTTTGGATTTGCACTGCTATTTTTAAAGATATAAAGTATGCCCATGCCTCCCATCCCCGCTATATTTTGTGCATTTATTGTGGTTGTCCTCTGTCTGAGGCAGAAGATCAATCAGGAAGTTAACCAGGGGACCAGATGTTGCTGTTGGAAAAATACATTCCAGAGCTTGGCTTCTGTGACTTACAGCTGCCAACTTCCCCCCACAAATGGCCACGGTCTGGCTCTCTTACTGGGGTAGATAGAGGAAAAGTCTGAAGAAGAACATGTTCTACTCCACAATTAACAGGAAGGGACCATGCCAAGTGAGTAGTACGGCTGCCACGAGCTTGCATGGTTTTCAATTGGGTTGTTTCTTTTAGCCATTAGGTCTAGAGAAAGTTCATCTGTAGATGCATATGCTGAGATTTGCACTCTCAATAGGTTAGGAATTGCATCTGATTTGCTAGGCATTCAGGAACAGAATGATCTTCTGCTTTGCAGGTAGCACTGCATCAACCCAGAGCAAAAACACAAAGATATTAATCTTACTGGAACCATTTATGACCCACATGATAGTAGTTGATACCAGCCTCAGCTAATTTTTTCTTCAGGTTCTTGCATCTTGGGAAATTTACTACTGAATCTTAGGTTCTATATGACATGGTATCTCACACTGCCATAGGTGCTGGAGTTAGGGGTGCTGGGGATGCAGAAGCAGCACCCCTTGGTTTGAAGTGGTTTCCATCATATACAGGGTTTACAGTTTTGTTTAATGGCTTTCAGCAACCCCACTATAAAATTTGGTCCACCATGCTGTTCTGTGTTCGGTGCACATTTCAGTTCAATGGAATAACCATCATTTTTTGTCCATTTTGATTGTATTGTTGCTAGAATCCCTGATTCTTTTGGGTAATATCAGTAAGCTTCAGGTTCTGAGAATGATTATTCAGAATGGGTCCATTCCAACCAGGGGCGGCTCCAGGCCCCAGCACGCCAAGCGCATGCTTGGGGCAGCATGCCGCGGGGGGCGCTCTGCCGGTCGCCAGGAGGGCAGCAGGCGGCTCCGGTGGACCTCCTGCAGATGTGCCTGCGGAGGGTCCGCTGGTCCCGCAGCTTCAGTGGAGCATCCGCAGGCACGTCTGCGGGAGGTCCACCGGAGTCGCGGGACCGGCGACCGCAAGCGCCCCGTGGCGTGCCGCTGTGCTTGGGGCAGCGAAATGGCTAGAGCCGCCCCTGATTCCAACACACCCTCTGTGTGTGAAACTCCCACTGGGCCTAGCTAAAATCTCTCTAGTCTGGTGCATTTCTTCCTTTTTGATCTCATCATTCTTCTGCAGGTACCAGAGGGAATTTAATTCATCCACAGTGCCTGAACCTCAGGGGCACTGGTGTTCAGCAAACTCTACTTCAGGGGTTCTCAAACTGGGGGTTGGGACCCCTCAAGGGGTCATGAGGTTATTACATGGAGGGTGTGAGCTGTCATCCCCCACCCCAGACCCCGCCTTGCCTCCAGCATTTATAATGGTGTTAAATATATTAATAAGTGTTTTTAATTTATGGGGGGGGGGTCGCACTCAGAGGCTTGCTGTGTGAGAGAGGTCACCAGTAAAAAAGTTTGAGAATCGCTGCTCTACTTCATCCTTGACGTGCTGACGTGCCATTGTACAATAGACATTTTAGATGCTAATTTTAGAGGTTGAGTAGTTTTAACATTTATGAACTGGTTTTCTTCAGATTTAGTTTGGTCCATGAGATCAACAATACAAATGCAGGCCCTGGTCCTACCGTAAGATTCTATGTGACCAAGTGACCTCCTCAGGTTCAGCTGTGGGTCTGAAGTCTATGTTTGTTTTGGAGATCTCACTTAGCTAAATATGACGTTTCTAACTTGTCATTTCTGAATTGTGTGAGTGCTAAATTTCTGATTACAGCTCATGGAGAAGGGTATTCTTTTGTTAACGTCTGAATAGCTCAAATATGGGCTTACTCAGATTTGCTCAAAAATAACCCCAAATCACTTTTGTGATGAGACCAAACATGCAAATTTTCAGCCCCAAAGGATTTGTTTGAGAAGGTTTATGAGACTTTGAAAAGGGTGGTAATGGAGGCAGTGGTGAGGGTTACCAAAGAAGTTGGAATGTAACCTTAAATATAGCAGTTGCTATCTGCAATCACTGTAATAAAGTTTTTTCCCCCATTAGGTATGTATTGATAAGTGGTGCAAAATTAGAGTACGCAGGGAACACTATCATGCCTCTCGCTGTGACATTTTTCACACTTAGGACATTGTCTTCAGTCACTTGGTGTGAAAACCATGAGGGCAGGGGACTGGACTCGATGACCTCTCGAGGTCCCTTCCAGTCCTAGAGTCTATGAATCTGTAAGACAGTGAATGAAATCAGGGGGGGTTCCAGGTACAAGGGAGGGACAATCAGGAACAAGATCATTTCCTACTTTTCTGTTACTATTTCCATGTTTATTTTTGAGGCTCGCAGCAAAGTGCCCATGGACACAAGCATTTAATTCAACCTAATGATTTTTTTTTTGGCTTTGCTATTGTATGCAAGTGAGGAATTATAGGGATTTCAAGTGCTTTTATTGCTTTTAAAACAGCTCCTTATTTGTTAAGATTTGTATTTATAGTACTCCAAAAAGTAAATGCCCTAGTTTCCAAATGTGAAAATCATCTATAGATATTTTGAGCAAAGAACTTTGCAGGCTAAATACCGAGGGCTGTAAAAATGCTATTTTTTTATGATAGCAGGACTATTTTTATTGCCAATAATAAACATTCATTCCTCTTGCTGAGAGCAAAATGAAAAGAATCAGACTTGGTCTAGTAAAATGATGAATTTGTCATTAAAACCAATGTAAAAAATCATTTTCAAGTCCTAAGTTTATGTAAGATCTGCTCTTGAAGAATTCATGCAATTTATTGTATAAAATGTATTAATGCTCGAGTGATGTTGTGTGTTTTACTGCTGTTTAAAAAATGCAAAGTGATATAGCCAGTGCTGGGAAGTGAATGAATGTTATCTAGGAAAACAGATTTGTCCTCGTCTGAATTTGGCCTACCGAGCTAATTAAAATAAAGAAGTGATAAAGTCAGTGTTACAAATTCTCAAGATTTTATTTAGTCTCAAGATATTTACTGTTTTTCTTAACGCCCAGCTCCTGGAGTCAAGTGAATATGTGAGAACATCAGTTTTCATTAAAAAAGTAAGATTCGAGCTCTCAAAGTACAGAGAAGGGCTTGAAAATGTGGATCTGAAAGACTCAAAACCAGAAGGCAAATGAAAAGAACCTCAAATTTATTATTTTTTAAAATGCCCCATGGTTATTAAGTCAATCCACATTTTTAGTGGGCCTGACCCATGAGTTTTGGACTCTTGTGGCTGGCAATACTATAATTCACCCTCCCTCATGTTCACTTAGGCCTTATCTACATCCAGGAATAGCCCTGAGTCAGCAGTCGCTGGCCAGCAATCAGTGTAGCTGGACTGGCGCTGACCTATAAGTGTAGACAAGGGCAAGCAGGGTTTCCATTAGCAAAAAACAGCTTGTTTTTGCCTACACTTGGGGTCAGCACAGGGGCCGCTACACTTATTATTAAGGCTATGATTTTTGTCACGGATATTTTTAGTAAAAGTCACGGACAGGTCATGGGCAATAAACAAAAATTCATGGAAGCCTGTGACCTGCCTGTAACTTTTAGTAAAAATATCCATGATAAAATGAGTAGGGAGAAGGGTCCCACATGCATTGCAGCTGGGGCTCTGGGCTCCCCTGCTGCCTGCAGCTGCGGGGGCCTGAGCTCGGAGCTCTGGGGGCTCCCACCATCCATGGTGGCTCAGAGCTCTGGGGTTCCTCCGCCCACTAGGAGCTCTGCGGCTTGGAGTTCCGAAGATCCTCTGATGTCTGGTGGCCAGGAGCTGCGGTCAGGTCAGAGCATCCCCCTGCTGCCTGTGGTGGCTGGGAGCTGCTGGAGTCCCTGAGGCAGCCGGGAGCTGCGGAGTCCCAGCTGTCAGCTCCAGCCCCACCACCCTGGGGCTGAAGTCACAGAGGTCTCTGGAAGTCACACATCCCGTGACTTCTGCGACCTCTGTGACAAAATCGTAGCCTTACTTATTATTGGCCACTGATTGCTGAATCAGGACTATTTCTGAGTGCAGACAAAGCCTCACTTTCACTTGGTTAGACTCCCATAGACCTACTTATGCCCAGAGTTTAAAGGTCAGAGGGAATAGGGAACCTATACAAAGAGAGAAAAGCAGAGGGTGAGCTCCCCCCCCCCTTCCCTGGCTTGGGTGAACCATGCTCTATCACAGCTCCCCTTCCTCCTGGATTAGGGGAGTGAGACCTCTCCCTGTTTTAATCTTCTTTAGCTCCTTCAAACACAGATTCTGTTGCTGTATAAGGAATCAAAGATTGCGTCAGCCTCATGACGAGGAACTGGACACCAGAGAGTACTTTAACCTACACCATCTTTTGACTCTTTTTCATCCAAGTTAAACCAGCTGAGACTCCCTTACACCTGCTTTGTCACAGGGTAAGTACATCTAAGGGACAGTGAGTTAGCGTGTGTGGGACTCTAACTGTTGACTACATTAAGATTGCTATGGCACCGTAGTTATACTGCTGTAAACCTGTAATGTAGATACAGCCTACAGCGTTGGGAGGGGGTTTTCCATTGCTGTAGGAACTTCACCTCCCTAGCTAGGACAGCAGAAGGATTCTACCATCGACCTAATTGCATCTGCACCAGAGGGTTCGGTTGGCACAGCTACAAAGCTCAGGAGGTGTGGCTTTTTCACGCCCCTGAGCGCTGTAGCTATGTCAGCCTACATTTTAAGAGTAGATTAGCTCTGACACTAACTTACATGGAGCTTCTGAATTTGACCCAGTGTGTCATTTCACAGAATTGAATGCACTAATTTGTCTTCATGTCTCTTAGGCCTGGTCTACATTTAAAATGCCAATCAACATAGCTGTGTTGGTCAAGGGTGTGAAAAATCCACACCCTAGAGCGCCAGCGCTATGCCAACCTCCAGTATAGATGCAGCTCAGTTGAATGCTTCTGTTGTCCTATCTACCATTGATTGGGGGGAGGGTGTTCCTGCACTGACGGAAAAACCCCTTCCATTGCTGTTGGGGGCGTCTTCACTACAGAGTTGTGCCAACATAACTACAGAGCCGTAGCTATGTGTGTACTCTCTGGAGTGTAGAGACGCCCTTGCTGTGTGTGTCTCCTACTGATGGGATGGCATTGTTAGATGAGGGCAAGTTCATGGAATGTTTACATTACATGGGGTGCTTGTGTATTTTGAGTTCCAAGCCATTGTTTATGAGTTGCACTGTAACTGTACTGCCACTAGTATAAGCATATTTTACATCCTCTTCAAGCAAACAAAATAGGTCGATAGGCACAAGCTTATTTCCTGGCTTGCCACCAGTGACTCCTTTTCCCACTGTGGGTCATGGTCAGCAAAAGTTCTCTGCTCCCAAATACAGTAAGGGAACATGCATCCTATAGAAAGTCTGGCTTACTTTATATGCAGTTTTAGCTTATCAAGAGACTAGAAACTTAGCTCCCACATGACCAAGAATGAAGATGGTGGTGATGAATGGATTTTATTCATCTGTACAAAATATAAACAGCCCTCCACCTCTGCTTTGGGTGCCCTAATTTAAAGGTATTTTTTCACAGTACATATCTTCAGAAACTGCTCATTCTGATCTAACAATAAATATACAAATATGCCTCAGCAGATGTAATCGTATTGAAAGTCCTCCTCCACAGGCATAACAAAATAAAATCATTCCCTCAGCCTACCCCCTTGTGAGATGCTGGGGAGAAAAGAAAAGCCTTGCAGCATGCCCGCAATAGGTTAAGAGATCAGGGCTGTGGTTGACCAAGAAGGCAGTGAATTGCAAAGTTGAGGACTCCACACAGGGGACACCCTGCCAGCAGATCCCTCTCTCTTCTATCAGAAAGGCTCCAGCTCGAGTGTCTCTGCTGATCTCTGTTGTTGCAGAATGGCACGTGGGGTGAGCCAGTAATTCAAATAACTGGATCCTAAACCAGTGAGGGTGTTATGGGTTTGCTAAAATGTTTAAAATGTTTTAAAACATTTTAAATTTACCCTGAAACTTACCAGCAGCCAATAAAGAACTTACTCAAAAATGCCATGATCTGTCTGAGACAATTTTTTAACCAAAAAAAAAAAAAAAGTGTATACTGGTTAAATAATCCATCTTCCCTCTAGAGAGTGGTATAGTGTATTAATATATAAACAGCATCATTGAAACAAATATGAATGTATCGTTCTGTCATGTGAATGTCAAGCAAGTAATTGAGCCAAATAGGCACAGCTCTACAGCCGTCAGTGGAGCTGTGCCATTCCCTTGCCCCCCCTTCCCCTCCCCCGGCAGTAACCCTCTGTTAATTTTTCAGTTACAATACTTTTTTTCTATGCTGTGGGGTTTGCCAATTTATTGCCGTAGCAAGTCCTGGGATATAGCATGAAAAGCATTTCTCCTGTACTTCTGGTGCATTTTCTAATTTTATTTTATATTTTTTTACAAATGTACATCAAATTATCTTCCTTTGCAAATACTTCCATTGAGCTTTCTCTCACCCTGGGGCTCCCTTGTCTGTCCTATTTCTTGTTCTTTAGCGGTGTGTAATCTGAGCTTTTTATATCTACAGTCTTCACACAGACGCAAGCAGCTCACTGGAAAAGTCACAGTTAAACCAAACTTTAAAACTGTCCAAGAACTGACTTCCTCGACAGCTCTGATTCAGGCTCCCAAAAATGCTCTGCACAGTGACTCATGCTTCCTTCTGGAAATGACAGAACTTCCTCATCATGCTGTTCTCCCTTGTCCTCTCCTCATCTCCTGTCCAATCAGGAAAGGATTGAATTTCATGTTACATTTTTTCCTGTGCTCGGCAGGGAGATGCATCCTTTTTGCAGGGGAAGAGCTTCTATGAGTCAAGGGTTGACAAACTGAAAATTAGTACCAGACCTAGAAATAAATTACAAACAACAACAACATAAAACCCGGAGCGGTGGACAGTGGGTGTATATTGGATTGATGTCCCTCTTGCAACTTGAGTTGCAGAACTGTCCTAAGAAGAACTTGCTTTCCAGGGCTGAAATTAGTGGCAAAGTTAAAGCTGTTGTCCCTTTCTTTTGTGTGATTGGTTTTCTAGGGCTTGTAAGTTTTCTATCAGGTAAGCTAATGCTATGTGTACAAGACAGGGAACCATAGTAGCCAATCCTATTAGGAAAGAAGCTTGTGTTTACCAGAGAACTATCTATGAGGGGGAAAAGGACAGTGCCAAAAATATTTTGTTCCAGTGAAATCTATGCTGCCGACTGTTCTATAACAGTTACAATGACAGCAATGCACAGAGACATTTTGCTACATAGAACTTAAAAAAAAAATTCCTCTGATTTACTGAACAACATGTATTTGGGATAAATATCTTACCATATGGGGAGTGATGACTTGCACTGGAAGGAGAATTTTAAACAGCCCTTTTCATTTTGTTGTATGCAGATCTTTAACTCCTTCATAGCCAGGGCAGGCAAAAGCTCCAGGTGCACAGATTATTTAATAATCAGTATTTAACAGGACTTGGGAGTGTTCTAGGTATGAGATCCTGGCACTATAGAAGTCAATGACAAAATAACATACGTGTGTGTGTGTGTGTGTGTGCATGCATGCATGCATCAGTAATAATAAAATTGATTTCATTTGTTCAGCCCCTTACAGAGTTGAGTTCATAGCAGGCTAGATGCTTTGCAGGTGAGGATGAAGACAAGGGGGTGGCTGCTCAGCCCTGATAAGGCTGCTTTAGGTTTTTCTAGCAGCACAAAAGAGCTTGCAGGCTCTAGTGTAGGAGAATTCCCAGGGGGGTGTAGAATTGGCATCGCTGGCTCCGTACCATACCGCAGTAGGTTTGTAAGGGGAGGAAGGCATGGTCAGAGGGCAGTATGCTCCAGCAGTCCCTGGCTGCCACAGCTACCCCTTGGAAGTCATTGCCCATGGCGGCAAGTTGGAGAAGTTGCCTAGCCCCAGGAACTGCAGGGGTTGTGAGAGTGTAGAGGAGGTGTTCAGCCTCCTTTGCCCTTCTCCAATGTCTCCTGGGACCCACAGCAGGAGAGATCAGAATCTGCTAAGAAAAAGTGCCACTCTACCATACCTTGACTTTAAACAAAGAACCTGAAATATGCCAATTACTCAGCTTGGATGTTCAGCAGAACTGATCTGGAGTGGCAAGGCAGGGATAGATATTGATTCCTAATGACTGATAATGCTCAGCAATTCCAGTAGGAAAGGATCTTGCCAAATTGCTAACTTATTCCTATTGTTCTCTACTGGCTCTAGGAAGCCTATATAAATGTTAGAAGGCTAATTCCCACCATTACACATTTGTTACACATGTCCAGCTTCAGCACAGGTAAAAACCTAATCACACAGTAATCTGAATCTCATGGGAAAACCCACACATTAAAAGCATGCGCACAAATGAAAATGTAACCAAAACCGTTTATACATGGAAACACGCAGTTGCAGTTGTTCTGAAATATATAAGCCTAATGGTCAAGTGACTATTTAAAATCACAACTAGATATCTGTGCCCATTGAAAGTGATTTACTTTTGAACATCCATGACTGTCATATTTGATTCAGGTGTCTTGTATGAACAACTGATCTTCATTTAGGGCCAAATCCCAACTCTTCGGAAGTTAGTGGCAAAGTGCTCATTGACTTAACTGAGATGAGAATGTGGCAGCTAGTCCATTCATAATTTTGGTTTATTTTTGGCAAACACTCAGAACATGTGTATATAAGATAGCGCCTGTCTGGGTCCCAGGCCACTGGCTTCTATCCTGCAGGTAGGAGAATTGGACCCCAGGACACACGTGTTGGCCATATCAGAAATGTCCTTTGTGTCTTATGGAACCCAAGAGGCAGTGTGTTGCCTATATTGTAATTATGAAATAGGACACATGTTAATGTAGTCACATGCAATGATTGCATGTATCGAATCTGTTCTCTCACACGCCCGCGCCTCCCTGTGAACCCCACAGCTAGTCAGAAAATACAGAAAACGCCAAAAAAAAATTTTAACTTTTCAGATCATGCCAACCACTCTGTCAACTGGTCGAGAAACAGCAAAATAGTTTCACCAAAAATCTTTGCTATTTACAAATTATCCACCAGCTCTAGTGAACACTTGGGTTCCTGCAGCCTCTCCCCTCTCTCACCTGCACAAAAGATAGGCAGATGTAACGGAAGTCAAATCGGAGGGCCAAACTGGACCCACAGTGTCCTCCTGACTGCTGCTGCTTCCGAAGGGTCACTTGAGCAGGACTGCTGCTACTTAGATGGCTCTATTGACTGTCATTGGGTTTCTGTTCACTAGGAGGACCTGCTGAGCTGAGGCTCCTCTTAGCTACCACTGTGCTGCTGTGGAATTTTTTCCTGTGATCCCATGAGATCCCACAAGCTAACTAGGAATAGGTTGGGTCAACACATGGGTAGGATGCTTTCTGGGGGTTGCAGAAAGTGCTTGTGGTGAGTCAGTAGGTGTTGGTCTTTTTCTTTGTCAGTACTGACCCAATTTCTCAGCATAATGTATCCAATAATTACATTACACAGTGCATTAGGGAAGGAAACTGGAAGGACATAGCACATAAACATAAGACAATTAATAATAAAAGCAAATATGTTGACAACTGGTAGTCTGAAGTGAAAGCAAACTGCTGGGCCTCCAAGAAGAGGAAGAGAAGAGAGATATGATCATTAGAGGTAAAGGGATCTAGAGATGGGGTTTAAAATGATGAAGCCAGTCAGGGAGCTGGAGCTAGAAGGGACAAAGTGTGATATTGAGACGGGTGAACTGTGGGAAGAAGATAGTGAGAAGATCATTGAAGGGCATGAACAGGAAGGTAGGAGTGATAACAAGAAAGGTAGAAAGGAATGGCAGGGGTGATAGTATGAAATGTAAGAAGCAAGAATTTTAATAGCAATAAAGGTCTAGGAACCCAGTGAGGTGAAGAAAGAGGAGGGAGACATGTGAATAGTGAAGCAAAGTAAAAATGACAGGTGCTTTTGGAATGGCTGAAGATAGGGTCTTGGCAGACCAGTGTCAACAGCATTGCAGAAACCCAGGTGTGAGATCGTATGTGCATGGACCAGGATTTTTACTGCAGCTAAAACCAAGAAATTTGTGGACGTATGATGGGGGAAATCCTGACCCCAGTGATGTCCATTGGAGTTTAGCTATTGATTTCAATGGGGCCAGAGTTTCAACCAAGAAGTTTCAAAGGTCATACTCACAAGTATAAAAACATGAGAATACTGAAATATTCAACTTTAAAGTGGGTGGTAATTTGTGTAATATAAAGGCAGGGCTCAGATCCTGCTCTCAATTTTTAAATCAGAATTGATCGTTTTTCTAAAAGAGATTCTCTAGGAATTATTTTGCGGAATTTCTATGGCCTGTGTTGTACAGGAGGGCAGACTAGATGATCAAAATGGTCCCTTCTGGCCTTGGAATCTAGAAACACTGATTTCTGACCAGTAATGAGGAAATTGGTCAAAGAATCATTTAAAATAATAATTTGCATAGCATTTTTTAACATTTTAATTGGAACTATCCTCTCAGAGCCAGACTAAGCTTATTTCTAGATAGTTCCAGCCTGTAGGAGCAGAACAATATTTTCTGCCAACTTGAAAACCTCCACCCCCAACTGGGCATTGTAGCATTTTCTGCAGAGGTTTTCCAAATAGCAGTTGTGACGGGTTCAGTCACAGAGACCCCCTTGGGACTGTCACCTGATGTGCTGAAACTACCTCGGAGCCTGTTTTCCTTGATGGCTTGGGACTCTAGAACCCTGCCTTGTTGAGCCAAACAATGCTAGTCTGCTTCAACACACATGCAGGTCTGAACCACGCCCACAAAGCTGCAGGCTTTAACTGAAAACCACTCAGCAGGTTTCCTATCTCCAGCACACAGACACCCAGCTCACAATGGGATCCAACCCCCAAATAAATCTGTTTTACTCCGTATAAAGCTTATACAGGGTAAACTCATGAATTGTCTGCCCTCTGTAAGACTGATAGAGAGATATGTACAGCTGTTTGCTCCCCCAGGTATTAATCACTTACTCTGGGTTTGTTAATAAATAAAAGTGATTTTATTATGTGTAAAAAATAGGAGGTTTCAAGTGGTTTCAAGTGATAACACACAGAACAAAGTAAGTTACCAAGCAAAATAAAACAAAACACGCAAGTCTACGCCTAATACATTAAGAAACTGAATACAGGTAAATCTCACCCTCAGAGATGTTCCAATAAGCTTCTTTCACAGACTAGACTCCTTCCTAGTCTGGTCCCAATCCTTGCCCCTGGTACAGTCCTTGTCAGTTCCAGCTCAGGTGGTAAGTAGTGCCCCTTTTGTCTTGCTCCACCCCCTTTTATAGCTTTGGCCCAAAGTGGGAACCCTTTGTCTCTCTCTGGATCCCCACCCCTCCTTCTAAATGGAAAAGCATCAGGTTTAAGATGGGTTCCAGTATCATGTGACATGGTCACATGTTCTAGGAGACCCCAGCCTTCATTCTTTAGGGCTTGCCTGAAGGTCCCCAGGAAGGTTTGCAAGTAAACAGAGCTATTCACAACCAATTGTCCTAGTCAATGGTAGCCATCAAGATTCCAAGCCACCATTAATGGCCCATACTTTGCGTATGGACCTCAGAGTTATATTTCATATTTCTAGTTTCAGATACAAGAATTATACATGCATACAAATAGGATGAACAAACTCAGTAGATTATAAGCCTTGTAATGATACCTTACAAGAGACCTTTTGCATAAAGCATATTCCAGTTATCTTATATTCACACTCATAAACATATTTTCATAAAACATTATGGAGTGCAATGTCACACCCTTCTCCTGAACTTACTGCCAGAGTCTTGGACACTGTCCATGGCAAAGCTCTCCCAGTTTATTTTGCAACCAAAGTGGTCATCTTTTGATCTTCAGGAATCGCATGGAGAGTGCACAGTCTCTCAAAGGTGGTGAAATATTCAGCAATATCACTGGATTTATCATACTGTAGACACAACTGCTCCCATTTGTGGATTTTTCGGTAAATGGAGCCAGCTGCTGAAAGGTTTTGTCTCTTCCACTCCATTACAGCCAGTTCATGCCCTCAAGCTCCTGCTGGAGAGTGGGGTCCAGGATTTGCCTTGCTCCATGCGGCTCCTAGAAGCAGCAGCATGTCCCACCTCTGGCTTCAATGCGTAGGGGCAGCCAGGGGGCTCTGCACACTGCCCCTGCCCCAAGTGCTGCCCCTGCAGCTCCCATCAGCCAGGAACTGTGGCTGATGGGAGCTGCAGGGGCGGTGCCTACGGATGGGGCAGCGCACAAAGCCGCCTGGCTGCACTTCTGCGTAGGAGCTGGAGGAGGGGACATGCCACTGCTTCCTGGAGCTGCTTGAGGTAAGCGAAGCCCGGAGCCTGCATCCCTGACCCCCTCCAGCACCCCAACCCCCTGCCCCAGCCCTGATCCCCCTCCTGCCCTCCAAAGCCCTTGGTCCCACCCTCCTGCACCCCAGAGCCTGCACCCCCAGCCGGAGCCCTCATCCCAACCCCCAATTTCATGAGCATTCGTGGCTTGCCATACAATTTCCATACCCAGATCTGGCCCTCAGGCCAAAAAGTTTGCCCACCCCTGGTTTAAGGAGAAGAGAATCTTTGCCTTCCAGAATTTTGTCACTCGAGGGTCCCCGTGTGCTAACATCAATGGCCCATCTATTTACCCCACACCAGGATTGGGTAAGATTGATAGCTATTTGTAATATTGTGGGTACTTTCATTATAAGTGGTTTTAATATTTGAAGTTAATTCTGTGTGGGCCAGATCCCCAGGTTTGGCCAAGCTGCACTTGGCTCAGAACTCAGGGGTAAGGTTGGGGTTGGGGGAAGGTAAACTGCTTTAAGTCATCTGGGACTGACTGAAGGCTGAACTGGCCCCTTAGTGCAGCTTAGCACAGCCCAGGTAATGCTCTAAACTGTGCCAGCAGGAGCCTGGTCAGAGATTGCCAAACCCTGCTGCAATCTGGCCCTCTCCTGCCTGTTCCACGCCATAATGCCCCTACTTTGAAGGGGTTCGGGGGAAAGGGGGTGACATAGGGCATGCTGCAGCAGCTTTCCACCACCCGGAGTTTCCTGTAAATCAGGGAAATCCCCAGCTGCCCCTTTAGGCCTCTGGCCACTGCTTTGCATTCCCTAAACAGTGCAAAGCAGGTGGCAGAGGGGTCCAAAGATCTGATTCAGTGTGTTCCCTGCTTTCTGTGGCATACGTATGTCTGTGAGTTCAGTTTAATGATTGTTCGGTGTAGGCACAATTGCATTCCAGGTCAGCCATGTCCTGGAAGTGAGTCTGAGGCTTTGCATTCTGGGTCGTTATCTATTTCCTCTGTTGCACTCGTAGCTCAGCAGTGAAGAGAGTTTTTTGGGATTTATTTTAAGTGTTTAAGGGTAGAAAGGTACTAAAGACCAGATCCTCAGCTGGTGCAAATTGGTGCAGCTGCATTGATTTGACTGAAGCTATGTCAACTTACACCAGCTGAGGATCTGGCCCTTGATTTCCTATGGTTTCGTTCTCAAGATTTTACTTTCTAGGCTAAATTAATTTATCTAGTTTGCCAGCTCCACCTTAATGGAAAGCTGTGAGCAGGGGTGCCGGAACAGGGGGAGGCCATGGGGCCATTGCCCCATCACTTTTAAAAGTCAGAGGGCGGCTGTAAGGGCGAGTGACAGCAGGAAGGGAGTGGAGAGGCATGAGCGGGGGTGGGGTCTTGGAGGGAAGCGGCAGCATGATGGTGGGGTCTCGGGATAAGGGGCGGCGTCAGGCGGGGGTCTTGGGGGAGGGGCAGTGTGGGGGCAGGGCTATGGTTTGGTTGCCGGTGGCCCCTCCACTTTTAGGGAGCTTCTGATGCTCCTGGCTGTAAGGATAAATGGAAGAAGCCCAAGCACTCCCTCTGATTCTCTTACATTAACATATTTTAGAGAGACAATGAGAGCATTGGTATGCATGTTAGTTAAACACTGGAACAGGTTACCTAAGGAGGTTGTGGTTTTTAGGGAGATGGAGGTTGGCGTCTTTTAAGAACAGGTTAGACAAACACATCTCAGGGATGGCTAGATTTACTTGGTCCTGCCTCAGTACGGGGACGCAGTAGATCACCCCTTGAGGGCACTTACATATCTAGGATTCTATAAATAGTGCTGAGCATGGTAAAAGTGTTTATTTTAATGCAACGGGGCTGGCCACATATTGCCATTAAATTATTTTCATGCTTCTGGCCAGTATCTATTGAGGAGAGACAGCCCTTGCCTGATGCTATAAATAATCTGTGAACATTAATTTCCATGCATTTTTCAGATCCACTAATATAGCGCAACCTATATTATATTTTCAGTCTGACACATGTTGCTCAAAGGGGAAGAAAACAGGGAGTTGCTATTAAAACAACAACTGTCTAGTTTTCTTACTCACAGAAGGCTTCAGTTTAACTGTTATTTAGAGGTTACTAATGAGTGTCTGGGTCTGGGGATTATCACTGCTTTGATTTATACTTCCGTGCAATGTACTGTTAGTTATTACTCAGCTTATATATTTTTTCCAGTTGTTTCACTGATCAGTATGAGAATGCAAGTTGATAAATCTATCTTAATATCACAGAGTAGGAAATTCTGGCAACTGACTGTCCAATCCATATGTGCTAAAACATGAGCCTGAAATTAAACCTCATCCTGAAATGTATCCTTGCTAAGAATATCTTTGTATGTATGTATATATTATGACAGTCCTACTCATGATTCCACAGGCTGAGATGGATTTTGTACCTAAAGTAGCTATTACTTTGTTAGATCTGAGGAAGATCTCCCCAAAACTACAGCATGTTCTTTTTGGGCAGAGAATGAATTTTCAGAGTATTTACCAGCAAATAAAGTAATTAGTCCTTTAATAAATTTAGCACCTTGTGTCAGACCATTTTAATATCTGATGTGACCTTAATAATTGAATGATGCAGACCCTTCAGGCTTCCCACATAGTTACAAGTCACTGAAATCTCACGCACTGGCTTAATTTAAGGTAGTTTATTATTATTATTATTAGAATTAATGGTCATTTTTTGGCCAACATTCCTCATAACTGAAAGTTTCTCTGTCAGGTGAGTAACATTCTACTACAGAGAATTCCACGAAGAACTGCTTTTTCAAAATACCTGCTACTCCTATGGTTACCAAGGAAAGCAAGGCTACAGAGCTGCCATTAGAAAAATGCCCATTCAAAATGGCCATCATTTCCCACTATTCCTAATCAGAGTGAGGCCATTCTTCCTGCAGGGAAAATGGTGGCACTATATTCTGTCAGGGGCCGCCATCTTCCTCAAACATGAATGAGAAAGTTTTTCCAGAACTGTGCAGAATGGATAATAGCAGAGTATTGGGGTGCGAGGAAGAGGATGATGTCTAGACTGTTTATGGTAGTAGGGAGTTTGGAAAACAGGGTGCTGGAAAGCTAGCATTCTTACTAGAGTAGAGTTAAGGTTATAGTGTATTATGGTGTATGGTGGTTGTCCATATGTACTGTTAGATGCCTCAACTTTTCATTTACTTGTTTTTGTAATTTTGTGTCAGATATGGTCTGTATGTAATGTGTATGTATGGAATGTGTTTAACTTTTACACAATGTGGAGTGTATGTGTGCACGTAAAATATATCTACCATATATGAATGAGCTTTGAATGTATTTTTTTCAAGAAGAACTTTTATTATTTATATAGCAGTAATGCCTAGGGTCGGGGCCCTGTTGTGCTAGCCATTACATGTACATGTAGTAAGAAACACTCTCTGCCCTGAGAAATGTCTAGCCAAAATAGATGAGACAGACAAAAGGCAGGAGGGGAAACAGAGGTGGAGAGAACTGAAGTGATTTGTCCAAAGTCAGTAGCAGAGCTGAGTACAGAACCCAGGTTTCCTGAGTCCCAGGCCAGGGCCCAATCCATTGAAACACGTTAGTTAGTTAATATTTGTAAAGCTCTTTCTTTGAAATCAAGTGCTGTATTATGTGTGCTAAGTATAATTAATGGAAAATGGATATCACATTCACACCAAGCTTTATGACCAGAATAGTCCATATCCACAAACACTTCTATTTGTTTTCCATTCATTTCAAGATCCAGCTAAAATTTGCTCTTGGTCTTTAGAAGTCCCATGGGATTTGCTCCATTACACCTCCAGCTCTGTCTTCTCCCTGCCCAACCTGCAGCCCCATGTTATCTAGCCCCTTGGGTATGTCTACACTGGAGCTGATTGAACTACTCTGGGTACATCTCCTCGAGCTGGAAATTACACCTCCAGCTCCAGTGTAGACAAACTACAGGACATTTCATCCAGTAATTAACGACCCTCTTCTGTCTCCCGACCTGGTGTCCCTAACACTGTCAGCTCCTTTGCTCCACTCTCAGGAGCTGTAGGGCAGCCCTGGGAGCAGAGATCACTGAGAAGGTAGGCAAGGTGCTCAGGCTGCCTGTTCAGCCAGTGTTACAGCAGCCCTTGGCAGTCAGGCGGAGGAGCTGTAGGGAGAATCCTGGCTGTCCTGCCCCCGGCGGTGGTGACAGTGCAGCAGGGCTACTGGTGGGCACGGTGGGACTGCCAAACATGCTAGTGTACAGCACCTAGTACAACGGGGCCCTGGCCCATGACTGGGGCTTCTAGGCACTACAGTAATGTCCTGTACCGTGCCGAGCACTGGTCAGCCCTGGCAGGGGCTGGATATAGCGGAGAAGGGTTTGCTGGCCCTGGAGACCAGCACTTTTGAAAGAAGAAATGGAGGGAGGGATCCAAACTTTCTATAGAGGATGACAGAGACCCAGAGTCGTCGGGAGGAAGGGAGACACGAATAGGCCAGGAATTGGAGCATGGGAAGGAGGAGGAGGATTTTCTAAAACAGGCTTTTTTCTGAGTGGAGACTAACTTTGGTTCAGGGGCAAAAGTTCAAGACCATCCCCCCCATTTCTTAGTCACCTCTCTTTAGAATTGTGGCTAGACCCAGCAAGGGGGCCTAGTGTTCTCGGCATCACACACGCTATATTTTTAGACTGATTCCCTCTTACCTGCCCATTTCTTTAGCTCTGTTTCATAAACCATTTTTTTAAATTTCTTTTATTTGTGGTAAGAAGGTAAGTCTTACAGCACTGGGTCAACTTGCTGCTGTGAGCCCCATTCCTTCTCCTCTAATTAGACTGACAATTGGCATCTACTAAGGCAACAGAGGAGCTTTAGGATATTAAAGGATCATTTGGGGACAATTTACGTGCAGGCCAGTTAGGGAAAAATAGAACCTAGGCACCATATGGATTTCATTGTGATCCTAAACCATAGCTGGCTAACGTAGGTACTTTGGTATCTTAGCTTTCCCTTTCTCTTTCTTTTTTCTTCCTGTTTTGGGGGGAGGGATGCCTCAATTATTGCAAATACTTTTAAATATAAAATGTCTGTTTCCCATTTAAACTAAGGCCCTTTTCACCTATGAGGCAGTGTAAAGAGACCATAATTGTATTTTATACACACTTTAAGGTCCGTTTATACTGCCAGAGTGGGATAAAGGGTATAAATTAGAGTGAGGGGCAAATTAACCTTTATTTTATTCTCTATAATGTTAAACATTATAGCATTTAGCCATCCCCCAACATCCACACACACAGTTAAATTCAAGCCAGCTGGAATGCAAGCAATGGAATTTTCAGAATCCGTGCACTCATCATAATCACAGTGGCACTGTTTGCTAAGTTTCTCTTTCTTCTAAAATAAAAACTAGCACTGAGAAACAGAAACTTAGTGTTGCTGCAACCTGAAAATAATTATGTCATTTCATGGGGGGAGGGGGAGTTGTTTCACGTCAATATACTTTTCTTTGTCATCTGTATTTATCCCCCTTCAACACACAAGTCACTGAGCAGGGACATGTGAAAATGCAGCAGGTATCGCACCTTCTCCACTCAGTATATTTATAACTTGCCTTAGAGACTTACTCTCCATCAGCACATAGCTTAAAGTTGCAATTTGATCACATTATTTGGGGGTCTATCAGCTGACAGGGCAGCACACCAGCAGCGTGCCACCAGACTGATTTATTAGTGACTATCTTAGACCAGTCCCATGGAGGGGTGTTTCAGGAGTAATAAATCATGTAAGCAGTCAGTAATTCCTAAATGCCTGCTTTGGAGTCTTCCATTCAAAGCTTCTCTAAATCCCTTTCTTTGCCACCCATCAGGGCTTTGTACAAATTCTGAGCTGGAAAAGACGCTTTTGAATCTGGCGTTCCAACTTTACAAAGAGCAACAAGAGAAAAGTGCCTGGAACTCTCTTGAGGAGCAAACAGGATAGATCATGCTTTTAGGGAGTCCTTTCTTCCACTTGAGAGCTCTGCTCTGTCATCTCATGGACTATTTTATTTATATATTAATATGGTTTGAGGACATAACATCTGCTTCGGGGTTTGCAATTCTTTGGGCTTGAGTGTTTGCAATGTCCTCTAAAAGGATCCTGGTTTATATGTCAATTGTTGTGCATCTAGGATGTTGTTATTCAAGAGAAAGCTATACAAAGTTGAGAGAAGGAATGACAATTACTAATTTATTTAAGATGAGGCATTTTGTTTATGTGACTAAAGACTTAGTCATATACCTGGGTTGGAGTTTTGCATTTGACTGAAAATTGATGGGGAGGAAACATCCCTAATTTTGGCAGGGGTGGAAGTTTTTGATGCATTTTTTAGGGATGAAACTCAGAAGAACAGAGAAGGTCAATTTAACCTTGTGGTTGTGGTTATGAATGAGCAAGGAAGTTTAAATTACACTGGAGGACAATTCCTTTAGTCATAGAAGGCTGTAGTGTATTTCAGATCCTTACATAAATAAATAAAAGCATGTTGTTTTTATAGCAATATACATGCTATAGAATGCAAACATTTGGTTTTTATTGTTTTGGTTTTGTGAAGATAAAGTTTCGTATGATCATTTAAGGTCACATACATGGTCTCTATAAACACAATGACTGAGCATTTTTCACATGTTGAATACGGTAGCTTTTCATTAAAACTTTCACTTGATGTTTGTCATTTAAATAATGAGAACACAGGGAACAAAGAGCTAATTACTTTGTGTATTTAACCAATCTGACAGCTCATTCCAAGTTGAAGTATTTTGCACCATTGGTTGGATGCAGCAAAAGGCTTAGTCTGTGAAAAACTGGTGCATCTTGCACAGGATCGTTTGGGCTTTTTATTTCTTGAATTCTTTGATTTTATTTCTTTAAGCACTTCTTCATTTCAGACATTTGAGCTTCGAGGCAGTGGCTGAGATAGTTTGGGGCAAACACAGCTTCCAGTTGACTCGTTGGTCCCTCCCCTGCATTTTTTTTCTCTCACTCCCTTATTAGAATAATATTCTTTTGGGAAGCAACCCTTTGGCACTATGATCTGTATAGCATACAGCCATCATGGAAACAGCTTTACTCAGTAATCCCCAAACATGTTTTACAGCTCTTCCTCTCGCTCCATTTGCTCACATAACAATACGGTAGCATATTTACTAAACTATGCCAATTGGCCAGGAGGATAGTATAGATTCCAGTTATGGATTGCAGTGTCTCCTGAATATCCTGAGAAGTGACCTTTTCTGGGTCACTCCTTGTTCCATCTCCTTGGGGTAGCCTATTGCAGAGACACTAAAACCATATTTACTGAATACTTCCGATCTGCTTTACCAGTTACTGTCCCTGGCGCATGAACTATTTTCTTTAGGTGATATCATTGGAAGAAAACAAGGGCTTGAAGCCAATGGGGGTAACTACTGATTAATACCAGTGTAAGTGAGATCAGAATCAGGTCCTTAATCTTTATTAGTTGGGTGATTAAAAAGCAAGAGATTACCTTGAGGGAGTGAGAAAGTAGGCTGAAGATTTACTTATTAAAGACCTAGGTAGAAAATATATTTGCAGGGCCAACGATACCTCATGTGAAATATCATTTATAAATAGCTACATGTACACTACTCAAGTGGTCTATGACATTCTTGAAAGCTATAGTAAATTGCATAATTGTTAAAAGGCTTTTCTGTAAAAAGGGGCTGTAGCTTACACAGTCTTCTACTTATTCCCTGAGTCCATCAGCAAGGAAAGCTCCCATTGGCCTGCCTATGGAGTGCAGCATTTACTTCCAAATGTGGGTTGTTATTGTGTGTGTGTGTGTGTGTGTGTGAGAGAGAGAGAGAGAGAGAGAGAGGGAGGAATTGGTATAGACACAAGCCAGCAAAAGTGCACTTCCTTTTCCCATCTTCCCTACATGTCTCCTCACTGCACAAAGTTTAACATTGTAGCACCTTAGCTATCTTTGTATGGCACATTATTATATGTTTGCAGTGTTGTTGAAATCATATTGGTTCCAGGATATGAGAGCGACAAGGTGGGTGAGCTAATATCTTTGACTGGACCAACTTCTGTTGGTGGGCGGGACAAGCTTTCAAGGACCTGAGGAAGAGCTCTGTGAAGCTTGAAAGCGTGTCCCTTCCAATAAAAGACATTACCTCACCTACCTTGTTTCTCACTTTATTTTATGAAATTCAGTTCCCAGTACTGCTTTCAAGTAATCTTCATTCATTTCCAATAACATCCTATTTAAAGAGCTTTCAGAACATCATGGCAGTTAGTTTTCACAGGGATCGCTAATAAGCCCGCAGAGCAGCAACTTTGGAAAGGACAGTATTTCTGAACTACAGAGGGACAAATGTGTTGATTAAAGTAAGGTTTAGAATCTTTTGACTGTACTGTAGCTGTCTGCATCTGACTTCAAGGCACTTTGGGTTTCATTGTATGTCTGTTGAAGTCAATGGGAGCTTTGCAACTGAGGCCAGGTCTACACTACAGAATTAGGTTGACAAAAGGCAGCTTACATTGACCTAACAATGTAAGTGACTATACTAAAATTTCACTCCTGTCAATGTAACTTCCCTGCTATGCCGAATTAATAACTGTGCCTCCACAAGAGGCGGAGAGTCAGTGTTGATGTAGTTAGGTTGACGCAGTGTCAGTGTAGACACTGCATTACTTATATTGACTGTTACTGGCTTTCAGAAGCCATCCCACAATGCCCCACACTGACAGTACAATTGGTACAAGCGCTGTGGTGAGGATGCATGCCGCCGACACAAAGAGCGCAGTATACTCAAAGCAATTTAATTACTGTAGAGGCTCTATGCTGATGTAATTTAAGTAGACATCATTTTGTAATGTAGACGTGCCCTGAAATGGGCCCTGAATCTTTAACTGCTTCACCAATTCCTCTCCTTTAAAGACTGACAATGTTTTGCTGTCAAGAAAATCCATTTAGGAAAGAAGTAAACATAAAATATGTAGCAGCAGTGTTTAAAATAGTCAATAAAGAAATTATTTAAATTATGCTTTAAAAGGCAAATGTAAGATCATGTGTGATTGGTCTAAATTGAAGTTATCGGTACTCAGAGCTCACAGATTTGTTAATCTGATATTGCTGTAGTAGGATAGAGAAGCTGAAACCTTTGTTTTAACCTCTCCAGTGGGAAGGGCAAACTGCCAAGTTTTAATTGTCAGAGAGCCTTATATAGTCCCAAATGTTCCTTATCTTCTCCAAACAAGAGGATGTATTCTCCCCTGTCAGAGACATATTAACTTCCCATTAAAGAACAGTTCAAAAAAATCCCACCCCAAACTGCACAGCAATAGACTGCACTGGATTATATGGAAATGAAATGGTAATAAAATAACAAATGTGTATTAGAAATTGGACTTGCTGTTGTTATTAATATCACAGAGGAAAGGCTTGTGGAGGGGTTCTTCAGAGGCAGTCTTCCAAAATCCCAAATGCCCTCCCCTTCTTCTGCCCTTGCATAAACAATAAATGCAGCCTCCTCAAAAAGGTTTTCACTTGCACATGCTCATGAAACTGTACGTGCCTGCTGCTTGTTCAGGCAAGCTATGGGTGTAGCCTGACTCATCATTTCCCTACTTTGTTTTGCCTGTTAGCCTGCATTACCATTTACATCACAATTGATCTTAAAAGAGCTAATAATCTGCAGTGGTGCCAGCCTCAGCCCTTGTGTGTTACTACAGGCACCTTGTGTTACTACAGGCACCTTACAGTTTTGCAACTCTTTAAGGGCTAGTCTACACTGGCAGCAGCGTGGCTTGTGTAGTCGCGGCAGAGCGCTGGGAGAGAGCTCTCCCAGTGCTGTAAAAAACCCACCCCTGTGAAGGGAATGGCTCCCAGCACTGGTGCACTGTCTACACTGGCGCTTTACAGTGCTGAAACTTGCTGCACTCGGGGGTGTGGGGAGTGTGTGTGTGTGTGTGTGTGTGTTACATGCCTGAGAAAGAAAGTTGCAGCGCTGTAAAGTGCCAGTGTAGACAGTGCACTCTTCCACCTTGTTGCTTCTGTGTTTGCTACAGCTCTGCATATGTAACAGAGAAAATCATTGGCAGGATCATATTTTTTACACACTGTCTTAACTCTGGTACAATTAATTCCTCCTCCTCCCCTGAGATTTTCCTGCAGTGCATGCCTTCCACACCTTGCACCTCACTCTAGTGAAAATGGATATCTATTTTATTGTAACTCAGATATCTCATTGTAAGAGATAATAGGGACTCAGGGCAACAGCTAGCCACTCGGAGAAGGCAGAAGCCATGCTGCAACCAGACATTCAGACAGTAATATGCCTCCCATCACCTAAGCACCTATGCAGAGAAATAGATGATGTAGGAAAATTGGGGTTGAAAGAAAAGTAAGGGAAAAGCCCAAGGGTCTGCTTCAAAGCCCATTTAAGTAAATGGAAAAACTCCTGTGAACCCAATGGGCTCTGGATCAGGCACTACATAATTCCCTCCCATTTTTATGCCTCTTCATTTCTCTCCCACAGTAGTTTTCTGCACTATTTTTGAAGACTTACAAAACCTGTGACAGTTTTGGCCCAGTACTTCCTCTGACAGCTATTGTGGGAACACTGAACATGGTACTAAGACCCCTATGACGGGCAGATTAGCAGCAGCAGCATGAGCAGTAGGAAAGGCCTTTATCTAATAACTACAAAAGCATCTGGGCATCCACAAGGGACAGTAGCATTGGTATGGAACCAACCACCACTCTGGGACAAAGTTCCTATAGCTGGTGCTGCCAAAAGTAGCCTTTAAACTGCAGCAGGGTTTCCCCAGGCCAGCTGGGTAATCATGAATGCATTTCACCTTGTTTGGACTCAGCATAGGCGAGCAATCTGGTTCCATGCAGGTGAAGTTGCAGATATAGAACAACACAAACACATTAGCTATTAAGGCTGAAATCAGGGCAGGCCTTTCACAATTCTGGCTTGCATAACAAAGGTGAAAGCTGAAAGTTTTGGCTCTGCCGGTGAGTACAGACTCTCGGAACAAGAACTGGGGAGAGGTGGTATTGCCAGTCTATGAATCAGGCTTCCCCCAGTCACCCCCTGCCCCCAAATCATGAGATTATCTTTAAATAATCGTGATTTTTTTTAAAATATACATTTTAGGTTCTTTTGATTTACCTTCTGTGTTTTGAAACTTTGGGGGTGAATTGGGGTCATGTTTTCGTTCTTTCATTCACAACCATGATGGCTAGAAACTTACTTTTAAAAAAATGAAAGCTGAAATGTTCACCTAGTCACATGACTCTCGAAGTTGGGGCTTTAATACAGCGGGTCTCATGAGATTTGTGATAGAAACAGGAGAGGTGGCACTACTGGGAAGGTTTTGCTTAGTGTAAGCTTGTATCACTTAGAATACATGTAATAAAACAGAGAGATATTTGGGCTTGATTCTTCTTCTAAAAGAACCCAGGAAGCTCTAATTTGTTAAGATGGTTGTGGGGAGGCAGCAATGTCCTTCTGTGAACATCAGTGGGAGAGGGGAGGGGAGGGGAAGAGAGACTATAATTGCTAATGAGATGTCCCAGCAGTATCTTAGCTATCTGACCTATGTCAGAGCACAGTCCCTCACGGTTGTCTACACTGCAACAACCATAAGCCCATGCTTGCCTGGACTCAAGCATAACCCCCCTTGTATCTGCAATTGCATTAACCAGGGCTTAGACACAGGGTTCCAGGACCCTACAGGGAAAGGCTTCAGGACCAGACTGTATTTACATGAACACACCTACTCTGCCTAGGTATCTAACAGACAGAGCTTTGCTGCCCGACTGATCAATTTTGGCTGGTGTTGGGTTACAAACAGTGATGAGCTGCCAAAAAATGAACAACCGGTTCCCTCCTCCTCACCCCACGAGGGGGTTGTGCCCCCCCTGGGACTTCTGTCCCATTCTTTGACGCCCCCCCGCCCCGGATCCCTACCCCATCCAACCCCTCCTCTCATTCCTGATGGCCCCCCGGGACCCCTGCCCTATCCATCCACCCCTTCTCTCTGTCCCCGACTGCCCCTGGAAGTGGAACCCCTGCCCCTGACTGGCTCCCACCGCCCCATCCAACCTCTGATCCTTCCTGACTGCCCCCCGGGACCCTTGCCCTCATTCAATCCCCCTGTTCCCTGCCCTCTGACCGCCCTGACCCCTATCCACCCACCCCCCCAAACTCCTCTGCCCTCTTCCAACACCCCCTCCCTGCTCCTTTACCCTGCTGGAGGCCGGGCACACTGGACCAGGCTGGGGCTGACCTGGAGCCGCTTGGCAGGGACCAGGCCCGGGGGGAGCTGCGTGGCCGGAGCCAGGCTTGGCAAGGTAAGATGGAGCGGGGGAGCGAGGAGGGCTCCAGGGAGGTGCGGCGTGGCCCAGCCCAGTCCTGCTCCAGCCTTGTGCCCCGGGCCTCGCCTGGCCCGGGCCTCGTTGAGCAGCCTGGGCCCCGGCTCCAACTGAGTGGCTCTGGCATCTCGGCCGGGGCCGGTGCTGCTCAACCAGGCCTGGGGCGGTTGGCCGGAGCAGGACTGGGCCGGGGCTGCTCGTGGCCGGAGCCAGAGGCGCTCGCGGCCGGAGCCAGAGCTGGGCCTGGGCAGGAGCTGGGGCGCTTGTGGCCGGAGCTGGGGTGTTTGGCCGCTCCTGGGCCAGAGCTGGGGTGCTCGCGGCTGGAGCCGGGGTGCTCGGCCGGGCCTGGGCTGGGGCCGGAGCTGGGGCACTCGGCCAGAGCAGGACTGGGCTAGGCCACACCATCCCTCCCTCGTCCCCTCCTGGCTTCCCCGCCCCAGCTTACCTTGCCAAGCTGCTTCTTGCTTCTGAGCCCTCCCCAGTCCCAGGCTTCCCGCACTAACACCTGATTCGCGGGAAGCAGGGGAGGAGGAGAAGAAAGGAGGAGCAGAGCCTTCAGGGGAGGAGCCCAGGAAGCAGAGGTGAGCTGGGGCCAGGAGCGGGGTGGCCCTCTTAGAACCGGTTGTCCTGGAACAACCGGGTCTAAAAGGGTTTCTAAATTTACAACCGGTTCCTGCGGTTCCACTGGTTACAAATCACTGAAGTATTAAATATGGGGGTCATGAAATGTTGTTATCCTTATTGTATGAGTAAAGGGCAGCAGAACTGTGCTTAGCCTGACTGAATGAGGGGGGTCTCCCTAAGTGCTTAACTTATGCTAGGCTTGCAGGACTGAGCCCTGGCACCTCTAGGATTGGCAGTTCATAGCCCTGGACATCTGGGCTTGTCATATCAGTTATGAAAGTAACAAACTTGCTTGAACATGGGCACCTCTTTCATTACAAATTAAGCACTGGTCACCCTCAACTGAACTGCACTCACTAAGCAGGAGGTTTGGATGCCAGATCCTAGTGAAGAGAGAGATGGTGGGGCACACGTGTTTTGCTTGGTGGTGTGGGCTCTGCCTAAGAGTCAGAGGCACTATTTGACCTGCCCCTCTCTCCTGTTTACAGAGAGAGCAGATCAGGCTTCATAGAAAGTCTTTTGGTTTGTTAAGTGACCACTAAAGCTGAAATCACTGATAATCAGATCTAAGACAGCATTTCAGTGGAAGAGACAGCTCAGCCTGCACTAGCAGCGAGGTTCCCCCCTTGAGAGCTGAAATCACAGAGCTGGGTGGAACCTTGAGAGACTGACTCACAGAGGTCACAGTAGCAGGTGGCAGCAGAAGGGGACAGTGCAGGGCCATTGGGGTGGAGCAATAGAGTGAACGGTGGCATGACAAACAACAGCGGCCAAAGCATTGGACTATGTTTTAGCGACTTTGCTCCAGAATGCTAGATTTGTGACTGGGAAACTTATATAAATATACATTTCCTAGTAGGCCAAGATTTTTAAAAATGCATTATTTGCCAAGGTCATTATATCACGTAGTCACTATCTCAAGAGGTCGTTGATCTTGGGGAGTTTGTGTACTAAACTTTTTTATTATTATAATGATTTTTATGTAAGAATGACATATTGGGTCAGATCAATGGTCCATCTATCCCAGTATCCCACCTTCCAACAGTGACTATTCCAGGTGCTTCAGAGGGAATGAACAGAACAGTGAATCATTGAGTGATCCATCCTCTGCATTGATGGACCTGTCCTCCATGAACTTATCTAGTTCTTTTTTGAATCCTACTATAATTTTGGCCTTCACAACATCCCTGGCAAAAAGTTCCATGAGTGACTGTGCATGTGAAGAAATACTTCCTTTTGTTTGTTTTAAACTTGCTGCCTATTAATTTCATTGGGTGGCCCCTGGTTCTTGTGCTAAGTGAAGGGGTAAATAACACTTCCTTATTCATTTTCTCCACACCAGTCAAGATTTTATAGGCCTCTATCGTATCCCCCCTTAGTCGTCTCTTTTTAAAGCTGAAAAGTCCCAGTCTTTTTAATCTCTCCTCATATGGAATCTGTTCCATACCTCTAATTTTTGTTGCCCTTCTCTGAACCTTTTCCAATTCCAATATATCTTTTTTGAAATGGGATGACCAGAACTGCATGCAGTATTCAAGATGTGGGCATATCATGGATTTTATATAGTAAAAGTGGAGGAGCTTGGTTTGCCAGACTGATCAGCTAAGTCAATACTGACAACTTATATGAAAAGGCTGCAAAACACCATGCCTCTGGACTGCATCAACATGCAGAAAGCCTTATAAGCCAGTCACTGTCAATGCCAATTTTAGAAGAACTTAATGAGGCTGTTAAGAATGCTGGAGACACAATTCAGTTTATGTGAACCAACATGGCTGTTGCATCATACTTTCTACTTAAGCAAGAGTTACCACACACTACAAACTGGACTCCAATGATAAGTGCATTGTCACTTGTCAATCCTGAAGTTGGACACTGATTTCGAACAAGACTTGCAAATGCTTGCTATCTTTCTGAAAAAACTCAGCTGACTCTCTAGAAGGTGTAACAGTGAAAGACTCAGCAGCTGAAAAAGTGAAGAACTCTCTCACCATATTCAAAATATGTGCAGACATGGCGGATGAATGCACCAATGCAAATAGGCATCAAATATTAAGTCATTGCATATGTTATCTTGATGTCCATGGCAGGCCAGTAGATGCATTCTAGATGTTCAGGTTAGAGAAGACACATCAGCTGCATCTGTGACATCTTAGAAGAGTTAAATGCTTGTAAATTGAACCCCAAACAGATGGCTGCTTGTGTGTCTGATGGAGTTACAAACTTCTCTGGAAGTCATAGTGGAGTACAAGCTTTTCTCAGACAAAAGTGTAACCGTAATCTCTCCTATACACATTACAGAGGCCATGTACACGAGCTAGCGCTAATATAACCTGCAGAATCTTCAAAAGACATTAAAACATCATAAATTGAATGGCTTTTTAATACTCTTTTTTTCAGCAAGACTCCAAAAGGACTGAACATTTTGGAAAATATAGAAGATACACTGGGATTGAAGTTCAAATTAGTCCAACCTGGGAAAACCTTCTGGCTTTCTCATGAGTGATTTTTGGCTGTTGTCTTAAAATTACTGCAGCCATTATTACTGGCTTTGGAAAGTATCCACCAAGATAGGACAGATCTAAGTAGTGAGGCCGGTGGACTACTTTTGTTACTAAGTTCAGAGAAGACTATCGCCATTCTCTCTCTTGTAAGTGTCTACTGTTGAAACCACTTGGGTCATTAAACAATGTCATCCAGGCATCTGCTACAACAGTAGTAAATTTTTGTCCAGCAATAGAAGCTACCCTTGGATCTATCAGAGATATCCATTGAAAATTTACTGGAAGAAGCAAAGACTTCAGTCCAGAAGTTGACTAATGAAGGTACTTATATTGACTCCTTAAGTGAAGATAACAAGAAGTGTTTGTTAAGCCAGCTGAAAAAATACAGACTTGATTCTTAGAAATCTACAATAGTGATTTCTGGATTCTACTCAACCTCCATGTAGCTTTTACAGATCCCTGTCCTATAAAACACCTATAGTTGAGTGGAATGAGGCACTACCAGCAATAGGGCTGTTATGTGATCGGGATAGAATAGAGAATTTTGAACACAAAGTGGAGTAGCATATAATGAACGAATGAAGATTTAACTTCAACTTCTTTATCATCACTAGTGGTTCGACTCAATCTTTGTGCTATGTTTCCTGGGATGAAAGAAGTAGGAATTCATCTCTTGCTACTCCCAGTCACAACAGCTACAGTTGAGTGTTCTTTTTCCTCATTGAATAGAATTTTGTGTTCTGAAAGAAGTCGCCTTCTGCCTGATCATGAGTATATCATGAAGGACTGGAAGTATCGTGCACACAAGGAGACACCAAAGAGTGCAAAATTACAACAAGAAACCAAGAAAGATGTAGATGTAGTGCTTCATAGTAGGCTTAAGTAGCCAACTTTAATTTGTGTGATGATTTTAAAACATGGGTTAAATCTAATAAAATGGTTGATAAATAAAATGAAACATTTTCAGTTTTTACTCTGTTGCCATACAGCCCACCTTTGCCCTAACAGTCTCACCCCTCCTGAATATTCCAACACCCCCGCTCCCATTTCAATTCCTGGGGAAAACACTGCAGAGTCCGAGGATTGAGCATGGGTTAAAGAAGTCTTAACATAGGGTTAAAACACAATATAGATGCTCAAGCCCAGGGTTCCCTAACACAGGTCAGCTGACTCAAGTCCCACTAACCTCAGGCTTACACTGCAGTGTAGACATACCCTAAAAGCATCTCTTCGTAGTAAAGGAGGTTGGAAAGGGCACGGGTCAATATATTTGCAGCCTAGAGAAATAGGTGTAATTTAAACAGCCTCAAATGATAATGTAATGGAAGGGAAGAACAAAATTAAATACCAACAGCCTGCATTGACTTCAGTGGGAATTTTGGAGTGTGCCAGCACTGCACTAGCAAGCAACAAAAGTATGGGTTAAGTACAGTTAATATTTGTAGCTTGATGAATCCTTGTCCCAATGGATGAAAATAATGAGGAGTCATTCATGTAAGTGGAAATAATGTAACTCCAGGCACTAAAACCATTATAACATTATTGATGGGCATAAATTTCTATTCATGTGCTGTAGTAACTTGGGTTTTTTAATTAAACAAGTAATTTATTTTTATATATATTCAAAGGAAGAAACATACTAACTCCAAATTATAGACTAATTAGCACACTCTTCTTTTATTCAAACATATCCTTTGAATGAAGGCAGAGAAAAGGAGTTTTAATGTGTAACTCGTGTTTGGTTTTTGCATTTTTTTTAACTGCAGAGATTTGTCAGTTTTTAAAAACCTTTCTCATTGTTGTGATGACTCCCTTTTATGGCCAATTTTTTCTTAGAGAGAATATTCATTGCAATTATAAACACCCACTTCAGAGGATTTATAATAGAAACATCAACAAACTATAGTTTGAGCAACATGAGGCAAACACACTAAATCTAAAGCTGTTGTACCAGCCTCTGGTTTAAATCCCTATGAGCTGGTGGTGATACCACCATTTTTTTGTTTTCTACTCCACAAACTCCCTTCTTTGAAAAACCTCCTCTTTCGTGTAACTTCCTTGAAAGTAGAACTCACATAAATATTTTACAGCCCAATTGTGAATTCCTTGCATGTCCAAAACTCTGTGTGAAGATAATTGGAATTGTGAGTGTGCAGATTGTGCAGGAAACAGCCCTTCTTAATCTGTATTTTTGAATTTTGATGTGAGACCATGGTGAAATTCTGGCCTCGCTATTGTCAAAATCAAAACTTCCATTTCTGTGGGGCCAGAATTTCACCCCTTGTACTAGCTTCCTTCCAACATTCTCGCTCTCTCAAACCTTGGGTAAAACACTGATGAAAGAATACAGGTGGCTTTGCAGTTGTTTAAATGTTAACCATAATGTAAACAGTCTGGAATCCAGTTCTTTAGTTTGATACTTTGGGAACAGATTTGGCATTATGGATTAAGCCAATTAAATTTTAGAATCATGCAGCAGATTTTTTTTTTTAAATAAAGACTTAAACTAAAATCTCCAGGTAGATTATCATGATCGTACAAGAGCTCTGGTACTACCATGCCATGAGCACTGTGCTAGCAAAAGAAAGAATATTAGTGACAGATCTTTATCAGACTAGCTAGTGGCTTCAAATGCTTGAGCCTTTCCAGTTACAAAATTTGGAATTGCCATGTTGCACCTAAATAGTTGCCATCTCTCACTACTATTGGATGTTGGTCTACTATTCCCCTTGAATGACATGCCTAACTCTCCCATGTTAAAAGAACAACAGATCCTACAGGCCTGATTCTGGTCCGTCTTATATGGGTGCAAGTGAAGAGTAACGCCACTGAAGTTAATGGTTTACAAACGTGAAACTTCTCAGTATCGAAGTATTATATCTAAGCAGCTGGTGGGGAGAAAGAAAACAAAATAAGAAATAATGCATGGCTACATGTAATGTCAGGGGAAAAGGTGTAGCAAAAAAATCCTCTTTGAAAAAAAGACAGTCAGCCAAAGGAGTTGTCATGGCTTGTATTCTCACAAATTTGAACAGAATTGTCTTTATTGTGAAATCTTATTTGTAAGCTTTCTTGCTCCTGGGAAAAGTCATATGTCAGAATGGAACATTATTTCCAAATATGACTAGTCTGAACAGATAAACACAACAGTAAGTGTCAACATGGCTGCTCAAGGAAGTCTATATCTGTGATGGATCCAAGTTAGCATTTTCTAAAACGTGATTTTATTGTAGTTGTTCACTTGTCTTAGCCTTTCTCCTCCTTATATCAGTGTGGATCTCCCATACATGTACCCAGGTCAGAGTAAAGCCTGAGAGCACATGACTGGGGCAATAGGTCAAATGGCACCTTTGAATGCCTCATGGTGTTAGTAACTTGATCAGTTTGGAACTGTCTCCATATTATAGACATGTACCTATAACTACTTATTCCATGCAGCCTATTGCAACTGTGCCCATGGGGACTAGTGACACCTTAACATTTCTTTTTCATTCATATCTATTGCCTTCAGCCTCCCCCACTCCTTCCACTTTTTTTTGTTACTCCCACTTACTGCATCCTCATCTTGCATTAGACTGTAAGTACTCTGGGGCAGTGGTTGTCTCTTCCTATGTGTTTCATAGAATCATAGAATATCAGGGTTGGAAGAGACCTCAGGAGGTCACCTAGTCCAATCCCCTGCTCAAAGCAGCACCAACACCAACTAAATCATCCCAGCCAGGGCTTTGTCAAGCCGGGCCTTAAAAACCTCCAAGGATGGAAATTCCACCCCCTCCCTAGTTAACCCATTCCAGTGCTTCATCCCCGCCCCCCCCCCAATGAAATAGTTTTTCCTAATATCCAACCTAGGGCAGCTTGAGACCATTGCGCCTTTGCACCTTCTTTGTAGAGTTCCTAACATAACTGGGGGCCTGATCCTGACTGGGGACTCTGGATGCTACCCTGTTGTTACTACTACTGAAATCAAGACTAATAAAGGGCCTCTTCCCAGACTTCTACAGCCCATGCTATCATCAGTGCGTACAGTCTGCACGTTGAACTTTGCAGGGGAAACAACACTGTAACATGAAGCGCTCAGTGGATGGCATTTTCTTTGAGAATATCATCATCGTTCTCCGCTCATGTGTGTAGTAGTGCAAGTCTTATTGGGAGACTCTGCTTTGGGCACCTAGAGAATACCAAAAGGGCAATCTTCTTGTTTCTGAGGGCAGAAGTGCCCTCTAGAACCTTTAGATAAAAACTTGTTTTCATGTGTAATCTGACTAGGCGATAGTACACTCACAGAGGGAAAATCCAGGTTTCCTCTTAAACTGGCTCGTTAATTAGATTAAAAATGAAAACCGCCATGTTACTAGTATGAACAGTGTATTCCACTCTGTAAGGTGACCAGATGTCCTGATTTTATAGGGACAGTCCCAGTTTTTGGGTCTTTTTCTTATATACGCTCCTATTAACCCCCCACCTCCTGTCCCGATTTTTCACATTTGCTGTCTGATCACCCTACCACTCTGCTACTACAAATCACTGGAGTTCAGTCTTGTTTTTTGAACAGTGGGATCCCTTGTATGGAAATTTACACCTCCCCCCCACACTCCAGTGTAGAAAACAATTTTTTTTCTATTAAGCTGAAAGTTTTGTGGTTAGGGCGCTGAACAGAGCCACAGGAGCCCTGGCTTCACATCCCAGCTCTGCCAAAGACTGCCAGTGTGATGTTAGGGAAGTCACTTAATCGCTCTGTGCCTCAGTTCCCCATCTGTAAAATGGAGATTAATATACTCTCTTTGTCTGTCTACTTAGAATGCAAGCTCTTCAGGTCAGAGCCTCTCTCTCAACACAATGGGGGTGGCGGTGCAGGGGAGACTTGGGTGGTACTGTAATACAAATAAATAGTGTAGTTATTCTTAGAAGCGATAGGTTACATACCACAATTAGTAGTTCTGCAATTTCATATTTGAGTTCCTTCAGAACTCTTGAGCGAATACCATCTGGTCCTGGTGACTTACTACTGTTTAATCAATTTGTTCCAAAACCACCTCTATTGATACCTAAATCTGGGACAGTTCCTCAGATTTCCCACCTAAAAAGTATGGCTTAGGTGTAGGAATCTCCCCCGCATCCTTTGTGGTGAAGACTGATGCTAAGAATTCATTTAGTTGCTCTGCAACTGCCTTGTCTTCCTGGTTTCTTTAGAACCTTGATCATCCAGTGGCCCCATTGATTACTGGGCAGGCTTCCTGCTTCTGATGTACTTTAAAAAAATTGCTGTTAGTTTTTGTGTCTTTTGCTAGTTGTTCTTCAAATTAATTCTTGGCCTGTCTTCTTATACTTCTACACTTGATCTGCCAGAATTTATGCTCCTTTCTGTTTTCCTCAGTAGAATTTGACTTCCAATTTTTAAAGGATATCTTTTTTGCTTTTACCCACTTCTACTCTACTGCTTAGCCATGGTGACATTTTTTGGTCTTCTGTTTTTTTGTTTTTAATTTGGGGGTATACATTGAGTTTGAGAATCTATTATGGTCTTTTTAAATAGTCTCCCATGCAGTCTGCAGAGATTTCACCCTTGTGACTATACCTTTTAATTTCTACTTAACTAGCCGCCTCATTTTCATGTTGTTCCCCTTTCTGAAGATAATGCTACTGTAGTGAGTTTCGTTCGCATTTCTGCCCCTGAAAATATGTTGAATGTAATTACATTATGGTTGCTATTACAGAGAGGTTCAGCTATATTCACCTCTTAGACCAGATCCTGTGCTCCTCTTAGGACTAAATCAAGAATTGCCTCTTGCCTTGTGGGTTCCAAGACAAGCTGCTCCAAGAAGTAGTCATTTATGGTGTCTAGAAATTTTATCTCGGCATCCCTTCTTGAGATGGCATATTTCTGATCAGTGTGAGGATACTTGGAATCCCCCATTATTATTGCTTTTGTAGCCTCTCTAATCTCCCTGAGCATTTCACAATCTCTGTCTCCATCTTGGTGAGGTCATTGGTACTATATTCCTGCTGCTATACTCATATTGTTCAAGCATGGCATTCAGGACCGGCTTTAGGCACTGTGGGGCCCAATTCGAAAGAGCTGCCATTGAAAACAGCGGTGAGACTTCGGCGGCAGCTCAATTGGCTGCTGGTGCCTTCAGCAGCACATTGGCGGCGGGTCCTTCTTCCGCGGCAGCGACTGAGCTGCCATCGAAGACAGCGGCGGGACTTTGGCGGAAGCTCTATTGGCTGCCAGTGCCTTCGGCAGCACATCGGTGGAGGGTCTTTAGGGACGTTGTGGAGTCCTTTTTAGGGGCACAGGGCCTAATTTGGGGGAATTGGGTAGTCAGCCCTGATGGCATTTCTATCCATAGAGTTTCAATAGTACAGTTTGATTCATTTAATATTTTTACTTTATTTTACTCTATGCTTTCTTTCACCTATAGGTGCTTTCTTTCACCTTCCTTTCACCCCCCCACCTGTAGGACCTACTTGGTCATTCCTATGTATTTTGTACCCTGGTATTACCATGATCCTTGTGATTATTCTCATTCCACCAAGTTTCCATGATGCTTTATTACATCAATATCCTCATTTATTGCCAGGCACTCTAGTTCAGCCATCTAAGTATGTAGACATCTAGCATTTGTATATAAGCACTTGTACATTTTGACAATATTTACTTGTTTGCCTTCTTGTGTTCTATTTTAAATGAGAATCTTTTATATTTGACTGTTCCTCACTAGCTCCTACCTGTACTTTACCAACTTATTTCCTGTCCTCTTTACTAGGATATAGTTTCCCCTTCAATAAATTCATCCTTAAGGTATGTCTCCACCCAAACAGCATGCTCCTCCATCTCCCTTAGCTCCTCCATTTCAGCTACTCCGCCTTCAAGAGCCTGTACTGTCTCTCTGATGGCCAGGGGTTGCTTGCACCACATGCCCATGAGATAGGTAATTGTACATGCTGCATTCACTGCAACAGAGGTGTGAGAGAAAGTCGGAGCTTTTGACATTTTAAAACACAGGACTGTAGCTGTTCAGCAGACAAGAATATAAACATGATGCAGTATGCCTGACACCTGCAGTTCAGTATATACTTCTTCCTTTCATGGTATTTCTTATGACAACTCTTCAGAAATGATCTCTTTCTATGTCTCCTAGTCCAGTGCTTAATGACTTAATTCTCTAGCGTACCCCGTGCCCACCAAATGCCACTCTATTGCAGCTGGCTTCCTAGGATTACAGAGGCGGAAATGTTCAAAAAACAACCTGCTCTCGTTTACGAGAAAGTGCCTCTACTTTGTAGCCTATTTGGCAAAACCTTCATGATTTTGATGGCTTTTTTGTGGTGCTTTTGGCAAAAGCACAACCAATTTGAGCTGTCTCAGTACTTCATATAAGCTAAAGAAAAAGTGAACTAGTTATGAACTCCTCTGTGCATGAGTAGATTTCATGGAATAGACACAGTACACTTAAGGGAGCAGCAGCTCATATTTCCTGGTCTCAGCAAAGATATCCTTTTTAGCTGCTGCTGCTTTCATAACGGTCACAGATGATCTTCCTGGCCTATATGAACCACTGGGAGAAACAAATACACAGGTGGAGGGCTTTCTTTTTCTTAAAGAAAAACTGTCATAGCCAAGTGTTTTTAGTGGGATGCTTATTAAATTCTAACAGGAGCTGGTGGGGTGGTGGGTGGGAAATCAATGCTTGTTTTGAGACAAAGTAGATTTAAGGACAGAGGTGAAGACAGTTTTGGTCATACACTTAACTGAACACCCTATAGTGCATATTTGATCCTGTTTCTAAGAAGTGGAAGCCTGTAAAACAAAAAATCTCAGATCCAAACTCATTCATTTCTATAGTGTTTACAGTGTGGTTGGTCTTGGTACATGGGAAAAACTACTGTCTCAGGACTCAATCCAGTTTACTCTTTGGAATTCTCCACTGTCACATAAATAACTGCTAACAAAGTCAATGAGAATATTACCACTTTATGATGTGCAAATTAGTGAGATAGATGAATAGCACCTGCAATTTGCTTCCTTTTCCACACTTTGTGCTTTCAAAATTTTTCTTAAAGGAAATTGTGTTCTTGTTGCTAAAAGGAATTAAGAAATTCATCATAGTAAAGCTCCTGAAAATGTTTTCTAGGGGGGGAAACGGCAGCAACTGTAGGCAACATGATTGAATTGAATTACAGCAACACTACCTTTCACTAGTTTGACAGACACTAATTTTGGAAGGGTTTTTGCATTGACGACTGGCGTTCAAAGTCAAATTGCTTTTTGCTGTGATTGGGAAGGCTTAGCATCTGTGTGTTACTAGGCAACATAAAGAACAAACTTTGAGTAGCTAAAAAAAATTACTAACTTATATAAAAAAGTTATTTGTTAATGTGCAGAAGCAGCAATTATTCAAAGCCACCTGAAATGATACTTACTATTGTATAGCAGAGAGCAGAACGATGGGTTTTGTTGAATTGTATTAGTCATGCAAGTGTGCTGCTTTTGTTATATTAAGAACAATTATTCTTTATCTTGCCTCTCTTTTTAAGTGACAGACATTAAGTCAACCTCTTCATGTTATCACTAGAAAGCTCAGGCCAGTGAGGAGGAGCAGTATCCAAATGGATCTTGCTTGTACTGTGGTTTAATAAGGATTTTTAAGCAATAATTATAATATAGCCTACCAATTAAGGCAAGTGTAACTCACCTCATTGTCAAGGACATGCACAAGGTCCTGTCTACCACTTGATACCCATGTCAAAGTCTTAAGTCGTGCATAGATCATTCACTCATACCAAATAGCTTGTCCAAAAGAAGGAAGCCCCTTTCCCCCAATTTATTATAAGTAGTAAGTATCAGAGGGGTAGCCGTGTTAGTCTGGATCTGTAAAAGCAGCAAAGAGTCTTGTGGCACCTTATAGACTAACAGACATTTGGGAGCATGAGCTTTCGTAGGTGAATACCCACTTTGTTGGATGCATGTAGTGGAAATTTCCAGGGGCAGGTATATATATGTAAGCAAGAAGCAGGCTAGAGATAACGAGGTTAGTTCAATCAGGGATGATGAGGCCCTCTTCTAGCAGCTGAGGTGTGAAAACCAAGAGAGGAGAAACTGGTTTTGTAGTTGGCAAGCCATTCACAGTCTTTGTTTAATCCTGAGCTGATGGTGTCAAATTTGCAGATGAACTGAAGCTCAGCAGTTTCTCTTTGAAGTCTGGTCCTGAAGTTTTTTTTTGCTGCAGGATGGCCACCTTAAGATCTGCTATTGTGTGGCCAGGGAGGTTGAAGTGTTCTCCTACAGGTTTTTGTATATTGCCATTCCTAATATCTGATTTATGTCCATTTATCCTTTTGCGTAGAGACTGTCCAGTTTGGCCGATGTACATAGCAGAGGGGCATTGCTGGCATATGATGGCGTATATTACATTGGTGGACGTGCAGGCGAATGAGCCGGTGATGGTGTTGCTGGTGTAGATATGTGGGCAGAGTTGGCATCGAGGCTTGTTGCATGGATTGGTTCCTGAGTTAGAGTTACTATGGTGCGGTGTGCAGTTACTGGTGAGAATATGCTTCAGGTTGGCAGGTTGTTTGTGGGCGAGGACTGGCCTGCCACCCAAGGCCTGTGAAAGTGTGGGATCATTGTCCAGGATGGGTTGTAGATCCCTGATGATGCGTTGGAGGGGTTTTAGCTGGGGACTATGTGATGGCCAGTGGAGTCCTGTTGGTTTCTTTCTTGGGTTTGTCTTGCAGTAGGAGGCTTCTGGGTACACGTCTGGCTCTGTTGATCTGTTTCCTTATTTCCTCGTGCAGGTATTGTAGTTTTGAGAATGCTTGATGGAGTAGTAAGATGGGGCAAACTGTACAACCCTGAATCACATTGGTGAGCACTCAGGCCCTTTGAGTTCAACGGCGCTGCGTGTATAAATGCAACCAGTGTAATGGCCCTATCTGAGCAGCATCTGTAGAGGCACATTGTACGGACTCTCAAAGGACTTTCCACGTAGTCTGAAAATAATTTCAAAAAGGAATTTTCACTTCTAGTTCTGCAGTATATTTGCAGACTACAGTGGAGCTCTATAAATACATCAGAAGGACAAATACCAGGGAGGGAGAGGAGTTATTTAAATTCAGGGCCAATGTTGGCACAAGAACAAATGGATACAAATTGGTCATCAACAAGTTTAGGCTTGAAATTAGATGAAGGTTTTTAATCACAGAGAAGTTAAGTTCTGGAGTAGTGGGGGTAAAAGTTCTAACTTGTTTCAAGACTGAGCTTGATAAGTTTATGGCTAGGATGGTACAATGAGGGGGTACCTACAATGGCATGTAGCTCATCGGTGACTGGTAGTAGCAAATACCTCCAATGGCTGGAGGTGGGATAGTAGCTGGGGAGGACTCTGAGTTACTCTGGTAAATTCTGTCCCCAGTGTCTGGCTGTTGGGTCTTGCTGATTGCCATATTTGAGGCTGGGAAGGGATTTTCATTTAGGTCAGATTGGCAGAGACCGTAGAGGTTTTTCACATTCATCTGCAGCATGGGTCACAGGTCACTTGCTGGTTTGAACCAGAGAAAATGGTGGAGTTTCTGTAGCCTGTGGTCTTTCAATCAAGATCAGTAACTCAACCAGAGGTTAGGGGTCTATTACAGGAGTGGGTGGGTGAGATTCTGTGGCCTGCAATGTGCCAGAGGTCAGACTCGATCAGGGGTCTCAAACACACGGCTCGTGGAGTTATTTGCTGTGGCCTGCCAAGCTCCCCTCACCCGCCGCCCCCCCTCACCCCCCAGCGTGCTGCGTCCCAGCTCCTCTGCCTATCTCCAGGTGCTTCCCGCAGCCAAACAGCTGTTTGGTGGTGCTTAGCGCTTTCCAGGGGGGAAGAGGTGGGGATTTGGGGAAGGGGTTGGAATAGGGGCAGGGAGGGGGTGGATGTTGGGGAAATGGGTTGGAATGAGGGTGGGGAAGGAGTGGGAAGAGGTGTGGCAGGGCCAGGGTCTCATGGAAGGGGTGGAGTGGGGGCGGAGGACTTTTGTACCTTTATATGAAAAGGTGTCAGTGATGGGGCCTCGGGGCAATGTACTAGTCCTCATGTGGCCCTTGTGGTGATTTGAGTTTGAGATCCCTGGACTAGATGATCACGATGGTCCCTTCTGACCTTAAAGTCTCTGAGTCTGAGTGACATCAACATAGGGAATACATGAAACAGGTCAAAACATACAATTGTCATGGTACTTTGTAACAAGATGGTAGAGTTCTTTTGCTGACCCATCCTGTGAGCAGGTTTGGAGAGATGCTGTTCTTTGTAGCAGGAGTGATTCACCGGCTCCACCCTGGAGCTAAGGGGGTTGGACTGGCTCTTTGTGAAGGTGGGACTGGGGTCTGCAATAGAGAGACACTGCTGCAGGGAAACCCTAGGCACAGCCAGGCTTGTGTTTATGTTGAGTTAACAATAATTCCAACAGCCAGGAAGAGGGCAAGGTTGTACTAAATACAGAACATAATGTCCATACTGGGTGAGACCAAAGGTCCATCTAGTCCAGTATCCTGTCTTCCGACAGTGGCCAATGCCAGATGCTTCAGAGGGAATGAACAGAACAGGCAATTGTCTAGTGACTCAGACGTATAACATCTGTACAGATTCTGTTCAAACAGGATGGCCGTGAGAGGCCTTTACAGTACCAATATCTTTTACAATTATACAAGATTTTTCTTAAAATTAATCTGTTTGCTTACATTCTTAATGTAGGCCTTCAGTTAAATGCAGGTAAGATCATGTTATATATATTTGAGAGTGAAGTCAACTGGTTTAGTCACTGATTCAGCTGTTGCCATATGGATTTTTTGTGCGTGTAAAAAATGTTCATCCCTATAATGAATTGGCCTCTACACCATGGAATTTTTCTTGAGTGGTGAAGCTGTTAAGACTCTCTAGGAAAATTATATAAAATACTGTTTTATTACTATTGGGCATAATTTTGGCAGTATGTCCTGCAAATGCATCAGGGTAGATATGGCAAGGGAAAATAGTGCCCAGAACTCAGAATACAGCCAGTAAACTACTGAATATTTGGAAAAATATAGCTCATTGAATACAGAAACACTTTGTTCATAGAGCACAGAAGTAGCAAATTGTAAGCATCAAGAAATTCCAGTTGGCTGGCTGGAGCCAGAAAACAAAAGCAGGATAACTAAACTATGAAGGAAGATACCCTGTGCATTAAATAGGCAAACAAGTTAATACTGGAAGTGTGTGTGTGTGTGTGTGTGTGTGTGTGTGTGTGTGTGTGTGTAGGGTACAGAAAGGTGCTACTTGGGAATTAGGATGCTAGAAAAACTGAGCATGGGGGAAAGAGGGTGGGATTTACACAGTGCATGGAATAGCAGGATGTGCAGTCATAACTGACTTAATTCCTGTCTGATGTATTGTTTATTGGTGTGGACTGAGCACAAAATGGGGAGCTAGTAACTTTTGTTTAATCCTCGTTCAGCCCAACTCACTTAGTGGTCCTTAGCAACTCATTCAGTGGATACTTTTGGAAAACATGGGCTTAATTGTGGGTTTAAGCAATTTTCTTTAACATCACTGGCGGAATCCCATTTCCACTAAAGTCAATGATAAAACTCCTATTAGCTTCAGTGGAGTCAGGATTGCGCCCTATGATTCTGATAGTTTAAGTAGAAATAATAATAGTTCACTGGGGGGGGGGGGAGGCACAGGCACTCCTGACAGTCCATATGGATGTTGTCAATGAATGAACAGTGGAAGGAACATAGAACTAAAATAAGTAGATAGGCGGGTAAATGTTATGAAAGGCTAACATACATGCCTAAGGCATCTGACAAAGCTTAAGACAAACACTGAAAATAAAGCAAGCAACTTACAAGGTAACTAAAGGGGAGTTTTTAAGGTATCTGTATACAAATGTAAGTAGCATGACAAAGAAAAATAGGGGAACCAGAAGTACCTGCCCACAAAGGGGATTTCAACACCATGAGTTTAACTGAAACATGGTGGGGAAGTGAAACTGAATAGGGGAGAGGGCTCAGTATTGAATCCTGCATTGATGTGAATTTATCTGGTGCTTACTGTACAACATGTTTAGACTTACTTTACCCTGATCATTTTCTTATTCCAATTGTGTGAACAGTTGAGAAACTCAGAATTAAAGGGATAATGTTTCTATGTTGGTAAGACTTGGCAACAGTGTGTTTTTTAAAAAAGCTGATAATCTGGGTTCAACAGAAGTGTCAGAATGTCAGAGTAAACTGACAAAACATTGTTTAAAGAAACAATATTGCCATTACTAGAGTATGATGCATAAGTCAAGTCAACTTTTCATAAAGATGATTTCAAGAAGGGGAGAAGCTAGGGTAACCAGAATTATACAAGGATGTTCAATTAGTTAAAGTAAAGAGAAACAACTGCTGGTGTTTCTTAACAACAGCCAAAAGTCAGATGAATAAACACTATTTCTAAAGATATGAATTGGGGACAATAATTTTCCAAGGGACATAAGTCCATAGGCGGAAAAATAATGCTGTACAGGTGCTAATTCAAGAAAGGGGGGAATGACCTTCATTATGACTATCGGGTACATGCATTTTCTAGAGTCTTTTCATCCATTCATCTGGTGCTTAGAATGTAAAGAATTGTATAGGTTAATAGTTGTAAAACACCATACGACATAGATGACTTACATTTTCTGTAGAAAGTCCATATTTACTTAGCTAAATTAAAGCACTTGCTCATTAAGCTAGGAAATCTAAAATTACTCAGTTTCAAAACAGCAAATATGAAGTCTCACACAGCATTTTCAATTAGCAGCTTTATTTGAACTTTAAGAAAGCGCAGATTTTCATGGTAAGATCATACTTGTCTCTTAGAGTATTACATTCAAATAGAAGAAGCTCTGTATTCCTGCATTATTAATTTAGACCTGTCTCATCACACAAATAAGATTCTTGACCAAAGGGTGTACCTCACAAATAAAATGTCATCTTCCTATAATTTTTTAGAGTGATCTTTGTTAATCATTCACCAAGATGCAAGTGAACTTGAAGTTTGACAGTGAGCAGTTAATAGCAGAGATGGGAAACAGGCATAGACTACTGAGCACATGCTGTGCGAGCTTCCCCACACAGCTTTGCCTTTGCCCTTTCAAGTCTGATCTACAATAGCCCTCTGCTATTCCAGTCTTGGGTCTCTCATTCTGAAACTGCCAGTTCTGTTGCACTGTGTGGCTCTATGATATGCACAAATGCAGCAGGCCAAGTTCATTTTCACTCATGACACAATTTAGAACAGCAGTTGAGTCTCTTGCAGTGAAAGGCTAGCGCACCAACCTATTATGCTAACTAACTCTCTCCCTCCCTACCAGTATAAACATCTTCAGTGGGTTGCTTATACAGTATGTAATAATGGTTTAACGTGAATCCAGAGGTAGATTTTTCACACATGTTTACTGACCTTTTTGTACTCTATCTTAATAAAAGGGACAGCATTAAGATCAGGAACCATCATGTTTTAAACTGGAAAGCATAAGTCATCTCCTTGAAAATAAACTCATAAAACAAAAAAAAGAGAGATCAACATTTAAACACATCTGATGCATCAGTGCCTTGAAACTTAGATTTTCAGTTTGAGCCAAGTGCTGATAGCCTCGTTCCAAGCGAGCAGAGTGCTGTTGACTCCAGGATGATCATTTGTTTGATGATGATCAGCTTATTTTCCTTGTTAAGTACCTAGGACAGGCTCACACAGAAAACATAGGCGCTAAGATTGGAATTCGTTTTGTATTTCCAGGCAGCTTGAAACCCAGCAGACAATGTAGCTGTTGCTTAACAAACACAGAATTCTACATTGTATGCCAGGTTCATGCCCCAAACCTGGGTAGTCTTCCAGTATTTTGATCATTACACCTCTCCCAATGGCTGGACACACTACCATCTCTGGTGCTCATTCTCCCCATCACATGCTATAGTGAAATGAATGGTAGGATCACAAAGACTGGGTTTGGCTTAAGATCTGAACGTTGGGTTTTAGCAAGCATAAGCAATAATCAAAAACTAAAATTCTAGATTACATTTTTCATTATAGGGAACTATATTTACATTACTAAAAAAATTTAGATACAAGCTATGGGTGTAGATGAGAAAATACACTGAAGCATTCTAGCAGAAATACAAAGAGATGCACTTAATCCACTCCATGCTATAAAGTAAATCCAACAAATATTTCATTCCTTATTAGACATTTATGATTTCCAAACCCCAAACGATATCAAATAACTTAGTAGCACTGTGAAATGTTTTGCATCTAGGAGACATGATGAAGTTTGCATTATCATAAAGAATGCCAAATAATCTGCTACAAAATGCATGGACAGAAGCTACAAGATGTCATCAGAGACCCAGTAGCCAGATGTAGCTGCTGATTGTAAAGACAGAATCTACACTGACTACTGAGCGACTGATAGGCAACTACAAGTTCCAGACTGATTGATGCACAGCATTATTCTGACATGACCTGTAGAAATAAAAAAAAAAAAAATCAGTATAAATAATTCTGTAGCTAAAGTTTCAACCACAAGTAATATTACACATAGGTGTCCCACTTTGCACAGTAAAGATTGAGTATGTCTTGCCAAGATATTTATGTTAAAGAACATTAGTCCCAAGAGAATCATTTAAAAAACACAATTGTTTAAGTTTTTATAACTGATAGATAACACTTTTTTTGTCTTAATTGGCTTTCTGAAACAGCCTGCAGCATTTTAAGTAAACTCCTCTTTAAAAAAAAGCTTAATACTAGAACAAAAGGGTCTTGCAAAACAAAGTACAAGCATAGTGTAACTGAAGGCAAATTATGTTTATCCAACTGGATGCCTTAAAACCCCATATACAATAATACATTTCCTCACTTTGTCTGAAAAGTGAAAATAAACATAACTGCTATGTAATACTGAAAAAGAGGAGTTAGAGAAGGATATGTGGCCTGCAGTGTTTGGCTCACAATAAAAGATTGCAAATAAAGATCCTGCAGTTCACTCTGTAGACCAGGGATGGGCAAATTTTTTGGCCTGAGAGCCACATCTGGGTATGGAAATTGTATGGTGGGCCATGAATGCTCATGAAATTGGGGTTGGGGTGTGGGAGGGGGTGCAGATTTTGGGGTAGGACCAGAAATGAGGGGTTCAGGGTGTGGGAGGCCACAGCATGCACAGAACGGGGCAAGCCCCCGACCCCACTCCCTGGCAGGAGCTTGAAGGCCGGATTAGAACATCTGAAGGACCAGATGCGTCCCCCGGGCCGTAGTTTGCCTACCCCTGCTGTAGAGGTTTATAGGACCCAGCCCAGAGTGGCATTCATACAGTTGCTAGTACCAGTGCAGCCGCACCAGTGCTGGGAAATGGATATACAGCTTTTCTAGTGTTAGACTGCCTCCGAGGTATGAATTCAATGAACGTGGACTGCCAAGAGGAATACCCCACGCCCTTTTACTTTGTCAGCCAGGCTAGCCCACCCTTTGCTACATCAGCTACCCCTTCCCTCTTTACGCAGAGTCTGTGGGGATTCCTTCATGCTCCATCCTCAGGGAGGTTGATTCATTCCCCAGAGAGGGGAAGTGGTGCTGCTGACTCTCCATTCAATTAACTGGCATGGAGGTTGGGTGGAGGAAGCAAGATACAACCCATCCCATAGTGTAGAGCAGAGTTGGCAACCTTTCAGAAGTGCTGTGCCGAGTCTTCATTTATTCACTTTAGGGTTTCGTGTGCCAGTCATACATTTTTAACGTTTTTAGAAGGTCTCTTTCTATAAGTTTTTAAAATATATAACTAAACTATTGTTGTATGTCAAGTAAATAAGGTTTTTAAAATGTTAAAACTAAATTAAAATGCAGAGCCCCCTGGACCGGTGGCCAGGACCCGGGCAGCGTGCCACTGAAAATCAGCTTGCGTGCCACCTTTGGCGCACATGCCATAGGTTTTCTACCCCTGGTGTAGAGGAAGAGGGGTTATTTAACTACAGACATCTCTCTGGATCACTGCTTGTTGCCAGTAGGAGTGTTTCTCTCCTTCTGCTCTGTCAAGTAGGAGCTGGCATGGCTGGATGGTGGAATTCAGTTCTGTTCTACATTTGCCTCACAGGAGACTTTTGTAAATATAGCTGGGCATGAAGCTTAGAGAAAAATGGAGCGTGTTTTTATTTTTATGCTGTCAGTTTAATTATTATTATGTGTTATGGGGTTTCTGCTTCTTTCTTTCATTTACTTTATTTTTAAATAATTCTTAGTGTTTCCAAGAATGTTCAGATAGATACTTCATGATTATTTTTATATAAAGACTACAGAGTGTGAAACAAGCTGATAACTGGGCATCTCCCCTGCCCAAAAATGAGCTTGTAGAGGGGTAGTCACACAGCAGCAGCTTCTGAACACAAAGAAGGTGATCACCTGTTCCCACGATAAAACAGAAGAGGCGTGGAGAAAAGATGGATCATCAGGGTTACCATGAAGACATCAAAAGGTAAGGAGTGAAATCGCAAGGCTTGTGGGAAAAGAGAAGTGTTACCTATAGGAGAGGGAGATTTGTGAACATGGGAGCACTTGATAATGTTAATTTTATAAGGCTTGCCTTCTCTCCTACACGCAAAGCGAGTCTCAAACTTTGCGACCACAGGCCAAGGTTCAGGAGCACAAACATCAAACCTAGGGTCAACTAAGGTTTGAGCCAAATGTTTCGCTTAGCTCTAGAGTCAGGCTTCCTACTACTGCTCAAAAATAAAAAATTAGTCCAATGAAAGAAACTACCAGAGAGTCAATGTGTTATTAAAAGGGTGAAACAATCTTTGTACTGATTAACTACACTAATGGGAAGACAAATTGTTAACCAACACAAAAGGAGACTGTTTGTAAGACAAGGTCAAATAAAAAATTAAGGAAAATATTGCACCTTTATTGTGCAACAAATATGAAAGAAGCTGAGGAGAGGGCTTGTGAGTCACAGCCTAACATATTCATGCCTGTGCCTGCCTGAATCAAGACACATGCTTGGTTAATACCATTTAATGTTCTTAGAGTAGATCAATCAGGGTAAAAGATACTGATGCATACATACTCAAGTACATTTTTCAGTTTGAAGGAGGCCAACAATTCAGTTTTTTTTAAAATCAAAAGCCTGACACCTGCTGTTGAATTGACTGTTTGGAAACAGAGTAAACAGACAGGTTTGTACTTTTTTTTTTTAAGTTTTGGAATGGAAGCAATTCATACGGTAAGCTAGCACTCTATGAAAATGATCTTATTTGAATGGCTCTGATCAGCCCTGGGTCAAAGCACTGGGTACATTGGGGAGAAACCAATCCACTGTAAAGTCTTAGGAAAAAAGAAAATGATCTTTGTTTGCTGCATAAAAAGGATGGTATTCTATACTTATTTAACTGGGACATGTCTGCCTTTCCAGGTGTCAGTTAGTTTGGGAATGCTGGTGAAAGAGAGATGTCATTATAGTTATTTTATTTGCTCCTTTGATGCTCAAATTGTAATTTGTGGCTGGGGTGGTAATTTCTGAATAGAAAGCTTTAAATATTGAGACATTCCACAATGTTAACTATGCTTCTTTCATGACAAAGTCTGATCTTTGTAAGTTCAAAGTTGGTGACTGAATGTCACATCTGAATGGGTTTCTCAAAAAAACCCCAAACCACCAAATGTAGTTGAAAATTTGCAGTAGTGCATTGGCATTGTAAATTAAGGGATATTCCTCTGTGCTTAGAGCCATAATGCCATCTGCACTGTAGTTCAGTGCACATGCCAACATCTTTTCTTTACTTATTCATCTAACAGTCATACTAATGATTGTGTCTTAAGTTATAACTTCACCTAACCAGCGTAGCAGATTGTTTAAATTAGCTATGTACTTACTCTATGTAGAATTATAGCGGTTTAGCTACATATTGCAATATGCTGGCTTGATATGGGGGCGGGGGGGACTCAAAAAAGGCTAATTGTATAGACAGTTTAACACACACACCCCTCCAATACACACATTGTGCAACAGGGTGTAATTATACAGAGGTAAAACCAACATTTGAAATAGGGGCATCTAATTAAAGTGCGTTCTTGTGAACTTGAATTCCTGCTCAGTTACATAATTATATTAGAGCCAGACTATCTCCAGAGCAGGCCATATGTTTGTAGTGATTCCAGCTCTTGCATACCTGAGACCCTGTGACTGTATTGATCAAACACATTCACACCAGCTGATGGTCACTTGACTCATCTCACTATTTAATAAATTGCTCTGTTAAGTGAAGTTTCAGATTGGGCTGAACATATTCAGGGAAATTCCTGTCTAAGGCATTTTTAATTGCTCTGCCAGACCATACTAGTATGAGCAGGCCTAGGGAGGCGTATGGTTGGCACAACCTTCTAAAACAAGTTCCCTAAAGGCAAAACCACTGGCATTCCCATACAGACTCAAACTAGTTTTAATTGCTGATTAATGTAATTTTTTTGGTAGTTACCTTTGAACCTTGCTCATTTTTTAAATAATTCTTGAAGGTTTGGAAATTATATTTTTGAGTCACAATTCCTCAGAGACAGTATCTATGAAGCATTTAATACAAATAGCATGGATACTACTATACAGTCCATTCTTCAGAAGGGATTATCATAAGTGGATATTTTACTTAATTTCTTTCCAGCATTTAAATTCCAGTAAAATATCGTGCCAAACTTTAAGGACCTAAATAAAAGTGGCCTCACCCTCAGAGGTGCTGAGCACCAAACAACCCTCACTTAAGAAAATGGGAGTTGTGTGTGAAAAAGTTTACATCACTTCCACGCAGTTGTTTAAACACGGATTTGTTTAGGGTGCTTGAAGTTAGTTTGAAAATTCTTAATTTATATGATTTTTTCTTATTGACAAAACAAACATTTAACACTGATAAATCCACTTAGTATTTGTAACAACAACATTCTCAGAATGGGATTTTCCAGAGGTGCTGAAGACAATCAGAGCTGCAGGTACTCAACACCCCTGAAAAACAGGTTTTCTGTTTTCAGAATAATTTTATTGGAGTTAATGACCTCAACTGGCAGATCTGTTTTGTAAACATTTTTGGTACCAATTGTAACCCACCACTGACTGGTTAAGTTGTAAAGAGGACCTAATTGAACCCCGTGTTTATAGCACCCTGGATCTACATGAATGAGAACTATCTGCAAGTTAGTGAAATGGTTATCAATTCATATGTATTTAATTGCACTGTGTGACATAACTGACCTGTCAGACGACTGTACTTTCTTTCATTTTCTTTTTGATTTTAGGAATAGAAGGTTATCTACACATCTTTTAAGGTACTAACAGATATATTACTGCGAATAGGGGAATAGCAACAGTTTTTTATCTGCTCATGGGACCTAGAACTGACATTTGGGAATGCAGTTACAATTACAGTGAAGGGAAAGAGAAAAATATTTTTGCATACTTAAAGACAGTTTCTGGTCTAAAGTACAGTACCATAGCTTGTAAAATATACATTATCCTTTCCCCAAACATGCACAATAAAAAGAAACTGGATGAAACTATTTTTAGTAGGCCTTAAGAGAGTTAGTATTTTCACATATTTTAGAATGCAGCCTGGTGCAAACACACTAGATCACCATGTTATTCAAATACCCAGATTCAGTTATTAAGTGGGTTACATGAATGACTAATATATTTGTAGTGTCCACTGAAAATTGTGTTTTTCAGCCAAAATTTTCACAAGTGACTAGTGATTTTGGATGCCTCAATTTTTTGTTGTCCAACTTGAGATGCTTCCAAATCCCTCTATAACCTTGAACAAATCACTTAACTACCAAGCCAAGATTTATTTTTGAAGCAGAATTAATACCTCACAAGAGTGTGAGGAATGTTTGTACAGAATTAAATCCTTTATGAGTCAAAGTTCAACTATGGAGAGATGCTAGGAGGGCTCCTTTGTTTTTATCTCACCCCTCATTTTAGTTGCTTTCTTGATATATCACCTCTTTATCAGCTCAGTGTGAAATTTATGCCAATTTATCAATATGTAATCTAAACCACTACTTAAGAGATAATTTAGTCCCTTGTCAGTTTCCCCAGTGGCAAAATGGGGTAATGATACTTACTTTTGCATTGCTATAGACATCTTAAATCCAATATAATTTTTGGGTTTGTCTATAGTATCATTTCCTTCATTTCATAGTTGGGAAAAAGCAGGTTAAATTACTTGTGGGGCTCCTGTGATCTAGAAAATTAGATATGGAGCTAGTAGTTTGGAGATCTGCATTCTAATCATGATTTTGGCAATGACTTGCCATGACTCTGAGCAAGTGACTTCTGGTCTGTAATGCATATACTGTAATAGTATTACAACAGTTTCTCCATAGATAAGATTGAAACAGTCCTATTATAAGACCAGTTTTGACCACAATCCTAACTTCACCAGAAGGAAACTAATCCACCTGAAATTTTATTTGTGATCTTGAGTAAAATTGTGTGTGAAATTTGCTACACATCTTCCAAAAATGTATTTGGGTTAAAACCGTGTGTTTTTTTAAAGTAAATCTAAGAAAATTCACATGCACCAAGCTTTGTTAACATGGAGTTAAGGATGAATACACACATTTAAAATATAACTTTAAGGAAGACAAATTTTATAAAGATACCCTTAACTTTGTAAACCTTGAAAATCAAAAGTTAAAATGTTCCAAATCCTTCAAAATATGTAAGGATATGGATATGCCCAGGTATGGTTACTTGAAAACTTGAACTTTAACCCATTCAATGTCCCAATATACTGATCTTCAGCTGCCACACAGGTACACTTTAATCCTTCTAGGGAGACATACCTATCTCATAGAACTGGAAGGGACCCTGAAAGGTCATTGAGTCCAGCCCCCTGCCTTCACTAGCAGGACCAAGTACTGATTTTGCCCCTAAGTAGCCCCCTCAAGAATTGAACTCACAACTCTGGGTTTAGCAGGCCAATGCTCAAACCACTGAGCTATCCCTCTTCCCCAAAAAGAGATTTATTTGGAACACTTAGAATATCAGGGTTGGAAGGGACCTCAGGAGGTCATCTAGTCCAACCCCCTGCTCAGAGCAGGACCAATCCGCAGACAGACTTTTGCCCCAGATCCCTAAATGGCCCCACTCCAGGATTGAACTCACAACCCTGGGGTTAGGAGGCCAATGCCCAAACCACTCAGCTATCTCTCCCTCCACCTACTTCCTCTCTCTTTGTTTCCTGATGGCTTAGAGGTCTTTTTTGTATATGGAATTGGGGGTACTAGTGGGGGAAAACCTGTGTGAAGAGGTGGTATCTACCTGTGTCTCTAAGTGTGGTATGGTTCGTGGTCAGTCTTATCTCTTCTGGCAGCAGGTCTCATATTCTTGGTCCAGCTCCTGTGACATTTCTGTCTCCTGTCATCATGACCCTAACTCTATTGATCAACATGATCACTCTCCCAGTGGAATGCAGCTGTTGTGGGAGGTCACAGTTGCTGAGACACAATCTCACGTAAATAGGATCAATTTCTGCACAGGGTTATGAAAGCCTTTATGGACGACTGAAAATTAGCAACATCTTAACTTGCCAGAAGACTCTCTTATTTATGGTGACAACACACTGCTACACCATTCAAATCAAACTGCATCTGTATTTACATCACAAACTTACATGACTAAATTTTTTTTGGACCACGTGCAGTCTAGAGCAGTGGTAGGTCTCAAGCTTCAGCTTCAGTTCTGGGAGGCGGGCTCAGGTTATAGGCCCCCTTTGGGCTTTGGCCCTGCCCCACCCCCAAGGGGGGCAGAGCTTGGGGGGAGCTCAGGCTTCAGTCCCCCCTCCTGGAGCCATGCAGTAATTTTTGTTGTCAGAAGGGGGTCATGGTACAGTGAAGCTTGAGAACCCCTGGGCTAGAGGAATATACTTTGTGAATCAAAAAGGATGCTAGGGATATGTGTCGCAAGCCATTTCCAAAAGGTAAAATGTGTCTCCAAATGAAAGAGTATTGTTAGAAGAATGAAGTCTGTATATTATTGGAGAATATAAAGCCAGATTGTAGTACATGCTTACTACATTATCTGCCATATTATTGTAGCTCTGTTGGTGCCAAGATATTAGTGAGAAAGGGTGGGTGAGGTAATAACTTTTATTGGACCAACTTTTGTTGGTGAAAGAGACAAGCTTTCACAGAGCTTTGTGTAAGCTCGAAAGCTTGTGTCTTTCAGCAACAGAAGCTGATCCAGATCCAATAAACGATATTACCTCATCCACCGTGTCTCTCCAACATACTAGGCTGCAGAGCTTGTAAATTCAGACTATTTTGCAAGTTAGCTATGAAAAATACTGTTGGGTGGAAAAAGGGAGGCTTTCAGTGCTATGGGAGTCATCAATATGGTGGGTTTGAGTGATCTTAGTTTATTTTAAATTTGAGATTCCCCGACTTTCCAGAACATTTTGCTTTCTGTTAAACAGCAATGTTAATTAAAAGGAATCCTGTCCCCTGAAAACTTGATGGTATGTCAATCAATTCCAGCTTAACAAAGTTTGCCATGTGCGGTATGTTTTAAGATGAGACTTGAGGATGTGAAAGAATACAGACAGAGTATTCTAGAGAACATAAGCTACAGAGAAAAAAGCTCACTTGTATGAGACTGTAAAATTTCAGCAGAGACCAATGCTGGAGCAGAGTGCACTAGAGCAAGTCATTGGAGGTTTCAAAAATCCAAGCACTGTTTGGACTGGATTCCAGGTAAGCCAGTGGAGTTGTTTGATTGATAGGGTTATTACTGACATTTTTTTTATAGATGCACCACCTGAAAGCCAAAATCAGGTTGCATCCCTGCTGTGTTAGGCAAACACAAACTACAAACATAAGAAAGGAATGCGGTCAAACTCATTTGGATACATCCCGACAGCTGCATTCTGGTCATGCTAAAATGTGACATGTTCCGATCTGGGAAGATGTCAGAAAGAACTGCAATATAAGTGAGAAGAGATGAAGTCATGGCATAGGATTTCAGCTGAGGTAGAATCAAGGAAGTGACATAAATAGACATTACTACGAGGGGCAGAGGGGTAGTAGTGAGGTTAGAAGCCACCTGGAACATTTGAGGAGAAGAACTCAAGGGCAAAGATGATGCCAAGATTTGACAGTGAAGGTAAATGGTTTGAGATTGACATGGAGGATTTAGCTAAAGGAACTTGAAATGAAGCCACAAATTGGCTATGTCAGAACTTAGTTGTGTGAATACTCTGTAATTAAAGGTGTCAAAAACATGTAAACATTGAATAGTATTGTAAGATTGATGACTACAGCTACAGAAAGAGGGTATTTTTTTTAAAGGGGGAGGGCACATGAGGAAATGGGACAAAAGAATGAACCATTACTTGTAGAAGTGGAGCAACTATTATAAAAGGAACTGGACAGATATAATGGACAAACTATAAGATGGTCTCAGATAGACAGCTCATAGTGGCAAAGGCTGTAGGGAGGAAAATTAGACTGAGACAGAAAACAGTTCTCTAGCCACAGTGAGAACCGCTTTCAGCTCCAGAAAAAGAAAGGAAAAAGAAATAAAAATTGGTCTAGGATACTGTTATTTGAGAAGTAGCTGGAAATGTGTGAAAGTAGCCTTCTTTCAAGTGCGTTGCTGAGAAAGGGAAGACTAGAACTTTGCTGATAGCATCAAAGTCAGTGGCAAATTTATGAAAGGAATGGAGAGAACAGATTTCTAAAAGATTAGAAAATAGAAGAGACAAATGAGGGGAAAAGAAGCCCAAATAATGGTAATGGAAAGAAGTACCTTACTCAAGGGGCTTGATAATTTCAAAGATCAGAAGGCAGTCTGGAGGGAAGATAATCAAATGGGAGGAAATATTGTCCTGGATTACAGCACTCTCAGTTTGAAAGTAAAAAGCAAATTATTCAGACCTGGCAGTGGAAAGGTTGGTAGTGAAGAGACAATGGAATTGATGAAGAAGTGAGGATTATCATACCAGCATGTCTAGAAATGAAGGAAATTAGAATTTGAGATTTCAGTGGTACATGTGAGGGTTTTTAAAAAAATATAATTTGCTTATTGATTTATCTCTTAGAGGGGAAAAGCCTTTGCTATTACAGAGCTGAAATCTTAGATTGATGAGGGTGTCAACAAGATTTAGAGTCTACATTTATATGGTGACCCATGGGTACCTTTATATTATAGGATATCTTAGCCCAGATTACAACTATTCATACGTGCCTACACAGGGAAGGGAACATAAAGGCCATACTGGGTCAGACTAATGGTCCATCTAGCCTAGTATCCCATCTTCTGACAGTGGCTAATGCCAGAAGCTTCAGAGGGAATGAGCAGGACAGGCAATCATTGAGTGATCCATCATCTACGCCTCACTTTTGGCGGTCAGAGGCTAGGGGCAACCAAAGTTTGGGGTTACATCCCTAACCATCTTGGCTAATAGCCATTGATGGACCTATCTGCCATGAACTTCTCTAATTTACATTTTGAACTCTGGTACAGTTTTGGCTTTCATAACATCCCCTGGCAATGAGTTCCACAGGTTAACTGTGCATTGTATGAAGAAATACTTCCTTTTGTTTGCTTTAAACCTGCTGCCTATTAATTTCATTAAGTGGCCCCTGGGTCTTGTGTTATGTGAAGGAGTAAATAACACTTTCTTATTCACTTAGCCTCTAGTTAATGTTTTACCTCACAGCTGATCCAAAGTAATATGTAGTGAGGTGTGCTCACTGCAAGATAATAAAACAAGTGACATACATCAACATATTAAATGTACTCTAATGTAATTTTAAAAATGGAACATTGCAACAACACTGCAACACTCCTGTGGAAATACAGGATGAAGAGTTCTACAGCATGACGCACCCTCAACACTGAAAAGCTAAAAATGTTCAAAGTAGCAATTGGATTGGCTAAACAGCCATCGGAGCTCCCAAAGTTTGCCCAATTGAGGGGGATCACTTTAGAAACTAGCTAGGTGCTCAAGGGACACAACTTCTTGGTGCAGAGACGACTGAACCATCTTCATTTTTAACAGAAGTGTAGCCTGCAGAGAGATTACAAGCTACTCAAATGGAGAAATCATCATAATATGTTGGGGCTTATAATTTCCAAAGGCTGCCTCTTCTGATTTAAAGATCAGTATGGCTGTGGGCTACTCTTTGGCCAATGCCGCTTTATAATGTAGTGCCATATTCACTACCCACTGACTAGTTAAGCAGTAACCCTCATTACAAAACACTAGGTGACTTCAATGAAGGTGCACAGAGTTCTAACTCAGGGTCAAAATCTCTGCCTTAAAACCTCAGTCAAACGGTTGTAAGCTTTATTCATAGTACATGGTGAGTCAGATTACCGCAAGAACAACTCCTCCCAAAACGTCACCATTTTATGTCACCCCGGGCGGGGGAGGATGGCAATTTTATCAATGAGAAAAACATGAGAGCTAAACTTTTGGGAAAAAGTGCTTGAGCTAAATATGCAGGATGGCCACACGAGGAAAGAACGTGCTGAATGTTGGAACTTTGTCAAAATGGTTTTTAAAAGCACAAAAACCAATGAAAGCCCATGGAAGAGAACAAAATTAAGTTGATGGCCTGGGGGTGTGCCTTTCTACTGGAACCCCCCCCCAAACACACACACTCATTTGCAATAAGGGCAAGGAAGAAAATTGCACTCCTGAAGATAAAGATTGCCTCCATCGTCAGTAATTGAAAAACACCTTCTGTTACTTTTTCTTAGAAATGCAATTACAGTACTGAGGGATATATTTGTGTATATAGTCAAACATTATTATCACTAACCTTTGTGTTAAAAATAGATCAAAAATATAACAAAATATTCAACAGACAAAATAACAAATGAAGTAATAAAAAATGAAACCATATAATGCCCCCCTAAAGAATGTAAGTCACATTGGACACAAATATAATGGAAATGCCCGTCAGATCTACTAGCATGTTTAATTAAGACAGAACCCCAAATTAGATTTATATATCACAGTCCAGGAAAATGTGAAAAGATTGTTGAATCTGACTATATACAATTCAACCCTCATATAGTATGCTTTCATTGTTGCTACTAGATATATGAGAAGAGAAAGGGTTTTAACCTTGCTAATAAGTACTTTGAGGGCACTTTATTAAAAGTACTGTTGGGCAATACAAATTCAACATAATCAGTGCTTTAACTGCCTTTCTGGAAGCAAGTTCTTTGGTTCATTATCCATAGATGCGTACTTAAAACGTAGCCGAGTCTAACTTCTTGCTGTATCGTCAACAGTTACTGTAACTTCTGAATTGACAACCTCAGAGTTTCAGTCCCATTCAGTCTTTCTTTCCTAAAGATATACCTAGGTGTGCAAACCAGATACATAGTGAGCACAAAGTCTGGGAGCCTGGAAGTCTTGAATCCTAATCCTGGCTCTTCCAGTGACTCACTCTGTGGGCTTGGGCAAGTCACTTAACTTTCTGTCCCCACCCATAAAATGAGAACTCAGGCCTGGTCTACACTAGGACTTTAATTCGAATTTAGCAGCGTTAATTCGAATTAACCGTGCATCCGTCCACACCAGGAAGCCATTTAATTCGACATAGAGGGCTCTTTAGTTCGAATTCTGTACTCCTCCCCGACGAGGGGAGTAGCACTAAATTCGACATGGCTATGTCGAATTAGGCTAGGTGTGGATGCAAATCGAACTTAGTAGCTCCGGGAGCTATCCCACAGTGCACCACTCTGTTGACGCTCTGGACAGCAGTCCGAGCTTGGATGTTCTGACCAGCCACACAGGAAAAGCCCTGGGAAAATTTGAATTCCTTTTCCTGTCCGGACAGTTTGAATCTCATTTTGTGGTTGGACATCGGGGCGAGCTCAGCAGCACCGGCAGCAATGCAGAGCTCTCCAGCAGAGGAGTTCATGTAATCTCTGAATAGAAAGAGGGACCCAGCATAGACTGACCGGGAAGTCTTGGATCTGATTGGTGTGTGGGGCGAGGAGTCTGTGCTTTCGGAGCTGCGCTCCAAAAAACAGAATGCAAAGTCCTACGAGAAGGTCTCCAAAGCCATGAGAGACAGAGGATACAGGCGGGATGCAATGCAGCGCTGCGTGAAAATCAAGGACCCCAGACAAGGCTACCAAAAAATCAAAGCGGCAAACGGACGCTACGAGCCTGCCACCACTGCCCCACCAGTGACCGTGGACTCTGACGATGGGACAGTGTCGACGGCCAGTTCCTCGGCGATGTTCGCGGACGGGGAAGATGAGGAAGGGTTTGTGGAGGACGAGGCAGGCGACAGCGCTTACAACGCTGGTTTCCCCGACAGCCAGGATCTCTTCATCACCCTCACGGAGATCCCCTACCAACCCTCCCCGGCCGTTAACCCGGACCCTGAATCAGGGGAAGGAGCAGTCAGTAAGTGCTTTAAACATGTAAACTTTTATTCTTAATATTACAGGAATCTGAAGTATGTGAAAAGGAGGTCTCTATATATATGGGGATAGAACAGAAATCATCCTGGGAGATCTCCACGAAGCTCTCCAGGAGGGAATCGAAAAGCCTCCACAGGAGGTTTCTGGGGAGAGCTGCCTTACTGGGTGCTCCGTGGTAGCACACCTTTCCGCCCCAGGCTTTCATGAGGTACTCAGGGAGCATTGCCTCCCCAAGCACGGCTGCATAGGCCCCTGGTTTGTGCTGGCTTTCACACAGCATGCGCTCTCTATCTCTTTCAGTGACCGTCCTCAGGGTGATCTCACTCGGAGACTCCTGCATCTAATTAGGGGAATTACTGTAATGTTACGCCTGGTCCAAAGTATTTTTAAAAAATCTCCAGACAGACGGCGTAGCAGAGACTCAGCACGCTGCTGCGTGACAAGCGTAACGGAAAGCCAAAGAATCAAATGGACGTTCATGGAGGGAGGGGGGACTGAGGACGCAAGGTATCCCACAGTTCCTGCTGTCTCCGAAAAGCATTTGCATTCTTGGCTGAGCTCCAAATGCTTCTAGGGTCAAACACAGTGTCCGCGGTGGGTCAGGGCATAGCTTGGCAATTTACGCACCCCCCACCCCCACAAGTGAAAGGGAAAACAATCCTCTGTTGACTCTTTTACATGTCACCCTATCTTTACTGAATGCTGCAGATAGATGCGATGCTGCAGCACTCAACACCAATATCCTTGCTCCCCCCCCCCCCCGCCATGGGTGGCTGACGGTACAATATGACTGATATCCATCGTCATCATCAGCCTATTGGCACATGGGACAGTGCAAAAGGACTGGTAACCATGCAGACTAGCATCAGTGAGGTCGATCAAGGGCGCCTGCTCCTAATTTTTCCTGGTAGATGGTGCAGTATGGCTGGTAACCGTCCTCATCATAGCAACAGGGGGCTGAGCTCCATCAGCCCCCACCCTTCATGTGTAAAGAAAAGATTCAATTGCCCCTGGACTAGCAGAGGGATGCTGGGCTCCTCTCCTCCACACTCCTTAATGTCCTGTCTGGACTATCATAGCAGCTGGAGGCTGCCTTCCACTCATTTCTCACTAACAAGTCACTGTGTCTTATTCCTGCATTCTTTATTACTTCATCACACAAGTGGGGGGACAATGCTATGGTAGCCCAGGAAGGCTGGGGGAAGAATAGGTGGGGTTGTTGCAGGAGCACCCCCTGTGAATAGCATACAGCTCATAATTTCTGCAGGATCTGACACAGAGCAGCTGTGCTCTCTGGTTCTATGATACAGTGGTTCTCTAGTATACTTGCCCATATTCTAGGCAGGACTGATTCTATTTTTAGATACCAAAAAGGAGGGATTGACTCAGGGAGTCATTCCCAATTTTGGCTTTTGCGCCCCTGGCTGATCTCAGCCAGGGGCACTTATGACAGCAGCAAATGGTGCAGTGCAAAAGGACTGGTAACCATGATCATCTTATTACCAATTTATGGTATGGTAGATGGTACAGTATGGCTGGTAACCATCTCTGCTGTCATGCAAAAGCAAAAGCATGCTGCTGTGTAGCGCTGCTGGACCGCCTCTGTCAGCGGCATCTAGTACACATACGGTGACAGGCACAAAAGGCAAAACAGGCTCCATGGTTGCCACGCTGTGGCGTCTGCCAGGGCAATCCAGGGAAAACGGGCTCGAAATGATTGTCTGCCGTTGCTTTCCCGGAGGAAGGGATGACTGACGACATTTACCCAGAACCACCCGCGAAAATGGTTTTTGCCCCCATCAGGCACTGGGATCTCAACCCAGAATTCACAGAGACAGACTAGACTGTGTTCATTGTTCGGAAAAATGTATCTTTGCAAGGAATTCACTCCCTTTTTCCCATCACACAGCTTCGACTGTCTCCAGACCTGCCACAGCATCCCCCTCACAGAGGCTGGCAAAGATTAGGCGGTGAAAGAAAAGGACACGGGACGAGATGATCGCTGACGTTATGGGGTGCTCCCGAGCTGAGGCGGACCAGCAGAGCCAGTGGAGGGAGACCCTCTCTCTGTACCAGCGCTCACACAGCGAACAGGAGGAGAGGTGGCGTGAAGAAGACAAACAGGCGACTCAAACGCTGCTTGGACTAATGAGGGAGCAAACGGACACGCTCCGGCGCCTTGTGGATGTTCTGCAGGACCTCAGCCAGGAGGACAGAGCCCCCCCGCAGTGTATCTGCAACCGCCCTCCCCCGCCACAAAGTCCCATACCTCCCGTCACCCAGAGTAACCAGAAGGAGTGGCGCCAGGGGCCGTGAAAACTGTCACTGCACCCCAGCAGAGTGCTCAAGTACCCAAAAGCTCTCATACCCTAAGTTTTGAGAATTCCTTCCCTTCCTGACTCACCCAAGCCCCAATCCCAGTTTCATCCCCTGACTGTCTGGTTAATTATTAAAAATACTTTGCTGTTAATTGCTGTTTCCATCATGCTTTTTTACACAACACTGTGTTTGAAGGGATGGGTGGGAAAGGGGGTAGGGTATTGCATAGGACAGTCACCTTTAGCAGGGTACAGACACGGGGGCAGGATCAGCAGCAGGTCACACACACACACACTGCAGTCAGTAGGCACCCTGGTCGGTATGGGACGTGGTTTGCAGGTTCTGTGTGGGTGGGGAGGGGTACGTGACTTTGTAGCAGGGGAGGGGGGTTACAGATCTCATGCAACGGTCCCTGTCCTGGACCACAGAGCCACGCAGCAGAGGAATCTGTATCCGTCCTCCCCCGCCACAAGGCCACATAGCCCCCGCACACAGAGTCCCAAAAAAGGAGGGATGGCAGGCTCCGTTGAAACAACCAGTCCAGCACTGCAGAGCGCTCTGGGAGCAGGAGCCTGTCATTCCTCGAGTTTAAAGGCGGTCTTTACATCACCGCACACCCTACCCAGCCCAGTCTGCGTCCCAGTTTCAACCCTTTAATGCAAAGTCATCAATAAAGAAACCTTTGTAAAGTTACCGTGGAAGATGTATTTTATTTTTAAACGTGTGTTGGAAGTGGGGGAAACGGGGTGGACGGGGTATGTAACTGCAGATGCTAGTCAACAGTAACTTGGTAAAGAAACAGGGGCAGGTTCAGCTTCTCTGTAAAGAAACTGAACAGTCACAGGTCACGCTGCTCGCTGCTACTTGAAGAGTTCCTTGTCGCTGTGCAAGGCGCCTACATAGGGCTTCACGAGCCAGGGCATTAGTGGGTAGGCTGGGTCCCCGAGGATCACTATAGGCATCTGCACATCCCCAAGAGTTATTTTGTGGTCCGGGAAGAAACTACCTTCCTGCAGGCGTCTAAACAGACCAGAGTTCCTGAGAACACGCGTGTCATGAACTTTGCCTGGCCACCCAACGTTGATGCTGGTAAAACGTCCCCCATGGTCCACCAGTGCTCGCAGCACCATTGAAAAGTAGCCCTATTTCTCAGCAGCTGACTGTGGAAGAGGTGGACGATAAGGTGCGAGGAATTGACAACGGCCATAACTGCAGCGGGCTCCGTGCTCGCAGTGCTGTGGCGTCCGCGCTGTCACTGAGCGGAAAAGTGCACAAACAGATTGCCCGCAGGCGCTTTCGGGGAGGGAGGGAGGGCGTGATTGACGGTTCAATGATGACAGTTACCCAAAACCACCCTCAACACATTTTTCCCTCAGCATGCATTAGGGGGAAATCCCAGAATTCCAATGGGCAGCGGGGAGTGCGGGAACTGTGGGATAGCTTCCCACAGTGCACCGCTTCCAAAGTCGACGCTGGCCCCGTTACTGTGGACTCACACAGTCCAATTAGTGTATTTAGTGTGGATACACAAATTCGACTTCATAAGGTCGATTCCACAAATTCGACTTAAGTTGATTCGAAATAGTCTTGTAGTGTAGACATACCCTCACAGAAGTGTTGTTGAGGATTAATTAATGTTTGTACAATGCTTTGAACGCATAAAGCTCTACTGAAAAAGCAAGCCTGTCGTTGGTCTTCAAACTACTGTAGCCTTAATAACGCAAACAAAGAAACTGGACATTCAATCAAAGGAAAAATTGTTCTTTACTAGTGCACTGTTGCACAGTTTTTATATTAAGCCATAAGAAGTCTTTTCTTTAGTTCTCATAAGAAAAAGTTTGTTGTTCAAAGTAGCAGAATATTACAATTGGATATTACCCCTTCTGAATTTGTCTGGCAAGTTTAATGTATTGCCATTGTTTAATACTGTAAATTGTTGCATAGTAAACTTAATACCGGCATGCTGTATTATTCAGCAGCATTGATGGGAAAAATGTAAATAAAAAAAACCATGTTAGTTTCTGCATATGGTCTGAAATACTATCTCAGTAGGGACTAGGGTGACCAGATGTCCTGATTTTATAGGGACAGTCCCGATATTAGGGGCTTAGTCTTATGTAGGCGCCTATTACCCCCCAATCCCTGTCCTGATTTTTCACACTTGCTTTCTGGTCACTGTAGTAGGGACAGAGTTCCAGAGATAGTCTAGATGATATCAGGAGTCAGTGAGATTACCTGAAGTCTAGCACTCTGTACAGGTTTTACTCATTTTTCCTGGGGAAATCTCAATTAATAGCCTTATTTTTTATTTGGAGACATTTATTATGTATACTTCAGTAGAGCCTAGGAGCCCATCATAGACCAGAACCCCACTGTGCTAAAACCCAGACCGCCCTGACCTGGACAGTTTACAAACTTCTGTATAGCTACTCCTGCAATTTCCTTCTGTACAAAAAAAGAGAAAGAAAAAGCCCTACAAAGATAGCAACATTTTTCTAAGCAGCAACCACTTTTTAAAAATTAGAGTGAGATCAACCTGTGATGTTCAGGTACAGCAGGTTTCACATTTTGTATTTTCTGCAGGAGGCTTTTTTCTTTCCTTTATGCTGCCTTCTGAAAGAGCTGACAAAGTAATGCAGTGCCTCTCAGAATTACATTAATGTTTCAGGCCTAGTCCTGGATGAGATAGCTAGAATTGGACTTTCACTCCAACAGGACAGGACAATTAAAAATTGTTGGTATCAGTACCAATGACAGACATTTCACCATTATTTGCTATTAATTACAGAAGCTAAACTAGTCCAATAAATCATTGCAACAATTTTCTACCTGGAGATTCAAGCGTTAGCTTTCCAATACAAGCACATGGCAGCCAAAGCAGCTTCCTGCCATTTGATGTAAGAATTTTCTTCTGCACAAAATATCTGTCTCCATTTACAAGGTTGAAAAGTTATATATTTGTACAGTTACAGTTTGCTTTACCATTTAATTAAAGCATGTTAATTAGGATCTGTACTGGGACCTGTGCTGTTCAGCATATTCATAAATGATCTGGAAAAAGGGGTAAACAGTGAGGTGGTAAAGTTTGCAGATGATACAAAATTACTCAAGATAGTCAGCTTTGGACTTAACTATGAAGTGTTACAAAGGGATCTCACTAAACTGGCTGATGGGGCAACATGATGGCAGATGAAATTCAATGTTGACAAATGCAAAGTAATGCACTTTGGAAAACATAATACCAACTATATATACAAAATGATGGGATCTAAATTACCTGTTATCACTCAAGAAAGATCTTTATGGATAGTTCTTTGGTAACATCTTAATGTGCAGAGGCAGTCAAAAAAAGCGAACAATGTTAGGAAAGGGAGAGATAGTAAGACAAAAATATCATAATGCCACTATAAAAATCTATTGTGTTCCCACACCTAGAATACTGCATGCAGTTGTGGTTGCCCAGCTCAAAAAAAAAAAGTGTCAAGGGATATGGAACAGCTTCCATTTGAAGAGAGATTACAATGACTGTTCTTCTTAGAAAAGAGACGACCAACGGGGGATATGAGAGAAGTCTATAAAATCATGAGTGGTGTGGACAAAGTGAATAAGGAAGTGTTATTTACCCCTTCACATAACAAAAGAGCCAAGGGCCACCAAATAAAATTAATAGGCAGTAGGTTTAAAACAACCATCAGAAAGTACTTCTTAACACAACACACAGCCTGCGGAACTTGTTGTCAGGGGCTGTTGTGAAAGCCAAAAGTATAACTGGGCTCAAAAAAAGAATTAGATAAGTTCATGGAGGATAGATCCACCAATGACTATTAGCCAAGATGGTCAGGTGGACAACTCCATGCTCTGGGTGTTACTAAACCTCTGACTGTTGAGCATATAATGTAGTACTTTTCTGGAGGCGTTTATATCATGCTCATTTCTGTGGTGTTCCTAAACCTTTGACCAGATGACAGGAGATTGATCACTCAATAATAAATTGCCCTGTTCTGTTCAATAATAAATAGTGGATCACTCGTAATAAACTGCCACTGTTGGAAGACTGGATACTGGTGGCCCAGTATGGCCATTCTTGTATTCTTCTATAAGCTCTTTAGATCAAGGAGCATATTTTTTGTTATGCTTGTACAGTTCCTAGTACTACTCGGCCCTGGTCCATGAGTAGAACTTCTAAATGCTACTGCAATACAAACAACAACAAGTCAAGATAGTGATGAAATGTTGAACATACAATGCAGTACTTCTCTATAGGTATTTATATCATGCTCGTTTCTGTGGTCCCTGCGTGCATAAGGCAGAATATTTAGCAACCCACCTCTAATACGGGTATTTTGTAAGAAAATCAGGGAAAGAATGTTAAAATATATTTTAGGTTTTTAAAAATAATCTTTGCTTACTACACATCTACCCTGCTATAACGCAGCCCGATAGAAGGCGGGTTCGCATACAACATGTTAAAGCTCTGACACACTGCTCTGAGCAGCGTGTTAAGGGGGCCGGGCCGGGCCAGGCCAGGCCAGGGCTGAGGGGTTCGATAAGAGGCAGAGGGTCTTGGGGGCGGTCAGGGGCTCCCGCCGCACAGGGTCTGGGGGACAGGAGCTGTGGGACGGCACTTTTCGGGGGCCCTGCAGTCCCAGAGTGGCCCAGGGGATTAGGGAGGGGCTGGGAGCAGCCCGCTCCGCTTCCCTCGCCCCGGCCCCAGCCGTGTCGCTTGGGGGAGTGGGTTTGGGGGAAGGGATCCCCCCCGCACTCACCAGCAGCGGCGGAAGCGGAGCAGCCCGGCCCCAGCCTGCTCCACTCTGCCAGCTCCCAGCCGCAGTGCTCCGCTTCCTGCCACAGGTAAGTACGGGGGGCATCCTTTCCCCAACCTCCCCGCACTCACTGCAGTGGGAAGCAGAGCGCCGCGGCTTGGAGATGGCAGAGTCGAGTGGACTGGGGCCGCGTCGCTCCGCTTCCCGCTGCCGGTGAGTGGGGAGGCCATCCTTTCCCCAACCTCCCCGCACTCACCGGCGGTGGGAAGCGGAGCAGCCCAGTCCCAGCTAGCTCCACTCCGCCAGCTCCCAGCCGTGCGCTCCACTTCCTGCCACAGGTGAGTACAGGGTAGGCGTCCTTTCCCCAACCTACCTGCACTCACCTGTGGCGGGAAGCAGAGTGCCACGGCTGGGAGCTGGCAGGGTGGAGTGGACTGGGGCCGGGCTGCTCCGCTTCCCGCCGCTGCCGGTGAGTGCCTGTCAGGGGGCGGGGAGGGGTGGATAGGGGTCGGAGCAGTCAGTGGGCAGGGAGGTTGGGTGGGGGGGGCAAAGCAAGTTTGATATAACATAGTCTCACCTATAACGCGGTGAGATTTTTTGTCTCCTGAGGACGGCGTTATATCGAGGTAGAGGTGTATTTAGAATGACTTCTTTGGAATATGACTATTGAATTTCTGGGAGGAGATGCAATCTGTTGCAATTCACAATTAAAAGCTGCTTTGTTGTAAAGACCCTGAGTTTTAGAGTGATTTTTTTGGACAGTGACATTTTAATCTAAAATATTTAGTCAAAACTATACAAATACTAAGTGTGGAACTGATGAGCAGGTTTCAAATTTGTACGTAGTTCAGCAAGTAGTTCCAATGAAAACTAAAAATCTGTCAAAAGTAACATCATAGCATTAACAGCTTTTAATATTATTTCAAACAAACATATAAATATTCCACAAATGCTTTTAAAACAAAGTTTTTTGCGTGGATATGCAGCTGATGAAAAGCATTGTTCTTCTTATTCATTCCCACCCCAAATTGGTGTTTTTGAAAGAGATAATGCTATGTATTTGATACCTATCTTGAAAGGTACAATCTAGATCAGGTATTAAGAATTATTTCTATATAAAATCTGCAGGGTGTGACAAAGGGTGAGGGCCACAAGTGAATATTCCCATCAAATGCATCCCCACTTCTGTTACTGGAGGGATAGAAGTTCAAAGTTCACATTCACAGTTGATGTGGGTTTCCTTTGAGATGCCTGGAAAATGACTACGTTGACCACATCCACATTCTAAATTTTTTCTTGAGAACTCTTAATGAAGCTTCAGCCAAAAGAACAGGAACTGACTCATTTTGCTGTGCCCCATTCACTGCATAATCAGTCTGGAGAGTACAGCCCAGGATATGGGGCAGGAATATAAGGCAGCCAAAATGCATTTATACTGATCAACTGTCCAATCAAGTACACAAAGATACTCTATGCACAGGCAGGTTACAACGTTGCTATATTGATGCAGAATGTATGTGACCATGTGAACATACAACTCCCTCCCCACAGTGAGCATCTCTTATACAATACATGGAGGGTGGAGGAGAGTATAATCACCTCTTTCTTTTATTATTGTATTTGCACATCAGAGCAGCAATTGAATACATGGACTGAGGATACCACAAACCCAGTGATAAGGAGAAATTAGCTTTTTTGCCTACGTAGCTATGCCTAACATGAAAAAAAAAAGTATACACAGTGAAGTTCACTTAACTGGCATGCTGTGAATGAAATCTACTATTTCAACAGTTGCTCAGATTATCAGACAGACTCCTAGGAATATATTATGCTGCAAGGTACACTTTCATTTCCTGGATTGTTTTAAAACTAAGTATTTAACAAATCACATCCCTGTTAAGATGACTCATTTAGCAGTTATAATGGAGCAAGGAAATACCATGCAGTGAACAAATCTCCATACAATGGAGAACGTATACTACCACATATCAATTCACATCTTTTATAGACTTGCAGAAAACAGGCATCCCATTTAAAATTTACTTTCCACAAAATAGGTGTGCCATTAATCCATTGTTTAAGCCACTAAAGAGCACTGAATCATTTCCCTGGAAAGCATCACAATGGAGAGGGTGTGTTGTTCTTAATCATGGTGTCTGTTGCCTACTTTCTAGAAGAAACCATGTAAATTATAGGAATCTGTACTTGAATACTCTAAAAACATAAAAGGCATATTCCTGTTTTAAACACCAATAAAACTCCAGAGGATTGAACATATGCCATAGGAAGGATCCAAAAGCAATTATATGATGCAAATAATACCAGGTTCAAGGAGAGAAACTAATTTTTTAAGAGAACTCATGCCACCCAAATATTCACCAGCCTCTCTTTCCTCTTGAGTCTAATCTGAATTAAGAATATGTACATCTTTAAAAATATCTCTGGCATAACAGAAATATAAAATCTTGATGATTTTGGTCCTCCGGCCTTTTTCAAAAGGAACTGTTAAGGTTTTTGACCAGATTTGTTTAAAATATTTATTCACTTTATGAACATTTATCTGGTTTTCCCACCTGACCTTCTCGCCTGATAGTCTGGTCCGCAATGGGTACTTTTTAGTTGATGTGTATGCTCATGCTGTAGAATCAGATGCTGATCTTGTACCTAAGGATTGCATATCCTTAATTTGGATGGATCTGTTGCACTCCAGACTGAAATGTTTAACAAGTGACAAAAGACCAAAAAGTAGTTGAAAGTACACAACTCAAAGTGGTCGCAATTAATGCAATAAATCATATTACAATTGTTAAGGTAGCTTTAACATAGTTCAACTTATTAAAGACCTTCATTTGTATTTACACTAAAAAGGAGCAAAATTGTTTGTTCATCCAGTTATGGGTTTCTCATCTAAGATGTCTTTTTCCTTTGCACTTAAGTTTTTCAGTATAGTGCTCTGTAAAACACCCAGGCCATTCATTATATGCAAGCTCTTTTTCAAAGGAATCTCTGACATAAGTAGCTCCCCAAATGACTTATTACTAACAAGACAGTGTCAAGAGAGAACAATGGTCATAAAGAGTTTTCTTTTGTGGCAAGAGAAATACAAAGGGGCCATTTTGGCTCTCTTACCATCAAGGTAACTTCCAGAGTAGTTTTATTGGTATTAGTAATGTAACCAGGGTAAGGAGAAACCTCACCTTTCACATTTAAAAGCTGAACTGCTTTCTTCTCTCTTCAACCCCTCCACAAAAAAAAAAAAAAAAAAAAAAAGTTAGAAGGGTCCAGTAAAAGGCCCCCATGCCTTTGGGCTTGATGTTGACATCAGTACACACAATTTCCATTGACTAAAGTTGTGTAGAGATTAAAGGCGGAACTGGGCACAAAGGCTCACTTCTGCCCTGTTGTGCACAACAGTCATTTGTGAGAAAACAGTTCAATTTCAGCATACGAAGGCCAGACTTCCTCTTGCCCAGGTTACAGTAGTAACAGCAACAAAACCACTGCCTTGTACAAGACCTGCAGCATTCTGTGAGTTGCAGTTTCTAAACTGTAAAAAAGACTGGTAACAGTGTAGTTTAACTGGTCTGACAATAACTAACTACAGTAACTCCTTACTTAACCTCGTCCTAGTTAATATTGTTTCATTGTTACGTTGCTGATCTATTAGAGAACATGCTCATTTAAAGTTGCGCAATGCTCCCTTATAACATTGTTTGGCAGCCGCCTGCTTTGTCCACTACTTGCAGGAGGAGCAGCCCATTGGAGCTAACTGGGTCGGGGCTTGGAAGCAGGGTGGACCAGCAGCCTCCCTGAGTTTCCTGTGCGGCAGTCACCTAGCAGGCTATCAATTGCCAGGCAGTTCAGGTGTCCCTCCCCACACTGCCATGTGGTGTTCCTGCCCTCTGCCTTGGAGCTGCTCCCAGGAGCCTCCTGCTTGTTGTGCAGGGAGTGTGGGGGAAGAAAGGTGCTGATGTCAGGGTGTCCCCTTCCCCCCTGCTCCTGTACCCCAGCTCCACAGAGCAGGGGCAGGACATGACAGGGCTCAGGACGGAGGGAGATTGCTGGCAGCAGCTGCTGTCTCAGCTTGCTGATCTACTTAAAAAGGCAGTGTACTTAGAGTAGAGTCAGTGTACCTAAAGGGGCAATGCGCGTCTCTCTCTCTCTCTCTCACACACACACACACACACACACACACACACAAGGTGTGTGTCGCTGTCTCTCTTTCACACACACCCCCACCACCACCACTTTGAAAAGTGGAGGGAGTGGTGCACTCCAGTGGGATAGCATGGGTTCATCATCTCGTTCAGTTTCCACAGGGAATGTTTGCAGCCACTGCCATGCTGTGTCTCCTCCCTCCATTTGTGCTGCCTATCCAGCAAAAAACTTTGTTTTAAAAGCATTTGTGTTAAACCTTCAGGGCTCAGCGGAGTGCTAGTGCTAGTTCGTGTGTGTGTGTGTTAGTTATCTGGAGAAAATATTTCCCTGGAACCTAACCTCCCCCTTTTTACATTTATACTTATGGGGAAATTGGATTTGCTTAACATTGTTTTACTTAAAGTAGCATTTTTCAGGAACATAATGACAAAGTTACATGAGGAGTTACTGTACATTTGCTGAGCAACTTTAAAAATGCTATCTAGCAGAATTCTCCCCATTTTGAAGATGGGGAAAATGAATCACAGAGGTTCTATTTTAAATATTTCTAAGTCAGAATCTAAGTGCTGATAACTAAATACAGTAATACAATCATCCAGCATAATCTACCTAAAATAAATTAGTGATCTTGATTTAATCAGTAGAGGGTTCGATGTGAGAGGCCATTTCGTTCCCTTTTGAAAATCCTAACCTTAAATAGTGAAGCGAGGTAGACACCCAACTGCCCTTAAAGGTCAATGGGAATTCAGTGCCCCATTCCCTTAAAAATCCCACCCTAGTGTCCAACAAGAGATTTATCCCCAATACTACAACAGGTCAGTGGCAGAGTGGGAACAGAACCCAGATCACCTGACTTCCAGTTCCCTGTTCAAGCCACAAGACACGCTCGCCTGTTGAGACTTACCAACAATTAGCTTGATGTGCTAATGAGACTGCACCTCAGCTAGGCATTGGAAGTTCTACCCGGCACCTACTAAGTAAAAGACTAAACCTACTGTTACCTATTCTTAAGCACCCAAAAAGTGTCTTAGGCACTTAATAGAAAACCTCTCTAGACAGAGATAGATTTATAATCAAAGGTAGAAGCCCCACAAGTGAGATTCTTGATAAGACAGTTCAACATCTCCACACTCCACAGCACCCCTTTCTTCTAGGAAGTGGAAGGTTGTTAGGATTTTTACCAGGGGACCCCAGCTCTCATATAAACTTCCTATTAGTAGATGTGATTAATTTAAAGCTACATTTCCTATAGCTGTTTGAAGATCTAAGGAGAGTTGCCTTTTTAACTCCCAACAGCCTCTTGTGAGGAAGGTGGATCTTTGCTACACTATCCCCTTCCCTGGACAAATTATTCTGGTGGACTTTCCCCTTATCAACAATTTCAGCTCAGCTTCAGCAGCATGTTATTATTGGTAGTTGAAGTGCCTATTAGTTAATATTGGTAAGCACTCGAAGTGCCAATAGTCTTCAGCAGAATATACTGTTTGGTTTGTCTCAGGTCCACATCATTTTACTGACCAGAACAGAAAATGGTAATGTTTCACTCAAGTAACTCTAGCATGGTTAACTTCAAATATAATTTTAAAATAAATATTGAAAATATAAGTACACCTCTACCTCGATATAACGCGACCCGCTATAACAGGAATTAGGATATAACACGGTAAAGCAGAGCTCCCCGGGGGGGGGGGGGAGGGGGGGCTGCGCACTCCGGTGGATCAAAGCAAGTTCAATATAATGCGGTTTCACCTATAACATGGTAAAAATGTTTGGCTCCCGAGGACAGCACTATATTGAGGAAGAGGTGTATGTGTACATCCAGTTTCTAAAACAATGAATAATGGTCCTGGAAATCTTGCCTTTATTATCAATATTTATGTGGATTAAATCTACAGCCAATTATTTTATCATATGACTTGTAGCATTCAGATAAAACTGAAACAAGAGCAACAAGTTTCAAGAGCTGAACAACATTATTTGATGATGTATGTACAGTTCAGCCTATGAAAAGTCTACTGGTTTTATCGGTTCTTCAGCTAACTAAACTTAGTGAGTTTGGATTTGCAAGAGCTCGGTTCACCGTTCCCTTTAGCTTGTACATTTTGGACTCACCTGAAACTCTAAAGGAAGTGAAACATATTCCTACAAGGCCAAACTGTCTGCCTTCTATCCTAGTCCCTCAGTTCCTTATGTAGTTACTGAGGGGACTGAGTTGGCTAGGTATTCCACTTCTCCTAAGGTTACTCCTGAGGAAATTCTGCACCCAAATAAATAAATTTCTACACACAATATTTTAAAATTCTGTAAAGTTCTGCATATTTTATTTATCAATAAATACATGTGGAGGCTGCAGCATGGCAGTGGGGAGCACAGGCCACTGGCTACAAGGAGGGAGGAGATCACCCTGCAGCCCCCACACTGGACATGGTGGTGAAGCTGTGCCAGGCCTGCCCCACCCCAGAAACACCCCAAGGCGCTGCACCTCTGCCCCAGACACACCAATATAGGCAGCAAGAGGGATGGATTCTTGCACTTATGCCCAGCCATGGCCCCCCGATCCAGGTGTGGGCCAGGCAGGCTCAGCCTGGCAGAATCCAAGTGTGGAGGGATCCAGATGTGGAGTGAGAGGGTTCTGTGTGGGGCAGTCTGGGTGTGGGTGGCTCAGTGTGGGTCCAGGTGTGTGTGTGTGTGGGGGGGTGAGGACTCTAGGTGCACAGGGGCTTGTTGAAAGGTTCTGGGTGCAGGGCGAATGGGAATCTGCAGAGGGGTACAGGTGGCAATGGTTGGGACTCAGCAAGTGGGGTGAGATCTGGGTGTGGAGAGATGGGGCTCGGCAGGAGAAGTTTGGGTGTGGGGGGCTCAGTGGAGGGGTTCGGGTGGTGGGAGAATGGGTCTTGAAGGGGTGAAGCTGGTTGGGGCTCAGTGGGGTAGGGATCCAGATGCAGGGGGTTGGGGCTCATCAGGATGGGGGTTCAAGTGCAGTGGGTGGTTTGGATGCAGGGGGTCTGGATACAGGGGAAGGGGCTCAGGGGGGCGGGGAGGGCTCCAGGTGCAGGGGACTCAGTGGCGGGGGTACGGCTTAGCAGAGTGGGGTCTGGATATGGGGAGGTCCAGAAGAACAGGGGTTAGGTGGATGGGAGAGCAGCTCCCCATACAGTGACCACCGTCCCCACATGGCTGATGAGTGATGGGGACACAGCTTCCTGCAGCTGGGGTGGTTTTGGGGGGGGGGAGGGGCTGCTCTTTGCAGGGGAAGAGGAAGTTTGTCCTCTCCTGCCCCCAGCCCAACCAGGACTAGCAGCTGAGCCCATCGCAGGGTAAGAACTACCGGCCAGGGCATCCCCAGCCCTGACCACCCTCTCCCCCACTGGCTGGCCGGGCACCTGAAATGACGCACCCGTGCTCCTGGGGAGGGGCATGCGACAGGTCTTGCAGCTTCCCTGTCATCTTCTGCGGGGGGAAGAAAAGAAACCTCTGGGGTACATAAACTCTGTGTGTATGCAATGGCAGGGAATTCCCCCAACATAATGGGTCACGCCTCATCTTTGCTGTCCAGCTAGGACTGCTTCTTCCCTTGTATTTTCAGAAGGCTGGGGGAGACATTTACCCTTTATGCAACAGCAAGACTGTCTTGCTGCTGCCATTTATCAAGGCTGTTTATCCCATTCTGGAGCATATATGTCTAAATAAAATAATAATGATATATGGCGATATACCTATCTCATAGAACTGGAAGGGACTCTGAAAGGTCATCAAGTCCAACCCCTTCCTTCACTAGCAGGACCAAGTACTGATTGTTGCCCCAGATTCCTAAGTGGCCCCCCTCAAGGACTGAACTCATAACCTTGGGTTTAGCAGGCCAATGCTCAAACCACTGAGCTATCCCTCCCTCCTGCCCTAGGTGCACAATGTTGAGGAATTTCAGTGTCAGAATATCATGCTGCATCTGTCAGGAAGAAACACTCCTTACCCCAAATACTATTTCCAGTATTGTGAAAATATTGATTATTCTTGGAAGACTATCAGTGGTGTGGTGTTTAAACATCCTTAGCTCTATTATAATTTGCTTTTACCTTAACTTAAACTTTTTTGCCAATCTGAGTTAAAAAAACACAAAATTATTTTCAAGGGGGAAACAAGACACATTTTTGTTGACAGAAACCATTTCATATTCAGTGCCAAACCAAGTGCTTGCTAGATAGGGTCAGCAAAAGAAGACTACTAAAATACAAATATTTGATTATTCATAAATTACCCTGACTGTGAAGTTTACCTTAAGTGTGAACAGTTGGCAGCAAAATTTAGACCAGATGCTGCTTTTAAAATAAGCATTAATTTATACAATGTTTCACCATGACAAAGGTAATTGGAAATGTTTGTGCAGCATTAGCAACAAAGAATCCTGTGGCACCTTATAGACTAACAGACGTTCTGCAGCATGAGCTTTCGTGGGTGAATACCCACTTCTTCAGATGCAAGCAGCATTATGCACCTATTTTTAGTAGATATTTCTGATGGAGAAGGAAAATGAATCATCTGATATATGATACTTATGAAACAGGTAAGTCTTATGGCAAATAGCTACAGACTTTTCAACAAAGCACACTTCAATGTGCAAAGAGACCTAAAAACATGCAAAAAGCCATTGCAATGTGTATTAGATAGTGTATAGGATTTATAAAGATGTAATTTAAATATAAAGTTACCATAAAGAAGGTCAATGTGATTTTTACATAATATGAAGTAGATCTGAAATCAATAGTTTGATAGTGAATAGCTAACATTTCAGAAATACAAGTGAATAGGTACATCACTTACTAGCTGATACAGGAACACAGATAGTAGTTTTCTTACCGCTAGTAATGGAACCCACCATTCACGCATTCAGAAACCAAACTGCTTTCTTTCTCCAAAATAGTTTGGGAATGCCAGTCAAAAAAACAATCCTTTGGGCCCAGTCCCATCACTGATCCACACAGAAATCCCATTGACTAAAGCTGTGTCTGGATCAGTTTCAAGACAGGGCCCAAAGGCTCAGTTTCACTCTGTGCACGCGTGGCATTTGTGGAAAAGTACAGTTTTTAATGGGAGTAGCAGTCTGCTGCCAAGATAACATTAATAGCAACCAAACTTCATCATCATGCTAGACCTGCTTAATTTCTCAAGTGTCAATGACCAGCATCATTTAATTATAAACACTGAAACAATGATATCTGTTATAGCAATAAATAGCTTCATGTATATCTAGCATGTTTCAACCAGAAATGTCCAAAGGACTTTACAAAAGTAGGTAAATATTGTCATTTTATGGAGAGAAACTAAATTCCAAATTCACAAATATCTGAATCATATTGGATCAGCCTAATACTCCAATATCCTGCGTCATAGTGGATAGTACTGGTTGCTTCATTAAATGGTATAAATACCCCATAATGGACAATTACACTTACTGGAGAAGTTTTCTCCTAATCCCAGGCACTTCGGGGTTGTATTATGTCTTTTGTATTGTGACACAATGAAATAAGCATTCCTCAGTAATCCTTTTACCATTCATTATTCTATATATTTCTATCACTTAATTTCCCTTTCTTCTAAACCAGGGGTCAGCACCCAGGCGGGCCAGGCGTTTGTTTACCTGCCGCGTTGGCAGGTTCGGCGGACCGCGGCTCCCATAATAATAGGAGATATACCAATCTCCTAAAACTGGAAGGGACCTTGAAACATGATTGAGCCCAGCCCCCTACCTTCACTAGCAGGACCAAGTACTGATTTTTGCCCCAGACCTCTAAGTGGCCCCCTCAAGGATTGAACTCACAACCCTGGGTTTAGTAGGCCAATGCTCAAACCACTGAGCTATCCCTCCCCCACTGGCCGCAGTTTGCCATCCTAGGCCAATGGGGGTGGCGAGAAGCGGCGCGAGCAAGGGATGTGCTGGCCTTGGCTTCCCGACGCCCCCCCATTGGCCTGGGACGGTGAACCGTGGCCAGTGGGAGCTGTGATCAGCTGAACCTGCCGATGTGGCAGGTAAGCAAACTGGCCTGGCCCGCCAGGGTGCTTAGCCTGGCAAGCTGAGTGCCAGAAGTTGCCGACCCCTGTTCTAAACTATACAGTACTAATATTTTTACTTTTTAGCCTTTCACTGTCCTTCTGTGGGCTTTATCTGTTTCTTGCCTCTCCCTGCTTGTAGTTAATTTAGAACCCAACTATGTGAACAAATAGTTCAATAGTTTCTTCCAAAGTGCATTACCTGACCCTGTTTATACTGAATTTCTTCTGATATGTTGCCCAGGCACCTAATTTTGGTTAGGTCCTTCAGAAGTTCCTTACTAGCCTCAATTTATATAACTAATGGTGTGCTCTTCAAATTTTTGTCACCTCATTGTTCATCTTTTTTTTTTTTTTCAGGCTCAATCTAATTGACCATCATTTCCTAAACTACTGCAGATACTTGTGGCACCATACTAAACTTCTACAATTCATTTATTCCTGAACTTTGAGAGAGAGAGAGAGAGAGAGAGAGAGAGAGAGAGAGAGAACAATCAGTCTCCATCCATAAAAGATCTTTATCTCTTACCTACCTGTGACTACCCAATTTTCTGTAAAAACCTCTTCTGAGGGACTTTTTTTCATACATGCTTCTATCTGTAACAATGAATCAAGTAGCTGGAAATCTATGCCATTGGCCAATTTTTGTCAGCATTGGGCACTGAGTGTGTGACAGCTGGCAACATAAGACCTGACATGTTTAGCATTATAAACAGAAGTGTCCATATTTACAATTAGATCATCAGCAATTTCATGAAGATTCAGAAGTGTTTAACACAAATTTTCCCCAATACATTGATTTGTTGTTTTTAACTCAAATTATTAAAACCTAAATATGCAATGCTGAGATGTGTTATGTTTTATTGACAGACAACTAATTTTTATATTCTAAGTTTGAAACAGGTTTCTCTTCCTCTGTCATATCCCCAAGCAAAGAAGTGACACTAAGTCAGCTTTTGAGCTCTTGCTGTGATACGTAACTTTTCAGAACAAATCAAACCAAACACAATGGAATAATCACCCCCAAGGGAGAACCTCTTCAGTTATTTTATAGTGGGTTTCTGACAGCTAAAGGTGCATAACTATAGTCTACAGTATTCAGCTTACAGCTGGGTGAACAAAATATTTCTGTATTGAAATTATATTTATACAGAATTATTTTCACTGAAGAATATACGATTTTCAAACCTAAAGCAGAGGGAAAACTGTAAAAAGGGACATTGCTACTGAGGACAAGAGCACAGATGAACAAGTCTAGGGTTAAGCTTTTTCTCTCTTTTTGAAAAAAAAAATATAATAGAGATCTTTAAGGCTAGAAAGGATGGAACCTCCCTATACAGTTTCCTTGAGTTAGGACTATCTACAAGTGCACAGGAACCTGTAATGTCATTTCTGGGAAAATGACTAATGTTCTCCAAAGCGCTGTACCATATTGCTACCAAGAACATTCCTCCACAACCATGTTAAGGAAAATCTATTGAGATGTTGAAATGACTTACATAGTCTAACCAGTTCAAGTTGTTCCCACTGGAAATTACACACACACACACACACACACACACACACACACACACAGACCTGTGGAAACTTCCAGCTCTTAAAATGACTCCCCCCATCCCCGCCTTACAAACTGAACACGCAAGGAAAGCAATTTTTGTCCTAGTGAAAAAGGGGCCAAATTCTGCATTCACTAAACAAAATAATGAAGTTACATGGGGTGGAAGCAGCCCAGAATTTATTTTGACCTGGCACTTCCAGACAACACTATTCAGAAGAGCTGTGCACCATGACATGCATCCTAGGCAAGCACTGCCTTCCCTCCCACAAATCTAATGACACACTACTTTTGGAGGTCTATAGTTTTTAGTGATATTGCCAAACCGAGTACTTTAGATGCATCCTGTTGCCATGGAAACAATATTTTGATTCTTTGGATGCCCTGAATAATCTTTATGCTTGTGATGGAAATGCCCTTTCTTTATTCTCTATACACTCCTTCCCACAGAAAAAAATACTTTTAGTAGTTTATATAATTTGCATATGTCAACTAGAATCTTAAAACTAAAAAATAAATAATTGTATGTATGTAGATACTTCTATCCACTCCCCACAGTACCTAAGCACCTGTGGGAGAATTTAACCTACAAATGTAGTTATTGACATATTTAGCAAAGTTTATTTTCAAGATGGAAGTGCTCTTTTTAGTTTTGCACAATACAACCACCCAGAGGATTTTCTTTTTATAGCATCTGTAAATATTTTCATTAGTTTAGTTACCTTAACGAAAATTAGACAGTAAACATACACTACCAGAAGTAGGGTAAAATGTGGTTGTGTGAGAGATCTCACACTTTAAAATGTAAGCTTTTTATGAATAAACTGGAAAGAGTTAACAGTATGTCACAAAACAAAAGAAAAGTAATAGACATGATCTAAAGAGGGACATGTTTATTAGTTCCTGATATTTCCCTTTTGTTTGAATCAGCCAGCCAGTCTTCACTGACACAAGTATTTCAGAACAGGTGATGAAACCAAAAGGGATGGGGGTAGGTCATTAGGTTAAAGACAGACAAAGCCATTAAAATAGTATTTTTTAGGCTTCAAATATTTTAGTATGAGTTATTTGGGGGGGGGGGGGGAGTACTAGTGGCAGAATTTTAACTTCCTGCATTTGTTGGATTATTATGAAATATTAATTAGCAGATTAATAAGTGAAATGTTCCTAACTATAGATGTTTCATGATTTTCAAAGAGAATATAGAACCTCTAAACACAGATTGCTTAAGGCTAACAACTAGCATTTTCCCAGGTGTTGCCTGGCCACACCTTAACTAAGAAAAAGAATCTGATTGCAAAGGTTGGGTCACATTCTTCCTTATTCGCTAGGGAACACTGCCCTTAAAAGACATTCTTATCTTAAAGTCTATTCTTTTTATTGCTCCTCTTATTAGACATTTCCTGCTCATTTTTGCAATAAATTTAGCTACTCAGCAACCTTGAGTTCTATTTTTATGAAAAGTATTGTTCAAAGAGCTTCCGAACATTGTATTAGGAAATAAAGAAAAGCGTTTGAACAATTTAGACAATAAAATAGCCATCCTTCTCCCATCTAACGCCCTCTGCCCCCCTTTTTTAAGGCAGTATGAAGAAGGCATTGATAGCCACTAAAAAAAGTGAAACCAGTCTCAAAATCCCACTGTAACTTTTTATTTTTGTCCTCATTTGAGGACATTCTGAAAACACTTAAAAGTACAAGTAACTTTTTTTTTTTCAAATACAGGTTGAGATTATTACAACCTGTGTATTCATAGGATTCCATCTGTTCAGGCTAAATTTTAGTTCTCTCTTAGGAAATAAAAGGAGTATGTACTAATTAATCAAGTGACAGGTATGGAATATCATGTCTTCTTATTTATTAAATTAGACAGTCAGACCATATTTTGTGTTATGATCATACCAAATCAATCAAGTAGTAACTAATGAAATAGAGTTTTAAAAATCTCATTTTATATACATACCAATTCCTGGTAAAAATATACAACCAGTAGTTGAGGTAAGTAGCCTCCCCATTTTACCTGAGTCATCAAGCTCTACATTTACTAAACATTACGTTGATGAAAAGTTTTTATTTGCACCCTTTATTAAGAATCAAAGATTTCATTGTTAAAAGTAACTATCAAAAAGGAACATTACAACCATATGCATTAAATTCACTTGATCCATAGTTCCTAGAACAGTTTTAGTAAACTTCTCCCTTTAGAAAAAATAAAAGTGAGTTAAACATTCCCTTCAAGCCCCAAAAAGCCATTTTCAAATTTATATTTAACTTTCGACTGAGTAACCAGGTTTGTGTTTTTTCCAAGTTATCTTAGTTAGACTCCTAGGAATCTGCAAGCAATTTTATAATTATAACATGGACGAGATGATATCCATTAGTAGGCAATGTCATTTCACACTTACCCATTCTGAATAAAGCAGTATATTTCCTGGTGACAGACTGCTGCAGCTTCCATTAACTAAAATTCTTCATCACAGCTAGACAAATCAGATTATAAAATGCCTTTGTTGTAAACTGTATGAATGATCTGTTTTCTTTCAGTCACTCTCCAAAGTAAGGAGCTATCAGCATTTCATTCCTGTGACAAAACAGAGAAGAAATAAAAAGGATAATAAGTCCATACACGTTCCTGGCAAAGATTTTAAACAGCATTCTTCTTATACAGTAAACATTCTCAATGTGACAGTTACCAGTTCATAGGTGACGCTCATTAATCCAAGTTGGCTTCAGCAGGCTTTATTGTCTGTCAACAGCTTGGCCAAACCCACAGCACTGATAACTTTGTTATCACATGTTGCTGAATCACTCTAATCTCAGAGTTACAATCTACGTGTAATTCAGCAGTGGAAGAGAGGAAAGCTTCAGTTAGCTCTAATGCAGGGAGTTCTTATAGAGAACCGCCAATTAGCTGCTGACCAATCACAGGCTGTCATATGACAGGGCAGTCCCAATTGCACCGCAGAGAACTTTATGAATCGACGGGGTTAAAGAAAGGACACTCATTGAGTAAAAAAAAAAAAAAAAAAAAAAAAAAGGCAGCAAGCTCAAATCGAAAACGCCCAGGCTGAACACTGCAAGTGCTTTACAGCAGGAAACCCCCTCGCCTCACAGGGACACACAGAACTAGACTAGTCTGTCACATATTCAATTAAATCCTCATACTGAGATTTGGTTTACATATCCACTATCTCAACTCATTCTCTGCCCCCACCAATGTCTATTTTCTAAAATAAAATTAAAACAAGCTTTTCCAGTCAATTGTGAGACAACTTGTAATTAAATATCATTTCTAAAATAAAATTTCTCTTACCCCCCACCCCACAATTCTGAAGTTGAGATTTTCAAAGCAAAGGAAAACATGTAATCCCTCCTCAATTTATGTATCAGTTCACTCACCTCAACTTGAAAAATACAGAGTAATTTAAATATGTAAAATAATCAGTGACAACCAACTCTACTTCTCCTGTCTTCGTTCAGTACAATTTCTATTATTCATACAACTTAAAGACTAGACACTACCAATTAATTCTTCATTTATTGTGATTTTAAGGATTTGTTCCACAAAAAAAGGAATAGTTTGTAAGAAATCTACAAGTCTAATTGGCAACCCAAAAGATATTGGCGATCACAGCTATCTATAACTCTTTAAAAAATGCACAGGACATAGGGACAACACATGTTTGAAAAGAATCAGTGTTTGTCTTTTAACACTCAGAATTGTACCCCATTTTATTTTCACTTTTGCCCCCTGCACATGGGTATGAACATTACATGGCTGCAGTAACTGCTGTTAGTCTGGGACAAATGCAAGGCTTCTTGCCACTGTTGATTTTTGCCAATCCCAATTTATGGGTAGGAAATGTATGCCAGGACAAACCATTTAAGATGACAAACTGCCTCATCCCCCCTCCCCCGCCCCCTGTTTCACAGAACAAGAAGCCTCTTTAGCAGTGAGGAGTAGGATCCTTTGTAGACATGATTCAGAGCCTTAGACTTACAGTAGTTCTCCAGCATACTCTGGATAGCTAAAAGAGGTGAAAAAGAGGGCCTTTTTCTATAGCAGAAAACATCAGTATGTCAACAACATCTGTCAGGAACCACTGCCCAGACCAGAACAACATACTTTTTTGAAGAACATTTGCCTCAGTGTAAACCTATAATTACAAGGAACTTCTAAGAATCCAGGGGTTATCATAATTATTTTTTTCAATCTACTAAATCCCTTAGAAAGTTAACCCAAGTTTTTCTGAATGTAACACTCTTCACCAGGGGTAGCCAACCTGAGCCTGAGAAGGAGCCAGAATTTACCAATGAACATTGCCAAAGAGCCACAGTCATACATTAGCAGCCCCCCATCCGCTACCCCACTCCAGCCCCTCCTGCTCAGCAGCAGCCCCACCAATCAGTGCCTCCCTCTCCCTCCCCACACCTCCTGCCCGCTGCAACCAGATGTTTTGCAGTGCGCAGGAGGCTCTGGTGGGGAGGGGGCAGAGGGGAGGACATGGCAGGGTCCGGGGAAGGGGCCTTGGGGGAAGGGGTGGAATCATGGCACGACCTGGGGCAGAGCAAGGGGTTGAGCAGAGAGCACCCCCACAGCACATTGGAAAGTTAGCATCTGCAGCTTCAGCGTCAGAGTCGGTGCCTGTACAAGGAGCCACAATTTAACCTCTGAAGATCCGCATGCGGCTCCGGAGCCACAGGTTGGCCACCACTGCTCTTCACCAAGTCCTCTAGCTAGGAACTACATTTATTATGTAGCCCTCAGGCCACATTTAGCTATCTATCTATTTGGGTAGGCACCACAGTTAAGTACTAAAATGTATTTCAACAGGGGACAATTAATCCCATGTTAAAAGCTGCTTGGTATATTTCCAGCAAAATACTAAATCCCCAAATGCCAAAATTCTATCCTAGAAAATCTTTCTATTAACCCCTCACCCTCACCCAAACTAGTGGTGAAGCATTTGGATAACAAAAGACACCTAATGTTTTTAAATAGGAATCAGTCTATCTAATAAGATTTGCAATATACAGCAAATAATACTTTATATTCAAGGTGGGTGAGGTAATAGCTTTTATTGGACCAACTTCTGCTCTGTGTAGCTCCGAAAGCTTGTCTCTCTCACCAAGAGAAGTTGGCCCAATAAAATATTACTTCACCAACCTTGTTTTTAATATTCTGGGACATACATGGCTATGACATCACCACATATTGTATATATAGTCATTTTGAAATTTTCCCACAAATACCTGAGATCTTTCACTGACTGCCATTTTTGAAAAATGAAGGAAAACTTATTTTAATTCCATGTATGTTATAGCTTGAGTTTTTTATATTCAAGTTGCAAAACTACCAGTATATTCTATATTGTGGCCCAAATCCTACAATGAGCTTTATTCGGGCAAATATTAAGTAGAACAAGGCAATACCAGGTTAATTTACTGAAAAACTTAAGACTCCTCCTATATCTGCTAACAAGTACCTCCATCTTCTTTAAAGCCAAGTGCATAACAACATAAGAAGTAAAAGGGGACATATTTTTAGAGATGTTTTACCTAGTCAATAATCCCAGATTATAATCTCAGTTCATTTCCAGAAGAGATCTAGGGTAATAGATTTACCTGAAGAAGCTCCTTTAAAAAAAAATCTGGACTATTTCTATGCCCTGCCCCACAACATTTATTATGAGATTCTCCACATAAAAATATGTTTCATAGCTGGAATATTTTTATGTAAGGTTCATAAGAAACTAACAACTAATCTTTAATTTTTAATGTTTTTTGAGGATGAAGAATATGTGACTCAGATGACACAAAATCAAAATATTCCATAGTAGTATTTGGTATGTATGGTATTTACACAGAAAATGTAAATATGTTGGTTTGGGAATTATCTGACAAGAAAAGTCAGTCAAAGAACACACACACAAAAAGATGAGAGCTAATTTATACCTCCAACTGCTTATTAACTAATTAACCTTCCCAATATCGCTATGAAAGATATCTTTAGCCTCCTTTTAAAAATGGAGAAACTGAGACCAAGGGAGAAAGTTAGTGGTAGACCTGGATTAAAACTCAGAAGTCCTTGGCTCTCAGTCTCAGGCTGAATCAACTAGAACACACATTGTGCCTCTCATGCAAACTAACATTTGGTTGAGGAATCTGTGGCTCTGTTATATACATGACATTAAAAAAAACCCTGATATCTGAAACATCAGGTGGTTGATGCTTGCACTGTAGATCCTGCTGTTACAAAAGAAAGACCTGGATATCCATACACTCATCCCAGCGACAGTAAGTTTATGGTGGCAGCATTTCAGTCTTTGTTGACAAGTATGAGGATATTCCAGTATGCTTGGCTAATTTCCTTTCCCTCCAACTTGTGCAAGATGTTGTACACACAATGACTGGTAAATAGCATCAACATGTATGAAGTCTCTAGAGCTCATTGCTATATGTCTGTAGGGCTCAATTTTCAGAGGCCTTGAACTACTGATCTCAACTAGAGTTCTGGGTGTTCAGCACCTGTGAATAGCAGAACCTGAATTCATGTAAAATAGTACTTTTAATTTTTTGTATCTCACCTACCACAGCTTTGGCTAAATTCTACTTTCAGCTCATATTGTAGCTAATATGAACTATTGCTGTTGGTTTTAAATGGAAGGCACTCAGATAACTGTGGTGATGGTTGCTAGGATCAGGGCTTAATGTTCACACTCCCAGTTGTGGATAGGGTTCAGCAATGTGATGATCATCTAGAGGAAAAGAATATCTGGTGCATGCTGTAGGAAACAGGGCATACGTCTATAAATTCATGCTAGGACAGTTTTCACCTTTCAAAAAAAAAAGTTTTAAAACTTAAGATTTTAACAAATAATCTTAACTATTTTTTCTACTTTTCCCTAGTGAAAGACACATTCTTATTGTTTGTTTTTGTTTAAAATCACTAATCCCCATGAGATAGGATCCCCTTTAAAATAACCATATTTCCTTTTCTGAAATATCAGCTTTATAAATGTGAGAATGGCTGCATATTTATACAGGACTGCAAGCTGCTTTACCTTTGCCTACTTCTAAAACCAGGTAAATCTCCAGACTATAATACAGTACTGCTTTTCATGTTACTTTAACACACAAACAGAATACTGCTACTGCCTCCATATCACTTAGCACAGGGAAAAGCTTGTTAAATGCATCTAGACATAAGTTATACAGCACTTTGGAAAAGGATTTCTTTTACCCTGTTTTTAAAGTGCCACTCACAATGTTTTAGACTGCAATGACATAAATATATTGTGGGTAAGGATGGGGGTGGTTTGGGTGGGAGAAGGGGAGGATAGAGGAGGACAGGATTCCATGTCGAGCTGAATCATAACCATGTGAGTAATTTCAAGTTTTTTTTCCCTGAGGCTATGAATCAAATTAAGTTTGTTTTGCTGTGGGTAAAGGAAGAGAGAATATAATAGCATGAATCAGAGCTATCACCAAATATGTGGGATAGACTAAAAATTAATTACAATTAATGCCTTTTCATACAAAGTTTCTGCCATAAGATGTAGCAATTATGTTAATCAATATAAAACAAATTCGCAGGAGCTGAATTTTTCAATATCTCCCTCCTTCCTTTTAATTTTTTCTTGTACAGGTTGGCCTGTATGAACAGGAGCATGCTTGACATTCTGGTGGATGCCCTTTTGCCCCACCCTTGAAGTAAAAGTACTACTACTGGCAATGAAGGGAAAACACAGGGCTGCATTTCATCTTGCCATTAGCATTTTGATCAGAGCACTCAAGACTAGTTTGCAAGTGAAGCTATGTGGAGTACAGGTTTTACAACTTTAGAACAGACAGCTTGTCATTCTAATGGAGATAATCTGTTTAATGAAGTACACAAAACAGAAAACGCTCAATAATCCTTTGGCTTGGTCTTTTTCTTTGGGAGCGATGAAGTCCTGAAAAGACCATTTTAGAATTTTAGCTCTTATAATACTGGGGGTAAACTGATTACTATTTACTTTTAAATATGAGATACCAAAAGATATAGTGAGCCTCAAAATATGAAACCTCTTTTTTAAAAAAGGACAAGTATTGTTTTTGCAACAGAAAACTCAAAAAGCACCATCAACATACAGTAGACAGCCAAGAAATTAAACCAAACTTTAGGCATTTCTTTCTTTGCATTAATGTAGGAAACCATTTTTTTAATGACTTATTAAGATTTCAGTATTCTAGAATGTTGAAATATTTGCCTTTTAAGTTTATAATATGGAGAAAGTTTTGTTTAACCTAAATGCAGTGTCCTAAAAATAAACAGGCAAAATGATGGGTAAGAGGAAGTTCTCTTCCCCTCTATTCTTTGTGTGTCTTCCATATTGTATTTTCAATTCAAACAGTTAAGCAGAAGTATTCTGATGTTTTTTGGTTTTGTTTACTATTGTTTTGTAAAGACAAGTCTATTTGAGCTATACTAGGTTCTTTCCAGATATACTACTTTGAGATTTGAATTATAATGAAAGAAACACTCTAGGCCAGTGATACTCAGACCTCAGGGGTTCAGGAGCCAAACTGGTGATAAACATTATCCAAAAGAGCCACAATAGTGTGAATTCATTGTTTCATTTAGAGAGAGAGAGAGAGAGAGAGAGAGAGAGAGTGTGTAAAAAGAGAGATTCTCACAGCAAAATGACTGACCAAGTTTTCTACAATTGGTTAATAACATAGCAAAAGCATTCTGACTGGTTAGTAACTAAAATCACACAGTATTTTAATATAATGTGCTGCAAAGAGCTGCAGGAGATGCACTGAAGAGCCACTTGTGGTTCCCGAGCCTCAGTCTAAGTATTACTGCTCTAGGAAAACATTAGATAGCGTTTACACATGTTGTGCACACATTTATTTTCGGTTTATAAAACTGTGCTTATCAAACAAGCTCTAAGTGAATATACTACATTAAAAGAAAGTCAGTCTAAATTGACTCCTCCCTTCAAACAGTTCCATATGCTTTTCTACAATCATGCTCTCCTATATACTCAAGCAAAAAATCTGTGTAAAAAGTGTACTCTGGAGGTCAGCAGGCTAAAGAACCAAAGAGAGGGGGGCAAGTTCCAGAGTCGAGGGCCCTGTAATACAAAGGCCCAATTCCAGAGAGACATTTATATCAGAACTTTTAATGAAGCACCGCTGCTGTTTCAATTACCTTGAGGGGATATGATGGGAGGGAGAGAAAAGGAGGGTCTCGCAAGGTCCAAACTACACAGGGATCAAAATCAATACCCTAAACTGCATTTGTAAACAAACAGGGAGCTAGTGCAGCCTAAAGTACAGATGTTATACACACATTTCCTAAGACTGACACCAGACTGAGGGCTTGGCTACACTTACAAATTTGCAGCGCTGCAGCAGGGTGTGAAAACACACCCTCTCCAGCGCTGCAAATTGCGGCGCTGCAAAGCGCCAGTGTGGTCAAAGCCCCAGCGCTGGGAGCGCGGCTCCCTGCGCTGTCCGTTATTCCCCACACGGAGGTGGAGTACGGACAGCGCTGGGAGAGCTCTCTCCCAGCGCTGGCGCTTTGACTACACTTAGCGCTTCAAAGCGCTGCCGCGGCAGCGCTTTGAAGTGTAAGTGTAGCCAAAGCCTTAGTGGAAGTGGCCGCTGTGCACTAGCTGAAAAGCCAGATCTCAGCTGGTGTAAACTGGCATTGCTCTATTGAAGTTTATTTACATCAGTATACACCAGCTGAGAAATTGGCCTTCAACAGTAACCAGCAAATGATGATACAACATTACAAAACTAAAATGTCATGAATGCGCAGGTGACTGTGGCAATTTGGAGGTGGCAAGGATGGTATCTGCCCAGTAAATTGAATGTTTGCGCACCTTTGGTCAAGAAGGTTTATAATCAACATTACCTGGGGATTCAGGACAATCCGCAGCATTTTGTCTTGACCAAAGGTGGACTGACATTCAATTTATGGGGCAGACACTGTCCTTGCTACCCGGTCCATATTCTTCCTCCCAGCATCACTTCAGTCTTAGGAGGACTGAGTTTCACCAGTTCACTCCCACCTAAGGCCCAATTGTTGCCAGGTGGAGGGAAATTATTATCTAGGTCTGGTGAGAGACACAGGAAGATATGTCATGAAGGTACAGGAAGCACCACAGCCAAAAATGCCTCACAATCTCATCTCACATACACAATACATGGAGGGTTGACAAAAGAACACAGAACACCACCACTGCAATAGAACGCCTGCGGCTGATATGCAGTCAACACATGCCACTCTCTGGAATCTCTCTCAAAAAAAATAATAGAAGCACTCTCCAGCCGCTTTCCCTGGAAGGGTCTGCAGGAAGTGCACCATCAGTTTGTGGTCAATAATATCAAAGGATGCTTAGAGATCTAAAAGAATCAGCATGCACACCTGACTTTGGTCCATCACCAGAAGATAATCAAGCAATGACTCTAATGCAATATCATTTCTTTACCAGGACTCAAGGAAGCTTGAGGACTCTAGACAGACCACAAACTTCTTAACTTTCCACAAAAAAAAGTTTAGTGTTAGAGCTCTAGCTCACAATACTTTCATTGTCAAAAGAAGTTTCTTTAAGCCATGGTTCAAACAAAATACTCACTTGAGGGAGGCCACATCCACACCAAAAAATTGGGGGAAATATTGATAATTTCTAACAACAACTTTCACCAGTGACACAAGAGACAGTTTTAATTTGTAGACAAGTATAAACAGCCAAAATGCATCCATAGAAGACACCTCTCTCATTCACCTCTCTCATTCAGGAGTAAACCAGCATCATTATTATCTCCGCAGTTCAACAATGATGGTTCGTATTTTTCCTGTTCTGGAATTTGTATTACCACAATACAGTTTAGGTCTCCAATTAAATTATTCCACAACTGCCATGCATAAGCCAAACATTTAACTTTCTGATGGCTATTTTTCATTCACAACTGAGATTTCATTAGGAATGGTAGCTCCCAACAAAATATGTACTGTTTGGTAAAGTGCATGCAAGCCTGTCCACCAGCACCAAAATCAATTCATAAAGCAGTTCCCATTTTTGCAGATTTTAGACTAATAAAAATAGTGCTTCCTGTACATACAGAATGGTTTCAGTAGCTCCATCAATCTGTCTTGGTATCTCTCAGAACAGCAGCATTCTGTCCACTGGACAGTAAGCTTTTAAGTTCGAGTCCCATTCCAGGACCCAGAAACGTATCAAATTCCAATTATCTGACACAACAGCCACTGCACTCTTTGGGGTACTGGACTTTAAATTGGCTGTTAAAAAAAAAAGAATAAAAAAAGAGGTGCTGCTGCCTATCTCTGACAACTGTCTTGGTGCCAAGTACAAACAGTACTTTTCAAAACTGAAAATCCTGCTATTAAAGCTAACACCCTCCTTTATCAATAAAAACAGGTTTAAAGCATAAGGCTGCATTTGAGTTAAATGAATAATGATGCCTTCGTTTGCTTACCAAATCATCAGTCTAATCCAAAGCCTGTTGAAGTCAACTGAAAGGCTCCTATTGACTCCATAGGCTTTGGATCAGGTCCTGTGTTACCAATAGCTACTTACCTCAGCTATTTAAGACATTTTATGTACCTCACGTCAGACTCAAAACTCAAATTCTGTTCCAGTTTCTTACAAATCACATATGCTTTAATTTCTACTATTTCTGAAGTACTTCAAGAAAATGCAATGAGAAATTCCACTATCAAATGCAGATGTCTAGTAGAGATTGTATTTTTAAGGGTGCACAGATCACATGGGAGGATAATGAAAATCTATAAATGTACATCTATTTTCTCCCATTACATGATGGGAAACTGGGGGGGGGGGGGAAATCCACAATTGAACTCAAGAACACAATTCATTATTAAACTCAATTCAATGTAAAAAAATTTATTTCGAAATTCAAGAATACAATATTTGCTGTGTAAACACCAACATTTTCCCTTTTCCATACATTTTAACTGTTAACTTTAAAAGGCACTCTGATTACTATGATGATTTTGGGGGGTTGTTGGGCAGGAGTGCAAATACGAGTACCAAAATACATTTGCAAAACTTGTTATTTTGAACTTTTATTTTAAGCATGTTCCAGGAGAGTTCCTAAGTTGACAGATATGTTTTGTACCCTGTTATGATATGCCTCCTTTTATTTGAGATAAATGGAGAAAGCATTTGACTCATATTGGTTAGTGAGGTCCACACAGACTAACTCATGTATCAAATGCCTTCTCTACCTCAACATTAAATGCAAGTAAGTGAAAGAGAGAAAGGGAAAGAGTAATGATAAAGTAAACAAGCCAAAATCAAGTCAATGCCTCCTCTTGGTTTCAGTAAGTCTTATCTGTGCCTGTTGGTGCTTCTTGGTGCAGAGATGGTCTTTTCCATGTGTCTTGTACATTGGCAATCATATTGTGGGGTTCTTATAACTAAGAAGATACATTCAGATCTGTTTTTTGATGTGGTACTTTGCCACTTTGGGATATAAAAGAGTCACAGACACCACTCTCAACTTAAATGATACAGTCAGTGATGCTCCTAATTCAAAAAACAAGTGAACATAGAAACAGAAAGACTTTGTTTTAGATTATGCCACCCAGACCGAGTCTGTGGCTATACATTGAAATATTTGGCAAGAGCTAAACCGCAAGTATGCGGCAGCACTGTGAGTACTAGCAATAATGTTTGCATTTTGTTTATGTAGAATCCTAACCAACACAACATTGTAAACAAGTGTATCAAAACCAAATAATACCAAAATCTCTAAAATGATTTAAGAGGATACAAATCATGCAATTTAGTCAAATTTGTTCTTTAATGATCTAAACAAAAAGTTTTGAATATACAACCGGTAGTAATTCTGTGTACATCTCTGTATACCGAGAAATGGCATGGAGATGGCAGAACTCTTCCTTTTCCAACTATTGACAGTTCAAGCAGGTTAGGGCTGACACTGCATAAAACTTAGTGCGCAGTCTTAAAGTCTTAATTTCTTGAACTGAAAATCTGAGAAATATTATTCCCTGAGGCATGACAAGATGGAATTGTTCCTCAATATCTGCAATCACCTGAATTTCACATTCAAAGTATCCTGTATATACAGTAATATACTGTGCTTACTTCTTTCCTTCGGGTTCCATAGGGGTACTATACATTATGCATGAGTTCTTGGTTCATTATCTATCTCAACATCTTTTTGTATTTTTTGTGTCTTTCATAAAGTTTAGTAAAGATTTTATTTTAAAAAAGGAAGAGAAGTCTGAAGTTTACTATAGCTAAAGAACTATATTGCTTAATACAAGAGGAGAAGTTATGAAAAATTCTGCTACAACAATACTACAATACCAATACATTTAAAAGACCCATGGCTAAGCACTGCTCAACCCAACTTTTCTGAAAATATAGTTTTGCTTCCTCTAACAGTATGTGTATGAAAAATGCCTAGTTTGTTGGCTCCATATATAAACACTATTTCCTATCCAATTAACTTGTTTAGAAATATATAACTTAATTTTTTAAACTGACAGCCCTACACTGTATTCACACACAAGAGTACATAGGAAAATCCACTTGTGTGTGGATCCATGCATCTCTGAGTGCTACTTTGTAAAGCACAGATCTACACTTGAAAGATGTAACTTAGGACGCAGTGAGGCATAGAATGTCAAGGGTTAAAAGACTCTGTAGAATTCGCAACTTTTAAAGAGATACTGTCAAATTATGGTGCTCAAGTTTGCAGAGTCCATATAATATTTGCATTTTCTTTCTTATTAAAACAAAAAATAAAAAATATCAGTTCTTTCCCTTGCAAGAAATGAAAAATATAGCCCACTCATCAGCAACAGTGCACTAGCATGTGTGCATGAAATGGGAAAATAATTGATAATAGGTTCTCAGCTCCAAACAAGGGTCTCACTTGCCCAAAGGTGGTTTCTGCCTGAGGGGTGGGGGAAGATAGGGATGGGTGGGAAGAAGGAACACTTACTGTTTTACAGCCGCACCAAGCATTTCCTGCCCCCAATTCCACTTCTTATAGAGGGCAACTTTGAAGCCAGTGGATTTGATTATTTGGGCATATTTAAAGTCTTCGGAACAGCAATGCTCACTTACATGTACAAGGTTTAGCCTAATGGGGTCAGGAAGACCTTCTTCCCACTCACCTAACTGACAACTTTCCTTGAGTGCAATTTGCATGGATTATCAGGTAGCATTAGCTGTTGGCTCAGGGGAGTAAAATGCATCAGTTCATCGATTTTGAATCTTAAAGCAATTGTGTAAAAGGGTGACTGTAGGGGTGGCAGTGTGTTTTGTTCAGGACAACTGGTCATTCCAACCTGGTAGGCATGAGTCCTGCGTGCTACAGTTGGATTCCATTCGCTCTTTCTTCAATACTTTGAAAGTGAGTGGGTCTCTCGAAGGCGCACACAAGGGGAAGAGTTGTAGAGACATAGATCATCATCATACAGCAAATAAGGAAGAAGCACCCCACCATGGATGAGCCCAATCTTACTGGATGAAGGTTTGGCTCAAGGCTACCACTAAGGTACCTTTATCTAGGTACAATATTTGGATCCTCTGGTGACAGTGGGACCTTCACTGAGATTTGAGCATGATTGCAGTGGCTAAAGAAGCTGAGTTTGTGTCAAGTTTGATAAAGTGGCAAGCACTGGGCTTTGAAACCAAAGTATTAGTTTGAAAATGTTACTGGCTGTCCCAGAGGTGTTACCTACAATGCTATAAAGATCCATATTTTAAGATGATTGATAAAAAGGGATACATGCAAAAATATTGGATTGCATTACCTTGAATTGCATTACTGAACAAGATCTTACTTGTTCTTCAAAGTTAACAAAGCCACAACATTTAATATAACTTTCTCATTTCATCCAATGAATATACATGAAATTAAAATCTAAGAGGTTACAGAAAATATACAACTATACAAGAGATGTGAAAAAGTTGTGTAGCTGTCTAATCGGAAAATAAATCTGTGGAATAATGTATAAATTAGGAGTATAAGAATGACTATACTATTTTCTGTTTTTTTCCCCACCATGTAGTCACCATTCTCCCTGTCTAGCTTGGTGTCCCTGGTCAAAGTAGTACCACAGATGGTAAAAAGTCAAAACAAAACAGAAGAAAAATGCCTAATTACATCCCTCTGCAATATTCCTAGTTCACTGTATTTCAGGATAAATGAATAGTCTCAACTAAAATAAATAAATAATTGGAGATATACCTATTGCCTAGAACTGGAAGGGACCTTGAAAGGTCATTGAGTCCAGCCCCCTGCCTTCACTAGCAGGACCAAGTACTGATTTTTGCCCCAGATCCCTAAATGGCCCCCTCAAGGGTTGAACTCATAACCCTAGGTTTAGCAGACCAATGCTCAAACCACTGAGCTATCCCTCTCCCACTACCTCTTTAAACCTTTGGAGACAGCACACCAAAATAATATAAATCCTCTGACGCATTCATTTGGCTGGTAGTTTGAACAGTGCCACCTTAGACAACCCCTACGGATCCTAGTTTATTCAATACTGCCCATAGATTCTATCCCCAAGTATAAAAACTTAAGTCAGGCAGTTCCAGGTATAAGGGTTGTTAAGCCTTTGAATAGCAGACATACAAGTTAAAGTAAAATGCATCAAGGTAATACATAGCATTCACCCATATCAATAATCCTGAAGGCATACAGTTTATAAAACACCACCCTACCCACAACCTATGCCTCTAAAATACATTTCTATTTCCATCCTACTTGTCATTTATTTTCTAACAATGCAGGTGAACTAAAGTCGGTTAGCTATATAAGCAAAATATATCCCAACACTTCAAGAATCTTTTGCTTTCAGTGCAGATGACACCTCTAGAGATTTCACTGCACTGGGATTTGTTTCCGACATATATTAGACATTCTTGGAAGAATGCTGGACATACAGTCTACCACCATAAAAGTCTTCTCTTTAAATATGTATGTTCACTAAATTATTAAAACAAGCTTGTCCTGATGTTTAAATGTAATACTGTTCCCTAGTTAGCTGTAATATATCTGAAATCCCAATGTCCAACAGAATATTATTTCGCTAATACAATGTCTATAGCCAGTAATGATTGCTTAGCTTCAGTCAGCTCAGATTTTAGGTTTACCATATGACATTACTCCTACACAAATACAACATCCCCTATGAGTTTTGCAATCTCACCTAAACAATGAATGTTTATTTTAGTATCTAAAAAGTAATGGTGTATTTTGTGAAATGTCTAGTCATTTCATAGCATTTGTATATTTCCAATAACCAACAATAGCTTTCAAAAGTTTTTGCTGCTATATGGATACTAAGAATATGCAGGAGCCTGATGAAAATTTAGTGACACTCAAATTACATATTGGATATCTCAACTCATATATAAATGGTTACCACTTTCCTTTTCCAAATGTCAAAGAAATGGCAATTCATTGTCAGAGTACAAAAGACTTGGGTACTTCTGAAAATTTTGTCCTTTGTCATAAACTCTTTGACAACCATGCCCTGTTCAAGTAAGAAAGTCTGACTTGCTCCACCTCAGAAGAAAGTTTCCTATTGCTTGTACAAGTTCCTCTCTTAAAAAGTGACTCTTTCACTGCCTTCCCAAAGAAGCAGCATGTGTCACCAGGCTACCTACTGACAAAACACATACACAAAACAAGATTACTAAAATAAACTAAATACTACAAAAATGCCATGCTATTTTGTAATCTTAGATTTAGAACAGCCATTTTAATACTTTAATAGGAGTATTAATATGAAATCACACTTCAGGTATATACTCTTTGTACACTTTCCCCCTGAATTTCAGGAAAGGTGGGAAACGTGCAGGTCTCAAAGAAAACAGCAAGGGATCAGCATGTACAATCAAGAAAAAAATCCATCTCTAAGTTTTTTATTTTGTTTTACATTTTTCATAGAAAAATAAGTGTGGATTCACCAACAGCTTCTAGCATTAACACACTTACTGGTTATAACATACACGTATTTAAAATATGTGCTTCCCAAAAAATACACAGTACAAGCTCTACAGGAGTTGTTAGAATACCCTCCCTTTCCCCTTGTGCATAAACTCTCATCCATTATTACTCAAGAGAGGTCATGATATGCATTAACATTTATAAGTTGGCAGCTATTCAGGTTGCCTGCCTAGTAGCTGGCTAAATGGACTTTATTCTCCATTTTGATAGACTTGAGTGAACTATCATTAAAAAACAAAATACAGAATCATTTGTATTCCTAGTTTCACTTTTCTCAAATCCATGGTGCATTGCAAACATTTCAGTGATACAGAAATAATGGATAAAATACTCTGTTATTAGTTTCTAATACAGCTTCAAATATTTTAGAGATCAAAAATAACGAACAGCAGACAAACAACAATATTGGGTAAACTTATATCTGGAAAGTGTTTTAAATAGGAAGATTTTTTCCTCAAGTTAGAAGCAAATTCTTGTTACTACTTTAAAATCAGAAATGCTATGTGCTTCAGGGGAGAAAAAAAAAAGAGACACTAGTAAGAACAAGCTGTTTACCATTTTGAGACAAATACTTTAAAAAATACTGAACACAGAATATATTCATAACTGCACCAAGACACAGAGAAGAAAACTGAAAAGGAGAAAAAGATCATTTGTGAAGTTTTGAATGAAACTAAAAAGGGATAACTCTTACCCAAACATGTTACTTTTAAAGCTTTTTTTCCCCAGAAAGTACTTATGTATAAGACATGAATAAGTTAATTTGCAATAGAAAGGATTTGAGAACAGAAGTATTTCATTTCTGCATAGGAGTTAAGATTTAATGTTCCAACAACCTATAGTTTTTGCATAAAAATTATTTCTATTTTTACACTGAGGCAAACAATAAGTTTTTAGATTTAATGCAAGATTACTAGCAGCAATTGGCACAAACCCCTGAACAACATTGTGGGCTGTATCTTTAAAAGGTGTCAGAGGAAAAGCAGATGAAATGCTGTAATCTCCACCCACTGTCGTTTAAGAACAGCTGCCTACGCACTCCACACACCCAGCATCCTGCAATCCGCCCTTCTTTACAAACCTACTGCATTAGGCGATGGAAATTCAGGATATACAACCACAGTGGCCCCCGAGAAGTCTGTAGCCAGTGTACCACGCAGCATTTTTGTGACCTCTACCCACTTGGTCATACTTCCCCGTTATATCCTGTGAGTGGGCTGTCTAATGGAGTCAGTGCTTCCCACAGCTCTACCAGACTGCAGAAACCGCCCTTATCCTGGAAATTACAAACCCCGTTCTTTTAAACATTCCATTCTCCTCTAACACCAGCAGGGTTTCCTGCTCCCCTCCCCTTCCAAACAACAGGTCTTTCAATATAATTCTCCTCCCTGGTAACACCTTTAACTATTTAGCTATTTAGTACAGTGCTTAAACTTTACCTCCCTTAAAGGCACATTCAGTTTCTTTGGTAACCTATATGCTTATAGTATACTTACACACACACACACTTACTTATGAAAGCAATCAGTATTTAACACTGAAGTTCTCTATTAAGAAGTTTTGTGCATGACAACTGCTTACATTAACAATTCAGCTAATCTTTAATAAAGAATCCAATTTTACTGGCTGAGCAGAATTCCTGTTGCTAAGAAATAGTTCTTTACTTTGGCTAAGTCTTTTCTGACAACCTTGGAACAAAATCTATCCATTATCTTTATTAGTAAAAGATCCTTATAAACAATTGTAAAAGGATTACTTCAAGTTAAAGGGGAAAATATTTAGTTTCGGCACCTCATATTGTATCAGATACCCATTGGCATGCTAAAGTAATTGACATTATGCAAAATCTCACATTGCAGCGCTTTAACTTTGAAGTTTACATTATTGTTCAAATGAGAGAGCTTTTTGAGGAGGAAGTTGACGAGGGGCAATAATTGTTAAAGTATAATTGGACATGGCATACATATCATATTTATAATTTACTACTAGTGAAAATGGTCAATACAAAATTCAAACTAAGTGCCTTTTTAAATTTAGTATCCAACGTGAATCAATGAAATGAACTGGTTGAATATTCTAGGGGGGTGGGGGAAAATAAATTGTCTTATTTTCTTCAATCTCTAACTGGTTTGATATAGCTCTATTCATATCCAGTAGCACAGTTTGAGCATAAATGCATTAAAATGCAATTAAATAGAATTGCTTATTTTGGGGAAGATTTTCATAGTCAATTTTGGGATCTGGCCTCTCATCATGAGCCATCTTCCTATGGATTGATGAGAGAGAAAGAGCACATACATTAAGCTATAAAATAACAATTCCCACCAAGAACCTCCTGAACAGCGAGCAGCAGCCCTGTCTTATTTAGGTAAAAGCAACAATTTTTACTACACAGATGAAGGTACACAAATTTCAGGCTGACATACTCATTAAAACACAGTAGCAGAAGATGAAATGTTTGAACTAATTTTTTATGCTCCTGAATTGTAGCATTAAATGAGCTCCCAGGTATGTAGGAATTGTAAGAATGAGAAGGAAGTGGAATCCCACCTCCTCCCACTCAAAATAAATATTTTTTTAAAAAATCTTAAATTCTGAATCCCTGCATGTTTCAGAATTTGTTACAAAATGTTCTTGCCAATGCACAAAATGGAAAATTTGCTATAAAAAAGGTTCCTTAGGTAAACAAGAGCTTGAAAAGTGGTATGCATACAGTATATTATATTTAAACAAACTATATTAACATGTCAACACTGTATTGTTTCTTCTGTCATTAAGTTTAAATGGAACAATAAAGAGCATGATCTCCAAAATGTTCAGCTTGATTAAAAACTTGAAACATGATTTAGAAAAGGGTCCTAAGTGCGAGGTTTCTCACCACCTCTATTAAGAAAGTCATCTCAATCAGCTCCAACATGTAGAATGTGTCCCTATTTTGGGGGTTTCCCCGTTCTCTCCTTCAAAAAGAGATTAAAATGAAAATTATCTGACTCTGACAAACTACCAATATTTAAAGAGAAAGAGTTAGAAGTAAATTCCTTATAAGAAGGTGAGTCAGAACTTTACCATAACATGAGCAGTGGTTTGAATGCATAGAAGTAAATATTGATATCTGATGGCTGCTCCATTTCAGTTGCAGCATATTTTTTCATTTGTGTTTACACTCTTGTCCAGCCTTACATTATTAAGCATGGCGCATGTATGCATACACACAAATCTCATTTTGTGGAGGAATTCTGCAATCCCGAGTACTGGGAATTTTCTGAATCTCCCTATTCAAATCAAACATCAGTCTCAGATCAAAATAAATCAGAACTACATTGAAAGCAGAAATCAATGGTATTTCATTGAAGGCCAACTATGTAGTTAGTAGTGATGTGAATTTCAACCAAGCATCCTAGAGAAATATATTAAATGAAAGCAAGAGAAAATAATATCTCAATGACTGCAGTAGTTTGTTTAAAAGTTCAAGGAAAAAATAGCGCTTTTCAACTCTTTTTATATAGCATATGAAGTAACATTTTCTTTTTTTGTAGGCCATTTTCATTAATACCATTTTCATTAAAGAAAATTAAGTGTAGGATGATCAATAATGCCCCCATCCTAGGGCATTATTACAAGTTTGGTACAAGGAGGAAGGAGAAAAATTGTTCTCTTTAACCTCTGAAGATAGGACAAGAAGCAGTGGACTTAAATTGCAGCCAGGGAGGTTTAAGGTTGGACATTAGGAAAAACTTAAGCACTGGAATAAAATTGCCTAGGGAGGTTGTGGAATCTCCATCATTGGATAATTTTAAGAGCAGGTTAGACAAACACCTGTCAGGGATGGTCTAGAAGATAATACTTAGGGTATGGCTACACTTGCGAGTTGCAGCGCTGGTGGAGGCTTTCCAGCGCTGCAATTAGTAAGTGTCCATACCTGCAGGGCACTTCCAGCGCTGCAACTCCCTGGCTGCAGCGCTGGCCGTACACCTGGCTCAGCATGGGGAATAAAGATTGCAGCGCTGGTGCTGCAGCGCTGGTCATCAAGTGTGGCCACACACCAGCGCTGTTATTGGCCTCCAGGGTATTAGCAGATATCCCAGAATGCTTTTATAAATTACTCTCTTTGTTTTGTTGTGAACTCGGAGCTCCATAGCTCCGTTGATCCCGGAGCTGCTTATCTACAAACACAGCTCCTGTTTGCTGTGATCAATCTGTGAACAATCAAATGAGATAATGAGGCAGGCAGGGAGTGAGTGTTTGCTTGACAGAAACGGGGCAGAGGGGAGAGAGGGAGTCCGTTGGCTGTAGGCTGTTTGCAGTTAAGAGTTAAGGGTAAGGGATCGGGAACATATTCTGATTTTTCAAGGCAGGAAGGTAACACACAGTGTTGGCTCCAAAAATCCACTCTCTCTCTCTCGCCCGCTCCCTGTCACACTACGCCCCACCCCACCCCCCTCTTTTGAAAAGCACGTTGCTGCCACTTGAATGCTGGGATAGCTGCCCATAATGCATCACTCCCAACAGCGCTGCAAATGTGGCCACACACCAGCGCTGGTAGCTGTGAGTGTGGCCACACACCAGCGCTGGCCCTGCACAGCTGGATGACCAGCGCTGCAGATTTGTAAGTGTAGCCATACCCTTAGTCTGCTATGAGTGCAGGGGACAGGACAGAAGGACAGAAGACCTCTTAAGGTCCCTTCCAGTCCTACAATTCTATTATATGAGTACTTCAAAAAGAAAAAAAAAAGACACATCAAGAGAAGTCTTTTACAGTATTATATTGATCTCCTTTCTTATCAAAATGTCAGTGAGATTATATTAACTTTTGCCAGTTATTTCTATACATCACACAGTGTTTGAGATCAGGTGTGCCAGAGACTACAAGTGGCCCAAACATTTTATAGAGGAGAAGCAGTTTGAGGAATGGGTGTATGATTGTTGAAACCCTTAGCAAACAGGTCAGAAAATACGTTCATTGTTACATCTTTTTTTCTTTATCACTGACAATTTATATTGCCCTAGTGTACAGTACTTAGACACTGGGAGGACACCTTATGTGTTTGGTGGAGTTGTTGTTTGCGGAGTCCTCCTTTACCTCAGTTTACATAAAACCTACAATATGCTGACCTCCTTTCTAAAGTGCTTTGAGATCTCCTGATGAAAAGCACTATGTAAAAGCTAAGTGGTGTTGTTATTACTGTAACTTGTGTCAAGGTGTTGCATACCAGGACAGGTGGAAATAATGGAAAGGGAACAAAGAGAAATCCTATACAAGCAATGCAAATGGAGTAGCATTACAGAAAGTTTAAGATTTCCAAGAAAAGATTTCCATTTCCAGGGTGCTGCATAAGTATGAAGATTTATTAATACTAAATTCAGTTCCATTTTTTCCTTCCCAAACTCAACTGAGTATCCTGACTGCGTAACTGATGTGCAATGAGTACTTTCCATTGAAATATAAGCATGTTGTGGCAGGAATCAGTCTCTCACTTCTAATTAATGGCTTGTCATAAACAATGATTAAATATCAGAGCTCATCACCATTTCAGAAGCTTTCTCCTACTCCCATAAGTGTAGATGGAATAGTAAGGAAGAGAACTTTTCTTTTGCTAATTATATTTTGCTAGTTAAGTATTTCCCTTCTCAAATGTTGAAGGGGTAAAACAAATTTAATCCGGAAATTGTTTAACACATGTTGGTGTTAAACATTAACTTGAAACTGTTCAGTTAGAAAGCTTTAGAGGGCTGTACAATACATTACAGTCCTGTACATTCTTGGTAGTTTATTACTGAAAAACTTGTTTGTTCTTCTATCATCCATCTTAAATGACATTCCTTCAGTATACTTTTGCATCATTCTTAATTTTGGTTCAAGAGTAGTAATGCGGTATAGCAATAGGTATAAACAGATTTCTTTAAAAGACATCTTTTATTGTTTCAGTATGGAAGTGCCAGTTTTCATTGTGAAATATATTTTTAATAAAAGTTTACATGTAACTCAATACTCCATTTAGGATATTATAGGATCATGCAGGATACACTTTCGTACAAGATGTTGATATAATACATACCATTGTGGAAAAAGTGGTAAAATTAAATTCAAAGAACATTTAAATTGCTAAAACTGCCACTGATTTAACCCCAAAACTGACTAGAAATCTAGAACATATATCCTCACTAATTTTAAAAGTTCTTGACTTAATTTTAAATATTACATTTCAAACCTTAATCTTAATGTAAATTTAGAAATAAGTTTAATAAAATAAAATGATTTTACTTTGCAGTAATGCAAATACTTCGCTAGATGGCGTTCTACTTTCTTCCACAAAGGCATAAAGAGGGCAAAATACTTATTTGTCAAAAAATTAGATTGACTCCACTTTTACTAGTTATTTTTGAAGCTATAACAAGAAAAAGATAAAATAATTAAGCACATTTAATTAACATTAATACAGCCAACAGGATTAATATTTATGTGTTCAAAATATTTCTTTATAAGGGATTTAAAGACTAAAAAAATAAGAATACTGCATAGCGATAGGAAAGCCTCCAATAGGTTTGATTCATTTTGGATAAACACAACAAAGCTTAGAGGTTTATCTAAATTGTACCAAAATATCTAATCCTGACTCTTTGGGTCCAGAAAGTTGGAATGGAAATTTCAACCCAGATTTCTGGTATTTCTGTTTGCAGCCCTTACTGGAACTAGTAAAGAGGCAGAAGCAGACTTTTCACAAATATCATGGTAAAAAGTTACCCAACCCTTTTTCAACTAAAATAAACATTCAACTTAAATGTTGGACAACGGATTTTAGTTAATTCTTATTTTATCAAAATGAGCGTATCATCCATCTCTACATTACTATAGTTTTCCTTTCAAATACAACTGGTGAAGTTGCCCCCTCAAAAGACACATACATAGAGACCAGGTTTTGCTCCCACTGTAATCAATGATTACAGGATCTGGCCCTTGAGGAGCATATATTTTATATTAGACATTCTCCAAGATAGGTTTAAACAACAATATGAACAGAAGTAGTACTTGACTTGTTATAATAACCAGAAACCAAAACAAATCATTCCAATGTAAAGAGAGACTCTTTAAAGAGGTTTTTTATATTAAAAATGTTATACTGCTTCTATGTATGAAAATTAATCTCTCCATATAGAAAGGTATTAAGAAATTATTTCAACCCAAACTATATGGCTTACTCAATATAGCTATTAAACATTGTTTTCTCCATTACTTCTAATTTGAATCTAAACCAAGAGCTTCCTGTATGTGTGTATATATACTTTTATAGACTCAGTTTCTCAATTTTAAACAAGTTCTTTTAAAATCAAATAATTTTAAACTAAAGTAACCATGATAATTACACACAGGTTACAGAAAACTGAACTGTCCAAAACCACAAGATAAAGGCAAAATATTTTACAAGCTCTATTCTAGTTTTAATAGAAGATTAAAGAACATCATTCACCAGAAATACTTCAAGCAGGATAGCTCTCTTCAGACACACACATTAATATTAAAACATGAATAAAAGTTATACGATGTGGTACCTAAATTTTACTCAGTTGCAAGATAGGCTATCATCCCCCAAATCAAACAAATCTGAGATTATGGACAATCAGGACATTAAAAACATACCATAGTTCAAAATTCAACCTACAATAATAAGCTTTAAGCCAAGTAGACAAGAAAATACAGCAAGGAAAAGAAATTGTTAACCCTTTGAAATATCTTCATGTTCACCAATTTCTAGATTTGCACTTCTGTTCTTATGTTACTAATGCAGTTCACATATATAACGATGTGCAGTCTTGCTTATACCTGACTTGTGTGCCAAAAGAATTTTTCCAACACACACAACCTACAGACAAGTCCACCTGCTAGGAATTCCCCCAAGGAGGAGAACATGAAGTCTAACAGAATTTACATCACTTTGGTGAGGATTAAGCAGAGGTAGAATTGGTTATATGAACTTTGACTACTTTCAAACATGGGGCCTGATTCCTTAGGCACCCAAAACCCTCACTGACATCCAGTAGGATTTCTATAGCGCTGGGAACACTGAGGCAGTACATAGCTGTACTCCCATATGCTTTGGGTGGGAGGAAGATGACTCACTTTTACATTTATATGAGACACAAAAATTCAATTGGGGATTAATAGTTAATGGACATGGAACCACCACCACACTTCTTATGATTACCCACTACCCCACGCTAAACCATCTTTCTCACGTGATTAGACTTCAGTTTCTCTGAGGCATCCAAACATCATGTGTCATCACAAACAGATTCCATTACCCCAGCCAGGTTCTCATAAATAAAAGCAACTTTTATGGGCAACATCACGAGAAATTGGGATTATCATCATTTTAATCCTCTTTGTTGTTATACCCCTCCAACCTTACAAGGCACTTAAAACACAGGCAGGACATGGTGCCTGCCTCAGGTAGGTAACTGATCTAGTATTACAAAATAAATAGTTAGATAAGAATAAGATCCCCAGTAAAGTATGGAAATATTAACTACAAAACAAAGTCTCTCTTACCCGAAGGACAGTGCAGGGAGATTTTCAAAGGCCCAAGTGGGCATAGGGCACCTAATTGCCCTTCATTCCATTAAACATCTCCCCATATGTCTTTCAATCTTGCAGCCTGTCACAAGTCCCATGGAAGTACCTAGGACTCATTTGGGCATTTTCCTTGCTGGTTTGGACTGGAAAGGTATGTGGCAGTCATAAGTTAGCATAAAAGTTATCTGGCATATATCGAATTCATATCGGCATATAACAACATAACTCCTGAATATCGTAACACTGATATCATAACAGCCATCTGTCACATAACTGTAGTGTATCACTCCACTCCCTCCCCTCTCTTCAGTGGCTTTTGTTAAATCAGTTTTGGAGGTACTACCAGTTTTGACTGTTCTTAAAATACTAGACTGAGGTAAAAAAAAAATACATTAAAAACCCATTGCAGTTTGATTGTTTAAGATGTCAAATCCAACTGACTACATGTTTCGTATCACAACTGACTGGTTGGTTGGTCACCTCCATGAGATAAGGAATGAAAAACTAAAGGAAGGGATCCAAGTATTTAGCACAGGTGTTTCTGTAATTTTGATATAGTGTGAAAATTCACTATGCTAAATGGTGCTTGCACTCAATTTCACACTTGATGCATTCTGGTGCAAGTACACTAGGCAGTGACCAAATATTTGAGAAATCTAGCTGACTGGTGGCTTCGTAAAGGTTTTTTCCTTAAACTTAAAAAAACAAAAAGTGTGATCGATGGTGCAGCACACACTTTTTTTTTTTTTTTTAAGTGAGGGAAATAGTAAAGAAGACATTGTGTACAGTTAACTTTAAAATTTAAGGAATACAATCTAATAACTATGCATAAGGCCAACAGGACTCAGATATAAAGCACAAGAGAAACCTAGCCCATGAGGCATTCATCCCAAGATTGACTTGTTCATCTGTCACATACTTAGCTATTTGTATTCATCATTTTAGAGACATTGAAGTGAATGAGAGGCTTTCCCTTTTAGTCATCATATAAGGGAACTAAGGAACAAGGATGCTTTCCAGTATTCCAAAATGGATGGAAAGACACTCTCACTACATGCTTAAATGCTTGGCTATTTCTAGAGAGGCATTCAACCCCAAATATATATAAAAAACCCCACCTTCCTAACAAGGAATGGAGTTTTCTCCTAAATTGTTGCACTGTTCCTGTATTTTTTTTTAATGACTCAAACTTCAAGTATTTGGGAATTCCCCTCTAAACACGAGTTTCTGACAAACGTGCAGTACAGCAAGTAATGTTATTAAAAATGTAATAGCATGCAATTTTAATGCAATATCCAGAACTATATCTAGTAACATACAATAGGTCTTTTTCCCAATAAAGTTTTTGTAGGAATTATAATTAAAGACAGATTTTAACAATACTGAACAAGTCTGAACAGCAAAAGTGGTAGCACTGAAAGAGACGGTCTGAATACGTTGTATGCCAAAAATCAGTCAGGATTAAAAACAAATACAGCCATTTTCCAGGCTTTTTTTGGTGCAAAATCTACATCAGAGTAGATAGGTTCACCCTTACCTGTGTTCTGAAGTACCTTCTCAGTGGGCTAAATGATTAGTCATCAGCTGATCACCTGACTAAAGCCTGAAAAAAAATCAGCTGACCATTTTGCTAGCTGGCTTCAACTTAAATACTAGTCTCCATAGCACTTTGTCATGTGAGTCAGGACAGAACCAGCTGTCACTGCTTCAGAAAAAAGGGAAATGGGCCCCTCTGTTCCCACCTCCTTCCTCTCTCTCTAATCCCCCTCCCCTTTCCATTCTTCAACTTTGCTCACTCACTGCCTGACTGGCCGGGGTCTCCCAAGGGAAGCCACATTCCACAACATATAAGCATTTCCCCCTATCTTCAGGTTTCTCAACAAGCTGCCTATACATTTGGGGGGTGGAGGGGAGAAGAGAGAGAAAGAAAGAAAGAAAAACAAAAACAAAAAAACACCAGAGAAACAGAGAAAAGGCACCACATTCCACAACCCTCAGTCAGCCCTGGCAGGCTATGAGGCATTTTCAGTCACACAGCACAAAATGCATTAGTCAGAGCTGAAAGACCACACACTTTGTACCACTACCATGCTCAGAGAGAATGGTCTGAGCTAAGCTACAGGAAAAAGGAAAAGAGGGGTTCCCATGAGTGTTTTCATTTTACATAAAGTTTCTCCTTAAATATAAGAATAATATTGAGGGAAGGGGGGAGAAAGAAAGCTGACATCCACAGCAAATGGACTCGCTTAACGTCAAAAAGCATTAAACACTCCCTGTTCATATAGCCTATAGTTTATGTAAATAACTCCCCCTTCAACAGAATGTATTATTCCAAAGACTGTAAGACATTATCTAAATCAGAACTTCTATCTCCCTTATGGTTTGTTCATAGGAAATAGAAGCCTAGAAAAAGTGAAAGTAATACTGCATGATTCAGATTCTCCTAAACCACATATACTTTCCAATTCTAACCTTTGTCTTGTTCAGTACTCATAGTTTGCAACTAAATCCAGCTACGACTTCTCTTTTCTCTATTTTAAGCAGCTTCAACTCTCTCTGTATATAGAGAATCTGATCAGAAAGGAATGAGAAAAGAGAGTTCAGTGTAAAAAAAACCCCATTCCTAATCCAAATGATCTAATCGTTCATCCATCTGCTCACTGCTTAACTCCCTCCCCTCTCCTTCCCTTATCTATTGCTTCAAGGCGTTTCAGCAACACACATACCAGTTTAGGAGGAAATGCCACTTTTTATCACCCTCTTCAGAAAGAACTTGAGCACATGTTGTTGTCCATTCACAACAGTACCCTGCAGCCCCCAGCCTTGAATTCCCCACTTTGCACAGGGACCGTCCCTAATGTATCCTGCTAGACTCACTAACTTAAGTCAGAGTCAGAAGGGGGAGTGCCAGGGGAAATCCTTAACCATTAGCACTGGAATTTCTGCTTAGGAAAGTCCATACTTGAAGTATGAAAGACTGATATTAGATATCACAAAGAATACCATTTCTCTGTGGGCTCGGTGGTTATTTTATGTTCATCTTGGGGAAAAAAACTGTTATAAGAAGAGTCAGCTTTAAGAAAAACTTGATATATATTTATTTACAAACAGCGATATTTTTCAATGTTTCCCCAGCACACATTTATATAAACAAAAATACTGAATTTTGCATGGTTACATGTAATTTAAGATAACTATTAAACATGAGACTTAAAGTATTCAGTGGAAGACCTCCTCACCTGTAATGCCATATTTTTGTAATAGAGGTGAGGGGAGCACCAAGAAAGAGGGCAGGGAAACTTTTTCTCAAAATGTTATCAATATATATTGGTTTCCAAAACAAAGGGTAGCTGCTGATATGTAGCATTTCAACAAAGGAAAAGCTATCTCAGAACAGCCTCACAGATTTAACACTGTCCATTATAACAAAAGCAGTCAAATGAATAATTCATGAGGGGAGGAAGAGCCCTAGTATTAAAAGGAACCAACTATTTCATGAATTGTCCTAAAGCTATACCCCTTTCACACCCAAATTCCTCTAAATACTTAACTATTCTTCATTTCTCTATAGTAATATTAACTAGTAATTGTCAGAAACAGCATTTGGACCAATTTCACCTCATGACATTGACGTTTTTGAGCAGAAAGAAAGGGAAGTTACAAAGCAAGCTAGAGGAAAACAGCCTATATCAAGCTTTCATTATGATGACAGAAATATCAAAATTTAGGAAATATTGAACTTAGGAGGTTTTACTCAACTGCATTTTCTATCCTGGAACAGGAATAGTAATAATAATAAAATACTTTGCCCTTATATAGCACTTCGACCTGAGAATCTCAAAGCACTATACAAATGTTAATGAAGTTTCACAACACTCTGTATTAGGGACAAATATAATTATCCCTTTACAAGTGGGGAAATTATCTGTTTACGGGAATATTAAATGATTTGCTAAAGATCAGACAGAAAGCCTCTGCCACAGAGCCAGGAAGTGGATCTCCTGGCTCCCAGTCCTGTGCCTCAATCACAAAATCACCCTTCCCTCTTTTCACTAACAAATTATTAAGCAGCAGCATACTGTTCAATATCACTGCAAACCGAAACCAACTTTAACCCTGTAAGAATTGTAACTGTTATTTGGTGCAAGACTAAGAAAAATTGGGAGTGAACCATGAACCAGATTTCATGCCACAAGAATTTGTAAACTAAAGAAGTCCTGAATAACAAACAAGTTTTTGAGTTTATGCCAGTGCAGCAAGGTACTGTTATTCATGTTTGTCCATTTCCCAAGCAGTGACATGTTAGTAACCAACTCTTTCTATAGGAGCTTTGGTACAGTACAATACTTGGATGCAGGGGCGGCTCCAGGCACCAGAGCTCCAAGCGCATGCCTGGGGCGGCAAGCTGGGGGGGGGGGGCGGGGGAGGCGCTCTGCCAGTCGCCGTGAGGGCGGCAGTCAGGCTGCCTTCGGTGGCTTGCCTGTGAAGACCTGCTTATTCTTGTACAGTCTGCTACCAGCGGACCCTCCGTGCTCGGGGCGGCAAAATGTCTAGAGCCTCCCCTGCTTGGATGAGCTCAAATTCAATTCTTCCAACTTCAATCCATACGTGTCACATGCTGAGCATGTGTCTTTGATTAAATGGTAGCAAATGTTAAAATTGGTGTGCACAACAAATTGTAGATGTAGAAGCTGTGACAGAAATCACAACACTGAGCATAAGTTAATAAGGTCTTTCCTGGTGTTGATAATAGTAGACACACTAATTAAAACTCGTCTAAAGAAGTATAATGAAATAAGACATATGGAGTCTTCTGGGAATATTTTTAACTGGTCAGCTTGTTTCCCCAGTCCCTGTAGATACTTTTCTAGTGACTTTTAAGCAATTGCTACCCAGATGGGCATATTTCTTTCTTGTATCCTGCTGCTGCTTCCCGAATATGATTTGGGCTGGAAGACTTCTGTTTTGGCAGATACTTCACCCTTTCCTCCCCTTAAAGCTACTCTTACAACAAGACTGTACAAGAATAAGCAGGTCTTCTTTAGTAACTAGAATAACCTGTGCAGCAGAACACATTTTTAGTTTCTAGAGTCCTCTAGGAACTGAGAAGGACTGGACTATTTAATTAAAACAAGAAAAAAAGAAAGTAACACATAGCTATTGATATAACACTAATATAGTTCCGTTTTCATCTCATTGAGCCATTTACTATAACAAAGGTCCTATTATGACATAAATGGTTACTAATGGTTTGGTAAACTAATGGCAGGGGGAGCGAGTGAGCGAAACAAAATGTGATATGGCTGTTACAACAATTCTGGGAATTGGTGGGGAGGCTTGAACGTTAGAATTTTCAGCTTGCACTACAGGAGTGACAAATGTGGCAGAAATATTCAATTTTTTCAGAACTCGCCTTCTTCAAAATATCTATCTAGAATCAGCGTATTGGGATAAATTCTCTTCTGAAGCATACTGGTGCAGGTCTACTGAGATAGCTGCACCAAATTTATATCAGTGGAGAATTTGGACCATTAATTCACTACCTAAATGTAGAAGGACCATTAATATTGATATTCAATATGTCTTGGAACACCAGGGAAGTTCCAAAGACTGGAAAAAAGCAAATATTGTACCAATATTTAACAAAAGTAAATAGGATGTCCCAGGTAATTACAGGCCTGTCAACATGACATTGATTCCGGGCAAGATAATGGAGCCGATGATATGAGAATTATAGGAGTATAATATAATTAATGCCAATCAACATGGGCTTATGGAAAACAGATCCTGTCAAACTAATGATTTTTTTAATAAGATTACAAGTTTGTTTGATAAAAGTCTATGGTCCAGTATGACATTTTGATTAAAAAAACTAGAAAGATATAAAATTATATTGGCACCCATTAAATGGATTAAAAGCTGGCTAACTGATGGGTCTCAAAATGTAACTGTGAAGGGGGCATCATCATTGAAATGGTGAGTTTCTAGGGGGGTCCCACAAGGACCGGTCTTGGCCCTAAATGATTTAACACTTTTATTAATGACCTGGAAGAAAATATAAAATCATCACTGGAAAAGTTTGCAGATGACAGAAAAATCAGGGATGTGGTTAAATAATACAGAGGACGGGTCACTGATTCAGCGTGATCTGGATCCCTTGGTAAGCTGGGTGCAAGCCAACACTGGGTGGTGTTTTAATATTGTTAAATGTAAAAATGCACAAAGAATGTATACTACACTGACAGGATAGGAAGCAGTGACTCTGAAAAAGATTTGAGGGTGGGGTGAATAATCAGCTGAACATGAGCTCCCAGTGTGATACTATGGCCAAAAGGGATACTGCGATCCTTAGAAGATAAAGAGGTTATTTTACCACCTAGTGCAACCACTGCTGGAATACCATGTCCAGTTCTGGTGTCCACAATTCAATAAAGATGTTGATAAATTAGAGAGGATTTAGAGAAGAGCCACAAAAATGATTAAAGGATTAGAAAACATGCCTTATGGTGATAGACTCAAGGAGTTTAATCAATTTAGTTTAACAAAGACAAGGTTAAGGTGTGACTTGATTACAGTCCATAAGTACCTACATGGGGAACTAATATTTGATAATGGGCTCTTCAGTCTAGAAGAGAAAAGTATAACACAGGGGTTCTCAAACTTCATTGCACCACGACCCCTTTCTGACAACAAAAATTACTCCACAACCCCAGAAGGGAGGATCAAAGCCTGAGCCTGCCCGAGTCCTGCCGCCCTGAGTGGGAAGGCCAAAGCCAAAGCCCAAGAGATTCAGCCCCAGGCAGGGGGCCTGTAACCTCAGCCCCACCACCGAGGGTGGAAGCCCAAGGGCTTCGGTTTTGGCCCCATGCGGTAGGGCATTGGCCCCAGGTCCCAGCAAGTCTAATGCCAGCCCTGGTGACCCCATTAAAATGGAGTCATGGCCCACTTTGGGGTCCCGACCCACAGTTTGAGAACCTCAGGATAATACAATCCAATGACTAGAAGTTGAAGCTGGACAAATTCAGACTGGAAATAAGGTGTAAATTTTTAACACTGAGTAATTAACCACTTGAACAACTTATCAAAGGTCACGGAAGATTCTCCATCACAGACAATTTTTAAAATCAAGACTGGATGCCCTTCTAAAAGCTACGCTCTAGCATTATTTTGGGGAGGTTCTACGGCCTGAGTTACACAGGAGGTCAGACTAGATGATCACAGTAGTCCGTTTTATCTTGGAATCTATGAATATATGTTTTGAAGAGTCTTAAATAAATGGCTTTAGAGAAATAGTGGCAGATTAAAAAAAAATACCCCTACTTCTATCTGGAGATGGATGGAAATGAAGAATTCAAGGAGCCTTGCACATAAGCAGGGGCTGGGCAAAATGTGTCTCTTCCTCTCATGAAGTACAAGGACTTCATGAGGATTTTGCTACCTTCATAGCAGACAAAGTAGCTGGGAAAAGAAGGTAGTGTGTGCTGCATCTTCTTAAAGGCTAGTACAGTTCCACTATACTCTTGGGATTGCTGAGGAGTGTAGTGTCTTAAAAGCACACTATAGTTCTAAACAAAAATGACTAGCACTTTTAAGCATATGCAGTCTAACATGTAACAGGGCACAAACAAACACTGTATCCAAAGAATCCGTTTTTGACCCAGCAAGATAAAAAGTCAAAGAAATGGAAGAGAACCAAATTTTCTCAAAATCCAGACATTATATCTCTGACCATAATAGTGAAGTTTTGAAGTACACTGATCTATCTTCTGAATTGTATTCTAACTAACTAAAAAGATACTTGAAAGTCTGATTGAATGGTGCTGCAAATCTCAGCTCCTGGGTGTACATTAATGTACACAAGTTATGCACATAGCATGTTTACAGACTTTTAGACAGGGTGTGTCTGACGTTCTCTCTCAGTAGTTTTCCAACATTTTAAACATGAATACTGTCCTAAATCTTCTATACAAATTTATTTCTAAAACCTCTTTCAGTTCTTGTTTTTTCAGTCCCAAATCAGTATTGCATGAAGCAGGGAATGCAACATTAATACAGGAATTAGCCACAGACTTTATGCTATTACACAGTATCTGTGAAATAATTAATAGTAACTTCAAGTAGTTTATATTTAGAGGAAATAATGAGGTGTAGTTACTGGGGGCTGGCTTAGCAAAATAAAAGTAATTTGCACTATCTTCGTAGCAGGAAAGATTGTAAATTAACCCCCTCCTCACTCACAATATAAGCATATATTTTAAAAAGGTGAGTGAAGTTGGGTGACACTTCAATGGAGGTGAACTTTTATGTCATTATCAGCACCTTCTACTTTTTACTTTCATTCCACTAGTCTTGATTAACTAAGTTTTATTATCCCTCCTTGACTCAGAGATGCTTAGGTTTGTTACTGTCCCTTTGAAATACCAGAATTATTTTTGGCATATAATTAGAAAGGCATAAGTAAATTAACTCTTAGTGCACTTCCACTACACGTGCAATGCTGTCATGTTTTATTAATTATCCTCACAATGTAAGAAGCCCCCCAGCTTTATTTGGCATTTCAAGAAGAGAGGGTTGGGAAGGGAGAATGTAGAGAAGCTTGACAAAAATGATTTTAAAAATATTGTTCACAGTTATAACTACAAATACTGAAGTTGTTTAAGCATGTGTTTATTGGATGGCCCCATAATAACAACATGCAGAACAGCAGAAGCAGTGACTGCAGCAGCATTCTTTTTAATTTGGGTTTGACTGATGAACCAGTAGCAGCATATTCTTTGATAGCAAGACCCACAGGAAAAGCTGTGGTTAACTCTCTCATGTGATTTTCCCTTTTTCCATCATTATGTCTGACATTTTAGAGACTGAGTTTTGTTATTAGCTAGACCTTTTGGCAATAGGGTCAGAAAAATAACGTACCTGATACACAAAATATGCGACCAAGTCATCAGATATAAGTGTCAAAGCTGTGATGGGGCTTGATTGTTCATTTACTCAAATGAGATGTGGGCGGAATGTGCCCAGAGTCCTAGTCATACTTTTATGCTAGGCTGACCAACAAGGGCATTTTGTGACTCCCACAAAGACCAGCAAAAGAAGTTCAGCACACCCAAGCTATAGGCTCAAAATCCCAAATAATTTTTGTAGGGCTGTCAAATGAGGTAAAAAAAAAAAATCACAATTAAATGTGAGATTAAAAAAAATAGTCACAATTAATCACAATTTTAATCGCACTGATAAACAATAATAGAATACCAATTTAAATTTATGATATTTTTGGATGTTTTCTACATTTTCAAACATATTAATTTCAATTACAATACAAAATACAAAGTAGTGTACAGTGCTGGCTTTATATTATTTTTATTCTAAATATTTTCACTGTAAAAAGGTAAACAAAAGAAATAGTATTTTTTTCAGTTCCCCTCATACGACTGTAGTACAATCTCTATTATGAAAGCGCATTTTACAAATGTAGAATTATTACTTTTTTTATACATAACTGCACACAAAAACAAAACAATGTAAAACTTTAGAACCTACAAGTCGAAGCATGAAGGAGCATACAAATATTTAAAGTATCTGGCACGTCAATACCCTGCAACTCTGGCTACAACAGTGCCATGTGAATGCCTGTTCTCACTTCCAGGTGACACTGTAAATAAGAAGCGGGCAGAATTATCTCCCGTTAATATAAACAAACATGTTTGTCTTAGCGACTGGCTGAATAAGAGGGAAGAATGAATGGACTCGTAAGCTCTAAATTTTTACATTGTTTTGGGTTTTTTTGAGTGAAGTTATGTAAAAAAATAATTCTAAATTTGTAGGTTGCACTTTCAGGATAAAGAAATTGAAGGACAGTCCTTGTATGAGGAGAACTGAAAAACACTATTACTTGTTTTTGGGTTTTTTTACAGTGAAAACATTTGTAATAAAAATAATATAAAGTGAGCACTGTACGCTTTGTATTCTGTGTTGTAATTGAAACCAATATATTTGAAAATGTAGAAAAACATTCAAAAATATAAATGTAGATTGGTATTTGTTTAATAGCACTATTGAAACTGCAATTAATCACAACTATTTTAATCAATTTTTTTGCATTAATTGCATGTATTAACTGCAATTCACAGCCTTACATTTTTTCAGTGTGCCCTTCCTTTCATATAGAGAGACAAAGATGTTGTTTGCAGCTGAGAAATATATGAATCTTCCATCACAAAGTGATGCTACCTATGTTAATACAATAAAACTATACGTAATGCACTATTTAAGTAAATATGATGCTATGCTACTATAGTAATCTATGTAAGTGGAAACAAGGTGTAAAACCTAATATCTATTTTGATAGTACCAGCTAACTAAAAACTTTTCAGTAACTGGTACTGCAAAAATAAGTAAAAGACAGTTACTTTTCCGTAACTGGTGTTCTTTGAGATGCGTTGCTCTCGTCCATTCCGTATTAGGTGTGCGCGCTCGCCACATGCACTGGTGCCGGAAATTTTTCCTTCAGCAGTATCCATAAGGTCCGGCTCTAGCGCCCTCTGGAGTGGCGCCAGCATGGCGTGGTATAAGGGGCACTGCCGGCTCCCTCCACCCTCAGTTCCTTCTTGCCCAAAACTCCAACAGTGGGGAAGGAGGGTGGGATGTGGAATAGACAAGAGCAACATATCTCGAAGAACACGTTATGGAAAAGGTAACTGTCTTTTCTTCTTCAAGTGCTTGCTCATGTCCATTCCATATTAGGTGACTCCAAAGCACTATCCCTGGAGGTGGATAGGAGTTCACAGATGTGTAGATTGCAACACAACTCTGCTGAACCCAGCGTCATCTCTGGCCTGCTGAGCGATGCCATAGTGAGCTGTAAAACGTGTGAACAGAGGACCACGTTGAGGCTCTGCAGATGTCCTGGATAGGGATGTGCGCCAGGAAGGCTGCCAAAGACACCTGCATTCTAGTCAACTGGGCTCTGACAATCGTTGTTGGCAGAACCCCTGCCAGGTCGTAACAGGTCCTTATGCATCAGGTAATCCAATTAGAAATCCTCTGCGGGACACCGCTTCATCCTATCCGCTTTAGAGTTGAGTTGATTTTCGGAAAGGCTTGGCACGTTTTAAGTAGAAAACCACAGCCCTCTGGATGTCCAGGGCATGAAGACGCCTCTCCTCACTGGTCTTATGCGGTTTGGGACAGAACACTGGGAAGAAGATGTCCTGGTTCATATGGAAGGTGGAGACCACCTTTGGCAGGAAGGCCGGGCGGAGCCACAACTGAACCGTATCTTTGTAGAAGACAGTGCACAGCAGTTATGAGGTCAAAGCTTTAATTTCAGAGACCCATCTCACCAATATCATCGCCACCAGGAATGCAACCTTCCACAACAGGTAGTGCAGGAACCCAGCGGCTCAAAGGGTAGGCCGGTGAGCCTAGAGAAGACCAAGTTAAGATCCCACTGCAGGACTGGAGTCTGTATCTGCAGGAAGAGTCTCTTGAGTCTTCTCAAGAATCTGACAGTCATATCATGGGAAAACACCGTCCGTCCTTAGATCGGTTGGTGAAAAGTGGAGATGGCCGCGAGATGTGCTCTAATGGAAGTGTGTGCCAGGCCCTGGTTCCTCAGATGGAGCACGTAGTCCAGGACAGCCTGTATGGAAGAACACAAGGGAGAGATGCCACACTCAAACACCCAGCGGGAAAACCTCAACCATTGGACCAGGTAAATCAGTCTGGTTGAGCGCTTCCTACTCCCCAGGAGGACCTGTTGGACTCCTTCCAAACAGGTCCGTTCCTTCGGGTTCAGCCACGCAGCATCCACGCCAAGAGGTGGAGGGACTCAAGGTTAGGGTGTAGGAGCAGCCGTGGTCCTGTGACAGCAGGTCCAAGGGAGGGGCCGCTGACAAGCTCATGAGCATGCCACACTGGGGCGATCACAACAACCTGAGCTTTGTCTCTCTTGATCTTTGCCAGGACCCTGTCGGTGACTGGAATCAGAGGGAACATGTACAGCGGGCTCCCTGACCACGACAGGAGAAGGCATCGGAGAGGGAAACCTTGCTCAGACCTTGCTGAGAGCAAAACCGGTGGCATTTCCTGTTCTGTCTGGTAGCAAACAGGTCCACTTGGGGAGTTCCCCACTTTTGGAAGATCATGCAGGCTTCCTCTGGATAGAGCGACTACTCATGGTGAAAGGAGAAGTCCCTTCTGAGCTGGTCTGCCAGTGTATTCCTGACGCCGGGAAGGTGACAAGCTTCCAGCTGGATTTCGTGGCTGATGCAGAAGTCCCATAGACAGAGTGCCTCTTGACAGAGAGCCAACGAGCACACTTCCCCTTGTCTGTTGATGTAGAACATCGAGACTGTGTTGTCCATCAGGACTCGTACCACCTTGCCCGACAGGTGAGGCAGGAGGACTCTGTATGCCAGCTGGACTACTCGGAGCTTTTTGACATTTATGTGCAACTTCGCCTCCTCCAGGGACCACATCCCCTGTGTCTGGAGATCGCTGAGATGCGCACCCCAGCTGAGGTCTGAGGCATCCAATACCAACTTGGTGGAGTGAGGGGGATTGTCGAACAGAACCCCCTCCAGGACTGTCCTGCAATCGGTCCACCATCCCAGAGTTCTTACTGGTTGGCGCGTGCCTTTGAGGGTCCATGCAAATCTACCGGCAAAGTACTCCTCAAGTCCCTTGATCAATACCTCTGGAGTGGGGACCAAAGACGGCTTCGCTGAGCCTGCCTCTCCCATCCAGAGGCATGACGGCTGCGGCGAACACTGGCAGGACGTTCCTCTTGATGGGGAACGATACTGGTGAGGTGAGGACACATGCATAGGTCCCAACGCAGATTTTCCCTAGACAGGGGTACCGCAGGAGCCGGTGAGGGTGGCACTGGGAGTGTCAGGATCTCCTGAGCTACTTGAAGGGCTTTGGGCGTTGACAGCACCTGAAGCTGGCCGGGGCCTGCACTGCTATCTGGAGTTGGAGGCAAAGCATGGGATGGGCTGCAGTGCCCAACTTGAGCTGGGTCCTGACTTCCCAAGGGGGATGTTGAGCTGCCCGACAAGGGTCTTGGCTCACCCCCTGCCCTCTCCTTTCTCTTGCAGGAGGTAGGAGATCTTCCCCTCCCAGTCTTTTTCATGGACGGCACGGGAGGAGCACTACACATGGAGGCACAGTGCTCGGTGCAGAGTCCGACTGCTGCTTTGGTGCCGGAGTGAGTGCTGACTCCATTAGGAGTGCTCTTAGACAGATATCGTGCTCCTTCTTCGTCCTAGGTTTGAAGGACTTGCAGATACGGCACAAGTCACTTATGTGCCCTTCACCTAAGCATCTTAGGCAGCTGGTACGGGGATCGCTGATGGGCATAGGCCGTCTTAAAGCCTGGGCATGCCCCAAGCCCCGGCTGGGTCCTGTTCCAGACTAATGGAGAGTTTGAGAACTACTAGTAAGGGTAACTAAGAAAACTACTAACTACGTATAACTATTTTACAGAATTTCAAGGTTTGCAAGAACAGAGAAGGAATCAATGCTAGCCAAAGCAGCATATGTTCCAGCACCGTCACTGGTGGCAAGAAGGAACTGACAGTGGGGGGAGCCAGCGGCACCCCTAATACGGAGCCATGTGGGCACCAATCTAGAGATACTGCTAGAGGGAAAAACTTACAGATACTGCTGAGGGAAAAACTTCTGGCACTGGTGCATGTGATGAGTGCACACCCCTAATACAGAATGGACATGGGCAAGCACTCAAAGAAGAACAGGGTCTTATAAGACTGCTAGCGTGACATTGGATCTTGCACGACAGACCCAAAATAAAAATCTCAGACTGAGAAAGCTCTAATTCTTTCCTAATACAAGTCTTAACACCACGGCTGAAAAGATCTTAAGAATACTTAGAAAATAAATATTAGTTAAAAAAAAAAAGCAACCCCTCTCTCCCATGCGACTATATAAAAATTTTTTATAAGGGGCCAAATTCTGCTCTCAGGACTGCATACAGAGTTCCCATGAAAGTGAATGGAAGTTCCAAGTGCATGAATCCAGGAACAAATATTGTCCCATAACAGTTTGAAGGAATATTTGTTTTCTTTGATGCTACCATTTTTATACTGACCCTTACACAGTCAGAAAACCTGAAAGGGAAAGTCCTATAGTGATGCCAAGGAGGCGGAACGAAGACAGAGAAGAAAATGGACTTTTAGGGGCCCCTTACCTGTTCTCATTCAATGCTACCTACCTCAGTGAGACAGCTCATGACTTAAATTCCACAGATGACTGACGTGTACACAGGCCAAATACTGGCAATCAGGCTGTCTAATGTGCAATCTAGGTAAACAGATTTATCTGGACCCAAATTATTAACTTATTAAGTGCTACAATTTACAAGCATCAAAATTCTGGAAGAGAATTACAACTCCAATTATACAATGTAATGGAACCGTATCTAAAAAATTAACCTTATTACATAAAATTAATGTGTGTTTTTATAATGTTCAAAGTTAAAGTTTTCTGGTCTTAGAGACATCGTCACTAATTTCTATCTCAAATTTTTCAAAGAATTATTTCAAAAGCTTGTTCCTTGACGAATGGGAAATGTTAATTAAAATTCAATCAAATAGCTTGTTCACAGTTTTCATGGCTAGAAGCCTAATGTTTCTCAACAGCATGTTACTAGTTAAATCAAGCCCTGTTTAATCTGGGAAATTTGGGAATGAGAAAGAAAGGGAGGAACCTTGACAAACTGATTGAAAGTCAGAACATTTTACGTAAGTGAAGGTTGACAGCCCTACAAATGCAGAGTGCAAATTTTGCATGTTCTAATCTTTAACTAAATATAATCCATTCACCATATGTAAATACTAGGACTGAAAGCTATGTTTCCTATAGAGTGTGTGATAAACTCTACTACTTCTAATCTAGGTCTTGACAGGTTGCTAGTTAAATGAACATAAATATGGAGTAGTCAAAAATGTGAATGACATAAATAGTCCAGACAACAAGCTTTTAGTAACCAATTTTAGTCAATGTATTTGAACCACGAGAATTAAATTTTGGTCCCTGAATAAGTTGTATAAATCACAAGCCAATAATTTAACCTAATATTTCTGAGGACTCTCTTGAGATCATACATTGTGTTTTGTAAGGGAAAAGGCTACATGATTCAAGAAATACTAGGAAGTCTAAATATGTGTTACACACAAGACTACATTAAAAATACAGTATAAAGGTTGAAAAAGTCAAGCTTTCAAAAATTAGGAAAATGACAAAATTGAGATTACCAGTGCAACCTTAATTTGGCCCTTGTGAGAATGAATTATGATACAGTATTTAACTACACAATCACAAACTATTTTTTCCACAGAACCCCCACCTCATTCAGTGTGCAAGATGGGTGGTGCTTACTTATTCAGCAGCTGTTCATTTTTTTTTTTTTAATCCTTGGGTGGCCCCATGCCTCAGTTACTGCTCTGAAGACGAAGAATTATTTCCTCACAGGCTTTCTATGGTGCTCTTCCCTATTGTATCTGAATGCTTTACCAACATTAATGAATGAGATTGGGGGTGAAGGATTTATCCCCATTTTACAGATGGGGAACTGACACAGACAGATTAAGGCCAAAAGTATCCACTAATTTTGGGTATTTAATATGACACCCCTAGGATCTGATTTTCAGAATATTTAGCATTCTATAGTAGTTTATATGTTTCAAATACAGATCCCATTGACCTTAGGTGCAACTGTGAATGGTCAGCACTTTTATAAATCAGACTTAGTCACCCAGAAAAAGCAGAACATATAATTAATGACAGCATGTGAAAATCCTGATTTAAGTGACTTGATTAGCACCACATAGGAACACCGTGGGAGAGACTGGGATAAAATCCAGTTCTCCAGGGCATCATACAGCCATCTTAACCATGAGGTCATTCTTTCTTTCCTGCAAGCCCCTTTCTCATTCACTAAACACCTTCCAACTTCTACAACAAACAGGAGTCCTACAGACTGCAGCCTTGCTCGCTATTCATACCTGATTCATCCCCAGTGTAGGTCCATCCTATTCACTGAATGAGGCAGGCATCCTGTGGAAAAAGTACCATGTGATCATGTAATTAAATACTATATCATAATGTATACATGAATTAACATGTTACAGGCAAACTTAATTCTGCTGTTTCTTAACTTCTGAGTGCTTGATTTTACAACCTTAATAATGTTCTTTTAATATAGATTTATTTTTTTTAAAAAACCTAGGAAATGTAAAAAAAAAAAAAAGCAAGCTGAAAATAAATATTCCATCATGTGGAACCATACTGACACCTATATAAGTCATCAGCAGAGCTAGGACCTTTAGATCCACTGCACAGATATCTGCTACATGAGCTAACAGAGTCACTGATAGCAACTGTAGGTTATCCTCCCAGGGGATCAGCGCTAGAGAATGATTTTGCCAGATACGTGCTGACAGCAGAGGAATGGAGAAATTTAGGAATCTTGGGTTCCATTCAAGGTTCTGGAGAGTAGTATGCTCTAGTCATCACAGACCTTTCAGCCCCTTATTTCCAATAAGCCAGACCCCCTTTGCCTCATCCCCTCAAGTCTGTCACTGTCACAGTTCTGTGTTCCCCCACTCCAGTTCCTCACAATCCAACAGCTACATGTCCCAGTCCCAGACTCCACCCCCTCAGGCCTCCCATCCCAGTCCCAGTCTCCCTGCACAGGCAGTCCCGGGTTCCCTCTTGGGGCTCCATGTCTAAGTCTTCCCTACTGCCCAGCTCCCAGTCTCCCTCCCCAGACTTCTTATCCTAGGCTCCTTGTCCAGTCAATTTCAGTCTTTCCGCCTCCCGCTGTCCCCCTCTGGCAACTCCTAGTCCCAGTATACTAACACTGTCACCCCTTCAGCCTGCTCCACGCCCCTCCTGAATTCATCTTCTTGTCACCTTTATATTCAAGGGCAGACAGCTTCCTCCTCCACGCTGCCTGGGCGCCACGCTCCCTACTCTCAGTTCCTGTGTTCAGCACCACAATGACCCCCAGCAGACAGGAGCACTAATTGTTGTGAAAGTCCTTCTCAGCCCCTGTAGCCCTGGCCTGGAGAATGCTCACTGCAGATGAAAGCCTTGGAGAATTTAGCTGCCAAACTCTAACAAGTCTCTACTGAACAAGTTCAAGCTGCAATTTTTCAAAGGCTTTATATTTAGGCCAAATTTGGGTGATTTTTCACAGAGATGTCAAAAGGCACATCCCTGACACAAGCACAACCTTCCTACCAAGTTTCAAGTCCCTGTTCCAATGCATGAGGTTGCTCGAGTTTCATAAGAAAATGGTTGCAAATTTTTTTAACCTTGGGAAAACATATATTTTTCCCTAATACTTTTCTCTGAACTATTTTACCTGTTTTTGTTTTTTTCAGGAGGTGGGGCAGAGAAAACACTACTGAGGCAGACACCTCGCAGCCTTATATTTAGGCAGAGCTACCAGCCCCATCTCTAACAAGGCTAATTAACTCAAAATATTGTCTTATGAATGGAATTCCATCAGCTAGAATCTTGTTACTTCATGGACTGCAGTACAGTCAAACCATGCAGCTTAACAGGGCATTGGGACTGAAGAGCTGGCAGACAAACAAACAAGAAAAATAAGACATTTCTCTATTGCATCTGCCTCTCTCTTGGTTGAGGAATACTGCCTTTACATTTCCTCCCTGGCTCTCCTCTCCTACTGCTCAGTAAACAGCTACTGCTCAATCCCTATTCCTACCCTTTCCCTGTTGCAGATTCCTCTTAGTAGCTGGCTGGGATTCAGCTGATTAGAGAAGGTCAGTAGAGTACTGATCAGCCCATTCGGCCTGGAGGCCTAGCTCAGTCCCTGTTTCCATCAAGTGGGGGAGAGGAGGAAGATTTACCCCAACAGCAAAGGAAATTTGAGTCCCAATTCTGAGCTGCAGCTGAACTGAGCTGAGCTTTTATGACTTTGCACCGCTGATTTTCAAAGTTAAATCAGTCATGGGGAGAGCAGAATTAGGTCCTCTGAGGCACCTATTATTATTATTCAGCTATTTGTAAAAAGCTGATTTACAAATGAGACTTACACTTCACATTTACAATATAATTTAAATACACAGATCTGGCATATGGTTTAATATTCACAATTTGCATTTTTGAAAAAGGGAACTCTTCACCCATATCCACAAATTAAAAAGAAAATCTTCCTCCTTCTATAAATAAGAATAGAGTAAAAAAAAGGGCAAAAATCTGTTTAAAAAAATAAAAGCAAAATATATTTTGTAATATTGCTTCAGCATAAATTGTTCCTACTTTACAGAAATTTCTCTTAGCTGGAGACTAACAAACAAAATGCAGTTAAGAGCACAACACAATTGCTGTCTTTTAGTCTTCTCCATTTTGTGTTAAATACTTTGCTACCAAAGTCTCACTGATCCTTGTTGTGTTATCCATCTCGCCTTTAAAATAAAATACTTGGTTACCATAGCAATATTTTCCCACCCTGATATTATTTCCCGCTGGTTTGTTCTAGGTTTTTGCACATAGCAACCACAGATATCCTTGTTCCAAACTATCAACCTCTTCTTGGCAACTCTTAGCAAAACAAATGTGCCTGTAAACTATCAACTATTCAGCTTCATACTTTCATACAAGACTAATAACATGATATATATTCTGAATAAATACTTTAAGCATTTAAATTATAAAATTAGTCTGTGGTAGCCTGAAATCTGAAATATCAGTATCCAACCTGTATCTCTCATTTGCTACAGAGTAATGCATCCAAGTCTCCCTAAGTAACTAGTAAAATCTGCAGTTAAGTGTTTACATCCTCTCATTATTACTAAACCTACATCTAAAACATTTGGTTCACATTGCATGGCTATGATTTTACTGAAGTCAACCTACAAGGAGTATCATGGATTCCTGCTATATCTAACAGGACTTCAGCTTTACAAACATAGGTTCTGAGTCTGCAAATATGCACGTGCTTTGACTTTAAGTGTGTAGAAAGTCCCATTAAGTCAAAATTCAAGTGCATGCTGCAAAACGTCTGTTAGTCTATAAGGTGCCACAGGATTCTTTGCTGCTTCTACAGAACCAGACTAACACGGCTACCCCTCTGATAAGTGCATACTTAAGTATTTGAAGGACTGAGGCTATTGAGGATGATCCTGCAAAGACGTATGTATATGATTAACTTTACCCATGTAAGTAGCCATATTAAGACTACTCACATGTATAATTATTTGCAGGATGTGGCCCAGAGGGAGTACAATGAAAGGAAGAGCCCATATCATCTAGTCATGAATTGTATCTAGTCAAGGATTCCTACCTTTTTAAAAGTCTTATAACACCTCAATTTGTAAAACCAACCCTTTGTTGATGGTACACCATGAAGCTTCTGAAATCCCTTCAGTACTATAATGAACTTTTCTGACTTCCACTGCAATGCAATACATAAAATTGTCAAAGAAAACGTGGGAAATTTCTGCTTATGAAGAGGAGACATTTCTGGCAAAATTCTCAAAAGACTCATCTTTGGAGCCAATGGACATTTTTCATTTTATTCCAACAGTATTTTTACTATTTGCTGAACATTTTCCTTAGCTTGTTTGGATTTTTTTAAGTAGCTTTATATAATTCCACAGCATATATACTAGAACTAGCATTTTCTGTATTAACTCTATACCATTTGGTTATCTCAGATATGTTTGTTTTTTTCAGTACACTAAAGATCATGAATCAAGAAGTAACTTGGTACTCATGTATTTATTGGTATAGTGTGTTCATGAATAAAAATTCTCCCATTCTAACCATATTTTGGAAGTCCCCAGATTTCCATTACATATTGTTATAATGAAATTATTAACATCAGATTTTAATTAACCACACACATAGTCTCACACACTAAACCTGAATCTAGTTCTGTATCGGGGGGGGGCATCAGGGAAACAGTGGATCATACAATAACAGAAACGTATGACTGGAAAGGACCATGAGAAGTCATCAAGTCCAGCCCCCCACACTGAGGCACAACTAAGTAAATGTAGACCATCCATGACAGGTGTCTGTCCAAGCTGTTCTTAAAAAACATCCAATGACTGGAAATCCACAATCTCCCTTGGAAGCCTATTCCAGGGCTTAACTGCCCTTATAATTACAAAGATTTTCCTAATATCTAACTTAATTGTCCCTTGCTGAAGATTAAACCCATTACTTATTGTCTTACCTTCAGTGGACATGAAGAATAATTGATCACAGTCCTCTTCCTCACAGACCTTATCAGGTTCCCCCTCCATTGACTTTTCTCATGTCTAAACATGCCCAGGTTTGTTTGTTTTTTACCTTTTCCTCCTAGACCAGATTTTCTAAACTTTTTATCATTTTTGTTGCTCTCCTCTGGACTCTCTCAAGATCACTTTAGTTAGTGCCTTAAGTGCCCTAGGATGAATTTCATCAGGCCCTGTCAATGTGAAAACACCTAACTTATCTTAATATTCTTTAACCTATTCATTCCCTATTTTGACTTGTGTTCCTTCCCTCTTGTGAATATTAATTGTGTTGATTATCTGGTCAAGTGAAGTCTGAAGCAAAACAGGCATTAAACACCTCAGCCTTCTTGATGTCATCAGCTATTAGCTCTCCTTCCCTGCTAAGTAGAGGACCTACTCTTTTCTTTGTCTTTCTCTTGCTCCTAATGTATTTCTTATTGCCTTTTATGCTCTTTGCAAGGTGTAACTCATTTTGTGCCTTAGCATTTCTGATTTTGTCCCTATATACGTGTGCTATTCTTCTGTACACCGCCTTCTAAATTTGCCCGTTTCCAAATTTTTCAGAATTCCTTTTTGATTTTCAGGTCATTACAGTGCTTCCAATGGAGCCATATTGGCCTCTTACTATTCTTCCTATTTTTCCTTCACATCAGGGAAGGTTGCAGTTGTGAATTTAATATTGTCTCCTTGAGAAAAACTCCTTTTTTCCCTAGATGTTCTTCCCATGGGAATTTATCTACCAGTTCTCTGAATTTTTAAAAGTCTGCTTTTTGGAAGTCTATTGTCCTTATTCTGCTGCTCTCATTCCTTCCTTGCCTTAGAATCATGAAATCTATCATCTTAGGATCACTGTCACCCAAATTGCCTTGAACTGTTGGATTTACTACCAATTCCTCTCTATTGGTCAGAAAAATAGCAGCTCTGGTTGCTTCCTTCGTTTCCTAAAACAAAAAGTTGCCCCCATTACATTCCACTAACTTATTGGAAATTTTATGTTTTGCCATATTACTTTTCCAACAGATGTCTGGGTAGTTAAAGTCCCCCATTGCTAACATGTCTTGTGTTTTGGATATTTCTGTTGTTTGTTCTGAAATGTTTCATCACCTCCTGTTCCTGATTTGGTGATCTATAGTAGACCCTACCATAACATCACCGCTATTTTTCACTTCATTTATCTTTACCTAGAGACATTCAACTGATCTGCCTCTCAACTCCCTCTGTACCTCAGAACAAGTGTATATATTCTTGATGTATAATGCAACACCGCCTCCCTTTTCCTCCTGCCTGTCCTTCTTGAACAAGCTATACCCCTCTGTACAAATATTCTAGTCATGAGACCTAACCCAACAACTCTCTGTGATTCCAGTTAAGTCATAATTTTGCTTATGTACTAATACTTTGAGTTCTTCCTGTTTATTCCCATACACTTTGCATTTGTGAATAGACATCTAAGATATTGAGCAAATTCCCCCACTGATTTCCCTCTTGTTGGTAGTGCAGCTAGGCTGGGACATCTGGTCAACGGGTTTGGAGAATATGTTAAATAAATTTAGCTAAAACTAAATAAATTCACCTTTGACATTTTGCTTAAGTTTCGTTCTTAGTCTATGATTGCTTCTCTGAGTGAAATTCTGGCCCCACTGAAGCAAATGGGATTTTCGCCATTGATATAACAGAGCCAGGGTTTTACCCCAGGTCTATCAATAAGTTTGTGTAGTGCTTAATCTATTACTATTCTTTGTGCTGTGGCAGTGCCTGAACAACTCAAGCAGGATGGGTCACACTGTGCTATGTGCTGTAGAAACACAAGAGACAGGCAGTACCCTGAAGAAAGTATTCTGTCCTGTTAACTAACAGTGATATATTCAAAGGAAATGAGGGAAAATGACCCTATGTCAAAAGACTGAAGTGGTCCAATATTGTATTTGTAGGTACTAGTAAAAACTTGTAGCAAGACAACAAAATTGCGTCTTTAGCTGCTGAAAGGATTTTAAATTATTTTATTTAAATTATAAAATCAATGTCATCTACTTTCCATCTCTCAGAACCTGAAATACCATTTAAAAATCCCTGTTGTTATTAAAGAGTTTTCTCACAAAGGAATTTCAAGAAATTATTCTTGCATGCCCAGTTTGTTTTTAAAGTGCCTCAGCACATATGGTGTTACAGGCACCTTTTAAATCTATGCACCTATCAATTTTAAAATACACTTTATTCTTCCACAACTTTCAACTAACTAGGTTTATATCCTGTAGATTCTGAATTAGGCCTATCATACAGTGGAATCAGCTGGACTCCTAACAGGTTTGAAAATCTCATAGCATAACACCAACTTCTTTGTATGAATATAATCTCATTCTGGTCATCATGTATTTACTTTCTCTGGAGCCATAAACAGCTAATGTTTTTGAAAAAGGACCTAAACAAATTAGGTACTGTAAATTACTTGGATCAGAAAAAGGAAGCATGACAGTACAGTCACTTTTAACATTACTTCTACCCAAGAAGGAGAAGAGAAGTCTCTTAAAGAAAATTTAAATTGTTTTCTATGGCTTTGTCATCACCGTTCAAAGAGGAACAATTATTTTATGTCCATGTTAATTTTGTAATCTTTCAGACTGATAAAAGTTCAGATATTGTAACAGATGAAGTGGAACAGGACATCACTGGCATACCAAAAAATATTGTGTTGAGCTCCATCAATGAATATACTCAATATTATTGCGTGACTTCAATTTAGAATCCTTTGCAGAACAAAAATCATAAATAACAAGGAAGAAAGTGGACAACTGTGCCTGTTCTCTCTACCCAACTGAAACAGGGCAATACATTTGTTAAATTCTAGCCACAAGTTTCTTATATATTGATTGAATCCAATAGAAAAAAATAAGCAACATACACATTTGTGTTTTTGTTTAGTTTTATAAGGAGACTGCATTCCACCCTATCAAAAGCCTTCTGAAGGTCAGATGACTCAGTAGTCCAACAGGTCTCATTTATGGTTTATTCTACTATCTAATAAATCCCTCCCTGCCATAACAGCTCTCTCATCTTGAGCATGAACATTTAGTTAATATTTTCTCATGCCTTAAAGGTGAATTTTTTTGGAAGGTTTTAGAGAGAAGGTGGATTAAGTAATATCTTTTATTGGACCAACTTCTGTTGGTCAGAGAGACAAGTTTTATCATTTTAATTCACCAAAGTAGTACTGGATGTTGTTGGTTCTTTAATTGGTTTAAGAAAGCAAAAGAATGTCAGGAGAGCAGCTGAACTGAGCTGTTGAGAAGTGTTTATTTTTCAATTATGTATTTTAAGTCTTTCAGGCCAAAAATCTTATACCTATACTTATGAAGGCAAGTATAAAATTGTAATGTAAAATGAACTGGCCCAGGTGCTTTCCTTGAGCCATGATGAAATATAGCTTTAGAAACTTCTGAATGAGTTAAAAAAAATTAGCTCCAATTTCTCTTCTAGTGTAAGGATAAGTAAATTCAACATGCCTAAGTATTTGATTCCTATTATGGATATTTGAGATTCAGATATATATAACTAGGCTTGGAAGGATTAGATTTTTTAATCAGTAAATGTCAGTACGCATCCATTTCACTGTACACACACACACAAAATATTGCTATCAATGATCATCTACATTTATAGGTAAGCAAAGTAAGAAAAATGCTGCTTGAAAATTTATCCGAGTTTAATTTAAGGATATTTACTTTGTATATTTTGATGTGATGTTGACAATTTGTATTTTAACAGCTATAAAGCTTTAACTTTTTGATTGTCAATATCTACTGTCATTAAATAATTATTGTCTGACCCCCCTCTATTATTGGATACACCCCATAATTTCCCACAACTGTGAACATTTAAATAGATGCAAATAAAAAATACTTAAAAATAAAACATCTATATTGTCCATCAAAATTATAAAATAAAAATCAAATTCTACCAATCCGATAACAAAATGGTGAACATTTTATTAATGTTGTGTATCTGTAATTTGCCTTATTTATCCAATAGATCATTAATTACAGAGTTTATTCTTTCCTGAGTTGCCAAGAATTAAGTTCTCTCTCTCTTATACCTCATTCATATGCTTTTTCTTGAATACATTTTTTTCAGAGGCTAACTGCCAACATTTAATGAAAATTCACCTCTCTTAATATTATATATATTTTTCTAATTGGTAAAGAGTCTGAAGCTTTTCTTAAATGTGACAATCCTATGATGGTCATCCCTTAGATTTTATTTAAGCACTTCCCCATAAATTGAGGACAACCTACTGTATCAACATTAGTCTATTCATAGAGTTTACTTATTCCTTTATATTTTTTCTGAAATATCTTAGAACACTTCACTTTTCTGCTCAGCTATAACTGAAGCCTGTACAGCAAGAGTAACTGATCCAATAATCACTGAGACGGAATAAAGTGTTGATGACTTGGGAATGAGAAACAAGTCCTCGAGTGAGCTCAGTTATGTACATTGTATATCTTGGAGAATGAGGGGAATGTGTTCTCACAATAAATCTACTGGATTTATATTTTATAATTTATACAATTTCTTTAAATTTTCTAATAATATGGGAGGAATGTTCTACATTATCTTGCAAAATAGAGGTTAAAAACCTCTTACTAATGAATATGGATACTGTAACTCTGCAACTTATAAAAATAAATCCCAGAAGCAACATGACCTGTCCACGTTTAGAAGATAAATATTAGACATTTTGAATATATTGTTTGTATTAGCATGTGCTATCATATAATATACAAGTTTATCAATTCTTGTCCCAATTCAAGCATGCAGTTAAGTGCCTTGCTAAGTGATTTGCTGAACTGGAGCCTTTAATTGTATTTAAAAACTAAACAGAGAGAGAGAAGGCCCATGCATTAACAATTCTACTGAAAAAGATCCATTCGCCTTGAAATCTGTCAATTCTTTACTTAAGTGTGTATCATGTTAGAAAATATCAACATTATATATATATATATATGCGCACATACACACATACATATACAAAATGTTAAGTAATTATGGTAAAATATGAAGGTTACAAAGTCAAACACTCAAAAGTTAGCAAATGGCATAATGAAGGTTGCCCATGCAACATTAATTCGGCCCCCTTGTGTGTATGCATAATGTCTAATTAAATTATCACATTCCGTTTTTTCTGCATCACTCAATGAACAGGAAGGCCCATGTTCACTGAACGGGTAGTTACTCAATATTCCTTTTTATCCTTATAAGGTGTGGGGTCACACAATTAATTACTTACTGCACATTGCCCAAACCCTGCCCTAATTCTCTCATGGCCTCAGATGTCTCAAACTGGGCACTCAGAAAATAAAGAATAGTTACCAATGGTGAAAATTTTGGTTTAAGTGACCTGTCCAGTACCACATATGACCTCAATGGCAAAGGCTGGGATACAATCCAATTTTCCAGGGCAGCATTCAAATACCTTAGCCATCAGAGTCTTCCTCTTCCTGAAATCCCCTGCCTCATTTCGCTACACACATTCCAACTTTTGCAACAAGTGAGGCAGGGGTTCTACAGGCAATAGCTGCCTTTACTACTTAATCCTGACTCATTTCCTCAGTTCCATCCATTTAATTCAGGCAGGCTTCCCAGAGAAAAAAATAGTCTGATCTTGCAATGACAGTATCATAATGCATGCATTCATAGAAGCCAAATTAATGTTATAAAGGAAACCTTAATTCTGGCATTTCTTAACTTTTCAATCCTTGACTACGCAACCTAAATATTCTTTTAACAGTTTTTGTATGTGTGATTTCCTAGGCTTTTAAAAAAATCAAACAGAAAAACCAGAAATTCCATCATTCTATCTACTACCTTCTTGCCCAGTCATCCAGTTTTGTGAAATCCCTTTGTAACTTTTTGCCCTCAGCTTTGGACTGTAATTTTGTATTGTCTGCAAACTTTGCCATCTCATTGTTTACCATTTTTTCCAGATCATTTATGAATATGCTGATCAGCACTGGTCCCAGTACAGATCTTTGGGGGACTCTTCTATTTACCCAGTTAGTGATCCATGATAGGACCTTTCTTCTTATCCCAGGACTGCTTAGTGTGCTTAAGAGCCTTTGATGAGGGACATTTTCAAAAGCTTTCTGAAAGGCCAAATACACTGTATCCACTGAATGACCTTTGTCCACGTTTGCTTACACCCTCAAAGAATTTTAATAGATGGGAAATCATGTCTTACCAATTACAATAGTTGTGTTGACTCATCCCCAACATATCATGTTTATCTATATGTCTGATAATTCCATTCTTTGCTATAGTTTCAACCAGTTTGCCTATTAGTGAAGTTAGGCTTACTGGCCTGTATTCTCAATATTGCCTCTTGAGCCTTTTTTTAAAAATTGGCATCACATTAGCTATCCACCTGTTATCTAGTACAGAGGATGATTTAAGTAACAGGTTATATACCACAGTTGCTATTTCTGCAATTTCATATTTTAGCGACTTCAGACCTCCTGCGTGAATACCATCTGGTCCTGATTACTTAATGTTTATTTTATCAATTTGTTCCAAAACCTCCTCTACTGGCACCTCAATCTGGGGCAGTTCCTCAAATCTGTCATCTAAAAAGAATGGCTCAGGTGTGGGACTCTCCCTCACATACTCTGCTAAGATTCATTTAGCTGCTCTGCAATGGCCTTGTCTTCCTTAGAGTGCTTCTTTAGCACCTCCATCATTCATGGACCCACTGATTTTTTGGCAGACTTCCTGCTTCTGATGTACTTTAAAAAAAAAATTGCTGGTAGTTTTTGTGTCTTTTGCTAGTTGCTCTTCAAATTATTTCTTGGCCTGTCTAATTATACTTTTACACTTCCAATTTTTAAAGGATGCCTTTTTGTCTTTAACCGCCTCTTTTACTCTCTTGTTTAGTCACAGTGGTGTTTTTTAGGTCCTCTTACAGTTTTGTTTTTTTATTGGGGGTACACAAGTTGTTTGAGCCTCTATGATAGTGCTTTTAAAAAGATTCCATGCAGCTTATAGGCATTTCACTTTTGCAACTGTTCCTTTAATTTCCATTTAACTAGCCTCCTCATTTTATGTAGTTTCCCTTTTTGAAGTTAAATGCAACTTGGTAGTTTTCTTTAGTATCCCCCCACCCCCAAGGATGTTAAATTTAATTATATTATAGTGACTATTACAGAGTTGTTCAGCTACATGTCTTAGACAAAATCCTGTGCACCATTTAGGACTAAGGGTATGGCTACACTTACAAATCTGCAGCGCTGGTAGTTGCAGCGCTGGTCGTCCAGCTGTGCAGGGCCAGCGCTGGTGTGCAGGGCCAGCGCTGGTGTGTGGCCACATTTGCAGCATTTGCAGCGCTGTTGGGAGTGATGCATTATGGGCAGCTATCCCAGCATTCAAGTGGCAGCAACGTGCTTTTCAAAAGAGGGGGGTGGGGTGGGGCATAGTGTGACAGGGAGCGGGCGAGAGAGACAGAGTGGATTTTTGGAGCCAACACTGTGTGTTACCTTCCTGCCTTGAAAAATCAGAACATGTTCCCGATCCCTTACCCTTAACTCTTAACTGCAAACAGCCTGCAGCCAACGGACTCCCTCTCTCCCCTCTGTCCCGTTTCTGTCAAGCAAACACTCACTCCCTGCCTGCCTCATTATCTCATTTGATTGTTCACAGATTGATCACAGCAAACAGGAGCTGTGTTTGTAGATAAGCAGCTCCGGGATCAACGGAGCTATGGAGCTCCGAGTTCACAACAAAACAAAGAGAGTAATTTATAAAAGCATTCTGGGATATCTGCTAATACCCTGGAGGCCAATAACAGCGCTGGTGTGTGGCCACACTTGATGACCAGCGCTGCAGCACCAGCGCTGCAATCTTTATTCCCCATGCTGAGCCAGGTGTACGGCCAGCGCTGCAGCCAGGGAGTTGCAGCGCTGGAAGTGCCCTGCAGGTGTGGACACTTACTAATTGCAGCGCTGGAAAGCCTCCACCAGCACTGCAACTTGCAAGTGTAGCCATACCCTAAATCAAGAACTGCCTCTTCCCTTGTGGGTTCCAGGACTAGCTTCTCCAGGCAGTCATTTATGGTGTCTAGAAATTGTATCTCTGCATCCCATAATGAAGTTATATGTTCCCAGTCAATATGGGGATAGTTTAAATCTCCCATTACTACTGGGTTTTCTGTTTTTGTAGTAACTGTAATCTCCCTGAGCATTTCACAATAACCATCAGGTGGTTGGTAGTATATTCCTACTGCTATACTCTTATTATTCAGGCATGAATTTCTAGCCATAGAGATTCTGTGGTACAGTTTGATTCATTTAAGATTTTTACTATATTTGAGTTTATGCTTTCTTGCACCTAGAGTGGCCACCCCCCAACACTGTCATTCCTATATATTTTGTACCCTGGTATTACCGTGACCCATTGATTACCATCAATTCATCACGTTTCTGTGATGCCTATTATATCAATATTCTCATTTAATAACAGGTACTCATGTTCCCCCATCTTAGTATTTAGATTTCTTGCATTTGTATACAAGCACTTAAAAAATTGTCAATGTTTAATTGTGTGCCCATGTGGGTCATCAGCAGAGTTGAAATCTTTAGATTCGTCACACAGGCCTCTGCTATTTGAGTTAACAGAGCAACCACTAGCAATAACAGGTCATCATCTTCTATGTGGACAAGCACTAAAAGGGGGTAGGTGACATAATTTGTAGGTGGGCTTCACAGATATTTGCTGACAGCAGAAGAATGAGGAGATTCAGGAAATCCTGGGTTCCAATTAGGATTCTGGAGAGGAGTATGTGCTAGTGGTTAGAGATCCTTCTGCTCCTCCTCCCCTTGCCCCCTAGCATGTTTCTCCCAGCCTGTCTTCTCTTTTCCCCTGCCCCCTCTTACCTTGTTCTTGACTGCCACATTCCCTCTACTCTGCTCCCTGTGTATTTCAGTCTGGCTACTACCTCCTTTTCTCCCCAATGCTGCCTGGGAGCCATTAGGTAAACTATTGACAGCACAGTGCAACAAATTGCAGTGCAATAAACGTAATACCTTGAGCATTTCTTTTACCACTTAAGAAGGAACCATATGAACATTTGGCCAAGGGAGACGTTTTATCAGCATCTTCCTACATATTGATCTCCTTTTATAAATTAATCTATTTTTTTTTCCAAAGTAAGTTGTTGCTGTCGTATAGTTGCACTACCAGAAGAAATTAGAATACTCTTTCTCCTTTTCCCCCAGACTAAATGGAGACTGCAAGTGAAATATGCAGCTCATATGAAGAATTTTAACAAAGCAAACAGTCACCATCCTCAATTGCTCAGAAACTTGCCCCACATATTTTATTATTTCCAAGATTCATTACACAGAGTGCAGTATTCAGCCTCTTCCATAGTTTGATAGAATGTTGTTTTGGCATTATTGTGATTAGATTTGTAACTTATAAGGGAAGATGATTTCATACTCAAATTTGGGGGTTGGGGAAGACAGAGGAGGAGAAAGGGGTTGAGGAAAGGGCTTCATAGCCAAATTTAAAGTGAGAATACACACATCTCTACAGCTGAAAATTAAAACAAACAAAAGAGAGACCAGTAAATGAGGAAAGGAATTAAGGGTGTTAATAAATATCCTGAAGAAAGGTCTTCTGTTTTGTTATGAAAACTTTCAAAATAATAAATAGTTTGAAGTTTTCTGCTAGCAGAGGCCTTAAAACTCTTTAGAGATAAGATCGTCTCACCTCAATCGCTCCACAATTCTTGGAGTAGTAGTTTTTAGAGTAAAGTTTTAATAGACTGCAGTAATTCTTGTCCAGTCTTTAGATTTTCAGCACAGATTTCTCCAAGCAGTATTTGAGTGCTTGGAGGGGTCTTTGTAGTAAAATCTTCAGCAGCTTCCTCTGCAACTGCTATGACTGCCTTATGTGTGTTCAGCAAAAAAAACACACACATGCCTTCATTGAAGTCTAGGACTTCCTGTGTTAGAGTCAGTTTTTTTCTTTTATTTTTTAGAAACTTGTCACTAAGGAAAACTAAACATTTCAAGCATAGTTTCAAGTTAAAGTCTTGTTTGCATTTTCATATTTTAAGTTGAAATATGGATAATGGGGCTGGAATTCTGTCAGTATGTGTTTCTCCATGATCAGCCCTCTAGTGGCCTCCCTTTGCATGGCTACTTCAGCCGACCTTTTGGAGAGTTTAATTAAATTGGTTTTTATTTAGTTGAATAATTTTAGGCCGCTGGGAAAATCCACATTCAATCTATAAGGCTTTCCAAATAGGATTTTTATTAGAAACTCCCAATATACACTTTACCCTCAGAGTGACACGACAGCATAACCCAACACCAATATGCACTTTTTATCTTGATGTGGGCTTAACACTCCAAAAGTTAAGAGTTTGTAATACACAGCTTTGTATCACCCATCTTTTCCCAGAAATCGTTCATCTAACAGAAAACTGATACAGGAACTGAACAGCTTCCCTTTTATAGAAAGCGCTCTGTGACAAGTCTTTCTGATACAGGGCTATTATCCTTTGGCTTGGAGTCAAACCCATAAAGATGATTGTCAGAGTCAGCTCCACATTAAGATCCCAGACTGTCAAAGTTGATTGCTATTCCCAAAACTCTGAAATTTGAGAGGGGAACCTGACCATTTTTACAATTTCCCCCACCTTTTTGACCAATGTGATTGATTATATAGATGTCTTAATTGTTCAAAATAGCTTACGATGCAATTTTATTAAGACCACAGAGAACCATAATCCCAGCCATGCTGCGTGAAAAAGAGAATTCTGTTTGCCTGTGCCAGATTTTCTCTACTTTCTTGTTGGGCAGATCTACCTGAACAGTCAATATGCCCAAATTCTTGTTGGGCAAATCAAAGCCTCCTGTAGTGACACCACTTACCCCTGCCATTCTCACTGAGATTTGGGGACATAGTGGATAATCAGGGTTACAGGGTGGGCTGGCCTTTTAAAGGGAGCTGGGCCTGGCCCACATGTGCTTAGTTACCTAGACCCAGATGATAGATTTAGGTTTGGACCTGTGGTGGGTCAGTTGATTAGGATCACCTTAGAATAGCCCACTGGCAGGACTTCCTATAAGAGGGAGTCTGTTCCATCAGTAAGAAAGGGGAGACAGACCCACCAATGACCCAAAAGGGGATCAGATGAAAAGGCCTGGCTGGAGTGACCTGTCATGAGGAGCAGCAGCAGAAGTCTTACGAGGGAAGAGGCTTGAGACAGCACCAGGCAGCAGGACCTGGGATTTGGAAAGAACTGTTAAACCCAGCACGAGGCTGACGAAATTGTAGAGTGGAGAAGATTTGTTTTGATTTAAGTTGACATTTGAACTGCAATGTTACTTTAATAAACCAGACCACAAGAAGGGGTGTTATCTGACTCAAAAGTGGCTCAGTGCTGTAGAAAGAGAAACTCAAGACAGCAACAGGGTCTGCTACAGATCACTTAAGACAATCCCACTAAAATCCAGGGTAATGAATGGGTTGATGCCTGTGATGAACACAGGGATGCTTGGTAATGAATATTGATCTATGCCTCCTCCCCCCCGTATACTTATATACTGGATTTCTGAGATGGAGGACTGGAATGTCAGAGGGGAACATACAGTTTCCTCCACTGTTGGAAGATCAGTGATGGCAAGCCATTAAGAACGGAGTAACTCTGCTATTCAATGGAGCTACCTACACAGGGGTGAAAAGAAACTTAAAATCTAGACACTGTAACAAAGTTGACTGGTAACCAGGGGCCAAAGTCATACAGGGAGAGTAGACAGTTTGGGTCATGAGGGGGAGGTTAGTTAGAAAAACCTAACATCACTGAAAGAGAGAAAACAGACTCAGCGTACATCTACACTAGAAACACTAAGGCGGCACCATGGGTTCTTCTGTCACTGTATTAAATCCACCTTTCTGAGAGGCTGTACCTAGACAGAAGAATTTTTCTGTCAACTTACCGGGGTCTACAACAGGGCTTAGGTCAGCTTAATTACATTCCACAGGGCATTACATTTTTCACAGCCCTGAGCGATGTAGTTAAGACAACCTAACTTTGTAGTTTAGACCAGTGGCTCTCAACCTTTCCAGACTACTGTACCCCTTTCACGAGTCTGATTTGTCTTGCGTACCCCCAAGTTTCACCTCACTTAAAAACTACTTGCTTACAAAATAAATAGATATAAAAATACAGAAGTGTCACAGCACACTATTACTGAAAAACTGCTTACTTTCTTATTTTTACCATACAATTATAAAATAAATCAATTTGAATATAAATATTGTACTTACATTTTAGTGTATCGTATATAGTACAGTATAAACATTTCATTGTATGAAATTTTAGTTTGTACTGACTTTGCTAGTGCTTTTTATGTAGCCTGTTGTGAAACTAGGCAAATATCTAGATGAGCTGATGTACTCCCTGAAAGACCTCTGTGTACCCCCAAGGGTACATGTAACCCTGGTTGAGAACCACTGGTTTAGACCAGCCTTCAGTCTCAAGAGCTGCGGGATTCCTAAAAGTATGTAACCTGACTATTCTTTTCCTGTAACTTAAGAGGAAAGCCCATCTAACTTAGTTTGTAGTGAAGCATAAGATTAAATGAGTCTAATTATGTATATAGGCTGTTTATTTGTTTTGAAATAAATTCTCTAAATCTTTGTTTCATTTGGTAATAAATATACTTGTTTTAAAAACACTGCTGATCACAGGCTCCTGAAGAGAGGCTCAAGCAAGCAACTGAATCTGGTCACGCCTATTTGGTTATGAACAGTTGGCAGGGACTGTTGTGCCCAAATCCTGGCCTAAGAGTGAGAGAAATAAAAATTTCACTCCAGAACAGGTAAAAAGCCTTATGCCTCGGAGGGTGCACTCAGAGAGCAGAAAAGGGATAGAGATGCAGTTAGCTCTGTGACACTACCTGTTCCAGGAAGAAAACCTGCTTCCTATCTTCCAGTCTCTGCGGCAATGTGAGGTCACTTCCACCTCCAGATTATCAACTTCATGGAGGCCATTTGGACCCCTAATGCAAATACAACTCATCTGCATATAAGCGATTTAAAGGGTTGAGTGTTTTAAAAAAAAAATGAAAAAAGCTATTAAGAACTTGTACTACTGAAAAAAGAAGGTTTCACTTCACTGCATGAAGAAACAGCAAAGAGCCTAAAATTGCATGCCAAAAGCCACACCTGTGCATCTTAAATGACAAAAGAGTTATTGAAACCCATACTTGCCGCATAAATAAAAGCTAGTTTTTGGCCATCTATGATGCAATTTACATTTATCTCGAATAAATGAAACATTTATTGGAACCTAAGTGACTTGCTGATGACAAAGAAAGAGGAAGTTCTGGCACGTGGCAAGTCTTATCAAGTGGCAGGCTGGCATCCCATTAATTTGGCCACTGTCATTCTACCTTGCTAACAGGGATACAGACTCACCACCTTACTCCCCGAGTGATCCCATTCACTTTAATAAGTAAAGTGAACATCACGGGCCATATCCAAATTAGAAGATGTTCTAGACACTTATGGCCCAATCAACATGACTATGACTAAAGAGTTGAAGCAAATTTTTTAGACATACTATAAGTTAGTGAATATATGCTACATCAAATCGTATTTCTCAGAGTTCTGGACTGTGTATTAAAAACCATGCAGATAAAAGCAAAATGGGTATTAATACAGCCAAATGCAAGGTTATACATCTAGAAACAAAGAATGCAGACTATACCTTCAGAATGAGGGACTGTACCCTTGAAAGGCGCTAGAGGTCATAGTAGACAAACCACATGGGCTCCAAGAACGATGCTGTGGCAAAAAGGGCTCATGACATCCTTGGATACATAACAGGAGAATAAACACAGGAAGGTGATTTTACTCCTGTATTTGGCATCAGTGAGACCAATACTGGAGTACTGCACAGAGTTATTGTGTCCACATTTCACAAAAAATACTGGAAAATTGGAAAGGAATAAAAAATGCCTTAAGGAGCTGAATCTGCTTAGTGTATCAAAAGAAGATTGAGAGGTGACTTGATAACACTGCCTAAGTACCTTCTCCGGAAGAAAATAAAGAGTATTAAAGGGATCTTTAATGTACTCGAGAAAGGCATAACAAGAACCAATGACTGCAGGTCAAAGTGAAACAAATTCAAATTAGAAATAAGGTAAAAATTAAATTAACAGAATCACACAAATGTAGAGCTGGAAGGGCCTTGAGAGGTCACGTAGTCCATCACTTTGTGATGAGGCAGGATTAAGTACAAAAAGATCATCTCTGACAGGTGTTTTCTAACCGGTCCTTAAAACCCTTCAGGTCCTGCTTTGAGCAGGGGGTTGGACTAGATGACCTCCTGAGGTTCCTTCCAACCCTGATATTCTATGATTATTATCATCTATGGAGATTCCAAAACCTCCCTCGCAAGACTGTTCCAGTGTTTGTTTCCTAACTATAAGGATAGGTAATTTCCAATAGCCAATCTCCCTTACTGCAAACTAAGCCAATTACTTCTTGTCCTATACTTGCTGGAATTGGAAAACAACTGATCACCATCCTCTTCACAGATTTTGATAGATTTGATCACCATGTCCCCACTCAGCCTTCTCTTCTCTAGATAAACATGCCCATAAAAATTCTTTCGACTTTTCCTCATAGGTTATGTTCACTAAACATTTTATCATTTTGGTTGCTCTCTGATGGATTCTCTCCAATTTCTTCACATCTTTCTGAAATTATATTTGCCTTTTTGCAACATCACACTCAATAAATTTGTGATCCACTGAAACCCGCAGACAGCGGCGTATTATCGCCTAGGCCAACAAGGCCTAGACCTAGGGTGGCAAATTTGCAGGGGCGGCAAATTTGCTCATGCCCCCTCCCCAACTCCACCCCTTCCCCAAATCCCTGGCCCGCCTCCTCCACTAGGCGCGGCGCGCTGCGCTTCCCTCCTTTCACCTCCCTCCCAGGCTTGCCGCGCGAAAGTGCTGGGAGGGAGGGAGGGAGGTAGAAGTGAGTAGTGTCACTCAAAGGAGGCAGAGCAGAGGTGAGCTGGGGCCCGCAGGTGCGGGGAGTAACCCAGGAGGGGAGACGGGAACTGCTCCCCGCCCAGCTCACCTCCGCTCCACCGCTGCTATCTCCCGAGTGCGCCGCAACTCCCCTTCTCCTCCCTCCCTCCCAGGCTTACCGCGTAAAAGTGCTGGGAGGGAGCGAGGGAGGGAGAAGCGAGTAGCAGTGCACTCGGGGGATAGTGGCAGTGACCTGGGGATGGCGGGCATGGGGAGTAACTCTTCGGGGGGGAGGGGGCAGTTAACCGCTCCCTGCCCCAGCTCACCATCACTCCACCCCCGCCATCCCCCGAGCGCGCCACATCTCCCCCATCCCTCCCAGGCTTGCTGCGGGAGAGCAGAGGTGAGCTGGCGCGGGGGAGGCGGCAATTTTTTGAGGGCCTAGGGGTGGCAAATTTGTTAATCCGCCACTGCCCCCAGATCCTTGTCTGCAGTATTGATTCCTAGTCTATTAGTCTCCATTTTCTTTATGTGCAGTTGATTTTTCCTATCTACATGCAGTGCTTTGCACTTGTCTTTATTGAATTTAATTTGTTCCATTGGAACAAAGTACCAAGCAAAGTGGTAATTCTCCACCTCTTGAAGTCTTCAAATCAAGCCTGGACACCTTTCTGAAAGATATGCTTTAGTCAAACAAGTTATTGTCCACAATACAGGAGTTACTGGGTGAAAGTCTACATCCTGTGTTACACAGGAGGTCAGAGTACATGATCCAATGGTCCCTTCTAGCCTTAAAACCTATAAAAGGAACCTAATGATGCTACTGGACTCCAACTCAAAGTTCAAAATTAAAAAAAGAAAATCTATTATTTAAACTTTTATTTGACTATTTCCTATTTTAAAAAAATATACCCAAAATATATTTTTGGTAAACATTTAGTAGTGGGGAAGCTAAGCATTTCCAAAGCCAACTTATATTTCTAAAAAAATTATGAAATCATTTCTTAAACTTCTACGAAATATTTCATAGAATTCATTCTGTAATTGGGGATCATGTAAATTTTGACATGGTCTCCTACATACAAATTAAGATGAAATTTCCCTTCACTTTCCCATCAGTAACATACGAGTTCTGTTTTGGGTTTTTTTTTTTTTTTCCAGAATGTGTGTGTGAGGACACAATACACATATTAGTGAAAGGTTGTGGTTAGGTAGGTAAACTCCCCATGATAAGTTATTTCCTGGTATCATGGTTCAGTAAGTTAGGAAGGTGATCTACCACACTATTTCTGTCCATGTGGCACTCATTTCAAACCAACAGAAGACACAGAAACCTCATCACGTACCACATTCCAATTAATCATTGTCTTAGTATTCTTTCCCCAACTTGTACTTCTTTTTGAAGGAATTCCCCCACTCCCACCCCATCCTTCCTTACCCTTGTTTTGGGTATGACATTAAATAAACTAGCATCAGAAGTTCAAATGATGCATTGAGCCATACCACATTAAAAAGTATTATGAAGACAAATGGCTTATCAAATCAGATTTCTCTCTCTAAAGCTGCTTCCAGGGGAATCGTATGATGTCTATACAAAGGACAAGCAACAATAAAAGTTACAATCAAATACACTGGGTTTGAATTTAGCCTTAGAGTATAAAAGAATCCCAAATGTATAATTCAAATACACATGTGCCTTCAAATGCAGTTGATATAAGGGGACATATTGAAAACAAGTGAAAAAGGAACCAAAAGAGCATGCAAAATAAAGTCAGCCATACACACTCACCACTAATAATCCACAGCCTCTCTCTTAATTCATCTGTTGGCCTTTGTCTTTTCTATTGAATAAGCTTTTCAGGACAGGAAAAGTGTCTTGCTCTAAGTTATGTCTCCATATTATCATTTACAGTGAAATGCCTTGTAAATCTATAGCAGCCTAGTACATTTTTAATCATTAATGCTATTAATACAATGTAAGCAAGTTCAGTACTAACGTGAAAAAGAGGAAGCTTTGAGATTTCATTACTTGTTCATGGACAGCCCAACACCAGTGCTGCTGAATTCTGTAACATCTCCAGACTTGGAACAAAAGTACAGTCCCACTGATAGGATACCCACAATGAACCAAATTAGGGATAAAATGAACATTTGAATTTTCCTGTATTCGGATACCAACCATGGATGCAATAGTCCTACTCTAGTTTGGTTCCTGTGGTAGTAGCATTGCAAGGTATTTTCACAGTTGCAGGTTTCAAACGAAAGCTCAGTTCTATAAGTGATACAATACATTTTTCTACATGCTAAAACCAGGTAAGTATTTCAGCACGTTTAAAAAAAAATTACTCCAGTATGAAAGCAGCAATTCAATTTAGCAAATATATTACAGCCCAGTTATTTTTTAAACAGATGTGCCTTTAGAAACTGTCCTTTACTACTAAATTACTGATCTGTGTTCCTTAGTGTCCATAATCCCAGGTGTAAACTTCTCTAACAATTGATGAGTGACTCAAGCGTGAGTTTTTCTTGCAAAAAACACACAGGTAGTTTAAGCCAATATATTTATATGAACACCCTATAATTTAAAAAAAAAATCAAAAAAACACTCCTAACAACTTTTCATTCCCCCCCCCTTTTTTTTTTAATTTCCCCTAATGGCAAGGACTGGGGAGACATGGCCACAAGCAACTACATTTCTTCTCTAGGACCTATCCCCTCTTCCTCAGGAGGCAGAGGTAGCAGCTGTAGGAACAAGAAAGAAGCCATTCTCCTTCCACAGCTTTCCCCACTCACTTCAAAGACAGAAGCAGCAGCAGGGACTGGGAAGCAGTGGCAGACTACTTCAACTGCTACCAGCTTTAGGAGCTACTGGCTTTCTCCCCTTTCAAAAACAACCGCAAAAGGAGCTACCAACTGCTGGTTGGTTGGCCAATTCTAATTTCCTCATTATGCCAATCTTCTGGTCTGTGCCTCATAAAGCAAAGCCATGCTGGGCTTTATACAGCTACTAGTGAAGCAGAAAATAGATAATAAATGCCTAAAGGAGAGAAAAGACGTCCACAGTTACAAACTTGGAATGTAAAACTGATCTGTTGTAAAAACAGATTATAGCAATGGACATCTCAATGCAACCAGGCTTAAAGAAACTAATCAAATGTCAACAAGTGTATCATCAAATAAAGTACGTAATTTAGATTTATACTAGGTAGAATTTGTGGAAAAATCAGTTTCTTTATATAATAGTTGTGTGCTCAGTTTAATGGAAGGAGCAAAAAAGTAGACTGCTTGTAAGATTCTTAGAAAGTTGGGTACCATTCATACTGAGACTGAAAATGGGAAATAGCTTAATGTATGTGGGGTTTGGGGGAGACGTATCTGACACTGCTGAGGTGGCCATGACAGGGAGGACATAACATTAATTTTTTGTGCTACCAAGAGGCCAAAACAGTAAGACGAGCAAAATAGCAACCTGAGATTCGATACCAACAGAGCAGGGTTTCTTTCCCAACATCATTACATTGGCAGGTACTCAATCAAAAGTCAGGAAGCTTCCCTTTTATTAAAAAAAATATTTGGTGAAAGCAGGGACAGACATTTCTGTCCTATATCTTTATGCGTCTTGAGTATGAAATCTCTCTTTTGGGTCAAAACCCAAAGATTCTCATGAATAAAATACCGCACAAACAACAGATTGAACCTGGACAATTTGAGGGCCAAGTCCAAGAAGCCTAATACCCCAGAAAAAAGGGGGAGAAAGACCAGACAATAGAAGGGAGTCATAGTTCATTACACAAGAAACAGAAGCCATACATAAAGTATTTTGAGAAAGATATTGATACTTCTCCTTTTTACAACATCTGTTTACATATTTAATAGTTATGCCTCCCCATAGCTATCTTTTCTCTTGACTGAAAATGCCCCACACTTTTAACCTTTCCTCGGTGGTCTTATTTTCTAAATCTTTTACCATTTCTGGTGCTGACTTTTTGATCTCTCTCCAATCTGTTTGTCTTTTTGGAATGTAGTGGCCAAAACAGAAAACAGGACTCTGAGTGTGACCTACCCAGTCACGAGTATAGTGGAATAATTAGTGATTATTACAATAATTACAAATTACAATTTTATTCTGTTAATCATGAAACATCTGTTAATACTACTCAATAAGGCATCTGCTTCCCTCTTCCCACACAATTTAACGTCCACTACAACCTCCAGACCCAGGCCTGTGGTACTACTGCCTAGCCACTAAGAACAGCCATTCTGGGTCAGACCAAAGGTCCATCTAGCCCAGTATCCTGTCTTCCACCAGTGGCCCAGAGGGAATGAACAGAACAGGTAATCATCAAGTGATCCATCCACTGTTGCCCACTCCCAGCTTTTGGCAAACAGAGGCTAGGGACACCATCCCAGCCCATCCTGGCAAATAGCTATTTATGGACCTATCCTCCATGAATTTATCTAATTCTTTTTTGAACCCTGTTGTAGTCTTGGCCTTCACAATATCCTCTGGCAAGGAATTCCACAGATTAACTGTGTGTTGTATGAAAAAATATCTTTTGGTTTGTTTTAAACCTGCTGCCTATTACTTTCATTTGGTGACCCCTAGTTCTTGTGTTCTGAGTAGTAAATAACTTTTCCTTATTTACTTTCTCCACACCAGTCATGATTTTATAGTCCTCTATCAATTCCCCCCTTAGCTGTCTCTTTTCCAAGCTGAAAAGTCCCAGTCTTACTAATCTCTCCTCATATGGAAGCTGTTCCATATCCCTAATCATTTTTGTTGCCCTTTTCTAATGCCAATATATCTTTTTTGAGATGGGGCGACAACATCTGCACACAGTATTCAAGATGTGGGCGTACCATGGCTTTATATAGAGGCAGTACGATATTTTCTGTCTTATTATCTATCCCTTTCTTAATGATTCCCAACATTCTGTTTGCTTGACTGCTGCTGCACATTGAGTGAATGTTTTCAGAGAACTATCCACAATGACTCCAAGATCTCTTTCTTGAGTGGTAACAGCTAATTTAGACCCTATTGTTTTATATGTAGAGTTGGGATTATGTTTTCCAATGTGCATTACTTTGCATTTATCAACATTGAATTTCATCTGCCATTTTGTTGCACAGTCACCCAGTTTTGAGAGATCCTTTTGTAACTCTTCACAGTCTGCTTGGGACTTAACTATCTTGAGTAGTTTTGTATCATCTGCAAATTTTGCCACCTCACCGTTTACCCCTTTGTCCAGATCATTTATGATTATGTTTAATAGCACTGGTCCCAGTACAGACCCTGGGGGACACCACTACTTACCTCTCTCTATTCTGTCACCCAATATTTGTAAATTTGATTATTCCCTCCTACAGTAACTGAACCACTTTGTTTTTCTTTATTGAACCTTATATTATTTACATCAGGCCATTTCCCAAGGCATTGCAACCATACTGTATTTTCATCCTAGCCTCCTATGTATCTGCAATCCTTTCCAGCTCTGTACCATCCAGAAGTCGATTAGCCTACATTCTTCACTGTATTCCAAGACACTAAATGAATTAATAACTAGAACTGAACTAAGAAGATAACCCTGTGGGACCTCTGTCAATATCTCCTCCTAACAAACTATTAAATAATTACTTTGAGTTTGATTTTATTTCAAACAATCAGGTATTATGACCAATTCAGCAAAGCATTTAAGCACATCAGTAATCCAACTGACTTCCAAGTTCTCACTGGCTTCAAAGTAAAGTACTTCACTGAATCAAGGCTTACATCAGTCTCCCTGGAGTGACTGCTACATCAAGTCTCAAAACTGTAATTAGGAAACACCAGAACCAATTTTTTTTCAGATGTTCTTAACTGTGAAGCAGTCACTTTTAGGGCTAAAATTTTCCAGGCTTGGTCTCTTCTCAAAGGTGATCGCTCAAACCTTCCCCTCATTCCCCAAAAAATTATTTTACTGAGATGAGGAACTAAGGGAAGAAAAAGACCCACAACCTTCCCCATTTTAAGAAGTTCTTGAAGGTGGTTTAGTTTTGTTTTTTTGGTACAATCCTGCAGCTGAGGTATGAAAGTTACAACCTGGCAAAGAAGAAGTCCTCAGTGATAAGGCCACATAGTTAGTCCAGAGGAAACTGTCAAACCAAAACCTGACTCCTGGGTGTTTGAAACAATCACATACTGAACACATGCAATATAGTTCAAGGACCCAATTCTGCAAAATCTTTAAACATGTGAATTATCACATCCCACTGAGTTCAATGGTAAAACTCAAATGCATTAAGTTAAATGAATGTAGAACTTTGCAGGTTCAGACCTAAATGTGCACCTAAGAAATGGTGTTCTATGTATGCATGCAGTACTTACGTAGCTTCACAGTGAACTGCCTAGTCCCTTGAATTTCTCTGTGCTAGCCTGGACGTTCCAAAACTTTCCAGAAATAAGAGATCACAATTCTTCTGATGCCTTTCCCTCTGCAATGCCTCCATGGTCTAGGACAGTGGTTTTCAACCTGGGGGCCTCAGACTATATCTAAGATTTCCAAAGGACTCTGCACCTACATTCAAAAATTTTTAGGGGTCCGCAAATGGAAAAAGATTGGAAACCACTGGCCTAGGAGAATGTGCACAAGGTTAGGAGTCAGCAGTTCTATTCTTACATTTTCTTATTATCTGTAATTCATAACCATTACTTAGTGAAGTAAATAACTCCCATTTTTTAGTGGTAGTAAATGAGGCAAGAGCAGGGGCGGCTCTATGTTTTTTCCACCCTAAGCACAGCAGTCAGGCAGTCTTCAGCGGCGTTTCTGCGGCCGGTCTGCTGGTGACATGGATTCACCAGCGTTTCCTGCGGGTGATCTGACAGTCCCGCACTTTTGGCACCCTCCGCTGAATTGCCGCCGAAGCCGCAGGGCTGGCAGACCTCCTGCAGAAATGCCACCGAAGGCCACCTGACTCCTGCCCTCACAGCGACCGGCACGTCGCCTCCTCGCGGCTTGCCGTCCCAGGCACGCGCTTGCTGCGCTGGTGCCTGGAGCTGCCCCGGGCAAGAGAAATTAAGAGACTTGCCCACAATCTCATGTGAAGTTTGTGGCAGAGCTGGGAATGGAACCCCAAGCTAGACCCACAGTACTCAAACTGTGGTGCTTGGACAACTGAGGGTCTTCCCACAATTTAATCAAATTAGAACTGGATGAGGAAATATATTAGCCAAAACCAGCTTTTGTTCCTGGACTTAGCTGCACCTCGAAATCACATGCACTTATCACATGCACTTGAGACTTATCAAGGTGCCTGGTACAGAATAAACAAGCTACATTTTCAGCTGATCCCAAATCTAGATAAACTGTTGTGGCATCCTAGTAGCAATGGCAGTTGCACTACAGCCTTAGTAAACGGAGACTGTCCTGTTCAGAAGTGTTGCACACCTGGTTAACAGTTTACATTTTAACAATTTCATAATCCATGTGAACAAACAAGATAACCTTCCTGAAATTTCAGAGGAAGACCAGAGCTGGTAAGTGATGAAGACAGTGACTTGCCCGGTTCTATAATTCGTTAAACAGTAATTCTCATTAGAAATTGTGCAGAAGGGAGTGGAAGGGAGGGATGGAGTAGATGTTAGATGTATTGTACTGGTAAGATTTCCAAAGCCTGTGTGTGTTCAGGATCTGAGGAGTGGAGGGGGGGAAAAGAAAAAGTGGTTTATGGAATAAGTTAGAAAAGCAAAATAAGGCATCAAACAGTATGAATGTGGGAGGAGAAATGGGAGATGAGAGGTGGAAAAGGTAGAAAACAACATAGGAACAGAAAAACAGAATAAAGAGGAGGAGGTAAATAAGTTAGAAAAGCAGTGCACAATATTTTTAATAATTTCAATTGCACATGGGGGACTCTTGAGGGTGGCAGGAACAGGGCATGGCATAGGTGTGTGTGGCATCGCAAGTATTCTTCACCCTTAGTTTAAGCAGGTACTGCTAAGATTTTTGAGCTCTGGGTACTATTTTAAATTACGATTAGTGAAGTTTCTTACAATTATATGTTCAAGCAAAGACAACTTAATCAAACAAGTTTTGAGTAATGGATATCAATAGAATTTCACTCGGATTTCAAAATGGAGGGTTTTTTTTTTTGTATTAAGCAACCTTCTTATAATGAGCTGTAATGGATAAACACAGTTCAGAGACAAAACATAATGTTGATAAAACAAGCTACTTGCCTAGTAAGAACATTTTAGTATATCTAAAAAATAAATGAAACACAGTAAGCCTATGGATCTTAAGAAAGATTTAGTGCACACACAGAAGCTTAGAAGCTTAATATAGTACAGTCCATTCCATTTAATCAAGACATTTTTAATTAGGAAGTCTGCTTAATAGGTATATCTCCCAAGGAGCTGAATTTCATCTAATGACAATGAACACCAATGTCTGTTACTTAATTGGCACAATATTAGGAGAAATTCTGCAGAGATGCATTTGGCTGGTGCATGTGGGCCCAATGATGCTGAGAGGTTTCAAATAAGTGTGAAACCCTAACCTCTTAATAGAGAAGTTATTTCTTTCAATTTTTGACAAGAAATTTCATGAATATTCTTTTCTTGTGCTTTTATTCAGTACAATATTTCATTTTAAATCTTTACCTTTTTTTTTTTAAAACATGGACTCGTCTTTTAAGCATAAATCCTGGTCCCACTAAAATCAATGGCAACCCTCTCAAAGGGGACTTGTGACCCTAAGAACTCTTGAATGCCATTTGGCATTTGGGGTTACAAGAAAATCCTGATTCTGCTATGTACATTCTGTTTCACCAAATAATATCATGTGAGGTCTTAAATGAAAGCCGGGGTCATACAGGTCATTAAATCATTGTGAAATGTATGTACAGATACTATGTAAGGAGTTATGTATGTATACCAAAAATATGTTCCTAAGGTCTATGTCAAGACAGAGTTGACAAACAGATTTTCTGCCAAAGATGTGTATTCACCTGTCTCTATGTAGACATGTAAATTAAGTATTGTAAGCCAAAAAAAGGGAAGCCCCATTTCCATACACAACGCGCAGGGGATATAAAATCAACAGGGGGGAGCACATCAGAGACTAATGCAGAGGTTATCCTGATTCTGTCTACAAACAATGAACTTTGGGGAATACAAGGAGAAGGTAAAGAAGAGACCCTTTTATTCTGCCCCTAGGAAGTAATCAGGCATTGCTATCACAACCAACCTTGGCTGAAATGCTGCAAAGGACATTTGGGTGAAGTAAATTTCTTTATAGACAAGGTTAGTCTGTTAAGTTTAGTATTTTGTTTTATATGTAGTCCTTTTGTTTTCATTATCCTCTCTCTGTAACTCTTGAACCTTTGATACTAAACTTGTTGTTTACACCACAAATAAATCTCAGTGCTGTGGTATTACACAAGGAGCTGATACAGAGATGAATCATTTAAGCTGATGTGCACACTGTTCCTTTGGGGAAAGCAGAAATACCAGGTCTTCTGCAAGTGTTGTGTCGATAAGGGGCTGGACCCTACCGGGGAACACTGCTAAGGGCTGGGGGACAAGTGTACACTTATTGTTAATCTGCAAGGCAAAGGAAGGGGCGGCTTACCTCATAGGAGATTGTTTAGGTGGCTAACGAACTCGTGGTCTCAGGGAGCTGACACACAGTTAAGCGCCCTCTTGATGGAGGCAGGAGAGTAACAAGGCGATTCAAAGCCCTAGGTTACCGAGAACCGTCACAGGACCATCATCTGGCTCTAAATCAGGCTAGTTGTTTGGGGCCTGAGTCCCCATTCCATATGCACCCTGCTCTTCCACTGAAACAAGGGATAGTTTGGACCTACCGTGAGTTACAGGATTAGTTTCTTATTTCAAACAAAAAAGACAATCCACATTGGTGGTTCCCATTCAGAGAATTCTACATAATCCCTCTACACTGTAAAAAGAGCTTCTCTCATCATTAAAAGGAGAATTTGTGATGCAACATTACAATAGCATTCAACATCCCTGTGGTGGGAAGAACATCCCAACTGCCCACCACTGTGGCCTTTAATTTCAAAAGGGGGAACTATACAAAAATGAGGGGGTTAGTTAGACAAAAGTTAAAAGGTACATTGACTAAAGTGAAATCCCTGCAAGTTGCGTGGGCCCTTTTTAAAGACACCATAATAGAGGCCCAACTTCAATGTATACCCCAAATTAAGAAAAACTGTAAAAGAACTAAAAAAGAGCCACCGTGGCTTAACCACCATGTAAAAGAAGCAGTGAAAGATAAAAAGACTTCCTTTAAAAAGTGGAAGTCAAATCCTAGTGAGGCAAATAGAAAGGAGCACAAACGCTGCCAACTTAAGTGCAAGAGTGTAATAAGAAAAGCCAAAGAGGAGTTTGAAGAACGGCTAGCCAAAAACTCCAAAGGTAATAACAAAATGTTTTTTAAGTACATCAGAAGCAGGAAGCCTGCTAAACAACCAGTGGGGCCCCTTGACGATGAAAATACAAAAGGAGCGCTTAAAGATGATAAAGTCATTGCGGAGAAACTAAATGGATTCTTTGCCTCAGTCTTCACGGCTGAGGATGTTAGGGAGATTCCCAAACCTGAGCTGGCTTTTGTAGGTGACAAATCTGAGGAACTGTCACAGATTGAAGTATCAGTAGAGGAGGTTTTGGAATTAATTGATAAACTCAACATTAACAAGTCACGGGACCAGATGGCATTCACCCAAGAGTTCTGAAAGAACTCAAATGTGAAGTTATGAACTATTAACTAAGGTTTGTAACCTGTCCTTTAAATCGGCTTCGTACCCAATGACTGGAAGTTAGCTAATGTAACGCCAATATTTAAAAAGGGCTCTAGGGGTGATCCGGCAATTACAGACCGGTAAGTCTAACGTCGGTACCGGGCAAATTAGTTGAAACAATAGTAAAGAATAAAATTGTCAGACACATAGAAAAACATAAACTCTTGAGCAATAGTCAACATGGTTTCTGTAAAGGGAAATCGTGTCTTACTAATCTATTAGAGTTCTTTGAAGGGTCAACAAACATGCGGACAAGGGGATCCGTGGACATAGTGTACTTAGATTTCCAGAAAGCCTTTGACAAGGTCCTCACCAAAGGCTCTTACGTAAATTAAGCTGTCATGGGATAAAAGGAAAGGTCCTTTCATGGATTGAGAACTGGTTAAAGGACAGGGAACAAAGGGTAGGAATTAATGGTAAATTCTCAGAATGGAGAGGGGTAACTAGTGGTGTTCCCCAAGGGTCAGTCCTAGGACCAATCCTATTCAATTTATTCATAAATGATCTGGAGAAAGGGGTAAACAGTGAGGTGGCAAAGTTTGCAGATGATACTAAACTACTCAAGATAGTTAAGACCAAAGCAGATTGTGAAGAACTTCAAAAGATCTCACAAAACTAAGTGATTGGGCAACAAAATGGCAAATGAAATTTAATGTGGATAAATGTAAAGTAATGCACATTGGAAAAAATAACCCCAACTATACATACAACATGATGGGGGCTAATTTAGCTACAACGAGTCAGGAAAAAGATCTTGGAGTTATCGTGGATAGTTCTCTGAAGATGTCACGCAGTGTGCAGAGGCGGTCAAAAAGCAAACAGGATGTTAGGAATCATTAAAAAGGGGATAGAGAATAAGACTGAGAATATATTATTGCCCTTATATAAATCCATGGTACGCCCACATCTCGAATACTGTGTACAGATGTGGTTCTCACCTCAAAAAAGATATTCTAGCACTAGAAAAGGTTCAGAAAAGAGCAACTAAAATGATTAGGGGTTTAGAGAAGGTCCCATATGAGGAAAGATTAAAGAGGCTAGGACTCTTCAGTTTGGAAAAGAGAAGACTAAGGGGGGACATGATAGAGGTATATAAAATCATGAGTGATGTTGAGAAAGTGGATAAGGAAAAGTTATTTACTTATTCACATAATACAAGAACTAGGGGTCACCAAATGAAATTAATAGGCAGCAGGTTTAAAACAAATAAAAGGAAGTTCTTCTTCACGCAGCGCACAGTCAACTTGTGGAACTCCTTACCTGAGGAGGTTGTGAAGGCTAGGACTATAACAATGTTTAAAAGGGGACTGGATAAATTCATGGTGGCTAAGTCCATAAATGGCTATTAGCCAGGATGGGTAAGAATGGTGTCCCTAGCCTCTGTTCGTCAGAGGATGGAGATGGATGGCAGGAGAGAGATCATTTGATCATTGCCTGTTAGGTTCACTCCCTCAGGGGCACCTGGCATTGGCCACTGTCGGTAGACAGATACTGGGCTAGATGGACCTTTGGTCTGACCCGGTACGGCCTTTCTTATGTTCTTATGTTCTTATGTTAACATTACAAAAATTCTCATTAGCACAAGTTACAATAAAGCTCTTAACTTCCTTACGAAAGTTAAGAGGTGTACATGCTGTAGTTCTCAAAACATTTGTTCTTGAATGGCTCAGTGGGACTGACTGAATTTAAGTATCCAGTTCTCCTTTATGAAAACTTTGAAAACTCACTTAACTAATATTGCCTTTTGATCTTAGTATAAAAGAAGTTGAAGAATAACTTAAGACATTTAGCAAAGTCTGCTTCATTCCCTCCAGTATATTCTATACTGTTTGGTCTAGTCATCTAAATGACTAACAAAGGTGCTTCTATTGTCACATTATTCTATAATCTAAAAAACTTTACAGTTGGGACATTTTTCCTCCTAGCTAGATTACATTTTCCTTTCCTTAACTTCATTCATTAGTTGCTTGAACCACTATGAACAATTCTTCTCCCTTCTTAACATTTATACCCTTCAAATACTTCTACATGATTTTCATATCTACCAACTCAATCATCAGTTAGCCAGAACATACTTAGATTGATTTAAGAATAAAATAGCTTTCTATTTTAGTAATTTTCACAGTTTCTCAGCATTCCTATCAACAAACAATTTTGGGCATGAGGTACGTAGAATTATATGCAATATTCTAGGTGCAGGGGGAGCATTAGGGGGGAGGGATAGCTCAGTGGTTTGAGCATTGGCCTGCTAAACCCAGAATTCAATCTTTGAGGGGGCCACTTAGGGACCTGGGGCAAAATCAGTACTTGGTCCTGCTAGTGAAGGCAGGGGGCTGGACTCGATGACCTTTCAAGGTCCCTTCTAGTTCTAGGAGATAGGATATCTCCATTAATTAATTTATTTATTTATAGACATGATGTCCCCAGGGCCCTACAGAAACTACCACCTCTCCAGTCCATGATGCAATGCATCTGTCAAAAAACATATTTGTTTTTATTTCATTACCATATCACACTATTTCTGTTGCTTTTCCAATATATGTTTCGTTTTCTCTATAAATCTTTGAACAGTCCACTTCAAGATATACTGGCCATTTATTGGCCTTTCAGTTTACATTGAGAGATTGTAGAATGAAACCTACAGATGGGATCAACACCTGTGAAACATCAAGTCACTTTTTCAGGTGCCTTACGGTACGTCTACATTGCAATGTAAGCCTGCGCTTGAGTCTGGCCTCAAGCCCAACCTCCCTTGTGTCCACGCTGCAATTGCGCTAACCCAGGACCCTAACTTGAGACCTACTAACCCTGGGCTTACATTGTAGTGTAGACATACCCTAAAAGTATGGATTTGGGTGCCTAACTTTAAGTTTGAAAAGGTTGACATGTGTGGAAGAAGGCTAGGACATCCTGAAAGACACCACACAATGGAATACTGTAATTTTTTTTTCCAGAAAAGTAAATAGAGATTGTCAAACGTAGAAAAAGAATTTTGTGAAAATTGTGAAGTTGTTCTCATTTGACAGGATTCAAAATGGACTAGCTTTTGGTGTTTTTGAAATATTTCATCAGTAAATCGATTCCCTCTCGTCTCCCATTTTTCAGGTTCTCTTCCTTTATTCCTCACCCCTCCAGTCATTTTCAAAATAAAACCTCAATTTTCAAATATGATTTGGGAGGCGGGGGGAGAAAGCAAGACAGGAGAGAAGGTGGTACGGGAAAAGAAAAATTAACAAAACCAAAAAGACAGTGAGCATTTTCATTAAAAAATGTATAGACATGTACGATATGTTGCTAAAAAAATTCTATTTTCAGAAAACACCATTTTTTCACAAAAATCTTGGTGGTTGAAAAATTGCGACCAGTTCTAGTAAATAAGCAGCTACAATAAAAGGAAATTTCTCAGACTTTTTCCAGGACACTATTTGTTCTTTGTTTGTCAAATCTGTAAGCTTGAACACACATAAGGAAAAGAGCAGATTCTCCCCTGTTCTGAGGGTATGGCTCTGCCAGGCTGTCACCAAGGACTCCCTGATCAGGATCACTTGCCTCTTGTCCTTTTCAGTACTTTCCGTTTCTTCACTGATCATTCCATTATCTACCAGGATGTTTCTAGGTCAAAAATTTTAGGTGGTGCTGTAGCTTTACATATGTTCATTAAGTAAGAATGCTTTTCAGTGCTGTGTCATGGCTGAAGGCTGTATTTTTCCTTCTGCTTTAGTGCCTACTTCAGGAACGTGTACTACAAGTTGGGCACTGGAATGATCATCTCCCACAACAAGTGGGCCCTTCACATGGAATAGCTATCCCATTAAATTAGCATTGGTGACCTATGCACAGAATTGAGATGGATACACATTTTATTTTCTCTTCTTCTGAGTGGGGCTCCAGCTGTCCCAGTATTACCTTGACCAGGGTGTCTAGTTGTATGTCTCCAAACACACGCTTCAATTCCGTCCTATATGCCTCCATCTTCTTACTCTTTGTCTATTCCATCTGGAATTTTCACTTGCCAGAGACTTCAGCTCAAGCCCTCATCCTTTGGTAGAAACGAAGACATTCTACATGTCTCACATAAAACTGCCTTTGATCCTTGATAACCAGTCTATATTTAAGCTTATGCTTCTTAACTGAAGTAGTGGCCCTTCACTGGTTGAAACTTATGGTCTAGGCACCATACTCTCTTCAAAATGCCTGTCTGCAGTCTTTTCTCCACCGTTCAGCTAGGCTTCTTGAATGTCAGCAATTATACTGGCTCAATTGCACTGTTCATTAACAATGACCCACAAAGCTCATCTTTTCTCCCACTCCCCATGTAAGACTTCCAAGGCAATCTCATAAAAGTTCTAGCAACACACAGAATATAGGATGTTATTGTACAAAACCACAGTACCATAACAGATGACTACATTTATTTCATACTAGCATGATTCCATAGCAGTTGTAATGCTGACTTTAACTATCTTTATGATAGCCATCAAATGATTCATTGTGCAGACACTTATGACAAGAAGAAAGAATGCATGGACAGCAATGCATTTTCAATTAAAACACATGGTATCATGAGATGGTTCTCCCTGCTACAAAGATATGAGATTTATTGTGCCATTGACACATGATGGATTTATAGGGGTAACTCCCATTAAAGCAAACATTTCTATATATTTTATTATTACCAAGACATTCTGATTTATACCATATCAATCATAAATCTAAGTTAAATTAAATCTAACACTACAATTGTAGCTTTTAAATGTCAGAACTAAGTTATTCTTTATTAGTTATATTGTATACAACATGAAACAACAAAAGACATGTTGAAGTTTTCATCTGTTTCTCTTGCAGTATTTATAGAGAATGATAAACAATCATGATTACTTTATCTTGCAGTGAGAGGTGTACAGAAAAGGGAAGGAAGCCATATACTGCTTAACTGATTCATAGTGAAGGCTTTATTCATTTTCATTTTATATCAGCTTGCACTATTTGCCATTATCAAATCCAATTTAGATAGTCCAATGCAGTTCAAATACAATTGATCCTCACCAATTTGCACTAGTGGCAGACTGACTCATTACAATTTGCTGAATTTTGTGAATTCTCATACACAAAAAGCAATGGTTATATACCACAAAATATACTTTGATCATTTTACAATTATAGTTTAGTTTATTGATAATACTTCATAGTGTACAGTACTAGGTGCACATAGCATAGCAAAAACTCTGTAATATGAATCTTTAACTACAGCACTCTTAGTTACTGCTCTTCTTACATTATAAATTATGCTTAATTTTTGTGACTACTTACTATAATAGAATAACCTACTAGAATTTTACATTCCTGACACGAATATAAATATATATTTCCATTTTCTCATCTACACATGTTGGTACCAGACTGAATTAATGATTTCAGCAAAGCACTTAAACATGTGCTCAACATGAATCCCGCAAGTAGTCCCATTTGCTTTGAAATAGGGCTACTAAAGTACTTAAAGCATTCATGTGCTTACCTGCTTTGCTAAATCAGGATCACAATACTCATCTTATTTAGCTAATTTCCCTTTTCCTATAAGCTACAGGTTAAATGCTCCCTTTGGGGTGGAGGTGATTGGCAAACTGCTGACTCAAAAGGTGGCCAGGGTTAGCCTGGCTATCCCATGAAAATAATTGAGAGAACTCTTCTCTACAACATAACTCTTCCTAAGTTCTAGATTTGTTTGTTTTAATATTTTTATGTGGGTTAATTTTTAGTAATTATGTTAGAACCATGTATTCTACAGAATTATCACAGGTGTAGGATATTAATTACATATATTACGATAGCACCAAGAAGCCCCACTTATGAAGCAGGATCTGATGGTATTAGGCACTCCATCAACAAAAAGATTGTAAGCTTTTTGAGGTAAGGACAATCAAAAGGCTTCTCTACATGGGAAGTTATCCTGGTACAATTATACTAGTACAGTTAAATTACTTTAACTTTCCATGTGCACCTCTTACTCTGGAATAAGACTGGATTTTTTTCAGCTTAGTTTCAAAGCAACATAAACTAAACAAAAAGAAGGCCCTCTTAGATGAGAATAAGAGTATCCATGTGGGAGTTATATGGGTATAACTAGAGTGATATAAATTCACACCTTACATTACAAATTGCCCTAAATAAAACATGTTCAAGCAACAGGTCTGTACCTTCTTTCAGCCTTCAGCCTTCTAGTCAGATCATTTGGTCCCAGGGAATAGTTTCTATAGGCACTGAAGACCTAGGGGTAGTCTTGTGGAAAGCTATATGCTTTATTCCATTTTTTTTAACTAATCAGAATTCACTGCTAATTACTCTAATTTCCCCCCTTATTATAATACACAAAAAGATTCCATGCAGCACCTCTACTATGACTGCTTATTTTTAGATATTTGTTGATTTGGTATTTTATTAGTAACCTTATCGTGGAAGATCAGTGATGTTATTTTATTACTGAGTACTACATGTATTTGGAATCTCTTCACTGATTTTTTTATTGAACTGTCATCTGTGTGTATTAGTACACATTTTTATTTTTGTTTAAAAAGATTAAAATACTATATTTAACTAAAAGATTAACACCACTTCTGGACAGTTTGAGGACAAACATCTTTGAAGTTCCTCTATCTCACGTCTAAAGCTTTTGACTCTGCACAAACTTTAAAAGTACTAATAAGACTCCTAGAACATCTAGAAATTGAAACTTCCTATTGTAACTGAAATTTGTCTATTTTAGTTAAAAGAAGTCATATTTGGTTTAGGAAAGATGACAGTACGACCAATGTGAGACCATGTACTTATTTAAGAAATCAAGTTATTTAAAGTATACCGTGTTCAAATTCTTTATAGCTAAAATAAACTGGGGAAAGACTTTGAAATACCCCCTTTCCCTCACAACCACCTCAGATCATTTTTTCTACTTTAGTTATTGCATATGATTTTTTTGCCATCTGGATTAGGATCTTGATTTGAATGCTTCAGATAACTCAAATGAAATTTGGTCTAAAAATATCTAAAGAATCAGTAATATCAGGATGCAGTAAATATTCAGAGTATCACAGGCAGTTAGATTAATCATGTCACATACCTGTGGTTTTTCAGGTTCCTGTGCTTAGTCATGTGTACTCTCTCTTCATTTTCTTAGAGAATAGAAACTTCTGTCAGTTTTTGTTCTTGGCTTCTACACTGCCACCTGTAGTTATATAGGAGAAATTAGTCATGTATTATCCTGTAAATCCTACCATCACAAAATATTTCATCTAGTTTATTTTACTACACAACCATACTAGTAAAATGTTCCCATCTGTACCAGGACAGTTAAAATACTTATATTGTTTTATGTGTAAACTTCTTGGTAAGGAAATACACAATTCCAACATTATTGAATTCAATAGAATATTTAAAGACTCTTTTAAAAAAAAACCACCTTGTATCCCACCAGCTACTTCTGTGTTGTTTAATAGCTACTTTATAACCCTGAAAGGCAATACTATAACTTTTTCAGGCACAGAGAAATATCTGTACTTAGTTTTCTATCCCAACTTCCATTTAAACATCACCATTTTACAAAAATGTACTTTTCATGGATAACTTGGTTAACTCATATAATTCGTAATGATATGCACAAAAATTAATGATGACAACATGAAATAATTAGATGTCTTATTGAAAATAAATTAGGTTGAACCCTGTAATTTTCTTATTGCATAAAAAAGTCAATTTTAAATTTACTGTAATAAATTAGAAAATAACTTTTACTCCAAAATGCCACATTCTCCAGATTCAAGCATTTACACACCAGTCAAACAAAAATGCATGCTGGGTATTCAAAGACCTCAGTCATCATATATTCTGGGCGGAAAGGAATATTTTACTCGTAAAAGCAAACATCTATTTGTATTCAGCATATTTGTTTCATTCAGCAACTGAGTGAGTTAAGGGGAAATCATCTTTTGAAAGATGATGGTTTTTTGCATGTGCACACTCTCTCTTGGCTCCACTTATTAATTTTTGATATTTTGTCTACAAGTAACTGTAGGAGCCCTCTCTCTAGTGCTTCTCTACCTGGAAAAATGCTATCAAGTCATTAACTATCTGAAACGAAATCATTTCCTCATGCCACTGCGAGCACATGCATGACAACGGCTGTCCTCATATTTGAAATCTGAAATCAAAAGCTTTGTGTGTTGCATATGATCAAAACATCTAAACAAAATCACAAACCTGAAGAGAAACATATTTATCCCAGAGATTAAACATGATTTGCCAGCAAATTTCTCTAAAACAAAAAAGACTGATGGTGCTTTATTGTGTTGTGCAGAGCATATGACGAAAAGCCAGGTAAATCCTTGACTGCACCTAAGCTCTGCCTCGCTAGAAGTTACTAGCCAAAATTTCACCTAAAAGGGAATTGCGCTTTCCACACTGCTCACTAAAAACGTCAATCGTTCCCCTGTCAAAACGTACACATGCAGCCACCTTCGGCACCCTCGCTGCACAGCTTGGCTATTATCAATTCCCTAATGCAAGTAGGATAAATAACTAAATGACAAGTAAGCAATGCAAGGAAACTACTCCAATCTATGTAACTCACACACACACGTTGTCTGGAAGGCACATACACATGGGATGAATCTGAAGATCTAAAAAAGATTTAACTGAAATTACGAGATGATGCGTCTCTCTCACATACACACACCCCTATTTCCAGCTGGGAACAGACACGCTCAGCACTAGGTGACCCTGTGTCTGAGCCCCCACCCCGGGAGAAAGGGGAGGGTCACGCGTGCAACCAGAGACCCGCCAAAGGGCTGGGGGACGCTGGAGCCACGCGGCTGCCTTGCAGCAGCAGCCGCCGCCGCCGCGCCCCAGGGCAGGGGGCTGCCCACCTGCGCACGCCCGGGCTCCTCGCTGCTTCCCGGTGCCGCAGGATGAAGCGGCGGCGACTCCTTGCAGCGCGGGCTCCCTGCTGCCGCCGCCGCCGCTGCCTTTCCCCCTCCCCGCGCCACACAGCCAGGGGGAGCAGCTCGCTCCGGGGGCCGCGGCTCCACCCTCCGGCCGCTTGGGATTCCTAGGGAGGGAGGGACGGCGGCGGCGGCTCTGCCCCTGGCCCGGCTCGCTGGCACGTTCCCCCGCGGCAGCGGCTGCTGTTGCTGCCCGGCTCCGCTCCCAGCAGCGGCGGCGGAGCCCCAGCGACTCTATAGCGAGCAGCACCTACCCGCCTGCTCCTCCCCCACCTCCTCTCCCTCTCGCCGGCCTCCCCCTCCCCTGCATCACATGGCCCAGTCCCTGCTCCGGCGCCTCCGCCACGGCTTGGGGCGCAGCCCGCTCGCCAGCCCGGCTGCTGCTGCCGCCCCCGCCACCCAACCTGCCACACTCAGGGTCACCTGACTCACTGCTGCGCGCCTCTTCCCCTTCCTCGCCCGCGCCCTGCGGCCAGCCCACCTGCCCGCGCCCACGCAGCCACCCACAGCCCTGCTGCGGGGAGACTCACCCCCCCCCAGCCCCCGAAACACTTTCCTCGCAGCACAGCTACTCCCCCCTCCCACCACACCACCACCACCCCGCAAAGGGGCACTGAGAGCAGCGGAGATTGTCCCTGCCAGAGCAGAGGAAGTTGAGCTCTGGGAGCTCCCCAGTACAGGTACTGGTGTCTTTTCACTGACCAGGCAGAAGATAAGTGGTCGTTGGCTCCCTGTGTCTGTTGGCCAGCAGCACAGCCGCTCTCGGGCTCGACAGACAAGGCAAACGAATCCAAAAGATGAAATAAGTTAAATGTATACATTAACTCCCCATCTTGCTATCCTCAGAGATCTTTAGATCATTAAAGCAACAACGAAAACCCGACAGGAACCGCTGAGTTTTGGAAGGCACTTCAGGACCTGGGAATGCATGTCTGAAATGTAATTAAAAGAAACAAGTGGACTTAGCCCATTTTTTTTTTAAATCATGTACATAGCTTTTAGGAACATGCTCAAAGTCCAGTGTTTGATTACATTCAGGCATCTGATGGTGGAAGATGCCATAGCTGCAAGTCATCAGATTTTACACAATGTTTACCCACTTAACTAAATGGACTTTTTTTTTTAACATTTGGAAACAAATCTAGAAAAAAATTACTGTAATTATAGCTAGAGAATGGAGGAGAACCTCAGTTAGGGTAAATTTTCATACTTTATACACTGGCTCAGGATCTGCCCTTCTGCCTTATTAAATAATAATTCACTAATTTGGTTTTTGTATGTTGTTTAAAATTTTGGAAATAAATGATGTATTTATTTTAGTTAAATTATTTGTCTTTGTTTCCTATAGATCAGATTTCATCCACTGTGAAATTGACTTCAAAATAATATATTTGTATGACCCAGCAGTCCAAGTGGGTTACAAGAATTCTTTTTACTGCATTATTATAGGTTTGTACTGACTGATATGGAATTCTATTTTTTGGCTTTATAAAATAAAAATCCATGATTTTAATACCCGTCCCAACTATACATTCAAGTTTTGCAAGGGCAGGGTTTTTTGTTTGATGAAATTATGTTTTACCAACCTTTTACTCTAATCCTGTATTTTAGGATTTATATTTTTTAAAACCAATGTATCTGAAAACAAAAATCCATACATTCTTACAAATCAAGCTACAGTCTATTTATACTGTGAAGCACGCTAAAACAATCACTGTTAACCCTCTGACCCTTGTCTAGTCTGAACAGTCACCTAGTTTTTGGGTACTCTTTAGCCTGAGAAGTGAACTCCAAAAATTGCTGTTAACCTGGTGATTCTAAAAAATATGAATACTACATAAGTAGTATTTATTTATCAAAGACTAAATGTAGCATGTGCATAAAATACTTCTTAATATGGAATGTAGAAATTTCATTTATTTGAAAGCCATTTTAAAAAACCTTGGCTTCATAAAACTAGAATCTTTTCTATTATCTTTCAAACATTTATCCATAGATACAAATAAATATTGGTATAGTGTAAACACATATTTGTTTCCTTTAAAAAAACAAGCTGTAAGCTTATCTACAGCACGTTTTAAATGGGAAAAGATCAAAGCCAAATAAAGCATCTTTACAAGGAAAATATTTGAATAGGCTTATTGAGAAAAGGACAGTAACTGATTTGTACACTTTGAAATAACATTTCTACCCTATCCTACCAGGCAAATCCTTTTGGTCTTTCATTCTCAGGATGCAACAACCTGACTGTTTAATGGTACAATATTTTAGAAGAAGATAATGACCATCATTCAGTTTTGAGTTTATAATTCTGCTTACAAAGGTAATTGTTTCAAAATATATCATAATTTTAAAATTCAAATAAATAATAAAAACCCTGAAGGGGCTTGACTTTAGACTTAAAGTTTGACCTCTTGTCAATGTATCTACATAAAATTATAATACCATCCAATGTGTCCCAAATAGGACAGGTTTTCCAATTTTCCTCTCCAACTGAATTTTTACTAAAATCTCATTGTGTTGTTACATTTCCTTATTAACTAATGAGTACCATTTGGAAATGCAATAATTACCTGGAGTTGGGTCTGTTAGTGTCTTCATTTTGTCTTGTTGAGCTGCATCTCTTTAACCAAAAGCTATAGAGTAGGGACAATACAGATGTGCCTCCAATCCAGAAGTATTAGGCCATTTTCCATTCAGTCCACAATATATATATATATTGCTTTGTCTGGAAGTGTCATAGTTCTAACTGCTACAAATGCAGTGAATCTGTAAAAGCAAGTTCTTTCACTGAATCATGTTGTCTGCCCAGGTTTTATCTTCCTTATAAAAAGTCAACAATTGTTCAGGTCTTACATGAAGCCTCCCTAAAAATCTAGATATTTTAAGTGAAACCAGGTGGAGGTTCCATCTTTATTCTGATTCTTAAATACAGTAAACAAGCATTTAGCCACTTCATTACTAATCCAACACTACCCTATTTGCCTGGAGTTCTTGAGCTGCAGAAAATTGTATAAAATCAGGTCTGTGCAAAGAATATCATGTTTCTTTCAGATAGCATTGCTTCTTCTTACCAGCATTTCAGATTTGAAAGAAAGAATTATGTTGCTAAAATAATTCAGAACTAAAATGAGAAGTCAAATAAAATACCATTCTTCTTCTAAATCTGGGAGGGAGTCATAGTGTAGGCAAAAACAAAAACCAAGTAGTTAATTCCACTTTCTTCATATTTGCACCAAAAAAAGGCTCCTTTCTGCTTTCACCAATCCTACCAGAATCTATGCTGCAATTGTTTAGTTGCTTCAGTGGTGAGAATTTTCAGTTTTCCAGATAATGAGTTGTGATTCAACACTCCTACTGATATAATGTCTCCACCTCAGCATCCATTTACTTTGTACAGTGTTAAATCAGGACTGTAATTCCTTCCCCCAGAACCTATTCAGTGCAACCAACCCAGTGATTCCTTGTCTAGTCTGTTGCAGCATTCACCTTGTTTTCAGTTTCTCTTCTTCAGTCTCACATATTAATATCTGATCCACAACCAATCTCTAGGAATTAGAGGAATTGGCCCAAAGAATGTTATCATCTCAAAGACTGTTTAAGCTAATTTGCTCTTCATTTTGACTTTTACTACAATCCCCACTTTTCTTACTGAGAAACTCTATCCCAGTTCTTGCCCATGTGGAGACAGATGCAGTTAGACCTTCTTTTCTTTTTTTTTTTTTAATTAGGTTGGTTTTGGCTTTCCTAGATTGATTTCCTTTTCCAGTCGCCCTCTATAGGCTAATTTTGCTTACTTCCCAAAAATATTGAGGATTCCGAACATCTTAAATCTGTCCCTCTTCCTCTTCTCTCCAGCTTGGACAGCCTTCTCATTTTTCAGCCAAGCCTCAACAATATCAGTGTCTCCAGTCATTCTATTTTTCCTTTCCTGTTTCCTCAGTTCCTGCTTCAATTGTCACTTGCTGCCTCTGTCTGTACCTCCAGATAAATATACCTAGCAGGATATTTGCTGTCTGCCATGTATATTATACCTCTCAGCCTTTACTTTAGACCTTTTATTTCCTACAGTTCTCATTCCAAAATACAAAGGGCTCTGATTCCCCAAATACGTGTGCAGCAAATTATAATTACATGTAGAATTTAGAAATTACTACTAAGAAATTATTTGCTGCTTTCTTTACCCCAAAGTCCAGCAGAAGTTCTGCATCCCAAATTCCTGTACAAGTTCCTAAGCACATGTAATGAGACAAACTCCACACCATTTAAGTCAGTTTAAACCACTGAAAGCAGAATTTGGCACAATAAAGTTAAACAAAGACTGGGGAAAGATAGTGATGCCCATTAATTTTTAGAACTATTTGAAGAGCTTACACACCAAAGACAAAGAGAATTTTAGGGCACCGTATGGAAGTATAACCATGAGTAATAGGATTAAAGTAAGAAAAAACATTTACAAGTAAATTAAATTATACAATTCTTTATTGGGAAGTCATTTTACTTATTGCCAGTTAGCTACTATAGAAAGAATGTATAAAATATTGAAAATTCAGAAGTATGATGCTACGATGGTAATAAGAAAGCTACATTACATAACCCCTATGGACTATATATCATCATATCCTTTGTGAGCAGCTCAAAAATAGTCCTAATTCCAAACAATCATCTTGGCTCTTTTTGCTATTCACTGTGAAAATCAACATAATCTGAAGAGGATACATTTATATTTTTGAATCTTCTAATAAAGCTTCCACTTTTGTAGTCAGTTAAGTTGCCAGAATGAGCACAGAGATGATGGCTAAAGAAAAGGAAGATAACTATACCAGTCCAAAGTAACAATGCTCTCGTTAAAAACCATTAATTTTCTTCTAACATCTAATATTTAAAACCATTAATTTGTTCCTGCATGAAGAGTGAAAATTCATCTCAGTGAATTGCATAGGTCAATAACAGGTCAAGTCTCTCAACACAAAATTCAGAAGTAGGGTATGAATTAGTGGCAACTGGGCACTGTGTGGGTAATGATGGGAGAAATGGCCACTGCTAGGTAGAGGTGGAAGGAAGAGGACATATTTACACCGTCAGATATTAACAAACTGTAGTACAGGGCCTGTGCTCCACTCTGGGGCTACACAACCATGTAGAAGAAGAATGATCAGCTTCCACAGAACAAGTTCCCCCTCAAAGGATTTAATTGATCTGAAATCCCTCAGACAAATTAACAGTTGCCTATAACGCCTGATATCTTCACAGGCTGCATATTTCCTCTCAGGTCAAATTTTTACTCTTCTATTAATAGGATCTTTCAAGCCTTATTACTCTTTTTAAAAAAAAAAAACAAGTATGTGAGTTACATATTTAGTTATAAGTTCAGAAACTAGACCAGAATGTTAAAAGACTAGACTTCAGTGAAATTGTCTGTTTGGTTTTAAATTATAATCCTTCTAAAGATATTGTTTCAATGATTTCAACACTCCAGTCATATTTCAAGGAAGAGAGGAAGATTATTCTCCTTACCCCCTCCTGCTTTTTTTAATTTTCTGGGTTTTTTTATTATTATTGCTCAATGTTTCTGATCTCTTCATTCCATTATAGTCCAAATAATCATCCTTGCATAATTGATACAGGCATACCAACCGCGATTGCATTTCATGCAATGTCAAGAGAGAGTACCAATTTGAGAAAGACACATTGTTTAATAATATTGTTCTAATTCAACTCTTGGCCATTAAAATCTCTGCCTGTGGAACATATATGGCAGGTTCTTAACTATTCTGGCTTCTAAATTAAATGCTTATTTAGAATGTTTTCAGTAGTTTATGGCCTTCTGTCATAGTCTGCCCAGTCACTTCACAATATTCTTCAATCAGTAGATCTCAGCAGAGCCTAAATAACTTTTTAATGCAGACAAGGGGGTCATGGATCAGCGTCAGCTTCCCACTTCCCGTTAGTACCCAGCCTGGACCAGGGGAGCTAATGATCCAACCAGCGGACCAAAATTTGGTGATAAATCCTGGTCATGTGCCACCTGAGGCACATTGCACATATGCTAAGAAGTGCAGACAACATTGCCATTTAGTTTTTGGAGCATCCAAGAGACTTTGGGCAAGATGTCATCTCAATAGCCAAATGACTTAAAAAATTAAATTTTTGTATTCATTCCACACTGTACATCATTTTTAATACCGCTACCTTGTTTTTAAAAGAAATGTTTTTCCCTACAAAATAAAAGAGAGCTTACCTTACAACAAAGTTGAAAGTCTCCTGTCTTGTTATACATTTAAATGGAAGCTGCATTCTTTGTGTATTAATCTACACAAATATGTTAGCTGGTTGTGCTTAGCTACAGGTTGACATGCTACCTTGCTCTGGAGGACACTCGGATTAGCCATGAAGCCTTATTGAGGGCACAGGAACAAACCATCCTGAAGTGCAGAAAGAATAGCAAATATGGCAGGTGACCAGCTTGGCTTAACAGTGAAATCTTTGGTGAGCTTAAACTCAGAAAGGAAGCTTACAAAAAGTGGAAATTTGGACAGATGACTAGGGAGGAGTATAAAAATATTGCTAGAGCATTCAGGGGTGTAATCAGGAAGGCCAAGGCACAATTGGAGTTGCAGCTAGCAAGGGATGTGAAGGGTAACAAGAAGGGTTTCTACAGGTATGTTAGCAACAAGAAGTAGTTCAGGGAAAGTGTGGGACCCTTACTGAATGGGGGAGGTAACATAGTGACAGATGATGTGGAAAAAGCTGAAGTACTCAATACTTTTTTGCATTGGTCTTCACAGACAAGGTCAGCTCCCAGACTGCTGCACTGGGCAACACAGAATGGGGAGGAGATGAGCAGCCCTCAGTAGTGAAAGAACAGGTTAAAGACTATTTAGAGAAGCTGGACATGCACAGGTCCCGTGGGTCCAGATCTAATGCATCCAAGGGTGCTGAGGGAGTTGGCTGATGTGATTGCAGAGCCATTGGCCATTATCTTTGAAAATTTGTGGCAAACAGGAGGTCCTGGATGATTGGAAAAAGGCAAATATAGTGCCCATATTTTAAAAAGGGAAGAAAAAGAACCCGGGGAACTACAGACCGGTCAGCCTCACTTCAGTCCCCGGCAAAATCATAGAGCAGGTACTCAACGAATCCATTTTGAAGCACTTGGAGGAGAGGAAGATGATCAGGAACAGTCAACATGGATTCACCAAGGGCAAGTCATGCCTGACCAACCCCTGATTGCTTTCTATGATGAGATAACTGGCTCTGTGGATATGGGGAAAGTGGTGGATGTGATATATCTTGACTTTAGCAAAGCTTTTGATACGGTCTCCCACAGTATTCTTGCCAGCAAGTTAAAGAAGTATGGATTGGATGAATGGACTATAAGGTGGATAGAAAGCTGGCAAGATTGTTGGGCTCAACGGGTAATGATCAATGGCTCCATGTCTAGTTGGCAGCTGGTATCAGGCAGAGGGCACCAGGGATCGGTTCTGGGGCCAGTTTTGTTCAACCTCTTTATTAGTGATCTGGATGATGGGATTAATTGCACCCTCAGCAAGTTCGCAGATGACACTAAGATGGGGGGAGAGGTAGATATGCTGGAGGGTAGGGATAGGGTCCAGAGTGACCTAGACAAATTGGAAGATTGAGCCAGAAGAAATCTGGTGAGGTTCAACAAGGACAAGTGCAGAGTCCTGCACTTAGGAAGAAAGAATCCCATGTACTGCTACAGGCTGGGGACCGACTGGTTAAGCAGCAGTTCTGCAGAAAAGGACCTGGGGATTACAGTGGACGAGAAGCTGGATATGAGTCAGCAGTGTGCCCTCGTTGCCAAGAAGACCAATAGCATATTGGACTGTATTAGTAGGAGCATTGCCAGCAGATCAAGGGAAGTGATTATTCCCCTCTACTTGACACTGGTGAGGCCACACCTGGAGTATTGCATCCAGTTTTGGTCCCCTCACTACAGAAGGGATGTGGACAAATTGGAGAGAGTCTAGTGGAGGGCAATTAAAATAATTAGGGGGCTGGGGCACATAATTTATGAGAAGATGAGGGAACTGGGGTTATTTAATCTGCACAAGAGAAGAGTGAGGGGGGATTTGATAGCAGCCTTCAACTACCTGAAGGGGGGTTCCAAAGAGGATGGAGCTAGGCTGTTCTCAGTGGTGGTAGATAACAGAACCAGAAGCAATGATCTCAAGTTGCAGTGGGGGAGGTCTAGATTGGATATTAAAGGTAACAATTGGAGATATACCAATCTCCTAGAACTGGAAGGGACCTTGAAAGGTCATCAAGTCTAGCCTCCTACCTTCACTAGCAGGACCAATTTTTGCCCTAGATCCCTAAGTGGCCTCCTCAAGGATTGAACTCACAACCCTGGGTTTAGCAGGCCAATGCTCAAACCACTGAGCTATCCCTCCCCCTTCAAGGAAACACTATTTAGGAAACACTATTTCACAAGGAGGGTGGTGAAGCACTGGAATGGGTTACCTAGGCAGGTGATGGAATCTTCATCCTTAGAGTTTTTTAAGGCCCAGCTTGACAAAGCCTTGGCTGGGATGATTTAGTTGGTGTTGATCCTGCTTTGAGCAGGGGATTGGACTAGATGACCTCCTGAGGTCTCTTCCAACCCTGATATTCTATGATACTATGACCAGCTAATACATTTTGAAATGTTGCTGTCTTAGGCCACACTAAGAGCTGTGTTTAACTTTGCGTTAGTTAACATGTTTTTCTAATGCAGTGCATTTTCCTGGTATACCCATATCTTAAGACCTGTGAGGCAAAGTTAAAGAAAAAAAAAGGACATGTTTAGTCTTGAGGGAAAAAAGACTGAGTGGGGAACCTTATAATAGTCTTCAAATATGTTGAGGCCTGTTATAAAGAGGACTGTGATCAATTGCTCTCCATGTCTACTGAAGGTAGGACAAGAAGTAATGGGCTTAAGTTGCAGCAAGGGCCATTTAGGTTACATATTAGGAAAAACTTTCTAATTATAAGGGTAGTTAAGCTCTGGAATAGACTTCCAATGGATGTTGTGGAGTCCTCATCCCAAGTGGTTTCTAAGAACAGGTTGTACAAACACCTGTCAGAGATTATCTAGGTTTTCTTGGTCATGCCTCAGCACAGGGGGCATGACTAGATGTTCTCTCGAGGTCCCTTCCAGCCCTACACTGCTATGATTACAATTCACAGTAATAGTAATAGAGATAGTGTGCATGTCTGAAAACTGTGTTCCACATTAATTCTCTATATATTTTCCTACATACTAAATATTTAACTGCCAACATTCTAATGAATCAACGCAGTTCTTTAAAACATCTCCCACTGTGTACTGTCTTCACTTCTTCTGTAACCCCTCTGACTGGGAAGGAAATTGTTTAGAATCCCTAATCCCAACACTCTTTTGCCACCTCTTCAGCCATGATAATTTAAAACGATATTATGCTATTCTACTAATTGACTGAATGTGCTCTCTAGCGTTTAGAAGTCAGGACTCTTGCACACTCTGTTTCTGATGACACTACTACTGACTAGTAATAATCAGGGGCGGCTCTAGAAAGTAGGCTGCCCCAAGCAGCGCGGAGCGCTGCGCCGCCCTTCCCTGGTCCCGCGGCGGGTCCCCTCTTCCCGCGGCTCCGGTTGAGCTCCTGCCGGCATGCCTGCGGCAGGTCCACCGGAGCCCGGGACCAGCGGACCTGCCGCAGTCATGCCTGCGGGAGCTCAACCGGAGCCGCGGGAAGACGGGACCCGCCGCAGTCATGCCTGCGGCAGGTCCGCTCGTCCCGGGCTCCGGTGGACCTGCTGCAGGCATGCCGGCGGGAGCTCCACCGGAGCCAAATGCCTCCCCCCCGGGAAACGGCCGCCCCACGCGCCTGCTTGGCGCGCTGGTGTCTAGAGCCGCCCCTGGTAATAATGACCTAAATACTATGGGTAGTGGGGTGCTTAACTAACTAATCCGTGATTGTAAAGTACTAGAGGTCCTGGAAGGGCAGATACTACAGAAATCCCAAATATTATGTTAGCATTATTAGAAATCCATCATTGCTCAATTTGATATAAATAAAGCCCTCAAAACTCTTTCTGGGATTTGCCCTGAGTTTCCAAAGTATGAAAATTATTAATGACAATACTCAAACAATGACTAATATTTCTGAATTTAACACTCGTTGCCTTTTCCATAGACATTTTCAAAGTGATGTAAACTTGATGAGACTGTGTGGTAGGAAAGAATATTGTGGCAAAGTTCCTCCTCTCCTCTAGTAGGTCCTGCGCTTATTGGCAGATTTCCTCCCCTCAGTGGTCTTCCCCTTGGATGAAACCCGCAGTCTGGATCACCTCCTCCTATGTCTGATTAGGAGTAGAGAGGCTTGGGGGGAACCCAGGCCCGCCCTCTACTCCGGGTTCCAGCCCAGGGCCCTGTGAATTGCAGCAGTCTCTATAGTGCTACTTGTAACTGCTGCTTGACCGCTACAGCTCCCTGGGCTACTTCCCCATAGCCTCCTTCAAACACCTTTCTTATCCTCACCATAGGATCCTCCTGGTGTCTGATACTGCTTGATTGTATGGTGTTTCCTCAATCCTCCAGTAGTACCCCCTCTCAGTTCTTAGTTCCTTGTGTCTCTGGCTCCCAGCTCCTCATACACCCTTCCTTCCTCTGGCTCCTCCTCCTTGACTGGAGTGAGCTCCCCCTTTTTATACCAGGTGCCCTGATTAGCCTGCCCTGATTGGCTGCAGGTGCTCCAATCAATGTAGCTCTCTCCGGTGCCTTCTAGAAAGTTCTTAATTGGCCCCAGGTGCCTTAATTACCCTGGAGCAACTGCCATTTTGGTTCCCATGGTACTAGAGATTTGCTTAGCCTGGGGCTAACATACCTGTTCCTGAGTACTTTCCTGTAGCCATCCAGCCTTGCTCCATCACAATATAAAGCACTAAGTCAAGATGATCTAATAGACTGTTGAACTATAATAGTTGAGCATGGCAGCTCAAATTATAAAATACATCGCTTTCATGAAACTCATTTTGGGTTAATAGACACGTCAAATAGGCAGTGAAGAACATTTTCATAGTTGTATGTTGTTTTCATTCTCTGTTGTTTGTCATACTCTTTTAATATATTTGCAAATAGCATTTTTTCCCTATCAGTTATGTCTGGAGATGTTTGGCCTTTTAAGATCAGAAGGCATCAGCCATGAGGATCAGATCATGATTTGATCAAAATTCTCCCAAAGTCTGCTGATGCTTGAATTTGCGGTTTTGGTTTAGGCTTTTATCTAGTTTTGTCCTTTACAATTCCCAGTCAGGAACTGATTTTTTTTCCTGCTCTGTTATGTATCATGTGCAACAAGGGTTCTGTTTCATTTCCTTCCTTGACTCAAAGATGATATACGCATGGATCATGGAAAAGAGCATTTTAGTTAACTAATGATAAATCACTGGCGGTCAGGTTCTGCATTAACAGAGCTCTAAATTGTGTAGTTCCTTCATAAATGGTGGCTTTTTTGATCAATGCTGGAGGGTTATATTTTAAATATATTAATCCAGAGGATATTCTTCACTAGATTATAGTAATTTTATAGGGAGGTAAACTGTTGGGTTGAAAATACTTTACTGTCTCCAATTAATCACGGATTCATATGTTACAATTACTTCACAGATGCACAAAAATATCAAGGCCACTAAATACCCCAATACATGGTTCAACATCCTTTTCATATATTTCCACATGCTGAGTTTTCATTTATTAGCAATGAGTGATTTTTAAACAAGCTGCAGTAAGAAGTGGAATTATAAGACAATTTTATTGCCAATTATAAGATGAATGGAACAATTACTGAAAACTGGTTTGCCACGTTACATGGGACTAGCTCAGGGATTGCAACCTTTGGCACCCTGCCCGTCAGGGTAAAGCCACTGGCGGGTCAGGCTGGTTGTTTATCTGGAGCGTCTGCAGGCACAGAGCCCCGCAGCTCCTACTGGCCACAGTTCGCCATTCCTGGCCAATGGGAGCTGCGCGAAGCAGTGTGGGCCGAGGGACGTGCTAGCCACTGCTTCCCAACTGCTTCAGTTGCCGACCCCTAGTTTGTGTAATAAACATAATTAATCAACCATCCAAAATGAGAGGATGACCTTTAAAACAAACCAGTAGTAAACATATGATGGTGGGTTTGTTAAGATATAGACACAGGAGTACATGTATAGGGTACCTATGACCTAAACCCAGATAAGAGGATCATAATGGTTGTTTCTGGTTTAAAATCCATGGGCCAGCAGACAATCTGGCCCCATGAATCTATCAGCCAACAATTACTGTCCTTCTGATCAGAGTTTATTTAATATTTGGGTAGTTATCCATAGGGATTTCTTGGTGAGTACCAAATAAATAAACTCTTTGTGGGAAAAATCCACCAAAGATACCTGATTCTATGTCACTGATATCTGTTCTAAGAGGGAAATTAACCTGGAAGGACCTTGATATATACGCTAATGCTTGATAAAGGGGCAATAGTATGATATCAGCAGTAGATGTATGTTGCCCCAGGATGTGTAAATTATTGAACTGAAGTTCTCAAATGACACAGTGTTTATTCAGGGAACTCAGATCCTACTACTAAAGTAGTTTGTGTTTGGTTCTTTTTAATTTTGCTGATCACTTTTAATTTCTTAGAAAAGCCTAGTGCAGCAGTGGTGTCACTTAAATGCCTCCTTCCCATGGAGCTTTTTGAAATGCTGGGACAGCAGGGAAAAGGTTTATATTTTTTAATATATAGGACGATTATAATCAGCAATAACAACCTCAGCACAGGGCATCTTCTGGGGAATTAATGACTAGCTGAGGTTAATAGCCCTTGGCTTCACTTTGGTCCTTCAACTCTCCCAGTCGGTCATTAATTCCCAGGAAATGCCTTGTGCTTGATTGTTATTGCATTAATACATTAAAATCAAGTTAAGGGTCTGACTTAATGTTTAGCTGCTATAAAGTAAAACACAAGGGAGTGTTCCCAGTGGACATATTTACTGTCAAGTATGTTTTTATTTACCTTATTTTCCATTATGTGTTTAAGTTGAGGAATTATATACATTTACTGATTTGTTTTGCTTTTACAGTTCATAATAGATCACATAAAGTACGAATAAAATTCTCCTGCAAAGCTCTGATACATTTAATATTTCATTTACAATATCATGTCTCAAGCCAAACAGAAATGAATGTGTAAACAAATAACTATACGTAGTGGATAGAGAAAACAGCCTAAAGATTGGATCAGAGCAATTACAATTTTGTTATGTCAAGTTAGCATCATGTCAGTTTTATTATGCCAAATTGAAGATAGTGTCGTTATTTATAAAGTCTCAAGCAAAACATGAAAAACCAGAGTGAACATTTTGGCCCCGAAGTTCACTAGTTTTGAAAGGTGGAAATCTCATAATGCCTGTTTTTTCTGTGAGATTTCTACCATCTTGAGCTGAGATCTCATGAGAACAGCTGTTCACAGGAGATTTTTTTTATATCTTGATGCATATCTGAACGGGATTTGAAAACAAGGCCTGAGATTTGGATCCAATCCAGGACTAAAACAATAGGAGTATGTTTGAATATTATCTTATCCCATGAGAAACTAAGGAAGAGGGAAGGAAGATTTGGAATGGAGTTTCATTTAATTGAACCTTATCTTCACTGATGCTTTTAATTTATGCAGTGTTGTTCACTATTTGCTTTATTTAATTTCTCTGATCAATTTAATAGGTTACTAAATTATACTTTTGAAGGGCTAGACCATCTTCCTCAGCTGTAACAAACACTCTTCCGTCAAATCTGTGGGTAGTTTACCACTTACTATCTTCATTGCACACAAACTGTTTGTGTTTTTATTTCATTCAAGTGCTGTAATTTAGTGATCAAAGGTGTTACTGTTTCCATTGTGGAAAACACATGTGTTGAAAATTTGGTTTTGAAACCTACATTATTTTACTTAGATGTAGTGGGCTAAACTAGTCCCAGGTGTCACTCCATTAAAGTCAGTGGAGTTACACCAGGGATAAATGTGGCTCATTGTATCATACTTGTACGCTACAGTGGGCTTAGATTTTGTGTGTTCATAAAAGTAGGTAAAAAGATTTCTGTAGTATCTTTGCAGTGTTCTGGGAAATACCACATGAGAGCATGCGAAGATCATTCAAGATAATATATACTAAAAGTGTCTTAAAATGTGGGTTAGTGCTAAATAAGACACAAAACATAGGAAGAAGTATTGTCTATAAAAAAAAATTCATGTGATCTAGGCTTTATTCCTGACTGAAACACTCTTGCTGAGTGACTTGAGGTAAGTCATTTAAACTCTCTGTGCCTCACTTTAGCCATCTGTAAGGTGAGGGAAAATACTCACATATTTTACAGAAATGCTGTAAGGAATAATTATGAAATGCTTTTCAACATAAGCTAAACTGAAAAAGACCATTGCTATTCTGAATAACAATGTTAACATGGGGAATTATACCAGCAAAGCAATAGTGGTATATTTATACAGGTATAGTAACATTGGTAAGTTTCCCCATGTAGACAAGGCCTAAGGTGCCAAAACATACGTGACTGAGCCCCGTAAAGGCCCACCAATGGACATCCCCAGTCCAAGTATCCTTTTCCCGAATGGGAAACAGGCAAAGGGAGCCACAAAATGAGAAGAAAAGAATAAAAAATAGGAAGCATAAAAACAGAGATGAAGAAAACAAGATAAGGAAAAAAGAACAGAGGTACAGAGAGAAAGTGGACAGAAAGAAAGGTGATAGCAACTGTGCTGGGGTACTGCCTAAAGAGACACCGGGGACATGGGTGCCATCTACCAATCTCTGCAAGAGAGGACTCCACCAGCAAAAAGCTGGGAAACATCGGTTTATAACAAAGATCACACTAGCAGCTCCATCCATGTAAAATGTAACTATGCAGCCATGTAAGTAGATATGTAATTGCTGATTTTTAAAATGTTACTGCATGTTTATGCACCAGAATCTAAGCTTTCATTTACGTAATACTGTAGATACAAAACTTTATGATTATGAAGCTAACCTTCCAAATGTGAACTGAATATAAACCAATGCAGTGAAGATTGCTCAAGTCTGCAGATAGCTCAAGTCTGCTAAAACAATAGCACTAACAATGATTGTAAACTGCTCCCATTCATCTCAGAGTATTAGTTTTGATGCCTAATTATGGTCATTTAAATGTCAACATTATCTATTTCCACTGTTGAGCATTTCAGCAGAAACAACAAGGTAGTGTACTTATCTCTCACATGTAGTGGCAGATATTACTCCTGGGGCATTCGGCACCAAAACATTAAAAATTCTGCACACAATATTTTAAAATTCTGCAATATTTTGCAAATTTTATTTGTCAAAATAACACTACATAATCACACCCGTTTCAATTATTTTGGTAGTTTATTTCAAAATCCCTATCAGTAAGTATATAACAATACAGACACACACAAACATTCCCCCAGGAGTCAAGAGTTAAAGAAACCCCTTTGACAACCCAGTTCCTGTTTCTCTGCTCCCCTCCCTCCCCCCCGCATGCCCCAAGAGCCCAGCCTGGGGGGCCAGATACCCACAACCTCTCCCCACCAGAGCCCATCTGTGCACCCTCCCGCCAATACACGCAAACCTCCTCCTCCCCAGAGCCCAGCCTTGGGGGCCCCCCAGCCCAGATACCCACACCCCGTCCCCCTGACCAGAGCCCAACCATGGTACCTCCCTGGTCCAGATATTCCCCCCACTCCGAGCCCAGGGATCCAAAGGGAGAAACAGCCTGATGCTCAGTCCCAGGCTTACATGGAGTTTTCTGTGCGCCACCCTCTCCTTCCCTCAGGGCATGTTGGGAACTGCAGTTGCCAGGAACCCTCTAGCTCCCTCTTCCTCCAGTGTGGTTGTTTTTCAGTAGCTATACATAGATGAATCCCTGTGCTTTGACAGTCTACTACTTATTTCTCAATAACCACAAAGTATGCATCTCGTTGCATTATGATTTCCTATGGCCCTCAAAACTGTTCATCCACAACATACATGGCCACCTCAGTTTTAGGATTGCCAACCCTCCAGGATTGGCCTGGAGTCTCCAGGAGTTAAAGATTAATCTTTAATTAAAGATTATCTATCTCCAAGAATACATCCAACCAAATTGGCAACCTACTCAGCTTCCCAACCTGGTAGAAGGAGGTCCTGACCAGGACAGTTAGAGTGATTTAGCAGCTCTTTTGGGATTCAGCCACCAGTGGAGCTTCTGTGGTGTCCTACTGGGAGTTAAAGCTGCCAGCTCTCCACAGGTAAGCAGAAAACTCACCCATGGTAGGGGCAGAAACATGGTGTTTAAACTGCCTTCCCTCCACAAGGGAGAGTCTCCCCTGGGCACAAGGAGCAATGCTGGTGCTCCTTGTACCTGATGACAGCTTTGCTGAATTTGGTCCGGTATGTGTAATTGTCTGTGTAACCAATGTAAGTTGATTAAACTGAACTGAAAATAGCCCGGCCAGGAACAAGGCACTATTTAAGTCCACATTTTCAGACTTTTTTTTTGTAGTTAGCTTTTCTTTGTCCCCAACCCCCTACCCCATTCACTTCACAGCCCCTGTAACCTTTACAACAGGAATCTGAATGAAACAAGGTGCAAATACACCCCCAAGGCTGTTGACTGACTGTTGATAGCCATTGTCTGTTTCAGCTCTAAGGAATCAATGCCCAATAGGTGAAGTCTATTCAAAGTACAAATCTGATAATTCATACTGTGGCTCATCTTCAGTTCAGGAACTGAATTAGAGCTGGGGCCACAAAAGCCTCATCGTCACCCTGCCACGTGGGAATGGACTCAACATATGTCTCACAAGCATCGCTACAAAAATGGTATGAGAGCGAATTTGAGACTTGAACCTTCCTTCTCTTTTTGGCTTAGAGAGAAGACAGCTGCCATTTGAGTCATACTTCAATCCTTTTAATAATATGATAAAAAAATCATCATTTGTTCAATAACATGTCATCAGATATCCATATGCACCATCTCTCCTTACATCCATTCTAACCTCTTCTAGAAGAATGAAACATTGGTAACTATGGCCACCCAGTACTATTTATTTTATGTCAGCTAATACTATCCGCCCAGTATACATGAGGCATTAAGTCTGCTTTGACTTTCTCACTTCAAATGAAATTTTGCAAACTGTGATTTCAAACTTCAAATAACTTGCTATGAATATGCAACAGGAGGATTAAAAACAAGATTTTTGGCAGTAAAATTATTTTTATTCCATTATTTAGTCTGTCATCGACAGAGATAATGTGGAGACCACTCCTTCAAGCAAGCTTTTTTATCTGATCTGGTCACATTTTAGAAATTAGATCACCAAGGCCTTGATATGATTGGATGTGATCTTTGCTATCTAAGGACTCTACTTCACATTTTTTGAGTGCATAGATCTTTGGTTAGGCCAGGTCCTATAATACTGGAGCATTGCATATTTTGTTCAATATCTTGGGTGCAAAATGCATGACCCCACGTCACCTCTGATCTGGACCTCCTGCAGGGATGCTACTACAGTGGCATGTGCTCTTGTAGAATGGGCCATTATACCACTGGCAGGCGGGATGTGAGCTAGTCTATAGCATTTGATAATACAGCCAGAAACCCACAGAGAAATCCTCAGAGGATATAGCTTGACCAGGAGATCTCTCTGCTATTGTGATGAAGTGTCTTGGAGACTTTCTGATGGACTTGGTTCTTTGCAAGTAAAAGGCCAGTGCATGCCTGATGTCGAGGGAGTGAAGTCTTTGCTCTTCAGGAGAAGCATGAGATTTTGGAAAAAGGACAAGTTGGGATGTTTGTCCCTGCCCCTATCCTGTCTCAGGAGTTCTGGAAAGGGGTGGATCTTGATTGGAGGGTGGGCTGACACTGACAGATTCTCTGGGAACCAAAACTGCCTGGGCCAGTATGGTGCTAGGAGAATGACACTTGCCTTGTTGCAACATATCTTTTTCAGGACTGGGGAAGCAGGGGGATGGGAGCAAAGGCACATCTGAAACTACTCGTCTATGATAGTAAGAGAGCGTCACCTTGAGAGTCATAGCCTATGACTCCCCTAGAACTATATAGGGAGAATTTCTTGTTAGTTTGTGACACAAAGAGGTTCCATGCCCCCAAACATGACCATGTCTGTCAGAATGGAGTCAAAGATTTCCCACTCGTGGTCCCCTGAGAAATGCCTGATGAAGTTGTCTACTAAGGAGCTGTGGATACCTGGGAGGTATGCTGTCTGGATGCTGATGATGTGCCTGATGTACCAGTTCCAAAGTCTGACTGTCTCCAGACAAAGTGGGATGGATCTCACTTCTCCCTATTTTCTTATGTAGGCCACAGTGATGATATTGTCTGACATCACTTGGATGGGGAGGGAGTGAATGAATGGGAGGAAGGCCTTGCATGCAAGGTGAATTGCCCGCAGCTCCAGGATGTTGATTTGTGGTCCATGTGTCCTGTGCAGTATGACTGTTCAGGTGGGCCCCCACCCCAGAAGGGACACATCTGTTACATTAGTGGCAGTGGGAGTGGAGAAGGGAACTCCCACTTGTATCTTGTCTGGGTGATGATGAAGGAGGTGATGATCCTGGTGGGGACAGTCATCCTGGAGTTGATGCAGTCTTTGTTGGGCAAATAAACTGAAATGAGCTAGGCCGGCATGCAACGTAGATGAAGCCTGGCAGAGGGTGTTACATAAGTATACATTGCCATATGACCTAGCAATGATAGGTACATCCACACTATAGTGTTTGGTTTGCCAGAAATTAAAGAAATTAGGTTGTGCATCGTTTGAAACCTTTCTCCGGGGATGAAGGCTCTTGCAGAAACAGAGCCCATCACTGTCCTGATAAAGCTAATTGCCTCCTGAGGGATAAAATGGACTTTTCTCTGTTCACACAAACTCTCAGGGCTGTGAGACTTTGAATGAGGTATTGAATAGCTGATCTCACCTACTGTTGAGAGTGACCTACCAGGAGCCAGTCATCAAGATATGGAAAGACTGTGTGGTCCTGACATCTCATCTGCCACTGAGGAGAAAGCTTTTGTAAACACTCTGGGTGCTTTCACCTTTGGTACCAGGGAAATCCTGCCTGACACTTGTAAGTGAGATGGTTACTGGGACACTGAAGTAGTATCACCTTCCAGTGTAGTAATGGCTCTTAGGAGGGCAGGGTCAGAGAAAAGGGGAGTCTGTAGTTGGGAAGGAAGATATCCTCCAGTGTTGCACTGGTCTCTGTGCACCCCAGCGTGTGAGGAGTTCCAATGGTCAGCAGCGACAGAAACAGCGCACCTCTGTGGTGCATTCTTAGGGCAGACATATCGATCCTGCAGAGTCTGGAGCTGCACTTGTGGATGGAACCAGTGGATAATGGTCCTTGTGCTCTGGTACCGGAATCACTGATGGCACCAGCGGATCCTTCTTCTTATGCACTTCACCCTCCAACCTGGGTTTTTTTGTGGAGCTGGTTTCTTAAGAGTTTGTGCATAGGGGCTTACCTGACATCAATGGGCTTGGAGAAGGAACACATTTCTTATGGACAGTCCTCAATTGGGATCTGTCCTTGGGCCCATAAGAGTGTCTCTTACTTTCATGGGAAGACCTGGAGGAAGAGTCTTGGAGTTTAGAAAAGGGGGGCACTACTCCTAAGCATGTGCTCAGAGGGGCACTGCTCATTTGGTGAGGCTGATGTGTGTGTGTGGGGGGGCCTTCTTGGCCCAGATCGGAGGGGGGCTTTGTAGCCTTCTCCATTAAAGCGAAGGTCGCAAGTTCTCAATGGAAACAAGCAACAAATGCTGCAGCATTGATGTTCATCACTGAAAGAGAAGGATCAAGGGCAGGAGATGCTGTTTTTGAAGACTGGGAGTCTGGGCATTGTTCCCAATGGTGGGGAGGGAGTCCCTGGTCCGGGGAAACAAACTACACTAAAAATTAATTGAACTAAGCTAAAGAATAACTATTTACAATCTTATTTGCAGGTTTTTCGAAAGGCTGAAGCAAGAGAGGACACTTGATTCCGACTCTGGCCTTGCATCAGTACGAAGGAACTGAAAGGCAGTTGACCTGCACTGCTGCTTATACTCTCACTTGGGAGCATGAGGAGAACTTCTGCACATGTGCAGGCCAACAGACACTGCTTGTTAAAATTTCCAGACTCCAGGTAGGGATAGGATACAGAGGGACCTAGATAAATTAGAGGATTGGGCCAAAAGAAACCTGATGAGGTTCAACAAGGACAAGTGCAGAGTCCTGCACTTAGGATGGAAGAATCCCATGCACTGCTACAGACTAGGGACCGAGTGGCTAGGCAGCAGTTCTGCAGAAAAGGACCTAGGGGTTACAGTGGACGAGAAGATGGATATGAGTCAACAGTGTGCCCTTGTTGCCAAGAAGGCTAATGGCATTTTGGGCTGTATAAGTAGGGGCATTGCCAGCAGATTGAGGGATGTGATCATTCCCCTCTATTCGACATCGGTGAGGCCTCATCTGGAGTACTGTGTCCAGTTTTGGGCCCTCCACTACAAGAAGGATGTGGGAAAATTGGAGAGAGTCCAGCAGAGGGCAACAAAAATGATTAGGGGACTGGAGCACATGACTTATGAGGAGAGGTTGAGGGAACTGGGATTGTTTAGTCTGCAGAAGAGAAGAATGAGGGGGGATTTGGTAGCTGCTTTCAACTACCTGAAAAGGGGTTCCAAAGAGGATGGATCTAGACTGTTCTCAGTGGTACCAGATGACAGAACCAGGAGTAATGGTCTCAAGTTCAGTGGGGGAGGTTTAGGTTCAATATTAGGAAAAAATTCTTCACTAGGAGGGTGGTGAAACACTGGAATAGGTTACCTAGGGAGGTGGTGGAATCTCCTTCCTTAGAGGTTTTTAAGGTCAGGCTTGACAAAGCCCTGGCTGGGATGATTTAGTTGAGAATTGGTCCTGCTTTGAGCGGGGGGTTGGACTAGATGACCTCCTGAGGTCCCTTCCAACCCTGATATTCTATGATTCTATGACTCAGGTGCACACACACCACATGTGGAACAAATATAGGGACCAGAACTCGAAGAAGAAATTTGTCTTTTAGTAGCCATTGAAAAGAAGACTGGACAGCTAGCGCCTCACGATTTATAATCCTGTCTAAATTAAGGCAGCCTCCCTGGGTTACCCTATTTCCCATAGCACTGCCTGTAATCTCCACAGTGCTGTGCGCTACACACTAGTCCTGCCCCAGCATGCCCCCTATGCCAGGCATTGAAGGAGGTCCTTGGAAGGTAGGCTGTCCTCTGCAATGCCTTCACCAGGGGAATACCACAGCTGGAACTGGGGCTTTTAGGAGCCCTTTACTGTGATCCAGCCTTTACTTGGCGTAAAGGGGTCATAGCAAGGGTCAGGCTCTCACCCCTGGTCATTTTCACATGCTCTCCATTCCACCAAAGATAGCCTTGACTCTCCCCTCATTTTCTTCTGCTCTCATTTTGATGACTTCTTCTATGTTGTTCCTATGGATAGAACACCCTCCTGAAACCTGTTCTTCAAATACCCTCCTGCTTCTGATACAAAGCCCTCCGAAAAAATTTCATTTCTGCTGCTGGCATTGGCCCCCAGGTACAATGAGTTTGCATAGCCACATGAACAACTGCCTAATTATAGCTTATTGTTTAAATGTCAGCATTAACTATTTCACAGCTGATCAGTTTAGCAGAAACATCCAACTAATGAATGGTCTCATTTGTCATTGTTCACTACATGGCCAGCTATTGGGAGAGGGTGCAGCAAGGCAGCTACTTGCTGTCAGGATTTACTAGGATCAGGATAGAGAAATTCAATTGCCTTCCTCCACTAAAGTAAAGTCACCCTCTATCCAGACAATATTAATTTGAAGTTTTCAAATATAATTGTTTAAAAAAGGTCAAGCATACATTGTATATAGGAAAAATACAGGAGGGCTAGAAACATACCGTTTCAGAAATGAAAGCTGCAATTCTCTTGTATTCACAAGACTTCAAGATCTGGGCTTTTTAAAAATGATATCAATTATCATGAGACTCGTGATACATCACAGTAATTGGCAACACTAAATTTCTCATATGGATCTTGGCTTAACCAGGAAATCTTCAATGATCTGAAACTCAAAAAAAAAAATGAGAGAGAGAGAGAGTCCTACAAAAAGTGGAAACTAGGTTAAAATCCAAAGGATGAATATAAACAAATGACACAAGTATGTAGGTACAAAATTAGAAAGGCCAAGGCAGAAAATGAGATTATACTAGCTAGAGACATAAAGGGTAATAAGAAAACATTCTACAAATACATTAGAGGCAAGAGGAAGACCAAGGACAGGTGAGGTCCGTTACTCAGTGAGTGGGGAAAAAACAACAGAAAATGTGGAAATGTCAGAAGGGCTAAATGACTTTTTTGTTTCAGTTTTCACCACAAAGGTTAATAGCGATTGGACATCTAACAAGGAATGCCAGTGAAAATGAGATAGGCTCAGAGGCTAAAACAGGGAAAGAACAAGTTAAAAATTACTTAGACAAGTTAGATGTCTTCAGGTCACCAAGGGCTGATGAAATACATCCTAGAATACTCAAGGTGCTGACTGAGAAGATTTCTGAGCCATTAGCAATTATCTTTGAAAAGTCATAGAAGAGGGGAGAGATTCCAGAGGACTGGAAAAGTGCAAATATAGTGCCCATCTATAAAAAGTGAAATAAAGACAACCCAGGGAATTACAGACCAGTCAGCTTAATTTCAGTACGCAGAAAGATAATGGAGCAAATAATTAAGCAATCAATTTGCAAACATCTAGAAGATAATAAGGTAATAAATAACAGTCAGCATGGATTTGTCAAGAACCAATTGTGTTAAACCAACCTAATAGCTTTCTTTGATCAGGTTAATAAGCCATGCAGATAGTGGGGAGCGGTAGATGTGGTATATCTTGACTTTAGTAAGGCTTTTGATACTGTCTCGCATGACCTACTTATAAACAAACTAGGGAAATACAACCTAGATGGAGCTACTATAAGGTGGGCGCATAACTGGTTGGAAAACTGTTTCCAGAGAGTAGTTATCAGTGGTTCACAGTCAAGTTGAAGGGCATATCAAATGGGGTCCCACAGGGATCAGTTCTGGGTCCAGTTCTGTTCAATGTCTTCATCAATGATTTAGATAATGGCATAGAGAGTACACTTATAAAGTCTGTGGAAGATACCAAGCTGGGAGGGATTGCAAAGTGGTTTGGAGGATAGGATTCAGAGGAGGCCCATCCATATAGGAGAACTAGGTGGTTGCCTAGGGTGCCAAGTTAAATGGAGCACAAAATTCGAGGAAAAAAATCAAATAAAAAAAATGAAAAAGATGAAAAAACACAAAGAAAATAATGAAGATGTCATTATTTCAATTCCCGTGTGCATATGGATGGAATATGAATTATAATTCATTTCTCTACATTTCTGAGAATTAATATGTTAAATCTTTTATTTACTGCAAAAATAAATTATATTTTAGCTAAATTTTTCTTCAATTTGCGACATAGGGTCAAGATGACCCACTCCGCAATTTTGATAAGCAATAACTCAGCCACAATGAAACATATCCACCAGCAGCAAGAGCTGCAATGCTAGTGACACCTAACTTGAATATACGTCAAGGTTGCATATCCGCAAATTCAAGTAGAGTGGAGATATAGCAAGTTGATACATGTCAAACGGTCATTTTAACACACGTTGCCGGTAGATGGTTAAAAAAATCGAACAAAAACTGTGGAAAATTGTGTTTCTTGGTGTCAAAGAATAATGTCTTTCAGCATTATAAATCCAAAACGTGAGTATCTTTAAGTGTTATTGTTGGGCTGTATAATTATGAACGTTCCTTTGTTATAACTGGTTCACATGTAACAAATAAGGGCCATAAAAGAAAAGTAACAGCATTAACACTTAATAGACTATGAAAGTGATGATGTCACACTCCAAGAGGGTAACCGTGAGGAAGGGGATTACTTTCCAAGCAACTGGTGTCGCGTTATAAAGTTGAAAAAGGTCATTTTGTTTCTGTGTAAATGCTGTAACTAACTGTTTTAGTTAGTGAGTGTATGTTACGAATAATTGAACCTTTAAGCAGTGAAAAGATGTGCTGGGATGGCTGCAATGTGGTTTATATTGCCAACCATGTGGTGGGTGTGTCAGCCATCCTTAACACTATAATGCTTGCAGTTGGGCGCACAGTACATAACAATATTCAAATACCCCATAGTAGAAAGAGGAAAAAGAAAACCCTTAGGAGCTGAGTATTTTAAACAAAAGACTGAGAAGGAAAAGGACCAAGTAAAACAGCAGGATCCTTCCTGAAATATCTTCTCTTTAATCCAAACAAAGATGCAAGCAGTTCACAGCATCCAAATGAAATAATTTTACTTGGAGAGGAGGTTAGTTCACATCCGCATGGAAGCAGTTTGGAACATCAAGATGAAGGTATATACTTCGAGATGAGGGAGCTCACATCCACAAAAAAGCAGTTTGGAAACTCAAGATGATGGAAATTTACATAGCATCAGACTGGTATGGAAGTGGAGAAAATTTATTCACCTTTAGAGACACATGCAGAAATTGAAGTAAATGAAGTAGAAGGAAGAAAGGATGAGGAAGTTACAAACAAGTTTAGGGTGACCAGACATCCCGATAAAATTGGGACCGTCCCGATATTCAGTTGTTTGTCCCGCGTCCTGATGGATGTATGTTCGGGATGCCATTTGTCCCGATATTCTGGCTCGGGCCTTTTTTTTTTTTTTTTTTGGCTTTGGCGGCGCTCCAGACCTGCGGGGGCCCCCCCTCCCCATGTGTCCCAATATTTTGTTCATGTAATCTGGTCATCCTAAACAAATTACAGTATGGGGACCCAGCTTCATGGCCCAGATGTGATGACAGTGTGTGGCAAATTCTCATGGAACATGGACCCACCAAGTTCGTGAATTTCCCTTCCCTAAGGATAGAAATAAAAGAAAATTCTCTGCTCAGAATTACAAGAGAAAACTCATTAATGGGGAAGAAATTCTTCAAAACTGGTTACAATATCCAGTGTTGAAGGACTTTTTGTTTTGTTATTGCTGCAAGTTGTTTAGAAATCAAGCAATTGGTACATCACTTATGGAAAATGATTTGAAGGACTGGAAAAACATATCTTCAATTCTCTCTTCACATGAAAGAAGTACAGAACATTTGGAAGTTTTCAAAATTGGAAAGAACTTGAATTAGGATTGAAAAAAGGAAACACTATCAATGAAAATTTATGTGATATCGAGAAAAAGAAGAATTGAAAAATTAGAAGTGAAAGTGAAAAATTATACACTCCAGCTAATGGAAACTTTTTAAAATTTGTTGAATACCTAGCTTTGTTTGATCCAGTCATGAAGGAGCATCTACGTAAAATAACTGATCATGAAACACAGGTTCATTACTTAGGAAAAAATATGCAGAATGAACTGATTCAAATCCAAGCAAATGCTATTAAAAAGAAAATTGTAGAAGCTCCCCATTCTGCAAAATACTTTTCAATAATACTGGACTGTAAACCAGATGTGAGTCATGTTGAACAAATGACGATGATCATTCATTTTGTGGATATGGAAAAGTCTGCAGATTAAGATAATGTTGAAGTGCTCATAAAGGAACATTTTTTTGGTTTCGTACCACTGAAAGAAATGACTGGAGTATTTATGACTGAAACTATTCTACAAGAGCTAGAAACAATGTCATTATCTGTTGAAAATTTACGTGGCCAACACTATGATAATGGGAGTAATATGAAGGGTAAAGACAATGGTGTGCAAAGGAGAATGATGGAAATCAATCCTAGGGCCTTTTTTGTTCCTTGCAGTGCGCATTCTCTGAATTTGGTTATCAATGATGCTTCTAGATGCTGTTTGGAAACAAGCAGTTTCTTTGACCTGGTGCAACGTGGTTGTGTGTTTTTCTCAGGCTCAACTCACCATTGGGAGAATCTGACTCGCCATGTGAATTCTCTAACTGTGAAACCACTTAGACAAAATGGGAGAGTCTCATTGATGCTTTAAAGCCTCTTCGCTATGAACTTGGAAACATTTATGATGCCCTAATCGAAATTTGTGATGATACTACCTTTACTGGATCATCTGGCAATACAGCACAGAAGCAGAAGCTTTTGCAAATGGCCTTTCCAAGTTCAAATTTGTGAACTCATTCATTTTGTGGTATAATATCCTTTTCAAGATTAACCTCACTAGTAAGAGGCTTCAGGAAAAGAACTTGAACATACATTCTGTTATTCAAAAACTGCAGCAAACTAAAAATATTCTGGAGGAATTCAGAAGTGATGAAGGGTTTGAAAGAACACTGGTAGATTCTCTCGAGCTTGCTGAAGAAATAGACTTTCCAACAGAATTTGAACCAGAGCCAGTTCACATTTGGCAAAAGAAACAGTTTTCATATGAAGGACGAGACATACCCATTCAGAACCCAAAACAAAGGTTCAAAGTGAATTTCTACTTCACAGTCCTTAATATTGCTATTCACATGGTTGAAGAAAGATTCCAACAGATGCAGCAGCTAAAGTCAGTATTTGGATTTCTATATAATATCCACAGCTTTCAAAAGAAAACAGCATACAGATAAGAGAATTTTGTATAAAACTGGAGTCGGCATTGACTCATGAAAATTCAAAAGACATTGATGCTACAGATTTGTGTAGCGACCTTCAGGCTTTTTCAAGATGACTTAAGAAACATTGCACTCCTGAAGAAGTACTGAAGTTTGTTTGTGAAACTGAGGGTATGTCTACACTACGGGATTATTCCGATTTTACAGAAACCGGTTTTTTAAAACAGATTGTATAAAGTCGAGTGCACGCAGCCACACTAAGCACATTAATTCGGCGGTGTGCGTCCATGTACCGAGGCTAGTGTCAATTTCCGGAGCGTTGCACTGTGGGTAGCTATCCCGTAGCTATCCCATAGTTCCCGCAGTCTCTCCTGCCCATTGGAATTCTGGGTTGAGATCCCAATGCATGATGGGGCAAAAACAGTGTCATGGGTGATTCTGGGTAAATGTCATCACTCAATCCTTCCTCTATGAAAGCAACGGCAGACAATCATTTCACACCCTTTTCCCCTGGATTGCCCTGGCAGACGCCATAGCATGGTAACCATGGAGCCTGTTTTGCCTTTTGTCAGTGTCACCGTATGTGTACTGGATGCTGCTGACAGACATGGTACTGCAGTGCTACACAGCAGCATTAATTTGCCTTTGCAAGGTAGCAGAGACGTTTACCGTCCCTATTGCACCGTCTGCCATTGTAAATTGGCAATGAGATGATGGTTATCAGTCATTTTGCACCATTTGCATTTGGAAATTGGCGATGATGGTTATCAATCCTTTTGTCCCGTCCTGAGTGGAGCGCAGGAGCTGGTCTAAGAGGTAACTATAGCAGGACTTCTTGGAAATAGTGACCATAATACAATAGCATTGAACACTCGGTCTTTAATGAGGCTAATGAAGGGCTAAGGAATAGTGATAGAGGGACCAATGGGAATGAAGATATGGGGGTAGACATTACGGTATCTGAGGTAGAAGCCAAACTTGAACAGCTTAACGGAAGTAAATCGGGGGGCCTGGATAATCTTCATCCTAGAATATTAAGGGAATTGGCGAGGGATATTGCTAGCCCGTTAGCGATAATCTTTAATAAATCTCTAAATTCGGGGATTGTACCGTCTGACTGGAGATTAGCTAATGTAGTTCCTATATTCAAGAAGGGGAAAAAAAGTGACCCGGGTAACTACAGGCCTGTTAGTTTAACATCTGTAGTATGCAAAGTCATGGAAAAAATCTTAAAAGAGAGAGTGGTTCCGGAGCATGAGGCCGATGGCAACTGGGATAGATTACAGCATGGATTTACGAAAGGTAGATCGTGCCAAACCAACCTGATCTCCTTCTTTGAGAAAGTAACAGATTTTTTAGACAAGGGAAATGCGGTGGATCTAATATATCTGGATTTCAGTAAGGCGTTTGATACGGTACCGCATGAAGAATTACTGGTTAAATTGGAAAAGATGGGGATCGAAATGAAAATCCAGAGGTGGATAAGGAGCTGGTTAAAGGGGAGACTGCAGAGGGTAGTATTGAAGGGGGAACTGTCCGGTTGGAGGGGGGTTACCAGTGGAGTTCCTCAAGGCTCGGTTTTGGGTCCGATTTTATTCAATCTATTTATTGCTGACCTGGGAACCAAGAGTAGGAGTGGGCTGATAAAGTTTGCGGATGACACTAAGTTGGGAGGTATTGCCAATTCAGAAGAGGATCGGGATATTCTCCAGGGAGATTTGGATGACCTTGTAAACTGGAGTATTAGTAACAGGATGAAATTCAATAGTGAGAAGTGTAAGGTTATGCATTTAGGGATGACTAACAAGAACTTTAGTTATAAGCTGGGGACGCACCAGTTGGAAGTAACGGAGGAGGAGAAGGACCTAGGAGTCCTGGTTGATCGTAGGATGACTATGAGTAGGCAATGTGATGTGGCCGTTAAAAAAGCTAATGCGGTCTTGAGATGCATTAGGCGAGGTATTTCTAGTAGGGATAAGGAGGTGCTAGTCCCGTTATATAAGGCGTTGGTGAGACCTCATTTGGAGTATTGTGTGCAGTTTTGGTCTCCCATGTTTAAGAAGGATGAATTCAAACTGGAACGGGTACAAAGAAGGGCCACTAGAATGATCCGAGGAATGGAAGGCCTGTCGTATGAAAGGAGACTTGAGGAGCTCGGTTTGTTTTCCTTAACCAAAAGAAGGATAAGAGGAGATATGATTACACTCTTTAAATATATCAGAGGGATAAATACCAGGGAAGGAGAGGAATTATTCCAGCTCAGTGCTAATGTGGACACGAGGACAAACGGATATAAATTGTCAGTCAGGAAATTCAGGCTTGAAATTAGACGAAGGTTTCTAACCATCAGGGGAGTGCAATACTGGAACAGCCTACCGAGGGAAACAGTGGGGGCGAAGGACCTCCATGACTTTAAGATTAAGCTAGATAAGTTTATGGAGGAGATGGTATGATAGGATAACGGGCTTAGTCAATAGGTCAATTAAGTGCCACACTGGTAAATAGTACAATGGGTCAATTATATGATATAACCTTTTCCAAGGGTATGGCTGGAGAGTCTTGCCCGCATGCTCGGGGTTCAGCTGACTGCCATATTTGGGGTCAGGAAGGAATTTTCCTCCAGGGAAGATTGGCAATGGCCCTGGAGGTTTTTCGCCTTCCTCCGAAGCATGGGGCAGGGGTCTCTTGCTAAGGAGTGGGTGGATCGGCTATGTGGCCTGCATCTTGCAGGAGGTCAGACTAGATGATCATAATGGTCCCTTCTGATCTTGAATTCTATGATTCTATGATTCTATGATTCCTGTGGTGGGAAGAACATCTCAACAGCCCAACACTGTGGCATTTAATTTCAAAAGGGGGAACTATACAAAAATGAGGGGGTTAGTTAAACAGAAGTTAAAATGTACAGTGACTACAGTGAAATCCCTGCAAGCTGCATGGGCGCTTTTTAAAGACACCATAATAGAGGCCCAACTTCAATGTATACCCCAAATTAAGAAACACAGTAAAAGAACTAAAAAAGAGCCACCGTGGCTTAACAACCATGTAAAAGAAGCAGTGAGAGATAAAAAGACTTCCTTTAAAAAGTGGAAGTCAAATCCTAGTGAGGCAAATAGAAAGGAGCATAAACACTGCCAAATTAAGTGCAAGAGTATAATAAGAAAAGCCAAAGAGGAGTTTGAAGAAAGGCTAGCCAAAAACTCCAAAGGTAATAACAAAATGTTTTTTAAGTACATCAGAAGCAAGAAGCCTGCTAAACAACCAGTGAGGCCCCTTGATGATCGAGATACAAAAGGAGCGCTTAAAGATGATAAAGTCATTGCGGAGAAACTAAATGGATTCTTTGCTTCAGTCTTCACGGCTGAGGATGTTAGGGAGATTCCCAAACCTGAGCTGGCTTTTGTAGGTGACAAATCTGAGGAACTGTCACAGATTAAAGTGTCACTAGAGGAAGTTTTGGAATTAATTGATAAACTCAACATTAACAAGTCACCGGAACCAGATGACATTCACCCAAGAGTTCTGAAAGAACTCAAATGTGAAGTTGTGGAACTATTAACTAAGATTTGTAACCTGTCCTTTAAATCGGCTTCGGTACCCAATGACTGGAAGTTAGCTAATGTAATGCCAATATTTAAAAAGGGCTCTAGAGGTGATCCCGGCAATTACAGACCGGTAAGTCTAACGTCAGTATCGGGCAAATTAGTCGAAACAATAGTTAAGAATAAAATTGTCAGACACATAGAAAAACATAAACTGTTGAGCAATAGTCAACATGGTTTCTGTAAAGGGAAATCGCGTCTTACTAATTTATTAGAGTTCTTTGAAGGGGTCAAACATGTGGACAAGGGGGATCCAGTGGACATAGTATACTTAGATTTCCAGAAAGCCTTTGACAAGGTCCCTCCCCAAAGGCTGTTAAGTAAATTAAGCTGTCATGGGATAAAAGGGAAGGTCCTTTTATGGATTGAGAACTGGTTAAAAGACCGGGAACAAAGGGTAGGAATTAATGGTAAATTCTCAGAATGGAGAGGGGTAACTAGTGGTGTTCCCCAAGGGTCAGTCCTAGGACCAATCCTATTCAATTTATTCATAAATGATCTGGAGGAAGGGGTAAACAGTGAGGTGGCTAAGTTAGCAGATGATAGTAAACTGCTCAAGATAGTTAAGACCAAAGCAGACTGTGAAGAACTTCAAAAAGATCTCACAAAACTAAGTGATTGGGCAACAAAATGGCAAATGAAATTTAATGTGGATAAATGTAAAGTAAAGCACATTGGAAAAAATAACCCCAACTATACATACAATATGATGGGGGCTAATTTAGCTACAACGAGTCAGGAAAAAAGATTTTGGAGTCATCGTAGACAGTTCTCTGAAGATGTCCACGCAGTGTGCAGAGGCGGTCAAAAAAGCAAACAGGATGTTAGGAATCATTAAAAAGGGGATAGGGAATAAGACTGAGAATATATTATTGCCCTTATATAAATCCATGGTATCACCTCAAAAAAGATATACTGGCACTAGAAAAGGTTCAGAAAAGGGCAACTAAAATGATTAGGGGTTTGGAGAGGGTCCCATATGAGGAAAGATTAAAGAGGCTAGGACTCTTCAGCTTGGAAAAGAGGAGACTAAGGGGGGATATGATAAAGGTATATAAAATCATGAGTGAAGTGGAGAAAGTGGATAAGGAAAAGTTATTTACTTATTCCCATAATACAAGAACTAGGGGTCACCAAATGAAATTAATAGGCAGCAGGTTTAAAACAAATAAAAGGAAGTTCTTCATGCAGCGCACAGTCAACTTGTGGAACTCCTTACCTGAGGAGGTTGTGAAGGCTAGGACTATAACCGCGTTTAAAAGAGAACTGGATAAATTCATGGTGGTTAAGTCCATAAATGGCTATCAGCCAGGATGGGTAAGAATGGTGTCCCTAGCCTCTGTTTGTCGGAGGATGGAGATGGATGGCAGGAGAGAGATCACTTGATCATTGCCTGTTAGGTTCACTCCCTCTGGGGCACCTGGCATTGGCCACTGTCGATAGACTGATACTGGGCTAGATGGACCTTTGGTCTGACCCGGTACGGCCATTCTTATGTTCTTATGTTCTTATGACATTAGGAAAAACTTCCTAACTGTCAGGGTGGTTAAGCACTGGAATAAATTGCCTAGGGAGGTTGTGGAATCTCCATCATTGGAGATTTTAAAGAGCAGGTTAGACAAACACCTGTCAGGGATTATCTAGATAATACTTAGTCCTGCCATGAGTGCAGGGGACTGGACTAGATGACCTCTCGATGACCTTCCATCCTATGATTCTAAGCAGAAATTGGCCTTTTCTGGGCTTTGAATTAAGTTCAAGTCAAAATCTAGACAATGGAAACAATTAGAATTCATATATTTCAAAAGTTTGGGGGTATTGGGACTTTGATTTGTTTTGGGTCTCTCTCTCTCCTTAAGGAAGAATGTGTTTTCTTGAAACATTGACTAATAATAGTAAAACTTATTCAATTCAGAGCTTTCTCACTCAGTAAAAAAAATATTGCTTTAAAGCATTTGTCTCAGTTTCCTTCTCTGTTTCACACTTTCCCCAGTCTCATTAAGATAATTATGTATTATTTTAAAATAAGTCCATAAATTCTTCATGTCCTGAGGAATTTGCTGCAAAGATTCTTAAAATAATCAACTAGGGAATAAAGGATTTTTCTATGCTAGACTCCTCAGCAGAGGTTAAAAAGGCTATCTGCACTTTTTTATCATGTATTTCGTCCATTCTGTCTCTTTTCCCTTTAATTTGAAAGACAAGCAGTAAGCTAGCTGGCCTGCAAATTCATAATATTCTAGTCTCAATTTTATTAACAGATTTTCCATTTGTGTCCATGAAGGAAGAACAGTACTTCTTTTTTAGACAGTAGCTTAAAAAACCTGAATGTCCTGGGAATTTAAACTACAAAATTAAAACACCAGCTACACAGCTGTTCCACTAGGCTATTAGGAAACTTATACATATTAAGACATATTAGTCTATTAGTCCCTGCAGAGTCTTATAATTTATTATTTGTTAAGCAATATGCTCAACTCTATAGAAGACACAGATCAAGATATAGACCTAGTCCTGAGGAATTTACAATCTAAGGTCTTGATCTTATAAGCAGACTCGTGCAGGTGAAACCCTATTGAGGTTCTGCACAGCCGCTGAAGTCTGACTACGTGGATCCAGCACTGGCCATTTTAAAATCAAGATGGAATGTATTGCTAAAAGATCTGCTCCTGTTCAAACAGGAATTAATTCAGGGAAATCCTATGGCCTGTTTTATACAGGAGGTCAGTCTGGATGGTTCAGTGTGTTCCCTTCTGGCCTTAGAATCTATGAATTAAGAGATCAGGGATGATAAAGGACAAATATCAGTGACACATTCCAAGGTGCAATCCAGACCAGAGAGGGGCTGTGTCACCCCTGCCTTGCCACCTTGGATGCTGTACAATGCTTTGCTGCTGTTGCTTCTGGGGTGCTCATCAACAGCCTTCAGGCGTGCAAGTCACACCCTGACTGTCTGTGTGTAACTGCAACTTGCCAGACATACATGAATTACACACTGGCTTTTACCAGCCTTGGTTATTTCTGCAGGGTGACCCCAACACAATCCCAGTCCTGGATTTTCCCCCTAAAATGCATGTTCTATACTGTCCAGACCACTTCTGGACAATCCAGAGATGTTAAGTTCATTATTCCTTTAAGGGAATAATACTCAACAGTTTATCAACCTAAATGGAGTTATCTGGACACTAACTTACACACATTGCATTAAATAAAACAATTAACGACAATGATAGATTTTGAGTACAAGTAACAAGGCATAAAAGTTACAGGAAAAATAAAGATAAAATATTTTCTAGTACCTAAGGTAACAAACTACATTAGATGCAAAGCAAAGTTTCTCATCACATGCTTCCAGCAGTATTACTGACCAACCTTCAGGTCAGGACCCCAGAGTACAAGGCTGGTGAGAGCCAGCATGTGTTGGACAGGCTGTAGTTACACAAACACATCTGGGAGTGACCTGCATGCTGATGCCTGTTTGTGAGCAGTCCAGTTTGAAGGCTACATCAGCAAGGCATTGCAAGGCACCCCAGGTTATGGTGTGACACCCCCTCCCACTGGTCTGGATTGCACCCCAATGTGTTACAGTCAAACAAAAAGTGATACGCAAGTGAAACCCAGAAGATCGAAATAACATTTTTACTGTTGATAGGTAGAGAGCAACAATCAGTCAAAGTAGCATGAAGATACAATGCTGAGAATGGCACAATGAAAAGATGGGAGACCATTAGTACTCTTCTTGGAAGACCCAATGCAAGTAGGACCCAATGCAAAGGATTACAATGACTTCAATGGAATATTCTTCTTGCTTTACAAGTCCCCTGTGCTATGAGATCCACAAAGTTTACTAGATCCAGGCTTGATAGTTTTATGGCCATGATAATTTGTGAGAAGCTATTCTTCCTATTTTCCCCTATCATGAATATAAATATTGTACCAAAAATACAAAAACAGAGTTTGTTTATAAAGCACAGTTCTATATAGATGTGTTTCTTCATGGGGAATATCATCTCTCCCCTTGTACAACCCTAAACAGGTAACCCTTCTGTCTGACTTGTTAGTGAACTGAAACAATATTGGTTTTTAGAATACTATTTTTATATTGTTATGAATCTAGTGGGTGTTCTAGCTAATTTTACCACCTTTTTAAAGCGTTGAAGATGAGATAAAACTGTGACTTTCAAATTAACTGTGAATTTTAATATCATACCAATGTCACTGTGATGATCTATACTAGTTGATAGCATCACCAAATGGTTAGTGGGTTGCATCCTCCTTAATGTGAAAGGGGGTTGGTAGGGAAGCCCAAGCCCTCCCACTCCACTAGGCTCTGGGTCAGGGCCTTGTCATGGTTAGCAAGGGTTCAGCAGCCAGCAGCGCAGTATGGCTGCCCTTCCTGGGCCACTTCCTACTACCCACACTCAATAGACCAAGTTTTGCATAGACTCTATGGTGAACCAATAGTAGAAAAAGGTTCTGACTGCCCTACAGTCTGTCTGGGCCCAGCAGTTGGGGTCCTCTTTTCCAGAGGAAGGCTCCTGTTAGTGTGCCTTCATGGGATCTCCCACAGCAAGTCCTCCTCCTTGCCTGGTCAGCCCCATTCTGAGCTGTCTGGCTCCCCTTTAAGCTCCCTCCTCCATCTGGAACATGCTCTGCAGGTGCAGATGGGCGAGGTCATTTGAGCCCAGAATTGCTCTTTAACCCCTAGTGCATGGTTTATACATCCCATCACAGGCATTCTGATGTATGAATTGCTAAGATCCAAGGGATCAGAATGAGATGTCCTGCCATGTGTTTGAGAGTGCAACCGTTTTTCAACATTGTATATTTTGAATGCATAGCAACACCTACCAGACCTGGAAAATGTTATCCTGAAAGGTGACAATTTGAAGAGTGATAAGCAACTGAAACAGGTTATTTTAAAAATTTCACCTCTCAGGATGACATTTTCCAAGTCCGGTCTTTGCTTGTGGGCATTTTTTTTTAAGTTTGAGCAAAAACAGTATACACCTTGAGTTTGTCAAAAAGTTTTACAAAAAAATTCTAAACAAATGTGTTTGGGTTTGTTTTTTATAACAACTCTTGTGCCTCAGTGATTGTGGATAGAAATTTGATATTTGGCATGAGGATAGTCCCCAAGCTTTGACACGTGCCCTTTGGTAGTGTGATTTGATTTGGCCAGTTATAGAAGTGTAAGAACATATTTGGTATATGCATCCTGATTTTTACCATTTAATACAATCTTTTCTTAAATTGACAATCTCCAAATGGGTATGAAATATGTATGAATGTGCAGTGAATGTGTATAAAAATAAATGGAGTGGAATTTGTGATCTCTTAACATTCCATTGTCTCTGAGCATGCCTCTCTGTGCTAGCTAAATAGAATGTATCATGAATTGGGTAGGCGCACAAAGGAGTTCTGCCTCTTTGCCATGTGTCATGCTCTGAAGTTCAGGTAACCGCAGAAAATATTAATGTACATATTCACCAACATGAAGAGACCGAGACAGGTGTGTTTAGTGACTGAGTGTGGAGACCCCTGACTCATTCATAACTAAGTATGCAACTTGGATGCTGTGGAATGAATGAAATGGGGTCCACCCATTGAACATTGAAGATAAAAACAAATATTGCTTAGCTGCCTCAGTCATTCCACAATCTCCCACCATGGCACTAAATAAGACAGTAGTCTTGCAAAAATAACGGTGCATAACCATGTAATTAAAGACTACTGTAATGCATAAATACAATGGGGAAGAGTTAAGAGATATATTGGCATTTCCTGACTTGAATGATGCACCTGGCCGCCTTAATGTTCTTTTAATATAGTTTTTATATTGAGTTTTGAGTGGCAGTATATACTCTTACAGTTATAATAAGCCAAAATCAATTATTACTCTAATTTCACTAGAGTTACATGAAGGATGAATTTGGCCTAGTAACATATATATGTAATGTACAATGTAACTAGTGAAAAAGCAAAATGAAAGCAGGAGAAACAAACTACAGCAACAAAAAACTTCTCTATTGACAGAACAAGAACAGAATCTCCCAGTAAGTGGTCTTGCCCCTTTATTCCTATCTTATTTATTAATACCACAATAGTAAACTATTTACCTCAGCATTGCCTACAGAATATTTTGAAGGTTTTCTAATAATAATAATAATAATAATAATAAACCCACTAAAAGAAAATAGTTCAAGGAACTAGTCCAATCCATATAAATTTTCTTTCAGAATGCCACTGAAAATATACAAGAGGAAAATGTTCAGCTTCTTCTGCTAAGACTATGAGATTTTTCCCAGGAATAACATAGAGATCGGTGACTTATTTCTGGATTTAAGCCTCGGGCTCTGAATTTCATCAACCACGCTTTAAGTTCCAGAGAATATCTTTGACTTTCCTTACTAGTATCTGAATAAATCTGCTAAATAAAGTTGCCATGATTTATTTGTCTCTTTCTTCCAGGGGCACTAAGAACACCTTCGTTATCTTGAAATCCCAGGAATTTAACAATAATTGCTTTTGTCTGTTAATTGGGTTCAGGTTATGGTCTAATGCACTTTCTCAATCTCCATGTCAGATGTGTAGGAAAGCTCTAGTAAATCTGTTGCCAACAAGTTATGTATAAAATGCCACAGATCATAATTTCCACCACTCTCTTGAGCACCAGTAAATCAATGATACAAGTTGCCAACTTTTCCCATTCATTCTTTGATCTTTTGTGCTAATGTCAGGTCTCTAATATATTCACTACATATGTACATCTGTGTACAGGGTAACAAGTACTAATTCTGATTTCTGGCTTTAGTTCTGGAAACACTCAATGGGGTGGCAAAACCCCCATTGATTTCAAGGGGGTCAGGATTTCACCCAGGCAATCTTCCTATGTATCCATTTGCTTAGAGTTTTTTGTCCTTACTCAGGCCGTGCTTCTATTGACTTTAGTAGGAGTTCTGCCTTAGTAAGATATGGCTCCAAAATTATATATTTTTCTAATAATGAAATGGATGGAAGCAAGGAGGTAAATTATTTCTGTGGAGATACATCTTCAAATGTAACCTCTCTCTCTCTCCTCTTAATGAAGAACAAAATAGATCTTTATTACAGTTTATGATTTAACTTTTTAAACAAAAGATTCTCTTACAACTAGTAAAGTAGAAATAAGATGTGTATACTTCCACATACTCCTAAACTTTTACTGTGAATAGTGTGCGCTTGTTATTTTTTTTAAAAAATATATAAAACCAGTATTAGAATATGATTTTTTTATTTTAGTTTATCATGACATTTTAGATCTGTGCATGATATACTCTTCAAACTGCTGTTTAATGGAGAGAATTTTAATTCTTCCATGTGTAGTTCCATCAAGAAGCTAATAAGGCCGTGTTATGGTTTTCAGTGTGAATTATATGGTGTATAAATCAACAAAAAACATGGCCCACAGACTTTCCAGTTTATGTGGTTTGGGTAATTATATTTAAACACAACAGATCTTTTCCTATTAAAATCTCTACATCAAGTCATTAATGTCCATGTAGTATTTCAACCAACCATATGTTTGACTAATTATGATTTAAGGGCCCAATCCTTCAACCTTTATTCATGTAATTCATTCTCATTCACACAATTAGGCCTTGATCCAAAAATACTTACGCTGATGTATACTTTTACACATGGGAATAGGTCCATTGAGTTAAATGGGACTACTTACATGCATAAAGTTACTCACATGCTTAAGTGTGTGCAGGATTGCAGCCCCACACCCAAACCTTTGGAAAGTCTCTTCTTCATTGTACTTTTTGTAAGTATAGTTTAAGTATATACTGAAGTCACATCTGTTAAAACAGAAGTAGAATTTTAAAAACATATCCCTTCAACTATCTTGATCTCTCTAAAAATGTTTAAAGAGTATTTTAATGAAGACATCATAAAATCCTGAATGAAATATACATGTATACGGTGTTATAATCATGTTGGTCCCATGATATTAGAGAGACAAGGTAGATGAGGTAATACCTTTGACTGGATCAACTACATGTGTCTTACATGTTTCCCAAGATACATAAACAAGGGAACCAAGGCAGACCCATCATATCTGGCCATGGCACTCTCACTGAAGGAATATTGGGACTCATAGAAACCTTCCTCAAACCACTTGCCACACAAAGGGCCAGCTTCCTCCAGGACACAACCAACTTCCTCCGCAAACTAACAACCAGCCTTGTCACCATGGATGTCACTTCCCTATATACCAACATCCCTCACAATGACAGGATAGCTGCCAGCCTCAAATATTTACAAGACAATGGACAAACCTCAGATATCCACCCCAAATACATTGGCAAACTCATCCATTTCATCCTTACTCACAATAATTTTACATTTAACAACACACACTTTGTCCGAACTATGGGAACAGCCATGGGTACTGGTATGGCTCCCCAATATGCCAATCTCTTCATGGGCCACCTTGAAGAAGAATTGCTGGACAAATGCATCACAAAACCAATGATATACCTGAGATACATTGATGATATTTTCATCCTCTGGACAGAGGACTTAAACTCCCTCATAGATTTCCACAACAATTTCAGCACCACCACCCATCCATTAAACGCTCTCTGTAATACTCCCACACTAGCATCAGCTTCCTTGATACCATGATCAGTTTCAACAATGGAACCCTACAGATAACTATATACAAGAAACCCACGGATCACTACACTTACATTCATAGATCCGGTAACTACCCTAAACACATCACCAAGTCAGTTATCTACAGCCAGGCCATCAAATATGCGAATATGTAGAGCCCTGCAAATCCGCAGATATCTGTGGACCATTTTTGCAGATAGTGGATTGGATGCAGATACAGCTGTATAGGGCTCTACTCACTGGCAGTGCCTGGCCTGCGGCATCTGGCTCAGGCATCCCAGGGGAGGAGCAGTGCACTCAGGGCTGACGGCAGCAGCCAGTGGCTGGGGCTGGGCGGTAGGTCAGAGTTGGGGCTGTCCAGCACCCGCTTGCCATGTTGCTCCCTGCCTAGCAGCTTGGGCCCCTCAGACAGCACCAGCGTCCCCATCATGGCCCGGCAGCACTGGCCACACTCCTGGGCCCAGCCTGCTGGGTCATAGGTAGCAGGGCCCGCCCCTGGATATATGGATTGGAGAGGGCAGGGCCCTAGCACCCCACCTCTCTTCCCCACTGTGATGTAACACGCACTGCTGCTGCCAAGTGCCATCGCTTGCAAGGCCCTGGGAGCAGCACGTGATATGACCCGCTTCCCCCCCAGCCTCCCTCTCCGTGCTGCCCCTTCTCCTCGAGACCCCACCCCTTACCCCCAGTCCCCACCTCGCACTGCCTCTTTCCTGCAAGACCCTGCCCTCCCCACTCACTCCCTTCCTCCTCCTGTCACTAGCCCTTGTGAGATGGCTTGCTGCTGTGGGTGCAGATGGGGATACAGGTAAAAAGATGGCTAGCGGATTGTGGCTGACCCTGGTGGATGTGGATCAGATGCAGATCCACATTTTTGTATCCTTACAGGGCTCTACTAATATGCTCCAAGGAGAAAGTCTGGGATACACACCTTAAACACATTCAAAACCACCTTCACCAAACAAGGACACTCGACCAGAGAAGTAGATTGCATCATGAAATGGGTTGCCCAAATACCCCAAGAGAACCTGCTTCAATACAGAAATAAAACACGCTTTGACCTACCACTCCACACTGGAATAATTATATCAAACAAATACAACCCATACTTCATGGGGACCCCATCGGAAAGAAATATTTCCTGAACCCCCTCTTCTGGCTTTCAAAAAAAAAACAACTCAACCTCTCCAAGCTTGTCATCAGAAGCAAGTTCCCCACAGACCAGGACGTGCCGACTCAAAGTGGCCTCAGACCTTGACAGAACAACAGATGCAAAACCTGCAGACATATCTCCACTGCTACAATGTTCAACACCCCTCACAACACACCTTTCAAAATCCCTGGGTCTTACACGTTCCTATGAGAACATTTGATGCACCTCATCCAGTGCACTAAATTCCCCCAATAATAACTATGTGGGTGAAATGAAATAATCACTATGGACTCAAACAGGAAAATGATACAAGACAAAAACACTATATCACCTGTGAATGAACATTTTTCACAAAGCGATCACTATGTCTGATCTATCGGTCCTCATCCTCAAAGGAAACCTGCACAACACTTTCAAAAGACAAGCCTGGGAACTTAAATTCATAATTTTGCTAGACACTAGAAAGCATGGACTGAATAGAGACACTGGATTAATGTTTTATTATAACAATCTATAATCCACTAACAACCCCAATCCCAGCTGCTTCCCTCTGCCTTATGACTGGAGGGGTCTTAACAGACCATTTCACCTTGAATGGTCCTTTGAAGTGTGTGTTAACTACTTAGGCTAAACAATCTGTTCCACTTTGTATTTAGCTGTGATATTCGGAGTACATTTCCCTGACCTGAAGAAGAGCTCTTGTCCCCTAAATTTTATTGGTCCAATAAAAGATTTACCTCACCCACTTTGTCTCTCTACTGGTTCATGAGAAGTTAAAAATTATGTTCACAGCATAGAACCAGAGAAATTAGATTAAAATATAAAATACCCTTTCCAGAAGGTAGCAGTGTAAAACTTCTTTATTTCTTAAAATCCAGAACTTGAACACACAAGAACTGAGAGACAGAGAGAAAAAACAGGCTGCTCCCTAAAAGGAACAACTCACCCCACCTTGCTGTTGGCTGGCTCTTTGCGAGGCAGACTGAATGACTGCTGCTAAACCCAGATTGCATGCTTCCCTACAGAGACCTGAAAGCAGGATCAGGAAACACCTGGAAATTTGAAGTGATAGCCTACAATTTTAACAGTTTTCAGTACGCCACAAAAAGGCACTGCTAGACCAAATTTGGCAAAAAGAAAAAAAAGATTTTGTAAAAATAAAATTTACAGAAGCTGACACCAATAGAACTCTATTATTTTTTAAAATCAGTTAAATGTTTGAAAAAAGAATTCTTCCTTGAAATGTTTCCAAATCAAAATATCCACAGAAAATGCTAATACATAAGTAGTAAAGTTACTCAAACAAAATTAAACTATTCCATTTTCATTGTTCCAACTCAAATGTAAAAAGCAAAGGCAAGCAGTAAAAAGAACATTAAAAATACTTTGAGTATTAATCATTTCAGGTGTTGTTAGCTGTTCAAACTCAAAGGTAAATTTATTTCTCAAACGTATGCATTTTCCATAAAATACTACATTTACAATTTTGAAAATACCAAGTGCATTACAACTGCGCAAACCTGCTTGTACATTGAAATTGCTCCCTATGTATGTGAAATTCATTTTGCCAGGGGTGAGAAGTGGGAAGGAAGAGTAGCAGGTGGATTCCCATGGTCATGTGCCTCTCACAACTGAGCATCAAATTAATCCTCTCCTGTTTGAGGGAGTAATGAAAATGCCCTGAGAGACAGATATCCTTGTGGGTTAATGCTCTGCCTCATCTGGAGAATTAGGTCTTGCTCAGTCATAGCCTTGCTCTACGTAAATATTTTTTTCAAATTTCAAGAATGCTGTGACTGTACATCTCTACTCATGAGCGTCTTGTAAAAACTTGGGAAAGCAAAGTCCTCTTTATGGGTTTAAGCCTGCACCATTAAAGTCAATGGGAGCCTTGCCATTGATTCCAGTGGACAGGCACAGAATCAGGCCTTGTGTAAGGGTTGATATTCCTCAGCATATCTAGATCAAGAATCTTGTAAAATGATCTACCCCTAAGTTTATTATACATGAAAGTTTGAAGTAACTGAAATGAATGTACCGTTTATTTAGTTATCTATTTCAGGACCACGTGAGTTCCTGTCCTTCCCTTCCCTGCTCTCCACCTCCACCCTTACCCCAATAAATTGTTTACTGTAATTGCTTACTTGTTGTGTTGACAAACTGCATTCCTCCCACAACTTCTCCCTTCACAAACACACTTACCTCACCAGCCATTCTCACAACTGCTGCACACTTTTGTGTGTGTGTGTGTGAGAGAGAGATTGGGGTGTGGGGGAGAGCTGGACTTGATTATCAAGACAAATCCCAAAAGGGACATCACCTCCTTGCAGAGCAAGTACCACCCAGATTGATCTCTAGCTAGGTACTTAAGACAATCTGGTCAGATATTCAGTTTATGTCCAACATTGGTCATCTTATTGCAACACCAAAGCTCTTGGTGATCATTTGATTACCAACCATGTAGCAGCATTTCTTGGTAAACATGCTTCCAAATGCCCTGGTCTTCCATCCTAACAATATATCCTTACCTAGAGAGCTGCCGAAACTGCACCTGTGCTGATGGAGGTTGTTGCTGGGTTCAGTTACGAATATCCTCATTGTGATCTCAACCTGCTACTTAATACATAGTGGCTGACAAAGGGGAGGATCATAAATATCAATCCGCTGCTCTTCAGCCTTCTCAACACTCCCTTTTTACTTCTCTTCAACAGGAGTTGTGTGACTGTGGTTCTACAGACCCACAGTTTCACAGAAAGTTTGATGTCTCCATGTCCCCAGAGAATGCTGAAAAAGCCTAAAACCTGGCAGCAGCTCTATGTTACTCCTGTGCGCTGGGACATCCAGACACTAAACACTAACACATTTTGAATCAAACTGACATTTTTCCACCCCAAGGGCTAAGTAAAGATTATAAACTGAACTTTAGGCATTTCATACATATTTTTAAGGGGTCTACTGTGTGATATTGAAGCAGCAGTTGAAATCCTCCACCCCGGTCTGTAGAGTAGATGTGGACTGTTTCATTGGAGACTGCTCCAGCACAGCACTTAAGCACAGGCTCAACTCTACTCATCAACTATAATAGTACTTTAATGCATATTTAAAGTTAAGCTCATTTGTAAGGGCTTTGCTGAATAAGGAGAAACTTAGGCTTAAAGTTAAGCAAAGGGGGTGACAAAACCCATAACTTTGTAGAAACCACCCTGAGACCAGTGATTAAATCATAGGAGTCATGACTATGAAGAACCACACGACTCTAACTGCAAACACAGACATGTGGAAAACCTCAACGTACATAGCTCAACTAAACATACATTTATTATAGTGAGAGGCCCAAGCCTAGTACTTTATTCATATGGCTCAGAGGCTATCTTTCTAGATCAGAGTAATTAAGAACCACAAATAATTTACAGGGAATTCCAAGTGACCCCCATTAAATGTGTAACAAGCCAAGTGAACAAACTTAAATGACAAGGAAATATTTTCATTTCTTGTTCTTGAGGTCTTCCAAATGCTGCTTTGTTTTCAGCCATGTAAGCCAGTCCATTTGATATCACTTTGTATAGTATTTTCCACTCACACACACAAAAGTTCAAATAAATTCATTCATCCTTGCTCATGAAAGTAAACCAATATTCTAGTCCCAGTAACTATGTGCATTACTATAATGTGGCAGGGATTTTATGCACACATGTGCACCTCTGTGACTTTATTCCAATGACTCAGGGACACACAGCCAGGTGTTCTCTTCTCTCTTTCTAATGATTGTATAGTATAAAGGTTTTACTGGCATGAGTTTAGGATGGTTGTTTATGCAGGTGAACTCAAACACCTGCCAAAAAAGCTTTATACCACAACTTCTTCTATTCTGTATATACTACATATATTACAGAAAAGGTATTTTAGAAAGTTTTAGAATGTTTTATTGAGACTATTTCTTCCCATTGCCTGTAAAGCCGGGTGCTTTAGTGTGTTTATCTTTAAGCATGGGAGTTGTCCCACTGATGTTAATTGGACTATTCACATACTTAAAATTAAGCACTTGCTTAAGTGTTTTGTTGGATCAGAGCCTATAAATCCTACTGTACAGAGCTCAGGGAAAGTATATAAACAAGGTGACAATGTACTTGACCTATCAAAAAGCCTTTGTCAACGTTCTTTCCAAGTGGCTATTAAGGAAACTAAATAGTCATGGGTGAGAGAGAAACTTTTGCCATGGATTAGAAACAAAATCCATGGAGAAGGAATAAACGGTCAGTTTATCATGGCAATAATTTAAAAAGGGGTGTTCCCCAGTTCTGCATGATTAGCACTGGTGTTATTTAATGTATATATTACTGGTCTGGAAAAGGGGGTGAGTAGTGAGGTGGAAAAATTTGCAAAAGATAAAAAATATGTTAGTTAAGACTGAAGAACCCTTTAAGGAACTTCAGGGAACGTAACAAAGCCACATGAATGGACACCACAGTATCCAGGATTGATAAACACTAGAAAGAATAATTTGAATGATTCATCCACCTTATTCCATTCTAAACTACCTAACAATGCAGGGGAAAGAGTTGGGTGTCACTGCTCATGGGTCAATGAAAAAGCTTCTATTCAAGGTGCAGTGGCAATCCAAAAATATCAAGTGAAATGTTAGGCTGCATTAGGAGTAGAATGGGAATTGACAGTGAAAATGTTCTAATGTCATTATGTAAATTAATGATACGCCTTCACCTGGAATACTGTTTTCAGTTCTGGTCACTGCATCCAAAAAAAGGGTAAAGCAGAAATAGAGAGTTCAGAGACAAGTGATAAACAATTAGAGGAATGCAAAAATTTCCCAGTGAAGAGAGATTGAAAAGACAGACTGTTTAATTTAGAAAGGAAACAAGAGGGGATACATTAGAGGTATATGAAGCAAGGCTGGAAAATGGGTGCACTACACTGTAGGCCACCTGGTCCTCCAAGGACTTTATTACATTTGGTGGAGAATGTGGGCACAACAGCATCCCAGGCCTGACAGTAGGCCAGAGAGAGAAAAAAAACAAACCCACCCATATACGGATTTTGAGAAACCACTGAAGTGGGAGAACCTCGAGAACCAGCAGCAGCAATAGCAGAGTCAACTGCTTCTTCAGCTCGCTGCCCAGCAGCAGCAGATTAAGGAAACTGTGATGCAGCAGCAATGGTTCATCCAGCAGATGGTGTTGATCCTACAGCCAACTGGGGTAGCAGCAAGCCTAACCAAGGGAGAGGGAAATGCCAACCCAATACCACCAATCCAGATAAATCTGACAAAAATAGGCCCTGCAGATGACCCAGAATAGTTCCCTGTCACACTCAAGAGAGTGGCCACAGTGGCCTGATGGGTGGCTCAGTTTTCCTTGGGCCTATTGGCCCCCTACTTGACAGAGCTGACCCAGGTGGTGTACGAGGGCCATGATGTGCTGGTGGCACAGGACTACACTCATGACAAGGTGATAACCCTAGACGCCCTTACCATCTCCTCTGAAACCTAGCAGAGGTTTGCCGGTGAGAAATACCCATGCAGAACATGGCACTGGACTGTTGCCCAGAATGTGAAGGAGCATTGTTGATGTTGGCTCCAGTCTGAGGCTACATGGGGATTCAGGTGGCAGAGAAAGATCATCATGGATCAGTTCACACAAATTCTCCCCACGGGAGGACATGAGGGATGGTAAGACACCAACCGGAAACCTTGGCAAAGGCTGTTGCTTTGGTGGAGAATTGCCAGATGTCCCTCAAGATTGAGGCAGAAACACCAAAAATCAGCCCTGCACCAACCCAGTCCCTGCATACCCCCAATATCCAAACCAAGACAAGGATATCTAAGGGAACTTGGATGCCCAATCTGAGTGGATGGGGGTACAAAGGCCAAGAGAGGAGCCCAGAAGCCTGCTCTCAGCTAGCCAAGAGGGATTTGTGGCTGAGTGGCTGCATCCAATGGGGCCATCCCACTTGGTAGAATCAGCAGTGGAGAACTGTTTTGCAGATGGACAGCAAGGCTGTTTCAGATGGGACTGCCCTTCATGGACTGTAATTACAGTCAGGCCTGGACAGCCAATAAAAGGGCTCAGAAGAGGGGCTCAGGGAAAATGTTAGTCCCTTTTTGGGATTATTGCACTTCATGCCCTGAGTGCCAGTAGACAGGACAAAAAAAAAAGTCCCAAAGTCCCCACAGTACCACTACCCATTGTAGAGGTACTCTTTGAAAGGATAGGCATAGACCAGGTGGGTCCACTACAGACCCAGACAGAGGGATACAAATTTATTCTGATAATCTTGGACTATGTCACCAGATACCCCAAGGCTATTCCCAACTAGTCAGCAACAGTGGCTGTTGTCACTAATGAACTCACAAAATTATTTGTCCAGGTGGGGATCCCCAAAGAAATACTAACAGACCAAGGGACAAACTTCACCTCACAACAGATGAAGGCGCTATGTGACCTACTGATGGTGAAGTGCTTGAGGACATCACTATACCATCCCCACACTGATGAACTGGTTGAATGGTTTAACAAAATATTAAAAAGCATATTGAGGAAGTTTGTGACCTCTGATCTTTGACACTGGGGCCATATGCTCTCCCCTCTCCCATTCACAAACTGTGAGGTGCTTCAGCCATCCACAGGTTTCTCTTCATTCAAATTATTATATGGGAGGCAGCCAAGGGGAATTCTGAACCTTCTCTGTGAGACGTGAGAAGAGCAAGACTCCAGAATAACCACTGGGGTGTGGTACATTATACAGCAGAGAAAAAAAACGGAAGATTCTGGGGGAGTTTATGAGGGAAAATCCACAAAAGGTACAATGCAACCAGGAGCAGACCTATAACAAAGGGGCCCAACTATGCACATTCCAGGCCAGAGATCAAGTGTTACTTCTGCTGCCAACATTGGAATCCTAGCTACTGGCCCACTGGCAATGCCCCTTTGAGGTAGTGAAATGGGTTGGGGAGGTCAGTTATGAGATCTGGCAACTTGGAAAAAGGAAGTTAACCCAGGTGCATCACATCAACCTGTTGAAGGCCTGGAAGGAACAAAAAGGCCTCCTCATCATCCTGTTATTCTCAATCCTGAACTTGGCCCTCAGGCCCCTGCACCTCAAGACCTTTCTTCAGTGCCTTTAGAGAAAGATCTGTGGCCCAACCAAGAGCAACAGGTACACCAGCTGGTTGAATCATTGCCTGGAGGGTTTTTGGTGGTACCCAGGCAGACACACCTGATGTTCCATCATATCAGGACATTGAACTCAGGTGGAAGGTATGTGAGACCCTATGGCCGCTCCCCAGGAGGATCTGGGAGACAATTCCGCAGGAGCTCCAGGCCATGTTAGAAGTAGGAGTTTTTAAACAATCGCACAGCAAGTGGAGAAACCCCATTGTGCTTGTGCCCATCATAACAGGTTGACAGGATTCTGTAGTGATTTCCATAAAGTGAATGCAATTTCAAAATTTGATGTGTACTCCATGCTAAGAGTTGATGAGCTGTTGGGAAGACTGGAAGCTGCTAAATATACATTCACTCTTGACTTAAAAGGATATTGGCAGATCCCCTTGACACCTGAGTTTGAAGAAAAAAATGCCTTCTTCACTCAGTTGGCACTATATCATTTACCATGCCCTTCAGGCTCTATGGGGTTGCTGTCATCTTTCAGTAGTTGGACAAAATGCTATAACTGCACAAGTTATATACAGCTGCCTACATTGATGATATCATCATCTACACTGAGGGTTGGGGCAAGCATATGAAGCATATTACTGCAATATTACAAGCTCTTAAGGAGGCAGGGTTGATGGCCAACCCCAACCAAGTGTTGACTGGCCACCCAGGAAGTCACCTACCTAGAGCATACAGTGTGTGTGTGTGTGTGTGCGGGGGGCAGTTGTGATGCCTGGTGGACAAAGTCTAATCCCTACCTTGCTGCCCCAGCTCCTACACAAAGAAGCAAGTTTGCCATTTCTTGGAATGGAATCCAAACTTTTCATTGGATGGAGGGGACATGAATCAGCCTCCAGCATCATGACCCGAGGTCTGTAGCCTTGCCCCTCCAGACCTGCAGAGCATGTTCCAACTGGAGAGGAAACTTTAAAAGGGAGCAATTCAGCTGAGAAGTGGGAGGATGACAGACCTACCCTGAGGGATCCTGAACAAGGGTGCCAAAGAAGCCTCCCTGTGAGGAAGAAGACTGCCTGTGAGTCTGTCTGGGGCTGAAGTGCCGGTTGTTGTTGTTGTTTGTTTGTTTGTTTTTTTGTTATCTCATATTGGACTTGGAGCAATGCAGGGAGACTGATGGTAGGAAGTGACCCAGGAAGGCAACTCTGAGGGCACTCCAGGATACTGGACACTGTTGGATCTCATAGGGCCCTGGGTTGGAGCTTGGTGCTCTACCCACTAGGCCACTTGGCCTTCTTAAGACTGTATTCCAGGGACATTCAATGAAACAAAAGGCAGAAAATTTAAAAATGATGAAAGAAACTTTTTCATACTGCACATATCATCCTGTGGAACTCATTGTCACAGGATGTCAACAAAGCCAAGAGCTTAGCAAGATTCAAAAATGGACAGGGCATTTCTATGGAAAATTAGAACATTCAAAGCTGCATTAGACAGAATCAAACTGCTTCTGAAAGGATATAAACCCAAACACTATAGGGCATAAGCTAACATCCCTAGGAGCAGATTCTTCCTCATCAATATTTCTTGCATCCTCCTCTGAAGCATCTGGTATTGGTCACTGCTAGAGACAATATACCAGATAAAATGTTCCTGGGCTGACAATATGGCAATTCCTACACGAAACCTGAAAAATACCATATATACTCGTTCATAAGCCAAATTTTTTTAGTAAAAAAGGGCAGAATCAGAGAAGGGGGTCGGCTTATGAACGGGTATAGAGAGGGAGAGGTGGGACACAGCCCTTCGCCCCCCCCCCAAAAAAAAAAGAGGGGGCAAGGAGAGGCAGCACAGCCAGCAGAGCCAGAAGGGAAGAGGCGGGGCCAGAGTCTCTCCGCTTCTGGCCATGCTGCTCCCCCCCAAGCCTCCGAAGCAGCTGCAGCTCCAGGGCTGGCAGGCTGCAGCTGCACTGCCCAGTCCGCCGGGGCAGCTGCAGCTAGGACAGAGATAGCCTCCCCTGGCCCACCCCAGGTAATGTGGGAAGGGATGGGATGGGAAGAGTGTGGAGGTCCCAGGCTAGGGATGAGGAAGGGAGAGGTTACATGGGGAGGGGTTGTGTGGGGGAGGTCCCGGGTTAGGGGTGCGGTCATGTAGGGGGTGGTCACAGGGGTTATGCCCCTGACCCCCAGCTTCATCCCTGCCCAAAATTTACTCACCCATTGCTGTCCCAGCCCATCAGGGTAAGCCGCTGGCAGTCTGGGACATTTTGTTTACTTAGGTTTATCTCTGTGCCTGTGGACACTCGAGATAAACAAACTCTATTGGCCCACCAGCAGTTTATACTAATGGGTCGGGAGCCAAATTCTGCTGACCCTTGAATTATAGGGTTGTCTTATGAATGGGTCATAAAAATTTGCCATTTTTACTTATCCATCTTGCGGGGGTTGGCTTATAAACGAACTGGCTTATAATTGAACATATATGGTAATCTAAAAATTTCAGAATTGAAAAATCAGATCTCTGTCCCTGTTGAGGTTAGAAGAGAATGAGGAGATGCTTCACAGCATCCCAATGGCATAAAGCACCTGTTCCTATCCCAGCAGAGCCATGAGTTATTGGACTTTAAATTCTGACACATTCATGTACTAAAAACCTGTCACTGCTGCAAGACTGAATCTTGCCCATGCTTTGCTTCAGGCCAGAGTAATTTTGAGGGAAAATTCCACAATTAGGGAGAATAGGAGGAAACATTTCTCTGGCAGGCTGATTTAAACAAAAATAATATTAGCAGTTGTCTGTGTTTGGAAAGTTAGAATAAGTCCCGGGAGGGATGGACTGGTGGGCAGAGAGCTGGAGAGACAGTACATGATGAATTAATTTATCATCTGACTCCACAATTTATCACATGGTTATCACCTCCATATAAAGATGTGCACACACATAGACCATTACAGCTGTTACTTATATTGACCAACATAAGTCTGTCACTTAAAAAGTGCTCTGAGCAAAGAACCTATACCCTAGTCAATTTCCAGTCAGATGTGACTCATTTCATAACACATTTTATCAAACTAATTTTTTCCAAAAACAGAAGAAAAAAAGCAGCAAGGCCCTAGGAGATTACCCAAAAGGAGAGAAAGAAAGAGAATAAAAAAGCCTGGTCTTATTGACCTAGTTCCTCCTACATACATTTCCCACAAACTGTCAACCTCCCACAGGAATCCACCCACATTACACAGCACAGCACAATGCTCTCAACAAAGGCATCTCAGCCCATGATGTTTCAGGCAGCCGTTCAAACCGTCTTCAGTGTATCTAGGTTCACCAGCTCTGTAATTAGGTGTTAAGCTGAAGCAACCCAAGAATTCATGCAGGAAGATCCTTCTTGGATTTAGGGCTGTATGGTTCATACCAGAATGGGAATAAAAAATCTGTTTAACACATAAAATGGTATATTCTTTCTCTTTTTCAGTAAAGCACTTAAGCATATGTTTAAATCCATCCCTATTCAGGACAGCACTTTAAATTACATAGGACTTCAGTACATACTTAACTGCTGTCCTGAATAGGGAGGCTTTCCTGAATGGAGACCTAAATCAGCTAGGCTTCAATTAATATACGATCTACTCTGTTTGGTTTTACATCAGGCTTTAGATCTGAGCTGGTGAAATTATATTTATACGTTATCTCCATAACTAAACCTGAGTGTAGGTAACTTAGGGCAGGTCTACACTAAGGGCGGGGGTCGAACTAGGGTACGCAAATTCAGCTACGTGAATAGCGTAGCTGAACTCGAAGTACCCTAGTTCGAACTACTTACCCGTCCAGACGCCGCGGGATCAAAGTCCGCGGCTCCAAGGTCGACTCCGCCACCGCCGTTTGCAGTGGTGGAGTACCGGAGTCGACCGGAGCGTGTGGGGAGTTCAAACTATCGCGTCCAGATTAGACGCGATAGTTCGAACTCCGAGAAGTCGAACTCACCGCGTTGACCCGGCAGGTAAGTGTAGACTAGCCCTTAGTAAATAACATTAACCTCATATATACTATTTTCTTTGGTACATACTGGAATGTAACAGGATTGCAGGCCTCTTAGGCATGTCCTTAACTTTATGCACCTGGGTAGTGCCATGATCCAATAATTGAATGTTCTCTGAGATATTTTATTTTAGTCTGCAGCATAAGAAGCTAGAAGGAAAAAAAGAGCAAATCATTCTATGCGATCTGAAGGATTTTGATGGAGGAAAGGAAAATACAGGGAGGTGAGGGAAGGTTTAAGTAGGACTAGGTGAAATAAACAGCTGATTTTATGGAAGACTTCCTAATAGGATTACAAGAACTTTGCTAGCTAGTTAATTTGTGTTTTTATGTGTGTTGAGAGTGAATTGCCTCAGATTTTTCTATAGATTTTCCAAAAGTTTATACAGAATCTGTGGAAAATGTTACCCTGAATTAGGCACTAGCTTCTCAGATTTCTATTCCTCTGATTTCATCACCTATCCCATGTACCCTATTGATCTAACACACATATGCTGCCACTTTAACCACACACACACACACACACACACACACACACACACACACACACACACACAGCCTGCAAGAAAAACTGATGTGCTATATTATCCTTTAGTCATACATTTCAAAATCAAACCTAGCTCAGCTCCACTATATGCAAGACAACCCACCTCACCTCTCCAGCTTCCGAAGTATTAGTGGCAGTAATACTCCACAGCACTTCCTTTAGTTACCTCCTCATATGTCTCAAGTACCACACTGTAAAACATATGACTGAACAGTGTGCCTATCCTAATAGTACCCAAAACAATCCTACAGGACAGCTATGCCACTTATAGTCACCTGTATCCATGAGTACGTTATAGGTATCATGACTGGAGTGGAGATACAGAATCATAATTAAGGCTGTTTGTGAGTTAAGTCTAAATTTTGAAGAACAAAATGATCACCTGGAAATGTTAATACCACAATTTCTTGTCTTTCAAAGATAAAGATAATTACTGCATTCTTTCTACTGGTTATTTTTCTGAAGTAACTGATCAAGTCTTAATTAAAACAGAATTATGGATATAAAGTCCTTTCCCCCCCTAGAACTATGCAGAATGGCACTAAGGAGCTGCCTAGTGCTCAATGGTTTATGCATCTAAAATCAGGGGTGCTGTAACAATGTTTATAGTGGGGGTGCTGATGATGGAAACCATATATTTGGTGTTTGTTATTACTTCTTCAGTCCAGGAGGTGAGGCAGCACCCCCAGCACCCCTAGTTCCAGCACCGCTATCTAAAATAGTACATTGTGCAATTTTTCCATTTGATCTTTACTGTGATGACCTTATACAAAACCACAAAGCATCAGGAAATGTAAAGCATTTTCTATTCAGTGGTTTTCAAGCAACACTTATTCACTGGTTCCATGCAACACTCCTTGAGACTATTTTCAGGCATATTACTAAATTTCTCATTCCCTGGAAAGGCGGGGGCAAGAGAGGGGCAGAGCAGTCTTATCTCATTTAAGTAACTCTTACATTGTTCAACATTTATATTAGTGACAAGCACATTTCGGTGAGCTTCTCAGTTTTGATTTACTTACTTTCATGCTGATGCATCACGTAAACCCAGCTGGGAGGCTGGAATAGCCATAAAAAATAACAAAAGGCTGATTCCTGGTTTTCTGAGACTTTTGGTCATGGGGCGGGGAAGGTAGAGTGACAACATGTCATTGACCTGATCAGGGTGGTCCCCATTCCTCTCAACTTTGAAAGCTGCCAGTATGTGACACAAGACATCAAAATGTGTGACAAATGCATGAAGTGTGGAGCACCTGTTTTGTTGCATGTTGCACCATCAGCAACAGACAGTGGTGACTTTTTTTCCCCACTATACAACCACTTTTAAAAATTGCTTTCGCACTTGTGAAGTGATCAGGCTAGTTTTAAAGATGGGGAGGGTTTGTGGATCCCTGCCTTGGGACTGTTCTTTGGGGCTGGGGAGGAGAGTATAAAGAAGAGGATCCTAGTATTGACTGCTTGTGGATTGTCATGGTGATTTGGGGAAGGAAGAGTAATCTTTGCCCAGGCTGCCCCTAATTCAGGTACTACAGGCTTCCCATCCCCATGACAGTTAGTGCAAGGATTCCTTAAGCCAGGACCGGATTCAGGTTATGAAGGGCTTAAGGCTAATGAGAGGGAAGGGCCTCAGTATGAATTACATATTGCAAAAAACATTATGAAGTCATCAAACATTTATCTACATATGTATTTACATATTATTTATTTATGTAAAATTAAAAAGTTTATTCTACTCTCATTACACTCAATTCTTCAAACAGATACTTCTGAATAAGAGATAGCGCAAGAGATGCTACGCTGTCCTTCTCGTAGGCCTCCTTCGTAGTGGAGTGCTCATCTATTATGATGATGAAGACTGCAACATTCCCCATCCTGCTCACCTCTTTCAACCTTGTGCTTCTGCCCTCAGCTCTCCACATGGCACAGTGCAAAGCCAAGCCCTGCAGGTATTTCCCCCAAGCTATGGACTCTACACCACATACCCTCTCACACTCTGACTGTAGTCTGGGAGGTAGACAGCTTTTATTATTTACACTCAGGTGTAAAATCCACTGAAGTAGAGGAAGTAGTAGTGGGAAAATTACATTGGGTGGCATTGTATTTTAGACTGTCTTACTCCAAAAGCTGCCTCCCAGGGTTGCACTGGCTGAGGACAATGAATTACTGTTTTCACATTGAACCCAAATATTATTTGTGGGATAATACCTAGTTTGTGTAGTTAATCTCCAGTGATTCGCCACATCAGGCCATTCTGTCACCAAGGTCTTCCACAATTTTAATAATAGAATAGAATCATAGGACTGGAAGGGACCTCAAGAGGTCATCTAGTCTAGTCCTCTGTGCTCATGGCAGGACTAAGTATTATCTATTCTAGAATGTGTGATCAGCAGCTCTGACATGAGGTTTGTTAAGCATGAGTTCTGTGTGCATCCCGTATGGTTTGAGTTTGTTTGTTTTAAGCTTTCTACAAGAAAAAGATAACAGCTAGAAGTGACACAGATCTTTAGATGGTTGCCCGGTCATAATATTTTGTACTTCTGTACTACGTTAGCTCTTCAAAATCACTGTACAAACATTAAACAAACTTAATCTAAAGCCTTTCAGCTTTTGAATGACTAGGAGTTGACAAAACAGAGATATTCCCTGTTGTGTTCTCTGCCCCCCTGAACAAAAAGACTTCATTGAAAATCATCATCTTAAAAGAACCTTAAGGATCTTTCAAAAGAACAGTCCAACCAAGGCTGCGGTAGTGACACCCTTGTTACATCAGGTCTGGTGTTTCTTTAAGGCTGGTATAGAATGAAGGGAGAACTTCCTGTTTCATTTGCATGTGTAAATCAAGCAGACCTTGCTTATTTTTTCCCCTGAAGTGCTCAGAGTTTAGGGGAGGAAAGTGAATGAGATTCTGCTTATACCAGGTGTGAAAAAGCAGAAGAGACCAAAATTTATTCTTGTGCAAATATCTGTTCTCCCTGAAGTCAATAAGGCTACACAGGTGTAACTATCAGTAGGAACTGGCCCGTGTTCTCATTCCCTTCTTGAATCACGCACATTCTATGCTTACCCAACATTTTCCACTTGGGAAAGAAGTTAGTTTGAGTTAAGGCAGAAAAATGAGGACTAACTTCAGGTTTATTTAGCTTTAAGTTTTTGGAATGAAACTCAAAAGAAATCAAATGTGAGGTACTTTTATGATGGATTGACCTGCTAGAGAACCAGCAAATGGACAGAACCTCCCTTTACCCAATTCCACCAGTCTTTCTATTATAGCCTGCTAAGAAGTGAATTTAAAATCCTTGAGTGAGAGGGGAGGGAGAAACCTACAACTTTATGTGTTGAGCTTCCTTCAGTGCTTTTTCAACCCCTTAAAAGTACAAAGATTCATTGGCCTGTGGAACTAGGCTGAGCATAAGGAAAGAACTTGGTTGCCTGTGCATCCCAGTACAGAAAAATACAGCAAAGAAAAAAATTGGATTTCTTTGATTTTTAGTATAGTTCAGAACAGTATTGAACACAGTGCATCATAAATCTGAAGCCCCTCGATGGAAGGTACTGTAAAAGTTAAAAGTGGGAATTCATTCCTTATACATGGGAGAGGCAATAGTTCTGGCTGGAGCTGGATAGAGCGTGTGCAGGTTCTGTGCAAGCTTCTCACCGTACCGCTCTGGTACTTTCTCTTTCCCCTGCAACCCTGTTGCCCTGCCCAGCCATAGGCACTCACTAGTTGTCCAGAAACAGGACCCGGCACACATAGAAGTGACAGCGGTGGGCTAGTACCCAGGAGGCAGTGTCCTGGAGCTGCCTACCAGCCTCAGCGGAGGAGAGGGACAGAGGAAGCTTCTTCCCTCCCTGACAGCTAAGCAAAGCTCCAGAGAAATTGGGGGTGGGGGGATGACAATGCCTGCCCAAACTACACCCACAACAGACGTGGGTTCCCATGGTAAATGGATTTTTAGTGTCCGGTCACCAGTGTTAACCGGATACCGGGCAGTGTGTTCCTGCAGCATGTGGATATGCAGACAGGAGGGAGCGGAAGCAGCAGGCTGATGGCTGAGCTCCTTCTAAGCCACAAGGGGCTGCTTTGCCTTTCCTGCTGGCAGGAGCGCTCCAGCAGGGCTGCGTGAGCAATCTCACTCCCGCCACCCCTCACCTGGCCCGGCTGCACCCTCTGCCTGACCAGTAGGGCCTAAAAATAGGAGGGCCTAAATCTATAGCCTTATTAGCCTATGGGTTAATCCAGCCCTGCCTTAAGCTGTTTCTTCTCCACCAGCAGCCCTGAGCCCCTGCTCCCCTCTTTCCCAGGAGCAGAGGCCTGTGATGGAATCAGCACAGCTGACCAGGATGATAGCATTTGGACTGGAGAGGAGAGAGGGGACAGGCTGGGTCAGCACTGATTTCACAGGAGGGGAGGAGGAAAGAGGGAGCAGAAGGCACCCAGCTTTGCTCCTCCCCTCCTGTGAAAATCGTGTCAGTCTAGCTTGCTTGAACCTTCTGCCTCTATTCCAAGTCTCTGGGTGGCTTCTGGACAACTTCTTCCTTTGCAGGCCTATTTGCATTGTGGGAGGGGCATGGCCAAGAGGAACTGGGGGCCTGGCACTGCCTAAGGAGGGCCACTTCTTCCTTCTCTCATCTCCATTAGGATCTCCTTGACCCAGGACACTGCCTGAGAACATGGTGCAGCAGGATGAGGAGATTGTGTGAGTTCCAGTGTGGTACATACTGCTTCATGCAGTAGGCCTAAGAGCTCGGGTGGTTCCTGAGTCACCAATAGCTCCTTTCAGAAGGGCAAGGTCTGCAGGTTATGGAAACCAGCACAAGGACAGTTTTTTTCTAAAACTGAGGAGCACATAAAAGAACCATCATAAATAAAGCATACTGCTCATATCTGCACTTCCTAGAAATAAATGTTCATGGTTTCAGTCCTAATTAAGATGCCAGTATTTGCTGATTCATTTTTTTTAAATACACATAAAGGACACAAAGGACTGGCCAACAGAATAAGTAGCCATTGTAAAGAGTCTTTATAAAGGTGGACAGTAGGATACAACAAAAGAAAGAATACCATTATTCCTAGTTCTAATCTCTATGATAATTATATCTCATGGCTACAACTTTCACATCAACTCAGTGATAAGGATACTAGTTTTGAATATTTATTTAGTTTTTACAAGCACTATTCCTAGTACAGCAAGGCAGTTCATCTATAAAGGATCACCAAACATACATTCTAGAACAGCTCTGGAGTAAGAAATCCAACAACCAGGTGGAAAAATCTACATAATCTTGAAATAAAGGATGCTCAGGATGGGGGGAGATGGTTGGGAGAGGTCCTGGTGCTCTCCACGCCAAATTTATACATTGGGAGTGAGAACAACAAGATAACAACAGATATAGCCAGAGGGGGACGGTTAGGTGTACGGAAGGGGGGGGGACGGATACTAGATCTACAAGTCATACTGGAAGTACTGTGTCCCTACCGAGTTGGGTGAAAAGAGGGAGAGGAGCCCAACAGGAAAAATTAGGATGTTTGTTCACCAATGCAAGAAGCTTAGGTAACAAAATGGAGGAACTGGAGCTCCTGGTCCGAGAATTGAAACCGGATATCGTAGGAATAACCGAAACATGATGGAACGGTAGCCATGACTGGAGTACAGGTATGGAAGAGTATGTGCTGTTTAGGAAGGACCGATGCAAAGGTAAAGGTGGGGGAGTAGCATTGTATATCAATAATGAGGTGACATGTAATGAAATAACTAGCAATGCAATGGATAATACGGAGTCTGTCTGGGCAATGGTCACATTGGGGAAGAAAACTACCAGAGCCTCACCCGGGATAGTGCTTGGGGTGTGCTATAGACTGCCGGGATCTAGCTTGGAGACGGATAGAGAGCTCTTTAATGTTTTTTAAGGAAGTAAATACTAATAGGAACTGCTTGATCATGGGGGACTTTAACTTCCCGGATATAGATTGGGAAACAAATGCTAGTAATAATAATAGGGCTCAGCTTTTCCTAGACGTAATAGCTAATGAATTCCTTCATCAAGTGGTTGCTGAACCAACGAGGGGGGATGCCATTTTAGATTTGATTTTGGTGAGTAACGAGGACCTTGTTGAGGAAATTGTTGTAGGGGACAACCTTGGCTCGAGTGATCATGAGCTAATTCGTTTCAAAATAAATGGGAGGATAATCAATAGTGCATCTGAGACTAAGGTTTATGATTTCAAAAGGGCTAACTTTACTAAATTAAGGCGACTAGTTAGGGAAGTGGACTGGACTAACATATTTAGGGATCTAAAGGCAGATGACGCCTGGGGTTACTTCAGGTTGAAGTTGCAAGAGTTGTCAGAGGCATGTATCCCGAGAAGGGGAAAACGGCTCGTAGGTAGCAGTTTTAGACCGAGCTGGATGAGCAAGCGTCTTAGAGGGGTCATTAAGAAAAAACAGAAAGCGTACCAGGAGTGGAAAATGGGAGGGATCAGCAAAGAAACCTACCTTATTGAGGTCAGAGGGTGTAGGGAAGCAGTGAGAAAGGCAAAGCGACGGGTGGAGATGGACCTAGCGAAGGGGATTAAAACCAATAGCAAACGGTTTTTTAGCCATATAAATAGGAAGAAAACCAAGAAAGAAGAAGTGGGACCGCTTAAAACTTTAAACGGAGTAGAGATTAGGGATAATCTTGGAATGGCACAATATCTGAACGAATATTTTGCCTCGGTCTTTAATGAGGCTAATGAAGGGCTAAGGAATAGTGATAGAGGGACCGATGGGAATGAAAATATGGGGGTAGACATTACGGTATCTGAGGTAGAAGCCAAACTTGAACAGCTTAACGGAAGTAAATTGGGGGGCCGGATAATCTTCATCCTAGAATATTAAGGGAATTGGCGAGTGATATTGCTAGCCCGTTAGCGATAATTTTTAATAAATCTCTAAATTCGGGGATTGTACCGTTTGACTGGAGATTAGCTAATGTAGTTCCTATATTCAAGAAGGGGAAAAAAAGTGACCCGGGTAACTACAGGCCTGTTAGTTTAACATCTGTAGTATGCAAAGTCATGGAAAAAATCTTAAAAGAGAGAGTGGTTCCGGAGCATGAGGCCGTTGGCAACTGGGATAGATTACAGCATGGATTTACGAAAGGTAGATCGTGCCAAACCAACCTGATCTCCTTCTTTGAGAAAGTAACAGATTTTTTTAGACAAGGGAAATGCGGTGGATCTAATATATCTGGATTTCAGTAAGGCGTTTGATACGGTACCGCATGAAGAATTACTGGTTAAATTGGAAAAGATGGGGATTGAAATGAAAATCCAGAGGTGGATAAGGAGCTGGTTAAAGGGGAGACTGCAGAGGGTCGTATTGAAGGGGGAACTGTCAGGTTGGAGGGGGGTTACCAGTGGAGTTCCTCAAGGTTCGGTTTTGGGTCCGATTTTATTCAATCTATTTATTGCTGACCTGGGAACCAAGAGTAGGAGTGGGCTGATAAAGTTTGCGGATGACACCAAGTTGGGAGGTATTGCCAATTCGGAAAAGGATCGGGATATCCTCCAGGGAGATTTGGATGACCTTGTAAACTGGAGTATTAGTAACAGGATGAAATTCAATAGTGAGAAGTGTAAGGTTATGCATTTAGGGATGACTAACAAGAATTTTAGTTATAAGCTGGGGACGCACCAGTTGGAAGTAACGGAGGAGGAGAAGGACCTAGGAGTCCTGGTTGATCGTAGGATGACTATGAGTAGGCAATGTGATGTGGCCGTTAAAAAAGCTAATGCGGTCTTGGGATGCATTGGGCGAGGGATTTCTAGTAGGGATAAGGAGGTGCTAGTCCCGTTATATAAGGCATTGGTAAGACCTCATTTGGAGTATTGTGTGCAGTTTTGGTCTCCCATGTTTAAGAAGGATGAAATCAAACTGGAACGGGTACAAAGAAGGGCCACTAGAATGATCCGAGGAATGGAAGGCCTGTCGTATGAAAGGAGACTTGAGGAGCTCGGTTTGTTTTCCTTAACCAAAAGAAGGATAAGAGGAGATATGATTGCACTCTTTAAATATATCAGAGGGATAAATACCAGGGAAGGAGAGGAATTATTTCAGCTCAGTGCTAATGTGGACACGAGGACAAATGGATATAAATTGTCAGTCAGGAAATTCAGGCTTGAAATTAGATGAAGGTTTCTAACCATCAGGGGAGTGCAATACTGGAACAGCTTACCGAGGGAAACAGTGGGGGCGAAGGACCTCCATGACTTTAAGATTAAGCTAGATAAGTTTATGGAGGAGATGGTATGATAGGATAACGGGCTTAGTCAATAGGTCAATTGAGTGCCACACTGAAGTAAATAGTACAGTGGGTCAATGATGTGATATAACCTTTTTCAAGAGGGTATGGCTGGAGAGTCTTGCCCGCATGCTCGGGGTTCAGCTGACCGCCATATTTGGGGTCGGGAAGGAATTTTCCTCCAGGGAAGATTGGCAGTGGCCCTGGAGGTTTTTCGCCTTCCTCCGAAGCATGGGGCAGGGGTCGCTTGCTAAAGGAGGGGGTAGAGCGGCTTATGTGGCCTGCATCTTGCAGGAGGTCAGACTAGATGATCATAATGGTCCCTTCTGATCTTGAATTCTATGATTCTATGATACACCACCCTTACCTTGACATCGATTTCACTAATACTGATTGGTTCCTCATTTTCATTGAAAGTTGCTCTCAAGATTCAAATTTCAGATCCAAACTTCTCCAAAGTGCAAGGATGTTTGGATTCTGGGTTTTGATCTGGGCACAGTTTCGTTTGTATTTTAAAAACTCAGTTAGGAGCTGTGGAATGCTCCTGATCAAGTTTTCCAATGCAAAATTAAACTAAACACTGAATTATTCTCCTGAGGGAAATGTTAGAGAACTGCACAGCTGCTTGTGAAATTTAAATACTTCCCCCTCTCTCTCTGGGCTATGGAAGAAGTGGACCCTTCTCAACTCCTGTCTGTGGTTTAGCCAGGGGCGGCTCCAGACCCCAGCATGCCAAGCGCGTGCTAGGGGTGGCATGCCACGGGGGGCACTCTGACAGTCGCTGGGAGGGCGACAGGCGGCTCCGGTGGACCTCCCGCAGGTGTGCCTGCTTCGGTGGAGCCGCGGGACCAGCGGACCCTCCGCAGGCACACCTGCGGGAGGTCCACCGGAGCCGCGGGACCGGCAACCGGCAGAGCACCCGCCGCGGCATGCCGCCGTGCTTGGGGCAGCGAAATGTCTAGAGCCACCCCTGGGTTTAGCCCACATGCTTAGTCTCCATTGAAAAAACTCCAGTGGGATTGATAAACAACTAACTCTCACTTCAACTTTTCAGTCAGAAAATAAAAATTGTCAGAGAATCAAAGTCCTCAGCAGCACTGAAGGGGAGGAAAATCAAAATCAGAAGAGCAGTTCAGGAAGATAGAGTTCTCCCCACACTCTTAACCAGTGATGAGCTGCCAAAATCTTAACAACCGGTTCCCTATAAAAAGTTCTGATTTAAGGGGGGGGAAGTGGGGGAGGGGCCAGGGTGGTGGGAGACATACTCGTGGGGCCGGGGTCCCATGCAGGGCCTGGGGAAAATTGCCGCCCTCAGCGGCCCTGGAGCTTGCAGCCCCCGCCCACCCCTTACCTTGCCTGCAGCTCAAAGCAGCAGGATGACTCAGGAGCTCAGCTGAGCTGCCCAGCTGGTGCTGGCGGCTGGCCACGCTGCAGCTGGGGGAAAATGGGGGAGGGGCCGGGGGAACCTCACCCTCCCCAGCTGGGAATCCTGGGAGCAACAGGATGGTCCGGCCCGTGGACCGGAGTTCTTTGCCCATCCCCTGGCCCTTTAACAACCGGTTCTCCATGGAGGTCTAATTTTAGCAACTGGTTCTTGGGAACTGGTGGGAACCGGCTCCAGCTCACCACTGCTCTTAACACGATATCCACGTCAGATATTATCTCCTTTTCTTAACTTAACAACAAAACAAATCCCAGTCTGTGCTTTTTCCTGAGAATAGTTGTTTCTAGGACTTTTCCCCTGTAGGACATCTGTCATTGCTACTAGTTCTTTGGGCCTCAAAGAGCAGACAAATGTTTTTATATTTCTGGATTGGAACTACCCGGTCTATTAGTTTTCAGGGATGAGTCAGACAAGTTCCAAATCTCTATGCAGGACCTTAAAACCTCACCCGCTATTGCAGGCAAATACATACTACACTAGAGGGAGGAAAGTCCTGACCAATGCAGTTGAGGAAGGGAAAGAGCATTATGAAATGGCCATTAGAAATGCTAGAAAGATCAGCTATTGATGTACTTATTTAGATTTTTCTTCAAGCCTTTGCTGAGGCCACACTCTTAAACCCAAATATTTTGAAACATGCAGCAGTATAATTATTTTCACTTACTGGAATGCTTTAACCAACCACAATCCAAAATTTTAAAGTCCTTTTAAAAATTAAGTCTTTATTAAGATTTTCAGTAACATAGCAGGATAAATTTAGACCAGGTTCCTTCCAGTTTCATCCAGGGGAAACCAAGTGCTAGCTCTCCAGGGGCAAGTGATGTGTTGCTAATATTTTAAATCAAGGGGCTCCCACAGAAATGTTCTCCTTCAGCCTGTAATAAATCCGGGTTCCAGGAGTATGTGCAGTCACAGGCAGGACAGGTGAGAAAAATGGGGACTATTAATGTTTTCCCATTTAAACAAAAGTGCTTTTTCATAATCTTATTTGAAAGAAGCAATATCACTTTTTCCTTTCGTTAATGTTAACTTTACAGGAAAACAAATGTCCTCACTGAGCATTACCAGCAACAAAGGCCAACCAGTCTATATTCAAAAATATATATATGACAGGTTATACAAATCTGCCTTCACTTACAGTATGTGAAGGCATATATATATACAGAGAGAGAGAGAGAGATTTCTCAGAAGTTTGTCCTTCGTTAGATATAAAGCTAGGAAATTTAAAGTAGATATTTTTATGTCATACTTTGCAATTGCTCATAAACTGCAGGTACATTTACTGTAAAAGTAGCATTGCCACATTGTTACTGGCTGCGTGTAATCCAAATAATTCTCTATCATTAATATTTTGAAATAATCACATAAGGAAGACATTTGCAATATTTTAAATATCTAAATGCTAACATATTGCAGCTGTAGCTAAGCTAAGCCATTTGTTATTGTTTTATCAAAGTGTAATATTACTAGTTTCTTTACGTCAGATAAGTTTACAAAGTCATTTTCATAAAATACTTTAATCCCAGATGTTATACACATCTTTTACACATTCTCTTCTCCCTATCAGTCACTAGGCATGTTGGATTTTTTTGTTGTTTTAATAAATATGCTTAGAAATCAGATTTTATTTCAGTTCTGGAACTTTAGATTTTTTTTCAATTTTAATAGACTATTATTTGGACTTGATAAAGTGTTGTGTTTATTTTTTAGAGAAATGAAACAGTGTACAAATCCTAGAACACATGATGTAATGTACATCAGGTATGCAGTGTTATTACACATTGAGGGCTAGATTCTAATATGCCTACTCATGTTGAACAGTATCTTACTTTACAAGTAAATCCTTTGGAATCAAAGGGGCTTCCCAAGGAATAAAGTACTATTCAATTAGAGTAAGAATATCAGAATCCAGTTCTAAGGAAATAAGGCAGTGCTTACCAAAATATTTGTAGTGTATATCAGGAGATTCAAAAAACAGCTTTCAGCCTATTTTAATTTATCATTTTTTTTAGTGTTTCCCCTTCTGACTGGGAAAAAAAAACAGCTTTTCAATCAATTTCTGTTGAGTTTCAGTCCAATGTGTTGCAATAAAACAGCATTGATCAAGGACTACAATGATTCTCATCTTCCTCTGTGTTTCTGACATCCCTACAATTTCATTTTTAGTGGATCTTTCTTTGATTCCCATGGTGATAAGCTGTTATGCACTTTGGAATACCTGACAGAACTGAAGCAAAGCAAACCTAAAGGGCCTGATTCACCATTCCATTATCATCCCAGCTTTATGCTGGCATAAACCTGGCCTCATGTACTGCTGAATCAGGCCCATAATATCCATATTCTCAATATCCGAGAGCACACAGGTACAATGAAATTAATTTTATATCTAATCCATGGTCTTGGTTCTCCATTCTCTTGCACTTTGTCTCCTCAGTTACACCTGTACAAAGCTGAATGTAAAGTGCCAATGTTGTGATTTGATAGCATTTTTCGCCTACTTTTCAGAGTTATAAATGACAGAAATGGGGAATCAGGCCCCATAGGTTTACCTCTATCACTATTGTCATCCAGACAGGGATCAATGTGACTCTGACCCTTGGCGTTATTTCATTCATTCATTATCTCTCTGGCAATATACTGGATACCATTGTTTAATATCATGGTTTTAGGTATCACTGCTACGTGAAGGTTACTCAAACACAGCGGTAAAATTATGCAGTCTATATTCTGTTTTTTTGCCTCATTCCTTACTTAAACATAATTCTCCTGGAAGTCAATGGAGTTTTACCTCAGTAAAAATAAATAGTCCAAGATTTGGCCTTATGTTTTCATTCTGTTGGATGCTATAAACTATTAAAAATCGTAATGAATGAAGTACACTTTCTGTATTGTTCATTTGTTTGACAAACCCCCAAAATTAGACTATGCATTGCTTAACTTCAGTTCAGATGTGGCTTCTTGATCCCAAACTTAGTTTAATTTATTGTGGGTACTAGTATCTCAACTCCTTTGGAAGGAACTCAAATTTACTTTCTTTGTACAGAATTCAGAGTCATGGTTGTCATTTGTCAACTATATCTGTTCATTATTTAAAAAAAACATACTAACACCAGCAGAGTGTTAGGTAATGTTTAAATCTGCATAGAGTTCAGTGGCAAAATATTTCAGATTCTAAACATTTAGATTTCAGAAAACTAGGACCAGGTTCTACAGAGAGGCAGAGACAATCCAAAACCCCACAAGCAATTATGTAGGGGTTGCTCTGGTCTCAGTTTTTGTATGCACACATGCAGCCTCACCTTTAGGGCACCCCCTTGTGCCTGGTCATGGCTTTGTTAGGGAATTTTGACTCTGATACAGTCCTGGTGGCCACTTCCTTGGAGGGCAGTCCCAGCTAATGTCATCTCTCAACTCCCTCTCTGGATTTTCACTGGCTCAGGCTTCCATCCAAGTCATGTAACTGTTCATTCCCCTTCCAGGGTAATGAAAGGTCCAACTTAAAGTCCAAATCAAATGACCAAACCAGTAATTTTTCTGACCTGCTCAGGCTCCACTGAAGTCCTCTGCCTCTTGCTGCTTCTCCTGGCCCCTGCAGAGCTTCTCTTAGCTTGTTTCTTCCCTAGCAGGATTCCCCTACTGCTTCCCTTTGCCAGGGACTCCAGCAGTTTACCCCTGAGGGTCTCCCTACTCCTTTTAGGCCCTTTATCAGGTCTCCCCCACCCCCAGGAGTCTACTATACTCCCTGTAGGCTTCTGTCTCCTGATGCAGGCTCTAACTCAGGGCTCCTTCACTGCTCCCTGTGGGTGACTCAACCTGATTGCCTCAGGCCCTTTCTTAGAAGGGAAACACCCCATGTTCCTCCTTCCAGAGTCTTCCTTCCTCTACTTAGTGCTCAGTTCTATTTAAGTAGGGCTCTCCCTGCTTCTTCACCTCAGCTGGAGTCAGTCTTTCTAATTACCCATTACACCCAGCTGGGGGTCACTAATTAGCCCTTATGTTGCCAGCTCTTCGGTGAGGTTGAGGGAAAAATTACCCACATGGAATTTTAAGAAAGCTAACTGGGAGCTGTTTACAAGTAAATGTACTGAATTTGTGAATGATCATTGTGTGAGTGATGACAGAGAGAATTTTAATGACAATATAATAAAGGGACTAATGGAAGCAACTACTGTAGACATTCCTAAGATATTGACATACCCCAAAACTAAAAACTCACTTCCATGGTGGAATGAGGGGGGCAAAATGGCAGCTAAAGAAAGGAACAAAGTCTATAAAAATGCAAAAAAATACAGTGGTTAGTGATGATCTAATGAAGTATAAAGGAAATAAGGCAATAGCACAAAGAATTATAAAAAAATCAAATAGGAAGAGTTGGAGGAAGTACTGTGGGTGGATAAATAAAAATACCAAGACATCAGAAATATACAGGCAAATTAGAAGAATGAAGGGAATTCAGACCAAGAGTAGTCACGTCCCAGATCTGACTGGGACTGACAACAGTTAGAAGTTTTGATGACAAAAAAGCAGAAGTTCTAGCAGAAACTTTCCGAGGGGGTGAGTCATCATGAAAATCAAAGTGCAGTTTTCCACCAGCTTGAAAGACAATTCATTTAATAGACTCATGAACTGTTATGTAGTTGGGGTAAACATGAAGATGCTGTACTGAATGAATGGCTTTGTCCGTAGAAAACATTAGAAAGCTATTGACATCAGCAAGAATATATCTTCAGGTAAACAAACATAATATTTAAATATCTCTCTGAAAGCAGTTTGAAGATTCTCTGGAATTCTATAATATTGTATGGGAAAGAGGAGAGATACTAGAATGGTGGAAGCATGCATAGTAATTGCAATACGAAAACTATCCACAAAAGTATATGCCTAAGGACCAATTGCCCTTACATTGTGTCTGGCTAAAGTTATGGAGAGAATGGTGAATGAAAGATTGGTTGCCTATCTGGAAAATTATAGATAAGATGCACTGTTAAATTAGAAACTGAAATACAAAATAGTATGAGGCACAAATGTTTCATGATAGCTGTCTTTCTAGATATTCAAAAGATATATGTCATGTTAGGGAGGGAAGGGTTGTACAAAGTAGGTGCATTAGAGATAAGGGGAATAATGTATGGGTGGATTAGAGATTTTTTTTGGAGTAAAAGAACCATGTATGTCATAGTTAGGAAAGTTATGTTGAGCACATAGAATGTTAAAAATGGTACACCACAGGGAAGTGTTATTAGCCTGACATTATTTAATATTATGATAAATGACCTTCCAAAATTAATAAGTTCTGGGGTAAGTGTCACGCTGTTTGCAAATGACTGTGCTCTGCGGTTTAGGAGCAGAAATATTGAAGTGGCAGAAAAGAGAATCAACAAGGCATTATGAGAAACCTCTGACTGGAGAAGTGTGTGGCATTTCAAGTTCCCCATTGCCAAAAACAAATGATTTGTCTTTACAATAAGGAAATTTACAAAGCAATGTAAACACTATCTGTACACAGAGCAAATAGATATAGTTAAAAGGTTGACATTCCTAGAGGTAATATTTGCTACTAAGTCACTTTGGAAAGATCATATAGACTTTGCCAGAAGCTGGGAATGGGCGACAAGGAATGGATCACTTGATGATTACCTGTTCTGTTCATTCCCTCCGGGGCATTTGGCATTGGCCACGGTTGGAAGACAGGATACTGGGTTAGATGGACCTTTGGTCTAATCCAGTATGGCTGTTCTTATGTTCTTATGTAGACTATGTTAAACATAAATGTACAGGAAGGATTAAACTGCTTAAAAATCTTGCTGGGACTAACTGTGAGGACAATAAGAAAAGACTGCTGATGATACAGAGCCTTAATCAGAGCAGTTATTGACTCTGGCTGCCATTTGTGGCATCAAAATCAGAACTTAAAAAATTAGATTTAATACAAGCCCAAGCACTTCAAATTGTGTGTGGTACATTTATCACAACACTTATATGTGTTCAAATAACTTATGGTGAAATGCCAGTTACGCTATGAATGAAACTACTGACCTAACTTTCTGGGCCCAAGTTAATGGGAATTGCAATGATGAAAGTACTAAACAAATATGAGGACACTTGGGAGTTTGACAGGCGGCCTATAGCACATGTTCTTAGAACCCACATGCTGTTCAAGTTAAAGTGTGAATGCAGAAGTTGAAAGTCAAGGAAAAACTAAACAAAGTCAAAACTTTTAGTCATGGGAAAATTACCCCTGGATGGAAAGTCACATGTCCAAACATGGATTTAAGTTTATTTTATAAGCTTAAGAGTAAAAAAGAGACCGTAGGTCAATGGTGGGCAACCCATGTCCCATGGGCTGCATGTGGCTCATAAGGGTAATCTGATTGTGGGTGGCGAGACATTTTGCTGACATTGACCGTCTGCAGGCACGGCCCCCTGCAGCTCCCAGTGGCTGCAGTTTGCCGTTCTTGGCCAAGGGGAGCTGCGGGAAGTGGTTAGAATTAGTACAGATGTATATACATGTAGCACCAGCTTGAATCCGAGTGCATATTGGGATAACAGAGAGTGAAATGGTGGATAAAGAAGCTAAAAGTACTATAAGAAATAAAAGGATTGACATAGAAATATCCTTGATTAAACAGGAATTTAAAAGCTTAGCACAGAAAAATCTAAAAGAGGAATGGCAAAACTATGGATTAATGAAAAAAGAGGAAGAAGATATTTTGAATTGTGCCCTAGAGTTGGGGATAATGACATACTTCCAGGCCTAGGTTGGAAAAATGAAGTGATTTTGTTTAGAATGCTAACATTGTGGCTTAAACAAACCTTATTAAAATAAATAGCCACAAAGACAGACTATGTGCACTTTGTAAGGTGGAAGAAACAATTGATAACCTTTGATGAGTGTGTAAGGGCTTTGATAAAGAAAGAGAAAAGCTTTCTGAGGCAAAGCTCTGAAGGTAACAAAAGTTACATTATGTTGTTTAGTAAAAATATCAGGGAAATGGCATTATTATTAGAAAGGCATTGTTCAGTTACTTGAAAGACAGGGCAGAGAGAGAGAATATAACCCCCTAAGTATTTAGTAATTGTCCTGTACTTGGTGGTGGCTATAAACTATTCAGTCAAGTCTGCTTTGTCATTAAAAGAAAAGAAAAGTAAAAAGTTGAGAGCTAGTTGCTAAGTCCTGGGCAACGCTGAGCCTGGCTGGTCTCAAAGGGCCAGCCAACACGTGACAGATCTATTTAATCTAATTGGGTAATGTTCAGGGAAAGAGATTCAGGTCCTGTAAGTGGTTCTGGTTTCTTTCTGATCAAAATAGATATGGGGCAAAAACAGGAGTTGTTTTAGCTTTACAAAGTTTCATCAGCTGGAGGTTTGTTTTTGCAACCCCCAACTCAGGAGTAGCTCAGAACTGGGTCTTACTATATCCCAACCCCAACAGTTGTTTGGGTATGGAAGAGGAATGGATGAAAGGTTCCAGTTTGGAACTGGATTGTATTATGGAAAATATATTTTAATTCACTAGTTTTATAGGCTCTACACAAATAAACAAAAGTTCTCATTTCTGAGGTGTATGTGCAAAGCTGAAGAAAGAATATGGACCGTAACATTTGGTTTTGACTGTTGGCTCTGCACTACAGTTGATTTTTCAGCACTTTTTCCAGATCCGGGGTGACATCAGTGATAATAGTTAAAGCTGCAATTTTGTCATTGCTGTTGCATAAATTATGGATTCCACAGGTTTCATGGGTCTTAAAAACTATCCATGACTTTTGCCGCTTGTGGACTTTTGCATCTGAGTAGGCAGATAGGATGGGAAACAGCTGTATTAATTTAAATGGAAAGGCCTGAGAGGAGCAAAATTAAAGCCTACATTACATGCAAGACTTCCAGAGCAGGAGTTCTCAGCCTCCGAGCTAGTGGTTTATTAGGGGAGTCATAGATACTACAACTTCTCTAGTTCTGGTGATGGAAAGGCATGTCATGCAGATCACATACACTGTTACCTTTACACAGGCTGAGGCAGGAAAGCAGCAATGAAGAGCAAGCACCAGTAGCTCTGTCCATGTTTCTGTACTGTTTCTGCTGAGGATCTGAACTAGCAGATACCAAGGGAGAAGTTTTCAAATATTTTTATTGCAAAATAAAGGCTATTATGATTTTAAAAATTTGATCTGTAACTCTTACTATACGCTTGTGACTTTTGCATTCCCCAACCTCAATGGCCAGATGGTAACCATTGTATGATTTACCGTGACAAACCTCTAGCCCTAATGACAGTGTGGAAGGATGTTATGGCATGAAAATACGCTGTGTATTTTAAAGTTTTTAAACTAAACACTCTTGTTATTTTCAGCTTCCTCAAAACAAGGAGGAAAATCCCTAGTGTTCTGCTAACTGGAAAAGGACTAAATCAGTAAAGGAAAAATGTCAAAACTCTAACAGGGTTTTAGTGAAAATAATATTTAAAAAGGTGTTAACACTGATCTTTGAAGACCTGTTTTATATTATTATTATGGAATTTCACCAGGCTTCATTCATTTCTGTCACACCCTGATTTCTCATATGCTTTATGCTGCTTCCATTACATTTCATTCGACTGCTTTCATGCTGTATTTGCTAGATCACCTACTCAAGTTTTGATTCTGCTTTACTGCTACAAAATCATCGGTTAGCATCTGTTTTCAAAGAGCAATTTTGCTTGTTCTGAAATAATTTTGCTGACGACCAGTTAAACCAAGGATTTCAATATTTCTTTGTATGCTCAAGGGGTTGTTAGGCTCAATTTTCTGATATTTAATAAAATGCTGAAATCTTTGTTCCTGTTCACTAGGGCAAATCTTCTGTTGCTCCCTAATATGTTAGAGAATGCATTTGGAGAAAGAAAAATTGGTATGTATGCTTCTCATCTATGAAATCTGTTAGTGACCAGTATTCAGAATGCTCTTTATCACCTATCACTATGATTTTTCCTCAGGCTAATTCATCTTTTACATCAGAGTGAAAAATCCATCCTCTTAATCTATCCTGTGTATATGGTAATAAACTAATAGACAATCTGATGTATTTTTGCACTATATGACTAGGATTTAGACTAAGAAAATTGTTTAATTGTAAAGAGAATAAATGTTTTCATTGCTTGTCCAAAGTGTTGTGGTCACAAAACATTATATAAACGTCCAGATTCAAAACTTCATTGATAAGATATTCAGGAGTGCTAGAGATTTTCCTTTAAAACCATTGGAGCATTATATTTTTTTAAATGCCCAAATGCTAGAAACTCTCAAATTCAATGGGACTATTTGCATACTATTTAACATAAGGGGATGGTCTAGTTATATTTGATCCTGACTCAGAGCAGAGGGCTGGATTAGATGGCCTCTTGAGGTCTCTTCCAGCCCTACATTTCTATGATTCTATGATTGAGAGAGACAGAATCTAGCCCTATATCAGGAAACCAATAATATTTGCATGAAACAGTATTATTCTCTTACCTAACTTGAAGCATGTGGATAAGTCTATTAAATGGCAAAAAAATCTTTAATAATGCAGTGTTAAGGTTGCCCAGTGATAGCTCGTGTCCTTCCAAAATGTCAGATTCGGGCAAACTCAAACTTCTCCTAACCAGGAAATAAATACAGAGTTAAAGTAAATGCTCGTGCCTCCTGAAGCTGGCAGGAGCCACTGGGAATATTCTGCTGTACTCAGATTACATTTCTCCAAAATAAATACAAATTAAGGCTTTTGATTAATCACAGTTAACTCATGTGATTAACTCAAAAAATTAATCATGATTAAAAAATTAATTGTGATTAATCACAGTTTTAATCACACTATTAAAGAATAAAATATCAATTGAAATTTATTAAATATTTTGGATGTTTTTCTACATTTTCAAATATATTGATTTCAATTACAACACAGGATACAAAGTGTGCAGTACTCACTTTATACTATTTTTATTACAAATATTTGCACTGTAAAAATGATAAACAAAAGAAATAGTATTTTTCAATTTACCTCATACAAGTACCATAGAGCAATCTCTTTATCATGAAAGTGAAACTTACAAATATAGATTTTTGTGTGTGACTTAACTACACTCAAAAACGAAACAATGTAAAACCTTAGAGCCTACAAGTTTACTCAGTCTTACTTCTTGTTCAGCCAATCGCTAAGAGAAACAAGTTTATACATTTATGAGAGAGAATACTGCCCGCTTCTTATTTACAATGTCACCTGAAAGTGAAAACAGACGTTCACATGATGCTTTTGTAGCCGGCATTGCAAGGTATTTAAGTGCCAGATATGCTTACCATTTTTATGCCCCTTCATGCTTTGGCCACCATTTCAGAGGACATGCTTCCATGCTGCTGATGCTCATTAAAAAAATAATGTGTTAATTAAATTTGTGACTAAACTCCTTGAGGGAGAATTGTATGTCTCCTGCGCTGTGTTTTACCCGCATTCTGCCATATATTTAATGTTTTAGCAGTCTTAGATGATGACCCAGCATGTTGTTCGTTTTAAGAATATTTTCACGGCAGATTTGACAAAACGCAAAGAAGCTACCAATGTGAGATTTCTAAAGATAGCTACAGCATTTGAACCAAGGCTTAAGAATCTGAAGTGTCTTCCAAAATCTGATTGGGACGGGGTATGGAGAATGCTTTCAGAAGTCTTAAAAGAACAACACTTCAATGCGGAAACTACAGAACCCGAATCACCAAAAAAGAAAATCAACCTTCTGCTAGTGGCATCTAACTCAGATGACAAAAATGAACATGCATTAGTCTACACTGCTTTGGATCATTATCAAACAGAACCCATCATCAGCATGGACACATGTCCTCTGGAATAGTGGTTGAAGCATGAAGGGATATGTGAATCTTCAGCGTATCTGGCGTGTAAATAACTTGCAACACGGGCTACAACAGTGCCATGCGAATGCCTGTTCTCACTTTCAGGTGACATTGTAAACAAGAAGCAGGCAGCATTATCTCCAGCAAATATAAACAAACTTGTCCAGCGATTGATTGTACAAGAAGTAGGACTGAGTGGACTTGTAGGCTCTAAAGTTTTACATTGTGTTTTATTTTTGAATGCAGTTATTTTTGGTACAACAGTCTACATTTGTAAGTTCAACTTTCATGATAAAGAGATTGCACTACAATACTTGTATTAAGTGAATTGAAAAATACTATTTCTTTTATTTTTACAATGCAAATATTTATAATAAAAAATAAATGTAAAGTGAGCACTGTAGACTTTGTATTCTGTGTTGTAATTGAAATCAATATGTGGAAAACATCCAAAAATATTTATATTAAAAGTATTTGATTACTGTTTAACAGCACGATTAATTTTTTTAATCGCTTGACAACCCTAATAAAAAATCTCTTCACAGGGCAGATTTTCCCCAAATGTTTACAATTCATTCTTAGATTTCTTCCCAGATTGGGTTTCAAATTTCAAAGTTGCAGGCTTAGAGATATGTGAAGTGGCCTATTCATCTGAATGAGACATTCTCAGCTGAAAGAGAATATCTGATGGAGATGCATACAGCCTGAAACAAGATCTGGGAGATAAGTGAACTGCTCAGTTCATGTCAGTGGGTGTTTCCTTCCCGCCCCCCTCCCCCATACGCATGTGCTGGAGAGGTTTCAGAGTAGCAGCTGTGTTAGTCTGTATCTGCAAAAAGAACAGGAGTACTTGTGGCATCTTAGAGACTAACAAATTTATTTGAGCATAAGATTTCGTGGGCTACAGCCCACTTCATTGGATGCGTGTAGTGGAAAATACAGTAGGAAGATATATATATATATACACACACAGAGAGAACATGAAACAATGGGTGTTACCATACACACTATAAAGAGAGTGATCAGTTAAGATGAGCTATTATCAGCAGGAGAGAAAAAGAACTGTTTCTAGTGGTAATGAAAATGGCCCATTTCCAGCAATTACAAGGAGATGTGAGGAACTGTGTGTGTGTGGGGGGAATAAGCATGGGGAAATAGTTTTACTTTGTGTAATGACCCATCCACTCCCAGTCTTTATTCAAGCCTAATTTGCAGGTGTCCAATTTGCAAATTAATTCCAATTCAGCAGTCTCTCGTTGGAGTCTGTTTTTGAAGCTTTTTTGTTGTAATATTGTGATTTTTAGGTCTGTAATCGAGTGGCCAGGGAGATTGAAGTGTTCTCCAACTGGTTTTTGAATGTTATAATTCTTGACGTCTGATTCGTGTCCATTTATTCTTTTACATAGAGACTGTCTGAAACAAGATTTCAGGTTTGGCCAATGTACATGGCAGAGGGGCATTGCTGGCACATGATGGCATATATCACATTGGTAGATGTGCAGGTGAATGAGCCCCTGATGGTGTGACTGATGTGATTAGGTCCTATGATGGTATCCTCTGAATAGATATGTGGACAGAGTTGGCAACGGGTTTTGTTGCAAGGGTAGGTTCCTGGGTTAGTGTTTTTGTTGTGTGGTGTGTGGTTGCTGGTGAGTATTTGCTTCAGGTTTGGGGTCTGTCTGTATGTAAGGACTGGCCTGTCTCCCAAGATCTGTGAGAGTGATGGATCGTCCTTCAGGATAGGTTGTAGATCCTTGATGATGCACTGGAGAGGTTTTAATTGGGGGCTGAAGGTGATGGCTAGTGGCGTTCTGTTACTTTCTTTGTTGGGCTTGTCCTGTAGTAGGTGATTTCTGGGTATTCTTCTGGCTCTGTCAATCTGTTTCTTCACTTCAGCAGGTGGGTATTGTAGTTGTAAAAACGCTTGATAGAGATCTTGTAGGTGTTTGTCTCTGTCTGAGGGGTTGGAGCAAATGCAATTGTATCGTAGAGCTTGGCTGTAGACAATGGATCGAGTGGTGTGGTCTGGATGAAAGCTGGAGGCATGTAGGTAAGTATAGCGGTCAGTAGGTTTCCAGTATAGGGTGGTGTTTATGTGGCCATCATTTACTATACTGTAGTGTCCAGGAAGTGGATCGCTTGTGTGGACTGGTCCAGGCTGAGGTCGATGGTGGGGTGGAAATTGTTGAAATCACGACGGAATTCCTCAAGGGCTTCTTTTCCATGGGTCCAGATGATGAAGATGTCATCAATGTAAGCGCAAGTAGAGTAGGGGTGTTAGGGGACAAGAGCTGAGGAAGCGTTGTTCTAAGTCAGCCATAAAAATGTTGGCATACTGTGGGGCCATGTGGGTACCCATAGCAGTGCCGCTGATTTGAAGGTACACATTGTCCCCAAATGTGAAATAGTTATGGGTGAGGGCAAATTTACAAAGTTCAGCCACCAGGTTTGCCATGACATTATCAGGGATACTGTTCCTGACCGCTTGTAGTCCATCTTTGTGTGGAATGTTGGTGTAGAGGGCCTCTACATCCATAGTGGGTAGGATGGTGTTTTCAGGAAGATCACTAATGGATTTTAGTTTCCTCAGGAAGTCAGTGGTATCTCAAAGATAGCTAGGAGTGCTGGAAGTGTAGGGCCTGAGGAGGGAGTGTACATAGCCATACAAGCCTGCTGTCAGGGTGCCAATGCCTGAGATGATGGGGTGTCCAGGATTTCCAGGTTTATGGATCTTGGGTAGCAGATAGAATACCCCTGCTCGGGGTTCTAGGGGTGTGTCTGTGTGGATTTGTTCTTGTGCTTTTTTCAGGGAGTTTCTTGAGTAGCTGGTGTAGCTTCTTTTGGTAACCCTCAGTGGAATCAGAGGGTAATGGCTTGTAGAATGTGGTGTTGGAGAGCTGCCTAGCATATTCCGACCTATTCATGATGATAACTGCACTCCTTTGTCAGCCTTTTTTATTATGATGTCAGAGTTGTTTCTGAGGCTCTGGATGGCACTGTGTTCTGCACGGCTGAGAGTGCTGGAGAGTTTCTGATCTGTGTTATGCATAACTGTTCTCAGCTCCTCAGCTCAGCAGTGTGTTCTTGGTGTATGCTCTGAGCATGCCTATTCTGAGCTACCCCCCCAGAGAGGCAGGGGCAGCCGCAGGTCTACCCCACATCCGGACTCCTGGGACACACAGGGGAGTAGGGAGAAAGGCTCAAACATCCTCAGAAAGGCAACCCCCTTCCCAGCCAGATTAATATGAGAAGGCCATGGAGGGAAGATTAGATCCCCAAAGATGAGCAGGGGTCCTTTAGATCCTGACACACACACAGGAGGCAGGGAGTATGGCTCAGACACACCCAGGGAGACAAGGCTCCCCACATCCCAGCTCACATGAGGGGAGGCAGAGAAAAGGGATCAGACCCCCCTAGAGGGGTGGGGGAGGTCCTAGATCCTGGCACACACAGAGGGGGACAGGAAGGGGGGCTCAGACACCCTTGGGGGCAGGGACCCCCAAATCCCAGCATATATAGAGGGTAGGGAGAAGGGCTCAGGGCCCCCCAGATCCTGGCACACACAGAGAAAGGGAGAATCTGGGGCTGACAGTTGCCCCACCTCTATTCTCCCCAAGTCCCTTTGTCACACATCCCCATGTCTCCTTCCCAATGTCCCTCTCCCCCCACCTAAACCTCCTCCCAACCACTCTCACCTTTTATTTTCCCTGAAGAGCTGGTGGGTCCCATGCACTCTGGGTGAAATCCAGGCTCCTCTGATATCAGTGGGAGTTTTGTCATCAACATCAATGGGACCAAGATTTCACACAGTCTCAAAACCCACTTTTGAAATGTCTCATCACAACAGCTTGACCAATCAACCTCACATTTATTTAAAGGGGGAAAAAATCCCATCTGGATGCGGACTACACTTGAGAAATGTTATGCAGCCAGGGGCTTTTATCCAAAAAGTTGAGGGCAGGGGGGTTGCTCCAAAGCTTACAATGGAAGCTACATTACAAGCTTAATTATAGAGTCATTATCACGACTCTATAATACACTTCTTTGTTATAATCACTAGTATGAGCATATTTCCTCCAATGCTCTTCAGGGGGAGCGGGCCGTTTATCACTGTTTCTTGTTTCTTCTATTTTCTCAGCTGCAGCGATAAAATGAACAAGAAAAGTCATTTGCACAAGGTGGATTGGATATCTGTTAACATGCCTGCTGATTTTATGGTGGACTAGGAAGAAGCAGAACTTCAACAGATCAGTGAAGAATCCTCTTAAAGTTGCATTTATTTACATAACTTATATGACATTCAGTTGAGTGAAGAGAATTGATTAGCAAGAATGCTGCTAAACAGCAGTCCAACTACAGGCACCATACCGAGCACTGCAGGTTGATTTTACTCATCAGTGCCTTCCTATAGCCTTTATGAGTCAATTCTACACAAAGAGATAGAGTATACTAAATTGAGTTTAGAATAAGAGTGTGTGATGGGGCAGCACCGCCCCGCACCTGCCCCAGTAGCGTCAGGCCGGAAGCACTGATGGTGGAAGTCCTGCCCTGTCCCTACTGTCCAAGTGCTCTGGGAGTATAAAAGGAGGGAGCCCAGTCCAGTCTGGGCTGGCGGCTGTGGGGGAAGGACCTGACTGGGAAGCTCCTGCGGAGGACTAGCCACTGCCTACGGAGGCGCCGGGGACTGAAGCCTCTCCAGGCTGGCTCAAAGCCCTACTACAGGAGGAATCTGGTGAGGCGACTGACCCAGAGGCCCGCAGGGAACCTAGGGACTCATGGGAGACCTCAAGCCGGTAGGAAGCAATCCGAGGTGGGGGGGTGACAGACTGGTACCTTGCCACCGGCAAACCTCAGTGTGTTTCGGTAGGACCCCCCTGCTGAGCCAGGGGTAAGGTCCTATGTTGTTATTAAGGCCGGAGGCCAGGACCCGGTGGAGTGGGAGAGTCTCTGGCCACCAGGCCACATTGCCCCACAAGCCGGGGCGATTCTATGGACTCTGGCCACTAGGCTGTGCTGCCCTGCAACCTGGGGCGATTCTATGGACTCTGGCCAATAGGCCGTGCTGCCCTGTAACCAGAAGCACCAACCCTCAGAGTAGAAAGTTGCTTTCCACTGCATGGAAGCCCAAAAGGTGAGCTGAGATCATGCATAAAAAGATCTGAGATTTATTTTATATTTTATTGTTCTCCCATGAATTCTTGTTTTCAGTGAAATATCCCAATTTAGCTGCTGCAGATTGCCTCAAATATCATGAAACAACTACAGGAAACCAGGAACATCAGGGCTGCCACTATGCTGTCCTGTGTGCACCCTGTGGCAATGTGGAATTTTATGGTCATGAGCTGAGACAGAACTCAGATTTCCCCACTCCAAAAGCACAAGGCCCTACTCAACTTGACCTAGTAACAACAATAATAATAAAAAAAAATCTGTCAGCAGTATAGTACTTATGATAGGAGTAGGCAACCTATGGCACGGGTGCTGAAGGTGGCACGCGAGCTGGTTTTCAGTGGTACTCACACTGCCCGGGTCCTGGCCACTGGTCCGGGGGGCTCTGCATTTTATTTAATTTTAAATGAAGCTTCTTAAACATTTTAAAAACCTTATTTACTTTACATACAACAATAGTTTAGTTATATATTATAGTCTTGTAGAAAGAGACCTTCTAAGAACCTTAAAATGTATTACTGGCACGCGAAACCTTAAATCAGAGTGAATGAATGAAGACTCGGCACAGCACTTCTGAAAGGTTGCCAACCCCTGACCTATGATATAGTCAAGCAGTTCTGATTCCACCATGTGAAGGGTAGTGGTGCTCCTGGTCATTAAAATACCCTCTATACCAGAGGAAAGTGTGGACTGTATTACTTTTTAAACTAGTCAAGAAAGGACCACCATCTCTAGTTCACTGGTACCTGCTAGGCAAGGTAGGCAAGGATTGGGCTGGGAAAGCCTTGAGGAGTTTGCTGGTGAGGAAGACATACTGGTGTGACAGGGAACTGGCACACTGTCTAATCTCTAGCAAATCTCTCACTTGCTGAGGCAGAGCAGTAACACAGTGGCTCACAGCTCTGGATATTTCCAGCAGTGTGTTACATGTTCCTCACTGTGGTATACGTGCAGCTCCCAGAATTATGCACTGTACACACAAGATATCTTCTCTCTTTTCCTTTCAAGCAGAAACTACTGTACTGGGTTTGGGGTTTGTTGAGGGAGTTACTATAGTAAGACCTGGTCAAAGCAGTGGACTTTGAATTTTGCTCCGCAGGTGTTGACACTCATGCTCATCATTTGTTAGACGTGCATTTGGGGTTTTGGTTGCTATTGGAGAATAAACAATATGATCAGCCCAAAATTATCCAGAACATTCTTTTCATTTACAAACTAAGGGCTAGACTATGACACCATTTCTCATATGGAATAGTAGCTTACGCCATCAGTAGTCACTGAAATACCACCCAGTGGGCTCAGTTATGAAACCTGCTGTGTATTCATACTGGGAAGCAAGGCATGAAAAGACAACCTAGCTGTGTTTCTTACAAACGGTATGTAGCATATAGGAATAAAGTAGAATCCCCATAAACAGTTCATGAGCACTCTTGTGGTGTTCAATCTGTTCTATGCTTTGAAAATATCCAGAAATCAGTTAGCAAAGCAGTATGTATACAGTAGGCCGCTCATGTTTGTGCGTGATTAGTAAACATAGTTATTTAGGACCCAGCTATGCCTGTGTTACTTTTTCATATTGTTTCATACTGTCATCAGAAAGTGTTCATCAGATCATAAAGAGCTAGTCAATGAAAGAATGTTTCCCCATTGATTCCTCTCTCTATAAATATTTCTTCAGACTAAACAAACCCAATTTTTTCAATCTTCCCTCATAGTTCCTGTTTTCTAGATCTTTAATCATTTTTGTTGCTCTTCTCTGGACATTTAGTACTTCTGCCATTTCCACATTTTCTGTTATTGTTTTCCCCCCTCATACAGTAATGGGCCTACCCTGTCCTTGGTCTTCCTCTTGCTTCTAATGTTTCTGTAGAATATTTTCTTCTTACCCTTTATGTCTCTAGCTAGTTTAATATCATTTTGTGCCTTGGCCTTTCTAATTTTGTCCCTACATACTTCTGTTATTTATTCATCCTTTGTAATTTGACCTAGTTTCCACTTTTTGTAGGACTCTTTTTGCATTTCAGATCATTGACAATCCCCTGGTTAAGCCAGGGTAGTCTCTTGCCATACTTCCTATCTTTCCTATGCAGTGGGATAGTTTGCTTTTGTGCACTTAATAATGCCTCTTTGAAAAACTGCCAGCTCTAATGAACTGTTTTTCCTCTTAGACTTACTTCCCATGGGATATTACTTACCAATTCCCTAAGTTTGCTGAAGTCTGCCTTCTTGAAATCCATTATTTTTTTTTGTGCTGTTTTCCTTCCTACCATTCCTTAAAATCATTAATTCTACCATTTCATGATCACATTCACCTAAGCTGCCTTCCACTTTCAAATTCTGAACCAGTTCTTCCCTATTTGTCAAAATCAAATCTAGAACAGCCTCTCCCCTAGTATCTTTCTACACTTTCTGAAATAAAAAAATTGTCTCCATTACATCCCAAGAACTTGTTGGATAATCTGTGCCCTGCTGCATTTTCCCAACAGATGTCTGGGTAGTTGAAGTCCCCCATCACCACCAAGTCCTGTGCTTTGTATGATTTTGTTAGCTGTTTAGAAAAAGCCTCATCTATCTCTTCTTCCTGGTTAGGTGGTCTTTAGTAGACCTCTACTATGACATCACCCTTGTTTTTACACCTTTTATCCTTACCCAGAGACTTTCAACAAGTCTATCTCCTATTTCCATCTCAATCCCAGTTCAAGTGTATACATTTTTATTATATAAGGCAACATCTCTTCCCTTTTTTCCACATCTGAACATTGTACAAAAGGATTCATAACTTCACATATAACATTAACACATACATTGTACAATGATATTAACTAGTGTGTTATTAGCTTTCATATGATACCTAACAAAGCATATTTTGTAAAAATATTATTACATTAATGAGCAGGGTGTCAATACAGGGAGGGGCTAGGGTTACAGGGCATTATATTAAAAAAAATTAGAAAGTGTTTATATTTATGGTTTTTAAATTACAATCATGCTGGGTCAGTAAACAATTTTCTCAGGGAAACTCATTAGAAACACTAATTCATCCCAGTGCAGAGAGTCCACAAAATGGTATGAACTCCACCTTAACCCTTAATATTTTTTGCTAAAATTTTACTTCAGTGTTGTCTCTATTTCAACCTAATTTTCAGTATAAAGGCTTTTTCATCCTTAATTCCCATTTCCAAATTTCCTTTCTGTATAAAAATTTAGTCCCTTTTTTGACCCTGGAGCCATCTGAAAATCTAGCAAAAGTGAAGAGAGGGAGACACAATATTGTACCACCTGGAATGCTTATATGTTAGCACCACATTGGCTGATTGGCTGCAAACAGGACAATGAGACACTGACTTCAGTGGGATTGTACCAGTGTAACTGGCTTCAAAAGCTGGTCCAAGAGTCCAAGGAACGCTTCTTGAAAGAGAATCCATAAGATCTGAAAACCATTTGTGGTTAATGAGCTGCAACTTGTAAATGCTGCCAACTGGCCCAAACATTGTCTGCCACTTGTACATACTTCCTCTTAGGATAAAGATTTAACTTTGTGAAAGGGGCAGAATAGCAAACTCATAAAATGGGTTCTCTAATTTCTTATCACTGGTTACAACACACAGTGCAAGACTAATGAATCTTGTTATAACATTTGGTGGGGGTAAAAGTGGTGTCGTCCAAGACATAATCCAAGACTATGAAATTTAAAGCCATTTAACCTTGTTATAATTTATTTACTAAATGGAATGAATTCTCTCTTTTTCTGTTCCTTCTTTCCCTTTCCTTCTGTGAAAGAGGTTGCTATGGGACTAGACATGATTATCCTACACATTTTGAGAGCAGTTTGCTGCTGAAAGCATTCTGGGTCAACACTGGAGAGAGGTCAGCATTTTATATAATCCAGTTTCTATTGTTCCCTCTACAGAAGATATTTATGAAGGCCCTGAAACAGCAAATTACTTAAGCACGTGCTTAACTTTGAGCAAGAATAGTTCTACAGCCATCATTTGGACTAGTCACATGCTTAAAACTAGCCATGTGTTTAAGTAGAGTGTTGAATTGTGGCCTTAGGATGTGGCTCAACTCTCATTAAAGTCTAAAGAGAGACTCCATTGACATCATGGGGAGTTGGATTGGACCATTATTAGACTTTTTTTAAACATCATGTCCTTGAATTCTTCAGAAATTGGGTCAAACACTGCTCTCAGTCATCCATGTAAACCCATGGCCTATTGCTTTTTGGCTAATGGCTGGGAGGCAGGGCTCAAAAGTGGACTTTGTAATTCCTCCTCCTACGGCCAGGAGAGATTGAGCGCACAGTTGATATGATGCCAATAGTGTAGGGAAGGAATACATGTTGCACCTGCCTTCTGCTCCATTACATAATGTATGGATGTATAATTTGGAGAGCCCATATCAGAGTTCATCACTTACTATTTATTACATTAATCATTCTAACAAAGTTGCCATTTTGCAATGAATAATTTATTTTGACAGATCAGTTTCTCTGGTAACTGAACAGCTGGTAGTCCACAGCACAAGCTTTTAGAAAAGTGGAAAAAATAAAGAGTACACAGATCCAAAAGTTCACACCGAATCCACATGCACATGCCAGCAATGTAGACAAGACAGCCCTAGCTGTTAAGAGATGTGATTGATTATACAGGAGACAGAGACAAGGTGGGTGAGGTAATATCTTTTATTGGACCAACTTATGTTGGTGAGAGAGACAAACTTTCGAACCACATAGAGCTCTTCCTCAGGTTACCTTGTCTAATATCCTGGGACCAACATGACTACAACTACACTGCATACATACTGAGGAGAGAGTGAGGAGAGCTGGCCCAGAGCACGGTTAACTAGAAGAGTGAGAGAAAATCTCACCCCGACTTCCTGCTGCAGCCTACCTTGCCTGGAAAGAGGGGAATGTCACTCCAGAACTACAGCTCAGTCCTGCCCAAGTGAAGACAGGACAGTAGATTGGTTGCAGGCCACCTGGTTGTCAATTGACCTGGCGTGGGGAGACTGCTGAGAGAGAGACCCTGGGCTAGGCAAGGAGCTTCGCAAACTGCTGGAGGAAGCAGGCCCAAACACAGCCTGAAGGCAGGACTGGAAGAGTGGCCTAGACTCTGCTTGCTGACCATATGGATAGACATCAGGTGACACAGCAGAGACCGAGGTTCATCCCTCCAAGCTTGCACCACATCTAAGCACCAGAGATCGGGCTTCAATATGACTAGCGGCTCCTGCTAGGCTCCCCGGGCTTGGCTCCATCTAGGGGTTGGGGGGGGGCGGGGTGTTTGAAACTACTTACCAACTCAACCCAAATTTGAGAATAGTTTCTGTCCCTTCCCCCCCCCCGTGCATTTTTCAGCTAATTTACTATTTGCCAAAAAATGTCACCTAGCTGTAGTCATAACTACCTCTCTGTTCAGCAAGAGTTCCTAAGATTTTTAGTATGCACATCCCTCCGCTGTATCGGCATATCAGCCCATAATCACTCTGATTTATTCTTTAAAGGTATCTTTAAACCAAAGATTTACACTGTAGATAAACCCCATTGCAGTATAGGTAAATAATCAATAGTTTAAATAGTCTTAAATGTGTGATTACATAACTCACAGATTTTTAAAAATCAAAACCTGTGTTTATGCTATAGATTAAATGAACCATTATGGTTTATTTTGAGGTGGGCTTCTATTTTTTAAAAAGCTTTTAAGTAGCGATAAGGTTATTAGATATCAACAAAACCAGAGAAATTCAAAGCCAAGGCTGATGATACATTCTTAACTTATTATGTTGGGCCTAATTATTGCAGAACTGCTGGCCAGTGCATGGTAATTATTTTCTGTAAATAGGACCACGGTTGGTGAGGAATCATTGCTTTCTGTTTATGTTACTTTTGTTGTTCTCTTTTGGCATATTTGAGTCACATGTCCTTTGTTTGTTTGTTTGCTTGTTTTTGGAGTTCATACAAACCTGGAAACTCAAATGCAGAACTCTGCTGCAACAACAACAAAAAACCAGGCTGTTCCCTCACCCTGCCCTCAGACCCCAGTCTGAGGCATGATATGAACATCTTTTCACCTATTAGCATTACAATGTACAGTTCTGGCATAAACTGCTTGCTGCATTTAGTGAACCACCTCAAGCAGTCCCTGTGACCTCCAGGAGACCATGTAGGAGCCATTCTTATTTCTATTTGTAGAAAGTGTGTGTTGAACAAAGGGAGCTTTGTGGAAGGAAGGACAAGGTTTTATTACATTAGACATATTGATCACTGATATCTGTTGGTGTCTCTTTTGTTTTCTGTGGCACAAGGCCAGAGGCTCCTCTTCTAGGGCTTGGCTACACTTGAGAGTTGCAGCGCTGGTGGAGGCTTTCCAGCACTGCAACTTAGTAACTGTCCACACCTGCAAGGCACATCCAGCGCTGCAACTCCCTGGCTGCAGCGCTGGCTGTACACCTGGTCTGCTTGGGGTGTAGCGCGTGCAGCGCTGGTGATGCAGCGCTGCTCGTCAGGTGTGGCCACACACCAGCGCTGTTATTGGTCTCCAGGGTATTAGGAGATATCCCAGAATTCCTGTTCAGCCACTCTGCTCATCAGTTTGCACTCTACTGCCCTGGCCTCAGGTGACCCGCCCTTTAAATGCCCCAGGAATTTTAAAAATCCCCTTCCTGTTTGCACTCCACACCTGGCTGACCAATCAGTGAATCTTTCCAGGTGACCATGCCTCCACGCGCCAAATGAGCCCCAGCATGGAGAAATGGCGAGTTGCTGGACCTCATCAGTGTTTGGGGGGAGGAAGCTGTGCAGTCCCAGCTGCGCTCCAGCCGTAGGAATTATGATACCTTTGGCCAGGTATCAAAGGCCATGCTGGAAAGGGGCCATGACTGGGACGCGCTGCAATGCGGGGTTAAAGTAAAGGAGCTGTGGAGTGCCTATTACAAAGCCCGCGAGGGAAACCGCCGCTCCGGTGCTACCCCCACAACCTGCCGTTTTTACAGGGAGAGAGACGCAATACTTGAGGGTGACCTCACTGCCAATCCGACGACCACGACGGACACTTCTGAGCGGGGTGGGGGACAGGAGGGGGGGGGAGGAAACCGAGAGTGAAGGTAGTGGGGTGGGGGGAGACACCCCGGAGTCCCAGGAGGCATGCAGCCAGGAGCTCTTCTTAAGCCAGGAGGAAGGTAGCCAATCGCAGCAGCCGGTACTTGGTGAAGGACAAGCAGAGGAGCGGGTTACCGGTAAGCGGCTTTTATTTTCAGGGTGGAAATGTTTCAGGAGAGGAGGGAGCGTTAGGGCTGCATGCATGCATGCCTAGATGTGGAATAGCCCATTGATGTGGTCTATCATGTTGCGGTAATCGGCTGCGGTAATCTCCTCAAAAGTTTCAGCCAGAGCGTGGGCAATGCGCCTGCGCAAGTTTATAGGGAGAGCCATTGTAGTCCTTGTCCCAGTCAGGCTAACACGTCCGCGCCACTGTGCCGCGAGGGGTGGGGGGACCATTGCTGCACACAGGCAAGCTGCACAGGGGCCAGGGCGGAATCCGCATTGCTGTAGAAGACCTTCCCGCTCTTCCCTGGTGACCCGCAGCAGCGAGATATCTTCCAGGATTAACTCCTGTGAAAAATGTTGGGAGACTGTTCAGTGCAGATGCCCCCTGTAGCTGTTTGCTGTCCCCAACGCACAGAAACCCCTGCACAGCCCTGAAGCAATCAGTCCCCCTTACTCACCATTTCGTGGCTCCTGTTGGGTTATGTGTGCTCTGTTTGGTATGGGAAAAGTATGCTAAAGTGAAGACTGTAAACTCCTTCAGTGTGTGGGAATTACTGTCTGGATGAGATTATGAACAATGCTACCCCTGTTAACTGTTGCCATTTTTGCCTTTCCAACAGCGACCTTGACTGCTGGACTGCCCGTCTCCTCGACTGCACAGAGACTACAAAACCTCAGGAAGAAGCCGTGAAAAACCAAGGAGGACATGCTGAAAGCAGTTATGGATCACTCTGCTAGAGAGAGTAAAAACCTGCAGGACTGGAGGGAAAGGGAAAGCAGGATCCGCCAGAGAAACGCAGTGGCCAAGAGGAAAAGCACAAAGCAGCTGCTAAGCATCCTGGTGCGCCAAGCGGACTCTATCCAGTCACTTGTAGCCATGCAGGCAGAGCACTACCATGCTGCCCCCCCCAAGGTTTTTCCCTTGTGCCCCAATGTCAGCTCCAAACCCCCTTCCCCAGCATCCAGGTTCTTACCTCCACCAGCTGCCTCCAACACCTGTACGTTCACCAACCAGCCCTGAGAACTACGACCCTTACCCTATGCACTCAACCCCCATCACCATGAAGTATATGTACCCTGAAGTGCAGCAGTCATTGCACAGCACTCCATACAGGACATATGCAAACCTGTGACTGTACAGTTCACCAACCCACCCCCCTGCCCTTTTAGGTTCCCAAAATGTTGTGTGTCTGTCAAGGAAGTTATTTTCTTTTCAATAAAAGAATTCTTGGCTTTGAAAACAGTCTTTATTGTTGCAGAAACTGAAAGATACCTTAGCCCAGTAAAGAAACAGGCACTGCAAATCATTTTAGGGAACATAGAATCCTACTAACAGTGTAACCACTGCACTTCACTCCCGTGCAAGGCAGCAAACATTACTGTTGGCTTTCAGCCTCAAATTCCTCCCTCAAGACATCCCTAATCCTTGTAGCCCTGTGCTGGGCCTCTCTAGTAGCCCTGCTCTCTGGCTGTGCAAATTCAGCCTCCAGGACTTGAACTTCGGTGGTCCATGCCTGACTGAATGTTTCACCCTTCCCTTCACAAATATTATGGAGGGTACAGCATGCGGATATAACCGCGGGGATGCTGCTTTCCCCCAAGTCTAGCTTCCCATACAGAGATCTCCAGCGAGCTTTTAAACGGCCAAAAGCACACTCCACAGTCATTCGGCACCAGCTCAGCCTGTAGTTGAACCGGTCCTCGCTCCTGTCAAGCTTCCCTGTATAGGGTTTCATGAGCCAAGGCAGTAACGGGTAAGCGGGGTCTCCAAGGATCACAATGGGCATTTTGACGTCCCCTACTGTGATCTTCCTGTCTGGGAAAAAAGTCCCTGCCTGCATCTTCCTGAACAGGCCACTGTTCTGAAAGATGCATGCATCATGCACCTTTCCAGGCCAGCCTGTGTAAATGTCAATGAAACGCCCACGGTGATCCACAAGCGCCTGGAGAACCATAGAGAAATACCCCTTCCGATTAACGTACTCGGATGCTAGGTGGGGGGGTGCCAGAATAGGAATATGCGTCCCATCTATCGCCCCTCCACAGTTAGGGAAACCCATTTGTGCAAAGCCATCCACAATGTCCTGAACGTCCCCAGAGTCACGGTTCTTCTTAGCAGGATGCGATTAATGGCCCTGCAAACTTGCATCAACACGACTCCAATGGTCGACTTTCCCACTCCAAACTGGTTCCCGACCGACCGATAGCTGTCTGGAGTTGCCAGCTTCCAGATTGCAATAGCCACCCGCTTTTCCACCGTCAAGGCAGCTCTCAATCTTGTGTCCTTGCGCCACAGGGTGGGGGCGAGCTCAGCACACAGTCCCATGAAAGTGGCTTTTCTCATACAAAAGTTCTGCAGCCACTGCTCATCATCCCAGACTTCCATGACGATGTGATCCCACCACGCAGTGCTTGTTTCCTGAGCCCAAAAGCGGCGTTCCACGGTGCTGAGCATTTCCGTGAATGCCACAAGCAATTTAGTGTCACACGCGGCAGGTGACTCGATATCATCGTCGGACTCCTCACTGTCACTTTGGAGCTGAAGGAATAGCTCAACTGCCAAACGTGTTGTGCTGGCGACACTCATCAGCACAGTCCTCAGCAGCTCGGGCTCCATTTCCCACAGAAATCGCGCTTCGCAGAGAGAGAGCAAAACACAGCAAGAGACTCACAATGGCGCCAAATGTGGCCGGAAAAACTGTGACTGCTGGGATGTGAAGCGATGCACCACGGGGCATTGGGACAGGAAGCGGAATGACCCGCACCCTTCCGTCCCCTTCCCACAACCCACGGCACCAAAATGGGACGAGGTGCTCTGTGGGATAGCTGCCCACAATGCACCTCTCAATACAGCACTGCAAATGCTGCAAGTGCGGCCACACTGCAGCACTGTTAACTGTCAGTGTGGCCACACACCAGCGCTGTCCCTACACAGCTGTACGAACACAGCTGTAACTCCCAGCGCTGCAACTCTCAAGTGTAGCCAAGCCCCTAGCCTCTTTTTGGGATACATGTACAGTCCTGTCCTAATACCAGATGAGCGGTATCTGGATATGTGTATAAATCACTTACTCTCTTTTATATTTTTCATCATTAATGCAATTTACATTGTGAGCTCTTCGGGGCAGGGACCATCATTTGCTTTGTTTGTACAGTGCCTAGGGGCTCTGACCTAGCTAAGGGCATTACGTTCTACTCCAATATAAATATTAAATAAAGAATAATGATAATTCATTATAAATCCCGAAATTATACTGCTGTCTATATAATTTCTTTTCTCTGACTTACTTATATAGCTATTAATATCACAATCAACTATTGGTATGAGTACTCTGTAATGCGGTCCCAGAGATACTTTAGTTTAGTGTGGCCACATGGAATATCACTGCACAATGGTAACAAATATCTCCAATGGAATTTATAATAGCTTGTTTTCATAATTTATAATAGATTCTAATCTGCACTGTAAAATTCCCATCTGTTCTAACCAAAGACTTTATCAATTTTATATTTTCATGGCACTACAGTAATTGCAGGTTGTTGTTCTCAGCTTGAGCATCACAGCCGTTATAATCTATTAGAAGATTTCAGGAAGCTGTAGGTATATCAGCTACAACTATGTGAGCTGACATCCACTATGGCCGTATAGAGGTCTCATTACAATCAACACAAAACATTTTGTTAAGGATGAAATCAGAACTCTAGGGTTCTTGCTTCTATTTCTCTTGTACTAAAAAAAAATAGTAGAAACATTTGAATGATTTCTAGATTGGCTTCTTTTTGCCTGTTGGGTCATTTATCATCTTAGGACTTTTAATCAAGGAACAACTCTATACTTAGGCTTGGAAGAATTCAATTTTTACTGATAAATGTTAGTAAAAGTCTATTACATTGTAAACACTCATGGTGATGGAAAAAATATTTTTCTTGATAATTGACATTTACAGGCCAGGTAAGAAAATGCTGCTTGAGAACATCTTAGCATTTGATTTAAGGATATTTACTTTGTATATTTTGACATGTAATTTTGGCAGGATGTGTGTTAAAAGTTATAAAGCTTTAACTTTTTAAATCCTAACATCTGTCTTTAAATAATTTTTCTGTCTTGCTTGCACACACACACACACTTTTCTGCAAATGTGAAAATTTAAATCGATAAAAATAGAAAAAATGCTAAAACAAACATTGATATTCACTGAAATCATTTAAAAAAATGAAATTCTGCCAACTCCTCTGTACTAGATATCTAGCAAAAATTGTGGACCTGATCTCAAGGCTATCGATCATCCGTAACTTCTACTGTAGTGGATGCTCAGACCTTTCTTGGTCTGCAGCAGATAGTTGGTAAAATCAGGAATTGTTTTTAATTCACAGGCTGACCACAAATTAGCTTTCAGAAACCCATGCTACACATCTTGATGATCTCACAGTATGAAAGCAGGAATCATGGCAATTTGGAGAAAAACAGAGGTACATTTTTGTTGTGAATGACTGGGTAATTATACTGTCTATCTAAAATTCTAGAGCTGTGCAAAACATTCATACCTACACAGCTCTCTGCAGGGCTGCCTGCTGCCACCATGGTAACAGTCTGCCCTGCAGGGAGAGCTCTCAGGGATGGAGCACAAGCTTAGGGATGAGAAGGAGGTGACAGCTGTTCTGGGTTTGGATGGCTGGAAAAAACAAAGGGAGAGGTTTTCAAAGGTGCAAATGGCAGGCAGGTGTCTATCTGCCTGCAGACAGAGATAAACACCTACAAGATCTCTATCAAGCATTCTTAAAACTACAATACCCACCTGCTGAAGTGAAAAAACAGATTGACAGAGCCAGAAGAGTACCCAGAAGCCACCTACTACAGGACAGGCCTAAAAAAGAAAATAACAGAACGCCACTAGCCATCACCTACAGCCCCCAACTAAAACCTCTCCAGCGCATCATCAAAGATTTACAACCTATCCTTAAAGATGATCCCTCACTCTCACAGATCTTGGGATACAGGCCAGTCCTCGCTTATAGACAGCCTCCCGACCTGAAGTAAATACTCACTAGCAACCGCACACCATACAACATAAACACTAACCCAGGAACAGCAAAGAATCCTGTGGCACCTTATAGACTAACAGACGTTTTGCAGCATGAGCTTTCGTGGGTGAATACCCACTTCTTCGGATGCAAGCAGTGGAAATTTCCAGGGGCAGGTGTATATATAAGCAAGCAAGAAGCAAGCTAGAGATAATGAGGTTAGATCAATCAGGGAGGATGAGGCCCTGTTCCAGCAGCTGAGGTGTGAAAACCAAGGGAGGAGAAACTGGTTCTGTAATTGGCAAGCCATTCACAGTCTTTGTTTAGTCCTGAGCTGATGGTGTTAAATTTGCAGATGAACTGGAGCTCAGCAGTTTCTCTTTGAAGTCTGGTCCTAAAGTTTTTTTGCTGTAGGATGGCCACCTTAAAATCTGCTATTGTGTGGCCAGGGAGGTTGAAGTGTTCTCCTACAGGTTTTTGTATATTGCCATTTCTAATGTCTGATTTGTGTCCATTTATCCTTTTCCTTAGAGACTGTCCAGTTTGGCCGATGTACATAGCAGAGGGGCATTGCTGGCATATGATGGCATATATTACATTGGTGGACGTGCAGGTGAATGAACCGGTGATGGTGTGGCTGATCTGGCTAGGTCCTGTGATGGTGTCGCTGGTGTAGATATGTGGGCAGAGTTGGCATCGAGGTTTGTTGCATGGATAGGTTCCTGAGTTAGAGTTACTATGGTGCGGTGTGCAGTTGCTGGTGAGAATATGCTTCAGGTTGGCAGGTTGTCTGTGGGCGAGGACTGGCCTGCCACCCAAGGCCTGTGAAAGTGTGGGATCATTGTCCAGGATGGGTTGTAGATCCCTGATGATGCGTTGGAGGGATTTGAGCTGGGGACTGTATGTGATGGCCAGTGGAGTCCTGTTGGTTTCTTTCTTGGGTTTATCTTGCAGTAGGAGGCTTCTGGGTACACATCTGGCTCTGTTGATCTGTTTCCTTATTTCCTTGTGTGGGTACTGTAGTCTTGAGAATGCTTGGTGGAGATTTTCTAGGTGTTGGTCTCTGTCTGCGGGGTTAGAGCAGATACGGTTTGGTAGTCAGACCTGTTCATGCCTACCTTCATGCCTCCAGCTTCCATCCCGGGCACACCACAAGATCCATTGTCTACAGCCAAGCACTGAGGTACAACCGTATCTGCCATCATATGCCAGCAATGCCCCTCTGCTATGTACATTGGCCAAACTGGACAGTCTCTAAGGAAAAGGATAAATGGACACAAATCAGACATTAGGAATGGCAATATACAAAAACCTGTAGGAGAACACTTCAACCTCCCTGGCCACACAATAGCAGATTTTAAGGTGGCCATCCTACAGCAAAAAAACTTTAGGACCAGACTTCAAAGAGAAACTGCTGAGCTCCAGTTCATCTGCAAATTTAACACCATCAGCTCAGGACTAAACAAAGACTGTGAATGGCTTGCCAATTACAGAACCACTTTCTCCTCCCTTGGTTTTCACACCTCAGCTGCTGGAACAGGGCCTCATCCTCCCTGATTGATCTAACCTCGTTATCTCTAGCTTGCTTATATATACACCTGCCCCTGGAAATTTCCACTGCTTGCATCCGAAGAAGTGGGTATTCACCCACGAAAGCTCATGCTGCAAAACGTCTGTTAGTCTATAAGGTGCCACAGGATTCGTTGCTGCTTCTACAGAACCAGACTAACACGGCTACCCCTCTGATACTTAACCCAGGAACCTATCCTTGCAACAAAGCCCGATGCCAGCTCTGTCCACATATCCATTCAAGTGACACCATCATAGGACCTAATCACATCAGACACGCCATCAGGGGCTTGTACACCTGCACATCCACCAACGTGATATATGCCATCATGTGCCAGCAATGCCCCTCTGCCATGTACATTGGCCAAACCGGACAGTCTCTACGCAAAAGAATAAATGGACACAAATCTGACATCAGGAATCATAACATTCAAAAACCAGTGGGAGAACACTTCAACCTCTCTAACCACTCAGTGACAGACTTGAAGGTGGCAATTTTGCAACAAAAAACAGACTCCAAAGAGAAACTGCTGAACTCGAATTAATATGCAAATTAGATACAATTAACACTGGCCTAAACAGAGACTGGGAATGGTTGGGTCATTACACTAATTGAATCTATTTCCCTATGTTAAGTTCTCCTCACACCTTCTATGGGCCATCTTAATTATCACTTCAAAAAGTTTTTTTTCCTCCTGCTGATGATAGCTCATCTCAATTGATTAGACTTTTCCTGTTGTTATGCATACTTCCACCTTTTCATGTTCTCTGTATGTATAAATATCTCCTGTCTGTGTGTTCCATTCTATGCATCTGAAGAAGTGAGCTGTAGCTCACGAAAGCTCATGCTAAACTAAATTTGTTAGTATTTAAGGTGCCACAAGTACTCCTGTTCTTTTTGTGGATACAGACTAACACGGCTGCTACTCTGAAACCTATCTGCCATTTGTGTCTTTGCAAGTCTCCCCCAGGGGGACTCAATCTGACTTTTCACAGTATCCTTTTACCACAGATGATAATCCTGCCATTATCAGAATCATTAGTCTTCTGCCCCCAGAGGCAGAAGCTAATATCTGAGATTCCACAGGCAAGACAATACTTTGTAATATTCTGTGGTGTTTTTCAGTGTATAATGAATATTTAAAACAAGGAAGAGCTAGGAAGATCAGCCACTGTTAAAAAACCCAGAAGACCCTGGAGATGTGCTGAGAGTGTCTCAAAGTGTCTACTTTAAAGATGATGTCAATCAGAGAGAAAAGGTGACAGCTTTCAGTTACGGAAGCTACCTACTAGATTTTCTCCTTTTTTTTTCTTCAAAGCATCACTATTTTATGCCTTTGCTTATTATTCTCATTTTAAAATGCTTACTATTTCCAGAGGGTGCCTCGTTCGTTAACTAGTTTCACTTATGTAATCTCCTAATCCATCTCACTACCTGGCATCTGTATACTCCAGGAGTGGCTATGAGCAAGAACAACACAGAGGAAATACCAGGCTCCAATCAATCAGCAGGGACCAGTCAAGAAAGTGATCAGTCAAGTGATCACCAGCATAGAAAATACATTTACTAATCAATCTCAGGGAATGGGCACAGAAGAGAGACGAACATTTTTAAATGTCATATATAAGCAGACTAAAGTAAAATTTCTATTTTAATTACGGTACTACACTTATATTTCTTACTGATAGAGTAATTCTCCAGAATCCCAGCTATCCCATCCCCCAAATGACTAACATGCGCTTGCTCTAACTCTACAAAACATTCTTTCCTAATCTTCTCCTCCCCTTACTTTTTTCCAGGCATTTATCTTTTTTAAATGACAAAGAAAGAGAATATTTTTAAAAGATGGAGAAAAAATTGCAAAATAGAAACAACTTTCTGTGGAATTCCTTTGCTCTTTTTTTGACTAGCTCTACCAATGAGTTTTGATATTGGTTAAATAAATTCCAAGTCCCTGATGTTGCGCAAATGGCCATTTATTGACAAGGGGAAAAAACAAAGAAAAATATTCTACTAAATAAATAGTAGTTCGCATGAGAACTGCAGGAACCACAGGACCTCATTAATGTACCACCAGTGTTCAGGAGAGGAGCCCTCTGCTCCAACCCCCTAGCTGACACCAGCCTGGCTGCCCATCCACCTGTAGCAAGACATGCCCTCACTCTCAGAAAGTCTGGAGAGCCCAGCCTGTCCTGGGGAGGAAGTTCCCTCACAGGCAGAGTTCACAGTATACACTTTAAAAACAAAGTCCTACTCAAATTTTTCTATCCTATAGGATGAAAAGAAAGTGGTGACATCCACTTGCCTATGCCTGGCTGCTCCATTTTCAGGGACTTTTGAACCAAGGCACAAAGAGGAAAAGATTGCCATTCCCCAGCTCAGACTCAGCCCCTCAGAAATTGTCTGTTCCCCTCTTCCCAAGTATTTCTCAAATTCATCCCTGCAGGAGAGACAACATCCTGTACTCCAGGGACGATGAGGTGCTCACCCTATCACAATATGTAATAAGATGACAAAACCACTTGGCCCGGCACTTCAGAAAATGGACCTGTTAAGTATAAATTGAATTTTTATCCGGAACGCTTTCATACACATTATAGACACAGAGTAGCCTGGGAACACAGGGGAGAGGTATGCTCAGTGAGCTGTGACTGTAACATTCCATAACAAAACTCATAGTGCTAGATTACCAGAATAAGGTAGAACTAAATCTAGATCACCTAAAACAATACGATGGCTCCAGAAGGCCTCACTTAACACTAATGTGCTGAGCAATTAAATGACTAAAGATACTGTCACCTGAGAAGACAAGAGAGCAACATTTTAGGCAACAATATATTTAAGAGAAAACTACCCTAAAAATTGAAAATAGAAAATCCAAACACTGGAATGAATGTTCACTAGTGTTTCTGCATATATCAGAGTGCTGGTCCTTAGCTAGTGTAAATCAGCCCAGTAGTACCATTTACTTCAATGGAGCTAGGTAGATGTATGCCAGAAGAGTCTCTGGCCCACATTTTTTTTTCTTTTATATTTGGAATGTGGAAATACATAAGATGTTTTGTTTTCTCACACAGCAGCAAACCTTGTGTCAAATCATTAAAACTGTAATTTTCTTGGGTGCACAGAATTAGCAAGAAATGCAATGTGGTATTTAACTACTGTAGGCAACTGGCTTCTTATTTTTGCTGCTTGAGTGTGCTGGTTTTTTGCATCAGGCCACTCTTTTTTTTGTTTGTTTATCTCATTATTCAAGGGACACATCCCCAGAATGTTCCTTGCACTCCTTTGTAGCACAATATTCCCCACTGAATGAGACCTCTGATGATGCCACAAAGTGAACCACCTAGCAGGAAGAAATGGAGTTTTCATTAGGTCCTGGTCTTTCCCCAACAATGATCACATAACTTCAAAAATTCTCCCAGACTTTGTGCACTGTAAGTGAAGTTACTTTCAAATATACTAGTGCTTTACCACTTGAGTGGGTTCCAGTCCTTCAAAAATGGTGAAAGCCTTCACTCCAACTACATATAGCCTTCAGCTGAAAGCTAGTCCCTGAGATATTAGGTGCCACTCTCTTCTTCTTTCTAAGTAAGTCTTGTCTGTATTAGATGACTGACATGGTGGTCCTTCTAACCAGCAGAGTACTATAAATGAACAGTTATCAAGACAACGCTACCCTAAACTGGCAAATAGCTAGTAAAAGGATAGATATGGATTGCCATCCTTCTCCAAGAACACAGCCACTCTCCTTTAAAACATACCTAAGCTCCACCAGCTAAGAATGCCCCTTATTTGCTCACAATTTCTCCATGTGCAGGGGCGGCTCCAGGTCCCAGCACGCCAAGCACGTGCCTGGGGCAGCAAGCTACGGGGGGTGCTCTGCCGGTCGCCGCGAGGGCGGCAGGCAGGTTGCCTTCGGTGGCATGCCTGTGGAGAGTCCGCTGGTCCCCCGGCTTTGGCGGACCTCCCGCAGGCCGCCGCCGAATCCGCGGGACTGGGGACCTCCCACTGGCAAGCCACCAAAGGCAACCTGCCTGCCGTGCTTGGGGCGGCAAAATACTTAGAGCCGCCCCTATCCATGTGGTAGCATATTTACATTAGGCCAGGCCAATGGAGTTGTTCCCTGTGATTTTCAGACTACCTTTCATTTGTCTTTCTTCTCTTAAAGTGAGGTTCTTACTGTGCACCATCACTTTTTTTCTGAAAAACTCTCTAATGCCTCCTTTTTTCATATCACATATTTCCCATGCTTACTTTTCAACATTTGCCCTGTTTGTTTGGTTTCTTTTCTTTGCTGTACTGCATCCACTAATATGCTATTTTTTGGCTCCAGAACAAACCATTAAAAATTTCTCTACCCCCAATATTTTTCTGTAGTTTGCAATATTTATTTGATGGAGTTACTCCTTAGTGTGCTGATTCAAATTCTTCATGTGGCCCCCTCCAAATCCCACCACAGCCCAATCTATAGGGACTAACAATACTAACACTGACAGTATAATTTAAAAGGAATCAGACTAACACACAGCAGCCTTACTTCAGATACAACCTAATGCAACAGGCTGCACAAAATTTTTGAGGTTCTATTTTGTATATTAACTGTTTAAATATATTATTTCTTATCCATCTGAGGCAAAGGTAGTTAAAAAGAATAGGGAGAGAAATGATCACAGCTAAATATTGATCACATTCTTCTTCCACAGATAACCTATAAAATAGATCTGGTTGGGAATTTTTTTGACAAAACGATTTTTCATCAAAAAATGCCAACTTGTCAAAAACAAAACTGTTTGCAAAGCAGGGTCAATTTCTACAAATCTCCTGCCTCAAAAAATGTTTGAACAAAGTTTCCAAATTGTTGAAACATTTAGTTTCAGCATTTTCAAAATGAAATTTTTTATTTTTCTGGTTTCAAAGGACTTTTTGTTTCAAAATTTAACTCAGCTACACTAATAAAAAGTTGAAAAAGAAAAAAGGTCAAAATCGAAATGAAACACTTCAAAATTACCAAAGTGAAATGTCTTGATTGACCTGAACAAAAAAATAACACAAAAACAAAGTTTTTCCCATTTGCAAAAATTGTAGTAGAGATTGACTTTTCATCTCAATTTAGGAACGGAAACACAAATCCCACACAGCTGTACCTAGAAGCTAGCATTGACTTCAGATCTGGCTGGATTCAAAGCCCACTGAAGTCAATGGAAAGGCTCCCACTGACTTCAGTGGGCTTTAGCAGGCCCATAATTAGCTTCCTCTTTCCTGCTTAAAAAAGAACAAATAATGTGGTAATGTTTGTATCAATGGCAGGATCTTTAAAAGAGCTCTCATGTCTTATATGGTACCAAGCTGTTGACTCTCACTTCTCTTCTGCCAGTGGTGCTGGTCTTCTCCACCCATCAGTCCAATTTTCCCTCAGAAACCTTCAGGCTTTCTGCCCCTTATGCATAGCAGGAGCTCCCTGCACAAAAATGCAAAGCCATGTCATTGTCCTCCTTCAGATCCCTCAAAATGGAGTGGTTTGAGGTTGTGCAGGAGAGGGAAGGAGGAAGGTGGATTTTTAATTGGGTGAGGTAGGATTAGGGCTTTGTGGGAACTGAGGAAATTTTGGTTTTGTGGCCTGACTTCTTATGTGTTGAGAAAGGTTGTTTGTTTGCTCCTGCTGTTTCTGTCTTAGTTGGACTGTATTTGTAATTATGTGTCACAAGTGTCTGGACCCTGGGATAATCTTTGATTTTATTAATGTTGAGAGAGCGAGATCCATCTGTCTATCATTGCATTCCATCGTGCTTCGGGAAGACTTAACCTTCATCACACCGTCCATAGCTGCGCTGTGGGATACTTACCTTAAAGAATCCTGACATCTCCAGTGCCGTGCCTGTCCTGGGATCGTGAGCATGCGAGTGTGAGTGTGACCTCCCTCCCTTTCTTTTGAGCTTAGCTATCAGTATAATAAATGTGCTGCTTTCTGCCAAATTCTGGTGGGTCATTAGTCCTCCCTAAGGTTACTAGCTGGCCCACAGGAAGAGTGGTAGATATGCTAGAGGCTAGGGATAGGATACAGAGGGACCTCGACAAATTAGAGGATTGGGCCAAAAGAAACCTGATGAGGTTCAACAAGGACAAGTGCAGAGTCCTGCACTTAGGACAGAAGAATCCCATGCACTGCTACAGACTAGGGACCAAATGCTTAGGCAGCAGTTCTGCAGAAAAGGACCTAGTGGTTACAGTGGACGAGAAGCTAGATATAAGTTAACAGTGTGCCCTCATTGCCAATAAGGCTAACAGCATTTTGGGCTGTATAAGTAGGGGCATTACCAGCAGATCGAGGGATGTGATCATTCCCCTCTATTCGGCATTGGTGAGGCCTCATCTGGAGTACTGTGTCCAGTTTTGGGCCCCACACTTCAAGAAGGATGTAGAAAAATTGGAAAGAGTCCAGCGGAGGGCAACAAAAATGATTAGGGGGTTGGAGCACATGACTTATGAGGAGAAGCTGAGGGAACTGGGATTGTTTAACCTGCAGAAGAGAAGAATGAGGGGGGATTTGGTAGCTGCTTTCAACTACCTGAAAGGGGGTTCCAAAGAGGATGGATCTAGACTGTTCTCAGTGGTGGCAGACGACAGAACAAGGAGTAATGGTCTCAAGTTGCAGTGGGGGAGGTCTAGGTTGGATATTAGGAAAAACTTTTTCACTAGGAGAGTGGTAAAGCACTGGAATGGGTTATGTAGGGAGGTGGTGGAATCTCCATCCTTAGAGGTTTTTAAGGTCAGGCTTGACAAAGCCCTGGCTGGGATGATTTAGTTGGTGATTGGTCCTGCTTTGAGTAGGGGGTTGGATTAGATGACCTCCTGAGGTCCCTTCCAACCCTGATATTCTATGAATCTATGATCCACTGGCAAATATTTATCCTGCTTTCCCACTGATAGCTGTATATGTCTGCTTCTTCTACATCTCCAAATAAATAGTAATCTGTGTTATCCCCAGGAAATGTAACAAAGTTGATTGCAGAAACAAAAAGAGTTATTGTTAACCATTTGGGAAATATTATGAACAACTCTTCTCATCTCCTGTGGCAAAACACTCTAGTGAAGAGGGACAGAGTATGGATGAAAACTATTGGATAAGGTATGTTCCAGTGTTGCAAAACACAGGCTGCTTCAATACCAAATGTGAATATTTCTCTAACTGAGGGAGCTAAAGTCATGAACATTCTAAAACAAGTACTAAAGCATGTCATGGCCTCTAGTGTTACTGTAAATTGAAAATAAGCAATAACACAGCACATGCAGTCAAAAGAATAGCAAATGATAGTCTGAAAATCATAAAATTAAATAATACTCCCTGGTGTTTTAGAACTTATCAGCAACCAATGAACACCAATGCAAGTTCTGTGCTCAAAGCCAGTCCAAAAAGACAATTAATACGATCTCACATTTCAGGTCTTTCATTCTGAAGAACTTCACAGCACTTTAGAAAAAACACAGCTGCTGTACACAGGCATAACATCACCTCCTACCAAAATGCAGCCACTTCTGCAGTGAAGCATGGCAGCTGCTAAGCAGAGCACAGCAACATTGCCCAACAGTTGAATACAGGAAGTGAAGAATAATACAGTTAACTGCACAGGGAATTTAGGGAGAGGAATTTAATTACCAGAACTGGAATTTGGCCAGGACCCAGGCTTAGTGCCCTGCTATAAATTGATTAATGTTTATAAGTGTGTATTTATAACACAGTGTTTTGAGTGGGTGAGTAACATGCCATGCACAAGCCTGTGGCCTTGTCTACACTAGGCTTTTTGGCCCAAAATTTCCCACTATTGCCATCACTACGTTGGCCCCCCAATAGGAGCAGCATGTGGAGAGCTAATGTAGACTGAGCTCCAGGAGCCACAGGCATTTTTACCACCATGCTATGCCCACCTATGCCTGTGAGCAGGGTTAGATGAGATGCTGCTTCAAATGCCAATGGCTGCCTGGAGCCCTGTCAGTACTAATGCTCCTGGCATAGAGCTTAATTGGCCTATGTGGAAATTAATTTAGATGTAATTATTCTCAGAGGAAGGGATATACTTACTGTCTGAAATAAGGACACCCAGCCAACACCAATACTTTTGGATACTGTTTGGAACAGCTCTCATTGCTCTCACATACATATGAGCTAAGTGGGAACCCTTACAATTCAGCCCAAGGAAGGGGCAACACGGAGATGCACTGCCCCAGGAGCAAGGCAGGGACCAAACGGTTCGCTCTGAGAGTCAAAACTCTAACCTGCTTTCCCCTTGCTCCAAGGAAAAAATAAGCAGCATCCAGGGGCGGCTCTAGGGATTTTGCCACCCCAAGCACGGCAGGCAGGCTGCCTTCGGCGGCTTGCCTGCGGAGGGTCCGCTGGTCCTGCGGCTTCAGAGGTCCTCTGAAGCCACGGGACCAGTGGACCCTCCACAGGCAAGCCGCCGAAGGCAGCCTGCCTGCCTGCCGCCCTCGCGGCGCCGGCAGAGCGCCCCCCGCGGCTTGCCGCCCCAAGCACGCGCTTGGTGTGCTGGGGCCTGGAGCTGCCCCTGGCAGCATCAGCCCTTTTTCTGGCACAGTTCAAGTCCCCCTCCCTGCTGGGTCAGCTGCAGGGCTGGTGCAACCATTTAGGCGACCTAGGCAGTCGCCTAGGGTGCTAGGATTTGGGGGGGCGCCATTTTCTTCGGCAGCGACTGTGGCGGCCGGATCTTCGGCCGCCCCAGTCGCCGCCGTCATTTAGGCGGAGGGAGCTGAGGCAGGGGAGCACGGGGAGGGCTGCCTGCAGCAAGTAAGTGGGGGGGCACGCAGGGGAACTCCCCGCCCCAGCTCACCCCTGCTCCGCCTCCTCCCCGAGCACGCCCTGGCTGCTTCACTTCTCCAGCCTCTCAGGCTTGTGGCGCCAATCAGCTTAGGCGCTGCAAGCCTGGGAGGCAGGAGAAGTGAAGCAGCCACAGCGTGCTCGGGGAGGAGACGGAGCAGGGCTGAGCTGGGACGGGAGGGGTGCCTCAGGGTGGTGGGTGGGGAGCTGCCGCAAGGGGGGTGCCTCAGGGCAGAGGGGGAAGCTGCCGTAGGGGGGGTGCCTCAGGGTGGGGTCGCGGGGGGGGGGGGGAGGGCGCAAGGTGGAAGTTTTGCCTAGGGCGTGAAACATCCTTGCACCGGCCCTGGTCAGCTGTGCTAGTTGGCACATTGGGGATGCGACGAAACCAAGGCGCAGATCACTGCCTGACCCTGCTCCCACACACTGTGCAGGGTCTGGCAGTGTAGGAGGTTGGTGTAAGGGAGCAAGAGGCTCCTTACGGCCCTTTGCTGCCCTGAGAGGATGCACTGCCAGATTAACAATTGAGCTCCATGAAGAAAGGACTAAGTGTTTTTACTCACACATCTCTGACGTGTATGTAGATTTCTCAGCCCTGGTACTGCATCAGAAGACAATAGTTGGCTCCCAGAGCAGTGCCGTAGAAATGTATCATGCTCTGAGTTCATGTAATTGCGGGAGTTTTAGCCAGGTGAACTTTGGCTGCATCATTGCCATCAGTTTGTCATCAGCCCACAGTCAAGCTGAACCTTGTTTCAGAGGTAAAGTTACGGGGCAGGGGAATCTAAAAGTGCTTTTGTCCTACCTTTGAATCTTTCCTTCCCCCCTACATCCTCCGTTGAACAGTATTAATCAAAAGTTACAGAAGTTGAATTTAAAGAACAAAAATAGGGAATATTGAACAAGCTGTCAGAGAAATGAGGTTACTCATACCATCATGAGGAGGCATGGTGATTACACACACACTAAAAGCAGAGCTAGAGACAATAAGATTACTCACACTACTTCAAATTATAATAAGGTGCATCAGTTACACTCCTACAGCAACCTGAAGAAAGAATGAGAGTAAAATATGCTGTTAGCCTAATGAGGAGTTTATAAGAGAGTCACAGTTAACATGTCTGACTTATAATATGTCACAAACCTGCTAAAGAGGACAGGCAGAGTTATTGTATGTTCTCATTAATCCATTGAAAAGTGAAAGGCGAGTATTCATATGACCAATTTCTGAGCCACCTGTGACTACAGCGCCCCTGATAATAGAGACTATAGAAGAAAAATGATGATAAACAGGAGAAGCTGGTTTGGGGATAAAAAATCTCACTGGATTAAATTCACTCTTCTAGAAGTTTGGTTTGTGCATTGTTATAAGTCATTTTGGTGCATCTTTTACAATGCATTCAAATAAAGACAAAACATCAGGAAAGTTTTTCAGCAAACACACTATCCCAACCAGATCTCTGAATAAAAATGAGGGCTGAGTCAACTGTGTGTCATGTGCATTTGTGAATATGTAACTAGAGTCAGTATCTATAAAACATTCAGAAAAGAGTGGCTGGTTCCAAGTGGAGAGAAGGCATGCAAGCTGCAATCATCTTGGTCCCAAATTTTTATAAGTGCAGGAATGCAGGAAGAAAGGTCTATGTTTCATAAATAGAGAATATTCTACTTAGGGTCTAGCCTATTCTTAATGGATGAAACTTTTTTTGTGAAAAGTTTAGACAACTAGCAATCATATTCCTTGTTTCATTTTTTAATAACTTCTTTGGAGTTCATTGTCCTCCCTGTTTGATAACTTCCAGGTCATCCAGTTTAAGGTCTATTGAGGTTCTGCTCTGCAGTTTTAGGTGTCCTCTGACCTCGAGTAGTTTGATCCATTTCCACTTTATCCAGCATTAGTGTTCTTAAGAGTTGAATATACTGTAAAAACCCTTTTACTCACTTTTCTGAGCCTTCATTTCAATGAAGCATTTAAGCACATGCTTATGTCCATCCCTTTTCAGAACAGCACTTAAGCACATTGCTGAAGTGCTGTCCTGAGTAGGGATACTTTCTTGAATCAGGCCTTAAGGCTGCCAATGGTAATGGTATCTGTGATGGAAGGTCATGTCCATGCAGGACTAACAATGGGTGAACCTCTGGCTATATCTAGCTGGTAGATGGTCCCTTGGGACCAAGGTGAGGGGCAGAATATCCCACATCTGCCTACTGTGGGGTTCTTGCATCTTCCTCTGAAGAATCTGGTACTGACCACTGTCAGAGACAGGCTACTGGACACTAGATGGTCACTGAACACTAGTGAGTCTGATCCAGAATGGCAATTCCTACAGCCAAGGTTAGAGCTGCCAAAAGCATGGATGTGAATCAAAATCTCTCCAGTCAGCAAAATTGGGCTCAAGAGCTTTCCAAAAGGCCTTCTTTCTCTCTCTCTCTCTCTCTCATGAGGTACCTACTTCTTGCTCTTTTTTGGGTGGGCCAGAGCTAGTGCACGAACAGCCTTTCCTGGGGCATTTCCACATTCTACATGCAGTTCTGGCTGTAATCTGGAAGTGAAGAGCCGTGCAAAAAAAAACAATAAGATTAATCAACTGATTCATTTATTGCTAATCGAACTGCTTTGAACTTAAAAAAAGATTGTGTTTGAATGGGTTCAACACTCCCTACTAGGAGCAGGGAAAGCCTTAATCTCTGTCACTGGAGGTGCAAATAAACCCAGAAAAATGGAAATTCTTTTTTGGCTAGATTACATACACCTAAGAATCTGAAAACGCAGAAGAATATACTGAATGAATGGAAAAGATGCATCCAAAAAGAAAATCTAACTGTCTGTACTGTCCATGTGAGTAAAATATTATCCAAATATACAACGTGAACCCTGGAACAGTCCCTTCCCAAATATTTCCAAGTAATAGGATAAATAGGAACAAGAGGCCCCTACAACTCCTCAGCACATATCCTGTTTAAAATGCTTATTTTGTGAGAATTTCAAATACCTTAAGGGAAGAAGAGTGACAGAGCCTGAGAAATGCAGGCCCAAAATCCTTGGGAGCTATGCTTTGAGTTATCTTAATGAGTGTCATGACATTCCAGGGTAAGAGAACTTTCTAATGATTTTTTTTTTCTGGATGCTTAAATTAAATGGGCCAAATTCAGCCCTGGTCTATCTCCAGAGAGTTGTATCAGAAATGAATTGAGTCCAGACAGGTTCAGTATTATAACAAAAAAAAAAAAGATTGGAGATATACCTATCTCTTAGAACTGGAAGGGACCTTGAAAGGTCATTGAGTCCAGCCCGCTGCCTTCACTAGCAGGACCAAGTACTGATTTTTTTGTCCCAGATCCCTAAGTGGCCCCCTCAAGGACTGAACTCACAACACTGGGTTTAATAGGCCAATGCACAAACCAAGTTATCCTCCTCCCAACCAAAACTGAGTTCAAATAGTTGCTTTTATTCTTGATAGAAATTCCCTGTGATTCACTAATCATCATCATTATCAGAGCTGGTTGAAATTCAGAATTACTGTCCCATGCAAAATTCCAAAATTTCAAAATGTGGTTTCATCCTGAATCAGGACAAAAAGTCAAAAGCTCGGAATTTGTTGAGAAATTAAATATTTTGAAAATATTTCCTTATTGAAACATTTTGTTAAAGTGGAGACATTTTGTTTTGACTTTATCATGTTGACTTTTACATTAGGTCATATTATAAAATATAATCTAAAACAACATAAAAGTCAACATGATAAAGTCAATACAAAATGTCTCCACCTTAACAAAATGAAACATTTTCAGAATTTCCTGCGGAAACTAGTGAAATTGATACTTTCCACAAAACATTACAATTTTGTCAAATCCACATTTTCTGACGCAAAAGTGTTCCGTCAAAAATTTTCAATCAGCGCTAATCATTATATATTTTTGGAGGTGCTTAAATGCTGCTTTCAATGGTACACAATTTTCCGTAAAAACTCTATTTCTGCTTTTCTTTATTTAAATTTCAGAACAAACATTCATGCAGCTCCTCTTTGTTAATATCAGCATGCTGCTTCTGCCAACAGTGCCCATCATGATCAGAAGGTTCTTTTATCTCTATTGAGCTCCTCTGTATGAAAAATCTCAAAAGATATTATGTGGAAGACCCCTCAGTTTCCCTTCTGTCTCCTAGATTACCTCCCTGGGGCTTTCCAACTGCATAAGTGGGACATGGAGCTCAATCCAAACTTGTTGCGACAACCCTTTGGTGCTTCTGTTTATTATCATACCTACAGTTAGAATAGAGCACTGGGTTTTTTGACCAAACAGGAAAACAGATGCTTCCCCAAGGGAAAAATTCCATGAGATACTTTTGACATTGTCAGATGTTAACAAGTGCTTTATTGCCAGTATTTGGAAGTCTTAGAGTAGACCGTAGCTTTTTGAATGGACTGAAATAAAGCATAGCCAGTTTGGCTAAGTTTCCACAGCTTGATTTGAACATACAACTTCATTGACTTCAATGTAGCTCAATGCAGGAGTAGGGTTACGTTCACACATGGTCCACTTGCAGAATTGAGACCTACAAATTCACTATATGCTTTATTATTAACCTTATTTCCTTACTTAGTGTTTACAAAAATGTGGTGGACACATGCAGTACCACTAATACATATGTTTGAAGCCACTATCTTGTTCTTCCTGTTTAAATGCAAAACATTAAAACCAGAGCTTCCAGTGCCAGAAAGTAAGAAAAATGGAGGAAAAAATGTCTTGAATTTCCCCCCCAAATTATAAAATTCCCTTTCTTTGCCTTTTTGTGATTATGGTACCAACAAACAATTTATATGGGAATCTAACTCAATACATTCTAGTGTAGAAATCAGCACTTACCATTCAGTGAATCAAAGACATACCAATGGTTTTGCATATCAGTTTCCTATCTTTCCCCTGATGTTGCCCCCTAAGGGATAACATTCCAGTGGAGATATTGCTCTTTGTATGTAGAAACTGGAAGCTTTTGAACCTTCATTGGCCACTATTGAGGGACTTGAGTGGGAGATTTTTGGGAAATCTTGAGTAGAATTTTTTTCTCTGCATACTAGATACTGTATAAGTACCTCGGTTCAATTCTGAACCACTTAAAGGAGGGGAAAGTGATCAGGAACAGTCAGCATGGATTCACCAAGGGCAAGTCATGCCTGACTAACCTAATTGCCTTCTATGATGAGATAACCGGCTCTGTGGATGAGGGGAAAGCAGTGGATGTGCTATTTCTGGACTTTAGCAAAGCTTTTGATACAGTCTCCCACAGTATTCTTGCCAGCAAGTTAAAGAAGTCTGGGCTGGATGAATGGACGGTAAGGTGGATAGAAAACTGGCTAGATGGTCGGGCTCAACGGGTAGTGATCAATGGTTCCATGTCTAGTTGGCAGCCGGTATCAAGTGGGGTGCCCCAAGGGTCGGTGCTGGGGCCGGTTTTATTCAATATCTTCATTAATGATCTGGAGGATGGTGTGGACTGCACCCTTAGCAAGTTTGCAGATGACACTAAACTGGGAGGAGTGGTTGATACGCTGGAGGGTAGGGATAGGATACAGAGGGACCTAGACAAATTAGAGGATTGGGCCAAAAGAAATATGATGAGGTTCAACAAGGACAAGTGCAGAGTCCTGCACTTAGGACGGAAGAATCCCATGCACTGCTACAGACTAGGGACCGAATGGCTGGGCAGCAGTTCTGCAGAAAAGGACCTAGGGGTTACGGTGGACGAAAAGCTGAATATGAGTCAACAGTGTGCTCTTGTTGCCAAGAAGGCTAATGGCATTTTGGGTTGTATAAGTAGGGGCATTTCCAGCAGATCGAGGGAAGTGATCATTCCCCTCTATTCAGCACTGGTGAGGCCTCATCTGGAGTACTGTGTCCAGTTTTGGGCCCCACACTACAAGAAGGATGTGGATAAATTGGAGAGAGTCCAGCGGAGGGCAACAAAAATGATTAGGGGGCTGGAACACATGACTTATGAGAAGAGGCTGAGGGAACTGGGATTGTTTAGCCTGCAGAAGAGAAGAATGAGGGGGGATTTGATAGCTGCTTTCAACTACCTGAAAGGGGGTTCCAAAGAGGATGGATCTAGACTGTTCTCAGTGGTAGAAGATGACAGAACAAGGAGAAATGGTCTCAAGTTGCAGAGGGGGAGGTTTAGGTTGGATATTAGGAAAAACGTTTTCACTAGTAGGGTGGTAAAGAACTGGAATGGGTTACCTAGGGAGGTGGTGGAATCTCCTTCCTTAGAGGTTTTTAAGGTCAGGCTTGACAAAGCCCTGGCTGGGATGATTTAGTTGGTGATTGGTCCTGCTTTGAGCAGGGGGTTGGACTAGATGACCTCCTGAGGTCCCTTCCAACCCTGAGATTCTATGATTCTATGATTCTTGGTAAGCATGATTATCTGAAAGGTAAGTATATTATTAATAGCAGCAAAGAGTCCTGTGGCACCTTATAGACTAACAGACGTATTGGAGCATGAGCTTTCGTGGGTGAATACCCACTTCGTTGGATGCATGTAGTGGAAATTTCCAGGGGCTGGTATATATATGCAAGCAAGAAGCAGGTGAACGTGCAGGTGAATGAACTGGTGATGGTGTGGCTGATCTGGTTAGGTCCTGTGATGGTGTCGCTGGTGTAGATATGTGGGCAGAGTTGGCATCAAGGTTTGTTGCATGGATTGGTTCCTGAGTTAGAGTTACTATGGTGCAATGTGCAGTTACTGGTGAGAATATGCTTCTGGTTGGCAGGTTGTCTGTGGGTGAGGACTGGCCTGCCACCCAAGGCCTGTGAAAGTGAGGGATCATTGTCCAGGATGGGTTGTAGATCCCTGATGATGCGTTGGAGAGGTTTTAGTTGGGGACTGTATGTGATGGCCAGTGGAGTTCTGTTGGTTTCTTTTTTGGGTTTGTCTTGTAGTAGGAGGCTTCTGGGTACATGTCTGGCTCTGTTGATCTGTTTCCTTATTTCCTCGTGAGGGTATTGTAGTTTTGAGAATGCTTGGTGAAGATTTTGTAGGTGTTGGTCTCTGTCTGAGGGGTTGGAGCAGATGCGGTTGTACCTCAGTGCTTGGCTGTAGACAATGGATCGTGTGGTGTGCCCAGGATGAAAGCTGGAGGAACAGTATCCCTGATGATGCCACAGCACAACTGGTTGCTGAGCTCTGTGCCTTTATCCTCACACACAACTATTTCAAATTTGATGACAATATATACCTCCAGATCAGTGGCACCGCTATGGGCAACCGCATGGACCCACAATATGCCAACATTTTTATGGATGACCTGGAACAACCCTTCCTCAGCTCCCGTCCACTCACGCCCCTTCTCTACCTACGCTACATTGATGACATCTTCATCATCTGGACCCATGGAAAGGAGACTCTGGAAAAATTTCACCACAATTTCAACAGCTTCCACCCCACCATCAACCTCAGCCTGGACCAATTTACACGGGAGGTCCACTTCCTAGACACCACGGTGCAAATAAGTGATGGTCACATTAACACCACCCTATACCGAAAACCTACCGACCACTATGCCTACCTTCATGCCTCCAGCAATGCCCCTCTGCTATGTACATTGGCCAAACCGGACAGTCCCAATGGAAAAGGATAAATGGATACAAATCAGATATTAGGAATGGCAATATACAAAAACCTGTAGGAGCACACTTCAACCTCCCTGGACACACAATAGCAGATTTCAAGGTAGCCATCCTGCAGCAAAAAAACTTCAGAACCCAGACTTCAAAGAGAAACTGCTGAGCTCCAGTTCATCTGCAAATTTGACACCATCAGCTCAGGATTAAACAAAGACTGTGAATGGCTTGCCAACTACAAAAGCAGTTTCTCCTCCCTTGGTTTTCACTCCTCAACTGCTAGAAGAGGGCCTCATCCTCCCTGATTGAACTAACCTCCTTATCTCTAGCCTGCTTCTTGCTTGCATATATATACCTGCCCCTGGAAATTTCCACTACATGCATCCGACGAAGTGGGTATTCACCCACAAAAGCTCATGCTCCAATACGTCTGTTAGTCTATAAGGTGCCACAGAACTATTTGCTGCTTTTACAGATCCAGACTAACACGGCTACCCCTCTGATAGTTTATTAATAGTCAAGTTCACACAGTTCATCATTTTTGTGAGATTTTAACTTTATTACTTATGTTATAAAAAATAAAACAAAGAATATCGTCCAAAGTCAGCAGTTTGGTCTGCAAATAGAAACCATATTCTGGACAAATAGTGAATATGAATATTTGCAGGGTCCAATCTATGCAGTGTCAGGAGGAGTAAGTCATGAGGAAATAGGTGTTCCCAGTTGCCCATAACCTCAGAATTATGCAAATGTCACCCGTCTCAGATTGTCTGTTATAATTAGAATGGGATTGTAAGGCCTCCATTCTCTGCTGCATTCCATTTCTACAGAGAATTGAGAGAAGGAGGGGCATCAGGGACATAGTCATGCTGATTCTCTGGCTGGCTCTATGCCAGCCCCAGCCATGATAGTTTCAAACAGCATGGGAGCCGCCCTAACCTTACCCAGCAGGCGGATAGTTGCCTGGATGGCAATGAGCCAGAGCATGTGCCTTCCCATCCTGCCCCCGACCTCCAATAAGCTCTATATGGAAGGGCTGAGGGTTTGGCAGTGGGAGCTGCCTATGCTGGCTGTACATCACTGGGGCCTCTCCTGTGCTAGCTCAACGTCAACGCCATTTGCAATACCATTGATTTCATCAGCATTCCTTGTGCCAGCTTCCCTTTCAACATACATTTAGTTTCACCAGCGTAGAACAAGGTACAGTTGGTTGCCATCCTGAATTTTCGGTTTTGTCTAAATTCTGAAGGTCTGAGATCATTAGCTAGGTACTAGTACTTCCTGTCAGTGGCCCAAGATTTAAAAACCACACTTTCCTTTACGCATAGTGTTGTGTAAAATGTTCCCACTGAAATCTGAGACCTCACAAAACGTGCCTGGGTTTGAACTTCTGTGTAATCTTGAAACTTGAGTTATGGTCCTTGCTTCTCAAGTGTACCTGAGATGGGTTGGTGATGAAATAACACAAAGTTCACAATGTTTCTAGATTTTGACAGAAAACTAGGTATAACTCAGTGGTTTTAACTGAGTTTCATTTTTGGGAGTTTGGTTTATTCAAACACAGGGCCAAGTTCTTCTCTCAGTTATTCACATGTAACTGAGAGAAGAGTCTGGGCCCCAGAACTTCAGGTGTGCGAACCCATTGCGATCAAAACCAAACAAAAAGTTCACCACAAACCACTAGGTTTTGCACAGCTCTAGTTATGAGCCCCTGAACTCACTGTGATTGTTCTTAGTGTCTTAGAGCTGAGTATAAAGCAAAATAACTGAGTGTTTAGTTTCCTCTTTGTGTTTGTTTACTAACCAGAAGTTAGAAACATTACTAATGAACTATTTTATTTACCATCATAGAATACTTAGTTTGAAAAATATTAAAATATTAAATATTAACATTTTCCTTGGAGTAGAACTGATCATGGGGACAACATTATTATTATTCACAAACATTTAGAACAATTATAGGTATTTGTGCAAATATTCACAAATCCCCAATATTTTACAGATTTTGGCCTGAATGATTATGCTTCAGAAAATTTATGAGCAGATATGTGTTATTCATTATTCTCTTATTTTAAAAGTATCAGTCATCCAAAGTAGAAACAGAATCAATAGTTGACCAATTGCAAACACCGTGAATTGGGATACACAGGTTCGCAAACAATTCACAAGCAGAAAACAATGGCTACATTTGAAATGATTATTAAACCATAAATAATTAATCCATCTGTATTTTAATCTTGTGATTACATTATCTTATTTTTATAGGCTTTGATTAAAAATAGGCTCACACCACATTTTTATCAATTTGTCCAATTTACCAAAGATCCAGGGTGTTTGGATTTAAAGTTTTGGTTCAGCCTTAATGAAAATAATGGCCAGTTTCAAAATTCAAAAAAGATCCAGTTCTGAACTGAGATGTTAGACCTCCAAAATCTTTGGATTTTCAGACCTAGAATTTTGTTTTTGGTCTGCCATTTATATTTGGTCAGAGGAGAAAAAGTGAAAAGTGTGATTTCCATTTCACTTTTCAGACTTTGAAGAGAAATATCCACTTTATTTACTATTACAAATCTTTTAAAAAGGAACTTTCTAAGGCTAATCTAAAGGAGAGAATGTTGCTGTGTCATCAGCAGGATTTTTAACAAAACTGTTTCAGTGTTGCACATCTTTCACCAGATCTATTCAATAGCTGTGCTTAGGTAGTAATAAAAATGATTTATTATGAGGACAAAGCGCAGATTGGTGTCTAAATGGTTAGTAATCTGAAGTACATAGACAGCATGTCGCTCATTTCTGGTAGAGAGTATGGGTGCAAGTTTTATGGAAGAAATCATTAGAATTAGCTTCTATTTTGGCTTTTCTGAGGCTGAATTTCCATAAAGTAGAGCCATCACATTAAGCCAATATTATACTCCAGCAAATATTGCTGTTAAGATTGTCCTTTGACAGGGCAAATTCATTGAATTTACTTGAGTTACCTTTTAAATTATTTTTTAGCTTGAATAGTTACACTCTGCTTTGAGTTGTTTGGCAGTAAAATTAGAGGTGAAAAAGTGTTATCACACATCCCATATGTTATTTTTAATAGGAAGGAATCATCATTAGGGCTGTATTCCACTCTCTTCCAGATGCCTCATATGTTGCTTTTTACTGCCTTGATAAGATTTTACTTTTGCTGCCATCAAGCTTGAAGAGATCCACTGCACAACTTGTGAAAGACCCTGCTTAGTTTTGCTATATTAGCTATTGTACACATAGACCGCTCTGAGGGGTTCCTTTTATGTGTGTGGGATTTTAAATGAACATATGATATTATCAAAAGATTTTCAAGCAAACTCAGATAATGGGCCAAATTCTTATTTGCATCTTTGCAAATCCATTGACACCAGGGGGAGTGCAAAGATGTAAGTGAGGGATAAGTTTGTCTCCATCTGTCTATAAATTAGGGGTTTTTTGCTACAAAACCAAAATATATATATATCTATTGTTTCAGGTCAGCCCAAAATGGATTTTTTTTCTCATCAAAATGAAAAAAAAATCACATTGAATTAAACATTTTATTTGACCTTCACAAATTATTCTTTCATTTGTTCATTTCATTCTCTGCAGACAGAGGCCCTGATGCAAGGGCAAAGAGGGTGCTGGAGCCACTGAAAGAAGTGGCTAGTCAGTGGACTGCAGTTTGCCACTGAAGGGAGTGGCCGGACAGTAGGCCCTATAATACTAACTAAAGATTATTAACTAAAAAAAAGTAATGAGAGTTATACACAAGGTTAAAGCAGATAAACATATACACACAAATGAGACAGTCTTAGGTTCCAAAAGGTGATAGTAGCTGCTATAATATGCAAGGGCTAAACCAAGCTAAGTAGTTTGGAGATCCCTGGCTTATGCTTAGAAATATTGCCCTCTCTGAATTCTAAGCAGCACACTGATGATAATTTCTCCTTAAGAGAGGTTTTTTTAATCCCTTCCCCCAGCATTCAAACTGTGATGGGATGAGAGTTTGTGCACGTACCCTCTTTGTGGGTGTGAGGGGAGCAATCAACAAAGTCTTTTGTCCACGGATGCTCCACAATGGCATATCTGGTGTCTATAGGCCTTCTTTTGTTGGGGAGGAGATGAAACCTCTTGTGGTAAACTAGTATATCACACTTGGTAATACTACTCCCTTGACTGTGGGGGTTACAGGCTTAGCAAACACTTTTATAGTTACAGAGCAAACACTTAAATATTACCTTATACCATGGGATGAAGATATTATAAGTAAGATTCATACATGCAGCATCCTACAAGCATTTCTTGAAGTCTAAACTCTAATATCTATTTTAAAAATACTAACATAGAGGTGAGTTAGACCAGTGATTTTCAACCTGTGGTCCACGGACCCCTGGAGGTCCATGGACAATGTCTAAGGGGTCTGCGAAAGCCTTAGAGTGAAAACTGACTGAACAGAATTCAACTATATATACAGACAATACACTTCCAAAGGCACCTCCATTCAAAATTTCCAGAGGGGTCTGCACCTCCATTCAAAATTTATTAGGGGTCTTCCAATGAAAAAAGGTTGAGAACCACTGAGTTAAACTGGTTTTCATGTATCAGAGGGGTAGCCGTGTTAGTCTGGATCTGTAAAAGCAGCAAAGAGTCTTGTGGCACCTTATAGACTAACCGACGTTTGGAAGCATGAGCTTTCATGGGTGAATGCCCACTTCGTCAGATGCATGTAGTGGAAATTTCCAGGAGCAGGTATATATAAGCCAGCAAGAAGCAGGCTAGAGATAACGAGGTTAGTTCAATCAGGGAGGATGAGGCCCTCTTCTAGCAGCTGAGGTGTGAAAACACCATCCTACCCACTATGGATGTAGAGGCCATCCCACACACTGATGGAACAAACATCCCACACACTGATGGAATACAAGCTGTCAGGAACAGTATCCCTGATGATGCCACAGCACAACTGGTTGCTGAGCTCTGTGCCTTTATCCTCACACACAACTATTTCAAATTTGATGACAATATATACCTCCAGATCAGTGGCACCGCTATGGGCACCCGCATGGACCCACAATATGCCAACATTTTTATGGCTGACCTGGAACAACGCTTCCTCAGCTCTCGTCCACTCACGCCCCTTCTCTACCTATGCTACATTGATGACATCTTCATCATCTGGACCCATGGAAAGGAGACTGGAAAAATTCCACCACGATTTCAACAGCTTCCACCCCACCATCAACCTCAGCCTGGACCAATTTACACCGGAGGTCCACTTCCTAGACACCACGGTGCAAATAAGTGATGGTCACATTAACACTACCTTATACCGAAAACCTACCGACCGCTATGCCTACCTTCATGCCTCCGGCTTCCATCCTGGGCACACCACACGATCCATTCTCTACAGCCAAGCACTGACGTACAACCGTATCTGCTCTAACCCCTCAGACAGAGACCAACACCTACAAAATCTCCATCAAGCATTCTCAAAACTACAATACCCGCATGAGGAAATAAGGAAACAGATCAACAGAGCCAGACTTGTACCCAGAAGCCTCCTACTGCAGGACAAACCCAAGAAAGAAACCAACAGGACTCCACTGGCCATCACATACAGTCCCCAGCTCAAACCCCTCCAACGCATCATCAGGGATCTACAACCCATCCTGGACAATGATCCCACACTTTCACAGGCCTTGGGTGGCAGGCCAGTCCTCGCCCACAGACAACCTGCCAACCTGAAGCATATTCTCACCAGTAACTGTACACTGCACCATAGTAACTCTAACTCAGGAACCTATCCATGCAATAAACCTCGATGCCAACTCTGCCCACATATCTACACCAGCGACACCATCACAGGACCTAACCAGATCAGCCCACCATCACCGGCTCATTCACCTGCATGTCCACCAATGTAATATACGCCATCATATGCCAGCAATGCCCCTCTGCTATGTACATCGGCCAAACTGGACAGTCTCTGCGGAAAAGGATAAATGGACATAAATCAGATATTAGGAATGGCAATATACAAAAACCTGTAGGAGAACACTTCAACCTCCCTGGCCACACAATAGCAGATCTTAAGGTGGCCATCCTGTGTTGTCAGAGTGCTACCGGTATGGTGCTCTGCTTTCTCCAATGTTGATATCACTCAGCTGCGTGTGTGTGTTCCCTCTGTGTGCTGCCCCAGCTCTGCGCAGATAGCTGACACAGCAGACCCGACGAGAACCCCCAATAACCACAGAGTCCAGTAAGATGCAAAGCCACGTCGGCTAGATTTATTGCGACCTCGGACACCCTTGCAGGGTCCCCGTAGATTACTTAGTCTACCGGGCGTACTGCGAGAGAGTGCCTCTTGGCAATGGACTCAGCTCAGTCAGTGGCAGGACTTTCCACTGCCCCCTAGGCTGGACAAAGGCACCTCCCCAGGAATGCATTCTTATATACAGATACAAACAAGTTACATATCACTCCTGATGTATGAGGTGCAACCCCTCTACGTAGCAAGGTTCAACCTTTCTACGTATTTAGGTACCGCCTTCTACCTTGTACATGTTGGTTTGATCAAAACAACTGTATCCATCATTTTACTCTTTTGCCCCTGTCATTGGGATGGGTCGGCCTGTTCTTTGTTATCTGTGTGGAATGTGCAAGTATGTGAATGTTCTGATATTTAGTGTTCAGTACCTTTTAGGTACGTATCTTCTTGCAGCATCAGCCCTTTCCTTGCTTCTGTGAGCAGGGCCTGCCTCTGGCTCACAGCTTAACTTTGCTTTATGTTAACAAAGTCTTGACCATTACTTTAGTTTAGGCCTCAGGCCTCATACCAGGCCTTTATCAGGGCCTGCACTTACTACATTCTGCAGCAAAAAAACTTCAGGACCAGACTTCAGAGAGAAACTGCTGAGCTTCAGTTCATCTGCAAATTTGACACCATCAGCTCAGGATTAAACAAAGACTGTGAATGGCTAGCCAACTACAAAAGCAGTTTCTCCTCCCTTGGTTTTCACACCTCAGCTGCTAGAAGAGGGCCTCATCCTCCCTGATTGAACTAACCTCGTTATCTCTAGCCTGCTTCTTGCTGGCTTATATATACCTGCCCCTGGAAATTTCCACTACATGCATCCGACGAAGTGGGTATTCACCCACGAAAGCTCATGCTTCCAAACGTCTGTTAGTCTATAAGGTGCCACAAGACTCTTTGCTGGTTTTCATGTACCCACTTGTCACAGATCAGTGAGGCCTAGGGACCATGGCATAAACTGGCAATGGTCTGCCAGCATCACAGAGGGGAGATGTGCTTCCTCTCTATAAATACAACAAGGGATGATATGAATACACATAATACTCCAACCAATATGTATAGCAGCTAACACACACACTGATTTGTTCTGTTTAGACTGGACATATCAGCTCCCCAAACACTTCAGCCATCAGAAAAGCGAACAGTTCTGCTAGTATTCAGTTGAAACAGTAGGTGACACTAGTCAGTGTCAGGCCTATATCCCAACATGGTATTTAGGTGCCTAGCCTGCAGGAGGTCCTATGAGATATAATAATTAAGTCTTGACAACTTGTACTCATTAAAAGACCCATGGCACTCTTCAGAAGAGAGTGCTAAAATCCCAATTTCCTAGCCTATTTCCAAGTGGAGTGATTAACATTGTGAACAAAGTACCTCCATTTCCCCCTCAGCTTTAATTAGATGTACTATTTTCCAAAAATTGTGCAGTTTCCCTCTGTTGTTAAACAGCTGTCCCATTCCACCTCAGAGGTGGCTGCATATCAGTGATGCATGATGTGATCTCTTTGCACAATCCAAATAGCAGTTTAAATCCATAAAATATTAAGGTATTTTGAGAGGAAGGAACTACCGGGTATATAAGATGCAAAATACAATGTACAACTGAACCACAAAATAGTAAACCTAAAAGCACGGGCACAATTTGATTCCAGACTGGTAAGTCTGAGCACCCTCTCCTCACCTTGGGTAAAATTTACCCTAGTGTATAGAGCCTGCCCAAGGCCTATGCACTGCCTAAGTGCCATTTAAGACAGGAGCCTTTGTAACCACTCCGTTAAGGGATGAATTTCACCCAGTGTGAATAGCTGTGAATTAACACCCTACCTGCATTTCTTATACCATGTTAGCTGAACTCCAATTATAATAAATTCCACAAAATTCTATGTACCAATGCACCTGCAGTATATACATTATTTATTCTAAAGACTGTAAAGAAACTTTCATGTTAAATATGTCCTCAGGTGAAAATTATATAGAAAGATGTTTATGCAACTATAAAGTATTGTGTATAGTTGATTTATAAGAATAAAAAATAAAATAATTTAAATTAAATACACCCTCCAGAATTATTTTTTATTTATAAATCATGTGCCTATAAATCTAAGATACAAAGTTTTTTAAAATAATAAATATTGAATAAGAGCCATATTAAATCTCTCTTCTAGTATGATTTGCATTTATACACTGCCAACAGGTGACTATCTCTCTATAACATAGACATATTTATAATAAAAATTTTAAAAGACATATTAACTACTTCTTCAGAAGTTAAAAGTAATTAATGATAGTGGTGGTGACAGGGTTTATGAGAGTTAGGTGGAAAACTTTTTTAAACACTAAAAAATACCAAATAATAAAAAGAAAATAATAATTATACCTAGCTCTCGTATAGTTCTTTTCACCCATAGTTCTTAAAGCACTTCATAACTTTCTCCCCATTTTACAGATGGGAAAAACTGGGGCATCTAGTGAGAAGGTCACTTGCTCAAGACCACCGGCAAACCAATGGCAGAGCCAGGAATTGAACGCTGGTCTCCTGAGTCTTAGTCCAGTGCCATTGCAGGCCATGACAGAAGGCCATTCTCATTGCCGGTCCTTAACTCTGGAAGCTGCATCCTCCACTTGATAGAATAAAATGTGGAATGGTGTCCTTCAGGGAACACTGCAAGTTTCACCTGTTTTCTCTGACTTTTCTTGCAAATATGCATGTGTTTAGGGATGAATTGATTCAGCAGAGGACAAATTAATAACTTGTATGCAGAATTGGCCACTTCTTTTTTGGACAGTTTTTTAATGCCTTCTCACTTGTATATTTGAGCGTGTTTTTAAATTTTCCTGGCACATAGTGAGCTACTGTTGGTCCCTTTGTATGAACTCTCTCAATAAACTCTCTAGGTATAAACTCTCTAAATAGATAAATAAATGCAATTAGTGAATTGTAAAGGAAATATTCTATAATGAGGAACAATAAGATACATATCTATTTATACATTTACTGTATAGAAATGAAGATTGTGATCCTGACTGTGGTCATTGAAGTCAATATGCTTATATGCTTAAAATTAAGTACCTGTTGAAGTCATTTGCTGGATTATGGCCTATCTGTAAAACAAATGTTAAATTTGGGGGTGGATAGTGGGTGGGAGAAAGAGACAATAAAGAAAGCAACGAAATACCATGGCTTTTCTCCTCAATCATAACTTTCCCCCACCCTGTTTCTTTTTCTTGTTTCTCTTTTACTATTTATATTTTTAGTTCTCTTTATAAATGGATTCATTCTATATTTTAATTTTACTATTTCACATCTTTAAGTTGTAGACTTTTTCTTTCTATCTATGAAGAACAACAGGAGAAGAAAATTACACATTTGCTTAAAACATGGTTGTATGCTGAAAACTGATTATGTAAAAATAGTGTCTTATGCAACAAAGTTGTCCCTTTTTGCATTCAGTCGTATGCCAATTAAAGTGACAATGATAAGTTTTACATCTGTTATTCCTATTTACAAATGTAGAATTCACACAGCTAAAGAGGGAGCTATGGATTCTGCTCTGTCTTGTGCACCATAAGCAGAACTGTTTACTAAAATTTAATCAGTTACATTTGTGCAGGCCCATTGAAGGCTTTGGGAACGCATAGATATATCTCATAGTTTGACCTACAAATCATTTAGCACTGATGATGACACTCAAGACAGAAAGAAATCAGCTTGAATGTCTACATCTGGCAGCTAGTCATAGCTTTTTACTTGCAAACTGAGTGCTTTTACTATAGAAATCATTAAGATGCAATAAATATGGAACTCCACTGTGCCATCTTTACCGTCACCTTTCAGAGCGACCTGTGTTGTAAAGTTAACATGTCGAGTAAGTGGCCATTTTCTTACTGCTAGGGCCCAATCTATTTAGTTTATACAAGAAAGGTGAAGAGATTACTTGTTCATAGTCTATAAGTACTTACATGGGGAAAATACTTCTGCTACAGGGCTCTTTATCCTATCAAAGGCGTAACAACATCCAGTGGTTGAAGCTGAAGCTAGACAAATTCAGCCAGGAGGATAATTAACCAAACAATATTAGAGATGTGGTGGATTCACTCAAAGTCTTTAAACTGAGATTGAATACCTTTCTAAACGATATGCTCAAACTCAAACAGAAATTATCGGCTTGATGCAGTAATCACTTGGTGAAATTCTATGCCCTTTGTCAGACTGGAGGATCATAACAGTCTTTTCTGGCTTTAAAATCTATGTTGCCTACATCCTATTTTACCATTATGTTCCAAAAGGCAAAAAAGGAGAGGTATTTCTTTTGGAACCTCTTCAGGGCAGGAAGTGTCTCTCACTGTGTGTATGTAGAGCACCGAGCAAAATGGAGTCCTGATCTTGGTTGGAGCCACTAGGTGCTACAGGTAAATAATAATACAGAAATCTTGTGTCCATTAGATACAAATACCTAATCTTCCCACAGTAACATTCATTATTAAACATTTGTCAGTTAAGTGATGGTAGTGAGCCATGTCCAAAATTCTTCCTCCCTTCCTCAAAATGACTGTTCCTGCTAGGAGAAGAGAAAGCCCCAGAGCTTTACCACAACATGTAAAACAGGGGGAAAAATCAAAAGGATTAATCACATAAATGATGACTGGCTCCATGGAAAATAGCAGTGGAAAAAATCTGTTGTTGGGTAACAGCACCATACTGAGTAGTTGTGAAGTATTAGTCTCATCTGTCCCCCCCCATAAGAAAATTTAACTTTTGAGGTCATTTGTGAAGGCCTCCAGTGTGAGCCCCATATCACTATAAATGATATATACAATCCTTTTGGAAATGAAAACCATGGAGTATTTCAAGCTCTTATCCCACTGAAAACTCCCCAAGTCAAAATGGCATCTACAGCATACAATAAAAATGGCACAAAATTTCTGAATGTCAGTGATACAAGACAGAAGAGGCCTTCAGTTTCTCAGTGCTGTCATGATCTCCAACATCAATGTTTCCAACAGAAAACCCCATGTGTCTGCTGTACAGAATCCAACATCAGGTAGATACTAAGGAGATGGATGACTGCTGGAAAAGTGTCCCATCTTCTGCTCTGATGTGGGAAAGTCCAATAAAAGGGTGTCTGGGCTAAATGGTATGCACTAGAATCGGTCAGGCCATAAGTTATCTATGCTGACTACCCCAGAATGACAGCTGCAGGGTCAGATTTCTATGACTGCACAAGAAAATGGCTGTTACCGCTGTTTTTGTTGGCCAAGCTGATACCATAGCACCACACAGAGAACTGGTGATATGAACATTGTGAGTTGGCAACCATGGAAAGTGCAGCATATAACACACAATCTGTCTTCCCCTGACTCTCTCCCAGTCTTTAATATCATCCATCCTTATGTCACCACTCATATTAAATTGTGACCTCTACCTGGAATTGACACTGTCCACTCAATAGAAATAGCAGTGACTCATCAGACAGCATTGATTCAGGGAAGAGTAGGGCTAATGAACCTGGAAGATGCACTGAGTTGCCTGCCACACACTGCAGAGTAAGCCAGATGGTGTGATCAGAGCACTGTGATTTGAAGTACAACCCTGTACATGACAATGATGTGCACAATGGCCATTTTCACTATTTTAAGACACTCTTCCTGGCACACCAAAGCCCTGCTTTAGCTGGCTGTGAGGAGGCGCTGAGGTGCTAATGAAAGCAGAGGGCCAGACACAGAAACAGGCTTCCAGTGAAAAACTCTCTCAACAAACTGCTGATGTGTGCCGGGCACAATGTCCTTGCCAATCCATCAGCTGATTGCACTAGCTCCCCAAAGTTTATTTCATCTTGGACTGTAATAACAACACAACATGCTCAGCATCCCTATCAGTGGCTCAGCCCTGCACCTTTGCAACTGTCATCCACACACCTGCAAGATGAAGCACTGATAATTCCTATGAAATAATAACTCATATGAAGTAATCTTTTGACTCTCATTCAAAACGTAGTTTGGAATTTAAAAGGTTTTGAGTTGTGTTTATCAATTCTCAGAAATGCCAAGAAAAGTACTGTAGGGCAAAACAATGCTGCCTTGATCTTCAAGCTCAGACAGGCTCATCATCCCTCTATAAATTATATAAACAAACAAAAGTATGACATTGTTTTAATTTGGCTTGGAAAATGTCAGCAGGAGATCTATTTTCTCTCAAAACATTTCAAAGGTGGGGGAATCCCTCCCTTCATATTGCAACATTAATTCCTAAATAATTCCTGTAAATTATTTCAGAAACTTTGTTTTGACTGTCTTTATGTTGTAGAGGCTTCAGGCAACCAGTGTGAGCTATCTGCAGTCCACCCAACCTCAGCAGGAGCCATATCCCAAAAGGTTCCCAGATGTAAGGATCCTCAGAATTTCATTCAGACTTTTTCCTGGGCTGCGTATTAATAAATTAAATAATAATAATCCCAATCACCACATGCCCTTTGATTGTAGTCAAGCTCCCTCTAGCTGTGAAGAGGTGATGTTAGAACAGTGTATGTGTTTAGCAGAACTCCCATGACGCACTCAGCCTTAAGGGGTGGGATTTGTAGAACAGAGTTAGACCAACAGTGAGTGCTTTTGAAAATCTCACCCTACAAGTCCAATTCAAATTGAAGTCAAGAAAACTGATGACACTTATTACTAGAACTTGCGTCTCTTGCATAAGCACTCTTTGCTATACTTACTGAAGCACCAGGCCTGCTATTCCAGAATGTAGATGCCCTCTATATCTATTGTGACAGGGTCAGGCCAGATGGCTACAGGAGAGTATTTGAAGGCAGATATATTAGTCTCAGATTAAGTAGATCCCTTTTCCCCGGGTAAGGTAACAGGGGCAGTTCCAGAACAAGCAGGAACTCGCTGGAACCAACTAAGGCAGGCAGGCTAATTAGGATACCTGGAGCCAATTAAGAAGAAACTGCTAGAATCAATTAGGACAGGCTGGCTAATCGGGGCACCTGAGTTAAAAAGGACCTCACTTCAGTTTGTAGCGTGCATACGAGGAGCTGGGAGCAAGAGGCACTAGGAGCTGAGAGTGAGAAGACATATTGCTGGAAGACTGAGGAGTACAAGCATTATCAGACACCAGGAGGAAGGTCCCGTGGTGAGGATAAAGAAGGTGTTGGGAGGAGGCCATGGGGAAGTAGACCAGGAAGTTGTAGCTGATGTGCAGCTGTACCAGGAGGCACTCTAGACAGCTGCAGTCCACAGGGCCCTGGTCTGGAACCCGGAGTAGAGGGCGGGCCTGGGTTCCCCCCAGACCTCCCAACTCCTGATCAGACACAGGAGGAATTGACCTGGACTGTGGCTTCTACCAGAGGGGAAGGTCTCTGGGCTGTTTCCTGACCCACATGATGAATCTCTGAGGCGAGCAAATCTGCCAATAAGCACAGGACCCACCAAGGTAGAGGAGGAACTTTGTCACACTATGTTTTAGCATCATTTCCTACAAAAATATGTGTGACAAGTAGTACATTAATGGCTTGGTTTCCAGTTCTTCTTTCACACAGCCTCTCCTTTTCCACTCATTAAATTGTGGGCACAAATAACCACAGATGTACTTTTGCAACCTCCGTTATTTGTGATCATGGCTGAGATCATTTGGACATGTAAATACCTGATCACTCTTGGTACTTAAATGTCTACATGACCAAAGCTGTGTCTGCAACTACTTGTGCCCAACATAGCATATGTACAAAGGGAGTCCACAGTATGAAAAATTTCAACTAACTGTTAAATTAGAGTGCCCACTTCTAAAAGTTCAGCAGATAACCTGATGGAATCTAAGAAGCTGAACCTGGCTATTATGATTCATAGTTTAACTATAATATTCAATTGCCCCTTAAGAGTGCTTTAGCTGATTCATTTGTTTCCTGCTGAGATTACCCAGATTTTTCTGCAATCTAGTCAATATTTTCTGTAAGATTTCTTTTCTAGACTTATTTCTTCAGAGAATTTAATCTTTTAAGTCTATATTTAAGCACCAAAGCAATTCCCCAATTCTGTTAAGACTTACATCATTGCTTAAAAATAGGCAAGTGAGTAATTCCATTGAAACCAAGAGGACTGCTCACTTGTGTAAGTTTATGCATGTGCAGGATTGGGGCCTAAGTGACCCAATTTTCAAAAGATGATGAACACCCACCACTCCCATTGACTTCAACTTTCCATTGCCATAGCACCTCTGAAAATCGGGCCACTTAGGTGCCTAAGTAGGAATTTCAAAATCATGGCCTAAGTATTTAAGTTAAAATCAGGACACCATGCCAGTGCTAGCACTGCAAGGTAATACTAAGCTGGTGCGGAGGAAGGAGTGTTCTGCACTACTGAAGCTGATGTGTCCTTTGGTTTTAGAGAAGACGGCTCTTTTAGCCCATGTCTAATAGAAGTTAAAGATCCAATGACACCTTCTGAAAAGAGTAGGGGGATTACCTCATAGATCTCACTTGTCCCATATTTGAAGGTCACATCTGGACTTCAGTGGAAGCAGGACCACGCCCTCAAGACTTGCATTGACCCTCCCTCACACAAACCAGGTGTTGTCTCATTATATGTAAGTGACACAGTTGTGACTTCTAAACCCTAAATATCAACTGTTGTAGAAAATTAATGAATACTAAATGGATAAATCCTGAATTATTAAATGTTCTGCCCTAATATTTTCTTCTGGCATAAATTTAGACTCATTATTCCATTCTGTGTGTCCCACAATGGTTCCTTAGCCAGTTGGGAGGTCTAACTCCAGTGTCTTGGCCAACATTCCATCTCTGAGGGCTAACTTGTGCCTTCAGGTATAGTCTGAAGTAAGGAGCACTGCACAGTGCCTCCATGCACTGCTTGGTTGTGCCGGGGGGGAGTGATTTGTGACTCCTGTTTTCAAGGTGAAACATATTCCCCACAGTGTGTTCTGCCTGTCGCGCTGGCTGGCACGTAGGGCTGGAGCCCTTGTTTCACCTATTCTCAGCACAATTGCTCCCAGGTGAACACAGACACTCACCAATAGAATCATCTCTAAATTCAATATTTTTCAAAGTTTCCCATCGATAGCTCTTTTTAGATCTTGACTTTTAAGTATATTTAATGCTCATAAAAGGGGATCTATTAATAGCCCCTCAAGATTGAAGGCCTATGTTCATCTAAAGAATAGACTGAGCAAAGGCAGCAACAACACAAGCTCTCCCACCAGCATGCAGTCCTGACATGGAGAAGCCATTTTAGTGGAAAGTAGGTGATTCCGTCTCTGTGCCCAGTCAGTCCCTGTCTGCTCTGTTGCGATTGCTCACCAGAGCAGTTTGTAGAGGTAGTTTTTGATACGGAGGCCCCGCTAACAGGAACTTCCAACTCATTTCACATTGTTCAGCTCTCAAATTATAATTATCCCTATCCACAGAGCTGCTCTAAAGTTTTGATGGAAAATTTTCAATTGTCAACTACAATATAATTTTGTTTAGAATCCCCCCATCCCCAACACATTCCATTTCAACCTTATTGGAATGGGACTTTCTATTTTTTCATTTTGAAACAACTTTTTGTTTTTAATTTTAAATTTATTTTATATTTATTATATTTATTACTTTAAAATAAAAAAAGTAAAATCAGTATGAAATATTCCAATTGATCCAAAATAAATTTAATTTCATGGAAATATTTTCCTTTTAATTACAATTCAGAATGGGGGAAAAAATTCAAAACTTTGGAATTTCCCATGGAACTGAAATTCAGAGGTTTGACCAGCTCTACTTATCAGTCTATCCCTATCAATGGTAGCAGTTGCTATCATTGATCCCATCATATTGAGCTGGCTTTAAACTGATGATCAACCAGTGAAAGGTTTTGAATTCCTGAGCTATCCAGCTATCTATCAACTGCTCTTTAAATCCATTGCATTCACAGTGATACAAATCTGCATATTACTGTGGAAACTCTAAACATAACCATTGCTACAAGACTTTGGGTATGGCTACACTTACGGTTTGCAGCGCTGGTAGTTTGCAGGGCTGGTCATCCAGCTGTGTAGGAGCAGCGCTGGTGTGTGGCCACACTCACAGCTACCAGCGCTGGTGTGTGGCCACATTTGCAGTATTAGCAGCGCTGTTGGGAGTGCTGCATTATGGGCAGCTATCCCAGCATTCAAGTGCAACAACGTGCTTTTCAAAAGAGGGGGGTGGATGGTGGTGTACTGTGACAGGGAGCGGGGAAGATAGAGAGAGTGGATTTTTGGAGCCAACACTGTGTGTTAGCTTCCTGGATTGGAAAAATCACAAAATGTTCATGAGCCCTTAGTCTTAACTCTTAATTGCAAACAGCCTGCCTCCAACACGGACTCCCCGCTGTTTCACTCACTCACTGTGGTGTACTGACAGGGAGCGGGGAAGAGAGAGATTGGAAAAATCACAAAATGTTTGCAAACCCTGCATCCAACGCTGTTTCCCCTGCCTCTCATTTGATCGTTCACAGCCAGGTACAGATAGCTCCTGTTTGCTGTGATCAGTGTTTGTTTTTTTAGATAAGCAGTTCAACGGAGCTCCGATCGGCTCCGTTCTGTTTCATTCACTCTCCCTGCCTGCCTCTGATTTGATTGTTTACAGCCAGGTACAGATGATCACAGCAAACAGGAGCTCTGTTTGTTCGGAGCTCCGATCGGAGCTCGTTCACAACAAAACAAAGAGAGGCTGCATAACAAAACAAAGAGAGTAATTTATAAAAGCATTCTGGGATACACCTTATTCCCTGGAGGCCAATCACAGCGCTGGTGTGTGGCCACACTTGATGACCAGCGCTGCAGCACCAGCGCTGGAATCCTTATTCCCCATGCCGAGTGAGGTGTACGGCCAGCGCTGCAGCCAGGGAGTTGCAGCGCTGGAAGTGCCCTGCAGGTGTGGCCACTTACTAATTGCAGCGCTGGTGGAGGCTTTCCAGCACTGCAAATCGCCAGTGTAGCCAGTTTTAACCCCCAAGAAGGAGGAGTGGTTGAAATGTTGGGCATTTAGGGTGAAGGATGTATTGCACATGTGAGAATTGTGGAGCTAGACATGCAGTCCCGTACCTTGTTGTAGGGTAAAAAAGATAATATATTTATAGCAGAAAATGACCAGCAATGATTTAAATGATTTAGATTGAAAAAAGAGGCAGAGATTAGAAAGAATGAACTTGAAGAATATATAATGCATAAAAGTTGAAGTGAAGTCACAGATAGAATTCAGTTCTTGACCAAGGGAAAATACTACCTCCTTAGAATGTTAATTAACTGGACAATGTGTTTATATGCATGCTGCACAACCGATCAGTAAAGAAAACTTTTAAAAACTGGATAATGGTACCTTATCACTGAGGCTGTGGGAAAGGAGAGAAAGAAAAACACTTCCTGGAGTTCCATCCAACTTCTAAAGCAGGGGTCGGCAACCTTTCAGAAGTGCTGTGCCGAGTCTTCATTTATTCACTCTAATGTAAGGTTTCAGGTGCCAGTAATACATTTAACATTTTTAGAAGGTCTCTTTCTATAAGTCTATAATATATAACTAAACTATTGTATGTAAATTAAATAAGGTTTTTAAAATGTTTAAGAAGCTTCATTTAAAATTAAATTAAAATGCAGAGCCCCCCAGACCAGTGGCCATGACCCGGGCAGTGTGAGTGCCGCTGAAAATCAGCTTGTGTGCCGCCTTCGGCACACGTGCCATAGGTTGCCTACCCCTGTTCTAAAGTATTCTGAAATATTAGGTGGTCTTTTCAACTCCTTCCTTTAACTTGGTATTTCTTGGCCACGATGTAAAAGTAAATATTTTTGTTCAGGTAAATCCCAAGCCCCCTCTCTCTGATTCCTTTAGGTTTCTACTCATGATTACTTTTCTCTCTCAAAACAGTTACTTTTTTTTTTTGGAGGGAGGGGGAGAGACAGTTATACCTGGCAATCTTGTTTCCACTTGGGGTGTTTCTGTATGGGAATAGGGAAGCTGAATGTCACAGTTTTCCATTATTTGGAACAGTTGGTTTTTTTTTCTCTTAATGTACAGGCTACCTTCATGAGTTGTACCCAGAGCACTGCAGTTCAGCTGGCAATGAAAAACAGGAAACATTTGGGCACATACTTTCCCTTTGTGGGGTAAGAGAGGAAGCAGACATAAAATCTGGCCTAACAGTAAGAACAATAAAAATGAATGCACAAAATGACTTGCCCATGGTTCAGTTTGAGAACAGACCTGGAGCACCCTTCTGTTCTGCTTCTCTGCTGAGAGTAGACACAAGCCTAGTAATCTTTTTTTTAATTGGACTGGCTACAAGTGTGCACTGTAGTCTCTTTGAACACTAATGTGTATGCAGTCCCTAGAGGTCTGCTCCATAGGGCACTGAAGTCAATAGGAGTCTTTCCATTGATGGTTTCAGTGGGTTTTGGATCAGGCTGCAACTCTTGTTCTGTAGTGAGCAGTGGACATTGTAATTGTGTGGCTATAACAACTTCTGTACATCACAAGATCATTGGTATATTTGACACTTCAACATCATTAAAAGTTCACATCACTTGAAAAAAAATAATGGCATCTGTATTTACAGTGAACTGCCAAATCCCTGCAATGTATTATTTACATGTACAGGTACACTGGATGTGAAAAAGCAGGATATTGCTAATGGTGGTGATTTCAACCAAGCAGGCTCATTTTGAGAAGCTACCTGCAAACCTGGGGCCTAATTCTCCATCCGTCTTGGTGCTTATTGAGCCTCTTCACAGTATAATCTAAAATACTCATTAATTAATTTATACTCACAACACAACTCTGAAGTAAGGATGTGTTATTTTCCCTACTTTCCAAACAGAGAACTAAGGCATGGAAAGATTAAGGCCGCAACCTTCAGCTATGGGCAAGATGTGCTCAGTGTACTGGGGAGAGGAGGTTAAGGTGGATGTTTGTCAGATGAACAGCTTCTGAGTGGGTGGGGGGTGGGAGTATCTGCAAATGTGAATAAAGAATGATTTATGATTTCTTTTGCTCCTTAGTGTCTAGAGATGATTGAAAAAATTTTTGACTGAACACTTTTCCACCAGAAAATGCTGGCTCAGTAAAATTGAAATGTTTCATGGGAATGTATCACATTCATCAACATTTTTGTTGAAAAATTATCAAAGCACATCATTCTAATATATTATATAATGTTAAAATGACAAAGTCAAAACAAAATGCTTTGTTAAGGTCTTTTTGATATTTCTAAATTGAAATTTTTTTGGAATTTTCGTTTTCCAGGAAATTTTGACTTTTCATTATAATCCAAAATGAAAGAACATTTCAAAATGTCTGACATTTCAAAATGTCTGTTCAAAATGTCTGAACAGAAATTCCATATTTTGACCTGCTCTATTAGTGACTATTTCTGTGTGTTTTTGAAAAGCTAGTGCTGGTTACAAGGATCCAAGTGAGAGTTGTTGATAATCTAATAGCCAGTTATGGAATTTCTTTAGGAACAAAAAATGGCCCTGTCAGGCAAAAGATTTCTCACTCTGATCATCTGAAACATAGGCACCGACTCTGTGGGGGCACCGACTCTGGAGCACCCATGGAAAAAAATTAGCAGGTGCTTAGCACCTAAGTTCCCTGTATGCTGCACGTGCAGCAGCCTCTTTAGCACTGTGCAGGCACTCAGGGAACCCGCCTGGCCAGAACCTGCCCCAGGCGGGGGAAGGGTGCCCCTCCCCCAGCCCCAACTCAGCCCAGGACTTGCCACGGCTGGGGCAGAGGCGGCCCAAACCCAGCCCTGGCCAGGACCTGCCACAGCCGGGGAAGGGTCGCCTATCCAGAGCTTAACAAAGAAACTTAACTTAACAAAGAAAAGTTAAGGGTGACTTGATTGCAGTTTATAAGCACCTACATGGGGAATAAATATTTAATAATAGGCCCTTCAATCTAGCAAAGAAAGCTATAACAAGATCCAATGGCTATAAGATCAAACTAGACAAATTCAGACTGAAAATAAATGTAAATTTTTAACAGGGAGAGTAATTAACCACTGGAACAATTTACCAAGGGTCATGGTAGATTCTCCATCATTGGCAATTTTTAAATCTAGATTGGATGCTTTTCTAAAAGGTCTGATCTAGGAATTATTTTGGGGAAGTTTTATGGCCTGTGCTATACAGGAGGTCAGACTAGATGATCACAGTAAAGGCATTCTGGCCTTGAAATCTATGAAAAACCTCAATGCATTTTACAAATCATCAAAAAGAGAACCTTCCAACACACTTGTGAAAAAGCTAAGGGATTACTGAGAGAGTCAGAGGAGTATATTTGGCCCAGTGTCTATAATGAATTGCACATCTCTGGAAAAATCTAAAAGTGAGCAATGCTGCATGAAAGAGATCTTCAACATAACACCATTAATCTACTTTTTATTGTGTCTGTCAGAATTGAATTTATCAGGATAAAATCTGTGTTCAGAAAGAGCACTCCAGCGAAAGAGCAGTGATGACAATTTTTAAAAAGGATCAGGTACAGTTTTTATCCTCTTCATTAAAGGCAGAATCCTGCAGCCCCTTTATGTTTACTATTAGCCAAATAAATTGCCCAAACTAAAGTTATAGGGGTGCTAAACACGGGGTTTATAATGGAAGCTGGTGGCAACCTTAGGTATGGAGAGGTTAGCATCTCTGCATAATAGATAATAATCCCTTCTGTTGTAGCATAATGGACAGTACTTTATGCAGTGTCATTCCAGCAGCCAATTACTCCTATTTACTGAAAAGAACTAGCATTATGTGGCGGCACAATAGAATTTCCTGAGTAGCAAGGAGAAAGGAAACTTGAAGAAGTGATCAGTTGCTCCTAAATCTTATGGAAAAACTCTCGACTCCACACCATAGTATTTAGCTATGATAGTCTGCACTCAAAACACCACTGGGAGCTTTGCACATTTAAACGGAACAGAATTTTGCCCAAGGAAAGGAAATTTCAGAATTCAAACTCTGTCTCCGTATTATGATAATTAGTGTCATGAGAATGAAGACACTGGTCTGCAGAAAACAATACGTATGACTTCACTGGTGGAGAGGTGCTAAGCGATAGTCTAATTTAGATGCCAAATAAAAATATTTTGGATAGTGTTAGACTTGTTGCTAACAGGTATGAGTCAATGCAACACCTATAATGACACCATAGCTTCATATTTGTTTGATCCAATTTATCCTACTTTGAGCCTTCTGTCTGTTGACTTGTCATTTCTGGAAACTCCAATTTGTATTAAGTGTGGGATCTAAGAGGGCCATCAAGACACACATAGCATGAAAAAAGCAGAGACATGTTGGGAAGTAGGGAGAAGACAGAAGGGAAAACAGGCGAAAGGAGATGGGGAAAAAAGGAGAGAAAGGGAAAGAAAATAGAAGAAAGAAGGGAAATAGAGTGAAGAGGATGTGGAGATGGGAAGAGTCATGGAAAGAGAAATCAGATGAGCGGCTAGATTAGATTGGGAAATTTATTTTTAATTATGTTCCTGTAGTTCTGCATGCACAAATTACAAAGTAAAAGCAACATAAACTACTTTTCTGCAGGCACGCTGGGAAACAATCCATAACCAAGAATACATTAGAGGGGAGCTGATAGTTAGTGACTTACTGCATTATTCACTATGTAATAATGGCTCAGAAGAAATTAATGAGGCCTTTTTCAATTACATGGCAGATAACTGCAAAGACTTCCTTGCTTTGGGGGTTTTATCCAAATAACTGATAAAAGGCCACCAAGTGCATTAGTATTTAGGTAAATTTATATTTTTACTATTGTTATTTGTATGATATTGGTGCCTAGGATCAGGGGTGCTTTGTAGTAGGAAGCACAGAGTAAGAGAGTCCCTGCCCCAGAGGATTCAGTCAGGACAATAACCAAACAGAAGGGTCGGGGGGCGGGGGGGGGGAGAGACAAATTGGATGGAGAGGGCTGGGAAGAAAAGATAACAGTAAAATGAATAAGTTGTACATATTATTATTGTTTGTATGATCATAGCACCTAGGACCGCTAGTCATGGACATGGACCACACTGTAGAAACACAGAACAGAAAACAGTCCCGGAAACAGCAGGCCCATATTTTTATGTAGCAATGAACATAATAGAAATAGCCAGATAACATAGCTAGACAAAAGGCCCAACCGCTGTCATTTCTAGAAATGCATCTGACACATGTGCAGTCACGTTGCCAAAAGAATCATGTTACCTTTTGTATCTGCTTCCTGGCGTTGATTAAGGCCACCTGGAACTGAGATCCATCAACATTTCATATTCCTCCTTTTCCCCCGTGGATATTCCTCCCACTTCCACCGCAGGTGATCTCCCACCTTTATGACCTCTACTCGTCCTAGCCCCAGATGAACTCTACTCTCAAATTTTTTATCTTTGTCCCAAGAAGTGAGGGAACTAAGCCCACACCCTGGGCATGAGGAGTTGAATCCTGTCCTCCTCCAATATGGAATCATTTGACTATGGGTCCCAGATCACAAAGATCCTGCCTTTGTTCTCCCCCTGCCTGCTTCCACATTTCAAACTTCCTGAATTATAAATCCACCATCTGAAATACTATACTACTATACTGCATCCTTATTTCAGACTATTATCTGCTGTATCTTCCATGATGGAGGCCACTGAGGCCAATATCATTAGCTGAGAGAAAAAGAATAGAATGTGGATTTGTGTCAGTGGGAAGATATTATTTTCTTACAACACTGATAATGCATTTTAAAATTCCTTGTCAATCCATCCTTGGAGTCTATCCTGTGGAATCTGATCCTTGCCAAAAACCACTACTGCAAAACTTGTATTTGTTTTTAACAAAGGACTCTGTGCTGGTCAGAACATTTTCAAGCTGAAAACTGAACAAAACCCAATGTAAAATGATAATGTGGTGTCTGCTCTCACTATGTGTGTGTGTGCATGTTATGCACAGTGTGACTTGACATCTACACTCTGATTGATTGTCACACCTGCAATGTCAAGATTTTATTGCATGTCACAGAATGTGTTTTATGATTCATCGTGTGCATACTGATTAACTGGCACAGCACGCTGGCAAAGTTCAGACCAGTCCAGGACTGTACAGATTAGTATATTGTACATCAGTAATATGATCAACTGCCTACAGCACTCATTATATACACCTGTCTGATTGACTTAAACATTACAAAAGGCCACTGGTTAGATGCATGCTGCTTTCTAAAATAGTCAATCTCTTTTTTATGTTCTAAATGCACTAATCTAATCTATATTTCTCTTTTAAAATGGCTTATCACGGGAAAAGTGTGTCCATGGAAACCTTACTTGCTTTATACTAGCTATGTACTGTAGTTTGTTCTACATTTCCCCATCAGAAATCTTACCAGTACTTACTCCTTTGGAATGAAACAGTAAACTTGTCTGGAGATGTCCTGAATTATTCATAGACAACACATAGAAAGATAAGTCAGGGCATGAGGCACACCTGAGTACCCAAGCCAGTGCTGGTATGTGAGTGATTTCTGTGTGGCCTTTTGGGGGTGTTGAATGTTAACTGGTGTGTATGACTAGGAATGTGGTGCTTTTCATTGAACCCGGCAAGCCAGTTCACCTTTGAAGTCAGAAGAGTTTTGCTACTGCTGCTCTCTTTTGTTTTGCCTTTATTGTATATCTGACCTTAAAGACCTAATTTTTAAAACTGGTCTCACAAGTTTGTATGTATACTTTTGCAAGAGCCGTTTTGTGGATACACAAATGTAGATACAACTGGTACAACTACCACATTATGCCTGCAAAGGGGGTAGTTGGAGCCTAAAAGTCAATAATTGTATGTGCTAAATTGTGCCTACAAAACTGCCAGTAGAAAATGGGAAACCATTTGATTCTAATGCTGTTGTCCAGCACTTGGTTTGAGCTGATTTTAATAAAATAATGACACTTGCTTACTGTGCATTACAAGTATTTTTTTGTCTTACTCTGAAGCATTTGGTACTGCCACTAGTAGAGGTGGGATGCTGGACTACATAGACCAGTTGTGTGATCTGGAATGGCAAGTACTATGGGCCTGATTCTGATTTCCTAGCACTTATACTTTGGTATATCTCCACTGACCTCAATGGCATTACCCTTGATTTACATCAATGTAAGCAAGATCGGAATCAGGCCCATTGTTTCTAAAACTAACTCTTGATAACATGGGTACACTTTACTAAAAACAGACCATTCTATTTCTCTGAGAGGAATTAAAACAATTTTCCCTTGTGGACATCCACCAGGGAGCCTGAGGAGTACATGGTACACAGAATAGCTATCTGGTGAAATAGAGCTGCCTCCATGAATTCTTCCATGGCAGACACAAAGGGGTCATTAACTGATTAACTGTTAATCAGTATGCACACAATGAATCATAAAACACATTCTGTGACATGCAACAAAATCTTGACATTGCAGGTGTCACAATCAATCAGAGTGTAGATGTCAAGTCACAGTGGATGGAGCATGGTGGCCCCTGTGGGTTCCTAGGGCTGTGCTCCCTCTTTATAGGGATCAGGTGTGATTCACAGCAGATTGCGAAGATCGTCATATGTATGCAGTGCTGACCAGTGAAATAGTCCACATTTTTGCATGTAAATGATCATCATTAGTTTTCAGTGTTAACCCCACACTGAAAGGAATAGGGACAGCTCACACCTGTCAGATTATCAGCAGACTCAGGCAAGTGCTACAGTCTTTGTTACATCCCGCTCACAACAGGAAGGTTATCTTCACAACTATCAGGTCAGGTTAGGCTGCATTGAAACCTGCTACTGTAATGGCCGTAGTCAGTACCACCTGTGACTGGCCAGTGCTGGATGCTGAGCAGCATTCAAGTAACTTGACAAACTTCAGGAAGTGCCAATGGCTTTGGACGGATGAACGCCTGGGGAAAGAATTGGGATCTCTTCTGGAGGAAATGCAAATGAAACGCAGAAGGGTTAAATCATGGGTTTAACCATGGCAGCCACAGAGCATGGGGAAGGCAATGGAAAACCAGCTTCTGTACTTTCTCCCACAAGGATTATCATGGCAGAACAAGGGCAAAGCATTGATCCATGTGTGGTGCTGGATGGTGAGGCCCCCTAGGCCAGAAGGCATGACAAATGATAGAGGGGAGGCAGTTCTGGTCATTAAGAGTACAGATTGTGGGTAGAATGGTGCTGTACCAAATCCTTCAGGAAGTTCAGTGGCCAATGTTTGCACCAAGGAAAAGAATTACCTGAATCTTTGTAAAAAAAAAAAAATAGAGTAGGAACATGGAATGTGAAAAGTCTTATGAAGGTAAGCTCACCCTTGTGACTAAAGAACTGGAAAGATGTCATATATGTATGGGGAATCTCAGAGCTGCGATGGAATGGTAGGGGTCATGGCGATGGATGGATATGCAATGTACTACTCAGGATCTGAGAAAATGGGTTCACATTTATCTTATCCAAGGAGACATCAAAGTGGGTGCATGGATATAACCCAATCAGTGATAGATTCACTACAGTTTGCCTTGAAGCAAAGCCAGGCAATATATTGATCATACAGGTTTACACTGCTATGACAGCAGCTGACAACCACACAATTGATGAGTTCTATGAATGGTTCGAAGAGACGCTTATTAAAATACAAAGCAACCATCCTTGTAACTGGGGACCTGAATGTGAAAGTTGGAGATGTAAACTTTCATAAAGAAGTAATGGGAAACAATTGTATGAGTTTACAAAATGAGAGAGGAAGGCATTTAATGGAATTCTGCTGTTGTAATTGCCTGGTCATTACAAACACAATTTTCACCTAACTTCCTAGATCTATAGAGACATGGAGGTCACCTGACAGAATGATAAAGAACTAAACTGACTATGTAATGATATAGCAGTGCTAGAGATTGAGCATCTAATGGAAAAGACTTTTCTGAGTGCAGACTGTGGCTCAGAACATCAACTGTTAGCCTCAAACAAAAAATTAAAACTTAAATACATAAAAATGTTCAGCAGGTCCCCGGTGTCTGGACTTGTCCAGAATCAATAAAAGTTGTATGACTTATGTCCAGAATGGATTTGAGGCACTGTCACAGGTGAAAGAGGAGGACAACCCAAATGAACTTTGGAATAAAATAAAAACGATCGTGCTCAAAGCCGCCAAACCATGTGTTCTGAAAAGTCAGCATTGGACTTCACTATGATTAATGGAGAAGGTTTTTGACTGATGAAAAAATAATGCAGAATGAAAGAGAATGGCTTGGAGGCTGAAGGATGTAGGAGAGAGCACAGGGAAGTGAGAAGACAGATCCAAAGGTTGACTAGACAAGACAAGAGCAAAATGCATGGAACTTGAGAACCACAAAGATAGTAATAATAGAAAAGGTATGTTCCCAGGTATATTCAACTTAACAAAAATTTTCCCCACTATCAAACATAAAAGATCATGGAGGCAGAGCCCTCGCTGAAAGTGATGATATAAAACACTGGTAGAGTGATGACTGTACCAATGTGTATCCCTCATCAGAGCGATTTACAATACAGGACTACAGAAAAGAGAGTATGGAGCAGGAGCCATCAACTCTGCAAGAGGAAGTGCTGCATTCTATTATGAAAATTAAGCCTGGGAAAGCATCAGGGTAGATAATGCAACACCAGAATTTTTAAAAGCAACTGGTGACTGCGATATTGATCTCATCTGGCAAATCTGCCACAATCTAGTACGGATGAATAGAAATTGGACAGATGACTGGCCGAAAGGAATCTTTCTGCCCTTAGCAAGGAAAGGAGACCTCACAGGGTGTAGTAACAATCATATTATTTTTCTGATAACACAGGTGAGAAAAGTTTAGCTCTACATAATCCAGTATTGAAAGAAGTGAACGATAGAAACAGAACTACCACGACCGCCATAAACTGGTTTCAGAGAGGGACAACAATGCACACGAGATCAAATGTGAACATCTGTTACATCACTGAAAAATGCAGGCAATACAATCACTCACTGATCATGTGTTTCATTGGCTACTCAGAAGTGTTCAGTACTGTCCAAGATACATGGGGATCTTCATCTCATCACAAATCTTTACAGTCAACAATAGATCATGGTGCAAACAGCAGTAGGTGACAGTGAGTTGTTTTCCACTGGGCGGGGTGGGAGACAAGGCAGATTCTGTCTCCAAGCCTTTTCAATAAGTACACAGAAATTATAATAAGACAAGCCTTGGAAGGTTTTGACAAAGTGGCAAAAGCTGGGATTTCCTTTGGTGTTCACCTCTTAACCAACCTCAGATGCACCTGAAGATAGGATGTTCTTCGTTACAACCACTGATGCAATGCAACAAATGTTGGACTCTGTAAAAATAGTGAGGAATATGGACTACCCTTGAATGAGGTGAACATAAAATGCATGCACTTTGACATGATTCAGAAAAACAAGATGCAAGTGGACATCATAATTAAAAGTCGAGGTGCAGAGACAGTAGATGAATTCAATTATCTGTGATCATACATATCCAACCAAGGACATCATTCCAAAGAAAGAAGATGACCAGCAGGAATAGCTCACTCAGCCATGACCCCCTTACAAAAGTTTGTAAAAACTGTGACATCTCAAAATATACAAAGGTTTGGTTGGTAAGTTTATTTTTCCCCGAGAGTCTTAGGATGTGAATCGCGGGATATTAATGTTTTCCAGAAATAGCTTCAGGTCTATGCTAGTACAGTTGGGGTCTGAGTTTAAACTGAGTGTATTGTGGTATTGTAATTGTTTTTAACCAGAAATAAATATTTAAATTACTTTAGAATGCCTATAGAGGCATGCTTGTTTTGAGACTCTATTCACCTATTTCTATATAATGTGTACACAAGCACAGTAAACTAAAAATCTAAGGATTTTATGATTCCCAAACTTTTTCTGAATGCATTAAAAAGTGACTAAACATTCAGCAATGTTTCAAGTTAACTTATTGCCACACCCGACCAGATCAACCCTTCAAACAACCCACATTCCTTTACCTGGGAGTGGAAAGAAATCATGAAAAAAGTAAATAAAGGAGTGAGTTTGAAAGGATTTTTGTAACATGATTATCCCCATTGTTTACTCCAATGCCCAGGGCAGTGAGACAAGAGATCAGTGCCACAAGTGTTCCTCAGTCATGTTAGGGAACACTAGAAAGCTATTGCTTAAGGGCCCAGTTCTACCACCTTGACTCACTTGAAGCAGTATCTTACTCTGTGAGTACTCTCATTGAATCCGGCTAGTGGTACATTCCTATTCAGAGAAGCATCCATTACTTTAGCTTCTTGCAGAGTTATATTCTATACTGTAAAGCCTGGTCTACACTCAGGAGTTTTGGCACCATCACTACGTTGATTGGGGTGTGAAAAAAAATCACACCCATAATGACATCACTAATATGCCAGCAAAAGCCTTGGTGCAATTATACTGTCAAAACATTCCTTTTGTTGGTATAAGCTATACCAGCAAAAGGTGTTTCCCCTCCCCCCTCAATATAAGCTGTGCCTCCACTAGCTATATCACCAAACCCTTTCTCAGGAGGACAAAGCCCACATAACCCTGAGAAAGGACAGTCTCTTTTAATTCCCATTACAGGGAAGTTTTAATTATAAGGATTATATTAAGAAGAATTATACTTAGAATTTTAATACTAAGCACCTTTACATGTCTGAAGCACACAATAAACATTAACTAGTCAACTCACACAGTACCTGCCCTGAGGGCCAGATTCTGCTTGGCTCTACTGTTGGGCTGCAGTGGAGAGGAGGGAGGGTTCGAGCAGTTTTCCCTTTCATTTTGTGTTACTCACATAAGGGCAAAACAGAACTGCAATCCCTGTGCTCCGTGGACTTTCTTTGAGACTGCATGTGAAATGGGACTACTCAGAACAAGTCAGGATGGCAGACTCTAGCCCAGAGAAGCTGAGTGACTTGTCAAAAGCCACAGAAAGTTTTTTGTTTCAAAGATGATCTTGGAACAGCACTGACATTGGAACTCAGGTGTATGGTACCTGGTTACCAGTCTCACGCTTTCATCAAACAGCAAGTTGCCCAACTTTGTATGCAGACACATGCATTTGGATTGGATGGTGGGAAAGGGGCAGGCCTTCTAGGATTTCCCCCTCAGCCCCCATTACTTCCCACTCACTAGCCCCATATCAAGTTGATCAGACCTACTAGCTAAAGAGAACTGGACTTAGTATTTTCAAGGGTCTGTCAACCCTGCTCTCTGAATTGTCTGGAGGGAGCAGCTCAGGAATTAGGGCAGGTCTACATTTAAAATGCTGCATCAGAGCAGCTCCACTGATGCAGCTGTGCCACTGCAGTGCTTAGGTGAAGACGCTCTCATTGGCATAGTTAATCCACCTCCACAAGAGGTGGTAGCTATGTTGACAGGAGAAGCTCTCCCACTGACATAGTGCTGTCTACAAGTGGAGCGTTAGGTTGGTACAACTACCGCACCTGGGTGCACTTTTTCACACCCCTGGGTGATGTAGTTATACCAATGCAGGTCTGTAGTGCAGACTCGGCCTTAGTTTCTCTCTCTTATCGTAGATGGTGTGCTGCCTTTACAGGGAATCAGCCTCTTGCTGGCTGAGAGGGTGAATTTCCCCCAACACTATCCAAGCCTTGTTTTGCTATTTAGTTCAAGGGGACATGCATGCTTACTTATCGAGCAGGTTTTATCGCTGTTCTACATTCAGATATTTTCCCACTCCAAAGCATCTTAAGTGACAGTTTGCATTTCACAAACCATCAGAACCACTGACACTTTTTCTTTTTTAAATGTTGACATGTAACTAAGGCACAGTAAATGAAGGCTTTTTAAAACAAGATGACATTATTTCGCTAGCTACAGTTCATACTCTCTGACCAGTTAATCGGAAATGGTTATTCATGGTATCTGCTCATTGGCCAGGTTAGCACTTAGGTCTCCTCAAGCAGAGGTTGGTAGGTAGGTGGTTTGAGGGACATTCCCCTGTAACACTGGCATTTTAATTTTGAACCTTCAAAAATGCAACAACAACACAAAAATAGCAGAGGATGTTGTACAAAAATACCACACTATCTGATCAGACAAGAATAGGCATTTTAAAAAAGCACCCATAAGGATATTAATGTGTTATCTTGCCTGTAGGAAGCATACCTGATCTATTAGGCCTTACTTCATTGTTCTCTCCTACAACGAGAGGTACCTCTGATGGCACCAATGGAAGTATGCTACAGATATAAGGAGATAGGATTATCCCATTACCGAAAAGATCCCTGCACCTCAAATAAAGAGAAGTCTGGGGGTGGGGGAACCACCATTGCGCAGCGTATGCCTCTACTTAATTACTTCAACTTAACATTGATGATTGCATTCAAGTATTTACAAGCTGCTTGATGAGATGACTCAGAGAAAGTTCGAAGCACCACGGCTCACACCCCTGGTGAAGGGGGAGGAAGTGGGAGGGAAAGATTGCCTTGAGATCAGAGTTTGTGGGTTTTTTTTAAAACGCTGCTGCTTCACAAGCCCACTCTTTGTGCTGGAGTTATGATGTGGGTGTACTAGAAAAAAGCTAAGCAGCTTTAAGAAAGGTCTGACTGTGAGGAAACCCAAATTTAAAAAGCACAGCAAGGTGGGACAGTTCTAAGAGACCCCCAGGTGAGGACATGTGAGCACCATTTGCAAGGGCCCAGAGTAATTATTGAGCCAGTCCTGGAGTGCGACAAACCTGCAGAGTGCAGGTCAGGAGCGTGAGTTTAAAGCTCACCTTTTCACTGCCCTGATTTACAGCTGTTCTGTATAGGGCCAGTCCCTTTGCGCCGTGCTACAGCACAGGATGCAAATCTCTCAACTTTTTAACTGGAGGACTGCTTTAATTTTGGCCCACAACAAACTACATCAGACCAAAAGCACAGCTGGGGATTAGTGCAACATAAGGATATCCTGGTAGCGGGGGGAATGGCATAAGAGCTCTTATATCAGCTCTGTGTTGCTGGAGGATCATCCTTACCCTGCAATGATGCACCCCTGGGCTTGTTCAAGGACTTCAGGGCTGAGTGAGACCAGCAGCGTGAGACAAAGCAGCTGCACCACAGAAGAACATGGCCCAGAATCTCTGACTTTTCAATCAGCAAAAGAGAGAAATTTACATCCTGTGCTATAAATTACCATTGTAAAGCTGCGGCAGGAAATGCCTTCATCAAGCTGGGTGAGATGCTCCCAGAAGCCTTCAGGCTTAACTCTTTCCCTCCACTTACCTGAAGTCCTGTTTGAGAAACAACAGGAAAATTATGGGCAAAAATCTGGCTCATCTGAGGAACCCACACAGAGGAGCATGGTGGGTGGTAAGGCACCTCATTGCTCTCTTGTGTGTGCTGCTCGTGTGACGTTACAAGCCACAGCACTGGGAGGAAAACAGCCTACTTTGGGCCACTACTTCCCCTTCCATGCAGGTGAGCAAGGAATGGTTGGGGAGAGGTGGGGAATGGGTGAGCCCTGACTCTATCCCTACCCAAAGCATCAGTCACCACAGCTGACCCAGCATGATGGAGAAGTAATTTGCATTAGGTTGGCACAGATTACTTGCCTACCTGGAGCACGAGAGGAACCAGAAACCAAATTGTGACCATCTGAGCTACATGCTCCTTAACTCAGGGCTAATGGTAAATCTATGATCTAGACCCATGCAATTGCCAGAACAAGGTATTATGGATTTTAAGCTTTTCTGTTGCATTACATCTTCCCTTTAGAATCCATTTCAACTGGTTCCAGAAATAAACATGCAGTCTTAAAGAAATGAATTCTATAGGTAGGGGATATTCTTCATCCTGGAAAGTAATATATACTACACTGTTATAATCTTTGATATCCTCAAAGGGCCTTGAGTCTTCTGCATGTTCCTTGTTCTCCTGGAAATATGGGGAGAGATGTTGGGAGGTTATTTGGAGCTGCAGGGATTTAGCTCTTGTTTCCTTGTGCAAAAATCAGAGCATTTGTGTTTTATAGGAAATTTTGTAGAATTCTCTACATTGTCTTAGAGACCATTTATGGCCCTGAGATTTCACGGCAAGAGATATTTTTTCACATCAAATCATATATAAATACAAAAACCCATTTTTGCATGAAATGTCATGTTGGCAAATTTTCTTTTGGGATGAGAGGCAATATGAAAATGAAAGGTTTATTTATTGTTGTTGAAAACCATTTTGAAAGAAAGAAAGAAAGAAAGAAACTCACCAGCTGTAGCCACTTTAGGGCTTGGTTCATAGTGGGTTGTAAGAGAATTTGTCTGTCTGTTCCCAGTAGTTGACATCAAGTGTTTTGTTTGATTTTAGCCTGTGAACACATCCAGCCGACCCATTTTGTGTCTACACACTCCTAGCAACTAGAGCCATCAACATTGATCCAAACTCAAGTCTGGCAACTTGGACTTGAGCTGTGTCCACACTGCAAAATGCCTGGGTTCAAGCAGAACTTGGAATCTGCCCTACCCCCAGCAAGGTCTGCGGGCCTGAGTCCAGAGAGGTTCCTAGCTCGAGTCAGCCTGATTTATATGTGGATGGAAGTGGAGCACGGGCTTAAACCTGCGTCAGAGCCTGGGCTTTGGGTTCTGTTTAGATATACCCTAAGGGGCAAGCCATCCTGTTACGTCACCCATCCCAGGATATGAACATTATACAATAATTACAACAGTAGCTAAAGCCTCATCATTTTACAAATATGGCACTAGACTGGACAAAGCACTCAAGAAGGTAGGATCGAGAAATATCCTGCACTGGCAGGAGATGGACTAGAGCAGAGGTTCCCAAATGATGGCTTGCTAGCCCACAGAGTCCTCAGAGAGTTGTCTGGTCACATGGGGCTGGCTCGCCTCCACATTTCAAATGGCTGCATAAAAAGGCACTAAACACTTTTTCACTCTGACGTTCTCCAAGTGACTAATGTTGCTGCCACAGGGCTGACATCTGATCACAAGTGGGAAGGGAAGAAGTCTGCGTGATTCTGACTGCAAGGGTGATATGTTGCACGTGAATATACATGCAAAGGGCAGTGTCCTCTAGTCCCTCTTTTCTAACATGTGGCATGCCCTATAAAAGCTGCTTAAGAACCCCTAGATTATGTGGTTTTTCTGATCTCTAAAGTCACTGGTCTTGTGAGTTTATTTACTTATTTTTTGGAGGCTGAATAAGATGAAATAGGCACAGAAACAGCCAGCTCTTCGGTTGCCTTATTGCTTGTACCTTGGATTTTGTTCTCCATACTGGCTCAATATGGTATCTGCCACCAGGAGTCATGCTGGGCTAATTCACAGTATCCGAAAGCTAGTCAATAAAAATGACTGGAGCTAGAAGGAATTGGGGCGGCATTTCCAAGTTATTTCTTGATACGAAGTGCTCACCGGTCACTACTATAAAACGATAATGGTCTGGTATAATGTATAACTTCAATAATAAATCCAGGCATTGTATTCCAATTCTTTGACACCAGATACGCAAGTGATTAGACCCAATGTCTCTGTGTTTCCCCTTGATTTTAGCTCGGAATGGTCTGTCTGCTTAAGCTGAATGTTCTGACTCCTACTCCTTTCTAAAACTAACCAGCTTCATCTGCTGCCTGAAAAAAAGCCTCGTGTTAGTCACGACATCTTCCTGCACTGTTTTATTCACATACTTTGACAGAAAAAATATCCTTTATAAAACCCTCTTCTAAATACGGGGGAATGGGTTCCAAAGCGGCTGTCTTATCACATGTAAGGCCATATAACCATATAAACAAGCATCATGGTGCTGTAGTGCATTCCCGCACCTGTCTCAAATGCTAAGGTCAGGCAGCATGCCAGACAGTCCAATGCATGCACTACTGTGCTACAAGCAGCAGTACTAGCTTCATTGGAGGGGCAGTGTTAGCAAGGATTGTGTGGCACCAGCACTAGCTGCCCATAAGTTGGTGGGAGCGGGGAGTGGTGGATTCTGATACCCTCAAGACACTACAATCCCCCAACTCAGCTCTGTGCTCAGGGGCAGGAGCGCAGAATGTTTCTGCTGACACCAGGTCTGCTCTCAGACATGGGACAGCTTCTCCTTACAAAGCAGCTCTGCTCACAGGGAAATGACACCCTCACACCTAAACCAGCTCTAGTCACTGGGAAGAGGGGTGAGACACACACACCTTGGATCCCCCAAAGCAACAGAGTCCACCATTTACAAATTTAAAGCTTTCCCCAGAGGAAGGGATCACACTCTCCACCTGTTAGCATAAATACGTCGCAGCACTGACCACCCATGCCACAGATCCCTCGCTAATCCAGCCTCTCAAGCAGACCCAATATGGAGGACAGATTTGCAGTATCACATGCTCTTGATGTGGACAGGGTGCAGGGTGCATTGCCTGAACAGTATGATCCCAGCATTCCATACTTTTATCACTGCAGACCATCTATCATAGGTTTTTATACAGCCACACCTCACAGCAGTATCCAAACGCCTTCCATGTAAAATCAGTAGCAATAGGAAAGTCCCTAATGGACTTCATGGATTCTCTGACACTCTCTATCCAGAATAAAAGCTGTGTGAGGGATAGTATTTTTCATTCTTAGATTTTCTTTCTTTCATTCATTCATGGTTGGTAAGGGTTTGTTGGGTCAGTGACGTTGTTGTGTGTATCATTCTTCTGAAGGAAAGGCTTTCTGAAAGAGGAAGGTTTTGCAGCATTTCCTAAGGACAGTCTGACCTCCTCTGGGCTTTTGTTCCACAGTCAGATCCCTTCAGCTGAGAATATTTTCTCCCCAACTTTCACATACTTTGTACTGGGCTTTGTGTGCTGCACTATCCCAGAAGAACTCAACTGTCACAGTGGTTCGCAGGTCCAAATTTGGACTTTAATGTAACTGGGACTTGAATCATTAATTGCTTTGAAAATTCAGACCAAAAGCTTCAAGTGGCATTGGAAGCTGAGTGGAAGCCAGTGGAGGGACTGAAGCATGGGCTTAGTGTGTTAACAGCAACCTGAGCCATAGAGAAGGTGGCAGCCACATTCTGTACCAGCTGGAGTCTGTGTACCATCTTAACAATCAGCTTCGGATGCAGTGAAATACAGTAATCCAACCTTAAGGTGACAAATGAACAGATCGCTGTGGCTAGGCCCTCATCTGGAAGGAAGGGACAAGGTTTCTTAGCACCTTGGAGGTGAAGGAAGGCATTTAAAGATACCTGATGCTACGTGAACATACAAGCTTAGAGAGGAGTCAAACCAGACACTGCTGCTTAGCAGCACTCTGACAAATGGGGGCTGTATGCCTCCAATGGAATGGAGAGACAGTTTCTTGGCTAGTTCTTCAAATCATTTCCCCTTTATGACCAGCACCACTTCTGTGTTGCTTGTATTCAGCTTGAACCAGCTGTTCTTCATTCAAAATCTGATTTCTTGTAGGAAAGTGAGATGTACTAATATCACAGTACCACTGTGGTTTCAATTACCTCCTTCACCTTAGTTCTTCATATTACAGTAAAATGCAGTTGAGGAGCTGGCATGGTGGCTTATTAGACTGCATACATCAGCTGGTCTCTGTAGTAATACAGATAATTTAAGAATCTTTGGGGCCCAATCTGTAGACTGAAAGATTGCGCATTGGATAATGTAGTGGTATACAGGGTCAGATTAAAGCACTATAGGCCCATGCCTAAAGCCACAACTCCAGGAGTTAAGCAATGACATCAAAATTTCAACTTCCATTAAAAATTTTCTACCCCTCATGGTTGTGAAGAGCTTGAAAATGTCAGTGGAGCCAACTGATGCAGCAAGGTTGCTTGCATCTACGGACAGCCTGAAGCAAAATCTCTGAGAATGTGAACTGCCCCATTCGTCTCAATAAGGTGCTAACTCCAAGACCACTCAGTCCTGGGGAATCAAGATCAACACTACTGCGGCTGAGGAGTCTGTGTGTGTAGCAGGAAGAGAAGAAAACAGACCCAGCCCACCCACCTGTGGTGTGTAACCTATTGCTTAAATCAGCTCTGTATCAGATGACTGGAGGATAGCTAATGTAACGCTGATCCTTTAAAAAGGCTCCAGAGCCAATCCTGGCAATTACAGATCAGTAAGCCTAACTTCAATACCAGGCAAATTGATTGAAACTATAGTAAAGAACATAAGAATCAATGTGGTTTTTGTAAAGGGAAATTATGCCTCACCAATCTATTAAAATTCTTTAAGGGTATCAACAAGCATGTGGAAAAGGGTGATCCAGTGAATATAGTGTACTTGGACTTTCAGAAAGCCTTTGACAAGGTCCCTCACCAAAGGCTCTTAAGCAAAGTAAGTAGTCATGGAATAAAAGAAAAGTCCCAATTATGGATCAGTAACTTGTTAAAAGATAGGAAACAAAGGGTAGGGTTAAATGACAGTTTACACAGTAGAGAGTGGTAAATCACGGGGGGCCCCAAGGATCTATACTGGGACTAGTGCTGTTCAACATATTCATAAATGATCTGGAAAAAGCAGTGAACAGTGAGGTGGCAAAATTTGTAGATGATGCAAAATTACTCAAGATAGTTAAGTCCAAAGCAGACTGCAAAGAGTTACAAAGGGATCTCACAAATCTGGATGACTGTGCAACAAACTGGGAGATGAAATTCAATGTTGATAAGTGCAAAGTAATGCACATTGAAAAAAATAATCTCAACCATACATACAAAATGAGGGGATCTAAATTAGCTGCTACCACTCAAGAAAAAGAGCCTAGAGTCATTGTGGATAGTTCTCTGAAAACATCTGCTCAGTGTGCAGTCAAAAAGCTAGCAGAATGTTAGGAACCATTAGAAAAGGGATAGATAATAAGACTGAAAATATCATAATGCTGCTATATAAAGCCATGGCTTGACCACACTTCAAATACTGTATGCAGTTCTGGTCATCTCCTCTCAAAAAAGATATATTAGAACTGGAAAAAGTACAGACAAGGGCAACAAAAATGATTAGGGGTATTGAACAGTTTCCAGATGAAGAGAGATTAAAAAGACGGGGACTGTTCAGGTTGGAAAAGAGACGACCAAGGGGAGATATGGTAGAGGTCTATTAAATCATGACTGGTGTGGAACAGCGGTTCTCAACCTGCGGCCTGCAGGCGGCCCAAGTAGCACACAGCTGCAGTCCAGCTGTGTGCTAAAAAAAAATTCAACATTTGCCGCACTGGTCTGGCAGGGGGCGGGTCTGACTGAGGGGGAGAGAGACAGTAAGGCAGCTGCAGAAGTGCTGCTGCCAGCAGCGGGCTGGTGAGTGCCGCAGGGGGTGGGAGAGAGTGGGTCTGAGGGTCGGGTTGGGGGAGCAGCTTTGGGCAGTGAGGGGGTGTGGGGTGCTGGGATTTAGAGTTTTGCCTGGGTGCTACAGCACCCCCGGGTTTTAGGTGGGGCTCAGCTCCAGGGGTCGGATCCAGTTGCCCAGCCCCACAGTGAGGAGAGGGGTCCAAGTCCATCTGTGGGCTGCCCGGCCCCTCACAGTGGGGTCCCGGGGTCGGCCACCTGGCCACACACAGTGTGGTCCCAGGGTCTGTCCACCCGGCCCCGCATGAGGGTCTGGTGTCCAGCTGTCCGGTCCTACATGGGGGTCCAGGTCCCCACTGCCCAGCCCAGCACCCAGGGCTCTGCTCCTGGCCCTGCTCTAGGTGGGGGCACTAGGCATGAGGGACTGTGGAGGGGTTGGAGGGGGCGCAGTGGTTCTCAGCCTGTGGCCCACGTAACACATACACCCTAGCCATTGGGGTGCAATATTGGGGGACCCTGCTGTTGCTACCCCTGTCTCTCTGAAAGGGAGTGGTGTCTCTGCTGCTGCTCCTAGTGAGAAGAATGGGGTCCCATATGATTGCCATTCCTTTGAGAAGTGGGGACTTGAGGTAGGAACCACAGAGGGCCCCTTATTATGGTGTACATAGGACTTGGATTGCCTAAATCTCGCCCTGGTGGGATAGCCCCCAAACCCTTGTTTTACCCCATGTAAATATAATTTGTGGGTTACAAAAATTTGGTTTGATTCACACATCAGGATCAAACATATCAGAAGTGAAATAGACACAGTAACATGACTGCTCTCCCGCTTGGAGATTCTAGAACATGTTATCTCATCAGCAGGTATCTCTGCCCCCAGAAGCTTTTACTTGCTTCAGGGTTAAGAGACATGTCAAAGAGAAGCCATAGGGATTTCAGAGCCCTAGAAAGGGAACAGTCAATGTCCATCACCTTCCCCTCCTCATACACACAATTGTGTATGCCAGTGCAACCTTTTACATTATTATTAATCATAACTATAACACCTCACAGTTGTGTCACACCTGTCATCCAAAGATTCATTACTGGTTTACACACAACCCTCACAACACCTCTGAGGTACTGTCTATGTAAGATTAAAACCTCTTTTTCAGATAAGTAAACTGAGACATGTGGAGGTTAAGTTATGCCATCAAGGTCACGTGGCAAATTAGTAGCAGACTGAGATTAGAGTTTCAGAACCCTGAATCCTAGTACTTCTCTAACCACCAGACAGATCATAGCATAGGCATGTTTTATTTTATTATGAGTACGGCAGGGGTGAGGGAAGTGTGGCTTGATGTGATCTCTTGTAGCCTCCTACTCCACATAGCCACATATTTCCTTTTTCGTCTTTCCAATACTTTATTAGCAACTATGCGATGGCCGTCTTAGTCTGTCCCGGATCTGGGCACCTGTTAGTGATGTGGCTTGGGTTAGACTCTTCAGCCAAATAAATAGAAGCCTTCCCCTTCCAGAGCAAACAAACATCTGAGCTAAAATTCCAAACAAATTGTCTTTCACTCTTTTTCCTTGCTCAGCAAGTATCTCAGGCATCTACCCTCTGCATCTTACAGGAGGGGTTTTTCCCCTACTCACACATCCTTCCTCTTCCTGTCTTCCAGCAACTGCTCTTTTGCATAGAGCTGTCAGAGGGGCTATTGGGTAAATGAGAATGAGACCCCAAGACAATAAAAATAAGGTGGTCTACTATGACAATAAAGAGTGCATAAGGGTAAAATAATTAGTAGAGCATTCATGTCTATCTAAGGTTATTAAAAAAATCACATATTATACTGCATTACTTGGGAAAGAGTATGTGATCATGTAATTAGAGTTTGTACCATAATGCATAGGCACAAGGGGGCTCAAATCAGAGTCTGCATGTAATCTGAACATTGTCCTTTCCCGACATTTGCTTAACAGTACAACCTGAATGTTTTCTTTTACAGGCTTTTAAAAAAATATAATTTCCTAAGGTATTTTGAAAGAAACACACACATAGAAAAGTATGGCTTTCCCCTCCAGAGCTCTAAAAGTGACTTCAGAGAAGGATATTGTTACCTCCTCGTTACAGATAAAGTGAGGCACAGAGACCCAAAGAGACACTTGCTCAAGGTCAGAAGTAGCAGAGCCAGGAAGAGTGCGCGGGTCTCCTAACTCCCACTCCAGAACCCCATCACCTGGATAATGCTGCCTCCTGTGGAGCTCTCGCTCATTTTGAGGGCATTTTACGAGATGGGCGTGACCGAAAGAAGTAATTAGTTGCAGCGCCTTTGTTTTCCTAACCAGGTTTTTCACTGTGCCACTTAGTTAGCCACAAACACATGTACAGCACAGCCTACCTTTGCTTCAAAAGTCCCTGAAAAAAGAAATCATGCCAATGCTACTGTAATGGGATGCAATTCTGAGCTGGCCACTCCCAGTGGGCCCTTTAAAATTACCTCCATCCATCCAGGCCCAAAATGACAGTGAAGTCTCTCAACTAAACAAAACTGAAATGCAACCTTCACAGCCAAAGCACCCTCTTCTGGCCAGATACTCCTGTTGGGCTGGGGTTTTCCCAATGCTCCTCCACAATCTGGAGGCACAACCAAACAGTTCAATTGCATTCTCCACTGCCAGTGAGATGGCCTTTTTCCTACCAATGTCTCCCTTTTTTGATGTGGGAGGATGCAAGTTATATGGTGCCCTCCTTCCGAAAACTTGTCCTGGGTGGCTGAGAGAAGGGAACCCTGCCCCCAACCCACACTACTAGATTTCTAGGCCTAGACATTAAAGAGAAACCAACTGCTACCTCAGGACAACTTCCTCTCCCTCAGTAGCTGCCTTTGTTGTTCCCTAGGTCTCCGTCTGCTGTAAAACTCCTGGGGTAGCCTGGACCCTGAGACTTCACTCTCCAACCTTAAAGAGTCCGTATACCCTAGGGCCTATTACGGGTACCATGACTTGGCAAAGTGAGATTTTCACAATTCAGTCAAATCAAAAAGAATTTTCACGAGGCCACTGAAAGACACACCTATTCCATGAGAATTATTTCCCATGCTACTCCCACTTTTTACCTCCAGCTGCTTCTGCATTAGAGCTTTTTGTGAAAAGGTCATCATTTATTTTCTTTTAACAGACTGGTATTTTTTCCACTTTCCCCAAATTTAAAAAAAAAAAGACTAAATAGCTGTACCTCAAATTTACACACACAGAGAAAATTGTTTTTAGGCAGAGACCATGCCCATGTACATTGAGCCCAGTAGGGCAATGGTTTGGGGAAGTTCTAAGTGACTGAACCCAGGGGCTAGAATAGAAATATTTATCTACCCTTAACAATAGTGAAAGCTTCTGCAATCATCATACTAGTAACGGCAGTGATGCAATACAGTGATACTAACATAGGGCTGAATCCTGATCCCTTTACTTGAGGAGTCCCACTGAAACCAATGGTATTATTTTGCCACTAGGTAAGGAGGAATTAATATTCAGACAGCGGCAACTGTACATATTTTAAAGAGGTTTCCTCCAAATATGGAGTGCTAAATTCTCCTAAAATAAAGTTCTGTAAGAATGCAAGGAACAAAACTTTTTGATAACTGCAGGGTAGAGAGTAATGCAGCAACTGCAGTGTAGAGAGTCTGTCATGGTAAAAGGATGAGGCTCAGCTGTAGTCAGAGTTCAGATTAATCCTTTTTAATATTTGTCTTGTGATTTAATCTCAAATGCATTTGTTTCAAAACAATCAATTTGTCTCTATTTCAATAGTGGTTCTGTATACACTGCAATTTATTTCTCTATTTGTGCACTGTTCCATCCCATCACAAGTTTAATCGCCTTATTTAAAAATATTTAGGAACTTTAAATATCAGAAAAAGCAAACCTTTCACCATGAGGCAGACTGGAGACACGCATATCAGTGAATACATTTCCTGAGTAATAGCACACTACACAGTTTATAAATGCAATTACGCAGTAGCAACTCTTATCAAGAAATGTATTTACACTGAATTCCTTGTAGCAATAGATCAAAGAACTTATTTTGCTGACCTATATCTGTACTTAATTGTAAAGCAATTTCTAATACATAAGGAAATCATTCCCCTTCTACTGAATAATTTCCTATGTATGGAGAGCAGTTTTCTTGACATGGAGGCATTGTGGAGAGAGGAACCTCTGAAAAATAAACATAGTGTTTGTATTTAATGTGACTTATTCTAGAAAATTATGGAGTTATAAATTTAATTATTACAGAATTATAAAGTTAAAAAAAAGCAATACACAAGGCCAGGGTCCTGTGGAAAAAATAGTATGTGATCATGTAATTGCAGGAGGATCCATTTGTCTGTATCCCAGCCATTGAGCTGCTCAGAAAAAATTCTAAGAAACATTTCAGCAGGCTGATGGGGAGCCAGGATCCAGGAAGCCTGGGAAGTTCCAGCTCCCAAGCTCCTAGCTCCTCAGAAGCTTGGGCTCCTAGGACATCCAGGCAGACTGCCCCACACCCAGGACTCCCAGTACAACTGCATGAACATGGCTCAGCTTCCACCATTGCTGCTGCTGGCATCATTGTGTCAAGCCCAGGGTGACCCACCAGGCTGAGAGCTGGAGGTAGGAGTGTGGGTGGGGGATATCATTCCCATCGGTAGTGTGGCGGGAGATCAGGGAGAGGTGGGAGCAGGAGTGGCCTCCCAGCTGCACGCATTTGTGAACTTGAAGTAATTTGAGTAAAGCCCGCAAAAGCCAAATGTAATTCACAAGGTTCACAAAACCTCAATCTCTACTTGTCATAGTCTGTGGTTTTAATGGGGAAACTAAGATGTGATAAATTCACATTTGTTTGGTATAAAGAGTATACACTAGTGTATCTGAAGAGCCCTGCGCAGATACAAATATATACCTGTGCATGCGGATATCAAACGGTATCCGCGGAACTGCAGGGCTCTCCCAGGAACCGCAGCGGCGAAAGGAGCAGAACATGGGGCCACCTCTCCCAGGAGCCAGCACCCCACACTGGCAGCTGCTCCAGTGCAGCTGTACCATCCCCAGCCCCACCCACTGAGAGAGAGAAACAAGCCATAAGAAACAAGCCATAAGAAAGATGGCACATAGAACACAGCGTATGAGAAAGAAGAAACTCCATGCCCAGCCAGGAAATCATGACCATCAAACAATGAGATAAACCAATAGCTATCTACAGTACTGACACCATACAAGCCACAGAACTTCCTATACACAACACTCTGTCAAACAACTCTGAAAATAAAGACCAAATTTCAAATATGTAGCATTTCTTTCCTTCTTTTATAGGGGACTCTTGAAAGAGAAGCAATACCACATAGTGCACCATGCCAACTATAATTTCTGGGAGGAACAGGTGATTTCCTCTGTTGTTGTATCAGACTTTTGCTACCAATGAGAATCTTAGGAACGGCATTTTCTTGTGACTCAATAAGGATGTGGGACTGGGAAAATCAGTAATGTTTTGAAACATGTTAAAATAGTGTCTCACTACAGGTTGTTGGAAAATGTTTTTTTCCACAAAATTTGCAACTTTATGGTGAAAAATCAAAAGTCTAAAATATTCAGCTAAAGCCTAAGAAATTTCTGCCAAAAACCAAATAATTTTTGACCAAACAGAAAAGTTTTATTTGGAAATGTAACAGGGGTGCCTCATGCTCCAATCTGCCTCATTGGTCCAGGCTCCCTGGCTGGACTTCATCTCTCTCCTAAAGTATCAAAGTCTGTCCCCTTGCTATGCCACCAAGGTACCTTAGGGGAGTTGATTTTTCAACAAAAAGTCAACATTTCCTATACAAAGCAGGCATATTTTGCCCCAAAAAAAGTTCATTCAGTTGAAAACCTAATTTTCCATTAAAAAAGCTTCGATGGAAAATTTTTGACCAGCCCTAGCAAACACATGTTAAGTAATATGTTTTTAAACACCAATTAGCAACTTGTGTTGACAAAAATAATGATTTGTAAAATACGTTAGTTTGATCGGTCTACTTTAGGTGCTAAAATATTTTAAAATGCATTTGCTGAAATGGGTTAGTCAACATTTTTTTAAACCATCATTCATTTTCTCGGGCTACATAAGTCCTAAGTGTAAGCTTTGGGTTCGTAAGCCCCAAGGTAAGAATTCTGACTGGAAAGAAAGGAGTAGGCCCAAAATAGTAAACAAAACCTATAACGTTATTCTGATGTTTGATGTTAAATAGAGACATAGTGGTCCTAACCTGATATACCACACTGTGTATTTACAACAAACTCTAGTGTATATAGGGATTTTTGTGAGGAGAGAGAGAGTATTGTAAAATGCTATATAAAAAGCTTAATGCAGGTGAACTATTCCCTATTTTTAACAATCAGGAATTACCATTTGTAGTAACCAGGTTGTTCATTTAACATGCACTGGCTTACTAAGGAAAAGCAAATTAAAGAATGAGGTGGCAACAATGATAAGCAGTAAATTTGTTTGTTCAGTTGGGAGCTGAAATGAGTCGGCTTGTGCTTTGATGAAGCCAGATTGAAAGGTTTCAAAGTGCGCACAGGAAATGCTCCAGCAGATAAACTTTGTCCTCCAAGGTTCATCCCAGTCACTTTTTGGCCTTCTGCACTTGTTTATCTGATCAGAAAATCTATAATGCCAACCCCACAGAATCCATACATAAAAATGACTGTGATAAAGTCAAAAGCTGAGTTCTACAGTGGTGGATAAACAAAGATCTTTGCTTGAATGGAAAGGTTGTCAGGTACAATTGTTAACTGTACAAATGGAAGAGTGAATTTTCGGGGTTGGTGGTTGAAGCATCAGGCAAAAAATGTTTCGCTTGAAAATAATGTATTGGTGGTAAAGCTGTGATTACTTATTACAAAAAAGGCTTCATTGATACAAATTATAAAATGATCATCATTCCAGCCAAAACAATTCAACACATTAGCCATTCAAATTTTTATTATTATTTGAGGAGAGGGGAAATGTGCTATGTTGCTCAGATTTTAAATATTTTATCCCATGCTCTTTATATCTGCTATATGAAAAGTGAGGAAATATACAAAGTAACAATCTCTCCCGTCCCCTTCAGCAAGTCTGCAAAACTTGTCATCAGACCTTTTATTGAGAAACTGAACTGAAGAAAAGGAACTTTTTGAGTTGCTATCAAATATCGTCTTAAATATACATTTTTTGATTGTATAGCTGAACACCAGAGTTACAAACTGACCGGTCAGCCACACACTGCATTTGGAAGCAGAAGTATACAATCAGGCAGCAGCAGAGACACACACACACACACGAAAAGCAAACACAGTACAGTATTGTGTTAAAGGTAAACTACCAAAAAAAAGTGAAAGTTAAAAAAAACTGACCAGGCAAGGAAACTGTTTCTGTGCTTGTTTCATTTAAATTAAGATGGTTAAAAGCAGCATTTTTCTTCTACATAGTAAAGCTTCAAAGTGTATTAAGTCAATGTTCAGTTGTAAACTTTTGAAAGAACCATTATAACATTTTGTTCAGAGTTATGAACGTTTCAGAGTTACGAACAACCTCCACTCCTGAGGTGTTCGTAGGTCTGAGGTTCTGCCGTACATGTGTTTTTAATTTTAGGGGTGCACAGAAAGGGCTTTTGAACAACTGCAGACTGACATATTCAAAATCCAAGAAAAGACCTTGATCTCTACCAACACAAAGAATCTTGTTAACTTTAGCATGGAAGTGAGATTAGAGTTATATTAATAAATGTGCTGATGCGGGCCATGGGTGAGCCACCTAGTTTTTAATTTGTCTCACATTCTCAATATTGTCTAGCATATTAATGTCTCATTAAAAAGGCTGTATTTTTTCATGGGGAAAAATGCCATATTTAATACAGCAAAATGTCAAATTTTAGTGGGCAACATTATATTTAATAAATGCATACTTTAACCTCCAATATCAGCCAACCAACAATTTATACAGTGTTTAAAAGACTCAAAGGATAATTTAAGAACTTAGCAATAGCCACCCTGGATCAGACCCAGGATGCATCTAGTCCAGTATCCAGTATCCAGTCTCAAATAGTGGTCAGGAACAGAGGCTTCAGAGGAAGGTGTAGGAACCGTGGAGTAGGCAAATATGGGATACCTCACCTCCAACATTTGAACTCATCTCTAAGGGTATGTCTAAAATGCAGTGTAAGACTAGGCCCAGACTCAGGCTCAGGCACAACCCCCCTTTCGTCTGCACCCAATTCTGTCTGACTCAGCCCCCAAAAAGTTTGAGCCCTGGTCCCGTGGGGGCTCGGGCCGAAGCTCTATCATGTGAACCTTCCCCTGTGTTTGTGATGGCCATTGACAAAAAGTCATCCTTTGCCACGCGTGCTGCTAACTGGTCGTGGGAGCACAGCCAGATTTTGGTCAATTTCTGGTGCATGGTGATAAAATAGCTCGACTTAGCAACAGTTCCAGGAATGACCACGCGTACCAGCTAATAACAAACAAGTTAGCAGCACTGATTCACCAGACCCTGTGCAAAGAGCAGATTAAATGGCTGAAGACCAACTACCAGAAAGCCAAGAAAGAGAACTACACCTCTAGGAACCCGCCTTGTCCTGTCCTTTTTCTGAGGGGTTTGACTGGGTGCTGGGTACTGCACTGAGCACTGAGCCACTGGCTCTACATGACAGCCTGGTTAACCAGGATGGTAATCGTCTCACCCCCCTGAATCCAGTATAGGACCGGAAGGGAGCTAGCAGGAGCCATATGAGGCTACCAAAGTGACTCTGGTGCTGAAACTGATCCTTGAGGCAGCTTTGCTGCCAGAGCAGCTGCAGCACATTGTGGATCCCTACTCAAAAGAAACTTTTTGATGCCCCTCCCCCGCCGCTGCCCCAGGGAGAAGTAACCAACTGCAGAACTGGCAGCAGAAACAGAAGAGGCAGAAGTCACCCCCAGAACCTGGTAAGTTTTCTGGCTCCATGTTTGTATTTATTAATAGAGATTGGTTTAAGCAGAAGATTTAATATCCTTTCCAAAATTCATGATAATTAATTATGACAACTCTGGCATATTCTACTTCTCCATATAGATGTCCAATCCCTTTTTTGACTTTATAACTTTGACTTTGATTTACAAGTTCTCCATAAACACAACAAATTTCAGTAAAAAATCAGCTTAAACAGTCTCAAACTAATACTGTAGGAAAGTTTTGGTTTGGTTGAGTTTGTCCTGCTGCACCATTCTGAGTATATGCAAATTCTCTCGTCTGGACTCAAGCAAGGTACCCAGAGCCTTTCAAAAGTGGGGAGAAGAAAACACTCGAGAGGTTTGTTGGTTTGTTTGTTTCATTTCAAGCATTTGATTTAATCCATGAAAATAATCCCGGCTAGACTCAATGTCAAATCCATTGACTACCCCTTCCTGCTTCTCCACGTGGGCACCAATGATACTGCCAAGAATGACCTTGAGCATATCACTGCAGACTACGTGGCTCTGGGAAGAAGGATAAAGGAGTTTGAGGCGCCAGTGGTGTTCTCGTCTATCCTCCCTGTGGCAGGAAAAGGCCAGGGTAGAGACCGTCGAATCGTGGAAATCAACGAATGGCTACGCAGATGGTGTCGGAGAGAAGGGTTTGGATTCTTTGACCATGGGATGGTCTTCCAAGAAGAAGGATTGCTAGGCAGAGACGGGCTCCACCTCACGAAGAGAGGGAAGAGCATCTTTGCAAGCAGGCTGGCTAACCTAGTGAGGAGGGCTTTAAACTAGGTTCACCGGGGGAAGGAGACCAAAGCCCCAAGGTAAGTGGGATATCGGGAGAAAGCACAAGTAGGTGAGTGCAAGAGGGGAGGGCTCCAGCCCCATACTGGGACACCAGGACGATCAGTGAGTTATCTTACATGCCTATACACAAATGCAAGAAGCCTGGGGAACAAGCAGGGAGAATTAGAAGTCCTGGCACAGTCAAGGAATTATGATGTAATTGGAATAACAGAGACTTGGTGGGATAACTCACATGATTGGAGTACTGTCATGGATGGATATAAACTGTTCAGGAAGGATAGGCAGGGCAGAAAAGGTGGGGGAGTTGTGTTGTATGTAAGAGAGCAGTATGACTGCTCAGAGCTCCAGTATGAAACTGCAGAAAAACCTGAGAGTCTCTGGATTAAATTTAGAAGTATGAACAACAAGGGTGATGTTGTGGTGGGAGTCTGCTACAGACCACCAGACCAGGGGGATGAGGTGGACGAGGCTTTCTTCCAGCAACTAACAGAAGTTGCTAGATCACAGGCCCTGGTTCTCATGGGTGACTTTAATCACCCTGATATCTGCTGGGAGAGCAATACAGCAGTGCACAGACAATCCAGGAAGTTTCTGGAAAGCATAGGGGACAATTTCCTGGTGCAAGTGCTGGAGGAACCAACTAGGGGAAAAGCTCTTCTTGACCTGCTGCTCACAAACAGGGAAGAAATAGTAGAGGAAGCAATAGTGGATGGGAACCTGGGAGGCAGTGACCATGAGATGGTCGAGTTCAGGATCCTGATACAAGGAAGAAAGGAGAGCAGTAGAACAGAGACCCTGGACTTCAGAAAAGCAGACTTCGACTCCCTCAGGGAACTGATGGGCAAGGTCCCCTGGGAGAATAACATGACAGGGAAAGGAGTCGAGGAAAGCTGGCTGTATTTTAAAGAATCCTTATTGAGGTTGCAGGAACAAACCATCCCGATGTATAGGAAGAAAAGTAAATATGGCAGGCGACCAGCTTGGCTTAAGAGTGAAATCCTTGCTCGTCTTAAACACAAAAAAAACAGCTTACAAGAAGTGGAAGATTGGACAAATAACCAGGGAGGAGTATAAAAGTATTGCTCAGGCATGCAGGAGTGAAATTAGGAAGGCCAAATCACACTTGGAGTTGCAGCTAGCCGGAGATGTTAGGAGTAACAAGAAGGGTTTCTTCAGGTATGTTAGCAACAAGAAGAAAGTCAAGGAAAGTGTGGGCCCCTTGCTGAATGAAGGAGGGAACCTAGTGACAGAGGATGTGGAGAAAGCTAGTGTACTCAATGCTTTTTTTGCCTCTGTCTTCACAGACAAGGTCAGCTCCCAGACAGCTGCACTCTGCAGCACGGTATGGGGAGGAGGTGACCAGCTCTCTGTGGAGAAAGAAGTAGTTCGGGACTATTTAGGAAAGCTGGACGAGCACAAGTCCATGGGGCCGGATGCACTGCATCCGAGGGTGCTAAAGGAGTTGGCTGATGAGATTGCAGAGCCATTGGCCATTATCTTTGAAAAATCATGGCGATCGGGGGAGGTCCTGGATGACTGGAAAAAAGCTAATGTAGTGCCCATCTTTAAAAAAGGAAAGAAGGAAGATCCAGGGAACTACAGGCCAGTCAGTCTCACCTCAGTCCCTGGAAAAATCATGGAACAGGTCCTCAAGGAATCAATTCTGAACCACTTAAAGGAGGGGAAAGTGATCAGGAACAGTCAACATGGATTCACCAAGGGCAAGTCATGCCTGACTAACCTAATTGCCTTCTATGATGAGATAACCGGCTCTGTGGATGAGGGGAAAGCAGTGGATGTGCTATTTCTGGACTTTAGCAAAGCTTTTGATACAGTCTCCCACTGTATTCTTGCCAGCAAGTTAAAGAAGTCTGGGCTGGATGAATGGACGGTAAGGTGGATAGAAAACTGGCTAGATGGTTGGGCTCAACGGGTAGTGATCAATGGTTCCATGTCTAGTTGGCAGCCGGTATCAAGTGGAGTGCCCCAAGGGTTGGTGCTGGGGCCGGTTTTGTTCAATATCTTCATTAACGATCTGGAGGATGGTGTGGACTGCACCCTTAGCAAGTTTGCAGATGACACTAAACTGGGAGGAGTGGTTGATACGCTGGAGGGTAGGGATAGGATACAGAGGGACCTAGACAAATTAGAGGATTGGGCCAAAAGAAATATGATGAGGTTCAACAAGGACAAGTGCAGAGTCCTGCATTTAGGACGGAAGAATCCCATGCACTGCTATAGACTAGGGACCAAATGGCTGGGCAGCAGTTCTGCAGAAAGGGACCTAGGGGTTACAGTGGACGAAAAGTTGAATATGAGTCAACAGTGTGCCCTTGTTGCCAAGAAGGCTAATGGCATTTTGGGTTGTATAAGTAGGGACATTTCCAGCAGATCGAGGGATGTGATCATTCCCCTCTATTCAGCACTGGTGAGGCCTCATTTGGAGTACTGTGTCCAGTTTTGGGCCCCACACTACAAGAAGGATGTGGATAAATTGGAGAGAGTCCAGTGGAGGGCAACAAAAATGATTAGGGGGCTGGAGCACATGACTTATGAGGAGAAGCTGAGGGAACTGGGATTGTTTAGCCTGCAGAAGAGAAGAATGAGGGGGGATTTAGTAGCTGCTTTCAACTACCTGAAAGGGGGTTCCAAAGAGGATGGATCTAGACTGTTCTCAGTGGTAGAAGATGACAGAACAAGGAGTAATGGTCTCAAGTTGCAGAGGGGGAGGTTTAGGTTGGATATTAGGAAAAACTTTTTCACTAGTAGGGTGGTGAAGCACTGGAATGGGTTACCTAGGGAGGTGGTGGAATCTCCTTCCTTAGAGGTTTTTAAGGTCAGGCTTGACAAAGCCCTGGCTGGGATGATTTAGTTGGGTTTGGTCCTGCTTTGAGCAGGGGGTTGGACTAGATGACCTCCTGAGGTCCCTTCCAACCCTGAGATTCTATGATTCTATGACTTCAATCAGTATTGAGTTTCACCAAAATGTATAACGTTTGAAACCACTTCAGCTGATTGCAGTGGAGCGGACTTCAAGTGGAAATACAACAGCTTAGGCCAGTGAGATATTGGTCCTTATGTAATAAAATATTCAAGGCCGCAAAATCTTTGTGGCCATAATACTCCACACTCCCTCAGCTTGGCTCTGAATGAAGCTAATTGTGTTGAAATCACACTGTAGTGACTCATGCAGATTAACTACTAGTTCACATCGCATAAAGCTCCCCTGTTATATGAGTCACAGAAGCTAACTTAAAACCAAACTTCTTGTAAAAGCATGTATTTATTTATTTAAACATATCCTCACTCATAAAAATCTTTCCCACGTGCTTTATTTCCAAACATCTGAAATGGTAAGTGATAAGGCAATCTGCCAGTAACAGACAATATAATAGTTTCTTGTTCAATTGGCTACTGTACCATCATGGAAATGGGGTCTTCCTTCACTAATGCCAATTAGTGAGTTATATGATTTGCTATAGTATTGCTTCTAATCGAGTGAAGTGACCTATCAACGATGAAGAACAACAGGCAAAACAATTAGGTAATTGATGGGCTTCACTTTTTTGTAGGCAAACACAATTTTGTAGTTTCATAATCAAGCTCATGTTATACCACCTAAGTGACAGAACCCTAAAGCACACTGCTAGAATCCAAATATCTGAGTCTCTGGATCGCCCATGGATATTTCAAAATATGCTTTTTGGAAACTCCACCTCACTTCACCTCTCCACACATGTCACTATCTTTAAATCTTTTCACCTGGCAGGACACAAATATATTTAAAAAAAAATCATTCCCACAACAACAAAATACTTGCTCTACCTGTAAACCATATTAATTATTTGAGAAGTACTGATAATATGTGGTTGATTGTGGAATTGAATTCACATGGCTTCAGCATATTTCTTCTGTGCATCACTATACATTCTCCCATTCCCATCTCTGCACCTTCTTCTATGCAGCACCTTTATAATTGGAGATATACCAATCTCCTAGAACTGGAAGGGACCTTGAAAGGTCATTGAGTCCAGCCCCCTGCCTTCACTAACAGGACCAATTTTTGCCCCAGATCCCTAAGTGGCCCCCTCAAGGATTGAACTCACAACCCTGGGTTTAGCAGGCCAATGCTCAAACCACTGAGCTATCCCTCCCCCCACCTGCATCCTCTTCCTGACCCCTTTCACCATGCTTCCACCCCTTCCTCATTAAAGTCCACCCTACATTGAGGCCTACAAACCCTATTTCTCCCTCCATCCAAGTATTAACTTGAGAGGATTAATAGTAACAATTCAACCAAAAATCACAGAATCAACAAGCCACGCTAATCAACATTACTCTCTCTCTCACTTGATTTTTGCTGTTTCCCATTCCTTACCTGTATGTTGTCCATTAAGACTGTAAACTGTTCAGGGCAGGCAACCAGTCTTCATCTCTGTCTGTGAAGCACTTGGCACATATTTGGTGTTCTATAAAGAGTAAATAATAATGGATTATATTTTAATCATTGGTGAACTGGTGAAGATTTAGAGGTTCATTTCTGGTGCTTATCTCAAATCATCTTGTTTTTTTGGTCTCCCAATCAGGCTGGACATTTTACAACTGTCTTTCTTATTAGCTGCCAGGCATTTCTTCAGGTTTGAGCCAGATCAAAAGTATCCTGAGAATAAACTTTCCTGTAATATTTCTGTCCTTCCACTTCTAAACCAAGTCAAAATGAGGAAGAGAGGTAGCCATGAAAGACCTTCCAAGTCTGCGCACCAGGACAAAAAGTCAAAGTGCTTGTATAAATTGTGGGGAAAGTCACATTTATCAATGAAATTGTAATTACAGATTGCAAATTTTCAAGCATTACTGGTGAGGTCTGACTTCTATTTACAGGGGAAACTTCTACTGCTGGAGAAACCACCAGATACAGAAAGAAAGGAGGACAAATCTTTGGTGCCTAAAGATCAACATATGACAAACATGCTTTCTGAGTGGTGTATTACACATTTGACACTCAGGGCCGGCTCCAGGCACCAGCCCAGGAAGCAGGTGCTTGGGGTGGCCAAGGGGAAGGGGTGGTATGTCGGGTTCTTCAATGGCAATTCGGTGGCGGGTCCCTTGGTACCTCTCGGAGGGAAGGACCTGCCACCAAATTGCCACCGAAGAAGAAAGCGGCACGGTAGAGCTGCTGCCGATTGCAATTGCAGCTTTTTTTTTTTTCCGCCCGCTGCTTGGGGCGGCAAAAACCCTGGAGCCGGCCCTGTTGACACAATAGCCTGCATGGCTGAGACAGCTATTACTATTCACCGTTCCTTTTAGCTGAAGAATTATTCCAGCCTATCTTGTGAGGTCCACACTAAAACTGAGACCCAAGCTTTAAAATGCCTAAAACTGTTCAGAGTCAACGTGAAAGACACTTTAGGAAAAAAAGACGGACATGTGATCCATCGTGTTGTGCTTGGGCCTTCCCCAGACTACTCAAAGGAGAAATTTACTTTCAGATCCGAGAGAGTCACCTCCTCTTAACAGAGTTGGAAACAGTTGCAGTGATCTCAAAGAAGGCCGTCTTTTTTTTTTTTTTCAAAAGTCACACTGGAAAATGTCAAAAAACCAAAGCCCTCATCTTCCACTACTTCTGTTTCAACCGGTGCATCTTCTAGTAAGCAGTAGGGTGATGGAATGTTAGGAAAAGCTCATCATCCACAAGATCTGTCAGTTTATGAGGACAATCCTTCTTCCTTGCATCTTTTAGTGGAAGACAGATAAGTCCTGTAAAGTATTCTGAAAGATTCTTCCCAACACATTGATGCTTCAATGTATATTAAACCACCAACTAATTTCCTGATGAATTTGGCCCCTTTGAGATTATATTTATTATTATTATACTGGAAAACAATAGAGCAATGTTGGCCCAATATTGCAAGTTTTGTTTTCGAATGCCTGTTTCCTACCTCTGTGTGAATGTCCTGAACAGCTCTTTAGCACAGCAGGAGATAATCAAAAAATATTACAATCCAGACGGGTATTTGAAAATGCACAGCATTTGGCATATTTGAAAGCGACACTTGCTAGATTTGCAAACATGCATGTGTGTAACCCTTGAGCCAGATTCTGATCCCAATTACTCCAGTGCAAATTGGAAGTAACGCCACTGAAATCACTCCCGATTTGCCTTGACAGCAAAGAAGAGCATGATGACTAAAACAGGTTATACTGTCTTCCAGCCGTTACGCTGCTGTATGTTAGTCTTCTGACTTCTCAGTCTTAGCCCCATGCAGTGACCAGTCTAAGTTTTCCTCCCCCTACCCTCTTGCTTCATCCAATATTTCCTAACAAGTGATGATATTCGGTGACAGCAGAATGGCTTTTCCTCTGTATCAGACTCTCATTGCATTTCTCTAATTAGCCCTCCTCTTTTCCTCCTTCAATACAGAAGCGAAGTACCTATACACTGCAAATCAAAGTTACCACTGTCCTGATTTCCATGCTCTGGTTTCCCTGAGAGTAAATGATTCTCACATCTCCCTTGTGGTTCATTTTATGCTGGTTATAGGCAAAGAGGAATTATAATTAATTTGCATTCCAACAGATCAGTGCATCTCACATTTCTGTGAGAGTCATGGTTACCTATTGGATGAAATGAGTACGATAGTCTGCATCTTTAAACAAGACATTAACTACAAACATATTAAGTACAGATGAATCCATTAAGTCTTTTTATTAAAAATACCATAGGTCCTTTCCATGTTGATGCAAAAAAAGTGCATTATCTTAACATGACATCTTGGACCCCCTCTAAGGGACCTGGAGTTAAATCTTGGACCCATTGAAATCATCATTGTAAAACATGAAATGTCTGAAAAAGTTTGAGAACCTCACAAAACCTCCAAGCCCACTGGGTTCACCCATTCACCCAGTATGTACGTAGAAACAGAGTACAAATGGATATGCAAACTAGATACAATTAACTTAGGTTTGCATAGAGACTGGGAATGGCTGAGCCATTACAAACATTGAATCTATCTCCCCATGTAAGTATTCTCACACTTCTTATCAAACTGTCTGAACTGGGCTATCTTGATTATCACTTCAAAAGATTTTTTTCTCTTTCTTAATTGGCCTCTCAGAGTTGGTAAGAAAACTCCCACCTTTTCATGCTCTCTGTATGTGTATATATATCTCCTCAATATATGTTCCATTCTATGCATCCAGAGAAGTGGGGCTGTAGCCCATGAAAGCTTATGCTCAAATAAATCTGTTAGTCCCTAAGGTGCCACAAGTACTCCTGTTCTTTTTGCGGATACAGACTAACACGTCTGTAACTCTGAAATGGAGCATGTGTGATCTGCCTGTTCCCAAGATCTCTGTGGACCTCTGCCAACATCTCTTTACTTATAACACAAGCCTGTTTGATTGCACTCAATGATAGTCAGCCACTGCAGGAGGAGTCATGATAGTCAGGTACCAGGGGCCCTCAGAATGAACTTGGACCCTCCATTGGTCTCTTTGCTTCTTGGCCCCATTCTCTCCACAGCAGAAGAGACACAGAAGCTACTGCTGGACAGGGAGAGCAGTAGCACTTTACAGAGGAAGACCTTTGTGGATAAAAAAGGGAGGCCTGAAGATGGGGACACCCAGCCAGACTCACCCCAAATATTAGTTGTTAGAGGGTGTTATAGGGGACCTGAGCTGAGCACCCCCCATTACCAATGGTCTGCAAGCAATGGGTACCTGTTGCCATTTCAGAGTTGTCAGCCAGCTCCAGTGCTTGGGAGGGGGAGGCACCTTTTGACCTCCTCATTTTCCATCTGCCTGTAGGGTGACCAGACAGCAAGTGTGAAAAATCGGGACGGGGGTGGGGGTGGGGGGTAATAGGAGCCTATATAAGAAAAAGACCCAAAAATAGGGACTGTCCCTATAAAATCGGGACATCTGGTCACCCTATCTGCCTGCCACTCAGTTATGGGGAGTCCCCTGCTACGAAGGGACACTGGGTGAAGCATTGCCTCCCCCTAATGATTCTCCCTAGTCTGCGGCAGTAGAATTGGCAGCAATGGAATCGTGGATCTAACCTTTGAGAAGAAAGGTGAGGGTCAGCAGAGGCCATAGAACTGCTCTGCAGCCACTGCCCAAAGAGATCCTGCCCACTCAAAATGGCAGTAATGCTGCTTCAGAGTAGAGCCCAGCTGAGGCACGGAGCTGGGGATGGACTATGGCTAGGTCTAGTATCGGTATTGTGCCATATATACATGACATATCAAGAGTCTAGCAGTAAGTCGTTTTAATATCTCTTTAATCCCAGCAGTTTCATGCAGTCTGGCCTATTACTCATTCAGGAAATGTAAGTGAGCGGCCCACTATATGTGAGACATCCCAGTTTGTGTTGTCCTTTGTGTGACAGCAAGGAGCGTGTGTTCTAGAGACTGTGCCTGTGGGGCCAGTCAAGCAACACTGTTCTGTGCAGACTTCCTCAGCTGAAGGACAGTGAGAACTAGATGGGGGGAAATTGATTATGAAAATAGCCTCTGCCCCAACAAAATGTGATGATCATTAACAGGGCAATCAGCCACCCCCCTCCAAAACCCATTTTGGTATAGAGAAGTATCTGCTCTCCATTATGTATTATCCCACGTCCCATTCTTAGAAGATTCTAAGTTATGGTGCACAAACTGGGTCTGATCCAAAGCCCACTGAAGTCATTGGCAGTGTTTCCATTGATTTCCATAGGCTTTGGATCAAACCCACCTGTGAGCAGCCACAGAGGTCTACAAGTGTAAAGAATGCTACAGGGAAGAGAAATGATTGGGAGGTTAGCCACAAGACTGAACTCCAATGGAAGCTTTACCTATCTGAGACCTGCAGGGGCAGTCTGTCAGTGGGAAAGAAAGACAATTAATCCACATCTCCCACCTCTCCTGATTTAATACCAAAAGTACAGCCACCCTTCAATAATCTACTAGACAGGCATCAACAGCTTCCCTCTCTGTTGCAGCAAGTGAGACAAAAGCAGTACAGACAGGAGCATCTTTGACATTCCTTCAGGTTTTCTGTAATGGATCACTTTTAATTAATTAGAAAAACAAGTTGGAGACAGCCTGTAGATATTTTATGTACGTTTGTGCCTAGAAGTGTAATAGGAAACTGAATCTGTCTCTGTGTAACATAAGAACATAAAACATTTTTCATTTATTGTTTTGGCTTTCATGATTTTTTTCTCTGCTCACTGTAGAAATGTGAAGATTTATTTCATAGCTTTCTGTGTTACTGTGATAGAAGTAGACACAAAAAATGCAAAATGTGGTTTTGTTTGGTTCATCTTTTACTTTCAGATTCCTAAATATGGAGCCGTCACCAGACAAAAAGGAAGTAGCACAGATGTATGCTATAACATGAAGCTGTGCTTGCTCTTTAGGATCACCACCTAGGATCGAATGAATAGACATAATATTGCAGGCAGTTAACCCACCCCACACTATTATCATTTCCACAGCTGTGTATTGCTATTAAGTGGAGACCAGCCTTGACAAAATCCCAGAACTGAATAGTGCTAAATTTAGGATTGATCTTGACTAGTAAATTCAATACCGATTATAAAGCCTTTTGAACAATACCTGCTTTGGAGGCAACCACTGTGTTGCTCACTTGAGGACTGTGTAGTAACTATTTTATATGCTGCCCAAACCACAAGAATTCAAAATCACCCTTCTGGGAAGGCATCTTCCTCCTTTTTAGAAGGAATTAGTCTCCAAAGGCCTCATTTGCTTTCCCACGCTCACAGCTTGCAGGTTATAAAATGTGTGGGAGTACCGCAGTTTCAATTGGTCAGGTAGACTGGGTTTCTGCTAGCCTATCCGCATACCTTTGAGCCCTATCAGTGCACAATGATCAGTGGAATTCTTGACATTTTTGTCATAGCATCAGAGGCAGTACTTTACAGAACAAATGCCAATGACCTGCTGTTCTGTCAGAGCTCTGTACTTACCTTTTATTTTCAAGTCAAAGGTTAGCCTATTTATGTAAATCCTCAGCCACGGGCCAAGTTTTCTGACCTGGTTTTCATTCTCCTAATTGTTTCAGGTATTTTTCTTGAAAAGTTTTGGTCAGTTAAATCTAGTTTAAATTTTTTTTTGCTTTGAAGGGTTTTAAGAGCTTTCATAGCCCACCCAGTTTGCAAAGTAGAAACATCAGTGACCTGATGCCCCTGGGCACTTATTTAAAATTCATTACCAGGAAATAAGGTTTTGATATAGAGGTCCTCCATTTGAAGAGTATCTTTGGAAACACATGCACATTACTTTTTACTTTGGATTATGTGGCATTTGAAGTTGTGTATCGAGGCAATGCTCAGTTATATTTCCATTTGCCATTAGTTTCTATTAAGAATATTATCCAGTCAGAGACATCTTTGACTTCCCATGTCTAGGTCAGTGCTTACAATTACTTTGCTATTTTACAGGTTACCATGATGTTTATGGTGGTTTAAAAGATTGAATTTTAGTATTATAGTCTACACATACAAAGAGACATCTTAGACCCCATACAGTGAGATTCAATGCCCTGTTATAATCTTTTTATAAAAATAAGTGACTATGCTGCAGATAATAATGAAATATGATTATCTTGCAAAAATGAGTACATCCATCTATCTTAGGGAGTTGAACTGCTGCTCATCACCATAATATCTGTGCCTTCCACATAACATAGTTTAGTTCCTAGCTGAGTCTCTAGCTTTTCTCCTTTTCACATCTATTAGAGCTCTAATCAGTTATCAGATCATTACTTCCTCTTCTGAGCATGGATAATCACATAAAATACATGTGATCACATTTCAGTATTTATGTGCCAATCTTGCTCAAGTGAAATGTCACTTTAAGGGGCACAAGGAAAAAGTAACATTGTGTCTAAGAGTATAAAATGTTCTTTAAATGGTCCTGGTGCTGCAGTTCAGGCTGTCAGCTAAAAGCAGCAGCTCTGGAAATGGAATTAGACTTCCACACCCTGGGCCTGCTGGGGTTGAATGTATGCTCAGAGAGCTGAAACTCTTTGCTTCTGGGGAATTAATTATATGGCTAGGTCTGTAGGTGCACTATTCATGTTAATCGTTGGATTAGTCATTTGTCTGCTGCAGATGAAGAAATTATTGGTCTGTTTTCTCCCAGAAAAAGCATTCACATACTTCACTGATGTATGTTATGACTTTGGTTTCCATGAAAATGTTGCTGTTACCTGCACAATTCTTTGTTACAGAAGGACACTGAGGAAAAAATAGTAAGGAATGAATGATGATATCTCCATCTGAATGGGTTAGTAGCTAAAACCATTTGTGTTGATCTCTTTCTATTGACCAAAATGTTAAAATACATTGGTTGATAAATCAATACAAAATTTTAAAAGAGTTACTACATTGATGAAAACCTGGAAATGCCAGTCAGTTGAAAGATTGTCTGCAGAACTTGCATCGACAAAACTCTGTAGTATAGAAACAGCCTAATTGAGCAGCCAGCATCAGACACGAAAAAGGATAGAGTATTTCCACTATGAAGACAATGTCAAAGTGACAACAAAGAACAAATGAGAAATGAAAAACTCTGCAGTTGTGGGGCAGTGGCTAATGAAATTAGAGCCAATGATTGGTAGAATTACAGTGCTGCATTGCATAAACGCTTTCCAACCTGTCTTTTAAAAAGATATAAGAGCATCTTAACAAAACCAGATCCCACTCAATAATTACTACATAAACATGGTTTTTGTGTTTGTCGTTCAAGAACAGAGACCAACTTTCCTAATATTTTAAAATATCTTTTACTGCCCACAGTTTCTCCTCTTCTCTTTTAGAGGAATATTTTGCACTTGCCATTTGGCTACATATTTGCTGTTATGCACTGATATTGGGGATAAGCCAGGAGGCAGATTTTTGGTTTGTAAAACCTTCTCATTCGGGTTTTACATTATACAAAATGAGGATGAGGAGTGTACTGTACCCAGTCACCAGAGATGATAGTGGTTGTGGGGTGATAGGTTTTCTTTGTTTGTTTTTGTTTCAGGAGATGGGATATGGAGGCTGAATAAAAAATCCTGGTTTTGACTCATTCCAGAGAAACTTTAGTTTTCTTCCACTTCAACAAAACATAGCATCATAGAGCTATTTCCCCTGAGATCTCCTTTTAAAAAAGACAGTGCTGAAGTTTAACCAGAGATGGGTACTGTACCTTTGCTTTCAATCTGAAGAAGAGCCACTGAAATGTTTCTTTAAGGGGAGGAGGCATTAAGAAGACATGGGTACAGTGTTTATTTTCCTGAATTTCAATAACTTTTACCCCCATGATCAATTTCACTATAACCAAGGATACTGTAGCACTATAAGACTGAGGTAGATCTGAAACTCCCCCTGTTGGCATTTGCTGGGCAAGCAAGACAAAAAATCCAAGAAAATAGCCCTTTCAAGCCTCTACAAATCACCTTGGTTTTGCATAACCTGCAAAGAGCTGAATCCTCATGTACAGACTTGTTCTTTGAGGCTGCTAGAGGAGGAAAGGCAGAATTTGCCAGTCTGTTTCTTAAATCTTTAACATTGATGCCCTGTGTGGAGGGTTGTGATGGGACACGTCCCCATCCCACTGACAGCAAGCCTAATGAGCATCCCTGCATACAGGCAGTGGTGATTAGGTGCACCTGTGCAGAGCATGCTCTTTACCTGAAGAAGGAAAGCTTAAAAAGGTGAAGCTGGCATAGAACAGGGGGAAAGATTTCCCAAGAGGAGAGGCTACTAGAGAGCCCAAACGGAGGCAGTTACCAGCTTTCCCTTTTCTCAGACAGACACTGCAGCCCTGACAGGGGCTCTGGATGTCTGCTCTCTGTCAGTGCCCTGTAGCGGGACCTGAAAAGCAGTGCCAGGGATGAAGGGGAATTGAACTCAGAGAGGAACCTGGGAGTGAGCTCAGCTCCTGCGGGAAACAGTGAACTTGCCCAGGAGTGGGGGTTCCAGAGGGCAAGAGATGTAAAGAGACAATGGCTGAGCCCAAGTTTAGAGCCAGCCAACTACAGGGCTGAACAGGGAAAACATGCATGAACGTTTAGCTCAGTGGAGAGAAACTACAGAGTAAGAGGGGAAATAAACCACAGGAATTGGAGTGAATACTAGAACGTTAAAGAGGAAGAAACAAGCCATTCTGGGGGAAGGGTGGGGAAGAGGGAAATATTGCATAATCGGCGGATGCTGGGGAGCAGATCTTGAGTTAGTGTAAACTCTCGTGGCTCCAGTAATCTGCCCCTGATTTGTGAGGCTGCAATGTCACTATACCATATAAACTAAACACTGAATTCAACACAAAAACAAAGTGAGTCTAGGTATCAGGTTCCTTCCACTATTGTGAAAAATAAAGTCCATAAAAATGATATTAAAGCTTGGTTCGGATTAGAAAACTGACTGTAAAATGGATGCTGCTTAATAAACCCCTTCCTCCTTAGTGTCTTCAAGTCATACATACTCGCTGGAGTTTTCAGTGACCATTTCAAGTCTTTTGTGAACTTCATCCATTGCCACGTGGAACAGGTTGTGAGGAAGTCCTTTCTTTCCCTTGGAGCCATCACATTTAGCCTAAATAGTCAAGCTGAATTTTCCATCTTTCCCCTTGCTAATTGCATGTAGTTGGTTCTCTCCCTACCCCTGGAGATTCCAGAAATGTCTTTGAGGATGCCAGCTTTCCTAACAATAACAAGTTTTTACTGCTGTTAGTATCAGAAATCTATACAATTTTAAAAGAGCAAGTTCGATTCTAGTCTTCTGTGTGGATTGTCAATAAAAATGTTTGCTAAATTCTGACTGTAGAACTTTTATTATTGGTAATGATGTCAGGGCAGGAGGCTGCTACTTGATAGTCTTTGGAATGTTGAGTTTGGCACACAGGAAGGTAGAGAAATCCTCATTCTGAATTGTAAACTAAGGCAAAATTGTTATGGAAATCATTGAGGGACAATAGGCTCATTTTATTCAGAATAATGTCAATATAACCTCACCTTCATATGGGTGAGTGAGGGATTTAGTAATTACTAGGCAGGGTTGTACAAAAATACTGATGCTGTTAGTGCAATTAGGAAAAATAATGGCCCAGTTTCACGTAAAGCAGTACAATATGGAGTTTTGCCTCAAATTGTTTCCTGTTAGTCATTAAAAAAGAAGGTGCATTTTGCAGGTGAATACCCCAGCAAACTGGGGTTGTATGTCATATAAGACAAGGCAGAACTTGGCCCACAATCTCTTTGAGAAACAGCAAGGGCCAAATTCTGCACCCATATACCTGCTCAACGCTGCCTGTTCCCCACAACCACTCCAACTGACTCTGAGGAGACTGCTGATGGAATAAGGTACGATTCAATGGAGTAAAGGTGGCAGAAACTGGTCTTAATTGACTTGTCCCTGGGTTTAGACAGTTTCTCTTGTAGTTGTGAGACAGTCACAGGAGGTCTGCTCTGATCTTTTCTGCTATTCTTGGGACTTCTCTCTTTCTCACAGGAAAAGCTGGCTAGTCGTTAAGTATTAACTGAAGTTTAGTTAACCTCTGTCTGTCTACACTATGTACAATTGTCCTTACAGTTCATTTTGAATGACAGTTGAATTTTGTTCTTACTGATGTAGCTCTCTTTGCATTTATATTCCGTAAAAGTCTCATCAGAACAATAAAGGAGCAAATATCACACCCATCTATTACCCATTCTGAGGAGAATTACTTGGGGGCACAGTGCCCCAGCACCTAACTAACTCACACGAGAGACTCGAGCAGCACATCCAAATACTGAAATTTCAGATATATTTCCTATTGTCAGTACCTACAAGCACACAGTTTCCCCTAAAGAGTCAGGTCCCAGAGCTTACCACTTATTGGTACCTTCTCATTTGGGGAGAACAACAAATGTACTTTACTGCTGCCTTAGGCAGCTATGACACTGGCAGACCTGTGCCAACTCATGCCAAAGCCCCAGAGCCTCGCTGAACACTGACAAATGCATAGCTGAACACCAGTCTGGCTCACCTGTGGGTTAGTATAGTTTAAATGGATATTAGTATTATAAGAATGTGTTTAGATTTTACGGAATGCTTATAGGATGCTGCATGTATTAATCCTACTTACGATATCTGTATCCCAGGGTATAAAGTCACATGGAGTGTTTGCACTGTAAACCTCTGTCATTGTGTATCTCACCAAACAGGAAAAAACACATTTATTAAGATAATGTGCTCATCCTGCACACAAGATGGCCTACTGAAGGCAAATGAGGCACTGTGTAGCATCAAAGGGCAGAGACCTTGTTGAGTGCATTCCTCACCCCCTCCAGGAAGGGGAGGCCTGGGCACGAACTCATCCCATCAGTTTGGACTCTGGGGTGAAGGGGATAAAAATCCCTGACAAGGAAAAAGGTGGATCTTTCCGCTGTCTGGAATCTGAGGGCAAAAAATCCCAAATATAAGCAAGAGATCCCCATGCTGCTTGGCATGTGTCAGCCCTAAAGGCCATAGAGAGCTGTTTATTATAGGAGCTTATGTTACCTTTTTCAATTTAAGATTGTAACTCATTTGTGTGTGTATGTTTCCTGTTTTAACCTTGCAGATAACTCTCTTATTTCTCTTCTTAGTTAATAAATCTTTAGTTTATTACAGGATTGGTTACAGGTGTTCTCTTTGATTTGAGAGCTGAGTACGGCTGACCTGGGGTAAGCAATTGGTCCTTGGGACTGGGAGTAACCTGAACATTGTTGTGATTTTTGGTATAAAGTGACCTAGTCCATCTTGTCAGGGTGGCAAGGTAGACTGGAATGCCCAAGGGGACTGTCTGAGACTCCATGGTAAGACTGTTATAGTGCTTTAGGAGTTCACACTTGTTACTGGGTTGGTGAAATCTAATTATAGAATGTAAAAGCAGTTTGGGGTCTCTGCCTGCTTTTTAACAGTTGGCCCTGAGGTTGGCACTCATGCTGGGAGCCACTCCAGACAGCATGACAGCAGCTTTAAATTGTTTACTCTTGGCTCCCATAGTTATGCTGCTTCTGAAAGGGAACATACAGCATAAAGATTTTTACCTTGACTAAAGTTTTGGTTAAAACAGTAATTTCATGATGTGTGACTTTCAAAAGGGTGTTTGGAGACACACAGGTGTGGCCTTGAGAACATAAGCAATTGACAAAGGCAATGAATAATGCCAGTAGGTGGCAGCACACAACTAGCAAAGGAGATGAGACCAATCTTCCTTCCGCTATGCGTGGAACTGTCAATGCAAGTATACTGTTCAGCAGCTGTTGTTTCTTGGAACTGAACAGAAGCTAAGTGATAGTGCATGTATAACACTCTACAACATTCATATGAGAGTATCAGTCATTAAAGTGTATCTCTGAAGCCTGGCTAATGGGTCTCTTCTCTTACTGCCTCTCTTGGAACAAAACCATCTGTAGGACTGAAGCCATGTCTACAAAATGGACATTGCTACAGGCTCAGCTATGCCACTGTAGTGCCATCATGTAGACATGATATAGCTAATCTAGCTCCCCGAGTAGCAATAGCTAGGTCAACAACCCTAGCTACATCTACACTGGGTGTTAGATTGGCTTAACAACATTTGGGTGTGAAAAATTCACACCCCCGAGCAATGTAGCTAGATCGATATAAAGTTTATGTATAGTCCAGGACTGTGTAACTAAGGTCTTGATCCTGAAAGTCCTTGTGTGGCACACAGCAGGGAGTTTTTAGTGCAGGTGGAGGATACCCATCAGCACAAGTAAGTACTCTACATTAAGTGTCCTCCCTCCAAATGTTTCAGCCTAATTTTCCAAAAGTGACTAATTATATGAGGTTTTTCTGTTCTTGAATGCTTATCTTGAGCCATCTAAGAAAGGCCTGATTATGCAAGGGTGGGTACTCAGTGTTTCTGAAAATCAGGCCTTTCTGAGATGTCTCAAATTGGGTACTCAAGAATGGGTTAACCCAAATCATTGTCACTTTTGAAAATGTAGGCTTTCACTTGCATTCCACACTGATACATAGAATTGATTAAATATTCATTCAAAAGTGATCTGATAGCTAAGGGCTGGCACTGAACAGAGCTGGGCAAATACTGCCAAAAAAATAGTTCAGCAAATTTCAGGATATATGTATTCAAATTTTGTAAGTGAATTCACTTTGGCTGCATATATATCTCTTTTGTGTTTCCTGAGATAGGCTTGCAAATGAATTTGATGGCATGAATGTTCAAGGAAACAGCAAATTGTAAGCAAATATGGCAACATTGTCAGGGAAGGAAAATTCCAGATGTGTAAACATGAATATTCACATTGAAAATTTCATTCCATAAGTTACATTTATCCTATCCAGTAATAGAAACATACCATATGACCTATGTGTCCAATCAAAATTAACCAAAGCAGCATGAATTTTCTTAATACTATGGACTTCTTCTAATGAGCCACAGACCAAGAATTATTCTTTCAGGGTTTATTTTGCCAATAATGAATTGTTTCATGACATTTGCAAATTGTTAGCAGACAATTCATGAGCAGAAAAACAGGTTAAATCCTTTGTGTAAATTATTCATTTAAATTGTTTATACAGGTGTAGCATTTGAACTGGTAAACCAATTTGTGCCTTCCAGGGATGCTCCAACCTGGGACTCTATCCTTCTTCCTCTACAGCTTACAAAGTTCATATTTCTCCACAGTCTGTACTATTGGGACTGTCTGACTTGTAACCACATATCTTTTCACAGTGATGTTTAGACCCCTCAGCTTGCCCTAGCTGTCAGCCTTAAAGCCCTAAAAGAGAGGAATGGAATAGTATCTCTGGCTTTCTATTTGACTTGCTCCCATGTTACTCCTGGATTTTCCAATGCAACTGAGAGATGATACAACACAAAAGGAGATCTGGGCTCAAATTTCAGGGTATTTGGATGTAGGGTTTTGTTTCAACCCATTCTGAAGATCAAAAGTGTTTTTAAAATGTACATCTATGTTTGAGATTGAATATTCCCAAAATTCAAGGATTTATCATGTGCTCATATCTTATCATGTGCTAATATTTAGAAAAGTGAGTGTTCCTGTAAACACTTCAAAACCAAAATGAAGATGTTCCACTAATGATTATACAAATCCCAAGATAGCCCTTTAAAACACTTGATTTTAATTGAGCATCCTTTTTTTGCTTAGCAAGAATGAATACATAGTTTTACTTTAATTACCTAGGCTTTGAATGTGAGTTGTTCAAAAGGAATAAAGAAAAAACAGTGTTTTTGGCATAATTTCATGGGGTTTTGTTCTTTTCTGAATGTAAAATTTGTAAATAGATTCCTATACCCTTGAAACGCTTCAGTAGAACCACTAACCCACATCCTAACTGAAGAAACTTTTGGGAAAATAATGGAGTCCTTCAAAAACATTGAAATCACATTAAGTGACTTTAAAATTACTGTAATGTGCATCAAATGGCTGTAACGCTGAAAGCTGGAATTTCTCAAGGTTCTTCAGACTGTGTATAGTGTGAAATAATATAAAATATAATGCCCCATAAGCCTTTCACAAGTACTGTAGTCTGGAAGTGAGTGTTCAAGGTTATTAAAATACTATCAACCTACTGTATTCATAGAAGGTGAAATTCACTCACTCTGCATAAATGCTAGTATGCATTAGAGTACAAAGGGGGGATATGGGGAAAGATGCAGTCCACCACTGAAAATCAGACTGCAGGATTGCACTGCAGTTCATCAGAGGCTGAAATTCCAGCCAATGGACAGGAGCAGCAGACATATTCCCATCCAGTCTCCACAGCGCACATGAAACATAGAGACTCCTGGCATGGCTACTCTCATACTCACCACAGAGCCTCACCCTGGGGTTAAGTAGCACACTAGAAGGCCCTGTGTCAGCCCGCCACACCAGGGGTGATTTTCCTCCTTACTAAATGTTGCAATAACAAAGGAACAAAGTAATATGCAATCAGCAGAAACATTTGCAAACAAAAGAAGAGGAAAAAATGGAACAAACAGGACATCACATCCCAGGACATATTGGGTAGCATTTCATATATGGGTGGAACTGCTGAAGCCACAGCTGTGACATAATATGTACACCAACTTCTTTTCTTCACTCTCACTGGAATAAATGGCGGGCAGGGGGGAGTGTCTCCAAATATTCATTTGAATCTGAAAGTAAATTTCAGTTTGATCATTCAAGCACTCAAACTTTACTAGGACAAAGTGAATTTTAAGGCTGAGAATTTGACAAGAGTGAATTTTGAATGGTATATTGCAGGGGTCGGCAATCTTTCAGAAGTGGTGTGCCGAGTCTTCATTTATTCACTCTGATTTAAGATGTCAGGTGCCAGTAATACATTTTAATGTTTTTAGAAGGTCTCTTTCTATAAGTCTATAATATATAACTAAACTATTGTTGTATGTAAAGTAAATAAGGTTTTTAAAATGTTTAAGAAGCTTCATTTAAAAATTAAATTGAAATGCAGAGCCCCCTGGACTGGTGGCCGCGACCCGGGCAGTGTGAGTGCCGCTGAAAATCAGCTTGTGTGCCACCTTTGGCACGTGTGCCATAGGTTGCCTACCCCGGTATATTGAATTGTAAAATTCACAATTTGCACCGTCTGGGCTAGTTACACAAGTCTTCAAATCAGGGAACAGAAATAATTCTGTGTGATTTAGATACACAGCAAAAAATTGGGACTGTCAACTCTTTTAGTGAAATGTTTGCAAACAATGTGAACTCCAAGAATAATTGCCAAATAAATGCAAAAGGCAAAATTATTTGAATAAATTATTCATTAAAAATTCTTCATGCACTTCTAATTATTATTACTATGTAGTAGCAGGTTCTTTCTAGGTATCCGGTAATAAATTAGTTTGTCTGAATATATTTAAGATGTTGATTAGTGTTTTGGCTCTAGAGTATCCAGCACATTTAATCAGGATAGAACTTTTCAGTAGATCTTAATCTTGGATTTGGGGGAATATAAATGATATTGGTATAAGAGTAGCATATGCCTATTCCAGATAAATGAAAAAGTGCTTACAATGTATCAAGAATTAATTATTAGGAGAATTCTTCCAAAATGCCAGGCCCAGACATGAGTAATGGTAAAGTGCCAAAGACAGTTTCCAGGAACAATCAGTGAACATAATTACAGGGAAGTCATAGAAACATTTTTATTGAGTTTAAAGTTATGCACAAACTACTTCAATAAGGTGCTAGAATTATAATTGTGATTTTTTTAAAATATCAGATAACAGAGGAAATCAAATGGCCTCACCATGATGTAAAAGCAGCTGAGAAACAGGTAGAAGGCCATGAAAGAAAGCGTTCACAAAACAAAAAATAGAAAATTCATGGAGTGATTCACAACTGTGGCTTCTGAAGTTCCAGCCATATATGGGAGTTTCCAGTCAACATTCTGAAAATTAGCAAAAACTATACAGGCAGAGAACATTTTGAACATATTTAAACCTACAATATTCCAATTCATTTCAAATTGATAATCAGGATGTATGTACGTCACACTCATATTCCGGATATCTGGAAAGCCTTTGGTATACAAAGGTACTAAATAATGAATAGTCAACTTTCCAGAAAAAACAGACCCCAACTTTAGTAATCTGGATAAATAAGAATCTTTCCAGGGAAAACAGGCTAAGATTTAATTCATTAATATATATTGCACCCACCATTAAAATGGCTGGACTTGTTTATAACAGGGCTGGTCAAAATTTTTCCATCCAATTTTTTTCTATGGAAACTTGAGTTTTCAATTAAATGAAGGTTTTTTTCAAAAGTGTCTGCTTTTATTTAAAAACAATGATTTTTCATTAAAAAAACAAATGCTCAAAAACCAAAAAAATAAATAGCCAAAACAAAACAAAAATTCAATTTTGGGTGTTCAGTTTTGCAACAAAAGGGCAACATTTCTGCACAAAAAACACCTTCCTCCCCCTATTTTCTGACCATCTCTAATTTATAATAATTACAATCAGTAGCCTCTGAAAAATATAAACATTTTCAACCAACTGGCTACAACACAAACCAATCCCTGCTACCCTTACCACCTGCTGCCCACTAAATATAAAAATCCTCCCAAATATTGACCCAAATAAACCAGATTAAATAGATGTTTTGCATGGCATCCCAATAATGGACAGATTTGGGCACTTGCAGGCTGCGAGGAATGAATTCCAGAGCTTTTAGAAGTCTGTGGCGTCCAAGACTACTGATAATTATTTTACTTTACCAGACTGCTTAATCATTTCCACTTGTTTTCTGCTGAGAACTGCTAGCCCGTATCTTGTTCAAGTGTATGTGTTTGTAAGAGAGAAAGAGAAAAGAAAAGTCAGGTAAAAGTCAAAACACACTGGCAGGTGAATTTAGCTGCAGCTGCATGGAAAGTCCAGTTTATCAGATCTTATCTTAAGAGGGAAATAACACTTTACAATTAACCTATACAGTAACTTCAAAGGTGGGTTGTTGTCAGCAGCTCCTGGTTTATGACACTAGATAATCCAACTTCCTGGATTACTTTAGTTTCAGGAGGTATGAGTATCTGCCTTCTGTTTATAACCTACAAGTACATGGACATTTCCAGATAAGACAGACATTTGTTCTGAGCATATGCGACAAGAACTGGGTGTAATGTAGAAGAGGATGTGTGTGGGCAGACAGATTGTAGGTACGATTGGTTGTTGAGTATATCACTTAGATAGCTTACTGCTAAATCTATTGCTTAATTATGAAGATGCATACAGGTAAGCAACGAAAACATGGTTTTCACTCGTACATACAAAAAATAACTGTGGTTAAGAGGGAGTAGAAAAGAAAGGTATTGTAGTTAGGGTGACTATATTTCTCAGAGAGAAAATGGGACACTGCCAGCCACTTGCCCGAACCCCGCCCCCCGCTCCCTCCCAACATACACACATGCTGTTGCCTGTCACTGGAACCCTGCATGCACATATAACACACACACACACACGAGGATGTTGCCTGTCACTGGAACCCTGCAGGGGCCCCCTCAGGAGGCTATTGCCCATCCCTGGAAACCTGGTGGGGGAGGCAGCCTACCTGCTGGAACACTATCTCCCCCCCCCCCCAGCCCTACTTCCCCTCCACACCACACCTGACTTTTTTGACAAAAGTGAGCATTTGTCCCATTTGCTCTTGCCAACTGATCAAGTCAGCAAGAGTAAATGGGACAAATGTCTCCTTTAGAGAAAAAAAAGTCAGGACAGCTGGAACAGGGCTTGAAAAGGGGACTGTCCTGGACAAAATGGGTCATATGGTCACCCTAACTGTAGGCAACAGGAATTTCTTCCTTCACTAGCACAGCGAAGATTGACATAACATAGAGCAATGGGAAAAGTTCAAAAAGTTTGGTGATTCAGTTCAGGGTAGGGACATAATGAACCTACTGACTAGATTTAATTCAGATATGAATGAGAATGCACCTAGAGTTTTCAAATCTCATCTACCTGTTACCCTCTATCTATCATTGACTTGAATGGGAGCTTTCCTTAGTAAGGGCTGAGAAAATACCGCAGAATTTGGCATGTGATAGATATTTTGCAATTATAGAAAAAAGAAATAAAATAGAGAAAATTTGCACGCAAAACTTAAATAATATCATCTCCACACAGACAAACAAGAATAAAAATTATGTTTTAAAAAGCTTAAATACATAGTAGTGACTTTAATGACAAAACATACACATGGCAGACATGTAGCCTTTGCTAAGGAACTTTTTGTTGTAGATTCCCCTTCTGCCAAGAATTTAACTTTGTCCAAATGTCTTTACTGTGGGATGTGATAGACATACAAGCTCCTACATCTCTGCCCCACCCTTCTCAGTCTCAAGTCTTTGTGGGGAGATAAAAGGATACAGGTAGGCCCAGATAAACACCTGAAAGCCTATTCTAGCTTTTTTGGAACTTAGCCTTTGGTCAAGGTCATGGAATACAACAAATCTCCAAAGCACTTCCTGTTTTTTCTTAGGTTCTACATAGCAGTGGAATAGTTTGACTTACAGAATTTCAGGATTTTTGCTGTTGTTCCCAATGAAAACCAAGAAATGAAGAGGCACATGGATTTTTTTGTAAAAACAATGAACCTGAATATTTTCAAATCTCAAAAAAGTTTGAGTTAATTTGATTCAGTTCAAGTTGTGGGAGAAGATTTTACACACCAGCCACCAACAGAAGCTGGAGTAACAACAGAAAGAGTTGTTCCTGAAGCCCACTCATCCCCACAATGGGCTTCCCAGCAATCTCTCAAGGTTACTGGGTCCCAAAACCTCCTCCCTCTTCTCCAAGTAGGGCAGCAACCCAGCTCAGCACCCTCTGAGGGTGGCTCATCAAAGGTTCCTGCCCTCTGGAGCCACCAACATTCACAAGTGACCAGCAGGAGCAGAAGCCAGGGGAGACAACATTCCCAGCCTCAGGAGCCCTTCTGGAGACAGCCCATAACTTTCCTCATCTTTGACTTTTGTAAGTTTACTATTTCACTCCTACATTGTATTGTACAATACTGCTTCCTCACACCCAGTCATTCCTCTTTCCTGTCTGCTACCCAAGCTCAACCCACTATGCTTTTTTTTTATTATTGAATTAATATGGAGATATACATATCTCATAGAACTGGAAGGGACTTTGAAAGGTCATTGAGTCCAGTCCCCTGCCTTCACAGCAGGACCAAGTACCATCCCTGACAGATTTTTGCCCCAGATCCCTAAATGGCCCCCTCAAGGACTTAACTTACAACCCTGGGTTTAGCAGGCCTATGCTCAAACCACTGAGCTATTTCCCCTCCCCCCTGCTTTTCATCCTCCTTCACACCTACAGCAACTCTGTTCCTCCCTTCATGTCCTCCCTCTCTCATCCTGTCTCCTCTGTTTGCTCCCCCCAAACCCTGCCTCTTCCTACACTCCCATCCTATTATCTGCATTTTTACAACTTCGCCAGCCCCTAAAATACTTTAAAAATCCAAATAAAACCACAAAGAGATGTATATTATTAATTGAAGCAACCACATCTTTTCTTTGTGTGTGTATATATATATATAAAACATCATTGTCCATCCCCACTCCATCATTTCTGTTGCCTTTACTCATCTGATTACAGCTATACCTAGGCTATGTCTATACTACAGACACTACATGTAATCTTTGCAGGGAAGGGACTGTTTTTTACATTTCCCGGTAAAACAACTAGAATTAGTTTGGGTGCAGCATAATAATACTTTATCAGAACCATTTATCCTTTCCCTAGAGAGACAAGGTGAGTGAGGTAATATCTCTTCTTGGCCCAACTTCTGTTGGTGAGATAGACAAGCTTACCAGCTTACACACAGGTCTTTCTCTACTGTCCTTTTGCTACCCACACAGCATGAAAATCCTTGCCATAATTAGAGTATATCAATGGGTGTGCTACAGTGTGTGATTGCTTAATCATTGACTGCACTAAGCCAGAACTGATAATATTTGGCTAAGCATTGATGTTTGAAATCACACTGAAAAGCTACTTCAGCTATTGAAAATCACAACAGTGACTTGAAAACAAATTAGAACAAAAGCTCTGACCATCATTATGGACACAACAGTGAGGTTGATGCAGACTCTGGAGTACCCGCCTGACTTACACAAAATGCGAGAACTTTATTTATATTGTTGGATAGACCTATCCACTCTGGGGTCCAGGATTTCATCCCTCACGTGCAAGGTGCACCTAGTTCAGCTCCTGCTAGAGCTGCAATTTGGTTAACATTTCCTTTAACCATTTTCCTTCATTGCAGCTATTAAAAATGGTCTGGAAGGTCTACGCTTGGAAGGCAGTGCAAGCTGCAGATACAAAACACTAACCGCAGCGGGTGAGCAGAACTGATCAACTAGGGAGCTTTTTCTTTAATTATGGGCCACCTGCCCTCTCAAGAAAGAGAACTTGAATGACACTTCCAGCTGCTCCAGCCCAACAACATTCTTGACACCAGCATACCTGCCAAGATTTGAGATAGAAATAGGGATGCTTCAAAGCTCCAGTGCTGCAAACACATATGCTTATCTTTATGTGCATGAATTATCTCACTAAACTCCATGGGATTGCTCACAGGGGGCATAGTTAAACACCTGCATTAGTCTTTGCAGGATCGCAGTTCAACTTTGTTATAGATTCATAGATTATAAAGCCAAAATGTGCCATCTTGTCCGACCCCCTGCATAACATAAGCCATAGGACTTCCCTGAATTAATTCCTGTTTGAACTAGAGCATATCCTTTAGAAAAACATCCCATCTTCATTTAAACATTTCCAGTGATGGACATCCACCATAACCACTGGTTAAGTTATTCCAATGGTTAATTACCCTTCCCATTAAAAATCTGTCTTTTATTTCCAGTCTGAATTAGTCTAAGAACATAACATAAGAACATAAGAACGGCCGTACCGGGTCAGACCAAAGGTCCATCTAGCCCAGTATCAGTCTACCAACAGTGGCCAATGCCAGGTGCCCCAGAGGGAGTGAACCTAACAGGCAACGATCAAGTGATCTCTCTCCTGCCATCCATCTCCATCCTCTGACGAACAGAGGCTAGGGACACCATTCTTACCCATCCTAGCTAATAGCCATTTATGGACTTAGCCACCATGAATTTATCCAGTTCCCTTTTAAACATTGTTATAGTCCTAGCCTTCACAACCTCCTCAGGTAAGGAGTTCCACAAGTTGACTGTGCGCTGCGTGAAGAAGAACTTCCTTTTATTTGTTTTAAACCTGCTGCCTATTAATTTCATTTGGTGACCCCTAGTTCTTGTATTATGGGAATAAGTAAATAACTTTTTCTTATCCACTTTCTCCACATCACTCATGATTTTATATACCTCTATCATATCCCCCCTTAGTCTTCTCTTTTCCAAGCTGTAGAGTCCTAGCCTCTTTAATCTTTCCTCGTATGGGACCCTCTCCAAACCCCTAATCATTTTAGTTGACCTTTTCTGAACCTTTTCTAGTGCTAGAATATCTTTTTTGAGGTGAGGAGACCACATCTGTACACAGTATTCAAGATGTGGGCGTACCATGGATTTATATAAGGACAATAATATATTCTCAGTCTTATTCTCTATCCCCTTTTTAATGATTCCTAACATCCTGTTTGCTTTTTTGACCGCCTCTGCACACTGCGTGGACATCTTCAGAGAACTATCCACAATGACTCCAAGATCTTTTTCCTGACTCGTTGTAGCTAAATTAGCCCCCATAATATTGTATGTATAGTTGGGTTTTTTTTCCAATGTGCATTACTTTACATTTATCCACATTAAATTTCATTTGCCATTTTGTTGCCCAATCACTTAGTTTTGTGAGATCTTTCTGAAGTTCTTCACGATCTGCTTTGGTCTTAACTATCTTGAGTAGTTTAGTATCATCTGCAAACTTTGCCACCTCACTGTTTACCCCTTCCTCCAGATCATTTATGAATAAATTGAATAGGATTGGTCCTAGGACTGACCCTTGGGGAACACCACTAGTTACCCCTCTCCATTCTGAGAATTTACCATTAATTCCTACCCTTTGTTCCCTGTCCTTTAACCAGTTCTCAATCCATGAAAGGACCTTCCCTTTTATCCCATGACAGCTTAATTTATATAAGAGCTTTTGGTGAGGGACCTTGTCAAAGGCTTTCTGGAAATCTAAGTACACTATGTCCACCGGATCCCCCTTGTCCACATGTTTGTTGACCCCTTCAAAGAACTCTAATAGATTAGTAAGACACGATTTCCCTTTACAGAAACCATGTTGACTGTTGCTCAACAGTTTATGTTGTTTATGTCTAGCTTCTTCTTCCAGACACGGGATCTTGTTATACCTTTGTCTGCTACACTTAAGAGATCTCTATTATCAAATTTCTATTCTCCATATAGGTACTTACAGGCCGAGGTTGAGAGGGTGGGCGGAGCTCGAGCCCCGGTGGGGGCCCCCCCCTCAGCCTGCGTGCCCTAGGCAGCCTCATCTTCAGATGCCTGCTGAGTGGTAAGGGCTGGGTGGAGGGGTTGGAGGGAGGTGGGCCCCTCATCCTTCCTGCCCCACCATCATTGCCTACCCTCCCGAAAATCAGGGCCCACCCAGTTTTCCTGTCCTAGCTATGGCACTTCTATGACCCCCAAAGCTTTTTCAGTGTAACTGCTTTCCCAGAATAGAGGCCACCATTCTGTAAGTATGGCCTGCATTTTGTGTTCCCATATGTAAAAGCTGGTCAACAACGACACTGCTCTGTCACAATGTATCTTTCTACAATAAGAGTAAAGTTTTCTCTCAGGGTAGTCTAAGGGTACGTTTACACTTACCGGGACGGTCGACGCGGCGAGTTCGACTGCTCGGAGTTTGAACTCGCGCTCCTGATCTAGATAGCGATAGTTGAACCCCGAAGCGCTTCTGTCTGGTCGTGGTACTCCACCGCAGGGAGAGGAGCGAGCCGAGTCGACCTTGGAGCGCCGGCGGCTCGCTTCCGCGCCTGGATCGGTAAGTAAGTCGAAACTTCAAATTCAGCTCGTTATTCACGTCGTTGCTGAATTCGCTGATTTCCAATTAGACCAGTGTAGTGTGTAAGACTGTGGAGTGAACTTCCCCAAGAACTAAGGCTGTCAAACAATTAAAAAAAATAATTGCAATTAATTGCAGTTTTAATCACACTGCTAAACAATAATAGAATACAATTTATTTAAATATTTTTGGATGTTTTCTACATTTTCAAATATATTGATTTCAATTATAACAAATAATAGTTTTCAGTTCCTCCTTAGTCCCTTCCTAGCACATGATCCCATAGTACCAGACGCAAGGAGTTCCCTTTGACAGGAAGTCCTCTTCTCCAATTGTCCCATAACACCACTGTAAAGATTAATGCTCGCTCATAACGAGAAGAAAACAGGAGGAAAACAAAAAGTATTTCTTATGTTTTTCACACTAGGTTAACTCCCGATTGATGCATGACTGTCTCATATCTAAGGAAGATTTAGGGGAAATTGAGCAGTTCACATCCACCTCCCCTGAAATTCTCTATTAGAATATAACTTAATTGTAACATATTTAAAGTCCATTATATGTCTCATACAAACCATTCTTTTTATTTGGTATTTACGTAACAACACAGATGCAAAGGGCCTTAGCATCAACACATGGATCCTGGCTTGTGGAACTCACAATCTAATCTAGACTGGAACAATACAAAGGATGAGGCATGAATATGGAGCTAGGAGAGAGCTATAGAAGATCACATATGGAATACAAATCAAAGACAGAGTTGAAGCAGAAGAAAAAAAACGGTGCATGGAAAGACTGCTCCAAATGTAGACGACAGTGTGAAGCAAAACACTAAAGGAGAAATGGAAATAAATGTTTCTCTCCTTTTATTGGCATGACCATTTGTTGGCTTGTGGAGGTCTATTTAAACAAAAAATCACCTCCCAGACAACACAGGAACTGTAGTTAGATTAGGGAAAATATACTAAGCATAGACTAACCTACTGTAAGAGAGTAGCTATCAATGGTTCACAGTAAAACTGGAAGGGTGTCTTGAGTGGGGTCCTAGGTCCAGTTCTAGTCAATGTCTTAACACATTATTTGGATAATGGCATAGAGAGAACACTTAAAGTTTGCAGATGATACCAAGCTAAAAGGGGTTTTAAGCTCTTTGGGGGATAGGATTAGAATTCAAAATGATCTTGACAAACTGGAGAAATATCTTATATAAATAGGATGAAATTGATTACAGACAAATGCAAAGTACTATACTTAGGAAGGACTAACCAACTGTGCAAATACAAAATGGGAAATGATCTTTGAATATGTGCTAACTACTTATGCTAAAATATCTTTTTGATCTTGTATTTAGCTGGGACACTCTCAGTACCGTTCCCAGACCTGAAGAAGAGCTCTGTGTAGCTCAAAAGCTTGTCTCTCTCTCTGGCAGAAGTTGATCCCAGATATTACCTCACCCACCTTATCTGTCTAGGAAAAAGTACTACAGAAAAGGATTTGAGGATCATAGTGGATCGCAAAACTAACTATGAGTCAACAGTGTAACACTGTTGTAAAAAAAGTGAACATCATTCTGGGATGTACTGGCAGCAGTGTTGTAAGCAAGACACAAGAAGTAATTCTTCCACTCTACTCAGCACTGATAAGGTGTCAGCTGGAGTATTGTGACCAGTTCTGGGCACCACACTTTGGGAAAGATATGGACAAATTGGAGCAAGTCCAGAAGAGAGCAACAAAAATTATTAAATCTCTAGGAACCATGACCTAGGAGGGACAATTTAAAAAAATGGGTTTGTTTAGTCTGGAAAAGAGAAGACTTGGAGGAGGAGGAAACAAGATAACAGTCTGCAATGATTATTATAAAGAGGAGAGTGATATATTGTCCTCCTTATCCATTGAGGACAGGGCAAGAAGCAATGGGCTTAAATTGCAGCAAGGCGGATTTCAGTCAGCCACTAGAATCCTAAATGTCAGGGTAATTAAGCAGTGGAAGAAATTACCTAGGGAGGTTGTGGAATCTCCGGTCACTGGTGGTTTTGAAGAAAGGGTTAGACAAATAACTGTCATGGATGGGCTAGATAATACTTAGTCCTGCCTCAGTGCAGGAGACTGGACTAGATGACCTAACAAGGTCCCTTCCAGTCCTGCATTATTATAATATTATTATTAATATGGTATGCACAGTTTCCGAGCCAAATGTCCCATATTCAACATTTCTACTAAAATGGATTTTCACATTTTTACTAATCTAATGCAAGTATATCTTCTTTTAGATGAGGAGACCACATCTATATGCAGGCGTACCATGGATTTATATAAGGGCAATAAGATATTCTACATCTTATTCTCTATCCCTCTTTTAATGATTCCTAACATCCTGTTTGCTTTTTTAACTGCCTCTGCACACTGCATGGACGTCTACAGAGAACTATCCACGATGACTCCAAGATCGCTTTCCTGATTAGTTGTAACTAAATTAGCCCCCCATCATATTGTATGTGTAATTGGGGTTGTTATTTCCAATGTGCATTACTTTATATTTATTCACATTAAATTTCATTTGCCATTTTGTTGCCCAATCACTTAGTTTTGAGAGATCTTTCTGAAGTTCTTCACAGTCTGCTTTGGTCTTAACTATCTTGAGCAGTTTAGTATCCTCTACAAACTTTGCCACTTCACTGTTTACCCCTTTCTCCAGATCATTTATGAGTAAATTGAATAGAACTGGTCCTAGGACTGACCCTTGGGGAACACCACTAGTTACCCCTCTCCATTCTGAAAATTTACCATTTATTCCTACCCTTTGTTCCCTGTCTTTTAACTAGTTCTCAGTCCATGAAAGAAACTTCCCTCTTATCCCATGACAACTTAATTTACGTTTAATTTAATGTTTACACAGTCTGCCGCAGAGAGCCTCCCAGCCTGGCTCAGCAGACTCAGGCTAGTGGAGAAATAGCTGTGTAGACAGAGCTTTGAAGTGTGACTCAGGCTGGGACTGGGGCTTAGACTCTGAAGCCCTCCCTAGGCTTCAAAGCCTGAGCTCCAGCCCAAGCCTCAACTTCAAAATGCTGTCTACACAGCCCAAGTCTGTCGACCCGCAGTGTAGACATACCCATAGATACCTTTATCTGTGGATGGTAAAAGAATTGCATCTGTAGATTAGTGTTCAGTTTCCATTGTAGCCAACACAATCCAATTTTTATTTATATGCTCATGTGTAAGATAAATAATGTTACAGTCAACGTCTAGTTGCGAATGGTTGTGAGAGTCATTCCATCACAGCCAGGTTCTCAGGCTTGCAATCTCAGCTGCTTCCATTCTTTTACTCCTTTCTTGATCACAGAAGATTCTGCAAGAATGAATCGCAACAAGGTCTTCACCCTCTTGACACTCTACAGTGTTGTGAGTCTTGTATAAATAAAAGATACAACTTTGCTGGAAAGACCACTGAAGCCCTTAGAAATTAACTTGCAAAACATCCTACACTCATTTTTTTTTTCCTGTGCGGAAAGATGTCAACCTTCAGCATGTGAAAAGATGTAAAAAATGCTGCAGTGTGAAGACGCATGTTGATAAAGAGGCAAAAAGAGAGGCATCTGTTTTTCTCCAAGGAATATGGAGTTTTGTTGAAATTGTCTTGAACAACATTTCCTTCAACTAGGGAGGTTGGGGACCTTTTTAAAATAAATGCACCTGAGTCACTTTGGTGGGCACTGACTCACAGAAGTTCCACTGAGTTCAGGTCGGGGAAACCACTGCCTAGTGTTTGTGAAGCTGCTTCACAACCTGGCTTTTAGTGTTTGGATTGTGCACAGCACTGGCTAAAGGCAAAGCCCTCATGAGGATATACCAATCATCCTAGTACACTTGGCAGGTTCCGTAGTGTAGCATCATTTTGTGGGGATACAAATCCCATTCCATCCCCTTCAATCCTGATAGAACTATTGGCTGGAATTTCCACAAGCAGGAAAAATGTAGTATCTGGCACGGAGTGACACTGTACATACATCACCACTGAAACACAGCCAGCTATGGAATAGAGCACAGGTCCACAGCATTCTGCACAACAATACAGAAAAGAAATCTTGGCTAAGGACCTTGGGGAGAACCCCATGCCTTACAAAAAGGATCACAAGAGCTTTAATATCCACACAGGACTCGTCCAAATACTGGAAACATTGAGGACATTTATGTGTTTGAAACTGAAGCATTTGAGGGTTATTTGAGATATATAGAGATATATCGTTAATCTATAGACTTTGTTTTGTTTTTAAATGCTTTATTAAAAAAATCGGTACTTCTGCTCCCTTTAAAGTCAATGGGAGTTTTGCCATTTTAATGAGAGCAGGATCTGGCCATACTTTTTTAAAACAAATTCTTTTTACAAAATGGAAACCACTCCCTGAAAAAGACATCTTTAAATTCAGCATTTCCAAGGGGCACCATTAAAACTGAACAATGTGAGCTCAAGTATTCTCTAAGTATGCCAGAAACAGACTATTAAGAGGAAAAATGAACTAATTGGCTTACATCTCTCCTAAAAATAAACTAACAAGTAAAAACCCTGAAAGAAGACCACTTGGAAACACTAATATCAAAGGAAGAGCCTGCTGATAATCTGAGATTCTTTTTCAATGATTTATTGCAGATTTTATTACACAGTGTATAAAAAATACAGTGATTGGAGGCCTTATATTACTGTGAGAGATAAGAAAACCTTTTAATTAGACAAAAGAAGAATTTTGATGATTCACGCCTTTCATTATTTCTTCAAACCCTCCAGCTTCCCTCCACAAATGCACCACAGGTTTTGCATGACTACCTCCCTTAAACTAAACAGTACTAATATCATTTTCCCACAGTGCTCAGAGCAAACTAAGTGTGAAAGAGTAACCCTTTCGTGTCAGTTAAAGAAACCCCCCCTCATTATTTTCAAATAAGTGAAGAGGAGCCTGGTTATTTATTAGTGCATTCGCATATTTTATGCATGCCTTAACTAGGAGACATTTGATAGCCCCTGGAATTCTTCCTTAACTGTTGTCTCAAATAATCATTTAATGGAAGGATCATATTTGTTCTATCTGCACTGCAAAGGTAGGATTTTGAAGATACAGAGTAGCAGGAAGAATGAGGTTGCACTGGAAAAACTATATCTCCCAGAGACCATGCCAGAAGGGTTCCCACCCAACCCAAGCATAACACTCAGCTTGAATCTGCTGTGGAGATTCACTTCAACTAAGCCTTCAGCTTCACTGCCAGCCACTCTTAAGGACATTCCCAGATTCACTTGGTAGACCTGATAATATTTTAAGATTGTAAAATGTAATGGAGATATGCCGCCTTCTAGGGGTTTTTTATATCTACAGGGATCAACTGGCCCACACACTTAAAGCTAAATCAGACTCCCCAGACTTTAAGATGTGGTACTGGAGGGTGTGGGACACAGGATTATGGATAAACAGACAGACAGTAAACATGAAGGCACCATTACATTTGACTCTGTTTCATTTTCCAAGGTATGAAAACAAAGACTCGAGGAGGAACCCTTTAAGACCAGAAAAGAATAAATGTGTCACTGTTAGACTCTGACTGTGCTCTCAGATGACATCATCCCTTGGGCCCTAACAATCTGGCCTCTCCCCCTGTAAGCCTTGGTTTTTATCAGATATGTTTTTATTTCCATTGTAAACTGGGGATAACAATGCTTAGCCCTGTTTATAAAGCATTCTGAGATCTACAGATGCTAAATTTTGTTGTTAATTCTGATTTCTTACTAACTATATTTTAGCTCTGTGTTCTCAAAAATAAATAAATGGACTGTACACCTTCAATTATATCAAATACATTATTAAGAAATAATGGGAGAAAATTACAGTTTGAGCCTTGCCATTCATTCATGAGGTCCCAATCCTGGTGCAAAGACTCGGGTATAATATGGTCTGTACTCCTTATTAGAGTCCCTTGGTGGGGGTAAGGAACTGGTGAAACAAAGGAGGAACCCTATGTGGAGGGACTCAGGCTTTGGCTTCAGTCCCACACAGTGGGGCTTGGGCATATTAGTATTTGTACATAATATTCCAGTTTTTATCGATGTACCTATAATATAAAAAAGAAAAGGATAATATATAGGTGTGTTTAACTATATAACTATTAATTTAATACAGCTTTTATGCCACTGGGTATGCAGAAAAACAGTTGTTGTGGCACACATGGACAATGGAGTTTTTATAGTATGTTGGGGAGGAGGGCTCAGAAAGAAAAATGTTGAGAACCTTTGTCCTATGTGACCTGACAAACCTTGCAAGTGGCAGCCTCATTATAAATATCCAAGAATCATGAGGTTGTCACTTTCCCAAGGTCACAGCTAATTAACTTCTCGGAATAACTATGGGAACTATTTTATGTCACCGTCCCAAACATGAACCTATGTTGAATGTGGGTACCTGCCTTGCCTGAATTAGCTGAGAAAAACCTCCCCTTCATTATCCACATATAATGATCTGCCCAAAGTTTGCAGTGCATGTGCTAGGTATTCACAATACAATATGGCTATAAACAACAGTTAGATTTGCAACTCTATTTCCCATCACTTATACAGAGATTTATATGCATAGAAAAGAGATAGGAGAGTTCACAAACCTCTGACCCTAGCAAATCAAATGCACTCCTCCAAGAAATTTGATATAAGCAAGTGTCCTTCCAGTCTAGAAAATCTAGATGCAAAGCCCACAACCAAGAATAAATAATTAACAAAAGGCATCAAGAACAAGTGGATTTCATACAGTAAAATGCCCATAGGGATTATATTTTTAAAAAAAAATCTCAAAATGATCATGTAATCCAAGTGCAAAATGCCATTAAGGGGGTTGACTCCTAGGCAACAGTTCCTTCTGTTGCATATCATTTTTTGAGCTACAGGTTTGATATGCTTTTGGAAATATTTTACCCCATTTTCCCCTGACGTCCTATTTCTCACTGACCTGTACACTCAGACATCACAGATACAGGTCATGATGTGAGATCTTGACATACAAAATGGAGGTTTGCCAACAACATGATGCCAATTCCTATAGCTGGGACTCCAGAAAGCTGTAAATTGGCTGTTTATGTAGTGGCAATAATTTTCTGTTAATTGTTTGTCATGTGAATATCCTATTCCTGTTCCAAGAGCTTACAATGGATCAAGGTACTAAAAACATTTCTTTCTTTCCACATCAACATGTGACAACAGAATTTAAAGATGTTTTCCAGATGAGTTACCCCAAAAAAGCCCAAAAGGGCATCAAACTAATCCTCAAATAAGAACTCCGCAATAGCAACAGTGTCTATCTCATTCTGTCCCTTTACATATGCTGGAAAACAAGGACAGTACAGTAGTCAGAAAAAGTATGAGGGGCAACAGAGACAGGGCCAGCTCCAGGCACCAGCGCAGCAAGCAGGTGCTTGGGGCGGCCAATGGAGAAGGGCGGCATGTCTGGCTCTTCGGCAGCAGGTCCCTTGGTCCCTCTCGCTTGGGGCAGCAAAAACGCTGGGGCCAGCCCTGAACAGAGAGGTCATGTCATTTGTGAAATCCTTTTTGAAGACACTTTCACAGAGTCACATGACTACAAGCACATCTAGGTTGCTTTCCAGGAAATCCAGGCTCAAATGCCACTGTGAAGAAGTCATTCTTTGTTATGGGGACACACAGGTTAACTACCCCATTATAAAATCCTAATGAAGAAAAAGAACTTCTAGTTTTACCAGGAGGTAGCTAGGTGAAGTCAAACATGGGCAGAGGTGTCATGTTAACCTTGTTTAGCTACCTTGCAATAAAAACTATGGTGCTTTATCTCCACCGGGATTTTACAGCAGGATGGCTAACACATGTTAGCTATCCCATGTAAAAATCCACTTTTTTTTCTTTTTGTTTTTGTTTTGCAGTGAAGATAAAGCCACACACACAAATCTCCAGGGCCTTGTGCTTTTCTACTGCTCATTAACCCTTTGGTGATAAGAGTTATGAAATGCATTCTTCACAACTGATGCACAGAAGAGAAAACAACAGAGTTAAAAGGTGGAAGTTAAAGTGAATCAAGAATAGGAAATGGTGCAGATGGTATCCTAGAGACAGATTTCAGTTCTCCAGTACTTTGAATGTTATTAATTGCAAAAATAGGGACAGAAGAACTGATGCAGATAAAACAAACAATAAACTGAACTCCCAATTGGTTATTAATCCCCAAAACCTCATTAAAATATAGCATTTCTGCAGTGGTGATGATATGCCCTATACTGTATTACTGAAGCTTAGAATTAGCTGTCTTTATAGAGCTGGCATTTATGGGTGGGATTTTTTTTTTCTGGGGGAAGGGAGCTGCACCAGATTTTCCTGAAATGGAGTCTTGAAAATTAAAGCCATGCCGATATAGAATCTGGTGCATTATTAGTGGTTTACCCTAAAACACCACATATGTCAATAGGTGATCCACACTGTGATCATGTCCAGCATATTCTTCTCCCCTCGTGAAACAATGATGGGAGAGTTCTTCCGAGGAGACACCAACTGTTTGTGTTAATAGATAATTCATAAAGAATTTAAATGGACTTGGGGGGCAGAGTACTTGGCCTAGGAGATTTGAGAGAATAGAGTTGGGAGACAGAGTATCTGACCTAATGGATTAGAGCCAAGTTGGTGTCATATACAGATGCAGTTTAAATGTAGGCACAGTCCAGGAAAACATAGTGCTCCCTGTTCATAAAGCTTCCCCCACACCCCAACACACACACACACACACACACGGCTTACAATTTAGAACAGTGCAAAACCTTCAGTATGACACCTGAAGCACAGGGAAACTTACCTGTTTCCAGGCTTCATCACAAACCTGAAGCTGAAGCCAAGACTGTTTTCAAGCCCTTTAACAATCTAAAGGGGTCTGTGACTTTACACTGATAACCTTTGGAAATGAGCTGAGTTATGCTATTGATTTTGAGGGTCCACTCAAACCTGAACCTCAGTGAATTCAGGGTATATGAATGCAGGCAAATACAAACAGAGGAAAAGGGAAATGAATTAATTCTTGAAAATCAAAACTATTCAAATGTATTATCTCAGTCAAAGCAGGAAGTCTAAATGGCAGATGGTCTCATGGCTGAAGCACAGGGCTAGGAGTCATGAGACATGAATTATATTTCTGGCTCTACCACAAACTTCTTGTGAGATATGGGGCAAGTCATTTACAGCCAACATTTCAGAAATGACCACTGATTTTGTGTGCCTAACACAGGACCAGATCTTCAGAGGAGCTGTGGACCTGCAGCTCCCTTTACTTCAGCTGGAGATGTGAGTGTAGAGCAGTTCTGCAAATCAGGCTTTCATTGTCTCAAGCAGGGCACACAATATTAAACACACACACACACACACACACTCGATGGCAATTCTGGAAACTGTTGGCCAAGAGTCTCAGTTTTCCCATCTGCAAAATAGGAATAATATGTACCTACCTTGCAGGGGTATCTAGAGACTTAAATTATTGATCTTTGTAAAACATTTTCTGACCACAGAGCTAAGGTCCTTTAGACATAGAAAGTATAGGTGGTGCAGGTAGGAATGCCTATAGTTAAGGTTACTCAACATCTCTCATTATAAGATCCTATTTTCAGTTGCTTACAACTTTGTCAAACTTAAACCATTTGGCTAAAGTTTTCCATGCTGGATGTGCCTCAGGCTGATATATATGTATGAATTTCAGCCAAGACAGTTCAGTTATATCTCAGAACAAGTTTAGGGGAAAATATGTAGTTTTGTCCATGTTACAAACATTCTTACAGCCATTTCTTTGAGAACTTTGAAACAGGGACTGAAAATTTGGCAGAGGTGGGTGTCACACTGGTATTAGGGATGTGCCTTTTGCCATCCACTTGAAAATTCACCCATATTTAACCAAGTTATGACCTCTGAAAATCACAGATCACACATGCTCTGTAGAGACTTGCTTGAGTTTGGAAGCTAAATTCTACAATGATTTTGTCTGTACTGAGCATCTTCCAGCCAAAGCTGCAGGGACTGAACAGGACTTTTCCTATAATTGCTCCTCCTAGCAGCCAGAAGCCACCGTGGTACTGAGAGCAGAGAAACTCAGCGTGCTCTCAATGCCCCTCACCCCCAGTAGGTGTCAGGCAGGCAGAAAGGAGGAAACGGCTTGACTAAAATGCAGAAGAGTAAGAAGCCTGGGCTGGGGGATTGTGAGAAGACTAGAACAAGTAGCCAAGAAAGGGTGGGGAGGACTAGACCATAGAACCATGGTGTGTGTAGCTGGGGGGAGAGTATGGGAAGTCAAGGGAGGCCTGGGGATACTGGGACTAGGACAAAGAGAAGGATCAGGGAAAGGACAAGCTGCAGAAGTGTTAGGGGTCAGGATTGGAAAGGAGCCTCTAGTAGTTACAAAGCATAACCCCCAGGTGTGCCATTTCCCTCCACTGGATGACTCACACAGAGGATGACAACTTACTATTGCTACTCTATTAGCTTGAGTGGCAGAGGTCTGTTCAGTAGATCTAAACGTTTTAACCCTGCTAATGAGCCATGTGTGAATAAATATAGTTCCACATGATGCAATTTCTGTTTTTTCAGCTTGTTGTTTTTAAAACCTAGAAAATTGCTATATTAAAAGAACGTTATACTTGCAAAGTCAAGCACTTAAACATTAGGAAATGCCAGAATTAAGGTTTCCTCTGCAACCTTTGTTTGACCCTCTTGTGCTTATGCATTATAATAGTCTTTATCTTGTACATATCTGATTGTTACATGCTCACATACTAAATTTATGCTGGCAAACCAGATATTATTGTTATCCTACTGTATATATTTTCCTAAGGCTTTTATACAGAACCTGTGAAACACAGTTGTGGAAAAGTGCCATGTGAAAAAATGATTTTCCCATTTGGAAACTCCACAGTTCAACCCCCTCTCCCACAGAAAATCCACACAATCCTTTACATTTTTTCAAAAGGGACCCAGGCAAGAACAAAAAATGTGTGATCTTTTGCAGACCCATAGAAATGATGTTCCATCTCCTTTACAGCTGGTGATAATTTCGTAACAGAGCTCTATGCAAGACAGCCAGAAACCATGAGATACATAAATGGGAGATCAATATACTCTGTCTTTCCACATTCTGTCTTGTACTATGGATTAGATAGTCTGAGTATTTGCTGCCCTCATGTGGCCTCCCTTTTTCCTGTTGCCATCAATATTCGTAATGTTGCTTAGTCATTTTAGAAGAAACATCGATGTTTTTAGGAAATAAATGGGAAGCTTGGAACCCTAGAATTCAATTTCCATTCAGGAAACACATTTTTTAATTAAATACTAAATTCTTTGTTAACCCTAACTTTGGACATTCTCCAAATTTGCTTCACTGCACTATAGAAAAGAAGGATGCTCGCTCTCTCACCCAGACACACACAATTATGTGGACTCCGAAAAACGAATAGTGCTGATTTATTCTTTTGTGGCTTTGAGTGATTCAGACCAAACTAAGCAAGAGGGCCTGAGAATTAGCTCCTGCTCAAACCGTCCATTTTTAATGGTGATGGGGAGGGAATAGCTGCTCTCAGACCTTTTTAGGTGCCACACGGTCAAAGGAGATCTCGTTAAGTCACTGGCGATAGGTAAAAAATGCCAGGGACGATGGAGTGTCCTGTTACTTCAATGATGTGTATAGTTGTATTTGCTGATTTAGGAGGTGATCCAGTTCCCATTGACTTCAATGGGAATTGGGTCAGACCCTAACTGAGCTGACAATTAGCATGAAGAGCTGTAATTCTAAGTAGAACCAGCAAAGAATCCTGTGGCACCTTATAGACTAACAGATGTTTTGTAGCATGAGCTTTCGTGGGTGAACACCCACTTCTTCGGATGCAAGCAGTGGAAATTTCCAGGGGCAGGTGTGTATATATAAGCAAGCAAGAAGCAAGCTAGAGATAACGAGGTTAGATCAATCAGGGAGGATGGGGCCCTGTTCCAGCAGCTGAGGTGTGAAAACCAAGGGAGGAACTCCTCCCTTGGTTTTCACACCTCAGCTGCTGGAACAGGGCCCCATCCTCCCTGATTGATCTAACCTCGTTATCTCTAGCTTGCTTCTTGCTTGCTTATATATACACACCTGCCCCTGGAAATTTCCACTGCTTGCATCCGAAGAAGTGGGTGTTCACCCACGAAAGCTCATGCTACAAAACATCTGTTAGTCTATAAGGTGCCACAGGATTCTTTGCTGCTTCTACAGAACCAGACTAACACGGCTACCCCTCTGATACTCTAAGTAGAACATAATTGAAAACCTACTAAAATGTCTATCTAAACATTAACCCCGTATAACTCAAACCTCTGCAGTAATTAAAACTAAGACCTTAACTACAGCTTTTGTTCTACTACACCTCTTGTTCTGAACACACAACAATACCTGCTGCCTACAGATCACTTAAGAGGTCTGTCCATTACAGTTTGTTTGATTCATCCCATGTAATCAATGTACCTTACAATGAAAAACCTGGAAATCGCCAGACGGTGAACCCTAGAATTGTTTACATTATTTATATTATGGCAATACTTAGATGCCTCAGTAGGTATCCTTTCTGGGGGGCACTGTACAAATATGAAATAAAAAGACCGATCCCCAAGGATCCTATAATCTTGGTTAAGAGGATATGCAACACATAGACAAAACCAAACAAATGTAGGGACAGGAGCAGGACAAAATAACAGTGAGAAGAACAAGCTTTGTACAGTTCTCATCCTTGTTTAACAAGAATCATTCCCATATATCCTTCCATGTATCAATGTGAAATAATAGTCTTAGCTCTCACTATGGATCTGTTTCTATGTCTCTCTAATATACATATCAGAATCTAGTATCAGAGGGGTAGCCGTGTTAGTTTGGATCTGTAAAAGCAGCAAAGAATCCTGTGGCACCTTATAGACTAACAGACGTTTTGCAGCATCAGCTTTCGTGGGTGAATACCCACTTCGTCAGATGCAAGTAGTGGAAATTTCCAGGGGCAGGTATATATATATGCAAGCAAGAAGCAAGCTAGAGATAACGAGGTTAGTTCAATCAGGGAGGATGAGGCCCTGTTCTAGCAGTTGAGGTGTGAAAACCAAGGGAGGAGAAACTGGTTCTGTAGTTGGCAAGCCATTCATAGTCTTTGTTTAATCCTGAGCTGATGGTGTCAAATTTGCAGATGAACTGAAGCTCAGCAGTTTCTCTTTGAAGTCTGGTCCTGAAGTTTTTTTGCTGCAGGATGGCCACCTTAAGATCTGCTATTGTGTGGCCAGGGAGGTTGAAGTGTTCTCCTACAGGTTTTTGTATATTGCTATTCCTAATATCTGATTTGTGTCCATTTATCCTTTTCCTTAGAGACTGTCCAGTTTGGCCGATATACATAGCAGAAGGGCATTGCTGGCATATGATGGCGTATATTACATTGGTGGACGTGCAGGTGAATGAACCGGTGATGGTGTGGCTGATCTGGTTAGGTCCTGTGATGGTGTCGCTGGTGTAGATATGTGGGCAGAGTTGGCATCGAGGTTTGTTGCATGGATTGGTTCCTGAGCTAGAGTTACTATGGTGCGGTGTGCAGTTACTGGTGAGAATATGCTTCAGGTTGGCAGGTTGTCTGCGGGCGAGGACTGGCCTGCCACCCAAGGCCTGTGAAAGTGTGGGATCATTGTCCAGGATGGGTTGTAGATCCCTGATGATGCGTTGGAGGGGTTTTAGCTGGGGACTGTATGTGATGGCCAGTGGAATCCTGTTGGTTTCTTTCTTGGGTTTGTCTTGCAGTAGGAGGCTTCTGGGTACACGCCTGGCTCTGTTGATCTATTTCCTTATTTCCTCGTGCGGGTACTGTAGTTTTGAGAATGCTTGGTGGAGATTTTGTAGGTGTTGGTCTCTGTCTGCGGGGTTAGAGCAGATGCAGTTGTACCTCAGTGCTTGGCTGTAGACAATGGAACTTGTGGTGTGCCCGGGATGGAAGCTGGGAGGCATGAAGGTAGGCATAGCGGTCAGTAGGTTTTCGGTATAGGGTGAAACCAATGTAATATACGCCATCATATGCCAGCAATGCCCTTCTGCTATGTACATCGGCCAAACTGGACAGTCTCTAAGGAAAAGGATAAATGGACACAAATCAGATATTAGGAATGGCAATATACAAAAACCTGTAGGAGAACACTTCAACCTCCCTGGCCACACAATAGCAGATCTTAAGGTGGCCATCCTGCAGCAAAAAAACTTCAGGACCAGACTTCAAAGAGAAACTGCTGAGCTTCAGTTCATCTGCAAATTTGACACCATCAGCTCAGGATTAAACAAAGACTGTGAATGGCTTGCCAACTACAGAACCAGTTTCTCCTCCCTTGGTTTTCACACCTCAACTGCTAGAACAGGGCCTCATCCTCCCTGATTGAACTAACCTCGTTATCTCTAGCTTGCTTCTTGCTTGCATATACACACACCTGCCCCTGGAAATTTCCACTACTTGCATCCGACGAAGTGGGTATTCACCCACGAAAGCTGATGCTGCAAAACGTCTGTTAGTCTATAAGATGCCATAGGATTCTTTGCTGCTATATCAGAATCTATAATCCTACCAGAGGATACAAATATAATTTACTATAAATAAGCTATATTGCAATATTGATCATTTTGCTCAGTCCTCAGAATATTCTAATTATATTGATTTAAATGTCCTGTTAGTCTCGACTCCAAAATATTATCGTGTTCTCAGCTGTTAAGGATTACATAAATCTCAATTTTTTTCTGCATAAGTATTTTCCAAAGATTTCCAACCAATTATATTGTTTCTCAAGCAAAATATCTCCACCTTTGTTATAACAGTACATATTTGTTTGTAAATGTGAAGTGCAACAGCCATGTGCCATTTGAGAACCAATGGTTGAGAGTGAAAAAAACAAACAAACATTCAATAGCGAGGTTGAACTATGCTAATTTCCTGAGCCGAAAGCATGACAGATTCCATCTAGGGATGGCTTTTGTAAACAAGTCTTCTGCATTTGCATTGTGTATTGCTAGTGCTAAAGGAGTAAAGTTACACCACAGTACAGCATAATCTGACAAAACAAATTCATTAGTTAGAGGGAGGGAGTGGTTGCAAATCTTTTTGTTCTGTTTTAGTTGCTTGCAGTTTTAACAGAGATGCTTTAGAAGCCGTACACTGAAAGAAAGATAGGTACTGAAGGGTGGCCGGTCAACACACACACAGAAAAATGCTAACAGAAAGGTAGCCAAAAAATAAAATAATAATCATAATAATCTCAGTAACTCCAACGATCATCAAATTCCCATTTTATTTCTTGTACATACACATATTTTTGGACTATATTTTATTCAAACCTGGATCTACATGGAATTATTTGCTAGTATTCGGCCACCATCAACTCTAATCACTAAACACTTGTGAAGTCTCAGATGATGGAAAATGAAACAAGATTTTTAAATGGCAGGGAGTAAATACTTTCTTGAATAAACTAATGAGGGTACAAGACACTGCAGATTGTACCAATGGGTTTCTGTAATGGAGGCAATTCTTCTACAGCTGCCAGCTTTGGTCCCATATGGATTGGCTCTTCAAGTCCTTATTTGCCATTCCAGTGTGGCTTGAAGCATTTCCTCAGGAACGTCTCAGCTAATCAGATCCTTTTGTATGACATCCATTAATTTGGTTTTGGGACTTTCAACCCCTCTCTGGCCCTCCATTCTAAGTCTACCACCTGTTTCCTATATATTCTTCCTATCTTCCTTTCACATTCAAGCCCTCTAAGCCCGGATTCCCTCAGCTTTTCTATAATTGATACAGTAACTCCTCACTTAACGTTGTAGTTATTTTCCTGAAAAATGCAACTTTAAGTGAAACGATGTTAAACGAATCCAATTTTCCCATAAAATTTAATGTAAATGCGGGGGGTTCGGTTCCAAGGAAATTTGGGGGGGCAGACAAAAGGCATTATATATTGTACAGTACTGTACTGTGGTTGGGAGGTGCCCCTGGCTTACCCCACACAGGCACAGCCCGCTGCAGGCAAGGACACTAGGAAGCACCTTGTGCAGCAGCAGTGGCAGCTTCCCCCCAGAAGAACAGGCACCAGCTTTGCTGGGGGATGTTTCAGGCCCACCTAGTTCCATCCCCAATCCAGCCCAGGCTCACCTCTTCCCACCTCCTCTCTGAAGCACACTGCATCCCCACTCCTTCCCTCCCTGAAAGTCCTAAGTCTGGCCAAACAGCTGTTTGGCAGTGGGGGAAGTGCTGGAAGGAGGCAGAGAAGAGGAACTTGTGCAATGCTCCCTTGTAAAGTCGCTGCTCTTCCATGGCATCTTACAAGCAGTGGATAGAGCAGGCAGCCAAACGATGTTATAAGGGAGCACTGCACAACTTTAAACGAGCATGTTCCCTAATGGAGCAGTGATGTAAACTTTGAAACCAGGTTAAGCGGGAAGACATTAAGTGAGGAGTTACTATACCACCTTCACGGTCCCCTAATTCATTTGTTCTGAATATGTTCCATCCTTCTAACTCCAAGCACTCATCATTATAAGAAAAGCCAAAGAGGAGTTTGAAGAACGCTAAAAAAAAAAAAAAAAAATAACAAAATGTTTTTTTTTACATCAGAAGAGAAGCCTGCTAAACAACACAGGGGGGCCCTTGATGATGAAAAAACAAAAAAGCGCTTAAAGAAAAAGAAGTCATTGCAGAGAGAAAAAAATCTTTGCCTCAGTCTTCACGGCACGGCTTGGGGAGATTCCCAAACAGAGAGCTGCTGAGCTGGCTTTTTGTTTTGGAGAGGAAAATGTGAGGATTGAAGTATCAGTACAGAGGAGGTTAGGAGGTTTTGGATTTTTAAACTTAATTTCAAACATCAACAGGGCATGGCATTCACAGAGTTCAGAAAGAAAAAGAGAAAGTGAAATGAACTATATTAAAAGTAACTAACTACCTGTCTTGTTTTTAAACTAACCCCATGACTGGGAATTTAGCTAATGAAATGCCAATATTTAAAGGCAAAAAAGGTGATCCCCTTTATTACAGACCGGTCTAAAGTCTAAACCGGGCAAATCAGTTGAAACAATAGTAAAATTAAAAAAAAAAAAATTAAAAAAAAAAATAAAAAACATAAAAAATAGTAAACATGTTTCTGTAATCTGAATGCGTCTTACTCTTCTAAATCTAATCTTCTTCTTCTTAAGGGAAAAACAACAAAGGGGAAAGGGGGACAAACATGGGGACATTGTGAGATGTGGAGAAGCCTTTGACCTTTCCTCCCACAAAGGCTCTCTCTAAAAAGGCTCAAAGGTATGAAGGAAAAAAAAGAGGATGATTGAGAAAGGGAAAAGGACAGACAGAACTGGGTAGAGGATGAATGGTAATATGGTAATGATTAATGGTAAGGAATGGGTGAGAGGAGTAACTAGTGGTGTTCCCCCAAATTCAAATTATTCATTCATGATCTATTGAATTTGTAAAAAAGGAGGGTAAAAAAGTTTGCAGATGATAAAAAGATACTAAAGATAGTTAAGAGAAGCAGAGAAAGAAGAACTTCAAAAAGAGAGAACAAAAAGAAACTCAAAAAAAAAAAAAATGGCAAGCAAAATAAATGACAAAATGTAAAAAATGAAAATGTTGGAAAATGTAAAAAAAAAAAATATTAACAAATATATATATATTTAGCTACAGGCAATCAGGAGATCTTTAAGCTACAAAGATGTCAGGAAAAATATAAGAGTCTGGTATGTTGTTGATCTGTCAAGAAAAGCAAGAAAAAGTCAAAAAAAAAACAAAAAAAAAGGAAGGGAGTTAAAGAATCATAGAATATATATAAAGAATAATATAAACTATATATTATATACATCCATGGTACATCTCGTCTACTGTGTGTAGATGTTAGAAAAAAAAGAGAAAAAAGATAAAAAAAAAAAGAAAAAGAGCAGAAAAAGAGAAAAAAAATGATTAGGGAAGGAAGAGGTTAGGAGAGAGAAGGGATGAGGAAGAGAGAAGAGAGAAAGAAAGAAGAAGAGGGGACATGATATAAAAGAATATATGATATAGAAAAAGATAAAGTGAAAGTGATGAAAAAGTTATTAAAAATAAAGTAATTTAAAATTCATAAAATATAAATCAAATTAATAAAAAAAAAAAATAAAAATAATAAAAAAAAAAAAAAAGTTCAATTCTTCTTCTCTAACAGTCAACTTGTGGAACTGAGGGGGAACTAGGAGGTTGTGAAGGAAGGGGTTTAAAAGGAGTAAATAAGGGACTGGGAAAATTATGGTAAATATGGGTCCATAATGGCTATAGCCAGGATGGGTAAGAATGGTCCAGAGATGGATGAGGATGGAGATGGGGAGAGAGAGAGATGGAGAGAGATCATTGGATCATTTGATCATTGCCTGTTGGCACCCACTCAGGGCTGCAGCTGGCTGGTGTCTGGGACAGATGGGGGCATGGACCTTTGGGCCCTTTCTTACTTTTGTCTTATATTTCCACTTGTATTCAAGAACTGCTTCTGTCTCTTCCCTAGGGCCCAGCATTCGAAGACATGCAAAAGTGCAGGCCTAATTACCAACTTGTAGATCTTTGCTTATTTAATTGAAAAGTTTCTCTTATCGCAGATCACTCCAATCACTTCTCCTCCTTTAGCCCAGGCCTTTCCTGTTCTGTTTATAAGTTTGTTGTTGAGTTCACCTGTACTATTAAACCTAGGTATTTGAATTTCTGTATGTTTGGTAGTGGCTGGCCACCCAGATTTACAATCTCATTGTCTGTTTGTGCAAGGATCATAGAATCTGCATATGAGGTACTCTGTTTTATTTCTGCTGAATTTCATGCCATTTATTTCAAATACACACCTTCATCTCTCTAAATCTTCTTCCATTTCCTCTTTGCTCTCCACCCATGAGCACTATATCATCTGCAAAAAGTATGTACCAGGGTGCCACTCTCTGGATTTTCTGTAAGTGCATGGAAGGAAGTCCATCTAGGATGGAGATAACAGTCCTCTAGAAACTGGACTGAGATCCTCAATCACTTGCGTGGTCAGATTTGACCTGGAAGTAAAAGATCTTGTATCCAATTGTCAACAAAAGCCTTCTTCTTGACTAGCACCTGGTGCTAGCCAAACTGGCCATCTATCAGTCCATAAGGAGAAGCCAGATGAGGGTGTTCTATGACTGTGGGGCCTTTTTCCCTGAGCATGAGCAGTCATGCATCCAGATAGAGTTTGGCTGATTCCCTGCATAATCTTCTCAGCACAGTGAATGTTGTCTGGGGTTCTCTACTTGGTGTCCCATTCTGGTTCTCTTGTTTTATACCTATAACCTCACTCCAGTTCCTTTTTCATTTTTTTCTCCCCTGTAATTAGTTGAGTCCTGTTTTCTTTTGGCCTCTGACTTCTTCTGAGGTGGGAGAGGGCTATTGTTCTTCTCTTACCCAGGAATCTAGTAGCCTAAGCCTTCCTGTCTCCCTAATTCCACTTGTTACATTGACTATAGCAACCTGCATGGAACTTGGAGGTAGGTACACAGGTTTCAGGATGGAAGAGTTTGAAGAAGGCACCAGGAAGCCAGTCTGTGTGCACATGGAGTCATGTTATTACCCAGCACTCAAAGCATGAAACAGTGACTATAAATATAATCATTGAAATTTTCCATATTTCATTAAGAATTTTGAATATTTAATGTAACTGACTGCAGTTGTCACAGTGGCTCATGCTGTGAGCTATTACTAGATATTTGATGCAGATGAGACAGGGGTTTACGTGCTTGTCAGTATTAAGTACTCTTGTGTACTTGATGGAGACTGTGCCTGGGGTTCCTGATGTAGCCTCTGATACTTCTACTAGAGATCTTAAATATGTTGTCTCCTTAGCTAAGGATACATTGTCTGTACTACTTTGTAGATTGGTTTTGTAATACATTAATTCTGAACAGTGAAACCAATACTATGTATTGCTCATTCTGAGCTTGAGTTACATTGTACAAGATATCAGAGGGGTAGCCGTGTTAGTCTGGATCTGTAAAAGCAGCAAAGAGTCCTGTGGCACCTTATAGACTAACTGACGTTTTGCAGCATGAGCTTTCGTGGGTGAATGCCCACTTCTTCAGATGCCTTGCAAGGCATCCGACGAAGTGGGTATTCACCCACGAAAGCTCATGCTGCAAAACGTCAGTTAGTCTATAAGGTGCCACAGGATTCTTTGCTGATTGTACAAGATTGGAAGCTTATTATGAACATTTAGTTCTATTTTGTAGTTGAAATCTTCATTTAACAGTTTAACCATATGTATTTGTTTGAGCATGGACCATAGCACGGTCCCCTGGGTAGGGCACTGGACCAGGACTAAGGAGACCTGGGTTCTCTGCCTTACTCTGCCACTGACCTACTGTGTAACTTTGGGCAAGTTGCTTCACCTCTCTGTAGCTCTGTTTCCCCACTCACCCTTTGCCAGTCTTGTCTATTTGGGGCTGCAAGCTCCTTGGGGCAGTGATGGTCTCTTACAATGGGGTGCTGATCTCAGCTGAGGATTTTAGATTCAAGACAGCCTGACCATAACATCTTGGACCTAATCTATTTATCACAGGGACTGGCAACCTTTGGCATGTGGCCCACCAAGGTAAGCCCTCTGGTGGGCCAAAGCTGGTTTGTTTACCTGCTGCATCCACAGGTTCGGCCGATTGTGGCTCCCACTGGCCGCGGTTCGCCGCTCCAGGCCAATGGGGGCTGCGGGAAGCGGTGCGGGCTGAGGGATGTGCTGGCTGCCACTTCCCACCACCCCCATTGGCCTGGAGCGGCAAACCATGGCTAGTGGGAGCTGCAATCCGCCAAACCTGCGGATGCAGCAGGTAAACAAACCAGCTTTGGCCCACCAGGGGGCTTACCTTGGTGGGCCACATGCCAAAGGTTGCCAATCCCTGTGATAAATAGATTAGGTCCAAGATGTTATGGTCAGGCTGTCTTGTTTTCATTGACGTGTATAATGAACTCAAGCAATACAAACCATATCTTATTAAAGGTGTGTTTGCTTTCATTAGTATTAAATGACAATGCTTTACAGAAACGTTAACTTGCCTATGGCAGTGGCTTTGTCTATAATTTTGGCAGTAGATAAAGTCTTCCATTAATGTAACAAAATCCCTCAACTCTGTTTTGGCTGTGTATTTCTGTAGAGTTGTCAATTTGAGTTACTAATGGCCAGATTCCCACAAGTGTGAATGGAGAACCCAGAAGTTCCCATTGAAATGAACGGGAGCTGCTGGGTGTGCCACACATTTGAAAATCAGGCACTTTTTTGAGTGCCTCAATATAGACTAATGGGTAAATTTTTAAAAAGTGTCTGATCCTGCACCACTGAAATCAATTGGAGCTTTGTCATTGATTTTAGTAGGAACAAGATCAGCCTCTTAGTAGCCCAAGTCCCATTTTCAACCCACTTCACCCTAGTGGACACTTCCTCCATAATACTGTACAATAGCCTTTCAAAAAAGCAAAATGGAAGACAACAAGGTAGGTCAGGAAACAAACATTCAAAAAAAAAAAAGTTTAACTGGCAGACATATGAAATGTCTGTATCAAAATTAAATGCACACACGATTTCCAGTGTTTGTGTTCTAAGCCTGTGCTACTAGGTAAATGAGACAGTAATTTGTTTAAGAAAATGGACCAATTTCATGGCTGACATAAGGAATTGTACCTTCAGTAGATTTATAGATTCCAAGACCAGAAGGGACCACTGTGATCATCTAGTCTGACCTCCAGTAGACCACAGGTCATAGAACCTCCAAAATTCCTAAATCACATCTTTTAGACAAAACACATGCAATCTTAATTTTAAAATGGCCGGAAATGGAGAATACATCACAACCCTTGGTAAACTGTTCCAGTGGTTAATATCTTCATTATTACAAATTTACACCTTATTTCCAGTCTGAATTTGTCTAGCTTCGATTTCCAGCCATTGGATCATGTCACACCTTTCTCTGCTAGATTGAATAACTCGTTGTTAAATATTTCTTCTCATGTAGGTACTTAAAGAGTGTAATCAAGTCATCCCTTAAATCTTCTCTGTGTTACGCTAAATAGACTGACCTCCCTGAGTTTACCACTGAAAGCACGGTTTCTCAACTTTTAATTATTCTTGTGGATCTTCTCTGAACCCTCTCCAATTTATGGTCATCCTTCTTGAATTGTGGGCACCAGAACTGGACACAGTATTCCAGCAGGGTTACACCAGTGCCAAATACAGAGGTAAAATAACCTCTCTACTGCTACTCGAGATTGCCTTGGTTCTGCATCCAAGAATCGTATTAGCCCTTTTGGCCACAGTGTCACACTGGGAACTCATGGTCAGCTGATTATTCACCCCCACCCACAAATCTTTTTCAGAGTCACTGCTTCTCAGGATAGAGTCTCCCATTCTGTAAGTATAACCTACATTCTTAGTCCCTAGATGTTTACATTTACATTTAGTCATATTAAAATGCATATTGTTTGCTTTCACACAGTTTATCAATTGATCCAGATCACTCTGTATCAGGGACCTGTCCTCTTCTTTATTTACCACTACCCCAATTTTTTTGGGTCATCTGCAAACTTTATTTGTGATGATTTTATGTTTTCTTCTAGGTCATTGATTAAAATGTTTATTAGCATAGGGCCAAGAACTGATCCCTGTGGGACCCCACTAGAAACTCACCCACTTGCTGATGATTCCCAATTTACAATTACATTTTGAGACCTAGCAGTTCATCCATTTAATGTGTGCCATGTTAATTTTATTTCATTCTAGTTTTTTTAATCAAAATGTTGTGCAGTACCAAATCAAATGCCCTACAGAAGCTGAAGTATATTAAATCAGCACTATTATCTTTATCAGCTAAATCTGCAATCTTATCAAAAAAAAAGATCAAGTAATTTGGTTGTTACAAAGAATCTCCAGGCCTCTCCTCCTTGGTGAATTTGGTCCAATGTATGTGGCCATTTACCATATATGAATGAAATCACAAGAAGATCTATTCTTTTACATTTCACACAGTACTTGTTGTCCATACCACAGTGGGGAAATTTTACTCAAAACCACAGGTTGTCATAGGGGTGTTTCCAAATTTGGTCCAATTAAGCATAAAATAAGGAGATCTTGCTAAGTCTGGCTGTGTTCACTGGTTTCCAGGTTCCTACATAATGAATATAATTTGTTGCTTGCTTGTGTAACTTTAGTTTATGTGGCAGTAATTTAAAAACAAATGCCTATTGCTTTCCATATTTTGAGTAGATCACCAAAGCTTAGAAATACACTGGACAGGGACTCAGGAGACCTTAGTTCCAATTCCTACTCTGCAACTGTGGTCTAGTCACTTCACTTCTTTGTGCTTTTATTTTAAAAGTCCATTTAGAGCAGGTGATCTCACAGTCACTCTCTGAAAATGGGAAAAGCAAGTCAAATATTTGGTCTTGTTAAGGGGATTTTTTGCCAAGAACAGGACTTCATTGGTAGCCGCTCAGGCAGGGTGAATCTCAGCCCAACAATTGATACTCAGGCAGATGTATTTGAAGTCACTCTACAGTACATGTATCTACTTAATATATGTTCATTACAAAAGTTGGTGTTAATGTTTGATTAATTAGCAGGGGGGAAAATAAGCTACCTAATAAACTAGCTACAATGCTTCCTTCCAAACGACAAAATCAGCTCTACTGTGCACAGCAATTCCATACCTAGCTACACAAAAGGCAGATGATAGTGAATGCTGGCTGGAAAAAAGCTAAGGTGGTGATTGAGAAAGCGAGGGAGGTAATGGCAGTGAAGCAAAAAAAAAAAATCACAGATAAAAAGCTAAAGAAGGAAACCAAAAACAAACATTTTTTAGAACAAGAATCTGAAAACTTTTAAACAGGAAACCAGTGGAAAATGTAACATTCAAAAAGGAGTTGCCAGAGGATAAAAAGTTCTTCTTTCACATAAAAGAAAAGAATGGTGATAGCTTTGAAATAAATAATTCAATGGAGGATGTGCTGAGTAATTTTTTAAGTATTTTTTGTAGTTGCCAAAACCACCTATTTTACTGCCAGTTAATTCGAATGTTTCATAACTATGAGTACAACATCATTTACCTTCAATTCACATAATCGTGGGATTTATTTTCTTTGTGTCTCCACCTAGTATACTTAGGAACTGATTCTCTAAGTCGTTCTCACGTATACTGTTATTCATCAAAATTATTGGTTGACCAATGACTAGACATGCAAGTATGACAAAAAGGGAGACATCCCAGAACAATAGCCCATTTAGCCTTTGTGTTCCACATTGAGACAAGGCTTCAACCATTCTTCTTCAGTAAATTTTCTCTACAGAACCCACTTTAATTAGGCATCCCCATTCCCCCAATACTACATTCTTTACCTTCTATTATTCTTTAGTCCTCTGTCTTTCTGATCTTTACTACCATTTGAAGATATGAAAGGTGATAAATCATACCATTCTTCTGACATTTCCAAAAGTCAGAGGAGCCCCTTGTTTTTATAGGTCTCCAACTAACATTGAAAATGTCTGTACAACTGTTTACACATGGCTACAGTAATTGTGGCAACAATTAAATGGTCTAGTTAATTTGCTGATTCCAACGGAATCATACAGGCCTACTTAAGATATGCACACTAAAACCAAATCATTATAATTACAGTGAAAGCCAAAGGAATTTTTAATTATTAAGCCAGTACTGCAAAGTGTTGGTGGGATTGTAAAAACATCAGACAATTTCCATGAGAACTTTAATTATACAAATTGCCTCATCCTTTTTATTTTTGGCTAGAGCATTTGTAATGTATCATTGCCAATTACTCTATTCTATTGGCTATTTAAGCTTTTCAGCCAGTATAGTTTTCAGTCTCTCCCTTCTACTCCATAAATGCAGATTGGCTGGATTATAGTATTACAGTAAGTGACGGAATTTACTCTTAACTGCAGTTTTTGCATTAGCAGTTTTGATTTTTTTAGTGTTAGTCCCCTCCATTCCCCTCATTCCCACCCCAGTTCAAAACTTCTTACCTGTTTTGGCAGGAACATTGGAATTATTGGATTCCATATAAGCAGCTGTAAAAAGGTACTCAAGCACATCTAATACAGCTATTGCAAAACTGAAAACCACCCTGGAAACAAACAAGTAGGTTCTATGAGATTATCTGCTATATTGAATAGTTCTTTTAGAGTAGGAAAAGAGATTTCAACAGCAGTGAGACTACTTACCTGTGTAAAGTTAAGCACATATGTAACCCTTTGCAATACTGGGGTTTTAGTTTGTCAATGCATTTATGGGTTATATATGCTACATTAAATTGGTTGGTAAACAGGGATAATTTCTTTATACTGTATTAAACTGCCCAGGAAGAAAATTAGTCATTTTTTATTAATACCACACCAGGTAATTTTCTGAAATCAAATTCATTACAGAATTATTTCATTCTTTGCCAAAGTATGCTTTTAGCAGGGTTCTAGTAGGAATAGATAATCAGTTCAGAAAGAATTAATATATGCTGCTTCATTTTCATATTAACTGTGACCTTTTACATATCTAAGTCTGAAGTCAAAAATCAAGATGACAGAGAGTCTTGGCCATTGTTGCTCACTGAAAACCAACAGTCTTGCCTTGTCAAAAACAAGTTAATGGCATCAGTTCAGGAATAACTGGGTGAAATTCTGTGGCCTGTGTTACACAGGAAGTCAGACTAGATGCTCTAAGGATCTCTTCTGGTGCTAAAAATCCATCAACCTATGAAATTCTGGAAAAATTGGAGATGCTTCTGAGTGACAACCATGCTGCATTGAACTCTGTGGTGGGGAAGGCCAGAGATGCAGTAAGGGGACCTGGGTTGGTGGAAGTTTTCTGAAGGCAAGGTGCCAGGTTTTCTTGAGGAAATACTGTTGAGGCCTATACACAAGGAATCATATCTTGATGCTAAAAATCTCACCAAATATAAACCAGTATTGAATCTCCCATTTGAGGAAAGACTATGGAGATAATTATAGCAACATAGTTATAGCAATATTTACAGTTACTTGCACAATGAAATACCTGTATAATTTTAAAAAAATAGCCAAAGTTGATAATGTATATGAACAAAAATGTCGAGGTGATTTTAAACATGATGCTCTTTTAGTGTTTTGAGTTTAAAGAAAGTTTTAGAGATTCTTCAACTTCTTAGGAAAACAGGCCCATTCATTGTTACAGTTCCAATTAAATGACATACACCAATAACTTTTATTTTAAAAAATAAGTAACACATCCTGTGAAATCATGCCCAGTGAGTTTCACCATAGACTAAATTCATAACTTCTGGGGGGAAAGGGTTTATAGTGGAATCACTGACAAAACAAGCTTTCCCAGCAGAATGAGTACTAGTATAATCTTTGAAACACAAACTAATACCGCTATAGAATATGTATCCATTTTAAAAATTAGAGAGAAAAGGTCTTTGAAATAAAGTTCTCCAACCTAAACTGCTTTTGGCAGTGGATATTCAGGAAACCTACATGTACAGCATATACCACACAAATAGCATTTAATAAATTCCCCAAGTCTGGTATGCAGGCTTCAATGAGTTCTGAACATCAGCTGAGACAGGCTCAATTTGTTTCCTCCCATTTAGCCTTAATGAAAAAATATCAAGATAAACCATTTTCCTACAGGAAAATGAATATATTAGTATCTCTCTACAAAGAGTGATTATTCTCTGCTGGAAGAGGATGTTACCACATACCCAACCCCTACTATTTAGACTCACCAGAAAAGAATCCAGAAATCTTAATGAGTGCAAATCAAATAATCCACATAAAATAACCACAGTGGAAGAGGTTTTTGTATATGGTTCTATCTTGCTTGAGATTTGAAGCGTCTCGATTTTACTTCTCCAACATAACTCCTCAGCTAGCAAGATTAGAGTATTGGAATAATTCAATACTTTGATTAAATTTCTTTTACATACATTTTCAACCACACTCTAGAGCAGCATAGAAGAAAAAGGTTTAGCTGCAAGGAATCAGTGAATGTTCAGGGACAGCTATTTTTTTTTTTTAATTTTCTGGAGGCAATTCAGTCTGTCACACCACTTTTGTTCCCACTGTTATTGTTCCCAAATATCTTGGGAGACTGAGTGGTCCCATAAACTTATTTTGTTGTCGTCTTCCACTTCCATTCCATCCAGGATTTAGCAAATGGGTCTACAATATTCATTTTGGCAAAAGTCCTCATTTCAGATCTCTCCCTTTTGATAGAAGACATGTATTATTTTCCTGTGTGCCATTTTTAATATCTTGGGGTTAGTAGAGACCTGGATACCAAGAATAGTAGAAAAGAGGGAACAGAGGAAATAGGTCTTGCCATACCAGAACAGACCAATGGCCCATGGTAATTTGGTATCCTGTCCCAGACATTTGCCTCTACCAGACATTTTCCAAGAAGGCAGAACACTACCACAGTTTACCTAATTTTCAAAACTGTACCAAAGGATAGGCAGAGGAAGGAGAATAATATTTTCTTCTGACCCGAAATGGTGACCACTTTAAACCCTGAAGCCTCTGAATTGAAAACCCTTGGAATTTTACCCAAGCTACTATGGTACAAATGTTGATGCTATTCTTCCCTGATAAGTGTGTAATTTTATTAAACTTGTCCCAATATTTTTCCAAGTAATGTATTGCAGCCATGAGTTCCAAAGATTACCCATTCATTGCTGTGGCATCTGTCTCAAATTTTCTATTAAACCATTTCAGAGCTGGTGGATTTTAAGATTTTAAAATTTTAAAGACTGGTCTATTCTGGTAAACAATCAGCTGTGAAACAACACAATGAGCCAAATGTCTCCAACAAACTAGTACATGCACATGAAGATGAAACTAGCTGGGCTAGTTGTGAGCCCACAGAAACTCAGCAATTAGAGTCTAGATAACTTAATTCATGCATTTTAAATCACATTGTGAATTTAAGTGTAATGTATACTGGGAGCCAACGTAAGACACATCTGAGAAATGATTTAATTAGTTATCTTAATCAAAGAAATAGATCTGTTCAATAACCCCTTTCATAGTAGTCATTGACTCATTACTGAAGTTGAAAAACTAAGAGGGCACAAGTAAGCTTTAGGCACAGAGACACCATGAAATGTTCAAGTGTTATGTAAATGTTTAATAAAAAGCTGAGTCACCCTGACTATCTTCAGTTAAACAGAAACCCACATCATTCCTCCACCCATGACCAGGAAAGCTTACCAAGTACAGGCATATTTGTGTATACTTACTACATAAAGCTACTGTGCGCCACTTTATATAGGAACCATGCATACCCACAGTCATCAGCAGAACTGAAGAAGATTTTTCCCCCTATGGTTACAAGCCCACATTTGCCAGCCATGTTGCAAGACAAATCAAGGGTCAAGCACTGGAACCGATGAGTCAGCTTAGCCCAAAGCAAGTGCCAAAGTCAGCAACAAAAGGGACTCCCAAAATCTGTCATTCCTCCTCTTTTACCAAAGACCTCCATTACTGTAGTGTTGAGATTTGGCACATTTTAGGACCTTTCTGTGCCACTTCATGCTTCATCCAGAGGGAGTTATTTAAACAATGAGAAGGTGGTGCGCTCTCTGGCTTTTGTGACACCTGTCAGCCTGGGGATTGAGAGGACGGGCTTGGAAACCAAGTTTAGATCTCTTGGGTGGTGGCTATTACCATAGAGTTGAGTCTGCTCAGTCTGATGTGGGGTTTTTTCCTGTTTGGTTGGGTTTTGGGGGTGAAGTGGGGGTTGTTTGTTTAATTGCCTTATTTCCACATCTGACTTGTTAATCCCATCCCAGATAAATGTTAATATCCAGCAAGATGGTATATTAGGTCACAGTAGGTGACTAAACTGCACCACAGCTAAAAAATTTTGGATCTCTCCTCTGTTTTAGTAAATCACGCACATGCCCGGGAAGGAAACTGCCTATGGTAATAGTGTACCTTATTAGTTTCCTGTAACAGATGAGAATATCTGTTGCCTGATAAAAAGAGATCCCGAAAACTGAAATAGTTTCAAACAGTGCTGCTCAGTAAGACTTACTTATGTTACAGTCTCATGGATTAACTGTAGCATTTTAATCACTTACAATAAGAAAGCTAGATAAACTATATTGTGCATAATTTATTATTTATTTGGCATGTCACCTCAATAAAGGGCCAACATAAATGTGAGACGTACAGCCAGAAGTTTCAGAAGAGACAAGTGACTTTGAGTGCCCAACTTGAGACAACCTGAAGCGTCCAATTTTCAGAAAATGCTGAGCACCCACACTCTAAGTCAGGCTCCTTGATGACATCTCAAGTTGGGCACAGAACAACCACTAATCACTTTTTAAAGTCTTCATCAATAAGCTTAAAAACCTCTATAAATATATAGCTGGATCCCTTTTCTAATGGCCATTCTGGTTTGTGTCAGAAATAAACAACTGACCTGTTAACAGCATGGATCAGCTTCACTATTCATTTTTACTTCTAAGTTTTGAAATACTTGAGAAGCCCACCGAAGTATCAGTCTGTTGGCAGCAAAACTCCATGAAGCTCTTCACAAGTATTATGATCCTTAGTTTTTCAGCATGCTATTACATTAGCCAGTCAGTCCAGCAGTAGAGGTTAAGTGTAGAAGATACAGTGTAACTACGCTGATTAGCCACTTTTAGGCCACCTCTCTCACTTACCTCACTGAAGCCAAAGGTGTTACCTCAATGCAAGACTGGTCTGAGAAGAGAATCACTCCCTTGTTTGCCAATCCCCCAAAGGGCAAAATCATGAATCATGTGCCCCCACCAAAATCATGAGACTAGCTTTAAAATAGTTAATTTTTTAAAAATAAGACATTTGGGGTCTTTTTATTTGGTGCCTTTAGAGTTCACATGTTCAAGCTTTACTCTGCAGCCAAGAGAGCTAGAAACTTTCATTAAAAAAAGAAAAAAGAAAAAAGAGTAAACGGAGATTCTCACAATCACATGATTCCAGCAGCTGAGGCTTTAAAAAGAGCACCGAAATGTCACGAGTCTGATGACAGTCAGCAACACTGCGTGTTTTAACGCCAAGATGCAGTTGAAAAATGTTGACTGACCAGGGCGGCGAGTTATATGGGCTCATGGTGCCCAGGCTCCAGGGGGGCTGGCTGCACCAATGTTCGGAGCTGGGTCTCTCCCCCAGCCCCACCTGCTGCCCACATGCACCTTCCCAGAGCATCCTTAGCTGCCCCCTGCAGCTCCGCACTGCGCTCCCTCACTGGTTGCTGCTGGCTACCCCAACCCCCTGTCCCAGCCCAGAGCACACACCCAGCACCCAAACTCCCTCCCATACCCAGCACCCAAACCCCCTTCTGCATCCAAACTCCCTTCTGCACCCAACCCCCTGTCCCAGCCCAGAGCCTGCACCCAACACCCAAACTCCATCCCAGAGCCCACACCCTTCCTGCACCCAAACTCCCTCCCAGAGCAGGTGCGGGGGGGGGGGGGGCGCCTGGCCCTGTTCTGGGCACCACCAACAATTATACAAACCTGCCACCCCTGTCACTGACTGATACAATGACTGTTTAGTTTTTGAACATATAGGATTTTCTCCCTCCTTTTTCTTCTATGTATGCATGTATTTAATTAGAATCTTTCTGTATTCAAGTGCTTTGGCCTAGGTTAAGAGAAAATATAATCAAAGTAAAGAATTGTATCAGGCTTTGCAGTATTGTTAGAGTACCCTAGCTCTGGCAAGTTCTGAGACTCCAAACTAAAAAGCATTGTTGCTGTCTCAGGCTCTCTGTTAATAAGCTTCACACTACCTGCTGGCCAACTGCTGAGTAAGGATAGTAATTAGCTTTCAATTATCACTAGAAACATTTTCACTTGTATATCCCTAGATCTTCTACTTTGTCTAATTAGTGTGCTCTCTGGAAAACCACCAAAGCTTTGAGAGAAAATGTGAAGATCCACCTCCACATTACAGTCCTAAAATACTATGCCTAAGTCTTAAAATATTCAGGCCCAAAAGCCCTCACCCCCTAGCATGTAATATAGGCATAGTGTGCTAAAAATATTAAGTAATTAATCACCACAACCTCTTTGGAGGTAGGTATCTTGTATGTAATACTTATAGAAGCTGAACCTGGTCATTTGGCATGTCTTATGCCTTGCACTGATATGAAAAATAAAAAAAACAGCATTCCCAGTGAACAATATCAGTTTGATACAGTTGTGCAAATTGCCGGTACTGTTATGCTGGGTCTCACGCTTTCTCTTCTTTGGGGAAAGTTCAGGGCGCCATTGCTTGCCTCTGAACCAGTATTTTTAATTACCCCACTAGTGTCCTTGAGGAGTAGAGTGGAGAGGGAGGGACCTGGGCCTGCCCTCTTCTCCAGGTCCCAACCCAGGGGCCGTGAGGTTAGTGGTGAACCACTTGAACTGGTGGTTCCTTCCCCTGGGCTACTTCCCTCTCCTGCCCTTCAGCTTGTGGAGGGGCTTCTTGCCTTCCTTCTACACAAGCCAGGTGCCCCTTACCTAGGGTTTTTGGACTTCTCAGCCCACCACAGCACTCTTCCAAACTTTCCTTTTGTCTCTCTTCAAAACTGTTCTCTGCTTCAAACCACTCTCTGCTCCAACCAAACCTTCCTGCTCTAACCCCCACACTGTCTGACTGAAGCAGGGGGTTTATATCATGTGACTGACTGCTGGTGCTCTAATTGGCTTCAGGTGCTCTAATTAATCTATAGCAAACCTTCCTCCCCTTGCAGGGAATAAGGCTCCCTGATAACATTCTCCTGCTGCCCTCTGGGCATGCTGTATCACACAGTATATAACAACATACCTACAATAATAAGTATCTGTTTAGTGTGTAATATATAATGCTTTTTTATAAAAAAAATAACCCAGGATCATTAGTTAATGCTTACATTTTCCCACCAACAATGTATTAACCTAAATAAAACTATATGACACTGCTCTTTTAACTCAGGCATACTAAAAATCACCAGTCAACATCCATTGCTTTATGAGTGATCCATTGGGGTAATCTCAAAAAGACAATAACTATGATGTAAGAAATATTTATGGATTTAATACTCTAGATTGAGCACCACTTTTAAATTTGCTTTCTTACGCTTGGTTTGACAAACTTCTTTTTTCTGTAGCACTCCCATGCTTTCCAAATTGATTACATCAGTATGACTGATGGGGAAGGGACTATGTATGTGACACAAGCATTAGTTATGCTGAATAAAATTCACCAAAGGAGGATTCTGCGACACTCGAAATGCTGAGATATCAAATGCATAGTCAATTGTTATGTCAGTTAAAGTTTTAGAGTTTGTATTTTTCAAAATTGCATCTAGAATAACGTGGTTTCCAGTTGCCTAGAGAAGTTTGGGATAATAAAAAGTAATTATAGGTACAACAAAATGTACAAAAATGTTACTTAGAAAGATAAATGTCTGACTACATTGCCTTCTGAAACTCACACCAATTACTGCATACATGTAACCTGGGGCCAAAATCTGAGGGACAGCAGTACCGAAGAATGGCAAAGCAATATTCACTAAGAGTTCCGCTGTAAAAACAACAACTTAATTTTAATCAGAGTGAAACTGAATTACATAAGGTGCAGAAGCTATTCTCTGAGCTTCCATATAACTCCACTTACTTAGCTCTCCAGGAGGCTATTAAGTGGCAACCTTTAATTTGCAGAAGCAAATTTAACATTGGTTTAGATCTGGCTTGTATAAGTTTAGAGTGTTCACACACAAAGTTGCACTTTAACAGCACACCTTTAGTTACCCAAATTTAACTGTGTTTAGTCTGAGTCACAAATGTTATGGCTTTCTAATCCAAATCTAGAGATTCAGGCCCAGAGGAAAGAGCTTATTGCAATCAGGGCAACAAGAATGAACAACTGTCCTCTAACCTATAACTGCAAAGTAGACAGAGAAAAAAAGATCTTTGCATTCTGGGAAGAGGAACCCACTAACAAACTCCTGGAAATAAGCAGAGCAATACAAGAGAAGTCCCAGGTTATGAAAGATACAGACAAAATGGTAGAACAACTTTATAGTACGAACATGTGATTAATTCCTATCATTTTAGGTTATTGTTTACTCTTAAATTTACATGCAAGCGCAGATATGAATTTAGGTGAATCACAGTAACTGTATAGTATCGGGGTAGCTGTATTAGTCTGTATCCACAAAAACAATGAGGAGTCCGGTGGCACTTTAAAGACTAACAGATTTGGGCATAAGCTTTCGTGGGTAAAAAACCCACTTTTTTGGATCTCTGGAGTGAAAAATTACAGATGCAGGCATTATAAAATGACACATGAAGAGAAGGGAGTTACCTCACAAGTTGAGAACAAGTGTTGACAGGGCCAATTCACACAGGGTGGATGTAATCCACTCCCAATAATTGATGAGGAGGTGTCAATGCCAGGAGAGGGAAAGTTGCTTTTGTAGTGAGCCAGTCACGCCCACTCCCTATTCAAGCCCAAATTAATGGTTTTAAATTTGCATTTGAATTTTAGTTCTGCAATTTCTCTTTGAAGTTTTTTTCTTCAAGTATGGCTACTTTTTATTAGTAACTGTAGTAACTTTATAGTAACTGTATAACAATGCAATCCTAAGGAAAGCACATTGTTGCTTGACATGAGTTGTGTATGGTGGGTGTTAATAAGACTTAAGTAACTGCTAGCAAGACATTTGATAATTTACTGGAAGTACCATACTCTGTTTGTAGTAATGGTTTTATTTCACTTTTGAGGAAAAGGAATACAGCTTAATCTCTGAATATAGGTGACCATTTTATTGTAGCTTCATTAAAAGAAAAGGTTAAAAATAGTCAGTGAAGCAAGTCACACTCTTACATCATTAAAATAAGTTTTCTTTGGCAGATCAGATCCTGAGGGATGAACTAATTCTAGTGGTTTCAGGAAACCACATTTTCCAATTATTTTCATTGGTGTCATCTGAAGTGAAACTGAAGTGGATTCCACACCAGCACATAATTCAAAAGTGATGCTCTTCAACAACAAAACATTGGTTCTACTGTAAATCATTGCCACTCATTTTTAATCATTTTCTCCTAGGATTAGGATTTTCTAGTGCCACACACGTATACTTTTATTACAAGAAACTACCACAATTGTCCATAATAATGCTGCACTCAAAATGTAATGTATTTTAGCATGAGCTTTCGTGAGCTACAGCTCACTTCTTTGGATGCATAGAATGGAACACACAGACAGGAGATATTTATACATACAGAGAACATGAAAAGGTGGAAGTATGCATAACAGGAAAAGTCTAATCAATTGAGATGAGCTATCAGCAGCAGGAGGAAAAAATTTTTTGAAGTGATAATTAAGATGGCCCATAGAAGGTGTGAGGAGAACTTAACATAGGGAAATAGAAACTGCTGAACTCGAATTAATATGTAAATTAGATACAATTAACTCTGGCCTAAACAGAGACTGGGAATGGTTGGGTCATTACACTAATTGAATCTATTTCCCTATGTTAAGTTCACCTCACACCTTCTATGGGCCATCTTAATTATCACTTCAAAAAGTTTTTTCCTCCTGCTGATAGCTCATCTCAATTGATTAGACTTTTCCTGTTGTTATGCATACTTCCACCTTTTCATGTTCTCTGCATGTATAAATATCTCCTGTCTGTATGTTCCATTCTATGCATCCGAAGAAGTGAGCTGTAGCTCACGAAAGCTCATGCTAAAATAAATTTGTTAGTCTTTAAGGTGCCACAAGTACTCCTGTTCTTTTTGCGGATACAGACTAACACGGCTGCTACTCTGAAACCTGTCAAAATTTAATAAATCAAAGAACAGAATGTCAGCAATTGAAGGTACAGAGTTCCAAACCAAGACCCATTTTGGAAAACATCAGGTCTTGTGCAAGTGTCATTGAACTCTCCCGATAGTCACATATATAGTACCAACAATTCTAGTCTGAGTCTGAAGAAAGGATCAACTCAATTTTCTGAACCCAAATCAAGATACAACCCAAATGATGATGTTCCAATTCCTAACACAAGTGTTTTCTGATTTCCCTTTGAAGTTGCAGGGTAAACTTTTCAACACATAAGTGACTTAAGAGTCTAAGTCCCATCATCTTTTTGTTCCCCATGTAGATACTTATCTTCTTCAGCTATCACTCAATGTGAGGATGATGTCTGCCAAGGGGGTTCATTGGTGAGTTTTTAAGTGGCTGAGGAGCCCAATTCTTGTCCTGCAGGTTTTCCCACAGAAGTGACAGGTGTAATCTTGGAGGAGACATAGTTGCTGGCTGGAGTGTTGTACCCTTTCTTTCCTCCTTTGTCACTTCTGTCTCATGAGCATGTCTGTTCTCCTCAAAGTGAGCTGTGGCTTGGTGTATGGTGTGGCAACTCTGTGTTCTGTTCTGTGCCAAGTCCTCCCAGTTTGTTGGGCTGATGCCTCCCTTTTTAAGATGTATTTTCAGTATGTCTTTGAAATACTTCCACTGCCCTTCACAAGCCCTTCTTCCCGGACTTAACTGAGAGAAGAGTACTTGCTTTGGGAAGTGAGTGTCAGGCATACGTACACAGTGACCAGCCAGTGGAGCTGGTGTTTCATGACCTGTGCTTCTATACTGCTGATGTTGGCTGCAGAGAGAACGCTGATGTTAGTACCTCTGTCCTCCCAGCTGATCTGAGAATCCTCCTGAAGCAGTGCTGCTGGAACCACTCTATCCAATTGAGATGTCTGTAGGTTACCTAGGTCTCAAACCTGAAGGGTGGGGATGACAACTGTCTTGTAAACGAAGATCTTGGTACCTGTTTGCAGAGCCCCATCACTGAAAACTCGTTTGAGAAATTTTCCAAAAGATGTGCTGGCACAGCAAATCTTGTATTCAATTTCTGGTCAGTACTGGCTGTTTGGAAGAGGTGGCTGCCAAAGTACAGAAAATGGTTCACATTTTCCAGGGGTTCTCTGCTGATGGTGATTTGTGATGTATGAAGAGTAGCTTGTGCAGGTGAGGGCTGGTAGAGTACCTTAGTTTTTCCGATGTTGTGAGACACCCAGGCTGTGATAGGCATCTACAAAAAGATTTAGGGTGCTTTGCAGGTCTGCCTCTGGGTGTGCAAGAATGACACAGGCATCTGTATACTGAAGGTCAGTGATGCCAATTCTCATGATCTTAGATTTTGTTTGGAGACATTGAAGGCTGAGGAGTTGGCCATCCATACAATACTCAATCCTGATTCCATCAGGAAGACAGTCACGAATGAGAATCAGGATCACAGCAAGGTAAATGGAAAAGAATGTTGGAGCAATGACACAGCCCTGCTTGACACCAGTGCAAATGGTGAATGGTTCGGTCTTTGAGCCGCTGCACAAAATGGTGGCAATCATCCCATTATCGAGTAGTCTGATGATGGAAATGAATTTCCATAGACAGCCAAACCTATTCAGCGCCTTCCATAGGGCATCACGATTGACAGAGTCAGAGGCCTTGGTTAGGTCAATGACTGCCATGAACATGGCTGCTGTTGCTCTCTGCACTTCTCCTGAATCTGTCGTGTCATGAAGATTATGTTGGTTGTGCCTTGGGAGCTGTGAGGACTGTGCTGGGGCAGGAGCTACCACAGTGGAGCCCTGGGCCCTTTAAATCACCATAGGAGGGGGCCCCGGCCTCTGGCATAGCTTTAAAGGGCCCGAGGCTCCGCTGCAGTAGCGGCAGCCAGGATCCCCTGGCCTTTTAAATCACCACCAGAGCCCTGTGGCTGCTACCCTAGGGCTCCAACAGCAGGGCTCAGGTGGCGATTTAAAGGGCCGTGGAGGGTAGTGGCAGTGGGAACCCTGAGCCCTTTAAATCACCACCCAAGCTGCGCTGCCGGAGCCCTGGGGTAGCAGTAGTAGCCAGGGGCTCGAGCAGTGATTTAAAGGGCCCGGGGCTCCAGCTGCTGCTACCACCCTGGGCTCTTTAAATCATCCCCAGAGCCCTGGGGTAGCAGCAGCGGTGCTCTGATAGCTATTTTAAGGGCCCAGCGCGGTAGCGGCTACCGGAGCCCCGGACCCTTTAAATTGCCCCCAGAGCCCTGCTGCCAAAGCCCTGGGGAGGTGGCAAAGGGGCTCTGGTGGCTATTTTAAGGGTCGGGGCAGAAGTGGCTGCGCAGGCCCAGATCCTTTAAATTGCTGCCCGAGCCCCGCCACCACTTCCCCAGGACTCCGGCAGCAGGGCTCTGGCAGCAATTTAAAGGGCCCAGGGCTCCAGCCAATGCCGGGGTAAGCCTTTAAATTGCTGCCAGGGGAAGCTGATCTGCCTTGGTTCAGTGTCATTAGTGCCAATATGAACCATCATCGATGGAGTCTTGCCTGTCGACTTCAGAAGCCTATCCAATCTTGGAGTGACATCTCGTGTCTTGGCTCCAGGAAGGCAGCACACTGTCCTGTTCTTCACCTGTTGCTTTGCAGAATGTTTTTTCAAGTCTTCTAAGTGCTGAATTCCCAAAAAGGATGGTCTGTCTTCCTGGGATGGCTGGAGACCTCTTTGTGGACAAACTTGATTTTCTTAAAAAGGTTGGGCTGAGCTGCCATCCACTGGTGTGTCCCATGCATGTCTCCATTCCTTTGGACTAGCTGGATATTGAGCAGTATCTTCCACAGTTTACATGTTGAGGAGCTGGTATTGATTGGAAACTTGTAGATGTGGGGAATTCCTCTTGGTCTTCTCTCTGGTGGCCACAGACTGCCCATCATCATCTGTCTCCAGGCATATAGAATACCATTTTGACCTCTTGCCTCTGGTGCTTACAAATTGCCAGGCCTCCTCTCTGATGTCCTCTCTTTCTAACTCTTTGGTGGCCAGCTCCTTTCTTCCTTGAATCTGGGGTATTGATGTTTCCTGGACCTGGCTCTCTAGGAACTTTTCAGCTTCTCTGAGTCTCAGTTTCGACTTGGTGCTCCAATCCAAGAATCTTTTCCTCCAGCACCACCATCAGTGGGTAGAGCCTGGCTCTGATACAAAATTTGTATCTGCAGATGCAGATATCTGCAGATATAAAATGGATATCTGTGGAGTTACAGGGATCTAGCAACAATGAGTGAGAACAGTAGGGCCATGGCCAGCAACCAAGCCAGGAACCGCAGCAGTGAAAGCAGCAGCATGTCAGGCCATCACTCACAGGAGCCAGCACCCAGCCTGGGCAGCTCCTGCGGCATGACTATACCGCCCCCAGCCCAGCCCACTAGGACGGGCACCAGGCTCACCATCAGCTGTCCCTGGTCATGCTAGTGTGTGCAAGTGGCTTGCAGACTCCTGGACAGGAGTCCTGTTCATGCAGCTGTGTACATACTCTGTCTCTCACACTCCCCCAACACACAGTCACACTTCCCCAGCATGCACACACACACACACCCTGTCTCTCACACTCCCCCAATGCACACTCACAATCTGTCACACTTCTCCAGCACACATAAATACACTCTCTCTTGCTCACTACCCCAGCACACATATTCACCCCCCACCACACACTTGTGTTACTGTTATTACTTCTTGGAACTTCCTGCTGGAATGCCAAGACACATATATTCTCTGTAATTGTATTATTTCAAAAAAATTTTAAGGGTTACAGTGCTGTTATTTTATTTTTTTAACTGATCTGTGCATTTCATAATTTTATTTCTCTCATGCTTAAATTTAAATATTTGAGTGGTGAGTTCTAAAATGCCTAACCTGTCCTGGCTGGAGTAATCATCGTTACTACTTTTATTACCCCATTGTGTTTTGTCATTCATTACAATCAAATAATAGTATCCTTCTAGAATGTAAATTTAGCTTGTACTAACCTTAGCAGTGACAGTTTAAAAAAAACTAACTAAACACATAACTTTAGACACTGTGCAGATGAAGGTCATTTATTTTCAAACTGTATTTTTAGTTATATCTGTAACTTAACTTAAAATTAATATGAAAATAAATATAGTTCCAAGTATGATACTAATAGCAATGATGGAGTAAAATGTTAGAGAGACACATACATGACTGATCAGTAAAGATAAATGCCACAATAATTAAAAAAAATTCCCTTTCCCAATAAAAGAAAAAACCTTAATCACATATGTTAAAATTAAGTAAATATGCTTTTAGTGGAGTGAAAAACAATTGACTAAAATAGAGTAGATAATGGCAGTAACCCAGAGTGTCTCTGTTAGAGAAAATAAGCAGATTTTATTTTTTATTTATCTGTACTAAAGACAGTGTACAAAGTATCAAACTACTTGTGGGGGAATTCTGCACCACTGCATGTGTGCAGAATTAATGTCCCCTGCAGATTTCTTTGCTTCTCTGCATAAAAATGACTTTGACAGGGAAGCAAATGGAAGCTGTAAGAGCAGTCATGCACCACTCCCTAATTGCACAGGTACATCATTTCAGGCATCCAGAGCAGCCAGGTAGGGGTAGATCATTGTGGGGCTGGGGACACTCCAGCCAGTTGCTCCTAACCTGAGCCTGGATCAGATGCTAGTCTCATCTGGGCTGGCGGCAGGAGCGGGCGGGACTTCCTCTGTCCCTGCAAGGAGTGGCTGGGGCTTTGTCAGACCCACCCCCAGAAACCTCCCCCAGTTGCAGGAAGCTCAGCATCCTCCCCTGCTTTCCACTCCCATCGCTCCTCAGCTGCTCCCCCATTCACACAACCCCCATGCATCTGGACCTCCCATACCCAGACACCCCTGCCAAATCTCACCCAGTACATCCAGAAGCCCCCTAGCCCTCCATACGCAAACCCCACCCTACTGAACCTCAACCCCTGCATCTGGAGCCCCCTGCACTCTGAACCCCTGCCCCCAGACCCCCACCCCTGCACCCAGACCACCCGACACTGAGTTCCCTGCACTCAAATCCCCACTCTGATGCCCCACTCTGTGCACCACCCTGAGCCTCCACATCAAGACCCCCACACCAATGACCCCCAACAAGCTGCACCCCACCCCACCAAGCCCCACTCCCCCAGCACCCAGACCCCCACACTGAGACTCTCACACCAAGACCCCTCCACTGAGCCCCAACCACTTTCACCTGGAAGCCCCTGCAGAGTCCCATTGTTCCTGCACCTGGAACCCCAACAACAAGCCTCTGTGCATCCAGATCCCCCCCCACACCTAGACCCCCCACTGAGCTGCCTGCACCCAGATTAATCCACACAGAATCCTTTCATCCCGCTCCTGGATCCCCCACACTGAGCCCCTCTACACTTGGATCCTGCCTGGTTGAGCCTGCCTGCCCCACACCTGATGTGCCTGGCACAAAGGGGCAGGGCCCCAGGGTGTTTCTGGGGCAGACCCAGGCCTTGTGCTGTGTCAGGGTCATGTGCAGCCTCAACGCTGAGTCCGTGTCTCAGGGGTGGGGAGGCTGCAGGGTGATCTCCCACCTTTGTGCTTCCAGTGGCCTGTGCTCCCCACTGCCAAGCTGGAGCCGCTGCATTCATTTATTGACAAATGAAACTTGCAGATTTTTGCAAAATTTTAAAATATTGTGCAGAGAATTTAATTTTTTGGTGCGGAATTCTTAAGTTTTTGGCACAGAATGCCCTCAGGAGTATCAAACGTGTTTCTGATATGCTGTGTTAAAGCTCCAGAACTGATACCTCAAGGCTTGGGATTGAGACTATCTTGCTGTATTATCTCCTGGTTATTCTAAATTTACATATAAAAAACTTAATATGACTTTAGTTGGAGTTTTAATATATTTTTTTCTTTCTATAGGAATTAGATACAGTGCTCCTGTCAGCTAATTCCTGTTATCATCTTCAAAAGAACCCTAGAGTTTTCAGTTGCCTAAGTAGCCCCTGGAATCACAGTTAAAGTTGCCCTCCTCCTCCCAAAATCTGAAATAGAGCCCCTGATGAGCCAAGCATGGCCAGAGGGCTGCAGGAGGACTTCTGGCAAGATGCAGCCCCTGTGTAACAGCGCAAAGCCCACCTTGAGCTGCAGGCCAAGCACCAGGTGCCACAAGCCACTGCAGCAGAGCAGAAGCAAGGGTGGCAATACACCATATACCATGCCACCTGCGCTGCTGCTGACAGTGGCATTGCCCTCAGAACTGGGCACCCGGCCAGCAGCTGCCCCTATCAGTGCTTAATTTGAGCCGGTGCTGAGTTCTGGCACTTCTTTCAATACAAACTAAGCAATGCAGGGAGGCAGCGGGGCCTGGAGTTAGGTGGGGAGAGCCCGTGTGGGCCAGGGGTGATGGGGAGAGGCCAAAAATACAAATTCGTCCAGGGTACCATATTCCCTAAGACTGGCCCTGGTGGTACAATATTTAAGTATGCCATTGGAAGTTTCCTTTTTTGTAGCTTAAACTGTCATAACCTAGCAATGCTAACTGTAATAGAATTTCAGATAAATCAATAGTTTCTCTAATGTAAGCACCTGTACTGCCTATAGGTCAACAAACCAGGCTGTAAAGAGCAGAACAGACACGCTAAATGGACATGATAAACAGACATGGTAAATTGGAAAGGGTTGGGAGAAGAGCCACAAGAATGATTGAAATATTAGAAAACATGCCTTTATAGTGATAAGTGAAATAGACTCAAGGAGCTCAACCTAACAGTGTGTGGGGCGGGAGGGGCTTGATTACAGTCTCTAAGTACTTACATTGGGAAACAAATATTTGAAAAAGGGGTCTTCAATCTAGCAGAGAAAGATATAACATGATCCAATGGCTAGAAGTTGAAGCTAGACAAATTCAGACTGGAAAATAAGGTGTAAATTTTTAACAGGGAGGGTAATTAACCACTGGAACAATTTACCAAGGGTCATGGTGGAATCTCCATATCTGGCAATTTTTCAATCAAGATTGGATGTTCTTCTAAAAGATCTGCTCTAGGAATTAACTGGAAAAGTTCTATGCCTGGGTTATGCTGCAGGTCAGACTAGATGATCACAGTGGTCCCTCAGAATCTATGAGCTATGAAACGAGTACAGGTGCCAAAGCCATGCTGGGCTTACATCATGGACTCAGTTGGCAACCAGGGCCCCTGGCTGAAGCCCAGAGATCCTCTCTGAGGCTGGTTAGACTGTGTGGTTCCACCCAGGGCAGGGGTGAAAGTAACTTAAAGGACTTACTAGTACACCAGAGTCCTGAGCAGGGCGTGGCCTCAACCGGAGGAGGCGGGGCCTTTCAAGATTTAAAGGCCCTGGGGCTCTGGCTGTGGCTGGGAGCCCCAGGCCCTTTAATTTGCCCCGGGACTCCCAGCTGCTTCTGCAGCTGGTAGCTCCGGGGTGATTTAAAGGCCCTGGGGCTCCGGTCGCCACAGAGCTCCGGGCTCTTTAAATCACCACAGGAGCCCTGCCACCGCTACCCTGGGGTGGCAGGGCCCGGTGGTGCTTTAAAGGGCCCGAGGCTCACCGCAGCAGCTGGAGCCCTGGGCCCTTTAAATCACCGCCAGAGAAGCCAGTCCAGTCCGGCATGGCGTACCGGCTCTTGCCGGTATGCTGTACCGTACCGGCTTACTTTCACCTCTGACCCAAGGTAACATGCAGGAAGCCAGGCTTGTCACTTAAGCAGCACAGTCAAAAGAGCCAGACAGGGTCTAAGTTGCAGTTCTCCCTATAGCCATGATTCCACTCAAATGGATTTCACTAGAATGAAGCTCAGAAGAATAAATCTTGTAAAAAAAGTGAAGCAGGCAGGCAGAATGAAGGGAGGGAATGGACAATCTGTACCCCCTAGACAGCAGAAGCTATGCATCTAATTGTAGATCTATAGTACTGACCTTGGCAGTGTCCATTTGAAACTGGAAAATCCTCTAGTTCCACCTTCCTCTGATATTTTACACAATAATAATATTAATAGTAATTAATAATAAACCTTTTCAGAACCTATATTCACAAATGCTTTTGCAAATTAAACAAATGCAGTGTTGCAGAGTACTTTCTCAAACTATACAGCAGCTAAGACCTTGAAAATAACTTTATTCAGCCCCTTTGTGCCTTGGATCTCTCTCTAACAACCATGTTTTTACTTTGGCATAATCTTTTCAAGAAAAAAATGGAAGGATGAGTAAAGATACTGTGCAGCTCAGCAGCACCACCTACTGGGATGAGCATGCTATGTTCTGACCTTTCAAAAGAGAGTATTGCAATGCTCCTGCGCACAATGAAAAGTTGAGAGGAGGGTTGTGGATGGAGAAAAATAAACATCTCTGCAGATGATTAAATTATATGGCTTCTTGTTTTCAGTCTATGTATCATAAGAGAACTTGTCATCTTTACTGCAGGGATCTCTAAGCCAATGGGCCTAACTCTCCATTGCCTTACACCTTGTGTAGACATTTATGCCAGGTTCATGATGAGAAGTGCCAAGAGCCACTGGCTGGCTGAAGGAGTGCCAGGAACATCTGAGTGGGAGGTTACTGTGATGGCCTGAATAAGGGGGTACCAGGGAGCTAAAGTGAGGGATTAGGATGGTGGGCTCAGTAAAGGGGTGCCTGGGGCATCTGGATTGAAGGGGCTGCATGCGGGGGAGAAAATACCGTGTTGTGTGCCTGGTCATGGTATGTGGTGGGCGGGGGGGAGTGCCTGGGGAAGCTGGGTGGAAGCACGGAGAGGTTGACTGTATGTATGGGAATGGGTAGTGGTGTTCAGATACTTTTTCAAGAACTATTTAAAATACCTAGCTGGAATGCAGAACATAAATTCATGCTACCTAGGATTGCTTTGCATTATACATAATTAAACCTTGTATGTAGACCCAATGATGAATTAACTGGTACTGTAAACAGAGTAATGAAGCAAGATTTTAATAGCAGGAGTCAGTAAGGTGGAACTTTTTCCTGTATTTCACCAGGTTTATGAAGGAGACCACTATTTGGCAGCCCAGTATTGAAAAAATAGTTGATGGGGTTGGCAGCAACTTCTCTTTGCAAATATAGCACCACTGTTACAAACGGGAGGAAATATTACATTTTGGTTTGTACGGATCATAGGTGTGAGTGATGAAAGAGATCTGTTAGGTAGTCTAAACACTCCCTGTGCTACTGCAAGAATGCTCCCTTGTGTAAATTTATGAATGCATTATCCAAGTTTTAAACATTCAACATCTTCCATCTCTTCTCTCGAGAGGCTGCTTTACAACCCAATTCATCTATCTGCCAATACGTTTTTCCTGATATTCACCTTAAGTTTTCTGTTTCATAATTTCATCACATTATGAAATCAATATTTTCACATTGTACACATCCCATAACAGAACAATTGTTGTTATCACCAAGTCTGAAATATTCATGTTAGGTTCAAAAACCAAATCAGAGAGAAGATGTCATGTCTGGACTCTAACACAATATGAAGTTAAACTCTTAAATACCTCTCATTATTCCCTCTAACAGGACTACATCTTATAGGGAGCAAACCAAAAAAAAAAAAAAAGAGAGAGAGTGGGGGTGGGGACAGCATCAGGGTTGGCTGTAGGTGTTTTGCCGCCCCAAGCTCCGAGAGTGCAACTGCCCAAGCGAAAAAAAAAAAGGCGGCATGCTGCCCCTGGAATTATGCCGCCCCAAGCACGGGCTTTGCTTTGTTGGTGCCTAGAGCCAGTCCTGGACAGTATAATAAAAGATGCAGCTGAACACTATGGAATTAACATCTGTATGAGGGCTCATACCACAGACAAAACTCAGAGTAAGCCAGGCAAAGTAATCCCAGAGCAGTATTCATGAAAAGAAGCAAAGTTTACTTGTGTGTTCTTACTTCTGGAGTAAGAACAAACAAAAAGGTTTCCCTCTGGGACACAAAGCCCAACATTTGAAAGGGTGTACACCAGGAGCTCAGAAGCCAGTACGTTACATAATAGGCCCTTTCAGGTACTGTGTAAACAATCTCTGTTCCCAGAATAGATCAACATTTTCCTCTTTTCAAATATGTCTTGTAATATATGATTAGCTGGGGACTTTACCACCTATGGCTGTGATCTCCTCTGATCTATCAGGCTACAGAGACCTGCCAATCTGGCCTGAACTTTGATGGGAGACTCCAAGGAAAATGTAGGATGCTGATGAAAGGGTGGCAGTGATTCAGCAGGTGGCACACTTCCCTCTTCATCAATACTGAATCACTGCCCCAGTATGGTGTAATGGAACTCTGCTGGTGAAGGTGCTACCTTCCATATGAGGTATGAAACCATGGTCCTGACTGCTTGTCTTTTCTTCAATGCTTAGCCAGACAGTCAGCTGTAGCAATTGTTCGTCATTTGGTCCCTTCCCTCGCAACCACAAAGGCTTAACGTCCTGAGAGTCCAACATCGGAACAGACTTGATGAACCCATGTAATAGGGGGTCTCCCTCCTGGCCACCTCCACCCGTCAGTTGGTGGAATTTTATCCCAGATGTTACAAGCCCACCCGGAGAACAGCGTTCGCTGGAATCTCTTATGGCATCCTTGCAACATGTCCAAAAAGCATAAGGTGCCACCTGCGGACAATGGCCCCAGTAGTCCGTAAACTCGAGAGACCATAAACATCTGAATTACAGATGAAGTCATTCCACTTTATGTCCAATATATGACGTTGACATTTTGTCCAGTCTGAGCAGCGTAGTGTCCATGTTTCACAGTCGTACAACAGTATGGGAAGGATACAGCTCAAATAAATCCTGAACTTGGTTGACTGCTTGTGATCACCACAAATTCTATGACTCTTTATGTATGAGTAGTGGTGCAAATAGTGGTATATTGGCCAAATCCTGAACATCCTGTAAATTCCGTGGTCTTCAGATCTGGATTAAGAATTTGCAGTTCTGGTCCATTGGTATTTTAAGTATAAGTCATCCAAATTTTAAAGCTTTGAGAATAACTTAAGTGTAGCCATTCAAACTACACAGTATTGCCTAAGAAGGAAAGTAAGGAAAAGAACAGACCGGGCTGCTTGCATTCAAGAAACCAAAAGATCCTGTTCCACAGTAGGTATTAAATTCCAGAAGCCGTTTATATTTTTGAAAAGGTTTGCCTCTCTGCTTAGTTGTTTGACTGGACACAATATGGCAGATCAACTTTTTTGTCTCAGAATATTCATAAAGGAACTTTTTTATGCATCTATAGAGTGACCAGCACAATGGGGCTCTGATTTCAGCTGATGTCTCAAGCCACTACTATAATACAAATAATATTTCAACAAGAATTCCTCTAACAGCCCAGGAGAGGAATGGCTCAGCAAGAGGCTACCTTAGTGACCCAACTCCCAGCAAGTAAAGAGGTTGGACTATGGAGGAGGTTCATTCTCTAGGTAGATTGTGGAGATCCTTTTAATTTATATACTGGTGCCTAGACACTATAGAGATGATTGCCCTAGAAATCCATTATAATTATATTCCTATATATATATTTTTATATATAATATGTGTGTGTGTGTGTGTGTGTGTGTGTGTGTGTATTTACATACAGGTATCTACTGCTTCCACAGCACCCCAAAGATGTGCTTACATAGACTGATAAATATACTCAGTCTATGTATGAGTGATATTCTTACTTAATGCCAGCCCTTACAGCTGGGTGAAGAGTTCTGGTGGCAATCCAAACCAGCCAGGTTAACATTTTCAAAAAAAGAACCCACATACTGAAAATTTGGTTCAACAAACTGGAATCTATGTTCCAAGAGACCATCCCTGGAGTGTAGCTAGCAGCAAAATCTGTTTACATTTTGAAGAGATTAGTGAAGCAGCAGCAAACTGTGCTCGAAACATCACCATGAAAATGATGAATAAAATAATACTTACCTGTTATCTAACACCTTTCATCAGTAGAGCTCAAAATGTTTTACAATGGAGGTCAGTATCATTATCTTTCTTCTTATATATGGGGAAACTGAGGCACAGAGGTTGGCCATCAGGCCAGTGGCAAAGCTGGGAAAAGAACTCTGGTTTCCTAAGTCCCAACCCAGTACTTGTTTGACTAGGCCACACTGAGGCCAGTTTTGGATTCAACTTCTGGATGTACAAATTTTTTGCTGGTCTTTGTAGCCAGCAGCTGATCCTGTCTTCTGGATTCTCCTGCCTGGACCATCAATAGGTGAAAGACTCACTGAAATCAGTGGGAATTTTATGTCTGGAGAGCTTGCTTATCAAGCCCAATATTAGTATTCATCTGTTATCACCTGCTCCCTTCTAAAGTGGTCTATATGAAACCCTCCTCCTTGAAAACTTTTATATGGTGGGTTGACTATTTGTGAAGTAGGTCTTATTTTAACTGGGCTTTACAGCAATGAAATAATCATGGTCCCAATAAGCTTAGGTTCTGACGGTAGATCTCCCTTATGGTGTATTGGAGAGAGTTTGTATTGCCACAGGTTCCATTTGGTTCACTTGGTTTCCATTAGTATTATGAGTTTTAGTGGGTTTTCAATAACTGGCTCAGATCCCACTATCTGTCTAGACTGCTCACATACACTTTATACAAAGAAGTTTGGCTTGCCCTTTTCAAAGTACAGTCAGAAAGGACAGCCAGCTCTGGCCAGTATCCTAAGGCAGTACTTCCTGAAGCATGTAGAAGAATTTAATATTAAGCATGGTAATGACTAGGCCTGTATGAGATAATGTTTTGGCTATTTTAGTTGTAATAATTTACGCAACAAACATCTGATTCTTTTGTGGCTGGTGTTAACATTTGAGATTAGGGCTGTAAAGTATGTCAAGAGAACTGAACTAGACGTCTGGTCATATTGTTGGAATCTATGGGGGAAGCAAGAGAGGCGTCTGCAAACCACTGAAGAACAATTAAGGCCTTAAAAGTTTAAATAAAGGAGACAATGTAAGTTAATGGGCACAATTCGCATGTAGGAACAGCAGTGGGAAACTCATTGCTACTACAAACTGAGCAGCGCAGCCTACACCACTGCAGACACAGTCTAGGTCTGTGGAACACAGCTACAACAGTTTTGTTTAGAACAGTGCACTCAGAGTTCACGTGGCAAGAGACAACCTCTCAAAACGTGTAAAGGCTGCTTTTGAAAACATTGCAGAGCCTCTGGCTGACAGCCAATACACTTGTAAGAAAATCACCTTATTTGTAACTCTGGCATTAGGGGAGGTGAAGAGGAGCCCTGTGGCAGAGACTGTAAAACTAGTGTCTATACAGCCTTAACGTTTTAAAAAGTTACAATAGTTATGAACCATCAGGAATAAAATCCACGTTTCCTTAGTCCCAATCTAGTGTCCTACCCATTAGATCACATTGCCTCTCCACACAGGGAGCTCCAGGTGCAGGATATGGCCATCAGAGGAAAGTGCCACATATGGAAACAAATATAAAAGAAATTCCAAAGGGTTTTTGGTTTTGGAGATTGGGTTCTTTTGGTTGATTGTTGGGGGAGGATGGAAGAGAGATAAGGAGAGAGAGAACATATAACTGAGCATAAACTCTGATTTTAACTTTTTAATTCCCAACATATTTAAAAGTCATAGACACTCATTCTCACAAGAAGCAATTCCAAGATGGTAGCCACAGTGTATTTAGTTGTAGCAATTTATTAGAGAGAGGTTTTAAAACAAAAACATCTTCCATTAGGACCTGCAGGCTCATCTCTGAATTTGTAGCTATCACGTGTAGGCTCCGCCCTGAGAATAATTCCCCTTTCAGATAAGAGCTTGACTCTTTATTCTCTGCATGGAATTGTCTTTTCCTCAGATCTACCCTGCTACACTCAGCTGCAGATTAGATTTTTATCAGTAAATGTCATTAAACATCAATTTCACCATATACACACAAACCAATGAAAAAATATTTTCATTGATTATAATAGAAATTTATAGATAGGCAAAGTAAGAAAAATGCTGCTTGATAACTTATTAGAGTCAAAATCCAGTGATTTAGACTTTTGAATTAGGCATATTACAAATGGACAAGTGAATGAATAGTAAAAACAAGTCTGAGTTGTTGATTTAAGGCTATTTACTTTGTATATTTGGACATAAGATGTTGACAATTTGTGTTTTAGCAGTTTACCAAATGTAAGCTTTTTGAATCTCAACACCTACTGTCATTAAATAATTGTCTGATTCCCCTACAAGTTTCCTGCAACTGTGAAAATTTAAATTGATAAGAACTGGAAAAAATGCTTAAAACCCATAATTTTGTGCAACTGTGAAAATGTAAATAGATAAAAATCTAAAAAACTGTTTTAAAATAAACCAATATTAGCCACTGAAATTATTTTCAAAAATTGAATTCTGCCTGTGACAGATTTGGGACTCACCACCACAGCGCCTCCCGCTGGCACATCTGGGAATTAGCTCTGCCCTTGGCAGGGCACCGTCTGCCAGTGGTGTCTGCTCCCCTGTTGGTGTCTGGACCTCCGTTGCTCCCCGTTCAGCAGCGTCCTCTTTAGGACGCTGCCCTCCGGCAGTGCTCACTGCTCTAGTCTCACCCCCTTCCAGGGGTCTGGTGTTATCAGCAGTCCTCTGTCTGGACCTGTTCTAGTGGCCGGTTGCAGCCTAAAAGTCTAGCCCCTTTGTCACAGGGGCCAGCCACAGCCTGTGTCAGGCCATGCTTCTCCTCAGCCAGGTGTAGTACAAGAGGGAAGGTGGGGACCCAGGCCCACCCACTACTCTGGATCCCAACCCAGAGACCCTCTAGCAACAGCCTCCCAGCCCTCCTTCTCTCCCCTAGTCAGACTTTGTCCCTGGGCTGCTTCCCCTTTGGCCCTGTGCATCCACTTGGCCCTTTGTAGCAAGGCCCACAGCCTGGGGTTTTCCTTGGCTGGAGCTCCCCAGCTCCTTCTGCCCTTCCCCAGCACTGCTCTGTCCAAGGTGCTGGTCTCCTGGTCCAGAGACAGACCTTCCCCCATGAAGGTCTGGGACAGACTGCCTGCGCCTCTTCTAGGCAGCCTTTATATAGGGCCTAGCCTAGCCTAGCCCTGATTGGCTGGCTCTAATCAAAGCCCTGATTGGCTCTCAGTAGGCCCTTCTCTAATTGGCTGCTGTAGGGATATTAAAGAAGGTCTATATTAAACATGGTTTATATGAGAAATGATATATTGATTTATTGTTAATTAATACTTTATAACTTAAGGTTTATGTTAGAGGTAAATTTGTGATTCCCAACATTTAGCCTCTAACCTGCAAGCCACCAGCTGTGTCTGTGTAAAGCCTGCTCAAAGAGATACTTGGTATAAAACTTGTTAAGCTCAAAGAAATACTTTGTATAAAACTTGCTAAACATTAATTAACTCTTAAGTAAGCCAAAACAGTAGCTGTTATAGTGTATAGATAGAGACCCCCACCCTCTGTAAGTTTTCATCTCACTTTATCTTTGCTTGTTAAAAGACAGGGAGTCTCACATAAATTGGTAACACCCCAAAAGGTAAAGAGACAGTGAAATAGATGTGATTAAGATAGAGAATGTATGTGAATGAATGGTTAGGGAGGTACCAGCCCGAAGAATTCAGTGTCGGCTGAAGAAGGTGTCAAGTGGGATCAACCAGATGACCCCCGGAGGGCAAACTGGAATCCACCCACCACACCTCAAAGGAAGGAAGAACAAAGCATCTAATAACATGGAGCCAGCCACCTGCTGATTGATTTAGCAACAGCAAAATGAAGCAACTCTCATGAACTGACATAGGAATAAATTCCTATTAAAAAGACTGAGGACTTTGAGTCTATGGTTCTGCTGCCAGCCTCCAGGAGTATCAGATGCATCTGACACAGACTCGGCTCCATCCTCATGACCAAGATACCTGGCCAGTAACTTGGCATGAGCAACATCTAGGCTGGTAACTATAACATCTATACAGAACTTGAATAAATGATTGTGTAAATGAATGTGTGTGTGTGTGTATGTATGTATAAGGAATAAGTAGTAATAGAAACAAGTAGAAAAACATTGTTTTTTTGTTTTGTTATGGTATTTACAATAAATGTGGCATCTTTGCCTTATCCTTCTTAATAAGATCCTGCTGGTTTTTATTATATTGGTATAACACTGCCAGCCTGCGCAGCCACTCTGGCCTACCCTAGCCCTCTATCTCATGGGGGTAGGGCAGCCGCCCCACCACTCTGCCAAATCTAGCTACAGAGCTGTAACAATTCCTGTATTAAAATAGAAATGTCAAACATTAAACTAGGAAATACCCCAAAAAGTACTTGTGTCTGGTTTACCAAGCTACCCGGTCAGTTAACTAGGCTCTGTCTCCCCATATCCGCTAGTAACCATAAAGGCCTTTTCCTAGACTGCTTATCAGGCACTGCAATGGATGAACCCTGTTGGAAGCATCATATCCTGCCTTTGATCTATCGATTCAGGTGACTCAGAGAAAATCTTGAAAGCATTAAAAAAAAAAAAAAAGCATCCTTCGAGTCTCTTTTAAAACACAGTCTGACCAGGAAGGCAAGACTAGAGAAGATATCATGCAGAATCATTCAGCAGATGTCATCTGGAAGGAAAGCCGTTCAATCCAGGCCAAAGACTCCTGACTTAAATTAGTTTGACACCCAATTCTAAAGGGTAAAACAAATGGCAAAGTCTTCTCATCCTTTGGTGCCTGGGTGTGAGACGTGTGATGTGTCTAGTCAGTCAACAGAAATATTCCGCCTCTCAGTTATGAAAAAACAGTCCTGGACATAGATGAGAAAGAGAATAAGTAGTGGTGTCTTTAAACATTAATTTTGTGGTTCCAACAAGCACCAAGCAGCAGGAAAGGAGGATTAGTATCAGCTCCTCAAAGGCAGAGTGTAGTGACTCACTCTTTCAGGACCTTGTGAGTCACTTTTACAATATTACCGACAAGTCTGACAAAACATTGCCTTGGTATTAGAGATTATGGGCAAACCCCAAAGCCAGACAACACTGAGTTCAGAGGCTGTTTGAAGTCCAAATCTGGAACCAGATCCAAGTTTTTCGGCATATGCTCCTCTCTCTTTCCTATCATGATAATAATCAAGCTGGTTGCCTATTTTTGTATGCTTGGTCCTAGACCCGTTGAAGGGGCCCTATGGAATTAGTTCTGAGTTTTCACCTATGTTACTGAGTTGAGTTGCTACTTTCCAAAAGGGCTCATGCCATTTACCAAAGCTGCACTACCTGCACTAGTGTCAGAGTAGAGAATTTTTGTTAGCCACAGTTCCACTGTACACAATGCCGCCCCCTTTTACAAGGCTTTATAATTTGACTTTGAGTGAATTCTGAGGCTAAAAACAGACATAACAGCTCAGCCCAGGAGGGCTTTTTACCCCTCTCCAAGTTTAAAATAGAATTTTAGCTTGTAACAAGTTATATAGATATAAAAAGGTAAAAAGAAACTGTTTCCACTAACAAAGTGAAAGGGGACATGCAATTAGGAAAAAGTTCACCTCACATAAAGCCTAATTTACTGAAGGAACTAAGCATGAGAGGTGGAAAATGAAATTCATTTCACCAGCTCATGGTCAGACAGCTGGGATCTGGAATGGTGGCCACAACCCTTCCTAGTCCAGTACGATTTTGTTTATGTTAATAGTCCCACTGGGCCTGTTCCTGCAGCCTTACACAAACAGTCATTCATACAGTCACACTGAAGTCATCAGACCGACTTGCATGAGTAAGGGTTTGCAATGTTGGGCTCCTACTCCTCCTTCACAAGAGATGTGTGTGCCTGTATAAATATGTTTTTTCTTCTCTCTCTCTCTCTTTCTCTCTCTCTCCACCCTCCTAACAAAATAATAGTTTAGTGATGCCCTGGCTTTTCACTCATTTTCTATGACTCAATGTGAAGAACAGGCAGTCTCAATTTCATAGACTGGCCGAATTCTAAAGGGCATAAGCATCACCTGCAAACAGAATGGAATTTTCCCACCCCCAACCCCCGGTACCCTTCCCAGAATAATCCTTACTTTCACAAAACACTAGTAAATACTTGTTCTTGCATAATCCAATTTTTAAAATACAAAATGGCCGGGCAGGAGCTGCTGCCTTCTACCTACCCATATTTACATATCCTATATAAACAGTTAGGATCTCACCCAGTGCCAAGGTGATTGGAGAGTCAAAAATTCACCCCTCCTAGGCTTTAGCAACTAAAAGGCAAATCCAAAGAAACACAACATAAATCCTAGTCTAAACCAGCACCCTGGGCCATGCTGCTCCTAGGGTTCCCTCCCTCAGAACCAACCAACATGGGTATTCCAGACCCTACCTCCCACTCCTCCTTATTCAGGGTGGAGGCTAGTGAGCCACACCTGCCCCAGAAAATCAGGCACAAATAGCCTGCATCTCTCTGCAGGGTTCCAAAATCTACTAAACGGGTGAGGCAACCACTGACTCCTGCCTCTCCCTTCAATCCCCCAGCACTGTAGTGTCTGAGACCTTCTGCCATGGGAGCGTACACCTTTCTGAGGCATTTTTGTGTATTGACAAGGAAACAGCTCTTGGATTCAAATAAATCACAGCACATGTTGCATCACATCATTCAGTACCTAGCATAATATAACTCAGCATAACCTGTTGCAGTTAGATGGAAACTGGAACATTTACTCACTGTACCATACCATCTGATTACAAACACTACACATAATGGTGCAAAATCTTAGTTTATATTTTTAGAGCCTATGAAAAACTGTGAGGACAATGAACTCCTCCTCCTAGTGGCAAATTTTCCTGGACTAGGCTATCCGGATATTTAGAGATGCTTCTATTTCTACACTCTGTTGGCCACATCTCTTAAAGTCATACTCTCCAGGGAAGCAGAAGGAAATGCTTGCATGCAAGAAAAATATAACTCAGTACCAACAACTAGAAAACAAAGGTTTGAATTCAGCGTCCACATGAGCTGGATTTTCCAGCTGTGCCTTTCAGTTTAGTGCTGCCAGACAGTCATAATCCTTTGACTCCACTTCTGAAATTATTTTTAAATATGGAGTTTAAGGAGATAACAAAGCAAAGAGCAGGATGGTAAAAGCATTCTTCTTTCCAATATGGTACATAATAGTTCACAGAAAGTGGTATCCAAGCAACAGGTGTGAAAGGGGCAAGATATTAAAAGACTTGTTCAGTCAATTATCTCAGCCTGAACATGCTGCTAACTAATGTAATTGCACTTGCTGCAGAACACAGCTTTTTCTTACAGTTAAAAATAATCACAGTGTGTCAAAAAGCCATGTTAAGAACACAACCTCTAATGAAGCCTGAAATCTCCTAGATTTTCTTCCTCATCTCCAACACACATGCTTGCTCTCTCACTCACAGGGCCCCTTCGAGAGCGGGTTTGGGCCCCGGTGAAAAAAAAATGTTTGGGCTCCCAGCAAGGGCAGACGAAGCTGGGGAAGCCAGGCCCCAGGCCCCCTTTCGGACCGCCAGGCCCCGGTAATTTGTACCGGCTTCCCCCCCCCCCCGCCCCTTCTCATCAGCCCTGCTCTCTCACACACACATACACACACACATACACACACAGAGGACACTGAAAGCTGTCACCTTCAGGTAGTACATCATTTTGCTCTTTGGTTCTCATAACCAGAGAAGTGGCTAGGTAAAACTGGCACCTTCTTACTCAACAAATCTGCTTTCTGTACACCATATACTCCACATCACATCCACCTGCTTCTAATGACAAAAATAAGCATTTGCTACTCTCACTAGCCATTTTTACAAAGTTGGGCCTGGATCCTTCAAACACTCAGGCATGTACTTGACTTACTCGCATGTCTAAAGTTATGTAGGCACAAAAGTCTTTGCAGAATTGGGCTTTTGGTTTAAGAGTCTAACTGCACCTTACAGTATTCTGATTAATGGTCCCCAGAGCAGAAGCACTGTTTTTTTCTCCATCAAAACAAGTAATGACAAAGGTGTGAAATCATAGTCTTGACCATACAACATTAAATGTCATACAGGCTTCCACCAGACTTCATTATGACATGGTGAGAATTATTATTTCCCTGCATGACATCTGTAGTCTAACTCAAGCGTAGAGGCAATCTGCTGGAATATCGGGTGTGGGGAAAGAAGCATCAGAAAAAAGATACGCCTCGCCCTCATCCAATCAGCAATCATTCCCTACTGCAAAGTGACTCAGGCAGTGGCTGAGCCTTAATCTCAATAGGCTCAATAGCTGTTCAGACAGAATTTATGGAAGCAGCAAAATAACTGACAAATGGAACCCATGGAAATAATTTACTAGGATTATAAATTGACTTTTGATATGGTATCGAAAGACTAAGTAAATGCTTTAGCACATGAACAAGCGCAATTGTCAGATACGCGTGTCTTTATTATTATTTTTTTAGATATACAAAGGGCCACATTATCAAATAGGAGCATATAAGTTGCACCCACAAAACATGTGCATGCATCCATTGAAGGTGTAAAATGAGTGGTCACACGCATATAGGAATGCCAGGGCAATTACATGTGACATGCACACAATGGGTATGTACACATAACGTATAGGCACAACCTCAGTGCCCATGTTTGAAAATGTATTCTGAAAAGTGAATTTAATTCTTCATATTACTCTCTTTATATATGGGGCACGCTTCCATTGTTACGACTGCTTTACTGTGCACTTTAACATATAATTTTGCGGTGGGGTAGCTGGTTTGCTCAGTGCTCTTAGGTGCAATTCTGCTGTGTCGAAGCACTAGTTTATTTGAAATCCTCAGGAGTCAAATCTTTCACTTTAATGCCGTGTACTTTGTTGAGCCTTAAACTTCCATGCCTCTTGATATAGTGCCGGAAACAAATTTAGCATAAGCAGCACTGCAGCTTCAGTGCTCAAGATTGGCTCTGTAAATAAAGCACTGGCCTAAGAGGTCTCTCTTAGACCACAAATGCAGTTGGCAGGTACTGTTTAAGCTTCCCACGCACACAATTTAAGAGTGCATTATAGGGATCTGATGTGCATCTAAGCTGATTTGCATCAAAGCTCTTAACTTACTCTGGGCGTTGAGGTTTAGGGCCAGATTTTCAAAAGCACGCAGCTCCCATTTGGCCGCTTGTTTTGGTGTCCAAACAGGAGTTAATCTCTTTTAGAAAATCTGACCTTAATGTACTCACAAACCCCAGCTTTTGTTCACAAAAGCTCAGCAAATATGGGATGAGCTTATTCACCCAGCTGGGGCGGCAACCCAAGCTTTCCACCCTAAAGAGAAGAAAGATGTGCTGGTGATTCGGGCTGCAGCCTGGGAGTTAGGAAATGTGGGTTCAATTCCCTGCTCTGCTACAAACTGCCTGTGTGACCTTGGACAAGTCGCTTAGTCTCGCTGTGCCTCAGTTCTCAATCTCTAAAATAGGGATAATAGCACTGCCCTACCTCACAGGGGTGTCATGAGGCTAAATGAATACATTAAAATTGTGAGGTGTTCAGATACTGTGCTAATGGGGGTCATATACATACCAGAGATAAATAAACTGACCTTCTGTAAAGCACCTCTCCCCCCACAGCTTCCTCATTTCAACACAGAACACTCTCCTTCTTTCTTACTTTTGATTAGGGATGTCAAGTGATTAAAAAAATTATTTGGGATTAATCATGCTGTTAAACAATAATAGAATGCCATTTATTTAAATATTTTTTGATGTTTTCTACATTTTCAAATATATTGATTTCAGTTACAACACAGAATACAACATGCACGATGCTCACTTAATATTTATTTTTGATTACAAGTATTTGCACTGTAAACAAACAACCAAAATGGTATTTTTCAATTCACCTAATACAAGTACTGTAGTGCAATCTCTTTATCATGAAAGTTGAACTTCTAAATGTAGAATTATGTACAAAAAAATTGCATTCAAAAATAAAACAATGTAAAATTTTAGAGCCTGCAAGTCCACTCAGTCCTACTTCTTGTTCAGCCAATTGCTCAGACAAACAAATTTGTTTACATTTGCAGGAGCTAATGCTTCTTGTTTACAATGTCACCTGAAAGTGAGAACAGGCGTTCACATGGCATTGTTGTAGACAGCGTTGCAAGATATTTACGTGCCAGATGCACTAAAGATTCAGATGTCCCTTCATGCTTCAACCACCATTCCTGAGAACATGCATCCATGCTGACGACAGGTTCTGCTTGATAACAAGCCAAAACAGTGCGGATTGACACATGTTCATTTTCATCATCTGAATCAGATGCCACTAGCAGAAGGCTGATTTTCTTTTTTGGTGGATCGGGTTCTGTAGTTTCTGCATCAGAGTGTTGATCTTTTAAGACATCTGAAAGCATGCTTCAAAGCTCATCCCTCTCAAAGTTTGGAAGGCACTTCAGATTCTTAAACCTTGGTTGAGTGCTGTAGATATTTTTAGAAATCTCACATTGGTACCTTCTTTGCATTTTGTCAAATCTGCAGTGAAAGTGTTCTTAAAATGGGTCATCATCCGAGACTGCTATAACATGAAATATATGGCAGAATGTGGGTAAAACAGAGCAGGGGACATACAATTTTCCCCAAGGAGTTCAGTCACAAATTTAATTAATGTATTATTTTTTGAATGAGCATCATCAGCGTGGAATCATGGCCTCTGGAATTGTGGCCAAAGCATGAAGGGGCATACGAATGTTTAGCATATCTGGCACGTAAATACCTTGCAATGTCGGCTACAAAAGTGCCATGCGAATGCCTGTTCTCACTTTCTGGTGACACTGTAAATAAGAAGAGGGCAGCATTATCTCCTGTAAATGTAAATAAACTTGTTCTTCTTAGCAATTGGCTGAATAAGAATTAGGCCTGAGTGGACTTGTAGGCTCTAACATTTTACATTGTTTTATTTTTAATGCAATTTTTTGTACATAAGTCTACATTTGTAAGTTGCACTTTCACAATTAAGAGATTTCACTACAGTACTAGTATGAGGTGAATTGAAAAATACTATTTCTTTTGTTTATCATTTTTACAGTGCAAATATTTATAACAAAAAATAATATACACTTTGATTTCAATTACAACACAAAATACAATATATATGAAAATGCACAAAAAATCCAAAATATATAATAAATTTCAATTGGTATTCTATTGTTTAACAGTGCGATTAAAACGGCCATTAATCGCGATTAATTTTTTTGAGTTACTCACATGAGTTAACTGTGATTAATCGACAGCCCTACTTTAGATGTCTTCATTCATCCGGTGAGAGAGCAAGGCTTCTTGTGGAGGCAGAGTGGGCTCCCTTTAGGGGAGATGGTGGCTGGGGCATAGAAATGGGACGGACACATGGGGAGATTCAAACTGATCAAACTCAAATGTCCACATGCACGTGCAGGGTTTGGTTCACATCTAACTCCACCATAGTTCAGGAGAGCTCTCATATCTCCAGAAGACAGTATTACAGGTACAACTGCAAACTACTTTGATGTGAAAGAAGGATAGTATTAAACAGTAAGAGGTCAATATGTCTCCATCAGGAACTTTTTAATGACCTGAAAATCAAAAAGGAATACTACAAAAGTAGAAACATGGGTGAATTGCTAGGGAGGAGTGCAAAAGAATAGCACAAGCATGTAGGGACAAAATCAGAAAGGGTAAGGCACAAAATGAGTTCCACCTAGCAAATGACATAAACCAATAAGAAGAGGTTCTCTATATACATTAGGAGCAAGAGAAAGGTTAAAGAAAGTGCAGGTCCTCTTCCCTTAGCAAGGAAGGAAAGCTAATAACAGAAGACATTAAGAAGGCTGAGGTGTTTAATGCTTATTTTGCTTCAGTCTTCACTAACATGGTTAACGGGGCAGGGGGAGGGGGAGGGGGAGGAACACAAGCCAAAACAGGGAAAGAACAGGTTAAGGAATATTTAGATAAGTTACATGTACACAAGTCAGCAAGGCCTGATGAAATTTATTCTAGGGTACTTATGGACCTAGCTGAAGCAATCTTGGAACTGTTAGCAATTATCTTTAGGATGGCTGAAGTCCCAGATGATTGGAGAAGGGCAAACATAGTACCCATTTTTAAGAAGGGGAACCAAAAAGACCCAGGGAATTATAGATCAGTCAGAAATTTTCAATACCTGAAAAGATACTGGAACAAATTACTAAACAATCAATTTGTATGTATGTAGACGATAATATAAGGAATTGCCAGCATGGAATTGTCAAAGACAAAACATGCCAATTCAACCTAATTTCCTTCTTTGACACGGTTCCTGGTCTAGTGGATAAGAGGAAGCATTAGACATCTTATATCTTGATTTTCGTAAAGCTTTTGACACAGCCCCACAGAACAGTCTCATAAACTAACTAAGGAAATGCAGTCTATATGAAATTACTATAAGGTGGGTGCCCAACTGCTTGAAAGACCATACTCAAAGAGTAGTCATCAATGGTGCAGTGTCAAACTTGGAGAATGTATCTAGGGGGGACACATGAGGGGTCAATATTTTTATTAATTACTTGGATACTAAAGTGGAGAATATGCTTATAAAAGTTGCAGATGACACCAAACGGTGAAGGGTTGCAAGCACTTTGGAGGACAGGATTAGAATTCAAAATAACCTTGATAAATTGGAGAATTGGTCTGAATTCCACAAAATGAAATTCATCAAAGATAAGTGCAAAGTACTTCACTTAGGAAGGAATAATCAAACGCACAGCTATAAAATGGGGAATAACTGGTGATATACAGTGATGAGCTGCCAAAATCTTAACAACGGGTTCCCTATAAAAAGTTCTGATTTAACACGGGGTTTCTATAAAAAAGTGATTTAAGGGGATGTGCGACACATGTATTTTTTTTGCCAATAGGGTTTATATATCATATATTTTTTCAGGAGGTGATTAAAGAAAAAAAAACATGTGTGTCAAAAAAAAAGATGATGTATTAACCCCCTAAACCTCTTTTTTTTTTTAAAAGATGGGGCTGAACTATGAGCTCCTCCGTTTGTGTTGTGTGTGTGGTGATCAGGGACAGTCTCAATTTTTTTTTTTTTTTCTTATAGCTCTCCTCCCCCCCCTCCCCCCGATTTTTTTTTCACACTTGCTGTCTGTGTCTGTGTGGGTGTGGGTGTGTGGCCCCCCCCCTCCCCTCCCCCCCCCCAGGTGCAGGGTTACTGCCAGGGGCACTGCATGGGTGGGGCTGGGCAGCAGTGGGGCTGGGGGGGCTGGGGGGGGAGGGGGCAGGGGGGCAGGCTGGCTGGGGGGGAGGGGGCAGCTGGGGCTGTGGCTGGGCAGGGCAGGGTGGCGGGGGGGGGGGGGTGGCAGGGGTGGCTGGGGGCAGGGCAGGGGCAGGGGCAGGTGGGCAGGAGGCAGAGGGCTGCAGGGCAGAGGTGGGGGGGGGTGGCTGCTGTGGCTGGGGGGGGGGCTGGGGGGGGGGGCTGGCTGGGGGCAGAGGGTGGCTGGGCTGTGGGGGGGGGGGGGGTGGGGGTGCGGGGAGGGGCGGGGGTGGGGCGGGGTGGGGGGTGGGCGGGGGGGGGTGGGGGGTGGCGGGGGGGGGGGCGGGGGTGGGGGGGGGGGGGGGGGGGGGGGGCGGGGGGGGGGGGGGGCTGGGGGGGGGGGCTGGGGGGGGGGGGGGGGGGGCTGGGGGGGGGTGGGGGGGGGGGGGGGCTGGGGGGGGTGGGGGGCTGGGGGGGGCTCGGGGGGGGGGCGGGGGAGGGGCGCGGGGGGGGGGGGGTGGGGGGGGGGGTGGGGGGGGGGCGGGGCTGGGGGCGGAGGGCAGGGGGGAGCAGGGCCAGCAGGGGAGCCAGCAGGGCAGGGGCAGGGCAGCAGGGGCCAGGCAGGGGCCAGGAGGCAGCCCAGCAGGCCAGCAGCAGCAGCAGAGGCAGCTCAGGGGCCAGGACAGCAGCGCCCCAGGCAGAGAGCAGGAGCCCAGGCAGGAGGAGGCAGGCCAGGCTTCAGCTCAGGAGGCATTCCCTTCGCTCAAGCGGGTTTCGCCAACCGGTCGAACACAGGCCACACTAAACGAAGAACCTTGGAACGGCCTGGTGATATATTAGTACGGGGTCAGCAATCTTTCAGAAGTGGTGTGCATTTATTCACTCTAATTTAAGGTTTCGCGTGCCAGTAATACATTTTAACATTCTTAGAAGGTCTCTTTCTATAAGTCTATAATATATAACTAAACTATTGTTGCATGTAAAGTAAGGTTTTTTAAATGTTTAAGAAGCTAATATGGTGTAGGTTCTTTACCTCCAACAGCTTCTCAGTGATCATGTCTGTTACAAAGGTGCTTCTGCACCTAAAAGTAGGTTTCTTAATTCCAGACACATCTCTTTCAAAGTGAAAGGCAGACACCTTGGACCTGGTCAATAATAAACATTTGTGTTTGCTTCTTTGCCCTGTCATGTCCTGTCTGTTCCTAACTTATGTAGTAAAAATGTCTAAAAGTAAAAACAAAAACAAAACAGGATGCTTGTGATATTAAATACAGTAAAGACTGTGAAGCACTTTGAGATCTGTTGATGAAAAATGCTAGCTAAGAGCTAGGTATTACTATTGTTAATTCTCACTTTGATGCAGAAAATATCAGCTAATCTACACTACATAAACTAAAATGTATAGTTTATTGTTTAATTATTTAATATATGGAATATGGAGCACTCCATTTCTAGGTCATGGTTTGGATTCAAGGTCAACTTTAACTAAGGATGTCAAACAATTAAAAGAATTAATCACAATTAATTGTGAGATTTAAAAAGTTAATCACGATTAATCGCAGTTTTAATCGCAGTGTTAAACAATAATAGACTACCAATTTAAATTTATTATAAATATTTTGGATGTTTTTCTACATTTTCAAATATATTGATTTCAATTACAATGCAGAATACAAAGTGTAGAGTGCTACTTTATATTACTTTTTACTACAAATATTAGCACTGTAAAAAAAGATAAACAAAAGATAGTGCAATCTACAAGTCGAAGCATGAATGTTTAGCACATCTGGCACATACCTTGCAACACTGACTACAACACTGCCATGAGAATGCCTGTTCTCACTTTTAGGTGACATTGTAAATAAGAAGCGGGTAACATTCTCTCCCAAAAAAGTGAACAAACTGATTTGTCTTAGCATTTAGCTGCACAAGAAGTAGGACTGAGTGAACTTGTAGGCTCTAAAGTTTCACATTGTTTTGTTTTTAAGTGCAGTCATGTAAAAAAAAATTATGTTTGTAAATTGCACTTTCATGATAAAGATATTGCACTACAGTATTTGAATGAGGTGAAATAAAAATACTATTTCTTTTGTTTACCTTTTTACAGCGCAAATATTTGTAATAAAAAATAATATGAAGTGAGCACTGTATACTTCGTAGTCTATGTTGTAACTGAAATCAATATATTTGAAAATGCAGAAAAACATCCTAAACTGCAATTAATCACGATTAATTTTTTAATCGAGTTAATTTATTTTGAGTTAATCGCTTAAGTTAATTGTGATTAATTGACAGCCCTAATTTTAACTAAAATATTTTATCATCAGATGTCTGTCTATGGATCGTGTGAATCAAGTTATTGATCTCAGTCCAGTTCATCGCGTCCACAGCACAATATCCATTACCCCAGTTGGTACAGAGCTCAAAGACGTATAAGACCATCAGAGCCCATGCTTAAATACATGATTTCAGTCTCTCAGTTTGCCCATCCAGCATATTTAATCAGCACTAGATTGTCCAAAAACATCTTGTGTGTGTGATTTTTCTCTTCTGTGTAATCAAATGGAGCGTTCTTTTCCTGTCCATTTTATAACACATATTTGGCCAATTTTGTGGAGCATGAATGAATTTGTGTGAATGGATTTTCCCTGCATGTTCGAATATCAAAGTCATTCTCCGGCTAGTATACATTTCCTAGAGCAGCGGTTTTCCAACTTTAGCAACCCCAGGACCCCCATTTTGATTTTAAAATTTTCAGGGACCCCCAAGCTACACAATAGAATGGGGACTTAGAAGCAAATTAGCAAGGTCTTGCTCAGACAGTGCACAAAAATGTGTCATTGATTTGCTGTCTAGCTGGCCGAACCCTGCTAAAGTGAATAAGAATTGTATGCCCTTGAGCTGCTATATCCCCATCAAACCAATGAGATTGCTGATCCATCTTTACATCTGTGTAACTTATTTGAAAAGACCAGCCCTGGGCTAAAAATGTAAGAGACTGTTCTCCTGTAACCACAGCTATATAAATGAGCACACCAGGCCAAGACCCTCATTTCAGTGATTCAGTGCTCTGGTCTATTTCAGAGATTTGGGCTTAATTCTCCACTGTGCCCAAGCAGAAAGATCCCCCAAGGACCTTCAGCCAGTTGAGAACTGGGTATATCGGAGACTAGCTCTGCCCCCTCCCCTTCCCTCACATGCTCTGTCTCCTCTTTGCCTCCGCGAAGCCTTTGCTTTCCCTTACACCACACAGTGAGTTCCAGCACAGTAGATGGCAGATGCAGAAGGCAGCAGAACCATCACTGCCACTAGGGAGATTCCTTTTGCTGTTTCAAGTTCACTCTGTGCTGCAGAGAGCTGTCCCTTAATTCTGTAATACCAGGGACGGATACTGCTGTGATCATCCCTAGATGCCCATCCATGCCACATGGCTTTTCTCTTTCTTGCTGCAGACACCCCCCAAACAGACTCCCAGCCCTTGCCTATGCTGCCTCCCCCCATGATCTCCATGATGATCATTCCCAGTGTCCCTGGTGGCCCCCCTTCCTCCGGGCTCCCTTCCTTCCTCCCTCCCCTGAGCCCTCCCATTTTGCCCTGTAACTGCAGGAAATGTGCCCCTTTTTGCTCACTGGGCAGGCAGCGGCAAGCAGAGTGACTCCAGCGAGCTCCTCTCCTCAGCAGATACCTGGGTGGGTGGGACAGGACAGGACAGGGACAGCTTTCCCCCTCCCCTATGGAATGTGCCCCCTCCAGGGTGTCTGGGGAGGCTCATGTGACTATTCCTGCCCCTTCCTAGCATTGCCCCAGGGGGGAGGAGTTGATCTGTGGGGTCCGTGGACCCCCTGGAGCTTCCTCAGGGACCCCCAGGGTCCGCAGGCCCAGTTTGAGAAATGTTGTCCTAGAGCTTTCTTATATTATCTGGGTAGCTTTTAGGTAGGAGTGATTCCCAGCTCCCACAGATGCCCTGCACTAGCTAAAAATAGCAGGGTAGCCAGGGTAACATGGGCAGCAGCTTGGGCTAGCTGACAGAGTACCTCAGGGGTCCAGGCAGGTATGTACTCCGGTACCTAGCCCAAGCCACGGCCCATGCTACCCCCTCTACACTTCCATTTTGAGCACAGTAGCTCAAGCAGAACTAGCACAGGTGTGTCTACATCAGGTGGGAATCACATGTCCCAGCTCAAATGTAGATCGAGCCAAAAAAAGGAGAAGGACCCCTGCTGATTCAAACAGAAGGGGAGGCTGTGTCATGGTATGTCTAAACCTTATAACCTCAAATTACTATAATCTGGACTCATCCTCAACTCTTTGAACCACCATCAGGAAGCTAATACTAGACCATCAGGCAACTAAAGTAATACTATATTTATTGAATACTATATTTATTGTATAACCTTGAATACTATATTTATTATGTGTGTTACAGCTGCATAAGGCCCCTCCCTGATCTCCAGATGATTAAAATATAAAACCAACAGATAGGGAGTAAAAAGCTTACAGCTCTGCACACACTCTGTGTTTACTGATCCGACAAGGATGCTGAATTATTTACCCCACTGCTCTTTGTAAGAAGTCCCAATATATAATAAAGCTAACTCGTGGATCCTCGACTCTAAATAGGCTGAGACCCTGGCCCCCCGGCACGGTCATTATTTTGATGTAATTCTGTTGCATTACAGTGATCCAGGCATGACAAATACATTAGAGAGTTTATTCAGATGATGGTGCTATAAACTTCTACTCACAGTGTATTCGTGTCACACATGTTAAGTGTGGTCGGCTCTTTTTATGTCATTTCTAAAAAACTTCCAGGCAGGAAATTATCCAAAGCTTTCCCTCTGTTTACTATTAGATATTTTCTTACATTCCCTTTTATATTTACTATAGTAGAACTCCTTAACTTAGACAAACAACTTTTAATGATATTAAATACACAGGGTCCTATCATGCCATCCGTTTTTAAGCAGGACTCCTCTTTGAAGTCAATGGGGACATTTTGAAAGGCTGATGGCAGGATATGGCCCCTGGTATTCACATGCAGTGGCTGAAGTAGAGCAGAATGGGAGGGGGAACACACCACTTTTGCTGGTGGTTGTAATGAGTGTATGGTGATGTGAAGTGGGAAGAGAATGCGGACAAGAGAAAAATTGTGTTTGAAATGAACTCTTGTCCCCAAGGACGCTCCTAGCCAACTAAGTACAGTGTGTGTGCAGGCGTGAAAGCAACGTGTGGAGCTGTGGAAGGGCAAACCCCTGATGCTCCGATCCCTGTAAATGCTGTCATTGAAATTTGGTCAGGCTGGAGAAGCTGAATGGACATAGTAGTGTAATAAAAAGAAAGAAATAAAAGACAGTGTTTTCTGTGAAAATTGAAGCTTGTGAGCCCCTTGGCGTAGGGCCTGTCTTTTTGTTCTGTGTTTTATAATGTGCACCAAAAGTCTGGGCCGATAACTGATGCTACAGTAACACAAATAATAAATAAGAACCATACATATTCTGAGCTGGGTGAAACCATGCTCTGGGTTGAGTTAACATCTGATTGAGAGGTGTGAACTCGCCCTTCAATAAATATAACTGTAAGCATAAGCCCCCGCCTAAGACAAAACGTGGGTGGGAACCCAGGTTGAGTTTCATTTTGGGAAGAGGGAAGTGTGCATGGCGGTGGGGGGGGAGGAAGAGAGAACATATAGAAACTAAGTACAGAGAGAGCAAAAGAGGCAAGAAAGCCAAATAGGAGCCTGTAAGCAGAGTGTGACCCTGGAAAAAGCTAGAGGGCTTTTGGGTCTGGTGTTGCTAAAGAGGTTTGGGGGCTGTACGCTAAGAAACTGCTCCTTTTGTTCCTGGTTACTTGTGCATTCAGAGAAGCAGGGCTTTGTACATTCCTTGTAAATAAACAAAATGGCATCAAAGAGAACACCAGTCTTCAACCGGAACACGCCCAGGGCCCTGAACTCTGACTAGCTGCCTGGGTCAAAAAGATGTAACACTTTGTGGCAGGGACAATCTTTTTGTTCTGTGTTTGTACAACAGCTGGCACAGTTGAGTCCTGGCCTATGATTGGCTCCTAGGTGCTACAGTAATACAAATAATAAAAGATCATATATTTTGATTGTGTTCCTTTCCCTCACCTTTCAGGTGGTGTTTGTTGTTTTAGACTGTGAGCCGTTTGGGTAATGGAGGTATGTGGTGTGGACGCATTCATTTTTAAATCGACCTAACGTATTTATACCTACTCCTGCATTTTTCACTCCATGCATCTGATGAAGTGGGTTTTAGCCCACAAAAGCTTATGCCCAAATAAATTTGTTAGTCTCTAAGGTGCCACAAGGACTCTTCGTTGTTTTTGCTGATACAGACTAACACGGCTACCACTCTGAAACTTAAGAATTAGGCCTGGTCTACACTACGGGGTTAGGTCAAATTTTGCCACGTTAGGTCAATTTAAAAATGAATGCATCCACGCAACCAACCTTGTTCTGTCGACCTAAAGGGCTTTTAAAATCAATTTCTGTACTCCTCCCTGGCAAGGGGAGTAGCGCTAAAATCGAACTTGCTGGGTCAAATAATGGGTAGTGCAGACGCAAATCAACGGTATTGGCCTCCCGGAGCTATCCCAGAGTGCTCCATTGTGACTGTTCTGGACAGCACTTTGAACTCCGATGCACTAGCCAGATACACAGGAAAAGCCCCGGGAACTTTTGAATTTCATTTCCTGTTTGGTCAGCATAGCGAACTCAGCAGCACAGGTGACCGTGCAGTCCCCCCAGAATCGTAGAGCGTAGAATGTTTCTATGCTTCCCCTATCATCCCCGTCCCTGAGGTTATCAGAGATTAGAAGGCAAAAAAAATGCACTTGCAATGACATGTTTTCCGAGCTCATGCAGTCCTCCCACACTGATAGGGCACAGCTTAATGCTTGGAGGCATTCAGTGTCAGAGGCCAGGAAAGAATTAAGTGAGCACGAAGAGCGGAGGCAGGACGTTATGCTGAGGCTAATGGGAGAGCAAACGAACATGATGAAGCATCTGTTGGAGCTGCAGGAAAGCCAACAAAAGCACAGACGCCTGCAGCATCCACTGTATAACCACCTACTCTCCTCCTCATGTTGCATAGCCTCCGTACCCAGACGCCAAAGAACGTGGGAGGGAGGCTCCGGGCACCCAGCCAATCCACTCCAGAGGATGGCCCAAGCAACCGAAGGCTGTCATTCAAAAAGTTTGATTTTTAGTGTGGCTACAATAAGCAATGTGGCCTTGTCCTTCCCTCCTCCCCCACCCAACCCAGGCTACCTTGCCTGTTACCTCTTTTTTTTTTTAATTAATAAAGAAAGAATGCATGGTTTCAAAACAATAGCTACTTTATTTCGAAGTGGGGAGGGTGGCTGGCTTACAGGGAATTAAAATCAACAAAGGGGGCAGGTTTGCATCAAGGAGAAACGCACACAACTGTCACACCGAAGCCTGGCCAGTCATGAAACTGGTTTTCAAAGCCTCTCTGATGCGCAGCATGCCTTGCTGTCGTCTTCTAATTGCCCTGGTGTCTGGCTGCTCAAAATCGGACGCCAGGCAATTTGCCTCAACCTCCCACGCCGCCATAAACATCTCCCCCTTACTCTCACAGATATTATGGTGCGCACAGCAAGCAGCAATAACAATGGGAATGTTGGTTGAGCTGAGGTCTGACCAACAGCACCAGTGAGCTTTGAAACGTCCAAAGCCGCATTCTACCACCATTCTGCACTTTCTCAGCCTATAATTGAACTGCTCCTTAGTACTGTCCAGGCTTCATGAACAGATCCCCCAAGCTCATTGCTGTGGAGCAGGAGAGCAGAGCTGCAGGGGAAGTGATGGAGCCGTACACCATGCCCTGGAGGTTGCTAGGAGCCAAGCAGAGAAGACGTTCCCAGAACCCCCAGCCAAGCTACATGTCCAACAAGGACGGTTACCAGTCCTATTGCACTGTCTGCTGCCAGCAGCACCCAGGAGGACCAGAACGGATCCCCCGAGCTCATTGCTGGGGAGTAGGAGAGCAGAGTTGCAGCAGAAGCAGTGGATGCAGAGGTGAAAGTAAGCCGGTACAGGCCGGTACAGCGTACCAGCAAGAGCCAGTACACCGTGCCGGCCCGGCCCGGCTTCTGCTGCGGGGATTTAAAGGGCTCTGGGCTCCCCGCTGCAGCAGGCAGCCCAAAGCCCTTTAAACCCCACACCCGCAGCTCCGGCGGCCGGGCTGGGGCCGGATTTAAAGGGCTCTGGGGTGCCGTGGCTGCGGGCAGCCCAGAGCCCTTTAAATCCCACCCGCAGCTCTGGAGCTGCGGTGGGGATTTAAAGGGTCCGGAGCACCACGGCAGCCAGAGCCCCAGGCTCTTTAATTTTCCCCTGAGCCCCAGGGGCTCCCAGCCACCTCTGCAGCTGGGAGCCCCGGGTTGATTTAAAGGCCCTGGGGCTCCCAGCCACAGCCTCTTCCAGTTGAGGCCACGCCTCTTCCAGTTGAGGCCACGCCCCCCTCAGGACTCTGGCAGTACCGATAAATCTTGTAAGTTACTTTCACCCCTGAGTGGATGACAATGGTTAGCAGTCCTACTGCAACGTCTGCTGCATAGGCGTGTGCACGGGGTGTGCCGGGTGTGCCCAGGCACACCCTAATGCCTGCAGGCTGGATCCGGCCCCTCAGGGCTTTGGATCCGGCCTGCAGGATTTGCCCCCCATGGTGCCGTGGTGCCACAGGGAACTGGGAACCGTGGCCAGTGGGAGCTTTGGGGGAGGTACCTGGAGGTGTGGCAAGGGCAGCACATGGAGCCCGGTGCCCCCACCCAGGGGCCGTGGAGGGACGTGGTGAGCGGCACGGTGTGGGGCCGGGCCCAGGGCAGGCAGGCAGGGAGCGTGCCGCTGCAGGTAAGCGGCGCCGGGCCAGAGCCCAAACCTCTCGGTTTTCGCCTTCCTCTGCAGCGTGGGGCACGGGTCACTTGCTGGAGGATTCTCTGTATCTTGAAGTCTTTAAACCATGATTTGAGGACTTCAATAGCTCAGACATAGATTAGGGGTTTGTTACAGGAGTGGGTGGGTGAGATTCTGTGGCCTGCGTTGTGCAGGAGGTCAGACTAGATGATCATAATGGTCCCTTCTGGCCTTAAAGTCTATGACTCTATGACTTTCCTGCACCCCGCCCCCCAACTCCCAGCCCTGAGCCCCCTGCCTGCACCTCACTCCCCAACCCCCTGCCCTGAGCCCCCTTCTGCACCCTGCCCCCCAACTCCCTGCCCTGAGCCCCCTGCCACACCCCACATCCCTCCTGCACCCCACACCCATCTTGAACCCCAACCTCCTGCCCCGAGCCCCCTCCTGCACCCCACCCCCAACATCCTGCCCTGAGCCCTGCCACACCCTGCACCCCTTCTGCACCCCAACCCTCTGCCCTGAGCCCCCTGCCTGCACCCTGCCTCCCTCTGCACCCCAACGCCCTGCCCTAAGCCACCTGCCTGCCCCTCGCACCCCAACCCCCAGCCCAGAGCCCCCTGCTGCACCCCACACCCCTCATGCACCCCAACTCCCTGCCTTAAGCTCCCTGCCTCCACCTTGCACCCCAACTCCCTGCCCTGAGTCCCCTGCCACACCCCGCACCCTCCTGCACCCAACCCCCTGCCCTGAGCCCCCCATACACCCCACACCCCTCCTCTACCCCAATCCCTTGCCCTGAGCCCCTTCCTGCACACCGCACCCCCTCCCACACCCCGCACTTCCTCCCGCACCCCAACCTTTATGATGTTTGCCTTTAAAAAAAATAAAATTCCCTGGGTGCACACCCTAATGAAATGTGCATGCCTATAGTCTGCTGCCAGCAGCACCCAGGAGGACCAGTACGGATCCCCTGAGCTCGTCGCTGGGGAGCAGGAGAACAGAATTGCAGTGGATGATGATGGTTACAGTCAGGGGCGGCTCTACGTTTTTGGCCGCCCCAAGCAGCCATGCGTGGGAGGCGCCCCGGAGCCGCGGGAGCAGCAGACCTCCCGCGGGCATGACTGCAGAGGGACCGCTGGTCCCGCGTGGCTCGGCTGGACCTCCCGCGGCTGCGGACGGTTCGCGGGTCCGGCGGCTCCGCTTGAGCTGCCGCAGTCATGCCTGCGGGAGGTCCAGCCGAGCCGCGGGATGAGCGCCCCCTCCGCAGTCATGCCTGCGGCAGGTCCGGTCGTCCCGGGGCTCCGGTGGACCTCCCGCAGGCATGACTGCGGCAGGTCCGCCGGCCCAGCCTCCCGCCCTCCCCGGCGGCAGGGGACGCCCCCTAGATTTTGCCGCCCTAGGCACCAGCTTGTTTTGCTGGTGCCTAGAGCCGCCCCTGGTTACAGTCCTACTGCACCGTCTGCTGTGAAGGAAAGGAGCTGCAGCTGTGTAGCAATGCCAGCTGCTGTAGGTGCTTCTGTGTCGAATGCTTGGAGGTCCGGGTAGGGCAAGGTACCTCAGCCAAGGCAAAAGAGCAAGAGCACTGGAGCTGTTACATGTGTCAACCACAGAAGTGCTATGGGGTCTTACAGTGCCAAACGGACTGGAATGTATGGCTGCAAGACTTCTTCACCAGTGACAAAGGACAGGAATATGATGCACCTAAAATCTACAAAGGCCCACACATTTCCCAGAGTCACTATCCTTGATAACAGAATGTCAATGATTGCATTGGCTACTTGGATCACAGCAGCCCCCATGGTAGACTTGCCCACAACAGCAGTGGTGACGGTGAGCTGAGCGGGCTCCATGCTTGCTGTCGTATGGCATCTGCACAGGTAACCCAGGAAAAAAAGGCGCGAAATGATTGTCTGCCATTGCTTGCAGAGGGAGGGGCGACTGACGACATGTACCCAAAACCACCCGCGATAATGTGTTTGCCCCATCAGGCATTGGGAGCTTAACCCAGAATTCCAATGGGCGGTGAAGACTGCAGGAACTGTGGGATAGCTACCCATAGTGCACTGCTCCATAAGTCGATGCTAGCCATGGTAGTTAGGACGCACTCCACTGACTTAATGAGCTTAGTGGGGATATACGCAATCGACTGTATCAAATCGATTTCTAAAAATCAACTTCTATAAAATCGACCTAATTTCATAGTGAATCAAAATACTTGATTGGCTAAATCTTCTAATTAGAGATGGGACTTCTAAAGCCTTAGATCCCAAGTCTCTGTGGAAATTTTAATCTGGAGCTGAACTTTGTGACTTGTCCATCTCTATGTAGAGCTGAACCAAATCGCCACAGACCCAAATATCCCCACACTTTGAGAAAGTTTCGATCCAGACCTGAACTTTTTAGGTCAGGGCCATCTCTGAATGTCACATCTCTTTGACGGGTGGGGAAAGATACCGCTTCTGCTTCAGATTCCTCCTGCAAATTATTTAGTTCCTGGGGGCATTAAACTAGCAGGTATTTTTCTCTTTATTGTTTTATAATTGAAATTACGTAAAGTAAACCAATGCAATAAAACTCAAGCCCATTGATAACTAAAGGTTATTGATATTGTATTTCAACTGAACCAACAAGAATATAAATTAATTCACACTAACAGTAAAACAATACATTTTGATAGTTCTGCACAAATTAATGTTTTTTATTCTTCCAGTGCCTAATTTGGATGGGAAAGTGGGAGAGGAGGCTGAGATATTTTAAATGAAAATGAAAGTAAGATCTCATTTATTTTAAGTGTGTGGCAGTTCAAATAAAACAAGGGCACTATTTTAATATTTAAAGTCAACCGCCACACCAAAAGAGGGACCTTACTTACAGATTGGGCCAAGTTCTGCCATTGTCAAGCTAGACTCCCACTGACATCAGTGGGAGCTTTGATCAATTAAAAACAATAAAATACAGGTCTTGTATGTCTTCAATAGAGTGTTCTGTGCTTCTTGTCTGTATCACATATCTGTCTAATTTGTCCTTAAACTTTTTGCCTCAAGAAAATACAGAATCCTCCTGCATTAATAAATTAAACACGTCGAACCATTTCCACCATCCCCATCATTCAGCAGCTTCACATTTTTCTATTATGATAGAGGCTAATGAAAAGAAAAACTAACAATAACAAAACCAGAACATTCACTATCCCAGCATCAGTTAAATCAGTTAGCTGGCAATTAATTTAGACATCAGAGTTGCTGAGTAAGGATTGGTGATGTCGATTTTAGATGCATCTATTTGCAGCCTTAGTGTCCCAGCATATGCTTTATCCTCATGCACAATCCTTAGTTTTTACTTATAGCAGGGATGTATCTGCCCTTTCTACTGAAAGTTTTGATCTTTATCTTGTTTCTAGTTCTGTGAAGAAAGGGCATTCAGTATCCAGTATCACTACTTACTAAGGCAAGACTTATGCTAAAACCTTTCATCAAAAAAACTCACTTAGCAATAACTTAATTCAATTAGAAAAAGGGTATCGTTGTGTACGCAAATGCAACAAAGTTTCTTTTCATCAGCTAAGACCCTCGTACTGTTATCTTTAAAAAAAATTATGTGCCTCCAAAAGCAAAAATCTCCCAATATATTTATTTATGTGGAATAATCATAATACCAGACTAACAGCAAAGTTCATTTGGTTGTCAGTATTTTATAAACTATATATATCGAACTTTTTTTAAAAGACCTTTTTTGTGGAGTTTTGAAAATCAATTATCCAATTTTATAACAGGCTTGTAACAGATAGATACATACATGAGCTATACAAACACAACACTGGATATATAATTCTGTGTTATATCTATGCATGCAGACAGTAGTGTGCACCCAGCTATAGCACTGTGTGCATATAAAGCAAGATATGATAGACCGAAGCCTGTGCACAGCACATGTGATACAGTACAGGATAATTATAATACAGACATTTCTTTTAAAAGCTGCTTTTTTGGTTTTTCAGTCCGTAAATGAAATTGACAACAGGCAGGGCCGCGCAGAGGATTCCGGGGGCCCGGGGTCTTCGGCGGCGGGGGGCCCTTCCGTTCCGGGACCCGCCGGCGAAGTGCCCCGAAGACCCGCGGCGGGGCCCCCACTGCCGCCAAATTACCGCCGAAGCGGGACCCGCCGCCAAAGCGCAGCCCAGTCTTCAGCGGTAATTTGGCGGAGGGGGGCCCCCGCCGCGGGTCTTCGGGGCCCTTCGGCGGCGGGTCCCAGAAGGGAAGGGTCCCCCCGCCGCCGAATTACCGCCGAAGACCGGGCTTAACTTCGGCGGCGGGTCCCGCTCCGTCTTCGGCGGTAATTTGCCAGCGGGGGGGTCCTTCCGCCCCAGAGCGGAAGGACCCCCCACAGGCGAAGACCCGGAGCGAAGAAGCTCCTGCGCCCGGCCCCGCAAGAGTTTTCCGGGGCCCCCGGAGCGAGTGAGGGACCCCGCTCCGGGGGCCCCGAAAAACTCTGGTGGGAGCCCATGTGGGGCTCGGGGCCTTGGGCAAATTGCCCCTCTTGCCCCCCCCCCCCCCGGGCGGCCCTGACAACAGGTTGGAAAACTAAAGAACCTTGCTGCTCTTCTGGCATGAACTTAACTCTAAAACGGGGCTTGACGCAGCCAGCATTGCAAAACAAACACACACACCCCTTAGGTGCTGGAGAGTTCATATAACCTCTACGATCTCTCAGGGCTGGAATTTCCTTGGCGGATTATTATTAAAAAAAAGCTTCCCCCCCTCTGCCCAAAACCTCTCCCTGGAGCGTCCACCAGAGACCCCTGCAAGAGAGACGCTCACCACGCCCCCTGTGCGGCGAGCCCCGCCCAGCACACCGCCCGGTAGCGCGGGACAAGCTTGCCCTTCGCCGGCGCAGGCGGCACACCCACGTGCGATTACTGCTGCCGGGCGGTCCTGCGTATGGTCCATATAGACGCAGCATGGCCCAAGGGGAGCCGGTGCTGGTCCTGTCGGACACAGACAGCGCAGAGGACCTGGAGGAGGTGGAGCCCAGCTTCTCTGGAATAAGTGAGCAATGGAAATGACTGGAGCCAGCCTGGGGCTGCAATGCCTTTGTAACCGGAGGGGTTGTCAATGACACGGTCCAGGCGATGGTAGGGGCTGGAAGCAGCGGGGGCTGCCCAGTCCCTGAATGCCTGATGCTCTCATGACTTCTGGGAGACGGACTTCTGGAGAGTTTAACGATGAACTTTAAACTTTCTCCCCTCTTGGGAAAATTGGAAGGGACGCTCAGTACCAGCCTGTGGGCATAGGAGAGCATGTGTCTGATTCAAAGTTAGTTCAGCCCTGGGGAACGTGAGTTGCTGCCATGGGTTACAACAGACACTTCATAGGAGGGAGAGTTGGGCCACTCTGCACATTGGAATAATAAATGATCTTCTCTCCCCCCCCCCCCCTTCAGACTTCAGCTAACTGTGCATGGATCAGCTATATAAATACATGTCTTCTCAGCTGTTTGAAGAATCCAGTGAATGTGGGTGGGCTAGACTGGTGTTTCCAAAAGTATGGAAATAGAAATCGCAAAAGTTCAGTGGTGTAACCCGGCTATAATGGTGTTTCTTGCTTAGAAAATCTCAGTACTGCTAAAAGCGGAGTTACTGTCCAAGAAACTGATGGTTGCTTGATTTTTTTTTCCTCAAGCAATAGAGCTGCAAGACACAGAAAGCACCTCTTCTGATGTGATATCTGTTGACTCTCTTGAAGAAATAATGCCTGCTACACCCTCAAGCCCCAACAGAGGTATCAGTGTTTTCAGAAGGAATTCACAATATGTTGACACTTTTGCTCTAGACTTTCTTTAAAACGTTGCAGCAGCTTGACCTGCGGAGTGCCACTAAAGCAGCATACAATTTTACACTTGTGTGCACATGAGTCAGTGACGTTATTTGATCTACAAAAAGGAAACACTAGAGCAAAACTATAGGACTGATCCTCAACGCCAGCTGTATGCAGAACTCACATGGACTCGAATGGGAGTTCTTCATGGGGAGGGCTTGAAGGATTGGCTCATAAATTTCTCAGGGAACTCTTTTGTTTGTCTAGCAGAAAATACAGGGTGTGCCAACTCTTCAGGATTGTTGTTCTTCAAGTTTTTGAAGAAATAAACAATTAGTTTTACATTTTGTTTTTCCCCAGATCTTATTGCACATGAAGTAAATGAAAACCAAAGGAGTATTGAAGGTGAGTAATCAAATTAAATTACCTAAAACCAATAGGCCATTTAGCCATGTGGCTAAATTTCCATGTCACACTGCATATTAACCAATATGACAAAAAAAAATCAAGTGTCCAACTTAAAAGCAATATCCAAAAATATGGGGTAATCAAACATAAACAAAAATATATTAAGAAGAATTTGTCATACAATGGCTGCCCTAAAGGATTGAGATTACAACCATTCTCACTTCTGGTTCACTAATTTAAATCTGCCCCACGTTGGTAGTTCCTGAAAGACATTAACATTTGGTGGTTTGCTGGCCTATAGGAAATGATTTGGTGGACTTACACCAGCATCTAATGGACTCATCACAAGAACTATCAGCAAAATTGACATGAACTGGCAGTTTTGAAAAAGAAAATGAAAGCTGAACGGGTACAGAGACTGCACTGCCTTGTTGCTGCTAGTGGTGGCCCTTCAAGGATCATTTGTGGGTGTGTTAGGCCAGCCCTTAGATAGAACAGAGGCTGGCATGATGCTGAATAGATTGGAAGCAAGACGAAATTGTCTGGCTAAAAGAGATGCACATGTTTGTCTTTAGATCAGAGAGCCTCATTGAAAATCTAGCCCTTAAGAACAAATCCTGTGATTTGGAAGTGCTGGCAGGTCTCTAGCAGGCAACCTTGAAAGAAATGGCTCACAGGCAATGTCCACAGGAGTGGTGTGAAAATTATCTCAGCTGGAAGTGGATACTTGCATTGACAGCGTTTTAAATAGTCTGTATTAAAAACACAATGTCCCTTTGGCTTTATTAGTAACATTGATCCTTTTCCTATCGTTTCTGCTGTGCAGATGAGGACCATAGTCCTAAAACTCTTCTTTTGAACGCATTAAAGAATATTTTTGTCACTGTTTTTCATTTCTAACTGGTGTGCTGAACATGTAATAATAAGAGTTACTAATCTGGGAACGCCTAGCCTCTCAGGTTTCAGAGCAATGGCTAGAGAATTCTGCATCTTGTCCAGAAGAAATAAGCGAGAGAGGCTGAGATTAAACAATACTAGATTTTGAGAGAGGACATTCTTTGTGTTTTATAGAAATCTGCATCTGCTGTGGCAGTTTCCAGATTCATACCCAGCATCCCTTGTTTCACGGAGGAATTTGTACTCCATGTACGGTTAGTAGTTCATATGGCTCAATAAGGCAGCTCCCCGCCTATTATCTCAGCTGGAAGTGGATCCCCTGAAGTCAATGAGACATTTCAGAAACATCAACTATTTAGTTTATCCAAGAGATGGTCAGAGGTGACTTGATCATAGTCTGTAAGTACCTACATGGCAAAAGATTTCTGATTGTAGATGATTCTTTAATCTAGCAGAAAAAGGGATAATGACATCCAATGGTTCAGAGGTGCTGGAACAATTTGTATAGTGGGGGTGCTGAGAGACATTGAACCAAACTGTAAACCCTGTATATGACGGAAACCACTTCAAGCCAGGGGGCGCTGCAGTACCACCACATGCCTCAACACCCCTAGTTCCAGCACCCATGCAATGATTGGAAGCTGAAGCTAGACAAATTCAAACTAGAAATACGGTGGACATTTTGAACAGTGAAGGTAATTAACCATTGGAACAACTTACCTAAGGATGTGGTGGGTTCTCCATCATGTGAAGGCTTTAAATCTAGATGGCACAACTTTTAAAAAGATATTCTGTAGCTCACACAGAAGCTATGGGCTTGATGCAGAAATGATTGGGTGAGGTTCTAAATCCTAGGGGATCAGAATGGTCCCATTCTGGCCTAAATATATAAGGAAGTATCACTAACCAGCAACACACATGCCTCAACTCAGTGTCCTTTAATTTGGCTCCCATTAGAGTTTACACGCACCAATAATAATAATAATACTTTATAAAAATTAGAATTGATATAGTATTGTGTTGCCCATTGGGCCATTGGGTGACCTTAGGAAAGTCACTTCCCTTTCTGTGCCTCAGTTTCCCCATCTGTAAAATGAGGATAATGATACTTGCCTCCCTTTGAGATCTACTGATGAGGCACACCATGTAAGACTTACATATTATAATTATATGGCTAAAGTTATATAATATATCAGGTTGCTTTTATGTTTCATCCTATTCTTCATCACCTTTGTCAGTATTTAGTCTACATTCACTTGTACATTCAGCTTCCTGGGGCAGGAAACCTATGATCTGTTTGCAAAGCGCCATGCACGTTAATGGTGCTACATAAAAAAATTAACACAAGCTCAGGAAGCTCACGTGCAAAGCAAACACAGTTCAGGATGACTGTTACATTTTAATCAAATAAACCTATTTTTGCAACTAACTATAGTTTGCTGTTTTATAAGGAGAACTTTCTGGAAACATTTTTCCTGTATGATGAAGATGGATTTCCATCTTTTTGTATGATCTGCTGCTCAGGGAAGACTCTGCTAATGTGCGATGATCCAGCTTGTAATAGGTAAAGACTACGGGTAGGCCTGAGGGTCTGGTTAGGCTGCAATGGCTGCATGTGATTGCAGCTCAAGCGGACATACTGCAGCTAGCTTTAATCTAGCTAACTTGGGCACCAGAACGGTGCAGCTGCACATGTCAGCGTAGGCAGTAAAAACTGGCCCCGAACCCTGGGTAATTACTTGTGGGACTGGCCCATGCTGAAGTTCGTGCAGTCACAGCTTCGCTGCTCTGGGGCCTCCGCTAGCTAAATTAAAGCTAGCTCAGTATGGCCACACCCAGTGACTGCAGCATAGACCTACCCTAAGCCACAAGGATCAAATCCAGTTCTAAACTTCGGCAAAGTTTGAAGGGGCAGGTTTGCATGCAGGGGTCTGGTTCAGTTCATTGAGGTTGGAGCTAGCTACAAAGTTCTGATAAGCTTGGGGTGCTGGGATGTCAGATTTTTAGATCAGGACCTGCACTGTGCTCACCTCCTCTCATTGTTTTACCTTATATTGTTTGGGTTGTGCAGGTTTTGACATGCCCAGCACTCACATACACATTTAAATCACCTGTAGTTCCCCAAGTAATTCAACACAAATTATCCACAGGATAGCAGCAGGGTAGGGATTAAAGAAAAACTCATCACTTAAAACCCTCAGTTATAAATGTGAATAAAGAAATGGAGTTCTACAAACAAACATGTCAAGGAAACAAGATTATTCAAGACACTTTGTCATAATATTTGTCTGCCCATGTCAAGTAAGAAAACACCTTATTTCAACATGGCTAACTGGGGAAGGGAGGGAGAAGAGTGGCACCTTGCAAATCACCAGCTATACCCGCGGGTGAATCCTGCCCACAGTGGGTACCACTACACTGGAAAAAGGGAAAAAAGCGAGTCACAGAACCCAGGTCTACAGACTCAGGCTCACGCTACGGCACTAAAAATAGCAACATAGACTTTCTTGCTCAGGCTGGAGTTTGGGCTCTGAGACTCAGCAAAGGGGGGGGGGGCTGTTTTTAGCACCATAGCGCAAGCCTGAGTCTGTAGACCAGAGCTCTGAGACTTGCTGCCGCGGGGTTTTTTTTGCACTCTAGGCGCACCCGGTGAAGTCAGTGGCAAAACTCCCACTGACTTCCCTTGGGCTAAGATTTCACCCTATAACATTTTTTGCCAAGCTCATCAGCACCCAAAGTTAAGGTTACCCTTTGGCATGTCCATCGCCACCCGAAGATGGAGGTTGTACTTCTACGAGTGATGATTCAGCAGGGTGAAGAACAGCTCAGTGCTCTGTGCACAGCTAGCAGGGGAAATAGCCAAATACTTGCCCTTCTCACTAACTGACAGCTGCCCCATTTTGAGGTTACTTTAATCTTCAAGGTTGTCCTGGCTTGGATGTCCCCTTTTTCCTCACCCTGCAAAAACACCCCTTATCTCATTCCTAAAGCTTATTCCCTAGTTGTTGTGCCCCACATAATCAGGAGCTTCCTTGTAATGCATTCAGGCCCCAACTAATCCCCATATTAGTCAGGGTGGCGGGAGTGGGGGGATTGTCTTTCCACTGGGTTCAATGGGAGCTTGATTCGCTCTTTAGACTTGGTATAAAAATAAAGAGCATGTGGGTTTTTACTGGACATATCTAGCATGGCTGGTCATTTGATTGAAAACAAACTACGGTGAATTCCCAGTGCTTCCAGTCTTACCGTACCCTGAGTTTTGCATAAAAACTGGGATTGTTCCTTTGAATCTACCTCAATTTTGACTGTTTTAAAGGTGTGGGGCCAGGAACACAGAAGGGGATCATTCATGGACATTACACTGCTAAAGTTCTTTATCATATAGCTGACAATGTACCAGCATCTTCAGTGAAACATTCCTGAGGAAAAAGATAATTATCTTGAATATGATTTTAAACATCAGAAAAGAACCAAACCAGTTAAACAGAGCCTCTGGCTAGCATAGGATGTGTGGAAAGACCTGTTTAAACACTGAATTGACTTATTATTTAATTTGTGTAGATGCTATTGCCTGGAGTGTCTGGATGTCCTTGTAAGTCCTGGTACTGCAGAGAAAGCTAAAGCAATGAATACATGGCTGTGTTTCATGTGCCTCCCCTGGAGTTCAAATGGTTTGCTGAAGAGGAAGAAGAGATGGCGTGTGAAACTGAAGTGCTTCTACGATCAGGAATCGGTAAGGAGCATCTCCATTAACTTTTAATATAAAATTAAAGGGATGGAGGAGTCAAGGCTGACACAGACCCAATCATTGACCTATCTTTCTTCCTGTATCTCTTAATAATGAGCTCCAACATGTGCATATGTTTTCAGAACAAATGCTTGAATCCTCTTTCTTATAAAAAAGTAAATCAATACCCAGCAGCCCTGCATTTTAAATTAACATTGGACTCTGATTCTGCAAATATGTACATGTGTGTGACTTTATATACATCAGCAAAATTACACAGATTGCTACATGTTTGCAGGATCTGGGCCTTAGTGTGTATGTGGGACTGAAGAAGAAACACTTTCGTAAGGAAGCAGCTTCCAAAAAGGTTATGGAGAAAAATTACGTAAAATACCTTGACAATCCTTTTTTTTTTAAGGTTTTAAAAGTTAGAGAAGAAAAAATAAGATATGTTCATTGTGATCCTCCTTCTTGATCATTAAATGTACGTGGCTTTTTTTTTTCAGGACACAGGTGCTATCAAAATAGGCCAAAAGAATGATCATTTTAGTTCAGATAAAACCATTAAAGATCAATTAGATTTCTGATATAGAATTCATGCAAAGTATTCAGAGCTAGGTTCATGTATGATAGCTGGACTCTTTTTCTTTGTACTACTAAGACAAATAAAATATATTAACTGCATCAGGCTCCTGTCATAACCAAAATACAAATTAGAATTTAACAGCTTTGGATTTTTTTAAGTGTATCATTTATTCTTCCGTGCCAGTTGTGAGTGGTGGCTGGAATTCTCTTCTTGCAGCCAGTTGTAGACACAAAAAACTGACCTTAGATATCTATCACCTCTGCAAGAGGAAACAGTCAGCATACCCATCAGATATGTTCTGCCTCCAGCAGGTGGAAGCAGAGCCCCATCAGCTGTACTGTTAGAAGGAATGCGAGGCTGTCATTTGCAAAAATAAAAATATTTGGGGACAAATACTGATGAAAATCTGAAATCTTCCTACCATAGGTTTTAATAAGGTGTCGATCACCATGTTATCTAATTACTACCTTAAATACCGAAAGAACTGAGTTCTGCAGCAGTCAGCAATCATCACAGACATCGTAGATCAGAGGTTCTCAAACAGTGGTCCGTGAGCTCCATTCAGGTTGTCCGCAGATAGTTCCCTCTAAGGTGCGTGCCTCGGTGGCTGCACACAAGAAAATAAAGGGCCACCCACCTAATTAATGGAGCCATGCAGGCGTGGCTCTACTAATTAGGTGGCTGGACCCTGGAGAAGACACACATGTAAGGTGAGGTGGTGGCCCTGGGGGGAATATGGGGTAGGTGGGAGGGGACAGTGGGTTGAGAAGAGGGGGTGGGGAAAATTTGGGATGTGCAGGGTTGTGGCGGCAACAGAAAGGCAACTTTCCCCAGCTGAGAGCTATGGCTGCCAGGGAGAGACCCCCCTCCTTCCCAGCCCCAGCTCAGGGGCTGCTGCAGCAGGGGAGAGAGGGCACATCCATTGCGTTAGAAAGGTAAGGCTACTGATATTAAAATATGAGTTGTGTGCTTTTATTGTAGAACAAAAAATGTTTATTATTAAGGGTTTTTTTATATTGTGCTTTTATCCAAAGCACTTCACAATAGTTAGCTACCAGTACAAACAGCATTTGGAAAAACCATTGAGTGGTCCACCGAGACCCTCAGCAATTTTCAAGTGGTCTGCAGAAAAAAAAGTTTGAGAACCACTGTCTTAGACTATACTCATATTTTTCTACACTGCACATCAATTTAGGGTTTGATAAGAAATGTGTACTGGGTGTATTGGGTGCTGCCCCTTTAAATTTTACCTGCCACAAGGCAAATTATCACAACATACTTCAGATCGAATCCTGTTTTAAATTCTCCAGCAAATGATTCAGTACCAGACAATTTGGATGGTGTTAGAAAATGAAGTGCAACCCATTTTATGTAACAGAATAATTACACTATACTGTGAAGGGATACTTATTTGCAATGTATAAATCACTACTTCCTAATGTGCTAATCAGAATCCAGGAGTCTCCAAGGTTCTGAAATGCTTTTAATTGCAATTAGTTACCTTATGCCCTTCTGTGGACTTTGAGATCCTGACTGGATATTGAAGAGAGGAGTGTTTGCTGGCAATGCTGGGTGGGTCATTTCATTAAAAAAAGAGACTGTGTCACAATTCAGGGCAATTGCATCTGTATTCCCCCTCTGTGGCCCACCAACGGTTCCCACTCTAGGTTGCGGGCTCCTCAAATGTCAACTTTCTTAGGCAAAGATCCTCATCTCTCTCCCTCCTGACTGGGGGTTTTCCAGGCTGCACAGTACCCTGCCTACACTGTGATAGTCCCAATAAGCCAGACTCCCTAAACAGGCCGGCGTCTGTGCTTTATTATTATTAATGGACAGCTTTGAGTATTCACACAAATGAATGGGTTGTGCAAACAAGGGTCTTTTTTATTTATGACAGAACCATCTTGAGATTTATCAGCCTTTATCCCCATGGGAACGAAAGCCAATCAATGTTCTCACCCTTTTTGATAATATTACCACAGGTAAGTGTACATAGATGGCTTAGGATTGCAAACAAATATATTAAAAATCTATTAATATATCAGGCCAAGTTCAACCCTGATGTGACTCCATTGTCCAGTGGGACAAATGAGGCCCACACTTGGGATAAATTTTACCCATCATGATTCATTATGACCCACACAAAGGTATCATCATCCTATTTGACAGAGCTGGTCAAAATTTGTTTAATGCAGAGCTCTTTTGTAAAAAAAAAAAAAGGCTTTTTAAAAAAAAATTACCATTGAGCAAAAGAAACCATTAATGTTTTGCTAAAAAAATTTTTTATCCAAAACATTATAAAAAATCTTATTTCAATAACCATTTTGATCACTTTGTTTACCAAATACTTTTCATAAGCAAAAGTCTTTACCAATAGTTGATAAATATTTGTATATGAAAATGTCATGAAAACTTTTAGGAAAAAAGTCCATTTTGACACCTGTAAAGCAGAAAAAAAGTTGAAATGTTCGCATTTGTCATTAAAAGAAATAGTGTCATTTTCAGAACAATCTAATACCCGTGTTGTGTATCTAAAATGCTGCTATTTGCAGCCCATGTTGGGACATTCAGTGCAGCATTACATAGCATGATTTCATGTTTACAATCCTGATTTTGAGATGTCTCCAACTTTGTCAGTTTATGAAGCTGTAAATATCCAACACTGTTCTAGACTCAAAGGGCTGCCTGATTACATGTCAGTTACTGCACTGCTCTCGGGACCCTGACTTAGCAAGGTACTTAAGTATGTGCTAAACTTGAAACACTGGTCCCACCAGTCACATGCTTAAAGCTAGGGATGTGCTGAAGTTAGGTGCTGAATGAGGGAACTAGTTCTTACTACTAACACTGTTTGTATTTCTAATGTCCGTTCTTCAGAGATGAAAAACCTTGGATTTTTGGGCAGCAGCTTGGGGGATGGCAGGCTGATATACTTAGATGATGTCACCAATGTTCTGAGGACAGATGTAAGTACAACGTAGAAAATGTCACTGAATTAACTGTGCACAGCTCTGAATTTGCCGTGACAATTCTAAGGGAATGCTGCCACCCCGGGGGCAGCCACGCAAGACCAAAACTGAAGCAGAATCTTCATCATTCCAGGGGAGGGAGGCAGGCAGGTCAAAGTGATGCTGAGCCGGGGATCCCTCTCTTCTCAAGTGGGACTGTGCTGAACAACAGTTCTCATTAAACCAGTGCTTCTACAGGAGGGGGCTCACAGTGGGGCAGGAGAGAAGCTGAGATGTGGACAGTGTGTCTACAAACAAAGAGGATCCAGCTGCCAAAAGCTGAGTCTCGAAGGGAGCACATAATGGTCGTTAGGCACTACCACAGGCCTCAGGAGCAATGGCAGAGCTGCTCTGGATCCAGGTTGGGGAGTGTGAGTGGAGGATTCTTAGATTACAGACTCTTTTCTTAGGGTCTGTCCACTGAAGACAATAGGTGTTTTTACATTGACTTCAATGGGCACTGGATCAGGCCCTTAACTGTAAGCTCCTTCACGTGGGTATCATATCTTCGTATGTACTTGTATGTACAGCACCTAGCACACTGGGGTCTGGCCTGGGCCTGATTGGTTCCTGTGGGCAGTACCACAATGCAAAGAATAAATAACAATATTTCTATTGCCCCTAATAGAAGCATATGTCTAGGGCCCTACCAAATTCATGGCCATGAAAAATGTATCACAGACCGTGAAATCTGTTCTCCCACTGTGAAATCTGGTCTTTTGTGTGCTTTTACCCTATACTATACAGATTTCACAGGGGAGACCAGCGTTTCTCAAACTGGGGGTCCTGACCCAAAAGGGAGTTTCAGGGGGTCACAAGGTTATTTTAAGGTGGGGGGGTCATGGTATTGCCACTCTTACTTCTGTGCTGCCTTCAGAACAGGGTGGCCAGAGAGTAGGAGCTGTTGGCCAGGCACTCAGCTCTGAAGGCAGCGCCCCACCAGCAGCAGCACATAAGTGAGGGTGGCAATACCATACCATGCCACCCTTACTTCTGCACTGCTGCCTTCAGAGCTGGATGACTGCAGAGTGGCAGCTACTGACTGCGGGCCCAGCTCTGCAGGCAGCAGCGCAGAAGTAAGGGTGGCAATACCATACCATACTCTGCCTTCAGAGCTGGGCTCCCAGCCAGCAGCCGCCACTCTCCGGCAGCCCAGCTCTGAAGGCAGTGCCACCGCTAGCAACAGCGCAGAAGTAAGGGTAGCAGTACTATAACCACCCCTACAATAACCTTGTGACCCCCTCCAACTCCTTTTTGGGTCAGGACCCCTACAATTACAACACTGTAAAATGTCAGATATAAATAGCTGAAATCATTAAATTTGTGGTTTTTAAAATCCTATGACCTTGAAATTGACCAAAATGGACTGCGAATTTAGTAGGGCCCTACATATGTCCCCAGTGGAAAATCTCCTTACTCGGTCGGGGGGGAGGGCGGGGGAGAGAAGTGGAAATTTGGCTCTGTTTGCCAAACTTTGTATAATGTGAAAAAAGCTTGGCAATGGAATAGTCTCCAAGTCTCCAAGTATATACATGGTTTAATCAACTACATGCTACAAGGATTCAGTAAACTGACAGAAAACCTCCCTTGCTCCAAAAATTGAGATATGCCACCTGAGATTGTAGCAGTATTTTCTTTTGCAACAACTGACTTTCCGAATGAAATCTTACAGAAATCGAAGCCACTCTGTAATTAATTCTGTTCAAACCATCCTAATTTGCCCACTGAAAGCTCACTGCCGGTATGCAATTTCAGCAGCACCGGCTCCAGGGACCAGCGAAGGAAGCAGGTGCTTGGGGTGGCCAATGGAAAGGGGCGGCACGTCCGGGTCTTCAGCGGCAATTTGGTGGCGGGTCCCTCAGTCCCTCTCTTCCTCTTTGAGCTGCCGCCGAAGTGCCGCCGAAGTGGAAGAGAGGGAGCGAGGGACCCTCCGCCGAATTACCGCCAAATAAGGAAGCGGAGCGATTAAGCTGCTGCCGATCAGCTTTAGCTTTTTTTTCCGCTTCGCCGCTTGGGGTGGCAAAAAAGCTGGAGCTGGCCCTGAATTTCAGTAATGGATAAATAGCATAACCCAAACCATATTTAATATTTCAAATCCTGACCACCTATTGCACTACCAGCTGCTTTTCTAAACTCCTAGTTCCTTTTTTTTGTTTTAGGGTTTTTTTCCATATTGTGATCTTGTACTGCAAAGTCTGGTGGGCTGCACAACTTGTTCTCCCTTGCCAATCTTTGACAGATTCTGCCAACTCCATGCCCACTTTAAAAGAAGGGTGGAGATTTTTAGGCAGCTGATAACATTCATCCTTTGTATATGCAATTTCCTCACCATTGTGTCCGTTGACATATTGTCTTTGGAATCATGTGCATGTATTTTCTATTAGCTGCATGCACAAGAAATAACTCCACATGCAAGCAACCTGAGTGCAAACTTTCATGTGCACAAATACAGGTTACGTTTTGAAAATTTGGCTTCCATAATCAGGTTTCACAGCATTCCTGACTGATTGGTAATGATAAATTATAATTCTTTTTTCCATCTTTAGTGCAAGGATGAATCCGTGTGGAAAATCTGCTATTGTTATGTAAGAGTGCTGGGTGTGGCCACGGAGACCAAAGGTCAGACTCCATCTTGGAAGTTGGGTTCTGGACTGCAGGCTGCACTCAACACCAAGTTCCAGTTTTCTGTTGTGTTCGAGTTATGTAATGACTAAATGCTAACTTAAGCATTAAATACAAGCTCTCCAGGCCTTAATAAGAGAACAACGCCAAATTCTCTGTGATTGGGAGTGACTCCTTATGATGTCCTCAGAGAGGCCTGCCTTGGGCTATCTAGGTGGGAAAGAACTCTTCAGATGGAGCCACAGCTCACCTCAGGTCCTGTTCTATTCAGGTTCTTATACAACACCCATCACCATAGTGTCTGAGTGCCTGTAGACAAATGCTTACATTTTAATAGCCATCATAATAAGAATATTAATAAATGTTTCTAAAAGAAACAAGAAGTTCTGAAACTTGTACATCTTATTAGGTAAAAGGATGGGGTCCTTTTGATTTCATATTTGGTTCCACTCCTCCGGTTGGAAATTCCTACGAACACCCTCCTGGTAAGAGGTGCAGTGAAGTATAAAATGATACATAAATTAACAGTCTGACAGAGTTAGATCTTTACCTGTACTAGAGCTCCTCGTGGTACTGAGGAGACAGGGGGTGAGGCAAAAGGTGGCTGTAAAACATTTGTCTATTCCCCTGATTCCCAGGAATGCTGAGATCCAGTTTGGCACCCTGTGTAATTTACAGCAATCTCAAGATTGCTCTGAATTACACAGGCTTGTACCAGCCATCAAGCCACTACTATGGCAGTGTGGGATTTCACCAACATTGTGCATTCTGACCTCAGCCCTCCATCCTCTGACACTGCCCTATCCAGCAGGCCTTGGGAGGGGAAGGTTAAAGTGAACTTTGCTGGCTATCTGTCAGCTGGAGATTATAGCCCCTTTGTTCTGCTACAGCAGAAAGGATCATTGTGATCATCTAGTCTGATCTCCGGGGATAACACAGGCCATAGAACTCTCCCGATATTTGAAGTGACAATTGAGAGTTTCATTAAACTGTATTAAATCTGCTGTATCTCATCACCTATGAAAGGAGAGACGTTTCCTTGGAGACTCCCCTCCTGTGACCATACAATCTCAATTGTAGAGGTCACATTCGGTCTGGTCCTTATGCAGGCGTGTAGTGGTAGAGGGTGCAGTGAGGAGCCTCCCCCTCTGTAAGGGCCCATACAGCCCACGCAAGGGCTGGGCAGAAATTCCAGAAAGCACAGGGCTGGGCCATTTCTACCCCCCTAGAGAGCTCCTGGTGCTCCAAACAGAGCAAGGAGCAGCTCTGTCCCTCTACACATTGTCCAGTTGTGGTTACTGGCTTCATAGGAAGGAAATTAGATGATCACAATGGTCTCTTCTGACCTTGAGTCTATCATTATGTAGCACCCCATGAAGGAGGTGCATTAGTGTCCACACTCCCCCTGCACACCATGGAGCTTCAGGAGGCATTCTCCTTTCCTGGGGCTAAATGCCCCGCAGTGCTCCCTCTCAGGCTGGGCAGCTCCGCACTGCCCCTTACTAGGGCCTCCATGCAATGTGCAAGCCTGGCCCTTGGTGACTACAAGGCACATCACTCATTTCCAACTCAAATTTGCCTCTGACCCATGAGGATCCGGGGTCATAAGAACATAAGAACGGCTGTACTGGGTCAGACCAAAGGTCCATCCAGCCCAGTATCCTGTCTACGAACAGTGGCCAATGCCAGGTGTCCCAGAGGGAGTGAACCTAACAGGTAATGATCAAGTGATCTCTCTCCTGCCATCCATCTCCATCCTCTGACAAACAGAGTCTAGGGACACCATTCAGACCAATTCAGACCTAGGAGAAGCAAGTGCTTATTCAAGCCAATGGAGTTGCACCTGGTCTGAAGCGGACCTCTAGTGTTGTTATCTGTCCCTCTGCTTACATGCTGCACATTATGGAGATGAGAAATGGTGACTCCTCAAACTGAAGTTATGGAAAACTTTATCCATGTTAAAAAGTAACCTCTCTGGTCTCATTTCAAATTTCCTCCACTGCTCTTTTTGCTGTAGTGATAGAGAGGCTCTTAGCCTCTCTTTTTGAAAGCTGCACTGTCCCACAGTCAGAGCAGGACAGGATGAGAGCCATGTCTCTGCTATTTGGTCCTTTCATTTTTGATGTCACTCTTCCCTTTCCTTTCTCCTCATCCCTTTCACCCCTAGCTTGGTACTTCTATCAATATCATCGCATCCTACAATACGGGAAACCCCCAGAGAGCAGTCAGAGGCCATTCTTCTGGATGTTTGTAGATAATCTGGTGCTGGAAAAAGAAGACAGAGAGACAGCTTCGCGATTCTTTAAGGTACACATAAAATCCAGTCCCTCCCCAGATTGTTTATTCTTCACATCATGTCTCCTTAGTGTTTAGTGACTGGGTCCTTTTATAGTGATGTTTTTTGTGTCTTTTGGGAATGGTGTTCTCTGCAGTGCCATACAACAGAACCAGAACTGATTCCTGGTTCTTTAACCTCTCACTTCCTGAGCTGTTGGTGTACAACAGGGGCAGCTTGTGGAGGAAGCAGAGTTCCTCTGGTCAAAATGAACCTCACTCCTTTTGATTAAGGAATAGTGAAGACTCACATCATAATGTTTGGATCTGGATCTGAATCTCCCCAAAGTTTGAGGTGGAGGAAGAGAGATGGGGAGGGAATGAAGAGCCTGGGTTCTGATTTAGAGCTGTCTCTAGAGATTAAGCCCACATCATTCAATTTGGATCCAGAGCTGAACTTCCCAAAAGTTTGCAGGAAGTTTTATGTGGAGTTCTCTGTTAAGGACCAGTGCCAATTGACTTCCAAGTGAGTATACACACAGTATTTGTGCATGCCACAAAATTCAGTCATTCTCTCTGGTTTTGCTGCATTATAACTCACATGTGGACCGGGAAATCGCCCGTAAAGCCATTAGTCAGATGTTAATCAAAATGCTTTATACTTGTCAGGATACAACACTTGTCATCCAAGGATCTCAGAGCTTTTACAAACAATAACTGATCCTGACAACAGTCCTTGAAAACTAGTAACAGCTCTAATATCCAGTATTAAGGGGGCATGGATCAGTGTTCATGTCATGCTCCCCGTCAGTACCCGGCCCAGAACGAAGAAGCTAATATCCCAACCAGCGGACCAAATTCGGTGATGACTCCTGGTCACATGCCACCTGAGACACATTGCGCATACGCCAAAAAGAAGCAGCACTGCCACCTGTCCAATACAAGAAGCCTGACCAATGTCTGACGAGAGATGCACCTACTATTACAGTATTATTTACTGACTAGCAATAATGTATTTAGCATAATATGTACCTAATAGTAAGGCATTGTCCCATCCCCAATGACTTTAGGTCTTGATTTGCTGAGTGGATGAACGCCCTGAGTTCCCATTGACTTCAGTGGAAGTTGCAGGTGCTCAGGTCCTCTGCAAAACCAGGAAGCAGAACATACAGTACACCTGTCACACATGGGAAAGTGCAAGTCCAAAGTGGCAGCAATGCCCAATAAAATGATACATCAAAGGGTTCGTGCAATAGGTGTATTTTCTGGAGAGAACTGAAAGATTAATTTTGAAGGACACTACCATTAGCATTAATTGCTAGATCAACATTAAACATCTAGCAGCTTCCAACTGATTTCACACCATACATTTTGAGGAATTAATCCTTTAAAGTATGCATTCTTGAAGATACACAATTCTATCCCTTTTCTCTGTGCTGTAATGACCAATATTTAGATCAGTTGGTTTCCATCTAGAGCAGGGGTAGGCAACCTATGGCACGCATGCCAAAGGCGGCACGTGAGCTGATTTTCAGTGGCACTCACATTGCCCGGGTCCTGGACACTGGTCCAGGGGGCTCTGCATTTTAATTCAATTTTAAATGAAGCTTTGTAAACATTTTAAAAACCTTATTTACTTTACATACAACAATAGTTTAGTTATATATTATAGACTTAGTGAAAGAGACCTTCTAAAAACGTTAAAATGTATTACTGACACACAAAATTGTAAATTAAAGTGAATAAATGAAGACTTGGCACAGCACTTCTGAAAGGTTGCCGACCCCTGATCTAGAGATACTAGTAATGCTCTTCATACAGTAAGCAATTGTTTGTGCAACACTTACCTGTTGAAGTCAATGGGGCTGCTCGTAGAAGTAAGTGCTCACTAAAGCAGGTTAGAAAAAAATGTAAATTTACAAGAAAAAAAAACCCTCTCTTTTATAATTCAAAATGAGTTGATCTGCTTTATAGTGTTAGAAATATGGAAGCAAGTGATGACCTGTTCATAGAAAAATGGGGAACATTTTTTACAAAAGATTTAGCAAAAAAATCCATTTTTTCTTTTTGAATTTTCAAAATTTGAAATTATGTTTAAATTTCAAAATCTAGAAAATTCTGATCAGCTATTATGCTCTCAAACATGAGGGAGGCTTGCCCAATTTACCCCAAAGGAGGGCTACAATCATAAGAGAAAACCAGCTAAGCATGTCATGAATCAGTAGACGCTGTTCTTAAACGTTCTTGGTGACCACCATACAATATAGTATTAACAGTTGGCAGAAGTTGTCTGACTACTAAGACACTTGCATATTTTTCCCTTTTAAAAGACGGAGGCAGTGACTATCCACAGGGAACATGCAGAAACTGTCCAGAATGCTGTGATCTTATGGAGCAACATACCATCTGTTAAGAGGTGATACAACAGTTTACTTTCAGGGTTAATTCTAAGTAATGGCCTGTCTCTGATCCAAAGAAGTTGAAAACTAGTTTAGTCAGCAAAGTGGTTTCTAAAGTTCAGTGTCCTCAGACACTACAATGTTTCTGTGTCCCACAACTACCTCTGGACCTTTTACTCTGTTTCTGTAGTTCTCACACACTCAAGTGATCTCAACTTGACCGGCCAAACTTGCATTCTGAGTTTGGAACCTGCTGGGAGAAGTTAAAATAGGTTCCATTCACACTTAAATAGCCTGATTAGAAGCCATCCTTTAAGACAGGCACTCCTGAAGCCTTACTCAGCCATTTGGGAATGTGAAGGTGGTAAAAGAAGCCTACAGATTCCATCTCTTACCCTCCAGTTCATCCTCTGGTTTCTATTATCCTCCCGGCCGCACCCTTTAAGAACAGTGTACGTTACCATCGGGGTTGAGAACTTGTATGCCATGTTTCAGTCTTGCATTAAGATCCAATCCTGAAATGCACTGAGTACCCATGGAGTACAGGTTTGGGGGTTTAGGGTTTTTCACATCCCAGGTATGAAATTTCTCATCATGGGCTTTATGATGGATACACCAAAGGAACCTCAGTTATATCCATCCATGTGTAAGATGCTGAAAATCAGCTATGCATACACTAGAAAATGCTTACAGGAGGAACACAGATTTCTCACAACCTCTGGACAAGACTTGCCTCACTTTCTGGTTTCCCAGAACATTTGTCTGCTAAATTGGCTTCCAAGAATTTATCATACAATGAATGCATTCCATGATGCAGATACTCACAGGCAGTGTCGTCACAACCGCTGGTTTTGCACACCAAGAAATTTCTATTAGACAATTTTAAACTCTGAACTCTGTGAACTAGACATAATTAAAAAAAAAACCCTTTACTGAAAGACATGATCTTAAGGCTAATTTTTTTGCAATTGAATTATAGGCATATGGCACTAGTTCAATCAGAGAAAGCTCTAGTTATAGTGCCAGTTATTACAACATCTACAAAGAATCCACTGCTGTAGAATATCCTTACACTTTTTACAACGTCTCAAAATACACTTTTTTCACACCATTAAATGGAGTAATCTCCTATTGATCAAGCTATCTACTAGTATGTTTGAAATTTAGAGCTCAATTCTGCAAACTCTTTCATGGATAAGTAGTCCTTACTCACATAAATAATCTCATTGACACTGATGGGACTACTCGAGTGAGTAATATTTGCTGGGTAGTTCCCTTGCTGGGGAAAATGAAAGACTCGGTGACTGCCTCCTTCATAAAGGCCAGGGGTTCTCAAACTGGGGGTCAGGGCCCCTCGGGGGGGTCATGAGGTTATTACAACGGGGGGTCACGAGCTGTCAGCCTACACCCCAAACCCCGCTTTACATCCAGCATTTATAATGGTGTTAAATATATAAAAAGTATTTTTAATTTATAAGGGGGGTGGTCACATTCAGAGGTTTGCTATTTGAAAGGGGTCACCAGTACAAAAGTTTGAGAACCACTGATAGAGAGCAATCTGCAGGTAGTGCCTGACCCTGCAAGGTGCTAATCACGCTGGCCCTGATTCAGCAAAATGCTGGAGCACATGCTCAACATTAAGCAGGGTGGAAGGGTCACTGAAACCACGGGGACTCCTAACATGCTTAAAGTTAAGCATGTACTTGAGTGCTTTACGGGATCAGGGCCAGAGTGCTCAGCACTTAGCAGGACTAAGCCCATACAGAAGAGATATTTTGAAGCACAATTTATGGAAGGAACTTCGTGAGCTCTTACTTTTTGTTTGTTTGTTTGTTTGTTTGTTTGTTTTTGCAGTAAGTATTCTCCCTCAGACTTGGATCTGGATTTAGACCTCCTGGCAAAGGACATCCTCAAAACAAGACTGTTCTCTCAACGACCAGCCACCCTAGTGAGGAAGTTTTTTCTTCCCTTGAGAGAATATTTTAAATGTTTTTCATAAGAAGTTCTTCCCACTCCAGATCAATGATCTGGATTATCCCAGAATACTGAAAAGAAATTCTGTCATGTAAGGCCTGATCCAAAGCCCCTTGAAATCAGTGGAATTCTTTCCGTTGACTTCAATAGTCTTTGTATCAAGCCCATGCTGTGGGATCGGTCTTTCACATTCTATTTCTTGATGTTGTATAACTAGCTCTCTTGTTTTGCCCAAGCATGTTATTTTCTTTCCTCTTACTATTGGAAGGGTTGCCGCACTCTCTTTTATAAATGTTACTCTAGGCTACATTGAGCCAGTATGTACATGCTGTCTTTGATTTGCTAGTTAACAGCTCATTGAGGCCTGGATCATACAAACACTTGGGGATGTGAGTAACTTTACTCATGTGAGTAATCTCATTGAATTCATTGAGATGACTCATTTGCAGAAAGTTACTAATATACCAAATCATTCGGAGGATCAGGATTTAAGGTAGAATTTTATTTAAAGACACCTAATGTTATATACTTTTTACCCTAATACTAGAACTAGCAGGAAATGTTTTAATATCTCTTTTACCTAAATACTATAATAATAATAACGTAAGAGAAAATCTTTTAATATTTTATTTTTGCACACTTTTACCTGAATGCTATCTATTTATAATTAAAAACTGATTTGTGTGTTTAAACTTAAAAGAAGTCTGAACAACATAATGAATGTGAGAGATGAGCAAAACTCCTTAATCTATAACTGTAGCACATTATTTTGTGTCTGAATGGAATGAAGCAAAAAAAAAAAAGATTCATATTGTAAGCATACTTGATAATGCTTTACCTTGTTTTAACAGATGTATATTTAAAATAAACATTGTTTTATTAACATTTCAGTAAAAATGGGATACAAATAAGAATCAGAAAAATCAATCCAGTTCAGGGTTTACAAGAAATACAAAATAAAGCAAATATAACAAAGAGCTCCGAGTACAATACTGTTACATGATGAGTGAACTCAACTCACCTTAGCTTCACTGGGAGTTCAGGGTGCTCAGAATCTCCCAGAAAGCACACATCACCTTGCATTGCAGAATTGGGCTCCAAATGAACAAAAGGAAAACCGAATCTGACCCAGTCAATAGCATGTTAGCTACACTGTCATGTGATCACATGGGAAAAGGTATCCTATCCCACTTACAAAATTAAGCTGGGGACCAAAGACCCTCAGAACAGGAAGATATACCGCCCATCCAACTTACTGAAGTTCATAGGCAGACCTGCTAAGTTGTTACTGATAGAGATAATGGAAGATTCTGAAATTTCAGGTTTAGAAACAAAATGAGCAATATTCTCCATCTAGCCCCTGACCGTGTAAATGGTTACACACATGCTTAGCTTTACAACCATCACTTATCGCAATGAGCAGTAAAGTTAGGCACATGAGTAAGTAAGTGTTTGCAGGAAATTGTGGCCTAATAGCATAATTTTCAGGGAGACTATGAAATCACAAAGAACACTGAATAATGACCTTCTTTGCCACTAAAAGTAAAGGCAAAACTGCTTTAAGGTCAGAAGGGACCATCGTCATCATCTAATCTAGTCTGACCTCCTTCACATTTCAAGCCACAGAACCTCACCCACCCACTCCTGTAATAGACACCCCAGACTCTGGGTTTCTGAACTCCTTAAATCATGGTTCAAAGTCTTTAAGTTAGAGATAATTCTCCATTTACACTAGTTTAAACCTGCAAGTGACCCGTGCCCCATGCTGCAGAAGAAGGCAAAAAAAAACCTCAGAGTCTCTGCAGATCTGACTCCAGTGAAAATTCCTTCCTGCCCCCAAATATGGTAATCTGTTGGACCCTGAGCATGTGGGCAAGACCCACCAGCCAGACCCCTGGGAAAGAATTCTCTGTAGTAACTCAGAGCCCTCCCCATCTAGTGTCCCACCACCAGCCATTGGAGATATTTGCTACTAGCAGCCACAGATGGGCCTTATGCCATTATAGGCAGTCTCATGATACTATCCCCTCCATAAACTTATCAGGCTCAGTCTTGAAGCCAGTTAGGCTTTTTGCTCCCACTGCACCCCTTGGAAGGCTGTTCCAGAACTTCACCCCTCTGATGGTTAGAAACCTTTGCTTAATTTTTAGCCTACATTTGTTGATGGCCAGTTTATATCCATTTGTTCTTGTGTCCACATTGGCGTTTAACTTAAATAATTCCTCTTCCTCCCTGGTATTTATCCCTCTGATGTATTTATGGAGAGTGATCATATCTCCCCCAGCCTTCATTTGGTTTAGCTAAACAAGCCAAGTTGTTTGAGTCTCCTCTAGTAAGGTAAGTTTTCCATTCCTCAGATCACCATAGTAGGTCTTCTCTTCACCTGTTCCAGTCTGAATGAATCAGATGTACATTTTGGAGATTCAGCAGATACTTGTACCTAGTGGTTCTAACACCACTATTTTGTAACTTCTTAATAGCTGACATTGTATTTGCCTAATAATTTCCATTTTGGTATACAAGTCACTGCTACCCTATTGTAATTTATGTGTGTACGTCTGTTGCAGCTGCTTCTGCTTTTCTGGTTGTGTGGGTGGGTAGTCATGGATGATGCACATGAGTAAGTAAAAGGAAAGTGTGTGAGACAGAGAGAGAGTGCGCAAGCATGCAGAGGAAGTGAGTATGGAAGCATGCTCCAGTGAGACCTTCCCGGGTGTGTTTCCAGGAAAATCTTCCATGGTCCCAAAGTTGCAGGGACAGATGTTCGACTGATAAACAATAATAGAGCAAGCGGACAATCTTATTGTGTACTTTCTCAAACTTCTCAGACACCAAACTAGGGTCTGGCTGAGAATTGCATAGCACATGCAGAGAATAAAGCAAGAGAAAAAAGGCTCTTGAATTTGGCACTGCTACAGTGATGTGCTGCCAGTAGGTTTCTGCTGTTTCCTCTCTCTGCTTCTTTGCCAACCCCCTGTGTTCCAGGGGTGTGAGTGTTTGCAGAGAGAAGGACTAGGGAATAGAGTCATTCACTGATGTTATGTACACTTGCTGGGCATATGTACACATTTTCTCCCAATAATATACTGGAAGTAGGGACAGCAGAGCACAGCACCCAACCTGTGAAATTTGCTCTGGAGTATATGCATGTTAATATCTTGTAGGAGACCAGGGGGTGGGGGGAAATTTGTTCCCTTGGGAAATTTGTTTAACAATGTTTGTCATTTGGTGCAATCTGGTGCATTCTAAAGGCAAAAAAATAATTGTTCTCCAGAGTAGTTTTGTTAGCCCTAAAGAGAACTTGCATTCCTGGCAAGGATGATTTAGCAGTACCCAGAGAAGGAAGTCCATTAGAACCATGAAAATAATCCCAACCCTCTCTTTAGTTTGGTGCAGGGGTGGGCAAACTACAGCCGCCCAGCTGCATCCAGCCCACCAGCTGTTTTAAACCAGCCCTTGAGCTCCCACTGGGGAGCGGGGTTTGCAGTTTGCCCCGCTCCAGGGCTCTAGCCGGGGAGCAGGATCAAGGGCCACTCGGCGCGGCTCCTGGAAGCAGCGGCATGTCCCCCCTCTAGCTCCTACACGTAGGGGCCACCAGGGGGCTCTGTTCTGCATGCTGCCTCTGCCCCAAGCACTGCCCCCGCAGCTCCCATTGGCCGGGAACCATGGTCAATGGGAGCTGCAGGGGTGGCACCTGTGGATGGGGCTGCATGCAGCAGAGGGCTTGGCCATGCCTCCGTGTAGGAGGAGACTCTTCTTAACCCTACTTGGTGTAACCCTTATAGAATAAAAGACTTTGGCAAACCGATAGAATACAACTGTAGAGGAGAAATAGAAAAAAGCTATCTTTTATGAGGGTTTACTAATTGGGATCATAACTCTTCCATTCACAACAATGAACAAGTCTATTTACAATAGGAGTAAAAAACTAGGACTGAGTCTCTCAAATAGTAAGGTTGGGATTTTCTCTAGGGAAAATCAAATACTTTAGATGCAGCTTGTGTCTGCTAGGAACTGCAGCAATGAAAGTCCAGGCAAATGTTTTGCCTCTGTGCCTGCTCAGTTTCTGGGTTGACGGCACAGAAACATTTCCTTCCTTTTATTTAGACTTAACCTTAATGAACTGCCACTGAAAAAAATATAGCCCCAGATTAACTAGAACCTACTTATTTAAGGCATGTCTACTCTCATTAATTATTGCCATGATTGCAAAAGTTTAACATTCTATAATGACAAAACACGGAAGCAGGAAATACAGAAGGACATTGGGATCGTTGCAGTCATAACACAAACATACACATGATTTGAGCATGGTGTGAACTTTAAACTTTCTCTCATCTCTTTTTAATGTGTCGGCTCTTATGAGCAAAGAGCAAGGAATTCCATTTATTTGAGTCCATCTAGTCTAAGAGCTGGGATTTTAAAATTGTTGCAGACTTATTTTACCTACCTCCCTTCTCCCCCAACCATTAGGGACATATTGTGAAGCACAAATGTAATTTTTGGAGAAAGGATGATATGTAGTTTGATAGTCACATATGGCTCATTCTTTACGTTTTTATAAAAAATAGTTTTTTTATTGATTGAATTTGTAATAGAAAACAGATTAGTGTGGTACAAGAACCACCAAGAAAGAAAAAAAATACCCAAGTGGCTGTCAAATATATATATCAATATTAAAATAATTTCCAACAGAATTATTTCATGGTGCTGCATATATAGAATAAATATATCACTATATGTATGGTTATCAATATCAGACTCCTTGTTAACAGTAATCTACCCCAGAATAAACTCCTAGGAGTAGAGATTACCATCTTTTTGTTATTGTAGAGACAACCATTTAAATAAAAAACAAGGCATAAACCAAAATAACGAATTCAAGCTTGGGGTGGGGGCAGCATGCGGAGTAGACCCCCCGGGCTGCTCCTATGTGTAGGAACCGGAGGGGAGACATGCCGCTGCTTCCGGGAGCCGTGTGGAGCAGCCCCCAATCCTGCTCCCCTGCTGGAGCGCCGGAGCAGGGCAAGCCCCAGACCCCACACCCCTCTGGGAGCTCGAGGGCCGGATTAAAACGGCTGGTGGGCCAGATGTGGCCCGTACTTTGCCCACCCCTGGTGGGAAACTGAGACCAGACACATTCAAATTAGAAATCAGAAACAATTTTTTAGCACTGAGGATGATTAACCACTGGAATAAACTGCTAAGGGAATTCTCCATGTCTGGATGTCTTCGAATCAAGACTGGATGTCTTTTGGAAGTTATGCTTTTGTCAGACAAACGTTACTGGGCTCAACACAGGGGCAGCTGAGTGCAACTCCTGTGCTATACAGGAGGTCAGAGTACAAGATCTCAGGGTCCCTTCTAGCCTTACACTCTACGAAGGAAAAGGTGGTGGCAGCATACAATGCATTCACAAAGCTCACTCTTGGTTTCTGTTCTCAATGCAGAAAGACTCTTGTGGCCAAAAGAGATTACTCTAGTCTCTAGCAGCTGTGGTTTCGGAAATGCTGAGGAGTACGAAACCCAAGGAACTGAAGGCCAGTCATAAAGTGAAGACGAATGGTCAGAATTTAGCTGCATGGGATATCTTTGGATATTGTCAGACATATTCCTAAAAGAAATATTTTGTTATAAAGTCAGGGTAAAATACTTGTTTTGAGCTGCCAGTTGTATTTGATAATTAACCAGGTATCTGTGTGCATAAAGTACATAGTTAGAATATCAGCTCTTTGGGGCAGCACAGTGTCTCTGTTCTTACACTGCCTAGCACAATGGGGCCCCAATCTCAGTTGGGGCCATGGAGACTCCTATAATTCAAATAGTAATTTTAGAGATAAGGGACCCCCAAGAACAAGGCTACCAGACTAGGCCCTGGGGCCTCTCCCTGGCTCCAGGAATCCTTGGATGAACTACAGATGGTGCAGCAGCGCTACACCACATTCTTCCAGGCTCCCAAGCAGCATAGAGCATGCAGCATATCGGAGCATCCTGGCACCCAGGTGATCCCTTAGAAATCCGGTTTTAACAGCAATCACACTTTTTATAAAATAGCCTGCCTGCACCGCTGGAAAGATCATGGCTTACTTCCTTTAAGAGAAGCAGGACCTCTCCTCAGTACTCATTGAGATTTCCTCTTCCTGATGACATTTTTTATTCATAGGGTCTTCTATAAATATATCTTACCTATAGATTTCACCTTACAAAGAGGAAGATATACCAACTCTCTTCCCAGACATGTATGTTTCTTCTGCTTGAGTTTTTCTTGTCCACCTTTCTTTCTTTCCTGATTACTACCCTATTATGTAGCCTTCGGTGCCAAAAGGTTAGCTTTATGTAATTAGAAATAAATAAAATAAGTAGCAAAATAAGTTTAAAAAGTAAATAATAAGGGCTGCTCAAAAAAAAAACCTAGGAAAAAATGTCAATTTTTTTTTTCAATTTTTGTGCTGTTTTTTTCAGCATGTTAAAAAATGTCAACCAGCTCTAAAGCTTGCCCCAGTTTTTTTCCTATCAAAATTAATTTTTAACAGAAAATTAGTTGAAAAATAGAAATTAAGAAAATGTCGACCTAGTTTTTGTTATGTGTAACATAATTGGTCTGTTCCAACTGTAAGTTCAATGATTAATCTAATAGATAGGAGGAGAAAGAACTAATGAAGAGATCTGAGTCTAAATGACATAAGGGAAAGTCTGTGTCAAGGGACAGCGGCAGGCCAGCGAAGTCCAAGTTTCCAAAGCTGACCTGTTGAATTCACAAAACCAATAAAAGCACATGGCTGCTGTACACAGAAAGGGCAAGTTCTGATCACAATTCTGGCAAACACAAATGCTGATTTGTATACACAAAGGCTTGTACTTGCTGGTGCATCAGATCTGTGAACTTTTGTGGGCATGCCCATTGTATCCAGGTTTGAACATTTGATGCCAAGACAGTAGGGGAAGTTAAGGGGGGGTGGGGAGGATTAGCTGGGGACATACAGAGGATAAGCCACACATGTTTTCTTTAAAAGAAAAATTTCAGTCAATTATTTCCTCACTAGTCATAGGTAGGAACAATGTACAATGCTAAAGATGTCACAAGTCGGGAAGATTTTGTACATTGATACACAGAAGCTTGTACACAGTCTGCCACACCAGAGTCAGTGATGGAAAAGAGGGAGCATATTTGAGGGGTCTGTGTTGAAACATCTGTTAGAGGGAAGTGTTTAAAATAAAGAACCAGACAAGTCAAAAGGCCAACACTCTCAAAAATATACAGCAGGAGATAGAGCTGGTAATGTTTTCATTACCATTAGTAATATCTTCAGGAATTAAAGTGTTGCAAAACCCCAACATGTATATAACAAAAATAAAAGCACATTCAGCAGATGGATCTGAAAGACATTACAGAGCTGATCAGTCAATCGATATTGCCATTCAATATGGTTCCTGTTTATTCTTTGTAAAAGTAATGGCTAATGCTACATGCCTAATAATATTTTTCATTGTACTACACCTGTAGCTGCCAGACAAATCAGCTATTTTAATATGGTAGCTAGTGTAGCTCCCAAGACAATGGACTTTTAGGGGAATTCAATAGAACTAGGAATGTGTTTTATAAATATCATATTTCTAAAAAGATTATGGGCCATATCATAAATTGATCTACACATCACAGTGTCATTGATATCCATGAGAATTGTGTGAATGGCTCAAGGGCATACGTGGCCGCTTACAATCAAAAAATTAGTTCTTGTTGAAATTACTCTTCCAGTAGCAAAAATTAGAACCAAATAGTTTTATTGAACATCCCCAGATGCACAGAGTTCAGTTCCTGTTTCTCAGATGTTGGCACACATCTGACATCCTGTTGTATTACATAGTTTCCTATTTCATTGTGCTTTTCATTCAGCGATTACATTAAAATGTGAATCTACCTTCTATTTTTTCGATGTGTGAATAGTAATGTTTTCATAGACTGGAACACACGTCGTCCTATAACCAGGAAAAAATTGCCAGTTCCCTCAGCCCAGTGCAGATGTCTACAACATTCCAGCTGTATGTTAGTTTCTATTATTATAGTATCATGATCTTTTCTACTGCTCTTGATCTTAAAAAGAATTTTGTATGCAGTCCATTTAGACTGCCAGTTCCCCTAAAATCTCCAGATAACTGATTTTTGGGTCATTAGTAATGTCAATTTCCAAAACATTATTTAATCTATTTTATTAGCTCATCCCAGAACCAATTCACCCAAGATAACCAAAACATTCATAAGTTACAATTAGACCCTTAAGAATTCCAACAATGCCATTCTCTTTTAATCTCACTTTAAAATTCTTGCAGATGTCCACTAAGTTCAAAAAAGAATCTTCTACATAAGCAATATACTGTGTTCATAGCTATGTTCCTTTATTTTAATAATTTTTACCATGAGCCCACACAGCCATTTATTTGTATTTAGATATAATCTTAATATATCATCTCTTGCTAGTGTGGTTCTCAAGGTCTTTGCTCTACTCTGCTCCAAACATGCCACTGATCATCCCTCTAATATTTCAAGAATGTTAAAAACCGAGATGGACTTTGACTGCAACACCAGGTCAAAACCCTATTGAATTTTGGGGAAGTTCAGATCTGGACTCAAATGTGATGGGTTCTATACACCCCAACCAGCAGCTGGTAAGAAAACAGTTGGACGATTTTTGAACAATGAAAACACCACATCTGCATGCTTCTTGTGGAGGGTTTGCCTGGGATCCCATCCATGAGGGAAAGTGTCTGGGCCCATTTGTAGAGCATTCTCTTATTTCCCAAAGGTATTTAAAACACGTGTGTTGTGGGGAACCTGGCATTATGATGTAGTCTGCCTTAGAAGTCAGACCCTTTCTTTGGGAAAGCAGAAACTGTGATTGGATGAAAAAACCTCTTTCATTTGGAACTTTCAGCTGGACAGAGTCATTCTTTCTGTTCCTTGGCTGGAGGTTCCCAGGCCTGATTTATTTTGAGTTTGATCTTCAGCTGTGCAAACCCTCTTAGACTGTGAAAAACATTTTTTTCATTGTTGTTAATGTATGATCAATAGAATGTATGGTTCCAACAGGCATTTTATTTTCCAAGCCAGGAGGAACTGGTCTCCCATTTGCTACATTTCACTTGATCTAGCACATAGGGTGTCAGGGAGCAGGGTTTTGCCACTTGCTCGACAGAGCAAGGCTTACATGGGTTATCCGAAATGAAGATGGATAAAGCAGCTCAAAGGGCAATAGTAATAACAGAGACAGTTCTTGCAAGGAGTGGGAATAGTCAGAAATAAAGCCTTCTTTGTGACATCTGAAAGATGGAGACCCAACCTGACCATGGAAGATCAAGTTGCACATAGATCATTAAAACTTGCCATCGTGCGAAAGATTATACCCAAATGAAGAACATCATTCTTGGTAGAGACTTGGTAGTTCTAGAACTAAGGATTCCAACCTAGAATTCAGCTCCTTGCCATGGGACAATAACAGTGTTACATAAAAGTTTGGAATGATCCTCTTCACCAGAGCATCAAGTCATATGCCTCTATTAAGAATTATACAGCTGGCAAATTGTTAAGAAATCAACTAGAAAAGGGTATCAGAATGGAAAACCACAACAGACTAGGAAGGAACCACTCATTTCATGTTATCCCTGCCAACAGTAAACATAAAGAATCATTGAGAAGGAGTAAAAGGACCCCCAGAAGCATTTCTATACATATTGACAAGAGCCTGTCAGTTAAAGTTTTGGCTCTATCGTGTTTCTCCTTCCATGGGAAATTGGATCATTTTGCAAGGGGACATCCATATGAATACTGATTATTTTTGTGTTTAAACTGCAGAGGGAATCAGGAAGCCCAAAGCCTCATAATCTTCATGGAGTGGCTGCAGTGAGAAAATGTTACTCTAGTGCAGAGAGGCTTAGTAATTGTGGCAGTCCCAGAACAATGTAGAGAGCTTATGTACCTATGAGATATTAAACTCTACAACATGGCCAAAATCCAACACACAGGAGTGGCTGCCTTTATAGCAGTGAGTTTAGTGTCCATGACTGTGCTGGGCTGAGCACAGGCTTGGTCCAGTAGTTTATTAAAAGCAAGATGATCAGTGGAATCCACTTGCTCCCAGTGCTACGAGTTAGAGGAGGTGGCGGACCAAAACTCTGGGGAAGGTTTACAGTGATCTAAAATTTGAAACCCAAGTGCTGAAAGGAATACTGACCAGCCAAGGAGAATGGTAACAGGGAAGCCACCTCTCCACCTATCCTGGAGCCCCATAAAAGAATAAATAGGGGCATAAATAAGCTTTCAGTGTCAACTAAGGAGCCCTGAGCCTGTGGCCCTAGAAGCAACCACAGAGGGACTTCCCATGTTTTCCCCTTGATGTACAAAGACAGTTTGGCTATTGTGGTGGAGGTTAATATAAAACAGGTAACCCAGTAAACCCACTTTTCACTACAGAAGGATATTTCGTATCAGGTTAGCAGAGAAGTTTGGATGGCCTAGTAAGGTGACAATTGTTTGTCTGTTGCATATTCAACAGATAATTATCAGAGGGGTAGCCGTGTTAGTCTGGATCTGTAAAAGCAGCAAAAAGTCCTGTGGCACCTTATAGACTAACAGACATTTGGGAGCATGAGCTTTCGTGGGTGAATACCCACTTCGTCGGATGCAACCGAAGAAGTGGGTATTCAATAGATAATTAGTTCATCTGGCACGTGCCTTACATAAGATAGGACACTGACAGTGAAAACGAGTTGGTTTGTTGTTGCCACCATTTCTTCATTGAAGAATACACTAGCAGGCCAAAGCATATTGTGAATCCTGTGCATGCTGCCAACTGGTAACCACGAAAGCGGCCCAGAAATCTCAGTGCCTTTCATATTGCTACCAACCATCAATCAGGACAATTGCTAAGGGTCCCTTACTAGCAAGGTGCCATACCTTAACAGCAAGAGAGCAAGGCACAGTACAGCTTAATGACCCTGCTCTTCCAGCTCCACCAAAGTCATTATTATCCGAAGACTGTTCCAGGCAAATCAACAACAGCTAAAAGCCGTCACATTCCAATTAATTCTTCCATATTTATCAAATGTCAATACATTGTTATCCCTTAACCACTTTTTCCTACATAATGAAAAGGAAAAAGGAGCCTGAGGAAATAGCCATGGTTTTATATCATTGATTTTATTTGAAATTATCATTCTTTGCATAGCCTATGGGTTACACAACTAAGGAAGGACAAAAGAAAATTGAAATGCGGACCTCTGCATTACTAAAACTATACCACTGAAAGCAAAGGCAGAATTACTAGGTCAAAAATATTTACTATATCCCTAACCAATGACCAGAAGGGAATCTTGGCATTCAGTACTATTCAGTTAGAATAGTACAATAACTTAACAACTAACAATTGTGGCCATGATATTTTTTAAACTGTGTTTAAAGCTAAATTCCTAAAACCATATTTAGACAAATAGCCTGATTTTCAAAAGACCTCCCATGAAGCTCCCATGTCTTCAAATATGACCTAAATATGACCGTAGGAGCTTAACTATAGTCATCCAGTTTTTTAAAAACCTTGATCTATATCTACATAGTAATCTCCCCAGTAATATACAACATCCTTCTATTCAGTGTTTATCAAGCAAACTATGTCAGGCGCAGTGAGCTGTGGTTGTAGCTACTTCTCCTTTTGTGGTTGTATGTAGGTGTGTGTAAATGTGCGTAGGAGTGCTCCAGTGGGACTTGAACGTATCTGAGTGAGTACCTCGTGTAATGCTCCGACAGTGCAAAGGGGCCATAAAGATGACTTCTTAGGGATTGTTACCCCAGCCTCGGTTAGTGAATAGGTGACATAGGATTGGGGAAACAGCCAGTGTGTCCTTGCACTACAACAGTTCTCAATTGGCAGAATGCCCGCTTAGGGCCAGTGCAGATAGGTGCAAATTACAGTGGTCCTGAAGCTGTGGTCATGCCAGAATCAGCCCCCAGTTATCCCCAGGATAAAGGCTAGTAGGGATCAGGGCAGTTTCTCCTAGGAAGAGACTCTGCAGACTGAATACCACTACTGCATCACGGATGTGTTTGTAGAGAGATGTCAGATAGATTAAAAAATAGAACACTGACATTTAAAAATAAATGAATTAAAGTCTAAAAATTCATGTTTAAGGTTCAATACTAAACACTTTCAAGTCAGGAAACTCCCCTCGCTACACAGAGCCTTAATCCTGGCCCTGTACAGTATCCCTTCCAACCATCCACCTCTTTTATGATACAGTATCTGAAACATATCAGGAGATTACAAAGACGCAGGTTGTTCAAATCAATAGGTATTTTGGTGGAAGATATAAATTCGGCTCTTTCATTTATAGTGGAATGGTTGCTATGAGATGGCGCTGGTGTATACAGAAGAGTCAAATGTTTCTGTTTCTTGCTGTCAATCTGCAATGTAAATAGTGTTTAGACTGGTGGCCCTTTTATAATGATGATGGGAGTCATTATATAAATCTAGCATGGTAAATTATTGATATTTCCTAGATGAACTGGAGCCAAAATACTGTAACTCTATTACTGAGGTAATCTTATTAACTGTAGTACTTTGTCTTTACACGTTGGTGACCAAGGTCTTGCAATCCATATCAGAAACACGGATGTCATCAGAGGAATTGTATTTGGGACAAAGGGATTGTTGGTTGAGAGCTAGATGATGGCCATTGATATAGGGTCAGAATTAAAGTTGCTTGTGGATCTTTAACTATGACTTGCAAATGTTTGCTTTTTAGGTTAAACTTGAATTTTCATGCACCCAAACATCCTTATAACAACATTCAAACCATGTTGTTTTAATATAATTACTTTCTATGTCTATCCTTAAATTGTACTGGAAGCTTTGTGAATAAGAATTTATTTAGTTTTTAATAATGTATTTCAAACATTTATGTTTGAAAACTTAATGGATTACAATATTCTGCTTCTTTCTGATGTTCATTAAATGGAAGCATTAGAATTAGTCCTTTTTTCACTTCCTCAAGTTAACAGGTAGGCACTGCATTGTCACACAGCTAATTTTATAAAAGATATTTTCCCATTTAAGAAGACAAAACCATAAATATTTATAAAACTGTATGTCATCAAAGTTAATTTCTGACTGAAAATGGCAGTAAAATTTCAGCATATAAACAATTATTTATTTTAAAATAAATGGAATACAAACAACAGAAGCTCATTGGATGACCTGGCTATTTGTATTAATTAACATGAAGAAGTACTATGCAGATTTAATAGCCTGGGAACATTTGTGCTGTAAACTTTTCTTTGGAGCTAAGTATCTCAAATATAATCTAAATTTTCTTTTAATGCAAGCTAGGAGCCAGAAACAAGAGTATCTAGTACCATGTGACCACCCAGCTCTCTGTAGGCCGCCGTCTGGGAACTTGTTCTTACAAACTATCAGTTATGCCAGGTGAAGATGATTTTGTAATATGGAGAAAAGTGGGGATTTTAACACAGATTTAAATAAATGTAAGAGCATATAAATATTTGCAATTATAGTATCAAATAGTTGATAGCTGTTTAGAACAGTTTTATCATCTGTCATTTTTATGGGCATTTTTATGAGAGTAACAGGTCATTATCATAACCAGCCTTATTTCAAGTGCATTTTTAATACACACATTTAGACTCAGACTCATAGACGTTAAGGGCAGAAGGGATCATCATGATCTTCTAGTCTGACCTCCGGCACATTGCAGGCCAGAGAACCTCACCCACCCACTCCCGTAATAGACCCCTAACCTCCGGCTGAGTTACTGAAATCCTCAAATCATGGTTCAAAGACTTCAAGTTACAGAGAATCCTCCATTTACTCTAGCTTAAATCTGCAAGTGACCCATGCCCCATGTTGCAGAAGAAGGCAAAAAACTCTTAGGGTCTCTGCCAATCTAAGCTGGAGGAAAATTCCTTCCCAACCCCAAATATGAAGATCAGTTAGACTCTGAGCATGTGGGCAAGACCCTCCACCCAGACATCTGGGAAAGAATTATCTGTAGTAACTCAGAGCCCACGCCATCTAGTGTCTCGTCTCCAGTCATTGGAGATATTTGCTGGTTGCAGTCACAAACTGGCCACATGCCATTGTAGGCAGTCTCATCATAGCATCCTCTTCATAATCAAGCTCAGTCTTATGGCCAGTTAGGATTTTTGCCCCCACTGCTCCCCGTGAAAGGCTGTTCCAGAACTTCACTCCTCTGATGATTAGAAACTTTCATCTAATTTCAAGCCTAAACTTGTTAATGGCCACAGGAGTAATGCCAGCTTCTTTCAGGTGGGAGAATGGGGGGGCTGAGGTGGGCCAGACAGAAAATTGGGGGGATGTGCCCCTCTTCAGCATGAGACCCCACCCCCCTCACTGGCCTTGCTCCCACTGTGACTCCACCCCATAGCCAGGTCAGAGGCTGGAAACCAGAGCCAGGCAGTGGGCTGCCTGCGGCTGGTAGGAGCTGCCTAGGCAGGGGGAGCTGGGTCTGGGGCTGAGAGAGCTCTCAGGGAGTAGAGACCATGGGGGTGAGGCCCAGGAGTCTGGGCTGGAGCGGGTCAGTCTGGGCAGCTCGGGTGAGCCCTGACCCTCCACCTGCCCTGGATAGAATACCCCAGTAGGTGGGGATATAGATCACCTCCCTGGCTTACTTCTCTGCTGCCACTGGATCTGGGCCCCCAGCCAGCAGCATCCACTCTCTCTGCTCAGCCTTCAGAGCTGGGTGGTTGGAAAGTGGCAGCTGCTACAGGATGGCTAATGCAAACTTTTGGGGTGGCTATAGCCCCCACAAGCACACACACCCCCAGTGCTGCCCCTGGATGGCCAGTTGTGATATTGTCTAATTAAAATATAACCATGCAAATCATTATTGCTAAAAATCTTATACAAAATATGACTCATGGCCAGAAAGGGTTAAACAGCTTGCAGGCTAACTAACTCAAAGCCAAAAAAAAAAAAAAAAACCTCAAAGCCGACCTTTAAAGACGTGTTAGAAATGGTAATTAGGGTCATTCATGCTAAATAGGCTAGAACTCTGAAATGCAAACCTGTATTGTTAGAAGTTAGCAGTGATAGGAATTGTGTGTATCTTGGATGCCAGTCATGTAAACAGACAGTTCCTGTCTGTCACTATAGATACTAATTCAGAGATCAAAAGGAAATATTAACATTTAGATGAATCTTGGGTGAAATAATGTCACTGTCTATATGTCCCTTTGAAGTCTGTAATAGACTGCCTAATGAATAAATTGCCCTATGTTAATTTGTGTAACTAATTACTGGTGGTATTCAGAAAACAGAAGGTTACATCAAAAGTGTATTGTTTACCCAGGACTGTATGGTTAAGTGGATGCTAGAACACTGTATAAAAAGAGCCTTGGGTCCTGATCCTGTTTATCTCAGATCTGCTTGATGGTTCAAATGCAGGGGAAGCTTAAGCCACAAGATTGGGATCCCAGTGTTGACTGGTCCACCCTGAATATGATATTGGACATTGGACTATAACCTATGAACTAAATTCTAAAAGAACTCTTTGCAACTACAAAGCTCACCATCTCTGCTATGTACCTGAACCTCAAGAATTGAACTCATATCTGCATGTATATTGATCTTTTAACCTATATTCTCTTTTTTCTTTTTTAATAAATTTTAGTTTCGTTAATAAGAATTGGCTGTACAGTATACGGTTATTCAGGTAAGATCTGGAATATTCAATAACCTGGGAGGTCATGTGTCCAATGCTTTGGGATTGGTAGAACCTTTTCTTTTATATGATGAAATAAGATTTTCAGAAATCTTCATCATATTTGACTTGGGTACCTGGATGGAGGCCTGAGGCTGGGTTATTTCAAGGGGACTGTGTTGTTTGGACTTCTGAATAGCCAGTGCCGGCTTGGTAAATCTAAGTATTGAATTATCCACCAGCTTGGGGGTTTGTCTGCCCCATTTTTTGCAGTTCACCCTAACTGAGTGACCTCAGCTGGCCCCCACTGGGACCCCAGTCACATCAATTTATATCAATTTCAACGTTGTTCTCCTTTAAACATATTTCTTATGTTCTAGGAAATACCAAATCAAGATACAGGATCATATTTCAGTCCATGAATCTATGTTCCATTAAGACTACAGACTATTCTCCTACCTTCAGAAAAACATCACAGCACATTAACAGAAAGATGTTTTATTAAAAGGGAGGAAACGGTAAGGTCCTATCTGATAGTTCTGCATCATGCATGTACTTTGTGTTGTACATTCTGTGCTGTGCATAGGTGCTGGAACTAGGTGTGTGTGTGTGTGTGTGGGTATGCTCCTGCATCCCGGGTTTGAAGTGGATTCCATCATATACAGGGTTTACAAAGTTTGGTTCATGGCTCACAGCACCCCCTCTATAAAAATTGTTCCAGCACCCCTGATGCTGTAATCAATTTTTCAAACAAGTGCCTAAAATTAGGCACCTAAATCCATATTTAGGGCACATAAATAAAAGTGAACTGATTTTCTATGGTGCTGAGCACTCAAAGTCAATGGGAATTGTTGGTGCTCAGCACCTCTGAAAATCAGGCCATTTCTGAGGGCGTAACTAGGGATTTAGGTGCCTAACTTTAAACACTTTGATGGTGATTATGGATGTATAGATCACTTGATGATTACCTGTTCTGTTCATTCCCTCTGGGGCACCTGGCATTGGCCACTGTTGGAAGACAGGATTCTGGGCTGGATGGACCATTGGTCTGACCTAGTATGGCCATTCTTATGACTATTGACTTGCCAAATACAAGTGAGTTTAACATCTATCCAAAGGATATGATCTCTATTATTGCAACTCCTTTCCCTGTAGTGTTAACCCTAGATGAGACTGACCTCTCAAAGATGGGGCAGATACTTCATTCCATCCATTCAATAGTTGTTGCTCTATATAAGTAACAATGTCAACTAATCTATTTAGTGACCAATTTATCATTGAGTTTAAAAAAAAATTAAGAAATGTTGAGAAACCAAAGTAACTTATCTAGGACTTTCCAATCACAGCAACCTGCAGCCAATGGGGCTTCTATCTGTATCTAAGGCCTTGTCTACATGGCTTCACAGGGCAAACTAGAGGGGTGTGAATTGCAGAGCACTCCTGTGTTCTGCTCTAACAGCCCCTTGTAGATCCTGCTGGCATGAACTAAAAAGTCACTAAAGCACATGAATGTAGTCCTTTTTTAAAAGAGCCTGCATCAACACGAACTAGGTACCTGTTAGTTTGTGCCAACAGGGTCTACACAGGGCAGTTACAGCACAGCACATTAGAGTGCTCTAGAAATCACTTCTCTCTAGTTTGCACTACAGAGCCATGCAGACAAGACCTATGTGAGAAAGAGGGATTATACTGGTATTTCTCAAAAGATAATGCATCTTATGTGTTATTTTAGGACGCATCACCCTTATGGTCCCCAGGTTAGGGCAGTAGTCTAGGACTTGGGAAATAGAGGCTCAATTCTCTGCTGTGCTACAGACTTTCTGTGTAACACTGGGCAAGCCACTTAGCCTCAGTTCCCCATCTGTAAAATGGAGATGATAATACTTCCCTACCGCATGGGGTGTGTTGTGAAGCTGCTGCATTAAAGATTGCGAAGCACATTGAGATCTGCTGATGGAAAGTTTAAGAGCTAAGGATTAACTACTCATGCCTCCTCCTATAGCAGTGGTTTTCAAACTGTGGGTCGTGACCCAGTACTGGGTCGGGAACGTAAGGTACTGGGTCGCGGTGGCTCTGGTCAGCAATACCGACTGGGCCTTTAAAAGTCCCATCGGTGGTGCTGCCCAGCTAAGGCAGGCTAGTCCCTACCTGTTCTAACACCGCACTGTGCCCCAGAAGTGGCCAGCAGGTCCGGCTCCTGGGCAGGTGGCCCAGAGTGCTCCACGCACTGCCCCTGCCCCAAGCACTGGCTCTGCACTCACGTTGGTCAGGAACTAGCCAATGGGAGCTGGGGGAGGGTCAGTGCCTGCAGGTGAGAGTCCTGCAGAGCCGCGGTGCCAGGGCAGGCAGGAAGCCTGCCTTAGCACCCCTGCTGCGCCTCTAACCGGGAGCTGCCTGAGGTAAGTCCATGCCCCAGTCCCCTGCCCTGAGCCCGGCCAAATCCCAGAGCCCCTTCCTGCACCCTGCACCCCGCATCCCTAACCCCATCCTAGAGCCTGAGCTCCTTCCCCACCCCTAACCCAGCCCAGAGCCCCCTCCCCCACTGAACCCCTCATTCCTTGCCCCAGCCCCCTGCCCCAGCCCTGAGCCCCTCCCACACCCAAACCCCTCATCCCCAGCTCCATTGGGTCGCAGGCATCAACAATTTTCTTCAGCTGGGCCGCCAGAAGAAAAGTTAGACAACCACTGCCCTATAGTTCCAGACTCAGCACCAGGGTGACTGTTCGCTCTTGTGTAATCAACAGGTTCGCCTTGTAAAAAGGAGAAGACTCGCTTGTGTGGTGTAGCTGAAACTTACCAGGGAGCATGTGAGTAGTTTCCATTCACAAACTTGTTATGCAGCGCCTGGCGCGAAGCTGAGTCCTGCGCCCAGCAGTCTGGGGGCAGGGAACTGAATGGCGCTGGGAGCCTGGGAGAAGCTCCCCGGGACAGAAGTGTGGCGAGTTTATAGTGCCGGGTGTTGGCCCTACTGGGTGATCAACCCCGAGGAGATGGTAGGGCCGGTGCATTATCTATAGGCGGGGTGTTGTAGCGGCTCGTTTCAGGGCATTGACGGGACACGACACCCCTTTGCCCGGGCTGGAGTCAGAGCCAAGCGCTCGGGCCCGGGGGCTCGCTGGCTGGGCTGCAATCCCGGGCGCGCCCGGGCTGGGCCGGGCTGGGCTCTGCTCGTCGCCGCGGCCGGGGAGCTGCAGGGGGCAGCAGAGGAAGGGGCCCGCCCGCCCGCAGCCGCGTGGGACGGGAGAAGGGACCAGCCGCGGAAATCCCCGGCCTGCACGACGTAGGGCAGGAGGGAGGAGCTGGCTCAGCCCGGGCACGGCTCAGCGGCTGTTTCACCGCTTCTGCTCCTGCCACTGGCCGAGGGACAGTGCCTGCGCCTCCCGCCGAGCCCGCCCGAGCAGCGCCCCGCGCCGCGATGGAGCCGAGAAGGTGAGTCCGGGGGGGGCACCCAGAGACTCGCCCTTGGTTCACACGCCTGGTCTCCGTCCTGCCCCGACCCCCTCCCCGCGCCCCCCACGTGCTTGCTGGCGCTGGGTAACTGCGGGGGCTCCGGGTCGGAGCACCCGCACCCCCCCGACTGGGCCATCGCACTAGAGACCTGTGTCGCTCTGCTCCGAGCACGCCCGAAAGACAAACACTCAGCAGGGCTGCCAGCCCAGCGGCAGCCGGCCAAGTCAGCTCATTTCCTTGGCAATGGACAATCAGTGACCCTGCTCCTACTCCCCCCCCCCCCCAGCTCCGAGAGCCAAGCGGCAAACGGGGAGGGGAGATGTGTCAATCAATGCTATGCTGAGGGGGAGCATGGTCCTGGTTTTCTTGCTGCAATAGGAGCATCTACATTTGCTCTCTTTTCAGATGTTAGACATGGTGGGGTTGGCATCAAAAACTGGGTGGCGCTCTCTGGATCCAGGTGAGGTCTTGGGTGCTTGTGCTGCAGGAGGGGTTTTGGTGCGCTAGGAACAGCTAAACTTGCTCTCAATTTTGTCAGTACCATTGGTGAGTGGGGAGGGGGCCTGGCTACAAAAATGACCAGGCTCCAGGAAGGTCCAGCTTTTCCTGCCAACTCTTCCCACTGACTGGTGTGTGTGTCTACCTGTAGGTTGAAAGAACAGGAGTACTTGTGGCACCTTAGAGACTAATGAATTTATTTGAGCATAAGCTTTCGTGGGCTACAGCCCATTTCATTGGATGCACAGAATGGAACACACGGTAAGAAGATATATATACATACAGAGAACATGAAAAGGTGGGCGTATGTATAAATATTTTCTTACTGTGTGTTCCGTTGTATGCATCCGATGAAGTGGGCTATAGCCCACAAAAGCTTACGCTCAAATAAATGTGTTAGTCTCTAAGGTGCCACAAGTACTCCTGCTCTTTTTGCTGATACAGACTAACACAGTTGCTACTGATACCTGTAGGTTGATTCATTCCCACCCCCAATCCATTTGGTGTGTGTGTTGTGGCTGTCAGGGTAAGGCTGAGGCTGCTCATAATTTAATCTTCTTTTATCAAGAAGTCAGTAGTTTCTGCTGCTTGTGTTACAGGGGGAAGGAATGTACAACCTCAGCTAAATCTCCCCTTGACACTGACTGGAATTCATAGCAGGAAAGGCAGAAAATGCTATTGGGATTGTTATGGCAGGGGAAGGCTACTTTGCTGTTGAATAGTAGTGGTACTTTATTACTGAACTAAAAACACAAGGGGCAAGTTTTACAGCCCCCCTCTCACCCCACCCCACCCCTACACACATCAGAGTAAATCTGAAAACTGGCCTTTGTGGTTCTAAGTAGCTTAATATAAAGGTGCTTTCTTTATCCTCAGATTAAGAATTAGCACTTAGGTCCTGCACTACCAGAGCCAAATTCTGCCCAAAGTCTGTGCAGAGACTTCAACACCCACTGAATTAGATGTACAAATTTTCCCCCCTATAACTCTAATTAAGACTCACTCAGACTCTAGCAGGAGCCTAGGGTTTATCTCAAACTCCTAATTTGCATGAAAACTACAAGTGCCTTGTCTCACTAGGATTTTACCTTATGATAGTTCTTACTACAGGTGGTCCGAAAAATTCACACAAAACCTTTTTGGTTGACATTTGCCGATTCATTGAAATCAAAACATTCTGCAGAGACGGTTTGATTTTGACAAAGTTCCTCCAGAAACCAGGCAGGGTTCTTCTAATGGAAACCAGCCTGGTTTCCTGGCTCCTCGGCAGCCCACCTGGCAAGCTGCTGGAGACCTCAGACCCTGAGACAGCACATGAGGTAGACTGCCCCAGAGCTGGGGCTCCATCCCTTTGCATGGAGAACTTGACATTTTTGGTTTTCATTCTGAATCAGAACAAAATCCATTCTGGAAATAGCAAAATCCTCCACAAAACATTTCTCTGCCTAGCTCTCATTACCATGTGATAGAGGTACACACCCCTTTTCCTAGGGAAGACAAGCCCTTGAGTAAATGCTTCATCGGAGAACTCGCAGCGCAATAAGGCTAAACTTTCTTGCTTCATTTACAAGTTGATTAATCCCCAAGGCCAATTGCTTATCTTGTTCCTTTCAATGGGGGATATTCCCCAACAACACATTTTTACCATGCACTACAGCAAAGGAGATGGAGTACATTTGTTTGTTATGCCTCCAATGAGATGTGGCGTCAGTGTGTCACACTGAACAAGTAGGACTTCTCTTTATCATTCCCACCTGAGTCCCATCCTCTCCCCTTGAGTACAGTAGGAGTTGTGGGAGCTCAGCACCTCTCAGGATTAGGGATACAAAGACAATCAAAGTCAGTAAAATTACTCGCACTGTGGGTTTTGTGATCAACCCCAACACTGGGCTCTGCATGACTGATTCTGTGCTGAAAAACCACAGCAGTGCACTCAGCTGTTTCATGTAGGTGGTTACTGATGTTTATTTGTGAGGCACTGTAAGAATCTCTTTAAAAAGAGAAGTAGAGAGAATGTCACTGCAGACAGACTTCCTTTTGGTTAAGGTGTGAACAATAGAAAGATCTAAACAAACACATGTTTTATATTATCTGGAAAACTATAGTTTTGGAAAAATGCCATGAAACAGATAAAGATTTAGGGCAACTGAATTCTGCATAACTCAGCTAAGAGAAGTATAACATTGATGAGGCACAAAGAGCTGTTCTTGATACAGTTTAGGACATAGTCAAGGTTTATATTTGATTTAAATGTGAAACAAAACAGCCAGTTGTTGCACCGTGAACATCATCATATTTTTGATGTGCTCAGAAAAGCAAAAACACACCAAAAATATATTGCAGTTTTCAACTGCATCAAATCAGTTCTCGTGAGAAGAAGGTACATTGTACATGTAAATATGCAGATGAGAGTGGGAATTATAATCTCACTGGGCCACTGTGAGAATGAGGAAGTGAAACTTTCTCCCGTCTCACTGAAAGTTTAAAAATAGGAGGGGGGGGAAATAAATGGAGAAAAACAAACCATTTAAAAAGAGACTAAGGGACTGATCCAGTTTCCATTAAAGTCAGTGGAAATCATTCCCACTCCAGCTGGTGCAGGAATTAATCCCAAACAGGCACGACACAGAGGAATTCCTCTGGTTTCAAGGAAAGAAGGAATCCTCTCACCTGCTCAGGTTGGTGCTCAGTAACTGAGCTGCTCTGCAAGCACTGTGGACTGCAGCAGCATTAACATCCACTTAGGAGGGAGGATGGTCAGCCCCGGGATCTGTCTTGTCTAAACTCTGGACTGAAATATTAAGATCCTAATCCAATAACACCTTTATATTGACACCAGTTATGCATTTTGGCTACATAGCACAGACAGCCCCACTTACACTTGTTACTTTCTCATTGGCACCAGCAATACCTCTTAAGGGGAATTCCCTGAAAGGTCCAATGAAAGACAAGCATTACTGTCTCTTTGGTTCAATAGGAAACTAGACCCGGTGGCGGATTAGCCAGTGGGGCCCATGTCCAGCTGCCACAGCCAAGTGGGGGGGCCTGGAAGAATGGGCGCCTCCGCACCCCGACCCTGCTCCCCAGTTGGAGCACCGGGGGGGGGGAGCAGAGTAAGGCAAGCCCCGACCCCATTTCCCAGGCAGGATCGCCAGGAGGGTGGAGTGGGGCAACCCCACACCCTGAGCCTGCTCCCAGGCTGGAGGCAGGGGGACTCTGGGCAGAAGGGGTGGGGAGGGGCCGCCACTTGCTCTGGCCCAGGGGCCCCACAAACCCTAATCCACCCATAATTAGACCCATTGTTTAAGAAGAAAAACAAACAAAACCACAGGATTTAAAAATAGTACCAAGGTGATTTTTTTAAGGACGGTATTCCAGAGCCATATGTTATATAGAAACACACACATACATATACATGCATACATGGATCATGCACCATCCCCTCACAGCTCCTAGCACTAACCAGACTGCACATGCACCATCTCCACACAGTGACTGAGCATGCTGCCTCCAGCCCAGAGCTACAGGAGGGGAGCTGGATTTTCGCTGTAGTGGTAGCTCCCAGCTGCTTTGGGCTCGGATAGGCCCAAGCACTGGAACTGAGTGCAGGGAGCCCGATGTCCTCTCAATGCCCCCCTGCTGGCACCCAGCATGTGTGGAGGAGGAAGCAGTTTGATTTGAATGCAGAGGGGCCAAAACTGGACTAGGGAGAAGGAATGGAGTAGGTTGGGAGACAGAATCTGGTGAGACTGGGACTGGTCAGGGAAATTCAGGGGATGACTAGGAGCCAGCTGGTTGGGGGGAACACTGAGCTCAGATGTAGGGTTACGGTGCAGAGGGAGAACTGGGACTGGCTGGGCAAAGGGACTGGGACAAGGAGCCAAGGTGGAAGGGAGATTGAGGCAAGGAGCTAAAATGTGGATGGTTTACACTGGGACTGGATGAGAAGCCCAGGAATTGGCACTGGCTAGGTGCGGGCGGGGTGAGTTAGGGACTCAACCAGCAAGTCCAGAGGGGAATCCTAGGACTGGCTGGGCAAAGAGCAGGGGACTAGGATGAAGAACCCAAGGAATGGAGACTGGGATTAAGTAGGCAAGGAGAGACAAGAGTCAGGGTGGGAAAGAGACAGCACTGGGACAGCAACAAGTTGTAGGCGATGGGGCAGAAAGTTCAAGCTTGGGGAACAAGACTCCATGCTCATTGCAGCAAATTCCCCTCCAGAGCCTGGAATAGAACCCAAGATTCCTGAGTCTCACCATTCCTCGCTGTCACCATACATCTGCCAATGGGTTTCATAATGTGTGTCTCATCTCCATCTAGTGCTGGTCCATAGAGGATAACAACCTACTATTCTTATCAGTTACTCCATTACTCAAGTGGTAGAGGTCTCTGCAGTGGATCTGAAAGTTCCAGTCCTGCTGATGACCCAAGCAGTTGTCCACATGATCCCATGTGATGCAATTTCTTTTTTCAGTTTGCTTTTTTAAAAGCATAGGGAATTACACACACACACAAAACTATTTTAAAAGAACATTAGTAAGGTGGCAAAGTCAAACAAGGGGGCTGTGAGAATAAATTACAGTTTGTGAAGCATTCAGATACCATAGCAATGAGCTCCATAAAAAAGTCCATGAGGAAATTAATAATTCTGTCTTCAGAGCAGAGTGTGCCACAAAGAAGAGATGGGCCACTCATTGAATGAGGAGAAAATATAATATGAAATAACTACTTATTCAGTGAGCACCATCCAGTCTGTGCACAGAATGAGGCAGCTGTCCAGTGAAAAAAATAATATGTGATCTGCAATTAAGATTATATCATAATGCATACACAAAAGGGGGGTAAAGTACGATTGTACAAGCCACCTTAATTCTGACATTCTCTAACTTTTGAATGCTTGACTTTTCTACCTTAATAATGTGCTTTTAACACAGTTTTTGTGTGTATAATATACAAGTATGAAGCGGTAATAAGTTACACAGTGCACAATTCCCATTTGTTCCTTGCAAAACTTCCCAGTAATAAAGAAATGAATTTATTTTAAGCTGCATCATCAGCCCACTGAGACTTATTTAACATTCCAAACCCTGAGCAGCTTCACACAGCTACATTTGTTTTTATCAAACAGCCAGAATAATGTGACCACCCCCTCCCTTCTCCCCCCAAAATTAACCCTATCTGAGGCCCAAGATGGGCAAGATTCAATCTCAGCCAAAAGAGCTTTGCTAGACATAAAAGTGTTATGGCTTTTAAGTCTGATTTCTTACATCTTTGAAGAGCTAGTAGTGGGGGTTTTATACCAATGGGAAAGGGCAATTAATCCAAACGTCAGAGTTGTGGCATTGTTATGTATAGAGATTCTATTTTCAGACTGTTTTGGAAAGTGTGTGTTGTATTTATTGGTTTTCATTTTTATCTCTCTCCCTCCCAAGTTCTGAACAATGAGACTTACAACAGTGAAGGCACCTGGACTTTATGGGTGGAGGGTTTCATATGGGGGGATATGATAGAGGTATAAATAGATAAAATCATGAGCGCTGTGGAGAAAGTGAATAAGGAAAAGTTATTTACTTGTTCCCATAAAATAAGAACTAGGGGCCACCAAATAAAATTAATGAGCAGCAGGTTTAAAACAAATAAAAGGAAGTTCTTCTTCACACAGAGCACAGTCAACCTGTGAAACTCCTTGCCTGAGGAGGTTGTGAAGGACTATAGCAGGGTTTAAAAGAGAACTAGATAAATGCATGGAGGTTAAGTCCATTAATGGCTATTAGCCAGGATAGGTAAGGAATGGTGTCCCTAGCCTCTGTTTGTCAAAAGGTGGTGATGGACGGCAGGAGAGAGATCACTTGATGATTACCTGTTAGGTTCACTCCCTCTGGGACACCTGGCATTGGCCACTGTCGGTAGACAGGATACTAGGCTAAATGGACTTTTGGTCTGACCCAGTATGGCCATTCTTATATTCTACAAACATAGCTTTAAACAAATATTGGGACTTTCTAACACATTCATAAAATAGTTGTTTCCTGTAACATATGACATATACAAAATACTTATTTGAGATGACTGGAATGATCTGCATAACCCACTTGTGGCTTTGCCACTTGGGAATGATGCAGCCATCCCAGAGTCATGCCAGTGAGGCCTTTATACCACTCAACACCATGACGTATTCCCTATATACATTTTTATCTATGTATATATTCCCATACACCCAAGAAGGTGATCTGCATAGTCAGCTATTTTTTCAGTAGTCACATCAACATGTTTCATTGACATGCCACAGATGGATCCAGTCAACTGTTAATCAGAAAGGTAGATAGCATTGGTTTCAAGCCCAGTATAGTGTATTATCCTTCAGTTTATTGCCTTTTCCCACAGAGTGATAATTTTAAAGTGACATTTTCTAGCTGTCAAAAATGTGGGTACTTATTCTGAGTCTCTATTATAGACACTGCTACCCATATGTTGTTGCTAAGCTATGCTACTACTATTGTATTTAAAACGGTGAACAGTACGTATGCACTTATGATTGCATTATCATCATTGAGCTTTTATCTTTGTTTTTTTTTAGCTCTGGACTTTGGTTACTGTTTCTTTGTACTCTGGGATGCGGTAAGTTAAGAGAAAGTTATTTTCATTATAAACACTTTTAATACAAGCATTTGTTTGAATATGCAGAGTATGTATGTGCACAACATAAATCAGAAATCTAAACAGTACTTTTGAACAGGAATCATAAAGTTTCTTTAATATGAGACTTTCTGTAATTTGCCTAAAGAATGACAAATGTCCTTGTGATTTTATTAAGGACACTGGGACTACCTGGGTACCTTTTTTCGGACTGAATAATACCTTACTGCCAGAGTACTGCCACTGAAGTCAATGAGAATACTCATGAAATACAGTGCTATGCAGAATGAGTTATCAGAATCTGGCTTTGAGTGAGTTAACATGAAAAAGGAGCTAGACAGTGCTGTGTGCAAATGCACTAGCCTTAACCTCTGGAAAGAGAAATTAACATTTGCAGCACAGTTTTGAAAGCCCTTCCTGTACAGAACCTAGTGATCACAGCATAATCAACACATCTGCCAAGAGGAGGCTTCTCAAATAGAACATTAAGACTTGTACACATCGAGATTGAGATGCCCTGACAAAGCAGATACCAGTAATACAACTAGCACCATACATTACTAGTAAGCCCCAAACATTTCTCACACTCTTGATTCCTAAAAGCTCCCTAATTTACCCCCAAATAAAGTGTGGGTACAGGAATAGAGAGACTATCTAATGAGATTTAAAGTATTTTTGCTGTTTCATAGATGAATTAAGAGTTGCCCCATTCTTCTTAGACACAGAATCATCTACTGGTGGCTGAGTCACATTTAGTGTTTGTTAAAACCGTACATGCCTAGTCACGGCGCACTCTACCTTAGCATGGAGAAGGGTGTTTGTTGAGAATGTGACCCTACCACACCAGCAGTAAATGTATTGCAGGATACCATGACCTTTCCATTTAGGGCCACAATCTGCCACTCTTATTCATAGCAAGTAGTACCTTTGTTCACAGGACTGAGGCCTCTTAGGGTACCTCTACACTGGAATTAAAGCTCCACAGCATGACTGCAGATGGCCCGGATCAAACTGACTTGAGTTCCTGGGCTCAGCCTGCAAGACTGAAAATTGCTGTGTAGACATTTGGGCTTGGGCTTGGGTTCTGCCCTCTTCCCCCCGCCCCCATTGCGGGGTCCCACAGCTTGGGCTCCAGCCCGAGCCCAAATGTCTACACAGCAGTTTTGCAGCCCCATACCCAGAGCCCTGCAAGTCCGAGTCAACTGACCCAGGCCAGCCGGGGGTGTTTAACTGATGTGTAGACATACCCTTAGGCTATGTCTGCACTGCAGCTGGGAGGTGTGATTCCCAGCATGGATAGACAGACTCGCGCTAGCTCTGCTTGAGCTTGTGTACGAAAAATAGCAGTGTGGCATAGATGTCGTGGCACTGACAGCAGCTCGGGCTAGCTACGCTAGTCCAAGCCTGCCCAACCTTCTGGGTCAGAGCCTGGGGTGGCTAGCTGAAGCCATTGCCAGTGCCACAACATCCACACTGCCAGTTTTAGCATGCTAGCTCAAGCAGAGCTAGTGCAAGTCTGTCTCCTCAGGCTGGGAATCGCACCTTCTAGCTGCAATGCAGGCATACTCTTATACGTTTAAGGTGTCACCAAAACTTGAGATTTTTATCATGATTCTTATATTTGGTGTTCTCCCTCCAAGCCCCAGGTCCTAATCAAAAGCATATGGAAGTCAATGGAAAGGCTCCCATTGACTTCAGCTGGCTTTGGCTCAGACCCTTTGAGTCCTGTCATTTTGTGAGAATCTAGCGTTTATTTGAAGAGGGGATTAAAGTAGGTTTCTAGCCCCCATAATTATGGAGAAAAACTTGAAGTCACATAAATGTGTCGAGAAACTAGAAGGCAAAGGAATAGAATCCAACGTTTAAAAAAAAAATCTTGTGATTTTTAAATTAATCCCATGATATTGTGAGGCCTGACTCATGTTTTTTGTATGCTTGGGATTGGCGTAACTGCATTACACACATTACTAGTTGCATTGGACTTTCGTGGGATTACTCATGTACATAAAGTTAAACGTGTGCGTAAGTAGTCACAGACACAGAGCCTAAAACATGATTCCTGGGCTTCCCTGTGAACAGTGATGATGCTGATGCACAAACGAGGAAGTAACTCAGAGGGTTTCATGAGGTCCTAATAAACCCTTTGGAACACAAACACAGTTTGCCAAAATGAAAAGGACTGAATGGTGAAGTAGAATGAATAGCAGCCTTTTTAACGCTTCCACAATTCATTCCCTGGGCTGAGCACAGCTCCTCTGCTGGCCCTTGGGTACAGGTGCCATCTCACACTGATGTCTAGCTACCATCTCTAGACAACTGAAAGATTATCCAGCCCTCCCTCCAGAGAGGATGGCTGTCATGGATATGAGATATCCGAGGGCATGGAAGAAGTGAAAATGTAGGGAAGGGAAACCTGAAGAATCCCTGGGAGAGAGATGGGCACTGTTTAAGAAGATTTATTTTATATTGATAGATTGGAATCTTTTAAGTTTCAATCCTGCAAGGGGCAATGTGCTGAGTGGGCACATGGGTCAGCTGCACACACAGCTCCTTCCAGCATCATTGCCTGGCAGTCCAAGAGTTACTTTCATTTGCACTCATCATTAGTACAGTAAAAGTTATTATTGATTTTAATGTAGGTTCAGTGTCTAGAGTCCTTCACTTAAAACATAACAGCATATCTCCATATAGTGCCATAATCTGTCACCCTTCCTCACAGTGTATATTACTTCCTCATGGGTGTAGTTAGGGACGGCTTTAGGGGAAGGTGACCCAGGTGACCGCCTGGGGCGCCGGGCTTGAGGGGCACTGGGTTTGGGGTGCTGTAAGGTATTCAAAAGTTTAACAAATGGGGGGGGCGCCAAAGATGCTCCCCACGTGGGGTGCCGTTTGGTCTAGAGCCAGCCGTGGGTCTAGTCCCATTGATTTAAACAGGTCTACCCATGTACACAGGTTCCAGTCAGCCTGCCTGAGTGTCTGAATTTTGCCCATGGAAAATATCTTCTCAAAACCAATATTTATTTCTTTGTGTTTTAAGGAGTTGCTGTTCTTTACTTCAATTTTGCTATTTGTTGTCCGTTTAACATGGGGACCATATAATGTTTGTTTAGAGATTCCAAGGCCAGAAAGGACCATTGTAATCATCTAGTCTGATCACCTGTATAACACAGGCCATAGACCTTCCCCAAAAGAGTTCCTAATGCACATCTTTTAGAAAAAAACATCTAATCTTGATTTAAAGATTGTCAGAGATGGAGAATCCATCACAACCCTTGGTAAATTGTTACAAATGGATACATAATGCTACATGTGATCTTTAAGGATCAGTAACAGCAGTGCAAGCAAGCAGTAGGTCAAGTGGAGTCACAGTTACTTTGTTTCTATTGTAGGTACTTGTATGCCTCTCACCTCTTTACTTGAGCACCTCACAGTTTTTAATGTATTTGTTCTCACAACACCCTGGTGAGGTGGGGAAGTGCTGTTGTCTCCATTTTAATCCCCATTTTACAGATGGAGAATTGAGAAGCAGAGAGATTAAGTGGCTTGCTCAAGGTCACACACAAAGTTGGTGGCGGAGAAGAGAACTTTGAACCTGTGTCCTTATCACTGGATCATACTTTCTCCCTTCTTTGGTGGCAATGAGATCAGAACTTGGCGCTAAGCAATTATTTTTCTTTACAAACAAGTGAATATTGATATTCTTGTTTAGAAAATATAAGTACTCCTTTTCAAACCAGCTGGTAAGTAGGATTGTGACAGGTACATTAACCTGCTTTTCGTCAGACTGATTTTCTCTTTGTTCCCCTTTTTATCTTTGTAGTTACTGCAGAGGAAGATAAGAAAGTTATCAGCACAATAGGCAGCACTGCTGAACTGAGCTGCATTTATCCTCAAGAGAAAAAATTCATTTTAAATAAGCTACGGGTCTTTTGGCAAATAGGGGATGGTTCAAAACCCTGTTCAGTGGTACACACCTTTAATTCTGGTCACGAGAACCAAAGCGAGCAGTGTGCAGTCTTCAGAAACAGGACTCGATTATTTCAGGATGAGCTGGAAAATGGCATTTTTTCTCTGCTGCTGCTAAATGTCAGCCTGAGAGATGAACACACGTACCGGTGCATAGTACAGAAGAAGGACGTAGTTTTCAGGGTTATTCACAATGCAGATGTGGCCCTCAAGGTAGCAGGTAAGCCCTTATATTCCATATAAAACCAATACTAAAGAGCAGTTTGCCACCCTAGATCTCTGTGGATGCTGCAGAAGGGGCATTTGTCACACAATAGGCTAAGGGAGGAGGATTTCCCCATGCCCCAAATGGAGGTGGTGCCACCACACTAATTTGCTTCCCTTAGACAATCCAAGCTTTTAACTCGGTCAAGGACAGTATCACAATAAAGAATTCAAAACCATCTAGTCCTCCAACTTTTGAAGCACAAACTGTTTGGCTTACCCTTCCCTCAGCTGTTCAGGGAGGGACAGAGGCAAGGGGTGAGGGAACACTTATGTTTTCTGAGAGGGTAGTTAAACAAGGCAGTTTCAGGCAGGACTGTACCCAAATTCTGACTCAGATAGATACTTGGCCAAATCTCGGTGATAGTTTTGCTATTTGTATTCAGATGACTATTTTCGTTAATGACCTTCCAAAGCCCAGTGATACCTGTGGCATAGCTGGCTCTGCTGCTTTCCCTGCCCCTCTCCCGAGAGCCAGATGTGATATGAACCCAACACAGGTTGGGGATAGAGAGTAAAAGTAATTTTTTTTCAGACTCAGGTGCCAAAGTGTATTTTGGAAAACAAGCTTTAATTAGGACAAAGAGTGAGAGAAATCCCAACGTGCACATAATGGAACCACAAGTAATGTTCCATTTGCAGTGCAGTGTTATCAAATATCTTGTAATGGCAATAGGTTAGTAACCAAATACAATAGAAAGAGTAATATATATTGTGCCATGGTTTGGGAGGCTGATTTACGGTTGGTGTTGATTCTCATTACAAACATTCAGCTGTAATGATCCACTTTAATATATTTATACTTCATTATTCAGTAACTAAATAGCTATTTGGCTTCACCCACATAACAATTCCAGCTGGTCAGATTAGCTCAGCGACAGCAACACACGTAAACATGTTAACGTTATGGATGTGCTTACGTGCCTGGCTGAACCAAGGACTATTTAGGACAGGGACTAACTTTTGTCCCATTTGTATAGTGCTAGCACAACAGGGTATATAATACAAATAATAAAAGTGATGATTAGATATTTGGTACACTCTTAATTTTTGGCTCTCTTCCAGCAAAGAAAGCCATTCCCTCCCCCCATCCCATTTCTTTTTGCTTGGAAGGATGAAGTGATCTATTTTATTTTCACCAGTATAGGTTTCATAACCTCTGAGCTCCTCTGCCTTATTGCATTTATTCACACCATCCCCATCCTAATAAAATCCAAGACAGTGACTCTGAAGCTGCGGATAGCAATTCTAACTCTGCTTAACTGACTCTTCATTTCTGGCTGTCGTAAACAATTCCGCTTGGAGCAAATGTTACTGTGCAGTTCCCACGGTCACTGATGTGAGGAAGGCATTAGCCTCACTTTGGCTAGAATCTGATCTTAAAAAAAAAAAAGTTAGTCCCTAATCCTCCCATCTGATGATCACGAGCCAATGCCTACATCTGGGCAACGCCCTATTGAAGGTGTTGGGGTGAATCTGACTGTAGGATCACAGCCTTAGGCAGTAAACTGAAAATAAGAGTAGATCCTCTTTTGGGCTTCCTGCCACTCTCAGAATTAAAGCCCTGTCCCTTGTGAAAAGCATCCATGTCCTCTGGAAGTTTATTTATCCAGATGGAAAATTATTTAATGAAAACAATATTTTGTAAGCGAGCTGGGAATTTATGTTGTAAGGAGTTGTTTGTGGTGTAAAGCAGTACTTCATTTGTTAATCTGATCTGCCTTCATATACCACTCTTTGTTGCTTTGGGATATTTTGGAAGACTGACAGAGACACAAAGTCAGTTAGCCCCAAATAGCTTTAAAATAGTACGGTACGCAAAGGAAGGCCTGGATTGTGCCTCTTAGATCCATGCATGGATCGCATTCCTCCATGTGGAAATAGAGAGATCAGCCAGTTCCTTACAACCATACACCCACTCCTGTCACCTGCAGAAGTCTATCTGTGTGAGCCAGGGTTCCTTATTTGTGTAATGCAGGGATCAGCAACCTTTCAGAAGTGGTGTGTCAAGTCTTCATTTATTCACTCTAATTTAAGGTTTCGCGTGCCAGTAATACATGTTAACAGTTTTAGAAGGTCTCTTTCTATAAGTCTATAATATATAACTAAACTATTGTATGTAAAGTAAACAAGGTTTTAAAATCTTTAAGAAGCGTCATTTAAAATTAAATTAAAATGCTGATCTTACGCCGCCAGCCTGCTCAGCTCGCTGCCAGCCTGGGGTTCTGTTCACCTAGACCGGCAGCAGGCTGAACAGGGCCTGCGGCTGGAAACCCAGACCTGGGGGCGGGGGGCCTTCAGGGGTCAGGGCAGAGGGCTGGGGGAGGGGGATCAGGACAGAGGGCTGGGGTGTGTGGGGGGGTGTAGGGCAGAGGGCTGGGGGTGGGGGGCGTTCAAGGGTCAGGGCAGAAGGCTGAGTGTGTGTGTAGGGGGGTGCAGGGCAGAAGGCTGGGTGTGGGGGGGTCAGGGCAGAGGGCTGGAGGTGTGTGGGGGCGTCCAAGGGTCAGGGCAGAAGGCTGAGTGTGTGTGGGGTCAGGGCAGAGGGATGGGGCTGTGGGGGTGCAGGGCAGAGGGCTGGGACTGTGGGGGTTCACGGCAGAAGGCTGGGTGTATGTTGGGGTGTGGGGGTTGAGGGCAGAGGGCTGGGGGTGCAGGGAAGAAGGCTGGGTGTGGGGGGGTTCAAGAGAGCAAGGCAGAGGGCTGGGTGTGTGGGGGAATGCAGGGCAGAGGGATGGGACTGTGGGGATGCCGGACAGAAGGCTGGGCGTGTGTTGGGGTTGGGGGGTTCAGAGATGGAGGTGTGGGGGTGCAGGGCAGAAGGCTGAGTGTGTGGGGGGGTCAGGGCAGAGGACTGGGGTGCTCGGCTCGTAAGGGTGCTCCCAGCCCCCTGCCCTAAGCAGCTCATGGCAGGGGGCTGGAAGGGATGTGCCCTGTTCCACCCCCTTCCCCCAGGCTCCCTACCTCTCTCTGTCTCCTCTACGAGTGTACGCGCTGCCGCTCTTCCCCCTCCCCCTTGCTAGGGCCATCAGCTGATTGGCGCAGGGAAGGAGAGGGGGCGGGGCAGGAAAGCACCATGGCGGAGTAAGAAGCGGGGGAGGGGGAAGCTTGGCGGCTGCAGAACCAAGCTTCTGCCTCCTGCCCCCGCAGGGGAGAGCAGTGGGGCTGAGTTAGGCTGGGGGCCGGGTCTGTGGCAGGCAGCTGCGTGCCGCTCAAAATTGGCTCGGGTGCCGTAGGTTGCCAACCCCTGGCGTAATGGAAATGTGTTGCCAGGGAAAGAACCTGCTAAAGCCAGTGCAGAGGACATAGAATCTCCATGTGGATGGCCCTAGCCTCATGCAGTTCTGCCAGGCTTGGAGGCAGAGCTTCTTCTGTGCAACTGTGTGTGTATCCCCATCTACCCTGATGGGCATTATGGGGGATCTCTACCAGGAGAACAGTTGGGAGAGCTCTACTCTCCGATACGTCTCCTCCAACCTCTTCCATGGTGGGGCCTTGTCTGAGTTAGTTCAGAACCTTCTTGCAAAATGCTACTGAAGTGAATTTAAGACCCTTTTCCCTTTGGTTTGGCCTTCTGCCTCCTTCAGTAAATCACTGAAGTAACTGGCCTAATGTCCATGCAGGCTGATATTTAAGTCTGAGCTATGAGTTTATAAACCCCAGAACCTGTACTCTATAATCTGAGTCATTCCTTAATCTTTTGAAAAGATTATAAAATGCTAATGATTTTTTCCTTTTCCAGCCAATAACAGCCTGCCAGTACTAAGTAAACCTACAGGAAACCACCCAAATATTGGAGAAGAGGTGACATTAAGTTGCAGCTATAGCCAAGGATACCCAGAGCCAAACATTTACTGGATAAATAGAACAGACAACAGCTCCCTCCATCCATCATCATTAAAGATCACCCAAGACAATGATGGCACATACAGTGTTTTCAGCACACTGAAGATTGAAGCAAATTCTGATATAAAAGTAGGATGCATCATAGAAAATGAACTACTACAGCAAAATCTAACTGTCCTCTGTAAGTTGCTTAATATTTGGCAAATAATTGTGTGTGTGTGTGTGTGTGTCTACATGTACATCTCTGATGAGTAGCAGCCTAATTAACAGCATGATAGTCCAGTGACCTACTGAAATGAGTTTTAATTTTTAAAGCCTATATAAATTTAGGCCACAGTGTTTATATTTAAATGTGACTTTTTTCAAATGAAGCTAAACACCCTCTTAAGCCTCCTAGATCTGCACACAAATCACCGTTCCTCTGTGTGGAAGTAAGAAGCCCCATCCTGATCACAGAAGTTCTCTCCCACTCCCCTGCAACAGTTTTGGAATCACTATGATTCAGGAATGCCCAGAGGATTCAGGGAGTCTGGGGCAAAGCAATTTCGGGGACCCCTTCCATAAAAAAAAGTTGCAATACTATATTCTCGTGGGGGACCCTCTGGGGCCCAGGGAAAAATCGCCCCACTTGCCGCCCCCACCCCCCCGGGCGGCCCTGCTGTGATTCCCCCTTCGGCTCCTGTGGGAACCACACTAGGCCTAGCTTGGTGCTGAAGGATTACTTGTAAAGGAAAGACATTTTAATTTTAATATGCGGTGGATCCATGACTCCTTAAGTCCCACCACATTGGCTGACAACCACTCTCTTAGCGATGCTGCTTCTGTGGGTAGTTTTAAAGTTCTGTTTTCAGTCTCCAAAGCTGCTTTAAAGACAGAGACACTGTTGAAACTAGGTTTGTACCAAATGTCTAATTGGATTATTCAGCCAAGCACCAAATAACAAAATGGTATTAGGCCAAAGCATTCAAAACAATCAATGAGAGACACATGGATGATAGACCATTTATTGCTGATGGAAGTTATTAGTAATAAAAACCAAGACTTAGCCTCTCAAATTCACAAAACAGAGAACTTTTCCTGTTCTGTTCTAATCCAATTTTACATGCTGTAGCACCCGTAGCATGATAGATGCCTGACAGACAAGCATAAAGACAAGATAAAGCCTTGCTCCAGACAGTGCAATCTTAGGCCCCGATGCTGCAAGCAGCACTTTGTGGGTAGACCCCTGTACCTTTGCAGAGCCAGCTGCAGGGTCAGAGCTAAAGGGATCTATCTTGCAAACTCAGTGAAGTAATACCAATGAAATCAATGTGATTACTAGCGTGAGCAAAGATCACACAAACATGAGTACAGATTGCAAGATAAGGGGCATTTGGTAGCTTGCTAGTGCCAACATTCCACCCTGTAGAAAATAGGAATAACCTGTTCACTGTTATCTTCCTAGAGACATTTTGTCACATTCATTCTGAAAAGAATTATTTTACCTTTTATAAGGTTTATTAACTTTCCCAGAATACATTGCTCTACTGTTTTTAGAAGCAAGCAAACAAACAAAAAAACATAACCCCACTGAAGTCAATGGGAATTTTGCCATTGGCTCCAATAGGGCCATAATTTCATCCATTATTCTGAATGCACATGTGCTGATTATATTGCTTATTTATAGCAGATATTAAAAAAAAAATACAAGTCTATAGGCAACAGCTCAAACCTACTGTCTGCCATGGTTGCTGAATGGAAGGGGAATCTGGAACCAGGAAAAGAGGAGGAGAATTGGTGAATGTCTCCTGAATCAGGGCAGAAGAAGAGTGGACTATGGGGTTAAGAGTATGATATGAGCTGGCCCTGAGAAGGTGGGGAGAGGACGCAACTTGTGTTGTGGTCAGGGACCATAAGATATCGGAGCTTTCTCATCGCCTCTCTTGTCCCTTACTGGGGCATCATCCCTGCTAGCCAGCAGCACAACCAAACCAGCAAGTGCCCCGAGGAAAGGGTGGGGCTTCTTATGTAGGGTTGCCAGTTGTGGTTGGATGTATTCCTGGGGATTTCATCACATGACAATCTTTAATTAAAGATTAATCTTTAATTCCTGGAGACTCCAGGCCAATCTTGGAGGGTTGGCAACCCTATTCTTATGGCACATGTGAACAATTATTCTGCCAGAGATTTTTGCCCACATACAGCAGAATACTTATTAGAAGCCACATTTTCATAGAAATCTAGTTCCAGTAGGTTTTTGGAGTAGGAAACAAAGTTTTAAAATGGCTGTAGGGGATTTTCTCCACTAAAGGAACGATGTCACGATGGCAGCTGAGTCAAATCCTGTACTTGGTCCAGTGAGGCAGTAACAGTTTTAAAGTAATATCATTGTGTATCTGTGGGTTGGTAATATATAAGTAAATATACAGGCACAACAATATGTACTCCCTAGTGCTGTCACTTGTGCAGTGTGGTGACCTGCAGGATGAACTGCAGGGTCTCATGACAATTGCCAAACATGGCTGCCATTTTGGGTTGTCTCCTTAGGGAATCCTCATGGTCATTGGTGAGGCTTTGAAAGCTTTGGGACCAGATATCCATGGGGTTACAACCAGGGGCAGCTTTAGGCCAATTCGCCCAATTCCCTGGAATCGGGCCCCATGCCTAAAAGGGCCCCGCACCAGGGCCCTTAGGCGCCTTTTTAATTTTTTTTTTTACTCACCCGGCAGCAGTCCGCTCCAGGGTCTTCGGTGGCATTTTGGCTGCAGGGGGTCCATTCCGGGGGGTCCTTCGGTGCTGCAGAAGACCCGGAGCAGACCCCCCGCTGCCGAAGTGCCGCCAAAGCCCCGGACCACCACCAGGTATTCGAATCGGGCCCTGCAGTTAATAAAGCCAGCCCTGGTTACAACTTACACCAGCTAAGGATCTGGCCCTCATTCTTGTTTGAAAACAAGTCTAATTTTGAGTACACAAATCACTCAAAAACTAATCTTCAAAAGCTGTTCAGTAGATTCCTTTCTCAGAAGAGCATATCAAAAATGACAGCCAGCTTTGGCGTGGGCTGGACATTGTCACTTGAACACACGTAGTGCTGTCATTTTTAAGAGAAGTTGTGTTACTAAATCCTTCCACAGGAGGAAAACGTATGCCTAAAAAGTGTGTGTAATAATGATTAATAATTAAAAACCATGTAGGTAGAACTTTGGCCTTGTTCAGAAAATATTGGTGGTGGTGGTGGGATAAAAGTTATTTGTATAGGAGGGCTACAGAAGCCTATAGACTTGTGTGAATCTCATGTCTATAAAATGCAGTTGAACACTCATCTGGAATGAAGTTTGAGAGCATAGATCTCCTTTTCTCTATTCCTCTTCAGACTCGAAAGACGTCACAAACCCTAACTCGACCAGCAGTGGTCTGTCAGATCTAAATAAACCGGGAGCTCAGGCTGGAAGTGTCCTTGCCATTGCCATTGTGTTAGCTGGTCTAGCTGTTTTAACCTGCTGGCTGTGGAAAAGGAAATCCCCTCACCGGAAATCGTATGCAGGTAATTAAACCATTTATGCTTGTTGGTCAGATATATATATATATATATATATATACACATTCTAGTTCGTCTCATTTTTCCAAAATATTTCATATTCTACAATTTGTCATACGTAGTTGTGAATTCTCTACATTATAACTGAAACTAGAGCACGTGACAAGTGCTGAATTGACAACAGTGGGGGCCATACTCCTAATTAGCTACAAAACTGGTACATCATGAGAAGTAGCAGTGTAAACTTTTTCATGGTGTTATCCCAATGTACCTCACACCTGAGGAACCATTCCTTTGAATACAATTTGTAGTTCGGGCTCCACATCTATTCAGTCTTTGGCTTCTCTGCCGAGACTATCCACGAAAGGAGTGTAATGATAAGGAGGGGTTTGTGCAATATGGACAGCTTTCCATTAAGAACTGGACTGAGATCACACACACAGTTCATATAGACCAAACCAAAACCGGATGATAATCACTTGGGATTATCACCTGTTTTGAGAAGATTAGAATCAATGATTTACAGAATCATAGAAGTTTAGGGCTGGAAGGGACCTTGAGAGGTCACCAAGTCTAGCCCCTGGATGAAAGGCTCCAGAGCCTATTACAAATTCCCTACTCTACCAGTTTTCTACAATTTCCCAAGTGAGAAACAATTATCTTTTACTATAATTCCATGTAACAAACAAGCAAACAAATCCCCATTTACAAATGTGATTGCTTGCATTTCTGCAGCTGCTCACACAGAAGTATAGATAAAACAAGATAAAACAAAAGAGAGCGCCAATAGATGTCTCAAGAACAAGACTGAAGATATACTAGAGCTGAGGGGATGAGGGGGAACTGCTGTCCCATATGGTGAAAATTTGAGATTTTGAAAAAAAAAAAGAAAAAAAGTTCCATTCCGCATCAGAATGAAACAGACACCTGATGAATATTTTTGCAAAAAAAGACAGAGAATCACCCCAGAATAACCAATATCCTAGTGGTTAAGGCACTTATCTGGGATGTGGGAGCCCTGGGCAGGGGTTTGAACCTGGGGTCTCCCACCTCCTAAATGAGTGCCCTGATCACTGGACTATTGGCTATTCAGAGGTGGGTCTTTCTCTGATCGTTCCTCCCCACCCCCTCAAAAAAATATTCCAACCTGAACCTGAGAAACTCTCCAGACTAACGTTTCGTCCAAACCGACCCTTTCCCATGGGAAGTGTCAGTTTTAACAAAGCAGCATTTTCCAGGGGAAAAACAAAAAAAGTTTCATCAGAAAATTCCCAGCCAGCTCCAATATTTACCCATGTATGTGCACGCTCATTGTGGGGCAAATTGCAGAGATGCCAGGGAGAGCATGTAAGACGGGGGGGAACTCCTGTTCTTCTTAAGACGGGGGGGAACACAAAGAACTTTCCCTCTTCGACCCCATGCAGGGGCTAGCCACATTCAAGGGTTGCTACTGGCTAGCAGCGCTAGGCACTCCCAAAGGGGTGGTGAGAAAGCAGGGACCTGCCCCCTTCTGCATCAGCTGTGCTCACTTGGGGCTTTGCGCTTCCCTGAGGCACAATACCTCTCCGAAGTGCCACAGGGTGGTGCAAAGCCACTCCAACCCAATGCAGGGCTGTGATTTAAAGCCATAGTCTCAGCATCCAAACTCTATTAGGTAATATCAAGGTAACTAAGTTATGCAGTGTAGTTGTAACCATGTCAGACTCAGGATAACATAATGAAGTGTAAGATGAATTGCTAGACAAGAAGGCCACTTGGCCCAACAAACCTGAGGCTTGTAACTTTTTCTCATGAAGATTAATGTTGTGTAGAGCCAAGCTGGAATTATTCATAAAGGCCTGGAAATTTACAAAACCTTAATTTGTATCTTTAGACTGTTCTAATGTTTTCATCCTTATAAAGCTAGACAGGTAGTGAGCAAAGATATTTGCTAACTGTACAATGATTTGCCTGCTTTCCTGTTGCCTCATCCTCTTCCTCCATTTGTGGGTTTCATCCACCTATTGCCTCTTATCATAACTACACTGTAAGCTCTTGGAGGCAGGGACTGTTTTTCTACTGTTTGCATAATGCCTAGCACAATGGAGCTTTGATTCTTTATTGATGCTCCTTGGGGCTACTGCAAAGAAGAGATAATAATCACCTCACATATTTAAAATGCTGCATTTCTTTTAACAGATGTTCAGCAAGATGAAGATGGAGCACAGCACAATAGTAAGTAGTGAAAGATGAGACACACACTTACCATAAGTGTCTTAGGAGCGACATAACTTCAGGGTTCCAGTGCTACAACTCTCTACAAAATATTTGATTTGTTTTTAAACTGCCCAATATTAACCATTTCTGACTTCATACAAATTCAGTATATTCCTCAAAAGTGCTGCTCTCTTCCTTTCTGTGTGCCACCTCTTAGGCACACAGAAACACAAATTCTCCCCGTGTTCAAATCCAGGGAGCTCCATTGACTTCAGTGGATCTATACCTGTTTACACCACCTTAGAATCTGGCCCATATCTTTAGAACATGTGTTGTGTACTCTCCTTTCCTTAACAAAGAAATACAATCTAAACCTACAGTCTGTTAACATTTTAATGGCCAAGAGTACAAGATTTAATGTGGCAAGCCAGTTTAGAAGGGCAGTACCCATTCGTAATAAAAGAAAACAAGGCATGATTTAAAAACAAACTCAGATCTAGTGAAAGCAGACAGAGATAGGATTGTCTGGATGACTACTTGATATTATTTATTGTGACAAGTGTTAACCATATCCTGTGCTGCATCTGCAAAATTAGCTATACAGTGGATCTGTGTGGAATTACTTATAAAAGTCCAGAAAATACGCTGCTTTAAAAGCATCTAAACAGCTCTATAACAAACTGCGCTGCACAAATACGACTTAAAATATCGAATGCAAGCAAGCATCCTTCACATCAAAAAAATGCGGAGCTTTTCGTTTGATATGTAAACTGGCTTAATGAACAGTTGTTTTACACACTCCCCAGGCCATTCTGGGCTGATTCAACACAGTTGTTCCCATTTTAAAATCAACAGGCAATAAACCATTTCCTGCTTAATGACCTTTTATAAACAATGGCTTTTCTTCTCCAGACAGCAGAAGTCTGTTTACATGGTACAAACAGTTTATTTAACGTCTCCTCTTGACTCATATTGAGTGCTTCTTGGCCAGACCCCAGGACCTGGCCCACAAACGTAGTTAAGTGAAAGACTACTTGTGCCACATTAATATTGGTGGTAGTAAATATCTGTTTTATGGTGGAGCCCCATGGTGCTGGGCACCGTATGGACACATTAAAAAAAGACAACCCCTCCCCTGCAGGTTGGGGTTCTCTCAGTTCAGGGTCGGACCCCTAAAGACTAATCTGGTTTGCTTTGGCTAACAACAGAGCGTAGGAGCAAGCCAGGCCCGCTCTCCCTTTCCCCCAGGCACAGCCCAGTACCAGCCATGGAAAGGGGAGGTGGTTCAGGACTCACTGCAGGGATGGGTCCCCTATACTAGACTGATCTTCCTGCATCTACTAGTTTTAGAACCATTTTGTGCTAAGGGAGCAGTGCAAAGCTTCCTTAATGCGCCAGAGGATCTGGCCCTACGTCATTTTAGCTTTTGAGTCTAGTGGTGCAGGATGCACTTAGCCCCATGTGAAACAACACCCTGGGCAGATTGAAGTGGCCATTCCACTTTTTAGTATTAAAGCAAAAAATTCTTCTGCTTTAGCAATTTAATTTTCACCTTACGGAAGGTCAGATCATTTATTGGGAAATCCTCACTGATATGAAAATAAGAGGGTCAATTGAGGCTTGGTTATATTGCTACAATACAGGAATTTTTAAAGTTAATGCCTCTTTATTCTAGTGGCAGCTGAAACTAAGCAATGTTAAAGTAGGCCTCTGTTTGAGGGAGGGGGGGGATTTCTTGCATTTGCAGGGTGAGATGCACCTGAAGATTAAGGCCTAGACCCTATAACTAGATCTGCTCTGGTGGACTCCAGGGCCTGACTGGAGTCCCATTAAAATCATGGTGCTCTGTGCAGGTGCAGGGATCAACCCATGACGATTCAATGGGCCTGGTCTAATGGGCCTTTCCTATCTTTCTCTGTTTATTGATTGTCAGTTAAGCACATTAGTATTTTTTGTCTATAATACTAATTATTTTGTCTTTACAGCACACGTTTAAATGGGAAATTCTCAGAGAATTGGGCAGCTGGTGATATACCAAGAGAATGCTGAAGTTACGGATGCTATGTTGAAGCCAAGGACAGCAGCATTATCTGCAACATGAATGACATAGTGTTTCCAGAGCGTGGGCCAGGACAAATGGCAAAAACCTTCTCTGACAGAGGAGAGAGCAAAATCCACCTGCTTTGGTCTGCCACTTCTAATCAGCCCTTGTGCTGGTTTCAAAACACCTGTATGAGTGAAAGGTACAGTTGTACCCGGATGCTGAAACATTGCTTCAGGAATGAAAGACTGCCAACTGTTATTTTATCAGTCTAAGAATTCCCTACTAGGAGATAAGCAACTGTGTTTCAGCAGTGCTGACAATTCTCTCTGCCTTTCAGACTTTTCATAACGATTACTGAACATGAAAAATGGCAGCTAGGCAAGTGAAAACTGCAAGACTTTGCGTAGAGCAAACTTTGTTGCCTGTTTTACTTCTTTCCCTTCCTCCAGGCATCCTTTCACTGTTTCTGGGCAGCCTCAATGGCAACACAAAAATATCCTGAAGCTTCCAACTTAGACATGCAGAAGTACCGGTGCCTGTAGCTGAACAAAACTTTTGAGTATGAACATTAGGAACCCTTCTTTTATTTCAGTTTAAGTATGCATTCTACATTTTACAGAGTACTCGATCAAAAAGGGAGTGTCCATCAGTTGACAGAGCACAGAAATTACCTGGAATCCTAGGAAGTGCATAGCACTACCTTAGCACTGTCTGTGCTGAATTCAGATCAGCAGTTGCCTGTGTGCATATACTTTGGAGACTGGACAAAAAAACCATAGTGTTGTTATCCTCATTTTGGCATGACAAGCGTCAACCGCTCCCTGTTGGGTTCTAGGATACTGGAGATTTGAAATACAAACTTCCTGCACTCCCTTCCCCTCCCCCACCCATAAAAACAGCTGTGTAGCATATACAGTCACATTTGCCCTTGATACAGCAAGAACATCATTAACAGACAAAGTAAATGTGTGGTGAAATCAGGGCCGTCCTTAGGATTTATGGGGCCCTATGCAGTATTATTAAACTGGTGCCCCTATGCCTGATGGCAGCCCGGGCTCGCATGTGTATTTTAGATAAGGGTGGTCTTTTGAAGGATTTATTTAAAAAACTATATGTCTGGAGATCCAAGCATTTAAGGCTAAAGATGAATACTCAGATTGTGCATCTAAAAATCTATGCAAGGATTTTTTAGAGATGTGATTTTAGAATCTTCAGCAACTCACTAATGACATATTTTTAAAGCAATTTTTAAACTAAGGTCCTGTTGTGTAGACTAACACGTTCTGAGTAAATATTACAGTCATGCACAACTGTTTTTGTCAGTAAATTCAGAAACTGACAGTATATACCTGGGGGTTGGCAAATGTCTGTTAAATGGCTTCATTACCACTTGAATGGCTCTTTAACAGTTTCAATGTTGTGCTAATAGGTCTGGCAGGCTCGAAGGCTTTTTCACTTTTAAGTACTAGATCCCCTCCGGAGGAAGAGTCACCCAGGCTGCAGCAGCCAGCTGTGGTGGGAGCTGAAGGAAGGGTCAGATAAGAACAGGGATAGGAAGAGGCGGGAGGGTGGACACGAAGACCCAGGGTGCTCCAAATTTTCAGGTGCCCTATGCCTTGTATGCTACATATGCCTAAGGACGGCACTGGGTGAAATAAAAAGATGCCATGGCCAGGGGTCCTGCGAGTGAAAGATGTAAAAATCAAAGCAACTAATTTTTCCCAACGCGTAGGGTTTTGAAGGAGGATTAATTTGTTTGCTTCGGGCACTTTACTCCCTCTATATCTATCACCATTCTGAATTGTACCACCTTTATGCCATCTGAATGAAAGAATCATAACCTTGCTTTTCCAAACTATGCTGGGGATATGGCACTGGGTGGCAAAGGTGGGTTAGTGCCCTGGCTTTTCATCTTCAAATCCTAGTTAAATTAAAATCAATTTGGTGGTCACATTCCATCATTGTGCATATTACAAAACCACCCAATGATTTGATCTGAGTAGGAGTGTCTGCTGAAGCAATAGTCATGACTAGGCTAACAATGCAGTAACTTAAGAACAAGTTAGATGAACCCGTCAGGAATCCTGCCTCAACACAGGGGGATGGAATAGATTCCTCTTGAGGTCCCTTCCAGCCCTACACTTCTATTATTCTACCAGCAGGTTACAACACTGACCCAATTTTTTGTAGGAAGATTGCACAGACTCAATCTGCTCTGGGTCTAGCGCAAGCCCCAATTAGCACTCACTTTAAGGCAAACTAGATTTGCTCTCAGATTTTAACAGGGTGGGGAATCTTTGGCAAGCACACCGTGCTGTAAGCAATATGGGAAGAACAGAGGCATTTAAATACTTTGATTTTTAAATTGATTTGTCCATGAGCTTTAAAAAGAGAGTGATAGATGTGTGCTCACTGTGAACAAGAGAGAAGCCTGGTATATTTATGACTACAATAAAATCTCAGAGTTATGAACACCAGAGTTATGAACTGACCAGTCAACACACACCTCATTTGGAACCAGAAGTACGCAGTCAGGCAGCAGTAGAGACCAAAAACAAAAACAAATGCAGCACAGTACTGTGTTAAACAAACTACTAAAAAAAATAAAGGGAAAGTAGCATTTTTCTTCTGTGCATAGTAAAGTTTCAAAGCTGTATGAAGTCAATGTTCAGTTGTAAACTTTTGAAAGAACAACCGTAATGTTTTGTTCAGAGTTACGAACAACCTCCATTCCCGAGGTGTTCATAACTCTGAGGTTCCACTGTAGTTTAAAGAATATGAATTTCATGTTGCTACTGTGTTGCCTGCCTGTTGTCTGTGATAACAGTGTAAAAGAAGGCATGTGGAGGCAACAGATGGCACAAGAAACTGTTATATAGGTTGAGATTTTGTTGGTTGGTTTTGGTTATGAAACAAGAGGATTTGATGGACAAAATATGCGATGCTTGGTCTCTAAGGTCTCTGGGAGAAATTCTGAGTTATACTGAACTCTGTTCTTTGAGGGTTTTGGTTAGTCTAGCTTCAGCCTGAACACATTGCACAATGACGTCTTTAACCGGAGCTGTTCCCCAGCTGCAAGCTTGAGGAGTTTCACAATATTTTGCAGGCAAGATTAGAAGGGCGCCATAAACTATTTCCAATAGCCTTTTTCTTCCTTGACTTAGACATTGGATCTTCTCAGCAGTCCAAAGTCTGTCTGTATTTTGTTTTTACTGACATCTGGAGATATATTGATCAAAAGCTATAGTGTTGAACTAGATACCCTACAAATGTGAACGAAAGCTGTAAATGTGTCCATTCCTGAATGGTCCAATACAGCGTCCTGCAGATGTTTTGTTATTATCTGTCAGATCAGATATGTTGGCTTTACCAGCCCCTATGCCGCTATTATGCCTTACACATACGTACCTTTTCTAAAAGCACCTTTCTTCCTTTAGAAAAGGCCACACCTATTATCTGGAGATGTAAGAAATGAATGTAGCAATTCTTCTTAATAGTCTTGTTAAGTTAATTATTTTATTTGATTAGATTACTGTACAGTGTGTAGCAAGTACTGAATGGTGACAGCTTGCTTTTGCTAGTTTGATATATTTGTTTGGGTTATGTCTTCTCTTTTTGGCGGCAAATCCTAGGTTACTATTTTGTTACCATCAGAAGGACCAGGATACAAGACTGAGTTGTTTATTCGGGTTTTTTTGTCCTCATTAGTTACCATATTTATGTTTCCAATAAAACAAGCCCTGATTTTGCTTGTCATGTTTAGTCAAATATATCTGTCTCAGGCATGGATCCCTGTTACCGAAGGGAAAGTCTCACCTACTTCTCATTTCAAACCCCTTCATGAAGCACTGTAATGCTGCTCTAGAAAGTCGGACGGAGGGATCAAGGCAATTCAGCCACAGATAAGGCCTGTTCTAAATTGTCTTCAGGGCAAGCTGCTTCTTCCTTCATTAAAAAGATTATTTTAATTCCATGTTCTGATCTGGCATATGTCTGATGTTGAAATTGTTTGGCTGGATGGAAGAGAGAGACATACAAATCCCCATCAATGTAGCTCTTAAGGCAGATTCTAAGAAATACATTCATGTTCACAGGAGAGTGAAAGGAATGCATGGCATGACTAGTAAAACCACAGTTTGAAAGCCCCAAGGCAGAACACATTGTTACTAAGTGATCCAAATCCATCCTCCTCCTAGTCAAATGCTATTAAATGTTTACCTATGAAATTTATTCCTTTCTATCTCAAAATACTTTCCCTCTTCCCACTCCAATAACTAAGACTCCCAATGCTCTCTCATTTCAACAGCCATTTGCACTGTGTCAAAGGGATTTTATTAGAACTTGTTTTTCCATTATTAATAGTCATCGTCTTTTATTCACGTGGTGGCTGATCTTGTGCCATTTAAGCCATTGGGAGCGTTAGCACTGATTTCATTGGGTGCACAATCAAACCCTGATACACCATCTTCCATCAGAGGACCTCAAAAGCGCTTTACAAGGATTCTCAGAGTTTAATGTTCTCCCAATTTGCGTAATAAATAACCTATAACTACATGTGTGAAGTTGAACATCATATCTAACAGAGGGAATTTAAATAACAGCCACAAGCTATTAGCTTCTTTATCATTAAATTCCAAGTGATCCTTCTGTAGAACACCTCTTCAAATGCTTCTATGCCTTACATAGTGTTTTGAAACTTACCATAAACAATGCTGGAGCAGAGCCTAAGGCTATGTCTACACTACCCTAGAGTTCAGACTATGGAGGAGTGAGTAGCAGTGCACACCAAAGTGCTGTGCTGTAACTCCCCATGTGGATGCTGCAGGTGCAAACTTAAAGGGCCTTAATTCACACTAATGTAGTACTCTTTGAAGAGCACGTTAGTGCAAACTTGGGACCTTTACATTCACACCTTCAGTCTCCACACAGGAGAGTTACAGCATAGCACTTCGGTCTGCACTGAGGGGCTGTGTAGACATGCCCTTAGTTCTCCTGATTTAGGCTGCAGACCAGCACCTACTTCTGCAGAAGCAGACCCTTGTGTCTGCACAAAGCCCCATTGAACTTGTAACGATGCTGGCTTTGGTGGGACCCAACTGAGAGTATCAATTCAGGACAAATTGCTTAGATCAGGGCAGTTGCAGCCCAAGGCTGAGGTTCCTTTGCACACCAAGGCAAACCAAACTAGCCAAACAAAGAAGACTTCGGTTTTACCCCACTGACTAACCATAAGTCATACAAGCAATTCCCTTAGACACTCCAGTTTCCCAGTATCACCACCAGTGCCGCTCATTATGGGGGCAGATGGTTATGAAAGCCAATACCCCAGTAAAAGAAAAAAAGTTCTCCCAATCCCAAAGGACCAAGCCCCAGACACAGATCAATATACAAATCAGATCTTACCCATAAATCACGCTGTTGCCAATCCTTTAGAATCTAAAAGCTAAAGGTTTATTCATAAAAGGAAAAAAGATATAGATGAGAGCTAAAATTGGTTAAATGGAATCAATTACATACAGTAATGGCAACGTTCTTGGTTCAGGCTTGTAGCAGTGATGGAATAAGCTGCAGGTTCAAATCAAGTCTCTGGAGTACATCCCCCACTAGGATGGGTCATTCAGTCCCTTGTTCAGAGCTTCAGTTTGTAGCAAGGTTCTTCCAGAAGTAAGAAGCAGGATTGCAGACAAAATGGAGGAGTTTTCAGGGCCTTTTATATCCTCTGCCCAGTGGAAGATCACAGCAGCAAGATGGAGTTTGGAGTCACACGGGCAAGTCACATGTCCATGCATGACTCAGTTCTTTATAGGCCGACGCCATTGTTTACATGCTAGTTTGAACGTTCCCAGGAAAGCTCAGATGTGGATTGGTGTCTCCCAAAGTCCATTGTCAGTTAAGTGTTTCTTGATTGGGCACTTATTGAGAATAGTTCTTTCTCAAGGACCTGACCAAATGCTTCACTGAGGCTTCTTAGACTCAAAACACATTGAGGTACAAGTACATAGCCAATAATCACAACTTTAACTACAAAAATGATACACACATACATGTAACCCTTCTGGCCCTCTGAGTTGGCAGCAACAAGGGCCGGGTTCAGTATCCAGGGGTTCCTTTTCAATAACGCAATGCAAAACCGGCTCGAGCCCCCACCCAGTGACCTGGGACAATTACATACCACCACCCCCGCTGGGCGCCTCTAGGAGGCAATACTTCCCCTCTCGCAAGCACAGAGGGCTTGGCTACACTTGCAGATGTGCAGCGCTGGGAGTTACAGCTGTCTTCGTACAGCTGTGTAGGGAAAGCGCTGGAGTGTGGCCACACTGACAGCTACCAGTGCTGCAGTATGGCCACATTTGCAGCATTTGCAGCGCTGTTGGGAGTGGTGCATTATGGGCAGCTATCCCACAGAGCACCTCATCCCATTTTGGCACCATGGGTTGTGGGAAGGGGACGGAAGGGTGCGGGTCATTCCGCTTCCTGTCCCAATGCCCCATGATGCATCGCTTCACATCCCAGTAGTCACTGTTTTTCCGTCCATGTTTGGTGCCATTGTGACTCTCCCAACGGTTTCTGTGCAGCGCGTTTTCTGTGGGAAATGGAGCCCGAGCTGCTGAGGAATATGCTGATGAGTCTCGCCAGCACATCACGTTTGGCAGTTGACCTATTCCTTCAGCTCCAAAGTGACAGTGAGGAGTCCGACGATGATGATATCAAGTCGCCAGACGCGTATGACACTAAATTGCTTGTGGCATTCACGGAAATGCTCAGCACTGTGGAACGCCACTTTTGGGCTCAGGAAACAAGCACTGAGTGGTGGGATCACATCGTCATGGAAGTCTGGGATGATGAGCAGTGGCTGCAGAACTTTTGTATGAGAAAAGCCACTTTCATGGGACTGTGTGCTGAGCTTGCCCCCACCCTGTGGCACAAGGACACGAGATTGAGAGCTGCCCTGCCAGTGGAGAAGCGGGTGGCTATTGCAATCTGGAAGCTGGCAACTCCAGACAGCTACCGATCAGTCGGGAACCAGTTTGGAGTGGGAAAGTCGACCGTTGGAATCGTGTTGATGCAAGTTTGCAGGGCCATTAATCGCATCCTGCTAAGAAGAACCGTGACTCTGGGGAACGTGCAGGACATTGTGGATGGCTTTGCACAAATGGGTTTCCCTAACTGTGGAGGGACGATAGATGGCACGCATATTCCTATTCTGGCACCACCCCACCTAGCATCCGAGTATGTTAATCGGAAGGGGTATTTCTCTATGGTTCTCCAGGCGCTTGTGGATCACCGTGGGTGTTTCATTGACATTAACACAGGCTGGCCTGGAAAGGTGCATGATGCACGCATCTTTCGGAACAGTGGCCTGTTCAGGAAGATACAGGCCGGGACTTTTTTCCCAGACCGGAAGATCACAGTAGGGGACGTCAAAATGCCCATTGTGATCCTTGGAGACCCCGCTTACCTGTTAATGCCTTGGCTCATGAAACCGTATACAGGGAAGCTTGATAGGAGCAAAGACTGGTTCAACTACAGGCTGAGCCGGTGCCGAATGACTGTGGCGTGTGCTTTTGGCCGTTTAAAAGGACGCTGGCGATCTCTGTATGGGAAGCTAGACTTGGGGGAAAGCAGCGTCTCTGCGGTTATATTCGTGTGCTGTACCCTCCATAATATTTGTGAAGGGAAGGGTGAAACATTCAGTCAGGCATGGACCGCCGAGGTTCAACCCCTGGAGGCTGAATTTGCACAGCCAGAGAGCAGAGCTACTAAAGAGGCCCAGCACAGGGCTTCAAGGATTAGGGATGCCTTGAGGGAGGAATTTGAGGCTGAAAGCCAACAGTAATGTTTGTTGCCTTGCAAGGGAGTGAAGTGCAGTGGTTACAATGTTTTTCCTAAAATGATTTGCAGTGCCTGTTTCTTTCCTGGGCTATGGTATCTTTCAATTTCTGCAACAATAAAGACTGTTTTCAAAGCCAAGAATTCATTTATTGAAAAGAAAATAACTTTCTTGACAGACACACAACATTTTGGGAACCTAAAAGGGCATGGGGGTGGGGTGGTGAACTGTACAGTCACAGGTTTGAATATGTCCTGTCTGGAGTGCTGTGCAATGAGTGCTGCACTTCAGGATGAAAATACTGTATGGTGATGGGGGTTGAGTGCAGAGGGTAAGGGTCGTAGTTCTCAGGGCTAGTTGGTGAACGTACAGGTGTTGGGGGCAGCTGGTGGAGGTAAGAACCTGGATGCTGGGGAAGGGGGTTTGGAGCTGACATTGGGGCACAAGGGAAAGAGCTTTGGGACAGGGGGGCAGCACGGTAGTGCTCTACCTGCATGGCTACAAGTGACTGGATAGAGTCCGCTTGGTGCGCCAGGATGCTTATCAGCTGCTTTGTGCTTTTCTTCTTAGCCGCTGCATTTCTCTGGCAGATCCTGCTTTCCCTTTCCCTCCAGTCCTGCAGTTTTTTCCTCCAGTCCTGCTCTTTCTTACTCTCTCTGGCAGACTGATCCATAACTGCTTTCAGCATGTCTTCTTTGCTTTCTCGTGGCTTCTTCCTGAGGTTTTGTAGCCTCTGAGCAGTTGATGATACAGGCAGTCCCGTAGTCAAGGACACTTTTCGAAAGGCAAAAATGGCAACAGTTAACAGAGGCAGCATTGTTTATAATCTCATCCAGACAGTTATTCCCACACAGTGAAGGAGTTTACAGTCTTCACTTTAGCATACTTTTCCCATCCCAAACAGAGCACACATAACCCAACAGGAGCCACGAAATGATGAGTAAGGGGGACTGATTGCTTCAGGGCTGTGCAGGGGTTTCTGTGCATTGGGGACAGCAAACAGCTACAGGGGCATCTGCACTGAACACTCTCCCAACATTTTCCACAGGAGTTAATCCTGGCAGGTATCTCGCTGCTGCGGGTCACCTGGGAAGAGTGGGAGGCTCTTCTACAGCAATGCGGATTCCGCCCCGGCCCCTATGCAGCTTGCCTGTGTGCAGCAATGGTCCCCCCACCCCTCGCGGCACAGTGGCACAGACGCGTTAGCCTGACTGGTACAAGGACCACAGTGGCTCTCCCTATGAACTTGCACAAGCGCATTGCTCACGCTCTGGCTGAAACTTTTGAAGAGATTACTGAGGCAGATTACCGCGACGTGATAGACCACATCAATGGGCTATTCCACATCTAGGCATGCATGCATGCAGCCCTAACCCCCTCTCCTCTCCCGAAATATTTCCATCCTGAAAATAAAAGCCGCTTACCGGTAACCCGCTCCTCTGTTTGTCCTCCACCAAGTACCGTCTGCTGTGACTGGTTACCTTCCTCCTGGCTTAAGAAGAGCTCCTGGCTGCATGCCCCCTGGGACTCCGGGGTGTCTCCCCCCACCCCAGTACCCTCACTCTTGGTTTCCTCCCCCCCCTCCCCGCTCTGAAGTGTCCATTGTGGTGGTCAGATTGGCAGTGGGGTCACCCCCAAGTATCGCATCCAGCTCCTTGTAAAAACGGCAGGTCGTGGGGGCAGCACCAGAGCGGCGGTTTCCCTCACGGGCTTTGCAGTAGGCACTCCGCAGCTCCTTCACTTTAACCCTGCACTGCAGCGCGTCCCGGTCATGGCCCCTTTCCAGCACGGCCCTTGATATCTGCCCATAGGTATCGTAATTCCTACGGCTGGAGCACAGCTGGGACTGCACAGCTTCCTCACCCCAAACACTGATGAGGTCCAGCAACTCGCCATTGCTCCATGCTGGGGCTTGTTTGGCGCATGCAGCCATGGTCACCTGGAAAGATTCACTGATTGCACTCCACACCTGGCTGAGCAAACAGGAAGGGGATTTTTTAAATTCCTGGGGCATTTAAAGGGCGGGTCACCTGAGGCCAGGGCAGTAGAGTGCAAACTGATGAGCAGAGTGGCTGAACAGGCATTCTGGGATACCTCCGAATACCTCTGGAGGCCAATTACAGCACTTTTGGTGGCCACACTGGCGGAGCAGCAGCGCTGCAATCCTTATACCTGAGGCAGAGCAGGAGTACAGCTAGCGCTGCAGCCAGGGAGATGCAGCGCTGTATGTGCCTTGCAAGTGTGGACGGTGAGTAAGTTGCAGCGCTGTAAACCCACCACCAGCGCTGCAACTCTCCGGTATAGCCAAGCCCAGAGTCTGAGTGTAGCAAAATCCTTTTAATAAAGGAGGGAAGCAATGTGGCATCATATTGGGGAAACACCACAAACAGGATTCATAACATAAGCCATGAGCAAAAGACCTACCAAGTAAGTTTTGACAGTGTCCTTTTCCCCTTAGGGTCTTAAGTCCAATCACCCCAAAGTCCAACAACCCCACAGTCTCTGTCCGTGAGTTCAAAAAGTTTATCTGCAGAGTTTTACCCCCCGCAGCCTGGGTGGAAATGGGGAGGGGGGCACAGGGTGTTAAGGGGCACCTTATGTGGGACGGGGCCAACTGCCCTGCCTCTCCATGGAGTTCTGCTGTAGCCTTCACCATGACCGGCTCCACTCCACCAGCTGCGCCGCTCCTCCAGCCATCCCCACAAACCACTCCACTTCGCTCACTCGCTGTTCTGTGGGCCACTCCCACAAATTGCTCAGCTAAGCTCTGCATTCCGTGGGCTGCTCCAACTGTGCTGCAAACTGCTCCACTAGCTGCTTAGCGATAGATCTTCAGGCTCCCCCCACTAGTTAATACAGCACGCAGCTCAGTAAGTTTAGCTCTTTTAGTGATTTCAGCTTATAGTAGGGGAGCCCCAGTGCTGGTGCACCATTGGCCCAAAGTGAAATCAGCTCAGCAGTCTCTAGATGGATTCCTAATGGAATCAAAATTAGCTCTGCTTTGCAACAGTGGAGTGAGGAGGAGGAGGTGCGATTGGTGTTCCAGGCCCTCAAAAGGTGCCCATACTATCAGATACACACACCAGTCCCCAACCTCTCTCAATTCACTGGGTTTTGGAACCCATGTCCCTTGTCTAGCGAGTGCTACTTAGTTGATGGTGAGATCCTCTGTCATAAAACAGGTTCATACTCTGATTATGTGAATGAGGGACTAACAACACTTTATTCCTCCTGCCCCAATAACAGAGAAATTGAGGCTCCTACAGCTGTCAAAGTGACCATTTTAGGCTGCCGTGGGCTATGCTAGGCGGGGTGGGTGTGCCTATGCAAACAAGATCAGCCCCTGAAATTCTTTTCCACACTCGCCATAATTCACCAGAGGTCAGGGTAGAGCTCATCCTGACTCTGCTTACATACAGATAGCATAATCACAACCAGCAAATCATAACCTTACCATAGACACATTACTGGACCTCCTTTGTATAAGATATGGTGCAACTGTAGGACCTTGGTTGCAACAATGATCTATACGGTCATAGTTTATGTCAGTAACATCACAGAACTCCATTGGTATCCTAAGCTATGGCTACACTACAGAGCTTACAGTGGCACATATATTTAATCTGCCTACTGTGCTACTACCCCCATTTTACAGATGGAAAACTGAGGCACACTGAGATATTTAGGCTCCTAACGTCCATTGATTTCAAATTAGGACCCTAAATACCTTTGTGGATCTGGGCCAGAGAGACTACATGAGTTGCCCAGTGTCACAAAGGAAGTCTGTGGCAGAGCAGAGAGTTAAACCCAGGTCTCCAAAGACAAAAGCTAGTGCCCTAACCACTGGCCCATCCTTCCACTCTGTCTAGATCGGTAAGTCTTCTATTTCCAGTGTTTTCTTCACTCACCAGAAACCACAAGTCAACACAGGATTGCCAAGCTAGCCAATATATTTTTTAAAAAACATGCATTTTGTTACAGGCTGCCAACAGAACTATGCTGCCATCTTTGTGTTGTACTAAACATTGTTTGGTAAAAGAAGATTCAGACAGTGGTTTAACTGTAGTGGACGTTTTTCTCAGTCTTAAAGTCATATTCAGAGTTTAAGGCCAGCAAGGACCATGAGATCATCCAGGCTGACCTCCTGTATATCAACACTTCATGCCATTATCTAGTTACCTCTGTACTAAGCCCAGTCACTTGTGTTTGGCTAAAGCATACCTTCCAGAAAGGCATCTAGTCTGGACCTGAAGACATCCAAACATGGAGAATCCACCATTTCCCTTGATAGTTTGTTCCAACTGTTGATCACCGTTACACTTAAAAATTTGCGCTTAATTTCTCATTTTAAATTTTTCTGGCTTCAGCTTCCAGACATCGGTTCTTGTTCTGCCTTTGTCTGCTAGATTAACGAGTCCGTGAGAACTCCATATTCTTTTCCCTTGAAGGCACTTGTACACTGTAATCAAGTTCCTCTTGATCTTTCTGATAAGCCAGACAAATTAAGCTCTTTATGTCTCTTACTAAAAGGCTTCGTCTCCAGCCCTCAAATCATTTTTGTGGCTGTCCAATTTTTCTGCTATCTTTTTAAAATGTGGGCACCAGAACTGTATGCAATATTTCAGTATTGGCGTCAACAGCGCCATATACAGAGATTAAATCACCTCCCTCCTCGTACTCACAACTCCTCTGTTTATACATCCAAGGATCATATTTGCTTTTTTGCCACGACACTGAGCTCATGTTCAGTTGGTTGTCTGCTATGACCCCAAACCCTTGTCAGTCACTGTTTTCCAGGTTACAGTCCCCTATTCTATGGGTATGACCTGAATTCCTTGTTCCCAGATGTATAACTTTGCATTTGGTTGTGTTATAAGTCATTTTATTTGACTGGGCCCAGTTTACCAAGCAATCTGGATTGCTCTGTATGACTGTCTGTCAACATCATTTACCACTCCACCAATCTTTGTCATCTACAAATTTTATCAGAAGTGATTTTACAGTTACTTCCAGATCATTGATGAAAATTCTTCACTGTGTTGGGCCTAGTACCAATCCCCGCAGAACCCTCCATTCAATGATGACTCCCCATTGACAACTATTTTTTGGGATCTGTCAATTAGCCAATTCCATTTAAGGTATGTTTCACTGATGTTGTATCGTGTCATTTCTTTCCCTGGAATGTTGTGCAGTACTAAATCAACTAACCTTACAAAAGTCTAAAACATATTGTATCTATGCAGTTATTTTTATCAACCAAACTTGTAATTTCACCAAAGAATGAAATCAGCTTTGCGTGACAAGACCTACTTTCATAAAATCCTGTTGACTGGCATTAGTTATATTACTATCCTTTAATTCTTTATCAATTGAATCCTCTATCAGCATTTTCATTATTTTGTCCTGATTCTAAAACAGGTCAAAATTTGCCACTTTTTTAAAATTATAGTCAAAAAAAGGAAGACATCAGGCCAGGAGATCACAGTGTAAATATTTGTACTCTTCCAATATCTTTACAATAACTACAAAATGTCAGACCAGCCACAAGGCAGCTGGAACCTTCTTATCAGAAATCTCATTGTAAACTGGCTTCTCAGGCTGTTTTGATAAAATGCCAGTGACTTTTAGGTCATTCGGTGGTGAAAATACACACAACATGAATAATTACTGCTGTCTTTTAAAATAACTTATTTTGTGTTTTTTATAATGTCTGCAGTAGACAGGAGTTTTCCTATAACTTGTCATAATCATGGCAAGTCATTGAAGATGGCAATATATGCCAGTGTGCTCCCATAGTTTTTCCCTCAAAACTTCACTTTTGGTTATTGCTGCTAACCACCAAACACAGCTGGGCAGAAAACAGAATTTCTTTCCTGTGAAAAAACTGAGGGTGGGGGTTTTTTTTGGGGGGGGGGGGAGGAGGACAAGAAGTATCCTGATTTGGTGTCAAAAGTCTAAACCACTCCCCCCCCTCTTTTTTTTTAAAAGAAAGTAAATCCATATCAGGAGAACTGAAACTTGCCTTCTCCTACCTGGTGTGCAGGTGGGCTGCCTGGTTCCCTGACCTGGCAGGCAGGCAAAGAACCAGTTAAACAGAGAAGCTGTCCAGCCCAGGGAAAGAGCTAGTCGGGGATCCAGGGATACCGGGAACCCTGAGAGCCCCCGAATAATCCATCTGGCAAGCGAGCTGGCCACAAACCTGCCCAGTTAATGTTGAAAGTGGAATCAATGACATCAATATGTTCCCACAGAGTGTTTTGGTTCTGTTGAATCAGCATTTTCAGATGGAAAAACTTCAGTCAGAACATTTCTGACCAGCTTCACACTGGTGGCAAACAAACTTCCCAACTGTATCAACGTTTCTTTATTCACCAATCTATAGCTATGTTTGCACTCTTTGTTATTAAGGTCATTAACCAAGTAAGAGCACGGACACAGATTTAACCCTTATTTTTCTGCCTAGTCATCTTCAATTCTCTTTCAACCAACCGTACCAGCTCAGATTGAGCAAAGAATTACAGCTGGAGGAGTAATGACACTGAATGTTGTATGAGCATTTCCATTAGAAACCCCCTATCTATTTTTAATCTTTCTTAGCTTTCAGAAACTTTCACCTTTCAGGATGAAATTCTGCATGCTTAACTTTCCCCTGAGGACAATATTTGTTTGTAAAGTTTGGGATTAGCAACCAAGAATAATGGACATGGGGAGAATAAAAACAAACACTTTTCCCATCGTGAAAAAGAGGGCTTGCAGAGTTTGTTCTGAGCAGCTCTAGCACTGTGTAGCACTCTATCGCTGAGTGTTTGAAAGTGAATTTGGCATGAGAAGAAGCCCTTAGGGCAGAGGCGTACTTTTTTATTTCCCAGTGAATGTCTGTCTTGAATTACCCGTTTTTGAACAGCAAACCTTATTTATGTACAGGAGGATGTGGTGCACACTGCTAGCAGTTTTTACAATTGTTAACAAATTGTACTTAGGCCTCAGTGAGACAAGCCCACTCTACAAGTTCAACTTCATGAGACTTGCTCCAAAGCATGTCTGAACTGACTGCTTAATTTTCTCAGAAGCTCAAGAAAAGACAAAAGGTATTGTTATTCTCAACAATTCCATAGAATTCAAATATCAGAGGGGTAGCCGTGTTAGTCTGGTTCTGTAAAAGCAGCAAAGAATCCTGTGGCACCTTATAGACTAACAGACGTTTTGCAGCATAATTCACATAATTCAACTCCAGTCTATGGCACGAGGTCAGAAAGTCCTGAGTTCCAGGCTCATCTTTTCCACTGACTGGTCTTCAATATGGTGTTTTTCTTAGAGCTCTAGTTCCTCAAATCCTGGGATCAGGTTTTGATTTTAAAACATTTTGAGTCCGTTTCTACCTGAATGGTAAAACTGCCAGTGACCTCTATGCAAACAATCCTTCCTATTTCATTTACAGACCTTCTTTTTTTCTGAGAAAAGCATTTGCTCCCTCCTCCACCATAAAGAACTGGACACATCAACAGAATAGTTTGTAGTTTACTCTCAAGGAAATGCATATTTGCCCTTTTCTTCTGAGATGCCAATTGTATGCATGTGGGTGGAATACCAGAAACATACAACAATGCAGCTGGAGACAGTATTTGGGGTCTGAACTTTTACAGAAGCAAGATTGTGTTTTCTTATGTAAGTGAACTGAAATTGATCCTTTGGGGTTTTCCAAGCTCAGTTTCTAGTTTCCCAGTGTTGGCCCTGTTTCTCACTTAGGTGAAGTCCATGCACCCCTTACAAATAAAGCATTGTCTTGAATGAGTGCCACCAACTTTTGCAGAATCTAAACTTTTATTTATGGTTGCTAACAAACCCAGATAGAGACTGAGTTTAAACAGGTGCAGTGCTGTCCTCCTTAGGCTACACAGAAAGAGCTTCAGTGCCTCTGCTGATTCTCTGAGCTTTGCCAAGCTATCGCACAGTGAAGGTCTGCTCTCACTGCTTCAAAGACATGTGCCAGAGCTCATTACTGAAGAGGAAAGGATTCAAAAAATGCAAACAGGAGGGTGGGTGGAGGGGAGAGGATAGAGTAGTAGACAGGGCCGGTGCTACCATTTAGGCGGACTAGGCGGTTGTCTAGGGCGCCAAGATTTGGGGGCGCCAAAAAGCAGCACCCCCAAATTTTTTTAAAGTGTTTGATCGGCTGTTGCCCTGGGAGGGAGAGTCTGAGCTGCCGCCGGCAACCCAGGGATTCCCCTGGGTCAGTGCACCGCCGGCAGCCTGGGGGTTCCACCGCGCAGTCGCTGCTTCACTTCTCCTGCCTCCCAGGCTTGCGGCGCCAAGCCTGGGAGGAGAATTAGAGCAGGACAGCGTGCTCGGAGAGGATGCAGAGCAGAGGTGAGCTAGGGTGAGGAGGTACCGCAGGGCTCCCCAGGCCAGGGGGTGGGGAGCTGCCATGGGGGGCAGGGAGCTGCCACGGGGGAGGGCGCGCCTCAGGGCGGAGGGGGGGCAGGGAGCTGCTTCAGGGCTGTGGGGAACACAAGGTGGAAGTTTCGCCTAGGGCACAAAACTTCCTTGCACCAGCCCTGGAGGCTGAGGGAATCACAGCAGCCAGGAGGCTGAGGGAGGGATACACAGCAGCCAGGAGGCTGAGGGAGGGATACAGTACTGAGATCCCCAGCCCCCATCCTCAGACCAGCCAGGCGTCTCTGGAGTAGGAAGAACACAGTGAGACAATATGACTTCTCCAGAATCAGAGAAGGTTCTGAGTGGAGGTGTCATGGAGTCACCAGGCGAGGCTCTGGAACTACTCCATACGAAGCCAGTCACAACTCTGGGGGAGCCTCCTCTCTGTGAGCATACTGTCTCCAGGGCAAGAAGCTTGCACAGCTTCGACCTTCCTGGGCCTGATCTCAAAGCATTCAGTGTCCCCTTTTCACACTGTGCACTTCCCACAGTGAGTCTGCACAGGTGGTGCACCTAGGGCCCTGCACCCCAACTCCATAGTCAGATTGTCTCTCAGCCAGCCAGTAAAACAGAAGGTTTATTAGATGACAGGAACATGGTCTAAATCAGAGCTTGTAGGTACAGAGAACAGGACCTCTCAATCAGGTCCATCATGGGGGGGTTAGGGAGCCCAGAACCCAGTTCTGGGCCTCCCTCCATTTCCCCAGCCAGCTCTAAACTGAAACTCCCTCCAGTCCCTCCTCTGGCCTTTGTCTCTTTCCCGGGCCAGGAGGTCACCTGATCTCTTTGTTCTCCAACACCTTCAGTTGGCACCTTGCAGAGGAGGAGGGGCTCAGGCAGGGCTGGATTACCCAATAGGCAGACTAAGCACGTGCTTAGGGCACCAGCAAAGCAGGGGGCACCAAAAAAAAAAGAGATTTTTTTTTTTGAAAAAAATTGATATACTTGATACACTTGAAGCTCATATGAAGAGGAGAGGTGACGTGTACAAAGAAGTATCAAGTAGATTTTCTTTTCTAAATGATATGGACTTATCCGATGAACAATATTCACAAGGTTCCCAAAATCTAGTTGACTCATACCCTGTTGACTTGAACACGAATCTCTGTGGAGAAGTACGGCAGTTCCACTGTTATATGCGCACAAAGTTTAATGAAACAAGAAAAATGAAATTCAGTCCCATTGATCTTCATGACACAATACTGAAAGACGGAATACAATGTGTATTTCCAAATGTAGAGATCGCACTACGTATTTTTCTAACATTGATGATTACTTACTGCTCAGCAGAATGCTCTTTTTCTCAGCTGAAAAGAATAAAAACTCTCAGAGAACAACAATGTGTCAGGACAGATTTGATTCATTTTCCCTATTGTGTATGGAAGCAGACATGCTTCGTCGAGTCAGCTTTGATGAACTTATCCAGAATTTTGCAATCAGAAAATCTAGAAAGAAGCTATTTTAATTTCAGCATATATGTAAGTTTTGTGTCTTTTCAAAAAATAAAATTTTATTTTATGGTATATTATTGTTTTTATTTTGAATTACATATGGGGGGGCATCATAATCTTTTCAGTGCTGAGGGCCCCTAAAGGTCTTAATCCGGCCCTGGGCCCAGGCCATCGATTGCCAGGAGACAGGGTGTCGGCCATTCTCTGTGCAGAGGGCATCATACCTGCTCTCTAGGGGTCTGCAACAATCACACACCCTTATCCCACCACCTAAATACTTAAGAAAGGCATAGGGGAAACTCGGGCACCCACACAGTAGTCAGAGAAAACATTAAGAACATTCCCACTTCGTCACAGGGGGAAGACAGAGGGGCAAATCCTCAGCTGGTGTAAATTGTCATAATTCCATCCGAGTCTATGGAACTGTGACTATTTGCTGCTAAGTCTCTGCCTCAGTATCCAGAAACAGCACCCTGTTAAGAGTACCAGCAATCACCTCCTCTGTCCCAAGAGCTAGGGAGGCCAGTGTTCACTTCCCATTCATGAGACGGGGCAGGCGAGAGAGTGTAAGGAAAGCGGGGAGGGTGTGGATGTATGAGGGGACTCAGACAGGAGGGATCACAAGAGGGATTGATGGGAGACTTTAGAAAAGAGAAGTACCGTGCTGTGTAATACTGGGGATATAAATTAAAAGAGTGAAAGAAAGCATAGAAGACACATATAGAGGGAGAGGAAGCCAGAAGGGCTGAAAGAAGAGAGGAAACAGACACTGAAGACACAAACAGGAAGAGAGGCACAATGATCTATTCAAGAGAAAAGAGAAGGAGTAAATGAAAGCAAAGGAGAAACAGCATTAGTAATACATATTTTTTTAAAAAAGCATTGGCCATAAAGTTGCTTGCGTACTGTACTAAATTATAAAATATTAGTAAATGATACGTAGCTGCTCTACTCCTTTCAATTGCAATAGTGTAGCTTGCAGAGGCTATTGCAGCACAGCCAGGTACAATTTCTTTAAGCCCTGGCCTAGGATTTATCATCAGTCTATACTGAAGCCTGTACACCAGCAGGTGGGTACGTGGCTGGGAACCACACACTATGCCTTTATAAAAGCAAGACTTTCCTCCCCTCCCTTCTCTGAGCATCCCTGGCAGCACCGCACTCTATACAGACAGGCCCATGTTTTCAAAAGTGGTCTCTGATTTTGCATATCCAATTTAAGACATTTGAGGTCCTCATTTATGGGTTACTGGGCACTCACAGGTCCCATCAACTTCCCAGTCAGGCGTGCTCAGTATCTCTGAACACCAGGCCTCTTAGGGTATGTCTACACTACAAGAGTAGTTCGATTCAACTTAAGTCGAATTTGTGGAATCGACCTTAGGAAGTCGAATTTGTGTATCCACACTAAGGACACTAATTCGACTTTGTGAGTCCACTCTAACGGGGCAAGCGTCGACTTTGGAAGCGGTGCACTGTGGGAAGCTATCCCACAGTTCCCGCAGTCCCCGCTGCCCAGTGGAATGCTGGGTAGAGCCCCCAATGCCTGCTGGGGGAAAAATGTGTCAAGGGTGGTTTTGGGTAACTGTCATCAGTGAACTGTCAATCCCGCCCTCCCTCCCTGAAAGCGCCTGCGGGCAATCTGTTCGTGCACTTTTCTGGTCAGTGACAGCGCGGACGCCACAGCACTGCGAGCATGGAGCCCGCTGCAGTTATGGCCGTTGTCAACTCCTCACACCTTATCATCCACCTCTTCCACAGTCAGCTGCTGAGAAATTGGGCTACTTTTCAATGGTGCTGCAAGCACTGGTGGACCATAGGGGACGTTTTACCAACATCAATGTCGGGTGGCCAGGCAAGGTTCCATGACGCGCGTGTTTTCAGGAACTCTGGTCTGTTTAGATGCCTGCAGGAAGGTAGTTTCTTCCCGGACCACAAAATAACTGTTGGGGATGTGCAGATGCCTATAGTGATCCTCGAGGACCCAGGACACTGACAAGGAACTCTTCAACTGCTGAGCAAGTGCAGAATGGTGGTGAGCAAACCAATATCCCCATTGTTATTGCAGCTTGCTGTGTGCTCCACAATCTCAGTGAAAGCAAAAAAATAAAATACATGTTCCATTGTTACTTAACAAGATTTTTTTATTAATGACAGTCACGCACTCTCACCCACACAGAACCTGGAAACCACCTCCCATACCAACCAGGGTGCTACTGACTGCTGCTGTGTGTGTGACCTGCTGCTGCTCCTGCCTCCACCCTTCAAACACAGTCTTCTGTAAAAACATGATGGAAACAGTAATTAACAGCAAAGTTTTTTTTTAAAAAAACTACAGTTTAGGGGGGAAACTGGGGGCGCCTCCTTCTAGTTATTTTGGGTGATGCAGATACACTGCAGGGGGCTCTGTCCTCCTGCCTGTGGTCCTGCAGAACATGCACGAGAGAGGGTCTCCTCCACTAGCTCTGCTGTGCCAGCCTCTGTGAGGGGGATGCTGTGGCAGGTCTGGAGACAGTCGAAGCTGTGTGATGGGAAAAAGGGAGTGAATTCCTTGCAAAGATACATTTTTGCAAACAATGAACACAGTCTAGTCTGTCTCTGTGAACAAGACCATGCACAGCACCTATCTCGTGTGCACTCCTGCTGCAGGCAATCCTGAAAGCACAAACTCTGCCCCTGTTCCACCCCATCGCAGTGTCCCCCGACCCTTGGAATTCTGGTTGAGATCCCAGTGCCTGATGGGGCAAATTTCATTGTCGCGGGTGGTTCTGGGTAAATGTAGTCAGTCATTCCATCCTCCGGGAAAGCAATGCCAGACAATCATTTCGAGCCCGTTTTCCCTGGATTGCCCTGGCATACGCCATAGCGTGGCAACCATGGAGCCTGTTTTGCCTTTTGTCGCTGTCACCGTATGTGTACTAGATGCCGCGGACAGAGGCGATTCAGCAGCGCTACACAGCAGCATTCATTTGCTTTTGCATGACAGCAGAGATGGTTATCAGCCATATTGCACCATCTACCATGCCATTGTAAATTGGCAAGGTGATGATGGTTAACAGTCCTACTGCACTGTACTGTCTGCTGCTGTCATAGGTGCCCCTGGCTGAGATCAGCCGGGGGCGCGAAAGACAAAACTGGGAATGACTCCCCAAGTCAATCTCTCCTTTATGGTATCTAAAAATAGAATCAGTCCTGCCTAGAATATGGGGCAAGTGTACTAGAGATCCAGTGTATCAGAGAACTAGAGAGCACAGCCGCTCTGTGTCAGATCATGCAGGAATGATGAGCTGCATGCCATTCACAGGGGGTGCCCCTGCAACAACTGTATCTGTTGCTTCCCTCCTCCTCCAGCCTTCCTGGGCTACCGTTGCAGTGTCCCCCCATTTGTGTGCTGAAGTAATAAGGAATGCAGGAATAAGAAACAGTGACTTGTTAGTGAAATGAAATGAGGGGAAGGCAGCCTCCAGCTGCTATGATAGTCCAGACAGGACATTAAGCAGGGTGGGGGAGAGGAGACCAGCATCCAGCTGCTATGATAGTCCAGGCAGTACAGAATCTTTTCTTTACACATGAAGGGCGGGGGCTGATGGAGCTCAGCCCCCTGTTGCTAGGATGAAGACGGTTAGTAGGCCGTCTACTTATGGGCTGATGATGAGGAGAGATAGCAGTCCTACTGCACTACACCATCTGCCACAAGGCTGATGATGAGGACGGGTACCAGTCGTATTGCACCATCAGCCACCCATGAGGCAGGGGGGTGGGTGGATAGGATGCTACAGTACAGTGCCGCAGCATCGCGTCTACCAGCAGCATTCAGTACACATAGGGTGACATTTAAAAGAGTCAAGAGATGATTTTTTTTCCTTTTCCTTCTGGGGATGGGGGAGGGGGGCACATTGACGAGCTTTGCCCTGAACCGCCGCGGACAATGTGTTTGACCGTACAGGTTTTGGGAGCTCAGCCAAGAATGCAAATGCTTTTCGGAGACTGCAGGAACTGTGGGATAGCTGGAGTCCTCAGTCCCCCCTCCCTCCCTCCATGAGCGTCCATTTGATTCTTTGGCTTTCCGTTATGCTTGTCACACAGCAGCGTGCTGAGTCTCTGCTAAGCCGTCTGTCTGGAGATTTTTTAAAAATACTTTGGACCAGGCGTAACATTACAGTAATTCCCCTAATTAGATGCAGGAGTCACCGAGCGAGATCGCCCTGAGGAGGGTCACTGAAGGAGATAGAGAGCGCATGCTGCGTGAAAGCCAGCACAAACCAGGGGCCTATGCGGCCATGCTCGGGGAGGCAATGCTCCCTGAATACCTCATGAAAGCCTGGCGCGGAAAAGTGTGCTACCACGGAGCACCCAATAAGGCAGCTCTCCCCAGGAACCTCCTGCGGAGGCTTTTCGATTCCCTCCTGGAGAGCTTCGTGGAGATCTCCCAGGAGGATTTCTGATCTATCCCCATATATATAGAGACCTCCTTTTCACTTCACTTCAGATTCCTGCTACATTAATAATAAAAGTGTACATGTTTAAAGCACTTACCGACTGCTCCTTCCCCTGATTCAGGGTCCGGGTTCACGGCCGGGGAGGGTTGGTAGGGGATCTCCGTGAGGGTGATGAAGAGATCCTGGCTGTCGGGGAAACCAGCGTTGTAAGCGCTGTCGCCTGCCTCGTCCTCCAGAAACCCTTCCTCATCTTCCCCGTCCACGAACATTGCCGAGGAACTGGACGTCGACACTGTCCCATCGTCAGAGTCCACGGTCACTGGTGGGGCAGTGGTGGCAGACCCACCTAGAATGGCATGCAGTGCCTCATAGAAGCGGCATGTCTGGGGCTGGGCTCCGGAGCGTCCGTTTGCCGCTTTGATTTTTTGGTAGCCTTCTCTCAGGTCCTTGATTTTCACGCGGCGCTGCGTTGCATCCCGGCTGTATCCTCTGTCTGTCATGGCTTTGGAGACCTTCTCGTAGGTCTTTGCATTCCGTTTTTTGGAGCGCAGCTCCGAAAGCACAGACTCCTCGCCCCACACACCGATCAGATCCAAGACTTCCCGGTCAGTCCATGCTGGGGCCCTCTTTCTATTCAGAGATTGCATGGACTCCTCTCCTGGAGAGCTCTGCATCGTTGCCGGTGCTGCTGAGCTCGCCCCGATGTCCAACCAGGAAATGAGATTCAAACTGGCCAGACAGGAAAAGGAATTCAAATTTTCCCCGGGCTTTTCCTGTGTGGCTGGTCAGAACATCCAAGCTCGGACTGCTGTCCAGAGCGTCAACAGAGTGGTGCACTGTGGGATAGCTCCCGGAACTACTAAGGTCAATTTCCGTCCACACCTAGCCTAATTCGACATGGCCATGTTGAATTTAGCGCTAATCCCCTCGTTGGGGAGGAGTACAGAAATCGAACTAAAGAGGCCTCTAGGTTGAACTAATTAGCTTCCTGGTGTGGACGGGTGCATGGTTAAGTCAAATTAACGCTGCTAAATTCGACATAAACTCCTAGTGTAGACCAGGCCTTAGTGTGGAAAGCTGGGCAGCTGAAAGGTGAAACATCCCAAATTAGGTCCCTTTTGAAAGTTTGGGCCTTATGGAGCTAGAATGATCCCTGCTTGTTATGCCAATTTCTTTGCCATGTATTAGCTGAAATACTACTCTTGAGTTTTTGCTGCTATTTTCCCTTACATCTTTAGGTCATTAGACCTTAGCCATGTGGATGGGGGCTCCCTGCCAATCAACTCCCATTGCCAATTTTTAGCAGTAATTTTCTATTGAGGAAAATGTTGCTGTTGAGCATTGCCTCCCTATTTGTGTTGTGTGAAGAAGCTTGCCCTGACTGCCTATACATTGACCTGCATAACAATGGACTTTGTTAGTATACAGGTGTTTGTTGCTTATCATCTTCTTGTTGTTTTACATGCTCTGAACCTTTCCCCCTCCTTATTCTTCTTCTAGCTCAATGGAAAGTGCAACATGTGCCATCATGGAACTGGAAGTGAAAGGGGTGAATTGCAATTGGTCATAGTCCCAATATGCTAGAGCTACCTAAGGCTGCGATGAAAGCTGGGTTCTGATGCAGACAAGTTGGCAGCTATATTAAGTAGAGAAGCACACATAGTGGTCACACTATGCTGAGATAAATAACCTTTCTATCCTTATCCAGACTGAGGCGTAACTAGCTTTACCAAAAGCAAACTACTTCAGAGAAGTGAAGTATGGCAAGCCAAGTGGTAGACCTATCGATTTGGTAAGGCCATTCCTTCACACAGCCTTATGAAGTAGGATTGTTTCTTTCCCCGTATAAAGAACTTGATTGTTTTGGTTCACTTATCTGTAAGTCTCAAAAAGGAGGGGGAGAAAGAGGTGCAATAATAATAATTCCTTTTAGCAGTTTTCACCCTACTCAGCAGTCACAAAGGTACAGTCATATTTCTAGATCTTTATTGGTCATAGTGTGTAATCAAAATTCTAATGAGTCCGGAAGCTCTGCCCACACATTTGATAGAGTGAGTTTCCCAACGGATATGAAAAGCAACACACTGATTCTGAGGTCACGCTGGTCTTTGGATGATATCGTTTAAGGACTGGATCTTCTACCATCCCGTCACTCCCACTAACTCCAAAGGAAGTGTGAGCTGGGAAAGGGGGGCAGAATTCACCCCAGTGCAGAAGGTCCTCACAGATCTAAGCACCACTTCAACCCCACTTACATCCTCAGAATTTAATGAGCTTAGGCTTGTGCTGGCCCTCTGACTGGGGAAGAATTTCACCTAGACTGCAGGGTCTGGCCTCGCACGTGATTCACTTTGATTCAGGATCCTGCTGGAATGTCAAAGGGACCCATTATGTCCAGCCCAGAACAGATTTTGATGGATTAGGGAGGAGGAGGAGGAGAATACCAGCTGTAGCTAAAGTGCTCTTAAATTCTGTCTGCCTGATAGAAGAGATGTGTCCTTGGTTAGATATGTCTCAGCATCATTGCCGGGATTCCATGAATAGGGCACAGAGGGGAGGAGAAAGGGCACAATCTTAATGTGTTCCTCTTTCTAGTTAGAAAGTCAGATATACAACTGTCGGGTATCACTGCTGAAAGTGGGGAATCATACTGGATTTCTATCCGCCCTAAGGGTATGTCTTTACACTGGAGCTGACAGCTGTAAATTCCAGCTCAAGGAGACATACCTATGCTAGCTCTGATAGCACTGGTGCGCTAAAAATGGAAGCGTAGCCACAGTGACATGAGGGGCTGCACCAAGTTCAACCCCATACGTATGTACTTGGGGAAGCTAGTTCCTCCCGCCACTCATGCTGCTGCAGCGACACTAGTGCAGGTATGTCTCCTCGAGCTGGAATTTACACCTTCCAGCTCCAATGTAGACAAACTCTTTGAAGCAATATTCAGTCACATCCATTTTTTAAAAATACATTGTTATACTAATAGGGCAACTTGATTATCTAGATCATCTTTCCACTCTCCCCTGGCCAAACAGAGGCTTGTGTTATCTTTAGAAAATAGTAAGCTTCCATTATTTGGAGTAGCTTTGTGTAGGTCTCCAAGTGTTTTTTAATTTCTGGAATCAAGGCACTTAAGAAACAGCTGGAGAGATCATAATTTATATTCTTCTGACTTCAGTGTAAACTGGGAAAGAGGCCAATATGAACTTGTAAAGCACATTAAAAATGTCAAAGAAGTAATAAGCAGGATTTAAAAGATGTAAACAATTCTGGGGGACCAAGCCAAGCCTTTGGAGTTCTAACTTAAGAAAGCAGCAAAATTATAGCAGAGCCCACTTTCTGGGCAGCCTTGCGTGGCTTCTCCAAGAAAGAGTAACCAGTCTGCATGGCCATTTGCAGGAGGATGGAGGCAAGCAGCTGAATGTCAGGACTCAGTTTCCTAAATACCTTCTACAATGATGTAAGTATCATTTCTTTAAAAGTGTGGCAGGAAGCCAAGCGGAAGGGAAATGGGGAGATTTTGAGGCAGAAGTCTACAGTGAAGCTCAGAGACAGAGAAAATTGTAAGGATAATTCTGTTTTATTTAGTCAAATAAGCTTTCTTGTGCAGATTTAGAAAAAATCTACTCTGATTCTTGACCCTTGTCATGTGCCATTCCCCTCCAAAAGGAGGATCTCCATCCCCACAGGTTACCTTGATATACAGATGAGCTGGCACTGGCCAGGCAATCTGTCTACCAAAGAGGATAGAACACTAGTAGGAGACTAAGTGCCTGATGGGGAGAGAAGCATAGTTGCAGTCCTATGCTGCAGCTGTGATGGACACTAAATTCTCTTTCGCTGTACTACAAGATCTACACCAGGGGTAGGCAACCTATGGCACACGTGCCGAAGGCAGCACGCGAGCTGATTTTCAGTGGCACTCACACTGCCCGGGTCCTGGCCACCAGTCCGGGGGGGCTCTGCATTTTAATTTAATTTTAAATGAAGCTTCTTAAACATTTTAAAAACCTTATTTACTTTACACACAACAATAGTTTAGTTATATATTATAGACTTCTAGAAAGAGACCTTCTAAAACCACTAAAATGTGTTACTGGCATGCGAAACCTTAAATTAGAGTGAATGAATGAAGACTTGGCACACCACTTCTGAAAGGTTGCCAACCCCTGATCTACACAAATCTAGATGAGTGAAGCTGTTCAGAGTGGTAGGCAACCTGCTGAGTATGGGCTGCTTGCTCAGAAACCAAGGTGACAGTTTCTCATTGAACAGGATGAGCTGCCTCAGGGGTTTTCAGCCTGGGGGTCACAAACAGATGTCAAGGGGTCACAACAGCACTGCCCTTTCTGTATTAATAAGTGTGAGGTGTCAGGGGGAGGGGCAGTGTCTTGGCTAGATCTCAGCTAGATGGGAGGGGAGTCCCAGCGGGGACCCAGTGTGGAAAAGGGGCTCATGATTGAAGCTGGTCAGAAAAAGAGGCATTATTCTCCACATGGAAAATTTCTACCTTTTGTAAAAACATGTGCATGCACACACACTCCCCTACCTACCCTGAAGTGGTCAGCCAAAAGCCAACTTTTTTTTTTTTTCAACAAAAAGTCAATATTTTTCACTGACCTTCCCCTGCCCTATTTTCCAAGATGCTCTAATCCTGAGCTCTGAAATGGTATTGGTTAGGATGAGCCTGCATTTGCAATACTCGTCTGTCAGCCCAAGAATTTGCTCATGGATAGGTTGGATATGAAGGAAGTGTTTCTGAGTTTTATGGAGAAGTTGAAATGAATGAAAATGGATTGTCTTTAGTGCTGCTTGTTGTCTACGAGAGCCATGCTTTTTTTAATCGTGTTTTTATTGCATAAATGTGCCGAGGCTTACGCTATTTCTAAGCGAATGATATACAAATACATAGAATAATAAATAATGGATAAATTCACAGCTATAGTTTGTTGTGCAAGAGGAGGGGGGGATCAAAGAGAGCAAGGATAATTTAGGTGAGCTGGGAACAGGTAGCCAGGAAATGAGAGTCTGGAGAAGATTATGGGCAGGGATTGGGACACAGCATCAACCAGGGTCATTCCACATATAGATTGAGCGAAGGGCAAATGCTGATATAATAGATTGAGACACCGAGTGTCCCAGTGTCAAGTAGATGTCAAGAATGCCTGTTACCACTAATGTAAGTGTGCTGGAAAGTATTGGTGGCTCATAGGAAGCATGCCACTGATCTGTGGGCAATCACAGACCTCACTGAAGCTGATAGGCATGCTAGTCACCTTTAAATCAGACTAAATGGAAGCAGCAATTAAAGTCCTTTTTAGTATAAGATAGCTGGAGACAATGGAAGCCACCACCCAAGGCACTGAGCCACATGGGAAGGCCTAAGAAAACACAAACTCAGGGATAATAAAAGGTTTTTCCCTGGGAATGACTGGGGCATTGATTGGTAGAGCTGCATCTGTTAGAAGCAGAAAGCGAGCACACAATATGAGAGAGAGAGAGAGAGAGAGAGAGAGAGAGTGAGTGTGAATGTGACTTTGAGAGGAAGCCAAGAGAGCTTCTTTGGGGCAGAGTACTGGCCAGAAAGGCAGGCTTGGAAATTATGACAAGGAAATTGCCTCTTATATGTTTTTAAAGAAACAAGACATCGTACGTGCTTTGTAAATAAACAGAACCAGGGCCGCCGGGGGGGGGGGCAAGAGGGGCAATTTGCCCCAGGCCCCGGACCCCACAGGAGCCCCCACAAGAGTTTTTCGGGGCCCCTGGAGCGGGGTCCTTCACTCGCTCCGGGGGGCCCGGAAAACTCTTGCGGGGCCGGGCCCAGGAGCTTCTTCTGCTCCCAGTCTTCGCCAGCGGGGGGGGGGGTGTCCTTCTGCCCCAGAGCGGAAGGACCCTCCACTGGCGAATTACAGCCGAAGCGGGACCCGTCGCCAAAGTGCAGCCCGGTCTTCGGCAGTAATTCGGCAGTGGGGGGCCCTTCCGTTCCGGGACCCGCAGCCGAAGTGCCCCGAAGACCCGCGGTGGGGGCCCCCCTGCCGCCGAATTACCGCCAAAGACCGGGCTGCACTTCGGTGGCGGGTCCCGCTTCGGTGGTAATTCGGCGGCGGGGGGGGGTCTTCGGGGCACTTCGGTGGCGGGTCCCAGAACGGAAGGGCCCCCCACTGCCGAAGACCCCAAGCCCCCGGAATCGTCTGGGCGGCCCTGAACAGAACTGCCCCAGAGAAATACCTTCAGCATCAATTTCTCCTCCGAACAGATATCACAGACAAGGTCCTGTATATTAGTTCAAGTAAAGTAATTCTTTCACAAATGTTAAAAGTAGTTCATAAATGTTTTCATGCAGTGTTTTCATGGGGGAAAGTGCTTCCTATCAGTCAGATGGTAGATTTTACAAAATGGGGTCTGATTTTATTGTAAGAGAGCATGGGTACAGTAGAATCTCAGAGTTATGAACACCAGAGTTACAAACTGACTGGTCAACCACACACCTCATTTGGAACCAGAAGTACACAATCCGGCAGTAGCAGAGAGCAAAAATAAAAGGCAAATACAGTACAGTACTGTGTTAAACAAACTACTAAAAATATAAAAGGAACACTAAAAACAAAACAAAACAAAAGATTTGACCAGGCAAGGAAACTGTTTCTGTGCTTGTTTCATTTAAATTAAGATGGTTAAAAGCAGCATTTTTCTCTGCATAGTAAAGTTGCAAAGCTGTATGAAGTCAATGTTCAGTTGTAAACCTTTGAAAGAACAGCTATAACATTTTGTTCAGCGTTACAAACAACCTCCATTTCCGAGGTATTCGTAACTCTGAGGTTCTACTGTATTCTAATTCTGAAAAGGACTCTGATACCTGAACATTACATGGCAATTGGCAGCTTAAGAAAAAGTCATTGGGACACATTATTAAATACCCCCAGTAATAGTTTCTCCCAGTCTTATCCATTCACTTTGTTCTACTTCCTCACTCCAACTCCCATATTTAAAAGATAATATGCTAAAAGATCAAGAAAGGCCAGTGCAATAACTAGCCTTTGCAGTTTATAGCTAACCCATGTTTTAAAAATCCTCTAAATATGTTCACATAAATCACGGTAAGATTTTGGATCAATACATAATGCTCTGTGACATTTACAGCATGTTTGGCCAAACAGGGAGGTGAGAAAGATGGAAGATCAAATGTTGCTGAGCATTTATTATTAGATGGTACTTCACAATCACCACTAACTTCAGCGGAGCAAGCTGTAGTTAGTGTGGTTATTCCTTTCATTCCACTGGTAGTCAAGACCCACTATGCTACACATGTGAGTCATTCCCTCAAACATCCTGCCTTGTAGCAGCACTTCCTCATTTAGTGCAGGGAGTTGGTTCCAGTACTGCATTCGACTTCCAGCCCTCTTAAGCAAAGTATCAAGAAAATCCGGACACGTAAGTTGGTTCTTTTCAATAGGGGCGGGGAGGGGGGAACTATCGGTGCTGCATCTGAGACATGAGCTTATATTGATCTTTTTACATCGGCTTCAGGAGCGGTGTGTGTCTAGAAAACAGGGAGTGAGAAGTGAAAGTTTCCGCTGTACGTGGCAATGTGCTGGGGGAGATTAAAAAGCAACAACATGCCAATCTCCAATTTCTCGTAAATGCCATTTGCTTTAGTTTTGATTTGGGGGTGGGAGTGTGAAAAGTGACTGCTTAAAAAGTAATGGTAGAAGAGAAAAACAAATCAAGCCACTAAAAGCATGCCGGTGAGAACAAAGGGAGCTCTCACCTGAAGCTAAATGTTATCTACAGTATTTGCTCAATTAAGGAAATGGCAGGCACTTTGTACTCGCTTTCCTTGGTCACTGTATTGAATGAGATTTTGGCATCAACTTTACTGCAAACGTGAAGCTTAGATTTAGCTTGCAGAAAGTGACTGCTGAACTCAAACATAAATACCGTACTCACACTCAACACTGAAAGTTATTTACCCAGTCTGGGAAGAGAAACTATAACAAACCAATCTATTAGTCATATCACTAAACACACTTTAAAGTTTCAGCTGCAGAGTGTTCCTAATGATCTATTTGTGACCAAGTCACAGAGCAAGAGTCAAATATTGAAAAACACATCAATTCAAGAAAATCTCAAGCTGCTGACAGACAATTGACTTACTGAATTAGTATTTTTATTGCAATAGCATTTAAGGACCCCAATGAGAGGTTAGGGTCCCATTATACTAAGCAAGAAACAGGGATGGCCTGTGCCTAAAATAGCTCAGGTGCAATTGCATAAACTGTGTAAGTCACAGAGATCAAAGTAGTCCCAGGTGTTTGTCATCTTAGCTAGTGGGAGTGATTCGTACACATCAGGACAAAGGTAGGCTTCAGGAGGTATGTAAGATGATAAGTTGTTGGCATTGTGAATTTTCATGGGTGTTTGTACAGTAACTCCTCACTTAATGCTGTAGTTATGTTCCTGAAAAATGCAACTTTAAGTGAAACAATGTTAAACAAATCCAATTTTCCCTTAAGATTTAATGTAAATGCGGGGGGTTCGGTTCCAAGGAAATTTTTGGGGGGCAGACAAAAGGCATTATATACTGTACAGTACTGTTGTTAGGAAGTGCCCCTGGCTTACCCCACACAGGCACAGCCCGCTGCAGGCAAGGACGCTAGGAAGCACCTTTGCAGCAGCAGTGGCAGCTTCCCCAGAGAACAGGCACTGACTTTGCAGGGGATGCTCCAGGCCCACCTCTTCCCACCCCCACTCCACCTCCTCTCCAGAGCATGCCACATCCCCTCTTCTTCTCCCCCACCCACAAAGTCCTAAGTGCCTCCAAACAGCCGTGTGGTGGGGGGGGGAGCACTGGGAGGGAGGGGGAGAAGGCGGAGAAAAGGAACTTGTGCAATGCTCCCTTGTAAAGTCGCTGCTCTTCCACAGAATCTTACAAGCAGTGGATAGAGCAGGCAGCCAAACGACGTTATAAGGGAGCATTGCACAACTTTAAATGAGCATGTCCCCTAATTGAGCAGCGACATAACTTTGAAACAACATTAAATGGGAGGATGTTAAGTGAGGAGTTACTGTATTCAATACAGGTACTTGCTACAAATTACTCCCTTAGTGCTACTCACAGAGGTGGTATACACCAATTATAGGTAATGGAGAAACCTGAAGCACACATATAAGTGAACTGGCACAACATTAAGAGAGCAGAATGTTTTTAAATGGGGGAGGGATAGCTCAGTGGTTTGGGCATTGGCCTGCTAAACCCAGGGTTGTGAGTTCAATCCTCAAGGGGGCTATTTAGAGAACTGGAGTAAAAATCTGTCTAGGGAGTGGTCCTACTTCAAGCAGGGATTGGACTAGATGACCTTCTGAGGTCCCTTCCAACCCTAAACTTTTATGATTCTAAAATGTAAATATAAATAGTTACCAATCATGTCCAAAACTGTAAATAATGAACAGTCTGATTTGGGCTGAACTGCCCCCACTATTCCTCAGAGGTGAGCTTAAACCATGATCATAATCAGACCAAAGCTAGAGGAAGCTTTTCCACCAAAAAGTTAATTATCCAAAAGCTGGGAGGTTCCTAAGTCCCATTTTCAAATGTGATTGAGGCTCCCAAGTCTCACTGAAAGTCTATAGGATTTAGGCTTCTAAGTCACTTATGAGCTTTTGAAAAATTGACTTGAGATAACATAAATGATGGAGGACTTGAGTTCCTCGATCATTTAAACACAGTTGTCAATTCTGAAAGTACAGTGAAACCACATTTAGGTCTGGTCTACACTGGGGCCGGGGGGGGAATCAATCTAAGTTACGCAATTTCAGCTACATGAATAACGTAGCTGAAGTTGATGTATTTAGATCTACTTACTGCGGTAAGTGGATGGCTGATGCTCCCCCATCGACTCCACCTGTGCCTCTCGCCCTGGTGGTCAATCCAGCCAGTAATATAGAAAATATACATCACAATCAGTCTGAAACCCAAAGGTCTGCTGCAATTTGCAATCTGCCTCTTAGCCCCAGTCTACACTACAAATTTATGTTGGTATAACTATGTCGCTCTGGGATGCTGGAAAATCCACACCTCTCAGCAACAGGGTTAGACTGACTGAATTCCCTGGGTAGACAGTGCTATGTTGATGGGAGGATTTCTCCCACTGACACAGCTACTGTCTTTTGGGAAGGCGGAGTACCTACATCGATGGGAGAAGCTCTCCCGTTGGCGTAGGTAGTGTCTTCACTATGTGCTACAGATGATGCAGCTGCACCACTGCAGTGCAGTAAGTGTAGACAAGCTTTTACTAATACAGTGTATGCAACACAAAAATGCAGGGACAGTTGCAGATGAACCTCCTCAGGAAACCAAAGAATATTTTCAAGAAGTAACAGTTGCCTTTTCCACCTAACATTAGGTCATCAAAATGTTTTCATAATTCAGTCAGTCACTTGCAAAGATTCTCCCATTGGTTAGTGATGTTCTAATAAACATTTCTCAAGTGGATAGTCCTCATGCAAAGTGCTCCTTCAGTCCTGCGAAAAGACAAATGCCTATTGCTGAGCTTTCCTCTGATGGCACGAGTGTGCCCGTCTTCAAGGGAAGCCACCCTGAGAAAACCTATTGTTTAAGAGCAGGCCAGCTGGCTCCCGCTATCACTGTGCTATATTCACTTCGTTTATAGTTGATTTTAAGTCAATAAAAACAAAGCCTTTTAAAAAAGGATTGTGAAAACTAAAATAAGTTTTATTAGTCACCTCTGAACCTCACTGCGTCACATCCTGCTCTGGTTCCCCTTCCCTCTTTCATTGCAGAAATCATACACAATGTAAGTCCGCTCTAATAACCTGCACAAACTCTCACCAGAGGTAACATTGCTTCTGCGCTTGTTTTTTTCCTCCTTAAATATTTGCTTTCCTCTTTTGCTCCACCACCATCTGCCCCCTCCCTATTTGATTCCCAGCCCCATATCTGCTTTAGCAGGGCCGGTGCAAGGAAGTTTCGCGCCCTAGGCGAAACTTCCACCTCGCTCCCCTCTCCCAGCCCTGTGGCAGCTCCCCATCCCCCCCTCCACCCTGAGGTGTCCCCCCCATGAGAGTTCCCTCCCCAGGGAGCCGTGCAGCACCTCCCCACCCCAGCTCTTCTCTGCTCCGCGTCCTCCCCGAGCACGCTGCCCCCACTCTAATTCTCCTCCCCTCCCAGGCTTGCGGCGCCAAACAGCTGATTGGCACTGCAAGCCTGGGAGGCTGGAGAAGTGGAGCAGCGACCGTGCGCTCGAGGAGGAACCGCTGAAAATTTTTTTGAGGGCACCGCTTTTTGGCACCCCCAAATCTTGGCGCCCTAGGCAACCACCTAGTTCGCCTTAATGGTAGCACCGGCCCTGTGCTTTAGTCACTAAGGGCTTGGCTACACTTGCAAGTTAGAGCGCATTAAATCAGCCCTGGGTGCCCTTATCCCTGAGGTGTCCACATTGGCAAGGCACTTAGAGCTCCTGGACTCTGCAGCTGGAGTGCTCCTGGTAATCCATCTCCATGAGAAGCATATAGCTTGCTGCGTCCCAGGTTACCCATACTCATAATCCCCTGAAGTCAAGTGGCCACTCTTGGCATTGTTTTGAACTCAGCTGCAGGCATGCGGATATCCCCTTTCAAAGCTCTGTTTCTAACAGCCAGCATGCTTATCTGCCCCGGGACAAAGCAATCATTACTGTGGAATGCTGCTGCTGAGAGTGTGTGTGAGAGAGAGGGGGGGGGGGGGGGGCTCTGCTGCTGCCTGAACTTACAAAGCAGCATGCTGACACACTCTCTGCCCCGCAAAACACACTGTCTCTCTCTCCACATACACACTCCGTGTCACACTCCAACCCCCCCATTTGAAAAGCACGTTGCAGCCACTTGCACACTGGGATAGCTACCACAATGCACTGCTCTTTGTGGTGTTGCAAGAGCTGCTAATGTGGCCATGCCAGCGCGCTTGCAACTGACAGTGTAAACACACGGCAGCGTTTTCCCTGCTGCGATTTCTGAAGGCTGGTTTAACTCCCAGCACTCTACATCTGCAAGTGTAGCCAAGCCCTAAGGACCAGAATCTAATACCCTTACTCATGCTAAGTATCAACTTATTGCATGGGTAGTCAGTTAGGTCTATAGGTCTATTTTTGCTTCTCAGGGTGAGTATGGGTATCAGAATCTGGGCCTCAGGGTTTCCATTTTAACACCACCCCTAATCCCCTTCCCTTTAGCTGGAGAGAGGCTTTAGAAAGAACCCTCCCCCATTTGTTTGTCAGTCTTTTAGATGGTACAAAAGATGGTAATAACTGTCCTCTTGGGGAAAAAGAGAAAAAGTTAGCCTGAGGCCAGTCCATCTATCATTGTTGCTGTCCGATTCCATTGTTGCAAAATATGCAGTCTTAGGCAACTAAGCTAGACTCGTATTAGAGAGATATATTAGAAAGAGATATGGTGGGAAAGGATAGATGCAGGAAAGGATCACATGTCAAATGATGTTCGGTATTTAACTGAAGCTGGTGGAGGTGGTAATGTCATTGGGTCCCTCTCTCTAGCCTGGTCTGGTCAGGACATCTCTCAGGATCAGGGTCACAGAAGACAGTTGGGGTGGCAGCCATGACAGTGAAGCTCACTCTAGTAGCCTATTTTTCACCCCAAAATTCTCTTTAATGACATAAAAAAGGAGCAATAGTGGAAAGTGCATCCCAACATCATTTTGTCCACCAATCAGACCAATTTCTGACACACCACTTTTGGTTCACTGATAGGGCCCTACCAAATTCATGGTCCATTTTGGTCAATTTCACGCTCATAGGATTTTAAAGATCATAAGTGTCATGATTTCAGCTATTTAAATGAGAAGTTTCACCCTGTTGTAATTGTAGGGGTCCTGACCCAAAAAGGAGTTGTGTGTGTATGTGCGCGCGGGGCGGGGGGGTGTCACAAGGTTATTGTAGTGGGGTGGTTGTGGTACTTCAGTACTTCTGAACCTGGTGGCAGCACTGCCTTCAGAGCTGGGCAGCTGGAGAACAGCAGCTGCTGGCCAGGAGCCCAACTCTGAAGACAGAGCCACCACCAGCAGCAGTGCAGAAGTAGGGATGGCACAGTACGGCATGGCACGGCATGGCATAGTATATTGCCACCCTTACTTCTGCGCTGCTGGCTGCAGAGCTGGGCCCTCAGTCAGTAGCTGCCACTCTCCAGCCATTCAGTTCTGAAGGCAGCACAGAAGTAAGGTTGGCGAAACAGTGACACCCCCTCCCCAAAAACAAACAAACAAACCTTGCAACCACACCTGCAACTCCCTTTTGGGACAGGACCCCCAATTTGAGAAACGCTGGTCTCTCCCGTGAAATCTGTATAGTATAGGGTAAAAGACCAGATTTCATGGGGGGGGAGACCAGATTTCACAGTTCGTGATGTGTTTTTCATGGCTATGAATTTGGTAGGGCCCTATTCATTGATTTCCACTCCCCTTGTTTACCAGTCATAATTTTAACAGTCCTTGAAGCATATCAATAGGCCTTTTTGTTTTAGCTAATTTAGTCCATCTCCCTTTCGCAACTTTTCCCATCAACATTTATTATGATAAGATATCACAATCTATGACCTAACACTCACTTTTTACAGTTGAGCTCACAATTAGAGTACTTTTGTAGACCCCGTTATCACAACATGCCTCTGCTCATTTTAAGAAAAAATGAATAGCTCACACAAAGAAGAGGGTTTCTGTGGAAAAGCCATTTACAAAGCGCTTTGAGAATTTGTTGTGGCAGGATAAAGCAAGCCCAAAGGTCGGAGCCGGCAAACCAACCAAGGCATTTTGTCCATACTTCCGACATGAAACTAAAACATTGGGATTACTAACATGATATGATTATTTCTACTAATCCTAACAGAAGAAAATCCAGAACAAGTAAGAGGTAACATTTACATTCATTACAGAAGAGATTTTTTTCATCCTCTCAGGAATTATCCACTGGGGTCCAAATTCAGCAAAACATTTAAAACCATCTCTATTCATCAAAGCTTTTAAACCCTTGTTTAACTTTAAACACATGCTTGAGTCACATTAACTTCAATGGGATAACATATGCTTAAAGCTAAGTGCAGGCTAAAGTGCTTTGCTGAATGGGCATGGACTGCTGCATCAGGGCTTGAATGAGGCTTCCATATTATAAAACAAAATAAAAGTAAAACAAAGGTGTGTTTTAATAAACACGTCTATCAGAAAACTACTGCTAGCAAATTGCAGTTGCTTGAAAGCGGTGGATGTATATTCTCTTTAGTTCAGCCATTTGGCTCCCATTTGTTTCAGGTTACCCTGTGGCTAGTTTAAAATCTTTGTGGGTTTTGTGGTGATGATGGCTATGTAAGGGAAAGGAGGCTTTGTTATTCTGTCTTCTGCATCCTGCTCCTTTAAACAGGGCCTTTCTGACTCATGAAGGGCAGCTGCCGTTTTCTGTGTTTCATTTCAGATGTGGAATGTTACAGAGAGAGTCAGTGTTCTCTCACTCGCTCGCCTACGCACGGAGGGCCAGACCCTCAGCCTATATAAATCAGTGTAGTTCTCTCTATTGGAAGAGGTCAGTGAAGTGCAACCAATGGACACCAGATGAGGTGGTGACTTGGATACGTTAGATTGTTCTCTCTTTGTCTTAATCTGAAATAGAAGTAATCTAGATTTGGGGGAAAAAACACACACATTATTTGTTCCAATTATTTCTGCTTCATGACTCTGTGGTAACTCACAGCAGGAATAAAGCCAGTTTAACCTGCTACCCAGGAATTCCCACTGTGGAGGGGCAATCCCTGACTGGTATAAAACCACCGTATCAGCTCCACCCCTCATTTTGTAGCCTGAGATAAAGGAAGCATGTTGGGGAGTGGCTAGCAGAACTACTACATCAGCTCCACACCTTACTCACATGTGTAGGCTGGGATACAGGAAGCACGCTGGGGAGTGGCTGGCTGAAAAAGGGGGCACGCCTGGAGTGTCGAGTCACGCCAACTATTCTTGGCTTTTAGCAGCCAGGTGTAGGTTAGGGCATCCTGGGGGCTGCTCTAGTTTATACCAGTGATCAGTCCAATCCCTGGCTGGCTCCAGAATCTAGGAGACCCCAGGGATGATACAGAAACATTTGCTCCCACCCCAAGCTATAGCTCAGAACTGTGGTCTGTATCTTTCAACTCAGGTTCCCACTTCAGCGCTGTCTTGAACAGCTCATTTTGTCTCATCTTTCATCTGCCTCCATCATTCTCCCTTGAACGGGGTTTTTATTTTTTTATTTTATTTTTTATTTAAACACAGCTTGGAAGAGGTGAAAGAAAGATCAGTGTGCAGTAGCATTAGGTCCGGTCCTTTAAGTTTCATGCAAGACCCAAGGCCACTTGTGAAGTTGCCAGAAAGCCTTATATCCCAGTATAACAACGTAGCAGGGAAGGATCTAAAGACCTCAGCAGCAGCAACCAGGCATGATACTGGGGAGAGGGATCCCAGTTTGAACTGTATATGTGAGAGCAACACAAGAGTTTTGCTTGTGGAGGAGACTTAACCAGCTACCCTCCTCATTGTGTATGTTAAGAGGTCTTCACCAGTCAACTGTTTCCTTCAGATTCTATAGCTGTATTTTTCTGACTGTTTTCTATAAATCTTGTTATATTGCACTTCATATAGGTAACCTGTCAGCCAGTACCCAGGACACTGCAGGAATCACAGCATAAGTAATTAGCGATCTGCAATGGGTGTAGGCAAAGTGTCTTCTGCATTATTGGGGAATTCTGCTAATTATGTTAATCCTCTGAATTTTATTATCTTGGGGTGGAAACTGTTTTATTGTGATCCTCAGATCTATATATATTTCCCTGTGATGTCAGTTATGAAATACTTAAAGGAGGTGGTTTTCACATGGATTATTATTACTCACAATCACTTGGAATATCTATTGAAATCTTTGTTAGAAAGATGCTAAGTGCTCTAACAACTAGACAGACCACTCACTTTACCCAGTAGTGATGCAGCCTGCACCAAAATGAAAGGTGGCAGCCAGTTAATTCTCATGTAGACTTGTTCTCTGTTGAGGATGGAAAGTGAAGAATCTTATCCACTTAATATGAGTACTTTGAGATCCTTGGACTGGCGACATTTCATCAGAATAAAGTGCTTTTCAAACTTCCACCTCTGTCAAATAGGTAGGCATATCCTCATTGTATAGGTAGGGAAACCGAGGGACTGAAAGATTAAGTGATCTATTCATGATCACAAAGAAGATTTCCCCCATCTCTTCCGATTCCCCAAGTGAAACTACAAAGCAAGTTTTAAGTAGGCAGAATCTACTTACCCTATACAATTTTGGTCAAGATCCTGGGGCTAGGCATTCTAGCTCTTGTGAAACACAACAGTGCTTTTAACTACTGGAGCAAGTCATAAACCAAGGAAACAATTTCCCAAAAACTGTCATGAAGTTTTTTCAGTCACAATTTTTCATTAAAGTTTCTAATTTTGGTAATGTTCAGTCAGCTCTATTAGGCCTTGATTCAGCCAAACCCTTGGCTTAGCCTTAATTACCACAATAGTCAAGACTTCGGATTTTCACCTTATCCAAAAGAGCTTAGTTTCAGCAGCAGCCTACTAGCAACCGGCTGTAGTTTTGAATCAGAGGTAAATACGACTCCCAATGCCATAGTTTTGAATCAGAGGTAAATACGACTCCCAATGCCATCACCACCCTGGGTTCATGTAGGGGGAAAAGGGGGGTTTGTTTCACCACCTCATCCCTGCCCCCAACCCATGCCCTATGGAGACCTCTCCAATCACTAACAAGACTTCACTGAGGAGATCTGCCAACTTTGTGGCCTGGGATGGCATGGTCACATTGATCAGTCACCCCTTCTGCCAGAAGCCCTCTATCCCTAAAAGCATAGGGCAAGACAAAAACAACTGCTTTCCTGGTACACTGCTGCTGCAGGCACGACTGGACATCACACCTTTTAGTGCTGTAAGAAGTTACACACAACATTCCAGCAGAGGATGCAGAAGCACTTCCAGACGTTGCAATAAATTAAACACCTGTCAATCCACCTCTCAAAGCATCCACAGGGTCTAACCTGAGAGGTACTGAGCACCCTCTGCAAGGTTCTTGCCACCTTCTACTCCCAGCGCTCAGCATCTTGGAGAAGGCAATCAGCACTTCACAGGATTTGGCCCTCTGTTCCCAATTGAAAGCAAGAAAAAGAGCAAGAAAGGAAGTTAGTCTTTACGGCAAGCATTACAGTGGACGTAAAAGGTCAGCAGCAGCTGGTACTCACTTATCAGCACTTCCTTCTACTAGTATTTTATGCATCTTGCAGTGGCTCTTAGCCAGCAGCTGCCCTTCAGTGGGAGTTCCATGAATGGCTCAAGGCACTCAGACATCATGGGGATGAGGGATGAGACAAGATTTTTTATTTTTTTTTAAATGACTAGTGAATTTAGATTTACAACTGAGACATCTGAAAAGGGGCCCTATTTGGTGCTCATCATTTTCTGGTCATCAGGCCTCTTTCAGGTGTCTCAGGCTGGGCACCCAAAAGTCCCTAGTTATTGGTTAAAATCTTAGCCCTAGTGTACATGGGCCTGTACAAGGGCCATATTTTCAAAGTCGTCCTCTAAATCTGTGCACTCAAAACTGCATGCTCCCTTTTGTTGGGCTCCTGGATGTGTTTGGCTGCTGGCAGCCTCTAGGAAAATGCATGAGGCAGCCAGGATATCTACAAGATTGACTAAAGCACTGCAACAAGGACTGTGGTTGATAGCTCAGCTCCTCAGGCGTAATGGAACTTTCTAGAATAAGGGTAAAACTCATCTGTGCAGGAGACAGAACTTTCTTGGTGTCTGCCCCTTGACTGTGAAAGAAACACCCCCAGGAACATAGGACCATCATACACCTCACCTCTTTTCACTACAAGTGCAAGGCACATTTCTTTGAGCTTGCCTTCCCCAACACTCCCAGAGCAACAAGTGTATATAAATACATTATAAAAAAATTCCAAAACCAAACACCCCCACAGCTCACACTTCTCCCCTTGGGGAGAGGAGAAGAAAACAAACCCCTCGTGACAAATGTTAGTCACGTTGCTTAATGCAGTACTGGAAGGTGCTCAGATCTCTGGTGATGAGCACAATATAAGAACCTGTATAGAACAGAACACCAGAGGGGGGCTGATGAAGCGAGTTTTCTCTTATGCTTTAGGCTATCCGAACATTGCAGTATGAGTTCAACCTGTTTTTTGTATTTCCAGGCCATTTGATGGGCCATGTGTTACCTTACAGAGTTTGAGAACTCGGATGTGCAACCCTCCGAGTATAAAAGCAATCTCACTGTTGCTCTGCTCTAATCGAGGAATCCGCCATAATGCTCTGCCTCTCAGACTCCCAAATGGTGGCTCAGGGAAAGATGGGCAGCCATGTAATGAGAGGGCCTCAGCCCCTTGTGCACGGTTTCAACCAAGATCCCTGAAAGCACCAAGCTGGAGTTGAAACTAGAGCATTACTGCATTTAAAAAAAAAAAAAAAAAGCAGCCTACCCCTCCACCCTATCCTCACTGACTCAGGTGCTGCTACTGCCACCAGCGCCTCTTGACCTGCCACTACAGAGGGACATACTGGACCAGGCATCCAAGAAAGAAGCTGCTGCGAGAGCTGCCACTACTGAGCCAGGAGGTACTTCAGAGGGAGCCAGTCAAGAGGAGGAAGGAGTTGGGGAGATACAGCCAGAATGGGGATCCCACATAAGGGCTGCTCAGAGTGGGAGGAACGGTGCTGGGGTTGCCACCACAGTCAGTGTCCCATTGACTTCAATGGAACCCTGCTCATTCTTAACGTTACAACACTTACATAAGCACTTGCAAGTTTGAGGCCTTCACAGGGCCGTAGCAACAAAGAACGTGGCCCCCTCCGGACATATGTCCGGGGCCCCTTACAATGCAGAAACTGGAATGCAGTATTTATTTTATACAATATACAGGGTTCATATTATGTATACATAGGCCTACAGTGTACATGTATTCCGTATTTACGCAAAGCGCTTCTTTCGAGCCTTGTTCTCCGCAAATTGGTTAATCAATGCCAGATCTCTGGACTATGACGCAATCTTGTTTTCGATTGAGATAACTGCAAGTGCAGAAAGCCTGTCATCTGTCATGGTTGAGCGCAGGATATTCTTGATCAGTTTCATTCTGCTGAAGCTCCTTTCAGCACCGGCGACAGTAACTGGTGTGGTCAGAAGAATTCTGATGCAAATGCAAAGATTCGGATATATCTCCTGAAGGCTGTTCTTGTATATGTACGTTAAAATGGGTCCAACTAAAATTCGAAACTGACCGACAGACAACTGATGTAGCCAATAGCATTATGATGTATCATAATGACTTCACGGTTTTGTCAGTAAAACCGACATGGATTGTGCAATAGCGTCAATAAATGTCACTTACCTAGTTATACCTTACTTTTTTTTTGCCACTTTTAGGGGCCCCCTTCCGGTCGGAGGGCGCTCGCTACGCCTCTGAGACTAACAGACGTTTTGGAGCATGAGCTTTCGTGGGTGAATACCCACTTCGTCGGATGCACTATTCAAAGTGATGCTACACACGGTGTCAGTTGGCAATCTTCTCTGGAATTATTGTTTAATTCCGGGATATTTCACTTGCCTAACCCTTAGAGTTTGTGCTGGTTGGAAATACAATGCAAAACTGGTGTGAAAAGGAAAATTAAACTCAATTTGGATCTACTTTCAGGGGGGTTTCCTAGACCATATACGTAGGCAAAATTGACATTTCTGTGGTTTTTTTGTGGTTTCACTTATATTATACTATTAAACAGTGTCAGGCACTTTTGTGCTTCTCCTATTTCTCTGTGAGAGTCACTGCTCTTTGTCACATTAGATATGGTGGTTTTAAAATTCAATTTAATTTCTTTGTAATGCTATTTTTAATAATGAGGTTAGATTCGTTGAATTCTAGTGATTATGAAACTGTCATCCCGATGTGGTCCAGGCATCCCCTGAACACTTCTACTAATGCAAGTTGAGCCTAGTAGTAGAATAGTGTGTGGGCTTCATTCAGATAGAGGCTACTAACAGTGCTAAATACTGTAATGATTCTTTGAGATTAATCCTCGGTGAAATAGATTTGGTAAAGCCATTCTTGAAGTCCCTACCCCATACCACCTCTTAGTTTGTTTGCCTGTTAGTTCACAATGGAGTGAAGTCATTAAGTTAGATGCTATGTATGTTCGTCCATCGTTTTCGAAGACCTTGACATCTAGCAGGTTGTGAGCTGTCCACAGTGCGTCCGCAGGTGGCTGATAAGGCCAATACGGGCACTAGATGTTCTGCCACATGTTGGGCAGACATGTGTGGGCACCACTGTTACAACATTTACAGCTCTGGCTTTACGGAGTGCTCGCTTCTCTTGTGCTATAGTTATCCTTCTGGCTTCAGATGTCTGGCAGCCTTGGTGAATCAGCGTACGCCATGTCGATCGGTCTTGTGCCAGAGTTTCCCAGGAGGTGATGTCAATATCCAGGGACTTGAGAGGCTTTCAGCATGTCTTTGTATCACTTCTTTTGTCCTTGAGACAGCTCACCATAAAAAGAGCTGTTTGGGGATGCGGTGGTCTGGCGGTGGTCTGGCATCCTTACAACATGGCCTGCCCAGCATGTCTGGGCTTTCATAAGCAGAGTGTAAACTGACGGCAGGCCTGCTCTGGAGAGGACTTCTATATCTGGCACCTTATCCTGCCACCGGATCCTCAGAAGTCTGCGGAGGCAAGTCATGTGGAAGTGGTTCAGTTGCCTAGCGTGCCTCCTGTATACAGTCCAAGTCTCACTGGCATACATCAGGGTAGTTAGCACTACTGCTCGGTAGACTTTAAGCTTTGTAGCAAGGCTTATTCCACGGTGGTCCCACACGTTGGTCAACAGTCTGCCAAATGCAGAACTTGCCTTAGCGATTCTGCAGTTGACCTCGATGTCAATTGTCACTGCGCGAGAAAGGGTGCTGCCAAGGTATGTAAATTGGTCCACTGCTTGCAGCTTTTGTCCCTTCACTATGATGGTGGGCTCTTGGTGTTGGGCTTTCGGAGCTGGCTGGTGCATCACTTCGGTTTTCTTTATGTTGATGAGGAGGACGAAGTTATCGCATGCTGCTGCGAATTTCTCCATGCTAGCTTGCATTTCCTGCTCTGATCCAGCATTCAGGGCACAATCGTCAGTAAAAAGAAGGTCTCTTAGCACAGTCTCCTTTATTTTGGTGACAGCCTGGAGTCTTCGCAGGTTGAACAGTTTCCCATCAGTCCTGTATCTCAGGCTGATTCCCAAGGAACTGTTCTGAAAGGCGTCTGACAGCATAGCTGAAAACATTATGCTGAACAGGGTCGGTGCCAAAACACACCCCTGCTTGACGCCGTTTGTGACGGGAAAGGCCTCTGAAGCTTCTCCGTCGTCCAGAACACGAGCCGTCATTCCGTCGTGGAACTGACATACCATCAGGATGAATCTGTCAGGGCACCCAAACTTCAACATGATGCGCCACAGACCTTCGCGACTGACAGTGTCAAAAGCCTTGGTAAGATCCACGAAGATGGTATACAGTTCACGATTCTGCTCTTGACACTTCTCTTGGAGCTGCCAAACTGCGAAGATCATGTCCACAGTGCCACGCTCTTTGCGGAAGCCGCACTGTGTCTCGGGTAATAAAACCCTGTTCCAGGTGGTCAATCAGGCGATTCAGCAACACTCGTGCAAGGATCTTACCTGCGCTAGAAAGCAGTGATATTCCTCTATGATTATCACAGACTTTTCGATTTCCTTTCCTCTTGTAGAGGTGTACGATGGATGCATCTTTCAGTTCCTGAGGAATGGACCCTTGATTCCAGAAGGACTGGAACAGCTGAGTGAGTTTGTCAACAAGCATTGCACCACCATCCTTATAGATTTCCGCTGGAATCGCATCAGATCCTGAGGCCTTGCCACTAGACAGCTGACTGATGGCCCGTAGGGTTTCAGTCTCTGATGGTGGAACGTCCAGGCTGTAATTAATATCCGCCTGGGGCATTCTGTCAATCGCCTCATTATTGATGGAAGATGGGCGGTTCAGTACAGATTGGAAATGCTCAGCCCAGCGCTGTAGAATCAGAGTCTTCTCAGTAATGAGAGTTACACCATCTAAGTCCAGTAGAGGGGAACTCCCTGAAGGCCGAGGTCCGTACAAGGATCTAAGGGCTTCGTAGAACCGTTTGGCATCGTTTCTATCAGCAAACTTCTGGATTTCATCTGCTTTGGCACTCAACCAGGAGTCCTGCATCTTACGAAGCTTGCTCTGTACGGTCCTGCGAATGTTGTTGAAGGCATTTTTCTTAGCTGTTGACGACGGGTCGTTCTGATGAGCACGGTGAAGGCAGTGCTTTTCAGCAAGTAAAGCCTTGATCTCTTCGTCGTTTTCATCAAACCAGTCCTGCTGTTTCCTGTGTGAGGGTCCAAGAACCTTTAGTGCAGAAAAGTGCACAATATTTCGGAAGCGTTCCCAGTTCCTCTCAGCGTTTTCCTCTAATTGCAGCTCTGAGAGTTGGTTGTCGAGATCTTCTACTAGTGAAGCTGCTGTGCTGGGGTTCCTCAGTTTACTGACGTTGATCTTTTTCATCACAGCTTTATTTCCCTGCGGACGTCTCTTTGGCTTGATGTGAAGGCTTAATTTAGAGATGATAAGTCTATGATCAGTCCAACAGTCAGCACTCGGCATGGCCTTAGTCACCCTTACATCCTGTCTGTCTTTCCTCCGCACGATGACATAATCAATGAGATGCCAGTGCTTGGAACGTGGGTGCATCCAGGACGTCTTTTTGAAAGTGGGCAGGCGGAAGATGGTATTGGTGATGATCAGATCATGAGCCGCACATGTCTTCAATAGTAGTAGGCCATTGCTGTTGCATTTGCCGATTCCATTTTGTCCAATGACGCCATCCCAGGCAGAATGATCGGATCCTACTCTCGCGTTAAAATCGCCAAGTAGAATCAGCCTGTCGGTGCGCTTCACGGATGAAAGTAGGGCATCGAGATCTTCATAAAACTTGTCCTTTACTTCATCCGGATTCGTCATTGTGGGTGTGTAAGCGCTGATTAGCATAACTCGCTTTCCTCTCGGTAGTGGAAGATGCAGTGTCATGAGTCGATCGTTCACGCCCTTGGGAAGACTGGCAAGTTTTGCGGACAAGATGATTCTTAACCGCAAAGCCAACTCCAGATTCACGACGTTCGTCACTGCTACGTCCACACCAGAAGAATATGTAACCACCTCCTGTTTCTGTGAGCTGACCTTCGTTGGCTAGACGAGTTTCACACAGGGCCGCAATATCGATGTTAAATCTTGCGAGCTCTCTGGCGACCAGAGCTGTTCTTCTTTCTGGTCGATCTGCTGAGGGGTTGTCTTGAAGTGTGCGTACATTCCATGTACCAATAATGAGCGGTGTCACCTTGCATTTTGTTGTTTGAAATTTTGTTATTCGACCGCATAAGATGGGATCCCCTCCAGCCGCGGTAAGCTGGCCAGGGTTCTATGAAGCAAACAATGTTTAGGGCACCTTTTCTAGCCCCTTCCTCTTACTACGGAGGTGAGCAGTGCAGTCCTAAAGAGGGCTGCTCAGTCACTCAGGTAGACACCGAATCCAGCTGTTGCTTCAGTCAGCAAGAAGACGACCATTAGACCTGAGCCGCCTGTGTGCAGGTCCGCAGCTACAGCTCCCAGTGTATCCACACCTGCTGCTTCGTCGCTCGCCCATCGCCACAGGACTTTAAAGTTTTTACGGGAATTGGAGGGATGTCAAGACTTGTGCATGAATTGAATTGTATTAAAGTGAGGTAGAGGTGCGCATAGTCGGCCTCACTCTCTCTTCCCAGATTCCATCTTGCTCCAATGGCAGGACAAAAGTCGAGACGGTTGGAGATGGGCTGGGCGCAGTGCATCTTTCGTGTCTTGCCGTGCTCTTAGCATACCACATCGCTTGCAGAAACTGCCTTCATGACCGTTGGTCCTATTCCAAAAGGTCTCATCCACTCAATCCGCTGAAGTCTGTCTTCACATGCTCGGGATAGACAAGGCACCATCTCACCGTATGTCTATGCCCGACGGCTACCCTCAACCTGGTTTGGCCAGCCTGTCGAAGCTGTTGCCCGGGGTGTGGCCGCTGCGCATGCTACAGCTACTAGGAGCCACAGGTGAGAGCTGAGTGACAGGTGGGAACCAAAGGTGGACAAGCTGCCCTGAAAGGACACGACATGCCCCTACACCAGAGGTGCTACCCCTCCCTGAACACCCCATACACCCCAAGTTAGATGCTACTATAGTAGAAGAGTGACAAAACAAGCAAACAGGGATAATTTTCATGGACTCAATACAAGCTGACCATTTGCAACTATCAGTTATCCAGCTTGATTTTAGTATGTACACTTACATAGCATTTGTCATCTGAAAGTATCCCAAATTGTTTTACAAGATTAAACTAATACACTGTGCAAATTACAGGGTAGTACTGAAATGCAGGTTACGAATGACATATGGGTACTTACTATGAAACTTCCATATAAAGGGCAGACAAGGTTTTGCCCAAAGAACTTCATAAAAACTGGTAACAGCAATTGCACCTGGACAGTTATTTCTATGGGTTTTTATGGGTTTTTTGCCTGGATAGCTTCTCTGAAAGTGTCTAACTCTGGAGGACATTGGTTATGGTTGAATCTCTTAGACAAGGTGGATTTAAAAAAAAAGTGATTTTTAACATAAAAATCAAATTTTAAAAATTTAAATCAGATTTTTTTATTTAAATATATTTAAAATTAAATTTGAAATTGACAACCTATGTTAAGGTCTAAACTTATTATAATCTATTAAGATCATTACATTAGAAAAATAATTTAAAACATTACATGTTTGCTGCCAAAGTTTTAAACAAAGTCAAACCACTAAACTGGTGGAAGTCACTTGCTAAGCTCCTGGAACCAGAGTTTGTTAAAGTGCTAAATCAGCTTTTGACAGTAGTGCCCTCTTCTGCAGATAGAAAAAGAGATTATTTCCTTCAGTTCAGTGATTAGTTAATTCAAAGTTTAAAACTAAATTGGGAGTTGAAAAAGAAGGAGAGTTTGCTTTTGACTTCCAACCTCTGAATAAAAGGAACATACGTACAAAATGGGAAATTACTGCCTGGGAAGGAGTACTGCGGAGAGGGTTCTGGGGGGTCATAGTGGATCACAAGCTAAACATGAGTCAACAGTGTAACACTGTTGCAAAAAAAGCAAACATCATTCATTAGCAGGAGTGTTGTAAGCAAGACATGAGAAGTAATTCTTCCTCTCTACCCTTCACTAATTAGGCCTCAACTGGAGTATTGTGTCCAGTTCTGGGCGCCACATTTCAGGAAAGATGTGGACAAATTGGAGACAGTTCAGAGAAGAGCGACACAAATGTTTAAAAGTCTAGAAAACATGACCTATGAAGGAAGATTGAAAAAATTAGGTTTGTTTAGTCTGGAAAAGAGAAGACAGAGGGGACATGATAACAGTTTTCAAATACATAAAAAGGTTGCTACAAGGAGGAGGGTGAAACATTGTTCTCCTTAACCTCCGAGGATAGGACAAGAAGCAACGGCAGTTTAGGTTGGACATTAGGAAAAACTTCCTAACTGTCAGGATGGTTAAGCACTGGAATAAATTGCCCAGGGAGGTTGTGGAATCTCCATCATTGGGGATTCTTAAGAGCAGGTTGGACAAACACCTGTTAGGGATGGTCTAGATCAGTAGTTCTCAAAGCCGGTCCGCCGCTTGTTCAGGGAAAGCCCCTGGCAGGCCAGGCTGGTTTGTTTACTTGCCGCGTCCCTGGGTTTGGCTGATTGTGGCACCCACTGGCTGCAGTTCACCACTCCAGGCCAATGGGGGCTGCAGGAAGCGGCACGGGCCGAGGGATGTGCTGGCTGCCCTTCCACTGGTGCTGCCCACCCATAGGCAAAGCAAGGGGTCAGAAAGGAAGTGGGTTTTCTTGCTAGAGGGCTGAATATAGCAAGGTCTTACTAGAGTTTCTCCAGGTTGAATTGCATGTGTACAATTTGGCTGCTATTCCTTTTCTGTGTCCAGGGTAATAGGACTTTGTGTACATTCTGTGACTAAAACTAGGCTAGGAGAAGACATGGGGAATTTGTGAGACTAATTGCTCCTCAAAAAGGAAGCTAGCCCACTGCAAAGCCCCCAAATTGGCTACCCACTTGGCAAAAGGAGCAACAATAATTTGTCACCGCTTTGTTTTTGCGGAAGGAAGCCCAGGCTTGGAACTCGGTTGCAGTTCAAGGGAGTGGAAAATCTCCAGAGGACCATGGCACACTTCCTCCCAGCCATTATCCATTCAGTTTCATATCAAAAAAGAGCTAACAAAATATTCCATTGCCTAGATGTTGGTCAGCTTGAAAGCAGTCTGTCATGAGTTTGATAAATAAAGTTTCCCTTCCACTTCCTGGGAAATTCCCAGAGAATTTCCCTTTGACCATTTAAAAAAAAAAAAAGTAAGATATGGATTTCAGAGTACAAGGGTGGTGGCCAGGGGGAGGGGGTTTCCCTCTTTGTGTGTCTGGACTGGTGACATTTTTTGAGGGGATTTTGTAGTCCAGCAGCTAATTTTAGTATCAAGCCTGACTGAAAACTTACATTTGAATGAATAAATTAAATGAACAGTATTTATTAATTAACAGAAAAGCTAAAGAGCCAGTCTCCAATCATGGAACCTCAAGAAATCTGCAAACTAATTACAATAATTAGAAGCTGACAATTTGACATTTTTAAAAAGCTGAAGTTGAGTAGAAATGCTTACAATTGGGATTAATTGGTTATACAGGTATTGTGTCTAGAGGCAGCTTTTGCACTTGCTTGGGGGTTGATTCTGCTCTGTCACACTCGCGTAATTCTGGAGTAATTCCATTGACTTCAGTGCAGCTACTCCAGACTTACACTGCTGTGACTGTAGAGATTTATCCCTAAGTGAATAAAAGGTTTAAAAGGAATATGATATGGGCACAAAATTTGACTCCTCCACTTGATTTCTCGACAAGGTTTTGCAGTATCCATGTAATTAATTTCCTTGGCAGGATGTGGTTACTTCACCAGAACGCCCCTACCCCACCCACCAAATAGTTCATTTTTCTTCAGTTAATTTCTCTATGCAACACACACTAATATTAGTGTCAATATAGGTCAACTTTACAATAGCAAATCATTGTGCACACGATCTTAAAAATACACGAGTGAGGAAAAAATAGTTTAATTCATAAAGTTTTAAGAAGCTGTCATCAAATGTGAGCAAAGGAGAATTTAAAAAAAATAAAGACACCTCAGCTGTGTGCTTGTCACCTTCAGACATACCAAGTACAGCTCTTATTATGTAAGCACTTAAGCAGGTGTGTAACTGGACTCATGCGAGTAGTTCTAGTCATTTCAATGGAGATATTCAGGTCAGTAAAGTATAAGGTATGTGCTGAAATGTTTATAGAATCTGGGCCTTCAATAATTTAGTGGTACAGCACTTAACTAAACCCAAGAGCAAAACACTCATGAGCTCGGAGATCCAGCTCTAAAACTGACAGCTGGCCTCTTGTTTTAGGGAGCTGAGCCAACATATAAGCTTTTTGGAGACCCAATCCTTACTCTCATGCACCTCCCCCACCTTACATTTGCGACTGAATTAAATTATTGCACACAGGAGCAGCCAACCTAGGTGACTGAAATATCAGTAGGACAAATGATAGTTACTGGAAAAAACTGAGCGTCCCAGGAGACACTCAAGATTACAGCTAAGCATGTGAAAACAGACATGGATAGAGCTAAGAACCTCCAGTTCAGGCATCCTGAATCAGTTTTCATCTGTGCCAACTTGAAGAGCCAGCTACGGTTAGTCATGTCACACATTTTAGACAATTTAAAATAGGTCGAAACCTATGAGAGGCTTTTTTGAAATGCCTTTGGATGACCACTCTCTATGTCTTTAACACAGAAATGCTAGTGGTCAGGTACTTGCGAATGAAAAAGATATCAAATGGATTTGAAGCTGAGCTGGTAACTCCCTCCCTACTCCCATATGGCCTACTATGGTTACCCATTCCTTACAGCAGGAAACTCATGACAGGGAAAAGAAATGCTGCAAGCACACACACTTTAAAAGGGGAAGGCCACGCTTCTCAAATATGCCTAATTTTAGGCATCCAAAAAGATGCCTGATTTTCAGAGGTGTTCGGCTCTCAGTTCCCATTGACATTGATCAGAATTGTGAGAGCCTAGCACCTCTTAGAAATCAACCCAATTGTTAACTTTAGTCACCCAAATTTGAAAATCTTGGCCTAAGGGTTAAATCTCTAAGGCCTTGATCCCACAAATATACATGTATGTGCTTACAAATATAAAATTAAGTATTCCTATTGAACTCATGGGGCTCCCAACATCCATTAAGTTAAGTACATGGATAAGTCCATATTATATAACTGATATTTTTTCAAAGAAATTCCATACTGATTTAGACACAAGTGTCTTCCTAAAACAAAAACAACCTATCCAGAACATGAGATAACCCTTAATTCCACACTAATGCCCCCTACACTGGTTACTACATCTTGCTGCTAACTCCTAGAGACTGACCAGCAGCTCTCTGCATTGTTTTAGAGAACTTGTTAGAACCCAGTAAATAAATTTTAAGCTGCAGCTGCTTTTGAAACCAGTCAGTCACACCGATACCAGTAATCAGCATTTATCCCTGCTCACATTAATACAACTCGCAGTCTAGTCCTTGGAGATTTCCAGTTCAGTTTTTTGAGCCATAAGCTTTTGAGATTAAAAAAAAAAATCAAAACCCTTTCAATGATCTTCCCTGCTACTCATTTCATTCTTCCAGCACACAAAGGAATTTGGAAATGAAAGGGCAGGGGTGGCAGAAACTTTCAGGGGAAGAAAAGGGAATCAGAAGAAAAACAAAGTTCCTTTCTCTCTGTCAGAGACAGACCACAATAAGGAACAAAATCTTTTTCTGACTTCCTTTAAAGTTTCACAAAAGGGCAGGAGACCATCACATGTCACTAGCCTCTGGAAATAAGTCTAGTCTTACTACAAGCACAAAGCAATGCATGGACAGAACATGCTTCTTGGGATTCTGTTTGTAGGATGGGTTTTCTGGACTCTCCATGGGATATTAAGGACTCTGGGCTTTCAGAAATCCAGAATAACTGACATCCAGAGAAATACACCAATCGTTGTGTTAATGACACACTAACCTGTCACACAAAGGCGGTCACCAAGTCACAAGCAGTTTTGCCCTGCAGGTCTGAAGAGAAGGTGGCCCCTGCTTGTCTTCTTTCTGCAACAGATTGGAGAAGCAGGGAGTTATTTACTACAGTGTCACTGCTACCTCTGGTGCACATGTGCTATGAACAGATCCCATTTTTAAAATATGGGATGTAAACATTCTGTAGAATGGAGGGCTTGTGAGAGGCATGGGATTGATTGTCCTGGACTGGAGACTGAATTCCAGAAGAGGTTCACCACAGGCAGCCGCAGTGCAAGCTTCTTCATGTACTCTCATACCAGCATGCCTCAAACCTTCCCTCGCGGGACCTTCACAGGAGAAGAAAGTAGTTCAGTCTCCATTTCTCTCTGACCTGAGATCAGCCACACTGGTGGCGCTTGAAGTGGATTTCATGACCCACTGAAAACTGGACTCAGACCAACCATTTCATAAAGACCACTAACCAGCCATAAGATTGTAACAGCTTTTGGTCACTACAAACCAGGGCTGGCTTCTAACCATTTGCGTAGCAGTGAGAAGTAACATCCTTATCAGTTCCCTGAGCCATCTAGACTCTCTCCATTTTTCATACCTGGCCAGAAACAATGTTACATCTATTAATATGATGAAAGCTTATTCAGAAATCAAAGAGCAAGTCCAGGAGAGTCACTGTGAATTTGCTTCCTCCTCTCCTTTGTCTGATGCTCCCAGACTGTGTTACTTTGAGGGCAAATTGCAAGGTTCATCTATTTTACCTAGCTTTTTAGGAGCTGTGTATGGAGAGATGGAATACAGGTTGTGGGGAGGGGAAAAATGTATACTGATTGGGGAGGCAAATGTGAGTTCTGCACAATCCTATCAGAGTCACTCGTGTGTGTAGAACAAAGCAGCTAAGGGCTTTGGAACTTCTGCTAACTTGCGGCTAGAATTTGTGATTTCACATCATTCCTATATCCTTTTAAAGGGATCCCTTTGTCAGTCTCAAACAGCAGACTGATGTCTGAAATATTCTCACTTACAGTGACCGTTCAGAGCTAGATTGCAGTCTGTGAGAAGAGGATTTAAAGCTGCCCTAAATGGGCAAGTGGGGATTCTACAGCATGGAGAAACCTCAGCAAGCATAGGGCCAACACCACCAACGCCCTTCCTTCCCAGTATAGGGGCACACTAGGGGTGTGCTGAGGAAAGGAGCGAGCATGCACAGAGTATCCTATATTCTGGGGATATCCAGCTGGCATGACAACCCTCTACAAGGCTATTATAAACCACAGCAATTCTGAACAGCCCTGAGATTGTTGTAGATTATGTCAGAGGACAAACAGCCTCCAGAATTGAGGGGAGGGCAGAAAGGTGGCATACATCACCTTTACTCCTCCATCCCACAGATGGCTCAAGCTCTGCTACAGTGTATCTGAAGACTGAGCCCTCAATCTGTGGCTGGCCTTTCACTTTGGGTGACCTAGTCACGTTTGACAGCATGTGGCATGAGAAATAGCAGTGCTTCACTTTGGAAGCATCAAAGAAAATACAGCAGCTAATCCTACAAGACTCTCATTTGCTGAGAAGCTGAACTCTGCAATAGATAAAATGAATAAGCAGTAGCTGCCAAAGCCTGGAAATTCCCAGAAATTTACCTTCAGATTAGAGTTAACTTCATATGCTTCTGTGACTTAAAAAACCAAAAACCGACAAAGTGATTTAAGATCAGGAAGAGTTATATCTTTATGGATTTTGGCCAATGTCTTTGTCGGCTTGAGACACATCTGGGAAAAATCTCATTGAATGAGCTGCAGTGAATGACCTTTCATTCTCTTTACAGGTTTCCCATGCTTAAGAGCAGGCTGGGGATAGTGCCAAGTTTCAGTATGGACTGCTGAATTATCAGAGCTAGCTCAAAGAAGCCAGAGCTAGAGTTCTATTTGCACATTCACCTGTGAGTGCCCTGAAAGCCAGATACTAAGGTAAGAGGATTGTGTTGGTTGAGACAGGTGTAACCCACCTTCTGGGTGTGGTGTTCTGCCCCATCTAGTGGCACTGAGACCACTTAGAGAGAAAGATTAATAAGCCTACACTGCAGCCTTAGCTAACAGTCAGTTGGCTTTTAGCTCATGCAGTAGAGACTCATGCACTAAGCTTCAGAGATTGCAGGTTCAATACCACCCACCAAGGACCCAGGTCTGTCGGCGTTACACAGGCAAAGGGTGTTTGCCATGAAAAACCATAATTTTTGCAGCTTCTTTTAATGGAATAGTAGAAGTTTGGCATGTCTCTCCTAACGTTAGTGTCATGGTTTACAGGAGTAGGTCACTAAGCAAAAGAGTTTTTTTTTAAGTTCGAGCAACAAGGATCAGACAACTCTACTTTCTCTTAAAAGCCAAATAACTCAAGAAAATCCTGAAGGGACTAATTAATAACCCACAAATAATTGCACTAAATGATGCCTGGCAATTCCCTTCTTGGTTCTCTTAGTCCAACTACTAGGGTTTCTGGTTAACCCTTTTTGAAAGTGTCAGAGTCTTATAGAGTAAAACTTTGTTCAGTTTCACCACCACACCGCATTGAAGAATCTCACTGTAAACCAGCGTTCCTCAGCGGTGTGGTAGACTGGGGGAGCCAAGAGGAAGACTTGGCAAAGATATCAGCCCTCTTCAGGGCGGTGTGTGCCCGCTGTACATTACTTGAGTTCAGTTTAGAGGTTCTATTAGATCCACAGCTGACTGTAGATCAGGACTTTGTAACCAGGGAGGCAAAACACAAAGATGGCTCATGATAGGGCCACCCTCCCCAGGTCCACCACCCCCCCAGCACCCTACCAGTATGCAACAAGCTCCACCAACCGAACCCACCCAGTACCTCCAAGCCAACTCTCATTTCTCACCCAGACCCTAACCCCCCCCCACCAAGTCCTCTGCAGCCAAAGCATTTTGGTGTATTGCTGCAAAAAGCCACAGCTAGATTTTGGGTTCTGGGTGAAAACCCACTGTTTTAGATGTATCAGTTTTGGTCATACTTTGAGACCTTATCATCACACTAGGAGCACACTATACAAGCTCTGCATGATCTGCTGACCCACCATCCAATGGCTGCTTATTGATTTCTGGGTCAAACATGGCCTGGAACAAATCTACCTAAAGAATTATTTTTCTTCCTGTTTTGCTGATTAGAACTGTCAGAGTAAGTTCTCAGGTGGAGTTCCCCTGGGTTAACTGAAGGGAAGGTTGCTGACAGGCTGTTCTTATATCTACGTCAGATTAGGAAAATAGATTGTATGTTTTAAAAGATATTATTTTCCTATGGTCAACATGGGGCATGAAGAGCCCACAGCTTTGGAATTTAACCCCCCCCCCACCCACACAGTATGAAATAATCTGAATCTATGGATCTCCAGGCCAGGAGACAAGGCTCACGTGTTTTTTCAGGCATTTGGGAAAGCTGTGGGTATTTGTTTGCATGTTTAATTGTCAAGTTATCCAATTCAGTTTTATTGCAGGGTTGGGCTAATTCTAGAACTGCAATTTTTATATGGTGCAATATTTTAATTGCTGTGAAAGTTGCCTAGGGCTGCTGGAAAGTACTTTTCCATGTTTTAAATCAAAATAAACAGTTTTCCTTCCACAGTTTAGGGTGGTAACAAGACCTGACTGGCTTTTATAACTGTTTCGGGAATTACTCTTCACTGAAAACCCCACCACATTTTGGTAGTTTTTCAAATACAGGTTAAAAAAAACAAACCACTTTATAAGACTGAAATGAAGGAAGCGTTGCTCCATCTTGCACTGTTAAAAAACATCAAGAAGAAGGGGGAGTAAGGGGCTTAATACCATAAGCTAGTTAGTGTCATCTGAAGTGGCATTTTAGAATCCCTAGATGTGATAGAGTAACTGGAAATCATTCATTGTAAATCCTGCTTTATTACATGTGTCCATAGCACCTGGGAACCCAGGTCATGGACCAGGGCCGCATTGTGCTAGGCACAGTACAAAGAGAGCAAAAAGCCAGTCCCTGCCCCTAGAGGTTTACACACTAAGAAGTTCCCTATCGGAAATACCCTCTTAGGCCTGATCTAAACAAGATCACACTGGTTTAACTAACGGTATTATTTTAAACCAATTTAGTGAAGAAGTTGCAAACCCCTGTGTGGACATTTACGTTGGTTTAAGAACGTTTACGCTGTTTTAACTAAATCGGCTTAAAAAAAAGAATCAATCCTACAGTTAAACCAGTGAAACTTTCTCATGTAGACAAGGCGGTCAAGACCTTGCTTCTCTTTTACCCGAAGTTTGAGTTTCAGAAGAAAACTAACAGGAGCACAGTGAAATTAGGCTAGATAGTCAAGTGATGGATGATTTACACATGCTTAAGATAGAGGTGGCTTGCATTACCGGGCTCCTTGTTTTCTAGCTTTTTATATTCGTATCTATGAGGAAGAAGTCCTATGGGGCTTTTAAGTGGAAACAAATCAATTAGAGCTGCAACAACTCAGAAGAATGAGCAGGCTTGGTTTAAGTAAAAGCCTCCCCATGTATTGGGTTCTTTAGTTGCACCTATGTTACTCAAGGAAATGACATTTGAAAGGCCACTAAGGGTCTGTTCCAAAACCCACTGAAGTCGGTGGGGAGTTTTCCATTGACTTCAGTGAGTTTGGGTGAAATCAGGCCCTAAGCAAGACGTTGCATTGACAAAAGAGCCAGGCTTCAGAACTGTTGCAAGCAGGTGCAAACTGATTGACTTCAGTAGAGTTACATGCCCTTCCAGCAGTTTGAATTTGCCCCAAAGGGCCTATTCTCCTTGCTGCTACAACCCCTGTTCACAGAGGTGGAACACCCAGCCAACCGCAAGTCCCTCCTGGGCAAGTGGAATATTTAGGCAGTGTGGGGACGCTGCAGCAGACTGTGACAGCACCCTTCTTCCTCCAGTATGAGTGGTATGAGCAGAGAAAAAGGGGCATGGCCACGGTATCTGTACATGGGACTACAGGCAGTCAGGTCTCACTGGGGCTGAACTGCCCCCTTTGTGAGGGAGCAGCAAAGGTGGCATAAAAGCCACCTTCCCTCTTGGGGTCCTGTGCTAAGCACAGCTCAGCCAGACTTGGGTCACGAGAGTTTAACAGTCACAGTTTTTAATCTAGTGCTACCAATGGTCTATATAACCACGTCTCAGACAGAGGGCATCTATTGTGGGGTCTTAGAGGCAACTCACATAGCTCAGAGGCACACTACTTGTGACCAACAGACGGTAGCACTGCTGGACTGCAGAGAGCAGGCAGGTCAGCTGGGACTGGTTTCCAGTTGCAAAGTTTCATTTATTGAGAGGAGAGAAAAAAAACCCAGCCAAGTTTTGTCATACAAGGAAGCGCTGTAGCAATCACTCATGGGAGAGGAGGCAGCCACAAAGACAACCTCATTATTAACATGTGGTGCATACTACTAAGAAGACTGAGTCTTTGAGACAAGCCCTGTACCAAGTAGATAGCTAAAACAACAGGAGAGGTGCAGGGAAGGAATTAATTCAGAACACTCTCAGCCACACCCACAAGCCACTTACCCTCCTCAAAAGGCAACAGAGAAAACACCAACATCTTGAGAAGAAGAGTGACAAAACTGCCCCACCCTGTAGATGTTTTCTAAGATCTCCAGCATGAAAGAAGGGCCCTCAGGCGAGTCTAAATAGGCCATCATCACCCAGCTTTAACCTTTTAATATACTGGTTCCTCTTGAGATGTTCTGCAGCAAAGAATGGTCAGTCCCCTGTCATTCAGGAAGATCTGCAAGAGATGCTATGCTAGGAAGCAGGTACAATCTAGGACTAGAATAGAAGCAGCTGAGTCAAGGCTCCTGGAGGGAGCAAGTCCAACCCTACGGCTTCCAGGCTGAAAAGCGTTTCTTCCCCTGCCTCACCCTGCTGCTGTGACTCCTGCCTTAGTCAGCTCACTCTGAGAAGCAACAGGAGGCTCTGGCTAGGAGCAAAGCAGAATTAGCACAAGGCCAGGGCACCTCGATGCTTAAACTGCCTGCCAGCTAAAGAAAGGTGAGAAGAGACTAGCAACCCCCTCTTTCAGCCTTTGACATACAATCCTGATCCTCAACCAGGGGTATGCATACCCCAGGGGTACATCACCTCATCTAGATCAGTGTTTCTCAAGCTGGGGGTCGTGACCCCTGGGAGGGTTACAGGACTGGTCACAAGTGCAGGGCTGGCATTAGGGGTGGCAAGCAGAGCAATTGCCTGGGGCCCCATGCAGCTAAGTTACATGCCTCAGCCCTGCCAACTGAGGCTCTGACCTCAGACAAGGCTCACAAGTGAAAAACAGGCACAAGTACAATATTTATATTCCAATTGATGTATTTTATAATGATATGGTAAAAATAAGAAAGTAAGCAGTTTTGTCAGTACTAGTGTACAGTGACACTTTTGTATTTTTAGGTCTGATTTTGTAAGCACGTAGTTTTTAAATGAGGTGAAACATGGGGATACATCAGACAAATCAGCCTCCTGAAAGGGGTACATTAGTCTGGAAAGGTTGAGAGCCACTGGTATGGAGGACAGGGGAAGCAGGAAGGGTAACTTTAAAGAAATGAACTGTAGGTGTGGGTGAGACAGAGGAGAAGAGAGATAAGTAAAATAAGTCTAACCCTACAGCTCAACATCAAGGTGTAAGTATGAGACCACTAATCTTCCCCTCCCCCCCGTGCTAGTTCTTGAGGGGTTTACTTTAAGGCTGTGTCTAAACTGGGGCGGGGAGGGGGAGACAATTCACCAGGCATCAGAGGGTAGATAGTAAAAACTCCTGAGTCCTATCATATCACTGACATGGTGGTAAAAGTTTCAGAGCCCTGTCTACACTACCACTTCCACCGTTGCTACCACCAGTGGAGTTGCATTGGTGAAGAACCATGCGTCTCATTTTTGCCACCACAGATATTCATAAGGGCTTAAGGAGGAAGAAAGAGTATTGTTTCCTTTGTTGGGGTTGTGATAATGTCAAGCAAAAGGAACATGTCTAATCTAACCCCTTCCACAAAGGCCCAGTAATAAAAGCCTCCTTTAAACCCTACTCTGGTTTAAGCCTTATTTGTCTGATGGGAACTAGATGGTTTCTGTGGCTGTGCAGCTAGCTTAGTGCTTGGGAAGACCTGCGGAGCAGTTTTAGGAGCACATGAAATGTACAGCAGCAGCAAATACTCACAGGTGTCACCTTGATCTCTGACCCTAGGTGGGCATCTGCAAGTGGTTCCACTCACCACTGTAGCATCTCTTAGCATTAGGTCATGGTATTGCAGGGATCCACATGGCTAGCACCTCGGGGTGACTGCTTCTTAGGCCACACAGTGGCCTCTCTCTCTATGTCTTCAGGGGCCTAGCCCTGCAGCCAGGTCACACTTAAGTTCAGTCCTCTTCCCATGTAAGGAGAGGCCAACTAACAAACTTGAACAAACAGCAAAACAAATGATCCTCCTGCCCCTCAGGCCATGCTGAAGTTCCCTGCTCTGCACCGCTGCTCCCAGGCACTGCAGCATTCCACCTTTCCTCTTTTGGCTGAGCTCTGCATCCCAGGGCTTTTTCCCAGAGGTCCTTCCTAGCAGCTTTCTTCATTATTTTCCCTCCGTAGGCACTGACAGCTTCTGCCAAGGATCTCCCGCTTCACACAGCTTTCACCTCAGGGTCACCCCCAGGAGCTTCACCTGCTCTCTGCAGTTCTCTCCAGCCTGACTTCACCAGGCCCTATTTCCTCCCCCTGGAGTGCTCCTATCTGCTGAGTCATCTTCTCCTGAATGAGCTCTCCTCTCTCTGTAGTGCACCCTGGTCCTTTCACAGCGGAGGGCACAGATGTTAATGAAGCCACCCACTACAGAATCAGCTGGGGACTAACTGCTAGCTCACAGGGAAGGCTGAGCCTGACTACTCTTAAAGGGCCAGCAAGCTGGTGATAGTGTCTATAATACTAGCCTCGCTTGGGACACTAAAAGATCCAAATAGGGTTGCCAGGTGTCCAGTTTTCGATTGGAACGCCCCGTCAAAAAGGGACCCTGGCGGCTCCAGTCAGCACCGCTGACCGGGCCGTTAGAAGTCCGGTCGATGGCACCGCAGGGGTAAGGCAGGCTCCCTGCCTGCCCTGGCTCTGTGCAGCTCCCTAGATGTGGCCGCCAGGTCCTGCCCCTAGGCGCAGGAATGATCAGGGAAATTCCACATGCTGCCCTGAGCACGAGCTCCACAGCTCCATTGGCCAGGAACCGCGGCCAGTGGGATCTGCGGGGGTGGTCCCTGCATCTAGGAACTGGGCTGGATATGCCAGCTGCTTCTGGGAGCCACAGGGAGCCTGCCTTAGTTCCCTGTGCCGCCGCCCAAGATAAACCCCACCCAGCCAGAGCCCACACCCCGAGCCTCCTCCTGCACGTCAACCCCCTGCCCCAGTTCAGAACCCCCTTCCGCACCCCCTCCTGTACTCCAACCCCCTGCCCCAGCCCTGAGCCTCTTCCAACACCTGAAACCCCTCATCCCCAATCCCACCCCAGAGCCCACAACCCCAGATGGAGCCCTCACCTCCTCCCGCACCCAACCCAATGCCCCAGTGCAGTGAAAGTGAGTGAGGGTGCAGGAGAATGAGTGACGAAGGGAGGGGGGCTGGAGTGAGTGGGGGTCAGGGCCTCAGAAGGGGTGGGGCAGTGGTGGGGCCTCAGAAGGGGCGGGGCAAGGGTGTTCAGTTTTGTACTATTAGAAAGTTGGCAACCCTAGATCCAAGGCTGGTCCTGAAGGGAGTTGTGGAATTTCATCCACCCCACACCCTGCTGAAAATGAAATTTTATATATGTTTAATATTGTGAACTAATGAACAGCTAGAATAGATTGAACCACAGCAATAGTGAGTGGATGGAATAGGAAACTTATTCCCTTCATCCTCCTTTGGATAAACATCCTCCTGGACAACAGAAATCATTCACCATTCCCTCTGTGTCTTTGTTCTCTGTACAGGGAAAACCACCCCAGCTAATGGAGTGCATGGTGGCATTAATGGAGTGAAAGGATTCACAGTGACTGGGACACTGCAAAAATGAACAGGTAAACTTTACTGCAGTGCAGCTCATCAGGTGGTGCACATGACTGCTAGAGGAGCAGAGAATAATGTCAAGACCAGACTACGTCTATGTACACATTGGCTAACTTCCTTCGATGAACATACCCCAGATGGGCCTGAATAGGAACACCAGATCCAAAATCACCTCAGATCTGAAGCCAAAAGTCACGGCTGACACCCATCACTAAAAGATGAATCCAACTGAGCGTCTAACTTGGGTATCAGTTTGAATCTGGATAAAAACATTATGGCCTGGGATGATTTATGGGTCTTAACAAAAATGTAATGTTTGCTATGCTAACTAAGCAACACTCCTGGAGTATCAGAGCCAAGATTATTCCCATATCATAATTCTACTTTTCTCTGTTGTTCTTACTCTCTAGGGAATATGTCTTCTGGATACTCTCCTACTCACTGCTGTGCTTTTTCCCTGGTGGTAAGTATACTACAGTATGCATCCACTAGTCAGTGGAGAGACTTGTATGTGTTCATCAAACTGCAGATTAGTGTAACAATCTAATAACCAAAAGATGGAGACTCATAATGTACTCTTTATAATCACTCAGTCTACAGCTGTTTGCTTATTGAAATTGTTCTCCTTCATTGCACATGCCCTGCCATGTTAGTGTAAGGTTGGGTGCTGAGGAGTGCTTGGCATTAAGATGTTCAGAAAGCCAGCATTATACATGCAAGGGGTATGACACCAAAGAGGTTACCCTAGGATAACTATATATTATGATCAAGGTAAATAATGAGTCTTGGGAGTTTTCTGTTAAAGACCTTGAGTCCCAAATCTTTGCCCACTTCCGGTCAGGCCTTCTAGAAGTTTGCTCCATTACTTTCAAAGGCACTGTAACGGAAGAGCAGGATAGGACTACAGCTTATGACTAAATCTTTGGCTTCATTGCTAAAAGCACCATTCTCATTATATTTAGTGGAATTTACATATCTGACTCTCCATGTAGCAAGAAGAAAATAAGATTCCTGCCATCCAAATGGGTACTAGTTCAATGGAAGAATGTGTTGTCAAACTTGTCAACCTTTAAGACACTTCCATGGTTAATGAAATCTTTGGCTCACCTTTCTTTTTAAAATGTGGAAGTACACATTCAGTCCTTCTGAATGTGCCACTGGGACAGCTCTGCCAAACATCCTCTTTGGTATTTAAGACTAACACGTGTTGGTAGGGAAGTATGAGGTTATTAAGCCACAGCATCACAGTTTTCAGCTTAATCTTTATAAGTGCCCAGATCGATAAGGAAGAACTTCATTATTGCACTATTTCTAATAGAGGAATGGATTTCTGCATAGTCCTTTGCTGGAGGCATATTTGTTTAACAGTACCAAGGGTTAGTTATAGACATATCCCATGTTAGAACCTATTGAACCAGAAAGGGATAGTCATTTGCTTCACTGTTCTGGAACCTTCTCCCCAGGTGCCTACTACAACATCTCTGCCTGCCTCCGACTAGATTTTTTTCCAAAATGTTGATAAAACCCATATTTTGAGCCTAAATTCCCTGACAGTCTCTCTTTGAAAGCATTGAGGTTTGTTTGTTAAGTCTTATTTCTAAAACTTCATTACTTTTTATAAGCTACATTGTAGTATGTTTTCCACTATATTATGAAGTAGTTAAACAAATTAGTAGTAAGTTTGTCAAAATAAATAAAGTACATTTTGGAACAAGTTCTTTGATTATTTTTGAAAAGTTTGTTTGCTTATTCACTAATTTGCAACATTTGTTAATACAGCATGGGTCTCCTAGTTGTTAGAGAGTTAGCAAGATTCTGCTCAAAGAGGAAATGATATGGGAAATATAGTTAGTCACAAGCATGTACAGTGAAACACAAACATCTTCTTTCATTTAAGAATATTCTTCACAGGATTCCAGCTAGTAACACATTACTCCAGTTTACAATGCCGAAAGACATTTATGACAAGTTCTATATAAGTCATAAACACAAAATGTAGCCAGAGATAAACTTTTGCAGTGATTTAGGCACTAGTTTGGGACTTAGGAAATATATGGCAAAGCAGTAAGTTGGGCTTAGCTATCCCATCTGACCTTGAGAAATGAGCTGGGCCCAGATCCACAACGGTATGTAGACTCCTAAACTTCCATTGATTTAAATGGAAGTTAGGAGCATAAATGTCTTTGTGGATCTGGGCCTTAGTCTCTTGATGCCTGACTTTCCAACTAGGAAATGGGTATAACATTTTCCTAACTCACAGGGGTGTTGTGAGGATAAATGCATTAAAGATTGAGGCTTTCAGATACTGTTGGTAATGTGGACCATATAAGTGCCATAGATTAATAGATTTACAGGAGATCCACCAATGCTGGCGGCTATTAATAGCTGCTGTCTTCAAGATGTGTATAGGTGTTGGTACATTTGTCTCTCCATTACAGTTATTGACAAATTTAGAGCCAAATTCTGAGAGGTGCTGACCAATGGGAGTTGCGGGTGCTCAGTACAATTTATTAACAATATAAATTTATCTTTTCACACTCAGCATTTTTTTATTTTACAGCTGTTCCCCACACAACTTTGTGCCACGCAGTCAGCGGAGACACCGTTATTTTGCCCTGTGCCATTAAGACTTCTGAAAAGCTGAACATTTCCAATTATTATATATACTGGCAGATAAGTACGTCAGTGGTAGTGCATATGTTTTACAATGGGAATGACTCGTTTGCAAAGCAGTCCAGAAGATACCACAACAGAACCAGGCTCTTTTTGGATCAGCTGGAGCATGGTAACTTTTCTCTAATGCTCTCTGGAGTTGAGCCTGCTGATGAAGATGTGTATACCTGCATCTTTAGAAACAAAGTGAGCAGAACTAAGGGCACACGTGAAGTTAAACTCAACGTCTCACGTAAGACCTTTAGAAGTTGATTTCAAGGGGAGGGAGTTCAGGTGGGGGATCCTCCACTGAGTCTGGTGGAGACTCACTCATGTTGCTGACACTAGGCATGATAATTTAAAAAATGGTAAAGTTCCACTGATTTTTCACCTCTCCACTTCCTCATTTAAGGAGAATAAGGAGATGGGTGAAGGGGAGGAATGAGAATCTTTAGGAAGCCTCAAGACTCGAATATCAGCAGAAGATCCAAGACCTGAGAAGTCAAACCCCTCTGACATTCCCCTCTTTAAATGAAACACAACTTAGGGCGAGTGCCTCACATGTTTTTAAGCATTTGGTCATTTATGTTTACATATTCTGCTGGGTGCATCCTTTCCCTATACCTACACTAACAGAAAGCCTGGGAGACTCCAGTCCATTACCCCATACATCAATAGCTTAACCCATACGAGTTCATTCCAAAGCCCAAGGAAGTCAAAGGAAAGACTTTCAGTAATTTTAATAGGCTCAGGAGCAGGCTCTATAACCTTTCAGAGCAAAGACACAAAATTAACTACCTTTGCACCTGTGATTTGTCCTTGAGTGCTGGGATGCAAAGAGAAAAGCTGTTGTACAAAGAGCTGAATGAGGTCCGACTTACCCTGTAACTCATTGGATGCAGAAACTAGAATATGCAATAAAAGTCTTTTTTCCCCCTCCTATGTGATACCATAACAAATGACTGAATAATGGTGACTACTTAGTCTGCACAAGGTTTTTAACTATCCAATAGTACATGGTTTTTTTTTTCCTTTTTAAATATAAATGAATAATTTTTTAGTTTGGTTTTTCTTTTTTCCAGCTCCAGATAATCAATTGATGGAAAGAAATGTTCCCCCTATTGGTAAGCGAACAATCTTGAACGTGCCTTGAATTAGGCTAGATCATTAGCAGGGCTAGTTTGTTCTATTCTCTAATTGGTATGACTCAGTATAAGCACTGGGAAATAGAAGAAAGTCCTATAGATTTTTTTTTGGCTTTTGCTGTCACTGGCAACTCTCCTTACTGGTCCCTGCAAACTACAGAAGAAATGAGTATGTACACTCAGTGCCAGAAAGGACTCCCACTTAAATCCTTGATAGGACTGTTTTAGTGGTAGATTTGTTCTCATCTCACAGTTAAAAGAGCTACAATGCAAGCAGTCTCTGGCCCTTAGCAGTGGTTAATGTTTTACCAATAGTGGCACCCTGCAAAAAAATCATATTTTTAATAAAAGTCAGGGACAGGTCACGGACAATAAACAAAAAATCATGGAAGCCTGTGACCTGTCCCTGACTTTTACTAAAAAGAACTTACAAAATGGGGAGTAAGGGAGTCCAGCACCCGCTGTTGTTGCAGCTCCAGGGTCCATCCCCCAGTGGCTGGGAGCTGCGGGGGTCCCCCACCACCTGTGGGGCTGGGAGCTCAGGGCCAGCGGCTGGGAGCTGTGGGAGGGGGCTGCCACCTGCAGCAGCTGAGAGCTGCAGGGTTCCCCATGCCCAGGGTGGCTGGGAGCTGCAGGGAGCCCTGCCACAGCTCAGAGCTCCAGGCCTGGGAGCGGCAGGGGACCCCACCACCGGTGGGAGCTGAGAGCTTTGGGGCCTCTGCTGGTTGACAGCTCCAGCCTTGCAGCCCCATGGCCGAAGCAGAAAATGTCATGGAGGTCTCTGGAAGTCACAGATTCCATGACATAATCGTAGCATTAGCCATAATGCTTTTAGGATTAACAAGAGTTTCTTCTGTAAGTTCTCTTGGTATAGATGAATAGTCAGATCAAAAGATCTGAGAAGGCACTTGGATAACACAGTAATAGGTGACCTAGAAATACATAAGGTAGATGCATTTGCATAAACTCTTACAAAGAAGATTCAAATGGTTCTTGCCCCAGTGCAGTTCTGCAAGTAAAATGCAGCTGTTGAATTCTAAACATATTCACATCATATAATTAACCCCACCGAGGTCACTTGTAGAGACTTCTGGGCTCAGTGAATTATGAACAATGAATGTGAGCTATGCAGAGAAATTGTTGTTACAAGAGGATAACCCTTTGACCCCTGTGTCTCTCTCTTTCTCTCCAAGGACCACTTCCTAAAACCTCAAAGCTAAGGAAGGATCTCAGGCTCTGGAGTTAGGGAGAGGTGGTGGGGTAAATAATAAATTATTTGGATTCAGATGTGTGACTATTACCTAAATGTCATACCAATCTGATTATTTGCCCCTCATTGGTTAATTCTCTATTTCCCGTTCTGATGATAGCCTAAATTAGCTTTCCAGAGCTCTAATTTGCATTATCAAAGCCCTTACACTTTGTGTATGCTGCAAAACATTCTTAATGACTCATTTTACATACTTTAGATCAAAGACACGGTTGATTCCAGAATAATTAACCCTGAACAAATTAACCTCCCCACAACATGACTTTTCTGTAGGGTCTGAAAAAGAGGCAGCACTAAACTCTCTCAAACAACCACAAGGAAAGAAAAATATGTTGTGAATTTAAGTTATGGAGTTTGCCGTGGATGTTTTTTCTTTTTAGCAGTAGATGTTCTCAGCATTGTACATTAGTTGTAAGAAACAGCTTTAGAATTACAGGAAATCTCCCCCACCTACTTTAAAAAGTTCCAACTGGTGCAAAATGCAGCAGCCTGCCTCCTCAGCAACTCCAGCCCGACACACAGGCCTTTCAAAGAACACTGGATTAGCTTCAAAACAGTAGTTTTCATCTTTAAGGCCATTCATGAAAATGGACTAAGTCACCCCCCAAAAAGACCTAAGGCAGCCAAGACGTCTCTTGCCAGTTACATTCCAAAGGAATGATCAAATGATCTGGCATCAACCCTGTGAAAACTGAGGGGCAAAGTTTTCATGTCAACAGTAAGGCCTTGTCTACACTACAGATTTTGTCAGCGCAAATTATGCCAACATACAGCCCCACTTTAATTAAAACTGCGGTTGCATGTCCACACTAGATCCTTGGGCCGGCAGAGTGCATCCATACTAGCAGCTCTTGCATCAACGCAGAGAGCAGTGCACTGTGGGTAGCTATCCCACTGTTCAACTGGCCGCAGGGTGCTTTGGGCAGGGTTTGCAATGCCTCATGGGACAGGTACAGCATCACATGAGGCAGGTTTCTCAATCGTACCATTCAGTGTAGACATTGTGCTCTCCCTGGACGCTTTGTCACTCTAACTTTCCCACAAAAAGCTTTATGACGCTCTTCTAGGTGGTTTTATTTTGTTGACAAAATAGGAGAGCTTTGCAGCCAAAAGTAGCAATGCAGTGGGTACATCACTGGTTTGTCAACAAAAGCTGCTTTTTGCTAACAAAACTGTGTAGAGTAAGTAGACAATGCCTAAGACTACAGAAAATAGGAGAGGGGAGGGAAGAGTTGGCGTTCACCCTCAGTCACCTACATTTGAAGGAATAATATATTACTCAAATTTCTGACAACTTTTTAAAATTAAAATGGTTTTTCAACTGAACAAATTTTGATTAAAAAAATTCAAATGTAAAAATTGTGTAGGTTTTCATAAAATACTCACCTTTTGGTTGCAACAAACCTGAAATTTCAAAGAAAAAATAGACAAATGAAAAATATTTGCTTTTGTAAAAAATTTTCGTGGGGAAACTATTTCCTCAATGACTCTAATAGTTATATCTCCAGCAACCACCCAAGGAAGAGGGAGGGATAGTCATTTTGTTGGACATTATCTTCTATTAGTTCTCTTTTTGGAATGCACTCAAATAAGAGCTGAGAGAGCGAGCACAAGCTCAGTTAAATGTCTACCTTTTGGTTTAGCTATTAAACCATTTCAGCAGCTATTTGCTGTTTTGTATATAGACAAATACTTTTTTCACTTTTTCTTTTTTAAAACCTCCGAGATTCTTTTTATCCTGGGGGTGGTTGTACTAGCATATTGGGGCTCAAAGGGAGAACGCTTCAGAGCCAACAGCAGTAAACCTCAAGCTGGTCCCGGGACAGAAAACCCTTATATCTTCTTCTGCCTCAAGGATTTATTGAGGACCACCAGAGGTTGAACAGTTACCTGATAAACACAATTCTCCTTCTGGGGAGAGGATGATAGAAAGAACAAACCACATGGGGACAGCTGTTAGTCATGTTGTTTAATACACTGCTGGAAAGCACCCAGCTATTACAGTGATCAGGGCAGTAGAACCTACACCAAGTACAATAAAATAGAACCTGGTCTTCACAGAGGAGGACTCTGGCCCAAATAATGGTTGGGGAAATGTCTCCATAGGCTGAACTATTTAATAATTACTGCAGTTTAAGGAGTGTAAATAGAAGATCCTGGCCTGGGACCCTAGGAGGTGTCTGGTGTATATTCTTTTGTTATTGTGGTTTTGCCAAGGGTCTAAACAATATCATCACCACAGCAGTAGAGAGTATCTCATTATTTGTTGTTTGGTGTCCAGTGTGTATCTTGTGAAGGGAAATACTTCAGATCTGTTACAATCCCCTACACTATCTCTTTACTGGGGTTAACTCAGAAACCTGCAAGAAATGTTTCAAATAATTCAAAATGCAGAAGATAAGCGTGTAAGTGATTTAAAAAGAAATCCTATAATACATTGATATCCAACATAGTTGTACAACTCAATGGAAAGTTGAAGTTCATTCACTGCCAGGGTTCAACAAAGGTGTTGTTAACATTTGTTTACGTTTTAGGGGAGAAGCTACCCTTCATTTTCAAAAATGACTTGCTCTGTCTAGAATGACTAAAGCCATAACTAGTAGACTGCCAGAAGCTGGGTAGGAATAGGAAAGTGTAGTTGACTTCAGTTCATTTCTGAGGTGATACAGAAATATGAGATGCAGAAAACGGAAGGGAAAAGATAGGAAATACCTGTAATGGGCAACATTGGGAAGGTGATTGCTAATTGTTTACAGATTTTTCTCCTCTTTCAGGTCAAATTCAGGATTTACCAAATTGTCCTGGGGATGCAAACGCTCTGGATATTCTTGTGCTCTGTTCTCACTTCCTGATGGTGTTGGTGGTTTGGATCTTGTAACTGTGAAATCAGGGCTTTTGTCTGCAAACTTCTCGTGGCAAGTGACTCTTGCAGCACACCACCCATCTGTAAGGGTTGCACAACTACTACTCCAGAAGCCACAAACAACAAGGCATCACCACGTGAAAACTGACCTTATATTCAGCACCTATAACCATAGTTTGGTGCTCAAACAAGCAACCTTATTTTTCAGAGGCACTGGCCATCTGCAGGTCCGAGTGACTTCAGTCAGAGGTAATGAGCCTGATTTTTCATCCATCTTCAAGAGCCTAGCTTTAGGCCTCCACGTTTGAAAATTCTAGCCCTAAAATTTTTTTGTGTGCTTTTGATGACAATTTTGAATGTAGCTGAGGTTCACAGTGTTATTATAATTGTCCTTAATGTGATCTTTCACATAAGATTGCATGTGCTTTACAAAAAGGGGAAGTAAAAGAAGGAGAAAGCATAGCCGTCTTATACGTCAGAGAAAAACTGGAAGTTGTGGGGGTGGCTGCCTTTGCGAAAATCAAGGGTGGAAACATTGTGACAGAAAACTCGAGGCTGTGAACTATGGCTGTACCTCTTTTTACTCTGATGCATCAACTACATCATCAGTACAAAGAAATCCATTCATCAGCCAAAGGAGAAGTTGGCGGCAGAGGTTGTTAAAAAAAAAAAAAAAACGGCAAACAATTCCAGAGGAAGAGTGCTGCATACTACAAATAAGCCAAAGACTTTATTAGTTGCAGTCTTATACTCTTCCCCAAAGAAAGTTAGGTGCAGCCAACTGAAAGGTACAGAACTGCTGTGCTACTTGGGTTAGGGTATGAGTGATTCTGCTACCTGTGATGCGGAGTCATTAATTTATATAGGTTGTCTGTATCACTCTGCACGCCATTTTTTGTTTAAAATGTCCATGGTTTAAGGAACTAAAACTATCATCTGTGTCTATTAGGACTGCATTGTCTTACTCCTTAAAATGCAAAAATGCAGATATAACTGAAGATGTCATCTTGCCATTGTTAAAGTTGAAAGTAGCTTCCGACTGATGATATAAAGAAAGTACAGTATTTCTTTGACAGCCCAGTGCCATTGCAACTGCGCTATTGTGTAGCTGTGAACAAGCTAAGGAATCTCTCACCCAGGTTGGAAGGGAGAGTGTGAAAGTGCCATTCAGGATATGTTTACACAGCAATGCAAGCGTTGGCTCCTGGCTCAAGCCTAACCCCCCATTGTGTTCACATACCAGTGGTGTTAACCCAGTGCTCGAACCTAGGGTCCCAGAAGTCTGCAGGGCTGGAAGGTCTGAACCAGTGTTAAGCAGGGATCTAAGGTCTGAGCCCTATTGCTTTCCTGTGTGTACATGTCCCCAGCTTGACTTTGGTCCTGGAAGTCCTCTGGGTGTATCCCAGAGTTCCCTGGGGCAACTCCCTTAGTCATCTCTAAGCCAACAATATGTGGTGCAATCTGTTTGAAACAGATGCCATGCTTCCCTTTGCAAAGGGCAGCAGGTCAGATCAGCATTAACCCATCACCGTCTGGACACTGGTCTTCAAGCACACTATCAGAGAACCTGCAGCATAGGTGCTGACTGTGGGAGTGCTGTGGGGTTCGAGCACACACACTCCAATATGGGGTGCTCAGCACCCGCAGAGATGGATTAATCTTTTGTGGGCCCTGGAGCCTGAACCAAGGCTCTGCCCTGAGGCCTTGCCCCCACTCAGCCTCTTCCCTTTAAGGTCCTGCCCACACTCCACCCCAAAGCCCCAGAGAGGGCAGATGGAGGGTTCGGGAGCAAGGGCCAAAGAGCTGAGCAGGTACTAAGCAGCTGTCCTGCAGGGAGGGGGAGTGGCAGAGCTCCCAGCTCAGCACGGCCCAGGGAGGGATGACCCCTAACATTCTGGCTGCTCCCCCTCCCTGCCAGGCAGCCGTTTAGTCCCTTCTCCGCTGTGTGGTTCCCACTGCCCACGCAGCGTGCACTGTCAGGGTGGTGAGTGGGGGCCAGCCCCCAAACCTTCCTGCAGCAGTGGCTTCAGCTCTGCCTCACTGTGGCTTGCCCAGAGCAGGAGCAAAGCTGAGAGGCGGGAGTTGGCGCCCAGCGGCCAGGATGTTGGGGGGGGTCATCCCGCCCATGGCCATACTCAGCTGGGAGTGCTGGTGCTTCCCCCACCCTGCAGGGCAGCCCCATGCTCCCAGGCCCCTCCTCCCCTCCTTGGAGCTGTGCACTGTGAGGGTGGTGAGTGGGAGCCAGCCTCAAAACTTCCCCACAGGCTCCTGGGCATCTCTTATCCGTGCCACCCAGGGTGCAGCAGGAGCAGGGATAAGGTATCCTCGGGGCCGGTGCTGGAGCACACTGCACCACAAGCCCTGGGGATGCATGTCATTACTCAGCAGCCAGCAGCAGCCAGGCTGGGGGTGTACAAATGTTTTTCTTCTGAAACCTACATTCTCCGCTCAATGGTAGTTCAGTATAAAGCTGCCTCACACTCGGTCATTCTACTGAGACAGCCACCAGAGGAGCTACTTTTGCAGTTTCTGTACTCCTGTGCTCCTTATGGACACCTGCATCCCATCAACAGTACCCTCACAGTAGGAAAAAGGATGGATAGCAGAGTTTTCCACAGTGCAACACATTCATAGGGCTAGAGTAGCAACATAGGAGAGGGGAGGGGTGCTGGACACTCTGGGATAGGATTGCTTTGACTCAGAGCTGTGCATTGAAGTGTGGATACCAGAGCACAAGTCAGCAAATCCTTAACCTAGGGTTAAAATGGAGTGTCGATGCTCAAGCCCAGCGTTCTCTGACATGGGTCGGATGACTTGAGTCCCACTACCCCTAGGCTTACATTGCTGTGTAGCTATACAGTAACTTTTGAGCATCGCTGAAGTAGGGGGAAGTGGCTTATAAGTGGCAGCACGTTTTAAGTATACACAAGTATTTTTTGCTACAGCTGAAGTCACTCCACCCTCTTTCATAAATAAGATTTCAGAGTAGCAGCTGTGTTAGTCTGTATCCATAAAAAGAACAGGAGTACTTGTGGCACCTTAAAGACTAACAAATTTATTTGAGCCTAAGCTTTTGTGGGCTACAGCCCACTTCATCGGATGCATAGAATGGAACATATAGTAAGGTGATATATATACACATACAGAACATGAAAAGGTGGGAGTTGCCCTACCAACTCTAAGAGGCTAATTAATTAAGATGAGCAATTATCCGCAGGAGAAAAAAAAACTTTTGTAGTGATAATCAAGATGGCCCATTTCAGACAGTTTGACAGGAAGGTGTGAGGATACTTAACATGGGGAAATACATGTGTGTAATGGCTCAGCCATTCCCAGTCTCTATTCAAGCCTAAATTGATGGGATCTAGTTTGCATATTAATTCAAGTTCAGCAGTTTCTTGGAGTCTAGTATCAGAGGGGTTAGTCTGGATCTGTAAAAGCAGCAAAGAATCCTGTGGCACCTTATAGACTAACAGACGTTTTGGAGCATGAGCTTTCGTCGGCATCCACAGGATTCTTTGCTGCTTTTGGTGGAGTCTGTTTTTGAAGCTTTTCTGGTGCAAGATTGCCACCTTTAAGTCTGTTACTGAGTGACTAGAGAGGCTGAAGAGTTCGCCTACTGTGTTTTAATGTTATGATTCCTGATGTCAGATTTGTGTCCATTTATTCTTTTGCGTAGAGACTGTCCAGTCTGGCCAATGTACATGTACGTAATGTTCTCTGTATGTATATATATATATCTCCTTACTATATGTTCCATTCTATGCATCTGATGAAGTGGACTGTAGCCCACGAAAGCTTATGCTCAAATAAATTTTAGTCTCTAAGGTGCCACAAGTACTCCTGTTCTTCATAAACAAGCACCCAACTGGTTGTATTTGCTGGGAAGGAAATGGAATAAAATAGGAAGCCTGGAGCTCAATCCTGCATCCACTGAAAGGAATGAAACCTCTGACTTCAGTAGGTGAAAGGTCAGACCCCTGCTATAGGGAAAAGCTGATGAAACTCCAGGCATTCTGAGTCACTCCTAAGGTTCGGTTGAGCCAGTCTTTATACCGGACTGATTGAAAAGCAGATAGCTATAGCTGATATATGTATTTATTTAACAACAAAAAGTATTTGTTATATAAGTGTATGTATTTTGATTGTTGGCTTCTATTCCAGTCTTCTTATGTTACTTGATATCTAAGATTGTAAACTCTTCAAAACAAAGCCTTGCACATTGTAGGAAAGGTTGGAATACAAAAACTCTCACTCAGTCACATCCCATACCAACACTTCTCTGCTGACTCCATCACCTTCTGCAGAAGTGAAGCTTTTTGAAAAGTTTCTGTCTGTCAACAAAAAATGGAACTAACCCAGGAATATCTTCACAAATCTGGTTAGCTACACTAGCCATCGCGCTGAGAGGTGAGCAGCCTCCCTTCATCATAACGGAGTGTTAATTCTTAAATCTCATGACAATTAAAAGGCCAATTTTTTTAAAAAGCAGTCCATATACGCAGTGATGAGCTGCCAAAATCTTAACAACCGGTTCCCTATAAAAAGTTCTGATTTAAGGGGGGGAGGAGCCGGGGGAGACATCCTCGTGGGGCCAGGGGCCCCTGCAGGGCCTAGGCCAATTGCCCCACTTTCCCCCTCCCCTCCCCTCTGGCCAGCCCTGGAAGCAGCAGAAGGCCCCCCCTCCCCACCTTGCTAGGCCATTCAAAAAGTGGCAGCAGGATGACTCCGGAGCTCTGCTGAGCTGCCCAGCTGATGCCGGCTGCTGGCCACGCTGCAGCTGGGGGGAAGCGGGGGAAGGGCCGGGGGAGCCTCAGCCTCCCCAGCTGGGAATCCTGGGAGCAACAGGATGGTCCGGCCCACGGACCAGAGTTCTTTGCCCACCCCCTGGCCCTTTAACAACTGGTTCTCCACGGAGGTCTAATTTTAGTAACCGGTTCTTGGGAACCTGCGGGAACCTGCTCCAGCTCACCACTGCATATACGCAAAAAAAATACATTTCCAAGTGCAAGTAGCGTGATTTTACATATACATGAGTTATTTGAGCAAGCAAATGAGCAGACCAAAATAGATGTTTACCTATAAAAACTCACATGCAATCACAGTAGCTTCACAAGCAAAAGCAGGCATAAACTGCAAGAGCGTTTTGGATGCTTAAATGGACCCTTTTCCTTATTCAGCTTTCCCCAAAATGTCAACACTGTTAATTGTGTATCTAATGGTAATATGCCATTAACAGACAGCTGTTTTGTTGGAGAAGTTTGGGAATATATATAGGTAGAAACTGAGCAGAGCCCCATCCCTCATCATCTTGTCCCATGGTGAGCTACTTGTGCTCTCAGAACATGTGTAATGACAGAGAACAGGCCATTTTGTGCCTCAAGCCTTCGGCAAGGAGAGAGAGAGTGCTTTTAAAACTCTAAAATGGACTGAAACAATTTATCCATTTAAAATCTCAATATCTTAATTTTGCTTACCTGAAGTTCATCAGTGGCATGTACCCGCATCTGATACTGAGAGACCATGCTCAGATAAATTAACCTGTCAGATTTACTTAATCTGTGTATTTCTCTTATAAGTAGTTGCATGGAGGCAGAAGTGCAGTTTTTATGCTTCCTGCTTATTAATTTTAGTTGTAGTAGGATACAAGTAAACAGAGCAGTAGTTTTATCGGAACAAATTGTTCACTTTTTCTACTTGTATATTATTAAAGTTTAAAGACTTCCCTCTTGTAATTATCTGATTACATGCTTTCAGAGAGTTCATATAATCTTATCTTGATATGTGAAGAGTGACACTTGCCACCAGCACCAAAGGGATGCCATTATAGAGCAATGTGTGGGAATTTCACCAGTATCAGAGATCCAGAGCATAGACAGTGTTCCCCCTTTTTCAGTACCAGTCAAACCAAGCAAGTGGACAACTACTAAAAATGGACAAACAAGATTTTTATAAACAAATTCAAGAAGCAGAGCAATGTGCAGCAGGGCATATTCTTTAAATCTACTTTCATTCCATTTGCTTTTGTTTGTGGGGTGTCCTAAGGCTATCTCCATTTCTTCCTACTTCACACCTCCTCCACTCAGCAGTTCTTTTAACAGACCACACCCTTCTAGAAAAAGAGGACTACATGTAACTTCCTTATTTCTTCAGAGAATTGACATAGACCTACAAAAGACAAGACCTTTTTCTCTGTTGCTACAAGTCGGGGAAGAGGGAAAGGGAGAGAAGCGAGGAATCAAATGAAAGACGCCTGTCCAACCTCATTAAAAACAAAACCCTACAACAGTGATACTCAGACTGAGGCTCGAGAGCTGCAAGTGGCTCTTGAATGCATCCCTGCCACTCTTTACAGCGCATGATATTTAAACAATGTGTGATTTAATTATTAACCAATCAGGATGATTTCAGTATGTTATTAATCAATTGTAGTTGATAAAATAATACTTGGTCAGTCAAAAACTAAATATTTCCCATCATACTGTTTAAATATGAATATATAGTACCATAGTAAATGAAACAATGCATTCACACTACTGTGGCTCTTTTGGGTAATGTGGATTGCTAATTGGCTCCTGAACCACTGAGGGTCTGTGTATCACTGCCCTACAACTAGGCTGCAAATGCATTCTTTAAGGAGGAATCGGGCTTCAATGTGCTGTTGTTTTTTAACTAAGCAATGTTTATTATTTTACCTTGTTGTTTCAGTGCCCCAAATGTCAATATACAAATACAAGCATTATAAGGGAAAGCAACAGCTAGACTACAGCAGCTTTTCAGTTGACGAAAACCTGTCTTGTAGGACTGTTCAGAAGGTGCCCCCTTCTGGCAGCTAACATGTTTGAAGATTTTTATACTTCATAAAAACTAGTGGGAAAGCAATGAGACAAAGCTTCCGGCCTTATCCATAATTTCGTTCTTAGAAATAAGCACAGTTTCCAGCTGTTGGGAGTGAGACAGGCCAAAACTTCAAACTGCAGAGAAATTGGTATCACAAACTCAGACCACAGTGGATTTTTTTAAACGAAAGAACAGATTTAAAAATTTTATTAAAGTAAATGTTTAAAATATACACAGGTTGAGAGGGAAGGTACTGTACATCTGGGGTCAGGCTTGGGTTATGGGCGGTTACATAATACATGTTCACATGGAACACTTTGCAACCCAGACCTAGCACGTACCTGCGTAACAGTGAATAATGTAGCACATCCTCCCCCAGCCCACTCTCTCAAAAAGTGTAACAGAAGCATGTGGCAAGAGGATCAGTTAACCATATTCCATATCCACCAAACATATTTAGATATGTGAGCTGCTGGAGGAGCAATGCTAACATTGGACTAAACTGTTCAGTGATATAAATCAGCTCTCAAAACATTTTGGCTGCAGACTGAAAACAACCTTGTCTGTGGACAAATTATTTTGTGTGCAAATGTGTGCCTGTCGGGAGAGGAGGGAGGAGAAAGGAGAAGACTGAACATATGAACACACCTCTGAGTTCTGATGATAGTCACATGCTCAATTGTACTTACCATGAACCTTTGACCACCTCAGCTACACTGTTGTCGTCGTCCCCTCCCCCCCACCCCCGACAGAAATAAGAAGCTTCTAGGCATCTTCAAACAGCCACCATTTCGCAAGGAGAGGGGGAAAAAACCAATCCTGCCAGAGAGGTGTTTCCTTCTTCCTATTAATCCCCCACCCACAACACATGGACTTTCCCTCCAAAATTACACTTGAGTAAAAGCCAGGTTGGGTAATATTAAAGTCCTGCAATAGCAGCAGGTTTAAAACCTCACCTCACAACAAGAACCAGACAGGGTTTTGTACTGTACTCATCATTATGTGATCTGAGTGCCTCACAGGTAAATGAAAGATTCATTCTTTTGTTTGGTTCTTTCTCCCTTACCTCTCCTTGGTCCTGAAGAGATGTTTTAAGATGCATTGCTTGCTGAGGGCAAGCACAGTGCCAAGTCTCGTCTATGTGAAAGTAGTGAAGCTCATGTTCCTCCTGATCTCCCCACTGAATGCACTTCCACAGCTGTGCGTCAGTCCTGAAAAAAGCTCTGTCCCCAGCACTCATGACTCCCTCTTTTTGTGGGTGGCTTCCTTATTCATAAGGGGCACAGCTATCTTAAAAGGTCTTCTTGACTGACGGCTGGGTTCCCAAGTAAGAGTCCCAAGCTCATGAAAACTTAGAAAATTAAGACCGTGACCTTGATCCATTATTAAATGGGCTGCAGTACAGAAACCGGAACTCCAGGGTGATGTGTTCTTTTCCACCGCTGCTACTTACTAGGTGCACTGTTGGATTCTATGCTAGTCGGAGTTTTAAGGGCTTGTATGTTTATTCCCAGGCACAGGGCATTGCAGCAATCCAACCTGGAGGTCACAAAGCCATAAATCACCATGACCAGGATTGGAAATGTCCAAAGAGGGCACGGTTGAAAGAAAGTATTTCTGGAAGTCACTCTTATTTGGGTAGCTACTTTCAGTGAATTAACCAGGATTGAAGAGCTGTGCATTGTCTTGATCTGTGGCCTAATTCTGCAATGACTGGTGGTGATATAGGGCTAGCTATTTCTTCAAAATGTCTCCCTTTCTCAAAAAGATCACCTCTGTCTAGCCCAGAGAAAGGGAAGCTTTATTCCAAGAGAAAGGGAAGATTCCTGAATCTGCACTACAGCTACCTCTAATGGAGCTGCACTCACTGGAATTGCAGGTATGAAAAATCTTAACATGCAACAGCCTTACTGTGGTAAGATGAGAAGCTAAAGAGAAACCTCCACCCAGACCCTGGGAGATGTAGTGCCTAGAAGAGGTACACAACACAGCCCTGTAGAAGATAGAACAACAGCTATCACAGACTGTAGGAGTTCTCACTAATCCTAGGAGTTCACTACCATCGACAGGCAAAGTACTGTACGTTTTGCAGTGCTGTTTATACACGACTCTTTTCTAATTCCTGCACATGTAAGGCAGGCACACATTTAAGAACGGTGCTTAAAAAATTCCTTTTATACAGCCCCTTCTTCTAGAGCTTTCCCACTGACTCAACATTTAAAGATAGTTAGAACATTTCATACCCTCACTAAGGTTCAAACCCTGCCTGCTCCCCACTAAGATAACCCCATATCTGAAAAAGAGAAGCTGATTCATAAATAAATTTACAAGAGAAAAATATGGAAGCAGCCTTTATTTGTAGTCAGCTACATGAAAACAATGTCTTACGCTTCTATTCTTGCTCCTTTGATAGCTGACAATTTCTGCACACACAAACTCAGCATTGTAACAAATCATGAGCAACATGAAGTTTACTAACCTCCACCCAAACACACTTAATATAATTTGTATGTAGCTCTTGTTTTTAGCTTCCTGAGAATCTCTACAAGAGAGGATACCATTGAAGCTCACAGTTTTAACTATTAAGGTGATCAATGTAAATAGTGCAGATGCTTGTGGTGCAATTTCAAAACCTCAGCTCATGCTGGACTTGTACTAAACAAAAATGTTTTGTATTTTTTAAAAAAATGCTCTAATAGAGAAAAAATCTTTTCACATGAGCATTGATTAAACAAGGTTAAGAACATAGATGGTTCTGTTTGAAAAACTCTTTTTACAAAGGAAAAGCATCTTCTTAAATCCCCACCGCTTTCCAGTCAAGGGCATAGATAGTATTTATACCACAATGCGATACCACACAATCGGACCACATCAGAATCTAAATGAAGCTCAATAGTTTAAATTTACAAGACCCACCTTTAACTCAAACACCCACTATGATATATATATTCCCTGGAACATCTCATACATGACATTTTTGTTAACTTTATGTACATTGTTTTACTGTAGTATTAAAACCACACACACAAAAATTCTGTAGCCACATCAAAACTAGTTTAGTTTTCTTAACAGGGACAGCAGGCCTGAAGTCTGGATAAGAAAAGCACCAATAAGCAGAACAATGTATATTCATATCATTACATCACAGAGTAAACAAATTAGCAGACTATGTGCTGGCAAAAACATCCTCAAAATCCATGTTGTAACCTTTTAAGATCATCGTCATAATAGGAACAAAAGAATTGGGACTCTTGAAAAACAACTTTGTGTACATGTCTTAAAATTCCTGTTGATTAAAGAAAACAGGGCAAATGTATTTGGAACATGGTACTTGTATGTGAAAAGCTGGTGCCCATGGAGCACAAAGTTCTGTTACATCGCCATTATTTTTCTGTGAATAGAAAGATAGACAACTTGGAGCTGAAAGAGGATACAAGGAACAGAATGCTATGCTGGCCTATAAAGAAAAAAGTTAATGAGGCAGGAAGAGAAATAAAAATAAGCGAATAGACAAAAATTAGGAAAGAGATGGAAATGCTGAAGGTTGTTGGATGGACTCTATGAATCACTAAAGGCTCCTTCAAATGCAAATATTCTATGATTAAAAGAGATATGCAGGGAAAATGGAAAAGAAAATAACTGGACAACATTTAATTAATTTATACCTCATTCTTCTTACATTTGATTGTATTTCTATGGAAGGAGTGCTGTTAGTCTGGAAAGGGGAAGGTGGTAATAGCACTAGAGTCAGCCTGCTGCCCATTGCTAGGCAAGTAACTACGTTCACGTGGAAGATATCTTTAAAATGTACAAGGCACTGTCGCTGATACTTTTCCTTGTTTCAAGCCCTCTTTTAGATATAAAAGGCCTATTGTGCAGTTAAATTAGGACAGAGTCTTCAAAATCCTAGGGCATTTACAATAAGATGTGTCCTGCTGTTGACACACAGATTTATTCATATTTGGAAAAAGCACACCTTTTAAAACAGAAAAAAGCCATGAAAAGAATATGGAAAGGAGGGCCGTGCAACACAATGTTTTAATTAATGTTGAGTTAACCATGAGGCTACATCAAAGCTGACCCTGACTTTTACCTCATGGACATAAGAAATGACTGCATACGCAGCAAACTATTGCAGCCTTGCTTGAAACACACGGGTAAGTGTGTCTCTATGGTTCAGTCCTCTTAAATTTCTCTGTCCCCAAATCCCAGCACTCTCTCAGTGCCAAAGTTCAGACTGACACACCCAGAGAACTAAATACAATAGCTGTTTAAATGGAAGGCAGCTAAACTAGCCAGGGATGCATTTTAACATAGCTTTCCTCAGAAAGAACAGCAGCCAGCAGTAACTTCACTCCCCACCTCTGAATGGCAGTCAATCCTATAGCAGCTGTATCTACTCCTTGCAACAGCAATTTAAACTGGTGCATTTCAACCACACCATAAAGCCTCTGAAACAGAACTGTGAAATCTACAAAGCAATCCAGCCCTATGCTCAGTCCACTGCACCAGGCTGCTGCTCCAAATATTCTGACTCCACAGTATTCATGTCATTCAGTTTTTATGTGCGTCCCTAGTATTTTTCAAAGGAATGGAGGTTTTTTTCTGTTGGAATAGTATGTTGGCTGGTCTCAGAATATTCTTACACAACCCTCACCAATTGTCCAAGTCCAAAGAATTAAGGTTACAGGATGCATTACCTTTACTCAAAGAGCCAGTCAGCAGACCCTTTTGTGAGGATGTGCTTGGAAATCAATGCATTTATATAGCAAACATTTTTGCAATATCTGAACAGAGCTGGGAATCAGACTGTCAACTTTATGTCTAGGTTTATAAAAGTGCTAATGGGGCAGCAGGGGAAATACGTTTCCATTGATGCATGATATGTACTGTACGCTTAACTTCCTAAAACTTACTATTATTATTACTACAGATAGCCACTTCATTTGCCTGTTAATTTCAGCACACCCTTTACCATGGCCCCAATACCATCAAAGATGTGATGTAATTCCGTTTCACACATAAATGCTGGGGTAGTAACCATCTTGTTGTTCACATCTACATGAGCTTCGTGGAAGAGAGTTAAGGAAACCACAGCCAACCTAGTACTTGCAGATGCTATCTGTAGAATGAAACACCACCACCTGAATCTTCAAAAAATATCTTCCCCAGCCCCCAAGTAATGTAAAAGTGGTCATCGTTGTAGCCTTGGAATGGAGATGTTCTACTTATTTTGTCAGAAATACCAGTATTGCATCAATGGGGAAAAGAGCATTAAAGATTACATGAAAAGATAGGAAACTCCTTGCTTAGAAGTTAATGCTTCAGGGTAAAGATGTCTTGGTCACTGCTTTAGACTTTTGGAAAAAGGAAGAAATGAATTTCATACAAAACTGACTAGTTATGGGGTCCTTTTCCATGGATAGATTGTACTTGTAGGCCATTATGTATAGCACTTCTGACTTAACTGTGGTACTGGTTGTGCCAGAGGAATTTTCAGGCAACAACTGAGCACCATGTGTAAGGATTCAGACAGACTATTAACTTGATAAATCAATGGGAATAATGTTGCCTAGTCCACATGTATCATACTATAATACAGTGCTACCAGACTATCAACAGTTAAGCATCGACTCTATATATTTTTGCAACTGTGCTGACTTATACATTAAGAATAGCAGTGTCCCCCAACACGTGGTCACTGATTATTAATTGGAAAGGATATAGTTACTTCTTTTACACAGTGTTTTCCTCCCAGTGCTTTAATGGCTCCTGCAGTTCCGGCATAAGGCCATTTCCCACCTTCCTCTTCTTCATGTCCCACAGTAACTTCAGCACCAGAGAGTACTTTTGCAGCCAACACTGGTGAAATGCAGCACAGGCTACAAGAAAAATAGAAAGGGTTACTCCAATGAGATTACTACTTAAAAGGATTGATTATAATTATGAAGATTCAAATGCACATGTATTTAAAGATCATAATGTCAAACATGAAAAGGTAATTTCTTTCAAACATCATCAGGCTTTTCCTGGCAAGCAAGGTAAACATTTTCTTAGCTGGACTTCTCTTTCTTCTTACCATCTTGAAAGAAGTTTTTTTTTTTTAAATTAACCAGTAATAAATGCAAGGCTGAATACATTTTTTCTAGCTCAAAGACTAACATCCTCCAACTTATCTAGAATTTGCTTTATCTCTGCTTTCATATAAATTATCAACTACACAACAGTACTTTTAATGCACCTAGAATGTACATACCCAATGGGTTTTCCAGCTTTGTGGAACTCCTTCAGGACACGTTCAACCTCTCCATTCACTTTGCAATCCTTCCCATCCACAGCAAAGGTGGAACTGCCACAACAAAAGGCTTTCATTAACACCTCAATATAATGCTATGACTTTATATGTACACACTCAGAGCAGCTCTCAATGGACGTCAAAAATGGAAAGTGGACATGAACTCTTCACTGCGTCAAGTAACAAATCATAAACCACAAATCTTAGTTTTAACTAAGTCCTAAGTGTTACCAAATCAGCCTTCTAACATTTTGCAGAAACAGTACAGCAATGCTACCAGATTTTCAGATCATTACCAGAACAGAAAAAATAATTTCTTATGATGACACATCAAGGAACATCCTAGAAGAAGCCATTTCATAGAATCACAGAACCACAGGGTTAGAAGGGACCACAAGGGTCATCTAGTCTAACCCTCTGCCAAGATGCAGGATTTGTTGCGACTAAACCATCCAAGACAGATGGTTAAAAAAAATACACTCAAATTTCTCAAAAGAATCAGAGGACAAGACGACTAATTGGTGACAAGACACATGGGGTTTCACTAGGCTAATCCATGAACTTTTTGAAGGGAAATTATTTAGTGATTAGTTTAATATTATCCCAACACTTTCTGTATAGACTCAGGCAGAAAGAGAAAGATACTGGAGATGATCTAAAATTAAAAGTTTTATAATCTTCACATCCCTCCATCATGCCCCAAAAACCACCACCACAGAGAAAGGAAAGGGGTTTTTTTTTTTTAAATGTGGTGTGTAAGCACTAGAACTGCTGTCTAGTTTTGGTGGGAAATTTTTCAGTGTGGAATTTGCGGATTACAAAATGCCACTCTAACAATAATAAGAATCACGTAGGGAAACCCCCGCCTACCCATCCATGTGCAGCACTGAAAATGTTATCCTATGGGAATCCCCAAACAATTTGAAAGAAGTCTTCCTTAGCTCCAATGGCTCTCAACCTTTCCCAACTACTGTACCTCTTTCAGGAGTCCTATTTGTCTTGTGTACCCTCAAGTTTCTCCTCACTTAAAAACTACTTGCTTACAAAATCAGTCATAAAAATACAAAAATGTCACAGCACACTACTACTAAAAAATTGCTTACTTTCTCATTTTTATAAATAGGGCTGTCAAGTGATTAAAAATTAATTGGGATTAATCACACTGTTAACAATAGAATACCATTTATTTAAAGATTTTTGGATGTTTTCTACATTTTTCAAATATATTGATTTCAATTACAACACAGAGTACAAAGTGTACAGTGCTCACTTTGAGTATTTTTAATTACAAATATTTGCACTGTAAAAATAAAATATTAACAAGTCACATAATACGAGTACTGTAGTGCAATCTCTTTATCATGAAAGTTGAATTTACAAATGTAGAAGTATGTACAAAAGCCCCTGCATTAAAAATAAAACAATGTAAAATTTTAGACCCTGCAAGTCCACTCAATCCTACTTCTTCTTCAGCCAATCGTTCAGACAAATAAATTTGTTTAAATTTGCAGGAGATAATGCTGCTGGCTTCTTGTTTACAATGTCACCTGAAAGTGAGGACAGGTGTTCGCATGGCACTGTTGTAGCTGGCGTCACAAGATATTTACATGCCAGATGTGCTAAAGATTCATATATCCCTTTGTGCTTCAACCACCATTCCAGAGGACATGCGTCCATGCTGATGATGATTTCTGCTCGATAACAATCCAAAGCAGTGAGGACCAATGCATGTTCATTTTCATTATCTGAGTCAGATGCCACCAGCAGAAGGTTGATTTTCTTTTTTGGTGGTTTGGGTTCTGTAGTTTCCGCATCGGAGTGTTTCTCTTTTAAGACTTCTAAAAGCATGCTCCACACCTCGTCCCTCTCAGATCTTGGAAGGCACTTCAGATTCTTAAATCTTGGGTCAAGTGCTATAGTTATCTTTAGAAATCTCACATTGGTATCTTCTTTGTGTTCTGTAAAATCTGCATTGAAAGTGTTCTTAACGTGAACAATGTGCTGGGTCATGATCTGAGACCGCTATAACATGAAATATATGGCAGAATGTGGGTAAAACAGAGCAGGGGAGATATAATTCTCCCCCAAGGAGTTCAGTTACAAATTTAATTAACGCATTATTTTTTTTTTAACAAGCTTCATTACCATGGAAGCATGTCCTCTGGAAAGGTGGCCAAAGCATGAAGGGATACAAGACTGTTTAGCATATTTGTCACGTAAATACCTTGCAATGGCAGCTACAAAAGTGCCATGCAAATGCCTGTTCTCAATTTCTGGTGACACTGTAAATAAGGAGAGGGCAGTATTATCTCCTGTAAACGTAAAGAAACTTGTTTGTCTTAGCATTTGGCTGAACAAGTACGAGGACTGAGTGTACTTGTAGGCTCTGAAGTTTTACATTGTTTTGTTTTTGAGTGCAGGTATGTAACAAAGGAACATCTAAATTTGTAAATTGCACTTTCACAACAAAGAGATAGCACTACAGTACTTGTACGAGATGAATTGAAAAATAGTATTTCATTTGTTTATCATTTTCACAGTGCAAATATCTGTAATAAAAATAACACTTTGATTTCAATGACAACACAGAATACAATATATATGAAAATGTAGATAAACATCCAAAATATTTAATAAATTTCACTTGGTATTCTATTTAACAGTGTGATTAAAACTGCGATTAATCACGATTAATTTTTTTTTGCGATTAATTTTTTTGAATTAATCGCGTGAGTTATCTGCGATTAATCGACAGCACTAATTATAACATAAATCAACTGGAATATAAATATTGTACTTTCATTTCAGTGTATAGTATATAGTGCAGTATAAATAAGTCATTGTCTCTATGAAATTTTAGTATGTACAGACTTCGCTAGTGCTTTTTATGTAGCTTGTTGTAAAACTAGGCAAATTTCTAGATTAGTTGATGTACCCCTGGAAGACCTCCACATACCCCTGGTTGAGAACCATTGGGGTAAACTATATAAACTAACATATTTTGTAAAAAGGTCACTAACTGTTTCTTATTATTACTGCCTGAATTATGCATAAAGGATTTTTGTATCGCTTGGCACTCACAGGTTTTTAGCAGCTCCGAATCCACCAGGGAATATCACAGCATCATGGTCCTTTGTACTAAGTTTAGACAGGTCTGTGATTTTACCACGAGCAATCCTTGCTGATTCCACTAAAACGTTTCTTGAAGAACAAGAAATAAAGCAATAAGAGTAAGGAAGCCAGTGCATGCACAAGTGTGGTGAAACTATGTAAGAAAAGGGTGTTATTTTTGAAGAGTCGAAAATAATGACCCTGAATAACTACAGCTACAGCTGCTTCTGAAATAGAACTGGAATATACAGTACCCATGAGCAAGGAGTGGGATAAGGTTTTAGCTGTCAGCCACAAGACAAAGAATCTAAGTTTTTCTCACATATGAAATATTAGTTGGCATAACATTAAACACTTCGGGAAAATTGCTACTAGTAAATATTTAGCATAGGGCATAACTTCTGCAGCACATCCCTGTGGCACAAGCTCAAGAAGCAGGAGTCATCTTCTGCAAAGTAACTGTAGCTCTTACCTTGATTCAGCCTCAGCTGGTTGCCCTTTGCTGTGGTCAATAACATGCATCTGAGGAATATCTGGGGCATACATCTGAACTTCAGCTCCCCCACGACTCAGGTGAACCAAAATGCTATAAAATAGGTAAAAATATGATGAAAGCCTTAGAAGAGAGGGAGTCTTAGGGAGCCAATTAGAGCAGGTTTTTATCTGGCTCTGAGTCCTACCAGAAATAGATTACGTGTTTTGGAAAACAGTACTGACAAAGTAGCATACAAAATGACCGCGAAGTGTCAGTTTTTAGAGAATGTATAGGATAGTGGTCCCCAAACAGTGGGGTGCGCCCCCCTAAGGGGGAGCAGAGGAACCTTCAGGGGGGTGCATGCAGCAGGGCCTGGGCCAATGCCCACGGGGAGTGGGAGGGAGCACCATCTAGCCCAGCTCCGGCTCTAGCCACAGCTCCTCCTCCATTCCCAGTTCTGCCCCCAGCTCCGCCTTCAGCACACGTGTTCCTCTGCTGAGCCAACTGTGCAGTAATGGGGGGGGGGCAGCGGGGGGAAGGGGGGAGAGAGGCACAGACAGATTCCATTACTGGTAAGGGGAGGGGCATGACAGGAAAAGCTTCAGCACCACTCTATGGGCATTTATTGTAGTCTGTCAAGAGGGGAAGTGAAGTAGAAGACTAGATGAGCTGCCGATGTTACTTAAACCCCTTTGATTGCTGTCAAGTATCAGAGGGGTAGCCGTGTTAGTCTGGATCTGTAAAAGCAGCAAAGAGTCCTGTGGCACCTTATAGACTAACAGATGGTTTGCAGCATGAGCTTTCGTGGGTGAATACCCACTTTGTCGGATGCAAGAAATGGGTATTCACCCACGAAAGCTCATGCTCCAAAACGTCTGTTAGTCTATAAGGTGTCACAGGATTCTTTGCTGCTTTTGATTGCTGTGTTATTTACTCTTGTTAGAGAAACCAGTACAATCTTCCTTCAGAACTGTAAGAAGAGTCCAAAAGTCTCACGAAAGTACATTAAGATCAATGTCCCATTATCTGGTGTACAGTGTGATAGGTCAAACTCAATCTGAACATTAACAATCCTGGCACTGGAACTTGGCCCAGAAAGGTGATTAGGAAATAAGTGAAGTCTGTGATCATACTTCCTGAGCTGGAAATGCTAGAGCAGCAGCTTGCTCTTGGGAGAGGGTTGTCTATCAATAGCTCATTGCTCTGGCTTAGCGTGTGGTGATGATGGAGTCTGCCCACTCCTCCTCATCGGGAAGCATGCAATATGAGAACTTAAGGAGAACCATAAAGCTGAGACAAAGTGGTAGATTTTCATGGGGTATGGAAAGAACGAACTCTGGGAAAAAACCACACACCATCAAGGCTCTTCCAGGGGAGTACCGACAGCCCTGGGAAACTAGAAATTAATTAATTAGAATAAAAAACCTCTAATCATGTGAAGAATACATTTCTGGACTCTGTAATAAGGCAAAGCTGCTTACGCTGAGGCCTCATGGATTTCCGTACCATCATACACACCACATCCAGACAAGACCTGCAAAGAGAAAATCAACACAATATTTCAGACAAAATATGTATTTTAGGGGTCTTGCACAAGCATTTGGGGATAAACAATTGCAGCTGCACCCTTATCAAACAAAACAGATAGTGGCCTCAGTACTGATGGGTTACACAAGAACTGGGATGTCCTATTTATAGTAGCTTGTTCTGATTCAGGCAAATGGCTCAGCAGTTACTACTGAGTTGAAAAGCAAAAAGTATTTTGCATTTTTCTCAGACTTGAAAAACTGACACATTGTTTTAAAATGTGATGGTAGTCACAAAAATGGCTAAAAATAATATTATGAGCTTTCATGCTCCTAAGATATGTAAGGAGGGTGATTTTACATATAATGGACTATATTCAGACCTTGATGCATACGTAAACTTTTCATTAAAACAGAAGGGAGTTAAAAGGCACACCTCAAAAGTCAGAATTTATGACACACTACTTTACCTGTTACATGACTCTTATTCTTAGGATCCACATCAGAGATTAATGGCTAAGTTGTTTTTTAAAATCTAAGTACACTAAATAGCTCAACTGAATTTCCCTTATTAGCCATGGGAATAGTGCTTTCAAATAACCCCAAACTGTTAGCTAAGTGTGTCCTCCCATGTCTGAATCTAGCCTGGCTATTACTGAAGAACAGTGGAACTTAAGGAGATTATTGAAAATAATGTTCCCCAATTTCTGCAGTTTGCTTACTTTGTGCATTTGACACACTGGGTATACAGTCAGTTTCCCCTGTTTGTGTGGGTCTTTTAGACAGCAACAAAAAAAAAAAAAAGAAAAATTTTAAAAATAGGGAAATTGTGACTGTAAAGTCACAAAAAATTCTAAGGGCATTTGTAGTTCCTGAAACTATTTTAAATTCATGCTTTAAACAGTGACTAGGTTTCCAATTGGCAGTGTCCCTTTAACAACTCTACTTTCTTAACCCAAGCTCTCCCCTCATTTTTAAGCAGCTTAGTGGGTGCTTTATCAGTTACCCATTGCATGCATATTTTATATATATTTAAAACTTCTTGTTATTTAAGATGCTCTGTACAATTTACCTCTTTAGATTTTATTTTTACAACCTGTCCAGTTTCCTCTTTCCCAGTTTCTTTTGTAATTTTAATGCCCTCTGGTTCCTTTTTATGCGGTTCTGTATTTCCCCACACCAGCACACTGCTTTTGGTTGCTCGCTTAGCATTTAAGGTATTATTGGAATGCATTTTGCCCATAGCTTTCTCAACTGTACCTTAAATACTTACCACTGTTGATTTTCCCATTTGGGACTGAATTCCAGCCTATTTTAATTCCCAGTTCCTTCGTACTCTGCTTTTCTGATTATTATTTCTGCTACAGACATCATTTCAACCCTGTTAATATCTAGGTAGCTAGCTCCTAGATGTTCTCCAATTTTAACCTTATTTATCATGGATTCCTTGCAACTATTAAGTACCAAATAGCTTTTGACGTTATTCACTTCACTGGAGTCTGTACCACCTCCACTAATTTATCTTTCCTTAGGCCCTATGCAAATTAGGCTGCAGGAGTGAACCCAATGTACAGTTTGGTCTGAAGTGTGTGTACAAAAAGTCAAACTATGTCATGGACCAGATTAAATAAAATAAAGTTTCAGCTCAGGCAGTGAGTACTGTAAAGTGACATATATATATTAACTAACTGTTGATATCAGTTTAACAACCCACACATCCTCTGTCAGGAGACTCTCTTCTGCTTGTCTCTAAACTCTGTCAAGTCAAGTGCAAAAGTATAATTAGGCAGGCCAGGAAAGCATTTGAAGAAGAACCAGCTAAAGACACAAAAACAAACAGCCAATTTTTTTTTCTGTACATCAGACACAGGAAGCCTGACAAACGTCAGTGGGGCCACTGGACAATCGAGGTTCTTAAGGAGCACTCTAGGAACACAAGGCTGTTGCAGAGAAGCTAAATGAATTATCTGCATCTGTCTTCACTGCAGATGATGTGAGGGAGATCTCCAAACCCATCCATTCTTTTCAGGTGATAAATCTCAGAAAGTTGCCCAAACTGAGATGTCAATACAGGAGATTTTGGAACAAATTGATTAATTAAACAGTAATAAGTCACTGGGAGCAGATAGTAGTCAACCAAGAGTTCTGTAGAAACTCAGATATGAAATTGCAGAACTACTAACTGTGGTATGTAATCCATAGCTTCAATCTGTAAAAGATGACTGGAGGCTCCAGAGGTAATCCTGGCAATTAGAGGCTGATAAACCTAACTTCAGTACCAGGCAAATTGCTTGAAACTACAATAAAGAACAGAATTATCAGATACATGGATAAACACAATATGTTGGGGAAGTGTCTTTGGTGATGCATGACTTCTTTTTACAAATATCGTAGAATTCTTTGAGGGTGTCAACAAGCATATGGACAAAGGAGATCCAATCAATATGGTGAGTAAACTTTCAGAAAGCCTTGACAAGGTCATCACCAACGGCCCTTAAGCAAACTAAGCAGTCATGGGATAAGAGGGAAGGCCATCTCATGGCTAAAAGATAGAAAACAAAGCGCAGAAATAAATGGTTGGTTTTCACAATGGAGAGGGAACTAGAAGGGACCCCCAGAATCTGTACTGTAACCAGTGCAATTTGATATATTCATAAATGATCTAAGAAAAGGGCAGTGAACAGTGCAGTGGCAAAATGCGGCGATGATACAAAATGAACTATCTTGGCCCAAGATTCTTGGGTAAATTCAAAGCTGACTAAAAAGATTACAAAGGGATCTGGCAAAACTGGGCGACCAAGCAACAAAATGGCAGATGAAATTCAGTGTTGAAAAGTGCAAAGTAACACATACTGGGGAAAATAATCACAACTATACGTACAGAACAATGGGATCTAAATTAGCTGTTACCACTCAAGAAAGAGATCTTAGACTCATCATAGCTAGTTCTCTGAAAATTTTCACTCAATGTGCAGCGGCAGTTAAATACGCTAACAATGCTAGATATCACTAGGAAAGGGGTAGATAAAAACAGAAAATATCATATAGCCACTAAATAAATCCATGGTAGGCTCACACCGTGAATATTGCATGCAATTATGGTAACACAATCTCAAAAAAGATGTATTAGAATTGGAGAAGGTGCAGAGAAGGGCAACAAAGATGACTAGGGGTATGCAACATCTTCCATATGAGGAGAGATTAAAAAGAGTGGAACTGTTCATCTTATAAAAGAGATGAAGGGATATGATAGAGGCCTATAAAATTAATGGTGTGGAAAAAGTGAATAGAAAAGTATTACTTACTCCTTCCCATAACACAAGAACTAGGGACCCAATTAAATTTATAGGAAGCAGGTTTAAAAACAAACACAAGGAAGCTCTTTAACACAACAAACATTGCCCAGGATGCTGTGAAGGATAAAAGTGTAACTGAATTAAAAAAAGAATTAGATCTATTCGTGGAGGATAGGTCCATCAATGGCTACTAGCCAAGATGGTCAGGGACACAACCCCATGCTCTTGAGGCCCCTAAACTTCCAACTACCAGAAGCTGGGACTGGATAATGGGATGGAGCACTTAAAATTGCCCAGTGGTTCCCTCTGAAGGTGCTTCCCTCTGAAGCACCTGGCATTGGCCCAGGCTAGAAGACAGGTTGCTGGGCTAGATGGACCATTGGTCTGCCCCAGTATGGCCATTATTACATTCTTAAGCATTACGCCCCGTGTTAATACAGCAGTATCTGGAGTGGGTATCCCAACAGGGGAGAGGCAGAACACTTCAGCTCCAGGACTGTGCTTGGTGGGTGGCAACTCTCCTTCAACTAGTAATGTCCCTTCCATTGCCTTAAACAGCAAATAATCTCTGCTAATCTCAAAGATTCCAGCTGGGTCACCAGCTGCTGAGCAAGATCAAAGGAGGCACCTAAGCCCGCCACAGCCCAGGCCAAGCAGAGGACACGGGTACAGACGCAGGCAGTGAGAGAGTTTCACCTCGGAGTTGTAACCCGCCCGGGCGGGTCTGCACAGCTCCCTGGAGCTTCCCCACGTGGAAAACGCCTCCCCCCAGCATGGGCTGCGGTCCCCAGCCCGCCCCCCGCTTGCAGCCCAGGGCCGCCTGTTTGCAGCCGGCGCTGAGCCCTGCCTGAGCCCCCGGGCCGGGCTGTACTCACCACGGCCACCCGGGCCCCGCGCAGGCGGCGGGCGGAGCCGTGGAGGGAGGCGAGCCCGCTCGGGGCCGCCCGCAGCAGCCGCGCCGCCAGCATGGCCGGGCTCCGGGGAGGCGCGGGCTGGACTCGCGGCAGGGGCCCGGGCGCCTGACCGGTGCAGCAGCAGCAGCAGCAGCGAGCCCCAGGCCGGGCCTGGCAGCCCCACAGCGCCGGCTAGAGGCGGGAGGTCCCTGCCCGCTGCTGCGGTGCCGGCTCTGGCCGCTCCGTGGTGGGCGCCGCGCCGCCCCCTGGGCCGGCCGGGGGCCCCCTACAGCCTCTCCTCCCTCGCCCGCCACCATCCTCTCCTCAGCCTGCCCCGCTGTCGGTGTCTCCGCTAGGGCCCAGCCGGCAGCCTTCCCACCAGCTACCGCACTGCCAGCTCACCCCGGGCGGGGAGCAGCAGGTGGGACAGGCCCAGGCTTTGCAGGATCAGACCCCGAGACCAGTCACCGTCCAGACCTGCCTTTGCAAAAAGTGCTGTTATTAATTTAGTGAATTTTAATAATTATTCACATTGAAACTTGGTGCTAACCACCCCTCCTTAAAAGGTGCCCACAACCAAGACAGTTTCATGGGTTTTACTATTAAGCTCACGTTGGTGTTGCCAGGTTTCATATTTGCTGTTTCCTTGAAGCCCCAGCTCCTGAAATCACATACTTACAGAACCCCAGCTTTTTGTTTGGCTTTTAAAAACAGAGGATTCTTGCCCTCTTGGTTGCAGAGAAAAGCTTGAAAACATTAGCTGAATGTTCCCACATTGTTCAAAGATTAGAAGACAAATAAAAACCCTAAGATAGATTCTTTTTTAAAATCACACGATTTTTGAACACTCAAGCTTTGGTAAAATTGTTAGTTCATTATTCAATAAACCCAGGTATCACAAGCTCGTTGGTAGGGTAAATGTGGCACATGATGTGCAGCAAGAGGCAAAGATCACACAGACCAGAGATGTTGGGCCAAATATGTTCAACACCCTCCTTTTCTCAGCCCCTCATGCAGAGGCTTAGGATCTCCCTAACTGCAGCGCCTCTTGTATGAAACATTATTTTTTCTCCTCTGAAACCATGAGGATGTCTGTACATTTTGGGGAAAGTCCCTTAAAATATTCCATAGATATTTTGTTTCTTATGCAGAGAGAGGAAACTCCACAGAGATGCTGCCAAAACCCCTGCAGCTCTTTTTCTCAATTCCTGCTCCTTTAAGTCCAACCTACTGGCTTAAAAATAATACTGTACTTATATTTTCCATAACACTTCTCATCAGGAGTTTCAAAGCACTTTACATACGAGATCAGAAGAGAAAAATGGGAAGAAAAAACATGTGCACCAGTTTAACTAAAGCTATTTTAGACATGTAAATTAGTTTAAACATTTTATTTCAGTTTAAGTATAAATTGATTTATCTTAAATCTGTTTACAGGATTAAGATAAAATATACACTCAAAATTAAATAAGCAAGTCTACAAAGAAATGTGCATGGATCTAACTAAATTGGCTTAAAAATACACCTTTAAATTGGTGCAAGTGTGTGTAGATAAGGTCTGACCCTGCAAAATGTAGCCAAGTGGGTAGCCACATTGACTTCAATAGGACTTATGCATAAAATTGAGCATACGCTAGTCTTCACAGGTTCAAGGCCTAAATCCTTTATAGCAGTGGTTCTCAAACTAGGGCTGCCGCTTGTTCAGGGAGAGCCCCTGGCGGGCCGGGCCGGTTTGTTTACCTGCCGCGTCCGCAGGTTCGGCCGATCGCGGCTCCCACTGGCCGCGGTTCACTGCTCCAGGCCAATGGGGGCTGCGGGAAGGGCGGTCAGCACGTCCCTCGGCCTGCGCTGCTTCCCACAGCCCCCGTTGGCCTGGAGCAGTGAACCGCAGCCAGTGGGAGCCGCGATCGGCCGAACCTGCGGACATGGCAGGTAAATAAACTGGCCCGGCCCGCCAGCGGCTTTCCCTGAACAAGCGGCGGCCCTAGTTTGAGAGCCACTGCTTTATAGTTGACTGCCCACATTCAAAATTACATAAACTGGGCTAAACCGGAAGAAATATTAGGCCTAATGTTGGGCTTACCAGACTCATTCTGTTCAGGTTTCAGTATCACTCATCACCACGCTATACGAGCACTTCACAAAACGTTACTGGACAACTTGGGTGGGACAAAAGTTTATTTTGATAGCTCTGTCTTAGCTCAACTGAGGAATAAGGGAGTGGATGGCTGCACCGCCCCCTATGCAGGGAGCGGTTGGTGCAGGAGCTGGCTTTATGCCTGATGAAAGTTCTCTCGGCACTTCCACAGAGAAATCTGGTTTTGTTGTGCTGCCTGCGCTGTATAGTTGCACAAAAATACTGCATTTATAAATGTAAATGTTTCTGACATGGGTAATGCAAAAGCATAGCTCTCCCTCCACAGATGTAATCCTTTGTATTACGTTTATGGGCCAAACTTTCAAAACTAGCTTCCAAGAACTGCAGGCACACAAATTTAGGTGCAAGATCAAGGCTAACTTAATAACAATGTGGCTAATATTATATACAATTGTGGCTTATATTACATACACACATTTATTAGATACTATTGAGATAACTGAGGTGGCCTTCCAGTGCTAAGATCCATTTCTAGTAGGTGCTGTGCAAACCATAGTAAGACAGTTTCTGTCCTGAAGAGCGCACTGTCCAGAGACAAGACACACACAAGAAACTGTAAGCAATGGGGCAGCAATTATGGGGTAATGTCAGCCTGTGTAACCATATAACGATACTGCTACCATGTAGAACAGGAGTGGCCAACCTGAGCCTGAGAGAGCCAGAATTTACCTATGTACATTGCCAAAGAGCCACAGTAATACATCAGCAGCCCCCCATCCGCTTCCCCCCACCCCGCTCCCAGTGGCTCCCATCCACCAGCAGCCCCGCCGACCAGCGCCTCCCTCTCCCTCCCCACACTTCCTGATCAGCTGTTTTGTGGCATGCAGGAGGATCAGGGGACGGGGCGGAGCAAGGGCACAGTAGGTTCAGGGGCATGGGTGGGAAGGGGTGCAGTGGGGGTAGGGCCTGTGGCAGAGCCAGGGGTTGAGTAGTGAGCACCCCCCAGCACATTGGAAAGTTGGCGCCTGTAGCTTCAGCCCCGGAGTTGGTGCCAATACAAGGAGCCGCACATTTACTTCTGAAGAGCCGCATGTGGCTCCGGAGCCACAGGTTGGCCACCCCGATGTAGAACTTTATTCTCAATCATGTAAGATTTCATGATTTTAACAATCCCTATCCACCTATAATCCTTTTAGCTCTCTTAACATTTACTCTTTCCTCGTTTATTTGATTTCTCTCTTCTATGCAGCCTTTTCTCAACACCAGGTAGGGTGACCAGATGTCCTGATTTTATAGGAACAGTCCCAATTTTGGGGTCTTTTTCTTATATAGGTTCCTATTACCCCCCACCCTCTGCCCTGATTTTTCACATTTGCTGTCTGGTCACCCTAACACCAGGGGAGAGGCCCATAAAACCAGTGTTTGCACTTGAGAAAAGAAGAGTTTTTTTAAAAAAAGGGGAAACAATTCAGAGTGATGTGTCCCCCCAGCTTTTTCACTCTTTTAATACTTTTTATCTTTTTTTGACATCTTGCAACACCGGCAAGACATGAAGACTACAAAAAATAAAAACAGCTATGGTGAAAAGATTTTTGTTGATGATAAATAATGATAAGCAATCATGTAGGAAGAATGTAAAATACTACCCACCATGGCCAGTGAAGTGAATAGAAATGATTTGTGTCCTGGATAATAGTGGAAGGAAGCAGGCATTCGCAAGAATAAGCATGGAAAAACAGTTTTACACTGGTATATTTATTTACTTTGATCACCAGAGTATACAATATTTATTTTATACAGCTGAGTCATACAAACTGATTTTTTCTATATCTAAACATTTTTTATGCACATTTTCTCTGTAACAGTTTTCACAGTAACCTTTTTGCCAAGTGTTGAGAGAAAGAGGAAAGCAAACCCACCAAAACTCAGTTCAATAGAAGATCACTTGTGATTGATCCCCATCCGTAATCTGTGAGATATTCTTCACTAATAGAGATCTTTTAATATATTGCATAGGAGATGTGCATGTTTTTTCCATACCCAGAATCTCAAAAAAGTAATTAACTTGTGCTCATGTTGACTTACATTTAAAGCAACCGAGAGACCCAAACCTGCACTGACATCCTAATGAACCCTGGTTGTACTGTTAAAAAAAAATACAACAGCTGTCATGTTAAAACGAAAAAAAGAAAAAGGAAACAAACATTCAGATATTTACTGTCTTCTGATTACATAGTGGTATAAGTTGCATTCAACAGGCTGGAAATTTCTGGACATAAATCTTTACTGCAATACCCTTAATCATTAACCAATTAAATTCCTTGCAGATGCTGTACTGCACAATCTTTGTTCAGATATTTGTTCACACTATGGTATGACATTTATCTCAAATATTTTTCCTTTTTTGGGGTAATATTCAGCTTAAAATTTGGATAATTTTAGAATTTATAAAATTATTATTATTTTATTAAATGCAACTAGGATAACATTTCAAAATGAGTTGAGGTCAATATGCAACCCTCCAAATATTTCATGAAAAATGACACACACAAATGACTAAAAAAGAGTTTAATCCAGGGGCACAGAAATATTGTGACAGCAAAGACTTCAGAGAGTGACTTGCAATACCTAAAATGCCTGTATATGTATATACATTTTATCAAAAATAAACGCACCAAACAATTTTACTTGCACTTTTAACTTTTTTGACAGATGAACACAAGTATCTTCTTGTTTGAGTTCAGATACAAATCTAGCTGATCAGGTTCGTCCTCGCTCCCTCAGTTACGGGAAGAGGGAGGCCATAAGCCATGTTTTAGGGACTGTATGGACTACACTTTGGCTGTCCTAAATCGAACCAGCTTCTGTATCTTTGCAGATTACTCCAAGCCTATATCACAACATATACAAAATAAGCCACTATGAGGGCCACTTAATCTCAGCGAATACCACTGGCGCAAGTGATTGCTTCTGTAGGTCCCCAAAAAACAAAAAGAAATAGGAAAATTAAGGGAAAATCAGTTGTCCTATGAATGCGTGCTTGCCTCTTCCATAAGATAATCGCTGTTAGAATCCTCCAACTCCTCTTCACTCACTGATGTTTCTGCGGGACGTTTCATGCCCCGTTGTTGGGAAATGGCCAAAGCATATTTAATATTATAGCGATTCCATTCACAGCTGTAAAAACAAGTCACCAGAAGAAAAAAACATTAAATGGTAGGTTCTGCTTCATCTAAGTACATCACACAAATTTTCCTTCCTAACATTCAATAGCCTTAAGCTTTTGTACAAGACTATGGTTTAAGTTTTAAAAAGATTTGAAGGACAGCAATACGTACAGTTTAGAAACATCTTCAAAGTGACGTTGGATGCTCTTCTGAAGGAACTGAATCATGGGCAGCAGCTTCCCTGACCTATAAAGGAGAAAGCAAGCAATTAACTGTGTAGCCTGTATTTACACATGGATTTCTAGAATCCCTTTTCAACATTATTCTTCAAAATTAAAAAAAAGCCTGTTATATATTGTTAGGTCATTTTTACATATCTACGTTCTAAATCTAAAATATCACTGAATAAAAGCAAGTGACCTTGTAACTTTGTGCTGTGTCCACCAATAAACCGGTGTACAATTTTAGCTCAGTACAACATATATGTGCAATTTATCACTCATGTTACTTCAGCTGAGCTAGTCAAATGCTTCTCCCTCCCCAACACCAATGTAAAAGTCAGCCCCAGAAACCGTTCCATTTTGAGGTCAAATGGCAACTTTTCCGAGTTGATTCTCTTTGCTATCATGATGATGAAGTTGACTCAAGGTATAAATTCCAGAAAAGCAAGGCAGGAATTTGGACTTTACAAACTATCCACTGCTACTCTGTAACAAAACAAAAGAAAGAATCATTGCCATTTTGGATTCATTAAATGATGGCATGATGCGTGAATAACTACTCATTCTTCACCCCACAGCAGCAAGGAAAGAAATACATAATTGTTTCTTCTTCAGGTCTACGGTGACTCCCAAATAGTAGTTGGGAAGAGCTGTCAGATTTTTAATTTGCCCAGTATCTTCATTTCAATCGCCCAAACACTCTAAAAGAAAGTTGGGCTGAATGTAACACTCATATCTTGTCTAATTGCCTGAAAGGAACTAGGCAGGAATGCAGAATACAGAAATTATTACATTGCTTTCCAAAAAACTAGGGCTGTCAAGTGATTAAAAAAAAAATAATAATCCCTATTAAGCGCAAGATTTAAAAAAAAAATTAACTCCATTAGTTGCAGTTTTAATTGCACAATTAAACAACAATAGAATACCATTTATTTAAATATTTGTATAGGTTTTCTATATTTTCAAATATAGGCTAGGGCAGGGGTTCTCAAACTGGGGATTGGGACCCCTCAGGGGGTTGTGAGGTTATTATGGGAGGAGGGGGGGGAACGAGCTGTCAGCCTCCATCCCAAACCCCGCTTTGCCTCCAGCATTTCTAATGGTGTTAAATACATAAAAAAGTGTTTTTAATTTATAAGGGGGGGGGGGGGTCACACTCAGAGGCTTGCTGTGAAAGGGGTCACCAGTACAAAAGTTTGAGAACCACTGGGCTAGGGGCTCTGGGCTTCAGTCTTCAGCCTCTCTCGGGATGCGGGGTTCCAGTCCAGCTCGGGGCTTCAGGCTTTCCCCGCCCCCGATGCCTCCCTCCCCACCCAGAGGTATGCAATTAATGTGTTAATTTTGTTTTCAGTTAATCACAGGCGTTAACTGTGATTAATTGACAGACTACAAAAAATATAAGCAAAGTCTACAAAGTCAGCATGCTTAGGTATGAAGCACTGCCCAACTGGATGTCAATGGCATCAAATGTAAATAATTGTTTAAGAACAGTGTTCCCACAAGTCTTCTTACAGCTCATTATAGCTTTATGCATTTATTACCTAAAGCTAGAAGTTCAAACAAAGTTCTACCTACAATCTACGAGACCCTCCTCTGCAACTTTACTGCAGGAATCATGTTATGTCTCCCAAATACTCACATTTCAACCTATACTGGTCAATGGGAAGTCATAATAATCAAGTATTTGGCTGTATGTTTCAATACAGAATCTGAAAGATAGTTGCTGGAAGCCTCTTAACTGTCTCACAAATATTTTAAACTTTAGCTTAAAATGTCCAATAGTCTGTGTTTTGATTTTCAAGTTCACTCACCTTGTTTTTAACTTCTGTCCATGTAGCATCAGTAACCGCTGAGCCCAAGTAAGATAGAATTCCAAGTGATGAGATGTCTCAAAGGCAGAGGCTAGAAACTCTAGCACCTTCTCCACATACAGCTCTGGGAGTGATGAGCAGACAACATCAACTGTTTAAAAAAAAAAAACCCAACCCATCAAGCTTTCAACTGGAATAACGGGGTGGGAGGAAAGGGAAGGAAAATTGAGGAGATGCCGTTTCAGAGACTATCCCAGTTCTACTATTCCGCGTCACCTGACAGGAGGTAACCTGCCAGTATTGTGAACATCACTTGCCAGCCCTTCAGAAAGTAAGTTACTGCTCTCTGAATTTTCCAACCTCCACAGCACTTAAAAGCAAGATCTTCCTATCTGCCCCAAAACAGGGTCTGCCATAATGTTTATTTTCTATTAAAACCTCAACTACCTTCACCTTTTCTCCATCATCCTTCACTCCACCCTTTCCTTCTCTCTGCACATCCAGGCTCTGGCAAAATCTTGCCACTTCTCACTTTATAGGAACTGCCACAGCAGATCAGACCAGTGCTCCATCTCATTCAGTGTTTCTGTTCCCAACACTGGCCAGTATAGGATGCTTCAGAGGAAAGCATTAAGATAACCTGCCCACAAAAGAAGTTTCTTCCTAACCTCTGTTTGTTAGTAGATGACAATGCCCTGAAGCATGAGGATTTACAACTAAGGCTATGTTTCTGTCATCGAGGTCACGGCTTCCATGGTTTTAAGAGATGTCAGAGTTCTTTGGCTTCAGCCTTGGGCAGCAAGGTTCGGGCTTTGTTACTGGATTACTGTGTGTCCATTTCCGTGCTTGTTTATTTCCAGCATCCTGTCCATGACTTTAATAAAAAGCCCGATGCTAAAATCATAGCCTTATTTATAACCCTTCCAAATAAAGATCCCATCCAATGTAATTCTGAATTTTGTCATCATCCTTGTAAATGGATAATCCCTTTTTTGAATCCCCACAAGCCCTTGAACTCTCTGATACGTCACTGCAATGAGTTCCATGGCTTAAGTATAACAATTCTAAAATCCTCCCAATCCTCTATTGCAGGGGTGGCCAACTTGTGGTTCCAGAGCCACATGCAGCTCTTCAGAAGTTAATATGTGGCTCCTTGTATAGGCACAGACTCCGGGGCTGGAGCTACAGGCACCAACTTTCCAATGTGCTGGGGGTGCTCACTGCTCTACCCCTGGCTCGGCCACAGGCCCTGCCCCCACTCCACCCCTTCCCGGCCCCCTCCCCTGAGCCTGCCGTGCCCTCGCTACTCTCCCCCACTCCCCTCCAGAGCCTCCTGCATGCCACGAAACAGCTGGTCAGGAGGTGCGGGAAGGGAGCGGGAGGTGCAGATTGGCAGGGCTGCCGGTGGGCGGGAGGCGCTGGGAGCAGGCGGGGGAGCCGATGGGCGGGCTGTTGACTTTGGCTCTTTGGCAACGTACGGTACATTGGTAAATTCTGGCTCCTACTCAGGCTCAGGTTGGCCACCACTGCCCTATTGCCAAAACCCTGGTTCATAGCATGGCTCTCCCCAACCTAGATTGGATTCTCCCCAGCCTTCCTGACTCTCCCCTCAGTCCAACATAAAACAGCTAAAATAGCCTTCCTCTTCTACCACCACCACATTCCTCCCCTACTACACCTCTACCCTGATATAACACGACCTGATAGAATGCGGGTTCGCATACAAGGCAGTAAAGCTCTGACACGCTGCTTTGAGCAGCGTGTTAAGGGTGCCGGGCCAGGCCGGAGCAGAGGGGTTTGGGGGCAGTCAGGGGCTCCCCACCCCCCAGGGTCTGAGGGACAGGAGCTGTGGGAGGGCACTTTTGGGGGCCCTGCAGTCCCAGAGTGGCCCGGGGGATTAGCAGGGGGATGGGAGCAGCCCGCTCTGCTTCCCTCGCCCCGGCCCCAGCTGTGTTGCTGGGCGGAGGGGGCTTGGGGTAAGGGATCCCTCCCGCACTCACCCCAGCAGCGGCGGAAGCGTAGCAGCCCGGCCCCAGCCTGCTCCACTCCGCCAGCTCCCAGCCGCAGCGCTCCGCTTCCTGCCACAGGTGAGAATGGGGGACGTCCTTTCCCCAACCTCTCCGCACTCACCTGCGGCGGGAAGCGGAGCAACACGGCCCCAGTCCCCTCCGCTTTCCTTGCCCCAGCCCCAGGGCTGGGGAAAGGTCCTGCACTCACCTGCGGCAGGAAGTGGAGCACCATGGCTGGGAGCTGGCAGAGTCGATCTGGCTGGGGCTGGGCTGCTTCGCTTCCCGCCGCCGGTGAGTGCGGGGAGGTTGGGGAAAGGACGCCCTCCACACTCACCTGCGGTGGGAAGCGGAGCGACGCAGCCCCAGCCAGCTCCACTCCACCAGCTCCCAGCTGTGGCGCTCCGCTTCCCGCCAGGCAGGTGAGTGCAGGACCTTTCCCCAGCCACCCCCCAGCAATATGGCTGGGGCCGGGGCCGGGGCAAGGGCAAGGAAAGCAGAGTGGGCTGGGGCCGCGTTGCTCCGCTTCCCGCCGCTGCTGGTGAGTGCCTGTCAAGGGGTGGTGTGGATAGGGGTCGGAGCAGTCAGGGGGCAGGAGGGTTGGTTAGAAGGTGGGGTCCTGGTGGTGATTAGGGATGGGGGTCTCTGGAGGGGGCGGTCAGGGAACAAGGAACCAACAAGGGCCAAAACAAGTTTGATATAACGCGGTCTCACCTATAATGCGGTGAGATTTTTTGTCTCCTGAGGACCGCATTGTATCGGGGTAGAGGTGTACCTGCTTCCTGAATTCCTTTCCTATCCTATGTTTCTTTCTGCCTGAAATTCCAACTCCTCATCCTCAGTTCTAAGGCTGCCTCCCCTCCTGCCTTCATTTCTGATCACTACCCATCCCAACCCCACACCCTGCTCACTCTTGTCGCTTCCTCCCCTTCTTGCCTTTATGCCTTTTTCTATGCTGCTCCCCATACCCAGAACAGCATCCCTTTCCTGGTGTGCCAAGCGTCCACGCTCTTACACCAACGCAAGAAACCTGCATCTTCTCACCATTGACTTCTGTACTCTATATTCTTCCCTCCTTCCTTCCTTGCCACATAAAAATATCAGCGCATAAGATTTATTTACTTCACGACATTTTTATTTGAACACGTTCAGTCTCCTGTTCCTATGTTTGTGAAGTTACATTTTAAGCTCTTTGGTTCAGGAAAATTATGTCCCCAAATAAGTGATTACTTAGCAGCCTGTATGCACTGTAATGTGTAATAGTAAAATATGCCTTTTTTATTATATACAATAAGAACAATGACTTCTATAGCCATTTCTATTCAAACATCTGAAAGTACTCTGTGATTCAGGAATTAAGCCACACATGAGCCCTGTGAAGTGAACATTATCCCCATTTTACAGATATAAACCTAAGGAACAGAGAGGAGGTTAAGTGACTTGTGCAAGATCAAAAAGGAGAGTGGCAGAGAGGAAACAGAAATTATATTTCTTGACTTTCAGTCTTACTTTCAGCTGCAAGACTCTCTCCCCCTTCCTCTTTAGACATATCAGTACTGAGGTAGAAAGGACTAGTGTCCTGAATTAATACAACATTCCATAAACATGCAGTAGGTTTGCTGTAATATAAAATGTTTGGTAATAAAGGGAAGTTTAAGGGCTACACTCTGCCCTCAGACTTGAGCTCAAAGGGGGGTTACACATCTGGATCTCAAATTAGCCTAATCAAACTTTAGGGGAGCCCTGCTTACCTTCATTACACGGTACAGTCTCTATAACCTCTTGAATTAATTTCTTCTCATTCAGTCGGAAGGCCATGACGATGGCCATGGTGTACTCCTTCTGACTCAGCACTTTGCGCACACTGCTAGGTGTGATGTCAATGTCCAACTCAAATGGATCAAAGATTAGTCCGGAGTCTAGTGAGTAGATGAGAAGGCCTTCTGTGGTGGTCGCTGCCCAGCTTCGTCCTAAAAGAGAAGCGGCAGTTGATATTTAAACACAACACACTTGTTTTTTTCTGGGGAGCAGTGATGAACAATGAAGACTGTTTCCCATGCTTGTTTAAAATGATTTGGGAAGAGGTGGTGTCTCAATACTATAGATGGTTTTATTGATCAAACACTGTCTGTGAAAGGTGCCACCTTGACAGCACTATGAACTTAAATCTTCTGGTTATCCAGAACACAGGAACAACGCAGGCAACAATATGCTCAATACACAACACTGTAACATGTTCTGGAGGGATCACCGCTACGGACAGAGAATACCAATAAGGGGGCCAATAAGTGACAATATTAGCAACAGTGGTTTCTGCAAGGTGCTTTCTGTGACTGGACTGAGGCACCAACTCATTTCACATAGCCTCTGGGGAGCCACCAGAGACATGATAATGTCTTTATATCACCCTAAACCTGGGGTGAATTTGAACTAATGATTAAGAAATTAGAGGCTCACATCTATCAGTTCTCATCCACTGCTCAGTCCTTCTGCAGGGGTGGGGGGTGGTGGGAGACTCAACGTGACTGATAAACTACATTTACTGTTAACACCCACCAGTAGGAGAGAAACGGAGGCATGTCACTCTTATCTCTGGTTTAAAGTGCCGAGAGCTCATGTCACCTGAAACAAGAAATGAGAAGCAAGTCTTCAACACATCCAACTAAATATTCACACTGTGGATACGAACTCTTACCCTGGAGTTACTGTCGCTGAATCAGCAGAAACATGTCTGACAAAGGCATGCTGAACCATTATGTGATAGGTTCAGAACTGCTGGCATGGCAAGCATGATAGATATTGGTAAGGTAACAGATACCAACAGATCACTTAAAAAAATCCTGAGGGATCATATTTCCTTTTGGCTCATAGGTTACTTTGCTATTTTCCTTATCATCCTGTTATTCTGATCTCAAACATGAGCAATACCAATGTGCCATGTACTACTTTGGACATGATGTTCATCACACACTCAAATGTAATCAGTCATCTTCTATTACAACAGCCTCCAGAGGCCTCAGCTGAGAACGGGGCCCCATTGTGTTAGGCGCTTCACACACGGAGACAGTCTCTGCCTCGAAGAGCTTCTAGTCACAAGACAGAAAGTGTAGGAGAAACAGAGGGAAGAAAATGACTTGCCCCAAGTCATAAAGCAGGTCACTGGCAGAGCCAGGCACTGAACTCCAGTCTGAGTGCCAGCCTTATGCTCTACTCATTAAGCCACAGTGCATCTGTTTCCTATTACCTCTGTGAGAAAGTATTCAACAACAGGTCACCGATTATTACATCTGCACAATATTTTCAAACTAGCTTTAACAATTTTGGCAGGGTGGTGGACATGTCTAATAGCATCCCTTGTCCATCCCACACTGACCCAGAGTTGAAGGTTTTTTTATCCCATGGAGTTAAGGGCAAAAAGCAGTGTTACTAACAGTGGGATTAAGAACTGAACTTACCTCTCTTTACACCTGGAAGAGCAATGGCAACACCATCCTCATCCCCAGCCCCATCATCAATCAGCGCCATGCTGCCAAATTCAGTCATTTTCCTACGATCCAAGTATTCCTGAAAAATATTCATATTCCATTTGCTAAAATACTTCTCCTCTCCAACATAACACATTTCCCTGTATCTCAATAATACATGTATAGCAGAGGTCCCCAAACTGTGGGGCGTTCCCCCCTAGGGAGGGCGCAGAGGAATGTTCGGGGGGCACGGGTAGGCCCCGGCTCGGGGGGGAGGAGGAACATGGGTAAGGAGGGGGAGCGTGATGTAAAAAGTTTGGGAACCTCTGATATATAGAGAGACTTCTGAACAGGATTGACTGAGCAATTCACAAACATTTAATGGGCTAGCCCAGTCACCTAATGGTTATTGCTTTGTACTTTCATCCAAGAGCCTTCTCCAACTCCTAGAAGAAACTGAAGCTTGCAGTACTGTGGAGTCAATGCTCAGCCATTGGTGAGGGAGGGAGTGCTCTCAGTTTACCTTACAACAACCTCTGCTTGATTTAGGAGTGTTCATTAATGAGTTTCAAAGAAAGCCCAGGTCAGCCCTCCTCAGAGAGTGGCCATGACAATTCAAGGTAAGGAGAATGAGAAGTGGAGATCTAAGAGCTCCTAGCAAGAAGGGAAGAGTGATGGAAGATATTGCAATACTGTAGTTACTTTTAAATTAACTGAACACATTTGCATTTGACAATACTGTCAGATTACGTTCATAATTCTAACTTTTGTGCCCCCTCCCCCCACTGCATCCATTCTTTGGCACAAATATGTTGTTCACAAAGAAAATTATTCAGTACAAGATTGTCATTAATTTTAAAATCTCACATTCTTGAAATGCAATGCAATTGCAAATTGACTTTACTGTCATTCATTTTCAAGAAAACTGCACTTTCAAGACCAAGCACTTTACTGGACTAGAAGAAACCCAAAAGCAGCCAGTTATGCAATTTTATGCTCTCTTTTGGTGTTTTCACCTGTGACTGTCTCCTACCCAGTACCAACAAAAAGAACTCCCACTTACCGGTAAGTAATGAAATATTCCTAATGCAAACCTCATTTATCAGACACTATACCAAAAACACAAACAGTCTTAAAAAAAATAAAGTCACTTACCTCCATGGCATCTAAAGAAAGATTACATGAGATTTCAAATTTCTTCATAAGAATCTGTTCCTTCACATGATAAATACAGACGAACTTTGATAATCCTCCTGCCAGAATAGACTGGCCATCAGCTGAATAACAAAGAGTAGTGAAAGATCTGAAAAAATATACAATGCATAATTTCACCCCTACTTCTGAGCTTTGAGCAAACATCCAACATCAATACAATGGAAAGACAATGAACCAAAATTGCTATTGAATAAAAGAAAACCTTTCCTAGTTTAATCTTCCACAGTCATTAATTTAACATGTTTAATGTACAGAATTGTTTTGCCATGACTGAATACTTCTCTAATTCTTTATTGTGAATTATCACAATGCAGATTTCAACAGATTTGTTGGTGTACTTCCCTACCTCACAGGGTGTTGTGAGGATTATTTAATGTTTGTACTACTCCACTTGTAATACAGCCATGTCACGTCGACAGCAAAACAATTCTCCTGGGCTTTTCCATCAAGCACACTTTTCTTTCCTCTCAGTCATGCAATTTTGCAATCCCTCTGGGCTTGAACGTCTCTTAGAGGGAAGACAAACCAGCCTCTGCTTAACACCCCATCAGTACCATACACTCCTGCAATTAGGCTTACGGGATGGATGTGCATCAACATAAGTGAGCAGTAAGCCATGTATGAGACAAATATCCACTACAAAAGATTTACTTTCTTCCTCAAGGTCTTCATACCTGTCTTATCTGCAATTAAAATGATTCACAAGAGCCAGAAAAAAAATTACTATTAAATGATGAGCTCTATTTCAAAGACAGCAGCTGACTGGTGTTCACAACTGAAAGTTATATATTTTTCAAAGAGTTATTGCCTCATTTTTGGGGGTGAGGGGATGAGAGGAAAGAGTTCTTATCAAAGGCATTCAAATACCAGGCGTGCTCATTGTTTGTGAGATTTTGTTTTAAAGTTGATTGTTATTAATGCATTGAAAAAAATGTACACTGCCCGAATAATAAACCAGCAGGATATCTCAGATTACATCTTCTGAAATGAATCACCTACATACCAGCTAGTCACAAAACTATAACTGTGTATGCCTTTTACTCACTTCTAAATGATGCACAGCATGACATGAAAGATTTAATATGATATAAATGAATCAAGTTTAGGAGAAAGAACAGATGCTCAGGATTTGATGTATGAGTGACTCTGACCTATGATGAAGGTACCAGGAAAAAAAAAAGGTCTAGAATGAATGGACAGCACACTGAGTCAAAAGATATTCAAGTTATTAAAACTGAATCGCAGAATCAAGATATTCAGATGTCAGCGAAACTCTGAACCCCTCACATAAAGGTAAGAAGCAAGCGTACTGAGCAGTGTCAATTTCTTGTCATTGCTATGGGGGGGAGCATTGGCCTGCTAAACCCAGAGTTGTGAGTTCAATCCTTAAGGAGGCCATTTAGGGAGATGGGGGGGGGGAGGAGGAGAAAGACTGTCAGGGACAGTACTTGGTCCTGGCTAGTGAAGGCAGGGGACTGGACTCAATGACCTTTCAAGATCTCTTCCAGTTCTATGAGATAGGCACATCTCCATATATTATTATTATATAATATTTTACATACTTTGCCTTAGCTGATTGTTTGGCTGTTATTTTGTCCAACTCTTTTCTTCCCATCTGAAGGTCGTGTCTTCCTTCAATTGATCCAGTCTGCACTGCATTTTCATGATCCCAGAAAGTTATCTGTCCATCCAGGGCAGCAACCGCAAGTTCATTGCCATCAGGGCGGAAAGCAACAACAAGAACTGCAGAGAATTTGGTTGATGAATAAAAATGTACTTCAGACTTAACACATTTTTTCTGGACTCTACTAAACAAGATTTAAAATAAGAGAGTACACATTCACATTTTTGTAACAAAACACAATGCTAAGCTGACTAAAAACCCAGGTAGCTAGCACCAAAGGTTTTTTGAGCTATTGACTGTTTCCAAATAATGTGAAACAGCAGCAATGAAAACTACAGGCTGAGATTGGCAAATAAAATGCTTACTCCTGAGGGAATTCTGCACCAATTTTTTTTTTTAAATCTGCTCACAATATTTAAAAATGCTGAAAATTTTATGTGTCAATAAATCAATGTGGAGGCTCCAGCATGGCAGTGGGGAGTGCAGGCCACTGGCTGCAAAGATGGGAGATCACCTCCCAGGACACAGAGTCCTTGGTGAGGCTGCACCTGACCCTGACAGAGCGCAAGGGCCAGGCCTGCCCCAGAGATCTGCATCCGGTGTGGGAGGGGTTGGGCTGCAGAGTGATCGTCCACCTTTGTGCAGCCAGTGGCCTGTGCTCCCCACTGCCATGCTGTCTCCACATTTATTTATTGACAAATAAATTTTAAAACATTGTGAGCTGAATTTTTAATTTTTTGGTGCAGAATTTCCTCAGGAGTAGCAGGTGAAGCAACTCACCAGGGCTAGCAACTCCGCACCAGGCTTGGGCAGGCAGGCTCAACCCAGCAGGATCCAAGTGTGGACGGGCTTACTGTAGGGGGAAATCTGGGTGTGGGGGATCCAGATGCACAGGGGCTCATTGGGGGGTTCCAGGTACAGGGACAATGGGACTCTGCAGGGAGGTCCAGGTGAAATTAGCTGGGCCTCAGAGGGGAGTCTGGTTGCTAGGGGAAAGGGACTTTCGGTACCGCTGGTTGGGGCTCGTCAGGATGGGGTTTCGAGTGCATGGGGAAGTCTGGGTGCACGGTGGTGGGGCTCGACCGGGGGTGGTCTGGATGCAGAGGTCAGGCTCGGCAGAGGGGTCTGGATATGGGGGTACAGATGCACGTGGGTTGGCTGAATGTGGGAGCAGTTCCCCATACAGTGACCCCTCCCCACACAGCTGAGGAGCGATGGGGGCATAAAGCGGGCGGGAGGGTGTACAGAACCAGAGGTTTCTTGGGGTGTCTGACCCAGCCACTCCGTGCAAGGGAAGTGCGCCTCTCCCCCACCCTAGCCAGGACTAGGAGCTGAGCCCAGCTCAGGGTAGAAGCCATCGGCCGGGTGCCAGGGCTCAGCAGGGTGCTCTGGGTGCGGGGGATGAGGATCAGTGCGGGGGGGTCTGGGCCTGGGGGCATCCGGATGCAGGGGGATTGGATGGATGGGGGGGTGGACTGACCTGGCACCCGCCGGGGTGTCCCCAGCCCCCACCCCCTGCAGTGATTTACCTGTCTGCTGGCTGCTCCAGGCGCCCAAAACAACGCACCCATGCTGGGGAGGGGTGCATGGCTGATCTTGCTTCTTCCCTTTGCTTCCCCATCAGAAAGTCATTTTTCTGCAGGGAAGCAAAGAAATCTGCACGGGACACAAATTCTGCATGCGTGCAGTGGCACAGAATTTCCCCAGGAATAAATGACCGATTGACCTCACCAACTACAGATATTCTCAATATATTTTTGATGGAATAACACAGATCATACATAACTGCCTCTAGGTGACACGTTAGATAGAATGAAATGAAATTTACCATCTGAGTTCAGTGTTAGTGTCTCCTTGGTTCTCCAGCTATCAAACATATCCCAGAGTCTGACTGTTTTATCCCAAGAGGCACTAGCTAAGAGACTCTTCATTGGGTTAAAACACAGACTACTGATGGGACCTTCATGGCCTGATAAGACCTAATGGAGTAAGAAAAAAATAATATGGAATAATTAAATTAAACTGAGTTCAACATATAATCATGTGGCAAAAACCGTGATTATGTACACAGGCTGCGGACACCCTTACTACATATGTTTAGGAGCATATTATTTTTTCAATACAAGGGATGTTATGCAGGTACATTCCTGTGTACAGAGATGGGAAAAGACTTCCTTTGGATCTTAAAAGAACAGGAAATAGAAACTAGGTAACTTTGGTGAAAGACGATCAACTTAAAAAAAATCCATTATATTCCTGAATTCTAATGTATAACTAACTAGCCAGAGGAATTGATAAGTAGATCATTTCTCCAGAGATTAAGGCTGGCCTACTGCTGAAACCATTTCACAATTTGCTGTTTTCTGAATCAAAGTCCCTGTTGCAATTCTGATTAAAAGGTAAGCAATAAAAATATAAAAAAATACTCTACAAGCACATCTGTTGTTTCACATTTACATACATTCCAATTAGGAAAGGAAATTCATGTCACTTTCTTTTTTTAAACCCCCAACTGCAGAAACAGGTGTTTGAAAAAAAGGCAATACTGGAGTACAGGACTTCCACACATTTCTCCCTGCTATTCATCTGCTATCCTTACTGACTGCCTGCGCTCAGTAAGCTACTCCATGGTCAGTCAACCGGGTTTTTTCACCTAGTTTGCTTTCACATTAGTGTGGATGTCTAAGGCGTGGCCATACTCTTGTCCAGTATGCAAGTGGAAGCCATGGAGGTGGTGAACATGCCACTTCACAGTCATGTCTTTCCTTAAGTAACAAGCCTCTGAGAAGAATCCAGAATTTTTAAGCCACAGTGGGGAATTTAACCCCAAACTTTTTCATTAAAACCACAAGCTCTTCACTTCTATTGCTCCCAGCCTGCCATGAGCAGAGTATGGTCCAGCTCCGCACTGTAGCAAGGACGTCCTCAGGCTGTATTCTAGTCTTGAGATTCTTCCTACAACTTCTACGTCATAATGAAGTGGACAACACAGGCTCAGTTCTTGTTCCAAGAGGTGATGGTGGGCATGGAGAGGAGAGGGTTTCTCAACTGCTAGTGTTGTGTTCAGTCTAACCCTCTGCAAGGTACCACACTTTAGTGTAGTCAGTCTATCAGCCCTCTTTCTGGCTGTATACCTCTTCCCTCTTTCCCTTCAATAAGAAGTCATTTATGCACTAGCTGTGCTCACTCAGCAGCCAGAAAGGTCCAGCAGACTTTTCCTAGGTTGCTCTTAATCAGCCATTCAAGAATGCTGAAAATTAACCCGTTCCCCACAGACACAAAAGTAGCATAGTCCAGAGATACCAAATTATAGATTGCCCGGGGGGGGGGGGGGGGGGGAGAAGGAGAGGAGAAGGCGGTTAATGTGGGTTTATACATATAGCTGCATCTCCTCCACAACACATAACCCTCAGACAGGGTTAACTAACCTAAAAGATACTTAACATAACCACAGTGTTTTCTATTTTAATAGTGAACGTTCTAGAACAATCCTTACATCTAACAGTCTGCCACTCTGCATTGACCAGACAAATATGTCAAACGAGTCCTGGGAACCAGCTGAAATAATCTCACCACTGGAGTCCACTGCTAAGCAAGAGAACTGGGCTGGTCGTGGAGAAGTGAAGGTGCGGAAATTGCGATATCTGTTGTAAACAATATGCAAACATGATTTAAAAAATATATATTTGTATATGTCTAAACAATTAAAAGTATTAAGAATATGTTACAAAAATTAAAGTATTTCACATTTTAATATTTTATATATATTTAAAAATAATATTTTAAACCAAGAAGTGTAAGAATTTAAATATGGAGTACACCTTGCAAAGCTATTACATACAGAAATTAAAACAGACATCCAAAAAAGAGACATTTTTGCTCAGCCAGTGGAATTATGTATGACTTGCTCAATATGAATGAGTTCAAGACTGACTCAGGGACTCCTGTCCAGCAGAAGCTGGACAATTTGTGAAGATGCTATTTTTTAATCTCCAAAAAATATTAATGTTCATCTTTGAAGATGCTTATTCTTTTTTTAAATATACTTATGTCTATTATGTGAATGATGGAGTAGCTCGCATGTGCCCCTATACACATCCTCTGCTGAATGATTGGCAACAGCTATGCCCATATGTTTTATTAGTTTCCTTTACTGAGTGAGCTAGTGGAGATGTTCCTTCAGACACATGCCTTTATCAGTTAACTGACTTTTGAAGCCAGAGATCACAGCTTCTCTAACTGAACTGCCAGCCTCTAGGTAACAATTGTGGTGACCAAATCACTGCACCTAGATCCAGTCTCGGACAGAGTCTCTTATGCACAGAAGGCTGCGTTGAGGCACAAGGATAGAGGAACAACAGCCCATAATTGTGTAGTGTTGACACAGCCTATGGAAATAATTGTTTTCTTTGTATCCAAAGATGCTTGATGATGCAAAAAATACAGACGAATCAAGCTTTAAAAAACACCAGAAATGATCCATTCCAGATGCAGAATGAGGTTCTAAAACAATTCAATATTTCATCTCTCTATCAACAACCAGGCAAGCTGGCTAGCCAATTCAGACTCCCTACCCTACTGCTTCACAATAACTGTTTTCAGTTATTAGCCAAAATCTGATAAACTCACTTTAAACCTATAAAACAGCACTAAGATTTGAAGAGTGAGAAGGTTTTGACTGCTGGGGACTGTGGTTAGCAGTATATTGTATTTAGAGACTAGGAATGAAAACACAAGATCCTGATAACCTTCGGACAAAACTGGGTGATGCACTGAGGCTTAAAGAGGATTTACCTGTGAAGATCAAAGGCTCGCACTGTTCCATCCAGGGAAGCACTCAGAATGACATAGCTGGTGGAGGTAAAAGTTACAGCAGAGATGCTGCTGGTATGCTCCGTAAAAGTGACAAAGCAGAAGCTGCTACTGGTGTTCCAAACTTTCACCTGCAAAAGAAGTAAGAAAAGCCCTCTAAGAACTCTTGTATCATAAACTCAAATCCCAACGCTCCAACATAGCTTATTTCTTCTAACTGAAAGCACAATTCTGCATGCCTTACTCACTCAGACAGCACTCCTAATTCAGCCAGTGGGAGTTCAGTTTGGGAGTGAGGAATGCAGGATCAGGCCTTTTATTTGTAAAATCTCAGTGAAACACATGCAAGGTGAAAGTCTGACTAAAGCTGGTTGAGAACTTTCCATTGGAATGATTTTTGGACACAGAATTCACTTTACACAAAAACTATTTTTTCCAGATTTCAATTTTGCAGGAAAATTTCAATTCTGTTGCAAAACTGTTCACAGCTCCATGGCTTCCCTGTTCTCCAACAGGGTGAGAGTTACCCTGGAGCTGGGGCTCCTAGGCCAGGGAAGCCCAGGCTGCAGGCAGCATAAGAAACTTCTTGAAAAAATTAAATCAAATTGTCATTTTGACTTTTTCTAAACAAAATTTCAGAACTCCCATTCTGTGGGAAATTTGATTTTTCGTTATGTTTCAGAATTAATTTTCTCATTTTTCAAGTTTCGTAATTTCCCATAGAACATGAATTCCCATTTCCAGTCAGCTCTAAATTTGATTGGCAGCAGTAGGGCTATTTTTCTTTCCCAGCCCCAAATTTCAGAGTGGGAAAAAATGTATCTATTTCAGATATATAAACTGTTAAGTCTCCAGACCATAATTAGAAAAGACAAATGGCCCATTTCAAAATCCAAAGCCTGGCGTTCTCTCTCTCTAATCTACAGCTTCAATACAAGTCTCAACTAAGAGACACTTCCATTTTTCTTTTAAACAGCAACTATCTGCAATGGTACATTTGAGAAAATTTTGTTTAGGAATCGCATCTTTTTATAAAAAACTTATTTTTTGATTTATTCTGAGACTGGTAAATCCTGACTGTTAGAATGGCTTGGTGGGGGTTTCAGAATTTTGGATAACTGAGGGTCGTCTGTACTGGTACACCATTAATCCACCATCTATGCTTGCGTGTTAATGTGGATAGATATTAGGGACACTACTGTCAAGTCCACAATTTGGCCAGCCTTTTTCTTTATGCTGCATTGTATCTGCAACTGTTTCAAATCAAATTCTTAACTGCTAGAAACTGTAAGTAATGCAAGCAGCAGAGCCCACAAGAACATCCCTACAATAACAAACCAGAATGTAGAGGCAGTGGGAAAGTAAATTGCTTCCTAGCTTCCAAAACACACTTACAGGCATTGTGGCCAAAAACATGATTTTTAAAATGATGAAAAAATGATTTGTCAGTGCTCTCTACAGTGTATTCAGACTTGTACCGCTCACTACACTTTTGCGAGCCAAGAGTTTTAAATAACTGACTGACTTACTTTCCCATCATCCCCTCCAGTAACTAAGTATTGCCCATCTGGAGAATATGCCAATGAGACCATACTGTTGAAATGGCCCTGCTGCTTCAGCACGTAAGACTCACTTTGCCATTCCCACACCAGCAGCTGACCCAGACCTGTAAACATAATGGAAGAGAGGATACATATGTAATTCCGAATCAGTGAGGTATACAGGCTACATACAACACTTGCATACAACATCCTTCCCATTTACAAAAAACCATGCGCATACAGATAACCTGTGTTATGTATACATCCACCATAATAGAATGCAAGGGGTCTGATTATTTCAAGGTCAAGGTGACAGACTTTCTGCAAACATCAGCAGTTGTTACTTGATTTAGCATTCTTATTGCTATGCCAAGCCAATACTATTGCTGCTGTCATTGGCAGAAGACAGATGTGTCTTGATGAGCAGCCAAAAAAAGATGGAGGAAAACCATTAAAAAAAAATCACTAGAAAGAGAAAAAATAAAATAAAAATAAAACACACAAACTTGAAATTGGTCTTTCAGGTGAAATTTTTTTTTAATCTTGCCTTTTTAAAATGAAACCAAACTATATCTCAACATTAATGAAACACAGGAGAGCTAATGTCTACCAAAAGCAGCCAATCTAATGTTCCTATTGGTCCAGCCAAGGGGTTACTGCATGGAATATCAAATGGCTTTCACTCAATCTCATAGGCTCGAGAAGGATTCTAAGAGAGATACATCTGTTTAGAGAGGGGAAGGGTTCAGCTTGCATGGCGGTTGGTTATGGACTAGACTTGCAGCTCAGAGTTGGAGGAGATTAGCTGGTGCATCCATCCAGCCATAACTTATAGCGAAGGAAGACATTTATATCAGTGAAGAGAAGGAAGAAAGGTAACCTATAACCTATGTTCAGGCTCGTGCCACAGTGTACTCCCTTTAGAAGGAGGATAGTCTTATCAGTCAGGAACTGGACTGGGAATCAAGAGATTTAGGATCTATTCCAAGATTTGCCTACATACTTCAGTTTTCTCATTTGTGAAATATTATTTCAACTACATCAGAGGGATTTTATAAGGACAAAATCATGGGCCTATAAAACAACAAATAAAACTTAAAGATGTGGAGGTGAGGCAGGACAAAGAACTCACACCTGTAGACCTGCAACATATTGCCTTAGAAAGGTACCCCTTGAACTACAAACCTGAACATCCAAAAGCAATCCAGTCACCAGTAGAGTTGATAGAAATAGTCGCAATCCTCTGGTCTGAAATACTAAGTGAAAAATGTCAAGAAATACACATTATATCCTCTAATAAATGTAAAGGAAACCAGCAAAAATACACTGCCTAGAAAGCACTGGTGTAAGTTAGGCCAGCCCAGGGTTTTGGATCAAAGACGTATGGAGCCACTTTCACAGCAATGCAAAAGGTGCAATGAGAGTTTCATATTTAATTCTATGTTAAACTGAAAATGCATCACGTATTTGGATCACGAGAGCCAACGTCCCCATTAGCACAAGAGGACAAATTCCATTGTAGTCACTGGAGTTGGGTCTGCTTATACTAGTGGCAAATTTGATCCTAAGAGTCAGGGAAACAGTAGCTAAAAGTGTTCTCTGACCCCACTCAATATACAAGACACAGCCAAATATGTCCCAGTACATGCCCATCACTGTGGTAATTGAGTGGTATCAGAGAGCCATAGATATCGTAGTCCTAGTAATACAAATCCAGGGACTGGGCTAGCAGGAACATACAGTATTTCTTCCTTCCCAATATTCGTGCACATTACTCTCACCTGTCAACTCTGTCCCATTTAATGTCTGCACAACATTCTCAAGACGTAAAATGCTGTACAAGTGTTAAGTATTATTTCAAGCCTAGGAGTATAAATGTATTTTAATACAAAATGACCTGTAATTGAATCAATACACTCTCCCTAACCCCATCCAATTTTATTTTTTTAAACGAGTGTGGATTTGAAGTAATTTGTACAGAAATTTTGTATGTGGTTTTTAAAATGCGTTAAATATATTTCACCACAGACAAAAAACACTGCCACAGTGCTTAAATGCTGATCAGTTTTACAAATTTCCACCATTTCAATTCAAGAAACTTCAATTAATCAAAGGATAGATAGCCCAGAGCTAGCTGTGAGAAGCTGTAATTTCTTCAGATACTTTTCAGACTTCTTATGGGATAGAAGGAAGAAAAATATAGTCCAGGGTAAAGAGTATAAATTTGTATTTTAAAAAAAGGAACTATGAACTCGAGCAAGGAGCTACTTAGTGGGACAAGATTAAAATCTGCCATATTCTAGAAAGATCTACTTTGTTGTAAATGGAAATTGTGCATTCGTTCTTTACACATCCCCTTTTTAAGTTTCACACACCACGGTACATAGCAACCATCAAAGTCTAATAATAATATTCATCTGGTATATCTCTTTTTTTGTCCTGAAAGCACTTTACAAATGCTATTAATACCCTTGTGGGGTAAGTAATTAAGTAGTATTCTCATTTTATACAAACAGAAATTGACACAGCAGTTCAGGGACTTGCTCAAAACCATAAAGAGGGTCTGCGAGGCTGGGATTAGAACTCAGGAGTTCCTGGTTCAAATCATGTCCCTCTTTAATAAAGCAATGAAATGGAATTAAATGGTTTTATTTAATCTGTCAGAGATTAATGCTCCTATTCAAATCAGTGTGGCTTCAGAATTCCAACTCATGACTGAAAAGCCAATACCTATTGAACTGTTCAAGACTTTCACGCCATGACATTCATCCTTCAGTATTAGACACAATGACCCACTCTAGGGCTTGTACAATTAAACTAACCTTAAGGAATGGATGAGGTTGAACTCTGGAAGCTCATGTAGGTGAAAAATTCCAGAAGCAAAACCAGTGACTAGAAGGTGCGTTTTCTTGTGATAAGCTGCAGATGTCAGGTTATTAAAATCTCCTTCTTTGTTGAAAAAGTACCTATATGCCAAAGAAAATACACCAAAAAAGCAATGTGAAGATGAGTGACAGGTGTACTTTTGCAATGACAATTCAACATAAGGCAAGTATTTTGGAGGTGGTACCACAACAAACAAACTAAAACCCAGCAGTTCTCCAAGCTGCTTATGATTTACATTTTGCCTTATTCCTCTAACTGAACCACTCCTCCTACCATGGACACTAATTTACAGCTGTTAGACTTACATAATTTAACAGAAGTTGCGTACGACTATACACAACGAAAGACACTTAAGGTTAACCTCAAAGGAATTAAACTGTGAATTTTCCTTTGGTCACCTAACGCCAACATCTGTGGTTTCTATAAATTAAGTGGTTAGCCCTATATTCTTTAAGATGATTCTAAATGAGTAATTGAAGCACTGGAATCATAAACAGTGTACTCTCGATACTGAGGTTTATATTTTTGTAGCTTTAGCTATTACGGTGTTGTATTTGATGGCATTCTCAGGGTCAAATAAATGTATGTTTGAATGTTATCCAACAACTGCATATTCCATTTAAAGTTTCTTTATACTCTAGGACTATGTACTCCAGATTGTGTTTCACACTACAAAATAAGTCTCATTTGAAAATGTGGCACTCCTTCAGAAAGGTAACCCAAACTGCTGATGTCATCTTAAAGATACGTATTTTCTACAGAGACTAATGTCACTGAGCCAAAATTCAGTATTTTGACGTCAACTCATCTTTCCTCACAGAACTATAGCTCCACAGTAGCAAAAACTAAACAGCTATCAGTGCCGCTGCAAGATGGCGTACAGTGGACCTCATTACCTTCAAAATTAATACTTTAAAGTTAAACACATAGGAAATGTAATCTTTTGTGTCATCATAAAACGAGAACATAAACATCATAAAACATCGATTTAATCCTTGGCAGATGAAGGAAAATCTTCTATTTACTCACCAATTGCATAAATCGCTATTCACATGCCCAGGGTATGATAGAAATGGGTTTTATTGAAGGCAATTATAATAGGGTTTAATGACTGAAAGCTGGGTGGGGATGTTCACTAGCTTCAAGTAAGACAGAGTATATTAACGTAAAGTGAATAGAGCCCAGCTACGTCTGTTATATGAATCCCAGCTACATCTGTTATACCTAGCTATATGTTCCTGTTATCGTTGGAAGATCACCTACTTTGCAGCACGTGAATATTTCACTTTATCTCTCCTTTCTTTTTCATTTGTAGTTGCTTTTCCATGAATCTCCTCACCCTTGGGCTCTTCAATAAACTCTTCACCCAGGTTTTCTATTGATTCATTCTTATCTTCTGCTCTATCTTTGGGAGGCCTGGGCTTCAGACCATCCAAGTCTGTATCACACTGCCACACACACAGGGCTCCATCCTGGCTAATTGTGTACAGCTGGAGTATAAACACACATACATCTATTATGAACATCAGACAGCCCTAGGGTTCCATAATCTGCCGAATTAAACAGCATATCAACCCACCAAAAAAAATGGATTAGGGAGTGGCAATACTTACTCGATAATTAAGATTGTAACCAGCTTCCACTATAAAGAATTATTTAAATAATTAGTGACTCTATAAATTTGGCTTAGAAAATTCATTTATCATGAAAATGATAAGATTTACTCTGAAGACAGAAAAAAACGTTTCGGAAAAGTATAAAGACAATTTGGCAAATCGTCTTTGAATTACAGGACATTAAATAACAGGTATTTTCCACTGGTGATTTCTATGAACACTTCATTGGAATACCAGTGCAATAGAAATTCAGTATGGTTATCTACAGATGGAAAAATGCTGGGCCAATTTTAATATGAACATTCAAATAAGCAGTCTGCTTGTTTACATACATCTAGACTATTCTCTTCAAAAAAGCAGGCCACGATTGCATCTTTATGCCCTCCCAGAGAGTAATAGATCAGGTTAACCCATCGCTCAGCTCCAAACACCCATGTTGACATGTCCTTGCTACCGACTGCAAAACACCTACAAAAGAAAATAAAGGGAAAGTCAGATCAGAGCATGGGTTCACAAACTTTTCCACTGTGTGGACCCCATTTTAACAGAGAGGTACAGACATTCAACATGTGATTCATACTGGACAGATGGTCACACTACAACGGGTAGTCTCAGCAGGGATGCCAAGGACTGAATAGGCGGAGGGAGCCAACTACACTCACTCCATAAGAGTCATTCCCTTCATGGGGAGATGGATACACATTTTAAGGAATGGCTGTACCCTATTGCTGCCCAAGATGCGCTATATTCTATGGATACACATACAGGAAGCTTTAAAAAAAAAAGAAACATTAATTGTGCATAAATTTAAGAACATAGACTGAGAAATTGAGAAATCAAAGGGAGCTTTCAAAGCCAATGGAAGACTTGAGAATTTGGAGACTGGACTACAGCACACATATACAAATGAAATTTTTATTGGAGCAAAATCTCAGGATTCAACAGATACACTATCCTTAACCAATAGTGAATCAATCCTGAACCACTTAAAGGAGGGGAAAGTGATCAGGAACAGTCAGCATGGATTCACCAAGGGCAAGTCATGCCTGACTAACCTAATTGCCTTCTATGATGAGATAACCGGCTCTGTGGATGAGGGGAAAGCAATGGATGTGCTATTTCTGGACTTTAGCAAAGCTTTTGATACAGTCTCCCACAGTATTCTTGCCAGCAAGTTAAAGAAGTCTGGGCTGGATGAATGGACGGCAAGGTGGATAGAAAACTGGCTAGATGGTCGGGCTCAACGGGTAGTGATCAATGGTTCCATGTCTAGTTGGCAGCCGGTATCAAGTGGAGTGCCCCAAGGGTCGGTGCTGAGGCCGGTTTTGTTCAATATCTTCATTAACGATCTGGAGGATGGTGTGGACTGCACCCTTAGCAAGTTTGCAGATGACACTAAACTGGGAGAAGTGGTTGATACGCTGGAGGGTAGGAATAGGATACAGAGGGACCTAGACAAATTAGAGGATTGGGCCAAAAGAAATATGATGAGGTTCAACAAGGACAAGTGCAGAGTCCTGCATTTAGGACGGAAGAATCCCATGCACTGCTACAGACTAGGGACCGAATGGCTGGGTAGCAGTTCTGCAGAAAGGGACCTAGGGGTTACATTGGACGAAAAGCTGAATATGAGTCAACAGTGTGCCCTTGTTGCCAAGAAGGCTAATGGCATTTTGGGTTGTATAAGTAGGGGCATTTCCAGCAGATCGAGGGATGTGATCATTCCCCTCTATTCAGCACTGGTGAGGCCTCATTTGGAGTACTGTGTCCAGTTTTGGGCCCCATACTACAAGAAGGATGTGGATAAATTGGAGAGAGTCCAGCGGAGGGCAACAAAAATGATTAGGGAGCTGGAGCACATGACTTACGAGGAGAGGCTGAGGGAACTGAGATTGTTTAGCCTGCGGAAGAGAAGAATGAGGGGGGATTTGATAGCTGCTTTCAACTACCTGAAAGGGGGTTCCAAAGAGGATGGATCTAGACTGTTCTCAGTGGTAGAAGATGACAGAACAAGGAGTAATGGTCTCAAGTTGCAGAGGGGGAGATTTAGGTTGGACATTAAGAAAAACTTTTTCACTAGTAGGGTGGTGAAGCACTGGAATGGGTTACCTAGGGAGGTGGTGGAATCTCCTTCCTTAGAGGTTTTTAAGGTCAGGCTTGACAAAGCCCTGGCTGGGATGATTTAGTTGGGTTTGATCCTGCTTTGAGCAGGGGGTTGGACTAGATGACCTCCTGAGGTCCCTTCCAACCCTGAGATTCTATGATTCTAATAGTAATAATGACCACCAAATGAACAATAAAGTGGGATTTGCAAGAGCATCTTGCAATAAAGAGCAATAAAGTGGGATTTGCAAGGGAGCAAGGAGCACAAGTCCCATTGACTTTTGTAACTACTTACTTGGAATCATCAGTCCAGTCAATGCATGTTGTTTCATCGTATGGACCATAGTAAGTTTTGTCCAGAACAAAGGCATTAAATTCTCGTTTCTTCCCAGGGGCATGGTACATAAGAGCAACATTGTCCTTTGTGATCACAAATTTCCTATCACCCAGAAAATGGAGAGCAAAATTATACACAAAATTGCAGGAGCAACCAGTCCTTCCATGCCAGAAACAAAAGTAATACAACAAAACAAAATAATATTAGAAAGGGATATTTCTTGTGTGATGAAAGGATATATATGTATTATTGCTATGCTGGTAGAGTAAAAACAAAGTCCTGGCATGTAAAATACATCACCTGCGTATACAGTATCCTCCACTCCAGCAAATGTGTATATATGTATAAATACAGTTTGTGTGTTACTCACAGAAAGAAAAGTTTTCATTAAAATCAATTAAGATTTCTCAAGGAAAACAAACTCTTAAAAATAAGGAAATGTCCATAGTCAAGATAGCCTTTTTCAACAAACCTTAACCCCCCCTTTTGACCACTTTCATGGTCATATTTATAGAGGGGCAGAGTAAGTCCCAAATACCTCCAACATTACTCAAGATCCGACAATGCAAAACCTTGACTTCAACCTCCGCAGCATCAACATGTTCATCTCTTAGGCACCTGTGCACCAATGAACTTGAGTTTTCCAATGGGGAAGTGCATTATGAAGTCAGAGTAAAGTTTCTGAAATAGTCCCCTACCATAGGGAATGAATATCCTGGAAAAGGGTAAGGGTGGGAAGCTTGACTCCCTCCCCCCCCCCCACTCCAGTCTACAGAAATTGAACCTGTTCAAATATTCATTGATTACTTCCCCCACCCCTTCCAACATCATGGATTAAGAAATTGTATTCCTTGACTGGCCAATCAATTCATAACCTACTCTTAAAAGTTGTTATTTTTTAAGTTCCTGTTTACCTGCCATCTGGGGAAAAGCAGACACAGTGCACCGGCTTCTGAAAATGGAACTGATGTATCACAGATTTACCAATCAAACTGACAAGCAAGGCAGCTCCCTCTGTAAGGAAGGAAGGAAGGAAAAGGATCACTGAAACAGTTTGACTCTCTGAAGAAACTATAGGTACAAAGATTTTTTTTTAAGCCACCCATCTTTTCGGGGGCAAGGGGTGGGGCTTTTCAATATAACACCATTTTTAAATATTAACATAGTAAATCTGAACAAAATTAAAGAAGCCACATTTTGGTTCAACAACAACTTTGAAAATTCTGAGGAAGAAATACATGTTTTCAGAATTTAGGTTTAGTCAAATGTGGCTAGTTATGGGTAAATATTATCATATTTAATAAAATGGATTGTGTTCTGCAAACTGTTGTTCTGTGACACACCTTTAGGAACAAAAAAACCTCAAATACCTTCATCAACTAATATGGCAAGACTTCCATCTGGAGATAGTCCCACACATGTGATATTGTGCCGTGTTGCCAATGGTAAGGTTTCTGACTTATTGCTGGAGGAAAAGAAAACCAATAAAACAACATTAACCACAGTGGTGTAAGAGTGGCCTAATGACTTTGTAATGTACTAATGCTTTTCATTTTCAGAAGACTAGGGCTTGATTTCTAGTGCAGGGTCAGCATAGACTGGGAGTGGTGTGGAAACAGGGTGCATAAACCCTGAGATTACTTCATGCTGCTCAACATCAGCCCTGTAGATGAATAAGAGGTGGTATTGAATGGAACACTGCCTAGTACTCGGCTGCATGATGGCCACAATGCAGACCTTTAAAGATACGAAGGTTAAAAGTAGATCAGGGACACCAAGACTCCCACGTCCCACAGAGTAAAAAAAAACAAAAAAACCACACAACAGAACTGCACGGGATACCATACCATATCAAATGCATACTGATACTATTGATCTTCTTTACTCATTGTTTTAAAATACTTTCATTTGTACAACTACTCTTCTCATTGATCCATGCATATGAATAGAGAGCCCTGCAAATATCTGCATCCGCAGACCATGTTTGCAGACTGCAGATGGATGTGGATCCAAATTTTAAAATAGAGCCCGGCAAATCTGCAGATATCCGCTTTATATCCACAGATCATGTTTGTGGATCGGATGCAGATACAAATTTTGTATCTGTGTAGAGCTTTACACATGAAATATGCATTCTCTGATATCTCCTGTCAGCCTATTATATAGGCTTCACTTTTTTTTTTTAATTGAAACTACTGTAAGAGTGTGGTGGTGTTTGAGAATGCTAGTCATTTATTTTTTATTCCAGACACCTCTGTATCAGGCAGATTGTTCCCCTCCCTCTGACCTAGATACTCTTCTCAAATGAAAAGTTTTATACACACTTATTTTGGACGCCTGCAGTGTCTGTACACTAAGCAAAATCTTCTGCCTCTTTGTCAATGATTAACTTGCCACACACTAATTCTGTTCTGTGGGCCTCCCAGCCTATAATGGATTTTAAAACACCACAAGGAAATAGGGAAAATTCCTATTTTACAGAGGCACAGGTTGATTTAGTGAAGGGGTCGGCAACCTTTCAGAAGTGGTGTGCCGAGTCTTCATTTATTCACTCTAATTTAAGGTTTCGCGTGCCGGTAATACATTTTAACGTTTTTAGAAGGTGTCTCTCTATGAGTCTGTAAACTATTGCTGTATGTAAAGTAAACAAGTTTTTTAAAATGTTTAAGAAGCTTCATTTAAAATTAAATTAAATTAAATTAAAATGCAGATCTTATCAGTTTAGTGCAGTGGTTCTTAACCTGGGGTGCACGCACTTCCCGGGGCAGGGCCGGTGCAAGGATATTTTGCACCCTAGGCAAAACTTCCACCTTGCGTGCCCCCCTGCCCCCCGCACATCGGTTCATTGAGGGGCAAATCCCAACAAGCCTTTATAGATCCCAGGGGCCAGCCTGCACAGGGGCTGCTCCCCAGACCAGGTTCCCCCCTCCCCACCCCCTGAACTCCCCTGGAGGGTGCACAGCTCCGCTGCAAGCCCTCCCCACCCCACCCCACCGGCCCCTGCCCTGAGTCCACTCAGCAGCTCGGCAGGGAGGAGCCGCCTTCCAGAGGCAACTGAGAGCCAGAGTGTCCCGCTTGCGGCAGCAGCGAGCCCCAGCCATGGAGGAGCCAGCGCGGTGCAGGGGGGCAGCAGCCCTGCAAAGGCAGTGGTGCCACTAGCGGGGAGCAGCCATGCCCCCCCACCTCCTGCCCAGGCTGCGGCCTGGTGCCCCCCAGGGGGCTCCTGCAGACTGTAGTGGATTTATGCGGGCACCAGCCTCCATGTGCCCCCCGGCTCCCCCCTCGCCTAGGGTTACCATATTTCAACAATCAAAAAGAAGGGAGAGCCCTGCCCTAGCCCCGCTCCCATCCACTCCTTCCCACCCCGACTGCCCCCGTCAGAACCCCCAACACCCCCTGCTCCTTGTCCCCTGACTGTCTCCTCCTGGGACCCCTACCCCCTACCTAAGCCTCCCTGCTCCTTGTCCCCTGACTGCCCCCTCGAGACTCCCCCCACCCTAACTGCCCCACTGTCCCCTGACTGCCCCAAACCTTATCCACACCCCTGCCCCCAGACAGACCCCCGGGACTCCCGCACCCCATCCAACCACTCCCCGCCCCCTGACAGGACCCCCAGAACTCGCGACCCCTCCAATCCTCCCCCTGCTCTCTGACTGCCCCCCGGGACCCCCCTTACCATGCCCATGCCAGTCAGATGCTGATTCCACATGGAGTGCTGAGGCAGCGGGGCGGGGGGGGCAGCGGCAGGGTCAGCGGCAGCTCACACTTCCGGGAGCCGCAGAACCCGAGTGCAGTGAGGGGGGAGCCAGGGCGTGTGCCTGCCTGGGCTGCGGCCCGGTGCCCCCCCAGGGGGCTCCTGCAGTGGATGAATGCGGGTAGCGATCCCTATGTGCTCCCCGGCTCCACTCTCGCTGCGCTCGGGCTCTGCAGCTCCCGGGAGCATGAGCCGCCGCCGTCCATTCCGCAGCAGGCTCAGGGCCACGCGCCCCGGTGGCTCTCACTCCGGGGAGCCGCAGAATCCGAGCGCGGTGAGGGAGGATCCGTGAGGCACGCCTGCTGCCAGTCTGGGGTCCCGGCCACCGGCCCCGCTCAGCCTCCTGCCAGCTGAGTGAACGGAACGCCAGGCCAGCAGGAGGCTGAGCGGGGCTGGCGGCCGGGACCGCGGCCAGCAGCTGTGTGCCAGGCAAAATCCGGCTTGCATGCCACTTTTGGCACACGTGTCGTAGGTTGCCGACCCCCTGAACTATTGTTGTACGTAAAGTAAATAAGGTTTTTAAAATGTTTTAAAAGACGCTTCATTTAAAATTAAATTAAAATGCAGAGCCCCCCAGACCAGTGGCCAAGACCCCGGCAGTGAGAGTGCCACTGAAAATCAGCTCGCACCATACGCGTGCCATAGGTTGCCTACCCCTGACTTAGTGACTTGCTCAAAAAAGGTCAGTGGTTGACCCAAGAATTGAACCTAGGTCCCCCAATCTTTGTACAGTACCCTACCCTGACCACTAGATTAGAACAGCTTTCCTACCATTTATCCCATTCCCATCACTATAGTTGTATCCAAACACTTCACTACCCAGCATCTCCAGCCCCAGTTAAGTGCCAGCCTTTCAGGAGCTAAAATGAAGATATGTGGTTTATACATAGCCCAACTGGACTATCGCACCAGTTAGCAGGAGAGGCACCGTGCAAGCCCAGATCACTTACTTTTTCAGGTCAAAGACGGTGACTCTGTTCCCGACGGGGCTGATGACGCAGTTACCATCTGGGGTGAAATGCAGGTTCCCACGCCGATAAACTGTGCCCAGCAAGTTAGAGAACTTGGGAAAGAAAGGAGAGGGTCCTCTTACTGGGGCCTTAACAGGAAGGAGCATCCCAGGGAAGGGATGCTGAAGGGTCAGGGTGGGGTGGTGACAATCCCCAAGAGGGAGCTCAATGTGCTGGAGGGACAGGCAGGGGTTCAGAGAAGTAAAGAGGGAACAGTTATTAAGTGCTCAGAGCAGGGAGTGTGGGGACCTTGGGGCAGTCCAGGGGACACAGGGGAGAATGTGTGTGTGTGTGGGGGGGGCACAGTGTAGAGAGATCCATGCAACAAGGGATGGGTTGTTCTCGGGGACTCCAGGGGCATGGTGTGGGGTGGGGAGAGGGGCTCTGCAGGAACACAGGATAAGTGGTGTATTAGGGGCAATATGGGGAGAATTCATGGGGGGATACCACGGATTCAGGGTGTTTGAGGGGGCAGTCTTGTGGCTCTACAGGGAGCGCAGGATGGGATGTGTATGGGAGCCAGTGAATGGGGGATCCCAGGGACTCATGATGCGGGGGGGGTCCTTGGGTCTCTGCAGTAGGGGGCAGTGAATAGGGGATCCCAGGGACTCACGATGTGTGTGTGTGTGGGGGTCCATGGGGCTCTGCAGGGGCACAGGTTGGGATGTGTAGGGGGCAGTGAATGGGGGATACCAGGGACTCAGGGTGTGTGTGGGGGGCGGGTCGTTGGGGCTCTGCAGGGGGCAGAGGGTGGGATGCGTGGGGGGGGAAGGACGGGGATCCATGGGGGGTTCCCAGGGACTCAGAGCAGGAGGGGGGGGACTCCGGGGCAGGGCCCGGGGGGCGCCGCAGGGGGCGGGGGCGGCTCAGGAGCAGGGGGGGGGGCTCAGAGAAGCACGCCCGGGGGGCGGGGCTCGGGCTGTGCCGGTGGCACGCGCGCCACCCCCTTACCCTGTAAGCGAACTTCATCGCCGCGGCGGGGCTCGCGCTGGCGCCTGCTGACCGGTGTCTCCCTGCACATGGAAAGCGCGTGCGGCCCCGTCTCCCCCTCGCGCTGCGGGCTCCCTCACTTCCGGGTCACTCACGGAGGCGGCCGGCCTCACAAGCGCCCCCTGGTGCCCGGGAGGGTAAAGGCACCACAGCTCCGGGGGGGGGCAGCCCTACGCATGCGCGTGCGCGCAGCAGGGGGGCTGGTCTGTGCTCCCCTCAGGACTCAGCCTCTTAGGGACGGGGAGGCGCCTGCGCGTTTCTTGTTAAGGCGCTGACCCGGGGGCGGGGCTTGCGCGTGCATGTGACGGAGTGTTGCTCCGTCGGGACCCGGCGCTGCGATGCGCCCTTAGCGTTACCTGGGAGACCCCATGGGGGGCGGGGGGCAGGGCACAGGACCTACTTTAGAAAAGGAATAAAGAGGATCTGGGCAATGAATAGACGAGCCAGCTTAACTCTGCAACAGATCTCCCGTTTAACACCTAGAGCTTAGCAGGGCTATGAGGAGTTGCCAACTCTGATAGGTCAAGAACAACTTTAAATCATGCCAACGCATCCTGATTTCCTGTATCATGGTTACTGGGCTAGAAGATTTATATGTGCAGTTATGCTCCATCAGTGGCACAGATTAATCTTCGGTGGGGGACACATGTCAATTCCCCCCTCTCTGTTCCCATGAGAAGGGATTGCTCAGCATAGCGCAAGGCTATATCTATACTAGGAAAATAGGTCAACTTTAAAAGTATGTTAACACATTGATCATATCTAGACTAGGAAATGACAAAACTAAGGCAGTGCTACCACCAGAGTTCAAACTATGCAACAGAAAAGACAATATACATCAAAGCACCAAGGAAAAGAGTAAGAATTTATCTGACAATCTACTCACTACATTCATGGTAAGGAAACCCAGTGTGGGGATTGTCCCTTGACATGAATGGCCTTGGCATGAAGATGATCTTGTTCTCCAAAGCCCATCTGCCCAAATCAATGACAGAACACCAGCACCTTAGTGGAAATGAAGTCCACCTCAGCCAACACACTGGCTCTCAGTACTCTTGCATCCTATCTGAGCTTTCCAGAACCTTGTGGCACTAATGGCAAGAGACTGCATTCTCCTCCCCCAACCCCTGGTTTAAAATGATTTGAAGTAAAAAAGTTAGCATGTTCAAAATTATGGTGAGACCATACCATACCAAAGGTGAGATCCCTTTCTGTTGACTGACCATAGTACCTCCAGGCAAAACAGAGATGGCCCTGTCTCACCATTTGAAAAAACTGCTGGCTCAGGAGATCTACAAGTATTCCTAACACAGGATTAAAGCAATATGGAGATTGCCTGTTCCCTCCTACATCACTGTGCTCTCTCCTCTGAGTCTGTACCTTATCCGCCCCTCCCACAGAGGACAGGTTAGCTGGCCACTGGCCAGTTACACAGAGAGGCTGCATCTTTTAGTCTTCTCCCTTTCCTTAGGTGATGGTGAAGGTCCCATGGGGCAGATGGCATCAGGCCTGTTCTGCGGTGACTACACACTGCAGTCAAAAGGGCACCAAAGACTAGCAATTCAGTACTAGCAGTGGAGTTACCTGAAACAGTGAGAAGCAGCAGCCCAAATTCCAGACTTGGGTTGCCTCCTTGCAAAAGCAGTAACTGATTGGCATCTCACCATGTATGGAGAAGCCTATTCTCCAGTGCTTTGTTTCTGTAACAGTTATGCTTCAAATACCTCTCATTTAAATTTAACTAAGACCTCCTTAAAGGAAAAATATTCATCTACTTCAACCCAATCAGAGGAAAGAAAGTATACATTTTTAATAGAAATAGTAGTAAATGGATTTATAATTACTTTGCTATTTAAAGTGCAAAAAAGTGTGAGAAATCACAACAGAGAATCTGGATTTCTTTTTAAAACATGTATATTTTTAGAATTATAATGCTTACATTTTCATTAAACAATCTTAATACAATTTGTGTTTAGTCTAACAATATATATATTACAGAACAATGTGAAAAATGATTTAATAGTAAACCAAGAAAATGGAATTAATCATAATACCCGCAGTGTCAAAGTCACTAACTTGTCACCTTTTCCAGTTAAAGAATCCCAGCAGCCATCCATACTAAATGATGCTTTGGGTTTTATCTGGATTAAAATCATCTAAGTATAAATTCCACAAAGAAAGGGCATTCCTTCACAGAAAGAAGATGGAATAAAGATAAGGCTTTGTACTAGCACATCTAATTATATTTTAGTCTTGGTTTTAGTAAAATATTTAGATTAATACAAGATGTTTACTCATTCTCCAATTTCTTTTCCATTCCTTTTCAAAGAGGATGGTTTTATTTCTTTACTTACTTTCACATAACCTGAGTTTAAAAACAAAAGAAAAAATGAGGAATAGTTTATCAGGAGATCCTATCCTCATAATTTCTCTTTTATATGTTTATTTTTATTGACAAAAATTTAGTATGGGATATTTTCCTGTGTACAGTGCCTTGACAATGGGACTTTATACAACTGCAGGTAGAAAGTCACAATCTCACATTAAGTGCAACAATTTCCATATTAGCAGGAGAAAACAACAAGGAGAGTTATAATCTTTCCAGTCACACACAAAACTGTGACATTCACAAAAATTATACCTCTTTTTTTTTTTTACATTTGATAGTATTTACAATGTTTGACAGATAAGTATATATAGCTAAATTCTTTATCTTCAGTTACACACACTTTAACTTTGCTTCACAATTATTCTACAACTGCAAATTTTCCTAAATAGAAAACCAACCTACTTCATCCATCCTATATGCAGAAGTTTTGCCTCTAAGTAGTAATAATTAGACTAAGCCTTTGTGGTAGTTTTTGTGATGAAAGTTGATTGTTTAGATGTCACATTTATACTGAAACATTTCCCTGTTTTAAAACCAGGGCAGAGAAAATACAAATAAATGCAAATAAAGTTTTTTTTTAATCTGGGAACTCAATTAGAAACCAAGTAGTCTACATTATCTGAATGCATTTTTGAACTCCAACAGTCACTCTTGCTTCAATAAAGGTCAGTGCAGGATGGCAACTCAGAACTCAGGTGATTTTGTAGTGTAGGGGAGATCCCAGTGTATACAGACTGTATAACCTATTGTCCCTCAGTGAGAAGCAAAAAATTAGCACAGCTGACTGTTCACTCAGGTTGTTTTTGTTGGTCCCTCTTCCATGTGTTCTTGATTCTTAAATATGCACTAGACTGTAGCTACTCAGAAAACTACGAAAGAAGTTCATGATGCTAAAGAAAGGAAAAATCAGCAGAGCAACTACCACTTTAAGGTTGTAGTTCAGGTAGCAAATTGAATGAGTTTATTAATTTTAAATTCAGTACACTGTAGATCAAATATTTTTGGCAGATTTATGAAAAACCTTTAGTTACTTACCTTTTCCTAGCTAAAAAACAAAAAAATAATAAACTGATGATTGCATCATTCACGTCTGAGTGAATTACAAAGCATAAGAAAAGGAGTCATGAGCAAGTAAAACACCCTGAATACTGCAAGATAAAAAAAATCATACTGAAGATAGTTTAAATATTTGGATTTTTCTGTGTTCCTTGTTCCTCTATAGGTTCTTAATACTTTTAAGTACAGAAACAACTGTGGATGATTCTTATTCCTTTAAGATTCGCATTGTACAGGTTTTTCATTAAGAGGCCACATATCTGCTGGAATCATGTAGCAGTTCACACTGATTTTTTTTTCCTCCCAAAGACTTTACCAGTGAATTTCAGTGAAATACATATATACAAAAATACAGAGCTTTTGAGAACTGGAAAAGGTTTAAAACACTACACTTATTTACAAGCTGTGACTTTCACACCAATAAAAACACACATTTATTTTCTCCTGGATTTTTGGTGCAACTTATACACAGACATATCAGTTAGTTTAGATTTTTTTTTTAAATAATCAACCATATATACAATAAAATTTACAACTGAAAAATAATCAGTTGGTATGGTATGACCGCAGTTTGCTGGACCAGAAGAGGTTCAATTCTAGGACCTTAATCCTTCCCCTTAATGAGAATGGAAAGAGTAAAGTAATTTTTAAGTGACATTTACTTTCAGAAAACTAGGATTAAGGTACAAAAATATATATAGCTCCAGAGTCCATAACAGTAAACACTAATTAGGGCCAGAGAGTCAGAAGGAACAGACTTTGGTTTTTAAAAAATGAGCTAGTATTTCATAAAAAGTTACCTATCTGATCTGATGCTACTTGCTTCTCGTTACTTAAATATCTCTGGGGGAAAATGATGATCCCATGAACATTTATTCCTAACTTAACCACTTACATGCCATGCTATTGTTCATATCAAGGGCCATGCCTTTTAAAAGGTCCGACTTAAATGAATGTCTTGGTATGATTCAAAAGGGCTTATATGGGTAAATAATTCATATGTCCCAAGGCACAGAAGAGGTTAAGCAAGTCTTCAGGAAATTTTATTTATATATATATATATATATATATATATATATATATATATATTAACCTCTTCTAGATGCTGTGAGACTCAGAATCACTCACCCTGTTCTTTAGAAATCTGGAAAGCTACCCTGGTCCAGGAAACCAGACAGTCGTGTGACTAGAAAGGCACACATCTGAGTCATTAACAGCCACATTGCAAGGCTTACTGTAGGTCAACCTGAAACATTTGTGTGAACAGAAATCTGACTATTTTAAAAGAAAACAGCAGATCTGGAGAGTGCTCCAGTAACACAAACAACAGACCAACTGCAGCAAGCATCTTGACTTTACCAGCAGGATGTGACTGAAGGGAAAAACAGAAAATCATTTTACACAAAACATACTAAAGTAGCAATATAAACTAGTTGACACAACCTCCACTGTACATTTAAATTGATAAAATTGTCTGATGCTTCCATGGCCAGTCAGTGTTGAGTTGCCATAGGTCTGGTTTAAATCAGAATGTTACAATGGAGAATAATCAGGTTATGATCTATTAAAGTGCATTCGTATCAAGTCTCTAATGGTTTTTGTTTTCCTTGTTTATTTATATTTAGTTATCATGTGATATTGACTTCCAGAACATGGTCATCCTTGCTGGGAATGACAAGGATTTGCATGCTCGTGCTTGAGTTGAAGACCTGACCAGGTGAAAAGGATTGTAGACGGGGCATTGGCAGACCTTTATGTTCCCCGCTGGCTGCCGAATGTAAACTGCCTCTACTCTTTATGCTACTGCTGTCAGCCTGATCATCCATATTCTTGTCCACAGATAGGTTATCATTTTCAATCCAACTGTCTGTTAAAAAACAACACACAATCATTCTATGAAATTAATAATAAAATAGCTTTAAATTAAAATGTTGTAGTTTAACTGCACTGCAGCACTGGAGTTACTACTCATTGGTGAGGACAAAATAAAGACCTCGCCATCCTAGCAACAACCATGACCATTTGTCACCCTCTCTGGCCATACAGGCTATATATATTTTATTTTAAGTTTTCCACTATTGCCATCATTATAGGACTAGAAGGGACCTCAATAAGGCCATGGCTACACTTGCAAATTTGCAGCGCTGCAGCAGGGTGTGAAAACACACCCTCTCCAGCGCTGCAAATTGCGGCGCTGCAAAGCGCCAGTGTGGTCAAAGCCCCAGCAGCGCTGGGAGAGCTCTCTCCCAGCACTGGCGCTTTGACTACACTTAGCGCTTCAAAGCGCTGCCGCAGCGCTTTGAAGTGCAAGTGTAGCCATAGCCTAAGTCATCTAGTCCAGTCTCCTGCACTCATGGCAGGACTAAGTATTATCTAGACAGATAATACCCTGACAGGTGTTGGTCTAACCTGCTCTTAAAAATCTCCAATGATTGAGATCAAACAACCTCGCTGGGTAATTTATTCCAGTGCACCCTGACAGTTCAGAAGTTTTCCCTAATGTCCAACCTAAACCACCCTTGCTGCAATTTAAGCCCATTGTTTCTTGTCATATCCTCAGAGGTTAAGGGGAACAATTTTTCACCCTCTTCCTTGTAACAACCTTTTATGAACTTGAAAACTATCATCATGTCCCCTCTCAGTCTTCTCTTCTCCAGACTAAACAAACCTAATTTTCTCAATCTTCTCTAATAGGTCATGTTTTTTAGACCTTTAATCATTTTTGTTGCTCTCCTCTGGACTTTCTCCAATTTGTCCACATTTTTCCTGAAATGTGGTGCCCAGAACTGGACACAATACTCCAGTTGAGACCTAATCAGCATGGAGTAGAGTGAAATAATTACTTCTCATGTCTTGCTTACAACACTCCTGCTAATATATCCTAGAATGATGTTTGCTTGTTTTGCAATACACCTCTACCCTGATATAACGTGACTTGATATACGGCGGGTTCGCATACCAGGCGGTATAGCTCTAACACGCTGCTCTGAGCAGCATGTTAAGGGTGCCAGGCCAGGCTGGGGCCAAGGGGTTTGATAAGGGGCAGAGGGTCTTGGGGGTGGTCAGGGGCTCCCCACCCTCAAGGGTCTGGGGGGCAGGAGCTGTGGGAGGGCACTTTTGGGGGCCCCGCAGTCCCAGGGTGGCCCGGGGGATTAGTGGGGGGCCAGGAGAAGCCTGCTCTGCTTCCCTTGCCCCAGCCGTGTCGCTCGAGGGAGTGGGCTTGGGGGGAGGAAATCCCCCTGCACTCACCAGCAGCGGCGGAAGCAGAGCAGCCTGGCCCCAGCCCACTCCACTCCACCAGCTCCCAGCCGTAGCGCTCCGCTTCCTGCCACAGGTGAGTATGGGGGGGCGTCTTTTCCCCAACCTCTCCGCACTTACCTGCATTGGGAAGCGGAGCGCCACAGCTGGGAGGTGGCAGAGTGGAACGGGCTGGGGTCGCCTTGCTCCGCTTCCCGCTGCAGGGGAGTGTGGACAGCGGCCTTTCCCCAACCTCCCCGCACTCACCGGCGGCGGGAAGCGAAGCAGCCCAGCCCCAGCCAGCTCCACTCTGCCAGCTCCCAGCCATGGTGCTCCACTTCCTGCCGCAGGTGAGTGCAGGACCTTTCCCCAGCCAACCCCAAGCGACACGGCTGGGGCTGGGGCAAGGAAAGCGGAGCGGGCTGGGGCCATGTTGCTCCGCTTCCCGCCACAGGTGAGTGTGTGTGTGGGGGGCATCCTTTCCCCAACCTCCCCGCACTCACCGGCAGTGGGAAGTGGAGCGGGCTGAGGCCGGGCTGCTCCACTTCCTGCCACTGCTGGTGAGTGCCTGTCAGGGGGTGGGGTGTGTGGATAGGGGTCAGAGCAGTCAGGGAACAAGAAACGGGGGGGGGGGGGGGCGGAGAAGGCAAATTAAGTTTGATATAACACGGTCTGACGTATAACGGGGTGAGATTTTTTGTCTCCCAAGGACCGCGTTATATCAGGGTAGAGATGTAGTGTTACACTGTTGACTCATTTAGCCTGTGATCCACTATGACCCATAGATCCCTTTCTGCAGTACTACATCCTAGGGAGTCATTTACCATTTTCTGTGTGCGCAACTGATTGTTCCTTCCTAAAGTGGAGTACTTTGCATTTGTCCTTATTGAATTTCATTCTATTTACTTCAGACTAGGGCTGTCGATTATTCACAGTTAACTCATGATTAACTAAAAAAATGAATCGTGATTTAAAAATTAATCACAGTTTTAATCACACTGTTAAACAACAGAATACCAATTGAAATGTATTAAATATTTTGGATTTTTTTCTACATTATCAATTATATTGATTTCAATTACAACAGAATACAAAGTGTACTGTGCTCACTTATTTTCATTACAAATATTTGCACTGTAAAAACAATAGTATTTTTCAGTTCACCTCATACAAGTACTGAAGTGCAACCTCTTTGTTGTGAAAGTGCGATTTACAAATGTAGATTTTTTTTGTTACATAACTGCACTCAAAAACAAAACAATGTAAAACTTTAGAGCCTATCATAACTTTTGAGACAACAAGTCCACTCAGTACTACTACTTGTTCAGCCAATCACTAAGACAAACAAATTTGTTTACATTTACCGGAGATAATGCTTCCTGCTTCTTATTTACAATATCAACTGAAAGTAAACACAGGTATTTGCACGGCACTTTTGTAGCTGCCACTGCAAGATATTTACATGCCAGATATGCTAAACATTCGTATGCCCCTTCGGCCACCATTTCAGGGGACATGTTTTCCTCCTGATGATGCTCATTTAAAAAAAAAGTGTTAATTAAATTTGTGACTGAACTCCTGCTCTGTGGCTTTACCCGCATTCTGCCATATATTTCGTGTTATAGCCATTTCGGACAATGACCCAGCACATGTTGTTCATTTTAATAACACTTTCATTGAAGATCTGACAAAACGCAAAGAAGATACCAATGTGAGATTTCTAAAGATAGCTACAGCACTCGACCCAAGGTTTAAGGATCTGAAGTGCCTTCCAAAATCTGAGAGTGATGAGGTGTGGAGCATGCTTTCAGAAGTCTTAAAAGAGCAGCACTCCAACGTGGAAACTACAGAACCCGAACCACCAAAAAAGAAAATCAACATTCTGCTGGTGGCATCTGACTCAGATGATGAAAATGAACATGCGTTGGTCCGCACTGCTTTGGATTGTTATCAAGCATAACTTGTCATCAGCATGGATGCATGTCCTCTGGAATGGTGGCTGAAGTATGAAGGCACATATGAATCTTTCGCGCATCTAGAACGTAAATATCTTGCGACACCGGTTAGAAAAGTGCCATGAGAACACCTGTTCTCACTTTCAGGTAACGTAAACAAGAAGCGGGCAGCATTCTCTCTGGTAAAATGTAAACAAACTTGTTTGTCCGAGTGATTGGCTGAACAAGAAGTAGGACTGAGTGGACTTGTAGGCTCTAAAATTTTATATTGTTTTATTTTTGAATGCAGGGTTTTTTGTAAATAATTCTATATTTGAAAGTTCAACTTTCATGATAAAGAGATAAATTACTTGTATTAGGTGAACTGAAAAATACTATTTCTTTTGTTTTTTTACAGTGCAAATATTTGTAATAAAAAACAAAGTGAGCACTGTACACTTTGTATTCTGTGTTGTAATTGAAATCATACTTGAAAAATCAGAAAACATCCAAAAATCTTTAAATGGTATTCTATTATTGTTTAACAGCAGGATTAATTGTCATTATTTTCTTTTAATAGCTTGACAGCCCAACTGCTGGAGAGACTGGAGAAATGGTCTGATCATTTTGAATTTAATCCTATCCTCCAAAGCACTTGTAACCCCCTCCTAGCTTGGTACTGTCCACAAACTTTATAAGCATACACTCTATTCCATTATCTAAATCATTGATGAAGATATTGAACAGAACCGGACCCAGAATTGATCCTTACTAAAGCCTTACTAAAGTCAAGATATACCATGTCTACTGCTTCCCCCCGTTTCCACAAGGCTTGTTACTCTGCCAAAAAAAACTATTAGATTGGTTTGACACATTTTGTTCCTAACAAATCCATGCTGTTACTTATCACCTTATCTTCTAGGTATTTGCAAACTGATTGCTTGAAATTCTTTGCTCCATTATTTTCCTGGAGACTGAAGTTAAGATGACTGGTCTGTAATTCCCGGGTTGTCCTTATTACCACTTTTATAGATGGGCACTGTATTTGCCCTTTTCCAGTCCTCTGAAATCTCTCTGGTCTTCCATGATTTTTCAAAGATGATTGCTAATGGCTCAGATACCGCCTCGGTCAGCTCCTTGAGTATTCTAGGATGTATTTCATCAGGTCCTGGTGACCTGAAGACATTTAACTTATCTAAATAATTCTTAACTTATTCTTTCCCTATTTTAGGCTCTGATCATTTCACTGGTATTCACTATGTTAGACATAAGAACAGCCATACTGGGTCAGACCAAATGTCCATTTAGCCCTGTCTTCCGAAAGCGGCCAATGTCAGGTGCTTCACAGGGAATGAACAGAACAGGTAATCATCAAGAGATCCATCCCATTGCCCATTCCCAGCTTCTGGGAAACAGAGGTTAGGGATGTCATTTAGCACTTCTACCATTTCCACATTTTCTGTTATTCCCCCACTGTGCATTGAGTAACAGGCCTAGCCTGTCTTTGGTCTTCCTCTTGCTTCTAATGTTTTTGTAGAATGTTTTCTTGTTATCCTTTATGTCTCTAGCTGGTTTAATCTCATTTTGTGCATTTTGGCCTTTCTAATTTTATCCCTACATACTTGCGTTATTTGTTTATTTTCATCCTTTGTAATTTGATCTAGTTTCCACTTTTTGTAGGACTCTTTTTTGAATTTGAGATTAAAGATCTCCTGGTTAAGCCAGTGATTTCTTTCCATACTTCCTCTCTTTCCTACGCAGTGAGATAGTTTGCTCTTGTGCCCTTAATATGTCTGAGAAACTGCCAACTTTCTTGAACTGTTTTTCTCCTTATACTTGCTTTCCATGGGATCTTACCTACTAACTCTGAGTTTGTTAATTTGTAATGATGATGCATTTTAACTCCATGATAGTTAACGCCTAAAATATTGAACAATCTTAAAGGTTACATAAAATTAAATTATTATTATTATTATTAATAAAGTGGTCTTTTCTGGTTAGTGTTCCTGTTACAGACTAAAGCTAGACTCAGAATTTCAAATTGAGAGATTTCATTCTCATGAAAGCAGTGCCCTGTTTTGAAAATTACAAACAGCTGTCAATGAAAACAAAAACAATGAATCTGGAACAGAATTACATCAAGAATGGATATAATTACTTTGAGCTTTGTTTTTCTTTAAAAACAGGAAAGCCAAAGAGAGTGCCATTTCTATAAACCAGGTTTTCTATGTGGTCACATATTCAAGACAGCCTTACCAGCGTCAAGTTGCATGGAGTGAGCAGAATGATGAGGGAGGTATTTAAATAGTTTGACATCAGGAAAGGGGAGGTATCCAGCAAAAAGTGGCATCACTTCCATGTGCACTTTGTGAGTTGCTTGAGCTGCTACAGGCATAGATATTACCCCTGAGCTTTTTCCACAGACTGCCCAGTTACTACTGTTGTCAACAACTGAAAAAGAGCAGAGAAAATGCGATGAAATGAAAACATTTCTGAAAGTAAAACAGCTATGCTTCTTCATACATTTAAAGTACACCTCTACCTCGATATAACGCTGTCCTTGGGAGTCAAAAAAATCTTACCATGTTATAGGTGAAACCGTGTTATATTGAATTTGCTTTGACCCACCGGAGTGTGCAGTCCCGCCCCACTGAAGCACTTTTTTACCGCATTATATCCAAATTTGTGTTATATTAGGTGGCGTTATATCGAGGTAGTGGTGTATTTTTTGTTTTGCAGCAGTGCCAAGAGACCCCATGGCCGTATTGTGCCAATGACCATACTGAGTAAGATGGTCCTGTCCCAAACAGCTTGCAATTTAAATAGACCAGACAGATACAGAGTAGGGGAAAGGGATATCTTATAAAAGCAGAGTGATTATTCACCAGAGTCATATTAGTTCTATGATTTTTGCTTTTGTTTCAGGTTCCTTCCCCCCTCCTCCCCCCCAAACAGGGAGGAGATTTTGCTTGGTTTACTTTATTTTTATTTACATTAAATATATTATAGGTATGGGTAAGATTTTGTCATGGTGAAATCAGGCAAAATTCATGGAACAGTCATGGCAATTTTGTCATGGCAAAAATGAACAGAACCATGGTATGGTCATAACAAAAATGTGTAATATTTAATAAAGTATTACAGTGCAACATTTACATGAGACAAGCAACATTGATGCAATAGCTTTCACTTGCTTGACAAAGTAAACTATTTTGAGATTATATATGCATATTGTGAAATCATTTTTGAAACAAAAATAATGAAAAACTATAGAACAAAAATAACTGATTCTTTTTAAAGACCCTATTTCACACTGTTGTAATGTGAATATAAAAAATAACCATGTCTATGTATAACTTGTTATGCAGCGTCTGTTGTCCCCAACCACATTTTTATAAGATGATATGGCATGTTGGGGATCTATGCTGTTGACTGGTACTGCTAAGCATCGCAGGAAATCTGGCCATCGTGCTTCTCCAGAACTGGAAAACATCCTCATTCCTCAATTCTTGAATTGCTCCACAGTAAGCTCAATATTCTCTCCGTGCTGGAATGCTCTCATCAAACAATAGTATATTTTCAAATACTGTGGTCCCACAAATTTCAACATGTTTTATTTGATTTGACTTAGATACATGGCATGTACTGAAGAAAGTGGGAGCAGACTGTTGAAAGTTGGAGGTTGAGTCAGTGTCCAATTATGACCTTTTGAGCCTTCCAAGAGTGCTGGTTTTGCTGTTGGCTGTTAGCAAGTTTCAGAACAACTCTCTGCCCACATCACAAGATCACACAGGTCATTTGTGACTTGATGAGTATGAACTGTGGGCTCTTCACAGCTGTAAGCGTGTTCATGATTCGGGGTGCAAACTCTTTTACAGCCTGGAGTTCTTCAATAACGGCTGTGGATAGGCAAAGATCCACAATCTCTTTAACACTTCAACTACTGCTACAACCATTCTCCTCAGTAAAAAGTGAAACTTAATCCTCAGTGTGTTCCATGTGATAAACAGCTGCATTGAACCAGCTGTTCCATCTGTTTATTACCGAGGTTGGTGGGATGGAAGGACTTTTCCCCATTTCCATTAGACATATATGGAACCAGGCTTTTCTGGCAGGGCAAGCAGAGAAACCATATTTTATAGCCACAACTAAACAATTTACTTTCAAAAGTACCTTCCTCCATAGATCACCCACAAAGTTAAGCAAACGTGCCATACAAACAAGGTGTATAGCATTTAAAAACAAAGGCTTCAAACCTCAATCCCAAGTTTTCCCATATATGTGGCATTATCAGTTACAAACACAGTGATGCAATCAAATGGTATTGCAAAATTTTCAGTTTCCCATATTGCATTGCTGACTTTTAAAATTGACTGCTTCCAAAACTTCACACTAAGAAAAATATATCCTGCGTCTGAAGTGCCTGCATTTTCAATGCTTGTTGGGATGGGGACAGCAAGAATGTTAAATACATACCTGTCTTCAGCATCAGTAGTTTTATCTGCTCAATGACAATTCTTTTACAGGTGTGCAACTTTTCCTTTAATTCTTCAATGTGACAAACACTTTGGGTAGGTAACACTTTCTAAGTTAATCTGCACTTGGCATAACACCTACTTTGCTCTCTAAAAACTATCAGTTTTTGATTGTCAAGTGCATGCAGGGGGATATTTGCAGCAGAGAAGTCTTCTGTTAATTTGAACATTTAATTTCTCCCATAAAGCCGCTTCTCACTCTTGGTATTAAAGAGTAGTGTAACAGTTTTCTGCTTTTTAAAAATTTCTATCTTCATCCATTTTTAGTGCCTCATTTGTGCTGACGAGTTGTACTTTCACAATGCTTATCACAACTACCCTCTCAAAATCAACAGGTACATCGCATGATGTACAAAACATCTTTCCTCCATTTTCATGGAAGGCTTTAGGGTTCTGCTTTGCTCAGCACTTACTCTTACTTCAAATAAAGTGGCAAAATTAAGATAACAGCAGCAAACAAAAAAATGAACAAAGTGCTGTAACCCCTTCCTTTAGGAGGTGAGAGACTTTTGTGTCAAATTCAATGTTACTCAGGGACCTGGTTAGACTCCCTGGACAAAGCAGAAACTAAGGAGTGGGCCTGCAAAGAAGGCAGATGTGGCAGAGCCATCGCTAAGCTGGAAGGCCTTGGGACTCATTGACCTACATGCTGGACAGAGAGCTGCAGGCCCCCCTGTGGAGGCTGAGAGCTGTGCCCAGCCCCCCCCCCCCCAGCAGCTGAAAGCTGCAGGCCCCACTCCCAGCAGTGCCTGAGAGCTGCATGGGGGGGGGGGGGGGCTGGGGGGAGAGGGCAGCACTACCCCAAGGCTGAAGCTGAAAAGGATAATGTCCCAGAAGTCTCTGAAAGTCACAGAATCTGTGATCTCAGTGACAAAAATCTTCATTACAGGTCAGGGAAGGAAGGCAAGCAGAAGTGCATGGGGACAGATGGAGTGAGATTGAAGTGAGGAGATTGCACTAGGGGAGCTTTAAATATCTATTCCCTAGGTTGTTGCCTACTGAAGGCTCAAGCAAATATCTGCCCATACTGAAACAATTTTTGAAAAGTTCTAATCTTTTGCAAAATTATGTTCTAACCTGTTTTTATGTTAGTCTTTATTTTAAGATAGACAAATGACAATTTTTTAATATCCAACCCTGTCTACAAGACTGCATTATGATCATTAGAAAGTTTGGCAGATATTAGTATCAAGACAGAAGCAAAACCAATAATGAGAATTGCATTAATTTATCAAAAATTACAGGAGAAAAAAAGTCATTATCCTTACCTTCATACATAAGTTTCGTTGTGCAGTACCCATCTGATTCTGTTAATGCTTCATCTTTATCCACATCTAAGAGGTCAGAGAGTCGGGTGATTGACACCTCCAAAGAGCAGAGTGACCCTGTTTTACAATACTCCGCCCCCAATGGTGGAAAAATCTGAGCTTTCACATTATACAATGTCTGGCAAGAGGAAAAAATAATGATCTGTAAGTACTGAATCAATTATACAACTTTTATATATATATTTCAAACTGACCACATGATACTATATAAGTTACAAGCTCATACTTAACTTCCATGCCATATTACAACCCGTATTACAAGACTGAGGGGCTGTCTTCACATATAACCCTACAGCAGCCGCTGTAGTGCTTTAATGAATACACTACTACGGGAACAGGAGAGCTTCTGTTGTTGGTGTAGTTAATCCACCTCTCCAGGAGGCGGTAGTTATGTCTGTACGAGAAGCTCTCCTGTTGACATAGCACTGTCTATGTGGGGATGGGAGGGTCCGGGGGAAGGAGGGGTTGATCGGTATAACTGTCACTCAGGGGTGTTCGGCTTCAGGATTTTTCGCACCCCTGAGCAACGTAGTTATACCGATATAGGCCCGTATTGTAAACCTGGCCTCAATTACAAGTAGTGATCATTTGTTATGATACTAATTTTAGACACAATCTATGAAGAAAAAAGGAATTTCACCATTCTTGCTGTCAAGATCTTCTAATAGTCTAAACGTATTCAAAGAGGCAAATAAGTTAATTACTACAAAACTAATTGTGCCAAAAAGTTTAATGGAAATATACTGTTATGGTCATTACTAATTTTTAGGGAACAAAAAGTAACAGAAGAGGGTTGGGCTGATCCAAGAGATCAGTCAAGCATAGTTACATCTGAAAGTGGGTAGGCCACACACACTCCCCTAAAGTTTTGCTTAAAGCCAGTTTACAGAAGCAGGTAAAGATCTAACGTAACATTCAGACAGAGTCAGCAATGCCTACTTCACTGGTTAAAACCCAAGAAAGGTTCAAATGGAGGACTGTGTCAGTTTTGCTCACTGGGCAAGGAGAGGCCAACACATGGACTGCTGCCAATACTATTTAATTTTGAGTTACAGCCAGTCAAGCTTTCTAATTGATGAAGGTGGCAATGAATTTGTACTGTGAAGAGAAAGACAAAGCATTTAAGATAAAGGCCAAAAGAAACCCAAACAATTCCCTCAGAAGAGCTCACAAACTAAGTCACAAGAAAAGGGTGAGATTTTTCCAACATCTTTCTTTAAACAGCAAGCCAAAAATAATTTTTAACAATGGCATTTTGATTGATGAAGGCCTCATCAAGCTAGCAGGAAGAAAGCAGCTCAGTACAGTCTTCTCAGTCTAATATTCTTGGTGACATGAAGCCACTGCGCAGGGCAGGAGGGAAGGAGAAACAAAAAAGTCAAATTCTTCAGAAAAGATGTTACTGATAGCTAAATGATCTCATTTTTTCATCTTTGTGGCTCATCATCTCTAGTCTTCTTGAGCTGTGAAATGGATGCTGACATTATTTGTGTGTCTTTTAAAAAAAGTAACAGAAAAAAATGGTTCCTTACCTGTTCTGTAACTGTTGTCCTTTGAGATACGTTGCAGACATCCATTCCCATTTCAGGTGTGTGCACAACCAGTGCATTAAAGTCAGAGATTCTTTCCTCCACAGTGCTATCCATTGGGGCAGCACACAACCCACTGCATGCCTGTGCTGACAGCCAATGGTATAAAGGGCAGAGCCACTCTGACCATCCCTCAAGTTCCTTCACACCAGAATACAGTATGCTTAGACTCCAGTGTAGAAGGGAAGAAGGGTGAGTTGTGGAATGGAAACATGCAACACATCTCAAACAGTTACAGAACCAGTTAGTAACAGTTTTTTCTTCAAGTGATTGCATGTGTCCATTCCTTTTCAGGTGACAGAAGCAGTTCAGAACCGAGAAGGGTTTCGGAGTCTACCTGAACAAGGATTGCAGCATAAAACTTTCCCAACTCTATCATGATCTCTGAGGCTTGGGAGACAGCATAAAGCTCAGTTAAAGTATGTACCAATGATTAAGTTGAATCCCTGCACGCGTCACTGATGGGCATCTGACACAGGAATGCAGCTAAGCAAATGCTGCTTGTGCTCTTGGAGCTGAAACTCTCCCAGGTGCAGAAACCTTGGTAATGTCATAGCAGTATGCAAGGTGAGATCCAGAAGATATTCTCTTCATAGAGAAAGGTTGCCCCTTCATTGTATCAGCAAAGGAAATGAACAGCTGAGGGGACATACCTGGGCAGGACTAAAGCAGTAAACAGGCGAACACCCTGTGGCAGTCCAAAGCATGGAGCTTTTTCTTCATCCTTATGAGACTGAGGCTTCAGAAAAGAAGCGGATAGGAGATGTAAAAAAAATGAATGAGCAGCCCTAGGTTCAAAAGGTGGACCCATTAATGCTGACAAAACTACATTTAGATCTTATGGGGGCATGGGGTCTCATAGGTAGAAAGAGTCTGTCCAATTTCTTTAAAAAAAAAATCAGAGTTAAAAAACACAGGATTTAATCCTCTATAGGAGGATGGAATGCCACCAAGAGAACTCTCAGGGAGCTGATGGAAGAGCCATTTTTCCTTTAGGTAAAGTAAGTATTTCAGAATAAGCTGAGGAGAGGACTTCGTAGGAGTACCACCCTGCTGCTGGGACCACAGAGAGAAACATCTCCATTTCATCATGTAAGTGTATCTGGTGGATGGCTTTCTGCTGTTTAGAGAATGTTCTGAACCTCTAGGGAACATGCAGTTTCCTCAAGTGTTAGCTACTGAGCATTCAACCGGTCATATGAAGACTGAAGATCGGGAAGCAGCATCTGGCTGTGGTCCTGTAAAATATTCATGTCTTGAGGGAGAGTCATGGGATCCCGGCTGTAAAGACTCAGTAGGTTGAGAAACAATGCTGTCAAGGCCAGGCTGAAGCTATCAGGAATTGAGCAGTCTGATCTTGTCTGATCTTGAATACCACCTTTGGAATCAGAGGAATAGGGAAGACATGTAAACAGCAGCATGTCCTTCCACAACAAAAAGAAAGCAGAGGGCTACATCTACACAACGAGCTAGGGGTGAGAGTGCCCTGCTCAGGTACACATAGCAATGCTAGCTGTCATCAAGCTATGAGCTGAACAGTGATGTAGCCATGGTAGCACAGGTAGTGGCAATGGAGACAAGACTTAGCTGCATTTTCACTGCTATTTATAGTCAAACTAGCTCAATGAGCGTTAGCATGACTGCATGAATCACACCCCTACTTTGTACTGTAGACATAGCTTTAGATAGAGCCTGGGCTGTGATCTGCTCTAGAATGTAACAGGTAAAACTTCCTCTTCAGTTACATAGTGAACAGATCTTTGACTTTTCCCCAAGCTTGAAAACTGGATTTTGCAATGTGTGTTCTGAGGGACCATTTGTAATTCCTGGTTCTGAACACCTTGGAAGTGTGAAGCATTGAGTAAGACAACATTTTTGATGCAAAGATCCCAGATATCTACAGCTCTTGGCAAAGGCAATCTGACTTGGCACCTGTTGCCTAGTCAAGTAGAACATAGCAGCAGCATTTTCCATGAGCTTGCACAGTGCATCCTTTGATTTGTAGAAGGAAAACACACCAGGTGAATTGCTTGCATTTCTCACAAGTTTATGTGTCGAGAGAATTCCTGATCTGACCAAATCCCCTGAGTCTGAAAGTCCCCCAAGGGAGGGATAAGGGATCCATGACCATAGCCCTGGAGGGCGGAGTCAGGGGAAAAGAGATGCCTTTGCATACATTGGCAGGGTCCATCCACTTGTATCCGAGTCAATATGTCCAGCAGGGGATGAGACTGATGGTATACAGACTTCAAACACCCCCACATGTTTCTGAGCTAAGTATGGCACGCTGAGTCATGTACCTGCCTGCTGCCACATGCCCTACAAGTCCCATCAATTCTTTACTGTTGTACAAGGATGGATCTTGAGGTCCTTGCACAGGTCCAGTATTGCCTGAACTCTGGCTTGGTGATTTGGAGTCAAGACCTGCTCCTATAAACTTGATCCTCTACACCAGGGGACTACAGCCCACAGGCCAGATCTGGGCCCTCAGGGCTTTGTATCTGGTCCGCAGGATTGCCACCCCTGTGGCACCGTAGGCCCCACTCCGCTCCGGGAAGCGGCTGGTACCACGGCCCCTGGGGGAGGGAAGGCAGAGGGCTCCATGCGCTGTTCTTGCCTGAGGGTACCTCTCCTGAAGCTCCTATTGGCCGGGAACAGGGAACCACAGCCAATGGGAGCTTTGGGGGAGGTACCCACAGCCAAGGGCAGCGTGCTCAGCTCTCTGCCCCCCTTCCCCCAGGGGCCGCAGGAACATGGTGCCGGCCGCTTCCTGGAGCGGCACAGGGCTGGGGCTGGGGACAGGGCAGGCAGGCAGCCTGCCCTGTCCCTGGTATGCGCCACTGCCATCCCAGAGCCGCTCCAGGTAAGCGGCACCGGGCTGGAGCCCGCACCCCAACCCCCTGCCCTGAGCCCTCTCCCTCACTCTGCACCCCTCCCACACTGTGCACCCCCTTCTGCACCCCAATCCCCTTCCCTGAGCCCCCTCGTACACCCTGCACCCCCTCTGCCCAAACCCCTTGCCCTGAGCCCCTTTCTGCACACCGCACCCCCTCCCACACCCCACACTCCTTCCCACACCCCAACCCCTGCCCCAGCCCTACATTCATGGCCCTGCATGCAATTTCCCCACCCAGATGTGGCCCTCAGGCCAAAAAGTTTGCCCACCTCTGTTCTACTCAGAGAGCAACACTGACTTGCCATCATTGATCAACAGGCCTAAGCAATTAAAGGACTGGATCTTCTTGATGCTAACCTCTACCTGTTTGTCTGGATCTTTCCTGAACCAACCAATCCTTCAGTTATGGAAACACTTGGCCACCTGCCCTCCTGAAATGTGTCACCACCACTTCCCTATATGCTGTGAAGACTTGAGAGGGTGAAGACAGACCAAAGGGGACGACAGAATTGATAATGAACTTTTACCACCACAAACCCTTAAAAACATCTTCTGGCTCTGGTGAATGGCCACATGAAAGTAAGTGTCCTTTAAGGGCTTGTCTACATAAAGGATGAGTTTGCGGTAAGCTGGGATGTGGGCATTAGCCTGCTGCAGACTAATTATGTGGATTCTGCTGACATGCAAACATGAGTATAAACAAGCCCTAAATCATGGGAAACCCATCAATCGTCGGGATCTAGGTACGGGATAAAACAGGCTAGTAACCATGCAAAACTTTCATTATTATGTATTTGTTTAGGTTCTGCAAAACTAGATTAGGTCTGTGGCCTCCCTTGGATTTTGGGATAACAAAGTATTGGGAATAGAATCTCTTCCCCTGATGTTGAGGAAAGTGGTACTTCTAGGGCCGCTGGCTGTAAAACTTATTACATTTTTTGAATGAGAACAATCTTGTGCGATTGGTCCCTGAAGAGAGATGAGGGAGGAGGACCAGGAGGACAGAGAGAAACTGCAGACATATCTCAGTTCTATGGTGCTTAGCAACCAGTTATCGGTTACCAGTTAGCAACCAAGCAGCTAGGAAGTCAGATAGTCCGCTGTGAAAGGGAGGACAGGCGATATTAGACACTGACAAGGTGGTACTTTGTCTTGACTTTAGAGGCAAATAAGACTGATTAGATATCTCAGGTTGTCTCAACGAAGTTGAAGCAAAAGGAGGTTGTCTTCTTCTTTGGAACTTATGGGGTGTTCATTTGCTCAGGCTGCCTTGTTGGATAGAAAAAGAGGTCTGTGCTGAGTCAAACAGCTTCCTCTTACGATCTGGGATAAAAATAATCAGAAACCTAAGGGTAGAGCCCTAATGTCTTTTAGGCAACACAGCATTTTGTACATCTTCCCAGAAAACAAGTTACAACCCTTAAAAGGAAGATCCTCAGTCATCTACTGGACTTCTGTTGATATCCCAGATGACTGCAGCTAGGAAAAGTGATGCACTGTCATTGAGAATGCTATCAATCTGGTCACAGAATCTGCACCAGCCAAGGCCACTTGAAGTGAGGTTCTGGCTAGCAGATTCAGTAATCATTGCCTGATTCTGACTAGGCCAAGTGAAAGTAAGTCTGTACACAAAAATTTAGCCATACCGCCCCATGCTAGTCAGATTTATTACAGCCAGAGTAGTGCTTAAATCCCAGGGACTTAGGCATGCCCTGGTCCTGAGGCAAAGCAAAAGTCCTAAACAGCAATAAAAAAGAAAAAAAAACAAGTACCATTAACTAACTATACAAACTATTTACAAAAAGTTTAGAAAAGTTTTTTGCGAGAAAAGGAAAAGTTGTATGATGAGACTCACACTGGCTAACGACCATGGGTAGTGAGAAGGAACTGAGGGAATGGTAGGAGCAGCTCTGCCCTTTATGCCATCAGCTAGTAATATGTGGAGGTTGCATGCACCTACCAGTGTGGGTAAAATTCTCCAGCTTCAGTGAACTGGGCACACACACCCCTGAAGTGGAATGGACATGTGCAATCACTCAAAGAAATTACAGTTAACAGAGACCTATCCCTGGACTTCCCATCACCCAAACAGATTCTTCCTTCCCCCTTTAAGTCTAAGATACACTATATATAGATAAAAATACTTACAAAATAATTTTCCACTTGGAATTCGTAAGTATACGGCTTCAAGGAGAATGACTGCTCTTCAGAGGTATCTGGACAAAAGCTAACCGAAAACTGGCACTGCAAAGATGGGGGAAGTTCTTTTGTCCACTTCAATTCCCATACAAAGAATACTGACTGCTTACTGTATATGTGCTGAAAGAAAATTATTCATTCATAGTATGAACTCATGTCTTAATATCAGGAGCTTTCTATACTGCCAGTTTAATGAAGGGGAAATCTTACCATAGTCTTGTTCTATACACTACCTCCAGAACTTATTATATTATTTATACATGCATCAAACCATGAAACTATAACCATTTAACAGTTCTCAAACTAAAATCCCTAGACATGTACTGGCTCAAATTGTTACAATGAAGAGAGAAAAGTTTCATTGCCAGAATCAGTATGTCAGGCATGATATATTTACTCTTCAAAAAAAGGTTTAAAAAAAGTTTGCTGCTCAGGAAAATACACAAAACATGACTGTCTTAAAACCAGGCTCAAAGCAGATTGATGCCTATTACAGAGGACTGTTTTGTCATTGCATCTCAATCCTAGTTTGCAGCTCCTGAGCTACTCTACTTTTTGGCCATTCTTGATCACAGAATGGCAAAAACCACCAAATTATGTGGTAGCTTTTTCGCAAGAACAAGAAGAGATTAGGAGACCAATGAGAAGGTTGTTCACCCTGTGCAGTAACTGTGGTTCTTCGAGAACTAAGGTTCTTTAGGTGTTCCACAGTAGGTGCGGCAGCACCCCAGGCACCTGGGATCGGAGATCTTCATTAGCAGTGCCCATTGGACTGCACACGTGCACCTCCCTGACTCACACCATGAGCAGCATGTATATATAGTGCTGTGCTATCCAATCGCCACCCAGTTCCTTCTCTACCGCAGAACTTATCTTTCAGATCTGAAGCAGAGGGGAGGGTGGGTAGTAGAGCACCCAAAGGGACACTTATCTCGAAGAACTTCAGTTACTGCACAGGGCGATTAACCATCTCTTCTTCTTCAAGTGATGTCCCTATGGATGTCTCCACTGTAGGGACTATAAAGTAGTGCCCCTAGTTGGAAGGCTGGGGCTTTGGAGTGGCATTTAATGCAGATGATAGGACAGCATGTCTTACTACAGTATCAGATGCTGAGTCATGCATAATAGAAGATGCCCATGTGGCCGCTTTGCAAATGTCAGCAATCGAGACACTGTTGAGAAAGGTAATTGAGGTGGAGAGAAGGAGGGTGGAATGTGCTTGACTTCCAGGAGGAAGTCATCAATTGTATAGTTAGTAGGACAGGTGTATACACTGCAAGATCGAGTTGGAAAAGTGTTGCTTAGACATGTCCATGCCTTTCCATCTTTTGGCTGTAGATAAGAATAAGTGTGGCGATTGTCTGTAAGGTTTAGTTCTGTCCAGGTCAAAGGCTAATGCTTATCTGACATCCAAGGGTGTGTAATGCCGCGTCCTGCCGGTTGCTGTGTTTAACATATCGGTGCTGAGGAAGAGGTTCATTCTCTTGAGCAGCCAGCAGAGTTCTTGCTTGGTGCCCAGGGTTTGCTCATAGCTGAAGGTGTAGTCGGTGCCAAGAGCTTGGCTGGTGCCAAGATGGACATCACCAATGCAGATGGTTTAATTGATGTTGTGGTGCCCAAAGTTGATCTGATCTGGGCAGCTGGCACCATTTTTGATGGTCTCATATCGCAGTTTCCAGTGCCAAGACAGTGCCAACATCTGAAGGTCTGCCCATTTAGGGTCTTTAGATCTCTGTTTAGCTGTGGTACTGGAGGTACTCTGATGGCCCTAAAGCTAAGTCTCATCCCCAAAGATGTCGAGGCTACTGACCTAGCAGGGGATGGAGGCAGTGGTGACTCAAAGGGTGATGGAGGAGCCTGTTTCTTCCCATCAGCATGAGAAAGGGAAGATTTTCTCTTAGGACATGGAGAATGAGGGTTGGTGAACGACCTAGCGGAGCATGAGACCCGCGCAGGGGAAGAGTCCAGGCCAGGTTCTGATGCTGGACGTAATAACCTCGCTGTGAGAAGTTGCAGCCAAACGTCCCCGTCTTTTCTGGCCCTGGCAGTCAGGTTATGGCAATGGATATGCTTCTGCGGCATGTGTCCCTCTCCCAGGCAGCGGCAGCACTGTGGATAACCATGGTTACTGGAAAGTTGTCCCACAGGAAACTCATCTCTTAAACCAGAGAGATCCGGGCGTAAGGGTGAGGGAGAAAGCTTCCCAGTCGAGAAGAACAGGGAGCAGGAAAACTATGTCCTAAGCTATGAACTAACAGGGAAGATAAGAGGAAGGAATTTATCTTTTTAAAGGGAGAGGACAAGAAAGAGAAGAACTAACTACTACACTAAAACTAACAGGCAAGGCACTAATTTAATAGCTCAAAGGACAGGCAGGCGCCTCTGCAGATTCCAACCCAGACCAAAGGTGGCTAAGAAAGAACTCAGGGGTGGTTGGACCGCAAAGTGCTATATATACACATGCTGCTCATGGCATGAGATGGGGAGGTGTGCATGTGCAGTTCAAGAGGCACTGCTAATGAAGATCTCTGATCCCAGGTGCCTGGGGTGTTGCTGAACCTACAGTGGAGCACCCATAGAGACATCATTCAAAGAAAAAACTAATAATTTGTGACCGGGTTAAGTCTATTGCAGTGAGTGACCTAGATCCCAAAATACCCGTGAGTGGAAGGTCACCCTGATCTGCTTTTCAGAGATTGCAAAGATCTGAATATTTGCATTTGGGTGTGTCAGTCATGTTATATTATCTCTTACGAAAGCCATTCACTCAGATACTAAGCATTTCAGCAATACAAGTGTCAATTTTTTCAATTTTAAGATGAGCGTACCAAGGCACAAGGGCACTCATCTTATTCCGCGTATCTAAAAGGTAATGAACCACCAAGGAGAATCTTTACCTGTTGGGATTCTGGCTTCAGAGGTACCAGCTGTAGATCTATGCAGTTACCAAAATTTTTTAGGTTATTGTCTGACAGCTGGAAACAGAGTTCTGACAAATTCTGTACACAAACCTGTACGTATTTCCTGAAAATTAAGCATATTGAACATACAATAATATACATTGTATATAATAACGTTTCATCCTCACTATAGAGTTTCTCTAATTGAGACACTCAGGCAAGAACAGTAAAAATGACAGGCATATTATTTCTTTTCCTCTGCTTAATTACTAATCGGAGAGTCTGCAGAAGTAGGTCTATGGTACAATTTTTTGATATGTAGTTTTGCTTTTACTGAGTTACTAATAAGGAGACCAAAAGACGGAGGAAATTAGCCTATGACTATGTGATTAAAATATACCACCAATAATGTATTTGTTGTTCTGCTGGGGGAATGTGAAACGGAGAATGGGCGAATCCAAGAATGAGCATTTCTTAAGTGGCAAAACTCACCACCCACTTACAAAAAATAAAAGCTTATGTTGAAAGATCACATACAGAATATCAATTTCTACAAACACTTTCTAAGAGGAAAGAGACTATAAATATTTAAAGACTACATTACCGTTTGCCAGCTGTTAGTAAGGAATGATTGGCATTAAAAGGTACACTGAACGTTAATGCAATAATGGTGGAGTAAATTGACCATGGACAATCAATGGTTACCTGGAGAAAAGAAACAGAATTCTTATTCATGGTATACATTTACATAATGGCTTTATTTTCCAATTCCAAATACTCAAACATTTCCCAGAAACTCTCTCTTGACCAGTCAAACCTAATGCACCCAAAAGGGAGGGAAAAAAATTGATTTATCAAACAAACAACTAAGCTTGGTAAGGTGGGAAGAGGATTGCGTGTGTGCGCGCGCTTACAGCTTGGTGTCTCCCTGACGTCAACCCCTAAGCTGACTTATCCATGGGATCTGCCTCTTCAGAGTACTTTCTTCAAGGGCTGACAAATATCGAGCGAGAACAATGCTGCCACCAGTGGCATCTTACTGCAATAATCACATAATAATTTATTTTGAGATTGACAAAATCTAGGGGAACAAACCTATTCACTTCATAACATAATGTAAGGGATGATGGATCTGCATTCTGAACTTCAGCACACAGCTTCAAAAAAAGTTCCTCCTGAACTAAATGCTGATTTTCCCTCAATGTGTACACACACTAAGTGAAATAACTTTTCATATATGTTCATACTCTTTATGAACACCAAACACCCACCACCACTAGTTTCCAAAACCAACCAATCTGCAGTTTCTTTTAACAATAGTTAAGCATGTAAGAAGTAAGAGTCCCAGTACATTGTGCAGACAATTTCAGTTATAAATACAGGGCAATAAAATCAGTAACATGGGATAGAGCTCTCAAATTAAGTCCCAGCTGTATAAGGAAGTAGTGTTACTGGTTTAATCGGAACATTCTTTCCTCTTAATACTGAAGCAGTCTACCAGAATGGTGCAGGGATATTATACAGATAGAAATTACATCTTTCTAATGGATCAGAAGAGAGGCTTTGATCACTGAAATCATTAAAGATTCCATGGTACTTAAAACAAAAGTAGGGGTGATAACTATGTCCTGTTGGCCAAATTCCAACTTAGGTTGTTGGCACAAAATCTCAAACCTCAGAGAAGGCTAGTATTTGGTGAAGGGAGACTCATCCACCTATAAAGCACTGTGTATTTTTGTACATACTTTAAATATTCTGTACATGTACATTTACATCTATTTTATACATTCTGAAGTGCTTTCATATCCTTTAAGCTAGAAGGTGTTCTGTGCAAGTAGGTTATTCTCACCCATATTTTGGTCAATTTAAGCACTTGTGGTCAAACTAACTTTTTTTGTCATCTTACTTTTTGGTCAACTGTAGCCATGCAGTTGTCCATTTTCTGCTTCTCTTTGCTTTTCCTGTGAAGTTCTTTATTTCCCAGATTTTCACTTTCCACTGAAGCTGTTGGGGTTGATGGCAAATAGATAACTTCAAGGTCAAATTCAATCACGTGATATGCAGGAGCCACTGGCAGGGTGATGCTTGTGATCTTTTCAGAAGACTGGATCAGTAATGATGATTCTGAGACTTTTTCTACAATTGTGTAGAATATGAAGTAATTTTAGAAATATTCCTCCCTTCCACAACCTCCATTTTTCCATCTCTAGTTATCAAGTCATGAGACCATTTACTGAAAGGCTAGAAATGCCTTCTTCCATCAAGAAGGAGCCCTAAAGGCTTGGTACCTATAGTGTCTATAACCCACACCTCCCTGTGAGCGAGGACTACAGCCATAGGACTCATTGTAGAACTCCAAGAACTCCACACTGGCTTCTTTGATTAAGTCTCTGGCTACAAATACGTTATGAAGCTTAGGCTGGCAGAGCCCTCCTAGTGTAGAGGCAGTCTTCACTGACAGAACTAGCTTTTCTGTCCATGTAGGAACACCACCTCCCTGAATGATGTTAGCTACATCAACAGAAACATTCTTCCATCAAGATGGCTGTGTCTATACCTGGCATTTGTCAGCATAGCCATGTTGGTCAGGCATGTGGGTTTTTTCACATCCCTGACCAATGTAGCTATACCAACATAACTTTCAATGTAGATCAAAGTCAAAGACCCCACATCATGTGTGCAGGAGGCTTAAGTAGTCAACTCTCTCTCTTTTATACAAAATATGCAAATTCAAAGCTAGACAGGGTGGTACAGAGAACCCTGTAACTGGATTTCATTCCAGGTCCTATAAGGTGTTCCCATGATCTCCTTCTCTGCAATAGGTGAAAGTGTTGCTAAGGTTTCCTCTGTTGTATGGTGCCACTTGCAAATATACTAAGTTGATTTAAAAGTTGCTTATGAGGCAAATTAAATTTCCTAGTGAAGGGTCCACAGACAGTACATTAATCTTTCCCAGAATATATCTATTCTCTGTTATTGAGATAAGACTTATACTTGAAATAGCTAAGACTAACTGGTCACATGTACACAGTTTCCAAAACAGTTGTAGAAAAAGGCCAGGACTTCCCGAAGCTTTTGTGCTCTGAAATGTTGAGTTGCCAGTTCCTAATTGATGGTTACTGACAACAACAATGGTGTCAAATGTTTTAACATCTTATAGACCACTTTGCTGCTATGCAATAATATTTACGTCATGCTTATAGGATTTCTGCATTTTCACAGACTGGTAGGAGATAATTGATTTTGGCTATGCTGCTTACCCTTAGTATTGGAATAGATCAATGCTTTGCTCTCTGGATGGTACAGGAAAGGCATGTCATCGGCATTACTGAGCTGCAGAGTATCTCCATTCTTCATGGTATAATGGCCAGTAGTCACTGTGAACTTCACCCTCTGAGGGATACCAGCCAAAAGGCTGTCTGAAGAAAAAGAAAGCAAACAGTGCCAGTGTATTCCAGCACTCTAGTTATTAAGTGGTTAAAATTAGCTGCTAATGTTTGTTAGGAGTTTACAAATAAACATTCACCGCTCATTTTTCACACAAGTACATCTTAACATCAACTGGAAAATTTTACTTTTTGGTGCTCAATTATGGAGTGGTTTTCTAAGAAATTGTCCAAGAAATAGGGAGAGTTTCAGCCACTTAATTCTGGGCAATTTTCACTGTTTCCCTTCACCTGAAGTCAAAGCATTCTCAACCAATGAGGTGCAGCTGTGGAACAAGCTTCCAGAGGCAGGCAGACTAATTCAAAGTCTGAGCACCTTTATAACTCATTGAGACAGCTTTCCCATATTAACCAGAATGATACAGAATACATGAAGGTGTAGGAAGAAAGGGGGAAATGTGTGTTATAGAGATACAGCCTAAGCAGAGCCTCTTCTACTAAGGAAGGGGGGGGAAGTAGAAGACTTCATGAAGCCTAGGGGACCTCACTGGTAAAATCTAATTTACCAGAAACGTTCTTAAACATGGTGACTGATTCCACTGAATTCAATCTAAGAACTTTCTATAGAAAGAGAATCACTAAAGGAAAGAAAGACTCCTATTGATTTTAATGGGAGTTAGATCAGAGCCTGTTTGGTAGGTGAGAGTGCAAAGTAAAGGGATTTCGCTAAATTACCAAAGCTAATACAGTGCCACAAAACAACTAGTAAGAAATTCACAATGGTGCAGTCAAATCACTATCTATGACGGGGGAGGGATAGCTCAGTGGTTTGAGCATTGGCCTGCTAAACCCAGGGTTGTGAGTTCAATCCTTGAGGGAGGCCACTTAGGGATCTGGGGCAAAATCAGTACTTGGTCCTGCTAGTGAAGGCAGGGGGCTGGACTTGATGACCTTTCAAGGTCCCTTCCAGTTCTAGGAGATTGGTATTATTACCTATTCTTCCCATCAACATGTCTGGTGATGCAAGATCAAACCCCACTTGATCCTTCAAAAAGGATACAGACATATATATATGCACTCCAACTAAGCCAGATTCTGAAATTCGCAATCAAATACTAGTTGTCATGTCACTTGACAAGTGGGACTGAGTGTTCAGACTCACTAAAGCCTAAAGACTCTCATATGTTCTCAACAGAAGTAGTTTTAAAAGGAAGCTGCAAAAGACAACAGAGCAAAGTAACTTGTTTTAGATGAAATGAGAAGTAAGAAACATGTCATGTAGTGAGAAAGTAACATGGACAATCAACACATTCTTAGTGTTACAAGTTTACCTACCAGTCAATGGCTCCACTTTTAGTTGGGGCTCCTGAGAGTACACATCATACTGCACAACTGGATAAATGTGAGGAAGGACAAAGTGCACTTTACCCACTGACGTGCACAGCTGCCTGAGAGTATATGTCCCAGGTTCTTTGGCCTTTGAAAAATAAAAAATGAAACTGAAGAGTGGATTTTCAACCTAGAAATTATTTTTTACATTTCTCAAGAAAAACCCTTTGTTTTCTCCATTGAACTTCTGACAAATGAAGGACAAATACATGTCTCAGCCCATTTATAACTGGTATGCTTTTATCTGTACAACTAGGTGAATAAAAATAACTGAAATTATTGAAATTGCTCAAGTGCGCCAAATGCAATTTTCATAACTGTCTAGCAAAAATGTTTACCCCAAAGGACCCCACCTAATAAGGGGTGGGGGGGAGGGGGAACACGGGACAACAGGAATGTTGTCCATTTGATTCAAGAACAAAGTGCTGTCAATTCAAATACTCTGTTACCCAAAGTACCTAGCACAGCAACCCACTCTGATTATTTATATTTTATACATATATATATTTGAAGTGACTGCTACATACATTAAAATATAATGAATATGATCATCTATGATATTATGGACTTTACCAGGTAGTCACAAGCAGCAGAGTGCTTATTTGGCTAGCATTCATAAAACCCTACACTGTGCAAGGCACAGCCTTCAATCAATATAAGCCTATGATGTTTTCATACTTTCTTCCACATTGTGTGGACACCTATTAATGAATATATTTTAATCTCAAACTCTCCACCAACTCTACCTTAAGGCGGCTAGTTATGATAGGATAGCACCATTATAAAAAAATAAAATGGTACACCTGTAGGTGTGCTTCCAGAAGATGCATCAGTTCTATCCCTGGTGAAGGATAATGTGTTAGTCACTGCTGATAAACAAGATTTGAGGTTTGGAAGTGGTTCCCCCACCCCGTTTTGTCACTTCTTACTGCACAGCACTGAAAGTGCTACAAATCTTTATTAATGTCATAGACTGCTCTCACAGCAGAATTAGAATTTTTTGGGCGCTGGAAATAAACTTCAGTTTCGATCAAACTAGCAGTTATAGTCAACTGAACAAAAAACTGAAATGATACAGTTATTTATCCTGTTAAAAGCACTGAGGACATAAGAACACCCAAACAGCATCATGCTAACAAGGAAAACGCTGGCCTCTCAGATCTACAGTATTTTGAATTTTTCACCTAGGCAGAGCAGGTTTTCTAAAAAATCCTCCTAATTTTCTTGAGCATAATGTACAGATTTGTGTTGTGTGTGCCATATCACATCTGATGTGGAATTAACCCATAATACACAAACCTTATGCAGCCTGAAGCATTTTGTTTTTGTCTGACAGTGAATACTCAAATTCAAAATGTTTCAGTTGTAAGTTAGTGGTACTGCACCTGCCCCCAAATTATAATCCTAAAGCCTCACCATCTGAGTGTTTTCTCACCACTTTTTCCATCTGGTAAATAGACAAAAGCATTAGTGCACATTATGCACTGATGTCATGGGAGATTTCATGTAAGGTACACCTAAGCAATTTTTAGGAGTCATAAGAAAGGGGAATACAGATCCAAAGAACCCAGAAAATATTTTCTGACCTGCTATAAAACTTTAGAATGAATACATTTAAAGGAGGTCAGTTTGGAATATTGCTGAGAGAGAGACTGCTGCACATTTAGTATGAAGCAAGTTCTATGCTCAGTCTAAAAACCTACAAACGAAGCAGAGTGCACATATGTCCCATATTGGGGGGGGGTTCTTTTCCCTTCATTGTTCCCTCAGTGAAATTGTTAGGATGGCCTACACTTAAAATTTTGATCGGCATAGCTATGTTGCTTCCCAACTGACATAACTGGGCTGACCTAAGCCTCAGTGTAGACGCAGCTCAGTAGACAGAAGAATGCTTTCATCAACCTAGCTACCACAGCTCAGAGAGATGGATTACCTACAACGATGGAAGGCTCCATAGGAAGTGCCTACACTATGGCACTACAGCAGTACAGCTATGCTTAGTGTAGACACGGCCTTCATCCTACACAAAGTAGGAGAGGTTTCTATAATCCCTTTTTTTAATCCCTTGTCCTGTTAAATAATGTAACAAATGTGAAGCCATCATCCTACAGTAGTGCACTCAATTTTTTTTAAACAAACATACCAACGCCAATTAATATATTTTTAAGGAAAATATCACCAAGTGATATCTAAGTTACTTGATACTGTCAAAGTTCTAGAAATTAGAACTCTGTTCCAACACTCTGCATGAAGTAATCTAACAGCACAATTTCCCCTCTTGCTGTTCCTTCACTACAGGAAGAGATTTGAAAAAAGGAGAATGAGGAAGTTAACTGTCCCTCCTTCAATATTGGCCACCAGAAATGTACATAGTATGAGATATAAAGAATAGTTCAAGTAGTGAATTGTATCTTCATTTATATTCCATCTTTCTGCTTCCAGAGTTTAGCAGATTGCTTCCTCACTCATGAAGCCCAAAACACTGTACACACTAATCCCCTACAGCCTTCTCCCAGTCAGGTTCTTCAGACTTGGATCCAAATTTATATGAAATTACATCTGCTGCCACATGGCCCTCTGAAATCTCCAAATTGCATTGCACTGCCTCTATTACTAGATATGGGTTGTCTGAGTGGTATGTAACAGCCCGACTCACAGGAGGTATTAAAAAACCTACAAATTAGATCAGTAGGTAGTGCACAGATCCCATGGTTGCCAGCTCTCAGTTCAAGCATCTGCTGCAATGTGAACTTACATCTCCAGCAGATAAGTGCTACCCATACAGGCTCACAGTGCCAGCCTGCCCCTGTATGAGCACATCTCTCTCTAGTGCTTGCTGTCTTAATGCTGCAGACTGAAAAACGAAAGCACAGACTGCACTTAGCCTGTAGGCTAAATAGAAAAGTTGCATGTTGAGATGGTGACAGACAATGAAAGGAGGAGATGGAAAAGTGAAAAATTAATTTGAATCTCAGGAGAAGTGGAGTAATACATACAGATCATTATGAGAACACTGCAAAACATTCAATGACCAGCACTTTTAAATCTCCAATTTTTAAAATAATCTATAGTTCTGCTTTTGTTCAGTTCTGTATAAGGTTGCAAAGTTAAGTACTAAAACATTAGGAAATGCCAGAATTAATTCAATGTTTTATGAGGCAGTGTATAATCACATACTGTTTTATTCACAGGACCATTGCCTCACTCAGTATACAGCACAGGCAGAGCTCAGGAAATGAGGCAAAAATTCAATATTTGTTTTTATACTCAATACATTGCTTTATTTACCGCACACCATCCAGACACTGTATTGAATACAGAATTATTCATTTCCTTGTGGTTTATCTACAGTGTGCTCATCACTGTAGTATCCAAGTTTAATGAAAACCCCTCTCTGGAGGTCTGAAGCCTTTTTTTTTTTTTTAAATAAACATACAGACAGGGAACTGAAACATAAGACAATTAAGGCAAATTTTTGCAAGAGGCTGCATTCCGAAATACCTATTTTTCAGAATATTTTAAATGCTATGTAGACATACCAAGTTATTCCTCACAATACCCTGTCAGGCTGGTCAATAACTATTATCCTCATTTACAGGTGGGGACACTAAAAAAGTCAAAGTGATTTGCCTAAAGCCACACAGCAAATCAGTGGCAGAGGCAGGATTAGAACTCGGGATCTCCCAACTCCCAATCCCATTCACTCATTCCTTCAGTCCATATTGCCTTACTGCTAGAGGTACCAAGTGTCACAGCTCTCAGGTTATGTCTACATTGCAATTAAAAAATGGTGGCTATCCCATGCTGGCTGACTCAGGCTCAGGCTAAGGGGCTGTTTAATTGCAGTGTACATGCAAATAACAGCCCTGCAAGCCCAAGTCAGCTGGCACAGGCCAGTTGCCATTTTTTAATGGCAGTGTACATAACCTCAGTGATTTCAGCTGCAATTGAATACTTAGCACTTCTGAAAATCAGGCCCCAGAGATCTCAGGATGGGCACCCAGAAAATAAAGGACACACAAGTAGTGACCATCTTTAAGAATTTTGGTTTAAAGTGACTTGCCCAGCATCCTATTAAAAAAAAAAAAATCTGTGGCAGAGGCAGGAATACAACCAGTTTTCCTGGCAGCATTCAATTGGCTTAACTAGAGCCATCCCTTGGGTAGGGCAAATTAGGGCAACCACTCTGGGCCCCACGAGCCGGTGTGATTGGCCAGTGTGGTCAGTCCCGGAAGAGACGAATCAGTCACTTCTGCCCTGGGACCTGCACCTCTCTAGGGACAGCCCTGGGCTTAACTGTATACACATTTCTCTCTTCTTGTAGCTCTCTCCTTCAATCACTACACACCTGCTATCTTCTGCAATGAAAGAGACTGAGGTCCTTTATGGAAAAGAGTATTGGTAACATAGCTAAAGACTGTCATACTCACAGGGAAGAATTAAAATTACACAAGCAACCTTAATTCTGACATTTCCTAAGAGCAAGTGGTTGACTTTGCAATCTTAACATTTTTTTTGTATGCAATGATTACTATAGCTGCTATCACACCACATGCTGGATGTGAGCAACCACCAACATGATTATGTATTCCTACAGCTAAATCTGGCTGATACTGACTCTGGAAAAAAGATTACCTGTAATAGAACACAGTAAGAAAGACCTCCCCACCTGGAACCTTTTATGCATTACTCTGAACAAGTCTGACTATGAAACAAGAGAATCTTACCTTTTCTAGAACATGATGGACAATGAACATTGTTGTTTGGGACAGATGCAATACTCATCTGAATTCTAATTGTTAGAAAAGTGTTTTATTTTTATGAAAGTGATAACTGGATAAATAAAAATGACTTAAAATGAGTTTGGTGGGATCATTCTAGTCTCCCATTTCTGCATATCAGAGAACCAACCACACACTTTAGCAGAGTTAGCAGCCTCTCTTCACAATAGGCTAAGGTCTGCAATAACAGGGGCGAGCCAGGAAGAGGTTAAGCTGCATTGGCAAAGCTGTGGCAGGGGAGCAACACTGGATATCACTTTCCAGCACTACGCCCTACTCTAGTCAGTGCTTTTAGATCTTCTCTTTCATGAGTGCTATGCTCACTCAATTGTACAAACATACCTGAGTTCTGAATGTTATTGTATTGACCCCTGGTTCCAGTATAAAGTTGCTACATTTTAACATGTGAGCCCCATCCTCTAGAGTCACCCCTGAGGGCATTTCCAGAGAAGAGCTGCTCTCCTGCCTTCGCAATAGCATGTGCACATTTTTGCAGATTATTCCTGTCGTGGTCAAAGAGTTATCTGAAGGGCTCCTTTCGTACATTTCATATAACTCCAGTGCTGGCAAGTTATTTCTTGACAAAGGGAAGCCTGCAACTTCATTTGAGAAGCTGATAATACCGTTGGAAGTTTTGTGTTTAGTGAGCCATTCAGCTGTTTTCCGGTAATTATTTTTCTCAATGCTGAAGTGGACATTGATGGCAACCCGATCCACTTTGACTGGGACGGGCATTTGGCTCAGCAAAGTCAGCTCAATAGACAACGTTCCACCCACATGGATAACAGCATTTGGAGGGTCAAAATGTAGAGTTTTCAGCTGTGCAAAGGAATGCAGAGACAGTATAACCTTTTGACCTGGAAGTACAGACAAGAACAAGGTATATTATTCCACTCTGCTTTTGGTAATGCAAGATTAGCCTTTACAGCAATCCATTTTTTAAAATGGTTTAGAAATTTTAAAAACTATGTTCCCCCCAATCCCAAAGTGACAAAATACCATCATCATCTTAAGCTAAACAGAATAAAAAAAATTAAATTCTTGATGCCTAAAATCAAATATATTTTAAAGTTACAACTTTAGTTCTGCCTCAAATACAATTGTTGTAGTGAGAAAATCTGACAAAAGAACTGTTTGTGTCAATAGCTTTTAAGCTATATAGTACACCTACACTGCAAAACAAACCCAAAACCAAAAAAAACCTCCACACCCATGGCAATGAGTACGAGTCTCAACTAATTCGGGCTTGCTATACAGGACTAAAAATAGCAGTGTAGACATTCCCACATGGGCTGGAGCCCAGGCTCTGGAATCCAGTGAGGGAAGTGGATCTCAGAGCGCTTTTTTTGTGTGTGTGTGGGGGGGGGGGGGGGAGAAGAAGAGAGGCAGTGTAGATGTTCCCACAGCAAGATCTGTTATTCATTCAACTTGTTCAGAATCGCTTACTAGTGTAGCAAAAGTTTTACAATCTAAGCAGCACAGTATCATAAGACTAATGCTGAGCTATTATTCTTTATGCTCCTGTATACCTGAACAGTTAATTTAACATGACAAATGTTAAACTCATGATAGTTGTGATCAGAGTGGTGCCTGGAGCCATTATCTGCACCAGGTCAGGTTCTCCACACTCTTACATCATTGCTAGATGCCAGAAAACAGTGACAGACACTTAAAAAAAATTTCAACTAGGAAGCAGGCCTAGCATGACACATCAATGGCATTTTCAAGGTGTCTTCACTGTTGTAATCTAAGCAGAACATCAAGAAATATGCACATAAAGATGAGCAGTATATCTTCAGAAAAAATTGTGGCGAACTGTGCTTGGAGTTTAAATCATAGTAAATGCTTCCGAGGACAAAGTACAGGCTGGAATAGAGAGGAGAAAATCAAACATTTATCAAGGCAGCCAAAAGAAAAAGCCATTAGCCAGAGGGGAGCACAAGGCTGACACTAGAGAAGGCAGGACAACAGTCCTCAGAGCATGATTTCAGAGCTACAGGGAGTAGGATCCAGAGGCAGAAAGGTAAATCAGTTCATCTCTGACCATCTTACACTCCCTGTGAGCTACCCTGGTAGAGGCAACAGGGAAGTAGAAAGGTGAGGAAAAACAGAAAAACTAAAGAACCTTTCCGGTATTCAAACTGAACATGTTAATTAGTGTATCACACATTATTGCCAATAATGCATGAAATAAGAAGGGCTTCCAAAAGAGTCTCTCAGCCTAATACCATTACAAAAAGTGGACAGACCAGAATTTAGATAGAGTTATTATGGGTTATAAAACTAAACAGAAACATACATTATAGTAAAGAATTCACTGCATGACAGTACAACAAACCTGCAAAAAAGCCAGGAAATTCAGAGTTACAGATCTTATCAGGCCCTATCCTCTACTCACAGAGCTGCACCTAATGCCATAGAAGCAGAAACTGAGGGCTCAAAACTTGACATTCTTAAAACAGTTATAAAATCCCAAAGAATTGGGAACCATCTTGTATACAAAAATGTAATAAACAAGTAACATCTCCAGTGACTCCAGAGCACCCAACCTTTGGGTTTGTCTATACTACAGTTACAACATGGTTCCAATTTGCGGTATAGATAGAACCTCTCTTTGATGGACCGCAACCTTTCTGTGGTGGAGAGGCTTGTGTGGGCTAAAGACCCTCAGAGCTATGTCATCCGGAGCTTTTATACTCCTGGTAGGGTCCCCCTTGGCGAGCAGGTCTGAGTTGAGGCTCCTGACTAACCATGGTCCAAACTTCAAAAGACCCCCACACAGTGGATCGCGTGAATATAGAGGACCTTCTAGTACTCTGCAGCTGTAAAGGCGGATGAGGGCTGCAGCAGGAGAGGCGCCCCGAGTTGTCTTGGATCGCCTTGCCACTGGGTCAGGGTTTTCCTCCTGTCAAGTTTTGTGTGGTTACTGCCTGTGCACTGGTTCCCCCAGGTTAAAAGATTTCACACGCAGGCCACTGCCAAAGCGTTCACACCTGCACAAAGTCCTGTGGCGATGGACAAGTGGCGGGGAAGACAGGAGCAGTGATCTCTGGGAGTCTTTAGTCACAAATCTGCATGCAGGCAGCAGCCGTGTGATGGTCGTTTTGTGCTTGGTTGAGACAGAAGTGCATTTCGGAAGCAGCGGCTGTTACTGACCAGACCTTTTCAGGATCCCCTCTGATCACACTAATGGGGAGGGGCCTAGAAAAGGTGCCCCAAACATAGGCTGTCTCACACTGTTCCGACTGGATGGCCATATCCAGTGGGATCACTCAACTCTGCGGCTGAAACAAGAGAGATAAACAATGAATTTTGCCACCTGGAATATCCGCACCCTTATGGATTCTCAGCACAGTGAATGCGCCGAAAGAACCGCCATAATTGCCAGAGAACTGGCAAGACTCAACATTGACATTGCAGTTCTGTGAGACCAGCCGGGCCAATGAGGACCAATTAAAAGCGGATGGAGGTGGCTACACTTTCTTTTGGAAAGGAAAGCCACCTGAAAAAGAGAGACATTCACAGGATTGGCTTTGCCATCAAAAATAAGATCGCCAATCAGCTTTTGGAGCTTCCCGTGGGGATCAATGAGTGTCTCATGACTCTTTGGCTCAAGCCTAGTAACAACCAATGTGTCACGGTCATCAGCACATAAGCCCCAACACTCTATGATGGGGAAGACAATAAGGAGCAGTTTTATTGAACTCCTGATACAGTCCTCACAACCACACCTAATGCCGACAAACTCATCCTCCTGGGAGATTTCGATGCCAGAGTTGGACGAGATTCCCATCTCTAGAAAGGCCCAATAGGCAAAGAAGGGGTGAGAAATATAAACCCCAATGGCATTCTCTTTCTCAGCAAATGTGTGGAGCATGACCTGCTCATCACAAATACCATCTTTAGGCAGAGTAACAAATTTAAGACCACCTGGAAACATCCTCAGTCCAAACACTGGCACCTCCTTGACTACGTTATAGTCAGACCCCAAGACTATACCACCGTCCGTATAACATGAGCTATGAGAGATGCCGATCATTGTTGGATAGACCATCGATTAATGAGATCAGTCATGTACCTGCAGCTTGCTCCATCACACCACAAACACCCAAAGACTAAACAAATGTGGTACAACATCAAAGCACTTCAAGACAAAGCCAGCCACAAGACGTTCCAGCAACATCTGTCTGAGAAACTCTCTAACCTGCCTGACAACATCATTGACATTCATGAGCACTGGGATCAACTTAAAAACACCATTCACACTGCATGTGCTGAAACCATAGAACATTCCACTCATCAGCACCAAGACTGGTTTGACGAAAATGAGGAAATCCTAGCATTAATTCAACAGAAAAGAAATGCATTTTGTAACTGGCAAAATGATTCCTCTAAAACGAAAACATGAGGACTATCATCTGCTTAAAGCCAAAGTAGGCTGCGTGACATCAAAACAAGTGGTGGCAAGAGAAGGCCTCTGAGATCCAGGATTTTGTAGACCCCGATGACATGAGAAGCTTCTTTCAAAGCAACAAAAGCTATATAAGGGCCAAGCTTTAAAGGCCCAACCCCCTTACGTTCTCAGGGTGGCTCCACCCTCCATAAGGACAATGCAGCTATTCAACAACACTGGAAGGAGCACTTTGAGAGCCTACTAATCCACAGGCCAACCATCTCCGAAGACACCGAGTTTATTCCACAATGCCCAGCAATGGAACACCTTGTTGATCCCCCATCTTTTGAGAAAGTCTGGCATGCCATCACTCAGACAAAAAAAAAAAATCACAAGGCTCCAGGCCCAGATGGCATCCCAGCTGAGGTTTTTAAAGCTGGTGGAACAATGCTCCAGCACAAACTTTGCCAACTCCTCAACAAAATCTAGACCTGTGAAGACATTCCACCTGACTTTAACAATGCTAATTTGTTACAATATTCAAGAAAGGGGACAGAACTTTGTGTGGGAACTACAGAGGTATTGCTTTCCTCTCCATCACAGGGAAGATGCTTGCCTGGATCCTACTAAGCTTCCTCCTCCCCCTTGCCGAGGAACTCCTCTCTGAATCACAGTAGGGCTTCAGGCCACCCCAAGGCACAACTGACATGACCTTTGTGGCACAACAGATTCAGGAGGAGTGCAGAGAGAAACACCAGTTCATGCAGAAAGCAACACCAGCAATGTTCATGGCATTCATCGACCTAACCAAGGCCTTTGACTCTATTAATCGTGATGCCCTATGGAAGGTGCTATGTAGGTTTGGCTGTCCACAGAAATTCATTTCTATCATCAGACTACTCCATGATGGGATGATTGCCACCATTTTGTGCAATGGCTCAGAGACCGAACCATTCACCATTTGCTCCGGTGTCAAGCAGGGCTGTGTCACTGCTCCAACACTCTACTCCATTTACCTTGCTGTGATCCTGATTCTCATTCACGACTGCCATCCTGATGGAATCAGGATTGAGTATTGTATGGATGGCCAACTCCTCAATCTTCAATATCTCCAAACAAAATCTAAGATCACCAGAACTGGCATCACTGACCTACTGTATGCAGATGATTGCATCATTCTTGCACACACAGAGGCTGACCTGCAAAGCACCCTAAAACTTTTTGCAGATGCCTATCACAGCCTGGGTTTCTCTCTCAACAACAAGAACACCAAGGTACTTTACCAGCCCTTACCAGCACAAACTACTCTTCGTACTCCACAAATCACCATCAGTGGAGAACCCCTGGAAAATGTGGACCATTTTCCGTACCATTTTCCGCAGCCACCTCTCCCAAACAGCCAGCACTGACACAGAAATTGAATACAGCATCCGTTGTGCCAGCACAACTTTTGGAAGACTACTCAAACAAGTCTTCAATGATAGGGATTTGCAAACAGATACCAAGATCTTGGTTGACAAAACAGTTGTCATCCCCACTCTTCTCTATGGATGTGAGACCTGTGTAACCTATAGATGTCGTCTCAAGAGAATGGAGTGGTTCCAGCAGCACTGCCTCAGGAGGATTCTCAGGATCAGCTGGGAAGACAGAGGTACTAACATCAGCGTTCTCTCTGCAGCCAATCTCAGTAGTATAGAAGCGCAGGTCATGAAACACCAAATCCACTGGGCTGGCCGCTGTGTACGTATGCCTCACACTTGCCTCCCGAAACAAGTACTCTTCTCTCAGTTAAGTCAGGGAAGAAGGGCTCACGGAGGGTAGCAGAAGTGTTTCAAATACATACTGAAAGTACATCTTAAAAAGTGAGGCATCAACCCAACAAACTGGGAGGACTTAGTGTGGAACAGAACATAGTGACGCCACACCATACACCAAGCCACAGCTCACTTTGAGAACAGATGTGCTCATGAGACAGAAGCGACAAAGGAGGAAAGAAAGGGAACAACACTCCAGCCAACAACTATGTCTCCTCCAAGATTACACCTGTCACTTCTGTGGGAAAACCTGCAGGGCAAGAATTGGCTCCTCAGCCACTTAAAAACTCACCAATGAACTCCCTTGGCAGACATCATCCTCGTATTGAGGGATAGCCGAAGAAGACAACAGACAGAACCTAACTATGTTGCAACCAAACAAAAAGCCATTGGGCATTAGCAGAGTTAAAGAACGCTTAGGTCACATCTACATGCAACTATTGATTAAAGCAACTGGGACCATGTTACCACCAGACAGTTTCATACTGGTTTCTGCCCTTCTGGGGGCAAACTTGTGCAGGAGCATGTGTGACTACTGAAACAAGCTGAAACTAAGGGGATGAGAAGGTGAACAAGAAATAACAATATGCAGAAAAAGAAAGGGATATATATCAATAGACCACAAAAGGCAAGAAACATTTGAAAAAACAAAGACCTTACCACATGAGCAAATTTCATAGCTATAATTCAGTACTGGTGGAACTTCAGTAGCTGAAGCAGTGCTGGGAGCTGTAGCGAGGGAGGGGGCGGCAGACAACACTGTGGTAAAAATGCCTGGGTTCTGTCTGAACTACATCTTACACCACTAACACCAATGCTCCAGCAGCAAATTATAGATACAAGATATGCTAGTGTAGATGCAGCCATAGGAAAAAAAACAGGACTATTATAGAAGAACTGGAGGAAAAAAATCACTCAAAAGTACCCCCAAAACACACAAACATATCCCTAAAAACTTTTGAGGGGCTTGAGGTGAGAGAGGTGGAAAGAGATCTCAATTTGTCAGATAAAAGTGAAATAAAATCAAATTAAATAATTGAATACATGTGGGATTGTGGTCCAGAAATTACACACAGAGCAGTGAGCTCTGATCAGAAAGACTTGCTATCTCCTTTTGAAAAGAAAGGTTAAAGATCTGATCAGCTGAAATACTATGGTCAAATATTTAAATTTAGTCTCACCTTTGCCCTCTGCTTGCTGGTTGGCAAAATTTAAAATTTCTTGGCAGAAGTGCTGGCGCTCATCTTTTGTTAAGTGATCATCACTGGCTAAAAGACTGCTTGTTTGAAGATAGCTGACACACCACGTTAAGGAACTGAGGGGAAAGGACTACAATCCATTTCAGAACACTTTGGTGGGGAAAAAATGTGATTATTTTTGTGTTACTGCTTTTCTACCCTCCAGATACTGGATAAGCTGCTTTAGCATCAACAGAAATTCCCACTAGAAAATAAAGCAATGGAAGGGTTCACTATCACAAAAGCCCACTACAGAAGCATCTTTTTATTTTACTGCAGATTATCTAATAAAAAGTTATCCACTCCACTTACTAGATTTTGCTATATAAACGTATTACTGACTGGAAGAAAATTCACTTGCTCTTTACTGACCACAGATAAATGAACTGCATGGCCAAAATATTGATGCATTACATTACACTGTGATAAAAATTAAACTTTAAATAAGCTCTAGCATTTGATTAAATTCTAATTTATTGGTGTGTACCATACATTTAGTGCACAGAACTCCGCTCTGGGAATCCGCCAAATGTGATAGCAGCACTTACCATAACTAATCATAAGAAAGGAATTTATATTCTCTTGGAGTACTGGAGGTACAAGGACTTGATGATGTAGTCTTAATGAATACTGTACTGCAGCATTAGCTCAACAGCATTTTTTGTAAGAACACATTTTGAAACATATAGAATAAAAATTTCAAAAGTGCCCTAGTGACTTGGGAGCCTCGGGCCCATTATTAGAGGAGACTTAGGCAGCTAGGGCCCTAAATCTAACTGAAAATCAGTTGGACTTAGCCTCCAGTATGTTAATGTGTAGGCAGAAACTGTGTATAGTGTGAGGTTTATTGGACCAAAAATAAGTAACATCATACAAACTTTAGGGCCAACATACCCTTGTCTACAAGCGCTAACAGAAAATGTTTATGCTAGATTTGTTAGTCTAGTATAATGCGTCACATGATCTATGCTTTGTTAACTCTGTCACAAGGACTCAGATGAGTCAAATATAAGAACAACCTGTATAAAGAGATCAAAGACATTGAATGGACTGTAGAAAAGTCAACAACAGCTTAATCTCATTGGCTGCTGACTGGACTCTCTCTAGCCTCATATCCAACATATTTAGGTCAGAAAATATGCATGTCAACAGTACTCCAATCTGAATTTTCCAGGTTTCTTTATTTTAGAAGATACTTTTCAATTTGCCCAAGGTGTTTCTGACATTCTGCTAACTGCTTTCTTGTATGTGTGATAAGCAATGCCCAGCCCTCAGCAAGGTAAGTTTTTAGTGCTCCTTGAAGATAGACCTCTGCCTTCTGTGGACCCTTCTTCCTCCTGGAAAATAAACAATAAATAGTTTGCAACTGATCTAGGTATAACAGAATGCCATGGACACAAAACTTCTCTACATATACCCCAAACTTCTAGCAAGTTAACAAAATTGAAAAAAGCAGCCACTTTTGAGATATTCGCATTGAATATGCACTTGACAAAGTATTGTAATGGAAGATCATGCTATTAATTTTGTCAAAACCGTATATCGGGGGATTGTTTATGCATATCAACCAAAGCCAAAAGTTGACTTTTAGTTAGAAATACTACACAGTGACTACACAAAGCATTCAAACACAAATCTGTCTTGGAAAACATAGGAACCAAAGTCAAGGTTCTCCCCCTGCCAGCCCATTGGGGTTCATTAGTGTGATGCAGCCATCTCATTTTTATAATTAAAAACACACTTATTCAACAAGTTCTAAGTATACTAAAACTGAAAGAAAAAAAAATAGGAGGAGATAGACCATTTAATTACAAAATAGCTCTACACGATCCCTATCTCATGTCCTTCAGGCCAAAACCCGAGTGAATTCATGACCCTCATACTATGGCTGGAAGGTCTGATTAACTATGATGGATCAACAAGAGAAACAAGTTCCAGTAGAACACCGCCCTACTCTGAAACTACCTGAAATGTACAATGGGAAGCATTAATGAAATCTCTTCAGCAGAGCTTAACTGCACATTAATTTACCTTCCAGTGTAATTTAATGTTGCGCATATTGCAATTAATAATAAAAACTCATATTACACATATAGTACGTGTTGGAAATCACATTAGAAACCATGCCTGAAAGCTTTTTAGCCTAGAGCAGGTGCAAGGGATATGGCTATCAGCCAGTTAATAAAAACAAAAAGGAAGAAGGGCTCAGAGCCAAAAATTCACTACTAACTGTTTACTCAGCACATCTCGATAGTTATCTTTATTATTTCCCCACTCCACCCCGCCCCCCCAAAAGGGGGGGGAAAAATCACCTAACCACTGTTTTAGAGGCCTCTGATATTAAATCCAGCAGCATAAATTTATTCTATAGTTTGTTATTTGGGCTGTAAATTGTTGCATCCATTTTCTGTGCAGTTCTTAACTATGGAACTCATTGTCCTCCTGGGCACAGCAGAGCCTAGGGTGATTTTTCCCAGTTGAAGAATGTAGGATGGCTAGCGGTCGGATTGCTTGATTATTATTTTGTGTATCATGGTTTGGCATGACAGATTATTAGTGTATCTCGTTAGTTTTTTGTATTATGTATTTTATTGCTGAAAGAAAACCTATTTAGAATACTTGTATTGATCATACCTGGACTATTAAAAATATTCTATTGTTAAATGCACCTTTCAGAATACAGTTAATTTCCCTTAGGGATTGTGTCCAAGCTTTTCAACACTATGGTATTTTTAGAAGACTTTTTAAAAATTCATTTACATATAAAATTCTGCCAAGTCCTTTCCAACAAGTTTAGCCGAGCGAATTCTTCCAATATTTGTGTACATTTCAATGGTGGCATGGGACAGATCCTGTTTAAAGGTAAAGAAACAAGAATTTAACAAGTGCAAAACATGGAACAGAAAAGAATTCATTCTTGAACCAAAAACCCCAATGAACAGTTCAAAGTGAACATAATTATATGCTGATTTTCATATAGGATTTTGTTTAGCAGTTGCACACAGATACTTCACAAGGGTAATGCCACACAATTATGCTAGTTTATTTGAAGGGACAATCATCATCTTAAAATAAAAATGTCTTGAAACAAGTTATTACTACTACAACTGAAAGAAATTGGAAAAGGATTTGGGGGGGGGGGGGAGGGCAGATTTTCTACACCTGGGAAAACTTTGCATCTAAGTAACCATCACTGTTTCCCCTGTATAATCAGTAAACCTCTATGTCGGTATTACACACAGCAAAAGAGGAAAGAAAAACATCTTTTGAAATAGGACAATGAGATTTTAATATCACAAAAACTGATAGGGATTAAGGGCAGATGTAGTACTTGAAACTACTTCCAACTCATTTTTAAAGTGACTACATTTCTAGGTGACAGTATTCTGTTATCCTCTAGGCTAGATTTTTGTGCATCCTGTTCACATTTATCAGCTCATTACAAGTTTGTACGAGAGCCTTGTCATTTGGGTTTTTAATCAAACATTATGCAGCACTACTTGGAAATGTGTGCATGTACTGCTGGAGTGAAAGATCATGTAACTAGTCCTATTCTGAAATAAGTTTAATCTGAATGAGAGAGCAGGGGCGGCTCTAGGCATTTCGCCGCCCCAAGCACGGCAGGCATGCTGCGTTCGGCGGCTTGCCTGAGGGAGGTCTGCTGGTCCCGCAGCTTCAGTGGACCTCCCGCAGCTGTGCCTGTGGGAGGTCCAGAAGCCACGGGACCAGCGGACCCTCCGCAGGCACGCCTGCGGGAGGTCCACCGAAGCCGCGGGACCAGTGGACCTCCCACAGGCAAGCCGCCGAAGGCACCCTGCCTGCCGCCCCCGCAGCGCCAGCAGAGCGCCCCCCGCGGCTTGCCATCCCAAGCACGCGCTTGGCCTGCTGGGGCCTGGAGCCGCCCCTGTGAGAGAGGAACCTCAATCAACAGGTGCAATTCCCAAACAAAGAACTAAGAGTTAAAGTTGTACATAGATATATTTTGAAACATTTATCTAGTTAAATAGTTTGAGGCACTCTGCTGGAAGACAAGCAACCCAGAGTTAAGGTTCTATAACTAACCCTTGAGCCCCATTCCCTGCACAGTCACAACTTGCTGGTCAGTCTCCTTAGCTCTCCATCCCTTCCCCCAGCTAGATTTCTAATATGGCTACAGACCCCTCTCCTTCACAAACACATTAACCAGAAAACCACCACATATATCACACGCTGGCAACTCCAACTCCTTCAGTCTCCTCATCCACTCTGGACCACAGATACCAACCAACATTTTGTATCATTCTATCCATATACAGGCTAGAAACACAACCCTCCCTTCCTGCTATGTTCAGCAACATTTTACCTCCCACATAGTCTAAAGACAGTCTTTCCCATTCAACATTTCACAATTAAGATCTTCCCTGTGGAGTCTCGATATACAGACTAAAACCCCGTCTTTCTCTCATTAACATCTCATGATGGTTTTACCCCACCCTACAGATGAGGTTCTCAAACTTCATTCCACGACCCCCTTCTGACAACAAAAATTACTACACAATCTCAGCAGGGGGGTACAATGCCTGAGCCCAATTAAGCCCCGCTGCCCTGGGTAGGAGGGGGAGGGTGGGTGAGAGAATCTGAAGCCCAGCCTGTAACCCCACACAGTGGGGCTTGGCCTTTGGCCCTGGGATCCAGCAAGTCTAATGCCAGCTGTGGCGACCCCATTAAAACAGTTTGAGAACCGCTGAGATAGATCAAACATCCCTACATTGTCAATTGTAGACATACTGGCTATAAACACCTCAGTTACATACACACAAAAAGATAGGAGCCAACGTGTGTGTAGTAGATTTTACACTTGATATGAAAAAGTTTCTAAAGTTGTTGAGACTTGTTAATCTCTGTTAATTAGGACACTACAGAATCAGAGAAAGTAGTTTATGGAGTTGTAGCTCAGCATTTTCTGACTTTCAAAATTTAAGAACCCTACAACATTACTTAAAGTGTATATGAATATTTCAAAATGTTTCAACATCCATAATTCCTAGTTTTAGCTGGAAAATTCCTTACTTTTCTAATTTTAATTAAATAGATATTATCTTGATATTGTGTTGTCAGTAAATAGAAATGTCTCATTATAAAAATATGAATGTGCTTCAATTTCAAATTATATTTATTGATGCAACTGAGGTTGGAAATATATACACTTTTACAGTGTGCACTAATTACTTATTTGAATTTCTAATGCATTCAAGTTCTGTGTAGCCAGAAGCACAAAGGAATTTCACTAATGTAACTTCCAAGCTCTGCAGGCATTTATTTAGCTTACAATTTCTTAAATTCTGCAAGATCTCAGAGATTAGAGACCTTTACAAAGTTCTCAGAAGTTCAATTCAAATTTTTGAATTGTCATTCCAAAAATTTATTAGTTTACTAATTTGCATTAGTTCTTACTGAGAAATAATGTAGAACAGCAAATTTGAAGTGTTTAGACCAAACCCTTTTTGAGATACTTTTACAAAATTGAAAAAAAGAGCACAATTTTCAAAGTCCCATATTTTAAAAGTGACTCATTCAATTTCCCTCAACTTCTTCCATATCAAATGTCACTGGCCTAACAGTATGTACAAGTTTCAGGCACAAGGGAGTTTTTTCATAAAGAAAAAAAATTGGGTGACGTGAAAAGTCTAACTTAATACTAAGTAGCTTACAAATATAACTACAGAATTATTACTGTGGCTCCATAATAGAGAAAAGGAGATACCACATTACAAACAAACAAGTTATGATTCTTTAACATACAACTAAGGTCTTGATCATTCAACAAGACATGCTATCTCCAACCCTTACACCTATGCTGAGTGTCATCAGCTTCAATAGGATTATTATACTCAGGAAAAAAAATCCCATTTAAGATCAAAGCTTACGAAAATTTCCTGAAAAGCTGGATGCAAACATCAGACTGTTTCCTGAACAGATCTAATTTATCCATCATATAATCTAAGATCAGAATAATATATAGTTTCTGAAAGTATGGCCAATATTTTTTTTAGAACATTGGAAGTTACAAATCCATTTACATCCCCATTGTAATAGGTATTCAAGTTAAACCAAAAATTTCAAAACCTTGTGACTAATGTTAGGCTCCCAACTCCATATTGTGACACTAACTAAACAATAGTGTGCACATTTGAATGTCAGGGTATGTCTTCACTACTGGCCGGATCAGCGGGCAGCGACCGATTCAGCGGGGATTGATTTATTGCATCTAGTCTAGACACAATAAATCAACCCCCGAGTGCTCTCCCGTTGACTCCTGTACTCCAGCTCGGTGAGAGGCGCAAGCAGAGTCGACGGAGGAGCGGTAGCAGTCGACTCACCACAGTGAAGACACCACGGTAAGTCGATCTAAGTACGTCAACTTCAGCTATGTTATTCACGTAGATGAAGTTGCGTAACTTAGATCGATCCCCCGCCCCCCCCCCCCCCGCTCCCCTGTGTAGACCAGGCCTCAGACTGCATAAGTGCCAGAATACAGATTTGAGACCTTAACATTAGGCACCCAAGGTTTGAAAATGATGGCCTTAACCATTCCATGAATATACATAACAAGTTCACCATTTTCTGTATGTATATTTACTACAGTGTAAATACTTCTATGCCATACTTACTAAGTAGTGTTTTTCAAAAGCTTCTACAGATGATAAGGCCTCCTTGAGTTTCTTATAAGGGCTTTGTGCGGTGTTGGCTTCAAAATAAAGTGAAGAAGATACTGACTTAAAGAAAAATCTGTTTGTAACATGCAATAATCAAATGTAGAGAGAGAACAACATTATTTTTATATTATGCGCTACAGTTAAAGATGGTCCAGACTATTTAGGTAACGTAATCTTGTTTTTTCAAATTCTAAATTAAAATGTCTAGTTAACAGCATTTATTTTACTGACCACTACGTGTTGCTCCAGTCAAAATTCAAATGACATTACAGCAGCTAAGAAAACTTCTCTACATTGTTTTAAAAATACTGTTCTATATCACATTCACCAAAATCTGTCAGAACATAAAATTATATTTAGATACTCCCCTGTATCTTAACAAGGTTAATACTTCTCATACTTACCCATTTTAGGATTTATAAAAAACAGTATGAGAAGCTTCTGCACTTTATATTAGAGAGACAAAATAGGTGATGTAATGTCTTCTATTTGACCAACTTCTGTTGGTGAAAGAGCCAAGTTTTTGATCTTACAGAGAGCTCTTCTTCAGGTCTGTACTTTATATGGTATTTTAGTCTCTCAAATGACTTTAAAGAGTTGCATTCTACTAGAAAAGTCTGCAATACTGGAACTTAAAAAAAGTTGTTTGGTTTAACGTCTTTATGTCACTCCAAACACTTGGTGAGGAAAAAAAACTACCAACTGCAGCAAGTCAAAAATTATAAAAGGGAAAACTCGCTTTTAATGGAATTGCAGTAGACTGCATATTGCTGGATTCCCTTTCACTCATTATCCCACCTGCAAAAGTAGAATTACATCTCAGCATTTGGCAAACAGTACAAATACACTAATTGTACCAGTAGACATTTAACATACGGAATTTTTTCCATTAATTGTTTAGAGATTCAGACTGATACAGAAACAAGGCCAACTAAATCTATGTGGTGCTGACTAATACAGTACAATGATGTCACTTTATAGCCCTAGTTACATACAGGGTATACAATATCAGATAAGGATTCTTCTGTTTCATTCTCAAACTGAATTTTAATTTTAAGGCTTGTTGTAGGAGCAGTAATAGAAGTATAATTCAGAATCAAGAGTGATCAGAGATGTCTGCTGTGGCACCTCATAATGTTGATAAATTTAATATATACTGGGAAAGCCACACTCCGCATTAAAGGGTTATAATTAATTTTTTTAAAAAAAATATTGAAATACACACACTATACCACTCATAAAGAACATATGCTCCCCTTTTCCCTTCACCCCCACAGTATCACATGTACATTTATCCACCTACAGAACAGGATTTAATTCTCCCCATCTAAAGAGCTAATCTAAGAGGGAAGCCATCACATACTTAGATAGCAAGGTATTACATAAAGTATATATGTTTTTGGTAGTACCTGTTTCAGGGCGCTCTGCTCCCAAGCCTGCTAACAGATCAACTGTTCTGTTAAGATCTTCTGAATTAGGTCCCTTTTCTGACACAAGTCCACACAGGTAACCAAGGGACTTTAGCTATGGAAATAAATACATGCCATAAATATGTTTCAAAAAGTTACGAATATCCACACAAAAAGCCTTGCTAACAAAGGTCTTCTACATCATGACTCCCAACAGATCGGTACAGGCTGTTTTGATGATAAATACTATTGTCATATTACTACACTTATAAAACCTTTATTAAAATGATCTCCTCAAGGGACAGACAGGAGAGCCTTCTAAAAGTGGCTGAGCATTTTACTTGAAAAGCTGAAAGGAATCTTATTTAAGACTAAATTATATTTACAATTCAATAACTTTTGGTATTAAAGACATTAAAATGTAAACACTCAGCACTTTTATTTTCATAACACACCTGAAATATCGATACTTATTAAATCCAGGGGTTTGGGGTTGTTTTTTTTTTTAAATGTATAGAGAACAACTTTGATCTATCTGGCAGTTACTAACAGACAGGTGCATTTAAAATACCAGGTTTATAATATTTAATTAGTGTCTTGTGTTTCAGTAAAAAAAATTAAACTACAAAACTGTATGAAGTCCAGAGCCTCCAATGTACAGACTGGGTGGCTATACAGACTGAAAATTCATAACATATCTAATTTATATAATGCTGTATGTGAAGTGAAACATTTCTTCTTGAACAGAGATGATCAGCAGGGCTGCCTTTAACCAACACAGTGCCATTAAAGATGTAGGTGAATAGTTACCGATCATTATGGGACTGAACTGGGGGTAGTTTGCTAAATTCTGTGTCAAAGGATGCTATCTGACTGAAGGTCAACCCTGGTGATTATTTTCTGATGTGAAGAATTAGAGTCATTTTAGCATAAGAGAGGTTACTGATCAACAAGTTATCCAATCTATTTTATAATAGGGTCTCATTACTTGTCTTGCCCCTCGAAGTAGTAAATTTCACACTGTGTGGAATAATATTTTCTTTTAATGGTTGTAAATGGACTTTTTGTAATCCCACCTCTTTTGCGGTTTTGCCATTGGTTCTGGTGCTCTTCACTCCATGCCTCTAACATTGCAATCCTTCTACAGACTAACCTCTCCCTGCCCATTATGTTTCTCAACACTCTCCCTCCCCATCTATCAACTCCACCTGTACTCCAACAATTAACTCCTCAACCCTATTTCAAAGCCAAGGGCATCCCCCAAAAGTTTTAATATAAACAGTTATACATTGTAATAATGGCTTGTAAATAGCCTGATGTACCCATCACCTCCTTGACTATTTTGCTTGTATGTTTTTCCATTTTATCCTTTAGTCTTGCCTTTTTAGGATATAAGCTCTTCTGGGCGTGGACTGTCTTCCTATGTTTATAGAGCACCTAGAACAATGGAGTCCTAATCCTGATGGGGGATTTTAGGAGGTACCACATTATAAACAAAGTAAAAATAGTAATTAATAAAAAGAAAATGTGAGAGTTCCCAGCAACTTGGGAGAGTAGCAGATAAGTGGGCTATTAAAGCCAACATTGTCAACAACAGTGAAGGTTAATTATTTCTACTGTAATTATATAACAGCCATGATTTCTATATTGTAATTAGATTTCTACAAAATCCATAATATGCTGGAAGTCTGGGGAAAAATCAAAATATAAATAAAAAGTCTGGAGGAGTAGAGGCTCTTATTCAGCTCAGGGTTTGTCCTCTTGCAACACATTCACAGCACCCTCCTCCTTTCAGCTGACAGACTTCCTAAGTTCATTTCAAAGCTAATCAGTACCACTACTGATTAGCTAGAGCAGTCACTGCTTAGCAACATCAAGCACTTCTCTCTCCCTCCCTACATCAAAGAGCTAAGCATGTGCTTCAGTATTCCCAGCCCTTGCCTCCCAATGAAGAAATAGAAAAAAATGTAAACCTGATTATATCAGGTAGCACGACAAAGTACTACCAGGCTAGTCTACGGATCAGTGTATTAAAGAACTTCTAGATTCACAATAAAACATGTCCCAGTTTGTCACAGAGCCATGGCACATTTCAAGTGATGTCTCCGTAACTGAAACATATCAGCTTGCTTACCTTTTCAGTGGCATAGCTCCACAGGCCAACTGTGTGGGAAACATTGGCATCTACTTGTGCTCGGTCACAGCAGCCTTCTATTCTTTGTAGGACCTCTAAACAGCTCAAAAATACCCAGCAATCCAAAGCTCCAGGAGGAACAGAGACCTGAAGATGAACAGTACAGGTCATTGAGAAATGAATAATTGCTTGATCATATTAGGACATAGCTTGAGAGATTGGGGAAGAGGTGCACTGCATGGGAAGTAGCTTCCATTTAAGGAGATTTAGAAGACTGAGGGCTAGTGTACACTACCGCTACATCAGCGCTGCAGTAGCATATCTGAAGACACGCTATGCCAATGGAACAGTGCTCTCCTGTCAGCATAATTACTCCACCTCAACTAGAGGTGAAAGCTATGTCAGCAAGATAGCATCTCCAGCCGATATAGCACTGTGCAGACACCGCTTTAAGTTGATGAAACTTACGTTGCTCCAGGGGGCAGGGGGTTCACACCCGAGTGACATAAGTTACATCAACTTAAATGGTAGTGTAGACAAACCCTAGGTTTGCTCAATCTGGTAAGAGAAAATCTGATAAAAGCATATTAAACAACAAATGGTATAAATACATTGGGAACTCCTACTTACTCTGTGTTGGGATACATGAGTAACGTGACAATCAAATTCTAAGGCACCGAATTTAAGGTAGAGAAGAGGAAGTGTTTTTTAGTGCAACTAATAATTATCTCATGGAGTTTTCACTACCATGGTATCTTAGAAACAATCAGAAGGATTAACTTTGACTAAGAATAGTATCTGCACCTACAATAGCAAGGATAAGACTAATAAGGAATTAATCACAAGCTTGATTAATCAGGAAGACATTTTCCCATAATGACGTAGTATTGTTCCTGAAAACTGATATATAATCAGCTTACTAATACTTAACTTTGGTCACCTGATATACATTGGGGATGGTCAAAATTTATCCCCCCAGCATACCTGATAAAGCCACGGTATAACACTAAGATACAGTAGTAGACACACACACAGTTCTGAAGTGAGCTGCTGGCCCACATATCAAGAAGATAGCCTTCCTGCCCTATTCCCCACACAACTATACATTTATTACCACATATAAGTTAATTATTGGCAATAGATCATGACATTGATAATGAATTCAGGAAAGAAGCATATGAATGACTATCAGCTTCATAGTAAATTTATATTAGTTTTTCAGATAAGGCTCAGAACCTTTTAACAATACAAGACAATCATAATGCTACCTCCGAAAAACAAACCTTTATGCAGTCTCCATCCATATGGCTACACATCAAAGAAAAACCCATGGCTGCCCCATATCAGCCGACTTGGGCTCATGGTGGGCTCAGGCTGCAGGACTGTTTCACTGCTGTGAAAATGTTTGGACTCTGGCTCGAGTCCCTGCTCTGAGCCCCTCCCACCGCGTAGGTCATGATCCTCACAGGTAGATATTTATTTTAAAACGTATAGTAATATACATGTAATATTGTAGCAATATTACAATTAGAAACATTTTTACACCATTATATTGGTAGTACACTAGCAGTGCTCTATGTGTTAGCAGTGAGTGACAACTGGACAGAAACCTCTGTTATTATTGAAGAGATGTTATTTACATAATGAATTATATTACACTAACTCACTTCTAGTAGCTTAAGCTCCTGTACACAGTTGTGAAGAAGCTCTAGTGCTCGCTGGGACACCTCCCATGGTCTCTGTAGGAAGATCAGCAACGTGCACTGGCGAGAAAACAGGTAACTGCGCAAGTCTAGTAGAGTGGCTTCTTGATTCTGAATTAGCTCTCGTTTCTCCATATCTATTGGTTTACGGAGAATCAACCCATTCCAGCTCCGCACTGGTTGGCAGAAAAATGTCAACCAATTTGCTCCATCTAAGTAAACAAATATACAGTTAACCTCCAAACCCATTATTTTAAAGTAAGGCTTTTTTTTTTTTTTTAAACCCCACAACAATGTTAGGGCCAAACTTTACCTCAAATACCTACATAAGCAGCCTGATTTTCAAAAGTGGCACCCACACCTCCCATTACTTACTCTAGATACTTAAAATTAGGCACCTAATTTTTAAAATGTTGATCTAAATACCTGACAGCTATAAGCTGTAAGACAATTGGTTTACAATGTATTTCTGGATGATTAAAGTAAAGTCTCAAGTGAAATTACAGCTAGAAAGCTGAGCAACTTTATCTGCCTGAACATCCATTAATTACACCACACCATGATAGGTGTGTCCCTTATTTTAGTCATATCTGCCTTTATCCCACTAACTCACTATAAGTTATTTGTTAAGTGTTCCATACATCTTTGTATTTTACATCTACACTTAGTGGTATCTGAACACCTCATGTTGTATTATGAAATATCATAACATCTTATACAAAATGATTGATTTCACATTACTTGACACTTCTCGAAAGGTATGTATCCCATGTTATTGCCAAACTGAAATGAACTCAAGTCTCATGCTGCTTGTAGAAAACAATTTATATTAAGTATACAAGGAAAGAATTGTATACACATGCATTAACTGGGCATGGCATAACTCTACAGTGTCTAGAATTCCTTACTGTATCTAATTTGAAAAGCACATTTTAGCCAGTGTCTAAGGTAGCCTGTAATCATGCATGTTGTTTAAAAATCGTATTAGATTCAATGGGAAGCCTCCAAAATAGCATGCTGGGATATTTGATTTTTAATGACTCAATAGCAAGCTTTGGGAAAAAGCAGCAGCACAAGGGCCAGATCAAGACATAGGTACTTGAAACCAATGGCTAGGGCCCCCAGTTCTTAAGAGTCACATGAGACCAGAATCTCAGCTTTCATTATGTTTCTAGACCTCACGGATGCAAAGAAAAGCTTGAACACATGACCAGAGTATGACTGTTCTCTGTCTGAATCTGGAGCGAGCATGAAACAATAGCTCCAAGTATCATGTCTCATTCATCTTAATTGAAATCTGCTGCCACCCTAGGAAAGGGTATGGCAGAACCAGATAGGTTGTGCCTAGGGCCCTGTCTTACTTTAATTTGGTCCTGAGCAGAACAAAGAGTGGAACTAACTAATCTGCTGCACACATTCACTTGTTGATTTAAAGCACTTACCACCAGCACCAAAGTTAACAACATATTGAGAGAACAAGGCATCAAGTTCATCATACTGCACCAAGGCATCTTCAAACTGCTGCAGCATTTCAAAGACAAAGGCCAGCTCTTCCTTTTAAACACACGGAAAAAGAAAGGTACAAGTTATCAAAATGTATTGCGGTCAATATTGTGGATTTTAAAAATTAACTATGAAAAGGACTCACTAACCCAAAAGGAATTCTCCAAACTTGTCTGAGGGTTTGAATACCCAAGACAATGTAATATTACGATTAATTATACTGCTATAACTCCCCTGATGGACACCCTAATTCCAGAATTAAGAGTGCCTTTTTCCAAGTTAACCTATACTGCTTCCAAAGCTAAATGGGAAAAAGCTAAACTACAGTAAGCCTGTCCACATGAAAAGTTATAGTGGTATAATTATACTGGTAAATTCTTCCTGTACAGACAAGCCCTTACTCACTATAATAAAATATTTAGAACAAGCCTTAACTCTCAGGAAGCTCATAAAACTCACCTCTTCCAGAAAATACTGTTAATGTTCTTATAATTTATTCATTCTATTTATATTATGGAGACACTAGTTGCAGCTCCACAATTAAAGTTTGGTTTTACACTTAAAGCAGGGATTCAACATATGTTATGTATGAAAAATTCCATCTATTTTCCCCCAAACAACAGCACTTACTCCATAGAATAAACTTTCTGGGAATTTACAAGTAAATCTGTTGATGAGTTTAGGAGTTAAAATTAGTTAAACAGGTCCTTTGAGAAACTTAGTACTTGGTGTCACCTTTCTTTCCATCCTGAATAGGGTTAACAGAATAATGCAAAAGCTTTGAACTTCAGCTTTTGGTACAGTCAAACCTCGCAATAACGTACCCCGCCATAACGCGAAATCACATATAACGCGATCATAAGTTGGCTCCCCTTTAAGGCCTAATACCAGTGGTCCCCAACGCCATGGCACCCGCCGGGACATTGATGTGCCCCCGCCTAGTGCCCAGCAGGGGAGAGAGGCTGCGGCCCCGCACCTGTCGGGGACAGAGAACTCCGAGGCTGCGGGCGCCGGTGCTCTCTGTCCCCGGCAGGCGCAGGGCCGCAGCTTCTCTCCGGCTTCAAGAGGAGCCGCAGCCACGTGCCTGCAGGGGACAGAGAACTCCCGGGCTGCGGGCGCACACTTAGGTTTGGGATAATTGCAACAACATCCCCGTAATGTTATTTTACTCTAAATTACTGATATGTATTTTCACCCTCAATTCCACCTTAATGAGACTTCTCCTATCTAACCACCTGGTTTTGTGTTACATAATGAGCCCGGGGGAGATGGGGGGAGAGAAGAAGAAGGTAAGTGGGGAGGCAAGAAGTCTCAAGCGGTGGTGGGACCAATCTTACATAATGCAAAAACTCAAAACTATATGGCATCACACATCAAATCAATCCCTAATGTTATAATTTGAATGTGCCGTTTTTTCTGTAAGTATTTAAATGTTTATTAGAACAAATCAGATACATTTAGGAGTCATGCAGATCTGGAAATTCAAAACATCTGAAAACAGAATTCTCTCCAGAGAATTACATGATTCCATTTTTAAAAAATAACTAAGATCATTTATACTCTAACAACATTCTAAGCAAAAGAAAGTTTAGTAATACGTAGAGCACATTGGTATAATATTTTAACTAGAAGGGTTCATTTGCACAGCCATAAAATATTTTAATTTTTCAAGACTTTTACACAAAGGCAATGGAACAATAAAACGCTTTTTTTAAAAAAAAAATCTGTGCTCACAACTAATCCACAGCCTTTCTGCTGTCCAAGGTCCTAAGACACACAGAAGCCTGAACAGAACAGGTGAACACAGCACCACAAAACACATTGCAGGCAAGAATAGTGACAAGTTTTGCCATAATACTAGCCTCTGTTTCTTTTAAAAAGGAGCCTGATCTAAAAAAATACAGCCAAAAAGAATGCTTTCAACAAAACAAAAGGACTTAAAATTTTTTTTTTCCAATTTCTTCTTTAAGTCTGTACCTGGACCATGAAATACTCGCAAAAACTCCATCCTGGCTCAGTCCTCTTCTCTCTCAAAGTTCTCATGTCATCTTCAAACTTGCCTAGATTTTTGGTAAAAGACATGAGAAGCAGCGTCCTGAGTTTTGTCAGGAAGGCGTTCCAGGATTCCTGAGAACGGGAAGAGTCTTTCAAGGGGTCAGACAGTACCACACATCTGTAAAGATATTGATGGAAATTATTTTGTGGGAATAAAAAGTAACATCCAGACATAAAATAAACTTATAATAGCCCTTGCAATTAACTACTGTAAACAATGTCAAATCAAAAGAGCAAGGAAACTCAGATTTCTATTCAACATCAATTCAAGACTTATTAGTAAATGGTATGAGCTAAGGACAGTCAATGGAGGCAAAAAGTAAGAGCGTTAAAATGATAATGTACATTGAACAGCCTTGAGCATACTGTAGATAGAAAGGAAGCATTCGTTTGGTAGGTGGGAGGGTCCTGACACCTGTCAGGAATGGTCTAGTTATTGCTTAGTCCTGCCTTGGCAGGGGAGTGCAACAAACGATGCATCAAGGTCTCTTCCAGTCCTACACTTTATGATAGGTTTAGAAAGAAATTTAAATCTGTGTTCCACAAGATTACAAAATGAGTATATTCTATATTTTCAAAATCAATAAAAATGTTTTAGAAATCCAAAAAACACAAAAAAGCTCTGCTGTATAGGTTCCTGGTGTAAGGCTTTATGAGCCACGGGAGCAAGGAGTAGCTGGGGTTGCCAAGGATCACTATGGGCATTTGCACATTCCCTGGTGGAATATTCTGGTCTGGAAAGAAAATCCCAGTGTGCAGCTTTCTATACAGTCTAGTGTTCTGAAAGATGCGTGCATCATGCACCTTCCCTGACCACTCTGCACTGATGTCAGACAAATGGCCTCAGTAATCTACCAGCGCCTGCAAGACCATGGAGAAGTAGCCCTTTTGGGTTGATATACTTTGTCATGATATGGTCTGTGGCCAAAATTGGGATACGAGTTTCACCCCCTGCAATTAGGGAATCCCATCGCCTCACAGTCATCAATTATTTGTCCTGGACATCACTAAGAGTCACGGTCCCTCAGGTTATTAATGGCCCTGCACACTTGCATCACCGCAGCCGCCACAGTGAACTTTACAACTCCAAACTGGTTTGCAACTGACTGGTAGCAGTCTGGAGTTGCCAGCTTCTACACAGCGATCGCCACTCACTTTTCCACAGTGAGGGCAGCTCTCATTCTGGTGTCTTTGCATCGCAGTGTTGGGATACGTTCCACACAGTTCCAGGAAGGTGGCTCGGTGCATTCAGAAGTTCTGCAGCCACTGCTTGTCATCTCATACATTCATCATGATGCGATCCCACCACTCAGTGCTTGTTTCTCAAGTCCAGTACCGACAGTCCACCATGGCAAACTGGCCCATGAACGCCTGCAGCAATTTTCGATTATTTGTTTCCATGGCAGACAGTAGGGCAGGCATCACCGATTCACTCTATGTCACAGCTCATGAAATACTGCAAGACCAGCCACACTGTGTTCATAATGCTCATCACCAGACTGATCAGCAGCTCAGGAATTATGCTGCCAGACAGAGGTGGCAGGCGTACAGTTTACATGGACTGTTGAAAAACAGCACACAACGAAGTAGCAAGCCCATGGAATGATGGGACAAAACAATGAATCATGCGACAGCGAGCATGCCCCCATGGTGCACCGTGATCTGTTCCCACAGCTCCCAGTGGCAGAGGGTGGAAAGTTGCACAGTGAGATAGCTACCCTGATACAACAACGTTGTCAATGAAAAAGCAGTGACTGTGGATACGCTCAGCTTACACAAGGAATGTTGTGTGGATGCTCCACTGATGTTATTAAAGTGACTTATGATCATTGACAAAACTTAAGCTAAATAGTGTAGACATGGCCTAAGACTTTACTCTTGTACTTTTCCTCTGGCTCACTGGTGATGGGTTTACATAAACCTTGAAAAACCAAGTATTTGAAGTTCTGAAAATTTATTTTGGTTACTTCATTCATTCTGAATCAGTGTCTATAAAAATATAGCTTCAGCATGTTTAAAGCCTTTATCTTTTCTGGAAGAGGTGAACATCCAGAATTTAACTGTAGCCCTACAGAACTACTATTTCCACACACACACACTTTAATTTTTATTCCAAACCATTACTAATTCAGGAAAAGATGCAGCAAAACTTTTTCCTTCGTTAGTTCATATTTGGGGACAGATGGACATACATCTCACCAACGCCATTTGCTTAATGTTAGGCATCAGGGAAGTTACTATTCTTTGAAGGCCTGGTCTACACTAGGAGTTTATGTCGAATTTAGCAGCGTTAATTCGATTTAACCGTACAACCGTCCACACCAGGAAGCTAACTAGTTCGACCTAGAGGGCTCTTTAGTTCGAATTCGGTACTCCACCCCGACGAGGGGAGTAGCGCTAAATTCGACATGGCTATGTCGAGTTAGCCTATGTGTGGACGGAAATCGACCTTAGTAGCTCCGGGAGCTATTCCACAGTGCACCACTGTGTTGACGCTCTGGACAGCAGTCCGAGCTCAGATGTTCTGATCAGCCATACAGGAAAAGCCCCGGGAAAATTTGAATTCCTTTTCCTGTCTGGCCATTTTGAATCTCAATTCCTGGTTGGACATCGGGGCAAGCTCAGCAGCACTGGCAGCGATGCAGAGCTCTCCAGCAGAGGAGTCCATGCAATCTCAGAGTAGAAAGAGGGCCCCAGCATGGACTGACCGGGAAGTCTTGGATCTGACTGCTGTGTGGGGCGATGAGTCTGTGCTTTCGGAGCTGCGCTCCAAAAAACGGAATGCAAAGACCTACGAGAAGGTCTCCAAAGCCATGGCACTCAGAGAATACAGCCAGGATGCAACGCAGTGCCGCGTGAAAATCAAGGACCTGAGACAAGGCTACCAAAAAATCAAAGCGGCAAACGGACGCTCCGGAGCCCAGCCCCAGACATGCCGCTTCTACGAGGCACTGCATGCCATTCTCGGTGGGTCTGCCACCACTGCCCCACCAGTGACCGTGGACTCTGAGGATGGGATAGTGTCGACGGGCAGTTTCTCGGCGATGGTCGCGTATGGGGAAGATGAGGAAGGGTTTGTGGAGGACGAGGCAGGCGACAGCGCTTACAATACTGCTTTCCCCGACAGCCAGGATCTCTTCATCAGCCTCACAGAGATCCCCTACCAACCCTCCCCGGCCGTTAACCCGGACTCTGAATCAGGGGAAGGATCAGTCGGTAAGTGCTATAAAACGTGTAAACATTTATTTTTTAAAAAACAGGAATAAAAAGTATATGAAAAGAAGGTCAATACATATAGGGATCGAACAGAAATCCTCTTGGGACAGTTCCACGAAGCTCTCGTAGAGGTACTCGAAAAGCCTCCGCAGGAGGTTCCTGGGGAGAGGTGCCTTATTGGGTGCTCCGTGAAGGAAACTCTTCTGCGCCAGGCCATCCTCAGGTACAGTGGGAGCATTGCCTCGACGAGCATGGCAGCATAGGGCCCTGGTCTGTGCAGGGATTCACGCAGCATGCGCTCTCTGTCTCTCTTAGTGACCCGCCTCAGGGTGATCTCGCTCGGTGACTGCTGCATCTAATTAGGGGCATTACTGTAATGTTACTATTGTGAATGCTTGACTTTTCCTTTGCATAACAATGACCGTCGTTTAACAGCCACGTGGTGGAGGCTGCAGAGGGAAAGCATACAGGGATCTTTCCCGGGGACAGCCGCGAGGGGCTGGAACAGGGTCAGACTTTATGCTTTCCAGATTGCCTGCAGCAGGAGGGCACTGCTATCCATTAACTGTTAAGCAGCCTAAAGTTTACAGCTTACCAGGCCTGGCTGCTACACGGATTCTGCTGTCCTGCCCCGCTTGTCTGATCTCCAGTGCAAGACCCCAGGCAATGAAAGCGAATGCCGAAAATTCGAACTTGTCCTGAGAGCACATGAGATAGGTGCCCTGTATGGTCTTGTTCACAGAAACAGACTAGACTGTGTTCAGTGTTCGCAAACATGTATCTTTGCAAGGAAATCACTTCCTTTTTCCCATCACACAGCTGCGGCTCTGTCCCGAACTGCCCCGGCATCCCCCTCACAGAGGCTGGCGCAGATTAGGCAGCGAAAGAAAAAGACTCGGGACGAGATGTTCGCTGAACTGATGGCCTGCTCCAGAGCCAAGGTGGCCCAGCAGAGCCAATGGAGGGAGACCCTCTCTCAGCAGCAGCGCTCACACAGCGAACGGGAGGACAGGTGGCGGCAGGAAGACCAGCAGGCGACTCAAACGCTGCTTGGACTAATGAGGGAGCAAACGGACACGCTCCGGCGCCTTGTGGATGTTCTGCAGGACTGCAGGCAGGAGCAGAGAGCCCCCCTGAACTGTATCTGCAACCACCCTCCCCCGCCACAAAGTCCTGTCCCCCCCTCACCCAAAATCACAAGAAGGAGGGGCACTAGGGGCCGTGAAAACTGTCACTCCACCCAAGCAGAGCGCTCATGTAACAAACAGCTCTCATTCCCTAAAGTATGAGAATTGCTTCCCTTCCTGGCTCACCCAATCCAAAATCCCAGTTTCATCCCCCAACTGTGTAGTTGAGTATTAAAAATAGTTTGCTGTTCATTACTGTTTCCGTCATGTTTCTTTGCAGAAGATTTTTTGTGAAGGGGAGATAGGGGCTTGTTAATTGCATAGGACAGCCACCATTACCAGGGTACAGACATGGGGGCAGGATCAACAGCAGGTCACACACAGAGTGCAGTCACTAGGCACCCGGGTCACTCTGGGAGGTGTCTGCTGCCCCAGGTCAGTCTGGGAGGTGTATGCTGCCCCAGGGTCCGAGCGCCTGGCATCCACAAATGGCAAGGCAGGCTGCCCTTACCATGCCCTTCCACCCTAGCCATGAACCTCTCCGATGCCCTGAGCCCCAGCCAGAGCCATCATCCCCCTACACCTACTCACCCTTCCCACACACCCCTCACCCCTTCCTGCACACCCTCCTGTAACCGTCCTCCCCCCAGAGACCGCTGTAGGAGCAGGAGCCTGTCAGTCCTCGAGTGTAGAAGCGGTCTGTACATCACTGCACACCGTACCCATCACAGTCTGCGTCCCTGTTTGAACCCTTTAACGCGACTTCGTTAGTAAAGAAAACTTTGTTAATTAAAAATGTTCCAATAACTTTATTTTTAAACGTCTGTTGGAAGGGGGGAAACCTGGGGAACGGGGTATGTAACCGCTGAAAAAAGTCAATAGTAACTGAAACAGGGGCAGGTTCAGCTTCTCTGTAAAGAGACTGGACAGTCATAGGTTACCCTGCTCTCTGAGGAACCTAGCTTTCAAAGCCTCCCGGATGTACAGCGCTTCCCGCTGGGCTCTTCTAATCGCACGGGTGTCTGGCTGAGCGTAATCAGCAGCCAGGCGATTTGCCTCAACCTCCCATCCCGCCATAAAGGTCTCCCCCTTGCTCTCACAGAGATTGTGGAGCACACAGCAAGCTGCAATAACAATGGGGATATTGGTTTCGCTGAGATCCGAGCGAGTCAGTAAGCTCCTCCATCTCCCCTTGAGACGTCCGAAAGCACACTCCACCACCATTCTGCACTTGCTCAGCTGGTAGTTGAAGAGCTCCTTGTCACTGTCCAGGGCGCCTGTATAGGGCTTCATGAGCCAGGGCATTAGCGGGTAGGCTGGGTCCCCGAGGATCACTGTAGGCATCTCCACATCCCCAACACTTATTTTGTGGTCCGGGAAGAAACTACCTTCCTGCAGGCATCTAAACAGACCAGAGTTCCTGAAAACACGCGCGTCATGAACCTTGCCCGGCCACCCGACGTAGATGTTGGTAAAACGTCCCCTATGGTCCACCAGTGCTTGCAGCACCATTGAAAAGTAGCCCTTTCGGTTAATATACTGGCTGGCCTGGTGGGCCGGTCCCAGGATAGGGATGTGAGTCCCATCTATAGCCCCACTGCAGTTTGGGAATCCCATTGCGGCGAAGCCATCTATGACGACCTGGACGTTTCCCAGGGTCACTACCTTTGAGAGCAGTAGGTCAACGATTGCGTGGGCTACTTGCATCACAGCAACCCCCACGGTAGATTTGCCCACGCCAAAGTGGTTCGCTACTGACCGGTAGCTGTCTGGCGTTGCAAGTTTCCAGAGGGCTATGGCCACTCGCTTCTGCACACTCAGGGCTGCTCGCATCCGGGTGTCCTGGCGCTTCAGGGCAGGGGCCAGCAAGTCACAGAGTTCAAGGAAAGTGCCCTTACGCATCCTGAAGTTTCGCAGCCACTGTGATTCATCCCAGACCTGCAGCACTATGCGGTCCCACCAGTCCGTGCTTGTTTCCCGGGCCCAGAATCGCCGCCCCATAGCATGAACGTGACCCATTGCCATCATGATCTCCGCGGCGCGGGATCCCGTGCTTTGTGAGAGGTCTGTGCCACTCTCAGACTTCATGTCCTCACCGCACTGCCGGAGCCTCCTCGCCCGATTTCTCAGCAGCTGACTGAGAAAGAGGTGGACGATAAGGTGCGAGGAGTTGACAACGGCCATAAGTGCAGCGATGATCGCAGCGGGCTCCATGCTCGCAGTGCTGTGGCGTCCGCGCTGTCACTGACCAGAAAAGTGCGCTAACAGATTTCCCGCCGGCGCTTTCAGGGAGGGAGGGCGGGAGTGACAGTTGAATAACGACAGTTACCCAAAACCACCCTCGACACATTTTTCCCCCAGCAGGCATTGGGGGCTCTACCCAGCATTCCAATGGGAAGCGGGGACTGCGGGAACTGTGGGATAGCTGCCCAGAATGCACCGCTTCCAATGTTGACGCTTGCCCCGTTAGTGTGGACTCACAAAGTCGAATTAGTGTCCTTAGTGTGGATACACAAATTCGACTTCATAAGGTTGAATCCACAAATTCGACCTAAGTTAAATCGAACTACTCTTGTAGTGTAGACATACCCTAAGTGAAAAACTGGATCTATTAAATGGATTATCCAGAAAACTAGTTTTACAATTATAAACAATATTTTTTAAAAAGTCCTTACCTGTCACTTTGTTTGTTACAGAAGTCATTTCTTATTTTATCTACTATAGATGTTCGGGGAAGGATGTTGGTTTTGTTCTTTTTTTTTGCATCACTCTCAACTACCACAATTAACCAATCCACAGAGCTGTGCACTTTCAGAACATTCTGCCACTTGGTGATGTCATCCTTTACTGTAGCTTTGTACACTTCTGTATCCTGGGATTATAAATAATGAATTAGCAAATCAAATTGACAATCTGGCCAAATTTGAAAGATTTTGTTAAAACAGGAAAAAAACATTTCAAATGATACCGAACGGAATTAGTGACACAGATTATTGAGAAGTTAAACAAGGACAACGTCAAGGTAAGGTTTTATTCTTTCGAATGACTACTTTAGACTCTTTCAAATGAAAGATTTTTAAAAATCAAATTTACCCTGAACAACGCACTGAAATTTGGAACTTGATTCAATTAAGACAATGAAACTAGACTGATTAATTTCATTTTCTGGTTCTAATACACCAACAATGCAGTGGCATTTGGGTTTTCCAACACCGCTGGAAAGCTTTAAGTTGTTTGTATCTTCAATGACTTAAATTTAAACAACTCAAGTAACTCATTTTCTGTAACTTTTTTCTTTTTTACAGATCAACTATGAACATATTGCTATGAATATTCACGATGCAAAGTTGTGTCGGTTAGTTGTGACTGGTCAAGTCAGATGGTTAGTGTTTGTTTTTTTGATTGTATGGGAATTTCTCCTATAATGACGATAACTCCTAGTGAATGAAACATTGCAGATAAGCAATATTAGGAAGTTTTAAATTTTTCCATTTTTGGATCACAAACCTGATCTAAAGCATGATTCTTGTAACAGTTCACACAGCCAGTAAATCAGAATTTAATCTATCTCCCATTTTCATAATGGGACAGTGCATGTATGCATTGTTTGCTGCCAAGGATGTGGTCAGATCCTTGTATAGTTTAGTTTCCACTATGCCAGGGCTCTAGGAAATGGTTTTGGAAATCCTGTACTCCTGCTGCGTCAAGCAGTGTCACTATAAAAAAAATGGTTACTCACCTTCTCGTAACTGTTGTTCTTCGAGATGTGGTGTTCATGTCCATTCTAATCAGGTGTGCGCGCATGCACGTGCACGATGGCCGGAAGATTTTTCCCTTAGCAGCATCCATCGGGTCGGCCTGGGTGCCCCCTGGAGTCGCACCCTCATGGTGCCTAATATATAGCCTTGCTGACCCGCCACCTCTTCAGTTCCTTCTTGCCAGCTACTCCAACAGAGGAATATGAGGGTGGGTATTGGAATGGACATGAACAACATCTCGAAGAACAACAGTTACGAGAAGATTTTTTCTTCAAGTGCTTGTTCATGTCAATGCCATTCAGGTGACTCCCAAACAAATTTAGGAGGAGGGGTTGGAGCTGTCCACTGACTGGAGTACTGCTCTACCAAAGGCTGCATCATCTCTGGCCTGCCTGGTAATTGCACAGTGTGTGGCAAAAGTGTGTATCGATGACCACATTGCTGCCCTACAAATTTCCTGGGCAAGGACTTGAGCCAGGAAAGCTGTTGATGAAGCTTGTGCCCTTGTAGAGTGCACCATTATCGGGGGCGCTGGGATCCTTGCTAGATTGTAGCACCTGGTAACGCAGGCCACAATCCATGATGAAAAGTGTTGTGTCGAAATAGGCTGGCCCTTCATCCTGTCCACTACTGCAACTAAGAACTGTACCGACTTCCTGAACTGTTTCGTCCTTTTGATGTAAAAGGTCAGCGCTCTGTGGATGTCGAGAGTGTGGGGCCTCTGCTCCCTGTTAGTCAAATGAGTCTTGGGGTAGAAAACCAGGAGTAAAATGTCCTGGTTGATATGCAACTGCGATACCACCTTTGGGAGGAAGGCCTGATGGGGCCTGAGCTGAACCTTGTCCATAAAAAACATGGTGTAGGGCAGCTCGGACGTTAGAGCCCCGAGGTCAGACACCCTCCGGGCTGAAGTTATTGCCACCAGGAATGCGACCTTGTAGGAGAGGTAGAGCTGGGAGCATGTTGCTAGAGGCTCAAAGGGATGCCCCATGAGCCTAGAGAGGACCAAGTTAAGGTCCCAAGCAGGAACCAGTTGGCGGATGTGCAGGTACAACCTGTCAAGGCCCTTCAGGAAGCGACTGACCAGGGGGTTAGCGAAAATTGAGTGGCCCTGTACCCCGAATGGAAAGCCAAGATGGCAGCTAGATATACTCTTATGGAAGACAAGGAAAGACTGTCTTGCTTTAGGTGGAAAAGGTAATCCAAAATCTGGGGCACTGAGGCTAGCGCCGGGGAAAAGTTATGCTGAGCTGACCAGATTGAAATTCTCTTCCACTTCGCTAGGTACGTGGCCCTAGTGGAGGGTTTCCTACTGCCCAAGAGAACCTGTCTGATTTGTTCTGAACAAGAGAGCTTGAAAGTATTCAGCCATGGAGCCTCTAGGCTGTGAGATGCAGCGACTGCAGGTTTGGGTGCTGGAGCCGCCCATGATCCTGCATGAGAAGGTCCGGGAAAAATGGCAGGGTAATCGGGGCTCCGACTGATACGTCTAGGAGAGACGTGTACCAGTGCAGGTGGTACAGGCTGGTGCTATGAGAATGAACTGAGCCTGGTCTCTGCGGATCTTGAGCAGGACCTTGTGGAGGAGCGGTACGGGTGGGAAGGTGTATAGAAGCGGTTCCTCTGAATGGAGGAGGAACGCGTCCGCTGTGGAGCCCGGACTGTGATTCTGGAAGGAGCAGAACTGCTGACACTTCCTGTTGCGTCGCATGGCAAAGAGGTCGATCAGGGAACAGCCCCACCTCTGGAAGAGCAAAGATGCGATGTCCGGGCGAAAGGACCACTCGTGGCTGTGAAGATATCTGCTGCGGCAGTCCACCAGCTACTTCTGGACCCCTGGAAGGAATGACGCCTTTGGATCGACTGAGTGCTCTATACAAAAGTCCCATAATTTGAGGGCTTCCTGGCACAGGGGAGAGGAGTGTGCACCACCATCTGTTGATATAGAACATTGCGGCCATATTATCCATCATGACCGATACACACTGGCCTACTAGATACGGGCAGAATGACTGACATGCTAGGCGTACTGTCCTGAGCTCCCTGACACTGATATGAAGACTCAGATCTGTCTGTAACCAGAGGCCCTGTGTCCTGGGGTCCCCCAGATAAGCTCCACACCCCAAGTCTGACACATCCATCACTAGCATCAGGGATGGCTATGGGGCAGGGAAGGGGACTCCTGAGCACACCCGCTGAGCGTCCGTCCACCATAAGAGCAAGTCGAGGATAGGGCGAGGCAGGGTCACGGTCCTGTCCAAGCTGTCCCTGGCAGGTCTGTACACTGACGCAGGCCACGACTGAAGCGGCCAAAGCCTGAGTCTGACGTGCCGAACCACGTATGTACAGGCCACCATGTGGCTGAGAAATTTGAGAATTTCTCACGGTGGTGGTGGGGAACTGCCTGAGTCCCTGGATCATGGCGTCGAGGGCCTAGAATCTCACCTGTGGGAGGAATGTTCTGGCTTGAGTCCAAAACCGCCCCTATGAACTCTATCCTCTGGACCAAGGACAGAGTCGATTTAGTTTCATTCAGTAGGAGGCCCAGATTCTCAAAAGTAGCTCTGATGAATGCCACTTGAGCTTCCACCTGAGCCTTGGATCGGCCTTTGATCAGCCAGTCATCAAGGTATAGAAACACCTGTATCTGATGTTTCCACAGAAATGGGGGCACAAGGCTTTCTCCATGAGGATCACCTTCAGCCACTGTTCCCGTTCTTTAAGTGTCCTTGGGCAGAACTCGCAGCAGATCTTGCCATGATCTTTTTGATGGGTCTCCCCCAGGCACCTAGGACATGACAAGTGCGGACCACTCTTAGGCATGCGTTTGGCACAAGCCACGTAGTTCTTAAATCCCGGGGACCGTGGCATGCCACAGCGCCACGGCCAGATTGGGAGGGGGGGAACCCTCCCCCCCAACTACTATACTAAACTTTAACTGGAGGAGTACTACCAACAACTAACTATAGACACGGAATAACGAAGAAACTTGCTGAGCAGGAGCCAACGGAAGTTCCAGTCACCGTCACTGGTGGTAAGCAGGAACTGAAGGGGTGGTGGGTTGCCAGGGCTCTATATTAGGCACCATGAAGGCGCGACTCCTGGAGCGCCCAGACCAATCCGACGGATGCTGCTAAGGGAAAAAATCTTCTTGCCATCGTGCACACAGACACCTGATTGGAATTGACATGAACAAGCACTCAAAGAAGAATATAAGTTACAGTTCAAATGCTCAAGTGGACAAGTTTAAAATTTACTTTTTATGAAAACTTATGCAAGACAGACTTGATTACCTTCCACGATCATTTGAACAAACAAAAAGTGGTGTACCGGGACAGCAGAAAAGTCAAAAGTTCATTTTTAAATTACAGTGAATACTTGCAGGGTCTTTTGGTGTTATTAACCTACCTCTAGTGTTTATTAAACAAACATCACTAAGTGTCACCAAGTCATTGGCTACTATCTCCTTCAAACCAATATACTAATACAATTGTTCCCAAAACAGACTTCCACTGTGCCCCACATTAAACTATGCAGTCATACATGTTGCCATGCACTATGACTGTTACCTGTTACTTACTTAGTTTTTAATCCATAACATATTGACCACGTTTTATTAGTTTTCTTTACATTCTTCTGGTTACCTTTATTATTTTGTTAACTTTTCAAATAACACTAGATGCTCAGAGCAGGATTTTTCCTTTATTTAGTTCACCATCAATACTTTAAAGAGCATTCATTATACCATCCTCACATTCCATCCGTTTCCCCACTATCAGGAGGCATAATTCCCAGATCTCCTGTAATGTCTTAATTTATAAAGCACAGATTTGCACATTAAATTAGGAAATCACTAATGGGCGGCAGGTTTAAAACAAACAAAAGGAAGTTGTTCTTCACACAGCGCACAGTCAACCTGTGGAACTCCTTCCCCGAGGAGGTTGTGAAGGCTAGGACTGTAACAGGGTTTAAAAGAGAACTAGATCAATTAATGCAGGTTAAATCCATTAATGGCTATTAGGTGTTAATGGATGGCAAGAGAGAGATCACTTGATCATTACCCATTAGGTTCACTCCCTCTGGGACACCTGGCATTGGCCACTGTCGGTAGACAGAATACTGGGCTGGATGGACCTTTGGTCTGACCCAGCATGGCCATTTTTAGGTTCTAATCTGCTAGTTTTAGTATATTGCATACCATTTCACACACCACCTTCCAGCAGAAACCACAACAGATTAGCTTGGTGATTTAATGCACTTGAGAAACTCAAGTTCCCCAAGGCTTCATCCTTCTCAAGTGCCATCTGATAACATCAAACTTGTCTCATATTAGGACAATGCAACTCCCCCACCCATTGGTGACCCTGATAGTAACAAATGTAACCAACAGGAATAAGGGGACAGATTGTAGAATCAGCACATCCCATTTACCAAACTGGGACAGGGCAGAGCTTATTTTATCTTCAATCCCACTCTCATACCTTATTATGTGCATGGTTCATGCTTAATATTTTCCTAATACTTACACAACATTCTGTCCAATAAATATGAAGGAAGGGAAAAGTCAGGAGAGCCTTGTTTCCTTCTTTGGGTAACAGCTCCTCTTTGAATTGAACAAAATTAGATTCAAGATGAATCATCTTAGGAGCACGTCCATAAGACCTATGCAGAATTTTAAAAGAATTACCATTAGTAATTGAGAAATGAGCAGCAAAACTAAAAGCAGAACAGAAATGACAGGGCAAACATTTATTACAAATGTAGCTTTTTTTAAAAAACCTCACAAAACTTAACTGTGTTCATTATGGTTTGATTCGTGTAGCATGAATTCAAAAATTCATCTGTTTTCTCAGAAAATAAGACACATTCTCTTTGCAAGGAAAAGGGCTGGAAACTTCCAGCTTTCATTTTAAAAAGATTCTCCTTTACATGTTCTTGTGTTCCTCCAAAATTAGAGGTGGCCTTTGGCTGTGGATGTCACAGGGTCCAAAGCCCAATTCTATTTTTAAGTCTTTCCCTTATGCCCATTAAAACAGGAACCAGGCTTATCTTCAAAGCATGGTTGCCCAAAGTGCAACCTGGAAATACCAGTAAAACTAATCTTTAGTGCTGCTAATCCCTTTATGATTTTAAATTCAGCCTGGGCTAAATGTGGGAACAAACATACCAAATAGCCCAACATCCAGAGTTCAAGGAAAATTGGCTCTGAAAACCAGAAATCTTTCCTCCTGTTCAGCTTCCAAACCAACACAATTCACTGCACAGTATCACATTATTATTCACATTTTCCTAAATCCAACAATGTGCATCAAAACAGAGCAATGGGGAAGAAAGAGAGGTGGAAATACTCTACCTTCTCCATTCCATGGGTTCTTTTGGAAGCTGCTGAGAAAGCATGGGATATACAGAAGTGAATAAATTCTGATCTCCAGCACCTAAAATTAAAGAGACTCATATTTTTAAAAGTTCCTTTTAAAATATATATGGACAAGATTTAAGAGTAAACTATACCATAGTTACATTTTTAAGAGACTCATTTTCATACTGGATGCATGGATAACACTGCTGTATAGAAAAATGCTTTAAAATAACTTCTTGTTATTGAATATCTCTACGAAACACCATTCATATAACTGTCCCAAAATTCCACAGAAGGTGTGAGAAAAACTCAGCTACAGCTAGCAGTCCAGTGTTGTACAACATCACAAAAACCGAACAGCCTCCAAAAACTTCAATCAGTTTACACAAGACAGGCTAGGTACTAATGCCACTGTACTATGAAACAAGATAAATAGAACAAAATGTACAATCCAACAGAGAAAACAGTAACTGATTTTCAGCAATATAACAGTATCCGGCTGACATTTACATCCTTGGCAACAAGACATAATAGGATGTTGCCCAAACCATTTAACCCCCCCCCCCCCCCACACACACACACAGAAAAGATCAAGTAGGTCAGAAAAAAAAATCTTAGTTTTAGAACTGTTTTATTATGTATTATATAAAATTACAAAACAGTAAAGGCTACATCCCACATTTCAATACTCCTTAAGTTACATTTTTTAAAAAAAGTTACTTTTCATAATATAAACTTAGAACCTCAAGAACTTTTTACTTTCCCATGGGATTTTATCGTCTAATTACTACACATCAATTTTGCTCCATTTTAAAATAGAGCATGAGTCAGCCATTGATTTTTTTTTCCATTCAGTACATTGTTCTTCCCATCATTTGAGCACTACCTCTCCATTAAAATGACATCAGTAACTAGTGTTGCAGCTCAGAGTAGAATCAAATTGTATATTTGATATAGGAAACCAAACTTAATCAGTAATAAACCATTTGGAGAATAGTGCTCACCAGGTCAAAATTTTAAGTGTGTCAAATTTTAGACCTATAAAAACAAACAAGATTATCCAAAACCTAGAACACAATGAATTCACACAATCAAAAAAAAATCCCGATGTAGTTAAGATTGGGGGTAATGTCATCCCAAGGCATTTAAGGTAAATTAACAAAGGAATGGACTCGTAAGAAGTGTGGGAGGTTTTCTGCCTTTCAACTTGAACTGTCACCACCGAGTGTACAGAACCTCATCCTGTGATAGTGTAAACCGAGAAGAAAGAAAACTCCAAGACTTAGAGATCCAGCCTTTCCTTAGCTTGCCTTATAACACCCTGGAATGGGAGAATAATTCAGCTTTTAAATTTGGTTCACAATCAAATTTTGGATTGGTAGCATAGCTCAGCACGCCTATTGCGTAGTTTCATTTTTAGTAAAAAGGAAAGAATCACCACCAACACCTAAAGTACCAAAAGGAAAAGTAATTCCTGCGTTCTGCATCTAAAGAGGTGATTTGGATATTTTTAGGTCCTTCAAAAAAATATGTAACTACAAGTGTGATCTCGAGAAAACACTGAACAAAAATCCAAGGCACTAGATTTCATGTATTTCTATTTTTTTTTAAACAACTGTTGCTTAGCATGAAGCTCTCTCAACTAGCGTTAACTCACCTTTATAAATGCACAGATATATTGGCTATTTAGCCATATTTAGTTTAAATCACATGAAATCTGAAACATTTGAACACCAAAAGTTTGGTTCTGAGATCCCAGCTATCTTTAATACAAGCATGACAGGACAGAGTTTATATCCTGCTTCTGAGCTCCCTGTTGGCAGCTTCACAGAACAGTGATTTTCAGCCTCTTCATTTGCAGACCCCTAAAAATTTCAAATTGAGATGTGGTCCCCTTTGGAAATCTTAGGCAGTATAAGTGTATTAATAAAATTTGCCGATGACACACAGTTGGGAGATATTGCCAATAAGGAGGAAGACCAGAATATTTTACAAGATGATCTGGGACGACTTTGTAAGTTGGAGTAATAGAAACGGGATGAAATTTAATAGCACAAAATACAAGGTCATGCATCTAGGGACTAACAAGAATTTTTCCTGTAAGCTGGGGACGTATCAGTTGTGAGAGAGGAGGAGAAAGACCTGGGTTTATTGGTTGACCACAGAATGACTATGAGCCATCAATGTGATGCAGATGTGAAAAAGGCTAATGCAGACCTAGGATGCATCAAGCAAGCTATTTCCAGTAGAGATAGGGAAGTTAGTACTATTATACAATGCACTGGTGAGACCTCATCTGGAATACAGTGCGCAGTTCTGGTCTCCCATATTTAATAAAGATGTATTCAAACAGGAACAGATGCAGACAAGGGCTACTAGGATGATCCGATTAATGGAAAACCTACCTTACAAGAGGAGACTCAAATAGCTTGGGCTTGTTTAGCCTAAGCTAAAGAAGGCTATGGGGAGATATGATCTCTCTCTATAAATACATCAGAGGGATAAATACCAGGGAGGGGGAGGAGTCATTTTAGTTAAGCACCAATGTTGACACAAGAACAAATGGATATAAACTGGCCATCAATGAATTTAGGCTTGAAATTGGATGAAGATTTCTAACGATCAAAGGAGTGATCTTCTGGAACAGCCTTCCAAGGGGAGCAGTGGGGACAAAATCCTAACTGGCTTCAAAACTGAGCTTGAAAAGTTTATGAAGGGGGTGGTATGATGAGACTGCTTACAACAGCATGCAGCTGATATGCGATTGCTAGCAACAAATATCTCCAATGGCTGGTCATGGGACACTAGATGGGGAGGGCTCTGAATTACTACTGAGAATTCTTTCCCAGGTGTCTGGCTGGTGGATCTTGCCCAGATGCTGAGAGTCTAACAGATCACCATATCTGAGGTCAGGAAAGAATTTTTCCCTAGGTCAGACTGGCAGGAACCCTGGGGGGGTTTCACCTTCCGCTGCAGCATGGGGCACAGGTCACGAGCAGGTTTAAACTAGTGTAAATGGTGGGTTCTCTGCAACAAAGTCTTTTAACCACGATTTGAGGACTTCAGTAACTCAGCCAGAGGTTAGGGGTCTATTACAGGAATGGGTGGGTGAGGTTCTATGACCTGCAATATGCAGGCGGTCAGACTAGATCATGATGGTCCCTTCTAACATTAAAGTCTTAGAGTCCGTGAACCACAGGCTGAAAACTGTTGTCAGAATGATTTCCAGTCATCAGAAAATCTTCCACTGTGTGGCATTGCAAGTGATATGTACTGAAAGAGCAAAGAATGTTTTCCTTCCAACAATCTTTGCAACAAACAAACATGGTATTGACAACAGTGATACCTTGTATTTGGAGGGAACAGATGTTGAACAATAAGGAAGGTAATTTCTGATCCTTTCGTATTTCATTTAGGCCATAGCTCCCCATCAAACTGAGTATGACATTCAAAACAGGTTGTGCAATCAGGTAAATATATATATTTATTTTTAATCACGCAACAAGGATCTCACTTTTTCCCCAGATGGGATTTTCTGGCAAGAGCAGCAAGCTTTCCAGCTGATCGCAACATGTGTGATTTTTGCAGCTGATGACAATGGCCAACATGCCTTTGGTAAAGTTTTAAACAACTCTCCATGCAAGGTGTCTAGTGGCCTCCAGCTGTTAAAGCAGAGGTCCCCAAACTATGGGGCATGTGCTCCAAGGGGCATGGAGGAATGTTTGGGGAGTGCGGGGGGGCCCAGGTAGGGTTTGCACCTTCCTAATTGTTGGTAACTGGACCACTGAGGCCCTGACCCACCACTTCCCCCAAGGTCCCGGCCCACTCTGCCTCCCCATCACATGCTCCTCTCCCCCACATCTCCCCATCAGTCGCTCTAACATGTCCACTCCCTCCCTCCCACCCCCCCCCCCAGTTAGGCTCCCTCTGCTCTGGGGCTGAGAGAGCCTGAAAAGGAGCCTGCCTGCAGGTAGGAGGCAGCTTAGGCTGAGCAGGGTCTACCATGGGTTAATGGCCAGGCGCCTCTCCGTGCCGTGCGGTAACTGGACTTTTGGTGTCCGGTCAGTACATTTGACAGGTCCCCTTTTTGACCTGACTTCCCAGTTGAAAACCAGGCACCTGGCAACCCTAGGCCTCAGCCAGCCCCCACCAAGGGCGGGGAGGAAGCGCCACCCAGCCCCACTCCTAGCTCTCCACTGGAGTAAGAGTGGGGAGGGGTGGCACAAACCTGTAAAGTTTGGAGACCACTGTGCTAAAGCATCACATATGCATTCGGGAAGACTTGAGGTTCTCCTCCTCAAAGAAAAAAAATGGAGAAAAAGAAAAAACTCAAAAATCATCTGGCTAAGACAAGACCCTGCTTTAAATCAGCCACAAATCTCATTAGACAGCCATTCCCAGTGCTACTGGAAAACATGGGAGAGGATGCAAGCACACTGATCAGATCAGGAATGGGGGCAAAAGCACCGAGCCTCACTTCAACTGCTAACTGTGCTGAGGAACTGGCAACAGGAATTCCCCTGTTCCTCTAAAACAGTGGTTCTCAACCAAGAGTACACATACTCCTAGGGGTATGCAGAGGTCTTTCAGGGGGGTACATCAACTCATCTAGATATTTGCCTAGTTTTACAACATGCTACATAAAAAAACACTAGTGAATTTAGTACAAACAAATTTCATAGATAATGAATTGTTTATACTGTGCTATATACTGAATTGTAAGCACAATATTTATATTCAAAATTTATTTTATGATATGGTTATAATGAGAAAATAAGCAATTTTTCAATAATAGTGTGCTGTGACACGTCCGTATTTTTATGTCTGATTTTGTAAGCAAGCAGGTTTTAAGTGACATGAAACTTGGGAAGTACACTAGATAAATCAGACTCCTGAAAGGGGTAGTCTGGAAAGTAGTCTGGAAAGATTGAGCGCAACTGCTCTAAAACACTAGCAGAAGGCCCTTGACCTATCAAAACTCCTGTTAGCTGGAACAGGAAGGAAAGAAAGAAAGGAACAATTCTGGCTGAAAAGAAAGGCCAAAAGAGAGCCTCAAAGAACGGACCACTGTCCTCTTCCCCCACACACTTCTTCCTTCCAGAGAGACATAAGCATGGTTCCCCAATGTGGCTATTGTACCTTTGGTGTGCCAGTAAGTGGAACTGGCTTTCAGCTTGGGTGATCACATGAGGAACCTTGCATCAAACCTTAAGCAAGGAAAAGGCAGAAAACATAATGTAGAGACAATGAATATGCACACACAAGAGAAAGATGTGACCAGAACCACAAAACTTCAGTATTTCTAGCACTTGAGAGCAATATCACAGTAAAGGAAGAGAACTGTATGCATGTACAAGTCAGTATTAAGTGCTTGCATGGGAATCTGAACATGAATTACGTAAGGGGTTCTCAAACTGGGGTCAGGACCCCTCAGGGGGTCGCGAGGTTATTACATGGGGGGGGGGGAGAGAGCAAGCTGTCAGCCTCCATCCCAAGCTCTGCTTTGCATCCAGCATGTATAATGGTGTTAGATATATTAAAAAGTGTTTTTAATTTATAAGGGGGGGGGGTCACACTCAGAGGCTTGCTATTTGAAAGGGGGCACCAGTACAGAAGTATGAGAACCACTGAATTACATTATCCCATAATCATACTGCTCTGTACTCATCTCAGAGCTGCTTATGACCTTGCAGTAAATCTTCAATCCCTAGCAAAGTTAACATGCTGCAGAAGAGCAACATATGATGTTAAGATATTGCCACTTCTAGAATTGTAATTTCAGAATTTAAAGAAAATTATTGGATTGTTAATTTCTGATTATTAGGTTTCAGTGTATTTTTTAACAATAGTATTTCCCTTCCCTCTAATATTCAGCTTTCAGTGATTGCATTAGATTAGAAATAGAAAATACTTTTTAAAAATGTTAAAGCTAAGGTAATGACTATGCAATACAGACAAACACAAGTATATGAAAACTTCATGAAATTTTAGATACCAGTATCTTCTCATAAGACTTACGCCTCAGTGACAAATTTTAACAAATCTGAACAATACGGCAAAGAGGATAATGTTGCTAGAAATCACCCTGCACAAAGTGTAATAAGTAGTTTAGCATAATATATGCAACTGCATCACACTTCCCTGTAAATATTTTGCATAATATGTATAAAATGTACTGCAAACACAAAATAGTAATACAGAATGAATTAGGGTGGATACAATTGACATTGCTCTTTGTGCAACACTGTTCATGAATAATTAGAGTATTCACAATGGATTATCTTCTATTCATCAAAAATAAATTCCCATATCATCTTACAATAAATGAAAAATTAGTTTTCAGTTCCTCATATGCAATCTCTCACACAGCAAAAGCCATAAGTAACTGCCCAACTTAGAATTTAAAATCCCTTTCCAGACTTCATTTTTAAAGCTCACTCATTGTGCAAGTTAAAGATTGTTTACAATTAGGCGTGTGGCAATTCTCCATTTTTGGAGTGTAGTGTTCCCACCCTGTCATAAACAGATAGTTAAGGGTTAATGTCTCTTTTACCTGTAAAGGGTTAAAAAGCTCAGTAAACCTGGCTGACACCTGACCAAAGGACCAATATGGGGACAAGATACTTTCAAATCTTGGTGGAGGGAGTTCTTTGTTTGTGTTCTTTGTTTTGGAGGTTGTTCGTTCTCGGGACTGAGAGGGACCAGACATCAATCCAGGCTCTCCAAATCTTTCTGAATCAGTCTTATATTTCAAACTTGTAAGTAGCACAGGCAAGGCGTGTTAGTCTTATGTTTGTTTTCTCAACCTGTAAATGTTTCTTTTGCTGGAAGGATTTTTACCTCTGTTTGCTGTAACTTTGAACCTGAGGCTAGAGGGGGTTTCCTCTGGGCTATATGAATCTAAGTACCCTGTAAGCATTTTCCATCCTGATTTTACAGAGATGATTTTTACCTCTCTTTTTCTTTAATTAAAAGTTTTCTTTTTAAGAACCTGATTGATTTTTCTTTGTTGTAAGATCCAGGGACTTGGGTCTGAACTCACCAGGAGTTGGGGGGGGGAAAAGAGGGGAATGGTTAATTTCTCCTTGTTTTAAGATCTAAGGGGTTTGGATCTGTGTTCCTCAGGGAAGGTTTTGGGGGGACAGAAAGTGTGCCAGACACTGATTTCTGGCTGGTGGCAGCGATACCAGATCTAAGCTAGGAATTAAGCTTAGAAGGGTCCATGCAGGTCCCCACATCTGTACCCTAAAGTTCAGAGTGGGGGAAGAAACCTTGACACTCCCTATACACATGATCACATATAATTTGAAAGCTTATTTTATGTACATGTAGATGAGGTATGATGTGGAGCTGTCAAGTGGTGCATATGCCTGTAGGTGAGGTAAAACAATGGTACCTAAAATGAGAACACGTCACTTCTTGCAGTTCCAAAAACACTGCAACATGATTATGACTACAATTTTTACTGTAGAAGCAGCCAAGAGTCCTGTGGCACCTTATAGACTAACAGACGTGTTGAAGCATAAGCACGAAAGCTCATGCTCCAACACGTCTGTTAGTCTATAAGGTGCCACAGGACTCTTGGCTGCTTTTACAGATCCAGACTAACACGGCTACCCCTCTGATAATTTTTACTGTTTAAGCTAATTTCAATATCTTAATGTGGTGCTTATTGGTTAAAGCTACCAAATAATTTATTAAAAGACACTGATTTTGCATGGGCACATTTTTTTAGCAAGTGGCAAAAATGGCAAATATCAACATTTTGCAATATACAAAAATGAAATGTTTTCACATTGCATATTCTTAATTGTCAAAGTATCTCACAAGTGATGATAATAGTTTTCTATATTTTCAATTGAAATTTTCTGATCAGATAAGTTTTATACTGAAGATTGTACATGAGTAGCAGCGGATTGAATGCCCATAGTTTGTACTGCATAGTGGGTTGATAAATGTATGTGAATTCCTAATGTAATGCTTCTGCATTTGTAAGCTACTGTACTTACAGCAAAGCATCATGTCTGCCTGCTAGAAGGTTTTAATTTGTAACTGCCTATGCATTCCCTACCAGCCTTTGAAATATTCTAGAAACTAGCTTAATTCAGTGACACTTATGCACAGTATTAGTGTTAAAGATGACAATATACAGCTTCATATTGGGCTTCAATCAAAGTAAGTGCTCATTAAACAAAGGGGCAATTACTAATATACATCTAATTTAGCACAAGTCTGTATATTTGTGAAAAACTGGTAGTGGTGATGCTAATGCTAACAATACATTTTGGGAATTTTACTTCTACAGGAAAGTTACAGTATATGAAGACACGGAGGATACAAGCCCCTTAAATCTTACATCAAAGAGAAAGAATCTCCGCAACCTTTGAAAAATGTGCTTTGTCAATAAAATCAAAAGAATGCATAAATCTGTCAAAAGCTACCAGTGCTGGACAGAATTCTGTGATGCTGGCAGCAGAAGCCAAGAGAGATGAATTGGTGGCTACTGGATGAGTTTTATAGTTTTAGCATATTGGTGGCTCATCAGCTATCACAGGAATTGCTTACAGAAACACACAAGCAAGTCGACTTTGGCACGAGTCTGTATTGAACCCAGGAAAGAAAACCGATTCTGAATCTGTTCACAGAGCATCATGTTCACCTGCTTCTGTAGCCACCAGAGCCAGCACATCTTCCAGCAATCAGATCTGTTGCACTGTTTGCTTGACTTGATTGCTAAGGATACAGTTTATCCCTCAACATGTCTTTCTTCCTGAGTAAAATGAACCAAAGCAAAATCATCTAGTTACACTGCAACAACACAATCACCTTGTGACACCACATTTTATCAGTTGATTGAAAAGAGAGAGAGAGAATGAATGATTTTATGTACAAGCTCCTCTCCCACATCCAGGCTGTTACAAAGATATAATGCCCTACTTCCCTCAGATGGAGAAACTGCAAGCTATTCCGGTAGAAAGTTACAGGCAAAATTAGAAAAAAACAGTATGGTTCTGCAATTTAATTCTATGCGCAACATGCATAAGGCAAGTCTACCATTGTTCTATGCAGTGTAACAGTAGCTGATGCTATCCAAGCTATTAGTAATCTGAAGCAGGAACTTAAGTCATTCAAATATTTTGTGGGTGTTCTTCTGGTGAGTGAGCCTGATGAACAGCTTTCAAATGAACAAGTGGTTTGTACTATGTCTCTTTAGTCACTCAGTCTGAAATAGCCAAAATGAAAGCCTCATAATATAATCCAAAGCCATGTGATTGTAGTTAAGAGGTCAGCTACTTTTGTGCCCCAACTGGTGCAGGAGTTTGTCCTTTGGTTGATAAAGAGGCATATAGTTCAGCCAGCAATGAGTTTAATCCTTTAGAAGACATTCAAAGAAGGCACCTCTCAATTGCAGAGTTCCAAAATTATCACACTACCGCACGGAAGTCTTGCAGCACAACTACCCTATGAATTCTGCATCAATTATAGTGAGCTGAGGGTTTATCAATAGGGCTGCAAAAATTGAAGCAGAAAGATTCCAAGGAGGCGTGTTCATTCCAAATGGAATTCTACCACTTTCCGGAGGGTGGAAATCTCATTCATGAAGGAGACAATATAAACACCAACATACAGACCATTGCTGGAAAGAATACGTCCCATTTAATGACTAGAGTGGGTTTCAAGAACAGCGTGCAGGTAGTGCTGCATCACAGGAAATACCACGTAGTCTCCCTGGGTAATCAGAGTATCTTATACAGCAGGGGTCAGCAAACTTTCAGAAGTGGTGTGCCAAGTCTTCATTTATTCACTCTAATTTAAGGTTTTGCGTGCTAGTAATACATTTTAACATTTTTAGAAGCTCTCTTGCTATAAGTCTATAATATATAACTAAACTATTGTTGTATGTAAAGTAAATAAGATTTTTAAAATGTTTAAGAAGCTTCATTTAAAATTACATTAAAATGGTGGTGACCAGGACCCAGGCAGTGTGAGCGCCACTGAAAATCAGTTCACGTGCCGCCTTCAGCACACTTGCCATAGGTTGCCTACCTCTGTTATACAGTATGCAGTGTTTGAAAAAACCTAGAACAGACCCAGAACTGACTTGCCATGAAAACGTATGCAAGAAAAATCAATTATATGTACAGTCAGCATACTCTTCCCTGAACAGAACGGTGTACATGCCAAGGCAATAATGACTGGTAACCCAAGCACTCAGAGATCATAATGATGAACATGATGATGATAAAAAGGTTGACTGGAAATGTCATTAGTGCTATTACATTTCAATGATACCTGTAAAAATTTATTAGATTTTGTTTTACTCTTTGGTTTGTTGTTGTGATGCTTTGAGATCAAAGAAATCCAATTTTATGTCTTGAAATAATAGTCATTAAACTAACTGAAATGAATGCAAATATATTAAAGTGGTCATTTTAATGCATTGATGATGTCATTGTTTATCGCTGTTTCTATGGTAATGGCCCCACTTAACAGTTCCACATCATGCCTCATCTTAAGTAGACATAAGTAGCTTTCTAATGACATATGATGCGTGCATGTATAGAGGGTACATTAAACTGACCAAATCAGTGGCCTTTCCTGCTCACCTAAACGTGAACGTTCTAACCGATTTGTACGACAACTGGCAAGCTAAGTTCCCTGTAAGCTGCGCAGCCATGCAGCAGCCTATTAAGCGCCACACAGGTGTTCAGGGAACCCACCCTCGGTGGACCTGCCACAGCCAGGTGACAGGCACCCAAGCCCCAACCCACCCCAGCCCTGATGCGGCCTGGGGGACAGGCACCTATGCCCCAGCTCCAGCGCTGCCGCCATGGGGAGAAGCGCCTCTTCCCCCCCCTCCCCCAGCCCAGGTGCTGCTGCAGGGAGAGAGAGGGGAATCTTCTCTCCCCACCATAGCCACAGGGTAGCCTGTACCCCAAATCCTACATCCCAGGCACCTGCCAGAGCCCATACCCCCAGCTGGAGCCCTCACTGCCCCGACCCCAACCTCTGCCCCAGCCCTGAGCCCCTCATCTCTGGCCCCACCCCAGAGCCCACAGCCTCAGCCAAAGCCCTCACACCCCTGCACCTCAACCCTCTGCCCCAGCCCAGAGCCCTCTCCCACACTCCGAACCCTTCAGCTCCACCACATGAATTTTGTTGTGTGCACCAATATGGAGGTGATGTGTCACACATCACCTCCATAATGGTACACAACAAAATTAATTCCGCACATGTGTGGGAAAAATTAGAGGGAACATTGCTGGCAAGTATATCATAATTAGGCAAATATTTAAGGGGGTTTTCCTGCTTCAGCAGTCTCTGAAATTTAAGAAATTAAGGAAATCCTTAATTACATGAAGATTACTGGCAACATCCCTTTTTCTGAAGATTATGAAATATATCTATTTTTGCACCTGGTGGTGGTGACTTAACTAGGAAAAGTTTTCAGTTTTCCTGTCATTTCTTAGTGCAGTGGTGTAGTTCATCCAAGGTTCCTTTCCATCTGTAACTCAGGCCAACTGTTACTGCGACCAGGAGATCATGTTTTGAATACTACACCGAAGTGGAAAGCAGAATAAAAAGTGCCCCAGATTTAAGCAGCCACACTACTCAGCGTAGAACATAGGAGACGGTGTAAAGAGGTGGTAGGGCAAAAGGTAGCCATCTTTTATTCTCAGCAAGGTATCAGATGTTAGTAAGAAAGACACTTTTGTATATGATCCTCCTAGGGCAGTACTTCACAGATTATTTGAAACTGTGGTCAATTTTATGCATCATTTTCAAGGCCTCTCAAATCTCTCTGTACCTGGCCAAGGTAGAGAGAAAATTTCAGCTATGCATTTAAGCCAAATTTGGTACCACAAAATGGAGCGTTACTCCATATACATAATGCCACAAAGCAATAGCTATAAACCTTCTTCAGTCAGGCCAAAAGGCTTCCCTGAATTAATTCTTATTTGACCTAGACCATATCTTTTAGCAAAACAACATCAAATTTTGACTTTAAATTGTTTCAATGGTTAATTACCCTCACTTAAAAATTTGCTCCTTATTTCTAGCCTGATGGTGATTAAAATCAGATAAATCTCAAAGGAATTTCATGAGAAAGAAAAGGCTAGCCAGAGGGCTCCCCCATGTCAACTTTCAAAGCCCTGCTACAAACAATGTAGACGTTTGAGCTTCACAAAAAAAGTGGCTGATAGAATATTTTAGAATGGAAAGTGTTAGCCAGCCTAAAGACAGGAGGTAACAGACAATATCAGTGATCTGAACATGATCAGAAGAATCTTGCTGAAGAATATAAATGTAGAATTGGAGCCAAAGTATTTATATAAAAACTATGAAACATAAAACATACCAGTATTCATTTTCCATAAGTTCATCAGCGTTTAGTTTAACGTTGCAATATATTAGTCTGTCAAAACACTCTAGTCCATTGACTTGCTATTATTTCAGGCATATTCTTATGTTCAAACTAGTAGACAGAGGTCAGGTACTTGAGCTGGCCTACAGTACCTATCTCCTATGGAGTGGAGATGTCAGTTCCACCTACCAGCCTCTTAACTTTCATAAAGAAGAGACAGATATTCTTCGAAAACACAAAGATGACTTATTAAGGAAGCAATAAACTCAATTGTGGTTGCCCCAGAAAGATAGGCGTGAAGCCTGGTCCTTCACAACCCCTTTAGCAATAAATTCCAACAGAATAAATCCTAAACAAAAACACCCCAAAACTATGCTGTGTCACAACAGATGACCTTGGTTTGAATTAGGTAGCTGATGGCGATATCTGTCCTTGCAGCTCAGGTTCGTTGGATCTTGGACCTACGACTGACCGCGCAGCCCGGTTATGGCAGGATGAACACTGGACCATCCATGTACAGGAACCAGGAAACAGCAACGCTGGAACCAGGATCAGGTAGGTTGTCTCAGGTGTTAGATGACATTGATTCAGGAGTAAGATGTCATCCAGATCGATGGGATAGATTTTGATCCATAGAGGTGATCCTTGAAGTCCGTGCAAACAAGACTGATACCGGGTGTCTCTCAGATGAACAGTCTGGTTAGGGCGCACAATCCTTTTATATATTCTATGGCACAAACATTCCAGGTTTAAACTGGTCTAAACTGGACCCCCTAGTGGCTGTTGCTCTTTTCCGCCACAAGTGACAAGAAGAAGGGTGACAAATATGGAGTCAGAGATGTTAATTGTCCAGACTCCATTTTGAATCACAGGGTCCCTTAGCCACATTACCTTAATTAACAGTTCCTTATAATTATATGTTAAAAACACATTAAATTCAGTATAGACATCAACATGAACATAACTGAGCATTTATATAGGGAAGTTTCCCTACAACGTGATTCTTGAAACCCCATGAAGCCTGTTAAAATGAGAGCATTCTGACCCATTACATAGCAAACTGGAGAACAGATTTTAATATGGTGCCATAGGAGCACAACAGTGTTGTCAGCAAAATATTCATTTCTTGTGACACATTTAATAGATATTATTCGCTTAGTACAGTTTCTTACAGGGTGAATTGATTTAAATCAAGGCTATTTAAATCCATGTTAATCAACTTTTCCATTTGTACTTCAGTTACTTTCTAGAGAAAGGTGCAAATGCACCGGTTAATATAACCATTAAAATCTATGATTTACAACTAATAGAGCCTATACACTAGATTTGGAACATCTTTATGCTACCTAGGTGGGTACACTAAAATGATATATATTTATTTAAGTAATCATATAGCTTAATATTTTCAGATTCTAATTAACTGAACACTTGCAGTATGCTAGAAAACAGTGAATAATCTATTATTTATTAGATGATTCCGTCAAGTGATATTAGGATGGTAACTGGCATTTAAACTCAACAGCATATACAATTAAACAAAATGAGCCCTTACACAGTACCACTTATTAGTGTCGTGTATATAATAAACCTTGACCTCAAAAGTTAGAATGAGAGGAAAAATGATCTTTCTTTAGATAGAAAAGTAGCTTTTAACTTTTGATAGAAGCTCATGGATTCGGCATATTTATTTTTAAATGTTTTAATAGATAATGTGTAGGGCTTCATATATTTTGTATTGAATTTAGATTTCATTTTAAACAGTTTATTTTTAAAAAGAAAAACTGTAAATAAAATCAAAATCCAATTTAAATAATTTTTTAAATCATCCATTTTCATCCACCCTGGTTTCTCAAGATAGTCTGAAATAGAACTGTACAGTCAATGATCTCCAGATGCCTGTACTGTACCACAGAAATTTAACTACTCAGTCTTCACCATAGTACTTTTCCTGCATTGCAATCCAGGAGCATTACACCAGACCTCACAACTGATTTAAGGTTACAGTTTGTGAAATTTACTATAAGCTTAACATTGAAACAAATTTAATCCCCATTATTGCTGATTTTGTGCTAACAGCAAGTTATAGTAGCTGGAGAAGCTAAGCCACAGAGGACAGCTACTTTCAAATCACCGCAGTTCATACAAAATGAACTACACCTTAATGGTCTAGTAACGGCTTGGTGGCACCATAGATGGGAAATGACAGTTCTGATCCAAGGGCTATCAAAGGCTAAAAAGAAAAAATCCCAACATTTATTGTTGGAGAGTGAATGTAATGAAATGGAACACTCCACATTGCTCCCCAGAGACCCCGCTAGCAGATACTCCCAAAGACTTCAGCATTTAGACTCTTGAGCCAAAAGGATCAACACTATAACAGAATCCCTCAGGGCAAGGGCAGGGTGAAAAGAGCTAGAGAGAAGAAAGCCTAGATGACCCCTAACCAAAACAGTAATAACGTTAACAGACTGATCATAACTTCCACATCCGAGGAAGACTAGACAGGAGATCTATTGCTGCAAACTGATAATGCACTCTACTATATACTATACACAGAGACTATTATTTTAAGTGATAAAAGAAGCTATTTGGAAAACAACCTAAGATGACCCTTAAATGAACAAGCTTGTTACACCAATACTTTTCCAAACAGCAAGAGTCTCAGGATTTTTAATTATAAGTATGTAGCATTTCACATGACCTACAGTTTATACCAGATTAAATAGCACCCCGTGAGCAAAGAACCAGAGGTACTGAGTTAGATGTAGTCATGTATTTGTAGACTAAATGCAGACTAAAAAAAGCAATGCTAGATGGATTAGAGTCTCAGTTTTGTTGGCTCTATACATATTCCTCCACCTCTTAAAACAAAGTAATTTTATTTTTGTTAGACATATATTTACAATATTTTGGCCTTTTAATGCTGAAAACCTAGAATATAACTAGGGCCCTACCAAATTCACGGCCATGAAAAATGAATCACGGACCATGAAATCTGATCTCCCCTGTGAAATCTGGCTAGTGTAGGGCTGGGGGGTTCTTACTGTGTGCTGGTCTCCAGATGCTAGTCCCATCTGGGATGGGAAGTAACTGGACTTCCTCTTCCCCTGCAGGTGTCACTCCTGAGGCCAGGTGAGACCCACCTCCAGGAACCTCCCCCAGCTGCAGATAGCTCCAAGGCTGCTGGCTGTGAGCCTAGCTCTGAAGGCAGCACTGCCATCAGCAGCAGCTCAGAAAGGGGGCAATACTGAAACACCTCCAACAACAGCCTTGGGATCCCCCCCCCCTACTGCCCCCTTTCAGGTTGAGACCCCCATGGATTCAAAACTGAAATTTCAGAATACCTGAACTTTACAATTTTTTAAATCCTATGACTGAAATTGGCCAAACTGGACCATGATTTTGGTAGGGCCCTAAATATAACTAAAGCTACCACACCAAGTTTAAAAAGTCTGGTTCATCTTAACTCAAACGGAGACGCATACTTCTGATTAGTAAAAATGTCTGCCTCATCTCTTAAAGTGATGGAAAGATCTTTACAAGGGAATGGCAGCACATATATTGTTCCTTAGGGGAACATGCAGGAAAGCATCTAGAGTAGAGCAGCAAAATCAAAGAGTCATAAACCACCTTCTATCTGCAAATGGTTTATGTCTGGAACCTATAGTAACTACTTCTATTTTTTCCTTCAATTACTCACTGTTGACCCATCAATTTCATCAGGAGTCTGGAAGATGCAAGAAGGGCCATACAACAATGTGAAATATATCTAGCATTTGTACAGTGTCTTTCTTCAGAGGGTCTCAAAGCACTTATAGAGCACTGGTGATCTGTAAGAGTCTTTCATTGGACTTTGATGGGTGCTGAATTAGGCCCTAAACCAATTAACTATAATACAGGCATTATGTCCATTTTACATGAAAGGAACGAGGCACAATTTTTTCAGGAGTAGCTGTGGCAGTCTGTATCCTTATGTCTACCCCTCTTATAAGGCTACAAAATTTTGTACAAAGTATGCCTTGTGAGACATCATTTGAAAACTCACAATTTGCTGATTATTGCCCTGGTAAAATGGTGTGGCAACATTGTATGTAAAGTTATAAGATTCTACTACAGAATACTTCTGAGATATGTTCCAAGTTTACAAGAACAATCACAAACTAGTTCCTCAGAAACAAAAGGTAAACCAATGCCTCAGCCAGGTGTCAACAATATCAAATGGACTATCAGCTGGTCAAGTTGCTATTATTCGGCAGGAAAAGGTGTGAGCAAGAAATTTATATCTTAACAAAAGAACAGCTGGGGGTTCCCGTCTCCACAGGTGGCATCAACACCTGAAGGACAAGGGAACTAAGGGTATGGCTACAGTTGCAGATATACAGCGCTGTGAGTTAAACCCACCTTGGTACAGCTGAGCAGGGAAAGCGCTGCAGTCTGTCCACACTGACAGCTGCCAGTTCACTGTCGTGGCCACATCTGCAGCTGCACTGGGAGTGGTGCATTATGGGCAGCTATCCCAGCATTCAAGTGGCTGCAATGTGCTTTCTAATGGGGGGTGGGGTGGAGTGTGACAGGGAGCGTGGGGGGAGAGAGAGTGGGTTTTTGGAGTGCAGAGAGTGTGTCAGCACGCTGTCTTGTAAGTTCAGACCCCCCTCCCTCCCCCACCTCTCTCTCACTCACTGAAAGAGAACAGCAGCTGTTTCTTTTTTTCTCATAGACCAGATAAGCAGCCGCTCGCCAAAACAGACCCCAACCCCCCTTCCCCCACCTCTCTTCAAGCAAACATTAGCTGTCAGCACTCCAAACGGAGCCCCCCCCACCTGCCTCTCACTCATTCAAAGCAAATAGTAGCTGTGTTTGGTTTTTTGATAAGCAGCCCCCAAAACGGAGCTTTGAAAGGGCACTTCCTCCTCTGGAGTTCACAACAAAACAAGAGGACGCTTCAGTTAAAAGGATTATGGGAAGTTTCCGGAGGTCAATCAGTGCGTAATAACGTTACTCCCCATTTACACTGGAGCAGCAGCATCTCAGCCAATATGCAACAGCTGTTGTTCCTCTCGGGGAGATGGAGTACCAGCAGCGCTGTAGCCGTGGAGACACAGCGCTGTATGTGCCTTGCCAGTGTGGACGGGGAGTGAGGTACAGCACTCCGGGAGGTTTTATTGCGCTGTAACTCGCAAGTGTAGCCAAGGCCTAACACTGAACTGGAGGTGTCCTGTCCAAAAGGAATCCAGCCAGTATGACTGCTGAAGCATGTGGTGAGAGACCTTTTCTTTGAATTCATTTAGCTTAAGTTATATATTAGCTGCATTTTACCTTTTTTTTCTTGTAACCAATTATTACTTTTATGCCTCATTACTTGTAATCGCTTAAAATCTTTCTTTCATTAATAAACTTGTTTTATTGGATTGAAGTGTTTGAGAAACTTCATTTGAGATAACAGGAGTTGTGCATATCATTTTCTATTAATGAACTTTATATGAGCTTTTATTGTCCAGAAGAGGGCTGGGCAGTACAAGATGTACTTTTCTGGAGGAAAGTCTGGGACTAGAAGTTGGCTGGTGATGCTCTGCAGTGTACTTCAAGAGCAGCTGGCCATAGCACTCATACAGTATAGGTGGGAGTAGGGTGACCAGATGTCCTGATTTTATAGGGACAGTCCCGATATTCAGGGCTGTGCCTTATATAGGTGCCTATTACCATCCACACCATGTCCCAATATTTCACACTTGCTAGCTGGACACCCTAGGTGGGAGTAATTTACATGCTGGAGGCTGTGTGAGAGCAGACCAGGAGTGGCTGCTCTCACAGCAACACAGGGTAAAAGGCATTCCAAATTGGAGAATTGACGGGGACAGCTGTTCAACAGTCTAAATTGTACCCTGGGTAATGTCACAGTAGTTTATAGTTCTGGGTGCCTAACTTTCTACATCTTTGGGGGGGGGGGAATGGTTTTGTGGTTAAGGCACTGTACACTGAGACTCAGGAGACTAGTGTTCAACTCTTAGTGCTGCCACAGATTTATATCAGAATTATAGCACTGTACACCCACCTTGCACTGGTATTTAACATTCAGACAAGGTGTTAGTCCATAGTGTCTTTAATCTGCTAGTCTCGGATTCAATCCAATGTGCACTGTTATGCAATTCAAAACCATTCCTATTTTACAGCTGTTTGGTGACCTACCAACGTAGGCTAGATTTTAACTGGAAGCCAAGATATAGAATGTATTATATGTCCCACAACCAAGCCCTCAAGCTATATAATCTCCTCAGAAGAGTTCATTCTTATGCTTTTTTTAACATTGGTAATAAAAATGTACACTATCTAGTGGTATACTCAGTTTAAATATAGTATTTAAATAGCTTAAATCAGATGGCACCATTTCAAGTTAGTGTAATAAATTTGAAAGGCCTTTAGATTTAGGTAGTATTGAAACAAAACATGAAATCGATAATTCTAGAGAATATCTAATGAAACTGAAGGACTTTGGTCGTTTCCTTGTCTGGAAAGAAACCAAGGCCCTAAAATCAACTTTACAAAAGACAAATAATGTGAACAATAGTGCTACTTATAATAATTTTTTTAAGCAAATACAAGAAATTGTCAGCAGGTTTTATGATCTGGGCAGGAGTCGTCTGAGGATCAACGGGGAGAAAAAAAAAGCATATTTTTTCCTAGCAATATCAACTGTCTCAAAAATGGAACAAATGCAACTACCAAATACTACAGTGGGGGGTACAGGAAATCAGCAAATTTGGCTTAACTTATTAGTAGCACTAAAGGTTATTCTATGCAATCACCACCTACAAAATACTGGCATACAGGGTCAGAGACATTGTAGGTAAATAAGACAAGTACCTAGACTATTTATAACAGAGTGTAATATTAAAAGATGATGCTCAGAATATGACAAAGGCCACTTAATTAAGTAATTACTGTCCTTTCTGCTGCTAAAGCGAAAAGACTCATGAGATTATTTAGACAAACCTAGAAGTGCAAGTCCAGAACAGCAGAAGGAAATATCCCTTAACTAATTCTGCTCCTTTGAAGGCTATGTCATGCAAGATTCCCACTCTAAGGTCTCAACTTTCTAACACAAGCTACGTTGGAAGTCTCCTCTAGCTCTGTGATTTTTGGCGGTCAGTCATCAGTAGTTGGAGCATGAGTTTACTCCCTCATGCTCTATTCAAATGCCACTACCTCAAGCCCCCTCTAGAACCTACTTAGTGTGAGTTCTTAAAAGTCACAAGAGGAGCTCCCACACAAACTTCACTTGCACACAAATACAAACAGGAACTCACAATAAAATATTCACATTATTAAAAAAAAAACAGCAGTATACAAAGTAAGCAGTATTATTATTTGTTGAATTACTTCTATCATCATAATCCGGCTACCAATAAAGTACTTTTGTTAAATTATTTTCTGTACTAGTCACATGGACATTTTGTACTGTGTAAGATTTAAAGCATTTTCTCTCATGTGATATCAAGTACAGAAAATATTGCAGGAAATTGACAAGGGATAGAAAACAACTCAGAATTCTGATGAGGTCACAAACCATTCAAGCTTTACTGTCACGGTTACCATGAACTCGCCAGATCACCTAGATTTAGGTATGTAGTCTTTAAGCCCCTTTGTTTTCAGTTTAAAACAATTTTTACCAAAAAATTCCCAGGTTTTACATAAAGTACTTTTTTTTTTCTGATTTCCACCCTAGTTTTGTATCATTCAAATATATAAATAACTTGTTTTATTAGGATATACAATACATTGCATGAGATATGTATTTTCATAATACATTAATGTGTATATGCAAAGTTGCCTGCTGAAGTAAGACTGTATTAGTCTAGAAGATGCACATAATAAAGAGGCACACAAGATCTGAAGTGTGTGAGCATCTGAACATACTGATGAATCTCAGGTACACATTTCAAGCTGTTAGCAGGTAACAGTTAAAAGATCTGACACTAAAATGGGAAGAAAATGAAAATCTGTATCAGTACATTTCAGAACACAAGGAAGTATTCAAAAGTTTTTAAAAAACAAAAACAGGAAAAAAGGATGAAGTTGAGTGTATGCGCTGCAAATGGTGTGGCCCAATTATTATACGTAAATATTTATAGGCTAACAGCTCTAAGTCTACAACAGAAAACTGTTTATTCAAACAAAAATTTTATTTGGGGATTAGAGATGTATTGTTGTCTTAAACTCAGAGAAGCGTGTTTTGAGTTCTGTTTTAGTTTCTGCAGCAAACCACACTGATGAACGGAATTCAAAGCACTAATCTACTGAATACTTTCCCCCCCACACACACAATATTTCCATCCACCAAAATAAACCCTGAGATTTACCCACAAAAATTATTAATCGTTTTTTGCACTGATTTTCACCTGCTTTTGTTGTTGTGGTGATAAACACTGATAAATTCCTGGGAAAAATTAAACAAAATAAAACCTGAAAAAGAAGGGCCCTAGTAGTCTTATAGCTCATATATCTAGATTCACATATAGTATCTGTAAAAGTACTTCCACAAAGCCCTGAAAAATCCTCAACTATGCACATCTACAACATATACCTCACCTCCCACAAGCTGGGTCTTTACCACCATCTATGTTGTGTATAGGTGATTACAATCTTTGGGACTGTAATCTCAACACTTTTCACAAGCACTAAATTCACTTGCAGTTTGTAAAAACACAGATGTATTTTAAATTCCAAAGTGATTGGCGCTAAATGAGAATGGAATTCTAAGTGTGGCATTTTGAAAAGTTTTAAGGGGTATCAGAATTGACAGATGAACAACAGACCCTGTATGAAGCACAAAATATTTAAGTCTGAAGTCACATTTGGCAAGGTGAGTAACAGTTAAAAATAGTGAGTCTATGAACGCCCTCCTCCTTAGCCCTATAGTATTAACATAATACGGTAATAAGGAAAGCATGTCTATTTTTCTTAATGTAAGTTTGGGGTAAAACTGATTTGAAAGGTTCTTGGAGTAGGTGGAAATAGAAGGAAGGTTCTACATATCATTAACTTTAGCTCACAAGCAGTATCAATGAAGAAACAAACAGGCACAGGTACTCGTATTAAAAAAGACCACATATTTTTAAGTACTTTGAAAGACGTGAAAACATCATTCCAGGCTGCATAAGTAAATCTTACTGAGTTTATAGTTAGGATTCTTTTCCATGTACCAAATCAGTCTAGAAAGTCAGACAGATTTTACAGAACTCATCAAATAAAAAAAATGTAACATTGTTAAAGTAAGAAGGTGCACTGTATACCCAGTGGGTTTGGGTTTATTTTAGAGATAGCTTGGAAGTGAGCACAGCACATAGCACTAAAGTATTCAGTGTGCTCAACTGACAGAACTTTTTGAATAGGCTATTTCTCATGTTGCTGATATGAAAGTGGAAAAAAAACCACCTATAACTCTGGCCCAATAGACACTATGAACAAGCAGTTAACAGTTCCATTTTGTTAAACAAGGGAAGAAGTTTCTTATTTCAATTAAGTTTAACTGTTTCTCTGGTCTTTTCATACAGCAATTAAGAGCCTCTGATGTTTTTACAGGGACCACCGCTTCTCACAATTATAACTGGGAGTGCCTGTAAGTCTATAAATACTTAGATAAAAATAACTGAAGATTTTTTCCTGATATAATTCCAAGTTAATTGCTGCTTTTGGTGTGTACCAAGTCAGTCCATACCTGTATGAAGCTGATATGATTATGTATTCCGAGACAGCACAACAGTATTAAAACTGTTAGACTGTTCTTCACCTAAACTCTAATCTTGTAATTGTGTTTGATCTGATCCCATCCCTCCCTAGACTTTATCCTTCTCCAAGCCTCAGGTTTGCTCCTTCCCAATCACCAATGCCCTCTAAAATTAACTTCTGACCTGCCTCTCCCTCAGCTTCTTCCAAAAGCAGTTCATCACAGCATAACTATACATTTGATCAGGTTTTTTTTGAAGTGTTAACGTGCATTCCAAAAATAATTCTTATAAGAACTGTACAACTGCCAGTAGATACCCCATAAAACTGGACAGATGGATTGAGTAGGACTTGCAGAGAAGCACCAATATTTTAAGTGACAGATGGGACAGAGAAGCACTCATGACTTTCCCTCTTCCCACAATCATACCTGAATGGAATTGACTGTGGCAATTTGAAGGATGAAAACATTTGCTAGGATTGGGCCATACTTGAATGAATTCCTTGTTGCTAGCAACTGATAAGCCTACAAATGAATCTCAAATTTTGGTGCCAAGAGTTAAAACATAGAAAGGTTTGAAAACTATATGTCGCAAGTCCACTATGTCAGTCATGAAGACATATCCCTATATCCTTAAGGGAAATTTTTGTTTTTGTTTTCTTACTGAGAACATTTGGTTCTGTAAACACATAGAAATAGTCATAATGGCTCATCCCCAAAATCCATCTAGTCCTGTATTCTGTCCCTGACAGTGGCCAGCACCAGACAGTTAAAACAAGAAACAACATAAGGATTGTGTAGTAGGCAGGCACAGGGAAGGAAGCCTGCATCAAACATTAGCTCTCATCCTAATCTCCAACACTGGTTTACAATATGAAGCATGAACATCTCTTCTAAAATCTGTTAGAATTAACTACTCTTTCTGTAGATAAGATTATCCATTGTAACATCAAAGCCAAGCTTTTTACAAAACCTAAAAATCAATAAATGTTTACTACTTTTTTTTTTTAAATCTACATAAACGTTTAGTGTTAGAGAAACGTAGATGCCCCTGCACGGGCTGTAAACCCAACCGTGCAGTGTTGTAAGCCTGAAAAAAACCACACTGGCTATTAATTATCACCATCACCACTACTACTGGCTCTCCAAAAAACGAGGGAAGAAAAGAAAAGGAACCAGCGTAGGGAGCGGCGCCCCAGCTTCCCGGCGCTGCCACTTTCTCTATCCTGATGAGGCGTTAGGACCAGGGCGATTTGAAGTGTCCCCGACGTGCCGCTGCCCAGAGCGCCCGGTGCCCGGCCCAACCCCGGGCTCTGAGCGCCCGGGCTCCCCGCCCTGAGCCCCGCTAGCCTCGGGGGTGCCCGCAGGCCGGGCCCGGTCACCTCCGCCGGGCGGACTCGCCGCCACCCGCCCTCCAGGAAGCCGCTGGACCCGGGAGCCCCCCGGCCCAAGCGGCGGCAGGCGGCGCCCGGCTCACTCACAGGTCACGATGGGCTTGTTCTCCATGGTGTAGATCACCGGGGGCTGCGGCGGCTTCTTCTCCTCCTCCTCGGCGGCCGCCGCCGCGGCGGGGTCCATGGGCGGGCGGGGTCCTCAGCCCCGGCTCCGGCTCCGCGCCATGGAACCAGCGCCGCTGCCGCCGCCGCCTTCCTCCCCCCCCTGCCCCGCGCCGGGGGCCGGGACGGGCCGCTCCGTGCTGGGCTCCCCCTCCCCCCCGGCCGCGCGCGCGCTGCCCCCGCGGCCCTGCCCCAGAGTGAGGCGAGTCTCGCGCTCCCCACTTCCCGTGGGGCTGGCGGAGCATTACCGCTTCCGGGGGGAGGGGCGGGGTTAAAGGGAAGCGGGCGGCGCGCTGCCGACACAACACACGTTGGGGCGGGGCGGGGCGGGACGGGAGGACGGTTACGCAGAGGGGCGGGGCAGGGCGGGTGCGAGCTGAAGAGAAGAGCCCGGGCGGGCGGGGCGGACAGAGGGACCAAGGGGCGGATGGGGGAAGGGACGGACAGACTAGCGGGAGCCTCCGGGGAGCCCCGCCCCTGCGAGCAGCCCCGGAGACCGCCTGGCGCGGGGCAGGGCCCGGCAGGTGACAGGCTGAGGTCGCGCCTGGGCTCTCCCGGCCCCGGCTGCTCCTCGCGGGGGCATCCCGGCAGCCCTCTCCGGTCCCTGAGTCGTTAGCTGCCCGGCACCCTCCCGTCTGGCTCCTCACGCCCCCAGGAGCAAACCCGCCCCTCCCATCCGTTCTCCTTGGGGCGCCCTCCAGGCAGGTTGCGCCCCAGAGCCGGGGCAGGGAGAATAAGCACAAGGTTGATAGCAAAGTCGCGTGTTCAGTGGTGAACTCGTGAAGAGAAGCAAACGGGTGCAAGTTACACAGACAAAAAACATAAAGATGCAACCTCTGGTTTTACACTTAGGAAGTTAAAAATCCCTTTTCCAACCTCATACAGCTATTGCTGAGTTCCCTGGCATAGCCTCTGGCCTAGCACCGACCTCCAGTGTTACACACACAGCAGACCACCTAGATGCTGGCCCTCAGTTTCTGGCTACCTTTCACTTCAATCCCCTTTTCTTTTAACAGGGATTGCAAATTGCAGGGGACTTTTCCTTTTTGCCAACCTATGGTGATTCATGATAGGGGAAATTCCCTCCTTGTTTGGTTTTACAAGACTGGCAGTTTTCTTTTCAATATCAAGTTGTTTCCGTGTTTTCCCATTAATTTTAATGGGTCACCTCACCTCATCTTTTTCTGGGTTGTACAATGCTAGGTGATTGGAGCTAGGCTCATGTGGGTAGGGAGGCAGACTGTCCCTGCCTTGCTGACCACCCGTGGTGAGTGGAGCTGAATGTTGTAGCACAAATACATAAATTCATAACTGCAGTCTGTATATGTATCTGATAATGACTATCAAGTTCAGAACATTACAAGCTATCATAAAAGACCTTACTCAACATGTTTTTACACAGTAACTGGTATACAAGCAGTTGATTCAATTGCTTTTTCTTTGGGGTTCAGACCCCTGTTCTCCCATTGGATGTCTGGACCCTGATTGTCACAGACCCCAGAGCCACTGGCTACAGTGCGGGGCAAGGAGTGGGGTTTTGGTTTTTGCCTCAGTGTGGGAGGGGCTAGCTGGAGCAATCTGGTGGCACTCAGGCCAGTTTCCAGCATAGCACGCCACTCAAAGCTGCTGGGCCAGGGAATGGGTGGCCAGTCCCTTCCCTTGAGGTGAGAGATAACTGGGCCTAGGCATCTCAGAGTTTGTGCTGCTCACACAACAGCAGGGACGCTGGCCCAGGCTGTGCCTGGATTCTTGCAGGCGCTGGTGGACCCAGCCCACAGTCAGGTATCTGACAAAGTTGTAAATAGATAAAGTCGGGAAGATCATAACTTTTACTGGACCAACTTTACCTCATTTAACCCTACCTTGTCTCTCTCATCTCTTGGGACCAACACAGCTACAACTAGGGTGACAGATGTCCTGTTTTTAAAGGGACAGTCCCATTTTGGGGGACTTTTTCTTATATAGGCACCTATTACCCTCTGCCCTCTGTCCCGTTTTTTCACAGTTCCTATCTGGTCACCCTGGCTACAACAATACTGCAAATAAAAGTTGTAAATAGTTCAGCAGCATTCGTTTATGCCCAAGTTTAGGGATGGATAGAGGCAATGGATTACAATGGAGCACAGCTTAGCAAACAGACCATTAGTTTAATTAGTACCTTGACTCTTCTATAGGTGTGAGGGTAATCACTAATGTAGAGGCAATTATATGACTTGTGATACTATGCCTCTTCCCCCTTACACTGGAGACCCCCACCAGGAGCCAGTGATGACTTGTGACATTACTTTTCTCTTGCTCTGCAAGGAACCATGACATTGCCTCTAGCCAGTGCAAACCAATAAAAAAGATTCCCAAACTTCAGGCTGCAGAGAACTGCATAGGTACATAACGCAGGCTCTCATTTCTAGCAGCTACATTCAAATAAAATAGCTAAAAATAAACTAAATTTTTCCTACTATTACTTTTGTATGAAAACAGTTGCTGTAGCTGTGTGAATATGTTTAGGAGAGGACATAGTCTACACAGTCATGTGTGAGAGAAAGGGTGTTCAGAAGAAAATCACTCTATTATGATAGAATCATAGAAATGTAGAACTGGAAGGGACCTTGACAGGTCATCTAGTCCTGTTCTGTGCACTCAGGCGCTTCCTGCCCGCGCCGCTTCCTGCAGCCCCCATTGGCCTGGAGTGGCGAACTGCAGCCAGTGGGAGCCACGATCGGCCGAACCTGCGGATGCGGCTGGTAAACAAACCAGCCCGGCCCACCCGGGGCTTTCCCTGAACAAACAGCGGCCCTAGTTTGAGAACCACTGCCTTACATGCAGGGGCGGCTCTAGGCACCAGCAAAACAAGCTGGTGCGTAGGGCGGCAAAAAAAAGGGCGCCCCCCTGCGCCGGGGGGGGGGGGGCGGCGGGACCCCGCGCATGCCTGCGCGAGGTCACGTCCCCCGGGAGGGAGGACGGACCTGCGCAGGCAGGCATGACTGCGCGAGCCGGCCGCTCCGCTGGGCGGCTGATCTCCCGCGGCATGCATGTGGCAGCTCAGCGAGCCGCCGACCGCGCGCGCCAGCCGCCCGCAGGTCCAGCGCCGAGCCACAGCCACGGGACCACCAGCCTGCAGTCATCGCTGCAGGTCCGCTGCTCCCGCGCCCCGCCGGCCCCTCGGGCATGACTGCTTGGGGCGCCCCAAGCCCAAAGCTGCTTACATGACATACTTTGTACAATATTTATTGCAATTTTGCAATAGTGGTGACTGTATTAGTGTAATTAGTTATCATTCTTTTTTATACAGCTTCACAAAAAGCTTTACTGAAGTCAAGATATATCACCTCTACTGCTGCCCCCATCCACGAGGCTTGTTACACTGTCAAAGAAGGATATTAGGTTGGTTTGACATGATTTGTTCTTAACAAATTCATGCTGATTGTTACTCGTCACCTTATTTTTTTCTAGGTGCTTACAAATTGTTTGTTTGTTATTTGCTCCATGATCTTTCTGGGCACCAAAGTTAAGCTGACTGGTCAGTAATTCTCTGGGTTGTCCTTATTCCCCTTTTTATAGACAATATTTGCCCTTTTCAAGTCCTCTAGGATCTCTCCCATCCTTAGGGTGACCAGCTAGCAAGTGTAAAAAATTGGGATGGGAGTGTGTGTGTGTGTGTGTGTGGGGGGGGGGGTAATAGGAGCCTATATAAGAAAAAGCCCTCAAAATCAGGACTGTCCCTATAAAATCAGAACATCTGGTCCCCCTACCCATCCTCCACAAATTCTCAAAGATAACTGCTAATGGCTCAGAGATCTCTTCAGCCAGCTCTTTAAGTATTCTAGGATGTATTTCATCAGGCCCTGGAGACTTTAAGACATCTAACTTGTCTAAGTAATTTTTAACTTGTTCTTTTTGATGTTCACTATGTTAGTCATCTGATTATTGTTAACTTTTTTTGGTGAAAACTAGGGTTACCACCTGGCCAGTATTTGACCAGCGTGGCTGTTTGTTTGGTTTTTGATTTTTGTTTTTTTATGGATTTGCCAGTCTACCTTCTGTAATAAAAAGTTGTCTCCAATACATTCCAAGAACGTGTTGGATAATCTGCGTGCTGCAGTATTATTTTCCTAACAGATATCGGGGTAGTTGAAGTCCCCCATCCCCTCCAAATCCTGATGTGACCACTCATAAAACGTCAGAGAAATCTGACCTACAAAACCCCTCAAAAATCATCCATTATAGCTTTAAATTGAGAACAGACTACTTTTTTTTTTGTCAAAACCCTCATGTATTCAAGACTCACTGCTTATGTGAGTAAAGTCATTAAAATGGTAGTAACTGGCAGTAAATAAGCCTGACAAAAGTGAACTAGTAAGATCTAGTCAGAGTGATATTGTCCAACACATATTAGAGAATGAAGGCATGGCAAGTGGTAGTCTTTTGTTTGTTTTTTAGTTAGTTTTGTGCTGCTAAAAGTTGTTGGTTTGAGAGGGTGACATAGGAGGGTACAATCCAGGCCAATGAGTAGCTGTCTCACCCCTGCCTTTTACAAAGCCTTGCTGCTGTAGCCTCCAACCTCGACTGTTCACGAACAGTCTCCCACATGTAAGTCACTCCCAACTATGTCTCTGTGTGTGCTGCAGCCAGCCACACCTTGGCTCTTACCAGACTTAAAAATTACCATAGGGTGACTCCAACACACTCCCAGTCTCACATTTTTCCCCCAGAAACATTTGTCCTGTATTGCCTAGCCCTCTCCTAGACAGTGCCAATATATTAATTTCATTATTCCTTTAAGGCAATAATATGCACACAACTTGTTACTCCAAATGGAGCTACCCAGACACTTCAACTTGAACACATTAGATAAAAGAAATTTATTAACTACAAAGAGACAGATTTTATGTGAGTACAAGTAATGAGGCATAAAAGTCAGAAATGGTTACAAGAACAGGGTTTCTCAAACAGGGGTCACTGCGTCTGTAGGGAAAGCCCCTGGTGGGCCAGGCCAGTGTGTTTACCTGCCCCGTCCACAGGTCCAGCCAATCGCGGCTCCCACTGGCCACGGATCGCTGCTCCGGGCCACTGGGAGCTGCTGGAAGTGGCACGGGCTGAGGGACTTACTGGCCACTGCTTCCAGCAACTCCCATTGGCCCGGAGCAGCAATCCACGGCCAGTGGGAGCCGCGATCGGCCGGACCTGCGGACGGGGCAGGTAAACACAGTGGCCCGGCCCGCCAGGGGCTTTCCCTACAGAAGCGGCGACCTCTGTTTGAGAAACCCTGTACAAGAAGAATAAAAGATAAAACGCTTACTGGTGCCTAACTTAACAAACTGCATTAGATTCAAAGCAAAGTTCTTTCACCATATGCTTTCAGCAGTCTTACTGACATACTTTTTAAGTCAAGACCCCCTCCCCCAGAGTTCAACAGCTGCTTCCTTTGTCTCTTCAGGTACAGTGAATGCAATGGGCAGGAAGAGAGATAGGAGCATCTGCCCCTTCCTTTATAGTCCTGCTCCTGCTTTGAGAAGCATTTCCAGGTGGAAGCAAGGCAACAGAGTGTGTGGAAAGAAACTCCATACTGTTTCTTTGCTAAGATATCGATTTTTTTGGCCCTGCCCCATACTTTCCAACCAAAGAATGGCCACTTAGCAAGTAATAGTCCATCAGCCTTGTTTACACTTGGCTTATACATGTTTTGTTATTGTTTGAATGTACTACATTGTTTATTTAGGCTGTTTAGGTATGTTTAGAGCAATTGTATGGATACCATTTGGCCTTTGGATTGAATAAAGGAATTAATGGTTCAATTACTATTGTGATAATATCCTGCATACATAATAATAATTCCAAGAGTAGAGAATCATTAAACAAGACAAATACAAACTCAAAGTTAGTTCAAAACATAATTTTGCTTATGTTTTGAAAAGTGAGGTAAGACATTGCTAGTATCCTTTAGAAGGAAAGGGGGAGACAAAAAGGTCAAAGTAATTATGGACAGGGAAGAGTAGGGTAAAGTGAAAAACAAGATATTCTTAATTCTTTGAATGGTTTATAATTCATTTACTTTCTTTATCCCTTTGTTTTCTCTGATAGTACCTAAAGAGCTATCTTGTCTTGAAATCATATATTTGTAAGTGGCCATTAATTTTGTATTTCAGAATACACTAACACTGATCATTTTATGGTTGCTTGGCCATTGTGGCTCCACAATTGTCTTCAATTTATCTCTTTGTGGTCAGCAAGATAAAATCACAGTTTCATACACAAACCACCACACACTACTGTGGTCTTGAGCCCAGTGAGCAAAGCAGCAATCTTTGCTATTTATCATTTCAATCTCTGTTGTGTCACACACCTGAAAGTTTTCTCTAGTCACATTTGAAGACATCCATGTCAGCAGAACAGGGCTGCAACTGCAGTTTAGATGAGGAGGCTATTAGAAAGGAATATATGATTGTGGGGTGGTTTATAGCCAGTTTGAAAGTCTCTGAACAAATATTTTCTCCTAAATCTCATCATCATCATTAGCACCCAGAGATAAAAAGTAGCATGGGGGGGCCCTGTTGTTCTAGGTCAGGGGTGGGGAATCTTTTTTCTATCACAGGCCATTGACCCACAATAAAAATAAATTGTGAGCCAAACACAGCCTCGTGGCGGGAAGGGGGGTGGCGCCGAAGCTCAGGACTTGCCGTGGGCTGGATGAAATTAATCAACAGATTGGATCCAGCCCACAGGCCGTAGGTTCCCCACCCCTGTTCTAGGTGCTGACTACACAGAGAAACAGGAGGCACAGTCTTTGCTCCAAAGAGTTTACAATCTAGCTATTGAAATATGTCACTGAATAATCTGTTTTATTGTTCTTCTTAACTCAGACCTATGTAATTCTCTTCCCTGTGCTTCTGGGAGAAGCCATGTCCCATAAGAATTAGTTGCAGGGCTCAAAATTTTCAAAAATAACTAATAATTTTGAGTGTCCAACTTGAGATGCCTTAAAGAGGGCTAATTTTCAGAAAGTGCTGAACATCGACTCTCTGAAAAATCAGGCCCCTTACGATGCCTTGAAATGGGTACTCCAAAACTGAGGCAGCCAAAATCACTAGTCACTTTTGAAAATGTAGGCCATGGTCTTCATGTCAGCGTTAGTTCAGCTACAGCTCATTAACTATATTTCCGCTTGCAGCTGGCATTTAGGCTTTCCAAACTTGTAAACACACCCTGATCTATCAGGCTATATCATTGTCCCTACTCTCCACTGCTTTCCCCTCTTTTTCCTCTTGAAGTAGTAATATCTGGCCATCTTTGGGAGACAGTTGACTCTGCATCCCCCTATCTACCCCATGTGCTAGTTTTCTGAAACTGTATTTGTTCTGATTGAACCTGCATGCACCATAATTCCTGCATCAACATACAGTTAATTATATATTAGTATAATTTACACTATATAATGTGCTCATTTCAGATTTCATAAAACTAATATTTTATGGTCAATACATTTCTGTGCAGTTTGGGAACTTTTGTAATTAGAAGATTAGTTAATCATAGCATATTATAAAGGAGATGGGAAATGTGTAAAAAAACCAGCTAGCTAATATAGGCCAAGCATAGGTATTCTGATTAAAACAAAAGAACATATTAAGAGAGAGGCTACTCTCATTATTCACTTCCATCATATACGCATAAAATATGTATATTTAAAAATTAACATGATACGTGCTATATCAACTCAGCAAACCTATTCAATGTATTCCTTCCTCCCTCTATCCCCCTTGCTTTCTATTTCCTTCCCCCCCACCACTTCCTTGTCTGCTGATGGTTTATTTAGACCAGTGGTTCTCAACGAGGGGTAAGTGTACCTCTACGGATACACAGAGGTCTTCCAGGGGGTACATCTAGTTATTTGTCTAGTTTTACAACAGGCTGCATAAAAAACAATAGCAGAATCAGTACAAACTAAAATTTCATACAGAAAATGACTTGTTTATACTGTTCTAGATACTATACACTCAAATGTATGTACAATATTTATGTTCCAATTGATTCATTTTATAATTATATGGTAAAAAGGAGAAAATAAGCAATTTGTCAGTACTAGTGTGCTGTGACACTTTTGTATTTTTATGTCTGATTTAGTAAGCAAGTAGTTTTTAAGTGAGGTGAAACCTGGGGGTACGCAAGACAAATCAGACTCCTGAAAGGGGTACAGTAGTCTGGAAAGGTTGAGAACCACTGAGTTAGACCATAATGTGTTCAGGGCAGGGAACTCTCCCATTATGTCTGTAAAGCCCATTTTGGTGACTAAGTAGTACAATCATAGTCCCAGGTTCAAAACATGTAAAGACTGATGAGCCTAGTAACTACTAGAGAAGACAATAGCATTTTAATAGGAAATTGGATCCTGTTGTATCGAGAATGGAGTATCTCAGGCCCAAGAACAAAAATATTAACAAAACCTTTGTTCACTGTCACAACATTAAACTGTTAAATACAGTTCAGGGTTTCATATAAAGTTTTCACTGGCTTAACTCCCGTTAAAAATATTTTTAACTTTTTATTAAAGACACACAAGAAAAGAAGAAAAAACAGGTAAAGCATTTGGAACGTAAAGTATAAATAAACAATATCCCTTATTTTCTCTCTCTTTTTTTTCCATAGAGAACCCCATTTGACAGCCTTTTAGATGGTATTAAAGATGGTATTAACAGTCCTTTTTGGAGGGAGAGGAAAAGATAGTTTATATTGTCTTGACTTATTGCAGTTTGATCCTCCTTCCTTTCAGACAAAACAAATAAAATACATACAAAAGGGGAGATAAAAAAATAGTAAAGAGAAACTCCATTTTCAGTCTCTGCTGCTGACTTTCACTGGCCACTTCACTGTGGGAGAAACACAGGCCCAGCACACAGTCTGCTAAATCATTGGCAAGTTTTTACTAATAGTGGGCTGTTTAAGGTGTGGCTTATAGCTGGCCTTTGTGGTCACACACTCTCAGCAGTGTGTGACCACAAGACAGATGCTTGTTAGACAAAAGACAAAAAGAGAAATAAGATGCGGAAGAAAAAATATTAAAACAGCAAAGAATCCTGTGGCACCTTATAGACTAACAGATGTTTTGCAGCATGAGCTTTCGTGGGTGAATACCCACTTCTTCGGATGCAACTATTAAAACAAGACCCTCTACTGTACACACGTCTTTCCCTGGGGACAGCATGAGAGAACAAATGGGTGATGACTCAAAGCACTACTGCAAAGTTCTCAGATGCCTATATATTCTAGTATAGCAAGAACCCACGGTTCACATTCCAAGAGTTGTTCAGAATTTATTCAAAAGCCAGTGGAGATGTGTTGTGATTTGTTTCCTTTCTCTGGCCTCGTCCAGATGCCTTTCAGGATCATGAAAATAATGAAGACCCACTGGCGTCATAGGGATTCCAGGGGGCTAGGAGAAGGAAGAGATGGCAGCCATGATGGTAGAACTTCTTTCTCCACCAGTCCACACATCCCACTGCTCCCATCTAGTGAGAGTCAGATATACAATGTCCAAGAATGCATTAAAGTTAACCAGGTTATAAACATTTCCTCCCAGATATAGAGTCTTTCAGCTCATTGTTATGCCTGTTTGTGACTTTACCAAGAGTCTGGATGATCCTTTTTAAACAATCCAGTTTTTACCAGTCTATTTATCTCCAACTTCTACTTGCTTTTACAAACAATTTTATGTAACAAGCTAAGTTGGATGTTTGTTACCTTGGACAGCTAAGGGAACACGCCTCTGTACAATAATCCCTTCTTTTTTAGTACCTGTCACTATTTAAAGACAGTCAATAAATACATGCAAAATAAAAGTGTCTGTCATCTAACGGTATTTGACATCCTATGTCTGATGTGTTTCCAGGAATGGAGATCCTGTCTGGCTTTAACACGGTTACATTATTATAAGACAGAATTCAAGAAGGATTGGATTTTGGAATGGACAATGAGAACATTCAGAGTTACAACAGTCATGTTTTAATAGAAAACTGGAATGGATATGAACTTTCCTGCTTCAGGGTATAAGCCAAGCTCTAACTGGAGAAAAGATTTGGAAGAAACTTTCCCAGTGAGCAATTTATACCATAAATCTCCACTTCAGGGTTTCTTATGCCTTCTTCTGAATCATCTGGTACTGGCCACTGTAGAGAAAGGATATTGGACTAGATGGACCCCTGGTCAGGTATAGTATGGCAATCCTTCTGTTCAGTTGGAGTAGTGTTTGGGATTTAGATACCTTGCTATTTACTTCAATTATACCCCATACAGTATATTTTAAAAAGAAATGTATCACAAAGTATACATTATCCAAGGTTTCTGGCAATGTAGATTGATTTAAATCAAAGTGATTTTAATCACCAAACAGGAAACCTTGATTTAAATATTTTATTTTAACCTCATTTTGCATTTGTACTTTTTAGTTCTTTTCCTTAAGAAAAATTAATTCTCATTGACACATAACCATTAAAACATGTTGCTTTGCACCTAAATATAGCCTTTACACTAAATTAGGTACTTCTTTTTGCAAATGAGGAGGATACACTATATCTATACACATTTAATTAAGCAATTATATAGCTTACCATACATTTATTCAGATTCTTAATTTTTACATTTTCTTCATTATGTTAGAACATAAGAACATAAGAATGGCCGTACTGGGTCAGACCAAAGATTCATCTAGCCCAGTATCCTGTCTACCGACAGTGGCCAATGTCAGGTGTCCCAGAGGGAGTGAACCCAACAGGCAATGATCAAGTGATCTCTCTCCTGCCACCCATCTCCACCCTCTGACAAACAGAGGCTAGGGACCCCCTTCCTTACCCATCCTGGCTAATATCCATTAATGAGCTTAACCTCCATGAATTTATCCAGTTCTCTTTTAAACACTGTTATAGTCCAGAAAATGGTTAATGATACATTTCTTGTAGGTAATATCTTTTTATTCAGGATTCATGTCAAGCTACATTTGGATGGAACCTGGAATTCAGTTAAAAATGTAGAAAACCAGCATTTTAAAATTGTTTTTTATTAGTTAAATAAAACTACCTTAAATGTGCTGGATATGTAAGAAAAAAGTAAGTTTATCAAAACATATTTTGTATTTAAAACTAACTGATTTATTAAAGAAAGGAAGTATTAACTGTAGTGAATTGATGAATTGTTTCTTGTCAACACGGGCCATATTTTCAAGGATATTTAGGCACCTAAACATGCAAATCAGTGCCTGGCAAGGTGCTTTTGAATGTACAATTAGGCACCTATCTGCATCTGTAGGTGCCTAAATACCTTTGAAAATCTAGCTTTGTGTCAAGTTTTTAGAACTAGTAGATCTCGTCCTCTCGCCTGGTTTTTATTCAAAGATTGGAAGAGGAAAACTAGCTTTCCTGCTTTCTCAGCTCCCAATCTGTTTCTCAACTTTGAATGAACTACTCCAAATTAAGAATATATTCTCTCTGTCTCTGGTAGCTAAAATCACGTTTTACCTTAATTACTTTTGCTTTTTCTCCACATTAGAAACTGAAAGTAGTTAAATTTGGAAAAATATAAATCCTAGCATTTGCTCCACTGTAAAGACTGAAAATAATATACTTACTGAGTGCAATACATGACACTGTGATGTTTATAGAACTTGAGTTGACCTCAAAAGTTGAAGATGTTTTCATCATGATTCTGTATGTGATTTAAAAAGCAGCACTCTTTATCTCATTAATATTTAAGGAGAACTCACTGATGCAGTATTTTTTTTCATTTGTTTAAAATGATTTTAATAGATTCTATTAAAGGTAGCACTTAATATAGGATGCTATCAGGTCAAATTTAATTTTAAACAGGTTTATTTAAAAATAACTGTATTTAATTTAATCAAAATAATCTGATTTAAATAAAACAATTGCATTTTTTTAAACAAAAAACATGTTTATCCATTCTGGTTTCAGATAAAGCAACAGATTTATATTTCTATATCAACTTGTAAAAATGCTATCATACAAATATATAGGTTAGTGTCACCACCTAGTGGCCATTGGGTGAATCTGTCTCTAATCTGTATAATGGACAACCCCTGGAATCAATCACACACCTCGTATATATTTTCAGGTAATTTCTGTGTATTGTGACATCTTGCATAATTAAATACAATGCATGTGCCAATGTTATAGGAAACAGAATAGTTGAATTTCATTGTTACCGATACTAGTTGAGAATCCACAGACCTCACAGAACTTAGTTGCTGTTTCCACCTCCCCAGGCCTCTTTACTCAGACTTTCTGTATTTGGGCTTTTATGGTAACGATAATTGTAGATTTGTCTCCTGTATATACATGCCACTTAATTTTAGCAGTAGTTTTCCACACTACCTTAGTACTAGGTGACAAAAGATTTTTCTATGTGCTCCATGAAAAGCATTTTAAGAGTTAACACTGTAGCTCTTACCACAGTGAAGGCGGTGTTAACTTTGTCTCACTTATGGGTAATTACAAATACAGCACTTATGAGTTCCTCCACTGTAACCCCATCTGATCAATCCCAGGGGTTATGTAACAGCTCCCGTATGAGGCGAGATTAATAAGACTGGGACTTTTCAGCTTGGAAAAGAGGTGACGATATGATAGAGGTCTATAAAATCATGAATGGTATAGAGAAAGTAAATAAGGAAGTGTTACTCCTTCTCATAATACAAGAACAAGGGGCCACCAAATGAAATTAATAGGTAGCAGGATTAAAACAAACACAAGAAAGTATTTTTTCACGCAACGCACTGTCAACCTCTGGAACTCCTTGCCAGAGGGTGTTGTGAAGGCCAATACTATAACGGGGTTCAAAAGGGAGCTAGATAGATTCATGGAAGATAGGTCCATCAATGGCTATTAGCCAGGATGGGCAGGGATGGTGTCCCTAGCCTCTGTTTGCCAGAAGCTGGGATTGAGTGACAGGGCATGGATCTCTTGATGATAACCTGTTCTATTCATTTCCTTTGGGGCACCTGCCATTGGCCACTGCCAGACACAGGCTACTGGGCTTGATGGACCTTTGGTCTGATCCAGTATGGCCATTCTTATGTTCTTAACCACACATGCGTGTCTATGCTGCCGTTCCACAAAATGTTGTGAGAACTGGCTGGATTTCACCATCAGAGAGAAGAGAAAATTTGGGGAAAGAAAGCATGAGTGATTGAAACTCTTTTCTGGAGAGGGGAGGGTTTGTTGTCCTGTCCCCAGTGCTTAATTTGTGCCAGGGCTTGCCAGAGCTGAGCCCTGGCACTTCTGGGTTTGGCAGTTCATAGCCCTGGCACCTCTGGGCTTGCCATGTCAGTTATGAAAGTAAAAAAATAATTGCGAGAGCCCTGGCACCTCTTTCATTACAAATTAAACACTGCCTGCCCCCAAGCATTGGAGTGGTTCCCAAAACAAGATATGGTGCTAGGGCTGAACTGAGAGCAGCTATGTGCTCTGAGAAGGGCTGCTAGGGCAGGAAAAGCTGTAGCCCAAAGAGGCATACAGAAAAGCAGGCAGGGCAGTGAAAACCAAACTCCTTTAAGAGGGTTCTCTGCAGAGAAATAGCCTGTAAGTCAAGAACAGAACAGCTGAAGTAAGGAGGCTCAGCTCCTGTAGAAGCTGACAGAGAGGGACAAATGCCAGTTTCACCACTAAAAAAATCAGACCTTTCAGAGTGGGCCTTGAAAAAACAGTATGCCAAATGATAGCCTATAGAGATACTACAAGATACTCACCCTGCTGAAGAACAGATAATTCAAACAGAACTTGTCAAAAGAGGGAGGGATAGCTTAGTGGTTTGAGCATTGGCCTGCTAAAAAGACGGTTACTCACCGTAGTAACTGTTGTTCTTCGAGATGTGTTGCTCCTATCCATTCCAGTTAGGTGTGCACGCCGCGCGTGCACGGCTCTTTGGAAGACTTTTACCCTAGCAACACTCGGTGGGTCAGCTGGGCGCCCCCTGGAGTGGCGCCGCTATAGCGCAGGATATATACACCTGCCGACCCATCCGCTCCTCAGTTCCTTCTTGCCGGCTACTCCGACAGTGGGGAAGGAGGGCGGGTCTGGAATGGATAGGAGCAACACATCTCGAAGAACAACAGTTACTACGGTGAGTAACCGTCTTTTCTTCTTCGAATGATTGCTCCTATGCATTCCAGTTAGGTGATTCCCAAGCCTTATGTAGGCGGTGGGGTCGGAGTTAGATGCTGCAGAATGCAAACTTCTGTGCCAAAGGCTGCATCATCTCTGGACACTTGGGCCAATGAGGCAAAGGTGTGTACTAGCTGCACAACACATCCCCTGAAAGGGTATGTGGGCCAAGAAGGCAGCAGAGAAGCCTGAGCCCTGGTGGAATGTGTAGTAAGGTGGCTCCATGGAACATGGGCTAAACACAGGAGGCGCAGATGCACCAGTCATCGAAGATGAAATCCTCTAGGAGGAGACAGGTATGTCCCTCGTCCAGTATGCCAGTACGATGAAGATTCGGGGGCGTTACGCAAGGGCTTTGTCCGCTCGATATAGATTGTGGACGCCCTACGGATGTCTAGGGAGGGCAATTGTTGCTCTCCTTGTGATGAGTGAGGCTTCGGAAAGAAGACCGGAAGGAAGCTATCCTGGATGATATGAGAGGCTGACACCACCTTTAGGGAGGAAGGCCGGACACGGTCACAACTGCACTTGTCCTTGAGAGACACAGTATACCGTGGGTCCATCGCGAGCGCCTGAAGCTCGGAGACTCGTCTGGCCTATGGAAAGGCTACAAAGAAGACTGTCTTCCAGAACAGGTATGCCAGCAAGCATGTCGTCAGAGTCCCTAATGGGCAATCATAAAACTGGCGAGAACCAGGTTGAAGACCCAGGTTGTGGCGGGGGCCAACCGGGGGGGGGGGCATAACGCTCCAAGTCCTTGAGGAATCTAGAAACCACAAGGCGTAAGAATACGGAGCGGCCACTCCCCGCTGGGTGGAAGGGAGAGATGGCTGCCAAGAGTGCCCTTAATGAGGGCCGCGCCATGTGCTGCTGTTTGAGACCAGAGGTAGTCCAAGGCAGACTGGATTGGGACCTCGGCGGGAGAAACATTGTGCGTTTCGTAGCAGCAGGAGAAACGCTTCCACTCTGCCAGATACGTTAACCGAGTGGAGGATCTCCTATCACCCGGGAGAATCCTGTAGAGCCGAGGCAGAACAATGTAATTCGGATGGTTTAGCCACACAGCAGCCCTGCTGTGAGGTGCAGGGATTACCAGTCTGGGTGGTGAAGCTTGCTGCGATCCCGCGAAATGGGGTCTGGGCCAAGAGGTAGGGAAATAGGGTTGGCTACCGACAGGGGTAGCGACCTGGTGTACCAGTGCTGCCTGGGATACGCTGGAGCGATCATGATCAGGTGCGCTCTGCCCCTGCGGAGTTTTAGCAGGGCCCTGCAAGCCAGCGGGAACGGTGGAAATTGGACAGCCGATGGCTCATCCACGGCATCAGAAACCTCTCCAAGACTGAGCCCGGGGAGAGGTCTTGGAATGAGGAGGACTTCTCTCTGTTTTCGCTCTCGCGGGAGCGAAGAGGGCTATGCGGGGAAAGACCCACTTCCGAAAAACGGAATGGATACCGTCCGGAGGGAACGACCACTTGTGAGACCGGAAGGATCTGCTGAGGCGATCCGCCAGCTGAAAAGCCTGGCATACAAGGCAGACTGCTCCCAGCTCTCGGACACTGATGCGTAAGGCCAGCTCTTGGGCCGACCAAAGGCCGTGAGTGCGAAGCTGACCCAGGTGAGCACGCAGCCGAGAGATGGGGTGTCCGTCATGAGGGACCCCGAGGGGTGAATGGAACAGCATCCCTGGATACACCAGGGAGGGCACTGACTCTCGGTCGAGGGAGCCTAGGATGCTCAGGGGGAACGAGACGACCAGGGTGGTATCTCTGCCCGGGTGGTACACCAAGGTGAGCCACGATTGGAGTGGACAGAGGCGAAGCCTGGCATGTTTGGAAACAAACACGCAGACCGCCATGTGACTCAGGAAACCTAGGCCTGGGCGAGCCAAAGTTGTCGGGAAGGTCCGTAGACCTTGTACAATTGTTACCACCGCATGAAACCAAGGCTGAGGTAAGCAGGCTCTGGTGAGATTGGAGTCCAGGGTGGCTCCAATGAATTCTATTCCCTGTGTGGGAACCAGAGTGGATTTTACCATTGATGATCAGGCCTAGACACCGGAATAGGTCCGTGTCGATGCCCACAGGACTGGTACTTGGGCTCGGAGGTCCCTCAAATGAGCCAATGTGGAAGAGAAATGGGGACATGAAAATACGCGCCCGTCATATCGAGGGCGGCATACAGTTTCCGGGATCCAAGGGTGGGATGACGGTCCCCCTGGGAACCATGCAGAACCTATCCACAGTGTGAACTTGTTGAGGACCCGCAGGTCTAGGATATGCCTGAGACCTCCCTTCGCCTAGGGGATTAGGTTTCGTCCCTAGGCACCTCCTGTATAGCTCCGATGAAGAGGAGCGTGCGCACCTGATGCAAGAGGAATCGCTCATGAGAGGGGTCCCTAAGAGGGACGAGGATGGTTAGAAGGACCTTAACCTTGAGGGCCTGATTGACGCCACGACCGCATAAGTGACGCCTGCTGGCAAAGTCTTGTCTTTGTCTAGGCGCAGGGTAAGAGCGGTGAGGCTGGGGACGGAAAGGTCGGCGCTAAGCACCGTCGTGTGCATGCTAATAGAGAGCGGAAAGTGACCCTGCTGCCCTTCAGGCTTTGCAGCCTAGGGCCAGCTTTCTCAGAGAACAGGCCTTTGCCAGTGCAGGGCAAGTCCTGTATAGTGGACAGCAGCTGCGAGGGAAGGCTCGATAACCGGAGCCAGCAAATGCGCCTCGTGGCCACACCCGAGGCCAGGGTCGTGGCCGCGAAGTCAGCTGCATCCAACTAGGCCTGGAGGGAAGCGCTATCCAGCTTCCTCCTTCGATCCAGGAGGGCATCAAACTCGACGTGAGTTCTGAAGAACCGACTCTGTAAAGTTGCCCACCGCCACCCGTAGTAGCGGCTAAGCAGGGCTTGCTAGTTTGCTACACAAAGTGGCAGGGCCCCCGCCGAGTACATCGTACGGCTCCGTAAGACCAGTCGCCTAGCCCCCTAGGATTTAGGAGCTGGTGCCTGCTGGCCATGGCATTCCATCCCATTGAGGGACTGGACGACAAGGGAGCGGGGGGAGGGGGGGGTTAGATGTACCTAGGTACTCGTACCCCCTGGATGATGCTATGCACTTGCATTCCGATCAGAGGAGGGCCAGAGGAGTATGTTCCTGCCCCCGCCTCAGCTGGGGAGGAGGAAGAAGAAAGGACAAGGACAAGCGGGTCCTGTGTGGGCTCGCGCTCCTGGACGACCTCCTGATCCGGTGGGATCTGGGAGCCCGGTGGCTGAACCGGGGCTTGCTCCATACTGGTCGCAGGGGGACGGCTAATTGCCGCCTCTGGCACCCAGAGCTCCGACGGAACGGAGCGAGATGGGAGTACCGGTATGCCTCTGGCGTGGCAGTACGCCCATGGTGACTAGAAGGACCTCTGATAGGTCTCCTGGAAGACTCTGGAGGGCACATCGGAAAAGAGAGTACTGCGCATATGAAGTGTCCGCACGTGGCAACACGGATGCGTGACTGAGTGGCCCTGAAGGAGCTGAAGAGCCTTTGGTAGAGTCTCCTTCTCTAACTGACGTTGCTCGACTCGGCACCGGGGATCGGTACCGGGATACATACCAGTACCGAGAACGAGACCTGCCCCCGGAGCTATGCTGGGCGGTCGACCGAGAGCGCGAGGCTCGACGTTCAGGAGTGGGTACGGGAGTCTCGGTGCCTGGGGCGGTGCCGGGATCGGGATCGGTGCCGAATGTACCCGGTGCCGCGAGTACTAAAGGTACCGCAATGGAGAACGGTGCCGAGACCACGAGCGGCGTCGGGACCTCGATCGGTGACGGGACCGAGAACGTCTGCGGGACCGCGATCGGGGACGGTGCCGCTCTGCGGTGCTGACGCAGGGTGGCGTGAGCAAGACAGGCTCGCCAAAAGACCATATAACCCGCACCAGCGATGTCGGGGGTTAAGCAGCGCAGGCTCTGCCCTTGCTATCAACTCCCTCGCTGTGGAAATGTTCCCAGCGTGGAGGGAATAGTGAGCTCGACCACAGCTCGCGCCGGGGAGCATTCAGGTGTTGGACTCGACGGCTCTAGCGAGGCCGTAGTCTACGGTGCTGATACTGTCGGTGCCGTAGCAGTCACCGGTGCCGGGCAGCCCGACGTAGTAGAGCGCTCGGGCTGCGGAGCGGGCCGCTCGGACGCCGCTGAAAAGCGAGCTCGACCACGGTTCGTACCGGGGAGCTTTCCAGCACCGGACTCAACAGCTCTTGCCTGGCCGGAGTTAACGGTGTGGATACTGTCGGTGCCGCGGCAGACATCGGTGCCGGGCGATCCGACTGAGCATAGCGCCCGGCTGCGGAGCAGGCGGCTCGGACGCAGCTTCATAAGGAGCTCGACCACTGTCCGTACCGGGGAGCTCTCCAGCACCGGACTCGACGGCTCTTGCCTGGCCGGAGTTAACGGCGCGGATATTGCCGGTGCCGCGGCAGACATTGGTGCCGGCGAACCGACTGAGCGTAGCGCTCGGCTGCGGAGCAGGCGGCTCGGACGCAGTGTCTTAGCGAGCTCGACCACGGTCCGTACCGGGGAGCTTTCCAGCACCGGACTCGACGGCTCTTGCCTGGCCGGAGTTAATGGTGCGGATATTGTCAGTGCCGCGGCAGACATCGGTGCCGGGCGATCCGACTGAGCATAGCGCTCGGCTGCGGAGCAGGCGGCTCGGACGCAGCAAGTATATTGTGCCTCTTCATCCTCCAGGAGAGGGAACCATGCCGAGTGGACGTCGGAGTCAGCGAGGGCCAGTGCCGGGAGGCCTTGGCGGCACCGGGGAACCGGTGCCGAGGGAGCGCTCCTTGAAGACTAACCAGCGCTCGGCGCTGAGAGCGGAGGAGCAAGAGCTGCCTCCCTCAGGAGCCATGTGAGACGAAAGTCCCGCTCCCCTTTGTTCTGGGATCAAAGGCCCCGCGAATGCGGCACTTATCTGTCAGTTGAGAATCCTCGAGGCACTTAGGAGAGGATCTCTTGTCGGCAATGGCTTGTGGCCGGCCGAGCATTGTAAAACCCTGTGGACCGGGCATCGGACCCGGCACCGGGTGAGGGGAAGGGGATAAACCCCGAACCCCTGAAAATAAATCCTATACTACAAACAAATAAAGTTAACTACAACTATAAACTATACACTAAACGAGAGAAACTACGAGTAGCTAGGGAGGTGGAGGTCAGCTAAGCTGCGCTCCACTGTTCTAACGGCCGTCACGGGCGGAAAGAAGGAACTGAGGAGCGGATGGGTCGGCAGGGGTATATATCCTGCGCTATAGCGGCGCCACTCCAGGGGGCGCCCAGCCGACCCACCGAGTGTTGCTAGGGTAAAAGTCTTCCGAAGAGCCGTGCACGCACGGCGCGCACACCTAACTGGAATGCATAGGAGCAATCACTCGAAGAAGAAGCCAAGGTTGTGAGTTCAATCCTTGAGAGGGCCATTTGGGGAATTGTGGTAAAAATCTGGGGTTTGGTCCTGCTTTGAGCAGGGGGTTGGACTAGATGACCTCCTGAGGTCTCTTCCAACCCTAATATTCTTTTTAAAAAAAAAAAAAAAGGAGGAAGTTCCCAGAGTGATGGGGCTAGGTGTCCTGTCCTGCAAATGGCTCAGAACACTTCTATGTGCTGTTCCTGTACCACTTACAGGTTACATAATACAAAAGGATAAGAGAACAAGTAGAAGTAAACATGGTCATTCTGAGGTGTCCCAGAAGACCATGATACTCAGACCCGATCAAGTCTGCAGTTAAACTACCACTATACTTAGCTCCCAGACAGGATCTTCTCAGCTAGGAACTTATTCTATATCCCTTATCTGGGTAACACACCTATTATCCTAAAGAACAAAAAAGAAATAATGAAAGGATTCTCAGAGAGTCATTAAAACCCTGCTGGAATCAAAACAACCTTCCACTCAACCTCTGAAACAAACCTGCTTACTACTGTACAGACAAGCCCCTCAGTCCTGGGAATCTCAGTAATTCTGAAATATCTACAAGACGGAATTGATCTTGACCTCAAACAAACCATCATGAACACACCTACCTTAGTGGCCAGCAACAATCAGTTTGCAGGACGCACGTCAGGCCTAATTGACCAGCCTCAGATGTCCAGACTTCTGAAAGCACCCAAGCTAACTAAACCTATTGTTAGATCGTTATTCCTAAAATGGGGCCTCATGATTTCAAAGGCCCTTACATAGGATGCACTCAAAGCCTACACAGCTGCCATCCACTCCTGCTTATCAATGATAGATTCTTGGTGGCTATCACCTCAGTGGGATGTACATCAGTTGCTCATATTATCAAGGCTGGAACCATAGGGCATTGTACAAGAATACTGTAAGCAGCCATGCTATGGGATGTTGCTGTCCAAGCTGTGGTACACCAGTCAATGTTGGATAGCATGCTCTGTGTGCTGTAAGCTCAGAGGCCAGTTCTGTCCACACTCCAAGCTCTGGACTCTTCAAGTTTCAGCCCTTAGTCGCCATAAACACACAAACATTTCCAGGAAGCAGAGAATTCCGTTACTAGGGCTGCCAAAAAATAAAAGGAGCAAACACTCAAAGCACACAATTGCTTTAACAGTTACAACAAAAGGGCAAAACTGCAATTCATAATCCATCCCCCCGGGGCAGTCCACTAGAGGAGGGTAAGAGTCCAGTTAGGTCCCCTGACACCATTCTCCTGGCTGCAGGCTACTGCTGTGCCCCACCAAGCAACAGGTGTCTCTCTTGTTCGCAGGCTGCCTGGCCTTTCCTCCACAGCAGTTCCCAGGCTGCTGCCTGCAGCCTTCTGCTCCTGCACACTACAGCCTCTGGCTCTCATGATCCCTTCTGACCGCAAGTTATATTTGTTTCCTATACACTGGGACTTATAGAGCCCTCTTCTGGTTGGATGTTGAACTTGGGGGGGTGGAAGAGGCGGAGTAGGAGCAGAACGGGGGTGGAGCCGCAGGGGAAGGGGTGGAATGGGGTGGGCCCATGGGCGGGGCTGCAAGCCAAACGGGTGGAACGGGGGAGAGAGAGTCTGGGCTCAGAGCTCCAGCCAGGGCTGAGAGCTCTGCAGCAGTCCCAGCTGAGGCTGAGAGATCAACCCCGGCCATGGCCCAGCTTTCACCTCCCCCGCGTGGCCCCAACTGAGCTCTCATCCCTCCCCAACCCCAGGCCATGGGGGGGGAGGGGCTGAGAGCAGCGAGCGGGGGTGTGGCCTTGGCCGGAAGAGATGGGACCTCAGCCAGAAGAGGTGGGGCAGGGGGCTAGCCTCCACAAGGGGGAGCTTCATCCGCCACCCCTGGCTGGAGGGCTAAACTACCCTACTTAATAGAGAAGACGCTGAGGCGCAGCAAGAGAGAAACTAAAGCAATGGCTATACCTGACACTAGAGCAGGTAAGCCACTGCTAGATGGCAATTCTCTTCCAAATGCTTATGTACCGCACTTTCAACATCACCACTAGCAAAGGTGGCTGAAATGCTATATAAAAGAAGCTTGCAATTACCTCAAAATAGCGAAGGCCTAAAGGGATTGCAGCTCATTAAATATCAGCATCCTGGCCAGAGCGTTCCCACAGCCCACCACAAGAGATGTTTAGAGTTATTGCTATTGTTTATTTGTGGTAGCACATACAAACCCCAGTCATAGATTAAGGTCCCATTGTGCTAGGCCAGTGGTTCTCAAACTTTTTTTTCCACAGACCACTTGAAAATTCCTGAGGGTCACAGTGAACCACTTAATGATCTTTCCAAATGTTGTTTGTACCATTAGCTAACTATTGTAAAGTGCATTGGATAACAGTGCTATATAAAAAAACCCTTTAATAATAATTAAAGTTTTTTTGTTCTACAAATAAAAACACACAACTCATATTTTAATATCAGTAGCCTTACCTTTCTAATGTGATGGATGTGCCCTCTGTCCCCCACCATGGCAGCCCCCGAGCTGGGGCTGGGATGGAGGGGGGGGGGTCTCTCCCTCTGCCCCCACTGCAGCAGCCCCTGAGCTGGGGCTGGGAAGGAGGGGGTGTCTCTCCCTGGCAGCCACAGCCCTGAAGCTGGGGAAAGTTGCTTTTCTCTGGCCGCCACAGCCCTGCACATCCCAAATTCCCCCCACTCCCTTTTCTCACCCCACTGTCCCTCCCACTTGCCCCCATTCCCCCTCAAGGCCACCTCCTCATCTTACATGTGTGTCTTCTCCAGGGTCCAGGCACCTAATTAGTGCAGCCACACCTGCACGGCTCCACTAATTAGGTGAGTGGCCTTTCATTCTCTCATGTGCGGCCACGCAGGTGCACACCTTAGCGCAGGGGTTGTGAAACTGGGAGTCTGGACCCCTCAGGGGGTCGTGAGGATATTACATGGGGGGTCGCGAGCTGTCAGCCTCCACCCAGGGCTGCCCGGGGAGGGGGTAAGTGGGGCAATTTGCCCCAGGCCCTGGGCCCCACAGGCCCCGCAAGCCCTGGCTGAGGATCCCTTTCCTGGCTAGAGGTGCCTTTTTAATTTTTACTCATTCGGCGGCAGTCCAGGTCTTCGGCAGCACTTCGGCGGCGGGCCCTTCACTCGCTCCGGGTCTTTAGCGGCACTTCGGCAGCGGGTCCTTCAGTGCCGCCGAAGACACGGAGCGAGTGAAGGGCCCACCCCTGAAGTGCCGCCAAAGACCTAGAGTGCGTGAAGGGCCTGCCACCGAAGTGCTGCTGAAGACCTGGACTGTCGCTGAGTGAGTAGAGCCCTTTAGGTCGACGGAACAGGGTTGGTTGTGTGGACACATTCATTTTTAAATTGACCTAACGCGGCTAAATTCAACCTAACCCCATAGTGTAGACCAGGCCTGAGAGTCTGTGTATGGGCACAGCTCTAATCCCAGTAGTCTCTTGGCAAACACCAGCCACACTTGGCTCCCACCAGCCTTGGTTATAACTTGCAGGGTGACCCCAATACACTCCCAGTCCTGAAATCCCCCCCGTCTCCCCAAATCTGTGTTCTGTACTGTCCAGCCCTTTCCCCAATATTTAATTCAGGTAGGGCCTTGTTTGGTTGACAATAATAGGTGGCTTAATCTCATAAAACAACTACAGTATTTTCCTCTCCTTCTTGTGCATATACTAAAAAGAGAGAGTATGTGTGTAAGAGAGAGATGGAACTAATCCATTGTTGTAGACAATTGCTTCTCATCTAAAGTATGAAATAGGCCACATTACATATAATCACAATATGGACTTTGTCACATTGTGTGGCCAAAAAATATTCCTACACTGCTTCTGAGCAATTTTTAAATGGTAATTGGGAAGCCCAGCTACTTTTTTAAAATGAACCATTAATGCTAAACCCTCCAGACTGTGAGTGGCGGGGGGTTCCCCACACTAATTGCTGCACTGTGCCCCTTTAATTACTCCTCTTTAGGACCCAAAGAGCAGCTGACTGTAAGAGAAGGTAATGCATATATCCCTCCCCACCCATATATACTTGGTGGGAAGGCATTAGTCCTTTAATGCTAGTGACAAATGCTCAGTACTGCAAGACAGGAGAATATGGTGGCTCTTAGATTTAAAGTATATTATATAAAAAAGCACTTTAACATCATTGCTCCTTTTGCACCACCCCCCCCCCCCCGGCCGCCAACGCGGAGGGGACAAAAGGAGCAGCTGCCCTGGGCCCTTTAAATCGCAGGTGGAGCCCCGGGTGGCATGGGCCAGGCAGTGTGGATGGGCGGGCTGGGGGATGCAGACCCCCAGCCCTGCCCCTTCCACCTGAAGCCCCGCCCCTTCCTACCTTTCATTCCTGGATCCTACATAAAGTTGCAGAGCTATTCTCCTGCCTCACACTGGCAGGCAGACTGGATGAGTCCCCTTAGTTCCAACCCAGGAGTATAAAAGGTTTAGTCTTTCCAAGCCAAGAGGTTTCTAGGGGCAGAGACAGAGGGGTCCCACATGAAGAAACCCTAAAAACAGCCAAGTTCAGACAGAGATTCATGTTTGTTCTTGTTTAACAATGAAGGAAAAACCCCAGGAAGGAGGAAGCTTGGATGATATTCAGCATATGTGTACTTTGCTGGGATCAGTAGCACACACACACTCTCCCTGACCCACCAGTGTAAACAGCCATACTTTGCAGGAAGCACCTCAAGTGACTAGACAAATACTTGACACAGCTGCTGATGGCAATATTCCCCACGCCCATCAGGCAGACACTTGTCCAGTAGGAACTAGATCAAGACCACCAACTAATTTCACCAGCCGTCAGATGGGAATGACTGTTGGTCTTTCTACTAATTTGCACTGGAATTAAAGTTGTGATGTGGCAATGAAAAGAAAAGTGATTTGCTGCATTTGATAAATAAAAGTAAATAGGATATAAAATTATCTGAGTTAAAATTTGTATCAAATAGTTAGTGTGTGTGCGCATATAAATATATATGTATATAATTGAGCTAGATCTTCAGAGGGTGTAAACTGAAATAGCTCTATAGTCAGTGGAGGTATACCAGTTTACAGCTGCTGAAGATCTGGACCACAGAATTTAAATTTAAAATTAAAAATGTAATGTTAAGGTAACAGAATGATTTGGTAAAGAACTTATTTTTGGTATTGTGCAGCCTCCTAATATAATGTCACTGAAAGGATTTAAATAACAAAAGCAAGAATAGCTGTGGAACTAACATGGCATTTGCTGCTATCACATTGTTTACTCTGCCTGTATGTTATATCCTTTCCCCCTGAACTTTGCCTGTTGTCTATCTAGACGGTAACTTCTCCAGGGCAGAGGCTGTCTCTTGTTCTGTGTTTGTACCGTGACTAGCACAATGGGTCCCTGGTCTCGGTTAGCCTTTAGGAACTATCATAATAAATAATAAAACGTAGTATGGGTGGGACAAAGGTTTGAAGTAAAGCATCACTAGTGATTGTTGACATTTTAATTGTGTTAATTAATTAAAAATAATAGCCAGCTCAGAAAGTAGTTTGTGTAATTTCATAAAAAGCTCAGGATTCATTTTTTCTTCAAAACAAGAACAAGCATTTACATTTAATTGTACCTTTTTTCTTAAAATCCATATTCTTCCATTCTTTCTTGGATTGGATTTCCAAGAGGCTTTTCCTTTCCAGAGACTGTTAATCCAGAGCATGAGAAGCACAGAGCACAGTTTTAGATAGTTAGCAAGTTATAAGGCTGTAAGTGGATTTGCAGGGGTTTATTGCCAGTGTTCCAATTCTGTCCATCACAATAATTTTAATTTAACATTGTGGTAGATTCTAAGAGCTAGGCCCCATTGTTCTGCTTTTACAGTAGATTGCTCTCTGTAATTGGTTGCCACAGTGTTATTTTAATCACTATAGTCCATTAACTCTAATTACACACACACACACACACACACACACACAGAGTACAAGCATATACATAAACATATAGGACCTGATTTTCAGAAGGCCTGAATGCCCATAACTGTAACTGAAGTCAGATACTCAGCATCTTTAAAAATCAGACCCATATAATTAAGGCTTCCATATAAATAAGACTGAGTTTGGGCTCAGTTTATCTCCCCAGAAGGAAATAATCCAATCCTGGACTTGATATGAAGGAGACAGGATCTCAGTTCAGTTTATTTACAGTAGATGCTGATACTTTATAAAATAAATAAATCAGATCAGGTACAGCACATTTTGCAAGATGCCAGACAAAAACTCTGTCCCAATTTCCATCCAAACTATTAGACTGTTTGTTTGCTGTGCACCCCACACAGACTAATTAAATACTTATGACCAGGTGTTTGAGCTGCTGCTCAAAACCACACGAAGTCCCCAGTCACTTGCTTTGATCAATCAAAGCTACCTCTGGGTGGCTTTATATTAGTGTTCACTGTAACAAAGTACTTTCTGCTTCTCAGGGTGTGCTGTGTTACAGTGTGTGGCGCTGAAAATGATTTATGTTTATACACCGATGGCCTGAGATTCCATGCCAGTAACAAACAAACAAAAACAAAAAAATAGCCCAGACGACAACGTTCATGACTTTGCCAGGAGACTCTGCCATGTACAACTACAGAACAGAATTTAAAATCACTTGGAGCTAAATCAGGCAGCAAGGAGGCTAGCACAATGGGGTCCTGCTCCATGACTAGGGCTCCTTGGTGCTATAGTAACACAAAATAAAATTAATAATAAAATAAATAATAAGAATAAGAATAAATATATATCTCCACGATATAACGTGGCCTGATATAAGGTGGGTTCGCATACAAGGCAGTAAAGCTCTGACATGCTGCTCTGAGCAGCATGTTAAGGGTGCTGGGCCAGGCCGGGGCCGAGGGGTTCGATAAAGGGCAGAGGGTCTCAGGGGTGGTCAGAGGCTCTCCCTCCAGGGTTTGGGGGGCAGGAGCTGTGGGAGGGCACTTTTGGGGGCCCCGCAGTCCCAGAGGGGCCCGGGGGATTAGTAGGGGGCCGGGAGCAGCCCGCTCTGCTTCCCTCGCCCCAGCCCCAGCCATGTCGCTCAGGGGAAGGGGTTTGGGGGAAGGGATCCCCCCCGCACTCACCAGCAGCGGTGGAAGTGGAGCAGCCCAGCCCCAGCCTGCTCCACTCCACCAGCTCCCAGCCACAGCGCTCCGCTTCCTGCCGCAGGTGAGTATGGGGGGCATCCTTTCCCCAAGCTCCCTGCACTCACCTGCCCGGCGGGAAGCAGAGCGCCACAGCTGGGAGCTGGCGGAGTGGAGCTGGCTGGGGCTGGGCTGCTCTGCTTCCTTCCGCTGGTGAGTGTGGAGGGCATCCTTTCCCCAACCTCCCCGCACTCACCGGTGGCGGGAAGCGAAGCAGCCCCGCCCCAGCCAGCTCCACTCCGCCAGCTCCCAGCCGTGGCACTCCACTTCCTGCTGCAGGTGAATGCAGGACCTTTCCCCAGCCGCTCCCCAGCGACATGGCTGGGGCTGGGGCAAGGAAAGCGGAGCGGGCTGGGGTTGTGTCGCTCCGCTTCCCACTGCAAGTGAGTGCGGGGGCATCCTTTCCCCAACCTCCCTGCACTCACCGACGGCAGGAAGCGGAGCGCCGTGGCTGGGAGCTGGCGGAGTGGAGCGGGTTGGGGCTGGGCTGCTCCGCTTCCCGCCGCTGCCGGTGAGTGCCTGTCAGGGGGTGGAGGGGGTGGATAGGGGTTGGAGCAGTCAGGGGACAGAGGGGTTGAGTAGGGGGTGGGGTCCTGGGGGTGATTAGGGATGGGGGTCTCTGGAGGGGGCGGTCAGGGAACAAGGAACAGGGGGGCCAAAGCAAGTTTGATATAACACGGTCTCACCTATAACGCGGTGAGATTTTTTTTGTCTCCGGAGGACCACGTTATCTCGGGGTAGAGGTGTAATTAAAAAGGCCACATGTAAATAAAACTAGCTCGTGTAGCTCCACATCACCAGTATCCAGCTGCACCAAAACTATGAGTGGCAGAAGCTACAAGCAATTCATACTACACCTGCTATACATAATAAAGTAATACAACTAATCATCTGGTCTGCAGAGTTGTTTGCTGCAGCTGTTTCAAGTGAAATTGCCAGGTTTAGTGTGATTTCCCCTGCTTTTCTCTCCTCACACATTTATGTATGCAACAGGACTGAGAATTCCACATTCTTATGTAACAGTTATTTCAGTTTTTATCACTCATTTAGTACAAGACAGATTCCCCCTTTGAGTATCCGCAGAAAATATATACCCCCTGAAGTAAATTTAAAATTCTCTACAAGATTGCACATGTGGAAGCCAGTAAATAATTAACAAGGTTTTGAAGAGATCTTAATGAATGTTAGTTAGCATGAGTTAGGTTAACTGTGACCCTGGTGACGTGAGGAAGCAAGATAATGTAAGACAGAGTGAATTGTGTGAAAGTTATTACGACCTTGCAATGTGCAGTCTTGCAGTCTTGTTTTTCTAATAAGATAAGCCTTTTTGCTATGTATAAACAAAATGTAGTTGTTGCTTTTTACTGTCTATATTATTGCTAGAAATTGTCTGTAAAAGGTATAAAGGCTTGCTGTGATTGTTTTACCAGTTGTGAGACCTGTCCAGGACCCTGTGTCCTATGGCACTCTCTCCCTCCATGGTAATTACTGGAGAAATAATAAAGTATTTGATTTTGCTGCATCCAAACAAAAAGTGAGAACTGAGTTTTTCTTCGACAATTTGGGGGCTCGTCAGGGATGGCAACGCCCACGGACCCACAGACAACTACTACGGATCATTCCCCTTCGAACCCCATGGCGTCACATGAGAGGTATGAGACCTTTTGAAATCTCTATTGGGGTATCGGAGGAGGACTGTCCCTGAGGACGTCTGTCTCTCTGTTGGGCTCACGCCATCTGAACTTATTGACTGTGCAGCAGGATCAGATGCAAAGTGGTATTGGGGAGAGGCCCCAATAAGGTTAGTTTATTGCAGTACTGGGAACTGCTGAGTTGGAAATGCATAAGGTAATGCATAAGGTAATGCATAGGTAAATGCATTAGAATGCACCGGTGCTGAGGGGTTTTTACCGCCTCAAGAGGGGTTGTCATACCGCCTCATGGTATTGGTCCGGACCAGGTAAAGATGCATCATGGTTAAAAAAAAAAAAAAAAGATAAAAAGGTTGAAAAAGGGTTAAAAAAAAAAAAAAAAAAAGAAAGACAAAGAAAAAGGAAGAAAAAGAGGCCTTGGTGTGTGTGTGTGTACACCAGTGTGAGTGGCTGTTACCGGGCTAGCCAGTAACTAGTGGATCTTTAGGAGATCCGACCCACGGTGGGCTGACTCAGCCTGGCATAGTCCGGCGAGGAAGCTGCCTGGGTCTAGGAGTGTGTGAACCCATCTTCCCTCCCCTTTCCTTGTGAGTCTCTCCTGTGTGAGTGGAAAATGGGTAAGGGACTGTCTAAATATTCCACCTTACCCCCTAAGGGTACCCCAGCATATTATATGTACGTACATTATGGTCCTAAAACCTGCAGGTATTTAAATGATTGGAATCTGTATACGCGTGAAAATTCATTTAAACAATGCCCATTAGAAGGTACCTTCAATCTAGATAAGATCATATATCTCAGTGGAGCTTTAATCACAAAGAAAAACCTCTGTTACAGTGTGAGCAATTTGTCTAGGAACGGGTTAATTTGAAATTCGGCTTAGCCCTGAGATAAGGGAGAAGTTGTTTTGTCTTCAAGGTCATGAATTAGTGCGGACTATGCTAAGTGCTAAGTAAAACTGCTTCAGCCCCATGGCAAACCAAAAAAGCAGTATAAGTTACAAAACTGAGATTGCATTTGCAAAGCTTAACGGTTCAGTGAGATCCAACAGTTTTTGCAACCCTGAAGCCGGACAGGCAGCTGACCTGAACTGGAATCTCTGAAAGAGACGCCGCAGGAGATTCCAGGGTGTAAAAGAACAGCCATCCCAAGAGTGGAAGCATGTTGGAAATGCTGGACAAGCTGTATACAGGATAATCTCCCGTCCACCTATTTCCCTTCTCTGAACATTATACACAGACATGCCAGTCTGGATATGTGTAAGTATTAAAGTGGCTTAAGGCTTGGGGCATTCATATTTTTCCCGAGTGATGTGGGAGCATTCCCAACACTCTCCATTGTTGTTTTATTATTTTAATGAAGCTTTAAAATTTGATTATATGCTATGTCAGTTTGATCACCTGACATAAGGGATAATTGGTAACAGAAATTTGTCACAGTTTGGTGAGCAATAGAGAATTGGAAAGCACTGTAGAATTTACACCATCTATCTGTTTTACCCTTGTTAGTTTATGTTTGCTTTGTTTGGTACTGTTGGTGTTAGGTGTTAAGAATAGCATGATTATAGGTGAGCTTTAATAGAATAAGGAAACACTATTTGTTTTTGGTGCACTATTTAGCTTTGGCTCTGTTTTGTTTAACCGGTTACTGATGTTTTTCTGCTCTGTTCATTTGGGCGTTAGGTGTGTGTGAGCGGAACTGAACTTCTCGTTCGTAATTCCTCAGGGTGGAAGCCATGTGTGCGATGAAGCTCTGGGGTTGTCCTGAAATTTTACAGTCCCGCCCCCCCATAGCGGACAATATAATAGAAGTAGAAAAATTTGGCTTAGACTGTAATTTTCTTTGCTTTTTGTGTAATTTTCTTTTCTGTTTAAGTGTCAGCAGACAAATGGGTGGGTCTCTGGGTAGACCCCCAAAGGGGTTTGGATTATGTGTTAAGTGAATGGCCATGTATTTTTGCCCAGGTGGCAAGCCTTACTAGGAAGGACTCAGGTAGTCTTGTGAGTAGAAATGTTTTGGGGACAAGACCAGAAGGGTGGGGGGCTAGTTGAGTAGCCCACCCTCCTAGCTAAGAACTGGTTGTGGAACAAGCTCGTGTCCATGGACGGGACGATTCAGTGAGAAAAAAAGGATCGGGCCCAGGCAGGCGGGCAACAGACAGAGAGATTTGGAAACTTTTGAGGGTGTAGTGGAAAGAAGGAGTAAGTGAATATAAGCATGAGGATTTCAAATACTCAGAAGGATATTTGGAATGGTGATTTGCATTGGTAAAGTGGCTGTTGGAAGGAGAAAGCAATTGATTTTTAAGGGAAAATGAGAAATTGACTCTGTGTTTGCTGGGGGGAACAGCACTTGAACTTTGTGAAAAAGCTGAAGAGAACAGTTTTTTGGTGTCTTTGACATGTTTGTGAATGAATTCAGGCAAAGAAATTATTAGATTGCACTCATTTGGCTATGAACAATTTTGTTAAATCAGTTGAAGAATGTATACAGTGCTATGTAATGACATTTTATTAGGCCCTACAGGCACTATAAGTAGTGATGTTTTCTTTCAGTGTTTAAAAGCAGGAGTTAAAAGATAAAAAACAAGCCGGAGAGCATCTGTGTTAATGCAAATTAACTAACTGATAAGGTAGAGGCCGCTGAACCAGGGCTGTCTAAGAAGCACATACGAGAAAATATGGGGTAATTCCTCTGTTTTGCCTAGAATCAACAAGAGTATTTGTATATTTTAAGTATTTAACTGCCCCGAAGGGGCGGACCTCTGTTTTGTCTTTCAGATAATCAAAGAACATTAATGCCAGCTACACAGCATTCAACATACTATGATTTACTGGCAGTCACAATTATGTTGTGTATTCTATGTTCTGTTTTGTGGTGTTTTGCCAAAGAATTGTTGTGTTTAATATTTTCATGAGATGGTCTGATTTGACATCAAGCGAAAATGTTGCATTGCAATGCAGATACTTGTTTTGTTCAACTTAGAGTACAAAGTGTTTAGTTATATCAGAAAAATGTGATATACTAAAGTCTAATACATTTTCTTCAGTAAGGGAAAGAAACTACATTGGCCAAATCTTTTAATTGAGAATTGTTGTTAAAATTTGCATACTGACAGTCTTTGGAAGCAAGGACATGAAAAGTTAACCCACTCCCCATATTGTAGGAGGGATCCTTCTGGCTACCTCAGACTTTAGCCAGAGGGCTGGGGATGGTGGATAGCTATTGGACTAGAAGTTATATTAAGTGAACTTCTCAAAGTGGGTGTGCTTGTCCTGGCTTGTTCTTCCAAAGTTCTGTAATAAGGTTATTTTGGTGAAAGGGTATGTGTGGCATACATTGAATGATAATACATCTGTACTGTATAACAGTACTGTTTATGTGTTCATGGTATGAAAAAGGTGTATAATTGAAGAGTAAAAGTTTCCTTTGTAGATTAAATGAAAAAAAAAAAAAAAGCCAAGTAGAGAATGGCTAACATGCGCTGGCCCCAGTCAAGGACACCGCTTGGCTGCTTACCAAGGGAAGGGGGGGGGAATGGTTGTTGCAGTTACACGAGATTGGTGTGCAGCGGCCAGCCCACTCTCCTCCTTGGGGACCTTTTGTAAATATTCAGATTGATTTTATTTAAATGTCTACATGTTGTGGTTATGGATATGTATTAGTTTTAGTTGATGTATTTACCACTTGGGTTGAAGCTTTTCCCTGCAGGACAGTAGATGTCTTTGCTTACAGATTTTGTACCACGTTTTGGCATCCCTGTGACTATCAACAGTGATCGTGGAATTCATTTTTACTGGACAGATTGTACAGGAGTTATGTGCAACTCACTGCCCTCACCACCCAGAATCTGCTGGGACAGTGGAACGCCAGACCGGGATTTTAAAGAATAAACTGGCCCAGATTTGTGCTGAAACGAACTTAAGGTGGCCGGATGCCCTTCTTTTGGCACTGAGGTGTATGAGAGCCATTCCCAATCGAATGACTGGACTCAGCCCTCATGAAATTTGACAGGACACCCAATGCTGACTACCAACTGCACCCCCGCTAACCCCAGCTCGGATGGACATTCATTTGCTGGATAACATAATGCTTAAATATTGTCAGGCACTAATGAAATGTGTTAAGTCTTTTTATATACAGGTGATGGAAGCACTACCAAAGGATCCTGTGCAACCTTACCACTCGTTGGAACCAGGAGCCTGGGTCTACATAAAGATCCATCAGCGAAAGACTGCCTTGGCTCCATGCTGGAAAGGCCCTTTCCAAGTCCTGCTGACTACCGACATCGCTGTGAAGTGCCACAAACTGACTGCTTGGACCCAGGATTCTCACTGCAAAAAAAAAGACCCCTCCACATCAGAAGAATTTTCCTATTGATGGTTAGCCTATTCTTTCTTCTAGTTCTACTGTACTTCTGGACAGCAGGGAAAAAGCTCCCTTGACCACTGACAGACCAACTGTGCCTTTAGACTTTTCTAGAAAAGAGCACAGCTATTACAGGGTGATATGTGCTGGAAACCTCTCCCCTGTAGGATGCTAAACCTCGATTGTTTTGGGAAAGAAGAAGACACACTCACTCCACTGACATTGCCAAAGTCCCAGAATTCCTGACTGAAAAGGACACTGAGAACTGACCCTGGTGAAGAAACAAAGAATTACATACTGGCAGGAAGAACTTTGTGGGACCCATGCTTGGGACTGTGGTATTAATTGGATTTTGGGGTTTATTCTACAGGCTGCGCCCTGTGTTCTGGATAAATCCTTCAGTATGTATTGCCCTCCCTAATTGGATTTTACCTGACATTGCCCTTATCCAGTTTTCTACATACCCAGATTGCTCACAAGGGGCTACCATTAGATTAGCACAACACAAAGGCCTGGGTTATTTCCTCTGGACAAAAAGGGAATTGACCAGATCCCTGTGGGCTGGGTTATTTCATCTGGCCGATAGTGTAGTAGCCATTTGGACTATTCTTCCAGGCCAAGAACATGATAAGAAATTGGGGCAACTAGAAAAGGCCACTAGTCTTATTTTTGAAGCTCAGCTATCTTCAGTACAGGCTGGAGTTGCTGAGTTACATGTAATTTCCACCCTTAGTTCTATGACCCAGAAGTTATTGACAGAGCTGGTATTGAATATCACTGAGGCTGGGAAGGCATTGCAGTGGGATCTAGACTAGACTTGGCCCACTGCCCTTCCAGACACGTCAGGAGTACCATCTGATCTGTGGTCATGAAGACATACTTGGACACTTTCTGGATGGAAGTGTGGATATTCACAGTGCTCCTTCCAAGCATATGGACCGGTTAGGGTGGGTGTGGGCTCCCACATACTGAATCCTGCTGGGTCCATGGGGAGGATGCCTGTGGGACTGTAATTGTTTACCGAGACATCTGGGGAAATTAGACCACCTGGTATCTCCAACTGATTTCTAGACAGTACCCCTGGAATGACACCTGACATTTTGGATAAGAATAGAGAGTCAATGGACATTTTGGCCGTTAGAACCACCACAGCTCAGTGTATCTATAAACTGAAGCTAGGAGAAGTTGTCACTGTTTATGACAATATTTGTTGAGGGGGTGGAGGTCAAGGAACTACCCTGACGGGACACCCAACTTTTTCAACCTAATGGTAGCTGTGTGTGCGTTAATGCCACCACTTTACAAGATATACATATTGATTTTACCACTGCTGCAGGCGATTATATCATTTACTGGCCTGCAGATAGAATGCAGATAGAATATTGTAAGTAGCTCTTAGATTTTAGGTATATTTTGATTGGACTAGAATCGTGATTGATTAGTTTCAAAATTTGCTTTCATTGTTACCAAAGGTTCAAAGAATCTCTGGCCTGGTCTACACTAGGACTTTAATTCGAATTTATCAGCGTTAATTCGAACTAACCGCTCAACCGTCCACACCAGGAAGCCATTTAATTCGAACTAGAGGGCTCTTTAGTTCGAATTTGGTACTCCACCCCGGCAGGTGGAGTAACGCTAAATTCGCACTTGCTAGCTCGAATTAGGCTTGGTGTGGATGCTAATCGAACTTAGCAGCTCCGGGAGCTATCCCACAGTGCACCACTCTGTTGACGCTCTGGACAGCAGTCCGAGCTTGGATTCTCTGGCCAGCCACACAGGAAATGACCCGCGAAAATTTGAATTCATTTTCCTGTCTGGGCGGTTTGAATCTGACGTTCTGGTTGCACATCGGGGCGAGCTCCGCAGCACCTGCAACGATGCAGAGCTCTCCAGCAGAGGAGTCCGGGCAATCCCAGACTAGAAAGAGGTCCCCAGCATGGACTGACCGGGAAGTCCAGGATCTGATCGCTGTGTGGGGCGAGGAGTCTGTGCTCTCGGAGCTGCGCTCCAACAAGCGGAACGCGAAGACCTTCGAGAAGGTCTCTAAAGCCATGAAAGACAAAGGATACAGCCGGGATGCGATGCAGTGCCGCGTGAAAGTGAAGGACCTAAGACAAGGGTATCTAAAAGTCAGAGCGGCAAACGGACGCTCCGGAGCCCAGCCCCAGACATGCCGCTTCTACGAGGCACTGCATGCCATTCTAGGTGGGTCTGCCACCAGTGCCCCACCAGTGACGGTGGACTCCGAGGACGGAATAGTGTACCGGGACAGTTCCCCCTCCCTGTTCGCCGATGGGGAAGATGAGGAAGGGTCTTTAGAGGACGGCGCAGGCGACATCGAACCCACTCCCGCTTTCCCTGACAGCCAGGATCTCTTCATCACCCTCACAGAGATCCCCTACCAACCGTCCCCGCCCGTTAACCAGGACTCGGAATCAGGGGAAGGATCAGGCGGTAAGTGCTACAAACAGGGAAACATTTATTTTTTAAGAAACAGGTATATATATAAAAAATAGAAATACTATATAAACATTTTTAAATATGAAACTAAACAAACAGCAGGTCTACACAAACAGCAATGGAGCAATAGTCCTCTGGGGATATTTCAAAAAAGCTCTCAGAGAGCAGCTGGAAAAGCCTCAGCAAGAGGTTTCTTGGGAGAGGTGCTTTATTGGGTGCTCCGTTGAAGCACACTCTTCCGCGCCATGCCATCCTCAGGTAGAGGTGGACCATCGCCTCGACGAGCATGGCAGCGTAGGGTCCTGGTCTGTGCAGGGCTTCTATTAACATCCGCTCTCTCTGTGTGCGCCTGACACGCCTCAGGGTGATGTCGTTGTGGAAGTGCTGCATCTAATTAGTGGAATTAGTGTACTGTTACTATTGTGCATGGTAGACTTTTACTTTGCATAAGAATGACCCTCGCTAACAGAGTTTTACTTTGCATAAGAATGACCCTCGCTTAACAGAGTTTTACTTTGCATAAGAATGACCCTCGCTTAACAGCCACTTGTGGCAGGCCTCAGAGGAAAAGCATACAGGGGTCTTTCCCGTTCACTGGCGGGAGATGCCGCATAACGCTCATCTTTTCTGCTTTGCACATTGCCTCCAGCAGGAGAGCACAGCTAAGCACTAACTGATAAGCACTCTGTACTGTAAGGCTTACCAGGACTTTGTGCAAGAGGGATGCAGCTGTCTCTCCTGTGCGCTCTCCAGTGCAATGGCGCCGCCAATGAGAGCGTATTCAACTCTCGGACTAGTTCTGAGATCTCCTGAGACTTGGTTCCCTCTTTGGTCTTGTTCACTGAAACTGACTAGACTGTGTTTACTGTTGGCAAACATGTATGTGTTCAAGGAAATCACCTACTTTTTCACATCACACAGCTTCGGCTCCTTCCCGGACTGCCCCGCCATCCCCCTCGCAGAGGCTGGCTCGGATTAGACGCAGAAAGAAAAAGACAAGGGACGACATGTTCCAGGAACTGATGGCCAGCTCCAGAGCGGAGGCGGCAGAGCAGAGACAGTCGAGGGAGAGCCTGTGTCAGCAGCATCGCACACACCTGGAACGGGAGGATAGGTGGCGGCAGGAAGACCAGCAGGCGACTCAAACGCTGCTTGGTCTAATGAGGGAGCAAACGGACACGCCCGGCGCCTTGTAGATGTTCTGCAAGACCGCAGTCAGGAGGAGAGAGCCCCCTGCAGTGCATCTGCAACCGCTCCAACGCCAAGAAGTCCTGTCCCCCTCACCCAAAGTGACAAGACGGAGGGGCGGTAGGGGCCGTGAGAACTGTCCCTGCACCGCAGCACACCGATAATGTTAGAGACAACTGTCGCTGTAAATTTGTACAAGCTCTTTCTTTACAGCATCAACCAGTCCCAACTCCAAGTTCAAACCCCCCACTGTGTATTACATTATTAAAAGCGGTTTGGTGTTACTGACTGTTTCCGTCACGTTTCTGGTGTCAGAAGACTTTCTGTTGTTCTGTGGGGGGGGGGGGGTAATTGTAATGTCACTGCATAGCCCACAGTGCCATGCTACAGACTTGGCTGCAGGGTCAACTGCAGGGCACACACAGACTGCAGTCACTAGGCACCAGGGACAGTCTGTGTGGTGTATGCTGCCGGGTCTGTCCTTGAGGTGTATGCTTGTGCAGGGTCCTGGTGCCTGACATCCCCGAATGTAAAGGCAGGCTTCCCTTCACATGCATTTGGACCGTAGTCACGATCCTCCCCGGTGCCCCGAGCCCCAAAAATAGACCTCATCCAGGGGCAGATACTCACCCTTCCCCCACACCCCTCACCCATTCCAACGCCCAAACCCACAGCCGTCATGGTAACCCCTATCCAAGGACGGCACCCTCGCCTTCCTGCAAACCCACCCATCAGTGCACACCTTAACCAGCACAGAATGCTTCCATGTTTCAACGAATAAACAGAAATGAAAAGTCAACGAAAGATTTATTATTAATTACTAAAACATGTCCTTAGTTTTAAAACGTCCTTGGGAAGTGGGGAAAACTTGGTTTATGATCAGGCTCTCTTAAAATCAAGTGGACAGTCACAGGTTACCCTGCTCTGCGAGGAAACTCGCTTTCAAAGCCTCCTGATGCATATCGCTTCCCGCTGGGATATTCTCTCAGCACGGGTGTCTGGCTGATCGTAAACAGCAGCCAGGCGATTTGCCTCAACCTCCCAAGCGGCCAAAAGGTCTCGCCCTTGCTCTCACAGAGATTGTGGAGCACACAGCAAGCAGCAATAACTACGGGATATTCTTTTCGCTGATGTCCGAGCGAGTCAGTAAGGTCCGCCATCTCCTTGAGACGTCCGAGCACACTCCACCACCATTCTGCACTTGCTCAGCCGGTAGTTGAAGAGTTCCTTTTCAGTGTCCAAGGCGCCTGTATAGGGCTTCATGAGCCAGGGCATTAGCGGGTAGGCCGGGTCCCCGAGGATCACTGTAGGCATCTGCACATCCCCAACCGTTATTTTGTGGTCCGGGAAGAAAGTGCCTGCCTGGAGGCGTCTAAACAGACCAGAGTTCCTGAACACACGCGCCATGAACCTTGCCCGCCCACCCGACGTTGATGTTGGTAAACGTCCCCTATGGTCCACCACAGCTTGCAGCACCATTGAAAAGTAGCCCTTCGGTTAATGTACTCGCTGGCCTGGTGGGCTGGTGCCAGGATAGGGATGTGAGTCCCATCTATAGCCCCACCGCAGTTTGGGAATCCCATCGCGCGAAGCCATCTATGATGGCCTGGACATTTCCGACAGTCACTACCTTTGAGAGCAGTTGCTCAACGATTGCGTGGGCTACTTGAATGACAGCAATCCCCACGGTAGATTTGCCCACGCCAAAGTGGTTCGCTACTGACCGGTAGCTGTCTGGCGTGGCAAGTTTCCAGAGGGCTATGGCCACTCGCTTCTGCACAGTCAGGGCTGCTCGCATCCTTGTGTCCTGGCGCTTCAGGGCAGGGGACAGCAAGTCACACAGTTCAAGGAAAGTGTCCTTACGCATCCTGAAGTTTCGCAGCCACTCTGTGTCATCCCAGACCTGCAGCACTATGCGGTCCCACCAGTCTGTGCTTGTTTCCGGGCCCAGAATCGCTGTCCACACCATGAACTTGACCCATTGCCACCATGATCTCCACTGCCCGGCGTACCTGCTTTGTGAGAGGTCTGCGCCACTCTCCTCACCGTGCTGCGGAGCCTCCTCGCCCGGTTTCTCAGCATCTGACTGTGGAAGAGGTGGACGATAACGTGCGAGGAGTTGACAACGGCCATAAGTGCAGCGATGATCGCAGCGGGCTCCATGCTCGCAGTGCTGTGGCGTCCGCGCTGTAACCGACCAGAGAAGGGCGCGAACAGATTTCCCGCCGGCGCTTTCAAGGAAGAGAGGGAGGGCGGGATTGACGGTTCAATGACGACACATTTTTCCCCCCAGCATGCATTGGGGTGAAATCCCACAATTCCAATGGGCAGCGGGGAGTGCGGGAACTGTGGGATAGCTTCCCACAGTGCACCGCTTCCAAAGTCGAAGCTGGCCCCGTGAATGTGGACTCAGAAGTTCGAATTTGTGTATTTAGTATGGATACACAAATTCGACTTATTAAGGTCGAATCCACAAATTCGACTTAAGTAGATTCGAAATAGTCCTGTAGTGTAGACAAGCCCTCTGAATTGCAAGGGCAAATTCCCATGCTTTAGAATATATATCAAGATGGAAGGAATGCCTATCATACAGCTTATGGAGTGTTTACTTTATGTACTAGGTATGATGTTTTGTGCTTTGTGTTCGCAATTGTACAACAGCCCATTATATTATTCCTATGGGATTGTTATTGTTTGTAATGTTGTTAGTTAATTTAGGATTATATTGTTGTTGTTGTTGTTGTAAATAACGTAAGAATAGCAATACCTTTCATGTTCGTGCTGATCATGCATTGTCATTACATCCCATGAAAACCCTAAGATTGACATATTTGCTGTAGAATCTGATATCCATGGTTTGATGCAAATTGGGATTTGAAATGTTTGTTGTACTAGAAGTACAAAAGGGGGGAGTGTGGAAGCCAGTAAATAATTAACAAGGTTTTGAAGAGATCTTAATGAATGTTAGTTAGCATGAGTTAGGTTAACTGTGACCCTGGTGACGTGAGGAAGCAAGATAATGTAAGACAGAGTGAATTGTGTGAAAGTTATTACGACCTTGCAATGTGCAGTCTTGCAGTCTTGTTTTTCTAATAAGATAAGCCTTTTTGCTATGTATAAACAAAATGTAGTTGTTGCTTTTTACTGTCTATATTATTGCTAGAAATTGTCTGTAAAAGGTATAAAGGCTTGCTGTGATTGTTTTACCAGTTGTGAGACCTGTCCAGGACCCTGTGTCCTATGGCACTCTCTCCCTCCATGGTAATTACTGGAGAAATAATAAAGTATTTGATTTTGCTGCATCCAAACAAAAAGTGAGAACTGAGTTTTTCTTCGACACACATGACCCATAATCCCATCAAAAAGGAATTCAAATGTAAAGCATCTGAACTGGAACAAAAATACACACATGGTGTCCAACTGATTAAGAAACTTTGTAGACAGCTACAGTTACATTTTGCATATATTAAAGCTATAATTATACACATACCCACATACACACACCACTCTCATTTACAGGTCATCATTATATTGCTAAAGTCCTAATTAAGATAGGGATCATTTTTTCAAACCCAAACATAAAAAACTAGTGTTTTGCTGTAATTTTAATATAGGTGAGGCTATTTTCTGATTATCCATGAGACTCCTTCACTTAGTGAGAAGTTTAATTAAAAATTGATTTCACAAATATTAAAACAAGTACATTATATACTTTCGCGAAGTGAAATTTCTACTTAAATCTTTCTCTTACATAGACTAATGGCTGAGTGTTGGCCTGAGAGTTAAGAACTCCAATGCACTAATCTTACACCTGACACAAATGCCATTCCCTCCATTTTATGGCTTTGAGAAAGTCTCCTAGCCCCCTGACTTCTGCTTCCCTATCTGTAAATAAGGCTCTGATTACCAACCTCACAGCATTGTGAGGATTAATGTTAGCGTCAGTAAATCTCTTTACAGCTCTTAAACACTAAGTATAACACCTGAAAAAGAGATGAGAAATAACATGCAATTTATTGGGTGGGGACAATTCAACAGTTCCAGGAAGGTGGCTTTGCACATAAAAAAGTTTTGCAGCCACTGTTGGTCATCCCATACCTACATCACAATCTGATCCTACCACTCGCTCCACCATGTGCAGCTGCTTTGTGAATGCCAACATCAATCTTGAATTGTTTCTTTCCATGGCACACAGCAGGGCAGGCACCACCGATTCCTGTTCAGATTCGCAGCTCACGAAACACTGCAGAATCAGTTGCATTGTTTTCATAATGCTTATCACAGGACTGGTGAGTAGTGCAGGATCCATGCTGTCAGGCAGAGTGGTGAATGCAAAGTTTAGAGGGGCATTTGAAAAACGGTACAAAATGCAGTTGGAAGCCCTTGGCATTATGTGACAGAGAAAATTGCATCATGGGGTGGTGATCTCACCCCCACGATGGACTACGATCCATTCCCAGATCTCCTAATGGGAGAAGGTAGTGATTTGCACAGTGGGATAGCTACCAACAGTGCACTGCTCTCTCTGTCGGTACTAGAGCACCAACTGTAGACATGCTCCGCTGATATAAGGATCGTTGTGTGAACATGCACAAGCAATTTAATTACAGAGGTTTATGATCATCAACATAACTTAAGTCGACTTACTACACTATGTAGTGTAGACATGGCCTTAATAATGAAAGTTCAATGTCTTGGACAAGAGAGCATCATGGGCAGTACCTGAGCAGAGTGAGACACTTGTTTTCACACATGTCCTGGTGCCAGATGATTTTAGAGGCGCATTACAGCAGCTTGTTTACCCTCCTGGTCAAAGTGTGTGAAGTATATGGAGTGGGTGTAGTAAAACACTAAAACTCTGGTTTTGGACCAATGCAAATTCCATGACTCAGCTATGGGTACATCTGGAGACTTCTTTTTATACTACCTGGTGAGGATTATGCGGAACATGGAGAATAGACTATGCTCAAATTTGAGGAGGAAGAGGAGGAGTTAGAGGGATTATATGGGAACAATAATTCTTATCTACCTTTGTAAAGTGCTCTGAGCTTGTGAATGAAAAATGCTATACAAATGCTCTGTATTATAGGTTTATATTCCCAGTTGTCAAGTACAAAGCCTATAAAATCCCACTATAGTATTAATCCTTTCACCTGGGCCATCTGCTTAAACATGGCATGAGAAAAAAATAGAGCAGATCAAAGCTCAAATCTAGTGTAAACATTTATTGAATTAGAAGGCAAAGTGTTATTGAAACTCAACTCTGATTAGTTTGTTGAACATACTCTGTATGATAACCCGCTGAGCAGTGCATCAGTGAAAGCTCCAGCACAACTGGCACTGCTGTAGCATCATCTAAGTGTGAGTAACTTCAAATCCACCAAGTATTTTGGGAATTACATTAAGTGAAGTACAGTAAAATCATGGGCTCAGACCATGAAAACAATCAGAAACAAGAAGAGCAGGGCAATCCTTCTGCAGCTCTAAATGGCATATTATTCAGTCACAACTGAGCTATTGTACTTTCTAGGTGGTGGTGGTTGGGGGGAAGGTGTCACTTAATTGTTTTTTAAACCTAAACCTTTGGAAAGACCAAAGCATAAGCAAGAAGCAGACATTGAGGTTGTTCTTCTTTCCCCATGTCAATGGGGGGGGGCGGGGTGTCACTAGACTTTGTCTTGAAACTCCCTGGGAGTGGGCACTTTGGGTGTCCCTCGGTGCAGGCTATCACATGGGTGCTTAATCTGTGAAGGCTCTAGCACCTGGTGGATCCCAAGCTGCCCACAAACCACCATGCTCCTCCTGTGATAGCCCAGACATATTGCCCCTGTGGCACACACCGCCCTACCTGTCTTCCAGTTGCCATGGATCCTTCCCCATCCTAGCAACCTAATAACCTTCTCAGCAGGAGGCAGAGAGCAGCAGGCAAATTCACCATACTGTTCCCCAATGATCCAATACTGTCAAACAGATTCAAACGCACAGCATTAACAGCGTCCTTAATAAGAGGTTTTTCTGTCCAGGAAGGTTCAGTGTGTAATGTCTGTGTGGTCACAAGGTATTTCACTTAAGTACATGGACAGAATCCTAGTACTAACTAAAGAGCTGTTTCATAGATATCAGCCCTTTATGGCTGGATCCCAATTTTTAAAACAGGCAATAGAAATAGAAACACATAAAAAATTCCATCCTGCACTTACCTCCACCATTACAGTAGTTTGCTTTGAAGTCACAGCCGTGGATAATTGTACATCTGGAATGAGAATTTAACTTTTGGCAGTGTGTATCTATTGTTGCCGATATTGCACTGGGATTCCAAACTATTGAGCTGTTTGATTGTCCCTGACAAGGGCAAAAGTATCATTTAGTGTATTGGAGGAAAATGGTAAGAAAAGTGATCTTCATGCCTTTGGTAAGGCTTCAGGAGCCATGGAGGATGGCAGGGTAGTTTGAACTGAAAATCAGTTATTCAACAAGTCTAATTATGAGCTTTTGTGCTCAGAACAAGATGGAAAATACTATTTATGGAAGCAAACAAATGTGCTGTCCTTTCAATGTGAGGTGGGATGAGACTGGCATTATTTCATTCACATCATGTGACAAAGTTCCAAACACATTCCACAGGGACAACATTCCTGGAAGGGATCATTGCAGCTCGTATAAAGCTTTATTTTGTTTTTAAAAGGATTTAGGTGGGTTTGGGGGATTTATTTATTTTTTTGAAAAAACACATGGTAGTTTGGCAATATAGAAGGCAACCATCAAGGCTAGCACGAGACCAAGAAACTCATTTTCACCTTTTCCAAGGCTCCTGAAGAGAGGAGCATTTGAGTTTTTCAAAGAGATGATACTTAGCTGTAGGGAGAGGATTCAAGAAGCTGTGTGCTAAAGATGATCATTTTTAAAAAATAAAACACCATATTTTAATAAACTTTCAACTAAAAGTAGAACTTTTGGTTGTTAGTTGCCAACAAAAATATATATTTTGAAGAAAATTAAATTAATTGTAATGGAAAAAATTGACAAAAATGAATACATTTCCTATGGAAAATTTATTTCCCAACCAGCTGTCTACATTTTGCATTTTCCAGGGTTTCTTGCTACCACTTCTGACACACAGCTTTGATACCAGATAGAGAGACAGGGCTGGATTTTCAAAAGTAACTAATGAGTTTGGAAAAGCAGCAAAGAGTCTTGTGGCACCTTATAGACTAATAGACTTGTCAGAGTCTACCCTCACTTGAAACTGGGGGGTTTCAAAGTGAGGACCCGCATGTCTTCCCCTACCCCAAAATCCTAGGATAGGTCTCCCTTTTGCTGCCACCACCTCGGTCAATTACGTGGGCCGGGACACCCCTGTTTTCCCCCTGTCTCCCTCAGAAGACACTCCCTGGGGAACACAGATCAACTCACAGAGGAGGAACCTCCCCCCTCCCTCTCTCCTAGCCACTGGAAAGATATACACCGAGTCAAATCCTTGACTCAACACAAAGAGGGACTTACCTCCCCCTCCCCTTCCCTAGTCCTGGAAAGAGATACCTGATTCAAACTGCTTGAATCAAACCCAGGAGGAACTATCTCTTCCCCCTCCCTTCTTTGCCGGAGATAAGCTGTCTCACCACCGAGAGAGAATGTCTTAGCCCCTCCCCCTATATCCACAGTAGAAGGGATTTAATCAAATCTTTATAGAAATAATTTATTAAAAGAAAAACAAGAAAATACAGAATCTCTATGAGTCCAAACTGGACACTCATAGGGTATAACCTTGCTAAGTTCTGGAGAGAATCCTCTCTCTTCTCAGTACAACCAGTACAGGCAGAATTAAGAATAATCAATAACAAACACACAGAATTGCAAACATAGGATTATTAGATAATGACACAAAGTATCTTTCTAATACTCACTATCTTGACTAGAAGAAATTAGTTCAGAAAGGTAGAAACTTGTAGACTTGATTAATACATCTGGATTCTTGTAACTCCAGACGGCTAAAGACAAAAACACACACACACAGAGGGAAAAAGTTCCCTCCTAGAAATTCCAAATTCTCTTCCCTGATTGGTCCTCAGGTCAGGTGCCTACCAGGTACTATTTTTAACCCTTTACTAACTATTCATGACAAGACTAACAGACGTTTTGGAGCATGAGCTTTCGTGGGTGAATACCCACTTCGTCGGATGCATGTAATGAGTTTGGGTGGCCAACTTGAGACACGTTGAAAGTGCTTAGTTTTCAGAATGTGCTGAGCACCCACCTTCTTGAAGGTGTCTCAGATTGGACATCCAAAAGTCTTAGCCACAGTTATTAGTGTGGGGAACTCAAGGTAAACTTCTGGTTGAACATAGAAGGATCCATCCCACTTTCACAAGTGCAATACACACAATATTATGCAATAAGGCAGGAACAGCTTTTGGTTTTTTATTTGCATTCTCACAGCAGCTGCAAAATAGACAGAAGCAGCCAGGCAAAAATGCCTTTGGAATCCTTTTCTCTCCAGTGCTCCATCTTGCACTAAGCTGCTTCTTCTCCCTCCCTAACCCCAAATGTGTTTTGACTCTGCTACCATTTTGCTGCGTGTCTCAAAGAAAGTCCTTTATTTCTACACAGGAATAAAAAAGATTTTGCTAAATGAAAGAACATCAGAAACAACATGCTTAAAAAAAAGATACCTCTCATCTCCCATTAATGGATATTTTACTACAACCAAGGCTTGAAAAAATACGGAGCAATCAGTGTGTTCCATCACCTGGTCTGTGTCACATTCTTTGAGAGACACCAGACACTGGAATACCCTAATGGGGCTCAGGTGACCTGTAGAGAAGATGGGTGCCTGACTCCATGTCCACATGCACTAATCCACATCAGTTAAAGGCTCCCCGGTATCTGAACCATAACCTTGCCTGAAATTTACTAGCTGGATGACAGGGATCCTTTTTGTTGTATTATTATGGATGCTGCAGGGAAAAACAGAAATGCCAAATGACTAAAACCTGAGTCTCCAAAGAAAGGCCAGGGTGAGGAAACCCAGCAGTCTCTCATGCAGGACTTTGCTGCTATGCAGGACTTTCTAACTACCAAATTTGATCTTTTATCTCAAAATATACATGAGCTTTCTAAAGATGTGGGAAAAGACAACGCTTGTTTGACCTACTTAGAGAACAAACTACACAAAGCTGCCATAGAACTGACAGAGGTTAAAAGGGAGAATGCTTCCTTAAGGCAAAGACTAACCTGTCTTGAGGAGAAACAAGAAACTCTTGAAAATAGATCAAGCAGGAATAATTTGGGTTACTGGGGGTCCCTGAAGGGCTTGAAGGAAAAAACTCTGAGAGGTACTGGGATTGGATCCCAGTTTGCCTTTTATGGCAGAGGCAATGCGTGTGTGGGGGTGGGCCATGCAGGGTCACAAGCCCCCCTAGATTTCTGTGCATGCGAAGCTGCCCTTCCAGGGCTTTCTCTGCTCGGCCTGCCAGGGAAGGGGGGCTCTGTCCTTCCCCTGCTGCGCTTCCCTCCGGCATGTTTCTGGCTCACTCGACCCCAGTCCCTGGCAGCTGGGCCTGGTGGGGAGTGGAAGGGGCAGGCCTCTGCTACTTCCCTAGCCAGGTTCTCTCACAGGCAGCTGCCCTGCTGCACAGAGGCCGCAACCTGGAGTGGCCACCCGCATCCAGCCTGAGAAATGGCTCTGACCCACCCCCTCTGTTCCCTCCCAGGCCCAGCTGCTGGGGACAGGGACTGAGTGAGCTGGAAATGTGCCGGGAGGGTGGGGAGAGAAGGTGCAGCAGGAGAAGGACAGAGCCCCCCCTTCACACCCCAGGAAACTTTGGTGGTGAGAATGCAGTGGCCCTGGGCCCAATGAAGGGCAGGGGTGTTGCTTGGGAAGGGACCAAGTTCCCTCTGCTCAGCCAAGGTGAAGGGCATTGCCTGCACTCCTCTCCCTGGTGAGGTGTCCATGAGGGCATGGGAGCTCCGGTGTCCAGGGAGAAACTTTATTGTTGTGAGCCTCTTCCACTCCCCACCCCCTGCCATGCTGCACTCCAGACAGCAGGATTGGCTGCCCTGGCCTAGGGAGGTGGGGCTGGAAAATTCATCCCAGAGGTGACATGTTGGAGTGATCACGTCCCCCCCTTTACTTTGTGTCTCCCCACCAAGTATCAGCAGGTACAAGTCATCTCTGTCCCCTGGAGATTGAAAGGAGATCAAGTGGCAGGGACCAGAAGGGGAGAGAACAATAAGAACTCCACACCCATTCTCTGTAAATTGATAAAATTTAATGACAAAGTTAAGTTGTTGTCTGCTGCTAGGCAAAGAGTCAGTCTTAAGTACAAGGATTTTAAATTTTCGTTTTCTTCAGACTTCTATGTAAATTTAAGCAAGAAGAGAGCAGCATTTAATGACATCAAATGAACATTCAGGGGATCAAATATTAAATACAGCCTCAAATATCCTGCAACCTTCATAATGAAGTTGACAAACTCTGGGAAATACTACAGTATCCATTGGATACTTGGCAAGCACTTTACAGGAATTGATCTCACACAGGATAACAGCATGATCCTCTAATAAAGGAAAAGACAATGGAGAGTATATGCCCTGAAGAAAAGGAACTGTGATTGGAAAACCAGGCAACTCAGGTACAGATATTTGACATTTTATATGTTTAATAGTATTATAGGGTATAATTAGTATTGAGACAAGATATTCAGTATAGCCTAATAATCAATATTTTCAGTATATTTATAAGCCAACATAAATATATCTGTATGTTCATAAGTATATTACTCATCTCCTTATTTCTAGTTATATTTATAATCTATATTTGTCTATGTTCATATATACATAATTCTAATATAGTCATAACTATTTATTTGCATGTTATTTGTGACTACGCATACCACTAGATATAGGCACTTGTATATTTTTACGTTTCTACCTATGCTTAAAGTTTATATACTTATAATATGTATATGATTCATATATTTATGTTTATTTGCATACATTGTCATTTGTCACTTCGTGTTTACCTTTTTTCATTAGTCTATTGGTATAAATATTTATACACCATGTACATATTAACATTTATACTATAAGCTATTACTTATGTGTTCATATCTATGAAGCAATAGGTTTCATTCATTTACATGCCTTGGCGCATGTAGGCATTTTGGTAAATATAGGTATACTTCTGGCAGATTCCTAATTAATTTATATTGGGGTGGGGAGAAAGGTTGGGTGCAGACATACGCCATCGGTGATCTGATTTTGCCCGTATTAGAAGTCTGGGATGTTAAAGGTAAGATGAAATGTGTATGTTTGTTTGTTTTTTAATGGAGAGGCACTTGGAGGCTGTCAATCTATTGGGGGTCAATTAGCAGCCGAACAATCACTATTAATTTCTGTTCCTGGAATGTATGGGGGCTTAATTAACCCTCCAAAAGAATTACAACTTTGAGGCACTTAAAATCAGATACATGTCATATAGCTTTCCTTCAGGATACCCATTTAAGGAATGAAGATGCAGACAGAATTAAAAAAAAACAACCCATGGGCGGGACATGAATATCACTCCTCTTACAATTCCTGAAGCAGGAGGAGTAGCGATGCTAATCCACAAGAGTCTTAACTTTTCAATTTATTCAGTCATGGTCAGTTCCATAGGGCAAATACATAATAATTGAAGGCATTTTCAATACTAACATTAATTTTGGGGAGTGCATATAATCGTAGTGGTGGGAATGCATCCTTTATCACTGAAATAACTGACATTACTTCTGTAGCAGGGTGCTGGTGCAAAAGCACCTAATTAGCCCCTGCCTGGCCAGCTCCAATCAAGGGAAGCAGATTGGGGCTGATGGAAGAGGCCTGATGCCGGCCTGAGGATTGGCAACACAATCTGGCCTGACAAGCCAAGGGCTATAAAGGCTGGGAGGGAGCCAGAAGGCAGAGGGCAGTAAGGGAGAAGTCAGTCAGGGAGGGAGCTGGAGGCCTCCTAGCTGAAGGCTGACTCTGCCTATAAAGCTTGTATATAGATGGACACTGGGGGTGGGACAACTGTAAGTAAGTAAAGACAGGGGTGCTGCACAACCCTGAAGCCTTTCTGAGCCTTACTGGGGAGAGCAAGCAGGCCCCAGGAAGAGGAGCGGGTCGTAAACCCTGTACAACTTCCAACAGAGTTGATGGGCCAATGGTACTAGGAGGAGATTGGAACGTGACAAATCTCAGTGTTCTAGGTGAAAACCTCAGGTCTTTGCAAACCAGCCATTATCTCCACTGAAAGCTATTGAACAAGTGGATATGTGGAGATGGAAGCATACTACAGAACATGACTACATGTTTCTCCACAGTTCATTCCTCCTAGTCCAGATTAGATTTTTTTTTAAATGATATATAAGGTGCCAGCTCCTGCATATCTGTAGGTGAAAGTCAATAATATTACGGCACACAAGCATAGCAATAAGTACCTTAATTCTAAAAAAAGGCAAGGACAGTCTTCATTGTGACAATTACCACCCCAATCTGTCAAACACAAATTATAAAATTCTGACAAAGATTCTTGCTTCACGCTTAAACAACTGTGCTCCATCAAACATTCATATGAACCAGGTGGGTTTTATTCATGGCAGATTAGCGGCGGAAATGTTCGAAAGATTAAACTATTTAAACCGCCAGGCACAAGCAACAGATGCTCCAGCGGCTATCCTGTCGTTAGACGCTGGAAAGTCCTTTGATCAAGTGGAATTGCCAGACCTACAAGCAATCCTGAGAAAATTAGGATTTGGCCCTAAATTTTTGACCCAGATTGTATTATTTATAAATTACCGCTTGCCTCTGTTCTGACAAATGGTGTTATCGCCTCCACTTCTTACTTAAATAGAGGAACCAATCAGGAATGCTCGCTATCACTTCTACATTTTGATATGAACAGGGAACTGCTAGCTGCATGTCAGAAAAACACCTTCCATTGAAGGAATTACCATCCGGGATAAAGAGTAGAGAATTAGTATTCTGCTCATTCTCAAAATCCATACGCTTCGATTCCCACTGCTACTACCTGCAGTAAACTATTTCAATGAGTTATTGGGAATTTGGATAAACTAGCACAAATCTCAAGTGATGGATATTTCTTGTAGACTAAATCCATCTCAAATGGAATCAATCATTCTCCTTTCATTCATGCAAAGAGAGACCCTATATAGGCATCAGGATAGGCTCTAATTATCAAAGATAGTATCTGAAAATGTGGATGGCATACTCAAAAAAGTGATAGAACGACAGGGAAAAAATGGTGTTTACTACCACTGTCTATTGGGAAGGGTAAAAGCTATTAAAATGAATATAGGACCAAGATTAATTTACATATTTAGCTTAATTCAACTTGAATTTTCTGCTTCAATTTTCATACAAATAAACAGAGTTGTACAACATTCTTATGGAATACAAAGACACCACGGATATCCCACAAGCTACTTAAGAAATCATGGCCAAAAAAGGGGTGGGGTAGGATTACCTGACTTGTATTTCTATCATCTTGCTTTTCAATTAAGAGTTTTAATAAGATGGGAAGAGGTGGTGGGATAGACCCAAGGCCCAATGTGCCTTGAGATTGAAGAAAAATTAGTTAACCCCTTAAGCTCTCTCTCTCTCTCTGCACTTCCATTTTGAAAATGGTTGCCTGCATGTGTAAGGAAAAACACTATTTACCATTACCACTTCTAATTGCACCAACTCTCCTTCCATGCCAATCTGGAATAATCCACCATTTAATTTTGCTACAAGCTGGAAATTCATATCCACGTGGCTAACAAAGGGCCTGTTAACCATAAAAGATATTATTGGACAACTTTACCGTTCTTCACATATCTTCGTGATAAATACTAGTTACCAATACAACAAGGTCCAAAAAGCTGCCACTCAAATTTATAAAGGAGCTGGAGAATTGTTGGCAGGCCCTACTTGAAAAAGTATCGTAGCCAAAAACATTTTGTGGATAATACATATGAATGGCTGAACTCCTTGATTTCTCCTACTGACTATACCATAAAAGAAAAATGGGAAGAGCTAAACATCTCAATTTTCCTCTGACTGCTGGGTTAGTATCTAGCACAATATATGCAGAAAATGCAGTTCTGTTTTCACATTTCTTTCAGAACATAATTCTAAATAGATATTGCACTCCTGAGTGACTGCATGAAGCTGTACTTGCACGCATAATAGACACTGGAGATGTGACAGCTCCAAAGCAAACCTGTCTCATAATAGTCTTTGTATATCAAAAGCATATCCATGTTTTGGAAGGAGATGTGTGACACTATCTTAGGTGACTGGGGGGATTTTATATAAAAATAGAATACTATATAAACATTTTTAAATATGAAACTAAAATTCCTGTTTGGTCTTCTTAACTGAAAATGACTAGACTGTGTGTATTTGTTCAAAAAACATGTCCGTCAGGAGGAGAGAGCCCTGCAGCATGCATCTGCAACCGCTCCAACGCTAAGTCCTCTCCCTCCACCCAAGACTGCAGTCACTAGGCACCAGGGACAGTCTGTGTGGTGTACCCAGACCTGCAGCACTATGCGGTCCCACCAGTCTGTGCTTTGTTTCCCGGCCCAGAATCGCTGTTCCACACCATGAAAACTTGACCCATTGCCACCATCTCCACTGCTCAGCATCTGACTGTGGAAGAGATAGTCCTGTAGTGTAGACAAGCCCTGGGGTAAGAGGTTTCCTCTATGTCAAGCCTCTGTGTTTTGGGTATTCTAGAGGATCTTCCCTGTTCAAGCAATGCCAAGAAATGGATTGCCAATAGTCATTTGACAACAGTGGCAATCTGCTGTTCCCTCCATATTCTTTGATTTGGCTAGCAGAGCTAGCCAACACCACCCTCATGGAAAAGCTGACAATCCATAGAGGCACAGGATCCAACTATGAAGACACTTGGTCTTTCCCGAGACCGTTACTGACTAACTCCAGATAGAGAAGCATGAGAAGCCCAAACTTTTTTTGGCAAGGGGAGCGGAGGGGTTGTTAGGGAATTATTTCTTAATGTCCGGGAGTTATTTATCCATGAATATTTCATACTTGTTATGGTTAAATCTATGCTCCTGCCGTGTTTTCTTTGGCATTGTATTTAAAATACATCTGTATGGGTACGTTAACTTCTGAAAAATAAAATTAAAAAAATCCTCCCTTTTTATTTTTGCTTAGCTCCAGTTGTGGTACTTCATTGAGGTACAAGTATATGAAGCATCCTGGAGTGATCAGCACTATGTGATTTGGAAATATTCCTCAACGAGCCTGAATTAGGCAGAGATCTGATCTCAATTTATAGACAGAAAACTGATTCATCTCTGGAGATAAGGCCATGAGAGAATCAGACACAACGGATGGTGACTGAAAAAGTAAGACATTGCTGGGTTCCCATACCCAGTATAAAAATAGCTAATGGGCTAGACATTTACATATAATTTATACACACCCCTTCCCCTCCCCCCACTCATGTGTGGGACCACTATCCATGTGCTAAATGGCATTTATTTATTTCAGCTAGAGCTAGCAGGACATTTTTTGATGAAAATCTCCGTTGGGGGGAGGGTTCAGGCAATGCCAATGCATCAAAACTGCTCACAAGAAAGGGTTTGCTTTGACCAATTTCTCATTTACAAATATTTTTAACAGAAGTTTCCAAATTCTGAAAATGAAAAATCCCAGTTTTGATTTGAAATGTTACATTTAGAAATATAAGCTAATAACAGTTAAACCCAAAATAGAAAATATTCAAGATTGACTTTTTATCCTAATTCAGCACAGGAAACATTCTGGAAATCTCATTTCTCCCCCCCCCCCTCTTTCCCCCCCCATGGGAAAACTGTTTCCTGCCCGGCTCTACTTTTGACCCTGCCTGTGCTCAGTGATCCATCTGCAGGGGGACTTACCCTACATTCTACATTTCTTCAGTAGCTGGATGCACTGCACATTAAAACAAAACCACAATCTAACAGGGAAATGATCCCTATGTCCCCAATCTTCCCAAATTAGTTTGAAGTGTTATACAGGAATATTCAGTTCTGGACCAGTGGCAGGTTTATGTGCAGTGTTTGTGAACCACACGGCTTGAAACAGAGCCTTTTTTAGCATCTGAAAGTGGAGAATCCTGGCTTTCAAATCGATACAGCACTTGCTTTTTCTAATCCCTAGAAGGTCCCAACATGCTGGAATTTAATCCTCACATTATAATTATTTATGGAAAAAGCTATTCGGGGTATTTTTTTTAGAAGTTTCTAATCTATTGTTCCTCCCTCCTCCCCCAAGCCTTGTTCAGCAGGACTGAAACCAATTAAGGCTCCAGTTCAGAAAAGTATCCCTATTCAGGACAGCACTTAAGCATGTAATTTACACATGACTTCAACTGGACTTAAACAGATGATTACTTTTAAGCATGCATCAATGCTTTTTGAATTGAAGCCTAAGGCATGTGGACTCCATAAGCAGAAGATATTAAAAATACTACCTCTCAAAAACAAATTCTTCAACCCGTACCAAAACAATTTTTGTAACTCGTGCGGCATATAGAGAACACACAGTGTTGTGATGGGGTCAGGAAGGTTTTCCTTTGCTTGTCCTCAAGATGAGCTGCAAAACTTGCACACTGCTTCATCACTCATGCAGCCATCCCAAATTAACACCAAGAAACAAAATTAACCATCAATATATTTTTTTTCTGAGTTGTTCATTAACTTCAGTTGCAGCTCTTCCCCCACGCTTGTTTGAAATATAAAGAATGAATTGCCAATGGGTTTGGTGCTGTTTTTCAGAGTAGAACATTTCAGAATTATTCATATGTGTAAAGTATAAGTCTCCATGTCACTCTGAAATTACTGGGTTAATTTAGTGTAGCTTCTAACTGAAGTCCTTTGTAAAACAGTGTAGTACCTCGGTCTTATTTGTGACAAGTAAATATTATGGAGTCACCTGGTAGTGACTCCACAGTCATAGCGTCTAAGGCCGTAAGGGGCCTCCAAATCATCTGTGTCTGATCTGCATATCACAGACCACCAACATCCACAGAGTAAACCGAACAACCAATTGTTTCATTCTAAGAAGGGGCATGAACTCCTGCGATTTCTCTAAAAGTAGGTGCCCAAGTTGTGTAAAATTTCAGTTCGGTTTTATGTTCTATGTTCTTTGAATTTTGTATGTAGTTTTTGTTATTCTCTTCAGAAGTTTTTAGTAAGAAGTCTTTGAATTTGGGCTCTAACTGAAACGTCCCCTTGGCAGTCCTAAATTTCATTGAGAGCTCTTAAAAAAAATTCTACACAAAACTTGGCAGAAGGGTGAACCCTGGGTTACCTAGTGCACCACAGAGATTTTTAAAAAACTGGATATAGGATCACTTTCAGCTGTTATTTACATTATACTTTTATGTCATGTACCTAAACCTGATTGGATAGGGGCCAGGAGCACATAAGATCTTTAGATGAAGCTTCTCTATCAGGAACTACAGTCTTGTGATGGATTTTATCTTACAATGGAGAAGATACTTAACGGTTCATGCACTGCTGGTAGCACATAACGGCATAATCATTGGTCAGTAGTTGCACATCTACCTCCAAACCCCAGAGACATCCACTCTCCTCCCAACTTCCCATCCCCACATAATTCAAAAATTAATCTAGGAAAGTACTGTACAAAAAATGTCATTGTGAAGCACTTAGTGTTTTTGCAAACAACATTCCTGACACAAACCCACAAGAGCCAAGAAATGCAAAGTTAAGCCATCTACCAATACATATCTTCTATTCCTCCCCTGCTGGAACACATCTTATCATCACAACTACTGTACAGCACACACCATGCACTGCAACTGTAACTCTGCCCCCTCAACACACCCTACTGCATACACCCGTTTACCAGATTGCTCCCCCACCGCCCCTTGTAGGTGTGGCTGTTTGGTACAATAGCTGGTTGTGTTGGGAGAGGGTAATCTGGCAAAGGGATTTTTGTAAAAGGGCAGTTAAAGGGGATGAGGCATCCCTAGGAAGGGCAGAATTAAAGGCGCAGTGCACAATCTATGTGCACATGGTGCACAGTAGCTGTGGGAATAGCAAGATGTATGCGTGTGGGTGTAGGAGTAGAGGATGTTTACTGTTGGATGGCTTAACTTTTTCATTTCCTGGCTGTTGTGTATTTGTGTTGGGTATGCTGTGTGAGGAGCAACCTAATTATGTCACAACTTTTTAAATATTTTATTGTGGTGGGCTACTGAAAACAACCACTTTTTTTTCATCTTAAGGATAAAAACAATTTCCTCCGGAGATAAAACATTTTATTCTAAGTGTCAGATCAAAATCAGCCTTTAAAGCTGAATTGTGAAACAGAGGGGTTTTAATGGAAATGTTAAGACAAGAAAAGTTATAGCAATGCAACCTACAAGGAACAAACAAGCAGGGTTTTGCTGGTATGCTGTTAACAGTAGAATCCACCTTTTCTGGGTAAAAGGATTGCCTGAACAATCAAAAACAATTTTACTTTTGCATTATTTTAAGATTTCAGTGAAAAATGGAAATCTGAAAGAGGTCAGATTTTAAAAAATTGATTTAATCTAAAATGTCTTATCCATACAGTCAGTTCATAAGCTTCCATCTACAGAATCACAGCCTTCTACATTATACAGCTTTGCATTTACTTTTGAAGATCCTTAATTAAATGCTTTTCTCATGGTTTTTTTTTTTATTTTCTTATTTTTTGAGGGAATGGGGAAGGATAATAAATATTATACACTATGTTCCTATAAACCGCTACAATATATGGAATCCCCATAGTTCTTAGTTACACTCTTACTATGGTGAATGGAAATGGTTTTAGATTTATTGATTTCACCTAAGGTCCCAATCCTGCAAAGTGATCTGCAGATGGGTGAATCCCCAGTGCAGACAATGGGGCTCTGCAAAAGAGCAAGAGTTCACTTGCATGGATCAATTTGCAGGACTGGCGTCTAAGAGTGTAAACAGAAAACTGACATACGATGAACAAAAACTAATAGCCCTTTATGGATGCTTAGTTGGGCAAATCAGAATGGCAAATATGAAAATAATGTAGCTCTTTCATTTACATATTGACTACCTAGGCAGTAACATAGCTGAAAATAAATGTTAGGTAGGTGTCCCTTTTCAATAAGTGCAATTCAAAAAATTCTATTCAAACAAATGTTATACACACACACTCACAACAATCAAAGTAAGTGACTAAAAGTGTAAATGAGATTCTAATACAGTATATACTGATACTTACACAGAGCCAAAGCTATTTTATTTTAAAACAAGATGTTTCTTTTGCATTAACCATTCTTTGAAAGCTCAGTAAAAACAGCCATCAACTATTTATGCAAATGTAATTGAAAACTTACAAGTAATATTTGCATAGCTCTCTACATCTGTGTACTAGTTTGGGACACAGTTTTTCAGAAACTACGATAGGTGAGATTATTTTGCTACTTGCTTTTAACAGATTTCACTGCATCTTTTCTGAACTGCATATAATTTTGTGTAGGAAATAACTGTAAAAATGTACAAAAATATATATACACATGCACAGTAAATTTGTACCCTGTATACAGTTTTATTATTTGGTTGATTTGGCTAATATCTGGTAGTTAACAAAAACAACAAAATCACAAGTTTGTAACAATCATTTAGGTTAATGATGTTTAGTTTTCTCAAAGAGAAAATTATTAATTAAAGCTACAGTACTTGCTGGTGATCTTTATGGTTCAGTAACATGCCAGTTTATGGTAGCTTCCTGGCTTTCAGGCAAGTAGCATTTGATTGTCACAACTCACAGTTTTGAGACAGCAGAAGCAATCAATGTATTGGGTACATTTTGCATGTGTAACAAATGATAGCTCTGTAACACAATGTAGTGGTTTTTAAAAAATTTCATTCACAATAAATATTAGACACCCAAATTAACCATTAGTTTCAAAAGAAAGCTGAAAGTTAAAAATATCCTTCCTTAACAAAAGTATTATGCTTTGACAAAAAATAATAGATGAAACAAGAGTTTTATAAGATTCAAAATACATAGAGACCTCCCCCTAAAGGGACACTGTTAACCTGGATTTTCTGAAATTATTTTTTTAAAATTCCAGTTTCTGACAGAGCCCATGTTAAATGGTATGTCCTGATTTTTGAAAATATTTCCTTTAAAAATGTTAAAAGGCTTTTTCCACTACCTTACTGGTGTTTATAAAGATCTCTTCAAGCAAGGGGGAGCTGACTATATACAAAGTGCTCTCCAACAGTTCATGTACACAAAATAAACTTTTTTTTGCCAACTTCTTTCAGATTTTTCATAAAACTGAAGTGTTACTTGTAAGTATTGTAGGTACAAAATTTTTAAATGTGTAATTTTTAAGTTGTGTTCCTTAAATTTGAAAGCACAGGGGTTAACGACAAGAGAATTGTGAAATGTTTAGTTTATGGATGCTAATCCAGTATCTTGCCAGAGTTCTTTAAAATAGAGAATATTTTCATTACATCTTTCAAGCAGCTGGCAAAAATTGCACATGATTTGTCACATTCAGTCATTCTGAAAATGTTCCCAAAATATAGTAGCAATCCTGTGAAGATACTGGTGCAAAAGATTGTTGAGGAACTCAGGTAGATACTGTCCTGCCACTTCTTCCCTCTCCAGGTGGAACCTAGTTTTACGGGGAAGCTCCTGACTACCCAAGGAGGGTAGATTCTTCTCTGGGACAAATTCCGATCCCAGTCCTAGTGTATCCAAAGTAATTCCATTGATTGCTATGAAATTATTTCACTTTTGTACTAGCATAATGGTTGCTCTTTGTGTGCATGCTTAGCTGTGTGGTTTCCAAACTCTCTGGCAATTATTTAGTTTCCCGGATCAAGAAGTCAGCTGTACCAGCCAGTGCCTTTCATCCTTTCCGCTATGTTTACTCTAACCTGCAGTGTGGCCTTTATCAGCTTCAGAACCCAGCTTTATACAATATTTGGGTTTGGAGCAGCCCAAGCTCCATCGTGGGTTAGAGAATACACAGATGAAGGGGAAGTGAGCAGCTGTGGCACACTGTGCTTGAGTACAGATTCAGCAATAAAGATCAAGAGGGTGAGCCTATATTAATACTCACAAATCAGAAGAGGTAAACATAACAGCTGTTTCGGGACCAGTGGCTTAACTCTTAGCAGCGTTAATGTGTGCACATCTCGGGGAGTCTATATCCCCTAAATGATAAGCACTGTTTTCAAGGAAAGTCCATGAACATACTTCCACATTCAAGTTGACCTACTATATATGAATGATACTTAGCTGGGCTCTACCTGATTATTTTGGCCATGGATATGTTTGATGAATGCCGCTGGCTAATTGGCACCAAAGGACGTGGACATTTTATTATGCCTCTTGCAACACTCTGAAGCATTCTGCCTAGTTTGAGTTTGCGATGAAAATCAACATTCCTTTAATCAAAGGTGCACACAGCCACATCTTTTTTGAGTATTCCCAGGCAGGAAGTGCACCTCCATCAACTAAAAACATAATCACATTAACTAACTGTTGGTTAACTACACACACACCCAATGTTAATGACATCATTGTGCTAACTCCCTCATGTTAGTCTGGTCCATTTCAGAGGGCTCAAGTACCAGGTAATGATGTACTTATGCAAACAGTCTTCTACCATATGAGACATGCCTTCTGTAGAAAGTCTCTACTTTGTACCAGTGAAGGCATGTTATCAACAGACTTAGACTTGATAATATGCCAGTTCATACTTATTGAACATACCAAAACAATACTGACTGACAGGAAGACAAAATCCATGGACATCTGTAGTAACTTCTATTAGAAGATATGCTGTACTGCAAAAGATGTTTTGGAAAGCCCCTGAGCTCCACCTGCGGCGTCAGAAGAGAACAGTCTGCAGACACTACATTGCAAGTAGATGGTGGTAGATGAAGACAAGATGAACAACACAGAGGTGAATACAACAAAGCTCCAGAGAAAAGATGTGTGCTTTTTCCATGAATGCTAGGCAACCAGGAAAAGAGACATAATCCTCAGTACTGGTCAGCAATTAAGTGTACAGAGCCCTTTAAAGTGGTTTAAAGCAGAACAAAAGACATGGCTCATGTTCTTTGTGCCCAAGAGAAACACTTCACTTGGTGGGACACAAAGTCAATAGCAAGAGCACATTCTGACAGTCAGCTCATGGTTGGCAAGAGACCTCTATGAGACAATTAGTATACCACAGGAAGTCCTTCTGCAACAAATTTTTATGCTTTTATGACTGATGGGATGCAACAGTGCCAGCAGCCGGCAAGAGCTCTCCCACCATATTCTTCACAAGCCTCCTGCATTGGGTCGCATGATGCTATTATGGTATTGCATATGGGAATTTGAGGGGGTATGACTTCTTCCTCCATGCCAGTGCTAGGGAGCTGCTAAGGTACAGAATCTAAAATGGGTGCATATTCAGTCTGGGAAGCCATTTGTCTCCTGAATCAGGGTTGAGCTCCCCAGCAGTTGGCCTGTGAAACCTCCGCTGAGACCTCATGTTCACAACTGGAGAACTTGAATTTTAATCCAAAAGGTCAAACAATTAAAGCCTTGAAAGATGGGAGGAATGAAAGGGGAAATGCTTCCAGATTCTTAAAAGACTTATTAAAATTGTGGAGATCATGGGTGAAAATCAAACACCAAAAAAATTGGATAGATTTTTGTTTATTATTGCTCTCCGAGGGCTTGGTAGTCAATTATACAAGCTATTTTCTATTAAACCAGAAGAAAATAGTGTAAAATATAAAATCTATGCTCACTGTTCCAATCCAAGCCACTTGCTCATCTTCGTTAGAGACATTTACTGCAGCTATTTCCAATCATGTTAATTTATACATACTCTGTGTGTATATATATATATATAATTATATATTAAAAAAAAACCTATCTGAAGAGACAAAAGTTCAAAATGAAAATATTCTTGCACTATTTGTGCAGTGTACTGTGCACTGTTGTACAATTCAGTTTTCCAAATTGTTACCAATATGTCTGCTTAGAATAGTAAAAATTATGCAAATGATAGTATATTTACTACACTTTCAAAACAAAGCACGACCAGTATGTTATGATAAGAAAAGAAAATACATTAAACATGTGCTTATTCTCCCCTTGATGTACATGCACTAATCCCATTAACTCTAATTAGGAGTTGCATGCACTAAGAGGAGACAAGACCTCTATAAAAAGAAGGGATTTTTAATCTTTTCCCCTGTCTAGTGCCCAACCCCTCCCTCCCGCCACTAAGAAAGGGGAAATATTTGTTAAATTCTGGTAGCGTCTACCAGTACCAAGGCCCCTGCTCACAGGTAACTGTAAAGTATAACCAGTGGTCTTCCTGCTTTGCTCTTGTTACCAAAGCAAGTGCAATTTAAATATGTTGAACATCATCTTCAAAAAGCAAGTATACAGCATCTGTTAAGTCTTCCTAACAAGCAAGAGTTATAGCCATTACCCAAATAAATAATAATAATAATAATAATAAAAATAAAAAAAAATAGCAAGCCCACCTGTTTTGGTCCTCTGATTAGAAAACATCAAAGAAAACCAGGGACTTTGCTTTATCAGCATTCAGAATTCTAACTGTTTAAAAAGAGTGCAAAAAAATGCCCGGTAAGAAAACACACAATCATGGCCGTACTCTGCCCCTCAGAAGCCGGTGTTCAACTTGCACTGAAGTTAAGAGTTGTGCACCATTTTTTTCCCCTTAGGAAGCATGGCATACTAACACAGGGTCTGAGAGCGCAATGCTTAGCTGGAGATGGATCTAACAAAAGACATGGATGCCATGAGACAATCTTGAAAAGTCTCTCTTTAAAAAAAGACCCCAAATGAACAGTCAGGTGCATGAGAAAGTAATGATGAACAACCCCAAATGCAGCATTTCAGTAAGCTATTAAATGAGGCTAAAACTTGAAGTTCAAAAGAAAATCCTTATGGGCAAATATCTGTGGGGGAGGAGGTTAGACTGAATATGAAAAGAAGGTAAAATATTACACTTTTACCTTTGGTTACCACAGCAACGAAAAAATAAATCAGTGTTTTAACGAGATTCGGCCTTCACAGAACTGAAATAAATATTCAGAGTTTGGGTTAAGATGAAAGGATGAGAGGTAACACATCATCATTTTAACCTTTAGGGTCAAATTCTGCCCTCAGTTATACTTGAGCAACACATTCCACTGCCTACTCTGGAGTGTAGCCGAGTGCAGAATTTGGCCTTTAAACTTGAAGATATAAGCAGTTTCCACATATTTATGAATACCCATCTAAACACACATACAACAGCACTCTGCACAGCCTTACAATGTGCATTTGGAAAGAGACTGGCACAGCCAAGGTTCCAATCTCCAGTTTTCAACAATAAGCCCAAAGGCCGAGTGATCAAAATGGTAGATATTAAAACCCTGAAGATACCTCAACACCCATCTAGTGTTTCCACTTCTCACAACATGTCTCATCTAGCGATGTATCTCATATCAGTGTCCTACCATAGCCAGCTAAGAAAAGCAGCACAGACCACTGTACAGTCAGAATATGTAGGGTGGAATCCTGGCCCCACTGAAGTCAACAGCAAAACTTCTATTGACTTCAGTGAGGCCAGGATTTGACCCCTAAACACTAAAGCAGCGATATCAGACTGTCTTCTGCGGCTCTTTGCAGCACATGCTATTAAAACACTGTGTGATTTAATTATTAACCAATCAGGGTGCTTTTACTATGTTATTAACCAACTGTAGCTGAGAAAATAATATTTGGTCAATCATTTTGCTGTGAGAATAATACATATACAAACACACAAAATATTTCGCCGGTCATACTGTTTCAATATGAATATATAGTACTATAGTAAATGAAACAATGAATTTGCACTTCTGTGGCTCTTTTGGGTAATGTTGATCACTAATTTGACTCCTGAACCACTGAGTATCACTGCATTACAGACACTAATTGCACCCTTTCTTTTTAGTGTTGCTGTAGATAAAGAAAAATCCTTTCCAGGACGGCTGTGCTGGTTTATGCTGATTTTCTCAGTAGACTGCTGCAAGGGACAACCAGTGGAATGGGACTTCGGTGATGAGAAACAGGAACAGAAATAAAGAAGAAACGTCAGTATAACTGAGTAAATAGCCTTCTTTACACTGGACCAAATCTCAGGGCTTACTATTCACTTAAAAAAAGCAAAGCAAAGCAAAACAGATCCAAGGCGTGTAAAGTATAAAACAGGGCAGTGCTCAAATCACCAAAGTGGCGTGTTGAGCTTTAACTGAGCATTGACCAACAGGTTGGGGGGAAAGCCTTTAAACTGTATTAAAACTAGTGAATCTGATGTACAGTATGTGCTTATTAATAAGGTACCACTTCCATCAAAATTCCATTATCCATTTTCTTGTGGTACAAAAGTTATAGGATGTTGCCTGAAAATAAAAAGTGCCTTCAATAAAATGTACACAAATGGGATTTCGTCAGTAGTCATGATAAAATGGCCTTTCCAAATGGCTTTCACCCAAGGAAATGGTGTCAGTGAATTTAAAATGGGTTGTGTTTCCTGGAGCACACTCAGCACTGATGCTGGGAAAAACAAATATTAAATTGGCTTTAGCAAGAGGAAACATTCAATGGCTCCTATTGCAAAGTGAGTTTCAGATTCTTGAAGGATAAACCAGTGTGACTGGTCATCTGAAGAAGTAGGTAGCTGTGTCCAATATTTCTCGGCCACTCCACAAACAAAGCAAAAAGTTACCATTTTTTAGCCCAGATTTTCACCCCAAGTTTGAATAAAATGGTCCTTAGACAGAAAGCTGATGTTTTCTTTCCTCTTGATTCTTCCAATTTCTTCATTCTTGGCTCAAGTATTATTCATTAATATTAGTCATCAGTTAATAAGAAAAAGATAGTTTCTAAGTGTTTTTAATTAAGTTAATTTGATACCATAGTCTGGTTTTATGTGCTGTGCTGCAGCTGAGAGTTATTCCTTTTTCTTGAATTCTTGGTTGCCATAGCTGGAGCCTTTTTCTATTTCGGTTACTCCTATCAGTCTACGAACTCCAAAGGAAGCTTTAAAATATAATACAGAAATTGGAGGTGCATTACAACTGATAGAATGGTAAAAATCTCTCTCTCTCTCTCAGACACACACATACACACTTTGATGTGAGATGGGCCATGGGGATTGGATACAGAGGTCACAGACTGAGCAATCAGTAGTGACTCCAGGCCATATACTGCCTCCAATCTGTGTACGCCGCTTCCATTGACTGACACTTTGGATCAAGTACATGTGCTAAATCATTAAACCATAGGGCAGTCCAGATTTAAAGACTCAATAAAAGTGTAACTAGTGCACATGTGTTAAAAGAAGCTGTACTGATAGCTCTGGAAGCTGAAATCTTCCGTTAACCACAGAACATACTCAGTCAGTATGGGGAACATCAGTGCAAACTTCTTCACACTACCAGCCAATATGCTTCACCCCTCATGAAGGGGCTACTGTGTGAATATTAATTAGCATATTAAATGTAACTTAAGAAATAAGAGACTAACCTGTTTGAAATTAAGGCTTTTGAAATAATTGTTTTTCTATGCAAAAATGGAACCCTATGTAACTTGTCCTGAATTTTTATCAAAAATAACAACTTTCTGCAAGCATCAGTAATAGTAATCATACACAGAATTTAGCACAGCTAATGGCCACAATAGTATCATATTGTGCTTTGGCATCATCTCCCTCTTTTCAATAACTTTCATTACCTGCTCCAACAAATCCCAGGAATGCAAGGATAAGAAGGGGTGATCCACTTGCAAAAATTCCAAAACCAAAGGTGAAGAGAGGAGAGAGCAGAACAGTAGCCCAGAAGAGGAAGTTTAGCAGAGTCCATGGTCTTCTAGGAGGTTTAAACTGACGGCCGGGAAATATGCCTTCCTGATTATACATCTCTTGTAAAGCATCCTGGGAGAGAGAGGGAGCGGGGAAAAGAATGTTCCTAATTCAGAAATGTTAGTTTTTGCATGAATAGTTCCAAGACTGTAGAATTCCATGATGCCATAAAAGGCCCACATCCATGACAAGCATTATTAGAGTCTGTGAGAGGAATTTGTATTTTCTGTGGCCTGTCTGGCATTCTGTTATTCTGCGATAACCATCAGTTAATACTATAAACAAACATTTTGAACACTATTTAAAAATAAACAAACAGAAATCAAATATTGTCAGTCTCCTTCCACCACTGTACACCACCTGTCAGTGTGTTCAGACTTCAGAGGAGCTTTAGCCCAGAGAACTACTCATACACTTTCCAGTCCTCTGCTGGTTGCTTCTCTATTGCTCTTTCTTCCTGTTTTTATTATCAGAGAGTCAGGAACCATCTATAGGAGGTGCAGCAGAAAAGTGCTCCTTGTGGAGCTAACAGAGTGAGGCAAAGCACAAGCTGACCAGCAGGGACAGCATTACCTTGCAACCTGAAGATACTGGGACTTGATTCTTCACAGGAAGGCTCAATCCAGTAGCCATAACCATAGAACTTCAGAAAGTAATACGCCCTGAACTAAGTCTTTAGAAAAGTGTGGTACTGAGAAAAATCAGACAAATGTCCACATTATTTTTCTCAGTTTAAGACAATGATTTATAAGTTGCATACAGAATGAAAAATCATTTATTTAACCTATTGCTATTTTAGCCTCCATTGACTTTACCAAAAAAAGATGAGCTCAAGGCATTTCCTCTTAATAATAAATCCTTTAGTATAAAGACAGCACTTTAGGAATTCCACACTTACAGTGGCTTTTCTAAACCCACAGAGATCAATTTATGTATAAAAAATCCTCTTTAACAAAATTTGACTCCAGTGTTGAATGGAGGTCCAGCCAACAACAAGAGATATCAAACCCTTGATTGTAGCTAATGCAGAATGTTCTGTCCAAGTGAAGTGAAATGGTGTGCTATCTGCCTTTCCTGCTTAACTCTATACTTACTCTACAGCAAAGAGGGCAACACAAATGGAAAAGCAAAAAATAAAAATGTGCATCAATGCTCATCTACCAAAGTGGGAAATTTCATGGAGCATTTTTGTAATTTTCAAATGACTCTTAAGTCTGTTTGACACATTGACATCCAGAATGCAATAGAGGCAGACAACAACTAATATTCTTGTAAACAATTCTCAGTCTCCTTGCCTCAATTGTTTTGAGTATTTTTAGGATCTACAATAAATACAGTTACAATGAACACAAGTGAAACTAGGGAGAAGAACGCCAAGAACCTTATGAACAATTTGTTGCCTGCCTACAGGTTAAGTGAAGGTTTGGAAATATTGCAGCACCTGTCACCAAGGCAGAAAAATGCTCACAAGTGTCAGGGTTTCTGCGCTCTTCTACCTTCCGTGCCAGAAACAGCACACAAAAAATAATCAAGATACGCATTTCAAAACAGATGTAGTGATGTACACAAGTCCAATCTATACAAGCGTGGGGCAAACTTTATGTACAGTTCTCTCCCTGTCCCTGCAGCTCTATTAAATCTGTGGTCAAGAAATTTACAATCTAGGAAAAAGAGTCGAAAGAAAACTTTTGAGCACTTGGACAGTGCACTACCTATGTGCTCTGACAGCAAACTAACAGACCTGCCTGTATCACGTCAGAAATGGCAGCAGAGATCCGGTAGCCAAGTGGACAGAGACAGAACGAAGAGTAGCTCTGCAAAAGTTGCAGCCCAGAGCCTCACTCTGCTGTGCGTGTCCAAAATGAATGACCACGTCTGGTTTAGAATTATCATGTGTCTATAGCTCCTAGAAACATCCATAGGTGGAACAAAAGCATTTAAAAATACATGAAAAATACCCTAAAACTTGAAGGACATAGCAAAAGAGAGAGGTTATGCATGGTCTCCCCCAAGGGTGGCGGTGTGTGTGTGTGGTGTCTTCTATGCAGTAACCCACAGTGTTTCCCTTCAAACCACAGCCACCATTCTGTGGTCAAGGAGGAATGGCTGGGGCTTCCTTCAAAGCCTGCCAACACTGCTTCTTAAATGAATCTAAGGAATAGCTGCTAAGTTACACATAGTGCTCCCATTTCCTCTCTCCCTCCAGGAGTTGAGTGTGCATTGCTCAGCTCTTGACATGCTGCTCCTTAGAACATTACTTGATGACAGATCTGAAAGAGAAAAACGCCATTTACCTTCTCCTGGTACAGTTTATGAAGCCAGTTTGCAGCTTCCTTTTCATCTACAGGGATATCTTCAAGAGGAAATCTCCTGGTTTATTAAAGAGATTTAAAAAAAAAGTCTTAAAAGAAAATCCAGATATTTATTTTACTTTAGATCTTTTCAAATGAAGAGCTGCAGTTCAATACATAGCAAAAACTGACAGAAGTTTTGGAATTACCAAAGTCATGAAGTGCAAATAAGAATCAGACAGCTTTTAATAGAAACCACACCTCCAGTTCCCACTTAGAAATCTGCATTCATGAAACAGCAGAATAGACAGCTGTTTCCTACCAATTTCTGTCTCCCTCAGAAAGACATGTATTTTCTATTCAAGTATTACTGCAGCTGCAATGGAGCTATCAATGGTTGAACTCAAATAACGTCTAGTTCACATTTTGACGACTAGAGCTGGTCAACAAACTGGAAAATTATTCACAAATATTTTCACAGTGAAAAAATCATCTTTTTTTGCCTGAAAAATCAAAATTTGGAAAATTGCGACCAGCTCTATTGAAACCATCTTCTCTTCATATCCCACTTCTAGTGACAATCTACTAATTTCCCTCCTATTCTACTGTCCTCTCAATCACTCTGCCCTTCCAGCGACCAGTCTCCAGCTTTCAAATTATTTCCCACTGCAGTGCCAGCCTGCTTGCTTTGCAATGTATAGAGACTCTTTGCAAGGTTCAATTTGCGAAGTTGAAACCTGCAAAGTTCACTCATCCCTAGTTATGTAGCATCTTTTGGAAGGATGATATTAATCTGACTCTGTGATCCTCTGGGAAAAGAGAAAAGACACTGGTGGGAAAAAAATAATCAGTGAGATGGCCAATGACCAAGTCAGCAGTTCATATACGTTGTACAATAATTTGTAAAATACACATGACCCAAAAAAAAAGTGTTTCCCAGTGCTCTGAAAGACATGTTCAACACATTCTAGACCGTTAAATCACTAACAATATTTAGTTTTTGAGAATAGCTTTATAAAGGATTGCACAATTAATAAAAAGCATCATTTGCTGAAAGTTCTCTTCCAAAGTCATCACTGCACTGAAATCACCACTAGAGGGTACTCACAGCAAGACCATTTTGATGATTTAGGAGGATTATTTCAATTCTCTGGAGTCCATTATGAATGAAGACCTGCAAAGTGTGCAAACAGGCTTGGCCACTCATCTCTGTGCAAAGGTGTGTCATGTGACCCCTCTAAGAACTCCTCCCACCACCCTCTACCAATCAGGATGGTAAAGGGAGAAAAAAGCAGCTACTGGTGAAATGGTTGGGGTGGACCGATAAGTTTAACAGCTGGGTGGAAGCTTCTCAACTCTGTGACATTTAGACACGAACAACAACAACAACAACAACAAATATTCCTCCTGCAAAGACAGAGAGAAGAAATGTGCGATGGCGGGTTTTACATTGCTTTGCCCAGCATTGCCAGCTTTGCAGTTTTTCCCCAAAACACCATCTCAAACTTTACAATACGGCTAATTAAGCCCTTGGATCTCCCGGGTGCCTGGGAGGTGGAGTTAGTGGAAATACAATACCCGCACAGCTGGAATACTATCAACGAAGACACCTCAACCATTTCACCAGTAGCTGCTTTTTTCTCCCTTTTCCTTTCTCCGCTAGAACTTTTTCAATTCTGTAAATCCTGTCTCATTTGGGGTTTACTTTTTGTAATTCTTCAGGGTAAAAGGATCCAGTAACTCCCTCACCCTTGTAATCTTTTAAATGGTATACAGGTCTCTGGCACCTGGTTAAGGCTTCATCCACTATGAATATCTCATTGGTAAACGTCTGTTCATAACCTTTTTCAAAAGCGCCTTTGGTTTTAGATAGTCTCACGTGGTCACCTTTTCTAAAAGGGGCAACAACCGGTTTTATTTTAAAACCATCTCCGTAAACCGTTTTCCATACCTTCAAAGAATTTGAAGGATTAACATCAGTGTGTCTGGTACATATAGTTCTGTGAAAGCTCTGGTTGTAACTCTTTATAAAGTCAGGTAAGACGTCAATGTAGCGAAAGGTGTTATGGGCTGTAAAATATCTCCACATCCTAGTTTTTAAAGTTCTGTTAAATCGCTCCACAACCCCTGCTTTGACTTCATTATTAGTAACAAAATGGTGAACTCCATGCCGCTTTAACAATCTGCTTAAAGGTTTGTTTAAAAATTCTTTCCCCCAATCCGTTTGTAATTTTTGAGGCACACGACCTTTGCTGAAAATAGCTTTAAAGGCCTGGGATACCTCATCACTCGTCTTGTCTTTTAGGCCTAAGGCCCAGGCATATTTGGATAGAATGTCTATCACTGTTAAGATGTACTTAAAACCGCTGTTGTGTTTGGAGAACCGGCGTATATCCACCACATCTGCCTGCTATTGCGCATCCACATCTGAAACAATGGTCTTGTTTCTTTTAAAACGTATTCGAGTTGGTTTGTGTAAAGTGTAAGCATCCTGGTCTGAAAGCCAAGCTGTTATCTGTCTTCTATTTAAAGTTTTACTATGCTTTCTGGCCACTTGAAAAAGAGGGCTCACCCCGCCAAAGCTCCCAACTTCTCTGGGGGTGTAATATATTTTCTTTAACAGAGCCGTCTGTGTAGACATGACTGTTATTGGTACCGTCTTTTACTACCATGAGTATGAAAGGGGACACACTCATATTGACACATTTAAATAAGTTTTATTAATCGCCTGGTTTAACATGACCTTTTACAGTCGCCTGTAAAAATGGACGGCATGACCCCTACCATAAGGGAGTCTAAGCTGGCTCATTCTTCCATTTTATCCTTTTCGTCTTGAGATCTGTGTCTCAAACATGAGCAAAACCAGCTGATGCATGATATATTTACTCCCACAGGGCTACCGCTGTGTAAGTTCTCAAAGGCCTCTAGAACGGCATCGTTGAGCTGTTGAGAGATTTTCAGAAAAGAAACAGTATAAGCACCCCACTGCTTGATTTTAATTTACACAAGCCCTGGTTCCTAGCCCCATTACCCTCCCCTCCTTGACCGTCACTTCTTAATCATTCATTTTACCTGAGTGCCATCTTTTCCATTCACCTTGTCCGCTGGTGACTTCCCCAAGCCGCAATCGCCTTCCACCTCTAAGGGGGTGGACAATGAGAGGCTGTCACGCTCATCGGAGTGCGTCACGAGGGTTTTGGGATCGGGTTCCAACGTATCCATCAATGGTTGAGTCAAAGAGTCCTCCTCGGAACTGTCACTGTTGTAGCACTTTCTCCACACAAGTCCAAAGGTGCTCGGGGCTAAAACAAAGTCTGAAGTTCTCATGGGGGTGGTGAAGGAGCCCATGTTTCCTCTCAGCAGCCTTTCCATGATTTCTAAAATACGTGTCCTTGGTAAGAGATGGCCTCCTCTGTCCGGCGCTGGGACTTATGGGGTAATGGTGCTCCACTCTGGTTGGCAGAGGGCCTTGGGAGAAGTTCTTAGAGGGCTCACACGACCCATTTCCGGACGGGTCATCTTGCCCCAGAACTCATCATGATTGGTCAAAATCTTCTATCAGGGCGGTCCTTTCAGGATGAAACCCATCATGATTGGTAGAGGGTGATGGGAGGAGTTCTTAGAGGGGTCACAGGACACACCTTGCTTCCGCTCATGAGGCCTTGACCCCAGAAGTAATACCCCCATGGGGCGGGACTTCTGGTGACAGGTGGTAGGGACTAACGGGTCAAGGGGTGGGGTTAGGGTTTGATTGACAGTAGGGACCTTATACTACTCTGCAGGCTCATCAAGGTGGTACGTGTGTTCAGTTTGCAGTAAAAGGACAGAAACATACAGCCTGTGAGAGGGAAATATATGCTAGCTACATCCTACCAGTGAGAGCTCACCATACTGTATTTGTGTTTAATGTCTGGAAAAATTAGATTCAGTTTTGTACTTGCTCATTGCAGCATTGTAGGAAGTTCCCATCACCAGAAAAGTTGTATTTCCAGTTGGGATTAACCTCCCATGTCCCCAAGCAACCTTAAACAAGGCAGGTTCTAGCACAATCAAGTGTCTCGAGAAGGCACATTCACCCCACAAATAAATATATATGTTTAAAATCACAGCAGACTGAAAAATTCAGAAGTTAGGTTACTAACTGGGTACAATTAGTCAGGTAAGCTCACCTAGCACTAATACTACAGACTGTTCTATAAGGTTGGCTGAAAGCCACTGGTTTTCATCTTTCCTTTTGCACCACCAAACCACACCAACTCACATCTCATTTCGCAAAGCAGAAGGTATTAAATGGATGAAGCCGTTATTTCAGTGCAAAAATATCCAGATATTTGCTTGTGCATACTTACTCATATCTACTTTGCCATGCTGTAGCACTTACAATTGTCTAGGGAAATCATACTCGGCACATGTACAGTGCACTATTATTAGTTTGTAACTTGTTTCTCCACTTAGCAAAGCACACACTCCTCACTGGGAATATGTTCGTGGCAAGTGAGAAGAGTTAAAGTGAAATCACTTTGAGTTATCCAACTGCAAAAGATTTCTGGAAAATTTCCTGAAGGCATTTCTGAATGCATGCCTTTCCCTTCTCCATCCCTGGATAATTCCCCATATGGTCAAATGGAATTGTACCAGGTTTCCAGTCCTTCTCAACTCTGGGCTCTCAAGAAGCATGGGGAATTTCAGCTAAGAGAGTAATTTTTGGGGAAGTTACATAAACACCTGAGAACAAGATTGGAAGGAAAGTTCCTTTTCAACTACAGTTCGTGTTTCACCTGTTTCTAGGCTGGCAGCTCTTGCTCTACATTTTGCAAAATTGCTGCTGCTACCTCACAATGTTGAAAGTCTGGGTGAGACTACCAAGAAGTTCTCTCCAATAAGATTCAATACAACACACAACCACTTGTATCAAAAAGAAGAATAAGCTTGGCCAATAGGTTGGTGGCAGCACACTCCACGGCAGTGCCCAACACTCAGGGGAGAAAAAGAAATACCTCTGGTTATTCATCAGCAATCTCTCTACCAGAGTAAGGTAGTGTTTCACAAAGTGTAGGGAACACAAGGACAAGAGGTGGGGAAGGGAGTGGACAGACCTCTCAGTAGTTGTTCAAGGTCTCAACTTTCAGTTTTTTAAATAAAAGGCAGCCTTACATTGTTTCAGTTGTGAATAAAATCTTCAAAGCTGAAGGTAACAGACACAGAGACATCTGTCAAGTTAGCAGAGAGCCTGAAACAATAGCTGAGAGGACTGACTGCCCTGATTTATTTCAATGGGTGCTAACTCAGATGCTAATGATGACAATTAACAATGATAATATTTAAAATATTTGCAGTGTTGTTGTAGCCATTGGTCTCAGGATATGAGAAAGACAAGGTGGGTGAGGCAATCTCTTTTATTGGACCAACTGCTGTTGTTGGAAGGGACAAGCTTTTGAGCATCACAGAGCTCTTCTTTGGGTCTGGACAAGGAAACTAGAGAGTCTAAGCTAAATGCAAAGAGGGACAGATTGTTAAGTGTAAGGGGTTCACCATCTTGTAGGAGACTACTTAAAATGAAGTGGGCAATCAGTAAGTCTGCAGTTGTAGGACAATGGAAGATTAGTAGGCAGCAGGATGTGTTACAAATTGTTGTAATGGGCCATAAAACAACCAGCATGTCTGTTGTATCCATGGTTTTTAGTGTCTTTATCAGAGTTAAGAATTTAAGTTCCCAGGCTCAACCTTTGAAGGTGATGTGCAGATTTCCTTTGAGGACCAGGACTGAGGATATAGGATCATGTCCAAAAGGCGTGATCCTTTTGTGAAAAGTGTTGATAGGGTGTTTTTGTCTTACAATTTTTCGGTGTGAATTCATTCAAGATTAACATTGTGAATTCAGTACTAATCAAAGTCATGTAAGAAAAGAGGAATGATCATACTATGCAGATCTAAACAATCCATTATGAAAGACTGCTCATTTTGGGCAGGAGTTTAACACCACATGGCATAGAGGGCATGATTAGTTTCATTTTCCTGATTCTGGAGGGTGCAGGTGAATGCCGGATTATAGGCGTAGTCATGCCCACTCTAGAAAGTTCCACCTAGTCTCCTTCTGGCCTGACAGGTGATGGCCGTGACATGGGCTCTTGTAAGTGAGACTAGTTTGAATGATAGGGAAATGGGAATATCCTCACGGCTTGCAAAGGAACGTCTTCAAGGGATGCAGTGACGAATGACATTTTCCTACCAGTTTTTGGGGGGACAGTATCCAAACACAAACCTTGTACGTCTCACTTCTATCATTACATGCTCACCTTACACACATATCTGCTTCGTATTTCTTTCCATAAAGGATTCCTAATAAAGATGGGTTCTTGTTTCCTCTGAAGTTTAGCGTTACATCGTACACTGCTGAAACTGTCAAAAGAAAGATAATATAGCTGTTAACCTCAGCATCCAAAGCATCGAGGTTGCTTCTGTTCAAGCTTTAAAAAGAAACAAACCCTGATGCAAACATTGCTTTAATAATACCAGTTGGCAAAACATTTCAGTTTTATTTACCCAGATGTCCTCCTTAACAATCTAAGCTCTGGCAGAGTATATGCATACACCTCACAGGAGTGGAGTGAGAGCTGATTAATTATGCAATGTTTGTATATTGCCACTTTAAAGATGGAAAGTATTAATTTTTGCAAATTAAAACTAGAACAAATTAATACATTTTAAAGATTGTTTAGAAAATGGAGTTTAGTGCTTCAGCTTAATCTTGATGTCATCCAAGGGCCATACTGAGTCTGTATTATCACCTACTCACCGAATGCAATGAATATACTGAACTATCATACATAATAATGCACATTACTAGTAAGGTTTAGAACAAATAGCTCACCCATACCTGTTCCCCTGAGACACTGGACAGCAGTGGTGAAACCTTTGGTTCTGGGCAACAGATGATATTTCAATTTAGGCAACCCTTTGGATTCAGCCACCTCCATGCTGATACGATGCTTAGTTTCTGTAAAACGAGTTCCTTCACAATACAGGAGAAACTAGCATACAAAACAAGAGGAAAAAACAAGGGTTTTTCTTAAGAAGAAATTACTGAGTAGTGCGGATCTGGAGCTCTTACAGGACGGACACACACAATTCCCTCTTTTGTTCTTTAGATATCATGCATCAGAGCCATCCTACAACTCTTCTGTGGCATAATTGAATATAATAGATCATATTATTTGAGAATTACAATCAGCAGTTTGCTGTACAGTATCCGCTTTCAGAAGACAGCTAATTAGAGCCTGGTCTCAAAGAATGTGGAAGACACATGCAAATATTCAGAGATGCAACTACATTTAAAGCACCTTTTTGGATATCAGTTTATTTATTTATTTTCTAATCAAGCAAATAGGTTATACATATACACATACATACACATGCCCTCCTCCCCCAATTCCAGCTGAAACATTTCTTCCTTTAAAAGTCACAGGAATACTCAAAAATGCATGAACATGACTTCAGCTTCAAGTTCCAGCTCAGCTAGAAGAAACAAGTAATTTCCAATACTAAATAAGGAAATTCTCTTCTCTACCACAAAGATGTAGATCATAGAATGATCATAGGACTGGAAGGGACCTCGAGAGGTCATCTAGTCCAGTCCCATTCACTCATGGCAGGACTAAGTACAATCTAGACCATCTCTGACAGGTGTTTGTCAAACCTGCTCTTAAAAATCTCCAACGATGGATATTCTACAACCTCCCTGGGAAACTTATTCCAGTGCTGCAAAGTCAAGTACTCCAAAGTTAGGAAATGCCAGAATGAATGTTATTAATGCAACATTAATTCAACACCATTATGGTTATGCATTAAGAAAGTCTTTGTCAAACATCATGTGGGATATCTGTGGCAGTGCCCGGAATAGAAGAACCCAGCTCTCTTGGGTTTCAGTCCAGCATCTTAAACATAATAACTTCTCTTCTTGCAACTCTCTGCCTCCTTCACTGTCCATCCTGTGCACTGAATGAGGCAGAAGTACTGTAGAACAAATACTATGTGATTATGTAATAAGACTATCATAATGCAAACACACAAGGAGACCCAGTGAAGATTGCACAGACAACCTTAATTCTGGCATTTCCTAACTTTTGAGTGCTTGATTGTGCAACCTAAAAGTTATTTTAATGCAGGGTTTCTCAAACTGGGGACGCCGCTTGTGTAGGGAAAGCCTCTGGTGGGCTGGCCAGTGTGTTTACCTGCCCCATCTGCAGGTCCAGCCGATCGTGGCCCAGAGCAGCGATTTGCGGCCAGTGGGAGCAGCGATCGGACAGAACTGCGGACGGGGCAGGTAAACACACTGGCCCGGCCCGCCAGGGGCTTTCCCTACACAAGGGGCGACCCCTGATTGAGAAACCCCATTTTAATGTAAATTTTTCTATATAATTTCCTATGCTTTTTGAAAAGAAACTGAACCCCATAAGAAATTCCATCACCTGGAACCATAATAACCTCCTCAACCATCAGCATGGTTGGAACCCATAGCTGGGCAGCACAGACATCTATCACCTGAGCTAAAAGAATAAGTGGTAGCAGTAGGAGGCTGTTATCCTCTATGTTATCCTCCATTAGAAGGTGACATGAGACATACTTTGCCTGTGGCTTACTCAGTTATTTATAGACAGTGGAGAAATGTTGGGAAACAAGAACACTGGTTTCCATTTCTGGCTGGGGTGCTGGGGGCAGACAGTAATTCTGATTTCTATTTCTTGCTCTGGAAGGAGTGTGGTCGAGTGATTACAGAGAGCATAGCCAAGCACATAGATCTGGCACATTCATTCTGAATGACAGTGTGGCTAAAAAGATGAGATGTGCCATATTAGAAACTTAATATCATTTCCAAAGTCTGCCAGAAGTGACTTTGTGCAACTTCTCAGCAGTTGCTTTATTTGTGAAGTTTCTCAATGATATTTGCCTACCTCTTAAAGATAATCTTCAGGAACAATTATGCTGGAGCTGGAGAGAATGCTATTGTCCTGAACGACTTTTCCCTTCTCAGATAATCTTTTCTGTCCAGCGCCGTTCGTGAACTTTGTCTGATCACACAGACACTGGATTGCTAGTTTAATAACTTTGCAAAACATTTTGGAATATATTGGGTATGAGAGGTGCTATGTGGAGCCAAAATCTTTTCAGCACCTTTTATAGTGGTGCCTGGTACTATTGCAGATAAGGTTTGGGCCCATGAAAGAATTTACAATACGGACCTTTTAGCTTGCATTTGGAGATTGAAATGCATTGCACACGTTCTCAAGCCTGAGGGAACTTATTTTTAAATAGACTCAGATCAAGTTAAATTCTTGGTGGTGAGGAGTCATGGATACATTAGCTCAAAAATGTGAAGCCATGAAGGTATCTTTCGGAATATTAATTTTTTATGGTTTAATTATGATGTATTATTGTAATATACCCCACAAAACTGAGATTAATGTAACTGTTGGATGCATATATAAAGGAGATGTGCACTTCAAAAGGCAACTGGATACATCTGTATATTCTTGCAGGTTTCTCAAATGCCTGTAAAATTTCACAGTGCAAACAGAATGCACTGATGCAAAAACTTTCCATTGTAATCTGCAACCTTTGCAAATCTCTCTTCCCACTGCCCCGCTGCAGGTTCCTGCAGGAAAAAACCCCTATTTTTTTAATAATATGTTTAGTTTAGCCTGGAAAATTTAGCCTAGATTCACAAGTTCAGTACTAAAACTTGAATAATGTATTTTTGGATAAAAAGAGTTACGGAAAGTCCCTTTATCCTTTTAGAAGGGGGAAAAAGTTGTATGTTTTGAGACACGCAAGCTTAGGTTTCTACTTCTAAATACTTTGAGAAATACTTATACACATTTACCAACAATTTTCAAAATGGCATTCCTAGCCAATAACAGATCAGAAGCCTGGTTAGTGTGCAATGAAGTCAACTTGCAGCAAGGCATATAGCTATACACTTCAAATGTAATCACAGGAAGAAGGTGGCGCTCTTAAGTATGAAGCTGACATACCACACAAATATAGTCTTCATCATTGCATTCTAAGCAGAGGAGACAATATATATAAAGGATCAGACACTTACCCACATATATTCAGGATAATCAGACAAACGTCTTAATCCCTCAATAACCGTATCTCTGTCTTCTTCCCATTTCCTTTTGCAGAAAACGATCTCAAGGAAGTACCACGTCCAACCAATCAAGGGCACATACAACAGTTCTTTCTTAGCAAGAACTTTGGAACTCTGGAAGAAACCCCGCCCAATGACATTTGATTATTTATATATGTCAGACCTAAACAAAAGCACTAAGGTTGGGATTTTCAAAAGTGCTCAGCACTGGCCTAGCTCTGACCAAACTGAAGTCAATGAGAGTTCTTTTGAAAATCCTACCACAAGGAAAAAACAAACACAGGAGTTTTATATTAAATCAAGATTAAGGGAAAGTTCACAGAATCACTCACCCCCAACACTCCAAAGCGTTCAGTCATAGTCCAACCACACAAGAAGTCAATTTCAAAGTTGTGATTCAAGATGATGATCACATGTTCTTTTCCAAATTTATCCACTGTGGCCTGGTCTGAGAATAAAGTGCATTCTGTGCCTGACCACCATTCCAGCAACATTACTAACTCTGAATAATATCATGGGGAGGAGGAAAAAAAAAAGACACAGGTTAGGTGTAATGCTTAACCATAACACGTTTACTATCCTCTGTCCATCCCAATACCATTCCAAACTTTTCTAGACCACAATGTTTATCACCTTTTTAATCCATCCTGCTGAGGTTGCTGGTTTATATTATATTATTGATTAAATGAGTTCTCAGACCGACATACACCATATCACCTGCACTCATATTTACGTTATCGCCCTGAAACAGGATTTAGGCCATGGGATAAATACCTGATTGTTATTGTTGCTCATCGTAAATTCAAGATTTCACAAACACCAACAACCCCCCTACGCCCCCTTCCCGCCACACACACACACACACGAACCTGAAAGCAGGCCTTTCAGCAGTAGACCTTTCTACTACATGGGTACATCTCCTCCCAGGTGGAACACAAATTATGAATAGACTCAACCTAATGTTTCCACCGAATTCATATGAAATATTCTTGATTGAGGTAAACAAACCAATATAATGGGTTTTTAATGGATAAATGCTACAAGAATTTCTGAAGTATATTTTAATATTAAACACATGACTGTAATAATGCTGTATTAGGGTTACCAACACAAAGTCAGAGACACATGGGGGAAGAACTGGGAGAGTCCAGAGAAATTACTGGGTAAGAACAGAAGGAGAAATTGCTTCTCCTTTATTTAGTCTACAAAAGAAGGAAAGAGAAAGAGATCCCTTTCCCTCTCCCTTCTCTAACTCTTCTACATGTGTTTCCCCTATCTTTTCCTCCATTTCATCTCTCTCTCTGATATCTCATTCATTACCCACCCCTTTTCATCTTTCCTTCTCTTCTGCATATTTAGAATTCCCACCATTAATAGAACATTCAGTAACGTAGCTTTGAACCAGATTTGTTTTATAAGGCATTGGCTGGACGAGCTGGGGCAGTGTCTCTCTATGTGAGGGGTTCACCACCTGCTGGTCACAAGGTCTCCAGCCTGCCCTTCCCATATTGCTAAATGGGCTGGGGTCCAATTTGATCCAGACTAGACATGAGGCAGACTCAGAGGGGTCTCAGTATGGAAAAAAATTGAGAACCCCCTGCTCTATGTTAATCAAAGAGAGGTTAGCTTCTCCAGGACTGATTATCTAAATTGCTTTTCTTGTCATATCAACAAGCCTATTCACTTGTATCATTTATTCAGGTCCCCTTTATGGACTTGAAGAGACTAATGTAACTTGTACGTCAAGTCTGACTCTTTCCCACTGTGATTTAAAGAAGGAAGGAAATGAGAATATCAACAGGGATGCATAATTTATAACTACAGGTTTCTCTCAAACCTGGCCAGCTCTATTTTGTAAGTGGTGAAATGCATCAATTAAGTGCATTTTTGGTGGTTTCAGTGAGAGAGGTTTATTCACAAGCCTCTGGTGTACTTTAAACTACTCCCATACTAACTTAGTGCTTCCACATATATTAAGGCACAAATCTGTGAACCTTAAATAGAATTATCTTGCTGTCCTGTGGAAGAAATATTAGCCACCGTTGAGATCAGTAAAACTCTTATTACATCCTCTATATAAAGAATTAAACAGTCAAATATATAGAGGTGGGGGAGGGATAGCTCAGTAATTTGAGCATTGGCCTGCTAATCCCAGGGTTGTGAGCTCAATCCTTGAGGGGGCCATTTAGGGAACTGGGGTTTAAAAAAAAAAAAGTCTGAGAATTTGCCCTGCTTTGTGCAGGGGGTTGGACTAGATGACCTCCTGAGGTCCCTTCCAACCCTAATATTCTATGAACACTAAGAGATGGAGTAAAACCCTGTTGTGTTATAAAATTTCTGAAGCTACTGTACAGGGGACTCAATATCAATTAATGCCTAGACTACATTTCATTGTAGCTGTTGTCCTCCTCACCCCTCTTTTTTTAAAATCTTATCCACTCATTCAGGTCTTGTCATATTCCACATTGCAAGCTCTTTGGGACATAGACTGTCTTTCCTGCATGTCTGCACAGCACATAGCCTAATGCGGCCTTGATCCTCATTTTGTGCCCTTAGGTGCGATACAAATACCACCACCACCCTCATTGTAGCAGGTTTGCAGCGGGTTCTAGTCCAGTATGGTTAAAATGCAAGAAGTGGGGGATGTCATTAAGTGGGCCCACCACTGGTGGAGCTGTCCTTGGATTTAATATATGGGGCTCAGGTTACTGGAGGATTATTCAGTGACTTCAGGGTGTTATTCCACAGCACCCACTCTTAATCCTACCAACTAGTCAATAACTCGGTCCTTTATGCAGCCAGAAATTATGCTAGACACAGGACAAATTGCCGATCGCTTTCTGGAGATTAATGTTATTACATCTCCTGTATCTAACTCTACGCTCTGCTCTTAAAAAAGTTCCTTAAAAAAAGGATGGAGGCTGTACCTGAGATCTCCTATCCAAAGAGAACAAAAATTCAACAGAGCCAGACGTGGATGCACTGGTATGAGAGCATTCCCACCATTTACTCTGAAACATTCTTGTGTGATTTTTCCTGGAGCTCATACTGAGATATGAGGGTTGGGGAACAGGGGAGTTACAACGAGGAAACAGACTGTCCTTTACCAGTGCACTGATATTTGATGCATGTACATTTATTTCCTTTGGTGAATTTAAAAAAAAAAAAAAAAGGATTGGGCTCCAGATATTTAGTCTCAAACTGATCCTGTCAATGCTATGGCCTATTCTCTGAAATCTTGTTTGTTGTTTACATGATGGTTTGGATACTTGCTCTAACTGACTGCAAGGCAACAAGATTTCACTTTAACAAAACAAAACAAAACAAAACAAGCTTATAATTTAGCCCAACTCCTCTCGGATTCTAGAGCTGCAGCTTGCCGGAAGAGGGGCTCTTGTTGCCTCCCGAGAGGACAACCATCCAGAAACAAAGTAAGCCAGAGTGGCGGGATACATCTATCTACTGCTCTAGAGTGCAGAGGAGAGTAGTTTCAAGATACTAAGATTTTAAGATACTATGTTTACAAGTGGACTAAACTAAGCATACTGCCCTATTAAGAATCATGAGTCATTTGAAGAGCACTAACAGTAGTAAGCGTGAAATACAGATGCTCTGAAGTGTTTTCTCTTTGTAGGGAGCCTGACAGAAACTCCAGCACTGCTTTACCACAGGAAGGTGGTATTCACCAAAGCACCATACTGACCATTTTAGTTAAGATGTGTTAGAGGAAGAGATTCAAGCCTCCTAAAATTAAGTACACGTGTGAATGACTTCCACTCCAAATAATCTTCCTGATAATGTATATCACAGCTACCACAGCTAGCAAGTTCTAGTCAAAAAGTGATAACTAATGTTACCCTGGAAAAAAACCAACCAATCAAATAACCCACAAACAAAAAACCAAAGAAAATTTAGACTGATACTTTTCTAAATTCACTGCATGGGGCAACAAACAAACAGCTCAATACCTTGAGTTGAGGGTGCAGTAGCCTTAATTCTAAAGCACGGCTGTACTTTGAAAAGGGATTCTGTAAACATGGCATTGTGGTGTTACATGTTTACTGTCACTCAGTAATCCTACATCAAAAATTTAAAAAAAAAATTTCCCCTGAAATGGTGACTGTCGTGGTTTCACGGGACCTACACCACGGTCCACTCAGCTTTCAGAACTCCTGCCGTCACCTATCTCTGGGTAGGGACCCTCGTCCCACTCCTTTCTGATCAGCAGTTTTAAGGCCGCACAGACCCCTGCCTTATACTGCATGATCCCCCGTAAGCCAGTCTGCTTACAGCCTGTGGCTGGGCTCTGCTTTCACTCTGAGGACTACGACAGGTGTGATTTACCAGTAATCCAAACAGTTCTTTTTAAGCAGGGACATTTATTGTTATGGGAAAAGTTTTACAGAGAAAAATATATAAAAAATAAACAGATTTAAACCCACACTAAAACATATCAAGAAAAACAAGCAGTCTTAGGGGCCAAAGTATTTCCAATCCTTCAGCAGGATTGGGCCCCTTGAACAAAAGTGAACGTTGGTTTGCTGGTTCAGAAAGACGGCACTGTGTCACTTCAAACTCAGCCTTTTTATACCAAGAGCTCTTTCTTCGAGTCTCTGGAAAACCCACTTTGAACCAGTGTATGCAAAACAGTCCCAGGTGGTACCTCCCTAGAGTTGTTTAGTCTCAGTGACTTGCCTTGTTTTTAGTTCCTGGAGGAGCTGTGGTAACCCTCCTCCATGGAGGAAAGCACATTCATACATAAACCCTTCATAAATTTAACACACGGGTACTGTGGCAGGTTGCAATATCTGTCACAGTGACTGCAAATGCCAAGTCCAGCTTGGTGGTTCTTGTTCTATTACCACTGCCAGTTATCCTGACCCACCTAAGGTGTGTTATAACCGGGATACCATCAGTCCTACAATGTCCCATGTCAGCCACATGACATAACAGTTGCCATGGAGAAGTATTACAAGATTAAGTACACTTCATAAAACCCAGAAAAAAGTTACAAAGCACAAAGCTGGACTGAGTGGCTTTTATTGAACTTGCTTTTTTAAAAAGTTATCTTTGAGCTGAGAACTGGCACGAGAAACACCAGCTTAAAAGAAATATTTCTAAATAAGTGACCAAAACCAACCATGTAGAATGGAATGCCAACTATAGCTCCACTCCCAAAATACGTTAGTGTTTCTTATTCATGTTATAAATGGTAACACTTGCCCTGCTAGGTTTATAGCTGTATCACTTTCTTCATTATAAACCACAATTAAAGTGACGGTTCTGTCAGCTTTTCCATTACAGGCCATTAGCGCTGCGAAGGCTGAAGTTGTGTTTATATTACAAACCTTGACTTTCATAGTTTAATTTCTCACAGATTTTAAATGTATAGTAAGCTACAAACTAACACATAAATGCTATAATTGGATTGCACCTAGGATGTTGCTCAACTGCTACGTTCCTTTTGGAGCATAAGTATATGGTATTTTTAATATAGCCAATAGATTAGTTTTTAAAATGCCTATATCAATCTGCTTTTAGCTGTTATACAGTAGATAACTCTCCAAGCTTAATATTAACTTCATGTATAAATTAAGAGCCTAAATTTGCAAACCAACCCTTGATGACACAGGAAGGCCATTCTCCCCGTGAAGTCAATCAATTACTTGAGTGAGTAAGGGTTTGCAGGGCTGTGCTCTGATATATTAAAGGGGCACAGTGAAATGTAAAAAAATAAGTATTTTTTTAAATATCCTCCTATAAGCTTGAAAACCACATTTTTCTCTGGCAGTTTCCCCTCCCCCCCATTTGATCTATATTTTTGATACTACAGAGCAGGGACAGGGGAGCCAGGGGGCTATGTTCCCACCAATTTTTCCCCGTTGTAAGGGTGAGTGATGGGAGAGGGGGTGGAGAGGAGTGAGCAAGCCTTGGGGTGCGGGGAAGAGGAGCGCAGGGGTGGGCAACAGGGTGTTGGGGTGGGGCCTCGGGGGAAGAGGCAGCGCAGGGGTGGTCAACGGTGCCCCCCTACTTTTAGGAAGCTTCCACCGCTTTTGTTACAGAGTACATTTGTTTATAACATTTTGAGCCCATGATTTCTTAAACATTAACATCTAACGTTAGAAGCCTCAATCCCTGTTGAGGCACCTACCTTAGTGATTTTCAAGAGTGCTGAGCACCCAGCAGCTCCCACTAAAGTAAACAGCCCTTTTTGAAAATCAGGCCACTGAGGCAGGTGCCTAAATACGGAGTTAGGAGTCTAATATTAGACACCCATACTGGAAATTGTTCACTATTTAATGTGGGGTACAAAGTCCAGGGAGAGAGCAGGAGTGCTGGAGTGGAGGCCAATGAAGTAAGGCTCGGGGAAAGAAGGGAGTTTTGGGGAGGGTTGTGAAGAAGGAGAGCAACCAGGGCCGTACTTAGGCATATGTAGCATACATGGCTGCGTAGGGCACCCAAACATTTGGGGCACCTTTCCCCTCGCTGGCCGCGGCTGGAATCCTCTCTTCTCCGGCCCTTCCCTGGCACTGGACCAGCAGGCTTCTCCCCAACTCCGCCCCCCCACCCCCCGCTCCTCAGCTGGCTGGCCGAGGGCTCCAGCCTCCGGCTCTGCCACGCCAGCCCCGGGGAGCCCAGAGCAGCATGGCCAGTCACTGGCAGCACGGTGGCCTGGCCCAACGCTGCCCAGAGCAGAGTCCCTCTCTGGACCCTGCCTGCCTGCGCCACTTGTCTCCGGCGGGGGCCAGGCTGGGGCCAGGACAGGAGTGAAACTTCCACGTGAGTCAGTGGGGGGGAGGGGAGGAGCCACGCCAAGCGGGGGGGGGGCGGGGGGAGAGACTTAAAGTGACAGTGCGCTCACTGTCTCTCACATTTCCCTAACACACACACTTGTACTATTGTTGCTGTTATTACTGCTTGGTACTTCCTCTCAAAATGCTCGTGGTGAGCCAAGAGTGGCTAGGGGCTGCAGGACGGCTGTGGGCTCTGGCAAGATGCAGCCCCCATGTGACAGCGCGAAGCCTGCCTTGAGCCGCTGCCACAGCATCTGCTGCATACGAAGCTTGATGTGTGTCAGCAATGGGGGAGGTTCTGAGGGTCCACGTGGGGGTGTGTGTGGCCATGCTCCCTCGACACACTGAGATCAGTGGCACTGTCTGGGGACCGCCTTCAGTGGAGCATAGGGGCACCAGTTTAATACTACTACATAGGGCCCCATAAATCCTAAGGATGGCCCTGAGAGCAACATAGTACCATTCACAGGACCGAGCACAAGAGGCAGTGGAAGAAAAGGGAAAGAGTTGGCTGTGATAGGAGACAAGGCAGCAAAACGTAGGGCACAAGCAGAGGAAGACTTTGTCCTTTTAATGTTGTATTAACAGAGATTTCTGCATGGAACCTAGAAGGTATTTAGAAGAAAAAGTGTAGTCATTTCCCACCAGGCGGGACAGCAGGGGGTCATTGACAGGCTTGACCTACCAGTCCTTTTAGGAGTGTCAATGAAGTCACACATAGGTGTGTTGGTCATCTGACTTGATGCTCTTTTCTAACATGTTTCAGGATTTACTAGGGCTGTCAAGCGAGTAAAAAAATTAATCATGATTAATTGCACCGTTAAACAATAATAGAATACCAATTATTTAAATATTTTTGGATGTTTTCTACATTTTCAAATATATTGATTTTAATTACAACACAAATATAAAGTGAACACTGTACATTTTGTATTCTATTTTTTATTACAAATATTTGCATTGTAAGAAAAAAAAATAGTATTTTTCAATTCCCCCATTACAAGTACTGTAGTGCAATCTCTATCGTGAAAGTTGAACTTACAAATGTAGAATTATGTTCAAAATACCTGCATTCAAAAATAAAAAAATGTGTTAAACTTTAGAGCCTACTAGGCCACTCAGTCCTACTTCTTGTGCAGCCAACCGGTAAAACAAATAAGTTTGTTTACATTTGCAGGAGATAATGCTGCCTGCTTCTTATTTACAATGTCACCTGAAAGTGAGAACAGGCGTTTGCATGGCACTGTCGTAGCCAGCATCGCACGATATTTATGTACCAGATGCACTAAAGATTCATATGTTCCTTCATGCTTCAACCACCATTCCAGAGGACATGTGTCCATGCTGATGACAGGTTCTGCTCGATAATGATTCAAAACAGTGTGGACCAATGCATGTTCATTTTCATCATCTGAGTCAATGCCACCAGCAGAAGATTGATTTTCTTTTTTAGTGGTTCGGGTTCTGTAGTTTCCGCACCGGAGTGCTGCTTTTCTAAGACTTATGAAAGCATGCTCCACGCCTCGTCCCTCTCAGATTTTGGAAGGCACTTCAGATTCTTAAACCTTGGGTTGAATGCTGTATCTATCCTTACAAATCTCATATTGGTACCTTCCTTGCAAATCTATCCTTACAAATCTCATATTGGTACCTTCCTTGCATACAATTCTCCCCAAGGAGTTCAGTAACAAATGTAATTAACACATTTTTTTTTAACGAGCGTCATCAGCATGGAAGCACATCCTCTGGAATGGTGGCTGAATCATGAAGGGGCATACGAATGTTTAGCATATCTGGCACGTAAATACCTTGTAATGCCAGCTACAGAAGTGCCATGTAAACATCTGTTCTCACTTCCAGGTGACATTGTAAATAAGAAGCGGGAAGCATTATCTCCCGTAAATGTAAACAAACTTGTTTCTCTTAGCGGTTGGCTGAACAAGAAGTAGGACTGAGTGGACTTGTAGGCTCTGAAGTTTTACATTGTTTTGTATTTGAGTGCAGTTATGTAACAAAAAAAAATCTATATTTGTAAATTAAACTTTCATGACAAAGAAATTGCACTACAGTACTTGTATGAGGTGAACTGAAAAATATGATTTCTTTTGTTTATCATTTTTACAGGCCAAATATTTGTAATAAAAAAATAATATAAAATGAGCATTGTATATTTTGTATTCTGTGTTGTAACTGAAGTCAGTATATTTAAAAATGTAGAAAAACATCCAAAATATTTAATAAATTTCAATTGGGATACTATTGTTTAACAGTGTGTTTAATCACAATTAATTTTTTTGAGTTAAGGGAGTGAGTTAGCTGCAATTAATTGACAGCCCTAGGATTTACCCAAACCCTACTCAATTTTTTACGACCTCATTCCCATCAGAGTATACTCACGGCTCCAGAGCGAATAGGCAAGGCGACAGTTTACTCGGCGATAAAACTGCTTGTTTATAGGCCAGAGGATTAGTGTGCATAGTTGGACGAAGTTAATGATCAACCCACTCACAACGAAGACAAACCCAATGAGGAGATGAACTATAAACTGGGTCTTCAAAAATGCAATTAAGCCCATGATAACCACTTAGTAGGCCTTGCAGGGTCCTTCGCTCAGAATAACTGTCCTGAAAGAGAGAGAGAAAAGAAAATCTCATTGAGACTAAAGTTACCAGCCTCTGGAAAAGAAATCTAGGAGAGTGTTATTTCTCTGTCTGACAGCAGGAAGAGGAAAACTACCAGCCTCCAAGCCTCTTTTATTCTGGTCTTTTTTGCAGTGGGGTAATTGTTATTTAGTCAATGATGGAAATCACTTTAAGTAAGAATCTCGTTAACTAGAACTTTTAACCACCTGAGAAAAATTATTCTGGCCGCTGCTGCTGAATTTCACCTCTCTTCACACGAACTCCAAGTAACAAGGCTTTGTGATTGGACCAAAAAATAAATTAAAAACTAAAACAAACAAACAAAAAAAAACCCCAATCCCCAATCTGAGAGCAGGATGCACCGCAGCACCTCCACAGCTGCTTGTTCCTGTCTGTGAACTGGAATAGTGGCTGTTGCCCCTCTGGGCCACATGAGTGGTGTGCCTAGCACCTGTATAAGCGTGGATCCATCGATCCTTCATGGCCTGTCCCCAAAGCTTTTTCTCCGCATTAACCTATTCAGAACAAGCACAAAAGGCCATCGCTGCAGAAGCACAGAGAGGATGGCAGCCGTGCTATGCATCTGCTTTGTTTAGAGAGTAGTGCAGTAGCCCGTTCACTGAGTGGGCCCTTCCCACTATGACAAATTTCACTTTAGAAAAAACAGTGTGGCACTAAGAGAGGCAGTATGGCCTAGCAGACTAAGAATGGAAATGGAAATCAAGTATAGCAGAACCTCAGAGTTACGAACACCTCAGGAAAGGAGATTGTTCATAACTCTGAAGTGTTCATAACTCTGAACAAAACATTATGGTTGTTCTTTCAAAAGTTTACAACTGAACATTGACTTAATACAGATTTGAAACTTCACTATGCAGAAGAAAAATGCTGCTTTTCCTTTATTTTTTAGTAGTTTACATTTAACACAGTACTGTGCTGCGTGCGTGCGTCTTTACTGCTGCCTGATTGCATATTTCTGGTTCCAAATGAGGTGTGTGGTTGTCTGGTCAGTTTGTAACTCTGGTGTTCATAACTCTGAGGTTCTACTGTATTCCCAAATTCTAATTCCAGCTCTTAGGCAAGTCAGTTATCTTCTCCCTTTCTCAGCTTTGTGACCCAAGAAGTCCTTCATGCCAACTAGCAAGGGGGTTACAGGAACATCTTGATACTGGTATGTACATTTTAGTTCACCAAAAAACATCATGTGAGGTGTAAAAGGAAAGCTGGTGTCACCCTGGTCCTTAATATTGTTGTGAGCTGTACATATAGATACTATGTAAGGAGTTATGTATGTACACTGAAAATATGTTTTAAAGTCTGTATCGAGATATTAGTCACCAGCAAAGGTGAAAAACAAGGTTTGCTCCAGACAGGAGGTAAGAAATAGGTATTTCTCTGTCAGGCTATAAATTAAGCTCTAACCTAACAAAACAGATGCACATTTACATACAAAGTCATGAGGAAAGGAGCACACAGGAAAAAGAAGCCACGGGGGTTACCCTGGTTGCGTGCAAATAAAATGAACATGGGAATTATTCCTAGAAGGCAAAGATGACACCCCAGTCTTTGCCTGATTCTGCCAACATTTACGCATAGGAATAATTTTACATCCCATTGAATTCAATGGGTAAAGTCACATGAGTATGAATGTCTGGCTGATTTGGACCTATGTCAGTGCCTGGAAATGGGGGGCAGATAGATCGGAGGGAGAGTAAGGGGGGGGGTACTGAGACTTGGCGAGGGGCAGGCAGCTGGCTCCAGTTGGGAAGGTGGGTCCCAGGGGTTCCTACCTGATCCTGGGAGCATTTCAGCCCAATCCTGGGCCTCACAGCAGCCGCTCCAGTCCCTCCAGGTCCTGTTCCCTGCTCCCTAGACCTTGTGGTGGCCTGCTCCAGCCCCTCTGGGTCCTACTTGTCTCCCACTTTCACCCAGGCATATGCAAGTTTATGCAGGGGCAGAGCCCCCACAATATTTCCATTGTGAGGGCGTTAGCTCCCCTCACCTAAGTGGTTAATGGTGATGAAATGCTTTGAAGATATGAAATGCTAAGTAGATAGATAGATAGATATTCCCTATGGTTAAAAAAAAAGTACACGCCAACAGCCAAGAACTGATGAAACATCTCCATTTTTCACTCATTTAATTAATGCTGCTATTTATAACTCCCCAGCATTTGTACTAAAGATGCTGGTTTCCTAACACAAACTATTGCAACTCCTACTTGTCAGGTGCTTCCTTCTGATCCCTAGAATATGTCTCATTGCCTTCTGTACTACAAATGAGTTGAGGGGGGTTTAATTTTCCAGACATAAGTACATTTGGAAACAAAATAGAGGAAAGGGAGAAACATGTCAAACTATCTTAGATTTTTACATAGTGACTATCGTGCCATTTCTCTAAGCTAAATCAAAGTAGTTGAATAAATATTGTTTTAGGAAGATCCACCCTACTTGCCCCAGGATTTTTCCTATAAGAAAAAGGCTGAATTCTAAAACAAAATGTATTTGTAAAGGTTTCAATTTCTGCCAGGCATACAGTTCTGTTTCTTAGCAATAATTCTTACAATTTGATGAAGGGACACCATAATTTAAAAAATAAACAAACCCTGTTTCCAGGATACCATTGTCTGACACAGCTTAAGTGCTGCAAAATACTTCCCGTGTACTGTATCATCATCTTATTTGCTGAGCTGTGACACTGAGCAGTTGATTCCCTAAACAGCAATGGATTCACATCTTTTCATTAGAACATTCTTCAAGTTAGTGTATGAATTACTGTCAGTGATAAGCAAGCCCTTCCTAACTTCCAAGATTAAAGATAAAATCATTCCTTTATCTGTTGTCTTTCAAAGTACAGTACAGACAGACCAAAAAAGAAAATCTGTTTTTTTCCTCCACATAATCACTCAGAATTTCAATTTGCATTTCATACAAGCATATACAGAGTTAGCTTAGCTGATGATCATGTATGTCATCACAGTTATTAGTATAGTAATTATTACCTTGCACTATGAAACACGGCTCTCTCCCTTTGGGTGCGCCGTTTAAGATCAGAAACAAACCACTACTAGAAAATGGAAATGCCAAGTAATAACACTGAAGGTTTTCAACTGATAAAATGGTTGAGTCATGCTTTTACGCTTCCTCTGCTTTGCACCAAATCTAGGATGTTCTAGCATTTGTCAATCAGATCAGTACTTTGCAATACTATAGACACAAAAAGGCAAATCTTGCTCCGCCAGGTGCAGCTGCCGGAAGCCTCTATATGTGGAAAGCGTGATTTAGGGAGCCTGTACTATTGGCATGCAGAGAGCCCAACTCTGCTGGGGTTCACTGTGCCCCAGTGCACTTCAGGATTGCAAATACAGTGAATACTACTGCAGCCCTGAGAACGGAGGAAGGTTACTCACCCTGTGCAATAACTGTAGTTCTTTGAGATGTGTCCCCTTATGGATTCTCCCCTTCAGGTGCACGTGTGCCCCACATGCCTTCTACTGGAGAATTTCATTAGCAGTATCCATGTGGCCCATGGATGCACTGTTGATATTCTCGTGCCCTGCACCAAGGTTATCTCAGGCTGTGCAAGTGAACTGCCCTCAGTACCCTGTCCACCACTGAGTCTCAGAAGGAAACTCCAAAGCAGAGGGGAAGGAGGGCAGATAATGGATCACCCATAGGAACACACATCTCAAAGAACTACAGTTACTGCACAGGGTAAGTAATCTCTCTTTCTTCTTTGTGTAGTGTCCCGATGGGCGCTCCACTTCCGGTGACTCCCAAACAGTATCCCCATAAGCAGGGCAGGGAGCTTCAGAGTAGAGGCCGTTACAAAGGAAAGAACTGCACTGCCAACTGCTGTATCACATCTGGAGGCATTCACTAAGGCATAGTGTCTGGAGAAGGGATGTACCGAAGACCATGTAGCTGTTCTGTAGAGCTCAGAAACTGGGACTTTTTAAGTAGAGCCACAGATGTAGATTATGACCTCACTGAATGAGCTGACACGCCAGCCTGGGGGGGGGGGGCGGGGTGTTGTTGGCTGCATTGTAACAAGGTATAATACACCCAGAAATCTATTCTGAGAGCCGTTGGCTAGAAATGGCAGAACCTTTGATCTGTCTCCACACTAAACCAATAGTCTAGGGGCTTTACAAAATAGTTTAGTTTTATCTAGAATGCCCTCCTGACATCTGGAGTATTGAGAACAGTCTCCCTGCTGGAATTATAGTTTCAGAAAGAAAACTGATAGGTAAATGACCTGATTTAGACAAAACTCAGAAGACACTTTAGGGAGAAACCTGGGATGCGGCTCTTATGCTTATAAAATATTGTGAAAGTAGAGCCTGCCATTAATGCCCCAATGTCTCCGACTCTGTGGGCTGAGGTAATAGCCACGAGGAAGGCTGTTTTCACAGACAAATTCAATAAGGAGCAGGTCTCCATTGGTTCAAAAGGAGACTTCATATGACTTTTAAGAACCAGATTCAGGTGACAAGCTGGGGAGGTACTTTCACCTGTGGGAAGAAATTTCCCAGACCTTTCATGAATCTTGCAGTTTCAAGGTGAGCAGACAGGGAGAGCCCCTGAATAATGGTATGAAAAGCTGTTTGGACAGTCAGATGAACCTTCAGGGAATTCAGTGACAGTCCTGGTTTTTTTAGTTGCAACAGGTATTCCAGAATGAGCAAAAGTGAGGCAGATTCAGGGACAGCGTTCTGGAATTCACCCCAGTGACTGAATCTTCTCCACTTTTGAAAGTATTTCTGGTAGAATCTTTCCTACTATTTAATAATATGTGTTGTACCTTTGCAGAACAGGACAACTGTAGCCCAGCGAACCATTGAGGAGCCACGCCTTGAGGCAGCAAATGCTCAGATTGGGATGCAGCCTTCAACTGGTGCCCTGGGAGAGAAGTTGAGGAGTGATTGGAAGATTTGTCAATGGATAAAGAGCTGGGTGGAACTGGTAAGGAAACCATGCATGTCTTCACCATGTTGAGGCAATTAGAATGACTGATCTTGACCTGTCTGATTTTGTTCACCACTGAGAATCAGAGATGTTGGGTGAAAAAGCGTATAACAGCTTCCCCATCCAGGGAAGAAGTCCCCCAAGGAATTACAACCTAAACCCACCCTTGAATAAAATAGATGGCTTTTTTTTTTTTCTGCAGTGGCAAAGAAGTCCACTTTTGGAAACCCCCAAATCTGAAAAATGCTGACCAGAACCTGGGGATCCAACTCTCATTCATAATCTTGGGAAAAACACCTTCTGAGAGTGTCGGCTGTGACATTTTGTCTGCCCGGAAGATACAGCGCTGAAATTCCAATGTGGTATTTTATGCACCAGTTCCATAACCATATCGCTTTGGCCCAGTGGGAAGGGGATCTCACTCCTCTCTGCCGGCTGATATAGAACTTGGTTTGCGGCTTGTTTAGGGTAAGCCCCTGGTGGGCTGCGAGACACTTTGTTTACCTAAGCGTCCGCAGGTACTGCCGCTTGCAGCTCCCAGTGGCCGTGGTTCGCCACTCCTGGCCAGTGGGAGCTGTGGGAAGCGGTAACCTCTAGTGTATCTACCTCTACCCCCATCTTAGTGTCATCTGCGACCCTGCTAAGGGTGCAATTAATCCCATCATCCAGATGACTAATAAAGATGTTGAACAAAACCAGCCCCAGGACCGAACCCTGGGGCACTCCACTTGATACCGGCTGCCAGCTAGACATCAAGTCGTTGATCACTACCCGTTGAGCCTGACAACCTAGCCAGCTTTCTGTCCACCTTATAGTCCATTCATCCAATCCATACTTCTTTAACTTGATAGATCTGTGCCTGATAAGAGGCAGAAAAGGACAGCAGGCATTTCTGACCCGTGCTGAGATCCAACAGGTCAGTGTGAAGGATTGTTTCCTGGGGTGACCATCTGCCCTGCACTGTTAAAAGTGTCAAGGTGCGCTCCTCATCCTAACAAAGATGTGTCTGTAGTCACGGTTACCATTGGCGTCGGTTGGAGGAAGGGAACCCTCACCCCCTACATTGTGATGGACGTTCCACCAGTGTAGGGAATGCTTTATCCGCTAGGGAATTGACACCTGCTTGTCTAGACTGTATTTGTTTGGCAAGTAAACTGATCTGAGCCACCCTGGAAGCAGTAAAGGCATAATCTCGCACACTCTGTCATGGAGGTGCAAACCACCATGTGACCGAGAAGTTGAATACAGTTTCTGACTGAAGTCTGGGGGCTCCCTTGACTGGTTCTGATAAGGTTTGGTAATATCATGAATCTGTCCTGGATGCTAAGGAATATAGGGATGCCCCTGTAAATCACAAGTTCTGAACAGGAGACAGTGTGGATTTTTCCGCATTCAACTGAAGACCAAAGTCCAAGAACAGAGAAAGTGCTGTCCTTGTGGCAGACAATGCCTCTTGGTATGACCAACCCTTGAGCAGCCAATTAGTAAGGTGGATGAGAAGGAACTGAGGGTGGTTTGCCCGCGCAGCCTGATATAGCCTTGGTGCAGGCAGGAGGATATCAATGGCACATGCGCAGGCCAAACAGGCACTGCTAATGAAAATATCTGATTAAAGCAGTGTGGGGAACATGCACACCTTAAATGGAGCACCCATAGGGGCACTACTTGAATAAAAACAGTAGCCAAGCTTCCAGCTTGCACCTTTTGGGGATAGAGAAGATTCAGGGATAGGGTTAACCCCAATGTTTTGTAAAGTATAATTATTTTACTTTTATTTAATCTTAAAAAGACGGGAATCCAAAAGAATCTGAAGAATCCTGTTTTTAGTCCTACCTGATTAATACTGATTTCAATACTGGGCTCAGAATCTTCCATAGTATCTCTATTTTATTTGGCTTTAAAGTAACACAATATTTTTCCCAGTTAGAGTTTACTTTTCTGCATTCCTGTCTCTGTAGGCAAGCCAGATAAGTCAGTGAAAGACTAACTGAGAAATATTACTTTGTCAGCCAGGGATGCTTTGTGAATTCCCTACCGATCAATTTATAATGGGAAGTGAACAGGGATTACTATTTACCATAATGAGGAACAGTGTATTAATAGTGATTGAGTACAGTAGATATTGAGGAAACAGTTTCCTTAGAGCAATTTGCAGCAATTCTCAACAGTCTCCACCTTATATGAATAAAAGAAAATACATACAGCAGCCCACTAACAACAATTTCTTTGTTCCCTTTATCTCCAACCATATCTGCAATCCCACAACACAAAACCACCACGAATATCCATTTCCTGCCAGGCTGCAGGACTGAGAACAGCTCTAGTAGCTATGACATTTGTACTCTCCCTACTCCCACGATCTTGCAAACTGCCTACCTTTTACAGCGATACTGCAGTAGAGCACAAATGTACAGAGCACCTAAAGGGTAACTTAGAACAAATAGCTTCCCTCAAACACCAGGTTGCAAGGGTCATTCAAATACACAAATACCTTATGAGGCTTATGGGGCCAATCATCTCCCAAAGTCAGATGTCACGTCTCTGATCCCCTATTATTGAAGAGAGATGCTGACTTTTAGTATTACCTGAGCTTTTGAACTCAGAAGGCAAATCAGCAGGTTGCTGGATATCTATGCATCTACTGCTGTTATCTCAAATTTTGATAATACAGCAGGGGTCGGCAACCTACGGCATGCAAGCTGATTTTGAGCGGCATGCTGCTGCCTGCCACAGTCCCGGCCCCCAGCCCTACTCAGCCCCCCTGCTCACTGCTCTCCCCTGCGGGGGCAGGAAGCAGAAGCTTGGTCCTGTGGCAGCCAAACTTCCCCCCTCCCCTGCTTCTTCCCCCAGCGTGGTGCTTTCCTGCCCCTCCTCCTCTCCTTCCCTGCGCTGATCAGCTGATGGCCCTTGCGAGGGGGACGGGGAAGAGTGGCAGCATGCTCCCTGCTCTGTAGAGGAGGCAGAGAAGAGGTAGGGACGGGGCCTTGGGGAAGGGGGTGGACAGGGCATATCCCTTCCAGCCCCCTGCCAGGAGCTGCGACCCCTGAACCTGCCCCTACCACACCCAGCCTCCTGCCCTGCACCTCCCACACCCCCAGCCCTCTGCCCTGACACTTGAACCCCACCCACCCAGCCCTTATCCCTGACCCCTGAACCCCACACACCCAGCCCTCTGCCCTGACCCCTGAATCCCCCCACCCCAGCCTTCTGCCCTGCACCCCGGCCCTCTGCCCTGACCCTGAATCCACCCCACCCCCAGCCTTCTGCCCTGAATCTCCCCCCACCCCCAGCCCTCTGCCCTGACCCCTGAACCCCCCCCCAGGGCTGGGGTTCCAGCTGCCGGTTGCTTGACAGCTGGGGTCGCGGCCGCAGGCCCTGCTCAACCCGCTGCCAGCCTAGGTGAACAGAACCCCAGGCTGGCAGCGAGCTGAGCAGGCTGGTGGCGTAAGATCAGCATTTTAATTTAATTTTAAATGAAGCTTCTTAAACATTTTGAAAACCTCCTTTACTTTACATACAACAATAATTTAGTTATATAATATAGATTTATAGAAAGAGACCTTCTAAAAACGTTAAAATGTATTACTGGCAAGCGAAACCTTAAATTAGAGTGAATAAATGAAGACTCGGCACACCACTTCTGAAAGGTTGCCGACCCTTGTTTAATAAGAAAGATTCAAGACAGGCAAGGTATACTACAGTACTCTCTGTAAAAATACAAGTGAACTATGGAAAAGGAAAGAAAGAGTACAGAGTATCCCACTGCCCAACTCTTCTGGTGCACTGAGGGTTTTTTTTTTTTTGCTTTCCTTTGGGAAAAGATTTGAGTATTGACCACTTGGCATGGTTACAGGGAGAGCTAAGGCCTTTGATCCCTTTGCATTACCTCAGGTGACAGGCTTTGCTTTCTTCATCTCTTATAAGGTGGAACCCAGCTGTTCAACCACTTGAGAACTGGGTCTCTGGGTTGCAACCCCCATTGCCCAGATGCACGAATGTGACAGGCCCAACTGCATTCTGCCCGTGCAAGAAACGTTCTTCCAGGAGCTTATGATCAACAGGTGATTAATGTGACTTAAAACAGCTTTGTCAAAACAAACATATCCACCCAAAGGTACACAGCAATGAGAGAAAAGGGTTAAAAACAACAAAAAGCCTCTCTCTTACCTAAAGCTTTTCATTTCTCTCAAAACTTGGGCAAGCCTAACTGCCCCAGACCCATCCTGCAGGTCAGTCTGTTGGCTCTCCATGAACAGACACTGAGGTCTGAACCCCCCTCCCTTGCTAGAGGACAAGTTTTTAATGGTTTAGTGTTCTTTTGATCTTAGACCCTCAGCCGTGGCAAACCAGCTATGTAACTTTGCCTGGCGCTTGAAAATAGCATCTTCCCAATTAACAGCCCAGCCACTGTTTTCTTACTCCCCTCAAGTTTATCCGAAAGCATCTTACCTGCTTGTTCTTCCTAACAGCACCTTTTGATTCAACTCCATGTAGCCATATCATCATGCAGGTAAACTGATATATCCATAATAGTCATAAAAGATATAGATATTTCCTTCATCCTAAACTGCAGTGCAAGTGGCAGGATAAGAATATATGAACAGTCATACTAGCTCAGACCAATGGTCCATCTAGCCTAGTATCCTGTTTCTTACAATGGCCAGTGCCAGATGATTCAGAGGGAATGAACTGAACAGGGAAATTTTGAGTGATCCATCCCTTGTTGTCCAGTCCCAGATTCTGGCAGTAGTTTTAGGGGCATTCAGAGCATGGGGTTGTGTCCCTGACCATCTTGGCTAATAGCCATTGATGGACCTATCCTCCATGAACTTATCTAATTCTTTTTTGGTCTTCACAACATCCCATGGCAACGAGTTCCAAGAGCTGACTGTGCTTGGATCAATGGTCCAATACAGTGAGACAAATCTTAAATTCTCAATCCACAATGTTGCAATTTCCCCACTCTTCCTACCAGGCATGCAAGTTAATGAAGCAGTGGCATCCCTAGCTGTGGCTATCTCGACAGGTATCTTTTTGCCACACACACTTATTAGTCAAGAGTAGCAATTATTTTCAATTGTATTCTTTTTTTTCTTTCTTAAGATCACATTTACATTATTGGACCTGGCAGCCACTCAGTGCAAGAACGCTGAGACTAGTCTAATAGTTCATACTCCTAACTTGCCAGGGGCAGTAGAGAATCCCATTGGGAATGATCCTGCAGTAAAACGTCAGTAGTAAGTAAGGAGGCACACACACCATTTTGCAGCATAGCTGTAAAGCCACTTCCCCAGGGCTTTTCTGCATGAACAAAGAGCTTCAGAGGTCTCAGTGCATCTGCCCAGCTCTTCTAGTTCCACTTGGTATCAACCCCTTCTTTTGTTTTTGCTTATGCATTCTCTTGGATCCCATTTACAGTGACTATACGAGAAACAGGTTTTTCAAATAACTGAGTTTCTTCCAATTTACACAGAAACCAGTCCTTAAATTGTTGGGCATATACAGATTCTCTCAATAGTGCATAAATAAATGGGTCTCTTCATGTACAGTATTACTAAGTCAAAACCACTGGTTTAGAGAATGGTGATGGCTGAGAAGGCAGTAAGTGGAAAAAACAATCGCATACGGTATTTGAAAATATTGCCATGGAAGATGTTCAAGTATATTGAGTCTTTCTTGAATTTACATACACCACAAAAAGGAAACAGAATACAAAGACTTCAAGTCTCCTTTACACAGTATGACTGCTTTCTGCCATAATCCAGGGAGTTTTGTGTTTAATAACGTATAAAACGTGTGAATTCATGTATAGAGTTTAAGAAAGTTGGAGACCAAGTCTAACTACCTCAGAAAACCTCTAATTATTAATAGTAGCCTGCACTTCTAGAATACCTACTATACAAGGTATAGAAATCTACATATATTAATGCATTTTTCTTTACTTAATAATATCCAACCCTGTGGAGTACTAATCTTCTCAATGAGGAAACTCAGACATAGAAAGGTTAAGTGTCTTGGATAGGTGTTCTGTTATAGAGCTGGGAATTGGACACAAACCTCTTTACTTGCAGTTTTGTGCCTTAATCATAAGATCATCCTTCTCCCAGAATTTCCATAGTTCCTTACAAATAATGACAGGTCTCAGACTGCATTTTCAGTCCCTGAACTGTTGAAATTTGGATGATATAAACTGCTTCCAAATCCCTTTTTAATCAAGCTCCTGGACAAATTTCAACTTACACTGTAAGAAATGCAATTTGTTGTGCACTGAAGAACTTCTGGGATTTGATGCCACTGAGGAGAATTCTGTAGGGCCCCAATTAATACTAAATGGAACCATAGGGTTGCTATATGTACTTGTTTATCATAAACAGTTTCATATGCAGACAGTTAATACTTACGGCTGTCTATGAGCCCTCTGCAGGTCTTTTCATGTTCTTGTTCAGATCGGAGGATAAAATCATATTTATCTTGTTCCAACACAAAAGGATGGGATTCTATTAAAATTGTTCCCTTATTTCCTCCCCTCCACTGATTTGATGATCTCCATTGTCAACAGTATTCTTTCCACTTATGTGATCCTTTATCACACTCCCTCTGCCACCACTCTGTTCATACTGTTTTTCCTCAATACCAATTCATCCTGGCTTACTCAACTATTTTTGCTCCTGATTCCATGCTGGTGACAGTCTCTGGGGGAAGACCTGGGACTACATAGACTACCATCGATGCAGGCTGGATAAAAAGTGAAAAAAAAAATTAAAAATATTATTTTTAAATTTAAATTAAATACAAGTTTATTTTTAAACCTACTTAAAACTAAATTTTAAATTGACAATCCGTGTTAAGGTCTAAACTTACTATAATCTATTTAAGTAACAAATATATTAATTGGTACATATTTGCTGTCAAGTTTGAAAGGAAGTCAAACCATTGAACTGGTGGAAGTCACTGGCTAAGCATCTAGAACCAGACTTTGTGGACAAGCTCAACCAGCTTTTGACAGCAGCACACTCTTCTGCAGTTGCAGAGAGAGTATTTTCTTCATTTCAGTTTAAAACTTAGCAGTTCAACAACTAGTTCATTCAAAGTTAAGAAACCATTTGGGAGTTGAAACAGCAGGAAAGCTTGTTTTCCTCTTCCAGATGTGAGAGGATGAGATCTACTAGTTCTAAAATCTTGAAGGACATAGTGACCAAAAATAATCAGTTAAATTCACTAACTCCAGATAATACTTCCTTTATTTAATTAATCAGTTTTAAACAAAAAACATGTTTTAATAAACTTTGATAAACTTTTCTTATGTTTCCAGAATATTTAAGATAGTCTTATTTAATAAAAAAAATTAAAGAGCTGTTTTTGTGCCTTTTTAATTTAATTTGAATTTCCATCCAGGTAGAGCTTGACATAAATCGCAAATAAAAAAACACAAACATAATAAAATAAGTAATAAGTGCACCATGCACAAATTTTTAAAATAAAAATATAAAAATTAAGACTCTAATGTGTGATTAAGCTGTATAATTGCTTACATAAATGTGCATGGATATACTGTATCTTCCAGGTTACCAAAAAACAGTACCAAATTGTGCAAAGACTATATTTAATAGCAAATAAACATGTTTTAATGGTTACTAACTGATGAGAATCAACCTTTTTTTAAGAAAATAACTAAAAAGTACAAATGCAAAACATTATTACAATTGACGATTGAAATCAAGGTTTCCTGCTTGATGATTTAAATCATGATTAAATTTGGTGAGTTAAATTGCTTTGATTTAAATCAATCCACCCTACTCAGATGCAATTTGCTTTCTCTTCAGTAATACTGTTTTTGTTGCTACCTAACCAGTTCTACATCACCTACCTCATTGAATCCTGGGCCTAAAAAAATTCCAGTGCCTCCTCCCTACCTTTGACTCCTTCCTGAAACCCTCTCCATCTCGTTTCTCTTCCCAAAATCATCCCAATTTCTTCAAAGAAAAAAATCAATTATAATCTCCTCAGCCCACCTCTCTTCCCCTTTCCATCAGTACTTAACTATACTCTCTCTAGTATATACTCTGACTATAACTTTTTTTAAAAGTACCTTTGACCTCCTACTATTAAATGCATTTCTAGGATTATCCATAATGATGGTATCTGAATACACTTTACACTCATCCTTTCAGGGACCAGAAACAATACCAGGCAACTAAGATCACCAAACCCATAGCAGTAACAATTAACAGAATATACTTAGAGCATATACAGTAAGCATGTGAAATCCATCTGTATGAAATATTAATTAAGCTTTAAATAATTAATTAGCAAAAAATTCATAGCTTGTTGATGAAGAGAAAAAAGGGTAAAATTAATCAGTTATTCAATGTGAATGGATTTTCCCAGCTCTAGTTCCTGTAGCTGATTTATCCACTGTTCTCTTTCTTACATATAACCCTCTGAAAGTCAATGGGGCAAACACATGATGAGTCTTTAAATAAGGCTGCATGAATATAAAACTGAAATCAGAATCTGGCCAACTGATTCTAATCGATTAATTGGAAACAGCATGTTTAACAAAAAAATATGCTGTAGACATTACTTGCACCTTCAGCCCAACTGTCTTCGCAAAGTCTGTTTATTAAAGTGCCTTTTCTTTCTGCAATTAATTCTGTTCTACTTCATTACATTTGTCTTCATTTATTAAATTGAATTTCCACCATTTCTTGCTCTTCCAGTGTTCCCTGTCACCAAATCAGGTATTTGTGAATTCTACTTTCATTTTGCTAGCTTGATAAGAATTACCATTCAGTTATTGAGGGCCCAGAAGACGACGCTGATACAATGTCAAAGTTGCAAACAAACATTTAGCTAGAATTTTTTTTTGGTAATGTCTTTTTCAGATGATTGAGTTTGTAAACCTCATTCATCTCTTTAAGCGCTGACAATCCAGTTTACAAAAGAGGATATTTAAAATGTAGAAAGTCTAAACCAATGCAAGAATGTGTGCAGTTGGTGTATGCATGATAAAGGGTTTCTAATTCATCTCACCAACATGTACATCCACAACTTTTCAAATTCAAAACCCTCTGTGTGTCTCTTGAAAATACATAAGTAATTAAAAAGAGTTGATTTTGGTTTCAAATGAAAACTATTTGTCTGTTAAATGAGTGATGGGGTATTATTTGAAATACCCTAGTTACCTTCCAACTAGGCATCATATAAATTTGCCATCACTATTTTATGTACTCTTAAAAGTTTCTCTGCAAAAACCAAGGTGACTTATTTTAGTCAAAAATTGTCTTCTGTGGCTCTCTCCTTCAAGTATCTAGGCAACATTGGTATAAACAGAAGCAGGCAAAAGCTGAAAAGAACATTTGGACTTTCCAGTCACACACACGCACACGCTCACACTCACGCATGTGTGTGAACATGACAGTCTCCCCTCTTCCTAGCCGATCAGAGGGGCCAACAACTGAATGGATATATATACTGAACTATGCTCACACTCTTACGGAGGATTGCTCCAGAACAGAACTGAGGCACAATGGTGAGGGAAGCTTTCACTGCTGCTGCCTTGGCTGTACTTGTTCTGTGGGTAAACGAAAAGCACCAACTCCAGTCCTGTCGATGTAATGCTCATGAAAGTTACAGCAAAGCATACAGAAAAAAATCTTCCTGTACAGGTATCTGTCTCTTTCTCATGAATTATATTAGATGCTTGTAAGATGCTATCTCAGCTGATTTGCAGAACTGGTACCACCTTTCCATCTACTTGAAACCAGGCTCTTAAAACAGAGGAGGATAATAAACAGCCACCTTTTAAAAGTGTTAGTGAAATCTGCTGGCACTGAATACTCACAATCAAATACTTGTGAAAAAGGAGGGAATGGATAATCTCCTGTTTTCTCTACTACGCACTTTCATCACAAATTGCAAAATCTTGGGGGCACGACTAAATGATGAATAAGGGCTGACTAGCACAATTAAGCAAAGTGCATACTACTGTGAATAATCCCATTGGCTCTGCCCAATAGGAAGAACTTGAAGGATTGTGCCTTAAGGTAATAAGGTTCCCACCCAATCTGCTACAACTCCAGTAAGAGTAATCACCATTCAGGTCTAGTTTGCATTAGAAAAACTTTGCTGGTATAGCTATACTGGCAAATGCTCCCAGTGCAGACACAGCTAATCCGGGGGGGGAAGGTGCCAGCACAGCTTACACTGGTCCCTGAATGAAATAAACAATACCAGGAATGGCACTTTTTTGCGAGTATAATTGCATGTACACTAGGGCTTTTGCTGATAAATGTCTTAAAAAAAACTTCTAAAAACAAACAACAACAAAAACACATACCACAACCTTAAGCAACATTCCTATATCACCAAAAAGCTTCTAGCCTTACTTCAGATTTAAACTTGATGGAAAGATCCAGTAAATTGCTTACACAATAAGCTGACTAGCTTTAGGTCTTGCATCCCAATATATCCTTCTTTGCTATCAAAGACTCTTGTCCAATGTTTATTTATATTACTTATCATAGTTTTCTGAAAACTAAATATCCTGGAAGAGGAGCTCAATTCAAACTTACAATAAGGATTTCTACCTTGAAAGGGATGACTGATGAAATGATCTCCCACCCCAAACCTAAAGACTTTGAAGCAGCATCAATAGTAGTAACTTCTCCTTACACAAAATAAAAATATTACCACCAAGTGGTCTAGCTAAATTAGAATATGTTAAGAATTTGGGGTCTGATCCAAAGCCCACTGAAGTAGATGGAAAACTTTATTGGAAAACAAGTTTTCCATTGACTTCAGTAGGCTTTGAATTCTGGTCTTTATGGATATATGGTAGGATACTAGTATAACTTTCTCATTAAGACATGAGGTCTCTTGCTTAAAGCCTTAGACCAATATCCTAATGGAATTTTAGGGAAACAGAAAAATCAGCTCTGCAAATTGCCTTTGCATTAATTTTTATATATTCTATTATGATTTAATGGATATACAGAATGAGAGATCAGGGAGAAAATCTAGAAGAGGAAAATTCTTGCTGTTGCTAACAGTTGCCATTACATGGATGTTGCCTATCTACATAGAATGTTGACAACTGAGTCATAGCAAAAAGGCTTTTTAAACAACACCTGCAACTACCAGAAGAGTGAAAAATAAATAATTTTAACAGGAATTTAAATGCACATATAATCTATAAAAGCACTAATTCTTATCTAGTGGTTTCTGTACTCTCCAGTGGTCTTGACTGTGGTATTATTACAATACAATCAGTGACCCTTTAAGAAAATAAGTTATAAAGTAACTTTGGATCTGAATAGTTTAAAACTGAGCAACAGTGACCAACAGCAGAGACTAACTTATATATAATGATGTAAAATTGTCCTTTCATTCAACAAACCAAAACTACAGATCACCAAGATTCTGTCCATCTTTTACCTGGTATTATGTACATTTATCATCTAATTTTCAGAGCTCCTGAACAACCCACAACTCACTGACATAACAAGAACTCCCACAGTGGTCCCTCCTGAGTGTTCCAATCACGATCAGAACCCAGATTTTCAAAATTTAGGATGGCTTCGATCCAAAGATATGAGTACTCAGGACCTCTGAAAATCACGTAAATAGTTTGTGTAACCTTGACATATATAGACAGAGTTTCACAGGATACATAAAGAACAGACAGGAGGACTTGGAAACAATTTAACAGTGCTACTTTATGAGGGAAATAAACCAGCACTTCATACTTCAAATCACTGCATTTGAATGCCTGTTTTCCCCTTTTCCCATCCCTAACCAAAGTGATACAAACATGATTAAGCCTCATTTCTTGCAGTAAAGAGAACGCAGTATTTATAGCCCTAAACAAGTACAAAGCTATTAATGAAAACTTTGTTTTCCTAACCTTTGCCCCAGTGTTACAGATAAAAACAACATGTGAGTGATAACATGGTGATGGTTGTTAAACATGTTATTAACTATTTCCTTTCTAAAAAGCTCAGCAGAAAAAGAAATGCAAATGGCAAATATGAACAATTTCCATGTCACCAAAAATGCACACTGGGCAAAGTTAGTGCTATAACTGTGTACATCTAGTGAAGAACAGTGATGTCTCCCCCCGCCGGAACAACTTCATTGTAACAACAGTTGCAATGCATTGAAACAATTTGGCACTCTTCATTTTTCTTTCCTATAGCTAAAATATAGTTTGCATGGATGTGTGTGCCATATGTATTACAGGTGGAGAGCAATGCTACATCTGCAGTTTAGCAAAGTGTTTCTACTGCCACAGTATGTGTTTCAATTGCTTCATTTTTTCAGCTTTCTACCATTCTGTTTGAAATTCGGCAGTGTTGTTCCAGGCTGAGTGCCTTTTATTAAAAGTTTGAGCCAAAACGATTCGCCATTTGTAGAGTCATAGAGTCACAGAGTTTAAGGCCAGAAGGGACCACCAGATCATCTAGTCTGACCTCCCGTATATCACAGCCAACAATTCCACAAGAGACTAGACTATGATGTGCCATAGGCAGAGAACAGGAGGGACTGAAGAGTTAAAAAATCCACCCTAATTGCAAGTAGCCATGCTTAGCTTAGATGGCTTATTTGCAAAATTGGTGAGATTTCCTCATTTCACAAGGTTAAACATGCATGGACCCTCCCAAAATCATACCTACATGCATTGTAGAAACCTCTAGAACAGGGGTTTCCAACCTTTTTCTTTCTGAGGCCCCCCTCCACATGCTATAAAAACTCCAGGATCCAACAGGGAGGGGAGCTAGAGGCTCCGGGCTGGGGGGGAGCGGGCATAGGCACAGTATGACTTCTATTGGGGGGGGGAAGGCGGGCAGGGCCTGGCAGGGCTCAGGCCAGCTCCACACAGTGGGGTTCAGGGAGGGAATGTCACTTCCACTCCCTGACTCACCTCCACAAGCCACCCAGTCAAAAGAGGGGGGGCTCAGCTCAAAAAGTTTGAAAACCACTCAGGGTGCAGGCAGGGGGCAGCTAGGAGCTGTGCACAGGGAGCAGGTAGCTAAGGGAGTGGGTATCTAAGAGCTGTGTGTGGGCAGGGGTAGCTCAGGGTGCAAGGAGGGGGCATCTAAGGGCTGTGTGCAGGAAGAGGGTAGCTCAGGGTGTAGGGAGAAGGGTAGCTAGGGGCTATGTGCCAGGAGGGCCTCTCACCCCCATCCCTGTGCTCCCTGCTCCCAGAGGGCTCCACCAGCCCCAGAGCTGGGTCCTTCTGCCCTGGTAGCTCCTACCAGCTGCGAGAGAAGAGATACCATGGCTGCCTATTCCATGGCACCAACCAGTGCAGCGGCCACCCTGAACTGCCCGGCTCCAGCTTCTGGCCTCCATCCTGGCCTCAGGGTGGGGCCTCTGGAGGACTAGGGAAGAAAAGGAGATGGGGAAGGGGGAATTGCCCTGCTCTGGGTAAAGCACTGTAGTTGGGGGGAGGGGCAAAACCCCCCTCTCTGTGTCCTCCCAACTCCACCCATGGGCTCCAGGCTTCAGCCCAGAAGCTCTGGCTTTATTATGCTAGAAATACATCAGGTATAATTAGCTTAACAGGTGTTCTGTTTTGTTTAAACAAACAAACAAACCAACCACCTACACATTTTATATTTGTGTGCTGACAGCTAACTCAGGATGATCCTCCGTTAAAACAGAAACATCCTGGATAATACACTGACTCTCACCCCAGAAAACTGGTTTGTCAGGGGAGAGGTAAAGGGAAAGAAGCCATCCTAAGGCACCAAAGCACCCAGATTCCAAGGCCTCAGATACTGAGGTGTCAAAAAAGTTGTACTAAGATATTGTGGCACCAAAGGTAAGAACAAAAAACCTGCAAGGTACCAAAAGGAAGATGTTCTGCATTACCGTGAGGAAACATAGCCTCAGTGCCATGCCTTGATACCTCAAGTCCAAAGAAATGAAACGAGGTGCTAAAGTACAGAGTCCATATGAGGTATGGAGGCCTAGGCAACAATGAAATAAAAAAACCCCACAAAAAAAAGAAGATCAATCAGACACAAAAATGTACAAGCCATCTGAGCACACCAGGCCATTGTGAAGGTATTGCCAAGCCCAGAGAGGCCTGGGTGCAGCAGGGCCCTGAGTTTCACAAAGTGATGATGCATAGAAGTATCTAGGCAAAATCTCTGAGGCCAGAGGTGAAAGTAAGCCAGACTGGACCGGCTTCTCTGGCAGTGATTTAAAGGGCCCAGGGCTCCCCGCAGAGTCCGGAGCCCTGCTGTCGCTGCCCCAGCCCTAGCCCTGCCGCCCAGGGTAGCAGCAGCAGCAGGGCTCCCACAGTGATTTAAAGGGCCTGGAGCTCCATGACGGCCAGAGCCCAGGGCCCTTTAATTCGCCCCTGAGCAATTTAAAGGCCCTTGGGCTCCCAGCCACAGCCCGTGCCCCAGGGCCGTTCAATCTTGAAAGGCCCCGCCTCTTCCTGTTGAGGCCCCACCCTGCTCAGGACTCCGGCGTACCGGTAAGTCCTTTAAGTTACTTTCACCACCGCCTCAGGCCCTTCATGAAAGGTGCCAAGGTTCTCAAGGCACTGATGGTATGGGGGACAGAGAGACTGCTGTTGTGCACCAAAGTGCCAAGGGCTCTGCCCTGAGGTGCTGAATGGCTGAAACCATGTTCCAAGGGTGCTCACTTTGGCAGCACTGGGATCCTGCCCCCAGCTTACTATGTGTCCCAAGGCCTACAGCAGCACACAATTCTACGTGCAATAATGTGCACAAAGCTGGATTCTCTGACACAGGGTCTCCCTTAGCACCTGTCAAAGGCACCCCATAGAGCACAAAGCTGCACTCCTCAAGCTAAGTGCTACTGGGAGACCTTGCATTTCTTCAGGGTGCTGAAGCTGCAGCCATAAATTAGAAGACGGCAGGATGATTGTGACATTCTGCTCATGACACACATAGCTGTGAGCCCCTATTACACCTCTACCTCAGCAAGTGACCTTTGCTGGAAATTAAACTGTGTCATCTCCCTGTCACCTCAGTTTGTCTGCTTCACCAACAAACTCCTTGAGAATCTGCCAGTCTACACCTTGCCTTGCAGGTAACAATCAGTGAACTCCGCTTCCTGAGTTCCCCAAAGACATCTTCTGGCAACGTACAGTCCCTCTCACTGGATGAGAGAATTTATTAAGTTGGCTGCCTCCAAATACACAATGTACAACCCAACCCAACAATGTTAGTGTGGCTGAAGACTCACACTTTATTTCATTATAACAGGACTGAGATGGTTTTAGTACAACTAAGAATAGTAAAAGCAACAAAGAAAGGTGCCACAGGATTCTTTGTTGCTTTTACAGATCCAGACTAACACGGCTACCCCTCTGATACTTAAGAATAGTATATTAACAAGAAACAGAGATTAAGTGATTCTAAGCAAGAGAAGAGAGACAGGTTTGGTTACAAACAAAACATGCTTTTTTGTGATTAAAACTTAATTTTAGCAGGTTACAATCTTTGCCTAAGCAGTTTTTTCATACCAAGGTACCAGCATCTCCAGGCCTCCAGTCCAGGGGATCCAACTGTCACAGAATCAGAGGGTGCTGTTCCCTTTGTTCTCTAAGTGATGGATAACTAGGAAGCCTTTTTGCACCCCTTATATTTCCCCAAAGTCTACTGTCTCTGCTTCAAGACCCAGGAAGGCTTCCTGGGGTGCAGATTCTGTCCTGCAGTGTGATTGCTAAACGGTCTTCTCTGCCACTTGCCAGCTTGATGGCTTTTGTTTACCTTATATGAAAGTGTATTTTCATTGTCCTCTGCCTGTAATCAAGCCAGTCAGACAGATAAAGACACATTCCTTTGTCCAGAGCAGGTGGGTTTTATGCACTGCCTCCCAAACACGTTTTAAGAACATATTTCCGGCACACGTATACAACTCTTTATACACAACCTATACATACATCACACAATATTTTCAGGACTAGCATTTCATCAGTTTACATCTGATACTTTACATGACACCTTTTAAATACACGTTATGACAACAATGTGTTGTGGGTAATGAGTGTGTCAGGCCTGATATGAGTTACAGCATGGTGGGCCCTTTTGCCAGTTGGCATTGCAGGGCTCTTCGAGTCACAATAATCATCTGTAGAGAAGCAGAATTCCATGTAGTTTTCCCTTTTAAATTCTCTAAAATAGTCTCAAATAGTTTTGCTACAAAATATATAGCATATGCAGAATACCTGATAGTATGCCCTTTGCCACGGAAGAGCATGCAGCCATCTCAAACTCATGAAATTAACAGTTTCATAGCAAACCAGCCTATCATTTATTCAATTTCACAGACACATATACAATGCATACACACATGCTTTATATAGTAGAGCAATAGTAATGCCACAGTTAAAGTTGCAATAGAATTTTCCTTTTTGATAGGAAAGTTCATCCTTGATTTTTCAGAAATGTTGTAAAAGTAACTAAAAACCTAAACAAGTTAAAGTTGACACAGTGTTTCAGTTTTTCATGTTGGTTTGATGCAGATCAGGTTCATACATACAGAATAATAAGAGGTCAAAAATGGCCACCTTTTAAAAATTGTAAGGAGGTATCACCTTTTCTTTTATCCTTTTTGCAAAACTGTATAACCTAGGATCTGATTTTTGCCTCTCACTTTATATCTGCTGAGGGCAATATCAGTTACAAGTAGGTACGTATTCAATATTTTGTTCCTCCTGCAATTTTAAGAGTTACTGTTTTTAAGTACTTTAGCAGACTAAATACTGAGATGACTCTATTCATACTGAATGGCAGTTCTGGTGTCACAAGATTTCCAGCTGCTACAACACAGAAGGCACTATGGGTATGGTCTACAGTGCAATAAAACACCTGCAGCTGGCCCAGGTCAGCTGACTTGGGCTCGTGGGGTTCAGGCTGTGGAGCTATAATATAGATGTTTGGGCTTGGGCTGGAGCCCAAATGTCTACACTGAAATTTTATAGCCCCACAACCCAAGCCTCACGAGCTCAAGTCAGTTGACCTGCGCTAGCCACAGGTGTTCTACTGCAGTGTAGACATACCCCTCAGAGACAGAATCATCCGTAGTTTAGGTTACACCTCCCTGTGCTTTATATCATGAGTTCCAACCTCGCCTCTACTGACTGCAGTTTATGGTTATATCAGGGTGGATAAAAATTGATTTAAATCAAATATATTTTTCTTTTTAAAAGTAAACCTGTTTAAAATTACATTTGAAATTATGACAACCCATGCTAAGATTGAAACTTACTATAATCTATTACACTGCATCAATGAGCCCTCAAATTCTCAAATTTTAATCATATATAGAATCAGGGAAAAACACCTTTAACTTTTGAGGTCAACTCAAGCATTATAAATGCCACAATGCCATGTACTGCATGAAATAAGTGTCTGCTATTTTCAGCTTTTACAATGGAGTGAATGCTGATAGTTACATTTTCCCAGTTTCTGCTGCGCAGAAAAGCTTTTGCCTAAATTTCTTTTTAATTTCACTTTAGCTAGCAGGTGCAGAGACATCATTCTCTTCATCTGGACTAGTTCATTCAAAGTTGAGAATCTGATTGGGAGTTGAGAAAGCAGGAAGTGCTTGTTTTCCTCTTCCAATCTATGAATAAACACCAGGTGGATGAAATCTACTATTCTTAAAAACTTGAAGGACATGTGGCCAACTTTTCAAAGGCATATAGGCATCTAAAAATGCAGATAGGTACCTAATGGTATTTGCAAAAGCACCTACCTAATATAGAGAAGACACCTGACTCTGCTCAAATCCAGTTTTTAGAACAAACCATATTGTTTGAGATCGACCTGGGGCAAAACCTGACATGGCACTGATGCTTCCTGGCGGTACCCAGGGTGGTGAGGCACCTCACTACCACCTGCCCTTAGCATGAGGAAGCTTTGTCTGTGCCTGCCAGGGGTCAGCTCCCTGACTCCATTAGCCACAGGTAACACAAGCCCTCCCCTTTAGGCCTCACAGGCCCCGCTGTGGGTAAGCAATAGGCACAGTCCGACCCCTGAGTTCTCAGAGCGTCCCCCTGGAGTACCCAGCCCCTATTCCACTGGACACTCACAGTATTTACAGAAACATTATTCCCAAAGGAACAGTACATTTCAGCTTACAGTCATATATTAGGATCACTGCTTAACTCACAGCACTTAAATTTATGCAGTGTTGTTGTAGCTGTATTGGTCCCAGGGTATCAGAGACACAAGGTGGTGAGGTATCTTTTACTGTACCAACTTCTGTTGTGAGAGACACAAGCTTTCAAGCTTACACAGAGCTCTTCTTCAGGTCCTTGAAAGCTTATTCCCCTCACCCATGTAAGGTAGTCCAATAAAATATATTATCTCACCCACCTTGTCTCTCTGAGCACTTAGATTTGTTTATAGTGAAAACAAGTGTAAGTTCATCTAACAAAGAACAGAGATTCAAATACAGTAATTTCTGCTTAAAAGCAACCTCTGGTTCCCAGCAAAAAGTTACTATTATACAGAAGTTGCCAATAAGTGGAAGGCACTGTTTTCAGGAGGATACATAGAAAACCATGTGCAGAATGATACATTTGTAGACAAAAGAAATTGTGAAGCTATTTATTAACTGTTCATTGACTGTCAGTACTAAAGAAGAAAACCAAACATAATACACAGTGATAGATACACTATAAAGTGTACCACAATGCTTAGAGCAAATTTAGGAAATCTCAGCTTACTATGAGTCACAAGGACTACAGCAGCATACAATTCTATAATAGAAAAGCATTTTAAAAACACCAAGGAAAACTTATAAAACACTTACAGTAGAATGTCTCTGCTGATCAGCTCTGTACTTGCAGTCAGTGCTCCTTACATGTCACATCAATTAAAACAGCACAAGATTTTACCAATAAACAATGTTTTGTTTGGGGGGGGGGAATGTATCCAATGTTGTCTGCTTCCTACAGTTGGCCATCTCCACCTGTAAATCCTATTCAATTTTGTGTGTAGGCTTGCAACAGTTCTCAAAGCCATGACTCTGGCATATCCTGTGAAAAACATCCACCACACATAGCTCTGTGTGGGAAAGCTCTTCAGGTTTGTCACCCAACACATTATCCTCCTGTGCCTCAGCCGCCTGTTGGTACAGGCACTACTGTGTCCAGACGTTCGGCATCAGAAAACTCACCTTCCAACTCCAAATGACTGTCAAACTCAACAATAGTCACAGATTCTTCTGCTGTTAGATTTTCAGAAACAGACATGTTGGCCAGCTCATCCATGTTCACCAGGCCATCCTTTTCTGTTGATGAAAACTCTTCCTTTCTGAAGCAAGTTATAACAGTCTGTGGGAGAACAGTGGCCTATGACTCCTTAGCAAGATGAAGCGCATCAGAGGGTTTTTGTTTTTTTGGCAACACCTACCACCTTGCAAATCAGCATCCAGAGAGCCAATGAGCCATGCATTAAGATGAGAGCAGCAGTGATCTTTGAAGCTTTTACAGACAACAAATACCCAACATATAGCCCATACAACTTTACTTAAAAATTACTCTGGCAAAATACAAAGGAAAATGCAACAGATTAATATAGGTTAAGTTATATATGAACATAAGAATGGCCACACTATGTCAGACCAATGGTCTATCTAGCTCAGTATCCAGTCTTATGATAGTGGCCAGTGCCAGATGCTTCAGAGTTCATGAACTGAAGAGGGTAATTTCAAGTGATCCATCCTGTCATCCAACCCCAGGTTCTGGCAGTTGGAGATCTAGGGACACTTGGAGCATGGGGTTGCATCCCTGACCATCTTGGCTAATAGCTATTGATGGAGCTACCTTCCATGAACTTACTTAGTTCTTTTTTGAACCTTGTAAACAGTTTTTTATAACTGTACCACGTCCGTAGACGGTGCTGCAATAGTTCAGCTAATGGCTACAAATTTCAACAGTAACATAAACCTAACCAACTCTCTTAGCATTATACACAGATCCATCCCGTACCTGAGTGCAAACTCTCCATTAAGTTTATAGTCCGGGGTCCTCCCTTGATTGGTGTACTGGATGAGCAGGCTTTGTATAATGACCCGCTTAGATTGCACAGTACTAGCTGGTAATAACAGTTATTCCATCAAAGAGCAATTGACCCCGATTCTGACCATACAATGAATCCCTCCCGCTGCCCCGTTTTCTTCTTAGACTTAATGTAGCCACACCAAGTCTCAACACTATCTTCAACCCAGAGGGGATAGCCCCAGGGGTAACTCAATCTTTCCTCAAATCGACTGAGTCAAATTCAAATCTGTGGCATAACCAACAGTTGCCGGCTTTTGTTCTCAATGCCTAGCTGTGGAGAAGGAATCAGTGAGCAAGGGCTCAGCACTAACAAGTATTCAACTGTAGTGTAGTCTTAATCCTGGTTACATATCTTCAACCCCAGCAACTCAACAACAGAGAGCTGGTCACAGCTTTTCTTTGGCCCAGACTCCAAAGGGAGTAGCAGCTCTGAGTTCTAGTTTACAGACCAAACTGGAGCCCACCGGCTCCCATCTTCAGCCTCTGTCCTGGAAGCTCAGTCCTGGTCAAGAGGGCTCCCACCACTGCATCCTGGGATTTGTAATCTGTCAAAGCTATAAAACAGTACCACCCAGAGGTTGGTCTAAACAGAATATCCCTGATAGTGTTCAGAGGCTCCTCAAATGGGGGCCTATACACTGAAAGAATTATTCCAGAGAACATCTTTAGTCAGACTACCTTTTCAGTGGAAAAAATTACCATCCACTATAGATTTTTCAGAATAATCAAGTGATTTTCTAATTCCTTTAATTCTTTTTTGCAGTCAGTAAGCCGAGTAGCTAGTCTGTACAGGCACATGCATCTTTAATAAAGCAAATACCTTTAAAAAAATATCAACGATTGATTCTAAAAAACAGCATTTGGCCAGATTTATTATTATTGCTTAACAAGTCCTCCAACCCGCATCAGATGGGACTTGCTAAGTATCCATACAACCAGCATCAGATGGGAAGCTATGGGGAAAGCTGTAACTTAAACATTTAAAGACCAGCTTTTACAAAAACATTATCTTTACATGAACATTTACAATGCTTTCTAACTTGAGATGGCTTTTCATTTTGTTTCCCCAAATAAAGTTGAGAAGTGTTCCATTGGGCGCCATATTCAAAATGCCAAGGGCCAAATCCAAGGCCACCTTCTAAACATGAAGGATTCTGCACGGCAACGACTGTGCATGTTTAGGTTGCTTATAACTTTTCACATGCACTCGGACAGCTTTCAAGCGCCAAACCTAATCTCTCGCTAGGCTGATTTGCCATTATGTTGAGCTCACTTTTGGCCATGTTGAGTTTGTAAGCTTTCCTCCTCAACTCTCTCCATTCCCTCCAATGCTGTTGATAACATTACCAGCCTCCCTATCACCCAGAGCTATAACCTGGGGCTTGTCCTCAACTCCTCCATCAACTTCTCTGCCAACATCCAGACCATGGTCAAATCCAGTCATTTCCCTCCCTGCAACACTGATGCTTCCTCTCTGTCCCAGTAGCCGTATCACTCACTCTTGCCCTCATCATCTGCCTTGACTACTGCCACCTCCTCCTCTTTGGTCTTTTCATGCTAACCTTGCCTCATTTCCGTCTGTCCACAATGCTAACACTAAAATCATCTCTCTCATCTAGTGCTTTTACTGTGAACCCTCAAGCACACATCTCTGAACTGGTCTTTCTTCACATTCCCCCATACCTCTCTCTGCTCAGACTATGATGCCAGTCTCAATAACCCCTTTGCGTCCTCCTCTCAAGTATTTCTGTGCCCTCATCCATACTACCCCCTAATAGTTGGAATGTCTCCCCAAGTACATCTGACAAACTAGCTCATTCAAATCCTTCCCAAAAAAATCCCACTATAAGAAGTGAGGGGGAGGAAAGTTTAAAAAAGCACCAAAAAGAAACAAAAAAACTAACAAAGTTGTCACTTTTGTCTTTCCTCTCATCTTCTCACCTTTCTTTGGTTTATGATCCCTACCTGCAGCATCCTGTCCAATTTAGACTATACATTCTTCATGGTACCTGTTTTAAAAAGATGACCAGCATATCTGAGGCCTCCAAAGAGTTATAATAATTCATGAATAGTAAAACCCAAAGCTTACTCTTGTAACACAGCACTAAGTACTGTTTATGGGAAGGCTTTTTAAATAAAAAAACATTGTGCCCCCATCAAAATAGTTAGTATGTTCTCTACTTACCCTTTCCTCCTCCCCCTGTAGCCAGTTATAGGAGTTATTCATCTGTCAGAAGAAAGTTCTTATAATTTTCAGTTTTCCTCCTACTTTCTGAATTCAGAGAGTAAAATCACAAGCTTATTTTTGACATCTTTTTGATGGCTATTACTGCGCCATAATAATATATTTAATATAATCAATATGGAGCTTTGATTTAGTCAGGCAGAAGATCACTTACTGTCAGAAAAAGTCTGAATTCAGCTATTCTTTTCATAACCCTTTTGGCATCAGAATGAGGCTTTAGTACTGTGATGCACAAATATATTTCACATTCTTCCAACCTTCTTCACCCCGTCCCACACCTACTTCCATAAAAAAAGATTTGCTCCAAGTAAACCAGTCACTAGCCAATTCAAAACCTCTCAGAGACAGGAGTAGGATATTAAGCCTACTAACCCTGACCTGTCTGTTCTCTCCACATACAGTATTTACACACTTTCATTTTCTGCAATTAAGTTTCCATTACCAACCTCTTGAGAATAGCCAGCTATTTTTTTAAATTGAGAATTCCCTCCTCTAAAGCAATATATGAGCTACAGGAGTCTATGGCTACATTTAATATTATTCATAAAATAAATAATAATGATGCAGCATATACTATTAAGAAACAGAAGTGTTCCCAGCATCCAAGATTTACTGATGTACTTTTGGGATAATTTTATTTTCTGATACACCAAGTTCTCATTAATCCTCCAGTACTACAAGTCACTTCCTCAAACCATTCTCCTTTGCTGGTGGGACTAGCCAATATTCAAACAGTGTATACAGTATTTTGAAACATTTTTCCTAGTATCATATCTACATTCTCCCTTTACAGCATTTCATACTATTGCTTCTAGTTAACCATCTCTGCAAAGCTTCTTCCTCTCCTTGAAGTTATGCCATTTTAATAATATCTATAATCTGATGACACTTCCGCCTCCTCTCCTGCTCCCAAACCTACATATAATTAATCTCCCCAATCTCCTCTCACATTACAATTCCTCTAAGGACTTTATGATCCTGATTGCATTCCTCAGAATTCTGCTTTCAGCTTGCAGTTTATTAATATAAATCTTTTTTAATACTGGGGCACCCACAAGTGAATAGAAGAGTGCACACATAGAAATGCCCAGAACTATTTATTTACACCAGGAATGGATCCATTCCCCTTTTAAAACAATGGAAGTATGGTAAGTAGTATGGTAAGAGCCAGATACCGGATACATTTTTCAGATAATCGGAGACGTAGGAGCAGATAAGAGACCAGAGCTGTAGGTAGACAAGCCACACGAGAAAGATGCTAATGTAGGGCAGTGCTTCCCAAACTAAGAGCCATGGCTCCTTGAAGGGTTCCTGGGGGAGTCATGAGTATTGGGGGAGAAATTTAATGAATGTGTCTTTGTTTTTGTTTTTTTCTAATTAAGAGACTATTAAACTAGGCTTACTAATAACCATATTTTCAAATTATAATTTAAAAAAATCCAGATTAGATCGGTTTATATAATTAAACAAACTGTATGTAGTTGAATAAGGTCACAAAAACATCTGAACTTTAGTGTCCCTCTTGAATCTAGTATCCTGAACTCTTGCATCTAGTGTCCTGAGTTCGTTAATAACAAACAACCCACCCTGATACTTGCTGTAGGGAGCCACCACGTTTTAAAATATCTGTAAGGGAGCTGCAGTACTAAAAAGTTTGGGAACCACAGATATAGTGTCTCTGTGGTCAAGGATGGGTGAATTTTCTTAGTGCAGACAAGACCAAAAGCATAGACGCTCACATATTAATTGAATCCTTCTTGGCTTTCCAAAGGAATAAATTGTCAGCAAAAGACAATACAAGAGTTGCTTTTGGGCTTACATCAGAGTTTGTTGATATAGTGTAGGTCTAGGAAGCTTCCTCAAGCCAAACTTTGGAAGTTCATTCTGAATCTTTAAATTAGTCATTCTTAGAAAGCTACTTTCACTAAGTCTAGTACCACTCACCTTCCAGCACTACCTAAAAAGCTGTAGGCATATTAGTTCTTGAGATTTCTGGACATATTCATTGGGACAGGTACCAAATGCACCTTATGAGCCTCAAACTATGAAGAACCACCCTTGACGCTGCCTCTCTCCTGCATCCACACTTCCGTTTTGCTGCATCATCTGACCATGCCTGACTCAAAGTGATGCACTAATTCAGTACTCTATAACTAACTTCATCAGAGGAACACGGAAAAGCCAAAACAGACTTGTTAATTTGCTACCTATTCCAGGGTATTAAAATCCTAATATTATATGTTTGTTCAGTAACATTTCCACAAAATTCAGACTTCAGGTATTTCCCTACTGAATATTACCATAAGTCCTTAATGTTCCCAACACTTCTTCCTATAGAATCAGCAATACTGTCTATTTCCTGCCAAGGCCTCCTTTTTCCTTTCTTTTTAAAAATAAAATAAAATAAAATGACAAAACATTGATCTGTGCCACTACTTACCCTATTGACAGCATAGGCAGAAAAGACATTTTTCCAAACACTTCCAGAAATATAAGCCTTAAGTAATACCTTTATAAGTAAAAATACACTGGGACCTCTTATTTGATTGGAAGAGCAAAGAAATCATTTCAAGACCTACTCTTTTCCAGAAAGGACATCAAGTGTGGTGTAGAAAAGGGTAAGTAATGCATTTTGAGGTCACAATCTGGTAATAAGTAATTCAGCACCATGGCCTCATTTCTTCAGATGTCATCTCTGAAAACCTAACCTCTGATTTAGAGCAAAGTTACCCATTTCACTTGTAAAGACAGATGCAATGTGAGGGCTTATCTACACAGTGTCACAGTCCAGACTCCAGGGCCTGTAAAGAACATTGGGCTCTAACTGCCCTGTGTAGATCCTGCTGGCATGAACTAAAACATGGGTCAGCAACCTACGGCACACGTGCCAAAGGTGGCACACGAGCCGATTTTTGATGGCATGCGGGATGGGCTGCGCTGCTCAGCGCACTACCGCTCTGGGGTTCCGGCTGCTGGCCCCTTGCCAGCCAGGGTCCCCGCCGCAGCCCCACTCACCTTGCTTCTGGTTGGAGTTCCAGCGCAGGTCCCCTGCCAGACAGGGTCCAGGCTTCCGGCCCTGCTCAGCCCTCCCAGCCACCAGCTCCACTCACCTCAGCTGCCGATCTGGGGTTCCAGCCGCTGACCTCCTGCCAGCCGGTTATCAACTGATCACTCAGAAGCCTGTGTGCAGCTTAAAGTATCCAAATACGTGCCACCAGACACTGGAAAACTCAGCAAGGAAAAGCAAGGGCAAGGATCACACTAAACTAATAAGATCTGCATTTTAATTTAATTTTAAATAAAGCTTCTGAAACATTTTGAAAACCTTGTTTACTTTACATATAACAGTAGTTTAGACTTATAGAGAGACCTTCTAAAAAACATTAAAATGTACTACTGGCACGCGAAGCCTTAAATTAGAGTGTATACATGAAGATTTGGCACACCACTGCTGAAAGGTTGCTGACCCCCGAACTAAAAGGTACATACTTTGCGCTGTTTGAAAAAGGACTCAATTAGGACTACTTCAACATCAACTAGGTACCTTTTAATTCACGCCAGAATAGTCTACCACAACACTTCAAAGCATTCTACCAATCAGACCCCTTAGGCCAGACTATTTTGCAGTGTAGATAAGCCCTAAGTGTTAGTTGGGAGTATTTGTTTCCTTCTAAACCCTCCACTACCATTAAGGAGACAAGTCTTGTTCACCATTTATTGCACTTTTCCTTGGTTAACCTTGACAAAGATAAATGCATTGTGCAACTTTCCTTTAATTATACTGAAGCTCTTGGTAAAGCATTGCATAAAGTACACATTCAGCAACTAGGATTTCCATTGATCCAGGTTGATCCTTCACTTTACACAGAAGGATTACATTTTCAGAAGGGAATTATAGTTCAACAGTGGTGTATTTTCTCCACTGATGTAGAATTTGTTCACTGCTTTCTAGATGGAAATCTCAGCAATTATATGATACCATCTACAAGAAGAAATATTAAAAGCTTATGGCCTAAAAATTATTGCACAGAAAATGAAGAGCACTTACACTAATTTCCAACAAGCATAAAGTGCAAGAAGCCAGACCTGTCAGATAAAGGGTACACTCAAGAGGAACTAGAAGGAGTCTAAGGTCGAGTGCACCCCTTATGTGATAGGCCGGCTTCCTGCACCTCATGCTGGGTTGGAACCATGTGGTCCAACCACTCAAACTGGATCTCTGGGCTGCAGTCCCCCATATCCCAACCGTGTTAGTGTCACAGGCCCAACTCTGTTTTTGCACCTGCATGAGTTTCCCTTCGGGAGGCTGTGAAAGCATGCATTGGCAGTGACATGGAAACAGCATCTTCAAAACAAAGCATAATTTATTCACTCTTCAAAAGGTATGAGCATGTAGAGCAACAGGTAAAACAAATAAAGGCCTACATGCATGTGTATTACTTACACCTTTGTAAGTTCCCCTCAGCCAAGCTAAAAATTCCCTCTCTGCAATATTTTGTGTTTTTTCTTTAAAGCCCCAGTTCCTGAAGTCAGGTGAATACATAAGAATCTCCACATTCACTTTTTTAAAATGTTTCTAGCTCTTACACAGTTGCAGATGTAAGCGGGGGAATGGTCCCGCTATTGTGGGGAACTTTCCTGGCTTCTGTGTACCCCGGTGAAGTGGGCTAGCGAAAGGATCTGAGTCCTCGCTCCCACTTCCTTTACCCAGAGGCCTCCCTGCCCTTGAGGACTCTCCTGTTTGGCAGAGTTCTCGTAGCCCCAACAAGACTGGGCCCAGGATTCCTGGGGGGCTCAACCCCCAACCCTGCTGTGGCCACCTAGGACAGGGGCTAAGGTGTCCCCACTCCGGGGTACCCTCTCTGCACTGGGCACCTCCCTGACCCACTGATTATTCCATACAATTTAAAGCAAATACAAGTTGTTTACTTAACAATCAATTTAAAGAAAAGAATAAGAATAAATGGGAACGGTTATAGGGAAACACATCACCCTGCTCTGTGGCAGGGAACATTACAAACAATGTCTCTGGACATCAAAGCACTTTGCAGTCTGTTCCTTGTAGGGCCCAGGCCTCCTTCTCAGGCCCTGGCTGTGCTGCAGGGATGCTGTGGGTGGGACACTTGAAATGGTGGTGACCACACACCTCCGGGCTTTGGGTGGTGGGATCCTTCTTTCCAGTGCCAGCCCCCCGGCAGGTTAAGGTCCCCCTCCCAGCCTGGCCTGCATGGACCCTTGGCTGGAGTGTCTTTCTGCGCTGGGCCCTTTTACCAAGGTTCCCCCCTTGGCTGGCCCCAGTTGCTCACCACACTCTGGCTCTCTGGCTGCAGCTCTGCTCCCAGCACAGGATCTGCTCTCCCTGGGATGTGCCTCTGGCTCTCTGGCTGCAGCTCCGCTCCCAGCACAGGATCTGCTCTCCCTGGGCTGTGCCTCTGGCTCTCTGGCTGCAGCTCCGCTCCCAGCACAGGATCTGCTCTCCCTGGGATGTGCCTCTGGCTCTCTGGCTGCAGCTCCGCTCCCAGCACAGGATCTGCTCTCTCTGGGATGTGCCTCTGGCTCTCTGGCTGCAGCTCTGGCCCCTCTGGATCTGGCCTGGCTCTGTTCTCCAGCTCAGCTTGGGCCCCTGCTTCCTCCTTAGCTCGGCCCCACTCTGTCTGACTCCGGCACATTCCTGCTCACACACGGAGGACGGGACCCACACTGGCCTTCTGTCTCCCTGATTAGCCGGCCTGCCCTGTCAATCAGGCTGACCTGGAGCATTGGCCTCTTGCCATTGTTCCTGGGGACTGTCAGTCTCAGGGTCCTGATTTGCCATCAATCCCTCCCCTTTTAGTGCTGGGAGCTAGCAGCCAAAACACCCCCACTGAATGTTAGTAAGGGGGCAACAGTCCCCTTACACAGAGAAAAAGCCTCAGAATGTGACCCCTAAATACTCAAACATCAGAAGGCAAACAGAAGGAACCTACAATTTAAGAATCTCATGATTTTTTAAACCCTGCTCCTTATTTTTGGGGGGGCCCAGTTCATGACTTTTGAGCATATGGATTGACAATCATGGATTTGGCCCAGTTCATGCAAAAACCATACAGCTGTGCTCGTGCCTTGTTTATGTAGAAAGGGCAAGATCAGAAAACTCTGCAGGGGAAGTTTTTAAATAGAACACTGTTTTCTAATGTAGGCAAGTCCTTAAAGTTGGCCAAGGAAAGGAAACTATTCATGGCAATATAAACTGAGAAAGTTGTTGAGAGACTCAACCTTCTTATAGATTCCACATTTATTTCCACTGTGATGTGAAAACCTATGAAGCAGAACCAACTCTAGACTCTTAAAAATAAATATAATCATATGCCTTGGTGAGAATAGTGACCTAGCAGGAATCTGGAAGCCATGATTCCTGGGTTCTGATGCAAGTGTTACCACCAACTCAATGTATGATCTTGAGTAAGACACTTATCCTTGCTGAGCCTCAGTTTACCCTATCTGAGTAAGGTCTATAGGAATATTTGTCTCTGAGGGGTTTTATGAGGTTTAATTAGAGTTTGTACAGCACAAAGGTCTTCAGATGACAGGCATTTTACAAGTGTAAAAGTTTTATTAACATAGTTTGTGTCAGTTAGAGTTTGTCCTGATGCAGATACAAACACAGACTTCTCCATTACCACTCCTCAAATCCTTGCCTCCTCCTCCTTCACCTCACTCTTAATACTCATATTTAGATTACTACAGTGTATAGGGCATTAGGAAGGATTAATTTTGACATAGAATTCACAAACTTTATTAAAGAAGAATTCTTCTCTACATGGATTATTTTTAAAGATACACTGTTACGTAGTTAAGCCCAGAAATAGGATCAGCTTTATAATCATGTATCAGAGGGGTAGCCGTGTTAGTCTGGATCTGTAAAGCAGCAAAGAGTCTTGTGGCACCTTATAGACCAGGGCTCGGCAACCTTTACTATCAAAAGAGCCATTTTGCCCCCTCTTCCACTAAAGAAAAATAGTCTGGAGCCGCAAAACATAATACTGCTTATAAACTTTTAAAAGTTTTAATCTTTTTTTAATTTTACCTGTTACAACAACAGAATACAACAAACAGAAGTGCAGTGTGCATGTGTAGGCCTACTTTGAAATAAATTAAAAACTGAACTATGCAGGCCTTTTTGAGTCCTTCCCGTATTTGTGTAAAATTAAAATAAAACGTAGCCCACTTTAATATAAAAAAAAACATAGCTGCAGCTTAGCAGTTTTAAAAAAGTAAACATAAAATTAGGAATGTTTTTTGACAAGTCCATTTCAGTGTGCTCTCATCCTCTTCGGGTTTCTTTCTCAGCCAGCAATCAACCGAAGCACCTGAACATACAATAAAAAACTACATCAGCTCCGGGTCTGAAATAAATGTTTTTTTCTGAATAATAATAGCCTATTAAATGCTAGTGTTCTCACCTGCTTAATGTGACTTCTGTTTCTGAAGCTCGATGCTGATCTTCCCTATGTCAGGGCTGTAAGATGTGACTTTGATCTTCACACAGGACTGTAGGCTCTCATTTGTGAGGCGGGAGTGATATTTGGACTTTATGAAGTTCATGCTCGAGAAAACTTGCTCGCATAAGTATGTTGAGCCAAAGATGGACAGGACTCCAAATGCATACTTTTTCATGTTCATATACGTGTCAGGAATGGCACTCCATGTTTCAAAAACAAGTTTGTCAGGTTTGGGGAGGTTTTCAATATCATTCCATTTTTGCTCTTTAGTGAGAGTGGCTTTCTGATGGGCGACTTCTTCGAGATCCGCTGTCAGGCTTTTGAACTTGGACACCCATAAGTCTTTATCCGCTATGTCGGCCAGTTCAATTTCAAGATCGGGCTGACTTATCCCTGTGAATGTGGATATGTTCAGCAGGGATGGGTCGATGTCCAGCGGTGTGACAGGGAAGGACAGAGTGTTTTTTTCCTTTCTGAACTTGCTGAATCTTTCTCCAAATGCAGCTTGCATTGCCATAATTGCACGGTGTAAATAATCACAATTTATGTGATTGTTCTCTTCTTTGAACTCTCTCAGGGAGGGGAAGTGAGAGAGCGTACCTCTCTGTACATCTCTGGCAAACACTGTCATCTTGCACTCAAACGCCAGAACATCCTCCAGCAACTGCAGGGCCGTGCTTCCCTTTCCCTGGAGATTTTTATTCAGCGTGTTTAAGTGACTTGTCATATCCACCATGAAATAAAACTTTTCCAGCCAATCAAGGTCTCCCAGTTCGGGATAGCTGAGGCCTTTGCTTTCCAAGAAGGTTTTCACATGTTCCAGACAAGCAGCGAAGCGTTTCAGCACGTCTCCCCTTGACAGCCACCGAACTCTGTTGTGCAGCAGGAGATCCAAATATGCGCTCTCGACTTCATCTAACCATGAACAAAACTGTCGGTGGTTTAACCCGTTTGCAATTATTTTATATACTATCTTAATAACGAGGTTCATCACTTCCACACATTCAGGGGGGAATGTTTGAGCACACAGTGCTTCTTGGTGCAAGATGCAGTGAAACGTCATCAGCTCTCAATCCAGCGACTTTTGAAGTAAATTCACAAAGCCCTTCTGTGCTCCTCTCATACTGGGTGCACCATCAGTAGACACTGACACCAGGTGAGTGGTGTTTATTCCTTTGGCTTTTAGACAACTCAAAACAGCCTCACAAATGTCCTGTCCCCGCGTTTGGCCCTTTAGCGGTATGAGTTCAATCAGTTCTTCCTGCGGCCCATCAGAGTTCACATATCTGCATAACAGTGCTGTCTGCTCAATATCGTTTACATCACTTGACTCACAGGCAATTGAATATGCTTGAGCTGAATTGATGTCATCAATTTGCTTACTGGTGATGTTTGTTGCCATTTTAATAGTCCTGTCCTTGATGGTCTTTGCAGAGAGAGGCATTTCTTTAATTTTCTGAATAATTTCCTGTTTGTTTTTGAATTCGGAGAATAGATGCTCTGATATTTTTATGAACGATTCTTTCATGTATTCTCCGTCTGTGAACGGCTTTCCCCTCCTTACGATCTCATGAGCTGCCACAAAACTAGCGGCTGTAGTTGAGTTTGGAGAGTTGATCCACTTCTTGAAAGTATGTTTGCTCTGCTCAACTTTCTGTAGTAGTTCCGAAATCGCTCTTTCGCCCATCTTCAGTTGGGTACTTTTCAGAAAAAGCTGAGTGCTTGTTTTGAAAATGTCTTTCAACATTACATTTTTTGTTGTTTGCTAATTTCTCGCCACATATCAAGCACACAGGTAAGCCAGCGTCGTTGGCAGTGAAGGCAAAGGAATCTGTCCATGCAGAATTAAACTCTCTATTTTCTTCTGAGATTTCTTTTTTGGGATGTATTCATGGTTAGCTTACCGTGGGGGTCGCACACTCAAGAAGCTGCCTGCAGGTAAAGGCGAGGGCTATAGACGTGGTGTGACGCATATTTTAATTGACAAATTATAAAAACTTTTTAAAAATTCAATGTTAAAGTATCACCTCGAACTCCAAGATAACTGTGCAACAAAATAAACAAAAATAAAATATATAAATAAAAATTAAATTAAATAAATAACCAATATTCTTTTTTTTTTTCTTTTTTTTTTTCTTTTGTCAAGGCCGAAGGGAGCCACAACAAGGAGGCTGAAGAGCCGCATGCGGCTCCGGAGCCGCGGGTTGCAGACCCCTGTTATAGACTAACAGACGTTTTGGAGCATGAGCTTTCGTGGGTGAATAACCACTTCGTCAGATGCTCCAAAACGTCTGTTAGGCTATTAGGTGCCACAAGACTCTGCTGCTTTTATAATCATGGTAATTTGCAGGGAGCAAGTCTTGATTCTTAGGGCCAAATTTTCCTCTCTTCCCCCATGAGAAGAAGGAAGCCAACAGTAATGGATATATATATATAGCTATGAGGTCACGGACGAAGAGTTTTTGCTCCTTTGTCTTCTCCTTCCTCCAAAACTCACCAAGTCCCTCTGGGGATACTACACAGGCTTGTGCTTCAAAGGTAGGACAGCTGCTCTCTGTGGCATCAGCCTTCCTCAAAATTGTGGGGAACCCTCATGTAAATAAATGCAGAACAAAATCAGCATTGAATGTGCCTGGGCTCCCTCATCACAGTGGGAAAATCATACCGACATAAACAGCAAAAGCAGGCTTGAGTATCAGTGGAGACACCATGGGAGCAGTGCTTCTTCATTAGCAAGGCTGCTCCCATGGGGACTTAAGAATGAGTTCAGAAGCAGTAACAAATTGGCTATTAATTTTTGCTTATTTGTTTTTATTTACATGAGAATCTGTTTCCTGGGGGAAAGTTTGTTATTTAAAAAAATATTTTAATAGGCAACCAATATAAAATCTCCTTGTGTGCTATTGTATTAATAAAAGCACAAGTCAAAAGCTAACTTGACAGGAACAGGTCTAGATAAACTGACCAAAGATGAGCCCTTATTTATCACTTACGTTGCTGCAGTGCCTAGAGGCCACAAACAGGCTGGGGCCCTGCTGTGCTAGGTTCTGTACAAACAAAATGACAGCTCTGTCCCCCATGAAATTACAATCTAAAAGAGCACTTACAGTCTGAAATAATTCTAGTTTCTAACCCAATGCAAGCCTTCAATTTAAACTGGCGGTAAATTTAAAAATAAAAATCCAAGACAACATACCAAATTGCTGCTTCAGATGCTTATGGCAGCCACAAAACCTGTTAGTAGGCACAAGCCCTATGAAAACACAGAACTCTACTAATGTTACATCATGCTAACAAGGAAACACAAGGGATGGCCAGTGAGACTGTACAGCTCCTTAAAATTCTGCAAGCATGTGCAAGTACAATACAAAAACACACTGTGATAATCAAGACTATGTTGGGAGATAAAACTATATAATATGAATTACCAAGTCTTACCACAGAACCATCCATTAAGAAACAAGTCTCAAGCAGCTTCATTCATGACACATGCGAAGTTCATATATATATATAAACTGCTTAAGTTTGCAAAACTGGACTAGAAATCTAGTGAAAAAGATATTTTCAAATATTTCAAGTCCTGACCAGAAATACCTTAAAGTAGCTCGTCTGATTATATTTTGGTGTTTCGGTTCCTTCTGAGGCCACAAACTAGATGGGTGGGAGGGTGAGGTTAAGGGGGGGGCGCATGTATTTGACCATTTCAGAGCCTCACAATGGCTCGAATTAAAAAAAAAAATTGGGGAAGAGTTTTGGGCTCGAGTGTCTTATGTAGCCTAAATCAGTTTGCCCATACACACTATTACGTCACTATGACAAATATATGACGATAAAAATTATCTTTTATCTATGGCTAAATAAGCAATTCACTAATCCGGGAGAAGTGACTTAGAGCCCTGACTCAGGCAGGTGCTGGGCTCAATTCCCAATAAGGAAATTCCCTTGGTTATCGGAGCAGGGTACTCTACCTTTTGGCTAGTCGGCTGGATCCCACAAGTAGTTTCTGTGGATGGATGTACTCTTGCATTACACCATCTACTTACTGGGCAGCAGTTCAGCTCCAGTCCTGAAAGGGGCTGAGTGCCTTCCCAACTGAGACGGAGCACCCTGGATTCCTGGCATAATAAGGTCCTTACAGAGTATATCTACATTTGCTCAAAAAGCAACTGATTACCTGCCTATTCAGCTCAGCTGGCTAATAGGGTTTTTCCAATCCAAGGAAGGCAAAAGATCACTGATGCAATTAGGCAAAAAACAGATTAATCTCTCAAGATGCAAAGTTCGCTCCTTGCAGTCTCTGCAATCTGCAATCTTATCAGTTCGTCCTTGTGCGAGTGGGGCAATCTATGGGAGATGTAGCACCCAGACAAGGAAAATAAGTTGAAAAGGTTTCAGAAACTACATCCTGGAGACCAAATATATGAGGAAAAATAAGTAATTAGTTGACCTACTTTACCACTGGCAGTACTAGTCTATAGAACTGCTCTCTTCAAGAGCCAATAGATTAAAAAAAATCTTCAAGCATAAATAATCAGGCCTCATCTATATCTAATCAGAAAAGTTTAAACAAACTCACTTGAACAAACAGCTGCACAATATCTCTGATTTTCTACCTCAACAATCTCAAGATTCAATAGGCCTTTTACTTGCTAGATAACTTCTGCTGCATACAGAGTTGTAACCTGTACTGCAACCCAGATCTGGCATGGCTGTAAGTCAAGAATTTTAAACCATGAGTGAACTAGACTGCTCCTACAGCAAGACTTGCTAAATACATTTTTAAAATATATAATATTTGTACATACTCCTCCCACAATATAGCATATCTCTCTATTGGAATACAATACAAACTGATGTAAGCTTCAGACTACATTTTGATACTCTAATGTTGGGAAATGAAAAAGTTGGAGATTCCATAATAACCTTAATTTATTCCCACTGCACAGGTTTTTTGTATTAAAATATAATTAGTGGCATAACTAGTAATCCAAAACTTTAAATGTTGCATTTCCTGTCTTTAGAATGTTTAAAACTGTAACTTTAATGCTATAGTCACATAAACATGTGTGTTCTATTTCCCTGGATATTTTTAAGACACAGCAGCAGCTTTGACACTAATATTTCCACAGATTTCACTGTGGACTTCCACACTGTGTTGCATAGTTTAAAGTATACAAAACTGTAGAAATTCATAGTGAAATATCAGCAAATACACTCATCAGTATTAAGTATTTACATTAAATTGTAGTCCTGTAAATACCAGAACTCTGACTAGTAGAAACATTTAATTTAAAGCACACCACAGATTTTAAAGTTTACTTCTATCTACATCACTTCAAAAAATGCACATTATTCTGGAAACTTATCCTCAGTGAAAACCCCTAACCTGGGAAGTTTCAGTTTGTGAAGTCTAGCCATTTAAGATGCAATACAGAGAAGTCAGTCTTTTTACAGCTAAAAATATATATAACTTTTCCATTTAAATTGATTAATCGATTTTACTCAAGTTCTTTAAAAAGTTACCTTTTGACCTAGACCAGCCCTTTGAAAGTTCTGAACATCTGAAGGAAGAAGGTTAGAATGGAAGATATTTGCTGAATGTGCCTCCTTCACTGTAGAAGAGATATATACCTCCTTCCTCCTCTTCCCACTGTCTTACCTTGCCACCTCTGCAGGCTCCAACTCTGTTCTCTCCCCACAATCACATACCCTGCTACCACCACTATTCATATATGTAAGGGGCAGATTAGGGAACAATGCCATAGGCTTGGGGGGAAAACATGAGGGTCCTTAATTTGCACCTGAAGCTTTCCACATTGCAGTGCAGATGGTACACTTTCATATACGCACATGTTACACAGACACACACACACACCATTTGTGAGGAAGCCAGTCACAGCCTAAGTTTATGAGGAAAGATGGACAGCTGTATGGATGATAAACAGGGGTGTGGAAAATGGTAATGAGTAAAGGGGTTACAAAAAAGCACCCACAATGAAGAAGAAATTCAGCCCTCTTACCCCATGATTTCCAATACCAACCACTGTATCCTTTCACCATCCATCTTTCTTCCAAGTGGTAAAGAGTAAATAGAGACTTGCGATACAACTAATGAGGAAAAAAGTAGAGCCATATAGAGAGAGTCACACACTAGTCAACACATCCAGTATAGGAAGCAGCCTATGAAGGTACGCAACAAATAACATCTTATGAGCAAAACACGAAACAGGTGGTACTAAATCCCACTTACCAGTACAAGTAATAGGCTAAAGCCAGCACAATCAGTGTAGCGCAAATTCCAGATAGCAGACATACTCCCGATTGGTTTGCCAACATCTTCCTTATTTATTTGTTTTTATTTATTAAAAAAAAAAAAAAAAGAGAGAGAGAGAGAAAGGAGGAGGAAAACAGACCTGGAAAAACAAGATGACGTGAGTCTTTGCTAGAAGAACAAATCAGTCCTGACAAGGAGGAGGGATTATGATGACAAAAGCAAATCGAGGTAAATCGGGAAGCAATGCAGTTGCTAAAAACTGCCTCCTCATCAACAGCAAAAGAAAAAGTCAGACATTGTCTCCAGTAGGCAAACAGTGGTGTTCAGTAACGTAACTGAATTTAAAGCAAACCAAAAAACAAAAAACCTCTTACCTTAAGAAATAAGGACGTGATCTAGGTATAAGTGGACTGATAATAAAATAGGAAATACCTTTCAATAAAAATTACTGTCAGGCGCTGTTGCTGACATACCAAGCCTTTGCTCTAATCCAGTAATCGGCTTACGGCAAATTACCATGCTACAATCAGCTAGGTTCATTTGCACTGTATGGCATGCATGTTCTATCCTGCTCTTTGGCACACTGTTTCAAGCTGACGAAGGCCAATCCTAGAATTTAATAAAAATACCTCCTGCCCACCTACCAAAGCTTGTACCTTTTATATCAATGAACCCTGACTACAAGTTTGAGAGGGCAAAACAACAGAAAAAGGGGAGAAGAGCTTCGATTTGTCAGTCAGCAGAATAAGTGCCCATGGTACAGTAACTGTGATGAGGTAAGTACGTCATCATACCTGGAGTACAGAACTGAATTTCAATAACACTTGGGGAGCCTGTTCTCAGATGCTATATTGGCCTGAAGGAGAGTTGGGACCCTGCTCCAGAGTGCCTGAGAAGAGTTCCAATCAACTTGTGAGCAGATCCTCCCCTTTCTTTTCTCCACACCAAAGGAAAATGCTAAACTTAAGAAACATGAGCAGGGCAACACAAGAAAGACTGCACCGCAGCTGGGCAAACTCTAGCTGTTCCGTTGATTAATAGAGGATTCATTTAGTGTCCAGAGATAAGAGGAAAGAAACCTAAGATCATTACAGTAGCAAGGGATACCATGGCAAAGGAGTGGTTAAGGCTCAAAGGCCTGTAGCTGTTTTACCTTATAATCTTGGCAGTTTAGGTAAATGAATTCAGAACTGGAACACTGAATTAAGGCCTACTCTATGCAGTTTTTATATCAGTATAACTATGTCAGTTAGGGGTCTGATTCTTTTACCCATGTAATTATACCAGTACAACCTTTGATATGGATACAGTTACACCAGTTTAAATGTGCGTATATTGATATAGCTTCTTCCCATATGGGAACAGTTAGTGGTAAAACTTGTGCGTACAGTATACACAAGGCCTTAATGGTTTAAGTGTAATCTGAAGTATTAGGAAGAAACAGTGTTTAAACTATGTATACTTTAAAAAGCAATGAATTAGTTAATACAGTAGACATAGACCCAAAACTAAATTCTCAGATCAAAGCGCATCAGCACTGAAGGCAGTTACTGGGATGCTGGTTAATGCTTCATAGAGCATTAGTTTCACTATAACTGGAGTCTAGCATTTTTTTTAGAAGATGTAGTTACATTGGAAAGATACAGCATAAAGCAAGTAAGACTATACATAGAATGGAGAGATTTACATACAAGGAAATTGACAAAAACTGGGATTATTTGAGACTCTGATCCAAAGGAAAACTGACTGACATGTTTAAAACTCACTAAGGATTTAATTTTCTATTAACTTGATCCAATAGCGCTAGCTGGAATAACCAGGAGTTGGGGACACAGGTTTCAATTAAGAAGGAATGTGTGCAAGAAGAATTTAAGGAGGTATTATTTTAAAAAGACAGTAGTGACTAGGTGAAATGGACTTCCAGCTGAGGCTGAAATTTCAAGCAGCACAAAAGGCACAGATCTGTATGGTCACTTCAGTTAGTTGAAAATAAGGCCCTATATGAGTATACGGTAATTAGTTAAAGGGCCTGGTGTTAGTGAATTTCGTGTTTGGGAATAGCCAACCACCCTTTTTGTGAGTTACAAAGGAATTTTTATCTATCATGTTCCCCAACTTCACTCTGAGACTGGCTAAATGATGTTTGCCTGCCATTAGCATAAAAAGTTAATTTTTTAAAAAGAAGTACATAATCTGGAGATGACAGAAGAGTCTGGTTGTTCCAGACACAGAGGGTGTATGGCCTGCTGCTCACATTACAATGCTTCAGTAAGCAACTAAGGAACTTTACTCTGCAAGACTGTCAATCAACACCTTTCATGAGCACAAGATATTCATTTAAGAAAATACACACTATTAAAACATTGCAAGTTTCCAGACAGTCTTGGGATGCTGTAAACTAAAGCAAAAACAAAAGACAGGCAGCAGTTTTAAAGAAGCCTCATTAGAAGAATTTTCAAATTAGAAATTTGCAGTAATTACCTACATTTGAAACAGGCTTATTTGGCATTACTGTAATAAAAGCAAATCTAAAATTATAGTGCTGGTATTCAAACAGTGATTCTATAATACCAGCTCTTACATAACAGAGGCAGAAAAGAGTTAGATAACAGAACAGCTATTAGTGCAAAATGCTTTCCTTAGCAGTAAGTACTCAATAGGCCTTCTTGTATTGTATAAATGAATCAATGTTATGTAATGTATAGAGTTGCCAACCTTAGTCTCTGGAAATAAAAAAAATTCAGTAGTGTCTCCCCAGCTCCAAGGCTTTCCTGAACTCCCCTCCCTGCCCAACGCTCACCGATGGTGGACTTCTTTAGAGGTAGGGAATATATGCCTTTGTACTCAATGAAAATAAACACACAAGGAAACTTGGAAGGTAGGTGCATGTCTAACAGATACAAATATATTTGTAACAACCAGGGACTGAGGAGAAGAGGGGTCAGTAAATCTGAGTTCTCCTCCCAATTTTTCCCTGAACATGCTGCGTAAACTTGGGAAAGCCACTGTGTCTCAGTTATCCTGTAGGTAAATTAGGGATGCAAAATTCTAAAGCTTGATGTCTGAAATCAATTGGCAGTATTATAGAAGGATGGTACAGTTCACTTTGTGGATGGAGAAAATATGCAAACCCAGCCATTCAACCTGAAAAAAACCAAAAAAGCAGCCAGAGAAAAGAGAGCTAACAGCATGCAAATATGCTTTAGTTGAACAAGGACCAATTCTGACTGGCATTAAATGAAGTTTCAGGGAACAAGGTTGTGTGTATCTACAAACACCTGCCTAGGTTCAAAGGATTCCTTTGAAGTACTGCATGCTAATTGGAAGGAAACTGAAAGGCTGTCTATCAAGAAATACTGAGCTTCGTATCTCGTGCAGAAAAGGACTAATAAGCTTATTTCATGTCTACAATAATACTTTTCTTTAACATTTCCCACCGTTGTACCATGACTGGTGCTCCTCCATTGGCACCAACAATGGTGAGAATGTGCTTATAAATAGCAGCTGGCATTTTACCCACCTATCCTCTTACCCCACTGTTCAGAATAGAGCTAAACAATGTGGTGGTTAAATTCCAGCACCTGGCAGCACCTGTCTAAACCTGTGTTCCTACTCTATTTGAACTGCCTGGATGGGGAGTTTGAAGAAAAATGCTGGTGATGACAAAGCCTTAGGTGCTTAATGAACCAATATATTATTATCCAAACATGGATACCAATCACGAATTTATGTCTAAAATAGCAACATGCATTTCTGACACCTTACATATCAACATGCTACCCAGAAAAACAAACAGGTGAAAGAAGGAGGGACAATGGAAAAGGGCTTTTCCTGACAGCTTGTGGGCACATTAAAACCAGAGCTGCAATGAAAAATGAAGAGGGTGTACACCTTACTTAACTCATAGGACTTACTTTAAGATTTTATAGTATTTAGCTACTCAGACCTTACAAAGTTTAATATATAACCAGCATGCTTTTGTTTTATTTAAAATAGAAATGAATATTTGTAACAATAACAAAGTTGAGTAGGGACCGAAGTACCCATTTGTGACAGTCACTGCAGTCATTGGGGGGGCAGATGGAAAGTTTAAATACCAAGTGGAGAGAGGCACAAGCGATTAAAGGTTACAGGGGAGAACAATACTTATGTCTCAGTGGAATATCGCTAGGGTAAACTCATAAAGCACTTTGAGATGGAAGTGCAAAGTATTATTGCAATGGCCACTTGTTTATTAACTTCTTCAATATTGACAATCAGACCGTATCAATAAGAGTCCATTTGCCATTCTTGTTCTAGAACTCTGACCTCAGTAATTCATCATTCAAGTGCTGAGATACCACAGTGACAGGTATGGTATAAAGTGTGCATGAGAGAGACAAGGATTCCTCTGTCATACACATTGGTGTAAGGCGGGAAGTCAGTGAAATTATACCACTGGCAGGGAAGGGAAGGAAGGAAGAGAAGAGGAGATAAATATTTTATAAGTCACAGACAAAAGTACATATTTTAAATTCATTGTGGAACTCATTTCCCCTGCCACCCCTGTCTCTTTTCAAAGCTGTGCTCAATAAAGATTCTGCTACCATGAAGGTTGTACCCCCAGTGCAGCAAGTGCTATCCTTCAATCCAGTTCACAAGTGTTTCCTTCAAAAATTATCAGCAGGTCTAGGAACGAGTTCAGTAGGCTCTTTCAAACCCAGATAGCCAGCAAGGAGTAATTATTTCAGCTTAGAAGTCAAACTGTTTTAAAACCTCATTGTCCCATTCTTTTACTTCCTTTTTAACTCATGACATATTACCCTCCCCCCCCCCCCTTTTTTTTGTTGCTTCCCCTGGGAGTAGTGAAAAGGTTCCAAAGTGTCTCTTTTACAGTAACCAATTCACGGTCGGCTCACTAATAAGATTATCTTTTAGCGCAGAGTGCCTTCACTTCCACATTAGTTTAATAGAACAGAAACACACAAGAGAAATCCCTATTGAAAAAAATCACAAAAACCTTGTTTCTACAGTATCTTTTGATAACATCTGCGTGTGGTTAAGACACCCTATGCTGACAGGAGAGAGCTCTCCCATCAGCATACAAAAACCCACCCCTGCAAGAGGCAGAATCTATGTCGACAGGAGAAGTGCACATGAGTGCTTATGTCGCTGTAATTTATGTCACTCGGGGGGTGGTTTATTCACACCTCTGAGCAACATAAATTATGCCAGCATAAGCTGTAGTGTAGACATAGCCCCAGTCTGAATCAGTATACGCAATCCCCCCGCCCCTCGCAGTCCCCATCAGGGGTTGTACTTTTCCAGCACTGTTTACTTGGCCTAGGATTTGCAGTAATTACCCCCCTTCCCCACTGAAGAAAGTTCTATAACCGTCCTCCATGGAGACAGAGTACTATCCCTAGCTCACCAAGCTATATATAACATTGGGGTGGGGGCGGGGGGATTTTGTTGTGAAACTGATTACCATCTGGCCTACTGAATATAAACCCCCATGATCTGTACCAACAACAACCTAATTGTCAAATAAGAGAAAGACAGAACAGAACAATGGTCCAAAAATCAGCCTGGATTAAGTGGGTGCAAAACCCAGAGAAGTCTCTGGATCAATTCAGAGGAGACAAAATCGGCAGTAAAAGTTACGCGTTGGGAGCCTGATCTCAAGAGGAGGTGCTGACACTGACACCTCCCTTTGGAGCTGAGGGTGCTCAGTGGCACTCAGGATCAGTTGCCTTCATCCCTAGAAGTAAGATGGCTAGAAAACTGTTCTAAAGGACAAAGTAGCATAAGTTAAACCAATTTGCCATTTACAACGTCTGAAAAGTGAGTGTAACTTCCATAGGGCAGAAAAGGAGGTGTAGGATAAAGCAGCCCACATAAGCATTCTGACTTTTATTATACACCAGGGATCCGCAAGCTTTGGCACGTGGCCCATCAGGGAAATCCGCTAGCGGGCTGGGCTAGTTTGTTTACCTGCAGCGTCCGCAGGTTTGGCCGATCGTAGCTCCCACTGGCTGCAGTTTGCCGTCCCAGGCCAATGGGGGTGGTGGGAAGCGGCGGCCAGCACATCCCTCAGCCCGTGCCACTTCCCACAGTCAGCATTGGCCTGCAACAGTGAACCGCGGCCAGTGGGAGCTGCGATCAGCCGAACCTGTGGACACTGCAGGTAAACAAACCGTCCTGGCCTGCCAGGGGCTTTCCCTGATGGGTCACGTGCCAAAGGTTGCTGATCCCTGTTATACACTATACCAACTCCAACATTACCAGCAACATGCTCAGTCCTGAAAGGAGCAGGCATCCTTCATTTGGATTTGTGCCTCTTACACCAGTGGCTCAATTGGTCCCCTACAGAGTATCAGTTTGGTATAAGTTACACTCATTTTCCAGCTTCACTGTATGTCATGTCAGTGCAAGTTATACCACTTGGCCACTTATGCCTGGTTTCTGACCCGTCTACACAGGATACATGGCACAAAAAACTACTGAATTTGGTCAAATGCATTTTGCTGATGCTGAACTTTTTGGAAATGTAATTGAAATGCTGCTTGTTAAGTGTTACACGGACATACTCTCTTCAGTTCATTAAGGCTCTTCATACAGTACTTCAATATATGACCAGATTCAGCATGATTTCATTAACAAACATTTGGGAAAAGTCCATTATTCTGGTATGGACTGATTGTCATGTTTCTGTCAGGGTGGGTGGGTAGGTGTGTGTGTCTGTCTGTCTCTCCACACACACACACGCACGATTACATATCCTTCTAAGCACAGCAGTCTCAGACCCCGTGTCAACTGACTTGGGCTTGCGAGGTTCAGGCTACAGGCTAAAAATAGCAGAGTAGATGTTTAGGCTCAGGCTGGAGTCTGGGCTCTGAGATCTGGCACGAGGGGAAGTCTCCGAGCCAGGGCTGCACCCAAAGCTCAAACGTCTACACTGCTATTTTTAGCCCCACACTGTGAGACTGAATCAGTTGACTACTCAAACTCTCAGACTTGCTGCCACTGTTTTTTTTTTTTTTTGCAGTGTAAACATACCCTAAAAGACATACTATAACTCAAACAGAAGTTATAGGCTGGAGATAAAAATTATGAGGAATTTTTTTGGCCTTGGTTATCCAGGAGGTCACAATGGTCCCTTCTGGCCTGAAAGAAAACAAACAAACTACAAATCTATGCTTGATTGTGCCACTAAAATTAGTGGCCCTACAGCATTTCCATTGTAAATCCCCTTTTTTCAGTTTAAAATTTGAAAACAGAACACTTTTCTTTGTGAAATTTGGCATTCCAGGTTCTATTTCAAGGGCAAACTACAGGTGTATGTGGAGTGAAATATATTTTTTATAAATACAACTAGGAAGCACACTAGTAATTTAGGAACATAGCTACATATATCCTTTCCCCTTTTTATAGTTACTGTAAAGCTCAGTTTATTTTCTGAAATTCAACTGGAGAGCTGAACAGAAGTTCCTCTACACAAAGTTTACGTGAAAGGAAAAACACAACTAAAACAATTCTAGATCTCTCCAATTCTTAGATCAGTGTTTCCCAAACTTGGGATGCCGCTTGTGTAGGGAAAGCCCCTGGCGGGCCGGGCCGGTTTGTATACCTGCCACGTCCGCAGGTTCGGCCGATCGCGGCTCCCAGTGGCCACAGTTCGTTGCTCTAGGCCAATGGGACCTTGTGGAAGAGGCACGGGTCAAGGAATGTATTGGCTGCTACTTCCAGCAGCTCCCATTGGCCTGGAGCAGCGAACCGCGGCCACTGGGAACTGCAATCGGCCAGACCTGCGGACACGGCAGGTAAACAAACTGGCCTGGCCCACCAGGGGCTTTCCCTGCAGAAGCGGCGTCCCAAGTTTGGGAAACACTGTTTTAGATCCTTCACTAGCTGCCAGTCAGACAATCTATTGATAAAAAGTTTCTTGTAATAAATAGTTAACTGAAACCATTACAAATTCTTTAGGGCAGGTTGCCCATCTATGGTTACACAGGCTCTTTGAAAGTCATTTCCAGCAGAGATCAGAAATGCAGTATCAGTGAGTATTTTCAGGATTCGGCTTCCACTTGTTTTGTTTCTCCTGAACAGTAGCCCTTTTATGAAATGGTTGAGAGGGAAATGCCCTAAAATGTCTTCACACTGAAAGGCTGGGCAGGCTTACACTTAGGCTTTGTCTACACTGGCAAGTGAAAGACAAAACCTTTGTTGTTCAGTGGTGTTAAAAACACACACAGAGACACACAGACACACACACACACTTTGCCAACAACAAGCACTTTGAACAGCGCTTTGTCCGCAGAAGCACTCTTCTACTTACAACACTAACACCGCTTGTTGGGGGTGGAAGTTTCTTGTCGGCAGGAGAACTCTCTCCTGCCGACAAGCAGTGGCTACATTGCATGCCTTTTAGCGGCACGACTGTAGCAGCACAGCCGTGTTGCTAAAAGCTGTGTAGTGTAGACATAGCCTTAGGAACACTTGAAACAACCCACCTCCATGGGAACTAAGGCTTCATCTACATCGGGGTGGCCAACCTCTGGCTCCAGAGCCACATGTGGCTCTTCAGAAGTTAATATGAGACTCCTTGTATAGGCACCAACTCCGGGGCCGGAGCTACAGGCACCAACTTTCCAATGTGCCGGGGGTGCTCACTGCTCAACACCTGGCTCTGCACAGGCCCTGCCCCCACTGCACCCCTTCCCGCCCACTCCCCTGAACCTACTGTGCCCTCGCTCCTTCCCCCCCCCCCCCGAGCCTCCTGCATGCCACAAAACAGCTGATCAGGAGGTACGGGGAGGGAGAGAGAGGCGCTGGTCGGCAGGGCTGCTGGTGGGTGGGAGGTGCTGGGAGGAGCGAATGAGGGGCTGCTGACATATTACTGTGTCTCTTTGGCAATGTACATAGGTAAATTCTGTCTCTCTCAGGCTCAGGTGGGCCACCCCAATCTACATTAACAAAATACAGACTCATCATTCTGCACCAGTGCAGCTCCATCAGCGGTAGCAAAAGTGAAAATGATAGCATGGGCAGGGCTCTGGCATTTTAACTACCGTCTCCTCAAAACTAGCTCAGAGTAGGTTTAGATGACGTAATGATAAAAAGTCCAGCACCCTGTCTCTATCCACACTACCCAGGGTGGAACTGCACCAGTAGGAATGCAACAGTGGGAGATTTCTTAGAGGAATCTAATATGAATATGGCCAGTAAATGTCTCTGTGAACTTGTTTGTATCATAATGACTTATATGGTACCATTTCTATTTGTACCTTGAATAGGCAGGGATTAGATTTTGTAGCATACTGCACAGTTATAAAGTACTATGTACTCTGAAAAATTTGATGGCTTATAAAATGATTATTATAAAGACACCTATTTCTCCTTAGAGCCATGCCAATTTCAAAACAGTGATGGCAGTGTTAAAAATTGCTCAAAAGCATTTGAAACTTTAGAAACTGAAATTAGTAAATGATGTTTTATATTGTACCAACCAATCCCTTACAATTCAGACCTTTCTCTGCCCACACCCAATTTCTGAATTTTTCAATGCTAGCTTAACACTGTTCCTAATGAACTTCACAATAAGTGAATGGCTAGAAGCGGCGTGATGAAAAATTAGTACATACTGAACTTTCCTACTTCATTTTCATCTATCTGCCAAAAATATTCTCTAGTTTAGCAGCAATTAAATGCCAAAAAACTGGAAGTTCTCAGGAATATGTATTGAAAAGATCTTGATTTCAAAGTGAAATTCTAACATGAAATACATTTTTAAACTACGTTAATTCTAACAAGCAGAATAACTTCATTCAAAATTTGAGAGACAAAGCAGGTGAGGTAATATCTTTTATTAGGCCAACTTCTGCTGGTCAGAGAGACAAGCTTTCGAGTCACACACAGCTCTTCAGAACTGGGAAAGGTATTCCGAGCTTACACCTAAATGCCAGTTGGAACAGATTGTTTAGCATAAGTAGTTTTGTTAGCACATATTCTAAGGACCGTTCAAGGTAGAGTGGCCTGTTAACACCCCTGAAGTGATAGGATATAAAGAGGGGTCGGTGGGTTTCAGATTGTTGTAATAAACCATAAATCTGGTGTCTCTGTTCAGCCCATGATTTTTAGTGTTTAGCAGAGTTATGTATTTAAGTTCCCAGGTTCCTCTTTTGAGGGTGTTGTGCAGGTTTCCTTTGAGGATGAGGACTGAGAGGTCAGATATAGAGTGATAGTTCAACCACAGTTTACAGGGTGTTTTTGTCTTTCATCATTTTCCTGTGAGAGTTCATTCAAGAGCTTAGTGACTGTCTGGTTTCACCCACATAGTTGCTACTGGGGCACTGGTGGGACATGGAAAAATAGTTATTGGGGCACTGGTGGGACATGGAAAAATAGTTATTGGGGCACTGGTGGGACATGGAGTTTTTATAGCATGTTGGGGGGTGGGGAGACCTCAGAAAGAAAAATGTTGAGAATCTCTGGTTTAAGATACCATTGGTACTACCAACTCATCACTATTATAAAGACTACAGTAAGTATGGGGGTGTGAGGGGGATCCCTCTGCCTGACCGCTATGTATGTGACCAAAGGGAAGAGATATATTTATATTTTTAGAGCTCCAATATGCTTGATTTCAGCACTGCATTCTGTAGGCTGGGATCAGTAGCAGGACACAGAGGCCTTCTTACTATGGGGATTTTCAGCAGCGAGGTGGGAGATGAAAGTGGTCTGCGAGTTTAATGACGGGTAAGTGAAAGTAGAGTGTGAGGTGACATCATGCTTATATCTGGCATATGTGGTGTTCTTTCTGTGGCCGAGGCTAAGGGTATATCTAAACTACAGAGATTATAACAGCAGAGCTATGCCGGCATAGCCCATAGTGTACTCAAAGCCTAGACCAACAGAGGAAAAACCCTATTCCACTGATACAGCTGTGTCTTCACTGGGTGGTTATGCCAGCATAGCAACATTGGTGAGGGGTGTGGTTTTTTCAGACCTCTGACCAATGAATCTATGCTGATATAAATCTTTTCAGTGTAGACCAGGCCTAAAGTGGTTGAGTATAGGGCAGATGAAGGTAGCTCTGGCTCAGTACATCACAAAGGCAGAGTGTGAATATGTTTTACAAGAGTATTGGAGCATCACTCAAAGAGGGGAGAGTTAACATTGTATGTACGTGACCATAACTCTGTATTTCCTGGTTTTCACATGTTTGAGATTTGCTGAACTTGATGTTCTCGAAGGGCATGAGATACCATCAGGCAGCCTTACCTCTGCGTTAAAGTTTTTTGCCATTTAGTTTCCTAGTTTGTTTTGTGTGTTTATTTTTTGCTTTTAAACAGAAACAGAAATGTTGTAGAATTTGGTGGTCATTTAGGCAGTTATAATTATCATGTAGGTATGTAGTTCAGACACTACCGTGGCCAGATAATGATAATAATACCTAGCTCTTATCATACATTCTCTTGGGTGCTCTTATATGAAGTGAACTCAAACTAGTCCTTTCCCATTTTTTAAACAATGTACTGAAATGGGATAATTTCTGTTTAGAGATTCAGTACCACACACTAAAAAAAAAAAAAAGAATTTGGCATCTATTTAGAATATGTTCTTAGCTGAAAGTCAGGCAGGTAGCATCAGATTAATGGCAGACGTTGACTTAAGACTGTGTGCCTCCTTTGGCAACACTTTAGAAAGCCGTAAGACAGAGAAAATATTCTGAAGAGCCCATTATCACAGTATCCAAGTTTTGCACATCTTAGATAAATATGCAAATAGATACCTATGTTGGTCTTCTAGAGGTATGTTAGGCTTCTCCCTTCCAGGGTTCTAAGAAGCTCATGTTCCTCTCCCACCCTTTCCAGTTACAATGGAAAAGACTATTAAAAAATGAGTTTTGCAGTGAACCCTAGAAATGCTCAGACTCTGATTTAGTCTAATTCCTCTGGCAGCTCTTCCTGCTGCAAAAGCTCCTTCATCTGAGAAAGCTTAATCTCCAGCCCTTAGGTACTTCATTCTGGGTGTTGATACCTGTATTGTCTCAGAGGAACACAGCTGTCTTGGTGGGTGATAGACAGAGATGCAGTTGCTAACACAGTTGTCTCCTGACCTACTCACGGCTTTGAAGATCATGGCCAGGGTTTGACTTGGCAGAGGCAGCTGGGAAGGACCCAGTGGGGAATGCAGAGTTCAGAGATGATGTGTTCATGACAGCCTGGACTGCTGAGGTGGTGGACTGTTGCATTCTGCATAAACTGGAACCTTTCTGTGCCTTTCATCTGCCATAAAACGAATTACAGTAATGCTGTCTGGGTGACGCACATGTGGATCAATTTGGTCAGTTCCTCATCAAGAAGGGAGTGGTGAAGCTTCCTAGGAAGATGAAGGTGGAAGAAGGCACTTTTGCCATGAATGGTACCTGATTTTAGGCTTAGTGATCGGGTTGAGCAGAACCCAAAGGCTTTACACCACTTTGGCAAACGGGGGTTTACAGGGGGATAGAACAGGAGGTCAGTGCGCAGCTAGCTCTTCAAAACATTTCCCTCTTCCAACCAAAATCATCTTATTCTTGCCCAAGCTCAGTCTGAGCCAGGTACTGGTCATCCAGGTGCTGATCTCTAATATCTCTGGTGTCATTTTAGTGAGGATGTTGGGTGCATCTATGAAGAATGAAATATACAGCTGAATTTCATCTGCACAGAGTTGGAAGCAGAGTCTGCAGCATATCCCTCTCTCTCCAAGTGGCCTTACACATATATTTTCCAGTGTGATGCAGGTGTGTCAGCAGCATCTTGTAATCAACTATGTATGTTGAAAGTGGCAGAAAGGAGAAATAGCTTTGAGAGCTTTGGTTGTTGGATGTTCCCACACAATAATTCCGGGGCTTTATTTTGGTAAGAATTTAGTGATCCTGAAAGGTGCTCAGCTGACATCCCTACAGTCTCTCCATGAGAAGTACAGCACAGGCAGCAGCAGCACAAGCTTCCCCAAAGTTCTCCACCAACATACCTCAGCTGTGACGCAGGGAGACTTACCTCTAGAAGCGTGAGGATCATTCAGTCTCCACGCTCATTCAGTCCTTGGCTCATCTTCTGAAAGTGCTAATTAGTGCTGGTAGCTCTTGAAGTGGACATTTTCTCAGTAATGTAAGCCCAATTCCCAATGGACATTTCACATACAAATCGCCGAACAGCCAGACAATAACAGCCCTCAGTGACTACTGACTTGTGTAGGATTCACACAACCTAGTGGTGAAACGCTATCATCTATTTCATCAATAATTCCCTAACCCTTTCTGCTCCCAACCCACCCTCACCACCTAGTTTGTAATAGCTTATTTCAATAACACACTTCCATATAGGACCCAGCAGCCAGGAATAAAGAAGAGGCAGTGCTCACTATGCCAGGAGAATCTGTCCCAGGCTCAGCATCAGCTAGAGTATAACAGGATCATTTCTTCTCTTCCCTTCCAAGTAGAAACAAAGGTAGAAGTCTAAATAGCCCTGCTATGTCATAAAATCCATTCTCCAGCAGCCGTCGTTTTCGCAATACCATTTAGATCAGTAGCGTTTTTCACAGCTTTAAAAGAAAGAAGGGCACAAAGAGAAGGCTGTTTAAGGTGGGAAATAAGCTTCCATACTACTACTCTCTAGTCCGGCAACATCTGTGGTCCGGCATGATTTTATTTTATGTTTTTTATGCTTTCCTACTTATTTTCTTGTGCCAGTACAGTAAAATTATGTAACAACACTAACACTTTGTTATGAAGAGAGCCAGTAAGTCTTGGCTAGGCAGTGTTGCAAGCATTGTTCCATTTATTCGCCTCAGCGATATAAAAATAAAAAGAGACCCGCTTGCTACAATATTGACCTCCCGTGGTTTGGCAAGTTCTCTGGTTCGCCACCCGGTCAGGTCTCAAGGGTTCCGGACTACAGAGGTTCAACCTGTAATAAAGCCAAAGTGAAGCAAGCAGATAAAAGCTGACAAGAACATATGCTTTTTTGTTGCACTGTTTTTACATTAATGGGAATAAACACAAGCAAATCCACTCTGCAAAAACAGTTCTGAATGTATCTAATTACTCCAAATTTTTAGCATTTTCTTTTTCACCAATCAACCTACTAGTCCAGATATCAAAGTTTTGGATGATCTTAATGACCAAAATTAATTCAAGTGTAATTACTAATTATTACTTAGGGTACAACTGGCAAGCCAGAAAGTATTTTGGATTTGCAGAAAATCTCAGACTACTAGCCCAAAGTAGGTTGGGTCCAGTGCTTTAATTTTCATTATAGTCGAAAAATTTACTCCTTCAAAAACGGCTTCATTTTATCCTCAAAATACATAATCTGAGCCCATTTAGATTGTGGTTGCTATACTGCAACTATGAAACAGAGCTTTACTAACTGTTTTACAGAAGATAAAGTTTCTTGGGTGCCTATTTTCACCATAATAGGCCCCGAGTGACTATGAAGTACCATAGCAGTGTAACCTCTGCTACTGGGTACATGTAAAACCATCACCAGTCTAACACCAGAAATGTTACATTATTATTATTATTATTATTATTTTTGCAAAAGCACTCCTTAGAGTCCAAGGAAAGGGTGGGGACACACAGAGGTCACCGTTACAACGTCAACATGTGGCAACAGCTGCCATCAACATTACATCTCCTCCTGAACTTTAAATCTCCAGAAAAGCCTTTTGCTGCTGCTGTGCCACTGAGGTTTCACCAGTTTTCCCTTTCCACAAGCCACCATTTTTGGGAGAAGAGTGGGGGTGGGGGAAAGGGATAAGAGAGAAGAAAAACAAATGCTATAATTGATCAACATGTCTATCAAGTTCCTGGACAGAATTAAAAATATACTTGGATTAAAAGAGGCCATATCTGAGATTACTATAATAGAAACATTATTAACATACCTTTTTAAAACTAGAATATTTGTTTGCTTTTTATATAGTCCTCTGGAGATCTATTTGTAATTGGGCTTTGCTGTCTTTATTACCAAAGGTATAGTATTCATTAGGGGGAGAGAGAGAGAGAGATGACAGAGCAGAGCCACAGAGCAGTTCTGCCTTTAAAAGAAGTTACGGCGATCAGGAGAATTTTGACTTCTATCTCCCAGTCATTTACATAGGATCACGAATTGTGAACTGCACAAAATTTGCAGACCAAGCACTTGCAAAGAGTTATTTTGGAAAACACAATGCAAATGAAGGAAGATTGCAGGTGGGGGGGGGAAGGAGGTTGCTTTGTGATCACCATCACTGTGGAACATTGCTCAAACATAGCAACAATAGGAGTAACAGGAGAACTCCATTCTCCTCCCTGCGGGAGGTGCCGCAGATTATGTTTCAACTGATTGGTTTTCTCCCTTTCCCACAAGCAAAAAAGCGTTCTCCTATGAATAACGATCATTTTTTTTAAATAAAAGGATACTACAACCTTACAGAACCATGTATAAAATTGTAAACTTGTCAGAAAATTCTCTTTAAATCAAACTACAATGATAAAAAAACCCACCAATTTTGAAAAGTTAAGCCAAACGTAATAGTCATAGTCTTGCAAGAGTTTTTTTTGTAATTCAGCCATTAAGGGTGTTTCGAAACAGCAAGTGTCAGAGCCCGGGTCAATTGACCCGGGCTCGCAGGGCACAGGCTACGGGATTAAAAATCACAGCATAGACATTCCTGCTCTGAGCTCAGCCTCTGAAACCCAGTGATGGGAAAGTGTCTCAGAGCCCATGCTCTAGCCCAAGCAGAAATGTCTACATTGCTATTTTTAGCTCAGAAGTGAGATCCCAAGTCAGTTGACCCAGATCCGGAGACTTGCTGCCATGGGATTTTTTTTTTTTTTTTTTTTTTTAGTGTAGATATACCCAAAGTTAAATCTTTTTAATTTTTTTTTGTGGTTAGTGAATTCAAGAATTATTTTATATAAAAAACTTTGGATTCCATATCATTCAGACTCAATCATACTGCATACTATAGACCTACTTCCTTTGGAGGTGGCTTGTTTAAAGTATATTGCCTATTTTAAGTTTCCCTCGCCTACTTTATGATATTCTAATATAGGGTGTTAGCAGAAATCTTACATTTCTAGAGAAAGCATCTAAATTTTGTAATTTATATATCTTTGTAAAGTGGTGTTACCGAGTATGAGTCAAACAGGAGCCAAATACATTAAGAAAAAAGTTATGTCAAGTATGGAAAAAGGGACAGTCAGCAATCCCGGTGCACTGGGAACTGACAAACCCCATTTTATCTAGGATGAAAAATAAAACTTAAATGGTCTGCCCATCAAGTCCGATGTGTCACAAGTATTTATACACAATCCTTATTTAATCTACCATTGCCTCCAGCAAAGCTGAAAAGCCAGCTTGACATTTTATTTTAACAAAAACAGACACTCTTACAGATGTTGCACTCAAACAAGTCACCTAATTTTCAACTCACTGGAAACAGGGCACGTCACTCTATAGGAAATGTTTCAGAGATAATTCCATGTACAGTTGCCACAACCCTGAAAGAACTTCTTAAAGTCATCAGTATTCTATGCGTTAGATATTTTTAACTTACCACCACCAGTTATTTCAATAATATATCAGCGGAACAGAAACAGAAGAGGCCTAATAGGGGTTATCTAGTCCATCCCCACCCAGTGTAGGACTGTTCCCTACACTGGCCCCAGTTCAGCAAAACACTCAAAATAAGTGCTTAATTCCCACTGATTTCAACCAACAGGTTTGTTTACATGAGGCAATTTGTGCATATTTGATTTTAACAATAATGGTGAATAACAGTGTAGCACCTCAAAGTAGCAACCTGTAACCCCCAGATTAATCATTCATATATAGTTCTATTTCATATAAAGCAGTGGTTCCCAAACTTTAACAACCTGTGAACCCCTTTCACTAAAATGTCAAGTCTCACAAACCCCCTCTTAAAACTAATATTTCCAGGGATTTTCTCCTTTACCTGAGTATAAATTATAAAAGCAGTGATCTTAGAAATACACAATTTGTTTTTATGACATGCTTATTACACACTATTATTAATTATTATTTATCATTACAGCATTTTGATTACATTATGAAAACGGCAACACTCTTCCAAGATCTCACTTTCGTAGCTTGAATCACTTTGAATAAGCCTGTTATAAGACAAGGCTCCTATGTTTCATCAAAGAGTATCAGATGTGAAACAGCATGAAGGTATTTAAGATGCCAACTCAAAGAGTTTCTCCTACACAAGCATTCAGGTCTTGAGCAGTCCACGCAAACAATGCACATTACAACAAAGCTTAAACTTTAATTTAATTTAATTTTAAAAACAGCAAAAAATATCCACCTCCCTTTCCATTTCTTATAAGGAGTCTTGAAGTTTAAATCTCCTCAGTGTGATATATAGGCTTGCTTTGATCTGCTTAGCTCTTGGAAGTCCCGGGGCTCTAGGCTGCTGGCCCCGTGCTGCCCAGGGTACCTAAGGACAGCTCTGTCCGCCATTAGGGAATTTTTTCATAACAAACTGTAACATTTCGCAAACCCCCAGGGGTTCAGAAACCCCAGTTTGGGAACCACTGCTATAAAGCATGCTACGTAAGATACAGTAGAACCTCAGAGTTACAGACACCTCAGGAATGGAGGTTGTTTGTAACTCAGCAAAACGTTATGGTTGTTCTTTCAACAGTTTCTAACTGAACACTGACTTAATACAGCTTTGAAACTTTACTATGCAGAAGAAAAATGCTGCTTTTAACCATCTTAACTTAAATGAAACAAGCACAGAAACAGTTTTCTTACCTTATCAAATCTTTTTTTTTTTAACTTTCCCTTTTTTTTTTTTAGTAGTTTACATTTAACACAGTACTGTACTGTATTTGCTTTCTTTTTCTTTCTTTCTTTTTCTTTTTTTTTATTTGGTCTCTTCTGCCTGATTGTGTACTTCTGGTTCTGAATGAGGTGTGTAATAGACTGGTTAGTTTGTAACTGGTGTTCTTAACTCTGAGGTTCTACTGTATCACAGGAAAAGCCATGATCTGCTGAAACCCATTATTCTGTCAAAATACGTGTATGATTAATGTGTATGAAGTTATGAGATTTTGCTGCATGGTTGTTATTGAAATATTTTTTAAGTTTATGAGTCGTCCACTGCTAGTTGTTCTGTGACAACAAGGGAGGTGACCAACACCCGGCCGGGTGCTGAAAGATCATCACAACCATTAATCAGCAGGGGAGTTGTAAACAAGGGATTTACAGTTCTGTAAGAGAATTGCGCAAGCATCACACAATGGGGGATTGCTCAACTCTGCGACTCAGCAAAGCCTACCAGGAAATAGCTGAGCTAGTATTTACCATTTTCCAAGCACATGGACTGAGGGTATAAAACAAGGGACAGTGGCATCATGTGATTACCTTTCCCCCTCTCCCCCCCCCCCCCCCGCCTACACTGGAAACAACAAGAATGCTGGGAAGATAAAGACTTGAACTGAGGAGACTGGTCCCAGGCTTTAAGGGGAAGCCTGTGTATTATGGACTATAACATCCAGTGGAGTGAGAAAAGCTGCTTGATCCAAACACCACTCAGTCCAATAAGGTCTAGGATTTAGACTGTGTGCTTACTTTTATTCTCTTTGGTAGCTGTCTCTGACCTTTATGCCTACCACTTATAATCACTTAAAATCTATCTTTCTGTAGTTAATAAATCTGTTTTAAACTTCATCTAAACAGTGTGTTTTGCTTGAAGTGCTTGGGAAATCTCCGCTCACTTTACAAAGACTTGTGTGTGTCCCCTCCATATCGAGGGAAGGGCAGATTGGATAATGAACTTTCACAGGTCAGGCTTCTGACCAGAGCAAGACGGTACAGTTCTGGGGTGCAAGGCTGGGGGCTTGCGAGATTTGCTGGTGCCTTTCTCTGTGTGATTTGTGAGTGGCTCAGGGAGCATTCATGCATCTAGCTGGGTGTGGGGCTCCGCCGGCTGTTGTACTGAGTGATAACAGCACCTGAGGGGTTTGCTGCTTGTCACTAGCGAAGCACTGTCAGAGACATCCTAGGCTAGAGAGTTAAGGGGGCACTGTGGTACCCCAGTTCCAGGTTGTACCCCAAGGTTCCCATCACAAACAGTTAGCCATTCCGCAAGCAGATTGTCTATCGCAGATTTCATTTTGTAGAACTGTTAATGGCATGTGTGTCTGCCAGTCCATCTGGATTGGCAACCTTCCAAGATCAATATAATATCAAAACTATGCTCACTAGTTTCTATAGTACAGAATATCCATCCCCAGTACTACATGAAAAGAACTGCAGAGGAGACAGAAGTGCATATAGCTGGGCAAGAATTTGAAAAAAAGTTTACTACTTTTTGTGGATTTCTCTCAGGTAACTACTGCCCTGCAAAGGCAAATGCTGAATTGGGGCACATATCAAAGTTTTGGATTAAATGCAACTACTTACCAATAACTATTGAATGAGATTTCATTTACTGGATGTGGAAGACATAGGTTCATAGACTTCAAGGTCATAGAAGTACTATTATGATCGTTTAGTCTGACCTCTTGCATAAGAGCTTCACCCAGAGATTCCTCCATCTAGCCCAACAACTTGTGCTTGAATTAGAGCGAATCTTTTAGAAAGATATACAATCTTGATTTAAGAACTACAGGTGATGGAGAATTTAGCACAAGCCATGGGTAATTACCCTGTTAAAAATGGGTGTCTCATTTCCAGTTTGAACTTTGCTGACTTCAGCTTCCAACCACTGATCTTACTATGCTTTTGTCTGCTAGAGTCCTCTAGTATCAGATCTGTTTTCCCTGTCCAGGCCATGAATAAGTTGCCTCTTAATCTTCTCATCAATAAACTAAATAGATTAGTCCAGGGGTGGGCAAACTTTTTGGCCCGAGGGCCACATTGGGGTGCGAAACTCTTTGGAGGGCTGGGTACGGAGGCTGTGCCCCCCAAACAGCCTGGCCCCCACCCCTTATCTTACTCCTCCCACTTCCCCCCCCTGACTGCCCCCCTCAGAACCCCCTACTCATCCAACACCCCACCCCCGCTCCTTGTCCCCTGACCGACCCCTGGCACCCCACCCCGCCCCCATCCACCCCCCCCGATCCCTGTCTCCTGACTGCCCCGACCCTTATCCACACCCCCACCCCCTGACAGGCCCCCCGGGACCCCACCCCTATCCAATCCCCGTGTTCCCGTCCCGTCCCCTGAACCTCTGCCCCATCTAATCGCCCCCTGCTCCCTGTCCTCTGACTGCCCCCCAGGATCTCCTGCCCCATATCCAACCCCCTGGCACCCTTACTATGCCGCTCAGAGCAGCATGTCTGGAGCCACGCCTCCTGGCCAGAGCCAGACACACTGCTGCGCAGCCCTGCCATCCAGAGTGCTGCGTGCACGGCGGTGTGGCTGCAGGGAAAGGGGGACAGCAGGGGAGGGGCTGAGGGCTAGCTGCCTGGCCAGGAGCTCAGGGGCCAGATGTGGCCCGCGGGCTGTAGTTTACCCACCTCTGGATTAGTCTCTCCTTAAGTATTCCATTGTAAGTCCTGCTTTCCATACTTCAATTCATTCTTGTAGCTCTCCTGTCTAAGCATTTCTGGAGAGATCTGTTGTGAGAATTGTGCCTACAAATTTACCTGATGAGCTCAACTGTAAAAAGTATGTAAAAATTTATAAAGTGTTAAAATAACCTGTAATAACAAATGTTGATGGGAAAAGGTACGAAAGGGAGACAGAATACCTGAATTAGTCTAAACAAAAAGGTCAAGTTGTTATGATTCAAGGACTGCATTGAGATTACACTTGTTGAAAAACAGGAGATATAGAGCCAGATGTTAATGAGCCAAAATTGTTATGTCAGATATTAGGCCTAATAGATGGACAAAATAATGAGGGGGTGGAATACTCCAAACAACACTCCCTTTTTGGGTCCTTAAAAGAGATTTTGTGGGGAAATTTAGAAAGAACAAAAAGAAGAACAGATGGGAAAAAATTGACAGAGGCTACTGGAGAGAGCATCACCATCATGGCTGCCAGGCCAACCATTCCCTGGGACCTCAGGCCTTCATCATCCTGATCCTAAGAAGTGTGCTGACCAAAATGGGCCAGAGAGAGAGGAACCCACTTGACATCGCTATGGCACCAGCTGAATCCCAAACACCACCCGGGATGACAGTTACCATCTTTGATACCATCCAAGAGACTGTCAAACAAGGGGGCTTTTCCTTCTAAGACTGAATATTAACAACAGCAGCAACAGCAACTTTTCCAGCCCTAATCAATTAGCTCCTTCTTCTTTCCCCAAAAGGACAGTCATTACCATCTTTGATACCATCTGAGATTGTCAAACAATAGGGGTGTTTCCCTTCCCAAAACTGTCTACAGCTAAAGGGAAAGGGAAGGGATGCTGATAAAACCAAAGCCTTATTTAATACTTTACATTTGAAATGCTCTAACTCGTTTCCTTTTTCTGTATCTTTAATAAAATGAATTTAATGGTGTGTTTACCATGGTGCAAAGTAGCCAACCCCAGGATCTTGTTTAACACAATTCAGTGCTGGGCAGTAACTGGGTTAAGTTAACATCTTTAGACCATTTATTTCATCTAATTTAATACAACAGGTCTAACAGCCTGCAGTCAAGAACAGTAGCTCCCAATGCCAGGGGGCATATGTTGTGGGTTATGAGGCCCAGATAGATTTATGGAGGATACAGTCCTTACAGTGACTTTGGTATTACAGGATTCTACAAAGTGGTATTGATTAATTCTTAAGGGGAAAAGAGAGGAGGAGGGATAAAAGGAGGCAAATAAATGTAACTACCTAGTCAAAGAAAAATCAATACTTATAATTGTAGTGAGGTAGTTTCACAGATTTTACAGCTTGTCAATTCTTTGTTTAAATTATAATCATTAACATAAATGTATATAACTCAGTAAGGTGTGCACTGTAATAGGTCAACATGCCATATAGAGAAAATAATCACTGTCCCAAATATCTCAAACTAAAGAAAACTGTGAGAATTGCACATCAAAACAGATTACAATCATTGTAACTGGAATGCTTCCTGGAATAGGAGTGTTTTCAGGCTTGAAATGACTTTTGAACTCTGCCTTCCCAACATTTCAAAAGGAACTTTGACTTTCCACTGTGTATGTATGTAAAGCTTTTCATTTATAGACACTTAAGTAAGACTAATAATGCCAAAGTTGAAGTTCCTAAAATGTAACACAGGTGCCCATCAGGGCAGCATATCTATTTTCTGGGGCAATAATATAGCCGTGCATTGGCATGCAAGAGATCAGAATTTGAAAGCAAATTTTTTGTATTGCACTCTTGTTGGAATTTAGCATGGATAAGAAGTACTTAACTCCAAAGAAAAGCGCTATTTTGACTTAGGATCTCAAGTTTTTACAAGGAATTAAAGACCAGTAACAATACTGAATTGTTTCTCTGATTAGCACCAAGACTGACAAACTAATTTACAGTATATAAAGCATAAATAAGTTATGTATGTTTTTAAATATGTAAATGGTTTTCCATTTCAAGTAAGTTTTCAATGAAATATAAATGTATGTGCATTAAAAGGCTTATGTGGTTTCTTTCTGGCATAAAACCTTACATTGTACTCAATATTGCAACCTAAACTATGCTGTTATTGGCTATTTTGATAACACAACTTTGAGTGTGTTCTCTGCACTCCAAGTTTTACGGTGTAGAGTATTCAGAGTTGCATTCATCTGCTTTTGGTCTTGTATACCATATATCTTGGAGAATATTGTGGCCTTCCTTTTTTAAGTTCATGAATCAGCTTGCCAGCATTCTCCCTTAGACAGGAAAAAAATCACCTCTGCCTCTTCTATTACTTGCTAGTCTACAGTTCAGATCCCGAGGCAGAAATGTTTCATCTGAAACCTTTGCAGAAGTATTCCACAGACATAAAAGTATCTGAAGGCGCTTCTTCCAAATGGTTATCTCCCAATTTCAAGAGGTGAGGGGAATAAAGGAGTAAAATGAACAAAAAGCATCTGGAAACTTATCTTGCCATTATAATAATAATGCAGATGAGAAGCCAGGCTCTGCCACTAGCCTGCAAGTCAGTTCACCTTCTTTTGCCTTAGTTTCCCCATCTGTAAAATGGGAATAATGATACTGTCTTCCTTTGTAAAGTACTTTGAGATCTATGGATGCAAGAGCTAAGCATTAATTATTATTATAGGAGCAAACAATGAGAGGACAAAAAGTGCTGCCTTCACTGCTACAATTTCTTTATTTTTATATACAGCACCCAAGTTCTATGGTGATGGATATAGTATAAAAAGTAGGGAAAATACACAGGTTTCTTATAATCACTGTTGGCCACTGGCTTGTTTCCCTCCCTTCAATCCCTTCCCCAATTCCCCTGAATCAATTTTTTAAACATATTTTACTCCAGATGTCCTTGATAAGTTTTATTTGTTTGATCTTTAAGATAGTAGTTTCTTCTATTACCTGTAAATTTTTCTTTATTTTTTGCAGAGTCTCAAGCATGCTACCTGAGGGACCCTTTAAAAATACTGATTATATGCAGGACTGAAATCTATCCCATGTTAGTTGAGACTATACAAATATTCCTCCCATTATCCCTAGGTTTTCAGTATGCATTATGAAATGAAGCCACTGAAAAGGAAACTTCTGTAGATTTATTGATGGCTTTTAGAGTTGTAGGTCTTTAAATGGCCTTCAGTCAGCAAAAAGAGACTCCCAAAACACAGTTCTTTATAATTACTTATTAATGAGAAGAAACTAATCATTAAGCTTCATGCACTGATCTTCCATCAGTAGACTTTACAGGTGCTACGTGTTAATCATTTTCCTGTGAATTCATCAGGCCACCAGTACTGTCATATTAACTCCTCATAGGATTTTAAAATTCCGCTATGTTTTGAAAACATTCTTTTTATAAATGCCTCATATTTTAAACCTTTTAAAAAGAAGGATTAGGCTATTCCCACACTATGTGCGAACATTGCTTCTGAACACCAGTCACTCTGGGAACTTCATTCTCAGTTATCGTGATGTCTCCGTAGAGAAGCAGCTGAGCAGAAGTAGCCTCATCTTCATGGAGTCTCTGGCTCCATGTACCTTTGACTCCAGAGCAGGTGAGGGCTGGCTCAAGCACTCATGCTAAGATAGGGGTTTCACTGGGGCAATATGAAGGGCTTTTCTGGGGAGGAGGCTTGTGTTACCACCCAAGCAGAAGACTCTAGTGGAATGGCGGCAGGAGGGGCTCTCTCCAGGACCCCTCACTTACCTGAAGAGTGAAAGCAGCTACCACCACTTGCCCCACCTAAACAGCAGCAGCAGTGATCTCTCTTACCCCAGGTGCTTGCCTGAACATCTGGCAAGGAAAACTAGGGTATGTCTGCACAGCAACTAAACACCCATGGCTGACCCAGGTCAACTGACTTGGGCTCGCGGGGCTGTAAAATTACTGTGTAGACATTTGGGCTCAGGCTGGAACCCAGGTTCTGGGACCCTCTCCTCCCCCCTTGAGCCTAAATACCTATACAGCAATTTTTAGTCCCATAGCCTGAGCCCCAGAAGCCCAAGGCAGCTGACCCAGGCCAGCCGCAGCCATGCCGTGGGGGTGACAAAAATCAGTCTTAAGAAGGGAAAAAAATCTGCCTTCACAATTAAGGTTGAAGCTAACGTCTTTCAAGTGACTAATATAGGAATATAGAGTAGCCCTTGGACATGTGTAATTCCCTCTAAACCAAGCAAGAGTTTTGCATGGATAAATTCTTGTGGGTTAGGCCCACAATGGACATCTGTTCTAGATCCCGCCCTCCCAGCGACAGGCGACTAACACTGAATTTGGATAACCTACTCTCAGTGATCCACAGTGCAATTCTGGACAAAGGAACACTATGGCTCATATTTTCCAATGCAATCCGTTTGCATCTCTGTACAGACAGTCATTTTTAGAATATATAAACAGAAAAAACCTTGCTGTGGTTTATTCACAGGTTACTTCAAGCACCTGCTTTACAGCATGCTTTTAAATTATCCAGAAACATACATGATACAGTGATTTTCCAGAACTTTGTGACCTAATAAAAGCATTTAAAAAAAGATTAAATAGTATTATGAAGTTCTGATCTATTGTTAAGCATCCCTAGGGACAACACATTTTATAAGAAAAACTGTTTCTGAAGGGAAAAATCTTCTTGATTTAGGAACACTTTAACTGTACTGGCATCCTACAACATTATGATTAACAATAGTGTATAAATAGCAATTTTCATCTTCAAAATGCTGTGTAACTATTAACACCATGTGAGGCACAAAGGCATCCTTCCTATTTTACAAATGGGGAGATTAAGGATGAGAGATTAAATGATTTGCCAAAAGTCACAACTGGAGATCTAAGAGAGAAGATGCTTTGGGGGCTGAAAACAAGCAAGAGAGATTTCAGCCCAAATGAAGGTATGGAACTTGCAAGACAGAGCAGAGATTAGAATTCAGGGCTTCCTGGATACCAAGACCTCTTCTTCCTATAAACACAGTGTTATGACAAATCACTCCACTATTTTTTTTAAGGTAAACTTTGTGAGCGGGGAGAGAGGGGGAGTGGTGTGAAATGCTTCAAGAAATTAAACTAGGCACTCAGCACTGTGCAGTTACAAAGCTCTGAAGAAAGCCCTGTCAAGAGCAGCTTCCCATTGCCACATTAGAGTATAAACTCGGGGGGAAAGGGGGGGGGGAATAGTTACTCACCTTGTGCAATACTGATGGTTCTTCGAGATGTGTCCTCCTATGGGCGCTCCATTGTAGGTGTCTCTGTGCTGCCCATTGGAGAAATTTGGCAGCAGCGTGTATTTGGCCCGCACATGGTCTGCCATGAGGCTAACCAGTGTTGCATGGGCAAACCGTCCTCAGTTCTTTCTCTACCGCAGAGTCTATGGTGAGAACTCCGAAGTAGAGGGGAGGAGGGTGGAGCACCCAGAGGGACACACATCTCGAAGAATCATCATTACTGCTCAAGGTGGTTAACAACTTTGAGTAGTGTCCCTATGGGGGCTCCACGGGGTCAGATCAAGCCCCAGAAACTTCCCCTGGCTGCAGAAAGCTCTGCACCATGTGGGGAGGGATGTTCCAAGTGTATGGGGGTGGGTGGGGGGGAATTAGGCTCAGCACTGGGGTTTAGGTGCGGGGTGGGGGGCTGGATGCATGGGAGTTGGGCGGACAGGGGGCGCAGCTCCCTATACAGGGGGCGCAGCTCCCTATACAGTGACCTCCTCCCCATACCCGCACATCTGGAATGCCCCCCCCCCGCACCGAGCCCTCTCCATATCAGGAGCCCCCTGCATCCAGAACCCCCCCACACCAAACCCCCTAAACCCACACCCCGCCAAGTCTCACCTCCTACATCAGGAGTCCCCCATACCCAGACTCCCACCCCCACTGAGCCCCAACCTACTGCACCCTGACCTCCACCACACCCCCGTGTTCCCCCTCACCACTGAGCCCTAACCACCTTCACCTGGACTCCCCTGTAGAGTCCCATTCCCCCTGCACCCAGAACCCTGCACGACACCCCTGTGCATCCAGATTCCCCCCTGCACCCAGACCCCACACCGAGCTGTCCACACCCAGATTGCACCACACAGAACCCCAGTACTCTTGAGGGAATTCTGCACAAAAAAAAACAAAATTCTGCAAAGTTCTGCATATTTTAATTGTCAAAATAACAGAAACACAATAACAATGTAATCACATCATTTTCAATTATTTTGGTAATTTATTTCAAAATACTTGTCAGCAAATAATTGAAAATGGTGTGATTATATTGTATTATTTTGACAAATAAAATTTGCAGAATTTTAAAATATTGTGCGCAGAATATTTAATTTTTTGGTGCAGAATTCCCTCAGGAGTAGCAAATGTATGTGCAGATGCCCATGTATCTGCTCTGCAGATTTCTGATCTAGGGATAAGAAGGTGACAGACAAGGGAATCAATCATGCGTGTGGATTGTAGATGGGAGTGCTAAACTCTGAATTTGATAACAGAGTTGGATACAGTTCAAGACCCATTTAGAGAGTCTTTGAGTTGAAATTGCTGTACCTTTTGATCTATCTGCAATGAAGAGGAAGAGTGTCAAAGATTTTATGAAAGCTCTTGTGCTGTCCAAATAAAAGGCCAAGCATTGAGTGTATGGAGATGGCTTCCCTATTATCCTGGTGAGGCTTGGAATAAAAGGTTGGAAGGTGAATGAGTTGGTTCACGAGAACTTCGGATGTCACTTTGGGAGTGAACTTCGGATGTGGCTAAGTGTGTCTTTGTCAGGGATGCACCATCAGGGCTATCTCCCCTATCCTTCTTGCTGAGGTAATGGCGATCAGGAATGCCGTCTTCATGGAGAGGTGAGTTAAAGAACAAGTGGCCACGGGTTCAAAGGGAGATCTAGTCAGTCCTTTTAACACTAGATTGAGATCCCGTTGTGGGGTAGAAAGCCTAGGTTGGGGAAAGAGGTTTGCAATGCCCTTAAGAAACCTCTTTGTAGTTGAGCAGGAAAAAACTGAGTACCCTTACACCTGCTGGTGGAAAGTCGTTATTGCTGCTGAGTGTACTTTCAGTGAGCTAATAATCCCAATTTCTTGAGATTCAGCAAATAGTCTAGGACGACAGGTACAGTGGCTGTATCTGGGGTGACTTTTTTGGAATGGCACCACATCTGGAATCGAGTCCAGTTCTGGTGCCCTCAATTCAAGAAGGATGATGATAATTTGGAGAGGGTTCAGAGAAGAGCCAAGAAAAAGATTAAAGGATTAGAAAACATGCCCTATAGTGATAGACTCAAGGACCTCCATCTATTTAGCTAAACAAAGAGAAGGTTGAAGGGTCCCTTGGATTGCAATCTGTAAGTACCTACATGGGGAACAAATATTTAATAATGGGCTCTTCTGTACAGCAGAGAAAGGTATAACATGATCCAGTGGCCAGAAGTTGAAGCTAGACAAATTCAGACTGGAAATAAGGCCTAAGATTTCAACAGGGAGGGTATTTAACCAATAGAACAATTTAGTAAGGGGTGGGGTGGATTCTTCATCACTGGCAATTTTAAAATCAAGATTGGATTGAGGGCCCAAAGGTTTCCATTTGGAGAACATGGACTTCTTCCTTGGCAGTTCATATGAGCATTGAGATGAATATTGTGATGAGTGGGGCCTGAACGAAGGCTGAGGACTATACTTTCTTTTCTGCCCAGCTGTGTAGATTCCGAGAGATCCAAGAGTAGCCCTGGAATCTTGAAGTGTGGAGGGAAGCATCCATCTTTTCCACAAAGTGAGCCTGGCTAGCTCAGTTGGCAGCGCATCAGACTTTTAATCTGAGGGTCCAGGGTTCAAGTCCCTGGTCAAATGATAAACTTCTTTGGGGGAGGGATAGCTCAGTGGTTTGAGCATTGGCCTGCTAAACCCAGGGTTGTGAGCTCAATCCTTGAGGGGGCCATTTAGGGATTGGTCCTGCTTTGAGCAGGGAGTTGGACTAGATGATCTCCTGAGGTCCCTTCCAACCTAATAATCTGAGAAAGAGCTTTGTACCTTCAAAAGGGAAGATCCTCCATGGTTGTTTGCACTTCTTTGGGGAAACTGGACAAGTGCAGTCAAGCAGCTCATCTAATCACAATGACCCTGGAGATGGAACGTGTCACTGGGTCAGCTGCACTGAGTGCAGACTCGAGTGATGTCTTTGCCACTAGTTGGCTTTCGTTAATGATGGCTTTGAATTGGTCCTTGTGAGATTCTGGGAGCTGCTCAATAAAGGAATTGAGTTTTGAGAAGTTGATGTAATCATATTTTGCTGTTAAGCTTGATAGTTTGTGATGTGGAACTGTACAGTAGCTGAGGAGTATATTTTTCTCCCAACAAGATTGAAGCACTACCAGTCCCAGTTATAGGGGGTGGATTTCAGTTGATGCTGACAGCCCCTTGAGTTCACCGCGTCCACAATGATTGAATTGGGGACTGGGTGGGAGAAGAGAAATTCTGTGTCTTTCACCAGCATGTCATATTTTTTAATCGTCCCACTTGCGTGCTGGTAGGACCGATGCTGGGGTCTGCCATATGAGTTTGGCAGAGCCCAAGAGGTCCTCATTAATAGGGAGTGCTACTCTGGATGATGCAAAAGTCTGTAGAATGTCCAACAGTTTATGGTGTGGCTCGGTCACCTCTTGTAGAAATGGATGTTTGTTGGAAATGGGTACGTAGGGTGGATGTTTGTTGGTGTCTTGCAGGTGCTGCTGATGTCCTTTCTGCTGTCCCTGGCGTGGAAAGACAGAGGCAGAGGCGGTTTTGAATCTCTTCAAATTGTTGTTAGTGCTGCAGTTGCTCACCCTAAGCTTATGCCGTTAGATCTCTTTCATGGTGTATTTCAGTCCTGAGGTAAAAGGTGTGTTGTTAGGGAGTGAGGTAGCAAACGTTAGTTGCAGAGGTGGTGCATGTGCCACAGAAGTCGTGTGCCTTAATAGGCAGCAGGTTTAAAACAAATAAAAGGAAGTTCTTCTTCACGCAGCGCACAGTCAACTTGTGGAACTCCTTACCTGAGGAGGTTGTGAAGGCTAGGACTATAACAATGTTTAAAAGGGGACTGGATAAATTCATGGTGGCTAAGTCCATAAATGGCTATTAGCCAGGATGGATAAGAATGGTGTCCCTAGCCTCTGTTCGTCAGAGGATGGAGATGGATGGCAGGAGAGAGATCACTTGATCATTGCCTGTTAGATTCACTCCCTCAGGGGCACCTGGCATTGGCCACTGTCGGTAGACAGATACTGGGCTAGATGGACCTTTGGTCTGACCCGGTAAGGCCTTTCTTATGTTCTTATGTTCTTATGTATTGGCAGTTGTGATGCACCTGCTACCCACTGAGCTAGCTCTTGGAAAAGCTTAACGTCGTCTGTCAATGACAGAGGAGGGGACATCACTCTTTCATCTGATGATGAAGATGAGAAGCTAGACTGGTGGGGGTGAGGGGACATCTCCTCCTCGACTTCAGCCTCTTGTTCTTCTCCTGTTTAGGGGGCTTGGATGCCCTCGATGCAGTGGCCAAAAGAGGGTGTCTCATGGGCTCCTGATAGACACTGTGTCTTCCATGGCTCTGGCTCAGCCTATGTGCCTGCCAAGGGTCCCAGTAAGGCCACTGAGAGGGTGGGAAGGGCCCCCAAGGCTGGTACCATGGCTGTTCATACCAAGGAGGCTGGGGGCCAGAGGGGTGGATGGTTGAGGTCTATACTGGAAATGGGTACGTAGGGTGGATAAGAGAAGTGGTGGGAGACTACGTCCTCTTGCTCACTGTCTGACTTAGCACTCAAAAATGAGGGTGTAGGGCATGACATCACCAGCTAGTCTGGAGCTCTGGGTGGAGTCAATACTAGGGCTCTGGTACCAAGTAGAGATGAGTCTGGTGTGTCAGACACCAAAAGCTCTGTCGCGTACCTGAAGTCTGGTGGTGCCGCAGCAGTCGGTACCAGTAGCATTTGCAGTGCTGAGAGCTGGTGATGCTGTCTTGATCGAGAGGTCTGACGTTACCGACATCGATGCCTGCACCCATTTGTTCCCATAATACAGGTCTGAAAAAACTATTCAGGATGTGATCAGCAGCTGACTACATGAAAGGAATTCTAGCCACCACAGATTATCTGCAGTAATTGTTAAGAGTTACTTTAAACCTGTCTAAACTGATTAAATCATTAGCCTGCTCTGAAAATCTCAACCTTTAAGATGATAGATAGATACAAGATCATTTCCACATCTCACTCTTAAAGAAGCCTGAATTATTCTATCCTGGGTTGCAACTGAGGCCACTCACTCTGCAAACAGTGCAAAGTAAATTAAAATAGCCTGTCTAACAAGAGACCATTTCTTCAGTGTGAACAACGTTATGCTGATAGGTTTGAATGGAAAATTTATTACCTGATAATTTCCTTTCTGCAGCCCACTGTTTCCTGTAATTCTGATACATCTGGAAACTAGTGAGCAGTGAAACCGAAGTAGGGAGGAATACGGAAACAGGGAAGAAAACACCGGAATGAGACACAAAGGAAATCCCTCTAGAAATGCTCCTCAAAAGGCAATACTATTACTGAGCCACCACCTGCAGCACCTTCCTGCTCGAGGAAGCCTGCATGGAAGAGGGAAAATCCATCTTATAGTGTCTGATAAAGGTGTTGGCCGATGTCCATGTGGTCGCTCTGCTTATCTCAGCAGTGGAAGCATTTGCTCGCTCAGACCATGAGGTTACTATAGATCTTGTGGTGTGCTTTGATTCTTTCTGGAACAGAGCCGCCTGAAGGTCTCCACAGTACAAAAGTCTGACCCAACTAGCAAAACTTCAAAAAACTGAAAAAGCAAGTCTTCCACCGCTGTGGTAATTTTGGGCATGTCTTCACTAGCAAAATTAAAGCGCTGGCTGCGGCAGTGCTTTAACATGGCTGTGTAGATACCACCTCCACAAGGGGAATAGCTACCAGTGCTGTGAGCGCAGCTACCAAAACTGACGCACTGTTTACACTGGCACTTTACAGTGCTGAAATTTGCAGTGCTCAGGGCTTGGCTACACTTGCAAGTTGCAGCGCTGGTAGAGGCTTTCCAGCGCTGCAATTACACCCCGTCCACACCTGCAGGGCACAACCAGCGCTGCAACTCCCTGGCTGCAGCGCTGGCTGTACACCTGGCCAGGTTGGGGTGTAGCGATTGCAGCGCTGGTGATCCAGCGCTGCTCATCAAGTGTGGACACACACCAGCGCTTTTATTGGCCTCCGGGGAATAAGGAGATATCCCAGAATGCTTTTAACTAAAATTACTCCCTTTGTTTTGTTATGCAGCCTGTCTTTGTTTTGTTGTGAACCTCCGGAGCTCCGTTTCTACCGGAGCTGCTAATCAGCTCCTGTTTGCTGTGATCAATCTGTGAACAATCAAATGAGATCCTCCTCCCTGTTGTGAACAGCTCTGTGGAGCTCCTCCGTTGCCCCTGCTGCTATCTAAAAAACAAACATAGCTCCTGTTTGCTGTGATCATCTGTACCTGGCTGTAAACAATCAAATGAGAGGCAGGCAGGGAAACAGCGGGGAGTCGTGCAGGCTGTTTGCAATTAAGAGTTAAGACTAAGGGGTCAGAAAAATGTTCTGATTTTTCAAGTCAGGAAGCTAAACACACAGTGTTGGCTCCAAAAATCCCCTCTCTCTTTCCCCCCGCTCCCTGTCACACTAGACCCCACTCCACCCCCCTCTTTTGAAAAGCACGTTGTGGCCACTTGAATGCTGGGATAGCTGCCCATAATGCATCACTCCCAACAGCGCTGGAAATGCTGCAAATGTGGCCACACACCAGCGCTGGTAGCTGTGAGTGTGGCCACACACCAGCGCTGCTCCTACATAGCTGGACGACCAGCGCTGCAAACGACCAGCGCTGCAAACTGTAAGTGTAGCCAAGCCCTCAGGGGAGTGTTTTTTCACACCCCGATTGAGAAAGTTGCAGCGTTGTAAAGTCCCAGTGTAGACAAGCCCTTAGCTTCTCTCTCCATGCAGTTACCCTCTTCATGCCCCATCACAGGCATCTGTTCTATTCCCAGAATACATGCTTAATCAAATCAAAACAGACTATTCCCCAGACCAGCAGACTGACTTGTATTCCATGCAACGTCATAGTTTTCTTTGTTGCTGAATGTTGTTACTGAGATATATGAATCCCCCCCTCCCCCACCCACAGATGCAAATGACAGTTTTCCCAACACATACATACTCATGACTATTAAATTGGAGACAAAAATGCACTTGTTCTCTCTCCAAACACCTTCTGATACCATCCTTGTAATGTAAACAATCACTGGGAAAAAAGAGAAATAATCAAACCAGTTCCAACCTAGCTTCCAGACTTATAACAATATAGCGTCTATGCTTGCATATCAGCATTTCTGTTTCTATCTAAGTTTTAATACTGCCTTGACGCTGGGTTCATTGCAGTCACAATTTTTTTCCCCGTCTTCAGCTTTGTCTGTGTATGCCAAAGGACTGAAGTCGACAGGAAACCTGCCTTGGAAACACTTGGAAAGCAAGCTTCTCGTGTGTACCACGGTCACTTAAGAAGTTACTAGTCTTAAGAAGCAGCAGCAAGGACAACAGAGAGGCGAGCACAATGCATTTGTTTTCTTCTACAAATGCAATAAGCCATGTAGCTTGGATCACCAGAATTCAAATGTGGGCTGATATAGGCAGACAGACAATGGCATCTCGCGATAGCAGTGCCTCATGATATATACCCCCATTAACAGTCTTTCTGTATTTGCTCACTAGCACCCCTGCTTTCATGCTGGGCTGTATTCATGCCGAGAAGTACAGAAAGATGTTGGCCCATGTGCAGTGCAGAAAGAAGTGCTTCCAAGTCAGCTGTAATTGCCTGCTGGGACACACTCCTACAGGGGGAGCAGCACAGCAGGAGATGACAGGTAAAGAGAAATGGGGATTGGGAGCCAACAGAGGAAAAAACCAGCAGGGAACAGAGACGGGTAAGGTGCATAAGGGTACGTCCATACTACCCACCCGGGTCAGTGGGTAGCGATCGACTTCTTGGAGTTCGATATATCGTGTCTCATCTAGACGCGATATATCGAACTCCGAACGTGCTCCTGTCGACTCCGGAACTCCACCACCGCGAACAGCGGTGGTGGAGTCGACGGGGGAGCCGCGGACTTCGATCCCGCGGCGTGAGGACGGGTAAGTAGTTCGAACTAAGGTACTTTGAGTTCAGCTACTTGCGTACCTTAGTTCGAACCCCGCCCCCCAGTGTAGACCAGGCCCAAGTGAGGGACAGAAAGAAAGGGAGGAAGCAAGGAAAAAAGAGAGAGGGAAAAAATATGAGTAGAAAGACTGGAAAGTAGAGAAGGGAAGAGAAAGATTGAAAGGAGCCAAAGTTTCACTGTGATCAAAAGGACTAATGTGATCTTTGGATGTATAAACAGGGGAATATCAAGTAGGGAGGTTACATTACCAGGGTATTTGGTACTGGTGCAACCGGTACTAGAATAGTATATCCAGTTTTGGTGACCAGAATTCAAGAAGGATGTTGATAAATTGGAGAGTTTTCAGAGAAGAGCCACAAAAATGTTTAAAGGATGCCTTATAGTGAGAGATTCAAGGAGCTCAATCTATTTAACCTATCAAAGAGAAGGAAAAGAGGTAATTGATCACAGTCTGTGAGAAGATATGATTGAGGGCTCCTCAATCTAGCAAACAAATTCAAACTAGAAATCAAGACTAGCAATCTGGCACAATTTTTTAAGAGAGAAACTTTACCTGGATGCCAGCTATACGGGGATCAGATGTGGAGGTACTGTGATCTATGCAAAAGAAATAAGATACCAAGACACACACAATGTCAATAGTCAAAAGATGCAAACTGCATGAAACATCCATATGTCATATTGATTCCTTCAAGCTTTGGCAATTGACACATTAGAACAGCAATGTGATGATGATTTCATATACATCTCTACCTTGATATAACGCTGTCCTTGGGAGCCAAAAAATCTTACTGCGTTATAGGTGAAACCGTGTTATATTGAACTTGCTTTGATCCACCCGAGTGCCCAGCCCCGCCCTCCCGGAGCACTGCTTTACTGAGTTATATCCAAATTTGTGTTATATCAGGTGGCATTATATCGAGGTAGCGGTGTAGTTATAACCAAATCTTTAAGTGTGCCTTACGTCTGCATAAAGGTGAAACTTTAGACATTAATATAAAGTTTCACTTTTATGCCTCACAGCTTACCCCTGCATCCAATTTTCATTTTAGACCAAACTATACAGTGGAAATACCTTTAAGAGATAGCATTATATATTCACACAATTTTTTTAAAAAGTCATGAGGAAAACTCAAAAACTTTGAGGTAAAATAAATATCCTAAAGTTTAGGCAATTAAATCACATTTAAACCATTCTTATTCTCCCATTTTAGTATTCTGTTCCCTCCACACAACTCCTCCTACTCAGAGAGACAAATATGCCCAAGATACACGGGTCCTCAGTCATTTTCTTTCCTTCCCCTCTCCTCTCCAGTCCCTGTTTTCCCTCTAAAATTTAGGAACTGCCATACTGGACCAGGGCAGTGGTCCATGCTAATCCACACTACTGTCTCAGATAGTAGCCAGTAACTGAAGAAGGTGTAGAAAATCCCCATAATCTACAAGTACGCTGGAATACCTCAGTGACAGAGGATATTTCTTGCCAAACACTAGGCAGTTAGTAGCTTGCTCCTGCCCTGAAGCACGAGGGCTTATTACACCTCTTATAAATGTTTATTCATCCTTTGTAACTGTGGATGTTTTAATCTTCCGTGTAAGTATCCAATCCCTTTTTGAGCACTTGTAAGCCTTTAGCCTCTGAAATAGCACACAGTAATGAGTTCCACACGTTAATCAGGAAGTGCATCACTTAGGATATGTCTACACTGAAACAAAACAAAATACCAGTGGCAACGAGTCTCAGAGCCCAAGTCAACTGACTCGGGCTCATGCTACAGGACTAAAAATAGCTGTATAGACATTCATGCTTGGGCTCTGAAACCCTGTGAGGGGAGTGATGCTATATGTTGCATTGCCTAGGACAGTATGAGAGACAGCCAGTTCAAGTGTTTGCTTCTCTACACTCGTTACTGCTGTGTCTGTCAGCTGTCTCCACCTGTTCATGCCACCACTGGCTGGTAGCATGGCTGAAACTGGCCGTCAATGGCTCCAACCACATTTAGAAGAGAGCAATAAATAGATGATGATGGATAATTACATGGATAATGATAATTAAATACTGAGGAATTTGATATGCAGCATCCCTCCAAACCCATCTCTCACATTGTCCAACAAATACAGGAGGCCATTCAACAAAATCACATAAATAGCAAAGGTAAAATACCATCATCACTACACTGATGACACACAAGTATATCAGTCGCCTTGTGGGTCCTGCTCGATCCATTTTGAGCATGAAAAATATCCCCAGATGGATTAATTTGAGATGAGTTGTCTTAACCCTCAAGGATGTTTGCTGATCGGCAGGGTTTTTCACATCAGAGGGCTTCTCTTTCTTTTGGGGTCTACTTTGAGGAGATTCATTCAGAGAAATGATGGCAACCATGGTTAAGAATCTCAGTATCTCTCAAACACCCTTTGGATGTACAGTATTGAACCTAGTAAGAGACTTGTGCATTGGCTTGTATGCTTATTTATTATCTCATTAGGACCTTGCAATACACACCCTCATGACCAAGGTGTTTATTTATGGAGTTTAGGTGCCTATAAGCAGAACAATATACTTTGACCAACATACTAAATACTGATCAAGGAGACAGAGGGATGAGGGAGGGCAAAGCGTGTGCAGGGAGAAGAGGAGGTATATTCCTCCAGGAACTAAATATATATAAACACATACCCACTTGCCTCTGGGTGCCTTCCAAAAATAAAAATACCTGCTCTTCAGAGGCAACGTTGTGAGCAAGGGTTAAGTGTCAGCTTGAGCAGGGCTGGTTGCTAGAAGTATGTTGTCATAAACAGATAGTTAAGGGTTAATGTCTCTTTTACCTGTAAAGGGTTAAGAAGCTCAGTAAACCTGGCTGACACCTGACCAGAGGACCAATAAGGGGACAAGATACTTTCAAATCTTTGTGGAGGGAAGTCTTTGTTTTGTGTTCTTTGTTTGGGGTTTGTTCGCTCTCGGGACATGAGAGGGACCAGACGTCCATCCAGGCTCTCCAAATCTCTCTGAATCAGTCTCATGTTTTAATTTTGTAAGTACCCAGCCAGGAAAGCGTGTAGTCTTATGTTTGTTTTCTCAGCCTGTAAATGTTTCTTTTGCTGGAAGGATTTTTTACCTCTGTTTGCTGTAACTTTGAACCTGAGGCTAGAGGGGATTTCTCTGGCTATATAATTTAAATACCCTGTAAACATTTTTCCATCCTGATTTTACAGAAATAATTTTTACCTTTTCTTTTTCTTTAATTAAAAGCTTTCTTTTTAAGAACCTGATTGATTTTTCTTTGTTTTAAGATCCAGGAAATTGGGTCTGGACTCACCAGGGATTGGTGGGGGTGAAAAGGAGGGGGGAATGGTTAATTTCTCCTTGTGTTAAGATCTAAGGAATTTGGGTCTGTGTTCCCCAGGGAAGGTTTTGGGGGGACAGGGAGTGTACCAAACACTATATTTTGGTTGGTGGCAGCGATATCAGATCAAAGCTAGAAATTAAGCTTAGAAGGGTACATGCAGGTCCCCACATTTGGATGCTAAAGTTCAAAGTGGGGGAGGAAACCCTTGACATATGTATATGGCGAGGATACAGATATATACGCATACATATAAACAGTGATTCCTTTCCGATTTAATTGTAACTTTGGGGGGCATTCTAAGTGTCTATTCACTTCTAAACTTTGTCACCAACACTCTCTTTCCTTCGGTCATACATTTTGACACACTGGAAGATAGGAGAAAAGGTATATACGCTGTTCCTCATTTTATCCTTCTCTGTTTTTTCTTCCATTGTGTTCTCTCCCTCCTTTTAGTTTCTACCTTCTCTTCACTCTCGCTTGTGACTTTTTGGGGTCCACCCAGACTAGTAAGAGACTTGGTCACCACCTGCCCTGTAACTTTGGGGGCCTTTGTGACGTGTAGCTGTGATTCGATTCCCTGATACCAGTAGCCTGTCCATAAGGCCAAGCATAAGGACTCATCTTCCTACTCACCAGCCTAGATACTCTCTGCAGTGTGATCCCAACACCTCTTCCAGCCCCAGGTCTCCCCAAATACGTCCTCCCAGAGTTCTTATTTACCAGACACTTGGCCCATTCCCCTCTGACTCATCATCCCCAAAAGACTGAAACTGGGCCTCCCCCAGTTATCAGCTTACTTTAGCACACACACTTCATGCAGTTTGTGCCCCAGAGACCTGCTCGGGATAAAAATAAAAAGGTTCCTTGAATAGAAAAAACATCCATTCAAAGAGGAATTATTGTCTTTTCCTGGGCTGGACAACAGATAGTTACTTGAAGCCTGTTTCATGTAAACAACTGGTTTGGGAGGTGCCCTTCTCTGACTGCTCATCATCCTCCTATGAGATGGAGCTGAAGATACACCACAGATTAGGAGATCAGTTTTCTATGTACACAAATACATAAATTCATAAATATAGCTGGCATATATAACTCATAGTGATTACTAAATTTAGAACATTACAAGCTTTCACAGGAGACCTTACTCAATATATATTTAGAGCAAAATAGCATAGTATGCAGTCAATTGGTCTAACTGTTTATTTTGGGGAGTTAACTATTCTGTTCTCTCCTTGGGATGTCTGGACACCAAACAACTCTCTCCTTCCTTCTTCTCTGCAACAGTCTCTACTCTCCCCAAGACGAATACACACACACAGCACTTTCCACTCCGTAGATTGAGCATTTTCCCGTCCCTTTTATCCTTACATAGGATACCACAGGGTTAGGGAAAAACAGTTTACTTGACCAACACAAGCAGGAATCTTGAAGTCAATAGGGCTTAAGCATTTAGCTGACCCTAAATTGCTGGGAGCATGGAAGCACAGGGAATGAGAGAGCAAACTTAGTCCTTAGCTACGTAGGTATACGATTGAGTAACATTTTCCCCTATTTATAGTTTGAGATTTTTGTTTATCTAGTCATATAACATTTATTATGAAATTATTGTACAGCATCCCACCTCCTTTCTAGAGAATGCCTTTTAAAAAGTTACTAGGAAATGGTGAGCAGCAAAAACAAAACAAAAAACCCCACCACATGTATCCATTCATCAATTCCTTCCTCTTTACCAGCATCCTGGATGTATGCTTTTTGTGGCTGCAGAATCATACTAGAACATAAGAACAGCCATATTGGGTCAGACCAAAGGTCCATCTAGTCCAGTATCCTGTCTTCTGACAGTGGCCAATGCCAGGGGCCCGAGAGGGAATGAACAGAACAGGGAATCATCAAGTGATCTATCCTCTGTCGCCCATTCCCAGCTTCTGGCCAACAGAGGCTAGGGACACCATTACTGCTTACTATAACACAATACTTAGCCCTTTTTTTCAATAAATGGACACACATTACAGAAGGGTGGTCAGCCTGCATTACACCACTCATTTTAAGAGTTGTGTCGAAAATGCACACTTCAGAGAATCTGCTTTGGGAATTATAGTTATTGTACATTAAGGGCCCAATGTTGTAAACACTTATGCATATGCTTAAACACAAGCGGTCCCACTGACTTCAACATGCATACATTTATTGTCACACTGACAATTGACGTATCAATTTAAATGTGATCTTAAAAAAATTATAGCATATTTTTGTGGGAACCAAGTCACAAAGCACAGTTCATGCATCATACTATTAATATATACATTTTATTATGGGCATTGGTTTGGAGAAAATTTTTGTAAAGCACTTTTCAATGATATATAATCATATAAATACATAAACTTTCAGGAGTCAATTGAAGTTTTGGAAGCGTGTGTTCAATCCTGAGAAGTTCTAAGACAAACGGTAGTTTTAAAATAGTTGTACCTTAAAGCCTTACACATTTGAACCAATACTTAGTCTCTACAGCCTTAATTACAAAACAAACAAACATCACACTAATGACCTTAAAATTGGCTCTGCCCACTCTCAGTTACTCAGGGCACGTCTATACTGCAATAAAAGACCCATGGCTATCCTGGGTCACCTGACTTGGGCTCCTGGGGATCTGGCTGAGGGGCTAAAAATTGCAGTGTAGTCATTCGGACTAGGGCAGAGCCTGGACTTCGAAACCCTGTGAGGGGGGTGGGTTTCAGAGCCCAGACTCCAGCCCAAATGCCTCCACTGCAATTTTTAGCCCTACAGACTGAGCCCCGCAAGCCCGAGTCGATTGACATGGGCTCGGAGATTCACTGCTGCAGATTTTTTATTGCAATGTAGACATACTCTTGGTATGGTGAAGACTGGACTTGCTGCACTCCCAACATTTTCAGAATGGATAGAGAAGGAAGCTGTTTGCCCTTTCACAAAGAATATATTTGTCACTTTTGGGATATTTCGCATTTAAGCCAGTGAATCAAACTGATGAACAACTTGAGTGGGAGAGTTAAACCTCACAGAAGGCTAACAGAACTCAGCAACAGGAAAGACTAGACAACTGGATTCCGAGAGAACTCGGAAACCCCGGAGTGGTCAGAAGGTTCACAGGTACACCTCTCACCATCCCCACAAACTCTCACAAAATAAGATTTATATTTTTATCTGAAAAGCCAGTTTATGGTTTTCAAAAGCCAGACTCTAACATGGCAAATCCTATGTTCCAGATTAATCAGAACTGCTCTTATAGTTTGCTTTAAAATCCAAATATTAGGTTGTTGGAGGCACAAGATATGTACAACTTGAAGGGTGGAGGGGAAGGTTGTGCCTGACTATGGCTTTTACTCTCTTCTCTAAGGCCACCAAGTCTTTTCCCAAAGGCTATGTCCATAGCTCAATCATGATAATTTTATGCACTCTTACTAAGTAGCACTTACTTTTGATAATATAGGACTTGATAAAGTGCTCTATTTTAGATCTCAAAAGGAGAGTAATCCAAAGACCTGTTTCAATCAAAGTATGAAGTCTCCTTTAAATTACTGTTTTCACAGAATGTGTGGCTGTCTTTTACATTAGCTTTTTATTATCTTTAGATTGGCTGGTATGGATTTATGAGATACTTCTCTGTCAATCAAATGGGTCAAACAACTGCATTCCGGCTAATCTACACGAAACACAACTTCACGCAAAAAGAAGTGCTACTATTTCAGTTTCCTTATTTTCACAAAAGCTATTTCATTAAGATGGTCACACAATTCATTCGGTAATCAATATTTCATTAAATAAGTATATTCACCTTTTTTAAGAACAAACGCTAGTGTTCACTGACCCCAAATTTATTCAGGACAGGGAAGCTTCCAAGCACCATCAGGGAGCACTAGTTAGTACCAACCTACATTACACTGAACACTTAAGGTGGAGGCAAACTGAGAAGAGCCATCGCAGACTACATCCAGGAATCAGAAACTTAATTACAGCATGCTGGGATACATCCAAAAATAACCCATCTCAGCAGAAATCAGGCTTGATCAGACCGTGAATCATTCAGGTGATACATTCAGTGACATATCATCAGACCACCACTGTTCTGAAAATTTGCTACCAATGATCCACAGTGCTGGTTCCATCAGGCATTCATGACTGGGGCCCACTGTGCTACTGCTACTACCAACCTATTTTAATCTGGGTGCTCGCCGTCCTACAAAAAGTTTTCAATTGTTCCAAACATCCCAAATTCTACTGGGGGTCAGAGCTCACCTAACTAAATGGAATGAAGGCAGGTACTGGCCTGTACAATCAAAGTCTTACTTAAGTAAACTGCTAGAGCTGCCTAAACATTTGGGAACCACCACTTACAACTTAACATTACATTGTGCAATGCCAACATTTGAACAAGATGATTCTCAATCCTCTGTCTCCACATATGTCACATACATAATTTACAATTATCAGAGGGGTAGCCATGTTAGTCTGGATCTGTAAAAGCAGCAAAGAGTCCTGTGGCACCTTATAGACTAACAGACATATTGGAGCATGACCTTTCGTGGGTGAATACCCACTTCCTTGGATGCATAATTTACAATGTAGCTTATGATTCCTTGGAAAACCAACATGTCCTCATTACACTAAAGGGACAGCTAGGATATTCCAGTTGCTTGGGAACTTCAACCAACAGCTTTCCTTCAGGGAACACACTATAAGGATTTCAACAGTTTCAGCAGGGGAGGAATGACAATTATGAAACAACCTGCTGGACAAAGTACAGAGAGAGAATGGTGGTTTGGCAAAAAGCTAAATCTCCTATTATAGGCCAGCAGCAAGGGCTGGATAGCAATAAGTGAAAGGACTGGAGATTCCTTGGAAGAGACATGACAAGGGGAAGAGGGAAAAGACAGACAACAAGGTCCAAGCTAGGAGAGGTCAGGTGCAAGAACTCAAACTAAGGCCTTGCCTACACTATAAATTCTTGCTGGTATGGTTATACTGGCAGAGTCCCCTGATGTAGGTGCAATTTATGCCAACAGAAGGAGTTTTTTCTGTTGGCACAGTAACACGAGTTTCCTAAACAACATTTGCTATGCTGACATAAGCACTCTTCTGCCAGCATAGCTGTGTCTATAGTGGGGGGTTTACCAACATAACTATTGTTGTCAGTAGCTACCGGTGTGGTGCTCTGCCCTTGTTCAATGATGACACCAGTCGACTGCGTGTGTTCCCTCTGTGTGCTGCCCCAGTTCTGCGCAGATAACTGACACAGCAGACCCCGAGAGAACCCCCAAAGATCACAGACTCTGGTAAGGTATGAAGGAACCCAAGCCAGGTTTATTGTCAAAAGAAGCACAGTAATTGTTTCTCATAGACTCTGCAAGACATACTATGAATTTATGCCCCCTGGCAATGGACTGGCTCAGTCAGTGGCGGGACTTTCCACTGCCCCCTAGGCCAAAAATGCGCACTCCGGGATGTGCTTTTATACAGTTACAGGACAGATTACTCATCCCTACTGACATATTGAGGTACAGCCCCTTGACTCATTAGGGTGCTGTCTCCCCCTTTGATCATGTTGTTTCAGACAAATAGATCTATCCATCATGCTGTCCTTTTGACTCTGTCTTTAAGATGCACCTGCCTGCCTGTTCCTTGTTATGTCTATGGAGTGTCCTTGTATCAGGCTGTCCAGGTGCCATCTCGGTACAAGTTCTTCTTATTAGCACTTACATGTGAATGCACCTGCTTCTAACAACTTCTCGCCAACTTCTGTGAGTGAGGCCTGTCTCTGGCTCACAGCCCAGCTTTTGCTTAGCAGTGCCTGGAAGTACTTTGGTTCAGGCTTCGGGCCTCAGACTGGGCCTCTGACACAAGAGTTTGTTTCAGAGCCTCATCTTACTACAACTGTGTCACTAGGGAGAGTGGTTTTTTCACACCCCTGACCAGTAACAGTTATGCCAACAAACCTTGTAGTCTACACCTCGCCTGAGGCAGGTAACAAATAATCCCTGAATGATAAGGGTCACACACAGCAACTGAACAGGAAAAAATAGCTCTTTCCTAGGATCTAGAAGAGCCCCTTCAGAAGAGAACTTCCAAGGAACATATATTCCCAGGCCAGAAGAGACCACTGTGATCGTCTAGTCTGACCTCCTGTGTAAAAGAAGCCACAGAACCTCCCCAAAATAATTCCTAGGCAGCACAGCTTTTAGAAAAATATTCAATCTTGATTTAAAAATTGCCAGTGATGGAGAACACACCACAAAGCTTTATAAGTTGTTCAAATGGTTAATTACCTTAGCATTCAAAAAATGTGCACCTTATTTACAGTCTGAATTTGTCAAGGTTCAACTTCCAGCCACTGGATCATGTTATACCTTTCTCTGCTAGACTGAGGAGCCCATTATTAAATATTAGTTCCCCATGTAGGTACTTACAGACTGTAATAAAGTCATCCCTTAACCTTCTCTTTGTTCAGCTAAATAGATTGAGCTCCTTGAGCCTCCTGCTATAAGGCATATTTCTAATCCTTCTCATGGCTCTTCTCTGAACCCTCTCCAATTTATCACCATCCTTCTTGAATTGTGGGCACCAGAACTGGACACAGTATTCCAGCAGTGGTTGCACCAGTGTCAAATACAGATATAAAATAACCTCTCTACTCCTACTCGAGATTCCCCTGTAGATGCATTTTAGGATTGTATTAGCTCTTTTGGCCACAGCGTTGCACTGGGAGAATAACCATGTTCATCTGATTATATACCACCACCTCCAATATTTTTCAGAGTCACTGCTTCCCAGGATAGTCTCACCCATCCTGGAAGTATGGCCTATATTCCTTGTTCCTAGATGTATACATTTTGCGATATTAAAATGCACAGTGTTTGCTTGCACCTAGTTTACTAAGTGATCCATATCACTCTGAATCAGTGACTTGTCCTCTTCATTATTTACCACACCCCCAATTTGTCTCATCTGCAAACTTTATCATTGATAAGTTTATGTTTTCTTCCAAGTCATTGATAAAAATTTTAAATCGTGTAGGGCCAAGAACTGATCTCTGCCGAACCCTATTGGAAACCCACCTGTTCGATGACTATTCCCTATTTATAATGATATTTTCAGACCTATCAGTCAGCCAGCGTTTAATCCATTGAATGTGTCATGTTAATATTATATTGTACTTGTTTTTTTAATCAAAATGTCATGTGGTACCACGTCAAACGCCTTACAGAAGTCTATGTGTATATTACATCAACCTTCTTGCCTTTATCAATCAAACTTGTAATCGCATAAAAAAAAAAAAGAAATGAAGTTAGTTTGACAGGATCTATTTTCCATAAACCCATCTTGATTTTCATTAATTACATTACCCCTCCTTTAATTATTTATTAATAGCTGATACAGAGTTACTGATCTGAGAAAAGGTGAAGGTAATTTTGTTTAATTATATCAAATTATCTTCCCACTCTCAAACCCTTTCCCCTTTTAATCCCCAACAAAACATTTCTGGGAGAGAAAAATGATTACATAGGTGCAATAAAAACAGTCAGCTGCAAACAAAGAAAAAAATGTTCTTAAAAGTATGAAGAATGTATGTACACAGACAAAACCTGTCATTAGTACAGTCTTTTATATTACCACATTATTAAGCCTCGTTACTGTGATTTGGCAATTTATTTAAATCCATACTTGAAGTTGAAGTAAATCTCTAGCTAGATGAGAAGGCGAATAAAAGAGAGATATTTTCACCTTGTGTTGATCTAACAGATAAGTAGAAGTATGGTTATCTGAGGAGAGCATCCCTTGATAGGTGAGATTTATGGACTAAAATACCTTATAGAAACTCAGTAGAAACCCCATGAAGGGTTAGAACTTGTAGCTACACAGCTGCAGAGGGAAAGATACAATCTGGTAACACGTGAGGCACCACCACACTGAATACTTGATTAGTGTGGCAACATAATTATGCTAAAGTTTAAATGTGCAACAGTTGCTACTACTTTGTGGCTTTGTAGGGCCCCTCTATACTATGAAACATAAGAATTGTCATTTTGGATCAGACCCAACGTCCATCTAGTCTAGAAACCTGTTTCTGGCAGTGGACAGCATCATATGTCTCAATGCAAAAATCCAACAGTAGGCAGATATGATATAATCTGCCCCATGAAGGTTTCATCCTAATCCTTGTTAGAGACTGGCTTAAGGTTTTTATCCCTTCCAAAATTCTTTGTTTGTATTAACTGTTATAATTCTAGATATTCTTGTTAGCCCTATCAATATATAAGAATATGCCATATTATGGGACTCAGTTGCTATGTGGTAGTGTTCAAAGTGGTTTTGTCTTGCCGAGCTATGTTTTAACTATGTTCTGGAATCAAGGCAAAACCCCGTAAAAGTGGGTTCCCCAGCATGCCAGAATTTTAGAGTACATAAGGCTTTAGTATACATTTCTCTACTGACTTAAGAATGTACAGTTCATTAAGTAAAAGTGCTACAGTAAGAACAGTCCTAAGCTTTTTCTACACAGTGCATTATTTTGCACCAGTGGGGTGTTACATTCTAGTGTGGGCTTGTGTGGACCCTGCTAGCGTACACTGAAAGTTCCCTGCTGTGCGCTAATGTAGTCACCTTTCAAACTTTTAGCGCATGCCAGCAGGGTCTACACAGGCCAGTTAGTGTGCAACACAGTAGAATTTACAACCCTCTAGTGTGAACTAATGCACCATGTAGACAAGCACAAAGTCAAATAATGCAGCAATAGAAGCTCTCTGGCAAGAACATGAGTAGGTCAAACATATGGACGGATCTTGGAGTGTGGAGAAGAACTGAAAGGTATGATCTTCAGGTGCCAGTTTGTAAGGACTCAAATCACACCTCCTTTACTTTATTTTGGTGAACACTTACACGACTGGTCCCACTGAACTCCGTGAAACAACTTGAAATAAGGGTTGTAAAATCTAACCCTAAATATTTTGAGGTAAACAAACATATCACAATCACAAGTGAACAACCAGCAAAAACAAATGGGGTGGGGATGAGCTAAGGTGTACGTACTCATGATTGAATCTAGATGTTTTGATATGCCCTGAGTGAAACTGAAAATTGTTTAGAAACATTCAGATTTTGCCAGTTTGCCAAGGATTTCCAGTGGACCAGGTTGTACACTTCAGTACCAAAGCAAGGAGCCTACCAACCTATTAAAAGGGGACAACATCTGAGCTATTAGGCCTAAATTATACCTACTATGACAATGATGGGATTCATGCATGTGCACATGAACATCAAGCCATCACTCTACACTTTGGAGCAGGCACAAATAGAAAGAGGCAAAAATCTTGCATGTGTGTGCTTAAGACAGCAAGATCCCAGGCGTCTTGTTTTGCTTTAAACCTGGCCTATTCACAAAAACAGAACAGGCACATAATGTGCATACTTGCAAAGAAATGTAGAGCCCTGGACTGGTCATTGTAGGTTGTCCAATAAAAAGAAAGCACATGTTCATAATACTGTAGCACTCAATTCTTCAGGGTCAGAAGAAAGCTTACAAAAATATATGTAATATTCTTAAGCTCCTTCATTTTCAGTTTAAACTAATTTTTAACTGAAAAATTCCCAGGTTTTATAAAAAGTATTACTCATTTTTTTCCAATTTACACCCTACTTTTGTATCATTATCAATTATACAAATCAGAATCAAATATATAAAAAATAACTTATTTTATTAGGAAGATACAATACATTGCATGAGATATATGTATTACAATAATACATTTGTCTGTGTGTATATGAAAACTGCCTGTTGAAGTAAGGCTATGTATTAGTCTATAAGATATAACACAATGAAGAAACAGACACACGCACAAGCTCTGAAGTCCGTACAGATCTGAACATACCGATGTATCTCATGCCCACCACGTATACATTTCAAGCTGTTAGCAGATAATGGCTAAGGCTACGATTTAGTGATGGGTATTTTTAGTAAAAGGCATGGACAGGTCACGGGCAGCAAACAAAAATTCACAGCCCTGTGACCTGTCTATGACTTGTACTATATACCCCTGACTAAATCATCAGGTGATCACTGCTGGGGGGTGGCCGGTGTGGCTGGCCCCGAGGCCACCTGAGCAGCTGGCCCCAGAACCAGCTGCTTTGGTGGCCCGGGGGTCAGTGTGGCTGACCCCAGGGCCGCAAGTCACTGAGGTCATGGAAAGTCACGGAATCTGTGACTTCCGCGACCTCTGTGACAAACATGGAGCAATAATAATGGTTTATAGATTTCACACACTAAAATGAGAAGAAAACAAAAATCTGTATCAGAATATGTTTCAGAACACAAGGAAGTATTCAAAAGTTTTAAAAATACAAAAAACAGGAGAAAAGGATAAAGTTGAGTGTATGCGCTGCAAATGGTGAGGCCCAAGTATTAAATGTAAATATTTATAGGCTAATAGTTCTAAGTCTACAACAGTAAACTGTTCATTCAAATGAAAAGTTTTATTTGGGGATTAGAGATGCATTGTTTTCTTAAACTCAGGTAATGTGTTTTGAGTTCTGTTTTAGTTCTGCAGCAAAACACACTGATGACAGGAATTCAAAGCATTAATCTACTGAATACTTCTCCCCCATCTTTCTGTCCACCAAAAGAAACCCCGATATTTATCCAGAAAAAATATTAATAGTTTTTTGCACTGATTTTCACCTGTTTTTGTTGTTAGGGTAAAAAACACTGATAAATTCCAGGGAAAAAAATAAATAAAATAAAAACTGAAAATGAAGGGTCCTAAATATTCTTAAGACAATTTTTAAGGACTTTCAGCTTGACCCTGTCATTTTAAAAGCCAGCAGCACCACCTCTGTCCCACCCCACAAATGTCATATAGTAGAAATTCTCTCTAAACAAATTAAGCTGCATTTGAAATAAAAGACATACGCTTGGAGGCAGCCACATTTTAAAGAGGACCTTCATATTTACACTAAATGAAATGTTAGCCAGAATTCCAGACAGTAGATCACCTGCTTGCATCTTGCTTAAAGGTCAGTTTAATGTTAAAACATCATTTAACTATTTAGGCAAAACTGTATCAGACTGAAAGATATTTTAAATAATGAAGTTAGTTTTCTGCCTTTTAAACCAACTGTAAAGCCATATGAAAAAACGCGCCTCACTCGTCATTAGGCTCCCAAATTAATGGTATGGCAAAGGGACGTTCCTCAATTCACAGATACGGCTGTAGTTGTGATGAGCAGGAGGATATGAAATACCAGTTTTAATCAGAGTTTAGTTTCAAAGGCAATGCTAACTGCAGTAAACTGGGGAAACTTTTGACAACCACTCCCCAGGTCCTTTCTTCCCTTCCTCCTCCAAGCCAGTGCCATATTTCAAAGATTAACCTTCCAGGTAGTTTGTGGTTCCCTTTGGAACCCATCAAGGCTGCTTCTAAATTGGTGTCAGAATGCTTACTACAGTCTATTACAAAGTACTCCTTTCCTTCCAACCATCGCGAAAGGTTAGGCACACCGCCTTGACTGGGAACAGAGGCTTCAAGCACTGATCCACCATATGTTGCATACCAAACAAAGGAAAGAGTGAAAACAATTGACATCATTATGCCCTTGAACAACATTTGAGATTGACATATATATCCAAATGTCAATCTCAAATGTTGTTCAAGGGCATAATGATGTCAATTGTTTGTGGGATGTAAAGGAATCTTCAGTCTTACTGGGAAAATTGAGTTGAAAGTGATGATGAAGGTGCTTTTTCCAATTCCTCCTGCCCCCAAAAAGCACCTTCATCATCACTTTCAACAACTGAGTAAACAGGATGGGCTGCATACAGCAGCTACTGTATCTCACTGATGAATGCTTGCTGTCTGTCAGACTTTCACTGTGAAATACTTGCAGTAAGAAAGACACTATCATGAATGCCAGATAACCATGACAAGTGTATCCCTGGCAACAAACAAGTAAACTCAATTTTCCCAGAAAGACTGAAGATTCCTTTACATCCCACAAAGCCATGAAAGTTACTTTTCAAAGTACTGTGCAGATTTACTTTATAAAAAGTGCCATTCAGTTAGGATCCACATTTTCTGTAATAAGGGCCTCTCTTCTTCTTATGTAGCATTTCCATTACTGGTCGAGGGCGAAGCGTTTTGCAACCATGGTAGCTCATTCTGTACAATCCTCTGCTAATCTCTTTGTGGATGAATAATTCTTTTGATCCACCCAAGATACTGCATCGTCCATCCAAGATCTTCTTTTTCTGACTTAGGTTCTTCTGACATTAAATTTCCCTTTCAATGCCCGTAAGCATGCACTGCTGGCAGAACCTCTTAATATTTCTTTTCATAAGATCTCTCTGACTAGTGTTTGCTGAGTTCCAATAATCTCCAATAGTTTTCCCAATGGTTACTTGGTCTATCCACAATATTTTCAGAATTATTCTACAATACCATGATTTAAAGGATTGTAAGGACTTTTAGAAAACCCAGTCTGAATACAGTTTTTTCATGGGGTTTTTATTTTTTTGTTTTAAACTTTTGATGGACAGCTCAGAAGGAGAGAATGAAAAATTTTAAACATTCTTTGGGAGCAGTGGAAGTTGAACCATCTTAGCAGTGTGCTGTTAATCAGAGAATGAAACCGGACAGTCTAGTTTTTACAGTTAAAACTGAGTGAAGTTGCAATAAAATAAAATAAAGGATACATGGTTTAAAAATAAATTTCAGTTTTAATAATCTAAGCTTTTATACAGACATAAGGTCAATATTGGTTGTAATGCTAGTTATCACTGAAAAGTATACATTTCTAACAGTGAATTATTTCCCTCACCCCAGGTACATTCTGTAAGAATGATTACAGATACACAACTCTAGCACAAATACAGATGCAGACCTCAGAAAATGAATTACAAATAAATATTACTAAAAACAAGACAAGCCATGCAATCAGCTTCTGTTTAGGAAAGTGTGGTCTGAACTCTTCTAGCCAAAATGGCGAGCAAGGGCAACATCAGGTTCCATTTCCTTTGCCTGCCTCTGAAATCAGGTTTAAACTGTTACACTTGACTTATCAGCTGAAACTACCCTGACTCTATTTCTGTGAAAATTTGGTGTTCAGGAAAGTGAGAGATTAGGTTTGACTGAAGCCAACACACTTAGTGTGCAGACGCTCTGTAAATACACTACTGAGATGTCACACCCTGTACTACAATTGTGCTTGGCCTCAAACTGAGGCCACCAATAATGTTGAATTGTGATAATTTTGCATTGTGAGCAAAGTGAGAGTTAGAAGGAGACCAAACTCAGAAGATAAGTTTCCTAAGGTGACAAAGTCGGTACATCCAACAGCATACCATCAATCTCTAGCCTAAGGGTGCCTAGGTGACTTAGAAGCACAAGATCCACTGTTAGTCAATAGCATGTATTCTCTAAAGCAGTGTTTCCCAAACTTGGGATGCCGCTTGTGTACGGAAAGCCCCTGGTGGGCTGGGCCGGTTTGTTTACCTGCCGCTCCGCAGATCTGGCCAATCGCAGCTCCCATTGGCTGCGGTTCGCTGCTCTGGGCCAATGGGAGCTGCTGGAAGCAGCCCCTAGAGCAGCGAACTGTGGCCAGTGGGAGCCGCAATTGGCCAGACCTGCGGAGCGGCAGGTAAACAAACTGGCCCGACCCACCAGGGGCTTTCCCTACACAAGTGGCGTCCCAAGTTTCGGAAACACTGCTCTAAAGTCATTAGACACTCATATATGTTGTACTGCTATAATTCTACCAGTATAGTTAAAGTGGTACAACACCAATCCCTCCCTTAAATGCAGATGCAGTAACATTGGTATAAGAGGGCTTATATCAATACAGTTTATTCTTGTATGGCATGCGGAATGAGCTATACTGGTACAAGCACTTGTATAATGATATAACTGCATCCATACTAGGGCTTTTACCAATATATACCTCTTTGGATAAAAATCCCCACCTCCTAAACAAAATAATTATATTGGTGAAAGTTTTATGTGTAGACCAGGCTTCAGGCACTTTTGAAAATCCCACTCTTAACAGCATAGACCATAACAATGCCAATAATTGTTTCTTCATCCATAAAAACAAAGACAACATTTGCTACACAGAGTTGTCATAAGGATTATTTAACATTTGTGAAGTGTTTTGAAGAAAAAGAAAAAATGCAAGGTATTTTCATATTCCTGGTTTATGTACCATAAAATTTGGAGAGAATTTCACATGAATTATGTACAACATCACGTAAGTGTAACGTGCAATATGGACTGTTTACTGCTTGATATGCGAAACCAAACAAAAGCTTATGTATATTGGACAACATTTATTTTGTGCAGTGTTGTTGTAGCCGTGTTGGTTCCAAGATATTAGAGAGCTCTGTGTAAGCTTGAAAGCTTGTTTCTCTCACCAACTGAAGTTGGTCCAATAAAACAGATTACCTCATCCATCTTGTCTCTCTAACGTTTATTTCAGTCAAAAATGAGAGAGAAAATAAAATTGATTTATTCCTTAAATGTGAGACAATTTTGATTATGTAACTAATGGGTGCAGGTGCTGATTCTAGTCTTTCCTTCTTAAGGGAAACACTCACTAGCATTATTTATAGACAAACAAAGACCGCACTTTAAGATGTCAAGGATCCTGACAACACACCACAATTACCAAAAATATTTCTTGTGCACAAGAGTAATAAAATTTGTATCAAAGCACACTTGCCTTCACTGTAGCAGATAAAATTTGTCATTGTAGAGGAAAAATGCTAGACATATGATAAAGAGGCCAACACTAAACTGCTTTAGGCTAACTGCAAAGTGGCACCTTTTGCAAAACTGTTCAAAAGAGTTTAAGAGCTCTTCATGATGTAGAAACCTTGGTCTTTAAATATTTGTATAAAATAGTCCCGGTGAATGTTCACCTGCTGTCAGGGAACTCTAGAATTCAACTCTTTCCACGAATTATTTAACACACTCTCCAGCCCACCTCTTCAGCTCATAAAATTCTTATGAGAGGAAGGTAATTCTTGCTCCTTTAGCCCCTCTAGAAAGTATGGCCCGTTGTTCCTTTGGACCAATTTCAAATATGGGTATTTTATTGAGGAATCTTCATTGTCACTGTGGTTTCATGAATGTAAGCATTTAGTCTGTACCCAGGTTGGAAACTGGACAAGGTACAGGAGCTAACATCTCTATTGTAGTGAAAGAGTCATAGGAACTTTAGGCTTCTTTGGGCAGAGACCATGTCTTCGTATGTTTGGAAAGCATCTAACATTGTGCATGCTACTGCAATACAAATAAATGCAATAATTGCCACAGGTGGCAAGAATACTGGTTTTCAGTCCCATCCAAGAGGCAGCATAGAGACCCTTTTAGCACCATGCCAAGGCATTAATAAGTACTGACTCTGAGGGGGCAGTATGCTGTTCCAGCTACTCAATCATTATCTCCACTTCCTGCAACACCTGGATTTTCCCTACCGGTCTCCCTGCAAGAAGTAACCAGGCCCAAATTTGGATCAATCCCCTTATGAGATCAGACAAGATCATAGAAATATGTGGTAAGGCTGCAGGCAAAATATACACTTCTCCAATAACAACAATGGAGTAGTCAGACTCAGAGGGCTTGTCTCCACTTACTGGGGGATCAACATGTGGCGACCAATCTACCGGGGGACGATTCAGTGGGTCTAAATCGACCACCGATCACTCTCCTGTTGACTCTGGTACTCCACCGGAACAAGAAGCATAAAGGAAGCTGACGGGAGACTTTCTCCTGTTGACCCAGCGTGGTGTAGACACCGCAATAAGTCAACCTAAGGTACGTCGACTCCAGCTACGTTATTCACGTAGCTGGAGTTGTGTAACTTAGGTTGACTTAGTCCCGTACTGTAGACCTGCCCAGAGAAATGTACATTTTACCTACAGCCTTACAATCTCGATCTGTGATCTTGTTAGATGACCAGTTGATCCAAAATTGGGCCTGGTTAGCGGGGACAGCATGTATCTTAACTTATTATTCCCTTGTTTTTGGGGGTGAATGGGGGGGGTTAAATTACATTACCTTTCAGGCCCACCCGAGATCCCAGATCAGATGGGCAGGGAAAGTGGCCCCCCACCAGATCTCAGCACACACATGGGAGAGGAGAATGTGGGACTGATAGGGTCCCCCATTCCCCCTGCAATCCATTCCCATGTCTCCCCCTCCCCCATGTCCCACATGCTTCTCCCACTCCCCCAATTCCCATCCCCTCCCCCGACCTGAGGCCCCCCAACCCTACCACCCATCCTCATAATCCCTCCATCCCTCATCACAGCCCCAATCCCCACTCCCCAATTCCCCCTCAATCCCCCCCAGCAAGCATTCACATCTGTAGTTTTTCTTTTGGAAAACAGTTTGAGCACCTTCTGAATTATCTGCCATGCTCAAACTACACAGTATCAAAATAAAACCTCCCTTGACAGAGGCAGATATTAGCAAAATGCCCATATTTCATTTTCTGCTAAGGGTAGGTTTCAAACTTACAACGCCTGGGAGTAGGTCAGGTTTGCTGGACAAAGAATATCCCCACGAGCCACTAAGCTCACAGGGAAACTGGCTGGCTGAAAATTCATCTTGGCTAGTGTCTGATCTACACCCCAGCCTGTACCCAGTCCCTTGCGAGTGACTCCGTTAGCATGCCAGACCCCAAGGATCTACACGGTTCCCCAGGCACAGGCCCGTGGCCTTCATGACTTGGAAACTGGGTTTTTGGGCACCAGCAATCCTTCTCCCTCTCCATGGCTCCCTGAAGCAAGTCCAGTCAAGCCAGACTGCCAGGGAAGGCTTAGTTTTCACTCATTCAAGACACAATGCTCTCAGTAAGCATTTGCACTGACACCAGGCAACCTTTTTAAAAGAAGGTAACAATTTATTAGTTACCTGATATAGAGAATCTGAAAATCCTTCAGTTAGCATAGAGAAGCCAAGGGTAAGATGGAGTTCAGACTGGCAAAGATCACGGATCCCTTCAGCCATGATGCTGTAGCCATCATCTTTGCTTCCTCTCCATTTCTTTGTGCCAGTCCCAGGTCAGAGCCCTGTGTCTCTGAGGGTATGTCTACACTGCCATTAAACACTCGCAGCTGGCCCATGTCAGCTGACTCTGGCTCACAGGATTTGGGCTGTGGGGCTGTAAAACTGCAATACAGACATAGGGATATGTCTACACAGCAACTAGACACTGCGGTGGCCATGCCAGATGACTTGGGCTTGCGGGGCTCAGGCTGCAGGGACGTTTCATTGCTGTGTAGACTTCCACAATCAGGCTGGAGCCTGGGTTCTAGGACCCGACATGCTGCACCAATGCAGCATTTTAAGTGTAGACTTTCCCTGAAGCATGCATAGGGACAGAGAAGGGGGTGCAGAGACACATGAGGATGGGGGGCTAGCTGAGTCAGGGTGGAAGGGTGGCTGAGTGGGGATGCCGGGACACATAGGGACAGATGTGCATGACTGAATGAGAGAAGCTAGAGGTCAGCCAGGGTCTGCAGGGAGGGACGCTCCCTAACAATCCCTCCCCCTCCAAAGAAACCTCCTGTTCCATACTTCTCCTACCCACACCCAACAACCCTCCAGGTTCGTTCACATGCTCTTTCACAGCAATTACTTCCCTCTCCCTCAGCTCCTCCGTTACCCGACTCCCCCAAGCCTTTGCACTGCTTCTGGGGGGTGTGGGAAATGCATGTCTGTATTGTAATTTAAATGAATTATTACTCAAAGTTCTGAATTAATATGCCTAGTAAGGAATCCATTTGTCAAAAAAACATTCCCTGAATCATTTTTGTTGTCTGTATTGTTACAGACATGCTGACTGGTATTTTGAAATAAATTACCAAAATAATTAAAACTGGTGTGATTACATTGTGTTATTTTGGTAAATATGCCGAATTTTGCAGAATTTTAAAATATTGTGCACAGATTTTTTTTTAATTTTTGGCACAGAATTCCCCCAGGAGTAACTGTAGCAATAACAAGAGGAAATCTCCTCCTAATACATCAAAACACCAAAAAGATATTTCATCCATTAGTCTTTGATTATTCAATTATTTCTTATATTGAAATAATGTACTCTCCATGTGCCTATACATAAGTCTATTGTACACATTTTACATCTTACTACTACAATATTCAGTATTAAAAAAAAGACTTCTTGTTCTCTTGTCTAGTTTTACACACAGAAAAGATATACAATGGGACCTGCACTCAGCATATGGCAACATACTAGTGCTATGTTCACTTTAACTTTTGCCCTGCTCAGAAAAGTTATTAGTAACTTTTCATATAGTTTTTCTCTCATCCCTTCTCACTTTCACAGGATACGTAGCATTACTGCTTATCTGTAATCCTACTCCAAAAATTAAACAAACAAAAAAAAAACATGGCCCACAACAAATAAGAGCTTCACAATTTTACAAGTTTCAATAAAATTTTAGTTGGGAGTATTTCCTATACTTATTCTGCAGAAATGTTCCTACATCTGGTGACTGAATGCGTCTTCAGCTGCATTGAAATAAAACTGAATAGGGCAATCATAGACACAGAAGAAGTTGCAATTTTGGCCTCTTGAAGCAACTGTACTGGTAAAATTGAGTTTTCCCTTAAAATGCCAAGTGGATTCTTGCTTCCAACAACAAATAAAAGATTCTACCTCCCACCCCACCCTAACCGCCTTAGTTTTTCTATAAGATCTGTGTACTGTACCCTGTTCTGTGGAGATAAGACAAGAAGAACTAGTTCTCTCCATACTCGTCCTTTAGGTACTCAAAACATTTAAATACTTTTTTTGTTTTTAATAATCACACACAAACGCACACAAATTTCGTGCAGAGTCTTAACTTTAAATTTCTTGAGGGGTGAGAGTAGGCAGAGAGAATGACTGTTGGAAGTATGTCACTACAGACGATGAGGAAAAAAAATCTTAGATATGATGAAATTGAAGGTTCCGCTGCTTCCAGCGATTTTTTTAGGGTTCTTCACCTAGCTGTTTAAAGCAGGAAGAATAGCCACAGGGCCACCCCCTCTCACCAATGAACCAATGGCTTTAAGTATTGAAGTCAGCAAGTCTTTCCAAAAAAAATAAAAATAAAAAAACCCCAAACCCTCTACATTAAATGTACACAGGAAAGTAAGACTGGCAACATAGATACTTTTAAAACATGAGAAGAAATATCTAGTGCACAAGTGCTACAGTTTTTTGACTGAAATAAACAAGATGATGAGAAATAAGCAATGAGGAGCACCATTGCATTGATGTTTTAATAAGCAAGGGGACAAGGGAAAGAGAAATAAATACAACTTTTTAAGAAAAATTGTAGCATGATGCTTCCACCAATATTAGTAATTCAGTGATAAATACACTATAGTAACAGGAATACCTTATTTACACATTTCCCCTGAAGACTAAAGTTCCTAATCCAACAACTCAGTAATAGTTTCATAAATAAGCAGAACATCAATTAGGACTTCAAAACAAAGAGTCTTTCTGCAGATGGAAACCAAAAGAAAAAATAAAACTAATAGTGGAATGTGCCGCAAACAGTTTCATTTTGTAAAACAACTATGACAGAGGGCAATAGCTTTATCATTCCATGATTTTAATTGGAAAGGGTTCCATATAGATAGAATTTTGTTTTGTTTGCTAAAACATCTGTTTGAGAAGATTAAGAATTAAGCTCTATGGAAACTGAAATTCCTTATACACCTCTACCCCGATATAACGCGACCCGATATAACACGAATTCGGATATAACGCGGTAAAGCAGCACTCCAGGGGGGCGGGGCTGCACACTCTGGCGGATCAAAGGAAGTTCGATATAATGCAGTTTCACCTATAACACGGTAAGATTTTTTGGCTCCTGAGGACAGCAATATATTGGGGTAGAGGTGAATTTCAGTTCAAGATAACTTCAGTGACCACAGTCGGGGAAACTCAATTGATAAAACCAACTCTAATCTCAAACTTGGCCAGAAAGCAACTCACCGCTCTGGGTGCTATGCCTGCTCAACTTACTCCCTGGAAAGGCTCATGAGCGAGCTATCTGTAGTACACTGCCAAACCACACAAAGTTATTAGAAATGGTGCTGCAAGACTGATTGTGTTCAGATAAGATAATCCAACTGGTTTCCTTCTGCTATACATGTTAGATTCAAGCTACAGTTAGAGGCCAGTAGTTTGTATCTCTCCAGCATATCAAGGCCATTTATATGGGAGAGAAGAATTAAGATGAGTAATTAGTAACGTAGGAAGCATAACATGAGATGGTGCCATTTTAGACCAGGTGGATGAAGTCTTCTAACTCAATTTCATTAGTCAGCTTTTTTATTTTTTTAATGCAAGTAATGTTTATCTTAAAGTTTGGTAACATCAAATATATAGGGTAGGGAAGCAGATATGGGTCTAAAAATCAAGGAGCCAAGAAACATGATGCTTTGTTTTCCTGTAACTAAAAGGTAAACTTATCACTGTTTTTCAAAGCCAGAACAGTTGAGTTGGACAACTTTTGAATGCAAGACTGTCTATACTACAGAAAGTGCAGTGACTCACATCTGCTGTTAAAAGCACTTGTCCGACTAGTGTGGATTCTGCTGAGTTCAACAGGTGCAGCAAAGCATGCCAGACACTTGACAGACTGAGAAGGGGCCAACTGCATTTAACACCCAGTGTCAATCAGCAGTTTCTGTAGTGTAGACACAGCCCAAGAATCTGCATGAAAGTTTTATCTGTTCCAGTGTAAGTGGAATCAATGCATACAAACCTAATTGTAAGTTTAATCAGTTAGTCACAATAGAATCTAGCAAAAAGAAATTGTTATAGTACAGACAAAAGTAAAACAAAAATTCCAAATGTAACACTTCACACCAAAAGAAATGCTGTCAAGACAAGCCAGATGTTCACCACTTTACTATTCTGAACTCAGATTCAGAACAGCAATTCACCTGTTGTCAAATATTTGTGATTCTGGACCCTGAAGTGTTAGCTCTAGAGTGGAAGAAAGGGTGAAAGATCAGTTAAGTTTACATTAGACTTGAAAATATAAGTTTGCTGAAATCATGAGCAGTTTATTAGCAGTCGGAAGGGAGACCAATATCAACAGTACTGTAACACTTCCTCACCTTCCCCTACTACTACACCCCTTCCCCTGAAGAGAGAGGAAACAAAGATCCAAGGAGAGATGGTGGCCTCAAGAACAAAAGCAGTGCTCAAGGAAAACGAGGTGTCAAACTGGCCAGTATGCTAAGGGCTCATCTTCAAGTACAGCACTAGAACAGCGCAGCTGTACATTGTGCACTGTACAGTGGAGCAGCTGCGCTGCAGTAGCGCTGCATACGAAGATGCTATTATGCCGACGGGAGTTTCTCCCATTGGCATAGTTAATCCCACCTCCCCAAGAGGTGGTAGGTATGTTAGCAGAAGCTCTTCTGTCAACACAGCGCTGTCTGCACAGGGGATAGGTAGGTATAACTATGTTACTCAGGGGTGTGGATTTTTCAAACCCCTGAGCAATGTAGATATACTGATATAGGTCTGCAGTATAGATCTGGCCTAACACATGCACTGACAAAAGTTTCAACATAAACAGAGTTCCAAGAAAAAGTGACACTGAAAATTATGAAAGAATTATTACTATTGATCTGGCTGCCTATACATTAGATTAACATTTTATTAAACCCATCACCACCATCCTCCTAAGAGCATCCATGGCACAGCAATATTATAATTGATTTAGGCTGTCAAATCCTCAGGGTTTTCTCTTCTCCATTTTGTAGTTACATGCTATCTGCTCATATACAGTGGAGCCATTCAGAAGTAGGCTTATTTATTTTTAAACCATTCTTTCATCCTTTTCTGTACATGCTTCTTCTTCATCTTACCAGAGGCAGAGCAGATTTCAACGAGAAAAGGACAAGTGACATATTTTCTGCTTTTCAATAATAAGAAACAAAAAATCCTTATCCCAATTCATTGCACTAGTGATGGGGGTGGGATAGAGTCTTAATTTTATTGTGCACAATATTTACTGCCAAGGGCTAATGAGACCAGCTTATGCAAAGCACTCTGAGATTCTTTTATGTAAGATGCTATTAATGTAGCATTTTGCATTTCTATATTTTCTTCTTTTTAACACCTTCCAAATGTCCACATACAATTTGATCAACTGATACAGCTGGACACTTCAGATACTTAGTTTAGCTTGACATGCTCAGCGAGTATATCCCCTCCCTTCCGCTCCCTGCCTCTCCTCTCCTATTTGCTTCCATGGGTCAGACGCACAGGGCTTTTCAGACACTTATAAAAACACAAACAAAAGCAACATCCCAGAGCACAGCCCTTCCAATGCACTGATCCTGCCTGTGCGCACACCCCCCCCTTCGCGAAATCCCAACTGAAATCAAGGGGCCAGGCCTTCATAGGGTGACCAGATGTCCCGATTCTATAGGGACAGTCTTGATTGGGGGCTTTGTCTTATATAGGCCTGTATTGCCCCTCCCCCATCCTGATTTCTCACACTTGCTATCTGGTCACCTTGGGCCTCCCCCAGCCACACCGACACGGAGCTGAAAACGGAAGAGCTGAGGAGAGACAGGGCTCTCGCGGCTGCTAATGGTCCCCGCTCTCCGGCTACAGCGCTGACTTTTCACACACACCTCACAGCCCGCGGCCGCAGGGCAGGGGCTGAGCCGAGCCTCAACCCCACCGCCAGCGAAGTCCGCGGGGAGGAGGAGGCGGCCGGCGGGGGTCCCAGGCTGGGCGGAGCCGCGCTCCCCGAGGCAGCCCCTCCTCTCCCTGCAGCGCCAGGGGCAATGCCCGGCAGCGGCCGAGGGCTGGGAGGAGGCAGGCGAGCGGCTGCTCTGGGAGAGCGGCTAGAGACCCGAGCTGCTGCTGCTGCTGCAGCCGCCGCCGAGCGCCAGCCCCGCGCCATGTGCATCCCGGGCGCACACACCGGGAAGACTGTCAAGATGTCAACTTCCAGGGGAAGTGACCGCCCCCCGCCCGCCCGCCCGGGGGTGAAAACTCCCACCCCTCCCCAGCAGCCATGGGGGGGGGCTCGGGGCTGGCTCAGGGCGCTGTGCCGGGGAGAGCGCACGGAGCTAGGATGCTGTGGAGAAAGACGCCCACTGAGCGGGGCGAGGGCAGGAGAGAAGGGCGCGCCAAGGAGGCTGCGGCTGGGGAAAGGGGTGGCTGGCAAGAGGGCGCTGGGGAAGGGCTGCAGGCAGGAGCGGGGGGCTGGGGAAGGGAGAGGGGCTGGAGGAGGAGCTCCCCGGGGAAGGGCTGCGCTCGGCAGACGCGCACACGACACCGGCCGAGAGGCAGCCCCAGCCAAGGCCCCAGCTGTGCACCGCCCAGACAGCAGCAATGTCCCGACCCCCCTCCTCTCCCGCCCCAACCCCCTGCAGCCAGAGCAGCACAAACCTGCCGCCGCCGCCTCCTCCGGATTAGCTGGAGCTGCTGCTGCCCGGCTCGGCTCCAGCCCCCTGGCCGCCACCACCTCCAGCAGCGCCTGCCCTGCTCAGCGCCTGCCCTGGGTGCTGGCACCGCCGCTGCTCCCCGGGAGGCGGGGCGGGGGTAGGATCGGGGCGGCCGGCTGGCTCCCTGCGAGTCTCTTTCATTGAGTGCGGCAGATGCTGCCGTCTCCGCTGCTCCTCTCCCGGCAGCCGCTACTTCCTGTGCAACGATGGTTCAGTTCCTCCCGGGCCGCTGGGGGCAGGAGAGCTGGGCTCTGGGGGGAGGTCGGGGCCGCTGCGGGGCTCTAGCTCTCGCCCTAGCCCAGCAATGCAACGCTGCTGCTGCCGCCCAGCCCCGGCCTCCCTCTCCCACCGGGGGCACGGACCCGGCGCGCGGCCCCTCCCCAGCCTCAGGCGCCCCCCTGCAGCCTGCCTGCCCCGCCTTCGCCTCACGCCTCTGTCCTGGAGCCGGGGAGCTGCAGGAGCCCGGCTGCTTCACCCCAGCGTCACCCCCCTCCCCCCGGAAGGGCGAAGGGGACACGGTCGCAGACCCGCTGGCTGGCTGGGAGACTCGCAGCGGAACGGGTTTACGGCAGGAGGCATTGAAGTCCCTGCCTCCGGGGCTGAATGGATGTGATTGATTTACCCTCCTCATTTTTCGAGGTTTCATTCGTTCACCTCCGTCGCAGGGTCTGCCAGCCCCAGGCATGGGCCCAGTAGCAGCTGCACCTCTCTGCAATGCATACTTTGTAATGAAAGAGGTGCTGTGGCTCAAGCAATTTTTTTTTTTACTTTCATGACTGACAGGGCAAACCCAGAGGTACCGGGTTTCTAGGACTATGAACTGCCAAGCCTAGAGGTGCTGGAGCTCAGCCCTGGCACAAATTAAACACTGTCTCTCTGCTATTCCTCAGTCACCTACACAAACCTGGTGTCTGCTCATGTTTTATTGTGAGGTTGGGGGGGGGTTGGCTCTCTAATAACCAAGTTGAAAATAAAATGATGTATTTTAATATATATCTATAGCCCATATCATTCAAAGAGACCAGCTGTTTTCCTTTGATTCTGTCCCACATTCTATTTGCTGTGTTGTTCTAAACCTGTTTGCCCCAAGGTATTAAAGGGACGGGGTGGCGGGGGGAGGTAATATCATTTATTGGACCAACTTAGTGAAAGAGAGATGCTTTCCTGCTTACACAGAGTTCTTCTTCAGATCTGAGAAAGGACCCAGTCACCCAGACCTGAAGAAGAGCTCTGTGCAAAGCTTGTCTCTTCCACCAACAGAAGTTGGTCCAACAAAAGATATTACCTCACCAACCTTGACTCTCCCACATTCTCTCTCCCACCATTTTTCTCCATGTAATGACCAATATTTGAACCCTGGCATGCTGCATTTAGGACCTGATCCAAAACCCATTGAAGTCAAAGGCTCTCTCTACACTGTCTTCAATGGCCTTTGGATGAAGCCCTTAAAAAGCCCATACACACAGGTCTGTTTGAAAATCAGGATTATAAACAAAGGGGGGGGGGCATTTAGAGAAATATGGAGATGACATCATGAGGACTTCTTAATATATGCTTAATAACACAGTAACCTATAGGTGCCACTGAAATAAAAATAGTAATAATAAAGGTACAATTCTGTATCTTAATGTAAGTTCACAAAAACAAAGCCAATCAAGTGTAGGATTGAAGATCCATGTACATTACAGCTTCCTGTGATCCATGCACCACTAAATTCCATGGCAGTTCTGCATGTGGTGAGCAGGATCAAGCCTGTGGTATTTTATTTTTAAACAAATGTATGCCTTGGATTGACAACATTTGTATTATTATTTTATATTTAAAAGTGTATTTTTAAACAATAAAAACCACACCATATAATAAACACATAGGCCAGATTTATATTCTAGTATGTGGCTCTAAAGTACTTAAGATGTTTAAAAAAAGAAAGGACAACATTTTTAAAAAATGGTGTCTAAAGTTATTCTTTGAAGTTTATATTTATGTACCAAATAAGTGTTGATTTTCAAAGATGCTAAGTACTTGCAGCTCCCATAGACTTCATTGGGAATTGCTTGCGCTCTGTACCTCTGAATATCAAGCCACTTATTTAGGGAGCCTCGGGGCAGTCAGGAAGGAGCGGGGGTTGGATCGGGCAGCAGAGGGCAGTCAGGGGCAGGGGTTCCGGGGACAGTCAGGGGACAGGGAGAAGAGGTGGTTGGATGGGGCAGGAGTCCCAGAGGGGCCGTCAGGGAACAGGGGGGTTGGATGGGGCAGGAGTCCTGGGGGGGGGAGCAAATAGGAGGTGGAGGCCGGGCCACGACCCCTCCCCTAACCAGCCCTCCATACAATTTACGAAACCCGATGTGGCCCTCAGGCCAAAAAGTTTGTCCACCCCTGCCCTAGTTCTTATATTATGGGAACAAGTAAATAACTCTTCCTTATTCACTTTCTCCACACGACTCACAATTTTATATACCTCTATCATATCCCACCTTAGTCTCCTCTTTTCCAAGCTGAAAAGTCCTAGCCTCTTTAACTCTCCTCATATGGGACCTGTTCCAAACCCCTAATCATTTTAGTTGCCCTTCTTCTTCTTCTTTTCTAATACTAGTATAGCTTTTTTGAGATGAGAAGACCACATCTGTATGCAGTATTCAAGATGTGGGCATACCATGGACTTATATAAGGGCAATAAGATATTCTCCCTCTTATTCTATATCCCTTTTTGAATGATTCCTAACATCCTGTTTGCTTTTTTGACTGCCGCTGCACACTACGTGGACATCTTCAGAGAACTATCCACGATGACTCCAAGATCTCTTTCCTGATTAGTTGTAGCTAAATTAGCCCCCAATGTATTGTATGTATAGTTGGGGTTATTTTTTCCGATGTGCATTTCTTTACATTTATCCACATTAAATTTCATTTGCCATTTTGTTGCCCAGTCACTTAGTTTTGTGAGATCTTGTTGAAATTCTTCACAGTCTGCTTTGGTCTTAACTATCTGGAGCAGTTTAGTATCATCTGCAAACTTTGCCACCTCACTGTTTACCCCTTTCTCCAGATCATTTATGAATAAGTTGAATAGGATTGGTCCTAGGACTGACCCTTGGGGAACACCACTAGTTACCCCTCTCCATTCTGAAAATTTACCACTTATTCCTACCCTAGTTCCCTAGATCACATCAAGAGCCATTTCAGGCCCCAAATGCTCAGAACTGGAATGAGGCAAATGTGGTTTAAAGCTGACCTACCTCCAAATAAGACACTTCTGGGCCTTTCCACTGTCTGAGCAAAAAACATTTGACATACATCAAAGTTGCTGAAATCCATTTATCAGCCATCTAAGCAAGTCCAGACAGGCATTTGTTGGCATTCAGGAGAGGAAATGTTGTCTTGCACTGATCCTAGTATTTGTTGTTAGTCTGACTGAATATGAGACTATTCTTAGGAAATGTGAACTATCTCCCCCCTGGAAACCCACCTTTCCAACTCTAGTGAGGACCCAGCTCACTTTGTTTAATTAAGCTTGAGTCCAACATAACCTATACACTGAAACGATCTGAGTCTGGCTTCTCACGTACAGTGAAACCCTGCTATAATGCGATGTTTGGGGTCCAAAAAATTCCATCGTGATAAATGCAGGGTCGCGGTATAGCGGGGTTTCAAGCCAGTCAGTTTAAGTCAGTGGTCCCCAACACGGTGCATTGATGTGTGCCGCCTAGTGCCTAGTGCCCCTAGTGCCTAGTACCCAGCAGGGGAGAGAAGCAGCGGCCCCGCGCCTGCCAGAGACAGAAAGCACCGGCCCCTGCAGCCCCGGAGAAGCCGGAGAGAAGCCGCGGCTTCTGCTAGGGACCTGCTAGGGACAGAGAGCACCGGTGCCCTCAGCCTCGGAGTTCTCTGTCCCCGGCAGGTGCGGGGCTGCGGCTCCTCTTGAAGCCAGAGAGAAGCTGCGGCCCCGCGCCTGCCGGGGACAGAGAGCACCGGCGCCCGCAGCCTCAGAGTTTGCTGTCCCCGGCAGGCGTGGGGCCGCAGCTTCTCTCCCCTGCCATGGTGTTGGGGACCACTGGTATTAGGCCTTAAAAGGGAGCCAACTTATGATCGCATTATATGCGATTTCGCGTTATGGCAGGGGGCATTATTGCGAGGTTTGACTGTAGTTAGTTAAAAAGTCACAGGGGGACAATTTTCTGTTATTTCTCCAAGACACAAAGCCCGGTCTGAGTCATGTTTGACTCACAAGCCCTCCTCAATTGCAATTAAGCATAGTTAGGCCTCTGGATTGAATGGGGCCAAGCAGGGGTGACAGAACTGGGAGGGCAGGGGAAATTAGTGCCACAATATTTCCAGTGTGGGGACTCCACCTCTGCATAAACTGACACACACCTGACTGCCAGGGGAACAGGGAGTGAGGCGCAGATGTGAGAGTAGGAACCAGATGAGCAGGAGCAGGCACCACCAGGCCTGGTATCAGGCAAGGGAGCAGGGAACTGGACCTGGATGGGTGGAAACAGGCCGGAGACAGGTAGGAATCCCCAGGACATCTGCTTCCCAGCCTGGAGCCAGCTACCCACCACCCTGAGTCTCATTACTTCCCCTCACTCCTCCTCTGCTCTCCCATTCACAAGGAGCTTCCATCCCAACTATTGTTAGAACAAGAGGGTTGATGCTTTCTGAATCAGGTATTGAACACAGTGTGACCCTCTCCACAACAGCCATGTTATATCTGTTGAGGGACAGTCAGAGGAACTGTATTTGCTATTGAAGGCCTGACTGTGGTCTTATTAACATATGTAAATCTGGAGTAACTCCATCAAAGTTAATGTTGTTACACTGGTGTAAAACTGATTATTGAAATGAGTGGATAATCTGGCAACACGTATCAGACACAGTTAATTTTTGAGTGCTGACACACTCTAACATAAGGTTGTTAAACTCAACCTCCTACTTAATTTGAAGCCTTTCCAAAACTGCTTATGGGCACAATGTATTAATCTGAAAATGTTCCAAGATACTGAAAATGGTAAATCATTTATATAAAGTGTTAATCCCTTAAATCCAAATCTACTTGAAACTACTCTTCATGTGCCGAATAGTTTATATAATAAAATAAAATAATAATAATAATAAATAATAATAGTATATCTATATAATAATTTCTGCTAGTTTTCTTTACTATGATAGTGCTATGCTGATGACCCTGCAGTAGCAGATGAGTAGGGACCTTTGCTATAAAAACATGTTTTCAGACATTTATACCAGCCTGGAAAATGAGTACCTTTGGAGTTAAAATTTCTCATTCTATTTCTCAGGTCAAAAATTGTGGTTTCATTTCCCTTTCCCCACACCCCTCCACTTTTGAGGCATGAAAGTATAAAAAATTGTTTTTTACACTAACACTTTTTCAAATGCTTTTTTGACTTTGTTTATAAAACTTCAAGCTTACCATGGATACAGTTCTCAATAAAGCCAAGTGCCTTTAATGTGGTAGAAGAAATTTGACTAGAAATAATGAAGTTACAATCTAACATTATGGGACAATATTTTAAAAAATGACTAGTGATTTTGGATGCTGATCTAAAAATCAGGTGCCTTCAAAGTGTCCTAAGTTGAGGATACAGAACTGTACTGGAATATGATTTTCCCATTTTTTTTAAATGATGAACTTAAGTGTAGAATTCCAGATATACAAATATACACATATTTAGCATTTTGTACATTGAAATGCTCCATGAACAAGTTAAGACTTTTGTCTTATTAGTTCACATTAACCATGATCATTCTGGACCTTCTCTGCACCCTGGCCAGGTGTCCCCCACCCCTGAAACCATCTACCCACCGCTAAGTTTATTTGAATGTGCAAAGTTTTCCCTGTGCATGACGTGTAGAATCAGGTTCTTTGATATACTTAATAAAATAGATTTGGGGAAATATTGAATAAATGCTTTTGTGGGTTCATAAGGGAAGGTAGGCAGCAGCAAGAAGACTTTCCTGCCTTTGCCTCCCTGAAGCAAGGGCCAGTCACAACTCTTTTATCAGTGCACTCCACTGGGATTCCTCCTTCCCAGCACTCCCTGGGAGCTCATGTACATTGCTGTATTTTCCCTGCACTAGCATACATGCACACAACTCAGAGAGAATAAATACTGCCTTAGACCTTCCGCGTCTTCCAGAAGCACAGGAGAACAGCACATTAATAGCCTCAGGACCCCAGTGATGTCAGGAGTTCCAGACCCTGTGAGCTGTTTTGTGAGGGTCAGAGATTAACTCTTGGGTGGGGGAAATGTGGGAAATGGCAGCTGCTGAGGAGGGAGTTAGATAATGGGTAGACCCCTGTGGCATCTTCACATCATCAGGCTATAGTGACAGCACCATGTTAGGTCTGGTCTACACTAAAAAGTTAGGTCAACCCAGCTACATTGCTCAGGGGTGTGACAAATACCCACTCCTGGGCAATGTAGTTAAGTCGACCTAACTCCTGGAGTAGATAGCACTCTACTGCCTTTCAGGGAGGTAGATTACCTACACCGACAGTAAAGCCCTTCACATCGTAGGCAGTGTAGATGCTGAAATGCTACAGCACTTGCATCCACATTATATTATTGCTGTGACTCTTGTCTTCTCTCCACATTTCCCTCCTTTTGTTTGTTACGTTAATTTATTGTATATTGTCTTTAATCAGACTGTAAACTTTGGGATCAGGGACCATCCACCTATGTATTTGTTCAGCATCTACCACAGCAAGACCCCAATCTTAATTATGCTTCTGTAATATAACTTCCCCCTCACCATATTATTATGCATTTTATTTTTTTGTATTCCTTCAATGACTTTTAATAATGTCGTGCCAATATTGATTTTTAAGTAATCATAACTTCCGCCCTTGGGTTTGTACTTAAACTGCACTTTTGTATGTAATCTTGGATACACATATGTAGCATTTTGGTATTATTACATACAGTGTCTGGTGTAGTCATGTAATAGAAGAACCTACTTTAATGCATAGGACCAAAAGTTACCAAGGGTTTTGGGGGACTTTTAACTTTGCATTTCCTGATTTTTTTATAGACACCTTGAGCTTGTTTCCCTTTTACACTAAGACTCCTTTTCACTGCTTTGGGTAGGGTAAAGGGACCTTAAAGTGCATTGTTAGAATGGTGGAAAAAAGTGAATCATATGAATGAGAATATGGGCACTTATTTAATGCTGTGTTAATATAGATTTTAAAAAAACATACAATTGACATACATTCTTCCTTTTAAACATTGCTAATAGCCTAGTGTACAGTTTTGGTATGGACACTACAGAGCATATTGTTAACAGGTGGTCCCCACTCAGAATAGGCACACACGTACTTAACATTTGCATGTGCACTGAGTGCGGGCAAACTAAGACACACATTCTTTGTTCACCATCTTCATCCTCCACATGGTGAACATTTGGCCCTGTTGAATAGCTGTAAATACTAAACTGTTTCTGCTTTTATTGGTCAGAGGTTTTTATTGGTCTGGGCAGGCTGCCTTTTCATATGTAAATACATAAAAAGTGAACAGAGGAACTAATGTTGTGTGCCAAGGTGCCCGCATAGACCAACACTGTGATCTCTGACACTTGTGTGGAGGAATTAATTCTTCATTCCCCTTGCAGCAACATATTTGTAGTCTAGTAAACTGCTATTATATGAAAGGGAATATGCGTTCCTGCTATGGTTTCACTGTACTTTAATTTTTTTCTTGAATAGTCTGTGGCTTTGCCATTTTGAAAATTTTAAAATGAGAAAATACTGTATCATTTATAATAAGCGGATGCAAAAGATTACTTCATGTCTTAAGTGGTAACATAGAATGTTCACATTTAAAATTAAAGATTAACTAGATCACAGCTTCTTGGAACCCCAGCCACATCGTGCCTCACAACCCTCCCCAAAAACCTGGGGATAGCAGTCCGCCTTGCAGCAGGCCCTGAAATTGGCAGACTATAGGGGGAAATTAATTCTAAAGTTGAGAGCCCCTTGTATAAAATGCCCTGCTGCCATTAGCCTCTTTTTTAACCTAAGGGGCTGATAGCGCCTCTACTGATCACAGCTGAGGAGTCTCATAGAGCATACATAGAGCAGTTGTATGTCGGATAAGCAGCTTCTAGCCAAGCCTTGCTGTATACATCAAAACCAACAGCTTCAGTTTCACCTGGAAACTGACAGGCAGCCAGTGCAGGTTTTGGAACATTGGTTTATGTGCTCTCAGCAAGAGATACTGTTTAACAAATTGGCAACGGCATTCTGCACTAGGCTGAGTTTCCAAATGATCATAAGTCTTAGTCTTACCCAGAGCACAATCCAGTAACTGTACCTCATAGTGACAAAAGCGTGAGTAAAGTAGCAAGGTCCATGTTTGGAAAAAAAAAAGAAGTTGCAACTTCCTGGCCAAGAAAGATGGAGAGAAGACGCCTTGTCTAAAAGCAGCTGAGTTTATCTAACAAGATTCCCAGATTGAAAACACAGGTAACAAGCAGCAGGAATATCCCCACATAGCTCCAGCATGTTATCACAAACAACTCATAATTTCAGTCTTATCTGGATAGTGCATTTCTTAGTTAGCTCTAATTCATGCCTCAATTTAAGACAGACAAGGGATAAAGTATGCAGCAACTGCACCATCTCATTCAGACAAGGTGCAGACACAGGGCTGACTATGCTGCATAAAATGAAGTGTTCTGAATGCACCTTAACCTGAGTCTCCTTTCTCACAGCAGGTTAACTACACATTAATTTGCGTTTGCGTGCATTGAAATGGCCTTTATATCCATGATGCAGATGTCACCTTCTCCATTTAAAAGCTGGCATGAAGCCAGGATTGGTCAATTTGCTTCTGTATTTGAATATATCAGTGTTCCAGTGGAATTATTAGCGTGGCATTACACCATGTCTCATGCAGCTGCTCAGAGCCATGCAGGCATCCTTGGTACCCTCGCCAGCTGGGGAGAAGTGACAGTGCAGCAAACTCGCGTCGGCAACCGCTGCACCAAAGATGCGTTCACAGATACCTCTCAGAAGATGGCCACGAAGGGTCAGAGCTGGGATACTATACAGCGCTGCACCAAGAACTAAGAGCTCAGTAACCCTTATACAAAGATCAGGGACACAAGCCAAACCTCCAGCAGGAGCTGGACAGGATTTTTTCCAGGGATGCCACCGCCGCACCCCACATGTGTAGACAATGCTGATGCTGTAGCCGCAACCACTGAGCAGACTGTGGATCCTTAGAAGACCTGCGCTCTGAGGAGATCACCACAAACAGCCAGGATGTTTTCTCCACACAAGACCCTGAGGGCACCTGCTTACAAACCCAGCTAGATTCCCAGCCCAAAGGCAAGCCTGGGACATAGGCTGACCCCTCTCCAGGGGTCCTCAATATGTAAGTATCTTAATTTGTAATTGATTATTAATTATTATTATTATGTGGAAGTTGGGAAAAGAGCATACATCTTAGTCTTCCAGGAAGAGCAAGAGTCAGGCTAACTCTAACAGCTAATAACGTGAGACTTCTGGGCGAGTGGAAAAGAACTGTAAGAGATGCTGTTTTTTGGATCTTGTGTTAGATAAGAATAGAATGCAGACTGTAGCAGAAATTGCTGAGTAAAGGAAGATATCAGAAAGGAATATGTATAAAAAAATGCAGTTTTTGATCATTACTGTATGTCACAAAAGGTATAAATGCTTGCCTTAATTGTTTATCTATCTGCCTCAGGAGGGGAACCCATGCCTGTGAGTAGTCTCCTCTTGCAAGTGTTAAAGAAAATAAAGCTGCCTCTGGCATGTTGCAACCAACCTCAGAGTGAGAACTCATTTTTCTCCCACAATTATTATCACCATCATCATGCTTTACAGCTGCAGTTACTGTTGTTCCTGGTGCCTGCCATTTTTGGTGTATGTGAAGTAGAAACCTTTCTAAGCTTCTAGCCGCTGCCTCTCTGCCTTGCCCAGTGCTGTCCCCTTCCCTCCCCACCTGCCCACATTTTCGAAATAGTGACGAGACCAAGTGTTCATCTTCTAACTCACTCATACTGATGCCCTGAATGTTGATTGTTTACAAGCCCTTGCCATGGAGGGCGCACACGCACACACACACGCACACGCACACGCACACGCACACAAAAACACCTGCCTAGTTCTTCCCTTTTCTGGGCCTGCATCTCTCCTGGCTGACCAATGTCACTCCTCCTTCCCATTTCCCTGCCCCTGACGGCATGCTCAAAATGGCATCCCCATGCCACAGTTACAACCTCCCCACGCCCCCACTTCACACAGCAGATTCAAATAATCAAACCTTGGAGAAGGGCAAAGTTTAAAAGGTTCACTAGAGAAAACAAGGTTAAGTTAGTTTTGCACAGTTTACATGAAATATACATGTAGGATAGGGATTGCATTGCTGTACAATTTTTAAGGCACCCAGCTGAGGTATATCAAGTACACTTTTCATCATTGCAATCAAATAAGTAAATGTTGCACAATAACACTTCATAGATACAGATACTGCATAGAAAAAGACTGGGAGCCATTAAGGTTTCAACAAGCAATGCAAAACTGCATCCATTTTTCTCTGCACTTTCTGCGTGTCAGCAGAGGAGATAATTTAAGATAAACAAAGTGCTCAATTTTCCAGAGTAAGGCAGCCTGATCATTGGTGCTGAGATAGCTCGAGATGCCTTTCCATTCCTGCAATGCTTCTAGGGGGACCATCTTGGTGAATAATATCACAGCATATGCTGCTCGTCTGCCCTTTGCGTCTTTGAATAAGCCCTTTCTCTGCCGTCTAGTAACTGGCATCAGTGTCCATCACGGAGAGATAAGGCTGCCTAAAGAGGTGCAGAAGGAATTACTATCCGGCTCTTCTGCAACACCCCCCAGGACATTCCCACTCCACACCAGCAAGAACAGCACTGCATGGGATCCAAGCTCGTTCGAGCCCTATAATGCAGCAGAGGCCTTTCTCCCATGGCACTCCAGCCCACATGCCTGTGACCAGAAGTGTGAGTGTGCTGCCCGCTCCCCGTTGCGCTGTTTGTAAATATTCCACAGTTGAACATCATGACTTTTAAGTTGTATTGTATGTTGTATTTGTTAACTTGTTTGCTGTACAAACTGTGCCAATAAAATGCATGCAGAAAATATGATTGTGAGAACCTTTCAAACTTACCACAAAAAACATAAAACAAGTACAGAACCTAAAAGCATCTCCAATGCATGAAAAACACCAAGACCCCCAAATTTCACACAACAGCGCTGGATTAAGTTTTTAAAAATTCATACAAGCATCTCCAATACTTATATTCAACAAATAAAATAAACCCCCCAGAATTATAACTGACAGCCAGAAAAACATTTTCAGGCCCTACCCACAAAGTAAGGACAAAAGGCCTCCCTAACATTGTGAGTCCTAGTGGTTGGCACTTTGCAATGAGCACCATGGTGGCTGCTGCTCATACTGCCCAGCAAGCCTCTGCATCTCTGCCTCCCACCCAGCATGAAAGCTCTCTCCCTTGCTCTCATAGATACTGTGAATAATACACCATGCAGTTATCCGAGGCAAGTCGTGCTCTGCAACTCTAATCTTGTTTTGGGACTGCGCCATCTACCCTTCGACTGCCAAACATATGCTCCACTGTCATTCTGCAGCTACTCAGGCAATAGTTAAACAGTTCCTTTTTTCTACCCAAGTGCCCTATAAATGGCTTCACCAGAGACGGAAGCAGAGGATAAACTGGATTTCCCAGAATGACAGGAGTCATCTCAACACCATTAATCTCCATAATGTTCCTGGGGACAAATCTTTCAATATTCATTAAGGCAAACAGATGCTAGTTGCAAAAGATCTTAGTACTGTGGACCTTTCCAGACCATCCTACACTGATGTTTGTGAAGCTGCCATGGTGATCAACCAGGCGTGGGAGCACTGTGGAGATACACCTCTACCCCACTATAACGTGACCTGATATAACATGGGTTCGCGTATAGCGCAGTAGCAGGGGGGCTCCGGCGGTGCTTTAAAGGATCCGGGCCTCCGGCTGCTGTGGGAAGCCCCGGGCCCTTTAAATCACTGCTGGAGCCCTGCTGCTGCTATCCCGGGGCTGCGGCAGTGGGGCTCGCCAATGATTTAAAGAGCCCGGTCTCCCCGCAGTGGCTGGAGTCCGGAGCTCTTTAAATCAATGCTGGAGCCCTGCCGCTGCTACCCCGATATAACGAGGTTTCAGCTATAACGCGGTAGGGATTTTTGGCTCCCCATCACCGCATTATAGCAGGTGCATATTCTAACTATGGAGAAACACCCCTTTCTGTTTATAAACTTTGAGGCCTAGTGTGGAGGGCAAATAAAGGGCACATGGGTCCCACCAATTGCTCCAGTACAGTTTGGGAACTCCACGCATGCAAAGCCATCAGTAACTTCCTGAGCACTGCCAAGGTTTATGACCTGCTGCATCAGCACCTTTTGCACAGTAGCACACACCTGCATCACAATGGGCCCAACAATCGACCTGCCCAAATTGGCTAGCCACTGACCAGTAGCAGCCAGGGTGGCCAGCTTCCAGATGGCCATGATGATCCATTTCTGAATGGTGACGGGTGCTCACAGGTTGGTGTGCTGCCGCTGCAGCTCCTGGATGAGCTCAGCATAGATCTCTAGGAAAATTGCCTTTGTCATCCTAACATTTTGGTACCGATTATCCCAGGTCTGCAGAAGGATCCTTTCCCACCATTCACTGCTTGTTTTCTGAGTCCAGAAGTGATGCTTCACTGTAGGAAGCTGTTCCAAGAAAAGTTTGCACAGGAGCGGAGCAGTTGTTCAATATCTTCCTCCTCCTTGTTCTCCTCCTCTCGCTGCTGCTGGTGCAGCGGCTGCAGCAGCATCAGAACCTGCTTGGCGGTGGGGCAACTGAAATCCAAGTCCAAATCCAAATCCAGCCAGCACTGAGATCTCAAATAAACCCCCAAGAGCCGTTGAATATTTGCCATTGTCAGAATCATGGTACAGAGCATTGTTTTGTCCATGCTGGCTGACAGAAGTTTGAAAATGGCACTTCCTCTCAAAATGGTGCTGACCCACTCAGAAAGAGAGGAACTATGGAATGACATACACAGAATCATGGGAGTTTTGGACTTTGACCTCAAGTCCCAGAAGTCTATTGGCTTTTACCAGGCTTTCATTATGCATCCCATAACACACCATGAGAAAAATCCCAGAATGCCCAAAGCCCAGCAGCAAAGCAAAGGACCATGAGATTCCTACCCAGAATGCTGCGGCTTTACTTTGTTCAAGTCCCTGTCGTGTGTACAGAATAATGTGGATTGCAAAAAGAAACAGGAGTCCACATGCATGCTTTCTTTGTGGCTTATGTACTGAGCACTAGCTAATGCACTACAACCCAGTGAGCAGTAAACCTCCTGTGTAGACAAGGGACTTGTCTACATGTTCCTATATGCTTGTGTCTTTTTTTTACATTCATAATTTGGCCTAGTTTCCACTTTTTGTATGACTCTTCTGAGTTTCAGGTCGTAGAAGATGTCCTCGTTAAGCCAGAGTGGTCACAGTGGGATAGTTTGCTCTTGTGTATTTAACCTGTCTCTTTAAAAAACAGCCAACTCTCCTGAACATTTTTTCCCTTAGACTTGATTCCCTTCGGAAGCTTACCTACTAATTCTTTGAGTTCACTGAAGTCTGCCTTTTTATTCTGCTCTTTTCCATCTGACCATTCCTTAGAATTATGAACTTTATCATTTCATGATCACTTTCACCCACCTTCAAATTCTCAACCAGTTCATCCTTATTTGTCAGAATCAAATCTAGAACAGCCTCTCCCCTAGTTGCTTTCTCCACCTTCTGTAATAAAAAGTTGTCTCTGGTGCATTCCAAGAACTTGTTGGATAATCTGTGCCCTGCCGTGTTATTTCCCCAACAGATGTAGTAGTAGTTGAAGTCCCCCATCACCACCAAGTCCTGTGCTTTGGTTGATTTTGTTAGTGGTTTAAAAAAATCCTCATCCACCTCTTCTTCCTGATTAGGTGGGCTGTAGTAGACCCCCTACCACAACATCACCCTTGTTTTTACCCCTTTTATCCTTACCCAGATACTTTCAACAGGTCTGCCTCCCACTTCTATCTCAACCTCAGTACAAGTGTATACAGGTTTGATATACAAGGAAACACTTCCTCCCTTTTTTCCCTGCCTGTCCTTCCTGAACAAGCTGTACCCTTCTATACCAATATTCCAGTCATATGAATTACCCCACCAAGTAATCTGTGATGCCAATTATGTCATAATTGTGATTATTCACTAGTATTTCTAGTTCTTCCTGTTTATTCCCCATACTTTTTGTGTTAATATACAGACATCTAAAGTATTCATTACATTTCCTCCCTGTGTTCCCTCTTGCCTCTCCTTTGTCCCTGCTATAAATGCCCATGTTCCTCCCAAAGTCTGACTCTTCTCCCTGATCTCCATGTACTGGACGTACCTGTGTGCTTTTATCTACTGCCCCTGTTGAACCTAATTTAAAGCTTGCTTCACTAGGTTAGCTAGTCTGTATCTGAAGATTCTCTTCCTCTTTCTTGATAGATGGGCCCCATCTCTGCTCAGCAGTCCTTCTTCCCAGAACAGCATCCCACAGTTGAAGAAGCCGAAGCCCTCCTGGCAACAGCATCCATACAGCCAGGCATTCACCTCCAGGATGTGTCTATCTCTGCCTGGCTCCTACCAGGAAAGATCAATGAGAACATCACCTGTGCCCCAATTCCGTCACTCTCACTCCCAGAGCCCTGTAGTCACTTCTGATCTGATCAGGGTCATACCTTCGGAATCATTAGTGCCCACATGGAAGAGCAGCATTGACTGTTAGAGGGCTGGGTAATCCTCGGGAATCCTTCCATAATGTCTTGGATATAGGCCCCTGACAGGCAGCACATCTCCCAGGATGCAATGTCAGGCTGGCAGATGGATGCCTCCATTCCCCTTAGAAGGGAGTCACCACCAGCCACCACCCTTAGTTTCCTCTTGGGAGTGATGGTCATGGTCCTCCCAGCCTTGGCAGCCCATGGCTTCTGCTTCTCCACCTTTGGGAGAGATTCCTCATCCCTCATTGCCAAGGCAGCAGACTGATTTTTTATGTCTATGGATGGATGGTGGGAGCAGGGGTGGAGTACTGCCTGCTGCCAGAAGTAACCAGCAGCCAGTTTCCTCCCTGTACAGGAACTGTTTTCTCCTCCCCTAGTGGTGCTACTGCAGTGCCCTCCAGCTGTATTGCTTCCTCAACCTTCCATATGCATATTATCAATGAACTCCTTGTGTACACAGTGTGACACCCTGGCACCCTAATATTCACCAGCGTGATGTAATTAGGGTATGTTTTTTTACAAAGCATGCCTTGTGAGGTATCATTCTAAAAGTCTTGATCTGCTAGACAATAATATCTTGTTATATGTGCTATTATCATATGTGAAGTCATGAAGTTTGGCTATGTATGTGTTACTGAAACATGTTGTGAGCTTGAAAACACCTTCAAGCAGCCTTTTGGGCACAACAATAAAAAGGCCAAGCAATGTTAATGGCTTATTGAGGAAATGCACACAAGCACAAGAATTACCCCAGGAACTGTGTGCAACAGAAACCTCTCAGAGATAGCACTCAAACAATGGGAAATGTTTGATCCAGGTCCCAGCAAAAGAGCTTTCCAGCAAGTGTGAAGAAGATATAAAAGGGGCAAAATGACATCATGATGGTACCTCACTCTCCCTACAACAACACACCTGGAAACACCTGAGGTGCAAGGACTGAACTGTGGAAAGTGATAGTCCCAGGCTGGAGGGATTTTTAGCCTGTGTATGAAAATCTGAGAAAGCCAAAGGAACTTGTGCCTAAAGAATCTGCCAGCCTGTTTATCACTCAGGGTAAGAATTTGCTAATTCATATCCTACGTATTTAGTGTGTTAAACTCAGTTTTGTTTATTTACTATGGTAATCTGCTTTGATCTGTTTGCTATCACTTATAATCACTTAATATCTATCTTTTGTAGTTAATAAACTTGTTTTGTTTTGTCTAAAACCACTGTGTGTGGAAATTATAACCTGCGGCAGAAAGCTGTTGCATCTCTCTCTCCACATTGAGGGAGGGGAGGAATTTTATGAGCTTACGCTGTACAGTTCCATGTGCAGTGCAAAACGGTATAATTTTGGGTTTGCAGTCCAGAAAGGGGTGCATGGCTCGGCAACTGGGAGGTGCCTTAGCTGAGCCTTCCCATGCAGAGCTGATCTCAGCATCTGTGTGTGAAGCTGCAGTCAGGTGTGTACCTATCTGTGTGTATGCTGGTGAAAGAGCAAGCTTGGAGAACTTGGCAGTTTATCACAGTATCACAGTGTGAGAGGGAGCCCAGGCTAGTGGGTCAGGTGGGCTCAGTGGTACCCCAGTTCCAAGTGGCACCCTTGGGGGAACCCATCATACACAGATGCTCCTCAACCTAGCCACTTCCTTCTGTAGCTCTCCCACCTGCTTCCTGAGAGATTCTACCAGTAGGCCCTTCTCACACTGGATGGTCTCCCCAGCCTGGCTTTCTATGATGTGGATACACAGGTCAAAGTTTCTGAAAATCTACACCAGGGCCTGGGTAGAGGCATCCATGGCCAGGTTCTCTGTCTGGACACAGGCACAGGTAGAGGAGCCAGGAACAGTATGCGGCTTTTCCGAACCATGGTGATTTTATTCTCTCTCCCTCCTACAAAATCCCTCTCAAACTTCCCTATTTTTTTGCCTCTTCCTCGCTTAGCATCTAGCTTTTAAGCCCCTCTCTCTTAGATCAGCCCTGCCCCCTCACTAGCACACAGGTGGGTGGAAGAATTCTTCTGTCAACCTAACTACATTGCACATTGAAATTTTTCAAAGCCCTGAGCAAAGTAGCTAGGTCGACCTATGTTTTAGGTGTAGATCAACACTAGTCAAATGTCCTGAGAAGCAGTGTGACAAAATGAGAGAGAAATCAGTCAGATCTAACTGTCCATATGTATCTCTTGCTTCTTCCACCAAGTTGAGCAATGTTTCCTTGAAGCACTGGCTGAAAACTGAAAATGTACAGTTGCTACTGTCACAAAAAGTTAATAAAATCCATTGCTGTGATACTGTCAACTTTTTTTATTGTAGCAGCTTACATAAATTACAATAAAACACAAGGGAGGGAAATCCTTTTGTTTTGGGTCCTGCAATGGAAAATATTGCTTGATGTCATATATTACTCTTCATTTCAGATTTATTCACAGTCTTCCATGCCCACCCTCAACCCACGTAGGTGGAGAGGAGCTTTGCAGGATCTACATTTTTAAATGAGCTTCCTCTCTAGGCCTGATTCAATGCCTATTGATTTATGGATATTAATCACAGTTCTCTCAGTGAGATTTAAAAAGGTTCCAGGTAGTTATTTTATAATGTGATACCTGGCATATGGAGCTGCATCAAGTTACTAACTTAGGAGTTTAAGGGCAGTCAATAAGGCTTGCTGGTCTTAAAAAAAAATTAAGACAGGTCTTAAGAATGAATTTAATGAAGCAAAGTTAATGTTTTGTCTTGCCAGAGAAGGGGAAAGAGAACTTTATGTTTATAACATCTTGTTTTCTCCTACTGTTACGTTAAAGTAGTAAAGTAGTTAGGTGGTGGTGTAATTGCGGCTTCCATTTGGCAATGAGCAGATAGATTGCTCCCAAGATAGTGACATGAAACAATCTTTTTTTTCCCCTTCTGAGATTATACATCTGGTGTTTTCACTTAGAAACACAGCGTACATAGTGATGCTCTGGAGGGGGCTCCTGGAGACCTTTGTTAAAATTCTACCACCTTATTGTAGGAAGGGTTAGTATATTTCTTTGCCTGTGATGAAACCTCAGCTTCTCTGGATATTGATAAATCATCTCTGGCAGAGATGAGTTATTTCTGGGTCTCTTAAAATATTTCAAAAGAGCAATTGTTTTGTCTTTGGAATGCACCAGATTTCACCAAATAATGGCCATTTTCAAAAACATTTCCCCAGCGCCTCATCTCCCGTAAAAATGTCTTTAGTCTCCCCCGACTTCAATCCCCAATTTACATACATTAACATTGTTCTGTACTATCAGTATAGTCAGTAATGTTACAGGAACAAAGTAGAAACATTTCTAGTAAATACACTAAGCATACAGCAAGATTGTTTGCCATGTGCATGGCTTCCTGTCTTAGTTATAATTAAGAGAAAGTGTTTTTTAAATGGAGGAAGATAAATGAAGTCCCTCATCCCTCTTTTTGTGCAAACACATCCAGTCATGGTATTTAGCAGGGTCTATCACAGTCTAAAGGGGACAACTTCTGTAGGAGCTGCTTGTCAAAATATTGGCAGCACATCACCAAGTTTGCATCATTAAAAATAGCTTCTTCTTGAAATCACAAATAAGTGCATAAAGAAAGAGAGATGGAGATCTTGTTTAGATCTCAACTTTGAGAACTGTGCCACTATCTGGAGAGAATTTAGTCCAGGGGTCTCAAACATGCGGCCCGCGGAGCTCTTCCCTGCGGCCCGCGGAGCTCCCCAGGGCCGCCCAGAGGGGGGAGCAAAGGGGGCAATTTGCCCCGGGCTCCGCAGGGGCCCCCAAGAGAAAAGCAGAGGCTCCCGCCTCTGCCCCTCTCCTGGAGCCTCGGCGCATAGAGCGCCGAGTCTCCGTCCGAGCGCCTGAGCCCCGCCCCGATCTGAGCCGCGTGGGGAGGGGGCGGGGCTGGGAGCTCTGGGCTGAGCGCTGCACTCGGCATGGAGCTCCCAGCCCCCACCCCCCGCGGCTCTGAGCGGGACGAAGCTCAGGCCTCGCCGGAGACGCACTCAGGTAAGGGGGGAGGGGAAAGCGGGAGCCGCCGGGGCCGGGCCGGGGCCTGGGTGGGAAGCGGGACCCGCCGGGGCCGGGGCCGGGGCCGGGCCGTGGGGAAGGAAGAGCGAGACCCGCCGGGGCGGGCCGGGCCAAGGGAAGCGAGACCCGCCGGGCCAGGGTGGGAAGCGGGACCGGCCGGGGTGGGGAAAAGAGGGACCCGCCGCCGCCGAAGCGCAGCCCGGTCTTCGGCGGCGGGGGGCCCCTTCCGTTCCGGGACCCGCCGCCAAAGTGCCCCGGGCAGGGGCGGGGCCTCATGGAAGGGGTGGATTGGGGGTGGGGCCAGGGGCAGCAAGGGGGCGTGTCAGTGATGCGGCCCTCGGGCCAATGCACTAGTCCTCATGCGGCCCTCGGGGTCATTTGAGTTTGAGACCCCTGATTTAGTCAATATAGAAATGGAGACCGGCAGAAACAAACAAACAAAAAACCAAAGTCAGCTGGTATAAATTGCCATAGTTCCATTGACTTCATGGATAGAGCTATGATAGTTGACACCACCTGAGGACCTGTCCCCAAATTCCCTATTACTAGAAACCAATTATTATAGAGTTCCAAAAACTATGTAGCCCTGTACAGTCATGTTTATGTGGACCACTAGTTAGTTTTACAAAAAAAGTGATAAAAGTTTCATTATTTTAAATGAATTGTAGAGAGAAGGGTTTTTCAGGTGTGTGAGATCAGGATGGACTGAGTAGAAAAAAATATGAATATTAAGGGAACTAATGAAACTGGGCCAGGGTGAAAGGGAAATGATGTGTTGAGAACTGATGCTTTGGAATAAAGAGAAAGGATACACTGAAAATTGAGGAGGGGCCAAATTCAGTCCTAGCATAAAGGAGTAGAACTCCCATTGACTTGGATAAATGGACAGTGGATGATGCAGCTGCATAATGTGAACAGATGACAAGTGTTCAGCCCTGTAATGTGCGGAGCACTCCTGGGAGATGTGTGTGACCTTAATTTGCATTGAAGTCAGGAGCAGAGTGTGAGCATGAGGGGGAAGTTTTCTGTCCCAGTTCTGGCTCCCCAGCTAAAACCCACAGAACAAGGCTCTGCAGTCCCGTGGTGCTAGGAGCCAAAGAATGGTATTTTTTCAGTGAAATCCAAAAACCAGAGGATGTGGACCACACATCTGTGTGTATATCACCGGACCCTGCACTGGCAAACTTGCATTCCTACATGCACCTTAGTTATCCTAGTGGGAGTATTCTGTTCAACAGGAGGCTCTACGTGAGGTTGCTGCCAGCCATAATATGGGTAAACAGTATTGCTACCTGTATCTTCTGTACCTGTTTTCATAGCTATGCAGTGCAATAGCCAAATCTGTCCCACTAAATTCACTACATCTTACCACTTGCAAATACAAGTACAATTTATTTCTTATTCACAACTGAATCAAGACAAAACCTTTTTTCCTTTTTTAAACAGATTTAGAATTTGATTTAGAAAGATATCTCAGGTAGGCTTCCCAGATTATGGACACCATGGATGATACTTGCATAGGGAGTATTAGGTAGTCAGACATGAAAGTCACATCAAATGGGCCCACGTGATTTGGGCCAGCAACATTGTAAGGGTGCAAAATGGGAGACTGTTTCTAAAAAAGTCCCAGAAAATTAAAAACAAAACAAACTCCCATTGTTTGTCTGTCTGACTGGCTAAGTCTTTATGTCTTTACAGAGGACTATTTTTAGATTTGATGGTGGAAAAACACCAGGAGAACTGCACAATTGTGAGTCACAATATATAAGCAGCAATGCCAAGAGTATAACTACCATTCAGTGATGTTGTGGAGGCAATAACAAAGCAGAAGCTGAATCACCCAGAATGATACGATAATATGCACAATATATATCTGGTTTAAATAAACATATAAGCAATAACTGCCACATTTCAAAGAGAATCCTCTCCACCCACTGAATCAAAATAATGTTAGACTAATACTGTGTTGCAGTGTTACATTTGCTTTTAGTGATTTTTTTAATTGATTTTCCTCCTCTCCCAGGAATATGACAAAGAAGACAGGTTACAGAATTATATTTTAACATAACAGGACATCCATACACAGAACTCATATTCATCAAACTCAAACATAGCTGTACATTTAAATACCCTGGATGGCAAATCTTATTGTTTGAACTTGTCATTTAAAAAATTGCGTTATTGCCTGGTGTAAACCAAGAATGTCTGTGCTCTCCACAATTTGGGAAGGTAAGAACCAGAAGTGAAACTCCCATTTCTCTTCTCTTATTCTGCCCTGTGATGGGCCAGGTGCCCCAGCGCCCCCTCGCGGCAGGGGCGGGTTGGGGCCTAGCACTGCACCACTCGCTTGTCTTTCGGTCTGCCTCTGGTAGCCGGCGTATTACGGCCTAGCGGCCAGAGTCTATGGACACCCCCTCCGGGGTAGAGTAGCACGGCCTAGCGGTCGGAGTCCGTAACCGCCCCCTCTCGGGGCGGGGTAGCGCGGCCTAGCGGCCGGAGTCCGCAAGCGCCCCCTTCGGGGCGAGGTAGCACGGCCTAGCGGCCGGAGTCCATACACACCCCTTCGGGGTGGGGTAGCGCGGCCTAGCGGCCGGAGTCCATAAGCGCCCCCTTCGGGGCGGGGTAGCGCGGCCTAGCGGCCGGAGTCCATAAGCGCCCCCTTCGGGGCGGGGTAGCGCGGCCTAGCGGCCGGAGTCCATAAACACCCCTTCGGGGTGGGGTAGCGCGGCCTAGCGGCCGGAGTCCATAAACACCCCTTCGGGGCGGGGCAGCGCGGCCTAGCGGCCGGAGTCCATAAACCCCTCTCTTTTTGGGGCGGGGTAGTGTGGCCTGGCGGCCGGAGTCCATAAGCGCCCCCTTCGGGGCGGGGTAGCGCGGCCTAGAGGCCGGAGTCCATAAATCCCCCCCCTCGGGGTGGGGTAGGGGGACTCGGGCCCGCCCTCTCCTCCGAGTCCCGACCCAGGGCCCTGATTGTGGCAAGCTCTCCTTGCCACCCGCTCGGCGGGGATCCGCCCGCAACACGCCGAGCGGTACTGCAGCTTTAAGGCTGTCAGTTTCTAAAGTCCCCTGGGTCACTTCCTACCCCGTCTAGTCGGACGTTGGCGTTGTGGGAGCGGTTCCCCCGTAGGTCCCCTCCGGCCGGCGTCCCTCTCCGGGGTCTCCGGTACGGCCTCTGCCCGGCTGACGTCCCGGTCCAGGCTCCCTGGCTCTCCTCCCGCAGGAGCTGACGGTCTGCGTCCTTCTCCCCCGGTGGTCAGCCCAGACTGAGCAGACCTGCAGGCTTTTATACTGGTCTGCCAGTTGGAGCATGCCCAGCAGAACTTCCTGGGCGTGGCTTCCTCTGCTAGTAGAGAAGGGTTAACCCCTGCTGTACCAGTGCGGGGCTGCCCTGCCCCGTCACATGCCCAAATTGGAAAGGCTGTGATTCCCAGTGTGGAATGCTGCTGAGCCAAACTGTTACAGTATTTGCTTTTCACTCGACTTCATTAATAGATGATATTCCAGCAGGGTTAGCAACACAAAGGAGAGAGGGAGCTGGTCTGAACTCCCATCAAGTCTCTGTCCTGAAACCTGGTCCCAGCATACCAACCCTGCCTCTGGGAGCAGACAGAAGGGCAGAAGCCACTGTCACCATCTGGAATGGGGGCCAGAATCTTCTCGCCAGCAGTCCCCATTGGCTGCTGCTTGACAGACTTGGGAGCCTCCTTCTGTGATGTCACAATAACCTTGCTCGTTTCTGCTGGCAGAATGGAATGAGTGCTGATGGGAAAGTCCATAGAGCGGTTGGGGTATTCCATCTCCGTGGACAATAGGTGAGGTTTTGGTTCAGAGGAAGCTTTTGCATAGGAGGGAAAAAATTGTTTTTAAACTTATTTTATAAAGAACTAAATGTTAATCAATAGGCATATGGTGGTTGCAGAAGGTTGAAAGAAAGAAAAAATAAAAATAACTTAATATGATAAAAGAAAGAACATTCTAATAACAGTTTAAAGGAAGGGTGGTATGAATGTTTCATTCCTTCCCCATCATACTTCATCTGGGCCATATTCTCAGCCAGTGTAATTAAGTATAGATAGATTGAAGTCAGCTAAACTTCACAATTTATACCAGCTGAGGATCTGTTCTGTCTTTTTAGATTGCAAGTTCTTCAGGGCACAGCCTTTATATACAATTGTGCAGCGTCCAGCACCGTGGGGTGCTGATCCTGATAGGAGAGTTTGGGCATCACTACTATAATAATTTCATACAAAATGGCATTAAAAGAATGTTATGAAGGATGCAAAGTCAAACATTGAAAAGTTAAGAAATGCTGGAATTAAAGTTGTCCGTGCAAAGTCATAAGCAACTGAAAACAGGTCTCTAATGGGAACAGTTGGGCAACCTTAAATGGGTTGCTGTGAGCTCCTCCTATAATAACAACAACACTGGTTGCACTCTCTGCAGCTCAGTAGTTCATCCTATTGGGTTCTTCCTTAACATTGGCAGAGATATAAAACACAACATGATCTGAGATTTTTGGGAAGTATAGATAGGAGGAAGGGAAAATTAAGTCTGAAAATCCCCTTTTCAACAGCATTTGTGGGAGTGTATATTTTTCCATTCTGTTATAGTTGTGTGCATAGAGATCATGGATAAAAAGTGCCATTTAAGAGCTAGATATTAATTATTATCATTACTTATTATTTAAGAGGAGGCCCATGATTTGGATAAAACTCTTTAGGTGAAATCCTAACCTGATTGAAGTCAATGGCAAAACTCTCAATGACTTCAGTGGGCTCAGATTTCACACTCAGTGTGTTTGCAATGGTGCTTCCATGGCAACGTCTACTTGTGCTATAGAATTGAACTCCATTGCAGGATCATATCTTTTGTTATACTGTTTCAGCAAAGTTTGGGATTGAAGGTTTTTCTCCATAACTCCCAGACGAGCACAATGGAAGTCTGTTTTCTCCCCTTTCCTTCACAACTTTATTTTATAATTAATAAAATACACCCATCACTGCAAATCCTTTCAAAGAAAATAATGCAAGGGCATAATATTTTCAATATGAACTCTTCTGTCATTATCTAAAAATACAACCTGACCCAGGCAAAAGCCAAACAGAAGAGCCTTACATTGTGCCCTTAAGGTTAACAGATGCAGGATTGTTGAACCCATGTGTGGAAGTAGTTCCAAAGTCACTGCAAGCACCCTGCCTCTGGTCCCGCATACATCTAGGGATTGTTAGCAGAAGTGCCCCCTCCTCTGTCATACTGGTATTCAGGGAGAAAGGTTGTCTGTAAGATAGCCAGAATCCAAAAGGCTTTAGAGAGCAAAAACAAGATCTTGAATTGCACCTATAAGAAAACTGAAAGCTAGTGTAGACCATACCAAGCCAAAAACTTATATAATGGTCAGGGAAGTCAAAGGATTCCAGATGGCATCAAAGCCATTGCAATAAGAATCTGAGGCCTGGTCTACACTACGCGTTTAAACCGGTTTTAGGAGCATAAAACCGATATTTGCTGCTGCTGTCCACACCACAAGCCTTATTATATCAATATAAAGGGCTCTTTTTTTTTTAGTTTCTGTCCTCCTAACAAGAAGAGTAGTAGCGGTATCGGATCGGCCATCGGATTAGGTTAGTGTGGTGTGGCATGGGATGATGGTATTGGCCTCTATCCTCACAGTGCACAGTGAGTGACTCTGGACCGGAATCTGAACTGGTGATGCAGTGGTCAGGTAGACAGGAAAGCCCTGCCGAACTTTTGAATATTTCCTGTTTGCCCAGTGTGGAGCCGGAACGCGCATGGCGCGATGCATAAAAAAAAAAAAAAAAAAAAAAAAAAAGGAGATGCGATGGACTGTGCGCAGGTCATCCGCAGCAGGGCGCATCCGTTATCAGCTCCGAAATATAGAAGACATTTTAAAATTCTCAGACATTTTTAAAAGCAGACAGATGAGCGAGCAGCAGACGCGACTCGCGCGCGCAGCGTGACAAAAAAAAAGCCAAAAATGAAGAATCGCGACTGGACTCATCAGGACTCTGACTCACTCTCCAGCATCCTGCATTTGCATTTGCATTTCTCATTGAGCCTCTTGGTCTAAACCTCCAAAACAAACAGTGTCCATGGTGGTGGTGGTTCCACTGTCAGCACCCCCCCCACCCACCCCCCCACCACCCAAAGAAAAAAAGGGAAAAACTATTTCTGACTATACCTATCTTTACATGCTGCTAGATATAATGCAGCTGCGCAGCAGTCAAATGCTGCAGCCTTCAACACCAACCTCCCACTGGTGTGGTATATGGCATCATGATGGTGCAATATGATGTGCACATGATCATCATCATGTGGTGGTGTTAGTGGGTGCAGTGCAGTAGCAGAATGTCATGCATGCAGTCCCCTCAGTGTCATGTCATGTCATGTTTCATGTGTTTGGTCATGGTAGTGGTAGCAGGCAACAGGGTTGATAACTCATCATGTTTCATCATGTGGGCTCAGCTTCATCACATCACCCTTCATGTGTAGATTCAAGAGGGATGCACTCCTCCTCTCCTCTCCTGTCTTGTCTCCTCTGCTCCTCTGGCTCCTCTGCTCCTGCCTTGGAGGCATCCTCTCACATTGCTGCTTCTTTCATCATGTATTCCTTTTCTGCACACTTCCTCACTTCCATCACACAGGTGGGGGACACACACATGGGAGGGAATGAGGGGGGGGGGAAAGCCAGGTGGGGGAAAGGACAGGTGCAAGGAGCAGGAGGAGGTGTTGCAGGCTCACCCCTGCAGGAGACAGGCTGCAGGCAGTGATTCTAAGTCAGTTCTCTATCTCAGCTGCCCATATTCTTTTTTTTGATCTAGGAGTGGGAGGATTACCATAGGAGGGATGGCTTTTTGGTTTTTGCGCTCTGGCTTTCAACCAATTTGCATTTTATTACAGCAACAGATGCTAGGCAGGCACACATGGCGCAGTGGCAGGCACAGTAGCCATGCTGGGGTTTACCAATTTATGGTTTGTAGCTTTGGTCTGGTAACCATCTCTTGGTGGGTTGGTTGCTAAGCATTGCTGCTGTGCGCTGCTGAATCGCTGCTGCTGTGTGCAAAAGTGTGCTGCGCTGTCTGTCAGCATCAGCAAAACCTCTGTCATGAAAGCCACAAGGGCTCCATGTGCCATGCTAAAAAATCTGCTAGTGAAGCTGGATCAAATGCTTGTCTGCGCTGGGAGGGCAAAAAGGAAGAAGGAAGCCGGAGGAACCCACTTTTGGAACCATTTACCACCCACCATTTTTGAACCATCAGGCACACCACCTTTTGGGGGGGGGAGGTGGGGGATCTCCGGGGTGGGGAACCTAGGGAAACTGCGGGAAGCTAAGGAACTTAGCTAACTCACCTGACTCCTTTCTGGGTCATGGACATAGCTTTTGACTTTTGGGTTTGTATATTACACTAACTTCCATTGCATACTCCTTACAAACCACTGGCATACAATATTGTATTTATCTCCAAACCTAAGTAAACAAAAAACAAACCAGAAATATACTGTGAGCTATGAGGACTGTGATGATGATTAATAAGATTCCACTGCCATCCTTTGGCTGTTTTCATTAAAGTCGTAGGTTTTTTCATGGCTGTAGGTTAATTTACTTTTTTTCCTTCTAATGAGCTAGTCCAACTATACTTTGAAAATCAGATATGTGTGTGATCAGAGGTTGGTATATTTACAGCACTGAATGCAAAAGTCTATAAATGCTTGGTTTAATTTTACAGTGAATCCCAGATGGCTGAGGACATTCTCAGTGTGAACTCTGTTAGTCTTGCCTCAGTGCTGTGGCTCTGACTTAGTAAGGCTACACTTATATGGGGATCTGGTAAAAATAAAAATCTCTGTGAAACAAAAGTACTGAGTATATGTAGGTATTTGGTGTCCAAATATTCTGCATATACATATAGAATCATGGATTCGTAGGACTGAAAGGGACATTGAGAGGTCATCTTGTCCAGTTCCCTGCACTCATGGCAGGACTAAGTATTATCTAGACCATCCCTGACAAGTGTTTGTCTAACCTGATCTTAAAAATCTCCAATGACAGAGATTCCACAACCTCCCTAGGCAATTTATTCCAGTGCTTAATGGCCCTGACAGTTAGGAAGTTTTTCTTAATGTCCAACCTAAACTGCCCTTGCTGCAATTTAAGCCCATTGGTTCTTGTCCTATCCTCAGAGATTAAGGAGAACAAATTTTCTCCCTCCTCCTTCTAACAACCTTTTATGTACTTGAAAACTGTTATCAGGTCCCCCCTCAGTCTTCTCTTCTCCAGACTAAACAAACCTAATTCCACCAGTTATGCATCCACCTTATAGTAGCTCCATCTAGGTTGCATTTCTTAAGTTTGTTTATGAGAAGATCATGTGAGACATATCGAAAGCCTTACTAAAGTCAAGATATACTGTATCTACTGCTTCCCCCTTTCCACAAGGCTCCTTACACTGTCAAAGAAAGATATTAGGTTGGTTTGACATGATTTGTTCTTGACAAATCCATGCTGTTACCTACCTTGTTATCTTCTAGGTGTCCGCAAATTGATTGCTTAATTATTTGCTCCATTATCTTTATGGGTACTGAAGTTAAGCTGACTAGTCTGTAATCCAGGTTGGCCTTATTTCCCTTTTTATATATGGGCACTATATTTGCCCTTTTCCAGTCCTCTGGAATCTCACCCATCTTCCATGACTTTTCGAAGATAATTTCTAATGGCTCAGATATCTCCTCAGTCAGCTCCTTGAGTATTCTAGGATGCATTTCATCAGGCCCTGGTGCCTTGAAGACACCTAACTTGTCTAAGTAATTTTTAACTTGTTCTTTCCCTATTTTAGCCTCTGATCCTATCTCATTTTCACTGGCATTCACTATAGTAGATGTCCAATCATTACTAACCTTTTCGGTGAAAACTGAAACAAAAAAGTCATTCTACCATTTCCACATTTTCTGTTATTGGTTTTCCTTCCTCATTGAGTAACAGGCCTACCCTGTCATTGGTCTTCCTCTTACTTCTTATCTATTTGTAGAATGTTTTCTTGTTACCCTTTATGTCTCTAGCTAGTTTACTTTCGTTTTGTGCCTTGGCCTTTCTAATTTTGTCCCTACATGCTTGTGTTATTTATTTTCATACTTTGTAATTTGACCTAGTTTCTACTTTTTTGTAGGACTCTTCTTTGAGTTTCAGATCATTGAAGACCTCCTGGGTAAGCCAGTGTGGTCTCTTGCCACAGTCCCTATTTTGCCTACGCACTGGGATAGTTTGCTCTTGTGCCCTTAACAATGTCTCTTTGAAAAATTGCCAACTCTCTTGAACCATTTTTCCCCTTAGACTTGCTTCCTATGGGATCTTATCTACCAACTCCCTGAGTTTGCTGAAGTCTGCCTTTGTGAAGTCCATTATCTTTATTGTGCTGTTTTCCCTCCTATCATTCCTTGAAATCATGATCTCTACCATTTCATGATCGCTTTCACCCAAGCTGCCTTCCACTTTCAAATTCTCAACCAGTTTCTCCCTATTTGTCAAAACCAAATCTAGAACAACCTCTTCCCTAGTAGCTTTATCCACCTTCTGAAATAAAAAATTGTCTCCAATACGTTCCAAGAACTGTGCCCTGATGCATTATTTTCCCAACAGATGTCTGGGTAGTTGAATATATATAATGGTTTCAGTGGGGTTACGTCCCAGCAGAGAATTTGGCTCTCTAAAGATGTCTACACTACTATTTTTTTTTTCAATTTAAATAAACGGTTTAAAAAAAATTTTTTAAAAAATCAGGTGGGCGCGCCATACAAAACATTAAAAATCGGTGGTGTCGTCATGGTCCCGGGGGCTGTCGCGTCGATTTCGTTGCTGCACTGTGTGCTCCTCCTAGCTAGCTATCCCATAGTTCCCGCCCCTCCCCCTCCCCCTTTTCCCTGAGAGATCCCAGTGCCTGATGGGAAAAAAATCATGGTGCGGTGGGGTGGGGTAAATGTCAGTCAGTCATCTGCCTCTTCTGGCAAAGAGACGCATTTCAGCGCCTTTTCCCCTTGGATTGCCTCTGGCCAGCCTGCATGCTGGGGCAGATGGCAGCTTGTTTGCATGTTGTTTCTTGTGTGTATGTGTACTAGATGTGGCGGTAGATGCAGCAGAGCAGCAGCACAGAGCAGCGCTTTATTTTTTTTTGCACATGGCTTGCATGCAGCCATACAGCATCATCATCATCCCCTCCCATCATACCATATAACTGAGGATGACCATTCTATGGCTACCAGTCCTTTGCTGCTTTTGCCACCAATCAGCCAGGGCCAAAAGCAGCATAGTGCAACTAGCCATTTACCTTCCCATGCACCTTTTCCATCGCTGTTGTATTAGCTGCTGCGATCAGCTGCCCCCCTGGCGCAGAGCCAGGGTGCAAAAAATTAAATGAAAAATCTCTCCCAAATCATCCCTCCCTTCATCTATAAAAAAATATAAATTAATGCTATATATGTGAGAACCATAGAAAAGAGAACCAGAGAAGAGAGAGAACAGAGAGCTGCTCTGTGTGTCTGCATATCTGGTGCAGATTATATTATGTTTATTGTAACAACCCCACCTGTCCTGTTCCCTCCCTGTTCACCTGTTCTTCCCCCCAGCAGCCTTTCTTGGCCCCCGTTGATTTGATGATAATGGTGAATATGAGAATAAGACACAGGAATAAAACACACTGACTTGAGTGATGAGAAGCCTCCAGCTGCTATGCCAGCTGTGAAGATAGTGGAGAGTACAGGAGCAGAGTGTGCCACTCCCAGAACACCCCAGTCCCACTGAAGGCTTTGGGCTGGGCTGATGGGGATGGGGATGATGGGGTGGCTGTGGAGCTTGCTCCCTGTTGCTATGATGAGGGACATGACCAGCCAAATTACCATCCATCCACAGCCAAAAATTAGGATGACCAGGCTGATGGTTATGGCCTTTTTGATGACATAGCAGTGTTGCTGATGATGATGATGATGATGATGATTTTTATGTTGCATCATTTATGCTGATGATGAGATGATATTGTGGGGAGGGAGGATGCATGTGTTCCCATGGCAACAGGGTTTATGTGGGTGATGTGTTGATGTTGGTGTTGATCTGAGTGCAAATCAGTTCCTGCATAAAGAGTAAAGGGTGGTGGGGGGTGAAAAGAGTTTGAGATTTGGTTGTGCTGTGGGGGGGGGGTGGGTGGGGGTGGTGAGGTGGGCTGCTAGAACTGCCAGAATGCCGGACACTGTGTTTGACCTAGAAAGCTTTTGAGCTCAGCCAAGATTGCAAATAATTTTCATGCAGGAAAGCTTCTGTCCTCCATTCACGCTCAGTCCGCTGCAGCTTTTTTCCATCTATGGCTTTTTGATTCTTTGCGTTGCGCTGCGCTGCATGTTTTCTGTTGTCTGAATTGTTTTATTGATTCTTTTTTGATCTTCTAATTTCATCATCTTCATCATGGGGCCGCTCTTGCCTGCCTTTTTTTGCTGCTCCATCATCCACATCGATTGAGCTTTTTTTGAGCTCTTGCATTTTTATTTTCAAGTTGCCCCGGCACTTCCTGTTTGCTGAGCACTGCAATTCAAAAAGGAAATATTCAAAAGTTCAGAGCTTTTCACTGTTGGATAGCCCCCACTGCTGCGGAGTGATCGGAGCGTCCAAGCCTGGTGCACTCTGTGATGCCAACTAACCCGATCACTCCATACACTAAGGGACACGACCCTAAATCCGTAGTTTAAGCCAATATATAGGGTTTAAAAAGCAGAAAGAAAGGTTAAGGAGGTGAAATCGATATAAGGTTGCCTCTAGTGTGGGGTGTTACCTATGTAGTGCCTTTTTTAGCTTTAAACGCCTTTTCCTAACACTCAACAAGTTTCTCTCGCCTAAAAATTGCAGCAGTAATTTATCCTATTATCAGAAAACAAAAAACTTGGGGGAGAAAAAGCATGAAGATTGAAAGTATGTTTCAGTAGTGTCCAGATAACAACAGAAAACAGTACTGAGCTTTCTTTACAAAAATTCTGTTTAAAACACTATACAAATATTAGGATGCCTGGCAGTGACCAGTGAAGGGATTCAGCCTGTTCCCCTCTGCCTCTTTCATCACTCACTATCATCCCATCCCTCCACCCTTAATGTTGCCCCCTGACATTTTCAAAAATATATACAAAGGTGAAAATAAAAAGTTACTAGGAGATCAGTGCAGGCTACCCACTTGAGTAAGTACCAAGGGTCCTGGGCAGGCTTGTAGAGTCTGTGCTGAAGATCATACCTCTGCAACTTCACTGGTATTAGTACTTGCGCTACCTAGATTAAAGCTGGTTTGGGTAAGCCTACATGTGCTGCAATCACACACTGCAATTGCAGTGTAGATATATTCTAACTGAGACAAGCAATACAGCACTGAAATTCAGCTTATGACTGCTTAAGCATGGACGCAGCCCCCAGTGAGGATAATGGCTCAGTACCTCTATCTTGCTGGGCTGATTTCAAGTAACAGTTCTCTGTCAGGCTGCTGGATGAGGAGCTGCGGCAAGGAAAGGAGACATTATTTCTAGTGTAAGAAACGGGTTGAACAGATGTGAGGTGAACATAACAGTTGCACTGCATAAAGCAGTCTGCTGAATTTCTCTCTTTTTTGTTGAATGATGTAGCCAGAGGGAATGTAACAAGAAAACTGTAACTGGTGAAAGGATAGAATGGCAGATCACATGTTTCTATGGTTGGAGAAATGAAAATTCAGCATGTTAGCTGCCCTAATGTGAATCCCTCCCCATGCTGTAGGGAAGGAGAGAACACAGCTGCATTTCTGCCTGGCTTTGAACATGGGATTTTGTACACATTGAGCAAATGTGATAAACACTTAGGGTTGTGGCAATTTTCCCCAACCAGGAAAACCTAGCAGCTTTCATTTTCTGAAAATCCCCACTGGGAGTGTAGGGTTGCTGGCTTGTTTCCTCACTCCAAGAAGGATTAAACACCACACCCGCTCTCTTCAGGCTCTTTCCTCTGGGCACAGTTTAGTAATTCATGCAAAAAAACCCTTACAAAGCTGCTCCCCTGATAAACACAGGCTGCATGGGCCCATGGGCTTTTAACTCTGCATCTCTCTCTGTGCTTCAGGGCCAGTCACAGAAGCCAACCTCCTTCCTACAGCTCCTCTTCAACTGGGTGCTCTCAGCCCCTTATAGGCATCACCTAACCCTTCCCCAGATGGCTCCGATAATAAAACAGAGATGGCTGGCCCCAAGGTCCCTGGCTTTTAAAGAGGGCTGCTACAGGGGTGGTGGGAGGGAACTGAATACACTGCCCAGGACTTTATGAAATAACACACACAGTATGTCATTCACTTCACACACTTATTTACTCTTCACACACACTGTCCAAAATAAAAGCTTGCAATTCTGTAAGTAAAACACAATAATTTAATCCCCAGTGTACTAGCCAATTGGGCCTCCCACTCTTCTTGATCTGCCCTTCAATAACTATACATTTTTACCAATCAATTTGTTTTTTTAGCACCTAGTCTATTTTCAACTGAACCATTCTGAATGTGCTGGATTGATACTGAGTTAGCTGGGTAGGAGTGCAGACCTTTTAAAAACTGGAAAAATTCTGAATTTTAACTGTCCTATCTTTCATGATTTTACTGCCACACCTCTCCACCAATTACATGCAATAGGTTGTGGTACTGCCACCTTCATAAACATAGAATTGAGATAGTAATCTGGATCTTCAGTTTTTAAATCCTAACAGAGCAGGAAGGGATTCAGGATTACATTCCATCTGATATGTTTCTGCCTCTCCTCCCTCAACTTGTGACCATTGTATCTGGAAACAGTCACCTCAGCTAAGTAATAGAAAGATTCCATCACTTCGCTGAATCATTTTTTGATGTTGTCTTCATGTGGTTCCAGTTCTTTGTTGTTGATTAGATGAAGCCAGATCTCCACTGAGATGATGATTGTAGTATCATCAGACTCTAACCTGTCAAGTTCTTCCAAAACCTCCTTTAAACGCTTTTTAAATTGAGTGCCTCCTGCAGTGTTCCTCATTGTGTCCAATGCATCACTCCCTTTTGAGGGTCTCATAAAGAGATTTCAGCAGAGAAAAGCTGACAACTGCAACCATGATGCTGGCTGACTGAAAGCCAAGAGAAGGGGGCGGAGCAAGCTTCACCATCATGGCTCTTACCCCCACTGTCTCCTGGGACCCTGGACCTTCTTCATCCTAATCCTGAGAGATGTCCTGACCAGACCAAGCCAGAGAAAAGGAGAAGATGATCCACACCACCTCCAGCAGCTCCGGCCAAACATGACCACCACCTGGGATATGAGACTCTGTCTCCTCCACCCCAGCCCCAATGTGTCCTTTTCCTTCCCCACCTTATTTCTTCTTTCCTATCCCTCTCCTTTTTCCTCTTGGCTAATAAAAGTCTGCAGACTGCACAATTTGCAACACTGCTGTGAATCTGTGATCAAAAAGGCAGAGTCTTCCCCAGGAATTGAAATTATAGGGGGTTTTAAAATTTAAGGGGAGAGGGGTTCAAAAACAACTACATTGGCAACACTGTGATGTAACTAGTTGACCACGGGACAGAATGAGAGGGGTATAGGGCAATCTTGATGCTATAATCTCCATCTCTGGAGATATTTAAGAGCAGGTTAGGAAGATATTTAAGAGTAGGTTAGATAAATGTCTATCAAGGATGGCCTAGACAGTATTTGGTCCTGCCGTGAGGGCAGGGGACTGGATTCGATGACATCTCGAGGTCCCTTCCAGTCCTAGAGTCTATGAATCTATGAATCTATAAGTTTGCCAGGTTTTGGAGTGGCTGATAAGACCCTGTGTTATACTTGTGTTTTCCAGCAGCAAGGTTGCAAGTGAGAGTCAGCACCAGAGATGGAAGCTGCCATTTCTCTCTGTGTTGTTCTTTTCTCTCCCCTTTTGTGTGTTTTTGTCTTGTTTTGCCTTCTACGAAATGGGTTCGGACAATGACAGTGCAGCCCATCTAACTTCTTTTTCCCATAAAAGGACTGGTATTACCTTCTCTAATACCTTCTAAAAGACTGACAAATAAAGGGGTGGGGATTCCTTCTAAAGACTCTCTACAGCTAAAGGGAATGGGAACAAGGAACGTTGTTAAAATAGAAGCCTTATTTAATACTTTACATTTCAAATGCTTTAATTCTTTTTCCTTCTTTTTCTGTATTTTTAATAAAAGTCTAAAAGGATTTTTAATGATCTATAAGTCTCTGTATACCAACCCCGAACCTTCTTTAACACTGTTTAATATTGGACAGTCTCAGGGTCATGTTAACAAATTTGGCTCTTTGGGCCTTTTATTGTATCTCAGTTAATACAATAGGCCCCAAACTTCGGTTACAACCATTTTTCTCCATTCTAGCCACACAAACCTATGTCAAGTGAATCCAACCCCTGGATATTTCCTCCATAATTGGACCCTTGGTGGTCCTATCTAGATTCTATCTGCGGTACTTATGGGGGCCCTGTTCCCTTAGGGTATGTCTACACTGCAATTAAACACCTGCGTCTGGCCCATGTCAGCTGACTCAGGCTCACAGGGCTGTAAAATTGTGGTGTTGACATTCAGGCTGGAGATCGGGCTCTGAGACCCTCCCTCAATGGGGTCCCAGAGTTTGGGCTCCAACCCAAGCCAGAAAGTCTGCACTGCAATTTTGCAGCCCCACAAACCCAAGTCAGTGGTGGGTATTTAATTGCAGCATAGATGTACCCATAGCATCTAGGCACCTCAACATCTGTAATATATTAGCCTCCCAACAGCCCTGTGAGGTAGAGCAGTGCTAGGATCCCCATTTCACAGATGGGGAACTGAGGACCAGAGAGACAAAGTTACTTGCCCAGGGTGACACAGGAAGTCTATGGTGGAGCAGGGAAGTGAACTCAGCTCTCCCAAGTCCCAGGCTTGTGGCTTGACCATCCTTCCTCTCCCATGGTACTCTTCCCTCCTCGCTACTAGTATAGGTGATGTGGCTAGGAGTCCCTTGCATCATAGCACTCCCAGCTGCCATACAACTCCTTGGGACCTCCAGCCTTCAGAGACCAGTGCAGAGCTTATGGGACAACTTTGACTCTTTTAACTCAAATGTACCGATTTGGAAATGTAACTAAACTGAACTGAAGAAAGTCATTCAGTGACCAGGGCCCAGAGCTGCCGCTCCCCATAATCTGTGTGCGCTCTGAAACCCTAGCAGGACAGAGTTCCTAATGGCTTTCTGAACTGGGCAACGCACGTCCTTATTTGGCAAGATTCTCTATTTACCTCTGAGATTTACAGTTTACATTTTCAGGAGGCTTTAAAGCCTAAGTCTAGACAGAGAATTAGTTTGCACTTTGTAAATTCTTATTTGTACTCATATTGAAGGATTTTAACCTTATATTTGTGTTAGCGTTTGTAAATAGAGTAGTTGAAGCAGGAGACTGGGAGCCAAAACTCCTGAATTCTATTCCAGTCCTGCCACTGACTTGCTGTGTGACTTTGGGCAAGTCACGTAACCTGTCTGTGATGATGATCATACATACCTATCATACAAAGATGTTTTGAGGTTTGTAAAGTATTTTGAGATCTTTGGATAAGGGAAGCTATGTATGTGCAAGCATTTGTGTCATAATAACCAGAGTAGAGTAATTTTATGGTACAATTTGTCTACATCTCCTGAAGAGGTGCGCTCTTCGGGTGACTGTCTCAGCAGCACCCGAGAGTCTGAAAATGGCTCTCTCCTCTGAGGAAAGTACTTGTGAGTATAGTCTGTCCAGCAAGGTTTGGCTGGGCTGTAGTTGTGAGTGTGCACTTCTGATGGAAGCAGTAGGTTGTTTGTGACAGTAACTTTAAATGTGTTTTTGTGTTGTTCCTCTGGTAAACAGGGTTGAGGTATTTTCATCCGGAATGTTGCAGGTCATTAGCTCACCTTTGAGCATTTTCAAAAGAAACCAATTATAAACCGTGGTTTTATCACATATGTACTTTACCTTTACAAAAAGATTTCATAAGGACTTAGAGCAAAGTTGATTTATTGAAATGCTATATGTGCTGCAGAGACATTTGATGTGATAGACTATAGAAACTTCTTGCTGTGCTCTATTGCAGTGATGACCTATACTTGAGTGATAGTTGTACTCTTAAAAGACATCTCCAACTAAGGCTTGTTAAATGGACTTACATCCATTCATGGCTGATGGTGGGTAGAACAGCTGCCTCCATTTAATGGTATTTGTTCTAGAGTTGGACTGAGGAGGCAATATCTGGAGCTGAATTAGGTTTAAATTAGGGTTTGTGGCTCAAGTTTAAAGCTGAATCTGGGTGAAGGGTTTGGGTTTGTATCAAATGATGCCAAAATCTCCTGAACGTTCCTTGAAAGCACCTAGGAGAAATTTCATAAGAATAGTAGTTCTTGCAAGGTTATTACATATGAAGTGGAAAACTGGCCCCTGCCAGTCTAGATCCAGCCTGCAATCAATCCATAGGGGTGGTTTGGAATACAGAGGTTCAAGTCTGAATACCTCCAGCAACTGAAAGGGTTTGTATTCAAGGTTTTGGTACCAGCTCTTCTCTAGTCTTCACAACAAGCTGCCAGATCTTTTCCTCATCAAAATTAAGCCTTTACAAAGTCCCCAGAACTAAATTTACCTTTAAGGCAGCTGTTAATTATATGGGTAATTAAAAAAGGAAATTCTTTTATTGACCTGGAGAGACTGTCAAATAAGAATTTGTAATGATTCAACAGAATTTAAACACAGCTATTCATAGTCTGAAAGATTCTTGATGTTTTGTATTTCTAATCACCCACATACAGCCCAAATGATGTAGTAGGGAGAAAGGTCAGCCAATATACACAGGCCTGGTCTACACTGGGGGAGAGGGGAAATTGATCTAAGATACGCAACTTCAGCTACATGAATAACGTAGCTGAAGTCGATGTACTTAAATCAAATTACTGTGGTGTCTTCACTTTCAAATTGCTGTGGTGAGTCAACTGCTACCGCTCCCTCGTTGACTCTGCCTGCGCCTCTCCCCGAGCTGGAGTACAGGAGTTGACGGGAGAGTGCTCGGGGGTCGATTTATCGCGTCTAGACTAGACACAATAAATCGATCCCTGCTGGATCGATCGCTGCCCGCCGATCTGGTAGACATACCCACAGACATGTTTTGGCTTTGGCAATTGCTGTGTGTTCTCACTACAACTATAGTATTTATAGCACAACTACAGTAATGCAGTCCTACGTTAAATACAGTAAAATTGTTCATTTTATCTTAAATATTACATGTATGATAGTATATTATATTTTTGTAATAATGAAGTAAAACCATCATATTTTATTAAATTAGTATAGGGCCTGGATGAAATTAGAAGGTATAAGAGCATAACTCCATTAACAGAAGTGAAGTTCTGTCTACTTATACAAGAGCTGATTTTGGCCCATAGTTTATATACCATCTCTAGTTTTGACAGTATTACTATATAGCGCTCATAATTTTATATGAACACTGTGTCCTACCAGTTCATAGGTGTTATTTGTGGTAACTAGTATTTTTAGCTGGATAGACACAATTTTTCTCCAGTATTATTTATGTAATGTAAAAGGGGGTAGGGGCTTTACCTTTTCCTTCAAGAAGTTTCACCCTTGCCCCGCCCCCTTCCCCAAGGCCCCACCCCTTCTCTGAGGTCCTGCCCCCACTAACTCCATCCCCCCTCCCTCCCTCACTGTCCCCAACCCTTGCTCAAAGCTCATTTTCACTGGGCTGGGGCAGGAGGTTGGGATGCAGGACAGCTCCGGCTTGGTGTGCGGGCTCTGGGGTGGGGCCAGGGATCAGGAGTTTGGGGTGCAGGACGGAGCTCTGGGCTGGGGCCGAGGGGTTCAGCATGTGGGAGGGGGCTCAGGGATGGGGCTTGGGGCATGGGAGGGGGTGAGGGCTCCGGCTGGGGGTGTAGGCTCTGGGGTGGGGCTGGGGATGAGGGCTTTGGGATGAAGGAGGGGTCTCTGGGCTGGGGCAGAGAGGTTCAGATTGTAGGAGAGGGCTCTGCGCTGGGGCAAGGGGTTGGAGTGCAGGATGGGGTGCAAGGTGCGGGCTCCAGGAGGGAGTTTCAGTGCAGGAGGGGGCTCAGGGCAGGGACAGGGGGTTGAGGTATGTGAGGGGGTGCGGGCTCTGCGAGGGAGTTTGGGTGTGGGAGGAGGCTCAGGGCTGGGGCAGGGGACTGGAGTGTGGGAGGGGGTGAGGAGTGCCAGCTCCAGGAGGAAGTTAGGCTGAGGGAGGAGGCTCAGGGCTGGGGCAGGGGGTTGGGGTGCGGGAGCGGGTTCAGGGTGCGGGCTCTGGGCAGCGCTTACTTCAGACAACTCCTGGGAAGCTGCCAGCATGTCCAGCTCTTAGGTGGAGGGACCTGGGGGCTCTGTGTGCTGTCCCCACCTGGAAGCGCTGCCCCTGCAGCTCTCATTGGCCATGGGTCCCAGCCAATGAGACTTATGGAGTCAGTGCTCAGGGTAGGGGCAGCGTGCGGAGCCCCCGTGGATGCCTCTATGCGTAGGAGCCAGACATGCTGGCAGCTTCCCAGGAGCCGTGTGGAGCCAGGTAGGGAGCTGGACTTTTAACTGGACTTTTAATGGCCCAGTCAGCAGTGCTGACCAGAGCTGCTAAGGTTCCTTTTCGAATGGGTGTTCCGGTCAAAAAATAGACACCTGGCAACCCCACTTTTAGATATTCCCACTTCTGGAAGGAGCAAGAGGAGTACAATATTTCTTGCAATTGTTTTATACCATGTGTTAGTAAACTTAGCCAAGAGGAAATTGCCTGTTCAAAATCTCAGATAGGCTTCTGGCAAGCATATCCATGTTGTGAGAGTCACATCATGTATGCTTTTATTTTGCAACAGCATGACACTTGGCGCCTGAACCTGCAAATGCTTCTGGGCATAGTGCTTTCTAAACTGAAGAGTTAATGGGATGAGTCACAAGAAAAAGCAGATTACATTCAACAGTGAGCCCTGCTCTTCAGAGGTAATTAGGTGCCCAGCTCTCATTGATTTCAATGGGGTTTAGGTGCCTAAATACTTCTGAGGATCTGGGCCTTTGCTTTCAGCTTCATGCCTTGTAGCCCAACCCAAAGTGTGTGATAAGTACTCAAAATGCAATGCCTGACATGTGTACTGAGCTTATTCCTTTAGGAATTCACGAAACCACTGTGATTTACTAAAGCCAAAACATTCACAGTGACTTACCTCCATTCTCACTACAGACCACAAAATGTTGCAACCCATACTGCATAATTTTGCAATCTATAACAATCAGGTTTATCTTATTGCTCATCTATACAAGACAGTGTTCGGAGCCTTCAAACACTGAAAACACTAAATTGATGTTGGAGCAGAGTCTCTGTAAGCCTATGTTCCTCCTGAAGGTAATCAACACTGTATTACTGCCATCTATCATACAGTGCCATAAGGAGCCTTCTCATTAGATCCTATGGCCATTTATTATTTTTAATTAATATTAAACAGGAATAACCCTAACTTGTCCTTCTACACAAACATAAATATGCTTAAAACAATTATATTCCCGGAAAGGAAGCTGATCAGCATATTTCCAGGTTAGAAAATTAATAGAGAGTCCATAACATTCTCTGGAATCAGAATAAGACACTGCGAATTAACAAAAGAATGCTTAAAATAACCATCCCCATATCTGGGGTTAGATTTAACAAACCAGAACAAACGCAAACCAAAAAGATATGGTACACTGTTGCTGGCTTTCACTGAAAAGTGCAAAGCCATTTCTGCCACTCTCAGGTTCCCGCTGGGTGGGATAATGCAAAGTAATGCAGACACCAAGCAGCAACTTGCAGATGCACCAGGAATGGCTTCACACTCCTCTGCGAGAGTAATTGTATGGACTAAATCCTAAGACTGCTTTCTTTCCCCTTGGAAAAGGAAAATCAATATCATGCTTGCCAACATGTGAATGCAAATCACAAAACTCCAGACATCAGTCTTAAGAGGGAGAGGTGGTTGTGGCAGCAACCGTATTTATGTTGCCAGCCTTCTACAATCCATACCTGACTCACAGTTGGTTAAAATACATTAGATGTGGGACCAGTGTTGAACTTTTCTGCACCTTTGAAGAAAATTGCAAAGGGGGTTACTGAATTATGACACCTAAAAAACAGAGCTATCAAGCAAAATTCTTCTAACCCTTCTTCTGCCATTTTGTAAAAAAACAACAGAGAGAAGGAGAAGACAAAACTGCTTTACTGGAAATTCCACTAGCTGAGATATAGTCCCTAGGATCAACATGTAGTTAATTAGTATCTGACTTCAAAAGGTATTAAAATCATATTTAGTAATATCACCAGCATTGATTCTGGCAAGATTTCTGGAGGCCAATGGTACCTCACGGACTACCTTCAGTGCTGTGCCATTGTAACAGCACTGATTTCAACAAGATTACACTAACATAAAATTGTAGTAGGCCTGTGCTTAAAATTTCAGAAAGAAGAAAAAAAAAAGAAGAGAAAGAAAGAAAGGAGAGAAGGAAGGAAAGGAGAGAAAGAAGGAAAGAAGGAAAGAAAGAAGTCCATATGAAAGGCAGGATGGAAGGATGCCATTTTATCTCCTTCTCCTCAGTCCTTATTCTCTCTGAGAGCTCCTTCCTTAGGGACCTCCTATGGTGGAAAAAGTCCTATTGTGGACAAGGAATGACAATTTGCAGAAGTTCCCAGAATGGAGCCTCATTCCTGCATGCCCCCTGATGTCCATGAGAACAGGAAATCAATCCTTCATGCCTCCAAGAGTGTTCAAGTATAGATCTCAGCATCTCAGGTCACGAGAGGGGTAGTGGGTGGCAGTAGCAGAGGAAATGCCACAGCTGTTTGTCCTCACTGTCATTGCTTGGTACATAGTGACAGGATGTAGGGTGTAACCGTGGAGAGTTTTGCAAGTGCAATTGTAACAGCAACAGCAGCTCTTGGACATTGTTGTGAGCACTCCTGCACTTGGGGACACAAGCTGAATTACAAACATGACAGGTGTTTGCAGCACCAAAATCCTCCAGCGTAGTTACAGCTGTGAATGACCACTTTACATCTCATCTTAAAGCTATAGCCTTCTTCTATTTCTCTTACAAATGCCTTTCGCTGAGAAGCACTCTCTGTTGCTGTGTAATAAAAACCCTATGCACCTACACCCTCCCTTAGGTTTATTCAATTTTCATTATACACAAACTTTGCTTGCCTCTTATTTTTAGTTCCATTCCAGCATTTCCTTAATCACAGTTAAAAATCAAAGTGGTAGCAGGGACTCAGATGGTGCTTGCCTGGATGGAATCCTCCTTTTCAGACTCATTTTTGCTGTCTGGCATCCCACCGATTTCCCCCTAGATGTGTCCTGACCTGTATAGCTCTCTTCAAAAAGTAGCACTGAAATTTCAAAACTAGAAGCAACCTAGGTGCATCCGACGAAGTGGGTATTCACCCACAAAAGCTCATGCTCCAAAACGTCTGTTAGTCTATAAGGTGCCACAGGACTCTTTGCTGCTTTTACAGATCCAGACTAACACAGCTACCCCTCTGATACTAAGCAACCTTATGTTTATTAAAGGATAACCTGCTGAGCATCTCAGGAGCACATCTGCTCCCAACTGCTCTGTATTTCTCTCATCATGCTGTGTGTCTTGCGTGCCTAGGAGGAGCTTTATTAAAGGGCCTATGCGACAGCTATGTCTGTAGATTCATATTCAGACCCAAAGACAGGTCAGCAGTGACTCCTAATTTTTTGTAAACACTATTTGCTAGTGTAGGCCTCAGTTTTGTCACTTTTCCTCATGTTCAGTAGTGCCTTACTCCACTGGTAGTCCCATTGAAATCAAGAGGGGAAAATGCAGAGTAAGGCAGTACTTAAAGAGAGTGGGGGTGTGGGGAAGAGGTGAAGGAATCAGGCATTAGTTTAAGTTGATCTGTTTAAACCCATCTCCTCTGTGCAGAGTGACCTCCTTTGTTCTGACTGCAACCACAAGTCTGTCTACACTTAGCACGTTCTGAATAATTGTGCCCATGGGTAACAGGTGAAGCTTCCCCTTGGGAGAGGCTAGCCCCCTGCTCATCTCTTCTGGCCAAGGCCCCCTCCCCCGAGCTCGGCCAGGATGGGAGGCTGAGAGCTCGGTTGGGTTTGAGCTGGAGCACTGAACCCAGAGCTTCTCCTCCGTTCTGCCCCTTCTGCCACAGCTCCGTCCCCATTCCACCTGCACTCCACCTCTTCCTCCCAGTGACCCTGGCCAGGATGGGGCGGAGGAGGCTTGAGAGCTCGGTCGGTCGGGGCCACGGAGGGACAGACGACACAGTGATATAAATTAGAGGCAGCCTTCTGACCTATGGGATGCATGTGAATAGCTTGCACTTGGCCCTCCTCCAAATTCTTAGCCACTTCCTTAGAAATCATTTATTGAAGTGCTGTATCTAGTATAAAGAAGCCTCCCTGATGCTGGGAATTAACAGCTGATACTTCTAAAGAAACTCCAATTTATACTTCCACATTTTGAACGCTGTATGTAACCTGATCCATGGCTTTATCCAGTATGCTATCCTCCTTCCCCAGCAGGTTATGAAGTTCTCCTGATAAACCATTTATAAACTAGTTTTTCACAAAGGATTCTCCCATGTCTTGCCATTGGGAATATGCCTCTCTGCATTGCCAGTTCCAAATTTGCCACACCACGTTCTGCTTCACTCAGGTAGGGTGACCAGATGTCCCGATTTTATAGGGACAGTCCTGATTTTGGGGGCTTTTTCTTATATAGGTTCCTATTACCCCCCACCCCCGTCCTGATTTTTCACACTTGCTATCTGGTCACCCTACACTCAAGCCATCTTCCGGACAGGGTGGCACAGGGAAAGCCCTATCGAACAGTCTCCTTAATGAACAAAAATAACTATCCAGAAATTTCCATTTCTGCCTCCTCCTAGCTTGCCATTCCTTCTGGTATTTCAAGAGGGCTAAGCCCCCCTCATAGCTGCCATATAAGTGTTTGCATAACTGTCTATAAAGACCCACAACCTGCACCGGGAAAAGACGGTTACTCACCGTTGTAACTGTTGTTCTTCGAGATGTGTTGCTCCTATCCATTCCAGTTAGGTGTGTGCGCGCCGCGTGCACGGCTCGTCGGAAGATTTTTACCCTAGCAACACTCGGTGGGTCGGCTGGGCGCCCCCTGGAGTGGCGCCGCTATAGCGCTAGATATATACCCCAGCCGACCCGTCTGCTCCTCAGTTCCTTCTTGCCGGCTACTCCGACAGTGGGGAAGGAGGGCGGGTCTGGAATGGATAGGAGCAACACATCTCGAAGAACAACAGTTACAACGGTGAGTAACCGTCTTTTCTTCTTCGAGTGATTGCTCCTATGCATTCCAGTTAGGTGATTCCCAAGCCTTACCTAGGCAGTGGGGTCGGAGTGAGACGTGGCAGAGTGTAAGACTGCTGAGCCAAAGGCTGCATCGTCTCTGGACTGTTGCACCAGTGCGTAATGGGAAGCAAAGGTGTGAATTGACGACCAGGTCACCGCTCGACAGATGTCCTGAATGGGGACATGGGCCAGGAAGGCAGCAGAAGAGGCTTGCGCTCTTGTAGAGTGAGCGGAGAGATGACTAGCTGGAACCTGAGCGAGCTCGTAGCATGTCTTGATACATGACGTCACCCAGGCCGAAATCCGCTGGGAAGAGACTGGCATGCCCTTCATGCGATCTGCTACCACCACAAAGAGCTGAGGCGAACGGCGGAAAGGCTTCGTTCACTCTATGTAAAAAGCGAGGGCCCTACGCACATCGAGGCTATGAAGCTGCTGCTCCCTACGCGATGCGTGCGGCTTCGGGAAGAAGACCGGGAGGAAGATGTCCTGGTTCACATGGAAAGCCGACACCACCTTAGGTAGGAAGGCGGGGTGTGGCCGAAGCTGCACTTTGTCCCTATGGAAGATAGTATACGTCGGGTCAGCCGTTAGGGCACGAAGATCAGAGACCCGTCGCGCCAAAGTAATTGCGACGAGGAAGGCCGTTTTCCAGGACAAGTAGAGAAGGAAACACGTGGCCAAGGGCTCAAAGGGGGCTCCCATAAGCTTGGTTAAGACCAAGTTCAAATCCCAGGTAGGAGTTGGGCGTCGTACCGGAGGGTATAATCGTTCTAGCCCCTTTAGAAAACGGGAAACCATGTGATTGGAGAAGATGGAACGTTCCCCTATGCTGGGCCTAAAGGTGGAAATTGCCGCCAGGTGCACCTTCAAGGAGGCGATAGCGAGGCCTTGCTCCTTGAGGGACCAGAGATAGTCCAGGATCTTGGGAATAGGTATCAGGAGAGGGTTGAGACTTTTCTGATTGCACCAGAGCGCGAAACGCTTCCACTTAGCGAGGTAGGTTGACCGAGTGGAAGGCTTTCTGCTCTCTAGCAGCACCTGCTGCACTGCAGCGGAACAGTCCCGCTCTGCTCGGGTTAGCCATGCAGGAGCCAAGCCGTCAGGTGGAGGGACTGCAGGTCCGGGTGGCGAAGCCTGCCGAAGTCCTGCGTTATGAGGTCCGGCCATAGCGGGAGGGGAATAGGATCCGCTACTGAGAGGTCGAACAGCAGGGTGTACCAGTGCTGTCTCGGCCACGCCGGAGCAATGAGAATGAGGCGGGCCCTGTCCCTCCGGAGCTTGAGCAGCACCCGGTATACGAGGGGGAACGGAGGGAAGGCATACAGTAGGCGATCCTTCCAGGGGAGGAGGAATGCATCCGAGAGGGAGCCCTGGGAGCCGCCCTGGTAAGAGCAGAACAGATGGCATTTCCTGTTCTCTCTGGAGGCAAAAAGGTCTATCCGGGGAAAACCCCACCTCTGGAAAATTGTGTGCACCACATCGGGACGAAGCGACCACTCGTGGGAGAGGAAAGACCTGCTGAGGCGGTCTGCCAGTGTGTTCTGCACTCCCGGGAGAAACGATGCCACTATGTGTATGGAGTGGGCTTTGCAAAAGTCCCACAGTTGCATCGCTTCCGTGCAAAGCCAGGAGGAACATGCTCCGCCCTGCTTATTGATGTAGAACATTGCTGTCGTGTTGTTGGTGAGGACAGACACGCAGCGACATTGGAGTTGGGAGTGAAAAGTCTGGCATGTGTGGCAAAGTGCCTTCTCAGTCTCCCCAGCCTCTGCTGTTTTTAGCCCTGGGGAGACAGGCTTGGGTAATTGCAGTCCCCCTTAGGACTCAGGGGAAGTCTGTTCCCTGTCTTCCCACCAGCCTTATTTAAAGTAATTTTTTTTTTTGCCTTGTGGGAGAGTGTACTGCCGCTCCTCCTGGGGAGGCTTGCTGCTCCAACACTCCTGGCAGCCAGGCTCCTTCTCTCTCTCTGCTTCCCCCCATCCTTCCTCCCAGGAAGGGGTTTAAAAAGGTCTCAGGCAGCCCCAAGTTGGAATCACCTGGTCCTAATTACCTTCAGGTAGCTCCCCCTCAGCTGATTCTAATTTGCTACCTTGGTAACCCTTTCTCAGCTGAACCTGATTGACCTGTAGTTGTCTCTCAGTTGATAAGGAGGAGGGCTTTTTAACCCTCTGGGACTGACTCCTACCCCCCCCCCCGCCGCCCATTGCAACTGTCTGTCCTGAGTTTATCACACATGCCAAGCGAACCGCTCGCAGTTCCCTGACGTTGATATGGAGGGTCAGCTCGCGGGGTGACCAAAGGCCCTGGGTGTGTAGGCTGCCGAGGTGCGCACCCCACCCCATGGCCGAGGCGTCCGTAGTTAAAGTGATGGAGGGGTGAGGGGGGCGGAACGGAACCCCGGCACACACCGCCCCTGGGTCCAACCACCAGTTGAGCGAGACGAGGACTGACGGCGGGATCGTGACCACCGTGTGTATGGAGTCCCTGTGCGGGCGGTAAATGGACGCCAACCACGTTTTAAAGGTGCGAAGGTGGAGCTTCGCGTATGGGGTCACGAAAGTGCACGCTGCCATGGGGCCTAGAAGGCTGAGGCAGGTGCGCACCGTTGTCATCGGGAAGGACTGCAGGCTTCAGGTGATGGAAGCCATGGCCTGGTGTCGAGGCAGAGGGAGGCAGGCTCTGGCTAGATTGGAGTCCAGGACCGCGCCGATGAATTCTATCCTCTGCGTTGGAGTCAAGGTAGACTTCTCAGTGTTGATCATAAGGCCTAGGTGTTGAAACAGGCCTAGGATCTCGGCCATTTGCTGTGCTACGAGCTGCTGGGACGTTCCGCGGACCAGCCAGTCGTCAAGATACGGGTAAACATGTATCCGGCGACAGCGAAGGGCTGCGGTGACCACCGCCATGCACTTGGTGAAGACCCTCGGTGCCGTGGAGAGGCCGAAGGGGAGCACCGTAAACTGGTAGTGCTGGTGGTTGACGACAAAGCGCAGGTAGCGTCGATGAGGAGGGTAAATCGTAATATGGAAATACGGGTCCTTCATGTCGAGGGCGGCAAACCAGTCTCCCGGATCCAGGGAGGGAATAATGGTCCCCAGGGTTACCATGCAAAACGAGCTTGACCAGAAATCTGTTGAGCTCTCGGAGGTCGAGGATTGGTCGCAGACCTCCCTTCGCCTTGGGGATTAGGAAATATCGGGAATAAAATCCCCTGCCCCGCATGCCTTCCGGCACCTCCTCTATGGCACCCAAACTCAACAGAGTCTCGACCTCTTGCAAGAGGAATTTCTCGTGAGAGGGGTCCCTGAAGAGGGACGGATAGGGTGGGTGGGAGGGAGGGGGCGAAACAAACTGGAGGCGGTAACCAGACTCCACCGTGCGAAGTACCCAGTTGTCTGTTGTTATCTGGGACCACGCCGGTAGGAAGTGGGAAAGACAGTTGAAAAACAACGGGGAAGGATCCGGTAGGCCGTCCTCGGGCGTCCCATCAAAAGTTTTGCTTGGGTCCTGAGGAAGGCTTCGAGGGCGGTTGGGACTCGTTTCCCTGATTGCCCGACTGCCTGCGCCGGTTCACTCTGCCCCTGCGCCTATTATCGGGGCGCGGTCTGGGCTGGTTGAATGGGTGGTATGGCTGTGGCCGGAAGGATCTCCACTGGGTAGCGGGCGTGTGCATGCCCAGGGAGCGTAACGTGATTCGACCATCCTTGAGGGTCTGCAGCCGTGAGTCTGTCTTTTCAGAAAAGAGACCCTGGCCATCAAACGGCAAGTCCTGGATGGTGTGCTGGACCTCCGGCGGCAGCGTGGAGGCCTGAAGCCATGAAAGTCTCCTCATGGTCACTCCAGAGGCCAAAGTCCTGGCTCCCGAATCTGCAGAGTCCAGAGAGGCTTGGAGGGCCGACCGGGACGCCTTCTTACCCTCCTCAACAAGGGCCGTGAACTCAGGGCGGGAGTCGGATGGCACAAGCTCAGAGAACTTTGAGAGGGACACCAAGGTGTTATAGGTGTACCTGCTGAGGAGAGCCAGCTGGTTGGCGACTCTCAACTGGAGGCCACCGGCCGAATAGACCTTACGGCCCAAAAGGTCCATACGCCTCGCTTCTTTGGATTTGGGCGCTGGCACTGGCTGGCCATGTCGCTCACGGTCGTTAACCGACTGGACCACCAATGAGCATGGAGCTGGGTGCGTGTAGAGATACTCGTATCCCTTAGATGGGACCGAGTATTTTCTTTCCACCCCCCGAGCGGTGGGAGGGATGGAAGCTGGTGACTGCCAGACAGTGTCCGCATTCCGCTGGATTGTGCGGATGAAGGGCAGGGCCACACGAAGAGGCGCATCTGCTCCAATTATGCTGACGACGGGGTCATCGTCCTCTGCCACCTCCTCAACTGGCAGGTTTATGTTTTGGGCCACTCATCGTAACAAGTCCTGATGGGCCCGAAGGTCGATCGGAGGAGGGCCCGAGGAGGACGCCCCAGCCACGGCCTCATCCGGTGAGGAAGAGGATGACAGGCCCGGGAGCAGCGTGTCCAGCAGGGGTTCATCGAGCTGCTGCGGGGCCTCAGCGACAGGGGGATGCTCCGCATCCATGGATGTCAGCGGCTCCTCTACCACGGCTGTGGGAGGAGGTCTGCTGACCGTAGCCTTAGGCGCCCTGTGGTCGGATGTCCTGGAGCGCTGAGTGGAAAAGGGCACTCCTTGAGTCTCATGGTAGGCCCATGGAGTCCAGAAGCCCCATTGAGGAGGACCCTGGTCTTGCCCTTGAGGCTCAGTGCGCTGATCAACTGCGCTGTCTGCCTGCGAGGAGACGGACGGCTGTCTCGAAGGCCACGGCGGGGCGGAGAGACTGTGCGACTGCGCCGTCGACGCCGCCGGTCTGTCCCTGGACGGTGCCGGGGAACGATGCCGGTCTTCATGGTGCCGGGAATGAGACCGGGACCATGTACCGTGCTGGTGCCGGGAGGTTGACCGGGATCTCGAGTCCCGACGGTGGGAGCGGCTGCGGGAGGACCGGTACTGGGAACGGTACTGAGAGCCGGATCGGTGCCGATAGCGCCGGTCAGGAGAGCGAGACCAGGAGCGTCTTCGCGAGTACGACCGGTACCGCGATGGAGAGCGGTACTGGGACTGCGAGCAGTGCCGAGATCTGGAGCGGTGTGAACGTGAACGTCTCCGGGATCGGGACCGGGACCTGGAGTGCCGTCTCTCCTGTCTGTCAGGGGAAGGAGGCCGCATGATAGCCCGCTTGCCCGCTGACTTAAGAACCCGCACCGGCGGTGCCGGGGGTTGAGTATGCGTTGGCTCAGTCAACGCAATGAGTTCTCTCGCCGTCGAAAAGGTTTCAGGTGTCGACGGGAGAGCGAGCTCGACCGCGGTATGCACCGGGGAACAAGGAGGTACCGGACTCGACGGCCCTTGCGGTGCCGGAGTCAACGGTACAGCCCACGGTTTATGGGCTGTCGGAGTCGGTGCCGGGGGCGCCGGTGCTGGTGGTTGGGCGAGAGGTCCTGGTGCAGAGACCTTGGAGGACGTCTGCGCTGGCTTACGTTTCCTCGAGGGAGAGAGGGAACGGTGCCGGGGTGCCGGTGTCGGCTTCTTCATGGCCTCGGTACCAGAACGGCCAGGAACCGCTGGAGCGCTCCGCACCGAAGAGGTCTGTGGAGCACCTGGTGTCGGCACCGCAGGGCTAAGTGCCGATTCCATCAGGAGCTGCTTCAAGCGAAAGTCCCGCTCCTTCTTTGTCCTTGGCTTAAAGGACTTGCAAATGCGGCACTTATCTGTAAGATGAGACTCTCCTAAGCACCGCAGGCAGGAGTCGTGAGGGTCTCCAATAGGCATGGGCCGCTGGCAGGCCGAGCACGGCTTAAATCCCGTTTTCTTGGGCATGAGCCCGCACCGGGTTGGGAAAAAGAAGGGCTAGGCCCCCCGATTTCCCCTAACTAACTAACACTAAGTACAACAAACTATTTAAACTAATCTAACTAATTTTAAAGAACTATATACAACAAGTATGAGAAGAAAAGCAGTGAGAAGCTAGGGCTGTGGAGGTCAAGTAAGCACTCCACTGTTCCAACGACCGTCACGGGCGATAAGAAGGAACTGAGGAGCAGACGGGTCGGCTGGGGTATATATCTAGCGCTATAGCGGCGCCACTCCAGGGGGCGCCCAGCCGACCCACCGAGTGTTGCTAGGGTAAAAATCTTCCGACGAGCGTGCACGAGGCGCGCGCACACCTAACTGGAATGCATAGGAGCAATCACTCGAAGAAGAAGTAATGCTTTGGCATCACCATCCAAGCACATTGCTAGGTACTGGGCTGCTTTCTCATCAGTCCACTCATTCACACAGTGCAACAGCCACTAGTTGTAGTATTACGCTTATAGGATCACAGAGGTTTATTGGGACACTGCAATTACCAGCTCCAGAACACACAGGCAGGACTGAACTTCCTGCTAACTCCCCCGGTCAGATCCAAAACTTAACACTAAGCTAAGGATATAACACCATCTACTGGTGGAGGAGTTGTCTACGGTGAACATTACATGATTTTAAATTTTTCTCCACTTATTTCCTTTCTATAAAAACTAGCACTATGGTGCAGTGACAGATTACAGCCTATAAGGCTCAAGGGGTTAACCCCCCATGTATTGTCAGTACTACAGGGCTGTGACTGCCTCACTTTCAAGGGGAATATTTGTAATGGAGTGCTCTAAACTTGTTTGGTCCCTCAGTGAAGGGAGTGGGGTTTCCATAACTGCCAAGAAAGTGAACCTTCTTCCCACGAACTCTCTTGGTCTGACTACTGCTATTAGGCCTCGTGCTCCCCTTCATTAGGAGATGTAGGGGGAGCAAAATGGGGTAGAAAAGCCCCCAAACCTTGGAAAGTAGGAGCAGCACCTCCACTGTTAGCCTCCCTGCCCCCATGTCCAGAGACACAAAGGCCTCACCATTCCAGCTCTGTGGCTTTTGAGGGAATGAGTTGGGGCTAAGACAGGGCAGCCACACTTTGAGGGTGTCTCCTGGCTAACTGGCATCATTTGCCAAATGGAAACCAACTCTGTAGTTATTGCTGGCATCAGGGAGTAAAGAGGAACACACAGACCCTCCACAGGGTTGTCCTTCCTTTCCCCTGGGATCCTGGCATCCCCTATGTAAGCCCGTCACGCTTACACCTAGGCTTACAGATCATACCCTTAGCCCCTTCCATTATTACCACCAGAGCCTTTCCTTCTTTGAGAGCAGAATCGGGTAGAGACTCAATGGGTTGGATTCTGCTCTCAATTTACACTAGTGTCAATCCAGAGTAACTCCACCAAAGTCGCTCCACTTTTATACCTGTGTGACTGACAGCAGTGACTGGCCCAGTAAGTTTTAACTTGTGGAGTTTTCTACTGGATTTTTAACTCCCTAAAGGTTTTTCCCCAACAGGGAAAGTAGAGTTGCCAGACTTCCCTAATGCTAGGTTCCTGTACACAGTGTCATTTCTCAGAGTTCACTATTGACCTTCAAAAGGGTTCTCTTACGTCCTCATGAACTATCTTCTTCAAACGACATACAATACACAATCCTTATGTAGCATTCCACAGAGACAACACAGTATCAATGTATATTTTATACATGCAGTCCTGCACAAATTTCACCCGCCACTGTGTGGGACAATAGTTTTCAGTTAATTAAAATGGCTCCTTGAAAAAGAGACATCTTCTGAATACAAGGTATTGTACATTATTTAAAACTGTTGCTGTTTAGAAATGAATGCTACTCTTCAATATTTAAACATATAACAAAAGAAAGTCTTTAAAGTTAAGCCCCCCAAAGTCTCACATCTAAGAGCCAGACTGCAGTATCTGAATTTTCACCCATTTGTTTCTGCCAGATTTTAAAAGTATTGCAGTCTGTAGAGACAGGCCTTAGATGCAAAGTGTGGTACTGGATCCAGATCCTAAATTTCAGAGGGAAATTCAGATCTAGAATTTTGGTTCAAGCCATGACAGAATTGCAGAGTTCAGCTCTAGATCCAAAGGTAAGTGTTCCGATCCAGATTTTGGCTCAGGCCCAGACACAAGGCTTGATTATCTTGTCAGTTATATTAATGCAACTCCTATTCACTTCAAATTCCTTCCCCCACTATACACACAGACACACACACACAGACACACACACTCATTGAAAGATCTCAAAATGCAGGACACAGAAGACCAAGTATCAATATGCCCATTTTACAGATGGGGGAAACCGAGATAGAGAAAAATTAAGTAACTTGCCCAAGATCACAAAGTGAGTTAGTGGCAGAAATAGAATCCACATCAACTGACCCTCAGACCTGTGTCCTGTCCATTGGCCTATGCTGCTTCCCTTTCACTGAGCAAAGCTACCTAGGTTCCAAAAGACTGAACTAACACAAGTGCTTCAGCAACATTTTATCTTGATGGGGTAAGCAATGAAATGCTTCTTATATTGAATCAGCATACCGGATAGTATCTAAGAACTGCTAATGTCATCAGACACTATACTTTGCACACAGTTTCAGATTAATTTTCTTGCATGAGGGGCACAGCTGATCCTGTCTTAAACCATCAGCTGAGCCCTTAATGGAAGCAATCAAACAATCTTATCCTTATGGCACAATATCAGGAGAAAGTTCACATAGAAATACCTTTGGCAATTATACCGTTAACTGCAAAATACAGATTCTCTCGCTGCAGAAACGGTGCCAAAAATAAATGTGTAATGCAGCAGTATTCGGCGGAAGAGTCAGTGAACATAGTAACCATGACTCCCAGAACACTTGCGGTGTGACAGCCTGACATTGCATTTTGACATGTGCACTTTTGCATCACAGCAGCATATGATGACTGTAGGAGTGCATGGCCCCTCCCCATGAAGCTCAGAGGGAGGCCACGCTGTTATATCCTTGGGGCAGCCGCTTTAGGAAGAAATCACTTGAGGCCAGAGAGCAGACAGCTAACCAAAACCTCCATTTTATTTACAGAGACAGAGAGCTCACTCAGCCGGTTGAAACCGGCTGAGCTATCCCTTAATAGTCTAACTCAGTTGCCATAGTAAAAAAACCCATGACAACCAAATACACAACATATTCCTCCCCCCCTAATAAGAACATCCCCTAAATAAAACACACACTAAACTAGAGAAGGAGGGTAGACTGCCTCCATTCCCGGCTAAACCCTGGGGATTATTTTGCCCCATAACCGTGGGTTCGCCCTAACTAAAGATCCAGCCGATGAGGAGGCCTTCTGTCTCTAGGTGGATTACGGTGAACTTCTGGTGTTGTTGCACCCGAAAGTACTAGGGGCTCAGGGTCCGCAGCACGAATAGGTGAGGAGGTGGTATCAGCTCGTGCTGGGCAAAGGGGTATCTCAGCTGCCGGCAGTAATGGAGGAGAACATTCAGGAACAGGTGACTCATGATTCGGTGTCTCACCAGGAGGGGTGAAGTCAGACCCCTCAACTGCAGATGGGTCCTGTAGACTGGCATGACCTGGCAACAGCTGATCTACATGTCGCCGCCAGGTAAGATTCTCTGCAGTCCGGACTGTATAGGAAACAGGTCCTGTTTGAGTGATGACTGTGGCTGGGACCCATTTAGCTCTGGAAGTATAATTCCGAGCCAAAACTGGCTGTCCTGGGCTAAAGGTTCGGTCTTTTGCTCTGGGTGCCCGTCTGATGACTTGATATTGCTGCTGATGTTGCACAGTTTGTCTGAGTTCAGAAGGTTTCAGCAGATCAAAGCAAATGCGCAGCTGTCGTCCCATCATTAGAAAGGCTGGGGAAGCCTGGGTCGTAGCATGAGGTGTGTTTCTATAGGAAAGTAAGAAGGTATCCAGACGCTTTTGAATGGAGTGTTGTCCCTTTGCTGATTTCAAAGCGTTTTTCATTGTCTGCACAAATCTTTCAGCTAATCCGTTGGTGGACGGATGATATGGTGCTGACGTGATGTGGTGTATGCCATTTGCCTTCATAAAATTTTGAAACTCCTGAGAGACGAACTGCGGTCCGTTGTCGCTCACAAGTTGTTCTGGCAGACCAAAACGACTAAAGAGTCCTCGTAGTGTTTGGATAGTACTCTCTGCAGTAGTGGACTGCATTATAGAGACTTCTGGCCATTTAGAATGGGCATCTACTGCCACCAAGAACATGCTTCCTTCAAGGGGGCCAGCAAAGTCAACGTGAATACGTTGCCACGGGTTTTCAGGCCAGTCCCATGGGTGTAGGGGTGCCCACTGGGGTGCATTTCTTACACCCTGACATGACATACAAGCTTTTGCCTTCTCTTCAATAGCACTGTCCAATCTAGGCCACCAAAAATAGCTTCGTGCAATTTCCTTCATGCGCACTATTCCACAGTGACCGGAATGTAGCTGTTCTAACATCTGTGATCTCAGGGGTGGTGGAATAATGACACGCCTCCCCCACAACAAACAACCAGATTGGACCGATAACTCCGTCCACCTGGACATGTAGGGAACAAGGTCGGGTGAGACCGAAGAGGTTTGTCGAGATTTTCCATGCATCACCAGGTCCATAACTTGGGATAATACTGGGTCAACGCGGTTGCCTTCTTTATCTGAGTAGCAGTGATGGGTGTATTCTCTACCTGTTCAAAGTAGAAGATTTCCTTTTGGGCACTATCTTGATGTTTGACCGGTAAAGGCAACCTTGAGAGGCCATCTGCATTGCCGTGCAGAGTGGATTTCCGATATTTGATTTCATATGTGTGTGCAGAAAGTATCAATGCCCAATGTTGCATACGACTAGCAGCTAATGGGGGAATGCCTGTGTAGGGTCCAAAAATTGATGTCAGAGGTCGATGGTCTGTAAGAAGAGTAAACTTTCGCCCAAATAGGTACTGATGAAACTTCCTAATTCCAAAAACAATTCCTAATGCCTCACGTTCGATTTGGGCGTAGTTAGTTTCTGCTTTGCTTAGAGTGCATGAAGCAAAAGCAATAGGTCTTTCTTCTCCCGAAGGCATAATGTGTGACACGACCGCTTCCACTCCATAAGGGGAAGCATCGCAGGCCAATTGCAGGGGTAAGGACGGATCAAAGTGCGTTAGAACTTCAGAATTTAACAATGCATCCTTAGCTTTGTTAAATGCAACATCACAGGCTTCAATCCACTTCCAGGCCTTGTTCTGCCCAAGGAGCTCATGAAGTGGTTTTAGCAGTGTGGCTAACTGTGAGATGAACTTCCCATAATAGTTCAGTAGTCCTAGAAATGAGCGCAGCTGGCTTACATTTCGAGGTGGGGGAGCCTCCACAATAGCTTTAACTTTTGCAGGGGCCTTATGAAGACCTGCAGAATCGATTATGCGTCCCAAATATTCAACAGAGGGCTTGAAGAATTCACACTTGTCTTTGCGAACTCGTAGGCCATACTCTTCCAGTCTTTGTAGGGTAGCCTCTAAATTCTTTAAGTGATCCTCTTCATTTCTTCCAGTGACCAGGATATCATCCAGATAGCACTGAACTCCTGACAAGCCACACAAGATCTGGTCCATAGCCCTCTGGAACAGGGCGGAGCCGATGTGATTCGAAGGTAGGCGACAGTATCGATAAAGCCCCTTATGAGTCACAATAGTCAACAGCTCTTGGGACTTTTCATCGACGTGCATCTGTAAATATGCTTGACTCAGATCAATCTTACTGAACTTTTGTCCCCCAGCCAGGTCTGCGAAGAGGTCATCGATGCGGGGAAGCGGGTATTGCTCTGCACACAACACTGGGTTGACAGTGACTTTAAAATCACCGCAAATCCGGAGAGAGCCATCTTTCTTTACTATTGGAATGATAGGAGTGGCCCATGAGCTATGGGTAACTGGTATTAGGACTCCATTGGTGACCAGGCGCTCCAGGTCTGCTTCAACTTTTGGCCTGATGGCATATGGCACAGTTCGGGCTTTCAGATATTTTGGTGGACTGCCAGGTTTAATGTTCAATGTCACAGTGATTCCCTTCATACTTCCCAAATCATCTCCAAAAACAGCAGCATGTTTCCTTAGTATAGGGGTTAGACTGGTTTCTTCTTTAGTCATCCGGTGCACTTCTGCCCAGTTCAGCTGAATCTTCCAAGCCAAGACCTACCCATTAAGGCTGGGTAGTCACCTCTCACCACAAACAGTGGCAATTTAGCCGCCTGTCCATTGAGCTCCACCTTAACATCAATAGTGCCCAACATAGGCACAGCTTCACCTGTATACGTCTTCAGAACAGTTTTTGTTGCCTTAAGCGGAAGATGCTGTAGCTTTTCCTTATACACAGTCTCAGGAACCAGCGAGACAGCTGCACCGGTGTCTAGTTCCATGCGTATAGGTTTGCCCTCCAATAAGGGGGTTACCCAGTATTCATGTGAGCCCGCTGCCAAAGACAAAACATGCAGTGGCACTTCCTCTTGTGAGGAGGTGTCACCTTGATCATCCTGGGTCTGCTCTAGGGTATGCAAGGTTCCTCTTTTGTCGGCCAGACCACAGGCCTCTTTTTCTTTTGTTTACAGGCATACTCAATGTGTCCCTTTTGCCACAGTGTCGACACACCAGGTCCTTACACCAGCATTCTGATGCCTGGTGACCCAGCTTACCACAGCGGTAACATTCTTGACTCTGCACCATTTTGTGGGTCAGTTCTTGTGACACTTTTTGCACCCTAGGGGATGCACCGATGTATTGTGCCTCCCTTGTAGCCAGTTCCATGGAGACAGCAATATCAACAGCCTTCTGTAATGTAAGCTGAGCCTCTGTCAGTAGGCGCTTCCGTATAGCTTCATTGCAGAGGCCACACACTAACCTGTCACGCAGGGCATCATTTAACATCTCTTTAAATTCACAGTGTTCTGCTAGCTTTTTTAAAATGGCTACAAATTGTACAACTGTTTCATCTTCCTTTTGGTCTTTTGTGGAACCTATATCTTTCAGCAATTACCAGTGGTTTTGGGGAGAAATGAGACCCCAGGATTTCCACAATGTCACTGTAAGATTTAGTCTCAGGCTTAACAGGGTGTAGTAAGCTGCGTAGCAGAGAGTAGGTTTTAGCCCCTACAACAGTTAAGAATATTGGCACCTTCTTCGCTTCTGTAATGTCATTTGCAATACCAAAAAGCTCAAAACGCTCAGTATACACATGCCACTGCTCTGTATTCTCATCAAAAGGCTCCAGGGGCCTGGTCAGAGTAGCCATGATTTTTAGTTTCACTTTCACAGTCAGTGCAAACAAGCAGCTTTTTTTCTTTGTTTGGTCTTTACCTTGACTTCTACTTCCTTCTGTTACTGGAGCAGCACCAGGATCCCATCCTCGTCGCCAGTGTTATATCCTTGGGGCAGCCGGTTTAGGAAGAAATCACTTGAGGCCAGAGAGCAGACAGCTAACCAAAACCTCCATTTTATTTACAGAGACAGAGCGCTCACTCAGCTGGTTGAAACCGGCTGAGCTATCCCTTAATAGTCTAACTCAGTTGCCATAGTAACAAAACCCATGACAACCAAATACACAACACACGCCTCCTCACTCTCAGGTCCCTCTCTAGGCAAAGATTGTTGGGGGATTAAGGCCCTGGCCCTCTAAGCAGGGCCAAGCGGCAGGTACTCCAGGGCCCTGACCGCAGACAGACCAGAGCAACAGTCTATGGGCTTAGGCCATCAGGCATGGCAAAGTGACAAGCAATCTAGGGGCTCATGCCTCAGGCAAGGTAGAGCGATAAGCAGTCTAGGGCTCATGCCTCAGGCAGGGCAGAGACCTACATGTCTCTCCCCACTGCCCCACATTGTGATATCCCCAGCAAGCCAGTCTGTCGAAAGGCCAGCCCTTCTGCTGTGCTTTTGGCCCAAGGGTTATGACCAGCAAGAGCCAGCAGATACACATTACCATGGAGTTCTGTCTCAGCAGAGTGCATTTCATCAGGATTAATAATCATACAGAGAAAATATATACAAAACAATAGCAGGTCCTACAAGCTTAGTAATAACCATACCAGAAATCTCCCCTCAGTCTTCTGGGCCTTAGCAGGCCAAAGTCATTCCAAGCCTTCAGCACAACTGAAGCCTCCCCTTGGGCAGAATGTCCTGTCTGTTTCTCGCTCAGACTGAAGGCCCTGAGTCTTTTTAAACTCAGCCTTTATATTCCAAGTTCTTTCGTTGCCTGTTGCCTCTTCTCCAGGACTACCTTACACCACTGCAGGCAAACCACCCTATGGGGTAGTACTACTCTGGTGCGGTTTACAATCTGTAGGGCCGTAGTAGTCTAACCCCTTCCTCCCATGCTATTTATAGCTCCTGGAGGAGCTGTGGTAACCCTTCCCCCATGGAGTTGTACACAATCCCAAACTAATACTTAAAACATTCATAAACTTAATACACTATGGTCCCCAAAGATACTGCATGTGGCTACAGTATCTGTTACAGAGCGCTTTCTGTGCCGTCCCACGTGCATCAGTAGCATGCCAAGGACTGTTCAGATTTCCTCTCCATTCATTCTGCCAAGACCCAGGCAAAGTGAGAGGAGTGTTGATTAAACCTGCCGGATGCTCAAAGCTACACACAACTCGAGAGATAGAGCTTGAATACTAGTGAGTTATAGTAAGAAAAATCCCCATTTTCCTTCCAACCACATTAAAAATGTTGGGCATTATGGACCAAGTTCCACCTCAGATCTACACTCTCACCATCCCATGGAGATCAGGGGATGGCCCGGGTGCAACTGAGGACAGTCTAATAGGTTCTTAATGCGAATCCAAACAGGTACAGGATATGTGTTCACAGAAGTCTGCAAGAACTAGAAATCCTGTGCTGCTCCTTGGCTCATGCTGTGATCAGTTACAGTATCACACCCTTATTTATTAGATAACAGCACACAGTTGTGCAAAATCAGCCATATCAAGAAGCAAACCAAGCAAAAATGTTTTTTAAAAGTTCCTGCTGAGCCCTCACCATGGACTGCCAATCAGAAATTACTATTGAAGCATAGACATATCCAGAATCGATGTGCCAACCCATGTCAGGTAGGCTGGCTACTTGGAACAAACATAGAGCAAGAGAGCGTCAATAGCTGTCAGATTGTTATTACAGGCTGGCAGGTACAGGTCCTACTCTGTTGGAAAAGCTCTCTGAATCCAGGCAGCCAAATAGGTAGAAACTATGTTTCACACAAAAGACATCACCAAACAGTGCTTGCTATCCTATCAGACCTCATTTCCTAAGCGTGAGGAGAATGTCATTTGTTCTTAAGAAACAAAAAACTCAAGATTTTAACTGATTCGTTGCATTATCACAGGAGGAAATGAATTTGCATAATCTGACATTTCAGCCTTTGCAACCTATGTGTCACCTTGCTGCCTATCATCATAAAATGTGTCATACTGCAAAATACCATCATAAAAAAATCCATTCAAGAGTCAAAACATAGGGAAAAGACGCCTTTCTCTCCTAAAGTGCCTGAAGAGAGATGCAGAGCTGGTAAGTCACATGAGTCATACTTCTCTCTCAGGGAACAAAGGACACTAGATCCTCTAAATACATCTGCCACAGGCAGGGCCGGTGCAACCATTTAGGTGACCTAGGCAGTCACCTAGAGCGGTAGGATTTGGGGGGCGCCATTTTCTTCGGCAGCACCCCGGTCGCCGCCGGCATTTAGGCGGAGGGAGCTGGGGCAGGGGGGCGTGGGGAGGGCTGCCTGCAGCAAGTGGGGGTTGGGGGCGGCACGCAGGGGAACTCCCCACCCCAACTCACCCCTGCCCCGCCTCCTCCCTGAGCATGCCGTCGCTGCTTCACTTTTCCCACCTCCCAGGCTTGCGGCGCCTAAGCTGATTGGCGCCGCAAGTCTGGGAGGTGGGAGAAGTGAAGCCGCGACGGCATGCTCAGGGTGGAGGCGGAGCAGGGGGGTGCCTCAGGGCGGAGGGTGGGGAGCTGCCACAAGGGGGGCGCCTCAGAGAGTAGGGGGGGAGCTGCCGTGGGGGAAGGTGCCTCATGGTGGGGGGGGGGAGCTGTTGTGGCGGGGGGCACCTCAGGGTGAGGGCGCAGAGGGGTGCAAGGTGGAAGTTTTGCCTAGGGCGTGAAACATCCTTGCACCGGCCCTGGCCACAGGCAGTGCTTAATTTGTAATAAAAACGGTGCCAGAGAGAAAAATTGGATTTGTGTGTCCCCCTCCTTTCCCCCTCCCCCTCTTTTTGATGTGTGGAAAGGCCTGAAAATGTTCTGATTTTAATTTTTTTAATTAAAAAAAAGCAGGTCTCTCCTACTTTGGAGGACTCAGTGGATGACTGGAAAGAATGGGACTATGATACCAGAAGTACTAAGAGAAGTTATTTTTATTCAAACTGATTAAAACACTCAAGTTTTGGTTTTTGCTAGCACTTGGGAGAAAAGCTCACAGTGAAGATTTCATCTCTCTCTCATCAAGAAACAGGTAGAAGAGGACACAGTATATATCTCTGAGTCCTTCAAGAAGATCATCAGCAAAAACAGGGAAGACAAGATGTGACATTACTGATATTTTCTAATGTAAAACAAAAAAGCATGGACAAAAATCCTCCAAACCTCAAAACTTTTAGCTTTTTTCATGATTCATACAAAGTAAAAAGAGCACAAATACAGTGCTGCATATTTAACTTTGCAGGCTACCTAGCAGTTCTTTCACATAGCTAGAGGGACCAATAAAGGCCAGAACCTGCTCTCACTGAAGCCAATGGTACAAATTCCATAAACTTCACTGGGAGATGAATCAGATCCTAAATAGAAACACAAATAAATTTTTGCCAACTCTCATTATTTTATTGCAAGTCTTGTGATATTTGGCATTTTCCTTAAAGCCACAGCTCCTGGCATCATATGATTATGTGAGAAACTCAGCTTTCATTTTTTTAAAAAGTAAGTTTTCTATTTCTCTGGTGTGTGAAGCAAAGCTTGAAAATGTGACCACTTTAAAGGCTCAAAAAAACCAACACCCCAATGTAGTATTTTTAAAATTTGTAAACCAAACTCATGACTTTTGGGGCCTGACCCATGACTTTTGCAACTACAAATGCCTACAAGGTAAAGTAGCAGCTTTGCATGATAAAAGTGATTCATGTTCAAGATTAGCACAAGGGTTTACTGTTCTATGAGTGCTCCATGGAGTTCAGTGTGATACATCAGCCTCTTTCTGCCCAGAGGAGTTCCTTTCAATGCATTCTCCAAACAGAACATAGAGGAAGGCCATTAGTTCCCAGTTATGCTTATTCATTAACATAGGCTGAGTTCTGTGCAGTACATGAATAAAGCACGAGACAGGAAAACATCTCATTTGGGATAACTGAATCATGCCTCATTCGTATTAAAAGGGAGACCTTCTTCTGAGAGAAAATCTAGGTTCTGAATTATTGCCAGCAAAGTCAGAATGAGTGACGAGACAGACAGTGACTTTTAAAGTGAGGAACATTAGGAAAAATGTTGCAATTATTGAACTGAAAAAAAAATAATTTTGTTTCACCCAGGCTAATTAATATTCTGTGCAGCTGGAGTAGCACTAAGAAATAGTCTGATTTCCCTTCCACTTCCAGCTTTGTTCGGCTATTTATAGCATCTCTATTTCAAGAGCACACCAATTACATCCATTCTGCTGTGGCCTTTACATTTCAACAGAGCCCTGACGTAGGCGATTAGCCAAAACGGTGGTGTAAAGTTTGTATCTTTTTGTTTTACTCAGACTTACTAATAGAATAGTGGGGGTTTAAAAGCAATGGGCCTATTTAAGTCAATACTTTCCCAGAATTAAACAGAAGTGACTGTGCCTGATCCAAAGCTCAGCGAAGGCAGTGAGAGTCCTACCATCAGACCCTTTATGAAAAGTCCTAGTTGTTCCATGCTACCAAATCTCACTGCTCCTAGCTGCAGAACATTGCCTATAGACAGGGAACTAACTCTGACATCAGTGCTGCTGCCAGCAGGGTAGGGCACAGCACTCTCCAGGCTCTTAGTCGCACTTCCTGGACACGGACACACCTATCCCAAATTAGTAGCCCTTCCTGTTAGATCAGTTGAGGGGCATGTCTCCCAAACACTGTAGTCACGCTGGATGTTGAAGAAGCTGGTGGGACTTTGAGCATTCAAAAGGTGCTTGGAAACAGTTTTTTTTAAAAGGTTGTTTATTTAAAAGAAGACTGAAGTAAGTTTGGGGGTGCCAACCTCTCCAACAAGAGCTGTGGGGTGGTTTTCTCTAACCCTCCCCAAAGCAATACCAAAAAGGCTCTGTGAAGAAAGCTGAAAACAGCAGAGTTTATTTATTAAATGAATTGTCGTACACACACTATGCAATTTGCTCTGTACACGTTTCTCCTTCAGACACAAAAAGGTGCATATGCAGACTTTTAACTTGTGTTTTTCCTGACTTTTGCATGCTTAAAACTGTAACCATAACAATACAGAAGGTAAGAAGTTGACTGCAGGACTGTTTCATTTTTTAAAACACAGAGACAATCATGTAGTCACTTTTGTTTATTTTCACAGGGTTAGGACCCCTGCAGAGCTGACAAACTCCATCAAGAGGTCTAGCAAGATTATAAACTGCACTCTATTCTCCACATACTGCTATGTGAAAGACACAGTAAAAATATTCTGTCATAGAAAATATCTAATTGTACTCTGTTTATATGTATGTCAAGAAAAACACAACCCTCCCATCTCCAGCCTCCCTTCCCAACTATTAAAGCCTTAAAAAAAGTGACATTCATCCTCTGTTGCCGCTTGGGATTTGCCTTCCTTTTAAAGAAGATATGTTTGGTAAACCCCACCTCTGCATATTGTAAGAGAAGATCATTCCCAAATGCACACTTAGCAGTATAATGAGCAGTGTAAAGGCAACCACATTGTATGTAGAAGGCATTCTCCATTGGATGCTGGTCTGACATCTGGCATCCAACCCTATCAACATTCAGCCCTCTTCAGCCACAACAGGCTTATAAAATTGTCTGCTTCTTCCAGGAATTAATTATTGATTTGATATAGCTTCTAATGTTCAGCCCATTCAGCATTTTGCACTCTATTTACTTTGGAATTATATTGTTCTGCAGCTGGCAGATTAAGGAGGATCGTATGGTCAAATAGTTCTGAATATTATGCCAAATTATTCTTGCTCTCTTTCTCCCTCCTCCTTCCTCCACTGCCCCTCCCCATGTCCTTTCTGGATAGAAATGTGCTAGGAATGTACAGGTTGGGAGGACTTTTAATTTCACAATATACTGGGAAAATAAAAATGACTTGGTATAAAAACAAATATATTAAATCTCAGCATCACAGGAAACAATACCTTTTATCATGTAACTTTTCATGCCAACCTCTTTGCATGGAGTGCCCACCACCATCCTGGTTCACCAAACTATCACCCTTCTGCATTCAAGTCCTTCCTAAACTATCACTCCTTCTGCATGATCACACGGAGTAAGCCAAAAATAAATCAAGTAACCCTCACGTTATTTCCTCTTCTAGGTTTTTTTAGTATGCTTTGTCTTCTCTCCGTCCGACTTTTACATCCCTGTATGCTTGGCATGTGTGCTTAACTCTAATGGAACTGATTGCACCTTAAAGTTAAGCATGTCTGGAAGTGATTGCAGGGTGAGGGCCTTAAACTGTAAGGTCTCTGAGGTAGGCACAGTCTTAATTTTTTGTCTTGTATGGAGTGCTAAACATACTGACAAATCTTAAATTATACTAAGTGGGGAATACAGCATCATGGCTCTCATCATGCTGAAAGGAAAGAAGGTTTTAAAAGGCGAGTTTTGAGTCAACTTTCTGACATGATGGGCCTGATCCTCAGCTGGTGTCAATCAGCATAGCTATGTGGAAGTCAATGGAATTACCCTGATCTACACCCGCTGAGGAATTGGGCCTGTGTTGTTGTGACAGGTTGGACCCGATGTGCTGGGTTTCCACTGAGCCCGCTGGTCCTACCAGCCTGGGTTTTCCCTGCATTGGGTTGCTGTGCCAGGCCCTCAAGTCCCTATCCAGCATACAGCCAGGCCAGGCCACTCCCAGCTGCAGACACAGACTGAAACTAGCTCTGTGTAGGAGGATTCATCTAGAGGAATGGCCAGCACTTCGGTGTAAATCAGGGTATGTTATAAACAAGAAATAAGTTTATTAACTACAAAAGGTAAATTTTAAGTGATTATAAGAGATAGCGAACAGAACAAAGTAGATCACTAAGCAAATTAAACAAAACATGCAAACTAAGTTTAATACACTAAAGAAACAGGTTTCAAAATATAATTTCTCACCCTAAATGTTGTTTTTAGGCAAGTTGCAGAGTTTCTGTGGCTTAGAGTTCCAGTGATTTCTCTTTACAGACTAGACACCTCTGTCTTAGTCTGGACTCAGCCCTTGCCTTTCCCTCAGCTCAGTTCCTTTGTCTCTTCAGGTACATTCAGCGTCTTTCTTCTTGGGCAGGAAGGCAATGGAGAAGAGTCCTGTTTGCCTTAGTCTCCAGCCATAAATAGAATTTACATAAAGTGGGAAGCCTTTGTTTCCAGTGGAAAATTCCAGCAGTGTCCAAGATGGTACTTTGTACCAAGTGATATTATCACCTGACCTTGCGGTGTCAAAGCAGCCATGAAACCAGGTTTAGTTGCAATGTCCACAGGGAGGAACTCCCAGAAGATGGGAGATCCACATCTTCAAAGAGTCATTGTTTTTTTCTAATGGCCCATCAAGGCAGATTGCTTACTGTCTGGTGGGCATCTCCAAATATAACCACAGTTGTAATTGTTATAGTCTATATTCCTAACTCCAGATACAGAAATGGTACATGCATACAAAGTGGATAATCATATTCAGTAAATTATAACCTTTCCAATGATACCTTACATGAGCCATCTTGCATAAAATATATCATAGTTATGCCATATTCCTATCATAAGCATATTTCTACAAAGAATATGAAGCATCACATCACAGTTGTGTAGCCAATAAGAACAGATTTCTCCTCATTTTCTTCCTCTGTTGTTTCTGTAATTTTCCGTTTAGGTATTTATATGGTCCCCATTACTATAGTATCAGAGCATCTCAAGCACATTAATCAATGTACCCTCACAATGTACCTGTGAGGTACAGCCGCACAATTATCTCAGTTTTAGAGACAAGAAACCAAGGCACAGTTTAAATTAATTGCCCTAGGTTGAAGTGCAAGTCGGTTTAGTGCTGGGAATTGAACCCTGATCTCCTTAGTCCGAGTCCATTTCCTTAGATGGGAGAACTTCTTGCCTCCCACCCATCCTTTTCTATTTCTCTTTTCTCCACATATGCCTAAATATGGAGAAACAATTTTGAGAAGTCATTTTCCCTTAAGAACATAGCCACCAGTTTTGTATTAATGTTGGTTATCTGTGTTTATTACTCAATCCATTAAGGTGAATATTTTCTTCATGCTTTTCAAAACCATATTATTGTATGATCCATTTATTCAACTTACTCTTAAACAAGTATTTTCCCGCTTCAGTTACTGGGAAGAGGTGCTGTAAATCACCTAGTTGGAAAGGAAATAAAAGAGAGAGGCGGGGTCCAAAAGGAAAAAAAGGCACAAAAAGATCTGTTGCCCAACTTGAGCATGTTACAGCTTTAACCAGTATGCTGTTGCACATCTTAGATTGTGCTCTACACCAGTGGTTTTCAAACTGTTGGTCGCAACCCAGTACTGGGTTGGGAATGTAAGACACTGGATTGCAGCAGCTCTCATCAGCACTGCCAACCAGGCCATTAAAAGTCCTGTTGGCGGTGCTGCCTGGCTAAGGCAGGCTAGTCCCTACCTGTTCCAACACCGTGCTGTGCCCCGGAAGTGGCCAGCAGCAGGTCTGGCTCCTAGGCTGGGGGGGGAGGCCACAGGGCTCCACACGCTGCCACCGCCCCGAGCACTGACTCTGCACTCCCATTGGCCAGGAACCGGCCAATGGGAACTGGGGGGGTAGTGTCTGCAGACGAGAGCCATGCAGAGCTCCTTGCGCGCCTCCACCTAGGAGCTGGACCTGCTGCTGGCCACTTCTGGGGCGCAGCGTGGTCTGTAGTGCTAGGACAGGCAGGAAGCCTGCCTTAGCACCCTCGCTGCACCGCTGATTGGGAGCTGCCCGAGGTAAGCCCATGCCCCAACCCCACACCCCATTCCCCTGCCCCAGCCCTGAGCCCTCCCAAACCCGGAGCCCCCTCCTGCACCCCAAACCCCTCATCCCCAGCTCCAGCACAGAGACTGCACCTCCGGCCCAGAGGCCCTCCCACACCCTGAACCCCTCATTAATGGCCCCACCCCACAGCCCTCAGCCCCGCACTCCAACCCTCTGCCCGGCCCTGAGCCCCTCCCACACCCCAAACTCCTCATCCCCAGCTCCATTGAGTCACGGGCATCAACAATTGTCTTCAACTGGGTCGCTAGAAAAAAAGTTTGAAAACCACTGCTCTACAATATCCCCTTGGTCCTGCAATCAAATCCAAACTGGCAGACACTTGTGCCTCAATAAAGTCCTGTTGGGAGTCTGCCTGAGTGCAAGGTTCTGCCCATGTGGAACTGACTACCGAAGAATGGGTGTCTATGAAATTTGCCTGCTGTTGCAGTTTGGTCACGTCCAGGACCATAGTTCCGACCCCCTTACAGCAACCTGATAAGTGATCAGAACTTATTAGCTACCAGGAGACATCATGCACATACATGTCCGATAGCTGCTGTAGACATACCCCTGCCCTTGACTCTACAAGAAGGGAACCCCAGATACAACTCTGAATCAGCCACACATCGCTATGACTGGTATTTTTCTGGGGGACACAGTCGGGAAAGTCCCACAAGTTGACTGCACACTGAAACCTCAAGACAAATCCCAGAATCTGTGCAGAAATTATTTTAGTGACAATCATAGTTATTCATTCATCATAATAGCTCACTGATCTGCTCGCATGCTGAGTTTTGACCAGCTGGTTTATTTATCATGTGACTAACGAGTAAAATCTTCCATCAAAGAAACAAAAGTAAAGTCTTGATAATATTGTCAATGCTGTCTGGAGTTGCTCATGACTGTGAGTGCCAGGGGCGGCTCTAGCAATTTCGCCGCCCCAAGCATGGCGGCACGCCGCGGGGGGCGCTCTGCCGGTCGCCGGTCCCGCGGCTCTGGTGGACCTCCTGCAGACGTGCCTGCGGAGGGTCCGCTGGTCCCGCGGCTCCGGTGGATCTCCCGCAGACATGCCTGCGGATGCTCCACCGAAGCCGCGGGACCAGCGGACCCTCCGCAGGCACGCCTGTGGGAGGTCCACTGGAGCCGCCTGCCACCCTCCCAGCGACCAGCAGAGCACCCCCCGTGGCATGCCGCCCCAAGCACACGCTTGGCGTGCTGGGGCCTGGAGCCGCCCCTGGTGAGTGCCAGCCTCAGGGCAGATACTCCAAACTGCTTGTACTAGGTTGACCAGACAGCAAATGTGAAAAGCTGGAACAGGGGGTGGGGAGTAATAGGAGCCTATATAAGAAAAAGACCCTAAAATCGGGACTGTCCCTATAAAATCAGGACATCTGGTCACTCTAGCTTGTACATTCTATAATTAGATTTCACCGACCCAGTAACAAATGTGAACTCCTAAAGCACTATAACACTCTTACCATGGAGCCACAGACAGTCAGTTTGGGCATTCCAGTCTATCTTGCTACCCAGGCAAGCTGAACTTAGTGATGGTTGTTGCTATACATCAAAGATCACAAAATATTCAAGTTGTTTCCAGACCCAAGAGACCAGTCACTTGCCCCAGGTCAATTTGTACCTTAGATCTCTCAACATAGTTTATTACAGGATTGGCTACAAGTGTTGTCTAACTAAAGATTTATTAACTAGGAAAAATAACTGAGAGAGTTATTATTACAAGGTTAAAGCAGTCAACGTATATACACAAATGAGTTACAGTCTATGGTTTTAATATTGACACAGTTGTATTAATCTGTCAGCTCTGAATGTTTTTAGGGCTAGCGCAGCAGATCTCTGCTTCTGTTTCACAGCTCCAGCTTGCTGAGAGGCCAAACAACAAAAGAAATGAAATATTGTCTTATCAGCTATTATTATTTCCTTCTTCCAGAATTCAGGCTGATGGGATGAGCCCTTTTGCACATAGCTTCTTCATGGGTTTGAAGGGGCAATTAACAAAGTCTTTGTATTGTGACGTCCCACAATGGCCCATTTAGTTTTGATAGGCCTTCTTGCTGGGCTCTCCGTTTCAGAGCAAACTTTTTTACGGTCATAAAGCAAAAACTTTATTACCACCTTATAGCATGTGATAAAGATATTATAAGAGAGATTAATGCATGCAGCAACTTACAAGCATTTCATAAAGTCTAAACCAGGAGTACGCAACCTATGGCATGGGTGCCAAAGGCGGCACGTGAGCTGATTTTCAGTGGCACTCACACTGCCTGGGTCCTGGCCACCCGTCCGGGGGCTCTACATTTTAATTTAATTTTAAATGAAGCTTCTTAAACATTTTAAAAACCTTATTTACTTTACATACAACAATAGTTTAGTTATATATTATAGTATTATAGAAAGAGCCCTTCTAAAAATGTTAACATGTATTACCGGCACGCGAAACCTTAAATCAGAGTGAATAAATGAAGACTCGACACAGCACTTCTGAAAGATTGCCGATCCCTGGTCTAAACACTAAAACGCAGTATTATAAATTCAATACCCATCTTAACCATACTAACGAACAAGTTGTGAAACAGATGTGAATTTGTCAGTGCTTGGCTGAGGCCTAAAGCCTTGGCAAGGGCTGTCACCAAATCTACCAGCATCACACTAATGCTGTCTTTAACAGTTGAAATAACACTGTGCAGGAATTTAAAACAACCATTGAAAATGCATGCTTCAGGGGGTTTGCAACTTTCACCAGAACCCCAATAACACTATTTTTTCTCTGATTTTTTTCCTAAAAATAAGTGAACAAATGAAATTTTTATAAAATGGAACATATACTATGTGATCCTCTTTGTAAGCATATTTATTCCTTAGGTCTTCAAGCACACTATCAGAGAGCCTGCAGGGTTTTCAATGCAGATGGATCAGAAGAAGCTTTTTGCAAAGAGAGCTGCTTCCTGGTCCCAAGAACACAACCAGATTTTGGTCAATGCTGCCTGGGCATCTGTACCACACAGCCCCAGGGAGGGCTGTCAGGGGGACCAGGAGCAAGGGCCAGAGAGCAGAGAGAGGACTAAGCATCTTCTTTTCAGGGATGAGCTCCCAGCTCATCACAGCCCAGGGGAGGGATGACCCCCAACACCTCAGCTGCTCCCCCTTCTTGCAGGGCAGCCACTTGGTCCTGCTCCACTCTCTGTCCCTTGTTCCCAGACCCCTCCTGCCCTCTGTGGGGTATGTGTGCGGGGGCACCTGGGCAGCATGCACTCTGATGGTGGTGGAGGGGGAGCCAGTCCCAAAACCTCCCCAGAGCCTCCTGGAGAATCTCTTATTCCTGCCTCTCAGGGTGCAGCGGGGGTGGGGATAAGAGATCCCAGGGGGTGCTTGAGCACCCTGCACCCCAAGCCCTGGGGATGCACGTCATTGCTCAGCAGCCAGCAGCAGCCAGGCTCGGGTGTGTGTGAGTGTTTTTCTTCTGAAACCTGCATTTTATGTCAAACTTCAAAACAGACAAAAATAATTTAAAAACGAACCAAACAGAAACACTTTGAACATCCCAATTAAGAAAGTTAAGAATTGCAAAGTTTCATTTCAATAGCTTGACAGCCCTGAAGACTGATGTCCTGATTATCCTCAGAACCAGTGCACATGGGCATTTCCCTGCCATGTGACTCAGCCTAGAGGTGGATAGCCCTGTTCTCAGATCAACGGTAGTTCAGTATAAAGCCTCCTCTACTGAGACAGCCACCAGAGGAGCTAATTATGCAGTGTCTGTATTCCTGTGCTCAGAGGTGAAAGTAAGCCATGAAAGAGCCAGTACGCCGTGCCGGACTGGACCAGCTTCCGTGGCAGTGATTTAAAGGGCTCCTGCTGCTGTGTGGAGTCCCGGGCCCTTTAAAGCACCGCCGGAGCTCCAGCAGCCGGGCTTGGGCGGGCATTTAAAGGGCCCAGAGCTCTGCTGCGGCTGGAGCACTAGGCCCTGTAATTTGCTCCTGACCCCGGGGGCTCCCAGCCGCCTCTGCAGCTGGTAGCTCCAGGGTGATTTAAAGGCCCTGGGGCTCCCAGCCACAGCTGGAGCCCCAGGGCCTTTAAATCTTGAAAGGCCACGCCTCTTCTGGTTGAGGCCACACCCCTGCTCAGGACTCCAGCATACCGGTAAATCCTTTAAGTTACTTTCACCCCTGTGTTGGTGTCACTAGGCATAAATCTAGGTACCTCAGGAGGGTGGAAACCCGTAAGTGTCAATAAAGCCTTCCTGTATTAGGCCTGAATGAACTAAAGTCACTCCATGTCTGACCAAAGCCTTTCCATGTTTGAACTTTAATCGACCTAACAGGCCAGCAACAGAGAATGGTTATCAGTTGCAACACCTGTACCAGAAGGTAATAATGAGGCCTGCTATAATGAGGCCTGCTTGCTCCTGGCTAAGGGGCAAAATAACAGATCAAAGAAAGTAAGACAAGATAACAGTTCACAGAAGAGTTACTAACGAGCTAGATTGGTTGTTGCCAAGTATGACTTAACTGCTTAATGTAATTGCTACTGCAAAGTGTATCTGCTGCATGGGAATGAAAGGTGGGGAGAGAGGGGGAGTGAGGGGGTGATAGAGACAGCTTAGCTGAAGTTATGTATAAAAAGAGAAAAGCTGTTTGCAGCGGTGTGCTTGATTTGAGACGTGTCTGTCTCCTGGCATTCCGCTTTGAGATCTCAAATAAACTTTGTCTACTTCTCCACCTTGGTGTGTTTATTGGAGCGAAGCACACCGGGCAATGAACCCCCACTGTTGCTGTCCTCGGGCACTCTGTGCCGAGGACACTCTGTGCCGGCAACACCTGCCTGTGCTCCTTATGGGCGCCTGACTCCCATCAATAGCCAGAGGAAGATTAAGGTCTCCTGGGGCCCTGACCTGGAGCAAGTGGGGGGCCCCAGTGCCAGAACAGTGTCCCCGCCCCACTCCTTCCATGTGGAGCCCTGTCCCCATTCCACCCCTTCCCTATGGCTCTGCTCCCCGCTCACTCCTTCCCACCCTCCCAGCTGTGGCCCTGAGACCAGAGAAGCTCTGTGCCCCCGCCAAGGCCCGGGGGCCACGGTCGGGAGTAAGAGCTTCTCCTGCCCCAGGGCCACAGCAGGGGGGAAATTTTGCGGGGGTCCCAAATTGGCTGGGGCCTGTGTCATAATCCGCCACTGTCAATAGCACCATCACAGTTACGAAACAGGGTGGGTAGTAGAGTTTTTCCACAATGCAACACATTCATAGGGCTAGAGTGTCAACATGGGGGTGGAGGGAAGGGGCGCTAGGCATTCTGGGATAGGGTTACTTTGACTCAAACCTGTGCACTGCTGTGTGGATGCCAGAGTCCTACATGAGAGCACAGGTCAGGAAATCCTTAACCTAAGGTGAAAGCGCAGTGTAGATGCTGAAGGTCAGGGTTCCCTGACACGGGTCTGCTGACTCAAGTCCCACTAACTTACATTGCTGTGTAGACATACCCTATGTAGTTTGAGTGGGTTGACTTTTAGGATCATTAGTAACAGTAGCTGAAGGAGGCCCAAACCAGAGAACACAGACGTTTTGATGACAGACAGACATGCATGCAGCCCCATACACGCAGCAGTGGCACTTCTTCAAATATAGTGACATACAATGCAACTCTCGTTTGAGAAAATGTGATGGCATGGGATGAAAACAAGCTTCAAATTAAAGAAAAAACGTGATAATCTAAATGGAGGGCAGATAAAAAGTGAAGTGGGGAAAAAGTAAAGAGGATCAAGCAATAATTGAGTCACTGACTTACACACACATACACACACACCCTGCACCAGCCAAGGGTTCAAGTCTGACGTAAGTGAGAAAAGGAAACCAATTTTTCCTCTGACCAATGCAAATGAAATTACGTGATTATTGATTATTATTATTTGCATTACTGTAGTGCCTAGAGGCTCCAACCTACATTGGAGCCCGATTGTGGGATGAACTGTACAAATAATAGTTATAAGAGACTGTCCCTGCATAGAAAAACCTATTGTCTAAATTGACAAGACGACAAAATGGTGAGAGAAAGGGACACAACACACAAGCTGGAAACTGGGAACTGAGTCAAAGAGAGATTGATTGATTCACCCAACGTCAAAACGAGTGTGTGGCAGAGCTGGGAATTGAATCCACATCTCCTCAGTCCCGGTCTCCTCCTTTAACTCCAGACTATCTTCCTTCCTTCCTTCCTTCCTTCCTTCCATTCAGAATAATATTGTATTGTACATACTTGTAGTGGCTCTTCTTCAACTACAGTTTGGACACCTCTCCAGTTACAGACCCTGCTCCAGCCCCTGGCAGAACATGGGCACCCAAATGTTTTTGTGCCTGCCCAAGCCTTGGAAAATGTTGCCTTTAGTCTCTCTTTGCCTCAGATCTCTCTCTTTAAAATGGGGATAATAATAATACTAATTCTCTATCCCAGAGAGGTATTGTGAAGACAAATCCATTAGTGATTGCGGGGCACTCAACTCGTCAGTGATGGGGCCACACAATGCCTAGCACAGTCAGTGACCAGAGCTCCTACATGATATACCACAGTACAAATAATAATAAAAGCCATATAGAAAATACAAAAGGAAAAAACCTGACTTACTGGTTCTCCACTGAGAGAGAAACAAAGATCGAAAAGGTGAAACCACAAAGGAGTGAAGAGGGAGAGCATGAGCCCTCAGCCCTTGCCAGCAATAATACCTCAGTATGAAATGCAAACAGCACTCCATATAGACACGAGCTCTTGCCATTCCTCTATGGACTCATACATTAAAAGGAAGCAACACATTTCATTGTAGTCCAATTCTGTTATTGGTGGAACACACTATTCTCTCATTCAAACAATTTTTGCCATTTGTGAAAGGATGAATGATTCATAGTTTCCCTCCCTTGATAAGCAGGGTCATGTAGCAGATTATGTGAGTGCTTTCAAGTGATTGTTAGAAACAACAGGGAGAAAAACTTTATAAAAATATCTTCCCTGGGGACCTTTTAACTAGAACACGCCAAATGCCAGGTTAGGGTCCATGAACCTGAGAAAGGACATTCATTTATTTCAGAAATCACTTATGGGAATTATTGAAGGATGTTAGCACAAGCCTCAAACACAAAACATTGATCAGAGGGAAATTTTGTGAACACAGTAGTGTTACACAGTACAAGCTATACACAGTAGGAAAACTCCTGAGCCATCATCTTGGCTGACACTGCCTACATCAGGGTATATCTATACTACAGCCAGACATCGATTGGGCTTATCTTGATTTATTTAGCTTAATGCAAGCTAATAGGAGTTAGCTAACAGCTAATTCAGACTCCTTCATTTTGTATGTATAGTTGAGATTGTTTTCCAATGTGCATTACTTTGCATTTATCAAAACTGAATTTCATCTGCCATTTTTGTTGCCCAGTCACTCAGTTTTGTGAGATCCCTTTGTAACTCTTCGCAGTCTGCCTGGGACTTAACTATCTTGAATAGTTTTGTATCATCTGCAAATTTTGCCACCTCACTGTTTACCCATTTTTCCAGATCATTTATGAGTATGTTGAACAGTAATGGTCCCAGTACCAACTCCTCAGGGATACTACTATTTATCTCTCTCCATTCTGAAAACTGACAATTTATTCCACCCTTTGTTTCCCATCTTTTAACCAGTTACTGATCCATGAGAGGACTTCCCTCTTATCCCATGATGGCTTACTTTTCAAAAGTCAATTTAAATTAAATACATTGTGTTTAAAAAAGTATATGTTTTTAGAAATCTAGACCTGTTATATGTTTTGGTGTAACTTGCATTATCCTTATGTTAAATTTGCATTATCCTAACAAAACATTTACTTTATTCAAATCTCATTGGTCCTGACACCCCCCCTGTAAATTCGAACACCACCCCCCCTAATTTCAATTCCTGGGGAAACCATTGGTCTGGTCTGTAGTTCCCCGGGTTCTCTTTCTTCTCTTTTTTAAATATGGGCACTATATTTGCCTTTTTCCAGTCGTCCGGGACCTCCCCCGATCGCCACAAATTTTCTAAGATAATGGCCAATGGCTCTGCAATCATATCAGCCAACTCTCTCAGCACCCTTGGATACATTAGATCTGCACTAGATGTAATAGGGTTCTATAGAAGTTACCTGGAAAATCTTACAGAATTTAAAAGATGATATTCTTTGTGTAAGTTTCTTTTCACCATCCTAATATAATAGGGATGTAATTCTTTATTAAATTTTATAGGACACTTAAAAACCTATAGAAGGATTACCACTGTCTACTAAATTATTTCTTCCTTATGGAAAAGGCCTATTTAATGCTATGGGACCTAGAGAGGATAGAAACATAAGGAGACATTGTGGTCCCATTGAGTTCAATGGCAAAACTCCTATCAACTTTAATGGGGCCAGTATTTCATCCACAGACTGTCCAACCTGCAACAAGCTAAATATCAGTGTATTTTGGTAGGAGAGTCAGTACTTGAAAACTCATATTTATTTGTATTACTGTAGCACCTAGGAGCCTAGTCATGGGCCAGGACCCCATTGTGCGTATGTAATGAAAAAGACCTCAGAGCAATAATGCTGTACTAGTTAGCTATTTGCAGTGTAACATGGCAGTGAACAGTCAGTATAATTTGTGGTCTGCATTTGAGGCCTGATTTTGCTGTACCACTAAAATCAATGGGAGGTTTACCAGCGACTTCAGCAGGGCTGGCTCTGGCTTTTTTGCCGCCCCAAGCGCAAAAAAAAAAAGGGTGGGGGGTGGTGGCACGGCAAAGCAGGTGGGAGAAAAACCCAAAAAACAAAACATGGTGTGGCAGGAGCGGCAAAGCGGGGGTGGGGGGAAGGGGGAAACAAAACCGAAAAATGGCACGGCTGGAGCGGCAAAGCAGGGGGGGAAAAAAAGAAACCTGCGGGGCAGCCAGAGCGGCAAAGCGGGGCGGGGGGAGGGGACATGGTGCGGCTGGAGCGGCAAAGCGGGGTGGGGGGGAACCACAGCACAGCTGGCAAAGCAGGGAAAAAAACAAAACAAAAGACCCTACAGGGCGGCCGGAGCCAGAGTGCAGGGGGAAGGGGAGGGAGCAGAGCGGGAGATAGAGAAGGGGGCGACCAGCACTTCAGCAGGGTGCTCACCCTGCGGCCCCTCCCACCACGCTGCCTGCTGGGAGGGCTTCGCGCCGCTCCAGTCGGCAGGGAGGGAAGGACGCGGGCTGCCCTGCCGAGTTTGCTGCAGGGCGCTCCTCTCCTCCACACCGCCGCCCCCTACAGGGCGGCCGGAGCAGCGAACAACAACAACAACAAAAAGCGGCCGTGCCGTCCTAGGATTGGGTGGAATGCCGCCCTGTAGAATTGCCGCCCCAAGCACAAGCTTGCTTGGCTGGTGCCTGGAGCCGGCCCTGGACTTCAGTGAGTACAGGATCAAGCTCCATAGAAAGGAATCTTGATACTAAACAAGAAAATGATGGCTGCACCTAATGTATGGTGTACAGTTATGAGCCCTTTGATATCAGGAAGATATTGTCAAATGGGAGGGAATGTAAAGAAAGCGACACAAAAGGGGTCAGCAGCTGGAAGGAGTGAATGGTGAAGAACGATTAAAAGAACAAAGTACATGTAGCTTGGCTAACTGAAGACTCAGGAAAATATGAAATCCCACAAACACTTAAAATGTGTAACCACCGCTGAAAGAGAGGATATTATTTGTTTTGCTCCAAATGTGTATAATTAGGCATAGTGCAGATTAAATAGACCAATGGAAAACATACACTAACAGTGAAGTCCCATAGCACTCTCCCTAGGGAAGTTCTTAGCAGCTCCATTGTATAGGAGGGATGCAAAACAGAAGTGGACGAAAATGAATGGTGAATATGCGTAGGCAACAATCTGTAGTGGCAGGGGGACATACTGGATGAGCTACCAAGGCTTTTCCATGTCTGGTTATTATCCTATTGCTTTCTACTGTTTACCTCATGCTCTGTAGAAATAGGATTTTTTACAGCCAACATGTTGAGTGGTCTTTTTAAAGCAAGATGTCTGGAACTGGTTTTGAGCATGGTGATCACAAGATTTCCTTATTAAAAATGGTCCTTGATGAAGGAATGGCAGTTCTAAAGATAAGCAGTGTGTCCTAGCATAAGGCCTCTGAAGGTTTGTAGCTCTGTCTCTGTAACTGTGATCAAGATCCAGCTGAAAGGCAGAGTCTCTAAAGCTTATTGTTAGTGACTTGGCAGGAATTTGTGGTATCTGGTAAGTAAACAAAACTGTTGCGGTTGGCAGCCCTCTATCAAGGCTGTGAAAGTAAGTGCTTTAAAAAAACCCACTGTTTTCAGATCAGCCAAGAAAACAGTACTGCACTTGTAGACCAGTTCCCACTAGCTCTGAGGTCTGGAAAAGCTGCTTAAGAGTACCTTTGGAATGTCAGGATACAGAAAAATAAGACTTGGGTTATAATTCTAAGGAAAGCTAATAGGAGTGGGTTGACTTCTCCGGAGGTGTCAGCCCACCACCATGAACAGTTTTTGTGGAGCTAGAATAAGATGAATGAGGGTATTATTGGATTTTAAAAATCTACAAAAGCCCTAAAAACTAGCTGAATTTGGTTGGAGCAATTTACAAAAGGTGCTTGGCATTTTATATGCAGAGCAGCAACAAAATATTTCCATTTGATCACTTCATTTCAAGCTGACTGATAGAGAAGTTACTCTTGCTAGTAAAGTTTGTTAGAACAGATTTTATGGAAATTGCCTTGGACATCTAGGTCAAATAAATTCCTTATACTCTGAGGAGATTTCCAGTGACCATAGAATTCCTCTGGTTTCCCTCTCACTCTAAGCCTCAGCCTTCCTCTGGTGGCTAAGCTGTAAAGTCAGATGAACATACACCTCCCCTCCCCCTCATTTTTTTTTGTTCTGGTGGGAAAGGTTAGACAAATTTCATTGACATTTGAAACTGTGGAAAATGTTGATCAGTTGTACTGAGGGTGGACTGCTCAGAGACTGGTTATGATAATGGCACCTGTTAGCACTCATCTTCAACAGGCTAGAGAGGCTATTCCTGAGAGATGTAGGACAATTATTTCCTCCTAAGAGCAGTGGGGCTGGAACAATTTTTATAATGGGGATGCTAAAGGCAGAAACCATGTATTTGGGTTGTTATCACTACTTCAAGCAGCAGCACCCCCAGCAACCCTAGCTCCAGCACCTATGTCTGGTGAACAGGCATTGTTGCTATATTACCCCTGGATCCTATCGTGCAAAGGAGGGAAGGGGTTGGATTGGACTCAGATGGTTGTGTACACTGTTCCCTTTAGAGCTTCAGGCAGGTCTAACTCACTAACCTTTTAAGCAGAGGCGGCACTGGAAAGAATACATTTTCATACTCTAAAGAAGAAGGCTACGTGCTCCCTTCAGTACATGTCCTCGAATGAAACTGATACACATGCATCAAGAGAAGAACAGATCTGGTGACCTGTGCTTCCTTCCATGCTGATCACTATTTACTGATTAAAAGCTGTTCCTTTCCCTCCATAATGGTGCACTGAGCTAAGTGATCATTAGAATGTCATTGCAGTATGTCAGTAAAGTAGAATGTATTATGTCTAAATACATCATAGATGCATATTTGCATCATGTGAGGGATATATATTATTTATTATGACACAAAACTGTCATCTTACCCTTACAAACTTTCACTTACTACTACAAGCACATTTAAATGGGAGGGAGAAATAAAGTTGGTGTTACAGATGCTGTTTATTACATGGACTGTGTTACATGCTCTTAAGTTTAGGTGAGATACTTTCATAATACAATATCTATACAGATGTTCTTTCTTTACTTGAAAGATCATGGACTACATTCTCAACTAGAGAGCAGTTTGAGGGTTTTTTCCTTTACATTACCCTTCCTTTGTCTGGTATCACTTGATGTTGTATCTAAATGTAGACCAAGGTTCGGCAACCTTCAGCACGCAGCCCGCCAGGGTAAGCCCCTTGGGGAGCCGGGCCAGTTTGTTTACCTGCCGCATCCGCAGGTTCGGCTGATGGCGGCTCCCACTGGCCACAGTTCGCCGCTCCAGGCCATTGGGGGCTGCGGGAAGTGGCGCAGGCCGAGGGATGTGCTGGCCGCAGCTTCTCACAGTCCCCATTGGCCTGGAGTGGCAAACCGTGGCCAGTGGGCGCCACCATCAGCCGAACCTGCGGATGCGGCAGGTAAACAAATCAGTCCGGCTTACCCTGGCGGGCTGCATGTTGAAGGTTGCTGATCCCTGATGTAGACTGTCAGCTCCTCAAGGTGTGGACCATGTCTTCTCTATGTTCTGTGAAGTGCACAGTACATGTCACATACCACTATGGAAGCAACAGTCACAGTTCTATAGTCAAGACTGCACTGATTTTGTTTCCATTTAAATTGGAAATTCAATAATTTTATTGTTTAAAAATATAGCATCTCCCGCCAAAATTATAGTGCTTACTCTGAGCGCAGAATGAATTTTCTGAAAAATCTACAAATACATGGCAGTTTGAGTTAAAATTAATTTTAAAAAATCTTTAAGACATGGGTCTCTCGGGGGGGGGGGGGGGGAGGGTGACAACAAGGTTAGCAGGGGTGCCTGGGCTCTAGGCCAGGATGGGTGAGTAGAGGCTGCTCCCAGGGTTCTTGCCCATCACTATGTTGCCACCCTTCTGCCTGTGGGCACCAGCTTTCCCCCCAAGCCCCAGCTGTGCGCTGCTTGCACCAGGCACTCACCAGATAGTTTTCAACCAGGTAGACACTGACTCAGCATCTTCCTGTGGGTCAGGCTGCAGGAATTGACCTCATCTTCCAGGAGGGCATCCTGGGCACAGCAAAGAGTGGGAGAACGGAGATCTGGGTATGGAGAAAATAGGCCAGCCAGGGGAAGCTGCGGGAACAGGGCCTGGGTAGGAAGAAAGGGGGGTGGGTACATGGTAGCAGCGCTGGGGAGAAGTGAGGGCTGACAGGGAGGCAGGGGATTGCTGCTGCTGCCAATGGGACCCAGGCTGGGGGCTCCTGCCACAGATCGGGTGCCTAGGCAGGGGGTTGCATCTGGTTCCTGCTGAAGGGTCAGGCACTGGATTTCCCTCCCACAGTGGCTCTGGCCTCCCATGCACCCTAGGGAGTTGAGAAGCGGCTCCTGTGCTAAGAACGACCCCTTGCCTAGAGTGAACCCATGGGGCCCAGGCACACACACACCCCTCCCACAGGCTCTTCTCCCTCTGCCCTAGTGACTGAGCCTTCTCCATAGGGAAGGGACCCTGGATCTCTCTGGTGATGTGGGGATTTCCTCTCCACCCCATCATGGGTTCTGAACTTGGCACCATCTGGTCCCCCCCTTTCCCCTGTGCCAAGAGGGGGTGTGCATGGGACATGACACTCCAAAGAGGAGCACAGCAAAAAAGTTTGGAAAACTCTACTTCAAGATATTTGGGTATTTTATTGTCCTGAATGATCTCACTAACAGACTACCACACTCCCCACTGAAACTCTCTGAATTCACTGCATTGGCTACATTTGGAGAATATTGTTAGGGTTAATGGTCATGTTCTGCTGTGTTCTCCTTTATAGCTGAAAGTTTCTTCTTCAGTAGAAGCTGATGAATAATGTTCCTCTACAGAGACATTTACAAAGAACTGTCCTTTTTTCAAAATGGCTGCCATCTTTTATTGCTTTTAATGGGACAGAAGCCTCAGACTTCCCTGTGGGAAGATAGTGGTCCTTTTTTCAAAGTAGCCACTGCCTCCCCTTGGGAACAATGGGAGAGAAGCCAAGCAGCTTCCCTCAGGGAATACAGTGGCCCCCTATGCTCTTAAGGTGTGTTTGTGTGTGCATGCAGAGAAACGTGGAGCTCAGGAGCTGGAGAGACTGGCCAGTATGGTCTGGCAGCTTTGCGCAACTTCAGAGTGAGGTAAAGCAGCCAGCGTGTAGTGGCAAATCTGACTCTAAAAGTAAAAACTTTTTTAAAAATTGTTTAACATTTCATATCTTCAATTCAGTAGAAATATCATATGGTAACATTCTCTGAGTGTCTTATTTAGTGTTCATGTATAAAACTTTTAATAATTAAAAAAAATAAGATGGAGTTTAAGTTGAGAGTACATATTAGTAATTTAGGATAAAAATTACAGGGATGTTGCAGTTATCCCTCTTCCTCCTGGGTTCAATTCTCTGCCCTGACACAGACCTCTTGTGTCATCTTGGGCAAGTCACTTAGTCTCTCTGTACTTCGGTTCCCCATCTGTCAAGTGGGGATAACAGCATTGCTGTACCTCACAGAGGTGTTAGGAGGATAAATATACTGAAGATCATGGGGGTATTCAGATACTGTGATAATGGGGGCCCTACAAGTATCTAAGAAACAGGAACACCAGAGTTAAGACTACTTTACAAAAAACCCTAAACATGTTAAAGGACACAAACAATCCTAACGCTGTCCTGAGGTGATGACATGATGAATGGAAAAAATGAAAACACTGGAGATCTTCTTTCAAAATAGTTTTATCTAATTTGGGACTACAAACACACATATGCACCAGTCATAACAATGTGGTTATTTTATGCTGATGCTACAAGGCAGTGTTAAGTTTGTTAATTGTACATTATCATACTGAAAATTTTGGACTTTTTTTTAAGATTACACTAATCTCTGAATTTCCTGGGTTTATGATGGTTGGTTTAGGAATAATTACAACAGCCCTATAATGTATTTTACTTAAAGTACAATATGTACTCTCAACCTTAACTCCCTAGAACTTTAAAGTAATGATCAAGTCTTTACAATTTTCAGTGATGTTACTATATTGCCTTGGGTGATTACTCTGGACTGTTGTAGGTTTATTAAATATTTTTAAATTAGGGAAAGTTTGGGTTGGGCATGTTGACTGACATGGGATAATAAATATTCCCCAGAAAGGAGAAGGTAAGATCCTCTTAACATTACAGCCAAAGGAAAGCACCTTTGGATCTAGAAAATAATCTGTTCTCCCTTTAAAAGGCATTGGTGAATTTGTAGGTTCATAATTTGACCTAGTTCAGGTGTGTCCTCCAGAGTCTTTTTTTTTAATCTAGCATTTAATCATATTAAGAATGTCTGTTCTTTAAATACCAGTTTTGTAGAACCTACAAAGACAAATTGTGTTGGTTCTGCTGTAGCAGTTAATTGATAGATCTGTGCAGACCTCCTTAATAGTAGGAAACATGCAATGATTGAGAAATCGCCTTTTCTAGAGCACACATGTAGCCTGAAGAGCATGCTGGGGGAAACGCAATCTCAGAAATGGACACGTCAAGATCTAGCAGAAAAGCATGGATGTGGGAGTTCAGTGTAGCAAAAAAGCCACCAGATATACAGTAATAGAAGGCCTTGCCAAACAGTGTTGCCACACACCTGGCCAACAATCACTAAAGCTGCCAGAGAAAATGTGAGGTGTTCATCAAAAAAGAAAGGCATCAATACAAGCAATTGCAGCACAATCAAGACAAACTTCCAACCATTCTCTAGGGAAGAAATAAGAAAGGCACTGAAAATAGGGAAAGCCTGGGTGGTTTGACAATGTATTACCAAAACTACAGCACCACCTTGGGAAGAAAATCCAACGCTGGTTGTCCATCTTCATGTCTTGCATCATACGGGAGAACATGATATCCAAGACATGGTGGAAAACTAAGGTGATACCTTTACCAAAACCAGGTAAAAAACACTCTTTAGCAGGCCGCTATTGCCCAGTATCACTCCAGATTGCTATCTACAAACTTCTGGAGCAGATGATTCTACAGAGAACTGCACTCCTGACAGAACAACTTTTGAGTGATGATTGTGCAGTTTTCTGACCAAATTGAAGTACCTGTGCCCATGTGTTAGCATTTATTATATGCATTGAAAATGGATTTCAACAGAAGAAAAGTGGAGATGCCTTTTGACCTTACAGCAGCCTATGACACCATCTGGCACGCTGGTCTGCTTTATAAGATGTCAAGAGTTCTTCCTAGGTGGGTTGTCATGGCAACTGAGCTGATGCTCCAAGGTAGACATTTTCAGGTGACTCTGGGCCACAAAACCCACACATGGAGGTCCCAGAAGAATGGACTCCTGCAAGGCTCAGTGCTGGCACTAACTCTACCTAATGTATTCACCACTGACCTACTGAATGCCATCTCCAAGTGGTTCATGTACACTGATGATATCTGTTGGGCCTCAAGGGACTGTGACTCCCAGAAGATTGACAAGAACTTGAACAGTGATATGGCTGCATTCAGTGACTATTGCAAGAAATGGAGACTGAAACCAACTAGTCAAACTGTGTCAACATGCTTCCACTTACACCACACTCAGAGCCAGCTTGAGTTTCACATCTTTTTGGATGGTCAGCAATTAGCACACAATTCAAAGCCAGTGCACCTAGCGGGGTCACGCTGGATCATTCACTCACTATCTCGCTAAAAGCAGCAAAGAATCCTGTGGCACCTTATAGACTAACAGACGTTTTGCAGCATGAGCTTTCGTGGGTGAATAGCCACTTCTTCGGATGCAAGTAGTGGAAATTTCCAGGGGCAGGTATATATAAGCAAGCAAGAAGCAAGCTAGAGATAATGAGGTTAGATCAATCAGGGAGGATGAGGCCCTGTTCTAGCAGTTGAGGTGTGAAAACCAAGGGAGGAGAAACTGGTTCTGTAATTGGCAAGCCATTCACAGTCTTTGTTTAATCCTGAGCTGATGGTGTCAAATTTGCAGATGAACTGGAGCTCAGCAGTTTCTCTTTGAAGTCTGGTCCTAACGTTTTTTTGCTGCAGGATGGCCACCTTAAGATCTGCTATAGTGTGGCCAGGGAGGTTGAAGTGTTCTCCTACAGGTTTTTGTATATTGCCATTCCTAATGTCTGATTTGTGTCCATTTATCCTTTTCCTTAGAGACTGTCCAGTTTGGCCGATGTACATAGCAGAGGGGCATTGCTGGCATATATTACATTGGTGGATGTGCAGGTGAATGAACCGGTGATGGTGTGGCTGATCTGGTTAGGTCCTGTGATGGTGTTGCTGGTGTAGATATGTGGGCAGAGTTGGCATCGAGGTTTGTTGCATGGATTGGTTCCTGAGCTAGAGTTACTATGGTGCGGTGTGCAGTTGCTGGTGAGAATATGCTTCAGGTTGGCAGGTTGTCTGTGGGCGAGGACTGGCCTGCCACCCAAGGCCTGTGAAAGTGTGGGATCATTGTCCAGGATGGGTTGTAGATCCCTGATGATGCGTTGGAGGGGTTTTAGCTGGGGACTGTATGTGATGGCCAGTGGAGTCCTGTTGGTTTCTTTCTTGGGTTTGTCTTGCAGTAGGAGGCTTCTGGGTACACGTCTGGCTCTGTTGATCTGTTTCCTTATTTCCTCGTGTGGGTACTGTAGTCTTGAGAATGCTTGGTGGAGATTTTCTAGGTGTTGGTCTCTGTCTGCAGGGGTTAGAGCAGATACGGTTGTACCTCAGTGCTTGGCTGTAGACGATGGATCTTGTGGTGTGTCCGGGATGGAAGCTGAAGGCATGAAGGTAGGAATAGCTGTCGGTAGGTTTTCGGTATAGGGTGGTGTTAATGTGACCATCACTTATTTGCACCGTGGTGTCTAGGAAGTGGACCTCCCGTGTAGATTGGTCCAGGCTGAGGTTGATGGAGGGGTGGAAGCTGTTGAAATCGTGGTGGAATTTTTCCAAAGTCTCCTTCCCATGGGTCCAGATGATGAAGATGTCATCAATGTAGCGTAGGTAGAGAAGGGGCGTGAGTGGACGGGAGCTGAGGAAGCGTTGTTCCAGGTCGGCCATAAAAATATTGGCATATTGTGGGGCCATGCGGGTGCCCATAGCAGTGCCACTGATCTGGAGATATATATTGTCATTAAATTTGAAATAGTTGTGTGTGAGGATAAAGGCACAGAGCTCAGCAACCAGTTGTGCTGTGGCATCATCAGGGATACTGTTCCTGACGGCCTGTATTCCATCAGTGTGTGGGATGTTTGTGTAGAGAGCCTCTACATCCATGGTGGCTAGGATGGTGTTTTCTGGAAGGTCACCAATGCATTGTAGTTTCCTCAGGAAATCAGTGGTGTCGCGGAGATAGCTGGGAGTGCTGGTGGCATAGGGTCTGAGTAGAGAGTCCACATATCCAGACAGTCCTTCAGTGAGAGTTCCAATTCCCGAGATGATGGGGCGTCCAGGATTTCCGGGTTTGTGGATCTTGGGTAGTAGATAGAATAACCCTGGTCGGGGCTCTAAGGGTATGTTGATTTGTTCCAGTGTTAGTGTAGGGAGTGTCCTGAGTAGATGGTGCAGTTTCTTAGTGTATTCCTCAGTGGGATCTGAGGGAAGTAGCCTGTAAAATTTGGTATTGGAGAGTTGTCTGGCGACCTCCTTTTGGTAGTCAGACCTGTTCATGATGACAACAGCACCTCCTTTATCAGCCTCTTTGATTATAATGTCAGGATGGTTTCTGAGGCTGTGGATGGCATTGTGTTCTGCACGACTTAGGTTGTGAGGCAAGCAATGTTGTTTTTCCACAATTTCTGCCTGTGCACGTCGGCGGAAGCATTCAATGTATAGGTCCAGACTGTCATTTCGACCCTCAGGAGGAGTCCATGTGGAGTTCTTCTTCTTGTGCTGTTGGTGGGAGGGTAACTGTGTATCAGTGCGCTGTTCAGTGTTGTCCTGGAAGTATTCTTTGAGTTGGAGACGGCGAAAGTAGGCTTCCAGATCGCCGCAGAACTGTATCATGTTGGTAGGGGTGGCAGGGCAGAAAGAGAGTCCCAGAGAAAACCTACCAACCGCTATGCCTACCTTCATGCCTCCAGCTTCCATCCCGGACACACCACAAGATCCATTGTCTACAGCCAAGCACTGAGGTACAACCGTATCTGCTCTAACCCCGCAGACAGAGACCAACACCTAGAAAATCTCCACCAAGCATTCTCAAGACTACAGTACCCACACGAGGAAATAAGGAAACAGATCAACAGAGCCAGACGTGTACCCAGAAGCCTCCTACTGCAAGACAAACCCAAGAAAGAAACCAACAGGACTCCACTGGCCATCACATACAGTCCCCAGCTAAAACCCCTCCAACGCATCATCAGGGATCTACAACCCATCCTGGACAATGATCCCACACTTTCACAGGCCTTGGGTGGCAGGCCAGTCCTCGCCCACAGACAACCTGCCAACCTGAAGCATATTCTCACCAGCAACTGCACACCGCACCATAGTAACTCTAGCTCAGGAACCAATCCATGCAACAAACCTCGATGCCAACTCTGCCCACATATCTACACCAGCAACACCATCACAGGACCTAACCAGATCAGCCACACCATCACCGGTTCATTCACCTGCACATCCACCAATATAATATATGCCAGCAATGCCCCTCTGCTATGTACATCGTCAAATCTGGACAGTCTCTAAGGAAAAGGATAAATGGACACAAATCAGACATTAGGAATGGCAATATACAAAAACCTGTAGGAGAACACTTCAACCTCCCTGGCCACACTATAGCAGATCTTAAGGTGGCCATCCTGCAGCAAAAAAACGTTAGGACCAGACTTCAAAGAGAAACTGCTGAGCTCCAGTTCATCTGCAAATTTGACACCATCAGCTCAGGATTAAACAAAGACTGTGAATGGCTTGCCAATTACAGAACCAGTTTCTCCTCCCTTGGTTTTCACACCTCAACTGCTAGAACAGGGCCTCATCCTCCCTGATTGATCTAACCTCATTATCTCTAGCTTGCTTCTTGCTTGCTTATATATACCTGCCCCTGGAAATTTCCACTACTTGCATCCGAAGAAGTGGCTATTCACCCACGAAAGCTCATGCTGTAAAATGTCTGTTAGTCTATAAGGTGCCACAGGATTCTTTGCTGCTTTTACAGAACCAGACTAACACGGCTATCCCTCTGATACTATCTCACTAAAGTAGCTCAAAAGATCAAGATCAGAAACTGTCTCCTAAACAAACTGTTAGGGTCCCCCTGGGGAGCCAATGCATCAATACTGCAAGGGGCTCACTATCTCCTATTCAATTGGTGAATACTTTGCCCCATTTTGGTTAAACTCTGCTCACATTAGACTATTAGACCTACAGTTTAATCCTACCATGAGAAGTATCACAGGAACACTGAAGCTAACAAAATGTTTATGGTTACCAGTCCTGCTCAATATTCCTCCAACTAACACCTGGCATCAGAATGCAGCCAACAAACTCATAGCAAATTACACACTTGTCACTGTTCAGGAATATGTGGGATGCCCTTACCACTCACTGTGTGGCAGAAATCTTATTGGGATAGTATTGCACACTCTCCACCCAACCGAGACTATCCGCTCACTGTGGCAGCCAGAATGGGAGAGAGCCTCTGCCACTACCAGGGACTCCTACATCATCATCAGGCCAGGTGAATGACTACATGGCTTTGGTCTTCCACACTGTCTCTGGAGCCAGCTTCACAAGTCCAGGTGTGCTGTGACTTGCTGCACCAAGGCACACTATGCCTGGGGCAACAAGGATAGCTCACTGTGCATCTGAGGTTCTGTGGAGGATGCTGCACACCTGCTTGAGGGTCGCTCTTTTCATATTGGGCTTTGTGAATGTCTTAAGGGGAGCACTGCTGCCTTAGAGGCCATTGATTGGCTCAAAACCATTTAGCTGTTTTTGTTTGTTTTGTATTTATTTTAAACCTTACCTATATTTGTCTTGTCCACGTGTAATTTCTCTCTCAGGGCATGGTATACTAACAATGACTTCACAAAGCTCCTCACCAGTAATGTTGGGGCTCTTGCAAATTTTCATAGGAAAAGGTGATACTGCTTAATAAAGAGGGGTCACATTTGTGTCATTTGAGTCATAGGGCAAAAAGCGTTAGCAAATGGAACAATAATGAGAACATTTTCAGGCTTCAAAGACGGTAATACAAATAATGGAAAGTAAACAAAAAATGACAAGTGAACTGACCATATCCTTTAAAGAGCATTACTACAGTCCAGTGGTTTTCCCTGAGACATCTCTCTCTCTCTCACACATACACACATACACACACGCACAGAGAGCCTTGAGTCTAATATTATGCTCCAATAGGCTGTAACATGTCCTTTTTGGGAAGCAGCTTTATTTTACTTATAATAACTTGAATATATATATATATATATAATGTAACATCTCTCACCCCTAACCTCCCAAACCCACCTCGTTTTCCATATTTCTCTCTAACTTTAAATGGCAGCAAATAGAACCAGCAGATCAAATCTACCTGTATCTGTGATAAATGAAGTGGGGGTAGCTCCCTTTTATGGGCACCCAGCCAGCCAGTTAGCTATAAAATTCCTCTTAGTAGCTCTTCTCTACTTGCTTTACCTGTAAAGGGTTAACAAGCCCACAGGTAAAAGAAAAGGAAGTGGGAATCTGAGCAAAAGAGCCATTGGGAAGGTAGAACTTTTTAAAATTGGGAAAGAAACTTTCTCTTTGTCAGTTGTTCTCTCTGGGCTGCAGGGACACGGAGCAGCAATGCTATAAGCAGGCATGCTGTGTAAGGTTTGAACCAGGTATGAAAAATTATCTTCCATACCTAGAAGGAATCATTGGAAGGCAGGAAATGTTTAGATAGACACGATCAGGTTTATTTTGGCTTGTGGACTCCTCTATGCTAACCCCAGATGGTTTTGTTTGCTTGTAACCTTTAAGCTGAACCCCCAAGAAAGCTATTTTGGGTGCTTAATTTTTGGAATTGTACCTTTAAAATCTAGCAAAAGCCCAAGTTCCAGATGTATTTTCTTCCTTTTTGTTTTTAATACAATTTACCTTTGTTAAGAACAGGATTGGATTTTTGGTATCCTAAGAGGTTTGTGAATGTTGTTTGATTAGCTGGTAGCAATAGCTAATTTCCTTTGTTTTCTTTCTCAGCTCTTCCCCAGAAAGTGGCTGAAAGGGCTTAAGGGTACCCCACAGGGAGGAATACCTAAATGTTCCTTCCTGGGTCCAAGGGGTTTTTTTTTGTTTGGTTGGGTTTTTTTGCATTTGGGTGGTGGCAGCATTTACCAAGCCAAGATCAGACAAAAGCTGTAACCTTGGGAGTTTAATACAAGCCTGGAGAGGCAAATATTTTTTTAAATCCTTGTGGGCCCCCACTTCTGCACTTGGAGTGCCAGAGTGGGGATTCTGCCTTGACAATATCTCTCCCCAGAAAAGGAGTTGGGCCCCCTTGCCAATAATAGGAAAGTAGTTGAACTGTGTTCTGTTCTCTAGTTTAGCCTAAACCCTTTCTATCAAAATAGAAACATGTACTTCTTGTCCAGGCTACTGTTTTAAAGTCTCCTTGCCTGTATTGCTGGCAGGCTGCATTTTTAAACACTCCCCCTCCCCCTGTTTTATGGAAATGCTTACTACTTATTTAAAGGAATTAGATTCTTAATTTGGTTCTTAGAGTCAGAACAGGCTCAGCTGCAATGCAAGTTTCCCCACACACTGCCCCACCAACATGCCTCATCCCTGACCTGGAGAGACCACCTCTAAGGTGAGAGAGCAGTTCAGTGTCCAAACCCATTTAATTCTTGGTCTCTCCACTAGGACTCCCCCCAAGGATATCAATTAGTGCCAACTGTCTTGGGGGGGGGAAGGAAGGGATTGTGATGTGGATACTTGTCAGTTAGAACTGAACTGAGACCAATTAACTTTGTTTTCTTTTATTAGAAGAAAGCTCATGCTAAAGCTTGGTATGGAATATCTACAATTTAGCATTTCAGTGAAGAAGTGAATGTAAAAAAAACAGCCACAGAGGAGTTGGGGTGGAAACTTCAACTACAGCTAAGGAAGTAGTTTGTTTTGTGTCTACATTATTGCCAGTGATATTGACCACTTGTGTTGATAAAACACTGAAATAAGGTTGGTGGAGGAATGTATCCATAGTTTGCCTCTCCAATGGCTTCAGAGGGCTTTTACCTGAGTGAGGTGGGCAGAGGGAAGCTATACACACAAGACGTATATCCTCATAGATTTCTAAACATTCTCACAGAGCAGAAAGCATCAACCCTTATCAGTTCAATCTTGAAATGCTTTCTGTCTTCACAGCTCAGGGGAGAGGGCTGAGCAGGCTGTGAGAAACCTTGGTGAACATGGGATTCTGGGGCCAGACAGCAACTAGTCCGTTTCCTGCCATAAGCTATGCTAGCCCGAAACCTGCTGTAACTCACCCCCAGTGACCACTCAGATAGTCAAGAACATCCAAAGTGCAAAGGTACCCCAGTCTTGTGGTAGTCTGGACAGGGTTGGTGTAGAACTGTTGCACTGCCTAGGTGAGTCCTTCTGTAGCCAACTGAGCTAGCTTTCCAGCTGCTCTGAGACACAGAAGCAGGAGTCAGAGCCTGGCTTACTGTCGCCTGACTCCCAGGCTCCTTCCATAACCACTAGACCACCTCTAGCTTCCCTTGTGGCAACAACATACATCTGTCATTCATTCCATCACTAAATACTTTACAGCTGGGTGCATAATTACACCCTAGAATGTATCTGAAGGCAGAATTTGGCCCTGTGTACAATATACAAGAATCATTTTACATACCACCTGAGGGAGCCACTGTTGGAAAGCTATAACTGGTTAAGAGTGGACAGTAACACTACATGCAAATTTATAGCAGTAGGTTAATAAATAGTAAACAGTTTAAGCTGAGGGAGTTTACAATAGGTAGGCAAAAAGCATTTCTCCAGATTGGCTCTTGGGCAGGACACAGGGGATAAACCCCCTATTCTTGCAAACATTGCCTGGGATACTTTATTGACAGAGGGTGAGGACTTTGGTTCTATGTCTTATTTCTCCTTCCTTACTTTGTAGCACTGGTTTAGCATCTGATATGCTTATATGATGGGACTCTATACTACCTGTGCAAAGGGTCAGGTTAAAGTATAGGCAATATGCATGTGTGCCTATGGCCCCATCTTATGAAGTCATGTGACTACATCAGAACCTCAGCTTTCATTTTTTTAAAAAAGTATGCATGCCTAGTTTGTTAAATGTGTAATCAGAAACTTCACTCAATTTAATAAAATCAATGGAAATGATATGCCCTGGGTGTTCTACTGATGCTTACTCTGTAACATAGTGATGCCCTGTTAAACAGATTATCTAAACTCCTAGTGCATAATATCTCTTTAAACAAAAGCTCATTGTTGTAATCATTGTTTTGTTTCTGATATTTCCACGGCAAGGATTTGAAAATGTGTTAATACTTTCTAATACAAGATACATTTCTAGCCCTCAGGGTTGCATAGACAACCTTGAAACACAACCCAACATAACTGATGCAGTGATATCTGCATGAGTCTGCAGATGGTATGGAACAACAGTTCTAAATCTCATCTCAGTGGGGTGAGAACTCCTACACCCACGTCTCTTGGAGACCCTACCAATGCCACCCTTGCAGGTGTGTGTGTGTGTTTATAAGGAGGGCCAGAAGGCAGCAAGCTCATCCCACCCACCCATCCAAACATACAGTGGGGCTCCTGGGGTAGGTAGTGCTGGGGGGGAGGGTGGAAGTACTCTGCTGCCACTCTTGCCTCTCTCTTGGGGAATGTGACAGGGTCCACTCACTGCTAAGGGCACCTCCTCCTGGTGGATCTCAGGATTAGCTCCACTCAGGTGCTGTGTCCTCCTCTGGTGGATGCTCCATCTGTCTCTGCAACTCCAGATGCTCCTCCTTTGCTACTTGGCCCTCTGGCCAGGTCACTATGTATGTTGCCATCCTTCTGGGGTATCAAAGTCTTTCAGGGCAAACCATCTCAGGCAGTCTGCTCTCCACTGTCTGTTCTGTGCCATTCCCCAGTGGCTGGTAGGGGAACCAAGGCCTGCCCTCTACCCTGGGTTCCAGCTCATGGGCCTCTCATCAGCAGCTAAGATCTGCCCTATCCTATCCCTAGCTGTTTTGTCCCTAAGACTTTCCTACCTTTCTGGCTTTCCCTCTCCTCTGGGTTTGCAACCCCAAACTTCCTCCTCCCAGGGAGTGATCACAGACTACTTCCCCTGCAGCCTCCTCTCTGCTCCCAGCTTCTGGGCTTTCTACAGGCCCAGCCTGTTCCTGTCCAGCTGAGTATCAGCTAACTAATCTCTGCTCCCTGGCTCCTCCTCCAGGTGCAGTCTGGGCAGTGAATTGGCCCATCTGGCCACCTAAAGTCTTATGGGTAAACAACACCCTATCACAGAGAGAAAGGGGACCCCTGTAGCTGCAGGCAGAGGGTTTCTTGTTGCCACTTCTTGGGGGGAGAAGAAATGCCCTATGCTTGTCCTTGCATCTCTGGGAGGAGTCCACTGCTACTCTAAATGGGGGAGGGCCATGCTACTGAGGCCCTTCTGTGGGGGAAGTTGGGGGCCATGCGTCATGGTGTGCCCAAGGCACCAGGTTGCCATACTCTGGCATGGCCTTGGCAGAGGGGTAAATCTAGTGTGTGTGGGGAGAAGGGTGTTCCATCTCTTAAACACCCCTGTGTCTGTGTCTCTCCTATCGATTAACATATAAAGAATGCAAGACACACCGATTGTGTCCTGAAGCTCTTTGAAACTACTGGGGTTAGGTTTGGTTTGGTTTTTAGTTGTCAAACAAAAATCCTGCAACCACTCCTAGGATTCCTAATCAGCCTTGGGGAAAGTGCTCTCTGCACACATACTGGAATACAAGACTTGAATTAAAGCAGGATTTGTTTATCCGGCGAACACACCATGAAATACCAGATTCTTAGATTCCAAGGTGAGAAGGGAGCATTGTGATCATCTAGTCTGACCTCCAGTATAACCCAGGCCAGCATAGACCATCCCCAAAATAATTCCTAGAGCAGATCTTTTAGAAAAACATTTAGTCTGTATGTAAAAGCACTGCTTGTACTCATTTGATATGCAATGCTGACTTCTTTAAGCAAGACCCCTTTCACATTATGGTAAATCAAAAAGAAATGAACAGAATTTTACCAATCTTTTCAAAATCATTTACCTTTTGGACCAAAAAGTTTGAAAGTGACACCTAAGCAACCCTCAGGGTGTGTCTATAGCTAGGTCCTTACCAAATTCATGGTCCATTTTGGTCAATTTCACAGTCATAGGATTTAAAAAATCATAAATTTCATGATTTTGGTTATTTAAATCTGAAATTTCACAGTATTGGAATTGTAGGGGTCCTGACCCAAAAAGGAGTTGGGGTGGGGGGTTGCAAGATTATTGTAGAGGTGGTTACAGTACTGCTACCCTTACTTCTGTGCTGCTGCTGGCAGCAGCGCTGCCTTCAGATCTGGGCTGCCAGAGAGTGGCGGCTGCTGGCCAGAAGCCCAACTCTGAAGGCCGAGGATGGTATGGTATTGCCACCCTTACTTCTGCGCTGCTGCCTGCAGAGCTGGGCCCGCAGTCAGTAGTCACCACTCTGTAGTCACCCAGCTCTGAAGGCAGCACAGAAGTAAGAGTGGCAATACTGTGACACCCCCCTACAATAACTTTATGACCTCCCTGAAACTTCCTTTTGGGTCAGGACCCCCAATTTGAGAAACGCTGGTCTCCCCTGTGAAATCTGTATAGTATAGGGTAAAAGCACACAAAAGACCAGATTTCACTGTCCACAATGTGTTTTTCATGGCTGTGAATTTGGTAGGGCCCTATCTATAGCACTTCAGTAGCAACACTGTGTTTTGTGCACACACATCTGGGCATTAGACTGATGATGCATGCCCACACAATTTCTATCTACTTTATCTTCCTACCTACTGGCTGATAAAGAGACTTCCTCAGGCTGATTCCAAATTCCTGAAGTGGAATAAGATTCTTCAACAGAAAGAAGAGGCGGGGAGGGGGAAGAGAGAAAGAAGGGGCGGAAGGGGGAAACCGCAGGAATTTAACAAGTTTTAGGACAAAATTAGTTTGTACTGCTTGAGGTCATGTGTTAACATCTTGAATTAAGAGTCAATTCACCCTGAAAAGGACCCCACCCCACTGTTCTTCCTTCTCCTTTTACATGCCCACACAATACATAACAAGGCTAATTAAAGCTTCACTCTTGGAGATGCAAAGAGTATCAAAAGGGCCTTAAAGAGACAAGTTTTGTCTCTCTGCCCAATACTCTCATGTCTACAAATCAAACTGTGTTTGGACAAGGAGGTAGGGCTGTACATTACCCTCAGGCTCAGCTTCCCTTCACAGAGCGTTGAGATAAGATGCATTCATTCCTGTACTGTACCAGAAATATCATTGCTGTATAGCATTACTACTGAATGTGTGCATTCTCAGGAGTACCATGATAGGTCCCAGCCCAATAATGGGACATCTCACGTACTTGAGATAACGAAGATGCTGAACGTGTTGCTGGATTGGGGCCTTACAGCATAAACAGTTAAGTGTATATTTTAAGCATCATTCTATATACAACGTTGTCAAAACAAAGCTTACTCCAGTGCATCTCTTCCAAAGGAAAAAAAGCTTTTTACCTTATTCTAATTTGTCCTGTATTTCCGCCCTTCCCCATCCCTCCCCCCAAATAACACTGACATTTTGCTATTTTTAGACGTGTTTGTCAGAATCTTGGACAATCTCTATAGTCAGGTGTTTTGTTTTTCTAAGATTTCTATCCCTGGCTTTTAGGACTGACAGCAGATCTCCCCGGGGGCCACGAAAAATCTCTTATTCTTAAAGGAAAATGGTAATTTGTTTTCTCCTGTGAGAATATTTTTGAGATTTTGGACAAATTTCCAGCATAACTAGAAAACACACCCATTCATTTAAAATGCTTTTATTACTCCAATATGTCCTGCAAAATATGCAAATACTGCATCTTCTATGGAGGGTTCTGTTTTGTTTTGTGAAGAGCAGCCCAGTGGAACTTCACAGTGAGGTAATGAAATGAACAGTTATGGAATAACAAAATGGATGAAATCGTGCCTAGCTCAGTCCGCAACCGTTTCAAGACTAAATAAAGCATCCACCAATAACAACCCTCCCCAGACAACCTCTAAGGTGCTTACTTCACATTGCACTGGGGAGCCTGAGCTCCTTCTATCTATGCTACTTATGTGGCCCCTATATTGTAGTATCTGAGCATCTCTCAATCTTTAATTTATCATACCAACATCCCCATGTGCTACTAACTTCACCTTGCAGATGCGGAACTGAGGCACAGAGATGCTAAGTGGCTTGCCTAAAGTCTCCCAGGGAATCTGGAACAGAGCAGGGACCTGAACCAAGTCCCAGGCTAGCACCCTAACCACTGGACCCTCCTTTCTCTCAATGCAAAACACCCACGGACTTCATTTGGAGTTGGATCATTGAAGGAACATAAATCCACACCATGTAGAGGTCAAGCATAGGAGTTTATTACGCACAGCGCTGGTGGAGTGTCACCTTGCTTATTAGGCTCAGAGACACTGTCAATCAATTGATTACAATAGACTATATAGATTTTCCATGAGCGGGGGAAAGTGACGGGGTAGGCAGTTCCACACCCCCAGATAGGTTTTGCAGCAAGACAAGATAGCACATTAGCCAATGGCTAACAGGTTACATAATGTCTCCGCCCATGGTCTCAAGTTAGCAAGTTAACATTTAAATAATACTTTGATAAAATGTATTAGTATAAAATATATATATGTTGAATTCAATTTGGGGTCCATAGGAATGAAGCAACTCCTTTGATTGTGCAACAGGTAAATCCAAGGGGTTAAAGCAAAGTAACAGTGAAAATATATGGCAATAAAGCTTGTCTCCTTATGTTTTAAGACAGGCATTGGTCCCTGGGAAAGGGAGGTGGGAGGAGGCCATATCTTATACTGACGTGTGCCAACCTTTCATAAACTCAAGGTTGGATATGTGGAACATCATCTTCCTACAGAAGAAACTAGCACAATAGGAACAGGGATTCTTTGTTCAATTTGCAACTCTGAATAAGACACAATTATTTAGTTCTTAGCTCCAACACCTGGCAATTTGCTGATTAGGCTTATTTTGGCAAAGCAAGGTTATCTGTTTACCCCAGCTTTCTCTTAGCTAATCACTATTTGCTAGGCCTCTGGTCTCTTGACCAAACTCTGGACTTTGGGGTCTGGAAAAGAGTTGGCACAATCCATATACCAGGTTGCACATGGATTTTAACCCTTCAATCATGCCTGGTGAGTGCCCAGTTGATGTCAAGGGGAATTTTGCCTATGTAGGAAATGAAGGAAAACTTTGTAATAATTTAAGAACTTGGCCCAAGAGGGGAACACTACACAGAATGAAGTTTCATTGGCAGCTTATTTTTTTCCTTACAGCAAACATGTGACTTTCCAACTCTGTCTTAAGGGCATGTCTTCACTGGCAACGTTTAAAGTGCTGCTGCGGCAGCGCTTTAACCTGGCTTGTGTAGTCGCAGCATAGCGTTGGGAGAGAGTGCTAAAAAACCCACCTCCCATGATTTTGGTTATTTAAATCTGGGAGAGAGCACTGAGAGAGAGGTCTCTAAAAACCCACCTCCATGAGGGGAATAACTCTCAGCTCTGATGCACTGTCTACACTGGCACTTTACAGCACTGAAACTTGCAGTGCTAAGGTTTTTTTTCATCCCCCGAGCAAGAAAGTTGCAGTGCTGTAAAGTTCCAGTATAGACAAGCCCAATCACCCTGGCATTTGAGCATCAGACAAAACAATATCAATTCAGCATGCAAATTAGCTTTAGGTTCTATCCTGACATCACTAGCAGAGATGGAAAACTTCTCCCCACATTTTCCTTCTCTTGTCTATTCCTTTTCCTCCTTCAGAGTTTCACTAATATGCTCTACTTTTACCACTTTCTTTTTACAGCTGTTGGATATTGGGGAAAGAATTAAAAGCAATGGGAAATGATTAAAGGAACTTATGTTTTTCCAGTCATATTGTAAGACGGTGTTTTGACAACCAGTGGAGGCTAGTGACGTCTGAAAAAGGATAGGTAAAACAGACATGGAATGGTATACAGTATTCAGAGCCATCTTAGCAGACAAATAAAGATCAGACTGTATAATAACAGCCTAAGAAAAGCTTATCTTGAGAAGCTGCCACTGTTGATAGCCGTATGTGCTCACAGCTTGACAAAGTCTAATTGATAAATTATTATAGAATCTTTCTCTGTAATGGCATTAGCCATGACTAATTCCTAGTATCACTATGGATGTAATATAAAGTGATCAATTAAGTCCTAATCAGCAGTGGCAGATTAAATTGCCACACTAAGACCAAGGTTTTTCATTCAAAGCTCCATCATTGGTAAGTGGGATTCTGCTGTAGAAGTTTATATGATGAGATCACTTTAAAATAGATTAGGCCAGTGTTTCCCAACTGGGATGCACCAGATGACTTCATAGGGCAGAGGAGAGGAAGAGTGAGGGTGGGGAAACCATAGGATCCCAAATACATCCCAATGCCCTCCTCCCCATGCTGCCACATCTCTTTACCTATTTATAAGGTCCCCATCACCAGCAAAGCTGAAAGCCTCACAAGCATTAATGAATTTATCTTCACAACACTTCTACAAGGTAGAAAGTATTATCATGCCCATATTACAGGGGGAGAACTTTTAAGTAATTTGCCTATTGTCCCACAGGAATTGTCTTCATGAGCAGACCCAGCAACTGAATCCTGAGCTCCTGAGTCCCAATCCAGTGCTTTGACCACAAGACTGTTCTTCTTGTCAGGTAAAGTGGCTCCTGGACAGCCACTCCTGCTCCTTGCTCCCTGTCTGTCCCTTTCTGTAGCTGGCTGTGGGAACAGCTCATAACGTACAGGCCTGCAGACAGCGTCAGCAGCCTGCCAGCCCAATCTACTTTTCTGTGTTCCGGTGCCATAGAGCTCAGCCTTGTGTTGACACCAATGCACGTCTTCTCCACTCAGCAGCATGTAGCTTCTGGTGAATGGTGGTTGGGAGGCAGGCACTGACCTGATAGAGAGGATGGGGTGGTGCACGGGAAGGAAAAGAGTCAGCAAAAATAAAGGAGGAAAAAAGAAGTGATGAAGAAGACAAGAAAGAAAACAGAAAAGAGGGAAGTGGGACAGAAATTAGATGGTGAAAAAGAAAAAGATGGTGCCAGTTGTGTCAGGCTGTGGTACTAGCAAAAGAAGGCTGGGAACCACTGACAGAATTGGGCACTATTTATAGAATCCCAGTTCGATGACAATCACTTAAAAAAAATTCCTCTCGTGGAAATGGACCAAGATCTCTGCCCCTCTGACAGGAGCTTGAAAATCAGTCCCTCATCAATGTGTCCAGCTACGGCCAGGGCTGGTGCAGCAACAAGGCGAACTAGGTGACTGCCTAGTGGTTGAGGGTGCCTAAAATCCCACTCAGGCGAGGCGGTGGAGTGGAGGTGAGCTGGGGCGGGGGCGCGGGGAGGGCCGCCCGCAGTAACCGCTCCCCGCCCCAGATCACCTCCACTCTGCCTCCTCGGCTGAGCATACAGCCCCACTCTAAGTCTCCTCCAATCAGTGCCACAAGCCTGGGAGGGGAGGAGAATTAGAGCAGCACTGGCATGCTCAGTGGAGGAGAGCTGGGGAGGGCTCCCTGGGCGGGGTTAGCTGACATGGAGGAGGGGCCACCAGGCGGGGTTCGCTGCAGGGGGGGGTAGCTGCTGTGGTGGGGCTCCCCAGGTTGTGGGGGTGGCAGGCTGGGTTAGCTGCCAAGGCGGCCGGGTTATTTGCCGCAGCGGGGGAGGGAGGGACACACACCTCCTCTGGTGGGAGGGGCGGGTGGGCGTGGTTAGCTGCCGTGGGGGGGGGTGAGGTTAGCTGGGTGGGGGAGTGGTGCACCTAGGGTGCAAAACTTCCTTGCACCGGCCCTGGCTCACAAGTATATAACTATAAAGTCTGTATAATGGAAACCACTTCAAACCAGGGGGTGTGGCAGCACCCCTAGTTCCAGCACTTATGAAACCCACTGACTTCAATGAGACTACTCATGTGTTTAAAGATTGCAGGACTGGGTTTTAAGGAGAGGGAGGGAGAGAAGGAAATGGCTATTACCTTATGTACATCTAACAAAGAAGAATGTGTCCTAGACACATTGAAAAACAAAACAGTAGCACTGCCGCCAAGTGTCCAAAGTGAAAATATCTTGTTCATAGTAGTGAGAGCAAAATGGATGAGAATTCCCAGTTAATATATAATTACAATGCTACAACTTCATCCAGGGGAAATCACCTGGCTTAAAAGTACTTACGCTTGCTGGGAAAGGGAGCGTTTGTAAAACAATATTTGTTGGAAAATCAGCTTTCAGTACCAAGCAGCACTTCTTGGCAAATATTTGCTTGAACCTAAAATTGATCCATAATGAGGGGTTTAGGTATGTGCCTTAAAACACATATTTCACCTGCTTTTTTACAAATAAATATTTTAATAACTGAGGATTCTCATAAAAATCTCACTCTCTGTGGTTCTGGCACCAAGTTAGCAGATTACAGCTTTTACATAAGAGGTGAACTGAAAGGCTTTTTACTTGACAAAACCTCAGTTTAAGGTTCTGTGTTCCCTTGGCTACAGCTGATAACGTCACTAGTATCCAAAGAGTAGGGAGTATTTTCATTTTAGGTGCTTAAAATGTCATCAGTTATTGTTGGGGTAGCTCAGACCCTAAACTTGGATCTTGGAATCTAAATGAAGGAGAAAAGGATTTTCTGATGGTCTGTTTGTCATATAACAACTGGGTCTGAAATCTTTAGGCTCCCTGGAATGACCAGGTTCAGACCCCAGCAGCAAGATCATCTCAGCCCTTCTCCTTCTGAGGTCTGATACATGAAAAGAGTTCAGTGCAGGTTACTGTGTGCAGGACCCTCAAAACCAAGGTTCAGTCAGCCCTGGGGAGACATTAAAGAGTGCTTGAGCCACTTAATATAAAGATGGGGCCTTGCCTTGGTGTCTGGCCCCAAATTCCCCTCCCTCAGTGTTCTGCAGTGGGGTGCTGCCCTCCACTCCAAAGGCGGCTGCATTTCCAGGGTGCGATCGTTTGGGGTGAAGAGTGCCAAGATGATTATCTGTCATATGTCTGCCTACACACGTATTCTGTTACTGACTTGCACGCTTAAGTCATTGACTACATATATTTATTTTGAAGCAAGCTTTTCAGGTCACCTTTAAATGTAGCTATTTTCTGCCCTTCTCCAGATGTCATGCAGAGCTGAGGAAAGTTAATGAATGTCGCCTTTATCATCTTGATGGTAGATGTAAATGCTTGACATCTATGGATGCTGCTGCCATGATAGAGTGACTACATCACTTACCCAACATCTAATTCATTGTGCCATCAGAAGACATATGCCAGAAAAATGGCAAGGGCAGGGGTGAGGGATTGATACATTAGAGATGTCAGTTGCTTCCTGTTTTAATGGCTTTATATATATATATATATATATATATATATATATATATATATATATAATTCAAGCTTGTGTCCCTGGAAGAATAAGTGGCACTTTAATGCCACGTAGGGCTTGTCTACACTAGAACTTATCACTTGCCAGAAAACTAATCCACATCCCCTGAGCTTCTCCCACCAACATAGCTACCGCCTCACATAGAAGTGGAGGTGTTATGCTGACAGAAGAGCTCTCTCCCATCATCTTAGAGTGTCTTGAATGCTAGCAGGAGCTGTAGCACTTCTAGTGTAGATTAAACCTAACACTGGATCTCAGCCTTGAGACCAAGAGGCAAAGAGTGTGGGAAAATCTCTCTTGGCAACTTTGCTCCGCTTTGCAGGCTGGGACTCATGTTTGCTGCTAGTTGTAGGTGTTTTCTAAAAAGAACTTGTGGAGTTGCAGTCCCAGCCCAGAGTGTGACATGGGTATGAAACAGCCAGGGGTCTTGGGGCAAGGACAGAGATGGGATCCTGTGTGAGAACAGACAGCCCAGAGAGTGCTGTTTCAGGAGAGAGAGAGAGAGGGAGAGAGACTCCTAAATAGAGAGGGTTAGAAACCAGTCTGAGCAACATCAACAAATCAAACTGAACAGCAGCACAGGGCCAGCGTCTCCCCGTTCCTCAAGCTGGGGAAATCCATGGCCATGCCTCTCTGTCGGAGGGCGATGGTGAGATGTGATTTTTTATCTCACTGCTGTCTCATTGTTCCTGGAGAGAATGAAATAATACAATAGAATTATGAGTCTGAAATGGCTGCACTGCCATGTGTGTAAAAAGACCTGCAATCTTCCCTGCAGTGCTGACTTTGCCATGTTCAGGTCACTCTTGGTAAATGATGTTGTGGAGAAGCAGCCATCTTGCCTTTCTTTTTGGAGCTGGTTATGCCAGCTGCAGTTCAGCTGAATTGTAATCTGCTTTAAACCATTATTCCCACTCAAGAAATGGAGGTGTTAGAACTTCGAACTAGTTAAAATCTCCCAGAATACTCTGTGCTAAGCATTATTGTGCAAATTTACTAGTAGTTAAATTGTTCTAACCTTTGTTCATTGTATATGTGACATCTGTCAGACGCAAGATGTATGCTCTGTTAAGCTTTGCCAAATATGAACTGTGTGCTAGGTACAGTTAGTGCAAATATTTATTTGGTTTTATGCTACTTGCGTGCTATGGTCTACTGCCAGCTAAACTGTTGTGTGCATAGTTAGATAAGAAAAGGTGTGTAAAGTCTGTGGATTCTGGAATTTTCTGTCTTCTAAATGAGGACAAATATGAGCAAAACTGAGCTCATAGTTTGGAACAGAGTGAGGACGTAACTGCTGCAAGACAGTTCTCCAGTTTGGGTATATACTGACCTTTCCGTATTACTGTGACAGTCAGTACCTCTATGTTCACCCCTTATTGGGATTATGATAAATTTTGTACAAAGTATGCCTTTTGAGGTATCATTTGAAAACTCATAATCTTCTGAACATCATTGTCCTGTTAAAATATGTGTGTGGCAACATTGTATGTAAAGTGATATGATTCTACTGTATGATGTTATGTAGACATGTTACAGTTCTGGAGAAAACCCACAGACCAGTTCCTCAGAGACAAAAAGGCAGACTGACCCCTCAGCCAAATGCCAGCAAAATCAAATGGACTATCACATGGTTAAGTGGCTGTTTTTGGTAAGAAAAATGGTGTGAGTGAGAAATCTGCATTTTAACAAAGGAACATCTTACGGTTATATGAGCTTTTATTGTCCAGGAGAAGGCTGGGCAGTACGTGATGTACATTTCTGATGTACATTTCTGGGACTAGAAATTTGCTGGTGTTGCTCTGCAGTATAATTCAGGAGTCACTGGCTATAGGGCTCTTACCGTATTGCTGGGAGTAATTTACATGCTGGAAGCTGTGTGAGAGCAGACCAGGAGTGGTTGCTTTCACAGCGAAGCAGTGTAAAAGGCACCCCTGATTGAAGAACAGATGAGACACAGCTGTTCAGCATTCTACATTGAACCATGGGTAAAGTCACAATTTATTGATTGGAAGTAGAATCTGGTTATCTAACATCTCAACTCACTTACTATGAAACCCCAAAGCAGATAAGAGTTATTGTGCATCTCTCTCCCCTTAGTGACTCTGAGCTGTACTAAGACTGAACTGCCTTAGGGGTACATGTTAGGGGTACATGATAGTTTGCCAGCCCCAAATGGTTAAAACTCATGAGATTTTTCTAAAATAATAAAAGTTGGAGGTTTTTACTTGCTTTAGGTTTCTGAGTTGTTAGGGTGCACTGGTTTTAAGTTTTTAAGGTTTTCTCTGCTACCCTGAGGGTTAGAAACTTACCTTTTGTAATGAAAGGTGAAAGTCTCATGCAATACAGTGGAGACAACCTGAACCCCTGTTTCACCCATACCCCTGGGTGCCATCCCCAGCCCTCCCCTCAACTAGCCTTGGCAATTTCCCAAGCAGACAGACTCTCCTACTGTGTTATCTGGGCTTATGTGACAGTTGCTGAGTGATCAGCATGGGCTCCAGCTCTTATATGCTTTAGCATCAAAAGCCCTTAAAGAAATTACAGAGAGGGGGACATTTTCTTTTTGAAAACCTTTTATAATGAAATTTGGACATTTTTGAAAAACTGAATTTTTGGGAAAATATTTTGATTTGAGATTTTCTTTAGGGTTTTTTTGTTTTGTTTTCATTTATTACTTTCAGTTTTTTAAGGTACGTAGGCAGTAGCCCTGTTAGCTGCTTCACCACCTAAGATGTTTGTACTGGCTGATTGCCATGGTTCAGTAGCTACATTGAGATGGTTAGGATTGCATAAAGTCTGAGAGCGAGTCTGTGCTTTCAGCTCTTACGCAAAAGCTTTTTTTTTGTGCCGCATTATTCAGTATCATAGAATATCAGGGTTGGAAGGGAGCTCAGGAGGTATCTAGTCCAACCCCCTGCTCAAAGCAGGACCAATCCTCAACTAAATCATCCCAGCCAGGGCTTTGTCAAGCCTGACCTTAAAAACCTCTAAGAAAGGAGATTCCACCACCTCCCTAGGGAACCCAGTCCAGTGCTTCACCACCCTCCTACTGAAAAAGTTTTTCCTAATATCCAACCTAAACCTCCCCCACTGCAACTTGAAACCATTACTCCTTGTTCTGTCATCAAGTACCACTGAGAACAGTCTAGATCCATCCCCTTTGAAACTCCTTTCAGGTAGTTGAAAGCAGCTATCAAATCCCCCCTCATTCTTCTCTTCTGCAGACTAAACAAAACCAGTTCCCTCAGCCTCTCGTCATAAGTCATGTGCTCCAGCCCCCTAATCATTTTTGTTGTCCTCCACTGATCTCTTTCCAATTTTTTCCACATCCTTCTTGTAGTGTGGGGCCCAAAACCGGACACAGTACTCCAGATGAGGCCTCACCAGTGCTGAATAGAGGGGAATGATCACGTCCCTCGATCTGCTGGCAATGCTCCTACTTATACAGCCCAAAATGCCGTTAGCCTTCTTGGCAACAAGGGCACACTGTTGACTTGTATCAGCTTCTCATCCACTGCAACCCCTAGGTCCTTTTCTGCAGAACTGCTGCCTGGCCATTCAGTCCCTAGTCTGTAGCAGTGCATGGGATTCTTCCGTCCTAAGTGCAGGACTCTGCACTTGTCCTTGTTGATATATATATATATATATTGATTCATCTTGAAGACAGTCTGAGGCATAATGGACATGGACACACACACAAGTATCTCCCTACCTAAGTGTCGGCAGGGGAATGTATGTGTAAGTAGCATCCACACAGTGCTTGAATAGTATCTCTATGCAATGAAGTGTCTATTTTTGTTGAAAGGATCGCCCTCTAGTGTCTGTAAATAGAACAGTCACTGCCACTTAATCTGCTCCTTGTACTGGTCACTGATCTGTTGAATCCCCAATGCTGCCAGCTCATCCACTATTTCTTGGTACATATGGTCATTCCTGATACAGCCTTGTGGACATTTCTGACCCTACTAACCTCATCTGTAGCCATGATTACCTGATCAAGCTAACATCCCTCTGGATTCTGTCCCCTAAATTGACTCCTCTCCAGCCTCCAAGACTGTTGAAAGTGGGACTTAGGCCCTTTTGGAACTTTCACCAACTATCTGTAACTGTCTGATGTGCTGGCAGAGGGTGTCCATTAGCCTGTACATTAGCTATAGAGAAGCTTTGTGTGATGTTTCACTCCATAGTCTTTATGAAAATATGCTTATAATATGGATCTGACATAACAGATATACTTTATGCGAGATGGCTCATATGAGAGCTCATTGGAAAGGTTATGATTTACTGAATGTGATTATGCAATTTGTATGCCTGTATCATGTCTGTATCTGAAGTAAGGAATATTAATTATGTATCTATTTCAAATGTGTTACTTTGGGTGTCACCCCCAACCAGCCCTTCAGGTACAACAATGAAAAAGCCAGACAGGCTAATGGGCAATTAGCAGAGACAATGGACTGTAAAAGAGCTTAGTCTTCCTGTTGATGCTGAGACAGCCTATGAGCAATGGCTGCCACAGCCATGCAGAGACATGGGTCCGAATAACCTGGTACTGGATACCTCTCCTCCCCTTTTGGTATGCCAGTGTTTTTCCCCTGAAAGACAAAGGGTTCCTGCCTTACACAAGAACTATTCAAGAACTATTTTACACAAGAACTATATAAGACAGAGGAGTGAGATCATCGTGGTTCTCCTCTGCCTCCCCACCCTAAGAGACACTGAAAAACACCTGAAACCAAGAACTGAACTGTGGGAAGAAGAGTTGAGCCCTAGCTGGAAGGGGGTCCAGCTTGTGAGTTATAATACCTGAGGTCTCTGTGCATCTGCCTTTCAAGACTTTCTGTAATCCCATTGCTTCTTGTCCTATCCTCAGAGGTTAAGAAAAACAATTTTTCTTACTCCATCTTGTAACAACCTTTTACATACTTAACTGTTATGTCCCTTCTCAGTCTTCTCTTCTCCAGACTAAACAACCCCATTTTTTTTCCAATCCTCCCTCCTATGTCATGTTTTCTAGACCTTTAATCATTTTTGTTGCTCTTCTCTGGACTCTCTCCAATTTGTCCACATCTTTCCTGAAATGTGGCACCCAGAACTAGACACAATACTCCAGTTGAGGCCTAATCATCGCGGAGTAGCATGGAAGAATAACTTCTTGTGTCTTGCTTACAACACTCCTGCTAAAGTCCTGCTAATACATCCCAGAACGATGTTTGCTTTCCACAGTACTCCTTTGTAGGCAGGTATTTCCCATTTTGTATGTGTGCAACTGATTGTTCCTTCCTAAGTGGAGTACTTAGCATTTGTCCTTATTGAATTTAATCCTATTTACTTCAGACCATTTCTCCAGTTTGTCCAGATCATTTTGAATTTTAATCCTATTCTCCAAATCACTTGCAACTCCTCTCAGTTTGGTATTGCCTGCAACTTTATAAGTGTATTCTCTATGCCATTATTGAAGTCATTTTTTTCCAAATAGTAGCTCTCTCAGCTTGTTTAAAAGGTAAGTTTCTTAAAAAAAAAAAATTTCCTATCAAATCTCTTGCATAGCATTTTGATAAATTTTGACTTTTGTGTGATGCTGTAATTTGGCATCATTAGTAATCTGGCTCCAAATAAATGGAAACATGCTGTTGACTTGTGGTGGTGTTGTTTCAGATCTTCTTGTAATTTCATGGATAAGCAAGTTTAGAGCAGTGTAAAAAATATCAACCTTGAACTTTAGTTTTCATAGCTGTAGAGAGCGGTCCTGTCTCATCATGGATTTTTTCCCCTCTTTCTGCCTCTTTTCTTCTTGAAATCTTGTTCGAGGCTCAGGTGAGCTGCTACAAGTTTTGACTTGTGAAGAATAAGAGGCCAGGATTCTCAAAGGCACTCCCATTTGCTTAGAAGTGATTTCATCAGCCTTGATTCTTTACCAGGGGTAAGCCCAGAGTTTTGAAGAAAACGATGTTGTCAATGGCTTGTAAAGTTTTAAACCAGAAAGTGGCCAGTAAAATGAATATGAAAGATTTTAACCAGTCAATCAGGTTCTTCCTTTGGTTTCACCAAAGCTTGTAGAATTTCCCTCACGCTCTTCACTAGTGGTTTCACATCCGACGAAGTGGGTATTCACCCACGAAAGCTCATGCTGCAAAACGTCTGTTAGTCTATAAGGTGCCACAGGATTCTTTGCTGCTTTTACAGATCCAGACTAACACGGCTACCCCTCTGATACTCTCCCTTCTTGAGTCCTTAAAAGAGATTTTGTGGGACAAATATGAAAGAACAAAAAGGACAGGTGGAGGTTACTGGAGCAAACACAACCCTCATGGAGGCCACACACACACCTCCACCATCTCCTGGGACCCCAGACTTCGTCAGCCTAATTCTGAGGGATGTCCTGACCATATGGAGCCACAGACAGCCAGATGACATCACCGCTCCTACCAGCTCCACCACAATCCCAAACTCCTTCAGGGATGAAACTGCATCGGACTTTAACAGCAGCAGCTTCAAGCTGATCTTAACCAACTTCATTTCTTTTCCCCAAAAGGACAGTTATTGCCATCTCTAATACCATTTCAGAGACTGTCAAACAAGGGCGTTTGTCCTTCTAAAAACTCTCTCCAGCTAACAGGAAAAGGAACAAGGGATGTTGTTAAAATAAAATGAATTATTTAATACTTTTCATTTCAAATGCTTTAACTCTTTTTCCTTCTTTTCTGGATTTTTAAAAAGGTTAAACATTGTGTTTGATGTGGTGCTAAGCAGGCTGAGGTCTAATATACTACATTCTTTAACACTGTTTAATGTGGTACAGTGATTAGGTTATGGTAACACCTTTCGCCCATATATTCAACCTAAACTGATGCAACATTATACTAACACAATTAAGACAACTGTGTCTGTGCCTCTGCCTCATTTTCTCCACTTACCAGACAGGAAAAGACTGACCTACCTGTGAAAAGTGCCAGCTTGACACCTCCAAAGACTAAGTCCTGTATTTATCCAAGGAAAATAGAAAGCAACTGCAGTGAAAATTTCCACTGCTAGTGTGCTCTTAGCTCTGAAATGGCGGAACCCCTCCTAGAGACTGACTCTATCTGAGCTCCTCTGAAAAGTTTGCCAGTTGCTGTCTGTTACAGATGATGGTAGGTTGTTGGTGGGTTTTTTTTTGCAATATGAACAATCTGTGTACTAGGAACTAGACAAATCACCAAATGCATTTAACCAAAGTCACTAAAGAACCATCACATGCGATATGCCAACCTGCATGTTTCTTTCCTCCCACCTGCTTCTAAAGAAGCCTGCATTAGGCTCCAGCTAGATTGGATGACCGATTGCTTTGATCTAATATGACAGTTCCTATACAGGACTAGGTTTATTTAGTGCAACGAGACCTAAGGCTCTCCCATGAATTCTCCTATATTATTGACTCTCAGGTTGGCACTCTCCTGGGCAGGCAGAGGGGCATGTGCACAGCCAGGGCAACAAGCTGAAGTGGGAAGCCAAGCTGACACCAGCGGGCTGTGGTGTGAGTCAAGCTGACATGGTGAACTAAATATGGCATAACAGCAGCATTAGTAGGGTCTTGCTAACAGTAGGGGGCACTTGCATTCTAAACACTTCAGTGGCTCATCACATTCAGCTGAAAATCATCTTTTCTGAGAAGTATGGCATTGTTCTCTAATCAATATTTCCTTTAGAATTAATGACCCCAAAGTGTTCCTGGGCTGTGATGCATACTTTGACACAATAAGCGTTCAAGAAATAAATACAGCTCCAAAGTTACCAATTGCTCCTGTACCACACACACAGAAGTGGACCTGCATTGAAGTTAATAGCCATATTATTCTGTTAAATTATAGGGAATTCACATCTACGGAGAAAGTTCTCTCTGCTGGTTTTTTCCCCATTGTGATATAAAGAACACTCAGCAGGCTGATGCTTTGCTTGCTCAGTAACATAATCGCACATGAGGTGATGCTGGCTGGACATGAATTCATACTTACACCTGGTCAAACTGCATAAGTACGTCTGGATTTTTTATGAAACCCCTCTATTGATTCGGAGAGCAAATACAGCATCTGCAGTGTGAACTTCCCCACAACTATGTCCCTAAGAGACAACCTGGAGTGTGAGGCGATAGGTAATCACTTGTATGCCTTTCTTCTGTGACTATCAACAAGATGTCCAGTTGTGGTGGAGGCTGGGACAGGCTGTGAACATTTGCCCACCAGACATTGGAACAAGACCTGTCACTTGTTCTACAAAACAATTCAAAGCTGTTTGGTGAAACTTTGATGACTACCAACTTGAAACAGATACTGACAAACACCTCAATCCTCTGAGCCAGAGGCTTGCAACCTGACCTGAACTTGATGGAACCCAACCAACTACAAGGGTCAGGTTCAGGTCAGATCGGAAAACCACCAGACACCCTCGGGCTCAGGTTAGGTTGTCTCTGCTCACCTTCTCCTGCTTGTGGGGTTGACGCAGCTGCAGCCCTTGCTCCTGCCGGCTGCTACCTCCTCACTGTGCTGCGTTTGCTGTGCAGTGAGTGTGCTGAGTCGCAGCACCTCTCACTCCACAGCACACATAGTCCAGCAGGGACCGGTGGTCAGCAGGACTGGGACTCGAAGCTGTCACCACACTGAGCCCATGGGGCAGGCAGTGACTGGAGATGGATTGCAGGCACAGGGGGTGGGGAGTGGGAAGACCCCACCAGGCCTAGTCCCAAGGACAAGACAGTGGTGCTAACAGAGGTTTGAGGGGAAGTGTCAGGTCCTGGTCAGGTCTGAGAATGACTTGACTCTCTTGGGCTTGGATCGGGCTCAGGTTAGGTTTCAAAGTTAGCCCTGAGCAGACCTCTCTCTACTCTAGTGACACTTTCCCTCTATTCATCTTTGTCCCCATTAACAATATACCATGTGCATTGCTTAAATACCATCCTTCTGCTTTACAATGATGATTTGAACTCTAAGGAACCGCAGGAATTTCACCGCAAGTCAGCATCAACCAGTCAATGTCAAACAAGTTACCCCTGGATACAGGGGTCATTGTCAAGTTCTCTGGCAGGTGTGACACAGGAGATCAGACTAGATGATCTAATGGTACCTTCTAGTCTTAAAAATCTCTGACACTAGCCCGGGGTAAGGGGTGGGCTTGAAAGCCCAAGCCACGTCTACACAGCTCTTTTTAGCTTCCTAGCATAAGCCTGTCTAGCTGGGCTAGGAGGCTTTCTCAACAGATCTTTTCCTCAGTCATCTTTTACTACTTTGACAAAGTACACAAAGGCTTGCTGTGTTTTACCTTTCTTGTGATTGAGCAAGAGAAAAATCATAATTAACAATGCATGTGAGGTGAGCACTGGCCCCTCATTCTACTATACTCTTAGTGAGATTTGCATATGAAGGACTCCAAAGATAAAGGGGTCATTAAAACACTCCAGGTAAACCGTTTAGGAAAAGAAACATTTTATTGAAAAAAAAAATTACATTTCACGTATACACCATGAAAATAATGATTTGTGTTTAATCTTCATAAGAAGAGATTAAGACTTTCACAAAAACATACACTCTGTATTACAGCATTACTCTATTTGATAACAGATTCTGGTGGCCTCTGCCCTGTTCATTTCCACAGTACAGCAGGATGAAATGTGCTTCAAACAAAAGTCCTACACATTGGCCTCTTCCAGATGCTACCACCTTTCATTAAGAAGAAAAACAAAATCACTAACTGGGTCAGTATTTAAGGTTCATTTTATATATTTTAAGTAAGGCCAAATTTCAGTCCTCCTTTTCTTAGTTAATTCAGAAATCAACAGCCTGGAGAAAACACCAATGGAAAATAATTCCAAACTCCTTTTTCTCCAGCGATTGTATAAGTGAAAAGCACAGTAAAATGGCATTTAGGAAATAATGTTTCTTCATTTTCCAAAGTGAAAGTGACATAAAAAGGCTACATTTAAAATGGCGCCAACAGCAAATTGTAAGATCACGATTCAATGGCATTGGAATATCCAGAACTTAAACCCTTCTATCACATCATCTCTCTCCTAAAATGACAAACCACACTACAGTTTTCCAATACATTAATAAGGAGAAAACATTGTTCAATCAGTATTGAACATTTCTTGTATAAATATCAATTCTGATGGAGCCACTTGGCACTTCTGGACAAAGGCTTCAATCTAGCAAAGTGTTTAAGCACATGCTTAACTTTAAGCACATGAATAGTATCATTGAAGTCAATGGAACAACTCACATGCTTAAAGTTAGGCTCATACTTAAGGGCTCTGTTAGACTATAATGTATATACACCCACAAGTGCTCTTCTACAATTGATCATTTATTGATAGGTTCTTTGGACAACATAGTCCTAGGCTGACAGCTGACAATGACAACTAGTATTATACTGCCTGAAACTATATCTTCTGGAACTCCCTTCCTCACAGGGATACTAGTGTTATTTTGGTTCAGGAAGGTTTTTTTTTTTTAAATCTGTAAATAAAGGGAAGAAATATATATTAATGCCACTTAAGACTGGGAGACTAAAAAAAGTAACCCATTAGATGCTGAAGAGTGCAGCACAATTCAAATCCAGTGTTTTCTATAGTGAACAGCAGGGTTTATTGGGTGCCTTAAATTTTTCTTGTGCAAGAACTATGAGTTCAGACAGAGGGGCAGGTTTGCTGCCAGAACTACAATAATTTGTTCTACAGAAACAGGCTAATTTTTAAACAATTCTTGTCAGATCTGGGTAATGCTGACAGCGTGCAACTACTGTGAAAGCGGGCACTGTGAAAGCGGGCACTGTGAAAGCGGGCACTGTGAAGCTACTTCACATTACTTTACCTACATAACTGCAGTTGTACAAGGCAACCCCTATCCAGTTCTAGCGGATCTTCCGATGACAATGACAATCGCTGAACTACAAATTGTGCAACTGTGTAGTGGTTTTGCAGTGGGAGAGAAGTACTCGGTTGAAACAATCAAACTGAATTCACTTGAGAGCACTGAGATTTCAATATTGGTTTGAAGTAGTTAGTGATTAAACACCAAAGTTCTTCATAAAATAAGTGGGGCCCACCACACCAGCTGGCAATTCAGTATCAAGCTTATCTATTCCTTCAAAATGACATAGCGTTTGGGTGTGGAATGTGGAGGCCAAGAATTAATTAATAGAGGTTTGAAGGGATCTTAATGTATGTTAGCTAATTAGCAGAGATTTGTTATGTACCCCTGTATGCAGTGCAGAAGTGTGTGTGTGTGAAAGATGTTATTCTTGTGTTGTGAATTGTTTTTTTGTTTTTTGTTCTAGTAAATAAGATAAATAAAATAATGTATAAACAAATGCAAAAAAATGCAAATACTTACTGCAAGTATGCTGCAAGTTGTCTGCTAGAAAGGTATAAAGAAAGGATTAATTATGATTGTTTTGTTTACTAAGAGAGAGCAGGCAGGGGGGCAACAAGGGGCAGTTTCTGACCTCTCTCTCTCTCTCCACTAGTATTATAATATAGTATTTGTTTTGCTAAATTTTTTTTAAAAAGTGAGAACTGTTTTTTCTGAGTTTTTTTTTTTTCGACAATTTGGGGATGCGTCCAGACACACAGACAGCGCACACGGACACACAGACAACACCTTGCCCCCCCCCCACCTGCCACAAAGAGATGTTTTTGAAGAGATCTCTCTGATTGGGGTATCGGGTGGGGGGAGTGGGTTGTCTGTGGTGCTGTTGCTGGGCTCATGTGACTGCTGATCAGATCAAATCTGAAGCAGTATTGGGAGCAGCAGAGGGGAGGTTAGGGTTAGTTAGTAAGGGGAACTTATGAGTTGGGGAACTGCTGCTGAGGATAACAGGTATGTGCAGGGTATAATGTAGGTGCAAATGGTAATGAATGCACATGGCAATGTGCTTTTTTGTTTGTTTTGGTTTGGGAGGGGGCCGTCGCCTCATAGTATATATCCGGTACGTAAGGTGCATCCAGGTAAAAAAAAAAAAAAAAAAAAAAAAAAAAAAAAAAAAAAAAAAAAAAAGAAAAAAAAAAAAAAAAAAAAAAAAAAAAAAAAAAGGGATGAGGTGTGTTGTGTGTGTGTGTGTGTGTGTGTTGTGTGGTGTCTGTGTTGTGCTGCAGGAAGAACAGATGATGTTAACTGCATCTTAGAGTGTTCTATTAGCCTCATACATACTATGGTAAAAGTTAAGGAATATAATTTAATACATTACATTACATCACATCACATCTTGCAAATGCATTCTTAACCTTTAATGCATGTGGATAGCCCCATTGACATCAATAGGATCTACTTGTGCACATTAAAGTATAAGCATGCACATGACTATTTGCAGGATCAAGGCCTAAAAGTTTTTGTTGCTCTTACAACTGGGAAAAATCTTGCCTCTAATTGTGTTATTGATTTCAATTTAGAAATATACAAAAAGAGGTGCAAACGATTGCCATATGCAAGCACCTTCCATTTATTTCCCCTATGTGAACCTAAGGGCCCATGAAAACTATGTCACTGTTAGAAGTGTCATATGGCTAGAAAGGCAGCAAGTGACCCATGAGGGCCCCAATACAGCAAAGCACATAAGCATGTGCTTTAATATCAAATGCATGATATGCTGAATCAGGCCCTGGGGGCTGTATTTGAAAATAAAACCAAACAAACTTGGCTCTCCCTGCCTTAGTGTTCCAAGCTTCCAAGAACTGGTGCATTTCCTCCTGAAAGGCAGTGCAGATAGAGAAATAAGTGCATTTTGATACTGCCATCCCTCAGGGGCTCTAGTCTCTCCTCAAGACTCATCACACAAATTGTATCCACAGATCGCAATGGGAATCGGGTATGTGCACAGTAAAGCACAGAATAAAGCATACCCTCCTCTGTCCCATGTCACATGATTAGATGCTCCATCGGGTTTTTCAGTTCTTTGCTATCTCTGCTATCTTTGCTATCTCTGCACTTTGTCAGGCCTGGATACAAAAAATCTCCCAAGAGAAAACAGCTGATAAGTTCTTCCCCAGCTATTGGAAAAAGTGAAGTATTTATAAAGTGTTTTTAGGAGACTGGACTGGTTCTTTAGAAAAATAAGAGAAGGGAAAGAAGACATTATTGTTGACTATTGTCAAATAATTTCTCTAACCCGTAGATATATATGGCTGGAATATGGACACAGCATCCAACATTGGACTCCAACCCTGTTTATCTATGCAGGCAGCCCCTCACTCCTGCATGGAGGCCCTGTAAAATAAATGTAAAAAAACACCCAAACCAGTTTCTTGATACTTAAAAGTGATTTGCTTTTGTCCTATTCTCCCAGATCTAAAAATTAAGTACAAATTAAGGAAAAAAGTACATCAAGGTAAGAAATAATTGGTCTGACCATCAAAGGTGCTGGAAACCCACAACTCCAACTGAATGGGATTTATTGGTAACACAGCTCTTCTGAAAGTCAGGCCATGTATTAAAAAACAATGTTTGTCACACTTCAAATTACTACAACTTGTTGGCCAAAAACCCCCTTCACTTTTCTCCATCCACACTGTTTGTCTATTTTTGCACTCCTCTCTGCATGGACAGCTAAACAAAGCCCGTCAGCTTCACATTCAGTTTAATTTAGTCATGTTAACGTCGATTCTCTTGACTCATCTCAACACCTCCGAGCCATGTTTAAATCAAAATCCATATGTTTCTAACGTACCCCAGCTTTATCTATTAGCACTGTTAATGCAACTCAAAACTGAAATTTAGGACTACTTATGTTTAAAAAAAATCAATGCACAAATTACAGTGGGTTGGGCAGCAATCTTTAGCCCTTTATCTACTGTACTACTCCACAATTAAGCAGATAAGCCTTTCTGTAGAAAGAACAAAATGCACGAGAGCCAACCAGAATATACACAAGCACTATCAAAGCCGACATTTTCACCAGAAATTAAAACCATTACCATTACATGGCACTCTGTCTGTCTGGCATACAATTAATTTACTTATTTTATATGCCTCAAGGACGATCTTTAAGAGATGTAAACATATAACAGGGTCATCTATTCAATACGAAACACCACACAAATATCAAGTACATAGAAAGTTAACTTGTAAATATTTCTCTGTTTAACAATTTAGAACTAAAAAAATATTACTTCAAAGGCATATTTTATTTATCTGTAATCTGTCCAGGGCTGTTGGGGTTGTACTATCCCTACATGTCATAGCCACCTTCTGCTCTCCTCCCTCACAATGTTACGTTCCTGGAAGAGGCAGATATGATGTGGCCGGGACTTGAAGCCACAGTGCTGTCTATAAAAATATAATTCGTAAGACTTTCTGCTCCCATTCTGAAGGCCTGCACAGCCAGCCCCCAAATTCTGCATTTTCCCCCCACGGCAACTAACACTTTAACACATACACAGTACATACGCTACATTCTTCTAGACACAGATTTTTCTAAATAGCTATGCAACAACAAAGGCAACATGTACGTTATACAGGTAATATTAGTGATAACATATGGCACAGCCTTCAAATATTGTTGGTATTTTCTTCAATGTGCTACCTTATTCTCTACAAATTCAGGGTTTTTTTGCCTCAAGACCTGTGGCTGCTCCCAGAGGCGCCAACTGAGGAATATGCATCTTTATTCAGGAAAGTACTTCAGACACATGCTTAACTGTACGTATATGTTTACATCCCATTTACTTAAAGACTCACTAAAGTTAAGCATGTAAGTGTTTTCCTGAATCAAGGCCAGAGTGAGCTCGTAGCTGGAGCAACAAGTGCCACTTCATAGGATCTTTTTTTGGTCTCACTATCGAGGCCTGGGATTGGTTTCCTAGCTAACTGTATGGAAGTTGTGGGGCCGCTATACTGCTTATATGTTCTTCTCTCCTGGCTAGTTTCCTTTTAACTCAATTCAAAAGATGAGCAACTAGCTTGGGATCTCACTCTGAAGAAAACATATATTAAAAACAACAGATTCCCTATAAGATCTGTGTTCAAGGCTCTTGGTTGGTAAAATAACCGCACATTTTCATGTTTCTGATAAGCATTGGGGCATCCTGTTTACCTTAAATCTTCTAATATAAATGTGCATAAACTCACCGATTTACTCAAATATTTAAAAGTAAGAGATTTCTAGTTTCAAAGCTTAACAACTATTGCAGACTTGAAATTTTAAGGTGCTGTGCACAGCAAATAATTTATCTCAGAATGCTGTGGAACAGAAAACTGTCCTCAAATAAAGGGTCTCATTTGTCAATAGTTAACACCAAGAAGAGAGCAGAAAAAGTTATTTTCAAAAGCCATTTTTCTTTTGAAAATATTCTACTCTAAATATTTAATTAATAAATCTGTTCCATTGACTTAAATAGGCGTTGAAAGGTACTCCAACAATGAAAAGCTGCAATCTGATTGAAGAGAAATGATTTGTTTAGTGTTTAAGCTTCAGTCAAGAAACATTTTGATTTCTAAGTAGCTGGACTATGTGTTAGTTTTATACCAGCGTATACCTCAACTTTTTAAAGGGGTATAGGGGAGCCATTGTTTCATTTAATTGGGGGGCACCAATTTCACTTGGGTAAGTGACCAAATCAGCCTCTCTGACTGGCACGGGCATTTTGCAGAAGTGACTTCTTTAATAGAGGAACTCCCATGTTTCTCACTAAACTGGATGTCTGCCTTCTTCCACTCACAGAACGACCCGAATGTGTAAATTATGCCATGTGGATCCAGGCAAGGGGGCCTGACCTGGCACTGCACTCCCTTCGATTTCACTGCTCAAGAAGCAGACCAAGGAATGAACTGCGGTTCTTGTTCTGGAGCCCCTACTCCCCGATGAGGGCAAAATACTCTCTCACCCTAGTAACACGTATATGGGAACAGAGATGCAGAATGCCAGAGTCACTTTTCAGTTGGAACATGCAGGTCTCCCACAGGCAGTTATGGAGCTAAACATCCTCTATAAATCAGTCTAGCATCCTCAAATCACTAACGCCTTCTCCTCCCCATTAGTGAGCTTTAACCCTTAACCTTCCAGCAAGTTTCTACTGCTATGAAAGTTATTCAAAGAAATGCGCAGAAGACAAGCCTAGTATACCCCACCCCCTGCCCCAATCCTGTGGTTTTATATTGGGACGATTTAGGTGTCCAAATGTGGGCTTTCCCCTTATCCACCCAATCTTTATATCAGATACTCATAAAATCTTAATCAAATCCACTTCCTCAGAACACTGCCGAACTGTTCTTGTTTGGTTTAATTCTGAAATGGTCAACATATTCAAAAATAGGAGCTAACAATTTTTATGCACAATATATTAATGTCGACATTTTTATTACAATCTTTCTTGCCACATATTGTCAAATAAGATAGACTAACACAACCACTCTAACAGTATCAGACAACGAATTAACATCAACCAATCCAGATACGTATAGGATACTCTTAACAAGGCAGTATTTTTAGCTAGAAACCTTGGTCCTCCAATTCTTTTGTATAGTATGTTGATTATAGATTTCTTGCGTTTTAAATATAAATCAGCAAATGAACATCTACATTACCAATTTTAATGCAGATTTTAAAAACATGTATGTATGCCAAGCATGAATAAACTTCCACAATACTTTAAAAAAAAAAACTTTAAAGTGTCGTTATGCATGTATCTTCCAAGGAAGTCAGAAGTTTTATGCATAAAAAGCTTGGGTTCCGGCCCAGAATAGACTAGATAATTAATTTTTAAGAGAGTTTTGGTCCATTCTCCATAAGGCTCCACAAATAAGTGAAACTATAATAATCACAATGCCTGCACACAAAGAAGTTCATTACAGAAAATGGGTTCAAACACAATTTAATTAGCTCAAGTAACACCAGCCTTCCATTTTGTTGACAGATGAAAATCACTGAACAGAATGATTGAATCTACTGCTCTCTGCCAAGTTGCCTGTACCTCTGCAGTCATTAGAGACATTCATTTTAGTCTGACCGCTTTTCTTTGGATGAGGATCTGCAAGTGGATAAGACTTGACCCCTGTGATAGACTCATTTCCTTTAAATGAATAATGGGGAACCGTGCTAAAGGCCAGAGTGAATACTGAGCCGTTTCCTAGCTGCTCTGGAAGTACGTGTAATTTCTGTATCAGTGGAATCTTCATGGATGTTACATCCAAGAGAAGAGAAGGGGGAATACAAGAATGATTGGATATGATCGTGTTGAGTTTGTGCAGTGTGGCACATACAGTTTGTTCTAAAAACACTAGGAAAAAGTCTTGCATAACATTTCACTGGTAAAAATGCCTTCAAGTTATATGAATTGCTTTAACATTTAAAAATACCTTTGTCCATATGTTGTGACTACAATGTACAATGTTACAAGGTAACTACAATGTGCACTTACAGTCAGTTTCTCAATGCTTCTTCAATTATTAGACATTGAGCCTGCTTCTGCAGCTGATGCATGGCCTGATCTAATTAAAGTCATGGAAAGAATATCATTGACTTCAATGGGAGTTCATTCTGATATCATACAAGCATCTCCCATTGACTTCAACAGAAGATGGTAGAATGCAGTGGTTGCAAATTGTGGCCAGTTCGTAACTGAACTTCTTCAAATTCAGTTCTGCATTTTCATGTCTTTATTTTCCCTCTGCTTTCTTGTGGTATTGCATCAGTTCATCAGAGATATTAAACGAGAAGGGCATTACTGGAGGGGTGGGGAAGGAGGGGGATCTGCCTTCCTCTGAAGCATCAGGCACAGGCCACTCCTGAGGTCTGAATATCCGATTTAGATCACAGGTCCAAGCTGATATGGCAAGTCATAGGTGCCTCTTATTAGCTTGCCTCTGTTCTGCTTCATAGGAAAATTCATTTTGGCTAAGTTTTACAGATAAAAATTCTGTATTGAATTATCATCATTTAACTTATTAACCCCTTTCATGGAATCTATTATTCTATTTTCCATATTAACCCCTACCTTTTTCTAGAAGCACAAACCAATGTATTTGCTCCTAAACACCAAGAGAGACTCCTCTGGTACCATCTTATCGCAAGCTTGCCATAAATATGCTCTCTTGATGACAAGAAGCTTGGATCTGTATTGTTACTGCTGCTTTTCAAAAAAGAAGAGGGTTGTGAACCTCTCCCTTTGACCCCCTGACATGAAGAACGGGAATTTCTCACTACGCTATGGAAAAGCTGAAAATTCTGTAGGGTCTAGTCCTATAAATTGAACACTGTGAGGCTATTTAAAGAATCATTGTGTGAAGAGATGGAGCAACAGTCTGTTGATCACAGCTTCCCAAGTCTATGGGAATGACTGCAAATATCAACATGAAATGTTATGAGTTTAAAAAAGTGAAATAAAAAGGGTTTAGGCTTATAGTTATCCCTGGGGTGGGCTACATGGCCACTAAGTGATTAGCATCTGGTAGTGGTAAAAATGTATTTGTGTTGAAGAATAAGTAGAAAGCCCTTGGAGTTGTATTACTGAAATATCATTTTTATTTAAAAGCTACTATCTCTAATTTGAAAGTTGATTACATTTCCCATGCAGCTTCCACAGCAAACATTGTATGTTAAAGAGGGCAGTTTTTATGTAATAAAGTTTTTAAACATATGGGAATTAGCCATTATCTTGAAGGAAAACAGCTTTAAACTATTTAAAAATACAGTGCTGAGGGCTTTGAATGCTGGACATCAGCCATAAGCTCATGTGCTTAAGGAGGCTTCTATGCTTTATTCAGATTACCAGAATTATTATTGCTAGGAAGTTATTTCATGGTGGAGGTTATTGTAAATTGTGGCAATACAGTCAAGTTTACTAAGTAATTTCTAGGTTCTTTTGTGTGTTTCTTATGTCAGAAGAGCAAATTTTTAACTTCACTGATGAACCTGTTGTACATTTTTGTTAAGCAGGTGCACCCTCTGAGGCTTCTAAATTGAATCATCCATAAAGGTTAAAATGCCCTCAACCAATAATGAATGTTGTCAGTAGCCCAGTGACTTGCTATTCATTAGAATACTAATAGGGTTATGTTTACAAAAGGTAGCCACATCATCTTCCTTTCTTAAAGAAGCTTTGTCTTGACGTCTTAATAAAAAGGGAATTAAATCTGGTCCCAGAGGTAGAATTACAAATTTCTACTTGGTGCTACTGACTGGCTAATTAGATTAGTAACATTGGTCTTTTCTGGAGTGGAACATGGGGACAAAGTGATGTGGATACTTGTGGTCACTGGAAATAAAGGGATTAGCGCCTATAGAAATTGGAATCACAATTCATTCATAGGCCAGAAACAGGAAAAGTTATTAGCAACATGAAGTTACACTTCAAGACCTCTGCAGAGCATCTAATGCTAAATATCTCCCCATACACAGCCTGCAGTTGTGTGCAATTTCAACCCTACTGAGTTTTGTAGTAGTTGAGATAGTGAATACCACAATAAGCTGCCAAATGCCTTCAGCTAAGGGAGTAGGTAGCTAGTGAAATTGGCACTAGATGCTTTGCTACAATATATATGCCAGTCAGTCAGTCATTCCACTAGCAAATTCATACCCAAAGTCTTTGGCGAGGCAGGAACCTGCGTATTCTCTTGCCTATGGTACACAGGCTGAGTGAATTTGACAACCATTTTGATACCTGTGAGTAAGTTTTACTGCTCACTTTTTTCCCCCTTAAACCAAGCAAGGCCAGCACGTATGTTTGATCATGGATATCTGCCTATGCAGGGCACTATTTCATGGAAGTCAGGTTTCTGTCACAGATCTAAGGCAAACATTACAATTTACAGGAAAGAAAAAGAGGACATCAATACATTGTGCGTTATTGGGAGACATACAGCCTTTATAACTCAGTAGCTTTTATTATTATCTCCGGGTTTTCTATGTCCTTTTTGCTTTGGACCATTCTCAATTCCAGCTGGGCTCGGCTGGGTTTGTTTCCTTTTCCAGCATGTGCTAAAAGAAGATATTGAAACATCAATAATAAACAAACAGACACACAAAGAACGAATAAGGTTTCCGTCCTGTCCCCATCATTATTTTTTTCTCTTCTCATCCACTGTTACCACTGCCCATTGCCTCCACCCGAGGGTATACAGCACATTGTTGTTTCCCCGTCCCCCCATCTCAGGTACGTCTGCAGCTCCACCATTATTTAGAGACTGCTCCTGAGAAGTTCTGAGGGCCCTCAACTCCTCTCTGGATCTTTCCGGGACTTGAGGAAGCTCAACATCTTGTATTCTAGGTGACAGGGACCAGGCTGTGTGGCAGTACAGTAGAACAAGATTACTTATGTGCTTCCAGCTGGTGTTTTTAATTCCCCTTCCCAAGAGAAGACAGTTTGAAGAATAATTTATTCAGCTAGCATAAGACAGAAATTCACCACTCAATATTTGAGGAATCCTTCCCAGTCCTAACATACACAGAAAAGGGAAACTGAGGCAGCTGGTGCATCCAAAAACGGAAAAAGGGGAGGCTCCCTTGTCCATTACACTCAGCATTTTCCTCAAATTCTCTCACTCAGGGCCGGCTCCAGGCACCAGCGCAGCAAGCAGGTGCTTGGGGCGGCCAATGGGAAGGGTCAGCACATCCGGCTCTTCGGCAGCAATTCGGCGGCAAGTCCCTCAGTCTCTCTCGGAGGGAAGGACCAGGCGCTGAATTGCAGCCGAATAATGAAGCGGCAGCAGTAGAAGTGCTGATTGCGGCCTTTTTTTTTTTTCCCCGCCGCTTGGGGCAGCAAAAACGCTGGAGCTGGCCCTGCTCCCACTCTTGCTCTAATAGTATTGCAGTCCCACCACCGGTGCAGCACTATTATCAACTGGACAGCGCATTTGTACCACTGTTGGGGTTAGAGGATACAGCAGTAAAAACATCAGTGCTAGAATTCCCTAATTCTGTTTTGTGGATGTAGTCTAATAATAGGCCATATTTAGTGCTGAAAACAACTTTCCAGAATGTTTATTCCAATGAGGATGTGAACAGAGTAAAATCAGGAACAGGGTGTAAAATGATTACCCTTTGCACACTTGATGGTCCTTTGCAGAACATGCTGCACAGCTGATACAGTCTTTTCACATGCCACCTGCAATTAAATATACATATATGTTTAGGCTTACCAACATTCCAATCATAAGAATATAAAAATGGCCATATTGGGTCAGACCAAAGGTCCATCCAGCCCAGCATCTGTCTACTGACAGTGGCCAATGCCAGGTGCCCCAGAGGGAGTGAACCTAACAGGTAATGATCAAGTGATCTCTCTCCTGCCATCCATCTCCACCCTCTGACAAACAGAGGCTAGGGACACCATTCCTTACCCATCCTGGCTAATAGCCATTAATGGACTTAACCTCCATGAATTTATCCAGTTCTCTTTTAAACCCTGTTATAGTCCTTCACAACCTCCTCAGGTAAGGAGTTCCACAGGTTGACTGTGCGCTGTGCGAAGAAGAACTTCCTTTTATTTGTTTTAAACCTGCTGCCCATTAATTTCATTTGGTGGCCCCTACTTCTTATATTATGGGAACAAGTAAATAACTTTTCCTTATTCACTTTCTCCACACGACTCGTGATTTTATATACCTCTATCATATTCCCCCCTTAGTCTCCTTTTCCAAGCTGAAAAGTCCTAGCCTCTTTAATCCCTCCTCATATGGGACCCGTTCCAAACCCCTAATCATTTTAGTTGCCCTTCACTGAACCTTTTCTAATGCCAGTATATCTTTTTTGAGATGAGGAGACCACATCTGTATGCAGTATTCAAGATGTGGGCGTACCATGGATTTTTATAAGGGAAATAAGATATTCTTCATCTTATTTTCTATCCCCTTTTTAATGATTCCTAACATCCTGTTTGCTTTTTTGACCACCTCTGCACACTGCGTGGACGTCTTCAGAGAACTATCCACGATGACTCCAAGATCTCTTTCCTGATTAGTTGTAGCTAAATTAGCCCCCATCATATTGTATGTATAGTTGGGGTTATTTTTTCTAATATGCATTACTTTACATTTATCCACATTAAATTTCATTTGCCATTTTGTTGCCCAATCACTTAGTTTTGTGAGATCTTTTTGACGTTCTTCACAGTCTGCTTTGGTCTTAACTATCTTAAGCAGCTTAGTATCATCTGTAAACTTTGCCACCTCGCTGTTTACCCCTTTCTCCAGATCATTTGTGAATAAGCTGAATAGGATTGGTCCTAGGACTGACCCTTGGGGAACACCACTAGTTACCCCTCTCCATTCTGAAAATTTACCATTTATTCCTACCCTTTGTTCCCTGTCTTTTAACCAATTCTCAATCCATGAAAGGATCTTCCCTCTTATCGCATGACAACTTAATTTACGTAAGAGCCTTTGGTGAGGGACGTTGCCAAAGGCTTTCTGGAAAACTAAGTACACTATGTCCACTGGATCCCCCTTGTCCACGTTTGTTGACCCCTTCAAAGAACTCTAATAGATTAGTAAGACATGATTTCCCTTTACAGAAACCATGTCGACTTTTGCCCAACAATTTATGTTCTTCTATGTGTCTGTCAATTTTAATAATTAATACTTCCGCAATTTCACATTTGAGTTCTTTCAGAACTCTTGGGTGAATGCCATCTGGTCCCGGTGACTTGTTACTGTTAAGTTTATCAATTAATTCCAAAACCTCCTCTAGTGACACTTCTTCAATCTATGACAATTCTTCAGATTTGTCACCTACAAAGGACAGCTCAGGTTTGGGAATCTCCCTAACATCCTCAGCTGTGAAGACTGAAGCAAAGAATTCACTTGGTTTCTCTGCAATGACTTTATCGTCTTTAAGTGCTCCTTTTGTATCTTGATCGTCCAGGGGCCCCCACTGGTTGTTTAGCAAGCTTCCTGCTTCTGATGTACTTAAAAATATTTTGTTATTATGTTTTGAGATTCTGGCTAGCTGTTCTTCAAACTCCTTTTTGGCTTTTCTTATTACATTTTTACATTTTAATTTGGCAGTGTTTATGCTCCTTTCTATTTACCTCACTAGGATTTGACTTCCATTTTTTAAAAGATGCCTTTTTATCTCTCACTGCTTCTTTTACATGGTTAAGCCAAGCCATGTGGGCTCTTTTTTAGTTCTTTTACTGTGTTTTTTAATGTGGGGTATACAATTAAGTTGGGCCTCTATTATGGTGTCTTTGAAAAGTGTCCATGCAGCTTGCCTTTTAATTTCTGTTTAACTAATCTCCTCATTTTTGCATAGTTCCCCTTTCTGAAATTAAATGCCACAGTGCTGGGCTGTTGAGGTGTTCTTCCCACCATAGGAATGTTAAATGTTATTATATTATGGTCACTATTTCCAAGTGGTCCTGTTATAGTTACCTCTTGGACCAGCTCCTGCGCTCCACTCAAGACTAAATTGAGAATTGCCTCTCCCCTTGTGGGTTCCTGTACCAGCTGCTCCAAGAAGCAGTCATTTTAAGTATCGAGAAATTTTGTCTCTGCATTTTGTCCTGAGGTGACATGTACCCAGTCAATATGGGGATCAATTGAAATCCTCCACTATTATTGAGTTCTTTATTCTGATAGCCTCTTTAATCTCCCTTAGCATTTCATCATCACTATCACTGTCCTGGTCAGGTGGTCAATAATAGATCCCTAATGTTATATTCTTATTAGAGCATGGAATTACTATCCATAGAGATTCTATGGAACATGTGGATTCATTTAAGATTTTTACTTCATTTGATTCCACATTTTCTTTCACAGATAGTGCCACTCCCTCCCCCACCCCCACCCACCCAAGTTAGTCACAGTGCTTTGGACCATAATGTTCAGAGGCCAACTTGATTGATCCGAAGGTTAACAAGAGTCAATGAGTTGTTTTTTCTCAACTCTATAAGGCACATACAAGTTGGCAGCTGAATTTAATGCATAGTGTAAAACGCTGTAGAATCTCTCAATAACTAGAAGCAAAAGGATCCAAATTATGGACTTAGTCTCCAAAATTAATAAGTAAGAAAGCATCAGCGCACAGGACCCTTATTCTGATAACAAGTGCCAGTACTGTAAAAATCAGTTATGAACCAAGGATAAAAACCAAATATTTTTAATTTATAGCGTATCTTTGATTTGGTATAATCCCCAAATACTTTTACAGACTGTGCAGAGAAAGACACCTCCATCAGCCATCACTGAAATGCAATCACCCAAGCAACACTACTCAAAAATTAGTGGGTTTCTGGGGGGAGGGAGGAGGGAACTGTATCTATAGGGGATATTTTTAAGTATGTATAATGTTAAGTGTCCCAGAGATGAAATTTGGTCAGTGGAATAGCTCACACTCTTGCAAGAAGTGTTATTCTATATTCCAAATATTGTCTATCCTGTATTCTGTATCTATATTCTGGGGACTAACAATAATAAAATGAAAGAAGTCGTTTATTAAAAGCAGTTTCCTGCCAGAAAAAAAAAAACCTCTCACACACCTTAAGATTATTTGGATGTTTGTGTGTCCAGGCCAAGAGCATCGCAGCAAACAAGTCTCCAGTTCCAACGAAATCAGCATCCACTTTAGGAGACTCTATTCGAATTCTCTGGTTCACCTTGGTGCCATCCGCTCTAGCTGGAAGGCAGACATACAGTTAAGAAATAGAACCTCTCCCTGCAATTAATACAATACTTACTAAAATTTAAAAGGCTATTATTATTGTAGTGCTTGACACTTCAAGTCAGCAGTTTTTTTTGGAGGATCTTAAAAAATTTGAAACTATATACCAGCTCTTCAAACTATTTTTCTCCAAACTTCGCCCATTTGGGAGCCACACCAGCAGCGTGAGTGCTACACATAATTTGGAAGAGCCAGCTAACACCAACATCTTCCATACAGGAGTCCAAGCCACAGCATGCACAGGTCCCAGCATGTATTTCTCCATCTTGACCTATTGGCAGCTGGTTTGGTAAGGATAGTGAATCTGGAAGCTGCTTAAACCAAGATGAAGAATCATGTGCTGGAACATTTAGTATCTCCAGGTTGTACCTCGGTTTTAAATGTAAGGGCAGTCACAGGCCACAATGGAGAACAGCGCAATCTGTACCTGACCCATGATTACAACTACATTAACGAAAAAGCAGCTTATGGTCCATTTAGTTGAATAGAATTTTTAGGTGGTGCCAAGAAACATCAATTGGTTCTACATCGGGTCTGTATTTCTTAAGTAATAAACCAACTTGTTTCTTTTGGCAGCACAGCATGCAATCTCTATATTTACATCTCATAGGTAAAGAAGAAAGTAGGATTATTCACCATCCTGCTCAACAGCACTCCTTTAATATGAGAGCATTCAATGACAATTTACCGAGCACAGACAGTGCTTGGTGCTATCAGAAGACGGGAGAGACATGGGGAGAAAAAAGGCTTAGGAAAGAAAGAAAGAAATTGTTCCTGTCCAGGCTGTTTACAATCTATTTTGTCAAGAGGACAGCGCGATTTTTCTTCTTCACTGACAAACATCTTAAGTTTCCATCTTCCCACCCCACCACCACTGCAGGCGTCTGAATCCGTATGATTGAGCTGTTCCCATGTACTCCAGGCTGTTTTCATGGAGTGATTTATTTTTAAATCAACAGAAACAAATCGAGTGAGCTGTTTGATAAAACAAGACCATGACTTACTTTTCCTTTGGCTCCCTAGTGCAATTAGGAAGTCACTTCCTAGAGAACCCTGTAGGTCTGAGCTTGTGATCACCACTGTCTCTGGTCCCATAGCATGAAGCATATCCATTACCTTCCCATGCACAAAATGACAAAAACTAGTTATTACGTGTTACTGATAAATGGCAGCAGTCATTGAGCACAGCTCCATTAATAATGCTGAAGAACAGTTCTGCTGAATACTTAAAAACTTCATTGCAACCCTCATAAAGATTAAGTAGTTTCCTCTCAAACAACTAATTTAAAATATTAGGATTAAATTTATAAATCTATAACATTAATGCACTTATTACAATATATTAAGTTTCTCTGTATTATTTTCAGATCCTCTTCCTATACCATGAGTTCAACTGTACAGGCTTCCAAAGAGGAGAGCGAAACCGTAAGTAATAAGAAACTTCTAATCATGTGGGGTTTGTGAGCCCCTCCACACACACACAAAAAAAGTTCCACGATTTAAGATCTTATTAGACGGGGGAGAGTGAATCCACATAAACATGTGTGAGAGTGCTAGTGTCTTGTAATAGTTAATAGCATTCTGACACCTCAGTTGCTAGAGAAGTTGTTACACTGAGCTATAATGACAGAATGGCTTATATAGCCAGCATCATAAGAGTGAAAAATAATAATAATAATAAATTTAATAAGGCTTAAATAAAGGGAATTTATTTGAGCGTCTCATGTAAATGTTTCTCAATCTTCTTCTCGTTTTGGAACGTAGGTACCGTATGTTTCAAAGGCATGTGTGTATCTGCCGATTATGTGTATGTGTCTAACATTTTAGGTATATTCCCCTCTCTAAGCATTTCTCACCAGAAATCAAAATCCCTCTTTGTGACTCTACAATTGGCTGGTGTGGAAGTGATTTTCATTACACGAAGAATGGATGACTTCAGTACTGGATTTAGCATAAAAAGCAGATACAAAAAATAAATTCCCCTAGAAGAAATCCTCTCAGCCTAGCTATGACTCATGAGCAGCTGAATAATAAGGGCTTACGTCTCCTATTTTTATTCTGTATTGCCTTCCTTTCTTGTCTGAGCTTCAAAGTTATTTCTCAACTGTCAACTTCCTAACACACACAGAGTTGGTAAAAATCAGTAACCCCACCAACTGGTGCCGGTGCATTGAATCTATGAGGTGATGGCATGTCCATTTTCATTCCATATTAAATGTTTCACCAGGGTTTCTAATATTCTTGTACTATCTCAATCAAAATTTAAAAAATTATGAAAAGTGAAAAAAACCTGAAAAGCCTCTCCAACAGAGACTTGGCTGTACCCTATAAATAGATGCCCCTGCTCAGGAACCAGTCAATGGCATTACTGACGTTACCAGACCAGTACATACATACTGTGATCTCTCACTGTGCGCAAGAATTCAGAGACCATGGAATAGTAATTCTGAGAACTGGTTTATAAATGGTCTTTTAAAAGGGGAAAGCAAGTGGACTGCATCTGTGGCAAAGCTGTTTCTAATAGCAACCCCCTTCATAATTTTCCATGAGGCATCAGTTGTGCAACGCTTTTATTCAAGGTTATAACATGGTGACTCCATGATTGCCTAACAATGGTTAGTACTTGGTTGCTAGGTGCATGGGGTTTCCACTCTACTTGGACGACTCTTTATCTGACTGATGTAGCAAAGTAATAGAATGAAGATATTTCTGTCTTTGAAGAGTGAACAAACTACCTGGATTAGGGCAAGATCTTCACTACAAAGGAAGTCTGATCAATGCAGACCCAGCACAGTTAAACATTCAGGTTGGTGTTCTAGTGCAGAAGAGAGAATTCTGACTGTAGCATGGTCATTCTAAGGCAGGTTTATCTAAGACTCTAGCATGATTTATTCACCTCTACAATAACACCAGTCCATGTATAATTGTGTCAGAGGATTATATAGTGCTGCAATTGCTCTCACTATTAGAGCTGGCTAGGTAACATTAATTCCATTTTGGAAAAAGTTTCAAGGTTTCAAAAACTGTTTTCATTTTGCCTTCAAGCCTTGGGGGGAGGGGTGATGAGACTCCCCACCCCAAGCTTTCCAGAATAGCCAATTGCCATGTGGTTAAGGCACTCACTTAACGTGTGGGAGACCCAAGTTCAAGTCCCTGCTCTGCCTGATTCAAAGCAGGGTGCCCTAACTACAAGTTATTTGGGGGTCACTCTCTCTTCCCTCCCCACCGACCTGAGAAAGCTTCCCAACTCAATTGTCATGAAAATAGAAACATTTCTGTGAAAAGTGTGTTTTGATTAATCAGTTTTTCTAATGAAAAAAAAACATTTTGTCAAAAAATTCCCAACCAGCTCTACTTGCTCTGCACTTGAGGTAAAACCCTGCTCCTACTGTTGACTTAATTCCCATTGACTTGAGTGGGGCCAGGATTCCACCCTTGGTCTTTGCTGTACAGAAGAGATAATGTGGAACAGACCCTGTGTGCTGCAGGCATCTGAGGAAAAACATGGCCAGAAGGAAAAAAAAAATCCTACAAGAAATTAGTTTTCAAACAGGTAAGGTACATTTATTACTACATTGTCGCCTCCCTGGTTGAGACTTCATTGTTTTTGAGAGATTTTTATCAGTAAATAAGGTCAGCATCCAGCAATCACATTGCTTGGTAGAGAATTCATTTGAAAAACAGTTACTCAGTAGCATATTATCATCATTCTTGCGTAGGACTGGAACGTACAAACTGAAAGCTAATGGCTTGTAAGCGTGACTAGCAGCATAACCACTCCATGCTACTCAGGGTATGTCTAGTCTAGGTGCGATAAATTGACCCCGAGTGCTCTCCCATCGACTCCTGTATTCCACCGCCGCAAGAGGCGCAGGCAGAGTTGATGGGGGAGCGGCAGCAGTCGACTCACCGCAGTGAAGACACCGTGGTGAGTAGATCTAAGTATGTCGACTTCAGCTATGTTACTGACATAGCTAAAGTTGCGTAACTTAGATTGATCCCCCCAGTGTAGACTAGGCCTTAGGCTCTTGATTCCATTGATGAGAATAGCAAAGACGCTGTTATAATTAGTGGTGAGTAGCATAAGGGGTATTCCCTGGATAGGGCACACTGGGGGATGCAAAACAGGAATAAAAGTAAAAATGTCTGATTTTTTGAGCTGCTTTCCGCTGGGGGGAAAAAACCAAAACAATCAGCAACTGACATTCAGATGGCTTTGCTGGAGGAAATACTGCAAATATCACGGCTGCTGTAAGTTCACTACTATCCTGGGCGTCAGCATGGCCACTGGAATACAATTTTCAGATCAACATTAAAAAAAGGTGAAAAATCAAATCAGGAGAAATAATTCCAGAGTCCTTTACTGAAGGATTCAATTGTATTCACAGAAAGGAAGCGTGTGTTAGAATAGAACTGAGCCCCTCAAGTCAACATTACATCATTTATTCCTTATATTTACACTTCAGGGTTCCAACCCTGCAGACTTCAGCGTTTGTTCAGCTTGCATAAGAATGAGAGGATTTAACCCTACAAGGACAAATCCTTACTGTAGAACGGGATGTTTGTGAAATCTATAGCTTCTAAGGGTACGTCTACACTACCTGCGGAGTGGCGGGTAGCGATTGATCTATCAGGGATCGATTTATCGCATGTAGTGTAGATGCGATAAATTGATCCCCGATAGCCCTCCCGTCAACTGCTGAACTCCAGCTCGGTGAGAGGTGGAAGCAAAGTCGATATGGGAGCTGCAGCCCACCGCGAGGATGCGAAGTAAGTAATTTTAATTCGATCTAAGATGCATCGACTTCAGCTACGCTATTCTCGTAGCTGAAGTTGCGTATCTTAGATCGATCCCCACCCCAGTGTAGACCAGGCCTAACACTGTCAGATCATGATGCGAGCTTTCATAGGACAAGGTTCAGGTTCCTCTGTGCCTGCTATTTGGAAGTGCCTGAAGACCATAACTGCAGCCTGCCTGCTTGTCCTCTGCTCTACTGGGGTGAGCACCACAAGCCCCATCCTGCTGCCCAGCTCTCTGGATAGTAACACCCAGCCCCCCTAAAAGTTAACGTTAAGAACCTTCCAGCCACAGCTACCTACAGCAGAATAGTACCCAGAGCCCAACCCTTCCAGCACACAGTTTCTTCAGTGCTGTTCCCTGCAGCACTGCAGAGCTTGCTGGTAACTTTTTCCTCTCTAGCAAGCCCTGCGGCAGAGTGAAAGTTGGCCGTGCTAGCCCTGCAGTGTTGCTATCACAGTAGTCTCATGCTGGCAGCAGGGGGAGCAGCTAGCACACCACATCAGACATTTGAATGAAGAGTATGGTTTTCATCTTAATTAATGCATTTCTCCATGACTGGCAGTGTGATCATTTATAATATATGGTGGCTCCTTCACCCTCCACCCCATCCTTACATCTCAGTGGCATTAAGTCAACAGTGCTCTATTTAATATCATTGTTGTGGTTTTATTTATGTCTTTTTAAAAGATTTTCTTCAACATTCCAACACTAACTAGAAAAAGTTTTCTGTGTGTGAAGTGTGACCTGAATCACTACAGCTTTGCAGAGAAATTACAGAGAAGGAGAGACGGGAGGCTATATGCAAGCTTTAAGGACACAAATTATAAACTGCAAAATTGCAGGCAGACCTCCGGACACACACACACACACACCTACGTACCTCTAAAGCTTCTTTTTCTGTGTGAATCTTTCTGCCGGTGAGCAACCTGGAAATCAAGAAAGATGATTAAAAAGCACATATACTATGTACAATCACTGTTTGCTTTGCTCACCAGGATTAAGTCTCTGAATAGATGGTATCTTGTTTACAAGAGGGCCTGAGCAAACCATTGGCTATATAAAATAGCATGTAGTACCAGACTGTCTTTCAATGTCTTTTGCATACAACAGATAGAAATTTCATATCTTATTGTCAACTGACTAAAATTTAAAATGCTCTGTACATGAAACCAATGGGTGGTCTAAGTTATGTTGCAGTGAATTGTCTGCATCACAAACACCACCACTTCACAACTCGTTTTTCCATCTCCCATGATGAACCAAAAACATGGGACTCTCTCAGTAAAAGAGGTAAGACCATGATGCATCATTGAGATTTAAACTGATCAGGGAGCCTAGCCCAGAGAGGAGAAGGGGATCATGAGGTGTTGCTATGGTATTTCCAAAGCCAACTATTTCGGTCTTCAGACAGACTATTCGGGGAAAAAAACAAAACAAAAATCAAAAACTGGAAAAAAAATCATTTTTTTGCACCGGGAAGGCGGGGGGTGGGGACAAAAATATTTTCCAACAAGCTCCAGAAATGACCTTTGAACACAGTCAATTAAAAGTAACGATAAAATTCAGATGTTTAAGAGAATAGGATATTTTGGGGAGTTGTTATTTAAAAAGGTGAAATTAAAATATTTTTTTTAAAACAAGCAATCTCCAAGATTTACTAAAGAGCTCCATTTAAAAACAATTTAAAAAAAACCAAAACAAAACCCATAAACACAAACAAAAGCCAACTTAAGAAGTATAACGGGAGGAAGGGAGCTCATTTGTTCCTGCTTTTAGCCCCAGATTTACCAAGCATTAAGAGAAACGAGTACTTACTCAGCCTCAAACTGATTAGGAGTTATTATATCTGCAACGGGTACAACTCTGTCCCTGTAGACTGGGAGAACCTCCTTTGGCACATACTGAAAAAGAACAGGAAAATTATAATGAACTCTGCCAGAAATTAGTTTGGAAGTTACAGGGGTCATTTTCCTTCATTTAAATTTGATTTCCATACATTAACATACATTCTGTAACCTAGTGGACTACTCAGTTTCCAACCTGCAGGAGTATTTAGAAGTTAGAGCAATAAATGGAGTCATAACTCCTGGCTTCTCTTCCTAGCTTTGCAACTGACTTGTTATGCGACTTTGGAAGAGTCCTTTAACCTCTCCGTGTCTCAGTTTCTCACCTCTGTTAAATGAGGAATTGTTCTCCACCTGGCATGGTGGTTGTAAGAATAACTTCATTTATGTGGGCTGGGAGGGGCCACCAAAGATTCCTGGCTCAAAAACACTTTCCAAAAAAACAAAAAAAAACCAACCAACCAACCAAAAAAAACATGTTAGTTACAACCGTTACTTTTTATCTTGTACCGTGACTATTTATCTTTGAGACATGTTGTGCACATATACCTTCCACTGTACCCAGTACACTTGACATAGAGACTTTTAGTCAGCAGTGCTGTTGGGGTAGTGCACACACCAGCCCATGTGTCCTTGTGCCTACAACCAAGGGCATAAAGAGAGGCAACTCCAACCTCCCCTCAGTTCCTTCTCACTGGTATCTTGGCAACATTAGTCTCGGAAGGAGCAGGGAAGAAGGGTGAGTCATGGGATATGTATGTGCACATCTCCAACAGTTACTGTACAGAGAAGTAACCTTTTTTCCTCTGAGTGGTTGTGCACTTCAGGTGATTCCCAAGCACTGCTCCTTCAGGTGGTGGGAGTTTGGCGTCTACTTGAATGATGACTGTAAAACGGAAGCTATTCTGACGGCATAGTGCTTATCAAACGTGTAGACAGATGACCACATTGCTGTTCCACAAACGTCCGCAACTGGGATGTTGGGAGGAAAGCCCACCAGCACCTCAGGTTAAATGGTCAACAGCATCAGTGCCCTCTGCCTCCTCCCCTTCCCCCAGGGGCCGCAGGAATGTGGTGCTGGCCTGGCCGCTTCCGGGAATGGTGTGGGGCCAGGGCAGGCAGGCAGGGAGCCTGCGATAGCCTCACTGTGCACCACTGCCACCCCGGAGCCACTCCAGGTAAGCGGCGCCGGGCCAGAGCCTGCACCCCTCTTGTACCCCGCACCTCAACCCCCTGCCCTGAGCCCCCTAACTCCCTGCTTGAGCCACTTGCCACACCCCTCCTGCACTGCAACCCCCTGCCCTGAGCCCCCTACCACCACCCCACATCCCTCTTGCACCTGAACCCCTTGCCCTGAGCCCCTTTCTGCACACCACACCCCCTCCCACACCCTGCACTCCCTCCTGCACCCCAACCTCCTGCCCCAGCCCTACATTCATGGCCCTGCACGCAATTTCCCCATACAAAGGTGGCCCTCAGGCCAAAAAGCCCTGCTGTATCACATGAAATGCTGCAGCTGGAGTTCCTGTGTGAGTGCAAGGAGCCCTTCTTCCATCTTGATGCAGTCTTTACTTTCAGAGGGCTGGAGTTATAGCAGCCGTGGAGTATGGCTCCAGGGAAGAAGAATGACTTTTCTCTCTTGGGATCTACTGTCTTCAGCCAGTTCTCATGGCGGAGGGGACAGAACCTGAAGAGCCAGGCCCCTCTGGGACTGAGAAAGCTGAGTACTCCTCCTCCAGAGGGGCCTGGATCACAGGCCGGGTGCATGGATTTCTCCATGAGGTACTTTGTACCTAAACAGACTTGTGTGTTCTCCTAGTCAAGGAGTTGCAGATGCTGCACTTGTCCCTGATATGCTCTTCATCATGTCGAATGAAGCAGCAAGTATGCCCATTGTTCACGTTCGTAACAGCTTCCTATGAAGGGCAGTATTTAAAACCTGGGGACATGTAAAGCTAGTACCAGAGTACAACCCCAGGAACAAGAAAAACAGAAGTTATCCCTTCAGGGAGAAAATCAAAGGAAACACTAAAACTACTTATTTATACTAAGCCTAAACAAGTGGTCACCACCCAGTCAATTGTGATCAACTGGTCAATCCTGGAGACTCTCCCAGTCGATCATGATCTCCGGCTGTGCGGCAGGGCTGCTGCTAAGGCAGACTCCCTGCCTGCCCCGGCCCCACACCATTCCAAGACGCAGCCAGCACGACACCGTGACCCCGGGGGGGGGGGGGGGGAAGGGTCTCCGCACACTGCTCCTGCCTGCAAGCACCACCCCCGCAACTCCCATTGGCTGGGAATGGGGAACTGAGGCCAATGGGTGCCGCGGGGGCAGTGCTCACAGAGATGGGCAGCGTGTAGAGCCCTTCTCCGCCCCACCCCCCAGGGGCTGCAGGGGTGCACTGGCTCCTTCTGGGAGCAGCATGGGGCCGGGGCAAGCAGGAAGCCTGCCTTAGCCCTGCTGCGCTGCCGCCTGGGAGCCACCCGAGGTAAGTGCCACCCGGCAGGAGGCCACACCCCAAGCCCCAGCCATGAGCCCCCTCCCACCAGTGAGAAGATTGTGTGTGCGAAACGGCTACTAAAGCACACTAAAAGTTCCCTAGCGCACTCTGATCTACTCCACTTTAAATGGGAACTGGGAACTTTTAGTGCATGGTAACAGTAGGCGCAGTAGGCCAACACCTCAGCTTGCCACATACTAATTGTTCCTCTAGACAAGTCCTAAAAGTCTCCGGCGCCAGTGTACTGGGAACACACTCAGCTGAAGTGGAATATATGTGTGCACAATCGCTCCAAGGAAAACAGTTATGATTTGATATAGGTCCAAGTACGTGAGCAGGGATCAACATAGCACAGCACTTCCCCTCCTTTCTCTGACTTGGGGCAGTGCTGCCGAGATCCTCATGTTCACTGGCTGGTGGAGTGTCAGGAGGGACTGGTGCCTGGTTGGGGAATTTCTGGGTTTCCCACTCTTTTGCTCAGAAGGTGATTCAGTATCAGAGCCAAGGAAACATTTGTTGTTTTAATGGCAGCTCTATTTTATTTATGTCAAAGGGGCCTGGCTGGGTGCAGGGTCCACTCACAGATATCCAGTTGCAGGATCAGGCCCCAAGAACGATATATGGGTAAATAAGCTGTGGAATGAAGTGTTTTAGTTTTTTTTGTTTTGTTTTAAGAAAGAAATGTGTTTAATATTGGGTGTGGGGGAATTAAATGTCTTAGATTTGTAATTTTTTGAATAATACACAATATCTTTAAATAAAAGGCCATTCCTGCTTCTGCAGCATAATTGGAATATATACATTAAAATCAAAATAATTCTTTATATCCCCACACAGTTATCTAAAGTGCCTCAAGTAATTCTTTCTTTAGCAACTGAATAAGAGACTGAAGTCTTCACCTAAAAAGTGCTGATACTTCCCTCTTTCCCACCTGTCCCCTGACCTTGTGTTCCCATTTCTGAACACCCTGACAGCAGCAGCTACTACTTGAAGTACAATTCCTTCACTACCTGGCATGCCTGCTACTTTTCAGGACAAGAAGTTTCATGCTGAGGTGGAAGTCTAGGAGTTCACTACCCCCAAGTCAACTTGTATCAGCCCAGGAAGCCACATGCTCTTCATTTTCGACCCTCAGTCTGTTGTACAGTAATTTACAGGTGAAAACAGTCTAACGTTTGTTAATGTTTCTGCAGGGTTTTGATAAACAGACTGTTTCTTTAATACTCAGCACTTCTGTCATGAGTGACATTAAAAAAGAATGTAGACCAATTCCGAACCAAATTAAGCCTTGGCGTAAATAGAAGCAGTATCGTATAAAATCAATGGGAATGCAGCAGGGTTGGATTTGACTCATTAGCTCTATTAAACTGACTGTCCCAGCAGACAACAGGTGCTGAACAAATACTAGGAGCCTACTGGTTTGCTGCTGTTAGTAGCCTCAAACAAAGACTAGTGTGTAACTTAGCATTTTACATTCTGGCATATCAATCTTACTCGCTAGCCGAAGTTCACTAAGGGCCTAGCTAGACTAGAATTTTGCTCCTGTTGTAACTTGAGTTTATTGCCAGTTAACTCAAGTTAACCAACCCCTTTGGGAATGTTCGTGGTTTACTATAGGCTGTGACTCTCTATGCCTCAGTTCCCTATTTGTTAAATGTGGACTATGCTACCTCCTTTCTTCTATCTTTTGTCTGTGCTGTCTAGTAGGCTTGTCAGCTCTTCGGGACAGAGACAGTCTCATACAGCATGTGTGTGGTGCCTACCACAATGAGACCCCACTCTCAGTTGTGGCCTCTAGGTGCTACCATAATACAGTCATATTGAACTCAATCATGAAGCCCTCGTTCAGGCCAAACTTCCATTGGTGCCAACGGCCAGAGTAAGGAATACAAGACTGGGTCCATTCTAACTCAACAAGACTTGGGTGGTCACTGTGTTACATCTTCCAGCAGGAATGAGATGGTAGGTCTCTTCCATATAGCTCTGTCTTCCACTCCACGGCCGTTACTAAACCTTCTGTAACTGAGAGGAAATTACAACCATGAGCCCAGAAGCTCACCTAGTTCTGTTCCTGGCAAGCAGGCACTGCTCTTGCCAGTTTCCTGCCTTCCAGAAACTGAGACTGTGGAGTTGAGGCTTTAGTTTATGACCTGTATTCATCAAGACTGTAAAAACAGGTTGGTGATGCTCCAGGAAGCTGTGACAAACAGCTTTTTTTTTTTTAAAGGAACACTTTCAAAACAAACCCGTAATGTTAATTTACAGTATCCTATTCTTTTCTGACTATGCAAGCGGAAAGCACAGGGAGTGCACACACCGCACGAGTCACAAACTGAAGTAGTGAGAACACATATGCAAAGGCAAACTGTATTACCATTAAGTGAGAACAGAAGAGCTATTTTATGTGGCAAAAACCTAATACCTTAACAGATAAACTATAATGGCACCAAGGATCCATAGTAGGAGATTATGTCTGGAAAGCTAAGACTGAAGGAAGTATCAAATTTCTCACTATTGATGTTTTCCTACTAACTTTTTTTTAAAATGAAATTCTATTTGCTTACTGCTTGAGAAAATAGACTCCAAAGTCTTTATGCTGCTTTAGCGATCAGTACCAGGCTATAGATTCTTTGATCCTTAAGTCAAAGTCCTGGCTAATGGCTGTTGGGAAATCTATGTGAAATGATTCACCCCAGATTAGTTGCTAGTGGGCAGGTGTTCAATTCACAAGTGGCAGTTTTGTTGGCATTGTCAACGGAGAGGCCTTCACAATGATAGATGGCTAACGCACTTTGAGCGGCATGGAGGAAATTTTTCACTGACAGTCCGTATACTAGTTGTTCTGGGGGTTGATAGGGGACCACATTTCCCAAGGCTATCCAGCTAGCACACTTCAGAAGCACTAAGTTCATTCAAGTAAAGTAAGAGCGCTATAAATGTGACACTGGAATTCAGACTCAAGTTTGAGCAAGGTAGCTTTGTTCTGGTATAAGCAGCTTGTCAATCTAAATATGGTTCAAGCAGACGATTACCAACCATAGAGCCTTCTCCATTCCATTTGTCACCCATCACTGGATCACACACTGCAACAGAAAATAAAACCAACCTTAGAAACAAAGGACCTCTGCGTAGTCCCTGTGGGGAGATATACTTTTACCCAACAGTAGCAGACATGGTACAAACACTGTTGTTTTATAAACTTGTGCCATTTGAACCACTCTTGCAGTACATCGGAGCAGGAGTTTGTGATCCATGAAGGATAAGGGGGGAGGAGGATGTCAAATACAGATATCAGAGGTTTGCGACCACTCTGCCCTCTCCATATTGTTAAATTTTGGGGGCGAGATGTCCTGGTTAGATGTGGAGGAGGGAGTGTTGTGAGATGGAAAATGCCTCGGTTCAGACCAATAAAAATTAGTGAAATATGGGAAGAAAAGGAGAGGAGCTTATATTTATACAATGCATCACCCAAAAGCCTTATTTTATTTTAATTAAGAAGGAAAGTTCTTCTTCCAGAGCAGATTTTGTAGACACATACCAATTATGATAAAGTTAGGATTAAGACAGACATTTATGGTGCAGTCTCAGGATCATCAATCACATTAATAGCCTATTCAGAGTGACCTTAATTTCAAAATAAGAGTGGAAATAGTCCAGCAGCTGGTGATGTGTCCACAGTATTAAGAGAGTCACTGTCAAGATACAAATCATAAGACAAATCCCAAGGTTTTTATTCAATGTTCAGTCAGTCCTTGCTCAGGCAAACTTCTACTGGTGTCAAAGAGAATCTGTCCGAGAAACAACCTCGGCATTTGGCACCACAAAAAGACATGTTCTTTACCTCTCTTACCAGCACCACTGTCACTCACTAAACTGAAAGAACTCTAAAAATTAAATTTATTTCCTGCTATTTTGCTGCCCACTTTTTATGTTTCTTTCAGATGGTCAATGAACTACCATTAAGTGGATACATAATTGGTTAAACAATGAGTAACTAATAACTATTGATGGACTAATGTCAAATTGGAAGGAGGTCTCCAGTGGGGTTCCACAGGGATCTGTTCTGGGTCCACTGTTATTTAACATCGTTATGAATGACCTGGATGTAGGTACCGAAAGCATACTCATCAAATTTTCAGATCACACAAAGCTAGGAAGGGGTTGCAAACATTGTGGCGGATAGAGCTAAAATTCAAAGGGGTCTTGATAAATTGGAGAACTGGGCTATAGACGACAAAATGAAATTCAACAAAGACAAATGTAAGGTGCTACACTTAGGGAATAGAAACCAAAAGCACTGTAACAATTAGACATTTATGCTGAGATATGATACCATGTAGGCATGTTGATTCCACCATGAACTGTTTAAACATGGTTTAGTTGGAACTCCAGGATGGATGGAGTCTTTTAATTTCATGGTGTTCATAGAAGGTTCTTAATGTTGGTGATTATAAAACTGTACCACTGATGCTTTTATTTATTTCAGCAGGAAGTGTCCGTTACTTATAATACATTTGTTAAAACATTTGTAATACCTATATATCATGACTGAATGAGGCACTCATTTATGGGCTATTCTACACAACACATCAGAATGAATCTGAGTATTTTTCACCTAAAAGATGTTGAAATCACTGCTCCGCTTTAGAATGGGGCGAACAGGAACCCCCTTTCTCCCCGCAGTTTGGCACCTCGTGGGCACCTTAGATTGGCCAACATAGGGTGGTTACAATTCTTCAGCTCTGCAGGCCAAAGTCAGTGACTGAAATCTAAGTGCCGCTGGCTCAGATGAGAGATACGCCACCAACCAACGTCTATCAGAATAAGAATTCTGTTAGCTACAGGAACAGTTTAATAAATCCAGTATCTGAGTCATCTATTTCAACTGATAATTGCTTGTGAATCATTTGGGGAGTGTTCTGACCAGGCAGCTCTATAGAATCTGAAGATCATTGAGTCAGGCCATCATTTGCAGTCCCTATTCATGGTAAGCTCCCACTGACTTGACTGTGCAACTTTAATGGGAGTTCTGCCTGATAAGGGTCTGCAGGGTTTGACCGTGACCGTTCAAAGTACCTACAATGATCAAGGAACTGGATAACTCAGGGGACTGGTAATGGGAAATGCAGCCTTTCGTCCCTTGGTTGCTGGTTTGAGCCTGGCCAGCTATGGGCAGCTGAACATTACTGTCATCTGCCAGCCCTCATGTATAATCGCAGAGACAGGTCCAGGACTAATGGTCCTGGAGTCTGAACTGGCCTTTCAGAAATAAAAAGGCCAGGGTGCTAACTCAAGGATGTAACTGACACCTTCACAGGACAATGTGGAGAAGTCTGTATCTGAGGATCAAGAGAAGTCATCAGTTTCCAGTATCATCAGTATGTCTCAGGCCCTCATTGCTAAGCAACAAACAGCAGCAACTAGATAGGATTTCATGGGATTTTGCTAGACAGAGAGGATCACGCCTTAAGGCACATCTTTCTTTGGCTAGCATGATGCAAGAAAAGCATCAGAAGGCACAAAAGTAGAAAGAGAAAAAAAAATCACTTTAGCAACACTAAACTGACATTCCAATGGAGTCTCAACAAGATCAAAACAGAGCATTGTGAAATTCAGAATAATGTCAGAGCACTGACTTCACCTGAAGTGATTTCAACATGCGTACAGAAAATAATGAGACCAAAAAGGTTAAAAGCCATCAAGTCCTTACCGTACACCAGGTCAGAGTTCTGTAGCTTCAACTCCTGAACGATATCAACCACTGTTGCAAGGAATGACGCGTCCCTCGTGTAACCTTTATGCAGAAAAGGAATTTTTAAGTTAATTCAGAGAGCGATGTTTTATTTACATCAGACTCATCTCTATGCAGAAAGGAATGGCAGTCATTTCTTCCCATTCCTGGAAAAAAAGTATTTAGAACTGAAAACATCTTAATATTTTATTCAGGGATAAGTGGATATAGAACAAAATCAAGATCAACACTTGCTAACTCACCCAATTAAGCCTCTAAAAGAAAACAAATCTTAGTAAATGAGTCTTGCCTGGGAATTGCCTAATACTTGGTCTAAATGCTCAGAAATAAAAAAAATTGTTTAAAAAGAAGACACACCTCCTTTTGTTCAAAACACCAGTTTGAAAGTTTATAGTATAAATAGCATTGTTCAGGATGCAGCAAATGAGAGAGGGAAATATAAAGTTTTAAATTTCATTAGCATTTCTGAGACCTGTGCTGGAGGCAGCCTTCTTGTTGAAAATCAATGTTACCTGTGAGACTGCCAACGCCCTAATCTAACAGAAAAAAATGTAAACCCGGGTATGTCTACTCTGCAATTACAGGGTATGACTGCATGTTGTGTACATATACCCAAGTTTTAATCCAACTAGCTTGGGGATGGGAGCGGTGAAGCCTTGGTAGCGCTGGCTGTAAAAGGCCCACCTGGAACCCCTGAGTAATTACTTGCATGGATGGCTCACAATGACATGCTAGTCATTATTCAGCTATGACATGCTGCCATAGCTTCACTGCTCTAGTATGCGAACTAGCTTGTGTATGTTTACACAGGATGCAATCATACACTGTGACTGCAGTATAGACATCACGTACTCCCTGTCTCTAGCCTGTTTGGATAAAGGTTTAACTATATAACTAATTTTTAATATATTGTATCTTAAGTTTTCTTCAGATGTTTAATACTAAAGCAAGCTGGAAACGAACTTCATTTCATCTCACTGGGCTCTCATACTACTAGCATCACAAGATGACAGTACTCTTTAGCAAAAGGTCTCCCGCAGCTTTTGGCTCAGAAATGCCAACTGTAACTAAAAACTTAAGTACATTTCAGAGTTTCCATTTATTCATAGAAGCAGAGAAAAATGGGTGCAGTTTCCACATCCATGAAATCGGGTTTACTTCAGCAAGGAGGCACTAGTGTCAGAGGGCAGAACTGGATTTGTAATAAGCAGCTATCATAGGCTGATCTCTGTAGATTATGCTAACAACCATTCACCTTCTCAGAGAGAGTGCATTAGTAAATTATTGACACAAATCTCTCAAGCATTCCACAGAACTGGGGCTAATTTTTCCCCTAAGGTAAAGTAACTGGGAGCAACCTTTCACAGAGGCAAACATAACACACTTTAGGTTAACACAGCAAACATAACACTAGTTCTTCTCCACGTAACCCAGCAAAACCAGGGATCCAAGTGACAGTCAGATCTGTCTGCCCTCAAATGGACTTAATTTCACTGTTTGGTTAAATAGCAGGTGTGATACAGGAAGCTCTTTGTGCCAACTGGCAGATGGCAGAGCAAAGCACAGAGTTTTAACAGGGATTCCCTGGCTCAAGAATATGCACATTAAGTTTACTAAAGGGTGGCATGCGAGGTCCTTTCTACCAAGAGCCAACTGCCCACTGGTCATCACCATCATTGCAAAATGTATGTATGGATAATGTTTAAGAAATTATGTATCTGTACTGATAATTATGTTATTAAGGTCTGTGAGTTAAAGAAGGTCACCAGAAGGCGATAAATAAGGTTAAGATTCTGTCACGGGTATTTTTAGTAAAAGTCAGGGATAGTTTGCGGGCAATAAACAAAAATTCACAGAAGCCCATGACCTGTCCCTGACTTTTACTAAAAATATACAGGAGGAGGTGGGGGAGAGGCAAACAGAGCGCTGCTGGGGCTTGCAGCTGCTCCAGGCCCGCTGCTGCTCCTGTGGCAGGAGTGACTGCTGCTGCGCCAGGCCCAGGAGGGCTTACCCAACCCCAGCCGTTGCTCTGGTAGCCCCAGGACTGGCCGCCGGTCAGCTACTCCGGTGGCTGCTGCTCCGGCGGCCCCCGGGCTCACAGCTGCTCCAACCCTGCCCCAGAAGTAGTCATGAAATTCCCAGAAGTCACAGAATCCTTGACCTCCATGACAGAACTGTATCCTTCATGATAAACATGCACCTGTCAGCTATGAGGGAAGAGATGCTTATTTTTGTCTCGTCATGTGTGTATAGCATATTGTCTGCTTCACAATGGAGGACTATTTGCATTACTGAGCCTGATGCTAATCGAGAGACTGTGAAATCATGAGAAATAAAAGCTTCAGGGGAAAAAACAAACAAAAAAAACCATAGCAGGGAGGATCATGTTTACAAGTAAAGACACAGATTGTAGGGGTATAACTGAGATATGGCCTGGATCTTTCACCGAGGAGAGGAGCTATCATTGGGTCCTGCCTTATGAAAGGAGGGTCACAGCCAACCTGATTGGAAAATGCTGCAAAGACTTTCAGTGAGCTAAACTTCATTAGATAAGAAAGTACTTTGATAGTTAAGTCTAGGCTTTAGAATACAAGTTTTGATCTTATTTTACTTGTAACCATGTGTTTCCAGTACTTGGACTTGCTACTTCTTGAATCTCTATAGTTTAATTAAATAACTTGATTTCACTATAATCATATCTAAGTGCTGTGTGTGAAGCAGAGCAGTGATCTGAAGTGGAACTGGTAAACGGCGGTGTGCTGCTTCTTTGGGAGCAGCAAATCTGCAAATACTGTGAGTGTTCAGTAAGACAGGGCTTGACCACTCTGGGGGTGCACTCAGAGGGCTCAGAGGTTGGAGTGTGCCTATAGCTAACCTGGAGAGAGAGTGTGAGGCCTACACAGGCCTGGAAGGTAGTGCTTGTGTTGCCCATGGCCAATGGAAATGGGGAGCTGACCCCCAGCAGACACAGACAAGGCTTCTTCATGTTAAAGGCTGGTGGTAGTGAGGTGCCTCACAACCCTGGGAACCCCAGGAAGTGTCACAGCAGGTTACTGCTAAAGATAGCAAAGAACCGCTACACTGGATAACCTAGTAACATCCAACTCCCTTCTCTGGGGGCAACAGCCTCACGTATGGCCCTGGAAGATAAAAGGCGGAATTCCAAGCTCAGTCAGGAGTAAAGTGAGAATCCAATGTTGAAACAGGGGTTCTTTATTTAGGAAGACATTAAATTAGTGTCTCTCTTCTGTGCATTTCTTTTGTTTTTCTCAATGGGAATTGAGGATCCCATGCAAAGCTGGCAAAAAAAAAAAAAAAAAACACAACACACACACACACCAAAGCCACAATCACAAAACATTTGAAGTATTTTCCAAAATCTAGTTTAGAAAATGTTTCCAATTTTTGACTGGAATGTTTTAGCTTTGAAAATATGATTTTTTCTTCCTCTCCTCATCCCCACCTTATGCCACTGAAAAGGGGGAAGGGAGGAAAACTAAAAACTTTTCATGTTTTGTTGGGGGGGGGGGAAGTGAGCATTTTTGAAAATTTCAAAAAAAAAATCCAAAAACTTTGTGAAATTTTTGTTTTTTAAAAAAGGTCATTTTTTTATTAAAATATTTTTCATTCAAGAATTTTTGACAAGCTCTAATCACCAGGCACTGTTTGCAAAGAGCAAGGCAGAGGTTCTCAAACTTGTCGATAGTGTGGTCCACACCTTATTAGACAGAGGACAGTCACAGGGACCACTTCATTTCTCATTGCAAAAATAGACTTGCTTACAGAGGAAAATAATATAAATGAGCAATACATTTTATTTTTATAGCTGCCTTTTAAGGTGATTTAGCACTTGGGAAAGTTATCATTGTCCAATCAACAAGCGCTCGCCTGACCATGAGCAAATACACTGCAGACCACCAGTGGTCCATGTACCGAAGTTTGGGAAGCTGTGGCGGAAGATATAAGCCTCCAGCAACCAGGCCAACGTTCCACTCTCAGAAAAAAACAGGCTCTACTGTCCAAGGCTGGGAATGAATATATAAGATAAATATACAACTGCTGCCATTTCTGCATATATACAGTCAGCACTGACAGGGCCAAACGGACTTGATATAAGCAGGTGCAATCTCATTCACTTCAACAGAGTTGCACCCCACTTACTCTGAATTTGGCCCCAAGTATCCTAGCTCATCACCCTGTAAAGTGCTATCCAGAAACAGGCCCTCTCAGAGGTCCAGAGGGGTCCGGGCCACTTTCAGCTTTTGAGGCCTCTAGCCATAATAAAAATAAAAAATGACACATGAAAACAAAATAAAGCACCAAACCAAGAGTGAGACATAATTTGAATATTTTTTTTTATTCAACAAATGCTTTTCTAGCTTTTTTCTGTGCAAAAAAATTGTCTTTTATCAAATCACATCTCTTATTTGCCAAAAAATTAACAAGTGTCTAAATTTGAGGCCCCCTTTGAGTCTGGGGCCCAGGCCAAATGGCCCTCCTGGCCCCTCCTCTGATTGGCCTTGCCTAGAATACAAGAGGTACTGTTATCAATTTTTTAAAACGTGTTTTACATGCTGCAGACACTCCTGTAAAAAGGAAATGCCTCCAGCTTGTTTCATGGACAGTAAAATGTATGAAGAATAATCTTCTGGAAAATCTTGTAGTACATTCTGTTTTTTCCTGGGAAATTATTCTACACGGCTGCAGACTAACCCTTCACTCAGGAAAAATAATACATACATGTGCCTCCCTACCAAATGGAACCCATTTACGCTGATATTCTTTACCACATTAGTGTCATCTCATTCGGTGTGCTATTTAATATCTCCCTTACCTTGGGGAGCTCCATAGAAACAGGAGGGGAAATAATTCAGCAAATATGCAGTACCCTTCATGCCCGAGTGGTCGTTATGGGTCATAATCCCAGATCCATACAATTAAAGTCTCCTGTTATCCCTGGCTTTAAAAACACCTCCCTACATGTGGAAGTCATGTAATCAATCAATCTGGCAATCAATTTCTGCTTGAGTTTGAGAAGCAACAGCTCACTGTATAAGAAATACAGACAATGACATTTAAAATAGATGCACTGCACTCAGTGAAGTGGAATGCTATTTATAATCCACCCTGATAGAGCAGGAGACTGGATACGTTGATGGGTGTGCAGCTTTTATTATAGACTGCCTATCTTCCCTTTTAAACCACTCATACAGGGGCTCCTTGTCTATATATGTATAAACACACACACACACACGTTTTATATATAGATAGAAAAAAAGCGCCACTGTGATAAGTGAAAGAAGATACTGCACAAGGTGACGATATGGTATGAGGCTGCACACTCATGAAAGGTTAAAGGAACATCATATCGACAAGAGCAAAGCTCAAGAAATACAACAGGGTTGAGAACAGAGCCCAGGTCTTCTGACTCTCCACCCTGTGCTCAAAACACTACCATTCACAAAGATCAAGAAAAAATCCCCCCAGAGCACACCATGGATAAAGAAAGGATAAAATCCAGTGATTTAAATCATAAAGTTGCATCACTGCAGATTTTAGGAGTTTAAATCCTTACATCTTCATACCATAATATATACAAAAATAATACTCTGCATTTCTATTGCTCCTTTCATTAGAATATCACACGGCACATTACCACTTACTCAAACCCATATTCAGGGATCACATTCCTCATTCCATTACAATGCAGCGACCTTTGGGCTGGAATAGAGCACGTTTCACAATGTACATCATAAGCAGCTAAAGAATACAGTATCCAGCTGACACTGTAGGAGGAATTTGAGGAGGGAGAATGTAATTAACTGGTTTTGAAAAAGGCAAGGACATGGGTTATCACTTTTACCCTTGTGTAAATATCATGGGTTCTACTTACCTGTGAGTACATAGTCATAGTGGTTGACATTGTTCAGTTTAAGTCCTTCATACAGCTCATTAAGTTCATCTGAATTTAACATCTGACCCTTCCAGTGAGCATAACCTGAAAAAGGAAAGCCAAATGGTTTATCAAAGCCTCATTTTACATTTAGGATCACATATTATACATGCAGGAATTGGCTCCCCCTCCACTCCCCAAAATAGTGTTGCTGTCAAAAATTAGACAGCTGAGTTGTTAACAGAACAGTTACATTCTCAGCATTTTCTCAACTCTCTTACCCTTCTGAAAAGGAATTGTTTGTTAAAGGGGCCATTCTGACCACTCTAGAGACTCAAGTTCTGCATGTATCAGCAAAGCAGGTAATGCACAAGCAGAGAATGCAAGCTTTCCCCTCTACAGCCTTCACCAACCAGCCCTGGATCTGGAGGTCAGAGGTTAGTTTTAGTTTTCTTAGATTATTAATATAACTTCTTTTATTTCATATTATACCAGTGCAACCTGACAGCAGCCAGACAGCTTGATAACAGACGTATTTGCGGAGAATAAACTCTGCACATTGCAGCCACTCCGAATCTAGCATGCGCGCGCACATACACACACACGCACACACACTCTCTCTCTCTCTCTTTTTATGTGCTAGGCCCCCTATCCTCACTGCATTATAGTGGAAAAGAGGTTCTCCGTTTAGTTTAGCAAGCAGACTTATGTGCTTCAGTCTATCAGAACACAGCTATACGAAAGTCATACAGTGAGCAACTGCCACACTCCGTTGCACCCCACATCAGATACAATACCCTTCATTTGGTATGTGTTAGTTGAAATCCTATGGTGAAGGAACATCCTATAACAGCGTTCCATTACAGTGACTTTATTTCAAGTAGCAGGATTTGGAGGATTTTGGAACAGCCCTGGGGGTATCAGTAGGGCTTCAGGAATGACTATTATGAACAAATAAATCACTTTCCATGCACTCTTATCCCCAGAAAGGTCTAAGAGTTATAAGTATGTATTTGAGGCTTGGCTCAGCACCCATTGCAATCAATGGAAAGAGTTCAGTTGACTTCAGTGGACACTGAATCAGGCCTCTGGGATCTTTAAGGCAGCATGTACCCAGTATACATATGTCTACATGGCCTGGAACCTGTCTACAGAAGAGGCTGCCTCTATGTGTTATACTGTCACAGAGCCCTCCCTCCCAAGCTGCAGCCCCACTTTGATATAAGAGATGGGCTGCCTCCAGGGAATTCTGTGCGGGGCCCCACAGCTTGAACACTTCCTACTGCCTTAGTCTGCTGACTTTCAGAGCATGCTACCAAGCTCATCATCTTATTGGGACTATGGAGAGCAGAATTCTACTTGAGGCACCTTCTCCAGCCTTACCCTAAAAGGAGAAGGGATTTTTAATTTTTTTTTTTTTTTTTTTGCTATAAGGGTTAATTAAATTTGCTTTGGGCTTTTCTTTTTATTCCAATTTCTGTTACTAGAGTAATCATCCAGGGTGGTCAATGCCTGACATAGGAACCTTTTTGTGGTTTTGCTCCTATAAAGCCAAATACACACACAGCGGGTGAACAGCTACATCCTGTTTGTCTCCTCTTCTCACACATTCCAACTTCAAAAAATACTACTTCCAGCCAGGCAGTCGCTCCAGCCCTTGGCACTCTCTCAGTTAAATGCTGGGTTTGGGCAGAAGTGGATAAAACGAGGGTGTGATTCTGCTCTAAGAAGTGACTAAATAAAAACAGCAAAGTGCTTAAGCACGAGTTGCACACTGAAGTCAAGTACCTCAAATACCTTGCTCAGTCGGGGCCTTACTCAACAGATCAGCTCCCTGTGTTTGTTGGGAGTCATATCTGATGATCACTTCAGTGATTCAAGTATTTTCTGCTTTTTTACTTCAGTTATCTCTGCAGAGCCAACCCAGGTATGTGAGAATGAGCTGTGCAGTGTGTTTCATTTTGCATAACAACAGAATTATTTACCAAGTTCTAATCAGGTACACCTGTGTAAACCCACTGACAGCACCACGGTAGCACAGGTATCACCAAGAGTCTAATTTGGTCAGCAAAACCTTGGTTACTGGTGATGATAGGAAAGAACCCACTATGACCCTTACAGCCCAGGCTGAGTTTGCAGGGCTGGCAGCCAGAGAAAGAACAAACATCTTTTTACTTGTAAAAAGAGTGCCTCCAATACAAAAATCACCCAAAAGACAGACAGAGGACCCCATTATGCCCAGGGCTGGCTCCAGGCACCAGTATTCCAAGCAGGTACTTGGGGCAGCAATCTGCAAGGGGCGGCAGGATTTGCCCCCAAGCAGCACGCCGAATTGCCGCCACAGACGGCGGGGGCAGTCCGTGTGCCGTTAGGGCGGCACGCACGTTTCCGCCGCGGCGGCAATTCGGCGGCAGCTTCTGTCTTCAGCCAGGAGACTGAAGCTGCGCCGCCACGGACAGCAGCTGAACATAGAAGCTGCCGCCGAATTGCCGCCGCCGCGGAAACACACGTGCCGCCCTAACCCCCACCGTCTGCGGCGGCAATTCGGCACGCCACTTGGGGCGGCAAAAACAGTAGAGCCGGCCCTGATTATGCCATCTGTACAGTTACTTTTCAGGACAGAATTCAGGCTGCTGCTCCTGCCACAATGGAGCACAACTGAAGGCTGTATATATGGGGCTAGAGCCTCCAGTGAAGTGCAGCTGTAGAGCTGGCTTAGCTAGCCCTGGGAGGATTGTAACACAGTCCTCAGTTGGCACAGAGGTGCCTACACTTGCCCTCTCCAGTCCAGAGGGAACAGCTGGAGCAGGAGAATCGTGGCCAAGATTCCTCTCCACCACACGGATTTCAGATTGCAGTTTTGGCCCTTGTGGCCACCGTAAGCCAGAAGATCACTCAGGCTGCTTTAGCTGCCAGCTCATCACAGGAGTTAGGCATTATGCCCCCTGAGCACATCTCCTGCCAAAACCTGATCCTATGCGTCAGGTGAGGATTTGACCTATGGTCTGAAACACTATATACTGAAGGGGTCTCATTAGTATAGTTAGAAAAGGGAACAAAATATAATTCTGTATTCGCAGCCAAAAAGATACAGGATGCTGTTCTGATGTCTAGTTTTGGCAACAGCTGCTATGCTACCACTGAGCTTGTGCACAAGCAAGTAGCCTCTGGTCTGCAGAAGGGTCAGGAGACAAAATGCTGCTCATCTGGGATGTGACTGAAGAGAGGCTACTGGCCTCAGCCATTTTTAGCAGAGCATGAAATTAAAAAAAAAGAAAAAAAAATGCAGCTCACTCCTTAGGAGCAATCCTGGAAAGAAACACAAGCTTTTCTATTGAAGAAAGAGAATCTAGGAAAAAAACCAACTCCCTCAATGAAATAAAATAATAAGCTGTTAAACAGCCATGTTCACTGAGAATTTGGTCTGAAGAGGCAGCATCTGCAGGGACAAAAGTGAAGACTAGACAAACCATAGAGTGGCTACCACCACCATTCGCCAGGCCAGGTTTGGACCAGGAAGATAGCTAACAAACACAGATTTAATGTATCTTAACAAATATTTTTAAACACTAGTGTTGATGGGTGTAAGGTTATGGCTGACTCCTGCCTCTTTCTCCCCCTCAGCAAGGCCCCTTTAAGAACTCATCCAGTCCAAAAGAAATTCAAGACAGACCCGACAAGTGGTCCCATTTATTTGCTCTTCTGGGTACATACTGGTCATCCAGTCTCTCACCCGACTGCCCAAAATAACAGCATCTTTGAGAAAGTAAACACAAACTTACATGGTGTCAACTGGGCACAGCCCCCCCTTTTCTGAGCGTCTGTCAGTCTCTCTCCTGCTTCTTGGGCAGGGTCTCTCCCAGGCCTCCCTGCCTTGAGAGTTTTCTCCTGCTTTTGTCAGGCTTCCTGGCACCCCACAGTTACTTTCTCCATCAGCCACATGCTGCATTTTCCGGTTGCCTTTTATATTAAAGCAGCGGATTCAACCCAGGAGTGGCTCATCCTGTAATCAGGGCCAGCATAGTCCCTGGCTCTTCAGCTCATTGGGCAAAGTGCCCTGTTACAACATCTTTAAGAATGGATTAGCTGCTCATGAGAGGCAAGGAAACCTAGGTTTGTCCACAACCAGCTAACACATTTTAAAGTTACCAAACCCTGTACACACTAGTCACATTTTAAAACAGGACTATATTCCCCAATCTAGTCTAGAGATGCCCTTAGTGCAATTCTTCAATCAACCCTTTATTCAGTGCACTGCATATTGTATCCGTTTGGAAAACTCAGAGTCCCGGCTGAGGAAGTTGTGCTGATACCACACGGACCACAAAATTTGGTGAAGGTGACATTATGATCCAAAGCTCAGGGTGAAAAATAGTGACTTTTTAATATGCCAATTCAAAAGGAAACTGTCAAATGGGCATATGAATTTGTGTATCCTACATTCAAGATGAACGGCCTATCTGAAAAGTTGCTACAAGAAAACAGTGTGTCTCATCAGTCTCATCCAGGATTGGTTGCTAACTCCTATAGTCCATGGAGCAGATACTGTCATATCTGCTTGGTCCTCGTGGCAGAGATAATTTGCATGCTTTGGACAGATCTGGTGTTTCAAGCAGGTAAAGTGATGAAAAGTTGCAGAGCTAAGCAAAATTACTCTGTGGCTTTCTGATTTGCTATCATAATTTCTCCGGGAAAAGTAACTTTTTTGGTCCATGTATTTCATCGTGGCAATCAGGGTCTCCCTTGACCAGCTAGAAGGCCATCTCACGTCAGGGTAACTGAAGGCACAGATTTAGAATTAGATTTCATGCCTCATAAGGTCCAAGGGATAATTATTACCCCTATTATTGTTTCATTAAATATACTGAAAATGTGGTGAACTGCAAAAGAAAGCAAAACCATTTATTTGTGTACATGCTGTAGTTCATCCACCCTACATGCCACAGCCCTACCATGAAATAATATTTATATTTTGGCACTTAGCAATAAGAAAGTTCAAGGTTGCAGATTACTTGACTATTTATGCACTTTATATAAAAAGGGGAGCCAAGAAAGCTTAGATAATAAACAATTTGTACTTAGAAAAATGATTGCACAACACTAGGGCAGACTGCACTACACTGATAACATCAGGGGGTGTTGGGTCAGTGTACTAACCTTTTATCTTTGGAAGCTAAATTCAATTCCTGGCTCACATTCTCCAGAAAGGAAAACATGAGTCCTCTCATCCTAATTTCCTGTTAATGTCACAAAACCAGCATGCAATTTTGCTTAATCAGAAGTTTCAAACCCAGGACTGGAACAGCAGAACATTGCAAATCAAGACAGAAGACTACATTTGCAGCGCTGTTTGGGAAAGTTTGGAGTAAACTTCTCCAAATGGTATCCAGCTCAAGTCAATGGGATAAGTCTCTCTCATTCATGAACACTACATTCACGAACACTACATTCACTTTCAAATTTTAGGGGTTTTCTTAAATGTAAAAGCAAAGTGCTTTTATAGCCTTTCCTTTCGTCTGGGTGCGATTTCTTTTTGAAACTCCTTATATTCCAGATTTATTTTTAAGCCACAGAAGTATCTTGGTGTGCGATATCTCTTGCTCTTCAACCCCCTATAATGATGTGTGAAGTCATGCCTCTCCAAGGAAGGGACCGGGTTAACCCGTCTGGATTAAAAAGCGACTGTGCCAATGAAGCTTTTGCACATATTTTCCCCTCCACGACTCTTTTTCTTCTTTAAAAACTTATTTATAACTTGGAATTGCACTATAAAACTCAAAACCAAACCAAGCAATACCCCACACCCTTCTGGGGGAACAGAATTTTTTCAGGGAAAAGACAGTTATAAATATATATTTCTTGCAAAGAGATATGTGAATCTCTGCTGTTTTTCCCCTTCTTTCCACCCCCGCACCTATCCCACTACACACACATTATTCTGAAGCCTGAGTTTCTCTTCTAATGTTCCCCAAAATTGTACTGAGTGGCTTGAGTGAAAGCAAGAATCTTCAGAAAGCCTTTAAGGCGGAAAGAAGATCTTGGGTTTATGACACATGGCAGGCAGGAGATCTGAGTTTATCCCCAGCTCTGACACAATTCGTCAGGGAATACTGTTAAATCACTTAGGGCTCATCTACACAGCAAGTTATTGTGCAGCAAGCCGGGGTGTGAATGTACAGCAAACCTGCTAGCCACACAACAACATTTCGTGTGGACATTGCTACAGTGCAGCGAAAGTCCCGGAGCGTGGTTTAGTGACTGCACTTTCAAACAGCAGTACGCAAAACCGCACTTGGGGTTTTCAGCATGCTGTCGTAGTGTCTGCATGGGACACTACTGCACGGCAAGCAGACGCACAGCAGATTCACACCCTGGCTTGCCACACTGTAATTCACAGTCTACACTCGGCCCATAACTCTAGCACAGAGTTTCTCAGTCTGTAGCTGCACGCATGGAGGGATGCTGTGACACAGGGGAGAGAAAGATGGCTAAGGCACTATTAGAATATCTCACAGGCCAGAGGTACCAAGAAAACCACAGAGCCTAACTCCCTTACTGTGGAAGTCAAAAGTTCTTTGCCTTTAAAATACAGGCTATTTCGCTGGAACAGTTTCAGGCATGGGATTCAGAGTGACCAAAAAAAGCACATTAAATACATTCTGCTAACTAATCTGCCAATCACTTCTAGAAAGGAAAGCAGCATACAAGGATTTTTTTTTGAATGCTAAATGAAGCCCTCCAAACTAGATTTGCATTCTTGCATAGGAAGGGGGTTGTTGGACCAAACAATTAAAAAAAAAAAAAAAGAGCAAGAAAATCTTTGTAAACCGTGTGACAGTTTCTTTTATGCATGCATGAAGCACAATGTCGTTTGAAGGTGAGTCACTTACTGTAATCATACAGTAAATACTCCTCACCAGGCAACATGGCAAACTGCTTCCTGGGGATTTTAATTAAAAACACTACCTTGTATTTCAGGATTGCCAGAGACTATAGAAAGCTGCCTTTTCTGAGCAGTAATAGGCAATGATAATCTTTTGTTTTACTGATTGAAAATGAAAACAAAAATGGCAAGCACGATTCAGAAGATCAGACCCGTTAGTTGATGATAAATGACAAAATACAAAGAGAGATAACAAGCTTAAAAGAAAAGGAAAGGATGGGAGAGAAAAGAGTGAGAGGGACTGAAAGAATACAGGATCTAAAACAGCCCGTGTCGCTTCCCGCCGCCCCCATTGGCCTGGGACGGCAAACCGCGGCCAGTGGGAGCTGCGGTCCGCCGAACCTGCCAACGCAACAGGTAAACAAACTGGCCCGGCCCGCCAGGGTGCTTACCCTGGCGAGCCACGTGCCAGAGGTTGCCGACCCCTGATCTAACTGTCCTCTCTGGGATGTAGCACTCCCTTGTAACTTCACAAAAAAGCAGCTGAATGTCAGCTCTTCAACAGAAGTTCAGCCATTTGCCTTTCTCACAACAGTGCAGCTGAATGGGCTCTCAAGATCTCTGCCTGTAAGAAAAGGCAACTCTGATCTTCCTCACTTCATTCAGTGCAACATTTGACTCTTGAAAATTGCTACAATATTCAAATAGTAAACTAACTTGGCAATCGGCGCTGCGTTCCCCACAACAACAAAGGCGCTGTGCACTTGGTTATCTGTGTTTGACTGTATGCACAGATATGCATGCATGGCTCAAACATCAGGAGGTAAATAATTTTAAAAGTTGTGTTTTTTTTATATCTCATGATTCTAAAGGCAGTCTCATCGTTTTGAGCTCTTGGGATTGTCAGTACTTTTCCCTTTTAGAAAAAAGAATCGCTAATTTGTTGCTCCTCCCACCATCACCAATAGCTGCCAAACCTCCCACGTGGCCAATCCCCTCCCCACTGGCAAACCTTTCCAAATCCCTTGGTGACACTACTAAAAAAAGCTAATATCCCCGTGTCCATTTCAAGAATCTGATCATGCTATTGATAATTTAATGTGCTGGCCTTCAGAACAGCTTCCCTTTAACTTTATGGGCTAATTAAAATCTCAATCTCTGAACACTCCATAAAATTAATTTATTCTTGAAACAAAAGCAGTAAAAAAAAAAAAAAAAAGCACAGATGAAATCCCCATCAATTATTAACATTTAGCTAGCTATTGCAAGCAAATCTGTGACCACGTACGTTTCTGGAGTTTACAACAATTTTATCAAGTTATCAAAATACTGAAAAACATTATTGCACCAAAAGTGTGAAAGGAATTTAAATCAGCTCTATGGCTTTTGGACTCTAGCAATGTGAGAGCACTTTTGTACTGGTCAAACGCAACCAGCCAACTAAGCAGCTTTTGGTGAGGGCCAACTGTATGTGAAAGAAATGTTCTCTATGTTTAATTATTACTCCCTCCACGGCTTCCCCAGATGATCAGCATACTTCGGCTTCCTAAATGCTCTTGGGACATTCTTTCACCATCCTGACCTTGCACCAAAGAGTGAACTGCTGGTTCCACTGAAGTCTATGGCAAAACTCCTAAGGACTTAATGAGGCCAGGATTTCACTCAATGCTTCCTAGCACCTTGACTTATCCTTCCTGAAATCAATGGATTACACAAGGTGAGAGAGCAGAATTGGGCCCAGGGTCTAGATTTAATGAGAGAGACATGTTTCAGTGCTTGCTCTTGGAATGTCATTGGCAGTTAGTTGAGAGCACTAATTCTTGTTGCTCTAGGAGCCTTCTGCACACTGCTTCCAGCAGTGTTAAAATATCCCAACTGATGCAATCTTTTGACAGATGTTAAAAATAGGGCTGTCGATTAATCGCAGTTAACTCATGCAATTAACTAAAAAAAATTAATTGTGATTAATCGCACTGTTAAACATAGAATCCCAATTGAAATATATTAAATATTTTTGGATGTTTTTCTACATTTTCCAAATATATTGATTTCTATTACAACACACTTTATATTATTTTATTACAAATATTTGCATTGTAAAAATGATAAAAGAAATAGTATTTTTCAATTCACCTCATACAAGTACTGTAGTGCAATCTCTTAATCGTGGAAGTGCAACTTACAAATGTAGATTTTTTTGTTACATAACTGCACTCAAAAACAAAACAATGTAAAACTTCAGAGCCTACAAGTCCACTCAGTCCTACAGTAACTCCTCGCTTAACTTTGTAGTTATGTTCCTGAAAAATACTACTGTATGTGAAACGATGTTAAGCGAATCCAATTTCCCCATAAGAATTAATGTAAACGGGGGTGGAGTGGGGGGAGGGGGGGGTGTTAGGGTCCAGGGAAATTTTTTTCACCAGACAAAAGACATATATATATATATATATATATATATACACACACACACACACACACACACACACAAAGTTTTAAACAAACAAACAATTTAATACTGTGTACAGAAGTGCTGATTGGGAAGCTTGGTTGAGGTGGTGAAGTCAAAGGGTGGGATATTTCCCAGGGAATGTCTTACTGCTAAATGATGAACTAGTAGTCGGATGAGCCCTCAAGGGTTAACATGTTGTTAATGTAGCCTCACACTCTACAAGGCAGCACAAATGGAGAGAGGGGAGACAGCATGGCAGACGGAGACAGAGACACACACCCTGTGTGCGTGAGAAAGAGAGATGCGAATTGCCCCTTTAAGTATGCTCACCCCACTCTAAGTACATTGCCTTTTTAAGTAGATCAGCAAGTTGAGACAGCAGCTACTGCCAGCAAGCTCCCTCCCTGCTGAGCCCTGTCTTGTCCCCCCACCCCCACTCTATGGAGATGGGGTAAGCGGAGAGCAGGAGCAGCAGAGAGGGGGACACCCTGACATTAGCACCCCTCTTCCACCCCTGCCCCTGCACAGCAAGCAAGAGGCTCCCAGGAGAAGCTCCAAGGCAGAGGACAGGAGCAGCACATGGCAGTGGAGGGAGGGACAACTGAACTGCTGGCAATTGCTGGGAACTTTGGGGAGCAGGGAGCTGATGGGGGACTGCCGGCCCACCCTGGTTCCAAGCCCCCACTAGCTAGCTCCAACAGGCTGCTCTTTCTGTAAGCAGTTGACAAAGCAGGCAGCTGCCAAACAATGTTATAAGGGAGCATTGTGCAACTTTAAATGAGCATGTTCTCTAATTGATCAGCAACGTAACAATGAAACAATGTTAACCAGGATGACTTTAAGTGAGGAGTTACTGTACTTCTTGTTCAGCCAATCGCTAACACAAACAAGTTTGTTAACATTTACAGGAGATAATGCTGCCTGCTTCTTATTTACAATATCACCTGAAAGTGAGAACAGGCATTCGCATGGCACTTTTGTAGCCAGCATTGCAAGGTATTTACATGCCAGATATGCTAAAAATTTGTATGCCCCTTCATGCTTCGGCCACCACTCCAGAGGACATGCTTCCATGCTGATAATGCTTGTTAAAAAAATAATGTATTAATTAAATTTGTGACTGAACTCCTTGGGGGGAGAATTGTATGTCTCCTGTTTTGTTTTACCTGCATTCTACCATATATTTCATGGTATAGCAGTCCCAGATGATGACCCAGCACATGTTTGTTTTAAGAACACTTTCACAGCAGATATGACAAAACACAAAGAAACGTGAGATTTCTAAAAATAGCTACAACATTCGACCCAAGGTTTAAGAATCTGAAGTGCTCTCCAATATCTGAGAGGGACGAGGTGTGGATCATGCTTTCAGAAGTCTTAAAAGAGTAACACTCAGATGCAGAAACTACAGAACCCGAACCACCAAAAAAAGAAAATCAACCTTCTGCTCGTGGCATCTGATTCAGATGATGAAAATGAACATGCGTTTGTCCACACTGCTTTGGATTGTTATCGAGCAGAACCCATCATCAGTATGGATGCATGTCCTCTGGAATGGTGATTGAAGCATGAAGGGACATATGAATCTTTAATGCATCTGACACATAAATATCTTGCGATGCTGGTTACAACAGTGCCATGTGAACGCCTGTTCTCACTTTCAGGTGACATTGTAAACAAGAAGCCAGCAGCATTATCTCCTGCAAACTGTAACCAAACTTGTTTGTGTGAGTGATTGGCTGAAGTAGGACTGAGTGGACTGGAGGCTCTAAAGTTTTACATTGCTTTATTTTTGAGTGCAGTTATTTTTTGTACATAATTCTACATTTATAATTTCAACTTTCCTGATAAAGAGATTGCACTACAGTACTGGTATTAGGTGAACTGAAAAATACTATTTTTTTTTAAAGTGCAAATATTTGTAATAAAAAATAAATATAAAGTGAGCACTGTACATTTTGTATTGTGTGTTATAATAGAAATCAATATATTTGAAAATGTAGAAAACCTCAAAAAATATTTAAATAAACGGTATTCTATTATTGTTTAACAGCGCAATTAATTGTGATTAATTTTTTTAATCACGAGTGAGATTTTTTTTTAATTGCTTGACAGTCCTAGTTAAAACAAATAACTTTCTAAAAAAAAGCTAAGAATTCTCTTTGTCCATAGTTTATACGCTCTTAAATGCTCTGATACCACCTGCAGTTAGTAGGGATTTTTCTACTAAATTATGCACAACAAAGCATAAGAAAGAGAAACCTAAAGACTAAGAGCCACTGTTGCCAGCTCTCACAATTGTTATAGCAAGTTTCACAATACTGGCGTGTCTCTTCAAGGCCCAGTAAGTGGAATCATTAGATTATGCAAGAATCTAAACTTTCATTTTTAAAAAGTTTCTAGCCCTCACGGATCCAGAGAAAAGCTTGAAAATGTGATAGAAATGCACCCAAAAGGCTCACCAACCAGAAAGCAAATACGAACCCAAATTGTATTACTTTAAAAAATAATACACCACTTTAAGCCACTCATATTTGGGGGGGTCCTGCTCAGGATTTTGGAGTGTTTGAGGTTAGCAATAATGGAATAACGATAAAAGAGGCAAGTGACTCACTGTACAAGTGCCACTTCTGGAGATTCCTCCACGCTCAGATAACCTATGTTGGTGATGCAGTATTTGTGTTTCACTGCCTAATGTCTTATATTGACATGACAGCTCCTTATGCAGTTTTATTTCTTCTAAATTGGCTATCAAAAAAAAAATCCATCCACCATTAAGTAGCAGAATGGAGCGCATTACATTTAAGCTATGTCTACCTTTTAAAAACTGCGGTTGTAGCGCTTCCGTGTAGCTATTTGCTACAGCAACAAGATGGGTTCTCCCATCACCATTGTAAATACACCTCCCTGAGAGGCAGTAGCTAGGTCAACAGATGAATTCTTCTGCCAATCTAGCGCTGTCTACACAGGGACTTAGGTCCGCTTAACTACGTCACTCAGGGGTGCAAACTTTTCACACCTCAGAGACGCAGCTATGCTGATGTAACTTTTCACTTTAGACCAGCCCTTAGATTTAGGCCTTTATTCAAAGCCTATTGAATCCAGTGAGCTTTGGCTCAAGCCTTGAACACTGTTGTCCTGTTTTGAATCCAAAAGGAAGAGATCACAGAATGACTGAGCTTCTTCCCAATAACATGCAATCAGGCTGAATGAGTGTTTGGTAGGCCTAAAGTCACCAGAGTGGATGCACAATAGTACTTTAAGAGCATGCATGTGTATTTACCTGTGTGGTTTGAAAACTGGACAGAATTCACAGGATCAACTTCAAATCCCAGAACCTGCAACACAGAATAAAGGAACACTATTATTATTAAAACAGAACTTTCCTCAGAATGCCACTCATATCATAAAATGGAAGACAAAGGTTACCATGGTCTGTTACTTTAAATCACATTCTAAGCTTCCAAATGTGTAAGAGCTGAGAAACCAGTGTTAAACATGCAGTTCTTTAGTAGAGGAAGGGGCATGAAGAGAGACACATGATGGACCCGCCAGAAAAGTGGAGCTCCATATCTGAAAGAGAAGATTTGCCTGAAGGCCAGCAGGCAGAAGCTAGTAGAACAGCATTCTTAGGGTCTGAAGTAAGTCTTGTCCAGGCAATGCCATGACTACAATTCAAGGGGCCAAATGAACATAAAATGAGAGGGAGTAATGGAGGGTGTGAGGAAAAGAGTTCTCATGGTTCTGGGAAGAAAAAAAACCAAAAACTTTTTCATAGATTTTAAGGGCAGTGTAGCAGGGTGGTCACCCCGCTCCTGCCCTGATGGGGCTGAAGCAGCTCTGGAGAGGGCTGTGGCAGAGAAATGCTAGGCTGATTGGGGGAAGCAGCCACAGGTGGGGCCACGCCTCAGTCAGGCCACAGCTGGCCCTATAAGAGGGCTGAGGGACAGAGAGACACTCTATCTAGCTCCCTAGAGAGAGAAGGACCTAGCTGGCTGGGAAGCTGAGAAGGGTACCTAGGGTGGAGCAGTGCTGGGGAAGGGCAGAGGGAGCTGGGGAGCTTCAGCCTGGCTAAGCCCCAGGCTGCAGGCCGAGTTAAGGGCCCACAAAAGGGTACTAGGGCTGCAGAGGGGTAGCCCAGGAATAGGCAGAGGCAGCTGGTCCAACCCCCCTTGCCAATGATGAGCGGTTAACAGACTGCCGTCTGCCCCAGTGAGCGGGGGCTAGATGATGACTGGCAGTAGCAGTAGCCACTGAGGCAAGGTGGGTTTAGAGGGTTGGGGGTTCCCCGGGGAGGGAAGACCCAGATTGGGGGTTACACTGCTGGGGCAGAACCCCAGAGCAAACGGCCCCGGGTCCAGGAGGGACATGGGCCAGTGGCAGGTGAGACACTGGTCTGCAGGGGATGTTCCGGGCTGGAAAGAGCTAATTCCCGAGACAACCAGCAGGAGGCACCGCGCCGGTGAGTCTTTGCCCCGCCATAGTCAGACAGGACTGCTGTGATAATCTAGTGTGATCTACTGTATAGCACAGGTCATAGAACTTTCTCCAAATGGTTTCGGTTTGAACTAGAGCATATCTTTAAAAAATAAATAAATCCAATCTTGATTTTAAAATTGCCAGTGACAGAGAATCAGCACAACCCTTGGTAAATTGTTCCAATGGTCAATTACCCTCTCTATTAAAAATCTATAACTCATTTCTAGTTTGAATATGTCTACCCTCAACTTCCAGCCATTGCATTGTGCTAGATTGAAGGGCTAGATTCTTCTTCTTCAGCATTTGCAGTGCTTGCTGACCCATCCAACAGCAGTTTCATCAGCACAATGAAGGGCACGAAGGCCACCATGAAACCTAGTCGGTTGACATTTGTCAACAGCAAGCGCCATTGACTGACAGAGACCACAGTGACAAAGTGGGTCGTTGTGCAGACCCCAAGGGCTAGACTGAAGAGCCCATTATCAAATATTTGTTCCTCATACAGGTACTTAGATTGTAAATCAACAGACCTCTTAACCTTCTCTTTCTATGCAGATTGAGCTCCTCGAGTCTATCACTATAAGGCATGTTTTCTAAGCCTCTAATCATTCTCATGGCTCTTCTCTGAACTCTCTCCAATTAATCAATGTTCTTCTTGAATTGTGGGCACCAGAACTGGACACAGTATTCCAGCAGCAGTCGCACCAGTGCTAAATACAGAGACTGAATAACCGGTCTACTTCTACTCAAGATTTCCCTATTTATAGCCAAGGATCACAAATTCCCCTATTTCTATCCCCTATTTATATCCAAGGATCACATTAGACCTTTTGGTCATAGCATTGCACTGAGAGCTCACATTCAGCTCATTATCCACCATGATCCCCAAATCTTTTCCAGGGTCTTTTCTGAACAAACACTGTTTGCCCCCAGATTTAAATTTCACAAGCTTTTATGAAACTCAAGACGATGAGAAATGATTAGTTTTGAGATTTTATTTTGGTGGCAAAGGGTTAATCCAATAATGGCATCTTAATTAAAAAAAAAACCTCACAAATAAATTTCCTTTGCAATATTTGCAATCCAAATACTGCAGCAGCCAAATATGTTCTGATTGCCTAAGATTTGGGGCGGGGGGCGAGAGAAGCCCAAAGTAAAAATTTATCTCCTCCCCTACCTCCCAGTTAAAAATAATCTGTTGTGTTATTATTTAAAAATACAAGACTGGGGAGGGGGGGAAAATCAGTGAAGATTTTTAACTTGGCACTAGAAATAGCTAGCAATAACTATATTTTTTTATCTGGTGTTCAAGCCATGCTACAGTTTTATCCACCACTAAAAAATCTAATACAAATCTGACAACAGATTATTGGAGGAGCAGGTGAGTGTCTTTGCGTCTGTTTGTGTAGTGTTTGTATCTCGCTGTAGAGGCCCAGAGGGGCAGGCTGCTGAAGGGGCAGCTGAGCCAGGATTGGCTGAGCCCTGAGTAGGGGGAGGAGCCAGGCCAGGAGGGGCCTATCCGCCCAGCCAGGCAGCGGCACAGCGCAGCGGCACAGGAGGCAGCCAACAGGGGAGTTAGCGTGGGAGTTGGAAGGGAGGCCCGCGCCCCAGGTAAGAACACCAGACATCAGCAGCCAGCAGCCATGAGCCAAGCAGCGGAGGACACACCGAGGATGAGAGCATGCAGCAGCTGTGGTATGTACCTGGTCCTAGCGGGGGACCCTGACCAGTACCATATATGCATGAAGTGTCGCCTAATAGAGCTGCTGGAGGAAAAGATCCAGGGCCTAGAGCTGCAGGTGGAAACCCTGATAGAGAACAGAAGGGGGTTTGAGAGGCTGATGGAGCAATGGCAAGCAGTAACTGAGGGCACAGGGGAGCAGGGGCTGAGGCCAAGGAAGGGGGACCACCAGAGGAGGAAGATGGGCGGTGGAAGCATGTGACCGTGAGAAGCAGGCCAAGGAAAAGGAGAGCCAGTGAGGGGGAAATTGAGCTAAGGAACAGGTTTGAAGGTTTGGAGAATGAGGAAGGGGTACAGCAAGTGGTAACTGACAGTGAGAGGCCAAAGAACCAGTCCCATAGATAAAGGAGGAGTCAATGGAAGTAGCGCCAAGTTTGGGCCCAGGGAGATACAGGATGGCTTAAGGGGAACCACAAGGGATGATAGGAATGGAAGGAGCTTGGGATAGGTTAGAGGACCGTGCTGTCCCCAGGCGAAGGCAGGTCTACGTGATTGGGGATTCCATACTGCGAAGGTTGGACAGGCCTGTGACCAGGGCCGATCCGGAGAACAGAAGGGTGTGCTGTCTACCGGGTGCTAAAATACGGGATGTGGACCTGAGGTTGAAAAGGATCCTAAGAGGAGCGGGTAAGAACCCTTTGATCATCCTTCATGTATGACACGGCTAGATTCTCGCTAGAGAGGATCAAGGGAGACTATGCCAGGTTGGGTAAGGCGCTCAAGGAAATTGAGGCTCAGGTGATCTTCAGTGGGATTCTACCTGTCCCTAGGAAGGGCGCCAAAGGGGTGAGAGGATCGTGATGGTTAATAGTTGGCTGAGGAGTGGTGTTACAAGGAGGGCTTTGGGATGTATGGGCACTGGGAGGCTTTTGGGGACAGACAACTGTTCTCTAGTGATGGGCTCCACCTTAGTATTGAAGGAAGTAGAATTCTAGGAGGAGGCTGGCTCATCTGATTAAAAGAGCTTTAAACTAGACACTGGGGGGAGACGGTCGGGAGAGGTCCTGGTGCTCTCCACGCCAAACTTTCACATTGGGAGTGAGGACAACAAGATAACAGATATAGCCAGAGGGGGGCAGTTAAGTGTAAGGAAGAGTGGGGGGACAGATTCTAGATCTACAAGTCATACTGGAAGTACTGTGTCCCTACCGAGTTGGGTGAAAAGAGTGAGAGGAGCCCAACAGGAAAAATTAGGATGTTTGTTCACCAATGCGAGAAGCTTAGGTAACAAAATGGAGGAACTGGAGCTCCTGGTCCGGGAATTGAAACCGGATATCGTAGGAATAACAGAAACATGGTGGAACGGTAGCCATGACTGGAGTACAGGTATGGAAGGGTATGTGCTGTTTAGGAAAGACCGATGCAAAGGTAAAGGAGGGGGAGTAGCACTGTATATCAATAATGAGGTAAAATGTAATGAGATAACTAGCGCTGCAATGGACAATACAGAGTCTGTTTGGGCAATGGTCACATTGGGGAAGAAAACTACCAGAGCCTCATCCAGGATAGTGATTGATCTAGCTTAGAGATGGATAGGAGCTCTTTAATGTTTTTAAGGAGGTAAACACTAATAGGAACTGCTTGATCATGGGGACTTTAACTTCCCGGATATAGATTGGGAAACAAATGCTAGTAATAATAATAGGGCTCAGCTTTTCCTAGACGTGATAGCTAATGAATTCCTTCATCAAGTGGTTGCTGAACCGACGAGGGGGGATGCCATTTTAGATTTGATTTTGGTGAGTAACGAGGACCTTGTTGAGGACATTGTTGTAGGGGACAACCTTGGCTCGAGTGATCATGAGCTAATTCGTTTCCAAATAAATGGGAGGATAATCAATAGTGCATCTGAGACTAGGGTGTATGATTTCAAAAGGGCTAATTTTACTAAATTAAGGCGACTAGTTAGGAAGTGGACTGGGCTAACATATTTAGGGATCTAAGGGCAGATGACGCCTGGGGTTACTTCAAGTTGAAGTTGCAGGAGTTGTCAGAGGCATGTATCCCGAGAAGGTAGCAGTTTTAGACCGAGCTGGATGAGCAAGCGTCTTAGAGGGGTCATTAAGAAAAAGCAGAAAGCGTACCAGGAGTGGAAAATGGGAGGGATTAGCAAGGAAACCTACCTTATTGAGGTCAGAGGGTGCAGGGAAGCTGTGAGAAAGGCTGGAGATGGATCTAGCGGATTAAAACCAATAGCAAACGGTTTTTAGCCATATAAATAGGAAGAAAACCAAGAAAGAAGAAGTGGGACCGCTTAAAACTTTAAATGGAGTGGAGATTAGGGATAATCTTGGAATGGCACAATATCTGAATACTTTGCCTCTGTCTTTAATGAGGCTAATGAAGGGCTAAGGAATAGTGATAGAGGACCGATGGGAATGAAGATATGGGGGTAGACATTACGGTAGCTGAGGTAGAAGCCAAACTGGAACAGCGATAATCTTCATCCTAGAATATTAATAATCTTTAATAAATCCTAAATTCGGGATTGTACCGACTGACTGGAGATTAGCTAATGTAGTTCCTATATTCAAGAAGGGAAAAAGTGACCCGGGAATTATAGGCCTGTTAGTCTAACATCTGTAGTATGCAAAGTCATGGAAAAAATCTTAAAAGAGAGAATGGTTCCGGGCATGAGGCCGATGGCAACTGGGATAGATTACAGCATGGATTTAAGGTAGATCGTGCCAAACCAACTTGATCTCCTTCTTTGAGAGAGTAACAGATTTTTAGACAAGGGAAATGCGGTGGATCTCATATATCTGGATTTCAGTAAGGCGTTTGATACGGTACCGCATGAAGAATTACTGGTTAAATTGGAAAAGATGGAGATCAGTGAAAATCCAGAGGTGGATAAGGAGCTGGTTAAAGGGAGACTGCAGAGGGTAGTATTGAAGGGGAACTGTCCGGTTGGAGGGTTACCAGTGGAGTTCCTCAAGGCTCGGTTTTGGGTCGATTTTATTCAATCTATTTATTGCTGACCTGGGAACCAAGAGTAGGAGTGGGCTGATAAAGTTTGCGGATGACACCAAGTTGGGGGTATTGTCAATTCGGAAGAGGATCGGATATTCTCCAGGAGATTTGGATGACCTTGTAAACTGGAGTATTAGTAACAGGATGAAATTCAATAGTGAGAAGTGTAAGGTTATGCATTTAGGGATGTCTAACAAGAACTTTAGTTATAAGCTGGGGACGCACCAGTTGGAAGTAACGGAGGAGGAGAAGGACCTAGGAGTCCTGGTTGATCGCAAGATGACTATGAGTAGGCAATGTGATGTGGAAAAGCTAATGCGGTCTTGGGTTGCATTAGGCGAGGTATTTCTAGTAGGGATAAGGAGGTGCTAGTCCCGTTATATAAGGCGCTGGTGAGACCTCATTTGGAGTATTGTGTGCAGTTTTGGTCTCCCATGTTTAAGAAGGATGAATTCAAACTAGAACAGGTACAAAGAAGGGCCACTAGAATGATCCGAGGAATGGAAGGCCTTTCGTATGAAAGGAGACTTGAGGAGCTCGGTTTGTTTTCCTTAACCAAAAGAAGGATGAGAGGAGATATGATTACACTCTTTAAATATATCAGAGGATAAATACCAGGGAAGGAGAAGAATTATTTCAGCTCAGTGCTAATGTGGACACGAGGATGACGGATATAAACTGTCAGTCAGGAAATTCAGGCTTGAAATTAGACGAGGTTTCTAACCATCAGGGAGTGCAATACTGGAACAGTCGAAACAGTAGGACCTCCACGACTTTAAGATTAAGCTAGATAAGTTTATGGAGGATGGTATGATAGGCTTAGTCAATAGGTCAATTATGTGCCTGGTATGATGTAACCTTTTCCAGAGGGTTTGGCTGGAGAGTCTTGCCCGCATGCTCGGGGTTCAGCTGACCGCCATATTTGGGGTCGGGAAGGAATTTTCCTCCAGGGAAGATTGGCTATGGCCCTGGAGGGCATGGGGCAGGGTTCACTTGCTAAGGAGTGGGTGGATCGGCTTATGTGGCCTGCATCTTGCAGGAGGTCAGACTAGATGATCATAATGGTCCCTTCTGATCTTGAATTCTATGATTCTATGATTTAGTATTTGTTTTCACATCCTCTTTGCTATGGATAAAATTTCTCCTCAGAAGAAGAGCTGCTATATATGGCTCTGTGAGTCATGGGAGACAACAGTAATGATGCAGAAATAATCGTGTATGATCCATTTTCAGGCAATTTGCTAGAGGGTTAATTGAAGCTTTTGCCAGTCACGCTCTTCACTGGGAGGCACATCTCTTCCTTGTCATCAACAGCGTAACACCCTCATGTAAATCAAGACCATGTGAGCAAGTCGTGCCTGCAATAAGACTATCTGAAACACGTACACACACACAAAACTGGCAGCAGGCCTGGAGCAACAAGAGGCTGGAGGAATCTGCTGCAGATGATGTTCCCTCCTCCCCTCAGATACTGTGGAGCTATAGTTTTACAGACCACGTAAGACTTCACATGGGGGTCACAGAATCAATCTCTTACAAAAAGGCAGGTGTTAGTGCGCAACTAGAGGAAAAAAAGAATCCAACAATAATGCTAGACAGAAAGGTGGGTTAGTGTAAAACTGGTTTGATTAAAAGTATGGGGCAGGTACTACACCCGCCCCAAAGTCAGTTTGTGATTTTTTAGCTATGTGTTTTTGTCTCCAATGCATCTTTCACACATCAACAGACAACACAAGAAACTGGGAAATGAACTATAAAGCAAAGTGTCATCAAATGTACAGAGTAAACAAACTAAAAATAGATACAGAACGTTCCCTAATTTCTTTCAGATATTATTTGGGTCACCCACGATAACAGTAGATCAATATTGTAAAGGAATGCAAAATTTAAGAGAGGACCTGTGTAACACAGATAGGCCAAGGCAGACATTAATACCTCTGCGCCTGACCACCTTCTCCATATTTCCCCAATGGGGGGTCAGGTGTACCGGTCTCTGCTGAAAGATAAGAACTAGCTGATTGTCATGGTTACTGCGAGATGTTTGTACAGAAAACAATTTTAGACTTTAGTGTAACATGTGCACTAGTATGATCCTGATCTGTTGGGAGTGAAACCTAACACCTGAGAAGGGGGAGTCTGATTGCTGACCCAATCAACATGAGAACAATGAACATCTGTGGAGAAAGCCTATGTTTACTGTCTAGACTAGCTACAGGGCAGAAACTTATGAAGAAAAAATGAAGCCCAGGGTGTCCAGAAGATTGTTACACTCTCATATCCTGTGCCCTAAGTGGGGTGAAAACTGCTACTGTGCAGAAGGAAAGAGGGGAGCTCATGGAGCCTGGAATGGAGCACCTGTGTTACCAGCAGCCAATGGGTGAGGAGCATTTCCCTGGTGGGCACAGAAAGGGCTCCCTCCCACTGTAAGCAGGTGGTACCAACTCACCTCGGACACTCCCGAACAGTGTCACAGCCTGTTTCTCTCTGGAGCGGGAAGAATTTCAATCTTACGAAGACATATCCATGCTAGCTCTGTGCTAGCATGCTAAAAATGGAAGTGTAGCTATACCGGTGGTGTAAGGTGCAGGAGGGTCTAGATGTCTCGAGCACAATCCCATCTGAGATCCTAGGTACATACTTGTGTGTGGAGCCCCTCCTACTGCACACACGGCTATGGCTATGCTACCATGTTTAGCATGCTAGCTCTATCAGATGAAGTGCAGGTATATCTCTGCCAGCTGGAAATGACACTTTCCAGCTCCAGAGTAGGCATACTCTCACTCTTCTAGGTTCAGCACTTCTCACTGCTCCGTGTTAACAACTAAAGGCATTAATTGCAACTAGTGTTTTAGAGAGAGAAAGAGAAGGCACTAGTTCTCCTGGGGAAACAGAGCAATAGCTTTTCAATGATTGAGCTGCAATTCACACAAAGCCAGGAGTTGGATAGTTTCAGTATTGTCATTACTGTCAGGCAGGATAAATAGTATCGTTCCCACCCCCCACAACATATAACCAAGTTCAACCTAGTTTGTCATGACTTCTAACTTGTCTTCCAAGGCTTTGTCCAAACTATGATTTAAAGAATAATGTTAGCACATTAGCTAATGCAGGCTAACATTTTGCCTTTAAACCCTACTCTAGACAAGGCCAGAATGAGTACTAGGACTTAACTAATATTATGTTCCTATAGCGTTATATTCCTATATATGCATACAGAGAGCACAGAACTATGTAGCAATGATTCATCCAAAACAATAAACCATTGCTTTTCTGTTTAGAACAAGTTCTTTTTACAGAGACTCCCACCAGTACGAAAGATGTTACTCCTAGATCAGGGCAGGGAGACATGAGGCTCAAGAAAACTTCTCGCTACTACTCATAACACAAATTAAGCCTAACATTTGAACCTGAGACTCATGAAATTGGATCCATGTGGCAGTTTCACACAGTTTAATCAAGGAAGAAAGAATTCAAGCTGGTAACTTTGTCACAGTTCACTGAAGCACACAGAAACTAAAGACTTTGCCTGACCAATACGGCACAGACCACTCAAGAGATGTTGTCCTACCGTGCTAAGGAGAAAGAAAGTTACTGCTACCTCTAGAAGACGATAAACTTTTAGATTCTAGTTTTGAAATGAGTCTCTAATATTTTGGGTACTTTGCTTTCTTTTTCCCCAGAAATAAGTGCAACATGTTATTTTATGCAACTTTCATTTTTAACTTTTTCTACTGTATAGCAAAATTCTCATTCTAGAACACTTTACAAAGCTGCAATGACATTGTTATATTTAAGGGGGAACAAACCAAGTCAGTTACTACCTGTCCTTCATACTGGAAGAGGGCTACAGAAAGTAAACGTCATGTTGTCAGCTACTTTTCCCTAAGAGCAAAGGGACAGTGGATTAACATGGACCTTTTCATTAGCCAAAGATATCCATGAACAGCCTAGAACAGGGGTTCTCAACCTTTTTCTTTCTGAGCCCCCCCCCCAACATACAATAAAAACTCCACAGCCCACCTGTGTCACAACAATTGTTTTTCTGCATATAAAAGCCAGGGCCAACATTAAGGGGTAGGAAGCAGGGCAGTTGCTTGGGCCCCCACATCACAGGGGGCACCGTAAAGTTAAGTTGCTCAGGCTTCAGCTTCAGCCTTGGGTGGTGGGGCTCAGGGTCCTGGGCTGCAGTCCCTTGCAGTGCAGCTTTTGCTTTCTGCCCTGGGCCCTAGAGAGTCTAATGCCCTCCATGCTTGGCAGCCCCCCAGGGGGGCCCAGACCCCTGTTTGAGAATCACTGGCCTACAAGGCACTGTGGTTTAGTAGACTGAGCACTGAAGAGTAAGCCAAGGATTTAATCTCCTCTCTACCACAGATTTGCTTTATGATCTTAAGCAAATCACTTCAGCCAAAGTTTAAATACATGTTTTTAAAGTGTCCACTAATTTGGGTTGCCTTAGTTTCAGATGCCTAATTTAGGACAGCTTGGGCTGATTTGCAAAGAGACTGCACGCACACAGCTCCCATCACTTTCACTTTGAGCCGATGGTCAGGCTTATCTTCACTGCAGAAGTAACGTAGGTGTTGCACCTAACTCAGTTCCTGTCTGCCCACAATCCCTCTCGCCTGAATTTGGCAGTGCTTTAAATCCAGGCTACCAAGTGTGGGCTAGAGCTCTGGTGTCGCTGTCACTTGGCTAGTAACCTGCCCACTTTGCAGTGAGGATGCAGGCTCAGACAGTCCTCCAGTGCCTTCCCACAATCCCCCTTGCCCATGTGCCCAGAAGGACAGACAGGTTACCCCATAATTCACTGGAAAACAGAGTGGCTCAGTTTATTGCAGCAGAAAAAATCATGGGATATGCTTCCCAAAAGTGCTAGTGCCTCACAAGGGTGAGTAAAACACAAGTGAGACCACAGTAATTTGAATATAGCTGCTCACACGCAGGCAAGGTTAACCAGGGTGCTGATCACCGGAGTCACCTTAGCAGTGAAGAAAAACCTTAATAGGGGGAGAGGGACGTGGGGTGCAGAACACCCCAGGTGCCACTTGTTTTTTGTTTGTTTTTTGTTTTTTAAGTGAGAGAGCAGCATGGCTGGGCCACTACAGTTAACATGATTGTGGGGAGGAGGGAAATAGATCAGCCCAGGTGTGGGAGGAAGAGCCTGAGTGCCTGAAGACTTCTTGTATACCTAGAAGAGGAGCAAGGACAGCCACAACTGAGCCCAACAGAGTGGGAGTTAACTAATTCTGCTTGTTCCAAAGTCAGTTGATAGGACAGAATTTATTGGGAGGCAGGTAAAGTTATACCACTGGTAGGGGACACAGCTGATTTAAACATGCATGGACTAGGGGAAAGAAAATTATATTTTCACCCAGGGCTGGTAAACTTAGTACTTGAGAGATAGGGTCAAAAAAATGTCCAAGCCCTACAACTAACCCCTGTACATGGAAGTGAAATATACTGCTAAGCAAAGAAATGGAAAAAAGAGGAAAAGCATGGCAGTCCAATCCAGCATCCAGACACTCACTACTGACAATAAGGCATCTAAATACCCTCTCTGTTCATTTAAATACCTGAGTGTCCAAATACCCACTCAGCCAGGGGCTCCCTAACTGTAGCAGAGAATTATTCAGACTTAGGATTTGAGGCTGCAAGGGGCTCTTTGCAGAACATGGTATTAAAGCTATGTGTGATTTAATTATTAAGCAATCTAAGTTATTAACCAATCAGGATGCTTTTACTATGTTATTAGCCAATTGTAGAATACTTGTTCGGTCATTTTGCTGTGAGAATAATTCTAGATATATAGAGATATAGCTTAGAGAGAGAGAGAGAGAGAAAATGAAACAATGAATTCACACTACTGTGGCTCTTTTGAGTAATGTTTATCACTAATTTGGCTCCTGAACCACTGAGGTCTGAGTATCAGTACTGTAGCACCTACATTTGAAAACAGACCCTGGTCTCTTCTGCTTCTCCCCCCTAGTTCAGAATCAGGCATCAGCACCCTCTGTTTTCAATTTAAAGTGAAAATTAAGAGTATGCGGTTAACCCAGCTTCCAAGTCAGTTTCTTATGCTCAGAGTCACCTCCCAAACTCCTTGTTGCATGCACTTGGAAAGTTGGCTTGGTCTCACCAGCCAAGCCAGTATAACAACAGCTAACCTGTCCTGCTGTCTCACATGTCTTAACTCAAGTGGCTGAACTCTTGATGGATATTCAAGTTTTAAACTGCTTTGGGACCCTGCTGGAAGAAAGCCAGTCTAACTGCCAAAGCATTGCAAGTTTCCCAATCCAGTATTGTCCAATAGATGTGTTATCAATTTGACAAGGAGCAGCTGAGGGAAAACATTCACTGTAACTGTATGTTATTCTGCACACAGCCTTACTGTGGATTTCAAGGCAGAAGCTGCAAAAAGCAATCAGAGGCAACTTTGTTTTCTGCATCTTAGAGCATTACAAAAATACAGTAACTCCTCACTTAAAGTCATCCCGGTTAACATGTTTCATTGCTGATCAAGTAGAGAACGTGCTCGTTTAAAGTAGTGCAATGCTCCTTTATAATGTTGTTTGGCAGCCGCCTGCTTTGTCCACGGCTTGCAGAAAGAGCAGCCCGTTGGAGTTAACTGGTGGGGGCTTGGAACCAGGGTGGACCAGCAGCACACCACCACCACCCCCATCAGCTCCCTGCTCCCCTAAGTTCCCTGTGCAGCAGCCGCCCAGCAGGCTAGCAATTACTGGGCAATTCAGCTGTCCCTCCCCCAACTGCCATGCGCTGCTCCTGCCCTCTGCCTTGGCCCTGCTCCTGGGAGCCTCTTACTTGCTGTGCAGGGGGTGGGGGGCCAAAGGGATGCTAATTCAGGGTGTTCCCCTCCTCCCACTCCTGTACCCCATCTCCATAGAGCTGGGGGGCGAGGACACAACAGAGCTCAGGACTGAGGGAGCTTGCTGGCAGCAGCTGCTGTCTCAACTTGCTGATCTACTTAAAAAGGCAGTGTACTTAGAGCAGGGTGAGCATACTTAAAGGGGCAATGCACGTGTCTCTCTCTCACACAGGGCCGTGTGTCTATCTCTCACTGCAATGCTGTCTCCCTGCCCTCCATTCATGCTGCCTTGTACAGTGTGAGGCTACATTAACAACGTGTTAACCCTTGAGGGCTCAGCTGAGTGCTAGTTCATCATTTATCAGTAAAGCATTCCCTGGAAATATCCCACTCTCTGACTTCACCACCTCAACCAAGCTTCACAATCAGCACTGTTGTGAACAGTATTAAATTGTTTAAAACTTCTATTGTCTGGCGAAAAAAATTTCCCTGGAAACTAACCCCGTCCCCACCTCATTTACATTAATTCTTATGAGGAAACTGGATTCACTTAACATTGTTTCACTTAAAGTAGCATTTTTCAGGAACATAACTACAATGTTAAGCGAGGAGGTACTGTAGGTCTTTATGAGGCACGGTGATGTTGCTAAATTTTGTGCTTGTGGCAAGAGGATTTGATCAGAAAACTGTGATACACAGAAGATATGTGTCCTTCTGTAAAAATGGTGTGCTTATAGTGATAACAATGTTATCATCCAGATTTTAAATAAAACAAAAAAAAGTCTTACTAGACATGTCAGTAGCAGGAGCTCAGATTGGAATGATGAAGCATTTTCTGCCAGCAAAGCCTTTCCTGATGTGGCACTATCTATAAATGAACTGTTCTTCTTGCAACTTGGCTTCTTTGACATCTGAATAAAGTATTGCAAATCTGGTGTTGCTACTGCTGTCTTTTTTTCCCCTTTAGAGAAAATATCAGAACAGTCTAACCGCACTGATGGGACTGAGGGATATAAAACAGACTTTATTTAAAATACAGTCTGAACTTTATCCAAAGACTAACAAGACAAAAGCTTAACAATTTTATATATAAACAGTAGTGGTATCTTATTTTGAACACCAGAAGACTCCCATATTTTCCCTTTAACCAAAGGGTAATACATCAAGTCCTTCCCTGGGGACTGCAGCTTGATAGGGAAGGACGGCTCATGTGTGTCAAAGACCCTAAGAGCTATGCCAGCAGGAGTTTTAACTCCTGACAAGGTCACCTATGCTGGACAGGTCAGAGGATAGGGACTAGACAAAACACAGTCCACTGGCCCTTCCGAATGGGGTTGAGCAACCTATACTCATTTTGAAAAAACTATAGCAATGCAAACAGCCAGGGATGGCTCCAGACACCGGCGAAGGAAGCAAGTGCCTGGGGTGACCAATAGAAAGGGGTGGCACTCCATCCGTTCTTGGGGCGGCACATCCGGGTCTGTGGCGGCAATTTGGCAGCGGGTCTTTCACTCCCTCTCTTCCTCTTCAGCAGCAGCTCAATCGGGTTTTTCTTCTTTTTCTTTGCCGCTTGGGGCAGCAAAAAAGCTGGAGCCGGCCCTGCAAACAGCCTGATAGCCAGGGATGGTGGAGCCTTGTTCATGTTCTAAGTCAGGGTTTCTCAAACAGGGGTCACCGCTTGTTTAGGGAAAGCCCCTGGTGGGCCGGCCGGTGTGTTTACCTGCCACGTCGGCAGGTCCAGCCGATTGCGGCTCCCACTGCTCACTGATCGCTGCTCCAAGCTAATTGGAGCTGCTGGAAGCGGCGGCCAGTAAGTCCCTCGGCCCGTGCCACTTCCAGCAGCCCCCATTGGCCCGGAGCAGTGATCCACAGCCAATGGGAGCCACGATCGGCCAGACCTGCAGACGGGGCAGGTAAACACACCGGCCTGGCCCACCAGGGGCTTTCCCTACACAAGCGGCGACCCCTGTTTCAGAAACCCTGCTCTAAGTGACATCTAATGGTGAGGGAAGGATTCAGATTTAGACTACTTCAAGTACAGGAATTTCATGCAAATAAGACTAGTAGTCCTTTTAGTCAGGCTTCCTGCTCTTCAGCTAGCTCAATACATGATGCTTCAGAGGAGAGTGAAACAAAAACAAACAAACAAACAAAAAAAGAGATCACTACACCTAAACATTACTGTAGCTTCCTGACCTGGCCATCGTAAAAAGTACCACAGAAGCAGAAGGATCAATAGAGAGATAGGCTACGTTAACTGGCTGGAAGGACAGAGAGCTGAGTCTACACTGAAAAGCATACATCTCCATAGCTATGTCTTTCAACGGTGTGAAAACCTGAGAGATGAAGCTGGACTGACCTAACCCCACTGTAGTCAGCGCTAGGGCAATGACAGAAGAATTCTTCCATCGACCTAGCTACTGCCTCTCAGGGAGGTCGATTTAACTACAGTAACAAGAGAACCTCTCCTCTTGCCGTAGTGAGGGTCTACACTGAAGCACTACAGTGGCATAGCTGCAGTGGTACAGCTGTGCCACTGTAGTGTTTTAAACGTAACCATAGCCCCTGCATCACTGTTTATGGCTAGTTGCATATTTGACCCCTTGTCTGCGCCAAGCCGAGTATAGAACTTAGCACGATCAGAAGTAACTTCAAAGGGAATGACACCTGCATTGTTAAAGGACATCTGAACTGACTGTACATTCTCCTGCCTCTGGGCAGTTAGCTCCTGCTAGAATTAACTCTGTTTAATTGTATAATAAAACCACAGTAACAATCAAATGGATAAAGCTATACTAAAGTATTACAGGCAGCTCCTGTGTCCTTCACACTCTGTTTCTATGCTACTCTGGCCATAAAACTAGCTGAAGTGTGGAAAAGAGCATTTAATAATGCATAGGCAGCTATTGATTTGAAAGTGCAAGAAGCTTAAGATGGGGTGTCAGGGAGGTACAGGCAGAGGAAGATGCAGGGGGCTGGGAGTGGTTCTTTTTGTACCATCCAGCCATGACCCTAGGAAATATCTTGGAAAAATGTCTGGCCCATTAAACTAGTTCCTTTACATGGTGTTGGTCTGTGTGGAAAACTATTCTTCCCAAGGTGCACTTGTGATAAATAAAGTGGAGGGATAGCTCCCTTTGATGGATAGCCAGCCAGTTAGCTGTAAAACCCCTCTGGGTAGCTGTTCTTTACTTGCTTTACCTGTAAAGGGTTACAAAGTCCCCCAGGTAAAGAAAAAAAAAGTGGACACCTGACCAAAAGAGCCAATGGGAAGGTAGAACTTTTTAAAATGGGGAAATAAACATTCCCTTTGCTTGTTCTCTCTGGGCTAAAGGGACAGAGCCAGTGGTGAGCTGGAGCTGGTTCGCACCGATTCACAGGAACCGGTTGTTAAATTTAGAAGCCCTTTTAGAACCGGTTGTTCCAAGACAACCGGTTCTAAAAGAGCTTTTAAATTTAACAAAAGCTCGGGCAGCTGTCCACCCAGCCCCCGGCCCCAGCTCACGTCCCCCTCCTCCCCTGAACGCTCCGCCCTCCTTCTCCTTCCCCTCCCCTGCTTCCCGCGAATCAGATGTTCGCGGGAAACCTGAAACAAGCAGCAGGCAGGTAAGCTGGGGTGGGGGGGCGCGAGGAGGGCTTCAGGGAGACACGGCATGGCTGAGCGGCTCCCTCTGGCTTGGCCCTGGCTGAGCACCCCCGGCGCTGGCCCCGCAGCTCCGAGCGGCGCCGGCTCGGGGAGTCGGGCCCCGGGGCGCCAGCCCTGGTCCCGGCCGAGCGGCGCCGGCTCAGCCCGGCCCAGGGAGTCGGGCCCCGTGGCGCCAGTCCCGGTCAAGCGGCTCCGGCCCGGCGAGTTGGGCCCCACGGCGCCAATCCCGGGCCCGGCCAAGCGGGCCCGGCCCAGCCCGGCCCAGGGAGTCGGGCCCCGAGGCGCCGGTCCCGGCCCCAGCCTAGGCAGTGCGGTAAAGGGGCAGGGAGGTGGTGTTGGAAGAGGGCAGGGGGGTTCGGTGGGTGAGGAGGAGGGAACCTGTTGTTAATATTTTGGCAGCCAATCACTGGACAGAGCAGCTATGCCATAAGCAGCTTTAAGCCAAGTATGATTATAAATCATCAGACCATGCCTAGAACTACTTACCTGAACTCCAAATGTGTAAGTAGATCAGAATGTTTAGCTAGACACAATCAGGTTTATTTCTGTTTATTTTTTAAGGCTGTGGATCTCTGCGCTAACCCCTGATCCTTTTGTTTGCTTGTAACCTTTAAGCTGAACCTCCCAAGAAAGCTGTTTTGGGTGCTTGAATTTTGTAATTGTTTCTTTTAAGATCTAGCAAAAAGCCTAAGTTCCAGATTTATTTTTCTCCTTTTTGTTTTTAATAAAATTTACCTTTAAGAACAGGATTGGATTTTTGGTGTCCTAAGAGGTTTGTGCATGTTGTTTGATTAGCTGATAGAAAACAAAAGAGATTAGCTGTGGCTTTCTCAGCTCTTCCCCAAGGGGGTGGGGGTGAAAGGGCTTGAGGGTACCCCACAGGGAGGAATTCCCAAGTGCTCCTTCCTGGATTCAAGAGGGTGTTTTTGCATTTGGGTGGTGGCAGCGTTTACCAAGCCAAGGTCAGAGAGAAGCTGTAACCTTGGGAGTTTAATACAAGCCTGGAGTGGCAAGTACTAATTTTTTTAATCCTTGTGGGCCCCCACTTCTGCACTCGGAGTGACAGAGTGGGGACTCAGCCTTGACAGCACTATTTTGTTCTTCTTATATTAAACCTCCTCCCTTTTAACAAGCATCTCATACTATCTAGGTCAGGGGTGGGCAAACTACAGCCCGTGGGCCACATCTGGCCCAACAGCCAATTTAAACCGGCCGTTGAGCTCCTGCTGGGGATCGGGGACTGCTCCTTGTGTGTGCGCCACAGCTCTGCATGGCTCCCAGAAGCAGTGGCATGTCCCCCCTCCGGGGACTACATTTAGGGGTATCCAGGGGGCTTCGTGCGCTGCCCACGCCCCAAGCGCTGGCTCTGCAGCTCCCATTGTCGGGGAACTGCGGCTAATGGGAGCTGCAGTGGCGGTGCCTGCGGATGGGGCAGTGCGCAGAGTCACCTGGCCGTGCTTCTGCATAGGAGCTGAAGGAGGGACATGCTGCTGCTTCTGGGAGCTGCTTGAGGTCAGTGCTGCCCGGAGCCTACACCCCTGAGTGACCCCCAAGCCCCAACCTCCAAACCCCTCGATCCCAGCCCGGAGCACCCTCCTACATCCAAAACCCCTCACCCCCAGCCAGAGCCCCCACACACACACCCACACCTCAGCCTGGAGCCCCCTCCCGCACCCTGAACTCATTTCTGGCCCCACCCCAGAGCCCAAACCCCCTGCCAGAGCCCTGACCCTCTCCTATACCCCAACCCCAATTTCACGAGCATTCATGGCCTGCCATACAATTTCCATGCCCAGATATGGCCCTCGGGCCAAAAAATTTGCCCACCCCAATCTAGATACTGCCTTTTATATCTATTGTATAACTAGGCATGGCAGAATTCAAAATGTTAATGGATAATATCATTTAAGCTTTTTTACTTGTATCAATTACATTTTCACAGTTGTGGGAAATTAGGGATGAGGTCAGACAATTATTAAATAAACAGTAGATGTTGAAATTCAAAAACATTATTTATAACCATTACAACAAAACTGTCAACATATCAGTATACACAATGTACATATCCTTAAATTAAACTTTAATGGTCTCAAGCAGCACTTTCTTCTTATTTTGCTACTCTGTACATTTCAATCATCATCAATGGAAATATTTTCTCATCACTTTGTGTGTGTGTACAGCAAAGTCAACATTTACCAACATTGATACAAACTGAATCTTTCCAAGCCTAGGTATAACCATCTCTATTTACTATACTTCCACGCTGTGTATCTGTCACTGGTGAAATAATTTTCTCCTCAAGGTCATAAATACAGTATGTTGAACAGTGCTATTCCCTCTACTGAACCCTGAAGTGGTTCACTTGACATCCTTCCAGTTTGATGCATTACTGATAACTCTTAACTTTCTATTTCCACGCCAAGTGTTTCATTAAGATATTGGAGATACGGTGAATAGTTTTCTGTGCAGTGCAGTGCATTGTTGAATGCTTTACTAAACTATATTATGTCTACTGCATTATCATTATCCACTTGGGGTGCTGCATTAAAAATCCAGAACAAGACAGAGATTGGGCTAGTTGGGAACAGCTTCAACTCACTTTATTGACCCATGCTGGCAATTATGCAACACTTTGCTAGTTGCCCCGTCTGATCTTATAAAGTAATTTGCCGGGCTAACTTGTATAAGGAGTGAGATGACAGATGGTTCTTTTACCTTACTGAACCAAATTACCCTTCCACCAATCCACAGCCACTCTACGGCATTCAGTTTTGTCAAACACCGTATTATTGTTAGAGGTTCCACTATACTCTACATTCAAGATCCTAGGATACTATGTTTTCAGGGTTTGTGCATTCATGCCTTACTGTGAATCTGGTGCTTATGCTGGATTTGATATCCTTGGAGAATGAAGCCTTCTGTTTATGAGATTGTTGTTGCTCTTGCTGCATTCAGTGCCCTATCGGTGTGTCTCAACGTTACCTGGAAGGACCTCCTCTGTTAGTGAAAGTATAGCTCAGGCTCCTTGACCTCTCTACCAGGTGTCAGTTTGTGGTGTCCCCATCTCCCTCAACTCCTTCACGAGGGCTCCGGTACAGCAAGAAATGGATTGAAGGCCAAATGGACCGAGGTGCCTAACTACCATTGAAACCAATGACTGTTAGGCAACTAGCCTGCTTGGATAGTTTTGAAAATCCCACTGGGCTCCCATATGCATCTTTAGGCACCTAGATACTTTTAAAGTTTGTCCTGAGACCATAAACTAACTTCATACAGGCCCTAGAACTACTGTCAGGAGACACTTTTCTTACTTTAACGTAGCTAGACCTTTTAAAATGTCACTCAATAGGTGCTGCCTCTCACTTGGAAAGATCTAGTCCCAGAAAAGCAAAATGCAAGAACTATTAAGAGTTTGTCCTCAGAGCTGCAAAGCTAAGGAGTAGGAAGGGGCCTAATCTGGCAGTTCTCACTGAGGCAAAATTTCCACTGATATCAATGGAAGTTCTTCCTGAGTAAGGACCTCAGGATCTGACCCAAAGTGACAGTTGTTTTAATCTTGGAGCAGGCCGGGATCTAATTTCCCCATGATGTTCATAAAAATTTCCATTCAAGTTAAAGAAAGGAGAGAGATGTGTGTAAAATGTAGGTCTCACATTAACTGTTGAAAGGGGCATGCCTAACTTTTAAGAATCTCTCTTTTTCAAGAAGTAACTTTAAAAAAAATGCATGTTTAGTACGCAACATTTAGCTCTTGGGTGTTATTGCTCTATGTCAGCCATCCATAGTTAGATTTGTTCCTACATCAAGTGATGAAGGTCAATAGTAAAATTAACACTACATTTACAGTACGTTATGTTGATTGAAGTAATGAGCTCTTGCCTTTCTAAACTGAATTTTAGTACCTTGGGGTTAACACACAATTGCTATTTATACAGAAGACCCAGAGGGCCAAGTTCTGTCCTCAGTTAAACCTGTGAAGCCTCTCACTCAAACTAGGGTGTAATTGAGGACAGAATTTTGGCTCCATGGTCAGAGGAAAACATGAAATCCACCACTGTGAGATCTGACTTACTAAAATATACTTAGGGATTTGAACTACCACAAGAAATTTACACATTTAGATGCAGTTTTTTACCTTTCACTCTTTTAATTTGAAGATTGTTAAATAATGACTTCTTCCTTTATAGGTTATCTTCTATTCCCATGTGATCCTGCAGGAAAGCCATGGTGCCAAATTTGTGGCAACAGACTAGTGTTCTAAATCCATTATTATTATTGCTGCTGCAGGATCAAACAAAGCAAAAGATGGGTGTAAGAGATAAACTTATATGCAAACACCAAAAGGCGTGATAATATTTAAGGCAATACAGACATGACTAAGGAAATTGCTTATATAAAATCCCTTCCGTTCCTCCTCTGCCCAAGTTCAGCGGATATGGAAGTTCTCCTTTTTGATGAATGTTTTGAAACCAACATAATTGCTTTCATGGTGTTTAATGGGACAGCTGTGACAATTCCCATAAGCCATTCTTGTATATTCATTTGTGCTGGCATTTGATGAGGCGGAGTCTGATAAGGTGTTCAGAGGTGATGGAAAGAGGGCTTATTTCTGCATCATAAGGTGATCTTGGATATACAGTAGCAAATTCAGTTCAGTGGCATCTGTGCAATCCGTTATTTTACTGTGTGTCTTTCCTTTGTCATGAGCTTCTCAACTAGCCATTACATCCTCCAGTGTTTCTCTGCTGAAAAATAACTGTCTGTTTACTTAGAGACTAGTGTATGTGAATTGTCTGTTAACATCAATATAGTCTAGGATGGTTTTACATTAGGATGGGAATGTTTTCTTGAAGAAAAAACAGTCTGAAGTCTTCACGCATCTCTCCTTGCCATTGAAAAATGTGTGTGTTGCTGTACTGGTCGGATAAAGTCACTGTACAGTTTGCCACATTATAGTGAGGCAGCCAGCTGGGAATACTGTGACCATCTGTTGCCCCTTTCTGACCTGAGCAGCTAGTTAAAGTTCAGAGTCCTGAAGATGTTCCAGTTGGGGGCAGAAATTGACTATGGAGACAGGTATTTTCTTTGATGTACTCTTGTTTGTTTACAAGCAGAGACAACCCATGCCTGCCAATAATGGGGGGGGGGGTGCACAATGTAAAGGGGGGAGTCACATGACTGCCCCATGTGCTGCCTCTGGGAGGAATTTTCCAGCCCCACCTCCCTGGGCCAGGGCAGTGAATCCTGCTGGCACCTGGGGAGCTGAGGCCATAGGAGGAGGGAGCGTGTGCCTCTGGACTGGGCCGGGGCCAGCTCCAGCCTGGGGAGTCTCACAGCACCAGTGTCTTCCCAGCATGCCCGTGCCCTCACAGACACCTCAGCAGGGGGAGAGGCACGGGCAGCGCCCCTATGTCCGGCTCAGCAGAGGGACCCTGCTTCCAGCACTTTCCCCAGCAACACCCCACTCTGTGTCCAGCCTGGGACTGCTGCACTCTTCCTGCAAGGGAGTGTGGTGGGGAGGTTCTGTCCTTCTCCTGCTGCACCTCCCCCCAGCACATTTCCAGCTCGCTCGGCCTCTGCCCCTGGCAGCCAGGCCTAGGAGGAGAGTGGCAGGAGCAGGCCACCACCGCATCCCCAGCCAGATGTCTCGCAGACCACAACCCTGAGCATTCAGCCTGCGTGAGAAGTGGCTCCATACCGCCCCCTCAGCTCCCCACCTGGGCCTGGCTGCTGGGGAGAGGGACTGAGCGATTTGGAAGTGCCTGGGGGTGGGTGGGAGGAGCGCAGCAGGAAAAGGACACAGTACCCATCCCCTGCTGGCAGGCCAAGCAGAGCAAGCCCTCCAATGGCAGCTCAGCACGCTCAGAAATCTAGGCGGGCACGTGACCCCACATGTCCCCCTCTCCGATGCATTCTCTGTGTTTACAAGGAACAGACGAAGTCCTGCTTCTCCAAATGCAAGAGGAACCAAAACAGAAAGGACAGGGTTTTTTTGCTTACTGCTCCTAGCTTCTTTAGCCAACACCAAACCCAAACAAACACTCTCCCTGGCTTTTTCTAGGATCATACACATAGGTGCTGGAAGTAGGGTGCTGCTGCACCCCCAACTTGAAGTGACTTTCATTATATACAGGGTTTACAGTTTGGTTCAATGGCTCTAAGCAACCCCACTATAAAAATTGCTCCAACCGCCCTACTCATACACTGTTCTCACAGGCTGCTGCTGTGACTATTCAGGCCTGGTTGACACTAGAAAATTAGGTTGGCATAGCTGTGTCACTCAGGGTATCAAACATCTGTAGAAAGCCATTAATCTGTGGAAGCAGAGCCTATTTTGCCAACTTTGCCAGCGATCTGAACTGTAGTTGTGTTTGCATGCGGTAGAGCTAGTGTCATGATCTATTGGCCTTGAAGAGAAGCATAATAGAGAACGTATGTAGTGCAATGGAGAATTAGAACAGTAGCGCTTAAATTCCTTGGGCAGTTCACTTGTTCTGGTGTTAGAGAAAGCTAGGCTTGGGAAGCCAGTCAATTGACTGGCCAAGTAATGTCAGTTGGCTGGTAGTTTTATTCTGTGTTACTGTTACTATTCTAATAAATTAGTGCTTTAAAATGTCAACAATAGTCAACTGTTTTACAATATTTGACTGGAGGCCCAAATGCCCAACCCTAGTTAATAGCTAATTTTACTTAATTGTTAGTGTGCAGAAAAGGATTATATTTTATACCAATAAGTACAATGTAGATGGTGTACATTTGCCAGCAACATTCCTATGACAAGTTTAACTGTTTATGTTAACTATGTGCATTATTCCGTAACTCTGAACTTTGTAAAGTATTGAGAAGCATTGTAAAAACAGTTAAAGACAGGGTCAGCGAGTGCATTCCTGCTACATCATTGCTTAAAGCCATGACTTGAACACACATTATGAAACCCTGAGAAAGCTGGCATGTGCTCACACCAAACACAGAAACAAACGAAAAAACAACAACCCCAAGTTGTAATGCCAAATGTGGCATTGCTAGAATTAGAAATGTGTTACTGCAGACTATAGGCTGTAAGCAGACAAGTATAGCACACTTCACACAAGCCTCAACTACGATCTTTTAAAACTGATTTCCATTCCTTTAAGAGTTTGTAAATAAGTAGGAAACTGAGGAGCAAAGTATTTAAACAAGATCAGAGAGATTAATTACATAACAGTACTTTGTGATCCCTGGACTAAGGTAATATAGAAGTGCAAAGTAGACTCATCAGAATTTTTTACTGGAATGGTTTTTCAATGAAAAATTCCCTTTTTACAGAATTTGTCTAAAATTTTTAATTTTCTTATCAGGAACCACTGAAACAATAGTTCTCTAGCAGCCACTGCAGGGAGAGGCTAAGCACCCCAGCTCTCTTCTCTACAGCAGGGTTTGTGAGGAGGCTGAGAGTTGGGCACATAAACTTCCTAGAAGCCTGGCTGGAAGGCTCTTATCAATGAAAAAGTGAAATTGACAAGTGCCTCCCAGGTAGGCAGCCAGCAAGACCAAAAAAAAAAAAAAATCCATGTTAGTTCTCTCAGGAATCCCTTCCCAGGAAAGTTTCATAGTTTTGACTTCTTGGCCCAATTTGGGACTTTTTTTTTTTTTTTAAAGTGTTAAATTTTTCACAGGAAGAGATTTCCATTTTCTGGCAAGCTGTAGTGCAGAATGCTTTATAAGTACAGTCTTACGTAAACTTCACACTACTCAGTGCAATTTAGTACATAACCCATGTTATACTTATTTTATAGACGGTTAAACTAGAGCAGGCAAACAGATTAAGCAGCTTGCCAGTGTCACAAGTAAGATCAGCCTGCCCAATTTCAACACCATCTGAACTCTTACCTAAGCCTATGTGAGAATGTTTGACCGGAGAAACTGCACCATTTTAACTTAAAACCCACTTAGTTAAACTGGCAGACAACTCCCTGTGCAAACACTCACTTAGGTTTAAGAGTAGCTTATTTCAGTTTAGCTTAGACCAATTTCTAATTGACTTACTGAAATAAGCCTGGTTTAAATTGAAATAAGAACATCCCCACAGACTTTTGCACTCATTTAATAAAATCTATAGCATTAGTTAAAACCAAAAAACACACTTATTTGCTCTCTGGAGCACTGCCAAGGCAAGGTTATTTTGATTAAGACAAGCTATATGAGCTATCTGCACTGTTCAGGAGCAATTGCTAGCTGTCACAAAATAGTATGGTATCTTAAAGGAGACTGAGAAGCAGCGATAATTGCTGTAGTTACAAGGGCTCTGGCATGGAGCATACTAGACTATCCGTCCCCTAATGGTTCCACAGAAGGGGTGGCAAAAGCCACCTGCACATGGGGAAAGATGAATTAGCTGCAGGGTACCAAACAAATCAGTGGCCAAGCCAAGAATTGGTCCCAGCAGTAAATTACAAGTCACTCTGCTCCAATCATGTGACTATAGTCACTGGGTATAAAAACATACTAAAATATTTGTGAATGTGTGCAGGCACACTCATTTTCAGGTTTCACAAACTCCTCTCTCTGTTTTACACTGCACAAGACATACTGAAGGCTAATGTAAGAACAAAGCCTCTCTCTCCTGACAGAGAATTGCAATTTTTTCAGCTTGCTGTGGATTGGCTGACCTGACTGTAATATAATGGCTGTCAAAGAAGGAAAGACTACAGCAGCTTCTCTTGAGGCATAGTGAATTTGCTCTCAGTTGGTTTCTAATTCTCTGCTTTCCTCTGAGAAAGTGCACAACATAAGTGAACATCTCTAATAAGCAGCCAAATTCAAGGGAAGGCTAATGCATTTTTTAAAATGTTTCTTCAAAATCAACCTTCAAGTCCATTCCATTTATATTTATATATTCTTCAAAATCAACCTTCAAGTCACATTCCATTTTATATTTCTCTTCTGACAGACTAATATTATTCAATTCAAGACACCAAGAACACATGGTGCATGCCTCTTATCAGATTTCCTTGTAAGCCATTTCTTTCAGCACACTAGCAATTTCTCTCATCCTGTGCTACGTATTTTTCTCAAAAAAAAAAAAAAAAAAAAACAACCACCGTCCTCCTGTGTCTGGATGACGCACACAGCAGTCAGCTTCTCTACCTGCGTCATACAGTTCAGCTCTATGTCATTGTTCGTTGGATTGATACAGAAGTTTTTAATCACAGCTTCTTCACTAATCTCCGTTTGGGCATACATTTGGCATGGTATTAAATGATTGAATTGTACAGGCATTGATTAGGGGAATGGGAAGGCAAGGAAATCTCAGCATCTACTTCCCCCCTCACCCCCATTCGAAGCAAACAAAACAAAAGCCACCCTGTTCCTCATCTCTAAAGGTACATCTTTAAATTTAAGATTCCCAGCCAGGGAATGTATTTTTCCTTCCTCTGCAAGTGAAGGACTGGACTCTGCTCCCAGCCTAGCAAATAGGAGTTTTCCTGTTAACTCTACAGGGAGCAGACTCAGCTTATTTATTTTGTGGTTTGCATTATAAGCTGCTAGATATTATGACATGCTATTTGCCTCAGGCCACAGATCTGAGGTCTTCTTGCTGCTTCCACTCACATCAAAGAATTCCACAAATTGATCCATGACTATAGCTAACTACAGTCATGCGCAATACTATGCAACTAAATTTACAAGCACATATTAGCGGAGATGGGCCTTCGCCAGAGCATCAGATCTGAATGTACAGCTCAAACTTCATGGCGCTGGCCTATTTCTATGTATTCGATAGCATAGGAAAGAAAAAGTATTAACAAACAATTATCACTTTATGTATAAAACATCCATACAAATTATAAATCTCTGGGTTCTTTTTAAAAGCATATTGCTCTTATGAATGTTTGGGTATGTAACAGTCTGTGTGTCTTACTATTGGTATGGTCCTTAGCACTGTTCTTTTTCACAAGCCATAGTGCTCTGGGTGGGTCTGTTCTTTAAGAAAGACTGTCCCGTTGAGAATATCTAACTTAGTCACTCTTCTCCCAGGCAGAGGAGTGATAAATGGATCACATCCTAACCCACTATAGTTTCTGAGATTTCAGCTCTCTAAAAGAGAGCAGTATAAAACACAATGCCAAACCTACATCAAGGAGGGAGACTCTTAAAACCAGAAAAAGGAGAACAGCCAAATACTTCATGAAGGCCGCTAGGCAGAGACCTTGCTTTGCCAATGGGAGGTGCTCGGATACTAAGGTGATGGGTGCCAATACAAAACTTTAAGACAGACAGCTACTCAGCTGTGTTTGGTAAGCTACTGTTTGAATGACCAAAGGCCCGATTCTGTTTCCACTGACTACAATGGGAGCGGGAACAGGCCACAAGTGAGAGTTGGTTATTCTAATATACTGTAGACCTCAGTTCACTTGACTACCAAATTATGAAGGGAGTAGCAATAGTCAAGACTTCCAAGTTCTATTCCCAGCTCTAACACCGGCCTGCTTGTGACTTTAAGCAATCCATGCCTCACCTCACCCACGCGTAAAAGGAGTGAAATACTCACCTCTCTCACTGAGCTGTTATGTGGCTTCAGCCAAAGGACACTGAACTTGAGGTCTAATCAAGGGCAGTCACCTCAGGCTCCGCACCTATCCCTGAGCTCTCCTGTTAGTTTGAGTTTACAAACACATTTTCCCATTTTAAAATAATTACTCCCGCCAACCCTTCCTGCTGTCTTTTCCCCCTCCCACCTGTTTGTGTGCGGGAAATAACTGAATAACTACCAATACAGGGGAAGCCATGAAACTTACTTACTATACACCTGGCAAAGACACAAGTTAGACTGAAAAAATGTTTTTCCCCCCATCTAAACTCTGTTTTAGTCATCTTAGGCATTAGCAGATAAAAGTCAGACCTTTGTCCAAAGAGGTTTTAAGTTGAGTGTTCATTGTTACTTGGAAAATCAGAAGCTCAAATTTAAAGCATGAAGTAGTGAAGGATGAAGTAGCATGAAGGATAATACTGGATCTTTATATGCCTGGAATATGAAAGGGCACAATACGGGAGTGCTGCAGACACAATGGGATTTACAAAGAGAGGAACTTGATCCCTTGGATTTTACTTTTTATGAAAGAGTTAAATGCAAAGTGTATGTGGTGTTGGGTTGTGGAGTTTCTCTTTATCACCAGTGCAGCCTCACTAATGCAGACGGGCCAACATAGTGTTTTCACCACTGTTGCAAATTAGACAACGTTGTGGTAAAAATGTCTTTGCCTTGTCTACACTAGCACACCCTCCATTGTTACTACCACTCTAGTAGCGCAACACTGCAGACCAGCCCAAAGGCATTTAACACCATGCGCCAAACATCGTTACGTTAAAAGCAAAATCAGTGAGTATGCGCTGTTCTCTGGTTTCTTAATCTCTTCTGTTCACCTCCTCATGACTGCAGGGTTTTTTATCTGGAGAGAAATCACAGGGCGACTATATTTTAATTTGTTTGAAGAATGTGCATCACTCTGTACTCATCCAGATTATAAAAAAAAATAAATAGACTGTGTGTGTCCTAAGAGGAAACCATAGAGTTCAGAAAATGCTGCAAAAAACAGGCTCATGTACTTGCGGCTTGCTTGCTTTAGGGGGAGCCTATTGAAACTAATACTTGTTAAGACTTTGCTGTTCACTTAAGCAAGATCTGCAACAAATGTTTTTTAAATTAACGTCTGTTCTTTTAACAGATCCTTTTCTCTACCAAAAATCTACTGCATTAAAAGGTAAAACATTCAGGAAGGCTGGCTTGTTGAAACAGACTACTGTACTTCTGTTAATTGTACACTATTCACTTGCTACATATGGAAGCATAGTTTACAAATATTAAAGGATCAGACCTGTTTAAAAAAACAAAAACAAAAAAAAACTACAGCATTTTGTATAGCACGATTGTGTCTGCAATAGGCTTCTACTGTACTGAATGAATTACAGCTAGGAAAGATATGCTAATAACCTTTAGACCCATCCAGAGATAAATTACACTTGTTTATGTTATTTGAACGTATGTACTTTGAGACATGGCAGATTTGCTAATAAACCATGGGTGAAAGGTCCCCATATCTTGATTTCCCCCCGCCCCCACGTAAAAGTGTGGAGAGGAATGACTCCCATGAGATCCTCATCTGCATTATGCATTTTTCCTTATTAAACTTTTAAATAACAGTTTCTGCTAACACCATTGTGGTGGTGTGCATGGGGGTGGGGGTGGTAATTTTGTTGAACTGCCTTTTTAAAAAGTTGTTCTCAAGATAGCCTTGAATGCTTTCTAAAAGTGGTCTTAACAGAGCTAATTTACATTCACACAGTCTGCACGACTGTGCTAGTAAAAAAATTCAGTGCTGCCAGATTTGTAATATGGAAAGGACATTGACCTGCAGAGTCTCCATTGTACATACATGTATGTTTTCATGCAGTAAAGGTCATTTACCCTTTATGATGGGCTGTCATGGTTTTCATGGTTTATGCAATACTACGTTCCGCTGATGGCTCGTGGAAACATAGGTTATTTTCCCACCATAATTTAACTTTTTACCATGTGTATGCTCTTCCCTTGAAGCAGCCCCACATTTCTAAAAGTTAAAACAAAACTAGTGCCACTGAAATGTGTAGTACTGATAACTTTGGAGACTGAAGTCCTTTTCTAACCACAGCAAAGCAGTTGACCTGCTGCATCTGCTCTGAAGTATCCTAACCTTGACCTAAAGAAACTGTGTCTATGATTTGAGTTATATCCAGGGTTCATATACGGTACCCATCACTCTGGTATCTGAGCACATGAAAGAACAGTTCATTATTTATGTTCAGTCTTTGACCTCTGATTTTTCTTTTCAACAAGATGGCTTTTGAGATGTGGACAAGTCTCTTGTAGGAATAGCTTGTACTTTTCTGGCCTATCTTCACATAGGCCATCAGAGTAATATTTGGTACCTGCCAGATTAGTTTGCATTCAGACCTGTAACCTAGAAGTGTGACTGACTTTATATTCCAATACCAAAGAGCCACCTAATCACCTGCAAGTTAGTGTTGGCCAATATTTCAAACACGGTTTTAAACTGAATTTTCCATCCTTACTTCACTTTTGATAATGTTGAGTTCACATGATTATTTCCTCCCATCCTCACTCCCCTTAAATATGGGGGAATCTCCTCTGAGTTCACATCTTGACTCTATTAAAGCAGCTATCTATAGGAGGGAGCTAAAAGCATTGACAAAACACCAACACTTTGATCTAGATTATGAAATTGTTCATGGTGGGTTATAATTTAGGTGAGAAAAACCTCCCTAATGTGGAACAAAAGATCTTTTGAAATCTGTTCAATTTAGGCTTCTCCACTGAATGGAATGAGCTGTGGAACAATAATTAACAGGGCCGGCTCCAGGCACCAGCGAAGGAAGCAGGTGTCTGGGATGGCCAATAGAAAGGGGTAGCACTCTATCAGGTATTGGGGCGGCATGTCCGGGTCTTCGGCGACACTTCGGCGGCTGATCAAGCACATCTGGATTAGTCTTTGGTGCCAATTCGGCGGCGACTCCTTCACTCAGTCTCTTCTTCGGCGGGAGCTCAACCTTTCCCCCCCCCCCTTTTCCTTTCGTTGCTTGGGGCGGCAAAAACGCTGGAGCCAGCCCTGATAACGAAGACAGGTGATGCTCATTCTTCTTAGCTCTTTCAGTGGATTTTTTCCATATACTTAAAAAAAAAAAAAAAGATGGGGGAGTAATATTTCCGGTCCCCCAGAAGTCTGAAAGAGGTAAGAAAACAAATGAACCCTCAAAAATAGACATTTCTGTGTTATTTAGAAATGGGCCCAAGCCACAATCTTTAAGTATAGGTATGAACTTCCCTTGAGTTTGTGGGTGTTCAGATCTGAAGTTTTGGTCTGAACCAATCTCTAACGCTAATCTTTGTGCTTGGCAAAACAGTTGCAGAGTTTGCTTTTGTTTTGACCCATTACAGTATAGTCAAATATGCTAGGTGATGTACAGATTTATAGAAAGGCACAGAGGTTGTCTTGTTCTTACCACCAAAAATGACAGAGAAAGGGCTGGAAAAGGGGTGCAACATAGTTACTTTATCTAGGATGTTGCGTCTCCAAGGAAAAACTTTGCGACCTTTAACACTCCATGGCAAGTGTTTGCAGGCTAATATCTGCTTTGCGTTCTATGAAGAATTTGTGATCATGTTCATCTACTTTTCATTCAGAGTCAGGTGATGACTAAGCCCAGAGCCTCAGCTGGTGTAAATTGGTATAGCTTCACTGACTTCAAGGTGAAGATCTGCCCTATTTTTCTTTGAGCCGTTTCGCTTAACCAGAGAGAATCAGGAGATCGGAATCAGTGGAGATTTTTTGAATCGCTTTATGAACACGCTTCACTCATGTTCTTTGGAATCCTTCAACTGAAGAGGCATGACAGAAAGGCCTGCTCTAGTTTGTTCTGCCATATGAAGAGCAGATTTGAGGTTGGTGGAGCAAGGTTAATGTTGGGGAAACATGAGATCTGGTAAACAAAATGTGTCCACCTCCAGGAGAGAGAGGCATGATGCAATGTAGCAACCTACGTAAATGGATCAAGAATGGATACCTATTGATAAGTATGGTAAACCCTCAAACACTGTGAAAGCCCTGTCTTAGCAGACTGTTCTTACCTCTGACCACTACCACAGGAGCCTTTACATTTTGGCAACACTGGTATAGTTTGTCATGTCAATAAAATATTATTTAATTAAACTGAAATTCTTATACTGATCTAGCTGATGTCTTGCAAGCTTTAATTCAGGGGTAGACAACCTGCAGCACACGAGTTGATTTTCAGGGGCACTCACACTGCCTGGGTCCTGGCCACCGGTCCCGGGGGCTCCACTACTGGCCTGGGGTACCAGCCGCCGGCCCAGGGCTCTGCAGCCACCCCCAGCTGTGGCACACTGGCGCAGCTTAGCACCCCCACCTTAAAAAATTGTTCCAGAGCCACTGTACTGGGATATTTTTAAGTCCTGATTTGCTGCTTACATCACTATCATGCCATGTGGAACAGCGCACTGCGTTTGACATTGAGATTAGAATGTACATGCAAGAACTGGAATCAGAATTTTCTGACAGATTTCAAGACTTCCAGCGATTTGGCCCAAAGCTTCCTTTTCTAATTAAACCTGAAAAGTTCAACGAAAGCGACTTGGATTTGTCTGTATTTCAGTAGATGGGTGTTGAAGATTTCAAAATCCAGCTCATTCAGTTAAAAAGCTCAGAATTGTGGGCATCAAAGTTCGTGGATCTGCGGAGTGCACTTGAAGCTACCGAGAGAGCTCATGGAGCCTCTATTCTGATCTGCCGGACGTCCTTGCCAGTGAAATTTAACTGTTTGAAGAAAATTGCATTTGTAATGCTTCAGTATTTGGATCCACATACCTGTTGGAACAGGTATTTTCACACATGAAATCTGTCAACTGGCTCCGAGAGGGACAGAGAACAACTGATCACTCAGAAGCCTGTGTGCAGCTTAAAGTATCCAAATATGTGCCAGACATTGGAAAACTCAGCAAGGAAAAGCAAGGGCAAGGATCACACTAAACTGATAAGATCTGCATTTTAATTTAATTTTAAATGAAGCTTCTTAAACATTTTAAAAACCTTATTTACTTTACATACAACAATAGTTTAGTTATATAATATAGACTTATAGAAAGAGACCTTCTAAAAATGTTAAAATGTATTCTTGGCAGGCAAAACCTTAAATTAAAGTGAATAAATGAAGACTCGGCACACTACTTCTGAAAGGTTGCCGATCCCTACTTTAATTCACCCTTGAATGTTGACGTGAATTCAGCTGTGACTCCCTTGCCATTTGGAGCAACTGTGAACAGAGTAAAGGAAAGAATATCTATACCTTCTACTACATTTGCTAGCTTTGTAGATGGTTCACTGAAATCCATCACGTTTGGAGGGCTGCTCTTAAAAAAAAATCAGAAAACTGAATGACTGACTCCAGATCCCATGAGGATGTGACCTCTTCATGTTGGGGAAAGCAAAAAAAAACCATTCTTACTAGAGGATAATGTTTGTGCGCCACTGTCAAAACAGATGTCAGAAAATGACTGTCTCCTCTGACGGGGTGTAGAAGCTGTGGAGGTAACTTCTGGTCTATCATGGTAGCTCTTTGACGGCAGAAGTATGTGGTCTTCCTGAGCTGTGGAACCTCTCCAGGCTACATTACTCTGAATCAGAACTGAATAGTGCTCCAACATTCTGACTTTCACTGATGTTTCACTTCTGATAACAGGATATGAAAACTATTCAAAAATCAAAACTAATCCGCAGTAAAGATGACAGAGCAGTCCATACTTGTAGCAGGGTGAGCAAAAACAACAACAAAGGTGCCTGCCTTTGGCAACCATGATTTATAGTTCAGAGGCTAGAGTACTTGCAATGTTTGAGAAATGAATTGCTTGGCAGTGTCACAAAGGCAGTATTAAAGCCACCCAGTGTTTTTTCCCTTCTCCTCCTCACCGTGGCTAGAACAAATTTATTTTGCTGAGTGTTAAAGAGCTTATTTTCTACATGGGTGCAATTGTGTATTAGAATTGGGTACATTTCTTTATGTGGTTTGTGACTTGATGTACTGCTCACCAAACACTATTAATTGTCTGAATCTTGCTGTGTTTGTTTTCTCTTATGACTGATAGTCTGTACGTTTTGGTCAGTTTTTGCTATTGTCCTTCATTCAGAAGAGGAAAGAAAAGTAGGGTAGCATTTAATAGTAAATCTATAGCTGGTTAGAACTTCAAAGTTGTACATCATTATTACAAAATAGTAAATTCCTTTATGGTGGCATAATTTGTACAGCTAGGCCTAAATGCTGGTAAATTAATCCGCTTTCTTCACTGATTTCTTTTTTCAAAGGTAGTATCCTCCCTCAAACTTTTGAAAGAGTGATGACTAATGGTCTTTCAGGAGCTTTCTTTAGTTTCCATTTACCAAACCTCTCTGTTTCTCTCTTTTAGCCAGAAGAGATTAGTAATAAAAGTTAGTATAACAAAGCTGTTAGGTGCTGTAGGAGGCTAAGCAGAAATAAGATCCATTTCTGACCACACAATGTCAAGATTTCTTGACAGCCATCTCCAATTGTAATGATCCTTTTATATGTGAAAGCCTGGAATAGTCTAACAGCAATTGTTTTATAGTCTTTGTGCATACTTTTCTGAAGGTAGAAGAGTACACAAGCTGGAAAACTCATTACAAGTACCTTATGTAAGAAAGTCAGTGGAGTAAGAAAACAGAGTTTAACAAAGGAGATCCAAAAAACTTAGACTGTGGTGAGACCTGTTATATGCAGATCCAACCTGCTGTCAGCACTTAGACCAGGTTTTCAGTCGATCCATTGACAAGTTTTCAATAAAAATGTAAAAATATAACTAGATGCAACATTTTCACTGAAGCTAGACACTACATGCCAAAAAATGGAGGTAGTCTAAAAATAGTCATACTTAGCCAGCCTAGCGGATTAATAGTATTTCACCCTTCCAATACAAAAATCCATCCAAGTTTGAGTTCTGTCACTGGGCTGGCAGTACTTTCTGTCCTTTACTGAGTTTATTTAAAAAACAAAACAAAAAAAAACACCCCTCTTCCTCAATCTGTAGACATATCGGCTTGCCACACTACAGAACTCATCAACTCTGCTGTAAGGAGCCACATTTAACCCTCCTTGATTCAGCTGATACAAGACAAGAGGGGAAAAAATTGGAGGGGGGGGCGGGAATTTAAAGGGGGCACAACTGAAGGGAGCACAAAGGGTACAGAACAAATCCCCAAGCCTAACACTGTCCCCTTATTAAATAAAGGATTCTTAAGATAATTCCATCTCACAGTTCTGATGACTAATAAGATACTCAAAAATCACTATAGCAATTTGCTCTCCTCCCTTAGTGTTCCATCAGTCTGGGTTTGCACAACCTTCAAATACACCTCTACCCCGATATAACGCTGTCCTCGGGAGCCAAAAAAAAATCTTACTGCGTTATATCTAACTTGCTTTGATCTGCCGGAGCACGCAGCCCTGCTCCCCCGGAGCGCTGCTTTACCGTGTTATATCCGAATTCGTGTTATATCGAGTCACGTTATATCGGGGTAGAGGTGTATGATGATAGGCATATTTATTAGCAGTTTGCCACAAACAATTCTTGTTATTGTTCTGGGATTAGCCCATAGGTGTAATAGTTCCTTCCAGCAATAGTTTATCATATGCCATGCACCAAGGAATTTTAAAAACTTACATTGTACTGTGTGATTTCTGTAAATAGCATCCACTGCTACTTCAGTAGGTATTTTTTAAATTAAAAATACTTCAGTGCTTTCCATCCAAAAGCACTTTGCAAGCATTAAAGTTTGCCTCAAGGGAGTCATGAGGTTGTTATGGGTTATATTCCCATTTTAGTGATGAGAAAACTGACATACACAGAGGTTAAGTGACTTGTCAAAGACATAAATGAAGTCTGATATTGTGGGGCTAGAACCCAGGTATTCAACTCCCAGGCCTGCACTTAAGCCACAAGGCAAAAGTTATCACCAGACAACTGTAGCCCCACCTCCCCCCATATGTATAATTAAAGAAATATTATTCCTTACATTATTCTGCCCAAACTCTGACTATGTTCATTCTCCTGGTTACAATGTCCTTATGACTTCATTATGCTTACAATTTGTTTTATTGTGGATTATAGTTACACAAGTAGATAGAATTTGCCACATAGCTCATCAGATAATACTGGTCCATCAAATCTGGCTTCCCGCCTCCATCAGTGGCCAATACAGGATACTGACCAAGGTGAGAAAACCCATAATGCATATGACTATGTGTAGTGCTCTACATGGGGTGGCCATAGCTCCCTGACCCAGCAGTAATGAGATGAGAGCATGAAACATGATATCTGACTAAGTACACTTTCTAAAATAGGGTAGTCAGTGTTTGTAATATGCTTTGAAAATATAAAGCACTAAGCATTATTTAAAAAACAAATATAATCAAAAACATTTCCAATCCCTTTTTAAATCCAACAACCACAGTATTTAACTCCATGAATTTTTTTTTAAAAGCCAAGCCCCATTTACAAGATTAAAAATTGGTATAGCACTCAGTATACTATTGCATGTGAAGAAGTGGGGATTTTTACCCACAAAAGCTGATGCCCAAATAAACCTGTTAGTCTTTAAGGTGCCACCAGACTCCTTGTTGTTTTTGTAGATACAGACTAACACGGCTACCCTCTAATACTTGACATAGTATATACTATTGAAGCTTGTATAGTTATCAAATAAAGAAGCATCCTGTTTTAAACCCCTTCTCACAAGCACAAGGATTTGCTGGCTACTGAAATGTACCTGTTTTGTGACACTTTGCCCGTCTGTATTAACACAGAACAGCTTGGCTTGGTTTACCTTACCCGAAGAAATACACTGCCTTGGCAAATTGTGTCAATAGACAGCGGACACCGTCACCGCCGATCAAGGAGAGTCCTGTGTGTGTGTGTGTGTGTCTCTCACTCTCTCTCTCTCACACACACACACACACACACACTCACGGCCAGCCCAGCGCACACACTCCGGACCCTTCCCTGCCCGGGCACCAGCGCCGCACCCGCCGGGCAGCAGGAAAGCACCGAGCCCGGCCCGCCTCCCCCCGCAGCGCCCAGCTCCGGCCCGGGGAAGGGGCGATCCCCGCCGCCGCCGCCCGGGCCGCTGGGTGCTGCAGGGTCCCCGCCCGGCCCCGCTCACCTGCAGCGGGAAGCTCGCCGCCTTGTTGCCCACGTAGCCGCGCACGACATGGCTCTGGATCGAGAGCACCCGGCACCGCGCCTCCGCCGCCTCCATGCCGCCCGCGCGCCCTGCCCTGCCCTGCCCCCGGAGCCGCAGCTGCACGCGGCCGGCCGGGGCCGGACCCTCCCCTCCCCGGGCAGCGCCGAGCCGCCGCCGCCGCCGGGCGCACACGGGAGAGCGGAGCGGCCGAGCCCAGGCGGCAGAGTCAGGCGATCGGCGCAGACACCTAAACGCTTTTACATCCGCCAGCCCAGAGCCGGAGTGAGCCGGCAGCGGCCGCCAGCGCCATTTAAAGGGGCCGCGGCCGCCACCACACTCCCCCTGCCCCCACACGCCCACTGCCCCCCATATCCCCTCACTCACTGCACCCACACGCCCGCTGCACAGCCACTGCCGCCCACACTGCCACTGACCCATACCCCTCCCACCTAGTGCTGCCCACTACCACCCACACTCCCCCTGCACATCCAGTGCCACCCACACGCCCACTGCCCCCTATCATAGAATATCGGGGTTGGAAGGGACCTCAGGAGGTCATCTACTCCAACCCCCTGCTCAAAGCAGCACCAATCCCCAACTAAATCATCCCAGCCAGGGCTTTGTCAAGCCTGACCTTAAAAACCTCTAAGGATGGAGATGCCACCACCTCCCTAGGTAACCCAGTCCAGTGCTTCACCACCCTCCTACTGAAAAAGTTTTTCCTAATGTCCAACCTAAACCTCCCCCACTGCAACTTGAGACCATTACTCCTTGTTCTGTCATCAGGTACCACTGAGAACAGTCTAGATCCATCCCCTTTGGAACCCCCTTTCAGGTAGTTGAAAGCAGCTATCAAATCCACCCTCATTCTTCTCTTCTGCAGACTAAACAAGCCCAGTTCCCTCAGCCTCTCCTCATAGGTCATGTGCTCCAGCCCCCTAATCATTTTTGTTGTCCTCCGCTGGACTCTCTCCAATTTTTCCACATCCTTCTTGTAGTGTGAGGCCCAAAACTGAACACAGTACTCCAGATGAGGCCTCACCAATGTCAAATAGAGGGGAATGATCACATCCCTCAATCTGCTGGCAATGCCCCTACTTATACAGCCCAAAATGCCGTTAGCCTTCTTGGCAACAAGGGCACACTGTTGACTCATATCCAACTTCTCGTCCACTGCAACCCCTAGGTCCTTTTCTGCAGAACTGCTTCCGAGTCATTCAGTCCCTAGTCTGTAGCAGTGCATGGGATTCTTCTTTCCTAAGTACAGGACTCTGCACTTGTCCTTGTTGAACCTCATCAGGTTTCTTTTGGCCCAATCCTCTAATTTGTCTAGGTCCCTCTGTATCCTATCCCTACCCTCCAGCATATCTACTACTCCTCCCAGTTTAGTGTTATCTGCAAACTTGCTGAGTGCAGTCCATGCCATCCTCCAGATTATTAATGAAGATATTGAACAAAACCGGTCCCAGGACCGACCCCTGCGGCACTCCGTTTGAAATTGGCTGCCAACTAGACATGGAGCCCTTGATCACTACCCTCACTCACTGCACCCACACTCCCACTACCCCATACCCCCACACACCTAGTGCCACATCCCTGCCCCCCACCTAATACCATCCACTGCACCCACACTCCCACTGCACATCCATTGCCACCCTCACTCCCACGGGGTGGGACTACGAACACCCTAGCCCCAATGCCACTCAGTGCACACAGATGGCACACCCCATACCACCCCGTGGCACCTGTGCCCCTTCCACACACACAGGGCCACCCCCTGCACACACCATGCCACATCACCACACACCATGCCAGCCACTCCCACCATTTATTGCACTGTGCACACACACAGCCACCCCATCACTACACACAACGGTATACAGAGTATGTCACCCTCACACCCTGCAACACCAGTCCACACACACCATGCCACCCCGTAACACCAGGTGCCACCTGCCACAGTTCAAGGCCACTGCACATGTATTTCTCCCTCATGATCCCTTCGAGGCTCCATGCTCCTCAGCTATCACCGCTCTTGGCTAGAGATCTGCATCTCTCTCCTACCTGAGGAAGATTTTTCCAGGCTGCACAGTTCCATGCCTATACTTTGTGATATCATCCAGAAAGCATGTTTATTCTTAAGGTAAAAGCATTAGAGACAACAAGAAAGGAATCTACACATGATAATCAGCTTACCCAACTCTGGGAGGAGTCAATCCTTCAAACCCCCACTAAGGGTTTTTTCTGTGTCATATTCATAACAGCCTCTTAGCTCAGAAGAAGCATCCCCATGAATAGATCAGTCTTTCCTGTATACAGCCTGGGCCTTTGATCTTGAGAAAGTCCAAGAACAGATCATCAGCATACAATGGTCCCCTCCTACAAAAGGCTGGGTTTTTGTATAGCCAGAGGTGGGGAATTTGTATTCACCTCCCCCTTGAAAGGTCACATACCATCCTGGCCCACAATCATACATAAACCATTCATTTAATACAACAGACTGCGAAGCTAAGAACATAAGAATGGCCATACTGGGTCAGACCAAAGGTTCATATAGCCCAGTATCCTGTCTTCCAACAGTGGTCAATGCCAGGTGCCCCAGAGGAAATGAACATAACAGGTAATCAAGTGATCCATCCCGTCGCCCACTCCCAGCTTCTGACAAACAGAGGCTAGGGACACCATCCCTGCCCATCCTAGCTAATACCCATTGATATTACCAAGTTCTTTTTTGAACCCTGTTATAGTCTTGGCCTTCACAACATCCTCTGGCAAAGAGTGTCACAGGTTGACTGTGTGTTGTGTGAAAAAATGCTTCCTTTTGTTTGTTCTAAACCTGCTGCCTATTAATTTCATTTGGTGACACCTAGTTCGTGTGTTATAAGGAGTAAACACTTCCTTATTTACTTTCTCCACACCAGTCATGATTTTATAGACCTCTCTCATATCCACCTTTAGTTATCACTTTTCCAAGCTGAAAAGTCCCAGTCTTATTAGTCACTCCTGATACAGAAGCTGTTCCATACCCCTAATCATTTTTGTTGCCCTTTTCTGAACCTTTTCCAATTGCAGTATAGCTTTTTGGAGATGGGGCGACCATATCTGCAAGCAGTATTCAAGATGTGGGTGTACATTAGATTTATATAGAAGCAATGAGATATTTTCTGTCATTCTCCATCTCTTTCTTAAAAAAGCTAACAGAATGTTGGGAATCATTGACTGCCACTGCACATTGAGTGGATGTTTTTCAGAGAACTATCCACAATGACTCCAAGATTTTTCTTGAGTGGGAACAACTAATTTAGACCCCATCATTTTATAAGTATAGTTGGGATTATATTTTCCAATGTGCATCACTTTGCATTTATCAACGCTGAATTTTATCTGCCATTTAGTTGCCCAGTCACCGAGTTTTGTGAAATTCTTTTGTAGTTCTTTGCAGTCTGCATGGGACTTAACTATCTTGAGTAGTTTTGTATCATCTGCAAATTTTGCCACCTCACTGTTTACCCCCTTTTCCAGATCATTTATGAATATGTTGAATAGGACTGGTCCCAGTACAGACCCCTGGGGGACACCATTATCTACCTCCTCTACATTCTGAAAACTGACCATTTATGCCTACCTTTTGTTTCCTATCTTTTAACCAGTTACCAATCCATGAGATGACTTTCCCTCTTATCCCATGACTGCTTACTTTGCTTAAGAGCCTTTGGTGAAGGACCTTGTCAAAGGCTTTCTGAAAATCTAAGTACAGTATATCCACTGGATTCCCCTTATCCACATGCTTGTTGACCCCCCTCAAAGAATTCTTAATTAAATAAGATCTCTCCCTTGTAAGGAAATTGCTACATCTCCTCCCTGTCCCCACATTACCACCTCCACATACACCACCTCCTTATGTATCAGTGTACCCATTGCCCATCCCTGTACACATCTCACCCATTACCATGCCCCACACACTCAAATGTCAGCAAACTCTGTCCCTTCATCACATAATGCAAACAATGCCACCTCCCACATCCATGAAACTCCCCAGCACCCAGTGCACACTCTCACAATACCCACCCACTGCAGCCACCCCAAACACTCTCCCACACACAGTGCATCTGACAGCCCCCAACCACCACCTACCCACTTACCCCATGCCCACTCCCTACTGCCACCTCTATTACCCACGCACCATGGCAGCTACTCAAAAACATATCACACAGTCCATTATTGACTGCCTAGACACCATACATCCCTCAGCAGCATGGCAACTTTGAGAGCTGGGCACTGAGCCACACAGTGCCATTCAATGAGCCTGCTGACACCTCTGATGGACGCCAATGCAGAGCCACCCAGTGAAACCCATCGTATATGCACAGTCCCAGAGACAGAGTGAGAACCAGAATTACATCATGCACCCATCACACTCAGCTACCTCTCCCCATACACATGGAACATACAGTGAACCCACACACTATGGCAATTCAACCACTGATACTATACATAGGCAAAGAATGTCCAATACACCCTCTAGTACCACAAGAACACACACAGTGCACCTACTGACACTACCCATATATAGCATGCACAATGCAATTTTTAATTGAGTTCAATGGTATTTTGGCATATTTGGCATAACCAGCTACAAGAGTAAAGATAGAAATTGTGTGTCTGTCAGAGATACAATACATTAAGCCGCAGCCCAGGATAGGACTTCACAGCATGTCCGTGGATTTAATCCGCCTGCCCATTTGTCACTATTGACCATCCTGATTCAATCAAAGATTGACTCATAGCATTATCAGAAATATTTTCCTTATACTACTTCATACTTTGACCATTGGAGTAGAAAATGCCTCTCTTTCACTCTCTTTCCTGTTGTGTTGGTTGCACAGTTGTTTCTCTCTGCATTTGCACTTCACTTTATAGCGTTCATTTTCCACCTGTAGTTTATGGTCACATATTCTATGTTTGGTAAGAGCCTACCATAGAGTTTTTCACGTTTTGCTATGGTGTATGGTGATTTGTGCAGGGAGCTGTATCAGTTTAGCATGTTCTGACTTTTTATGCCCAATGCACCATACTTTGATGTTTTAGCTTTTGGTTCAGTGTCTTGGATATGTTCAGTTTTGGAGAGATTTCCCTCCTCAGGTCAGGAGGTTAATGCTGAGGCCTTGGATAACATCACATAGGAGTGGATTATGTTCTTGTTTGGATTTATCATTTGATTCTCTAGTGCTTTGTGATAGAGGGAGTGACTTCTGCTTTGCTTGAGATAGTACCAGAAGTATTCTTAGTATTCTTTTTCTGTATGTTAATTAGGAAGAGAATTGTTCAATTGGTTATGGAGTTTAATACACAAATTTATTTACATAGCTGTAGGTATAGGGTTTCTAATGAAATTTTGTCTCAGATGGCTATTTAAGCAGGCTTCAGGCTTGAGCCTTCACTCCTATCTAGTAGAAGGAACTGAATTGTATTGTCGTAGAGTTTGTCAGAAGGTTGGATTTATGCACACAATGAAATTATACAAGCAGCATGCAAAAATGCACCCCTTGACACTACACACAAACGCCATACACTACTCACAAATGCTACCCAATTACACAGCTTGCACAACATATAGATACATATTAGACACAAAAAACTACATTAAAACTTTAAAGTTGCAAAATCAACCACTCAAAAGTTAGGAAATAAAATTAAGATTGCCCATGCACCCTTAATTCAGCCCTTTATGTGTATTCATTATAATACAGTCTAATTATATGATCATGCTATTTTTCCCCCATGGGACTGGGACATATCAGGGTACAATCCAGACTAGTGAGTAACTGTTTCACTTCTGCCCTCTAACCTACAATCCTTTGCTGATGCAGCCTCCAGCCGGGACTGCTCACAAAGCCTCCAGCATATAAATCGCTCCCATTTACGTGAGTGTGTTGGCTCTTACCAGCCTTGGTTATATTGCATTATGACCCTAGCACACCCCCAGTCTTAGATTTCCCCCCCCACACACACACATATGCATGTCCTCCCCACATATGAAGGTCTAACCTTCTCCTGGACAATACAAGTCCATTATTTCTTTTATATAAATAATATACACAGTTTGCCACCTCAAATGGAGTTTGCCAGACACTTCAATTCAAGCACGCTAGATTAGATAAAACAAAACAAGTATATTAGCTACAAAGAGATAGATTTTAAGCAAGTACAAGTCATGAAGCATGAGCATCAGAAATAATTACAAGAAAAAGATAAAATGCTACTGGTGCCTACTTAAACTGTGTTCAATTCAAGGCACAGTTCTCTCACTACATGCCTTCAGCAGTCTTAGTGACCAAACTTTTTAGGTCAGGACTCCACCCCCATCCATCAGCTGCTTACTTTGGCCCTTCAGGTGCAGTGAATCAATGGGCAGTGGGAGGTGAGCACCTTAGGGTGTTTGTCCCTTCTTTTTATAGTTCTGGGACCCCCTCTTGGAAAACATTTCCAGATGGGTATCAGGAAAAAGTCTATGGGGAAGGATGTTCTCTGCAGCTTTTCCCTCACCTGTTTGAGTTTCCTTGTTTCCCTTCCTGCTTGATGACTCTATTTACTGCTTAAATGCAAGTTAAGCAGAGCACACATTCTTTTGTTTGAGACAGACCTGTTTGTCAACCTCAGTTTGGAACATAAGATTCCACTGTATGGTGGTATTAACAGCTTCACATAGTGTTGCCACACATTTTATCAGGATAATACTCATCAGCAAGTTTGAGTTTTCAAATGATACCTCACAAGGCATATTTTGTACAAAGATTACTACAATGGTGTGTATGGAGTGAATATGGGGGTACATTCTGGCACAGGGACCCTTACCTTATTTAGTGCATAAAGCTACTATTTTGTTTTATCCTCATTGAGCAGAGTGCAGTAAATAAGGCCTGAACAAACACTGCTATGCAAACAGAATTATTGATTTCCTCAGGGGTTTTCTTGTGGCACTTCTCATTATAGTATCTAAGTGCTTCAAACAGTTTATTTTCACAACTCCCCTGTGCAGCAAACTAGCATTAAACTCCCCATTTTACAGACAGGGAACTGAGAGATTAAGGTGAAAAATATCTACTAATTTTGGGTGCCCCATTTGAGATATCTACAACCTGATATTTCAGGTTACTTAGCATTATATAGTACTTTATATGTTCAAAGCACAGCTTCCACAGAGTTCATTTGCATCTGAGAGTGCTCAGCTCTTATGCAAATCACACCACATGCTCTCAAGCATAGGTGCCCACTTCCCCTCTTCCCTCTGGGTGCTTGACCCCTGCCCCCAGCCCTGCCACCACTCCACACCTTCCATGAGGTCCTGCCCCTTCCCCACCCACATTCCAACCCCTTCCCCACAGTCCCTGCCCCAACTCCACCCCCTCCCTTCCTCTATTCTAACCCCTCCCCAGCCCTGCCACGTTCAGCTCCGCCCCCGCTCCCCCTCAGCTAATGCCACCAAACAGCTGTTTGGCAGTGGCCAGGCAGGAAACGCTGGGAGGTAGGCAGAGGAGTGGGGACATGGCACGCTCAGGGTGGGAGGGGGAGGAAAAGGGGTAGGGGGTGAGGGGAGCTTGGCTACCAGTGGGTGCAGAGCACCCACTAATTTTTCCCCATGAGTGCTCCAGCCCCAGAGCACCCATGGAGTCAGCACCTATGCTCTCAAGTCAGGCACCCAAAACATGAGGAACACAAAGTGGAACCACCCATGACAAGTTTGATTTAAATGACTCAACCAGCATCACATAGGAACTCTATAGCACAGGAAGGGGATGGAACCTAGTTCTCCAGGACATGTTCAACTGCCTTAACCATGAGACCTTCCTTTCCCTCCCTGCTTTACTCACCACAGCTCTTCCAAATTCTGCAACAAATGAAGCAGGGATCTTACAGACAACATTCACCTTCACTACACAACCCTGATTCATCTCCAGAGCAGGTCCATCCTGTGCAGTGAATGAGGCAGAGGTCCTTTGAAAAAAATACCATGGCTAGAGCACCCACAGAAAATAATTAGAGGATGCTTAGCCCCCATCAGCAGCCAAGCTTCCCCCCCACACACATACCCCTTTCCCCTCCAATCAACTCCTTCTCCTACCCCAGTGCCTTCCACCCACTGATCAACACCTCCTTCTCGTGCCTTCTGCACACCACAGAACAGCTGTTCAACAGCATGCAGGATGCACTGGGAGGGAACGGGATGGGGTATGCTCAGGGAGGGAGCAGGGGTGGGGCCTTTGGAGAAGAGGTGGAGTGGGGGGGCCTTAGGGGCAGGTCCTGAGGCAGAGCAGGGGCAGGAAGAGGTGGGGACTTAGAGGAAAGGGTGAAGTGGGAGTAGGGGAGGTTGAGCACTCCCCAGCTAGAAAGAAAGTCAGCAGCTATGTGCACAAGTAACCTCCATTCTAGCATTTCCTAACTTGAGTGCTTGGCTTTGCAATCTTAATGTTCTTTTAAACACAGGTGCAGGTCATAAGGTGTGCCTGCTTCAGTTTCTTCTCACCAGTTTCCCAGAAACAATCCACAAAGGCTTTCTGTACAATAGTTCCCTTCCTTGGGGGGCTGCATTTAACAACAAAACAATCAAAATAAAAATCTCAAAATAAGCCACTCCCAGTCCTTTCTAGATCCCCACAGGCCTCTGCATTCCTTATCTATCTCTCTGGCTCTAAGAAGTCAGCAGGCAAACTGCACTCTTGTCCTTGTCCTGATTTCTCAGAGTGCTTCCCTGGAGTCCTTCATTGCCTCAGCCCTCTCTGGGCTTAGCTACATTTCAGTCTTCCAGGCTCAGGCCTAGAGCACTGACTCCTAAGCCACCTTATCTGTTTCTTCCAAACCCTAGTTCATAACCTTCTACAGAAACCCACCTTGTCCCCTATGCACCTCCTCCAAACTGCCTTTTCTGCTCTTTTATAAAGCCCAGATGTCTCAGGCTATCACCTGATCTTAATCCTAGCCCTTCTGGCTAAGAGGCAGTTAATTAGCAGCACACCTGGGACTGATGGAGCAGGGTTAGCTAGCTCTAGGCCTCCTATGTATGCGAATGTGTGTGTAATTTCACATGTTTTTAAGAAAGCAAACTGAAAAAAAAAACCCAGAAATTCCATCATGAGGCATCATATTGACACCCACATGGGTCATCAGCAGGCTTAGAACCTTCTGATCCACCACACCAGCCTCTATCATTTGCACTAACAGAGTAACTGATAGCGGTAGGAGGCTGCTATCCTCTACGTGGGCCGGCATTAGAGGACAATGGGACACTTTGCCAGTGAGTTTCACAGATAACTACTGATAGCAGAGGAAAGGTGAAACTCAGGAATCGTAAGTTCTCTTCCAGGCTCTAGAGGGGAGTGTGCTCTAATGGGCATAGATTCTTCTGCCCATTCCCCCAAAATGTGATCCCTTCTGTCCCCCACCTCTAGCTCCTCACCCTAGTTACATTCTCATCTAGTCAGCTCCAGTCTCCACTCCTCAGGCTTCTCATTCAAGCCACAGTCTCCTTGCCCAGCTGTTCTATTTCTTACCCTCCCAGCTCCTTGTCCCCAGTCTCCTTGCCCAGCCAGTTCAGTCACTCCTGGCTCCTTGTCTGATCTGTCTCTGTTTCCCACTGTGGCCTCCAGTCGCCTCCTCTCTACCCACGTTCTCCATCTCTACTGGCTCCCAGTTCCAATCTTCCGCCTCAGGCTCCTTGTCCAATCTCAGTCTCCTTCTCATTGCCTTCTTATCCCCCTCTATTTGCCCAACTAGACTCAGTTCTCCCCCCCCCCAGCTTCTCATTAGCTCTGTCTTCCCTTTCCCTTCCCCTTCTTTCCCACCTCACTTATTCTCAGTCCCATCTCCCTCACAGCTTCTCATCTAATTTCATTTTCTTCCCACAACCACTGGCTCCCATTCTCCTGGCACAGCCTGTCATATTCTCCCCACAAGCTAACTTTCAGTCCCAGCTTCTGTCTCTTACTTCTTGCCAGTGTCCAGTTCCCACACACACCTCACGCTCCCCAGGCTTGTTTTAATCTACCTTCCTCCCTCCCCACGGGTATGGCTCTTGTCCCCTGGGCATCTGAATCAGGCAGCTTGGTCCTCCACACTGCCTGGGCCCAGCAGGGAGTAATTCTGAGCACAGGACAGACAGGCAAGCTCCCTGTTATCCATTCAGGTAGCTGGATCTGGACCCACAGTAGCCAAGAGATGCAATTACAGGGAAAACCCTGGGCTGTAGCATGCCTGATATGGATGGGATCTTCAGGGAATTTAGCTGCATACATCTGGTAAGTCTCCATTGAACATGTGCAAACTGCAATTTTTCAAAGAGTTATAACTGAAAATTTGGGCAGATTTTCACAGGGATGGCAAAAGCTACATCCCTGACACAAAGAGTACTCCATGACAAATATTAAATTCCTGCTCCACAGCATGGGGAGTGTTAGAGCTTTTCAAATAAAAGATCACCAGACCTTTTTAACATGGGCAAAATAACATATTTCCCCCATCTCATTCTTGGAAACAACTTAAACATTTTTGCTGAAATTTTCCACAAAGCATTCAGTCTGAGGCAAACAACTAGCATGGACAATTTCAGCCTAAACTGTTAAAGTTTGGCAAAGTTATAAGGGGTTCTATAATGGGAAGTGTCGGGCAACTTTAATAAGAGACAATGCTACCAGCCCCACCTAAATGTATCCATAGAAAGTAACAGTTTCATAGAACATGCACATCTACACAAAACATACACTCACACTATATATATATATATATACACACACACACACACAAACACAATATGCTACGTGCTCGTGCACACACGGTAACCGTGAATAGAAACAAATATGCAATTCTGTAATACCACTTTGCACCATATGCACCCCAGGCATTATATGTTCACTCAAACAACACATAGCACACTCTGTAAATATGCATATATGTATAAAAACAACAGCATGAAACCAACACACAATTTGCACACCAAACACACAGCATGAAGGAAGTTTGAAAGTTTCATTTCCCATTTAACAATCAGAAGTTTCATTTCCCATTTAATAAAACTGATTGTTGTACATGTTTCCTAAACTTCAGCAGGCGGTGGTTGAGGTTTTGGGTTTAGAACAAAAGGGAACAGTGCAGAGCAGCTTTGTAGTCTTGCTATTCTGAAGTCAGCCTCAAACATCTCTCAGACAGCTTTACAGCCAAACCCCAACCAACCTTAAAAGTATATGAAAGAGGAAGAAGAGCTAGCAAATGCTAGCATTAGGGTTTTCAGATGACTGCAACATAATGTGGACTATTTCTGAGAGACCAAAGCTCTGCCATAAAGAGCATATTCTCTGTGACATGCACACATAAAACTCCATACACTGAAATGAAAATGACTTGCACTCAGGGACAGAATATACACACAGATCACTGCTGGAATATAGCTCACTGAGACAGTACATTTTGATATGGGATAAAACAAATTACAACTAAAGAGTTTACCACCAGCATATATGACTGCTCTGAAATACTGGGTTAATTAAATATCACTTCATGGTCATCTGATTCTTGGCTGCTTTTCTCTGGCTCATGTCAACTTAGAAGCAAGTCTCATGGGTAATTATTTAAAGACATACTGATAGTTTCTTTTGAGTTTGTGGAATGTTGAGATTTGATTTCTGGCCATTGTTTTCAAAGCCCCTTAGAATCTGGAAAATAACATTTTTTCTGCCATCCTACTGCCTGGATTATGATAAGATTCTATTGCACTTCCTCACTCCCAGAATGTGAGGGGGCTGCGTGCATTGTTCTAGCCACATAGGTGTGTGGGCACATACCCCTTTTTTGGAGGAACTTAAGAAAAAGCTCCTGTAGGGAAGCAATACATGTAGGAGACCCTGAGTATCTATTAACATAGTTGTGCATTGACATTAACACTTTCTCTCTACACACCTCAAGCATTTGCTGCATGATGCCTCTCCTCCCTCCTAGTAATTATTTCCTCTTCATGGGCAATCCAAAGGAGCCGTCAGTAAGTGGCTCTGGCATTTCTGATTGCCCTTTCAACAACTGCCAATGTGAGTCTTGCATTCTCATAGAACCAGTTCCTCTCCCCAGAAGAGCAAAGCACCCATCACACTTGTAACATCTGTCCTTTGGGTTTTGTGCCCAATTCTGGCAGCCTCTAGCACAGGTGCACCAGACAGGGACCGGGCTCAGGGAGCCCTCACACACCTGTTCAGGTGCAGCTAACAAAGCACTGCTTGCATTCCTGGTGAGCGAGGGGAGTTACAGCATCATTAGATGTGCCCAAGCCCCTGCTAAGGGAATGAGCATGTGTGTGCAGGGCTCTGCCCATCTCTGTGCACTAGCTGGCAGGCTAAGGTTATTTGTTGGGGGGAGCACATGCTACACCTCCAAAAAGGACGTGTAGAAAGCAGTCCTAAGCACCCTCCCTTTGCCTCACTTCTCCATGCACCTAGAGGTCCAAAGGCAAAATACCTCTAGTAACTGCTACCCAAGCTCTGCACCTCTACACCCAGCTAGGTGCACTAAAATGCGTTAGTTAACCCTAATCACTCTTGCTAGTCTAGACAACCCCTTAAGGTGGCAGAATTGGGACCTAAGTCAGTACAGTTCTGCACCCCCTTAATCAGAAGTCCGTCTCTGCTAAGACATTAATTTTGTTGGTCATTTGAGTGGTTGCTTAAGATTGATTGTACTGTACAAAATGAAGATTTACTACATAAGAGTCCTAGCAGTGTTTTATTTATTAGGCCTTAAGTCTTCTGTTCAAACAGAAATCCCATTGGACCAGTATTAAAATAAATAATGTTGTCGGGAACTGTCAATGAAGATGGAAAAAATGCTCTTCTCTGGCTAACAGGAGGTAGATTATTGAAAATGGATATTGTCACAGAGCTCACTCTGTGCTGGAGAATTATTATGGACATTCTAAATGATTTGACAGGGAGGCTTGGACTGATGGCTTTTGTGCAAAAGAGGCAGCAATCAATGCTATATCTCAGAAAGTTTTAAATAAAATGGAACAGCAAACTCACAGGACTGGCATGTTTTCTGCATGGATGCAACAGAACTGGTCTGAAGAATGACTGCCGGACTTAAATCCATATTGACTGCAATAGTGATTATAGTGCACTGAATAGCATTTATAGATATCTTAACTTTCTTTAGATCAGAGAACGGGTCCCTGGAACAGATGGGTAAATGATGGAAAAATAAAAAGCCTATCATTATTGCCCTCAGGGCCTGATCCTGCAAAGTGTTGAGTGTCCCCACCTCCTATTGATTTCTGTACTCCGCGGGGTCAGATCCTCAGCATGTTTTTTTAAACACTAGCCTCAGTTTTGCAGACCACTTTAAAAGAACACTGATAAGTTATTTTTAATATTTTTAAGAGTTCAAATTGAGCCTAAGTCCATTAGTGATCAAAGTTACCATTTGATGTTCCTCTGGGTGCCTCAGTCCCTAATGGTACCAACTAGTTTTCTAGTTGGAATTCTCAGGAGACAGGCCAATTCCCCTTTTACCCAGGTCCGAGTTGGGGCACACATGTGAGGCAATGGGAAGAACCCTGCCACACATTGCTACAGTCCAGGGTGTGTGATGTCACTAACCCACAACAGATCTGTACAACTAGTCAAACAGGACTGTGGTACATAGTACAGCTCAGATCATTAAAACACATTTGCATAACAAATGTGAACAGGGTTTTAATTGTCATCAGGGAACTGTAACCAGTTACAACAACCTGACTGTTTTTAGTGTGGAAGGGCCTCAAGAGTGTACAAGGGTGTTGATGTTTTAGGGAGGCAATTGTAGGCGGCCTAGGTTTTGCACACATAGAAATTAAGTTTTGTAAGTGAAAATCAGCCGGTTTGTGCCACGTTAATCTATTTACTGGTAGAAGCAGCAATCTCTCCATCTGGAAAAATACACTGATCACAAGATCATTGGTCATGTGTGTCCAGTATTTGATGAAAATCAAAGGTTAATGTTTGGTGTTCAGCTTCATGCCCCCCAAAAAGTTAATCCCTGGGCAAGTGCTTCTTTCGGAGATTAGCCACAATGAAGGATTAATACTCAGTTATATAGTGAACAATTTTATTCCTCTTGGCAGCCCACCGTATCATTCTGCAGAGCAGCCTTTACAGCGGCAATGTATGCTAATCTTCAAATGTAGGACCTGATCTTGCAACCTTTATGTGAGTCATCCAATTGAAGTAAATGGGATGACTCCCATGAGTAATATATGCAAGAATTTTGGGCCCAGAAGGCTGAGTGCCATGAAGAGAGCCAGGGCAATGATGACTTTAGGTTAAAATACCTGAAATGCAAACTGAAGACAGTCCAGAGTTTTGATGTTCTACCGATCCCTGACCCTTAGCCTGACACTGACCTCCTCCAGAAATGAGGCTAGAAATATCCTTCCATTCAAAGAAAACCCCAGAATGTTTCACTCTGTGTATTCTAAGATGTACATTCCTTACTCATGTAATATCACTTTCCCTGTTACTATAAGCCATAGTATTCCAATTGCTCCTGCCTTCTACATGTTTTTGTCCCCAATCGATATTGAAGTAAAAAGTTAAAGTGAACAGAAAGCAAAAATCTAGACCCAGATATCCTACCAGTGTAAATCTGCATGACTACATTGAAACCAACAGACCTACACTGTTTTATATCTGCTGAGGATCTGGCTCCAAGTTGTTTATATGAGCTGAATTAAGGATTGAATCCTATTGTGCTTAGATCTACTATCAAAACTGTGGAAAAATAACTTCTCTATTTTTTTAACTAATCACTTTTAGTTTATTCACTGTACAATGCCCTGCTATTGTTATTTATGTAAAATGGTAAGTGTACATGGCCCTTAACTGACAGGTACATTTTTCTAAGGCTTTGTCTACACTGCCAAGTGAAAGACAAAACTTTTGTAGTTCAGAGGTGTTAAAAAAACACCACCACCCCTCCCTCCGAAAGACAAAAGTTTTGTCGAGGACAAGCAGTGGGGTGAACAGCGCTTCGTCTCCTGCCAACAACACTAACACTGCTCGTTGGGGGTGGATGTTTTTTGTTGGCAGGAGAGATCTCTCCCGCCAACAAACAGCAGCTACACTGCGTGCCTTTTAGCGGCCCAGCTGTAATGGCACAGCCGTGTTGCTAAAAGCTGCATCGTGTAGACATAACCTAACAGTGAACAAAATCCCTGCTGTTCAGAGCCACAAGCGGCTACGGTGCAATGTAATACAGTGCAATACATTGTGGCATGTGGTAATTATAGTTTCATGAGAAAGCTGTGTTTTCAGTGGGTTGGGATTTTTTTAGGCACTTCGCTTTTTTTTTTTTAATCCTGTTTTCTGTAATTTAGATCCATATACATCTTGCTACATAACTTGTATTACTTAACCTCGAAAAGAATTGGGAGAGAGTTTATATGAGAGATACTGTACTAAATACATTTGTATTCTAATGCATGCTATGAGGTGGAAAAGAGCAAGCCCTTTGCTGGCAGTAAGAATAAAACTCCTAGTTGTAAACTGTATCTCTCAGCAGTTTGCCGTGTGTGCATGTCTTGCGTCACATGCTGCCGTCTTGCAGTCATGAGTCACTTACTTCAGTTCCCATTGCTCTGGGATATAAGCTTGGCGAAGCCATGTCTCTGCATATTTTATTCCCTGTAGAAATGTGCACACAAAGCAGTAGAAACTCTGGCCACTGCTGTGATTTAAACGGAACAGATTTGCATTTGAGTTAGAACTCCAGGGGGTGGATGGTAAGCTGAGTAATATTGCATCTATTTTCAGTCTTGTTACCTGGGTGATAGTAATTGTTTTGTTGTTCTTTTCCTACAGTGCTCGAAAAATATCCCCTCTACTTGAAGTGAATGGAATTTAGATTTTTAAAAATCCAGTAGCTTCCCCAAAATTTTAATATCACTGTGTACAATATAACTGATCAGCAAAATGCCAAATATCCAATATAAGACAAAATCTTGGAGTTATAAGGATGACTGTTTTGTCTCACATTGCACTTCCTCTAATGAGGGGGGTAAATATCTTGTAAAAAGATAACCGTATAAACTATTAAAACTATATCGTTTAACCAATTAAAAGGAGAGGGGCCCCAGGTACCTAGTTTGTCTCGATGCAGCCTCTGCAGATGCTCCATGCCACCCCAGCAGCAGCAGGTTCCCTTCACTGGCACAGGGGGAGGCCAGGGACTACTTTATCCCACGACAGGAGCCATAGCCCCTGCCCACACTCCCTGGCCTAAATGCACTCTCCCTTCTCGACTGGCCATCCTCCACAAAGCCCCTAGCAGGGCCTGGGGTGCGCCAGGGCTGGCCGGCGTGGCCCGGGGCTGGAGAACTGGTTTGAGACCTGCACACAGAGGGGGTAACGGTTAGGGTGGGTTAATGATCAGATCAATACTTACCAGTTAACAGTTTAATATTTTACATTCCTACCTCTAACTTGCATTCGGTTTGCCTGTGTAATAATGCAACGTTTATGACATCACAGCTCTGCTTTTACTGACTAGCCGTGGTTGTATGCTTGTTTAGCTTTGAAGGATGCCTGCCCTTCCCTATCTACTTCAAAAATACATTTCTAGGGTGAAATCAGTTGATTTAAATGAGGCCACGATTTTACCCGTTACCTACTATCTGGTTTCGCTCCCAAATGTAACAGGCAGAGCTGTGAATGGTTTCAGAAGGATCCTAGATTTGAATAAACTAACAGATTTATTTGGGAAGATAAGGTTAGTGGAAAAGTAAACTATGGCTTTGATATCTGCTAGCATCCTCAGACAATCCCTCACACTGCCCACTCAAGTAAATTGCAAATTCACATGAACTGTCAAATCCAGGCTCAGATCATCATAAGTATATGTCTTTCCATTCTGAAGTCATGCTGTACCAAATCCCACTCTGGGGAGCTAACTGCAAGCATTTGGGAGAGCCCAGAATGTTCAGTAGGTGCCATAATCTCTATATAAATCCCCAAAATAATCTATACTATGTTTCCATTATTATTCCTACACTTGTGCAAGGTGACAAATTGTAAGAAAATGGAAGGAGAGCCTGTTAGTACTGCCCCTAGTTTAATTAGCTCAAACCCCAAACTGTCAAAAGGCAATCAATGTTTGCAGTGTTGTTGTAGTCATGTTGGTCCCAGGATATTAGAGAGACAAGGGGGTGTGGTAATATCTTTTATTGCACCAACTTCTGTTGGTGAGAGAGACACGCATTCAAGCAACACAGAGCATTTTGTTACCTGAAGAACAGCTCTGTGTAGCTCAAAAGCTTGTCTCTCTCACCAACAAAAGATGGTCCAACAAAAGATATTACCTCCCCCACCTTGTCTCTCTAAAAGGCAATAGAGGCAGTCAAATGACTTAAAACAATTCTGTTCTGGGGTTTTAGAGGAACAGGTAATGACATCTCATGGTCATACCCTCGAAAGTCAGAAATGCAAAAATTGCAGCTCCATTTTCTTTTTCCCTGAAAAAGTGTTTGCTCTCTGATACCAGTAAACAACCTGAAAAAATCAAAGGCAGCCCCAAGAAGTTCTAGTAGCAATGAAAGGGATGGAATGAAAAACCAGAGAAATGTGGACATTAACATAAAATAGAATAGAATTATAACTTGTTTGAGAGCCACAGAATCTGGATTTGGGTAATCTAAAGAGAGAAATCATGATTTTGACATATTTTAATGTCAAAGGTGGGACGCATGAAGGGACTCAGGCTGCAACACTGAGTGTCGTGGTGCCTAACTTCTGGAAAATCACAGGAACAACACTGAGATCCACTAAGCTGAGTTAGGTGTCTAAGATCCCTATACAATGAATAGGGAGAGATAGGTGCCTAAGAATGTGATCCACAGAAGCCAGCACTCTAGGCAGGGAGCTCCCTAAACCAGATAATGTGAGTGCTAAGCCCCTGCCTTGCTCCACCCAAAATGGCTGAAGGACCAGTACAGCCACCAAAGCTCTAACTAGTTTCTTACATAGCTTATATAGCCCCTATTACCTGCTATATGTTAATGACAAAAAGACGTTAAAATTAGGCCCTGGGAGGTGGGGTTTTCTCGTCATGCACTGCTGGAAAGCATAAGATCTTCATAATCTTGAAAACTACCTCGTTTGCATTCCTTGTACATCACAGCTGTGCTGAGGAGTTAGAGCCAACACATAACATCTCCCTTGGCTGATCTTAGGCAGCAACTATAATTCTATCCAGCTGAGGAAAGCGATATCCAGCCCAAATATGCACACATGCAGTCAGAAGACTAAGGGACTAAAACTAAAAAAATTCCATGATGGCTGGAGTTCAAGATCCAGTTAATGCATAATCAGTGACAGCTCATCCAAAGCTGCAGCTGCACTAGGATTTTGGGGCACAACATTTTTCAAGGGGTGTCTTTCTACTAGTGGAGACTGGAGTGTATTCAGGGCTTGGGCAGGATCAGACATTTTTTCCATTATTGTCTGACCCAATAGAAATTAGTCAAACTGCAAGCTCAGCCATTAGTATTCTGAAAAATCCTAGATTGGGCACAACTTCTTTGACAACGTATTTAAAAAAATGAGGCGGTACCAGTAGGATTCCACAAGGGAAGGATCTCAACATCTGCAACTGGGAGTGCAGGAGAGGGAGACAGCAAGATGTTTAAAAGAGTGATGTGTATGAATCATAGAAATGTGAGGCTAGAAGAGACCTTGAGAGGTCATCAAGTCCAGCCCCCTGCCCTGAGGCAGGACCAAGTAAACCTCCTAGACCATCTCTGACAGGGGTTTGTCCAAACTGTTCTTAAAAATCTCCAGTGATGAGGATTCCAGAGCCTCCCTTGGAAGCCTATTCTAGAGTTTAACAATCCCTATAGTTAGAAAGGTTTTCCTAATATCTAAACTAAATCTCTCTTAGAATTATAGAATCATAGAATATCAGGGTTGGAAGGGACCTCAGGAGGTCATTTAGTCCAACCCCCTGCTCAAAGCAGGACCAATCCCCAACTAAATCATCCCAGCCAGGGCTTTGTCAAGCCTGACCTTAAAAACCTCTAAGGAAGGAGATGCCACCACCTCCCTAGGGAACCCATTCCAGTGCTTCACCACCCTCCTACTGAAAAAGTTGTTCCTAATATCCAACCTAAACCTCCCCCACTGCAACTTGAGACCATTACTCCTTGTTCTGTCATCAGGTACCACTGAGAACAGTCTAGATCCATCCTCTTTGGAACCCTCTTTCAGATAGTTGAAAGCAGCTATCAAATCCACCCTCATTCTTCTCTTCTGCAGACTAAACAAGCCCAGTTCCCTCAGCCTCTCCTCATAAGTCACGTGCTCCAGCCCCCTAATCATTTTTGTTGTCCTCTGCTGGACTCTTTCCAATTATTCCACATCCTTCTTGTAGTGTGGGGCCCAAAACTGGACACAGTACTCCAGATGAGGCCTCACCAATGTCAAATAGAGGGGAATGATCACATCCCTCAATCTGTTGGCAATGCCCCTACTTATACAGCCCAAAATGCCATTAGCCTTCTTGGCAACAAGGGCACACTGTTGACTCATATCCAGCTTCTTGTCCACTGTAACCCCTAGGTCCTTTTCTGCAGAACTGCTTCCTAGCCATTCGGTCCCTAGTCTGTAACAGTGAATGGGATTATTCCGTCCTAAGTGCAGGACTCTGCACTTGCCCTTGTTGAACCTCATCAGGTTTCCTTTGGCCCAGTCCTCTAATTTGTCTAGGTCCCCTTGCTGTAGATTAAGCCCACTACTTCTTGTCCTACCTTCAGTGAACATCAGAGACTGCCAGAGGGGAAGAAAAGATTTGAGGAGGCGGTGGCGGCTGGCTGAGTCATTTCCATGGAAAGTTTCAATTTGGCTGAATCAGCATTGTCTGATGGAGAACTGTTCTCAGAAAATTTTTGTCTGGCTCTGCAAAAAAAAAGCTCAGAAAGGAAGCTGTACAGGAAATTCTTTCACACAGTTACAAAATAGTAACTTCAGGCAAATCTTATTTTTATTATTTGATATGCACATCTGAAAAAACATGTTACTAAACTGTCCATTCAGCTCATGAGCTGGGTAATTATACCAGGCTGTGTTTTGGGTGGCATTTTCAAAGTGCTCAGCCTTGGCTTAACTCTGCTCCCACTGGAGTAAGCAGGAGAACTTTTTCACACAACTCTGAACTAGACTCGAACTCACTGCCACAGAAAGTAGTTGAGACCAAGAATGTTACAAGATTCAAAAAGTCATGGAACTTCTATGTACAACAATGAGAATATCTAGAGTAATAACAAAAAAATTGCAAGAGATATAAACCTCATGTTTCAAGTCTTAAGCCACTCTCTAACAAACAGGTAAGACCTAATGTGGGGGACAGATTATTCAACATCTGCTTACTGTGGGATTGTTACATTTTCCTCTGAAACAGCTGGTATTTGCCACCTTTGGAGGAAGGATCCGTTTTGCCAGACTTCAGTGGACGCAGAGTTAGGCAGGGGGGAGGGATAGCTCAGTGGTTTGAGCATTGGCCTGCTAAACCCAGGGTTGTGAGTTCAATGCTTGAGGGGGCCATTTAGGGAACGGGGGTAAAAATCTGTCTGGGGATTGGTCCTGCTTTGAGCAGGGGGTTGGACCTAGATGATCTCCTGAGGTCCCTTCCAACCTTGATATTCTGTATAACATTGGGCACTTGAAAATTCCACCCTTCCAATTTAGAGTTATATCTGCTGGATTTTTGGAGGGCAGATGGTATTTACTATAAAGAGACAAAGTCATCTTGAAATCCAGGTAAAAGTAGTTTCACGTAATATACCCCTCAAAGTTCCCCTGCCAAGTTATGTTTTTTTAACAATCACATTTAAAGTACTTTTTTCCCTTGCTACTATGTGAAAGACCCATGCAAAACAAAATAAACTAATTGTATGTGGGAAACCACACCCTAAATTTTCTACAGTCACTAGAGATTTTGGGTGCTTCCATTTTGGGGTGCCCAAATTCAGGCCCCTTATAAAGGGAACTGATTTTCAGAGGATGTGAACTCAGCAGTCTCAAAATCAGACTCCTTTAAAGTATCACAAGTTGGGCACCTAAAAATTACTTTTAAAAATCTGGGCCTCCCATGATTATACACCAAGTGCTGTCAAATATACCAACTGAAGAGACACACTTCTCCTCTAATCTTTCAGTTTTAGTTATCTTTAAATTAAAAAATTCAGACAGACGTGCTGGGTTTTTTAATCCAAAAGAAAATATCAAAGAATAAAAAAGGTCACACATAGTAAACAGAATGTACAGTGTATATACAGCATAAAAACAAGTGAAAGTTTGTATATTCTTAATTAGGAAGAGAATGTCCTTAAGGAATGTTAATTTCTTAATCCAGTTTAAGCTTTATCATACGTGATTATGGTAGCTTTGCATTCCAAACTTGGTCACATGAATTTGCTTTTAAAGCTAGTGACTTTTTCTATGCCTCAACCCCACCAGATTTTCATAAATCACCTGCATTTGGAGCATTAAATTTTTCCCCCCCCAGGTCATAGCAATGGCAATCCTAGCAACTAACACCCATCTTGGCAAAGATGGACGAATACTTGTCAACACCTAACAAAGCTAAATACAAAGAGTCTCATTTAAAAATTAAATTGCAATGTTTCTCCAGAAAAACAAAGAAACCTCTCTTCTATTTTTTTTTTTTTTTGGAGAATTCGACCATATATGATTCAGGAACTCAATTGTTCACAATCTCTCCCATCGAAGTCATGGATGGAAAAGCCTGCCCTATATCATGTGTTTAGAGTGAGGTAAGAGAAAAAGAATTTGATATTAAGTAATCCTATAATTCAGAAAAAGACTTTTTGCACATACTGAAAACCAAATGCTAAGCTTATTAGTGTTAGAAGCATAGCGATCTCTTTGCCAGACATAGCTATTAAGTTTAGTTCAGCACTTAGTAAACTCCAAATGCTAGTCTGTGGCCAAACTAACCTTATAATGTACCCTATCTCATCTGTCTTGGAAGATAACCAGCTTCACACTCGGTGAGCACTTGGAGGGAAGCAGCATGATTTTTAAGGTGTCTCTAACTTAGTAACGTTTCCTTGACTGAATTAGTTGCTTTGTAAAATAACTATTCTATGGGAAGATCTTAGTCAGACAGCATCCTCCCATTGCTAGCTACTGGTGTTTGCTGCATTCTTCTTCTGGAGATGAGACAACAAAGAGAGAAAAAGCCCATAGTCAGGATATAAAGAAATGAATACAAAATAAAGATAAATTCTTAATAGTGTATTGGACAATCCGCAGCAATGTACATTAGAAGTGAGCTTATATACTTTAGCTGCATATTCTTATTTTTTCTTGGTCATAAGATACAAGTATAGCTCAGCGGGTGCCACTGAAGAAGTCTGACACTAGGTGGTGGCTGTAGGAAGTGCAGATTGAAAACCCGTGTTCTTTTGTTTTTGCCAAATACTGTAAAATATATTCTTCTTCGAGTGATTGCTCATATGTATTCCACAATAGGTGTGCATGCTCACCACATGCACCGGTGCTGGAAGTTTTTCCCCTAGCAGTATCCATAGGGAGGGAGCGCCCCCTGCGACTCCCGGAGTGGCGCCTGCCTGGCACGGTATAAGGGGTGCTGTGCGCTCCCTCCACCCTTAGTTCCTTCTTGCCGCCAGTGAAGGTGCGTTGGAACTGCTCTGCTCCAGCTTCGCTGTAGCTCATCCCCAGAACTGTTTGTTTGTTTAGTACCTGTAGTTAGTTAGCTGTTTAGTTAGTCAGTGAGCCCAGGCCGGGGCATGCCCCAAGCCCTGGGATTTAAGTCGTGCAGTTCTTGTCGGCGTTTTAGCCAAGGAGCGACCCACACACAGACTGTTTGCGCTGTTTGGGAGAGACCCACATCAGCGAAAGGTGCAAAATTTGCAAATCGTTTAAGCCCCGGACCAAAAGGGAAAGAGACATTAGGCTCTGGGCCATTCTGATGGAGTCAACGCTGACCCCGATCACGGCACGCCGCTCCGAGACGGTACCGGGCACCGCGGTGTCAGTACGCAGCAATCAGCTGGTGCCTTTGACCAGTCAGCACCGCTCTCCGTTCATGGGACACGCCAAGAGGACCAAGACTCCCTCCTCACGACAGCACCGAGGGAAGTCTGGGAAAGACGCTAAGCCCATGTCGGGCAGTCCTCGATCCCCATCGGGCTCTGGGCCGCCGACTCTTGTAGAGCGGAGTAGCCCAACCTCTTCGGAACAGGCCTCTCTGGATGTCTGGATGCCTTCCACACCTGAAGTCCTCCAGGTGGCCCAGAATGTCATGTCCATGCCGGTGTCCAGAGCCCTGCCGATGTCGGCCCCGTGCTCCAGAGGCAAGCCGCTGCTGGGATCTCCGCAGTCACCCCTGGCTCAGTACCGGTCATGGTTGAAGGAAAGTTCCCAATGCCGATCACCGCCCAGTGTCTGCTTGGGGCAGAGTCCATGTGGATCGCTCCTGATGCCGGCTAGACTGTTGGGCTGAGTTCTGTCCGGCCGGGACTCACAGCACCAGTCCTCCTCAGAGAGCGGATATTGACAGGACCGTAGCAGATGTCATCGTCGGTCCTCGTCCCAGAAAAGGTATCGCAGTCGGTCATGGCACGGTCGTTGACGCCGTTCCCGCTCAAAATCCCTCTCCAAGTCTCCGCTGAGACATCGCAGCCCTGGGCATCAATTGCCGGCATCTTGCTGTTGTGGGTCCGCCCGTTGAGGCCGTTCACGGACAAGCTATTACTGTCGGTACTGGTCCTCCATGTCGAGATCGCGCTCCCATGACTGTCGCAGATCCTGGCACCGCCGCTCCTCTTGGTCGAAAGACAGCAGCGGATCCTATGCCAGCCAGGTCGCCGCCCTTCAACAAGCCAAACCAGCCACCCCGGACAGCTGGCCCTGTTGGTGCCACAGCAAGTGCAATGGCACCAAGTGTTGTGGCCGGCCCAGTGGTACCAGTGGGCACCATGGCCTCTCACGCAGCCCCCGGTGGGAGCTCGCAAGGTGGCCGGACCTTCAGAGGCTCCATTGGCATCCATCTCCAGACCCCCGATGAAGGAGTCGGTGGGACGCATGTCCTTGGCACCATGCCCAGAGTCCGACCAGGTTGTGGATCCTCTGGTGCCGGCTGACACCCCGCAGGAGGACTTTAGGGCCCATCAAGACCTCTTAAAGAGGGTGGCAGCAAGCCTCCACCTCCAGGCAGAGGAGATGGAAGAGCCTGCGGACTCCCTGTTTAACATGCTGTCCCTATCAGCACCGGGTAGGGTGGCCTTGCCGCTCCATGAAGGGGTGGCTAAGATTTCAAATACCCTGTGGCAAACACCAGCCTCATTGGCCCCTACATCAAAAAAGGCCAAGTGAAACTACTTCACACCCGCCAAGGAGCATGAGTACCTATATACCCACCTGGAGACTGGACTCTTTCAGAAGAAAAATGTATTAATCTTTGAGCTTCCAGTTACAAGTGGCGAATCATCAGGCTCTCCTGGGCTGGCATGAATTCAATCTGTGGGGCTCCCTGCCCAAATTTGAGGACTCCCTCCAGGAGCGTGATAAGGAGTTCAGGGCACTCGTGGAAGAAGGGGCAATGGCAGCTCGAGCTTCCCTATAGGCTGCTTCGGATGCTGCGGACATGGCCACGGAGTCGATGGCCTCAGCGGTGTCCATGAGATGGGCATCATGGCTCTTACTCTCTGGGCTGTCCAGCAAGGCGCAGGTTTCCATGCAGGACCTCCCATTTGATGGGAAAGCTCTGTTCACAGAGGAAACAGATACAAGGCTGCATGGCAAGAAGGACTCCTGCACGACCCTCCAGACACTGGGGCTATATGTCCCGACTCCGGCTAAACCTAAATTTAAGCCGCAGCAGATTTCTACCCCGGCTGCCCTCCCGAAGTATGAGGCCGCCCATAAGAAGCAGCGGGACTATAAGAGATGCCCTCACAGGCAGTCTCGGCCTGCCCCCCACGCCTGGACCCTCCATGGGCAAGCAGACAGGAAAAGGCGATTTTGATGGGACACGCGGGGGCAACCTGCCAGTCCTCGTCAGGGATCCAACCCCAATAAAGCTTCCCTTCTCCAACCGGTTGTGTGCTTTCCTCCCAAAAAGGTTGTGGCTCACTTTGGACCAATGGGTCCTCAACACCATCTCCCGAGGCTACACCCTCCAGTTTACTTCCTCCCCACCCAACCACCCCCCGTCCCCATCTCTCCTGAGGGACCCTCGCACGAAGCTCTGCTCAAGCAGGAGGTGGAGCAGCTCCTGGAACTAGGAGCGATAGAGGCGGTGCCCAAGGAGTTCATGGGGAAGGGATATTACTCCCGTTACTTCCTTATCCCGAAGGCCAAAGGGGAATCTCATGCCCATACTGGACCTACGGGGCCTAAACCAGCACATGGTGAAGCTCAAATTCCGCATGGTCTCCCTGGCCTCCATCATCCCCTCCCTGGATCCCGGGGACTGGTACACCACCCTCGATCTACAGGCCACGTACTTCCACATCCACATATTTGAGGGCCACAGGAGCTTCCTCTGGTTTGTGGTGGGACAGAATCATTACCAATTTAAGGTCCTCCCATTTGGACTGTCCACTGCCCCCAGGGTGTTTACAAAATGCATGTTGATGGTAGCTGCCTACCTCAGATGAAGTGGGGTCCAGATATTTCCATATCTGGACGATTGGCTTGTCAAGGGCACCTCCTGGTCACAGGTGAGGGATCACGTGGTGCTCCTCCTGTCCACCTGCACCGCCTTGGGCCTGCTGGTAAACAATGCCAAGTCCACGTTAGTCCTGGTCCAACACAATGAGTTTATTGGGGCGCTCCTGGATGCAGTGTTAGCCAGGGCCTCTCTCCTGCCAGACAGGTTCGAGACCCTGAAGGGTCTCATCGACTCGGTCATGAGGTTCCCGGTTACAACAACCAGGGTTGGCCTGCGGCTCTTGGGCCATATGTCAGTGTGCACGTTGGGATGAGGCCCCTCCAGCTCTGGCTGGCCTCGAATTTCTCCCAGGCCACGGACAGGATGGACAAGGTCCTCACAGTGGCAGACTCGGTGATCACCTCCCTGAGGTGGTGGTCCACTCCAAGCAACATGCTCTAAGGGGTCCCATTCAGGGACAAGGCCCCTTTGTTGGAGCTGATGTCCAATGCACTGAACCTGGGTTGGGGAGCCCAGATGGGGAGTGTTCAGACCCAAGGCCTGTGGTCGGCTCAAGGCCTGACCCTACATATAAATGTCAAAGAACAGAAGGGCGGTGCGGCTGGCGTGCATGGCCTTCCGCTCGCGCCTGGAGGACAAGGTAGTCAAGATCCTCATGGACAACATGGTCTCCATGTTCTATATCAACAGGAAAGACAGGGCCTGGTCCTCTGCCCTCTGCCACGAAGCCCTCAGGCTGTGGGACTTCTGTATAGCCCACAATATCCACCTGAAGGCCTTCCACTTACCGGGTGCCCGGAACAAGACGGCAGATCACCTAAGCAGGGACTTCTCCTCGCAACCCATTGTGAGGGCACGCTTGACCCAGGTGCAGGCATCCTTGGCTGCCTTCGTGGCCCACGTCCCCATCCAGAACATTTGTAGGGCTGCCACGCGGTCCTCAATTCACACATTCACCTTGCATTATGCAATTGTCTCCCAAACCAGGAATGACACTGGGTTCGGCAGGGCTGTCCTCCCTCCTGGGAACTTGTGAACTACTACCCACCTCCAACAGATATAGCTTGGAATCACCTACTGTGGAATACACATGAGCAATCACTCGAAGAAGAAGAAAAAGCAGTTACCTTTTCTATAACTGGTGTTCTTCAAGATGTGTTGCTCATGTCTATTCCACATCCCACCTGCCTTCCCCTCTGTCGGAGTTGTCTGGCAAGAAGGAACTGAGGGTTGGGGGAGCACACAGCTCCCCTTATACCATGCCAAGCAGGTTCCACTCCAGGGGTTGCGGGGGGTGCTCCTTCACTATGGGTATTGCTGGGAAAAAGCTTCCGGCACCGGTGCATGTGGCGAGCACGCACACCTATTGTGGAATAGACATGAGCAACACATCTCGAAGAACACCAGTTACAGAATGGTAACTGCTTTTTCCAGGTGCCTAAAAAAAAATGACACCTAGGGGAGAAGACTGCAAGGATGTATGCAGCTGTTTAGTACCACTAGAGATCTATATCTGGTCTTTAAAAGGGACATAGTCAACCTCAATTTTTTGAAAACTAATTTTCTGTTTTCCTGATATAAAAACCCTGTAACTAGTATGTCCTGAAATTAAAAAAAAAGTGTTTCAAAGAATCTTTAAGAGGTTTTCCACTCTTCTACTTATAAGTAGAGTCTGTTCTGCACGTTAACTGACTATATGGGGAAACAAGGAAAATTACTATGCACAAAGTGCTGTCAAATGCACAAAGTAAACAAACTTCTTCCCTTGTTACTCCACCACTAACTTCCTTCAGCTTTACTAATCTTAGCTGTTACTTGCAACAACAGTAAGTTAAAAAGTTTTCAACCAGTTATTTTTGGAGTTGATAGCCTTTTAACTTTCATGTGTCAAATGTTTGATGTTAATTCCTACAAACGAGAAAAGGCTCCTCTGAAATATCCCTTCTGGTTACAGAAAGGTCCAGGAATCTTTCCAGTTCTGTTACCTGAATTCCATGAACCCCAAAGTCTTCAGTCAGTGCAGTGGCTATGTAGGCCTGATACCAGTACACTATTGTCAAATAAATATGTTCTAGGGACAGATAACAGGGGCACTGCAATTCTGGGAACAGAACCCTGTTACCATTTGCATCCTCTTCAAAATAGCAGACATCAGAATTATTTTAGCATTATTTTTAAGTAAGGTACATTTTAGTCACAGGTATTTTTAGTAAAAGTCATGGACAGGTCATGGGCAGTAAACAAAAATTCACGGACTGTGACCTGTCCATGACTTTTACTACATACAATGATTAACTTGGGGGGTGGGGAGACAGACTGCCCGGGGGCACCCCGGTGGCCCAGACTGTCTCAGCAGTGGCTGGTGCGACTGGGGCCGAGGCTGCCTGAGCTGCCCCTGAGCCAGGTGCATGGGCCACTGCAGAAGTCACACAAATCTGGGACCTCCGTGACAAACTCGCAGCCTTATTATTAAGTAATGAAATCCAGGACAGCTGTAATAAGATTCCAATCTTAACTGCAAAAATATTAAAAATAGTTACACTGTCACTTGAAAAATATATTTACATTTTAAAGAGGAAAATTACACTGAGCGGTTGGCTTAATAATGGAAGTTTCCATTAAAGACAAATAGTTTGGGGCTTGGACTTGTCCACCAAAGGTGTGTTCCAACTTCCATCCAAGGCAACGGTAAATGGGAATTAACTAAACCCAAAGTTAGGAAAGACCTCTATACCAAGGCCCAGTGGAAATCCAGGGATTCAGCTCCCGTTCGTATATGTATTGTTTTAAGTGTTTTTTCCCTTTAGTCATCTTTATATGACTGTGATGGTCAGATTAGAGCGGGCACCATTTATGTGCATTTTTGAGAAGCTTTCTATGTTTTTCAGAGGGAAGGAGTATGGGTCTTGCAGGTCCAATTTCCAGCACTGCCACACATTACCTGTTTGACCTTGGGCAAGTCAATTAATTCATCTGTGCCTCAGATCCCCATTGGGGATAATACACTTACCTACCATCAGCAGGTATTGTGAAGATAAATGTCACACACAGAAACCTCATTGTTAGGGGCTATAGGAATACCAACCTAGCTAGCTATTTAGGCTACAATCCACTTGAGTGGATTCAGTAGTGGGATTTAAGAAAGGGGTGGGATCGACAACAAAGTCTGATAACCACTGAACAAGTTCACCAGTCAGGGCAAGCTTCTCTGAACGGCAAATTGCCAGAAGCCTGAGCAGGAGGGACCCAACAGCAAAAGGGTAGTTCAAGTTCTAACCCGAGTCATGCCTTCGTCTCTGCTGGTCCTCTACGGCGGAACAAGAAACCAAAACCAACCCACAAGCATAGCAGATTAAATGTAATTTTATATTCTCATTGCTTGCTCATAATTACTATTACCTAAATGGAATCTTCAAACATTGCCAAAATAGACCCCACCCAAGACATTTATTAAATTCTTAAGAAATGTATTTTTTAATCTTTCACATTGCAAGAGATCCATTGCCTGTAACTGATTTTATTTGGAAAGAAATCACACTTTCTGTGTTCTTTAGGATATTCATTTTGCATTACTCCCACAGCCTGTTGCTGTGGGTGGACAGATTACATTTTCATGACTGAAGAATTAGATTTCCAGTATCTCTCAGATACTGAAGATTTAGTTCTTCAGTCAGGAAAATGTGACCTGACAGAGTCTTAGATGCCTGCCTATAGCATAGTGCTTGGAATTCTTAGTACGTATGTGATCGTTGTAATTGAACACATTATGTTTTACTGCTGGAGAATATGCAGAGAACCATCACATTGCCCAACTCTACCCACTTGGGCATCTGAGTGAGGCATAAGGATTATAGCTTTGAGGTATACCTCCTCCCACAGTACTTCCTCAGCTTGGAGTTTCAATTGCCAAGTAGTTATGGTATTTATCTTAACTTTGTTTCTTTTAAGGAGTCTTTATTCTTCTGTTGACATCTACTCAATGGTTCCTATTACAACGGCCAATGTGGACAGCCATATTCAGCCACTAGCTTCTTTACTTCCAGTATGCACGTGATACCTTCTCAGTTCTGGGTATTACAAAAAAAAGGAAACAGACCTCAGGATGCTACCAAAAAAAAAAATCACTCCAAGATACAAAATCCACAGAAATGAATTTTATTGGACTTGACGAAAAGATCCAATGTTTAACCATCCATATTTATATTAACAGTGCAGTTGAAGATGTACACAAAGTAGTGCAGGAAACAATTTCCTGCCTGCAATAACAGTTATGTTCAGGAAACAAGAGAATAAAAGGAACAGGAGTGCACAAAGCTTTAAGCTTTGATAAAAAATAAAAGCTTTTACAGCCAGATATTTTAAATACGATTTTAAACAGGTTTTCCTAGAGGATTCGTTCTGTGCTTTTGAGTTCATCTAAAATTATAAAGAATTACAAACCATCAGAAAAGTTTCACAAATACAAAGTATACAGATTTATAAAAAAATGGAGAGAGAGAGAGATACCCATTACAAAATATTGCCCTTTTAATCTTAACCACATTAATTCCACCTTTCTGTTTATTTCAGCTTTGAATATGGTTGGCAGCTACAGATTTGGAATAAAATTATTAAGTGATATCAATCTGATTAGAACTCACTTATTTTAAAAATCCATCTCTTTGTACTACAATTGTGTTTGCACAGTGGGTATCCCAGATGTTGCATTGATGTCTCCTTTATTTATCTTCAGTGTTTACTGGAATTTCCATTACTGAAATGTTCTGGGTAATTTAATCAATTTAATCTAGCAATTGCATTGACAATTTTTTGGGTTTTCTTAAAAACTTGTCCTTAATGAAATTCCAGGCACCACTGAAGCAAATGAAATACATATTACACATGCATATTTACAGGACATTCACCAATAGAATGGTACAGACAGACACAGAATGCATAAATCCATGAGCCCCAATGAGCAATCATATCACTACAATATTCATTAAACAGCGACTGCCATTTTTACCCACACCATTTAGCATCTGTGGGAGATAGTACATTTGGACAAGCACTCGGTCACAGGATCCAGAACCAGTAAAGAGGGATGAGATAATATAAAGATGCTTGCAGAAAGATGAAAAAAAAATAGACATTTTATTTGAACTTCTGATCCCCTGTGTCTCTATATACACCAGGTTCAACCCCCTGATTGTGTTGCATCTACATCCTTGGAGGAATACTGAATCTCCAACATAATGCACTGAAGTCCATGCACATACAAATGCTATTATGCATATTCCACGAGAGACTTCTTACCCATAGTACAAGATAAACAGCACAACATATTATTGATTAGTCCTTGTTAACTCCTACTCACCACTGTCTTCTAAGGATAAGTCATTGTCTTCGATAATGAGAACGTCTCATATTTATAAATTAATAATGTACCAAACAGCACATATTAATATTGTCAGATGTATGCCCTTTAGTTCTTTATTGAGCAGCCAGATCAATAACAAAAAATACAGCCCACTGAAATTCAGTCCTTCATTTTGACTGAGTAGTAACATTCAAACAGCAGGACTAAATGGTTTTCTAAAGCTCTTATGTCAGTACCACAAGCCGTGGACTGGCATTAATTTAGTGTAACAGCAAGAGCCATTTAACACTGAGCACCATCATTAATTTACAAAGATACAAACATTTTGGAGAACTTGTAAATTAACTGGTTTCTCAGAAGGTACAGTTTCATTCTGGTAGCTTTTGGAACTATTTGGCAGAGTACAGCAGGCACCAAATACTGGTCAAAAGATATGGATCTATCTATCTTTCTAGATAGATTTTACATATTTACTCCGCTGGCTAAAGTAAACATCTGCATTTTGATACGACAAGATAATGACATGGGCTTTCTGTGCCTATGGATTCCTAGAAGCAACAGAGGGAAATTAAATGAATAGCTGTGTCCTGACACTCCACTGTGCTTTAAGACTGAAGTCCAACGCAGAGGTCTGGTGCAAATCCGTTTTTGTATAGCAGGTCTTTCAGAAAAGACCTACTGCACCAGATTATAGAATAGTTTCTACAACAATTTGTCAGAATAAATTAATGGCCTGTTACCAAAGTTTATCTCATTCTTGACTGAAGTTATAAGAAAAAGAAACAAAATTAAAACAAAGTCAAATCATAGGGATAATCATAGAATACCTGAATATTCCATGCAGAATAAAACATACCAGAAATAAATCCTGTAGCAATAATTCTTCTGGTTCTACCTTAAAGAAAAAGCTATGAGCTGCTTGGGTTATAAAGCTTTACCTTGTATTTAAAGGCACCAAGGTTTTCAGAGAGATGTGTATCCTATACAAAGATGCACTACTCTGATCTAGCTTGCTTTAATATGGTATAAACTTCATTCAGTGAATGAAAGTCTGACCTCTGCTCAAATGTAGTGACACCAATTGATAAGAGGAGGAAACAAAGATGGTTTTGAAACTTTTGCAATCTCTCTGGGAAAGAAGACAGAACGGAACATTGAAATACAAGAGACTTCTCAAATACGATAGCATTATTTCAGTAGTAGGTAAAAGGAAGAATGCGGAGGAGCCAACTCTGCCACCACAAGTGATAGTGAAGTACAAGTCACTTGTTTTACAGATATTCATGTGGTTTGCATATAAACAGCTGATTGGCCAATCAGTGTCAGGGGTTTATGGATGAAATGATCATCTGAACAGCTACTTTATTTCTAATCCATGGAAACGTTTTGCTGCCATGAGTAAGGCTACTGAAAGTGAAGTGGTCCATTAAAACAGAGACACTAGGTTTTCACTGTCAGAAGTCGATTAAACAGCTCATTAGCAGAAACAGGCTAAATCAGAATGCCAGTGATCAGAATGACACACAAGGCAAGAGTCAGGAGCAAATCTGTAAATACATTGACAGCTGCCTAGTAGGTTTAAACATCTACATTTTCTCTAACATCCTGACCTGCTGAAGACAGTCAAGCAGCTTGAAGAGCAAGTTTTCTTAATCAGTCTCGAAGTACTGACCCTAAAAGTTCTTTAACTAGCAAGTCTCTTGAGAATGTCATGGGGAGAGATCACACCTTTTGGAAACCTGGGCAGACTCTCATTTTAATCTCTTTTCTCTAACAGGTGGAACAAAGGTACTTCACAAGGTACAGCTGAAAAGGTGGTAAAAGCAGCAGTGGCACAGGTCACAATCAGAACCTTTTCTATACAGTTAAGAGCAATTTAAAAAAATAGAGACGTCCAAAATACCTCCAGAGAAAGGTCTAGTTTCCTGAAATGTCATGTACAAAAGTAGGCCACTCCGACTCGGCTTAAAAGAAGTCCATAGCGGTTGGTCTCTTCTTAGCTGGCGTTACAAATGATTTCTTCATCTGGGGCTCGCCTGTGGGTGTTCCAGGTGACTTCAGCACCCCATGGGGAGGCTTTTGTTCAGGGTTGAAAGCCACCCGGGAGGCTCCTTCTGGGCTCACTAAGATACTTTTGTCTGTCTTTTTAAATTCTGTCAAATAAAAGTTAAAGGACAAAGTTATTAGAGATCCAGACATTGAGAGATTCAGGCAGTTCCACAGTTCCCTGATTGCTCTGGTACTCAAATGAATACCAAGGAAATCTGCCATTAATGCACGAGATCCAGGCTGTTAGCAACAATCAAAAACCTAAGATTTGCAGGAATGGGGTATGGAAGAGGCCAGCATGAATCTCCAGCTCCTGATGGTGCCTTATCGCTCTCTCTTTCGGTTATGCTACCACCTTCAGCTGTAACCCATGGACTGACTGGTGGTACCCAGAGAGAACTGGCTGGCCATGTGGTGTAGCTCTCCTTGTTACCAGATCCTCTATCGCATTAAAAGCCAGCTAAATACTTCCCTCCTATTCCTGCAGTTGCCAGTTATTCCACGATTGTAAGTGGGAGGCAAGGTGCCCACAAAACAATCTCTCTGTAAAGATGCAATTCAGACTGAGAGCCCTTGATCTAGGTTTCTTACTAAACTTTACATCTTCTCTTTGAAAGGAAGGAGGGGAACAAGCACTATTCATACTGTTTAAATCCCATGGTCCTAGCGGTTGATCACCATTGTTGGCAGTAGGGTTTAAGATGGTTTATGAGCACACACACTTACTGTTGTAAAATATACAGAGTCTGCTACTCCAGTGCTGAAATAATAAGATGTGGTCTACATCTTAGAGAGGAACAAAAAGGTAAGAAAATGGATACCTTGTCTTAGTACATTAGAAATCAATTTCAATTTTATACACATCAATATGTCCCCAAGAAAAGTATGAACATGTAAGAGTTCCTGTGTGGGGATACTTATTTGTTAATATCATGGTCAGTAGAGGCAGCCAAAGTAAAACTGGAATTTTTCCGTAATAATGGCGATTCCCCTGCCATGGAGCATGGACCCTCAGCATTTCACAGATGTTTCTGCTGGGAGGCAGAACGAAGCAGTGGGGAATTTGAAGACAGGGAGCTTCACAGAATCACAGAAATGTCAGACTGGACAGAACTTCAATAGGTCAAATAGTCCAATCCTTCCACAGTGCAGGGGATTAAGTATTACCTAGACCAGGCCTGCACAACTCGTAAAGTGGCGAGGGCCATATTACTCCAAAGAAAACAGCTGAGGGCCGAACACCCCTCTCAGCGCCGCCGAAACCTGACCCCCCCGCCCCCCGCAAAAAACACAACACACACACCCCCAGCACCAGGGAGGGGAAAGGGGGGCAGTATGAAAGGACTGGATGTGACTGTCCAACACACAAACACAGGGGCCACAGGGAGCCCGGGGGGAGGGGGGGTGCAGTGTGACCGGGGAGGGGGAAGGTCTCAGGTGCAACACACACACATCCACTCACCCCACCCTACCTCCCCCGGGGATTTCTTTGCTGCCCACAGACAGTTCAAACCCCTCCCCGCCCCAGCCCCAGCCCCATCACTATGGAGGCTGCCCTGGGACCAATCAGTGCAGTAGCCACCCCGCCCCCAAACAAGGGGGGAGTTGGGGGAGGGGGTCTTGGCGCAGTCCTCCCCCCCACCCCCCAGCTGCGGCTCAAGCCCAGGCCAGGCACCCCTCCCCTCGCTTACCGGCTCTGCCTCATGCCCAGCGCTTCCCACCTCAGAAGTGATGCACCCGTTGTACGCCAGGCGGGGTAAGCGGGAGATGGAGACACGTGTGGTTCTGTGCGTTAGGGCGGTTGGAGTGCGGTGTGCACAGGGCTGTGAGGTGGGGCTCCCCACTGGGCAGGGGGCGAACCCAGGGCCCTAGGCGAAACTTCCACCTTGCACCCCCCATACCTCTGCACATCGGTTCATTGAGGGGCAAATCCCAACAAAGGTAATAGGTAATAACTGGAGATATGCCAATCTCCTAGAACTGGAAGGGACCTCAAAAGGTCATCAAGTCCAGCCCCCTGCCTTCACTAGCAGGACCAATTTTTGTCCCAGATCCCTAAGTGGCCCCCTCAAGGATTGAACTTACAACCCTGGGTTTAGCAGGCCAATGCTCAAACTACTGAGCTATCCCTCCCCTCTTAAGCCTTTATAGACCCCATGGGCCAGCCTGCCCAGGGGCTGCTCCCCAGACCAGGTTCCCCCCTCCCCGCCCCCTGAACTCCCTTGGAGGGTGCACAGCCCCCCTGCAAGCCCTCCCCACCCCACCCCACCGGCCCCCACCCCGAGTCCACTCACTGGCTTTGCCGGGATCGGGCCGCTGCAGCAGCTTGGCAGGGAAGAGCTGCCTTCCGAAGGCACCGGAGAGCCAGAGCATCCCGCTTGCGGCCGCGGTGAGCCCCAGCCATGGAGGAGCCGGCGTGGTGCAGGGGGGCAGCAGCCCTGCAAAGGTGGTGGCGCGGCTAGTGGGGAGCAGCCACACCCCCCAGCCCCTCCTGCACAGGCTGCAGCCCGGCGCCCCCCTCGGGGGCTCCTGCAAGCTGCAGCGGATGCATGCGGGCGCTGGCCCCCCATGCGCCCCCCGGCTGCCCCCTCGCCGTGCTCGGGCTCTGCAGCTCTCAGGAGTCTGAGCCACCACTGCCGCTGCCCCTTCCGGAGCAGGCTCAGGGCCCCACGCCCTGGTGGCTCACATGCCCGGGAGCCGCAAAGCCCAAGCGTGTTGAGGGGGGAGCCGGAGGGCCCACAGGGGCTGCCAACCGCATGCATCTGCTGCAGCCTGCAGGAGCCCCCCCCAGGGGTGGGAGGAGGGGCGCACCAGGCCACAGCCTGGGCGGGGGGCGCGGCTGCTCCCCGCTAGCAGTGCCGCCGCCTTTGCAGGACTGCTGCCCCCATGTGCCGCACCGGCTCCTCCATGGCTGGGGCACGCCGTCCCTGCAACCCGACGCTTTGGCTCTCCGGTTGCCTAGGGTGGCAGGATTTGGTGGGGTGGCATTTTGCCACCCTTGGCGGAAATTCAGCGGTGGGGGGGGGGGGTCCTTCCGCTCTGGGTCTTCAGCGGAAATTCGGTGGTGGGTCCTTCACTCGCTCCGGGACCCGCCGCCGAAATGCCCCAAAGATGTGGAGCAGAAGGATCCCCGCCGCCGAATGCTCAGAGGAGGAGCGCTGCTGCCTAGGGCAGCAAAAACCCTGGTGCCGCTCCTCCCGACAGCCCCGTTGCGCTGCTTGCCCGCGGGCTGCACAGTGAGCCCATGGGGGCCGCATGTTGTGCGGGCCTCACCTAGACCATCCCTGACAGGTGTTCGTCATTGGAGGTTTTTGAGAACAGGTTTGACAGAGATTTCACAATCTCCCTAGGTAATCTGTCCCAGTGCTTAACTACCCTTACTGTTCGGAAACTGTTCCTAATGTTTAACCTAAATTTCCCCTGCTGCAATGTCAGCCCGTTACATCTTGTCCTGACCTCAGTGGAACAGGAGAACAATTTATCACCCTTCTCTTTAAAACTGCCTTTTATGAACTTGAACACTGTGTTATATCCCCATCAGTCTTCTCTACTCCAAACTAAACAAACACAATTTTTTCAATCTTTCCTCATAGCTCATGTTTTCTAGAACCTTTAATCATTTTTGTTGCTCTTCTCTGGACTTTCTCCAATTTGTCCACACTTTCCTGAAGCGTGGAGTCCAAAACTGGACACAGTACTCCAGTTGAGGTCTTCTCAGTGCTGAGTAGAGTGGAAGACTTACTTGTCATGTCTTGCTTACAACACTCCTGCTAATATATCCCATAATCATTGATTTTTCTGCAACAATGTTACAGTGACAACTCATATTTAGTTTGTGATCCAATATAACCCCCAGATCCCTTTCTGCAGAACTCTCTCCTAAGCAATTTCCCATTTTGTATTTGTGCAACTGATTACTCCTCCCTAAGTGGAGTACTCCGCATTTGATCCTTATTGAATGTCATCCTTTTTCTCCAGTTTATCAATTTGAATTCTAACCCTGCTCTCCAAAGCACTTGCAACTGCTCCTAGCTTGGTATTGTCTGCAAGCTTTGTAAGTGTGCTCTCTATGCTATTATCCAAATAATTTAATAAGGATATTGAATAGAACTGGACACAGGACAGATCCATGGGGGACCCTACTTGATATGCCCCGTCCAGCTTGACTGTGAACCATTGATAACTAATCTTTAAGAATGGTTTTCCAGCCAGTTGTCCACCCACCTTATAGTAGGTTCGTGTAGGATATACTTCCTTAATTTAGGAGATCATATACAGCATCAAATGCCTTACTAAAGTCAACATATGTCACATCTACTGCTTCCCCATTACTGAAGGGGTAACAAGCCTAGTGAAAGAAGGCTATTAGGTTGGTTTCACAAGATTTGTACTTGACAAATCCATGCTGACTGTTATTGATCACTTTATTATCTTCTAGGTGCTTACAAATGGATTGTTTGATTATTTTCTCCATTATCCTTCCGGGTTACCAAAATTAAGCTGACTGGTCTATAATTCCCTGGATTATCCTTAGACCCCTTTTTATAGACAGGTACTATATTTTCCCTTTTCCAGTGCTCTGGGATCTCTTCCTTCCTCCACAATTAAAGGTAACAGCTTATGGCTCAGATCTCTTCAGCCAGTGCTAAGATGTGTTTCATCAGCCCTTGCAGACCTGAAGACATCTAACTTGTCTAAGTAATTCTTAACTTAGTCTTTCCCTATTTTGTGATGTTCACTATGTTAGTGATCTGATCACTGGTCAACTGTTTGGTGAAAACATGAAAGACTCTTACAAAGCAGTAGACGGAATGACACGGATTTGAAACCACTCTACTATGGCATTACTGAATCCAGTGGATTCCATCCATTTAGGGAATCAATGCAACTTCATGGAGTGAAGACAATTCCTTTGTCTCTGAACCAGGTTATAGATTTCAGTCTGTTTCCTGGAACATGACTTGGGTTCATAAACAATACCAAGATTGTGACAAAAAGACAAACTCCAGAAACAGCATCCGAGAGGTTCCGCATCCACTTCTACATACTGTCTGTGTCGTTCTCACCTCCCTCCCCTTTCATCCTTGCCCCCCTGCACCCCAAAAGACACATGGTGAAGGTATGCAGACACCTTAAACTCACCTGCAGTCATGTTCTTATTCAATCCAAAGGTGACTTTTTTGGAGCTGGAACACTGCAGCTTGTTTAACTACAGAATAAAATGAATATGGCAAATAAAGATTGATTTGAGGCAACATTACGTCTGTTTCCCTGCTGGAACTCTGAGGAGTCCCAGTTTCTTCCCTTGTTGTAGATACCCTCCCCACCTTAAAGGCCTTTGCTTAGCAGCCACCATCGTCATGGACAAGAAGGAAGAGATATTTCTTAAAGTTGACTAGATAGCTCGCCAACAACCGAGAAGACTGTCTTTCCTCCCAGATGTTAAGTACGCTGGCCTCACAGCACTCTTAGCCCACCGAGCTACGAGGGTCTTACAAAGCATAATTTTAATAGTGCTTAGAAAGACTGAGAGAAAGTTTAAGAGGCTTATATGGAAACAAGTTGGCAGTTTCAGAAGACCTCTTCTGTTATAAGCTTCCATGAAAAGAAAGAACTGCAAAACTCAGAGCCCATCTGTAAGAGCAATAATTATTTGTTCCTTTAGTATTCTCAAAATAATGTAAACCCTCAAAACTACACTTTAGACAAGAGGGATTTCTTTTAAACAATGAAAGATGTCACCATCCCAATTTGTCAGCCTTAGGAAATATGCCTGAATCAGCTTACACTACTCAAAGTGGTTTGTTTGGTTATTTTATTTTTTTAAATTATTTTAAAACTGCCTATTTTACAGGTGTCAAGAAGATTAGTGCAGTTTATTGGGGGTGAAGGGGGCAGGGGAGACTAAAGTGGTGGCAGAGTTTGGTTAGATGTAGAAAGAGGCTTCACTTTCCACCTTACCCCCTGAAGTGGAAGAGGAAGACAACCACCAGCAAGAGCAAGCCAGATAGACGACGTTGCAAATGTGGGGATGATCATTCTGATCAACTCAGATGGCAGATAATCCAGACACATACAAGCAACAAGTTACAGAATATTACTTTTGAAGAGTTTAAACTGCTCACATTGACAGCTTTGCTTTTGTGGGGGGTGGAGGGAGGGAGGAAATATATGTATATAGATTAATTCTTGAATGGACAATTAAAAACCCCATGGCAATCACAACTCTATCTGCTGAGGAGCTCCAGGCCAGTTTTCACTGAGGTTAGGGTTCCCAAACTTTTATCAAGTATGAACAGTGCTGAGAATTTGTCAGGAGCCTCAGGGCCACATCTAGTTTGCACAGGATGGAGCAGACAACAGCTGCTCTTCCACAGTCATAGATGCTGCCCATGGAGACTATAGATCCCAGCAAAACTAGACTGAGACACTGGTGTGATCCAGATGGAGAATCACAGGTTGAGACCCACATCTGGGCAAGCTGCCCTCGGTTTTCAGATGTGGGTGGCCATGAGCCAAGTCTCAGAGTTCCATGAGCCATACTTAAGGCAACCCCCCAATTTTGGGGGACCAAATCAGGGTCACTTTACCTGCATGGAGGCTCTGGTTGAAGAGAGGCTGCCTTTGGCTTTCCTGAAGAACACTGGCTTTGGTAAAGTTGTTTTTTCAAATTTCACAAAGTCATTCCCTGTCTTTGCCTTCTTTTTCTTTAACGGCGTGAGAGTGCCACCAACCTCCTATGAGGGGAAAAATAAAACACAAGTTTACTCAGCGTTAGAAAGAGCAGCAGCTAATTGAGAAATAGAGGGTGCTAGCTAGGGTTAGTGCTAGCCATTTGCCAGTGGTGGCCATAGTTAAACAATGGTCACTCGTCATGAATGAATCCTAGTCTGTGGTCACTTGTTAGTCCCTTGGTTAACATTTGCCACCTCACAAGTTTGCATGATTGGAAATCTCTGTTCAAGAAAGGTCAGCGCTGGAATCGCAAGACTGTTGAATGGGAAGAGGAGGTGCATTGATGGAGTTCTGGAAGGTGAAGGTCCCTGTCAGGGTCCAGATAATGGAATCATTTTCAGGAGCACAAGCTTCCCCTACTCCCTTCTATGTCCATCTGGGAGCTCTGAAGCTTTCCCCTTTTCCTCTGCCCCAGTAGGGTCAAGGATTACATGGGATTGCTTTTGGGTCCGTATAACTCTACTCCTTTAGCTGGATGGACAGAGGAGTGGACAGGATGCTACTGAAAAATACAAAGCGTGCTTTCCTCTGTAGGGACTGAATATGCTAACAATACATTTTAGCCTGGGGAACAAGAAAGCTACCAGGAACGAAACCAAAGTCTCTTGCAGAGCACTGGCCACTGAGTGGCTGCCCTCTCCTCATAGACAAACTGAGTAATGTTAGTTGAGATTATTTAAAAAAATTACAAATAAATAAAAGGAGGGGGAGATCAGAGGGGTCCCTTTTCAACACAATCTGAATCTCATGACCGCTGGGACCAGAACTAATAAAATTAAGCTCCGCTTCAAACAATGCAGAAGTCTTAGCTTCCCAATTTTAGCAGGCAAACTGTGAAGCAATTCTGAACATTTCTGGTTTTGCCCTTTCCTGTTCTTTTGTGATGTATAGAGTTAGCTTCTTCCGATTCTCAACATTTTTCATGCTTGGGAAACCAAGACTCAAAACATCTCCAACTCCTCTCTGCTGGAAGCGGGGAAATTTGCAATTCAGGATGCAGCTTTGTGGGACATTCCTGAGTTCTAACCTCCTCCATCAAAGACGTCAGAGAAGTGAGAACTTGATATTACACAATTTAAAACAAGATTTAAAAAAAAGGGGAATCCATCTTTGTACATCATAAAGGAGTGAAGCACTATTTAGTTCTGTACCAGAGAGAGGTTTAAAGATCCAATATTTTGCAAACTCTCCAATGGCAGAAATGTGAGATTTGCAATTTGGAAATGCCAATTTCCAATACTATCACGAAGCACTCTTTCTCTGAACATATAGCCCTTAAAAAAAAAAAAAGATCACAGTATTACGTATAAAAAGCTCTGGAAACTTTCTAACAGTATCATATGTATGAGTTATTAGTCCTCCAAGGACTATACCATTAGTCCTTGTTTATACACAAATTTGCACAGGTTTAACTAAAGATGTGTATTAAAACTTGTTTAAATCGGTGTGTAATCAAGGCATACACAGGACTTAAGCAGCCTGGTTTTTAAGGCAGAGGAACAAAGAATGTTCATAAATATTTGCAGAATAGTTTCCTCTGAACCATGGCAAAGACAAAATGAATGGTGTGAGGGGCAAAACTTGGACTAAAATGTTTGAAATACATCAGTAAACGAAATGAAAATATATAACTTTTAAATATTCAATAATTTTTATTAAGGAAAAAACTCAGAATATTTCAAGGAAAAACTGCCAGGATTCCTGCAGTGTTGTCTACGTCATAACCTGCAAAGTATTTTTGGACCCTAAATGCTTTCTAAATCCAGACTGCCTCCACTTACACCCTCCCTTGTGGGTAGGGGACAAAAACCAAAATGACTATAAATTGTTGCAAAGAACCATGATTGCTGCATCAGAGATGGCCTCCTGGCCAAGAACAAGTTGAGCACAGCAATGCCCTCCTTCCAAGAATTTGGCCCATTCACACAAGTGGTCATGGAAGCACTACCAGCAATGAAAGTCCCCACCTTAGATTCAGATCCATGACACTGTTGGGTGGTGAAATATACCCATGGGACCCTCCCACTCCCTTAATTCCCAACTGATATTGTTATCTCTTGACAAGGAGAATTTAACACGTGTAAAAAAACATCCCATAGACCACTCAGCTCAAACTGAATTCAAACAAGCCTCACAGGCAAAAGAGAATTAGAGCCCTCTGCTTACACTCTTTTTGCTTTTCTTGCATGCAGCCTCAAGAACTCCCTTCACTTCAACAGAGTTTATCACCTCCTTGATCTTCCTCTTCTTTTTCAGGGATGGTGGTTTCTGGTTTGAGACCCTGAGCCCATCTAAACTGCCCAACTTGGGTTTTTTCTTCAATTTGACTTTTTGGGGCAGTGTGGATTCAGAGTCCCCTTCTCCTGTAAGGCTATTCTGCAAGCTTTCCTGTTCTGACTGCAGAGCAGCCTGTTCAGATAAGCCATTGACTAAGACAGTCCTCATTTTCTGCTTCTTTTTCACCATCTTGGTAGTAGTTACAGTGGCACAGTCACTGCCATCCCACAGGGCATTGGCATTAGCTGGTCCATTTTGAGATACAGGTTTTACATGAACCTTCTGCAGTTTTGTATTCTTTTTCTTGAGTTGTCTCCTTTTAGTCTGCATTACATCAGTTCGAGCATCCTGTGCACAGTTATCACCATCTCCTCCACTGCCAGTTACACCAATTTCAGTCTCAGTTGCCTCTTTGTCTAGAGATTTGTTTTTTCTTTTTCTTTTACTAGTTTCTGGTGCTCTGCCCTTGTTGGGTTCTTTGGGTCCAACTGCATCAGGTTCCCCCTCTTCACTTCTCCCATCAGCTGTGCTGGAGTCTGCAATTTGAGAGACCCTCTTCTTCCACCTCTTCCTCTTCTTCTGGAGTCCTGATGCATCATCTTCCTCCGTACTTGATGCCTCTATTCCATCCTTCTCTGCAAGGAGGCAAAAATCAGAAGGAGCAACATTTAACCCAAATATAAAATGAAAAGACAACTGCAATAGAGGAGTTGCTTTCCTTACATCCCTAAATCTTTACTGCACATATGGCCACTGAGAGTCCATATCATTTTTTCCAGGCCTATTAATGCTTTTCTTGCCTTTCTTCATGTTACTGCCGGGTTGCCAGCAGTTCCCCATGAGTAGTTCTAAAGTAGTAATATCTCCACCCCATCAAGGTGCTCTCTTGGAGGCCTTCCTGCTGGTAAACCCATTAAAAGGCAGTTCATGTGTCAGCTGACTCTGGTACATTTTCCTGAAGAACATTAAGCTTGTAGCAATGTAAATGCAAACCCTGATGGTAGAAACAGCTGTAAAGCCTCCTAGATAGCTTATTTCCATTCCTCTCTTCTAGCCATTCCCCCTAATTCCTAATGTTCTAATGGCATTCCTCTTTCAAGAGGACAGATATGTTCTTGCTTTCACAGTAAATATCAATAGTGCTTCTTGACTGGGTAAAGGCAAAGCACAGCTTCTTCCCAATCTGCCGCATATTGGGTGAAATCCTAGCTCCACTGACGTCAATGGCAAAATTCCCGTTGACTTCAATGAGGTCAGGATTTCAACCTTTATCCTTCATTGCAATGAGACTCAGAAACCGGTGAATCCCAAGCAAGCAACTGATTACTAACTTAAAACAATCTCATCCTGTTATGTTGCCAAGCCACACTAGGTATGTCTGTTCTGCAGCTGGGAGCAAGCCTCCCAGCTTGGGTAGACAGACTTGTATTAGCAGGGCTTGAGCTAGCGTGCTAAAAAGAGAAGTGTGAGCACTGCAACTCAGTCTCTCAAGCCCACCGGACCCCCTAGGCTTGAGAACCAGAGTCTCAGTGTACCACACATGTATTTTTAGCATGCTAGCCTGAGCCCTGCTAGCCTGAGTCCATCTACGCAGACTAGGAGACTCACTCATCGCTGCAGTGTAGACATACCTACAGACTGGTGAGAGTGGTCTCACTTTCCTAGCTTTGCCTCCTACCTCTCTCTTTTTCCAGCTTGGCTTTCTCCACGGATTTGACAACTTTTTTCTTTCGCCTGCCCCTGCTGAATGTATCGTCATCTTCATCTGTAGAAACATCTTCAGGGAAATCATCTTGTGGGAAGATTCCTGTTGAGCAAAAAGTCTAATGAGACGTCTGAAAATACCCCCTTCCCCACAAGTAGTTTCTGTGTTCACATACAGCACAAGGAGCACAAACACTGACTCCCCACTCCACTTGTCTATCAGCACGTTTAAAGCACTGAAAAGAAATGTGCACAGAAGTGTACGGTTTCTTCATTATTCTGAATCAAACTGATCATGTTTCTCACTTAAGAAGCAAAAGAATTTGAATAAAAAGGCAAGACCTCGGCTTATAAAATTACAGTGCTGCCCCAAGTTGTGAAGCAATAGATATGGGGACCTGACCTCCTTTGTGAATCTGAGCAAGTTATACTTACTAATGAGAAAACCACATCACAGCAATAACCTCTGAAACTAATATCCTTCAAACACCACATGAAGACAACATTAACTGCAAATCTACACCAAGAACAGGATGAATCATTTAGCAGAATGAAAATGCTTCTTTTTTGATGCTCAATTCTCACCTTCTGCTAGGTCCTGGAACCTGAAAAAGTTTTAAAAAAAAAGTCTTACTGTTACAATATTTGACTGAGATGTCATCAAGTTACTACATTTATGAGGCACACTTCCCACTTTTGAGGAAAGCATAATACATCGGAGGGCTACAAAACGCTAGCTCTCCAAGAGATCTGCCTCAGAACTCCAGCAACTCAAAGCCAAACTACTGAAGAAGTCTTGGCAAGAGTGCGATTTAACACTGCCGCTCTCCTCCCCTGCAGTTTGAGCACAGTGCTGTTCAAATACTGTGTGATTTAAGCGAGGGTGGAGAATCTCCGAAGTGAAGGCGTGGACACCTGATCACTTGAAATACTTAGAACTATACAAGACAAAGTGCTTGACAATGCAACGCAGGGAACAATCCTAAACTGGTATGAAGTACAGACAAGACAACTCAAGTCTCTTCCAACTCTAGTGTCTAGGAATCTGTGAAAAACACAAAAGCAAAACCAAAATCTGTCTCAGACCCATACATATATCCATGTCTGACAGAGATTTTGTACTCATATTACCACATACTGTAAGCAATGTCCTCTTTCTAAGATATCTGGGCCAAGTAGGAATGTACTGGACAGTAAATTCACTGCAGAAACACCTTTAATGAAAGGATGCAAATCTCTTGATGTATACACTAGCAGTAGAGGGGGCTGGGGAAACAGGATGTCAAGTCTATTTAGACAAATCATCATACAGAGCTTTGTTTCAAGAGAACTCACTTTTTGACCAATTTGTACAGACGTTTTCGGTTAAAGGCGGGTGTATTTTTTCTGCTGGCCAATTCAAAGAGTCTGTCAGCAACAGCTTTGTAGTTAAACTGCCAAAAGAAAGCACAATACAGTATCTTTGTAGGCTATCATACTGAACCGCCAAGTATAGCTGATATTATAAATACTTCAAGCAGCATATGCTTTTTACTACTTCCAATTCCTTCCACTACACTTGATCTCTGCCAAGATTCAACCCCCGAATGCACACGCTAGCTTTATGAATGGGTTTTGTCTGACTACATAACAATGGGAGAAACCAGGTGGGTGAGGTAATATCTTATTGGACCCACTTCTGTCGGTCGAAGAGACAACCTAAGAGCTCTGTGTAGCTTGAACACGTATGTCTTCCACCAAGAGAAGTTGGTCCCATAAAAGATACTCCCTACCTTATCCACTTGGTCTCTCTCATACCCTGGGATAAACATGGCTACAAAAACACTACATTACAATGAAGCATTCAAATAATATTTTTTCAGAACACTTCTAACCTGGACTCTCATTCAGAAGGAAAAAGCAAACAAATTAACTTGTTTTTTAAAAACCTCTCAGTTCAATGCCAAGATTTAAATGTGCAACATTCTAGTCCCTACTTAAGAGCCACAGCCCAACACAGGAACATGAGGCATCTCTGTTGTAGCATAATCCTGGATCCCCGCAGTTTGTTCCAACGAGTTCATAAGATCTGTCACGCGTTTAGTGTCCAGCCCCATCTCCTGTGTACCCTCCCACCCTCTCATTTGTGCTGTCAACATAAGTAAGGGATATGCTGACTCCTGGGACAGACAGAACACAATTATGTTTTTAGCAACTTTTTTGGTACCTCTTGAGGTGGAAGGGGGAAAAAAAGGGGGCAGGGGAGAGAGAAGAAAAAGAATTTGGCACATGTACTTCTCTTTCATCATTTGTTTTGTAACCTACTCACAAGAAATATGTTATTAATAGGACACTCAGCTGATGACATTTAGGGTATGTCTACACTGCAATTAAAAACCCATGGCTGGCCCGTGCCAGCTGACAGGGACCTGCGGGGCTGTTTAACTGTGGTGCGGATGTTCCAGCTTGGGCTGTACCCTGAGCTCTGGGACCCTCCCACCGTGCTGGTCCTAGCGCCCAGGCTCCAGCCCAAGCCCACACTGCAATTAAACAGCCCTGCAGCCTGACTCAGCTGGCATGGGCCAGCCACGAGATTTGACTTGCAGTGTAGACATACCCTAAGAGATGTGCACCTTATTATTTGACTGGTGATGTCTCCACCATCCACTAAGTGACAAATAAAAAAAGCCTAGGGTTATTCATGGGGACATCATGTTAACATGAAGGAAGCAAGGCACAAACCTGGAGAACAGGACCAATGTTTTCATCAGCATTTTCAGAAAGGTCCTCTTGCTCTTCAATGCCCAGTGCAGATTTTTTTGATAAACCTTTGTTATTACACAAAAAGGATTTTAAAGATCAGTTGGAAAGAATGGTGAAAGCGCTGTCCAGTACAGTAGAATAAGAGCAGTACCTGAGCCATGAAACTCTCTCCGCAGGTAGGGAGATGGGATGCAGGTATCATTTAGCATATGAGCATAGGGCTGAGAGTCAGGAGACCTTGATATTTTTCCTTCCTCTAGCACAGACATTCTGTGTTACCTTCGGAAACTAATGCAGATGCTCTACACCTCCGTTACCTGCTCTTTATATTGGGGATGATACATCCCCATTTATATCCAAGCATTTTAGCTCCAAGGATGAAAAAGCAATTCAGAACAGCAGTATTATTTCTGGGTCTTTGAAATAACCATCCCTATAGTAGAAGAAATAGCTTGGAGCAATTCCCTCCTAGAGCATTGCCCCAAAATTCTAGTTTTTGGACAGTCCTGAGTTATCTACAGCTGTTGCTGTAAGTAAACTGAAATGTGGAACCGTATGGCCTGGTATATAAAGGGAGCATTAAGATATTTGTAATTGACTAGTCTATGGTTACTTTGTCTACTAGATCACCTGAAGAGAACAGAAGCAAGATTTGCTGTTCTTGTATCCACCTGCATGCCTTAAGTTGGCTGAGAGTAGGAATGGTATTTTTAGGAGGTGGGATACATATTTGGATCTTGTCAGTAGTTACCGTATTTCTTTAAAGTCTGGGCTAAATTTTCATCACTTCTTCCTCACCTTTGGTCACTAGTGGCTCCTTGTTTTCAGCTTCATCTTCCTCAGACAGCTCAACATCACCATCACAGCTTGTTTTCAATTCTTTCATTAGGTCTTCAATGGCAAAAGGGGACTGATCCACAATGGCTTCAAAGATACCCCGGGCTACTGCCTGCATCAGGTGACGACTGTATTATATAAAAAAGGATGAGAGTGAGAGGGAACACACACAGAGGGTTGAAAGCCCCTTTTCCTTCCCATTTACATTTAAAACACTTTGAAGACGGCGTGAGAGAGAGAGCGATGCATCTAACTTTGGGGAAAAAAAGTCACCAATTACTTAAACAAGTTACTTAACTCCAAACAGATTTTCCAGTTTTGTATTTGGTTCTTCCAATGTTATAGCTTGGAGATTTTGCTTGATTTATTAATTAATATTTTATATTCCAATAGTACCAGATCAGAGTCAGGGCTCTGTTATGTTAGGTACTCTATAAACACAGGTATAGGTGGTTACCATATTTACACACCTACTTCACTTATGGTTTTGAGGAACATAAAGGTGAGTTAAGCTAGCCACAAAGGCCTGCCCAGGTGGTAGTTTCTCCATGACCTGAACTTCATTACGTTCTTTGCTTTGCTTCAGTCCATTTGTTTATTATCTTTTGAAATGGCATTTCAAGAACTTCCTAGATCTTAGACTAAATAAATAAATAAAATGGAAAATCCAATATTCATCCATCAAACTTACTCTTTAGATTTGGCAGCAATTTTGCAGAATGGTTCAATAAACTTGAGATTCTGGTCTGCTGTGAGCTGAGAGATTAGGAGACAAAAAGACTCAGTACAGTAGAGCAGGCAGGTCGAGTAACTCATTGTAGATTGTGAGGTAGGAGATCTTTCTAAGAGGCTACATGCCAGCACTTTTCATCATTTTTTCCCCACTAAAATTGACAAGAGTAACACTTCAGCACCACCACTGAGATATTTGATGGATGCACTATAGAAACAGAGTGCTTCATACACATCGATTTATTAAACCGCACAATATGCCCTTGATCCTCAATTCACAGATGGCAAAATGAGACCGAGGAAAAAGTTAAGTGAGTCAGCCCAAGATCACAAAGGAAATCTGCAGCACACGAAATCCTGGGTGTCCTCTGATTTGCAGACCTTAACCTAAAGACCACCAAACAAAATAGTAATGAACAGTAAGATCTGATCCCTTTGCTAAACTCAGCATAGGAATATAGGCGGAGACTTTCAAAACGTCTAGGGGATTTACACGCATCTTTCATTACAATTAATCTAAATCCCTTAGACTGTTTTGAAAGTCTTAGTCATAGGCCTTATGAACTCTATGCAATTTTGGGGCTGGAGGAACTGTTGCTGAATTAGAGCCCTGATTGTAGACACTGTCTCCTGCTACAGAAACTCCCCACACACACACACATACACTGCCTACACCTGCCAACAGAATTGCCTGCTGGGCCACCCTTTGCATTCTGCTGTCTCTTCTTTAGAAAGCACTATTACAAAACTGCTAACAGGCACATCTTGTCTGTTAAAGGGAGAGAGAAAATAGTTACCAGGAGGGCATCTGCCAGCAGCACCACATATGGACTAGCAAAGCGAAGGCTACAAATTAGTATATGGGGGCTGCGGAGATTCCTCCCTAGCAGGCTAAGAAGAACATCATTGTGGGGAGGGATTTCAAGTAGCAATAAAATGAGCAGAATTCAGATTCCTGCAGCAGAATTCCACAGTAGCTGCTGCAGAATCAGACTTTAGACTGCTGCAAAATTCTGCTGCTTTGCAATAGCCAATAAGACTTAAATAAGAGAGAGGAAGGTCTCTACTGAAAGAGATAACAGGCAAACTAAATTAAAGATATTGCTGGTACCTGGCAAATTGTGTAACTTGTTCTTTATGGGGCAGTCTATCAAAATGCACATGTCTGAATCCAGTAGTGCCCAAGTCATTGAAGACAGTTTTAAAATTAGATTTCTGAATCTCTACAACGTGTGGTTAAAGTATCAGGTCAAGTATGGGCTCAAAGTGAATGTTTATAAAAGAAAAAAGAGTGATGAAAATTTTAAAAATCCCAAAAGAAACAACAATAGGGTTTTCTTCCCTTCCTTCCCCCCCAAAAAAGAGAGGGAGTCAAAATCAAAATGATTCCCTCATTATATTTACAATCTAAAATTGGAGCATTTGTAGCAGAGCGTGAGAATCGGAGAGTGACCGATGTATGTTCCTTTTCCAAGAACAGCATAAATAGTGTTCAGTGTTAATGAGTTATATTTAAAACAATATAAATAAACTAGGATTTAAAAACACCGATAAAAGATGGTTGTATAATACAGCAATATCAATCACAAAGAGAATTAGGTGTTTTCTACCTCCTTGGCTCCAGCTTTAGCCAGTTCTTCCAGATAGATGTCAATAAAATGGAATTTTATCCCATTGGGAGCATTACTTTCTGGGTGTATGACTTCCTTCATTAGCAGATGCAGAAATGGCTCAATCAAACTGGGAAAGAAAAGAAAAAAAAAAGGCAAGCAGAACACACAAATTTAAAAGTCTGGGTTTAGTTTGCTTTTCCACCAACTACTAAAAGGTGGCTTTTTGACACTCTGAATAAAGAAAATATTCAGAGAAGTCCAGTCATAACTTTTACTGCTTAAAAAAAATGTTATTGTCAGAGTTTCCTGAGGTCAGAATATTGTTTGCCAGCTGTAAGGAAATCCACTCAACACAAGTGATTATAGTGGAGTGGCAACTCTATTATAGTTAAGGTTTAGTGTCTTTTATTGTTTAAAAGACTATTCTAAGTGCTCGAGAATCCATATGCTGACTCAGAATGCCTTGAAATTTACTGTGTAGCATGGTGGTGAGGTAGTCCAGATTTGGGGTCATTTGAGCCAGGGGTTCCCATGATACAACTCCCCCTAGAAAGCCCCCAGCATTTTACAAAATAACCTAGCTCTTCTAATTTTCTGTGTGCGCACACCTGGGACTCAGGCTATCGCTCTAGTCCTCTTCAAAAACTGATCTCAGCTGCTCAGAATTTATCTTACCTAGTGTCTGGCTCCCATTGCCCCTTTGGGTGTGTTATATTGAAGCTATTTAGGATTAGTTTGGGAACTTGGGGTTGGATCGTCAGTAGCTCGAGGCAAAGAGAAATACATACACCCTGCAAAACTAGGGCCCCTTAAAAGCAAAAGGGTTTCCAGTCAGCCTGCTGTCAGGATAATTGAGTGGCTCAAGGAGATATGCTGTGATCATTGAATCTCAGCAACACCAAGGCACTGGGTGTTCATGCCTTGTCCCTGGCAGCTATCAAAGCATGTACGTTGTCTTTGCTCTAAGCCTAGGCTTTTCTTGGAAGTTTCTTCCCCTCTGAGACCAAAATTTCTGGTTTGAGAGAGAAATTTTGAAGTGCTCTGAGATCCACATACAGACTAATTTTATAAGTACGGTGGCAAGATGGCCGATGTTAGTATAGTGGGTCCTGCACTTTTCTTAGCAGGGGAGCTAAGTCGCTACCCCTTGCCCTGGGGTGCCAAGGTCCCAGCTAGTGGCCCGGGAAGATGGTAGAGGAGGGAAGCAGGGGAGGCTGGGTTTGCTCCTCATTCTGAGACCCAGCCCCTCTCAACCCTGTGGGTTCATACCCTCTTCCCCCTTGCATGGGGTACCTTCGGTCCTTAGACACTGGGGAAGGGAGTCTCCTTCCCTTGCTGGGACAGGGTCTCCCTTACTTTGGTTCTCTGGTCTTTCAACTCTCACAGCACACCTCCAAGCTCCAGTCCCGTCCCGCCCCCTTCTTCTTCCTCCTCCTCCTCCCTGACTGCCTTAAGAAGGGGGGTTTATTAGGTTCCTGACAGGGCCTTAATAGACTACAGGTGCTTCAATTAACCTGTAGCAACCCTCCCTAGTCTACAGGGAACCACACCTTAATTAGCCTAGTGCTTGCCCATGTCCTGGTGCTCAATAGGACCACTGCTCCCTGGCCCTCCTGTATCACAGTACTGTCAAAGAAATGAACATTAATCAAAAGGAAGAAGACAGACTCTAGGAAGTGACTGGGATACTGTAAACATCATGAACCATGGTACTGAGTATGAGCAAAGGAAAGCAAGTCCCTGAGTCATTTAATTCCTCATACACAGCACCCCTAACGTGAACGGCTCATAACATTTTCAGTTTGATGCAGTGGTAAGGGCTAAAGGGAGAGGCACCGTAGCAGTGAGGAAGGTGCCAGAGCAGTGCAGGGATCGTGGGGGTTGGGGAGGGTGCAGGGTAAAGGCTCTGCCCCTTTCGCTGTGCCAGGGCACAGCCCGCAGGCGAATAACAACCCCTGTCAGGGCAAGCGATCATTCCAACACTATGTTTTTGAAAACCCAGTTTGATGACTGGAAGTTGACAAAGTACTGGCTTTCCAAAAAAGTACTTTAACCACAAGAGAGGGAAGAGGGGAAGTTGGGCACCTTCCCTCTAGTGACATACCGGGGAGGTGAGGGAAAGACAAGCGAGTCATCTCTGCCTTCCCCCACAAATATCTCCCATGGCCCACCATTCCTCCCTCTGGCAGCTCCACTGGCCCAAAGGGGAGCCTCCAGGGCTCCCCTCCACTACTCCCCGACTGGAGAAAGAATCCAGAAATCCCCAGCTTCTCCCAGCAGTGGGGAAGGGGTTCCAGGCTCACTCTTCCCTCTGCTCCAACAGAAGAAGAGGAGGTCAGAACAGAAGAGTTTGGGGGAGAGAACTGTACACTGGGGATGTACAAGGGACTTCGCTCTGCCCCGCAACACCTGCCCACATCCATACTCATCTGTCCCTCCCTTTAAAAAACCCCACAACATCCCCACTGATTCCATGCTAGCCCCTGAACTGTTTCTGCATCCTCTCCCTGGCTCCTCAACCTGCAGGTCTCATGCCAACACCTGGCTCTACATGGGGAGGCGGGTGCGCGGGGCTGTGCTGGGCAGGAAAAGAGGCGAGATGGGAAAACGATACAGGAGCAGAGAAGGGACTAACATGGCCAGTGGATTTTGTTGTTAGGTTAATCATTGCCAAGAAGGCAGTGGAGGGGGAAGAGCCGCGTTGTGGTTCATAGGGGTACTGAACTGTAAACCCCTCCCCAGCCCCAGCCCCCATGGAAACTGAATGCCCAGACACTTCTGTTAAAATGGAGTTAAAGTTACCTCATGCTCTTCCAGAATGTCAAGTGCACTTATACTTATTTCTCTGGAAACCATGAAATACGAAGTTACAGTACACAACATACCCACAACGCAACCTTAACTCTGTGCCCTGGAGCTAGCAATATTACTGTGAAGGATTCAGTAGCATGGTGCCGCAATAAATAGATAAGGAGAACTAAAAGAATGCAGAATTGTTGGTGCTGTGCTCCACAGATTTGCACATCCATCATTTATCTGCATGCACTCCAGTTGTGTTGCCTGTGTTAGGTGTAGCTGTACACAATAGTGGAGGGATTACTTGGGAGCATCTTGGCAAAGCTGTGATTGTGATGTGAGAAAAGGTGCATATGTCCCTTGAAGGATCAAACATTTCTCAATTCAGCACTCAGTTCTGAGGATTGTATCAGCAGAAGTGCAGAAAGATCTTGCTAATCAGGATGATCAGCAATCTGGTGCCCTGTGTGGCAGTCACCAGGGCAGAGTGAGGGGTAAGTGAAGGCAATGTCTTTGAAGGAATACTTGAGCAAAGGTGAAAATATTGTAACATTTAGTAAGTCTGAGATGGTGTGTGTAGAATAAAATCACTGTAGGTAGCTCCTGTTTACTACACCTGACCTAAATCCAGGTTTTGCTTTAGCAAAGAGAAGATGTAAGATTTTATCTTACAGCGCTCGTGTACTCTGCAGCAGCTGTAAGATTAGTATGTCAGTGTGCGTGTGTGTTACTGGCATGTCTGGATATTGCTCAAAGAAAACAGAGTTAAGGGTACATGGTAGGGATGGCGTTTATCTTTTGTATTTCCTGTTTTCAGAAGCTTAAGTTTCCATTACCTTAACTCTCCATTTCCTGGTTTTCAGAGAAATAAATAAATAAAGTGCACTTGACATTGTGGAAGGGCATGAGGCACCACTAGGCAACCTTTGCTCTTCTTTAATTAATAATGAGAAGTACTAGTTTTGAAAGTCATTACCACTTTAAGAGAAGGCCAATCCAGGAGACTGAAGTCAGAGGTTTAGACACAGCATGGAAGTTAGACATTAGAACCACCATCTTGTTTAACAGCTTGTTGAAAATATACAAGACTGTGCATACGAAACAGGACAGACTGGACAGAGAAGTCAGTCTACAGTGAAAGACTGCTATAAGCTGCTTTTATCAAGAAATTGTCACCCAGGATAAGGAAAACAGAATTCCTAAAACATGGATAACAAGATTCCCTTTTCCAGATTTTCTGTGCTAGGACTTCATTATTATTATGCATACTTCTAAAATTTCACTGCCGGTCCTCCTGGCTGCAACGCCAAAAAGACTGGCAACACCAGTATGCACGGAGACCACTGAATGCAAGACCTGTTATGCCATCATGCTAAAACCCCTATATACACCTATAGCTTTTTCACAAAAGCCATACTGTGGAAAGCACGTTTAGACTAATTGCCTAGGCAAACTTGAGTGTTATCGATTACAACAAATGTTTAACTTAATACAAAATGTAGACTTTAATCTATGTATTAGATAGCACAAGTGATGTGATACATAAAAGGCTTAAACAGAACAAAGAAAGCCAATGACTAAAAAGAGCCATCTAGAGAGGAAGAAGGCACATTAAATTAAAATATTTTTGATACCGTGTAACTTCTTTATTATACAATTACATCTAGCAGTTTATTTACCTTTCATCCCATCCATTTCTTTTCAGTACCTCGAAGGACTGCCTCAAAACCATGCGGATTAGCTATAAAGCAGAAGATTTGTTATATGACACTACAGTTTTCTAACTATTTGAGTCAATAAAATAGCTACTCTGACAGTCACATAGGCAGACTCTTTAGTTGAGCTTTTGATGGCCTACAAAGTTTGCTGGAAAGGTTCTTTCATGAATACATGAGAAGTCTCGCCACTACTGGGAGATGGGGTACAGGCAGCGTGTGATCTGAAGTTCCAACAGCATCACTATTTGCTGTCATTACACTGCAAGCCAAACAAAATACAGTGACCATGGTACATCCCCCCGCACCGTTCTAAGCTGCTCCCCACCCTCAAAATCCTTCAAAGCAGTTAAGGTACATTTCCCCACTTCCCCATTTACAGAAATTCCAATTTAATAAATTCAAACCAATTAAAAATGTTAACAACTTCATACTAACATTAGTTTGTCCTGTTGTATATACATTAATTAAGAGACAGGAACACTACACATGTAACAGCCATAATAAATTAACCTCTAGGAACCTCACATTTTTGACGTTCTCAATTTGGAGTAGTTAACTTCTCAACCATAACACTACAATAATGCAAGTTTTTTAATTTAGCTTCCTTTTTTTAAGGAAATAAAAATAAAAATTGGAAGACAAAATACTAATCTGATTTTACTGTGTATTTCAATTAATAGATATTTTATGCTTAGACTATGCTTTTAAAAATTAATTTACCTCACTTCAATACTTAAATCTAATACAATATTTCCTATACTTAGGAATCTAGTACACTGTGGTAAGTTTAACTACTATAGATGGTAACTTTTTTTGTTTTTAAATGGCACCTCCAGAAAAATCTCAAAGTAGCTTTACTTTTATTTAAATATTAATTTTGATGAGGTATCCATTAACATGCCCTCTGGATATCATTGCAAACACTTATACATGTGCTTAACTTTATCCGCAGGAGTTGTCATACTGAAGTTAATGAGGAACACCCATGTGGTGTGAAGCTAAGCAAATGTATAAGCATGTACAGGATCAGACACTTTAATAAAAATACTGTCATGACTTCTAGACCTGCCAGGGCACCAATTAAAGGCCTATAAACAAATATGCTTTGCACTGTGCATCCTGAAACTAGCAAAATCCTTTTGCTATAACATATGCAAAGACATACGAAGAGATGGCAAGTCTCTAGTACAGCATCATCATGCTTTATCCGTTCAAAATATATATACCAAAAAGAAAAGAAAAGAAAAAAAAACCCACCACCTGAAAAAAGTTAATATTACCATGTAATATTTATCAAGGCGCAGTCTGTCTATCCCATTCCATTCACGGTTCATAGTTTGCCAAAAGGTCTGAATGAACAGGTGCTCTGCAACAGAACAAAAATAGTGAATGTGCATGTTCAACACCAATACTATTTTATGTTACTGAAAGCAGCCTAGAGAGAGACTACTTTTCCACTTCATTTTTTTTCACGCTTCTCTACATACTGGTCCAGCAGTTTCAGCACCAGCCTAGAAATATACTCAAGATTGTTGTGAGGATAGATACAATACAGACTGTAAGGTGCTCAGATACTACAGTAATAGGGAGCAAACAAGTACTTTACATAGATAGGTATGGCAAACAGTTACAGTGAGTGATCTTTGTAAAATATTAAATGCAAAATGCACATCTATGCAAGGGAGAAGAAAGCGTTGATTTTGCACTAAGTTGTACCTATACCCGTTTAGGCCCTGATTCAGCAAAGCAGTTACGCACATTTTTAATACTGAATTAAGGCCTTACAGTTCAAAACCAAGACATAAAAACAAATCAGCAGCTGAATAAGAGTGAAGTAGAAAGGCAATTTTAGGGTTTTGTGTTGCTACCCATGACTGTAATATGATCACTTTTTATGTCAGACTGGTAATAAGCACACATTACCATACTGCAAACAAACTTTATCAAGACAAGTCTAGATACAAATAAGAACTGATTGGATTCTGAACATGTGATAGAGACCTGCCTCATACATTGCAATCACAAACAAATCTTGGATGACAGCTGGACAAGAACAATGACAACAAAATAAACAACAATCCTACCTGCCTCTGTTCTGGACTCTGTGACAACTGGCTAAAAGTCCCAAAGTATAAAAGGCACTTTGGAGAAAAATTAGAGAAAACAAAATGAAATAGTAAACTTACGAGCCTCTATATTCTGAACGACATGGATAAGTTGGGAGATAGTACTTGCTAGTTCCTCCTTAAAAATATAAAATAAAATAAAGTTAGCACCTTGTTTCAGGGTTTAACCTCCTTCCGATCTGCGGCAAAACAACACTGGCTAATCTAAACTTTTAAATTAACTTTATACTAAAAAAATGTTGAGTTAGCAGGTATCTGAGTCCATGTTTCCACACACAGAATCTCACGTAGTTGTGGATATGACAAAGCACCGCCGATCTTGAAAATGTTTTTTTAACCTACATTGTCGTGCTGTGGCTGCACTTCTGTTAGTATGGATTACACATAAGAGAAGACTCAAGCGTACCAAGGATCTGCCCATCTTGACAAGTCTACAAAAGAACTGCTTTCCAGCAGCAGACAAAACTAGATTATCAGGAGAACGTACACCTTTGAGTTTACACATCTGTATAAAACCTTATGAGCACTGATAATATGTAGTCCTCAATTATATGCAGCACACACTGTATTCTTTACAAAATGAATATTGGCTATACAAATAGAGATTTAAACTGTTGCTGGGAATGAAGTTAGTAGGATTAGGAGTGATTTTAAGGTCAGGAATCAACATCTTCCTCTAGGCTTGCATAGTGCCAAGCACAAAGCAGCACTCAAGTTTCAAAGAATCTGCAGACAATGTAAGGGAAGAAAGCTGGCACTGGATGGAGTATCACACTGCTTAGAACTGAAGGTAAAGCAGAAAGTTATCCAAACTTCCTGGCCAAAGTTGTTGCACTAAAAAATGAGATTTGGACAATCAGGACTCCATGAGGAATCAGTTTCAGAGACTTATGAGAGGACAATGAAAGAATATATCACCAAACATCAGTTACCTCAATAGAATTATTAACCTTTAGTTTCCTCTCCACCCCCAACTACCTTAAATTTAAAAAAAAAAAAAAAAAAAAAAGGATGAGGAGCTATGCTAGAGTCTTCCAAAATTCCAAATGTGGATGACAAACTGTAAAGTTCCCTGCTCCCCCAGGATAGAAACTGTACCAATACAGACTGAAGTTGCAGAAAATCATCATTGAAGCCAAACGGCAAGTGAAAGAAAGACTGGCTGAATCCCTCGTGACAAAGAAAAGGGTTCTCTTCTGTAGCCTGACATGAAAAAAAAGGCAAGCAAAACTTTCTAACTGGGTTAAATCAGAGGCCAGGATATGCTGTAGTTAAAGGATTTCTACTTTGTTTACAAAGGCAACTGTGGTAGGGCATACACAAACCAATACAATTCCAGGGGGTACATACACAAAATAAAATTAAATGAAGGAAAAGGTTTCACATTTCCCTGGAACAGGCTGCTGAAAATTTCAAGCCCAATTACACTCCCATTAAAGTAAATCTACAGGTGCCTCCTTTTAGTGGACTGCCAGTTGCAATTAACTCTCCCACATGCGCTTAATTCCAACTTATCTTTATGAACGAAATGTGGCAAGAGTGTTAAATTGGGTCAGTGTTGCTACCCAAAATGAAAGGGGACTACATCTTCATGGTGCATTTCAGGAGGATATCCATTATATATACAAAAAAAACCACTGAATGACACACCTGTAGCAGAGGTTTATCCTGCATCCACATACAATAAAATAGTCCTTTCCATATTTTTAATAATTCTTCTTGGCTGAAGCCACCTAGAGTGCAAAAAAAAAAAAAAAAATTATGCATTTGAAAAAAAGACACTTCCACCAAACGCTTACAAGCAGATTTCTCATTTTCCCCTCACCCTCTTCCACGCCTTTAAATTCCTTTTGGGCAAATATTTTTTTCTCCTATTTTGAATGGAACTGAAGCTAATATGATGGTTTTGCATATGGAAAAATGTGGTTAATGCAGTGATACAGTGCCTTTAAGCCTCCAACTTGTCTCATATAAAGTACATAGTACATTAACAAGGGCTTTGAAGAAGTCAGATGGGAAAAACCTGTTAGGTCATTCTGCTCCATCCCCCTGCCAGCACAGCATTGCACTAAAAGAAAACATACTATAGGGAACAAAGTCCCAGTGTTATTTTTAAGTGAGGGCATCATATTTAATTTTGCATGGAAAGGATGAGAGGGGAGAGAAAGGCTAAGTACAAACCAGGGAGAGTAAGTGACTTTCACTGCACTAAAAAACACAAACGCCCAATCTATACATTCAGAATGGGTCTGTATTTTGGAATCGTATTTTAACGTGGTTCAAACATTGAACTGATTTCTCAGTGGTCAGCAGTCGTGGATGGGATAAAACAATGTTAGAATGCAGATCACTGAATCACATTTAACATTTTTGAGCATGACTCAGTCCTACACATAGATAAGGAGGAGTCCTTGTGGCACCTTAGAGACTAACAAATTTATTTGGGCGTAAGCTTTCGTGGGCTAAAACCCACCAGGAGACTAAATAAATGTGTTAGTCTCTAAGGTGCCACAAGGACTCCTCATTATTTTTGCTGATATAGACTACCACGGCTACCACTCTGAAACCTACACATAGATAGTAATTAAGTTATTTTGATTGTACTGAGAGTTGAACTCTTACCAATTGAAACCCCATGCACCGCATTGCAAAAGTTATGTTTATATTAGAACAAAGTGTTTCTTTTCCTGAGCTTGCACAGCTCCTTTTTTTCTGGTTTAAAACACACTCTCCACTGTGTTTTCCTTTTAACTTGATACACTGAAGTAGCATTCCCTTCCTGCTTAGTAATCTCCTACATCAACACGGACTGTTCACTTTCTCCTTCCCACTGTATCTTACCACCTCTATGTCCGCATATTGCTAAATTTCCCTTGACTGTGTTTGTAATAAAAGTTTCACTTTACATGTAGCACAGGTCAAGAGATACCTCTTAAAGGGCACCTATAGGTGAGCCTCTAGTTATCAGCAAAATATGGCATATTCCCTTTTGTATGAAATCAAGCTGCACAAACAAATAGAATGAAAACATTTTAGTCACAAATTAAACTTGAGGTACATTACTACCTCTTTATTTTAATTATTCAGAATCTTTCTGATAGTACTAAAAATTCAAGAGTCTCTAATTTTGACTAGAATTTGTGCAGTGGTCTTACACTCAATTCCAAGATACGGCATGTGAACTTCTAAGAAAAGTAACTAGTATCAGTAGAGCCAGTTGAACACCTACATATTTTAGGTTCTCTATTATTAGTGATGCCAAAAATAGTGCTCAGAGCCTTTTAATTATAGCAAAGTGATACTAAGGTTTAAGATAGGATTTATCACCACAAGACTTTGAGTGCTAGTTGAAAGTCCCTATCACTACTGTACCATATCAAACACACATTTCAGCTTGATGCACCAACATTTCCAAATACAGGAAATAGAAGTGGGTGAGGGACACATGCAAAGTGCTACATGTGAACCTTGAAAAACCATCAGGCTCAGATCGTAAGTTGTAATCAAAGGAGACTATACTTCAGCCATCCAAGCAAATGTTCAGAAAAGATAGTGTTTTGTGACAATAAGATTGCCTTTTAGCTACATGAGCAAGTTATGGGAATATCTCAGCAGGATCTGCTCCTCCAAAATTTGGACAAAATTAAACAGCTCCCTAGCAACTGTAAATGAGATGTGACTATCAAGCCAATGTATCTTCAGTACAATTCAAGGTAGACCAACCTTCTGAAGATATAAAATGGCCATATATAAATTAAGAATTGTTATTTGGAGTTTTACATAGATATCCTGTTATAGGTTGTGTGTGGATTACAAAATAATAGTTTCGGGGTTTTGGCAGCTTCTCTGAAACACAGGCTTTGCTGCTTGAAAGATGTTTTTTCATATGGATACCGAACCTGGGTCTGCTCTGCTTTACACCATTTTAAGTACACTATAGTCAACAATTTATAACAGCGTAACAGAAAGAAGGTCTGAGTGGATTTTCAACCTTAATTATAGAGTCATGACTGCTGCCTCCATAATAAGGCCTGTCACAGATTATGTCAGTTGTTATATTTTGAAAAGGTCAAGGGGAACTTTTCCATGGGTAAGGAGACAGGCTTTAAAAACATTTTTATTTCACAAGGGTAACATTTAGAATGCAACACTTTCAATTCCTCATGCTCTTTTCCCACAGGTGGATTATTAAAATATCATCACTTCATGTGTATGTTAAAACTGAACCCCCTATATTAGTTATCATAGTGTGCATAAGATGAGGCCTGCATTAAGTTATAGGTATCTTGTTGTGAAGGGGCACTGTTTCAGTTAGTGTGGGTACAGATTGTTAGCTACAGCTCAGAAATGGCCCTTCTACAGTGTGGGGGGATGTTGCCCTGGGGTATCTGCAAACCTGCATTGTAGACAGAATGCACCTGTGCAACCTGCCTTCAGAAAGTCACCAGTGTAAGTCTCACTGGTGAAGCATCTCCGAGCTAGGGGCTTGTGCTGGTACAACAGCACTACAGTTATACTGGTGCAAGCTTTCCTAATCTAAATAGGCTCTAACAGATTGTGGATCACAGAAGGCTCCTTCCATTCCCTTTTAAGCCCTTCAGTCACCCAATTACTGAGTGGTAAGGTTTAAAAAGAAAGTGTGAAAAAACCCTGAAGAATCCAAATTAAGAAACAAGGTGCTGATATTTATATAAGTATTTTGTAATTATATTAGCAAGAGCCCTGGTACTCTGCACACACTAAATTTCCATGCATACAATGGATTCGGTGTCTTGCATTTCAGGTTTCTGCAGAATTTAAGATTTAATTTAAAACAATAAAAAGGGTTTTAGCTCTTCCAGTTGCAATGAAATCCTTTCAAATGTGACCCAATGGAGTGTTAAATGCTCATCTGCATAGCCACCTTGTTAGGGGACATACCATGGTTGTCACCCCATATAGTGGGGGGAGGGATAGCTCAGTGGTTTGAGCATTGGCCTGCTAAACCCAGGGTTGTGAGTTCAATCCTTGAGGGGGCCACTTAGGGATCTGGGGCAAAAATTGGTCCTGCTAGTGAAGGCAGGGGGCTGGACTTGATGACCTTTCAAGGTCCCTTCCAGTTCTAGGAGATTGGTATATCTCCAATTATTACCTTTACCTAGTGTTTAATCTTGATGTGTATGCAGGCCCATAACCCTCTCCTTGGATTGTGGCGAAGTCCTGGACATAGTAAAAACATGCTTAGTCTCCACTAAGGGTATGTCTTCGCTACCCGCTGATCGATCCAGTGGGGATCGATTTATTGTGTCTAGTCTAGACGTGATAAATCGACCCCCAAGCGCTCTCCCATAGATTCCTGTACTCCAGCACTGCGAGAGTCGCAAGCAGAGTCGACGGGGGAGTGGCAGCAGTCGACTCACCGCGGTGAAGACACCACAGTAAGTCAATCTAAGTACGTTGATTTCAGCTACATTATTCACGTAATATGGCCTGGTATTGCTAACACTGATGGGACTGAATTCTGCCCCCACTAGCTATACCAAGACATTTTCTAACAAGTTTGGTACAGTCATATTGTAAATGGGTGCTCCCATGTACAATTGAAGTGTAGACCCTATTGAATTGTCAGGCAGAAAACATGTAATAGCTATGAATTACACCCATGCATCTCAGGGTAGGTCTATACTGCAATGGTACAGCTATGGAGCTGCACCTGTGCTGCTGTAGTGCCATAACGTAGATGCTTCTGACACGGAAGGAGTTTTTCTGTTGATGGAGTTAATCCATCTCTCCGCAAGGAAGTAGCCAAGTAGACAGAGGGATTATTTTGCTCACCTACCCGCATTTACACTGGGGATTAGGTCAGCATACCTACAGCACTCAGGACACAAAGTTTTTCAGAGCTGACATAGCTAGGTCGATCTAATTTTTAAGAGATTAGGCCTCAATCTGTTGTCAACTCTAAAGCACGTTGTCACTTAATGTTTCCTCAGTCATCCAAATACGGTGCTTCATTTGCAAGCTCAAATGCTTGTATCCATCTGGCAACCATAACTGGGTTACATGCAGTTTCAAAACAAATTCAATGAGCAAGCTTAAAAAATTCATTCTGATTCTAGGGATATTCTGTGTTCAAAATGGGGAGTCTCTCTGAAACCTGTAATATTTCTAAAGCCACAAGAAATGTAAGTGCACCCACTGTACATATGGTCCATTGAGGAAATTTAATTGTCCATGTTATAGTACTTGAAGTCTCTGTGCTCTTAAGAGCTGCTAATCATCCCCTCCATATCTGTAGAACTATATTTCAGGAAAAATGCTTCCTGTGGTAAAAGTCAATTAAAATAATATAAAATAAGGACATTGGGCATACTAATCCTCCTTAGAAAAGATGGGAGAGTACAAGACATCCCACTCCCGTCTGAACTGCAGCATCGCTTACTCTCTACTAATTTGGCCCTGTTGTACCACACACCACGTGCCAACCCATCTCCATTCTCAGAGGCTCCCAACAACTCCACGTGCCTCTCACACATTCTGTGACTCCACTTCCTTTTCCTAACCCCACTGGCCCTCAGCAGTCTGCTGCCAATCCCATATGCCTGCCCTACTACCCTCGTTCAGTAATGTCGATGCCTCTCATCGCACCATGTGCTTGCCTCAGCCGCTCCGACCCTTACCCCAGTCATGTGCGTCTCCAACGTTCACCGCGTCTCCGCAAAGTTGCCACTGCCCCCACTACTCGTCTCCCCTACCCACCCTGGGGCTGCCTGCCCCAGCACCACGTGCCTGTCCCACCACCGCCGCCCAGCACCACGCGCCTCTCCCAGTCTTTACCCGCCGGGCTCTGGGTCCTGAGGCTGATGTAGCCGCGCAGCTTCTTCACCGCCCGGTCCCGGCTCCGCTTCTCGTTGGCGGCCAATCTCTGCGCGAACTGGATCTCGGGCGGCTGCACGGCGGCGGCAGCAGCGGCAGGCGCCATGGTCCCTGCTCCACCATCCCCCCTCGCTCCCCCTCCCTCTGCTGGGTAGAAGGCGTCCCTCCCGCCGGGCCGCTGGAACCGGCTGACGCGTTCCATCGAACGCCCGCTGATTGCGTCACAATCGCTCTCTGTCGCAAAAGTTCTAGGTCTCTCCGGGGAGGGTTCTGCTCTTAAAGGGCTAGTAGTCACTTGGCAAGGTGCTTCTTCCTGCTGGGAAAATGTGCCGGTTGCAGTTTGTGCCACTACACAATACGTACATTTTAACGATCCCCTCCAAATGGCTTCTGTAGAAGCGGTGCCCAAAGTCCCCTCGCACTTTTGCTGGACACAGATGCTTTTCAGAATATAAAGCACCATCTCGTCCCCGCGGCCACTGGGCACTGTGTTGCTTGAAACTCTAGATTAGTAGATAGGGTGACCAGATGTCCCGATTTTATAGGGACAGTCCTGATTTTTGGGTCTTTTTCTTATATAGGCTCCTATTACCCCTACCCCTGTCCTGATTTTTCAAATTTGCTGTCTGGTCACCCTATCAGGAGAAACAGCTTCAGGGATTAGTAAACATGGACTGAAAAATCCAGGCAAACAAACCCCACATGTGAAAAGTGAATGAGTTTAAGTTTTTGACAGAAATCTGAAAGCCCCTCTTTAACAAAAAGCATTCCCCTACAATTCTAATGTTTATTTTAAACATACTAGTCATCTCTTTGCTTTGTATCAACAGCTTTGACCAGCACTGTCAACTCCCATTAAGGTACACAAGTATTATTATTTCCATTTTACAAATGGGAATGTGAGGCAGCAAACAACATAGGTCATTGCTACAAATGGATCTATACAGGTGAGTCATGCCTTCCTGTCTCCCAACTATTGGAACGGGCATCACCCACACAGAATAATTTTCAAGGTCAGGAGGGCCTTGAATTACACAAAGTCAAGTAAGAAGTCTGTGGTAGGAACTCAAGCTGAATTTAGATCCCCTGAACACCAGTGCAGTGCCTTAACCACAAGACCGTGCTTTCTACTTTGCAACTACATGGTGTTTTTTAACTTCAAAATGTTATATGGAAAACAGAGTCTGTATATGCAGTTACAATGCCAAATCAAGGAGAGACTGTCTGGATCTGTTCTTCTATTCTCATAAAATACTGCAATATATTATCAGTTCACAGAATCCAAAACGCCCAGGCCCAATGGGAGTTGGGCACCTAAATACCTCTGAGGATCTGGACCAGAGTTCATAATTTGTTACAATGGAGACTTTTGCCTGCAAAAACAGAGACGGGACACTTGACATGCTAATTTTTCTACATTCTTTCAACAGCACATACCTGGTTTAGGACCAGACTTCAAAGAGAAACTGCTGAGCTTCAGTTCACCTGCAAATTTGACACCATCAGCTCAGGATTAAACAATATACAAAAACCTGTAGGAGAACACTTCAACCTCCCTGGCCACACAATAGCAGATCTTAAGGTGGCCATCCTGCAGCAAAAAAACTTTAGGACCAGACTTCAAAGAGAAACTGCTGAGCTTCAGTTCATCTGCAAATTTGACACGATCAGCTCAAGATTAAACAAAGACTGTGAATGGCTTGCCAGCTACAGAACCAGTTTCTCCTCCCTTGGTTTTCACACCTCAACTGCTAGAACAGGGCCTCATCCTCCCTGATTGATCTAACCTCGTTATCTCTAGCTTGCTTCTTGCTTGCTTATATATACCTGCCCCTGGAAATTTCCACTACTTGCATCCGACGAAGTGGGTATTCACCCACGAAAGCTCATGCTGCAAAACGTCTGTTAGTCTATAAGGTGCCACAAGATTCTTTGCTGCTTTTACAGAACCAGACTAACACGGCTACCCCTCTGATAATCAATTTTAAATTCACACTTCTGTTTGAAACTGTTTATATATACTATAGTTACAAGTAATATCTAAGATTACTAGAAATGACAAGAGGAATAAACATTTTTTTTTCAGCTTGCTTACTTTGTGCATTTGACAACACTTAAGGCTCCATTCTACAAGCTGTTCCACAGGGTCAGATCCCTGTGCCCATGTGGTTCCCATAGAGACTAGTGGAACTCCATGCAGACACAAGAGGCCAGCTATGTAAAATGCAAAGAGGATGAAAGCCTTGTTTCCCTGTTGTCTGTGTAAATTTTTCACAAACAACAGGAAAGAGAAAAGTGTTGTAATTATATTTTTAAAAGGTGTAATGGTGATCTGGGGAATTACAGACCAGTAAGACTTACATCTATACCTGGAAAATTATTTGAAACAATGATTTAAAAAAAAAACCACCTGGAAGGTCATGGTATGATGATAGGGTCTAACCAGCATGGTTTCTACACAGGAAAGTAATGTCTCACTAATCTCTTACAGGTCTTTGAACACGTCAGTAAAGCAGTGGATAAAAGAGAACCAGATGACAATTTATTTAGATGTCCAAACAGGTCTTTGACAAAGTCACACACAAAAGACTATAAGAAGCTAATGAGTCACGGGATAAGAGGCAAAGCATTGTAATGGATCAAAAATTGGCTAGGAGAAAGTAAGCAAAGAGTAGGATTAGTTGGTTTTCCTTAGCGTAAAAAGTTAACAGGGTGCCTCAAAATTCCAGAGTAGGCCCTTTAGTATTAAACAATGGTCTGGAAATAGTGGTGAGAAGTGAGATGTAAAAGTTGCAATGACAAAGTTATTTAGGTTAGTCAGGAACAGAGAGGACTGTGATGAACTTCAGAGAGACATCAACAAGCTAGGCAAATAGGTAACAAAATAGTGAATAAAATTCAGTATTGATAAATGCAAGTAATATATACTGAAGGGAAAATTTGTTTTATACATTGTATAGAGTCTAGATTAACTCTCTCAACCCAGGACAGGGACCTGGGAATCACTACGAATAGCGTGATGAAGCCCTTGGCTCAACGTGCTGCAACATTTAAAAAAAAAAAAATGTTAGACTGCATAAGGAATGGGATAGTGACTAACAGATTATAATGCCTTCATAGCAATCAAAGTAGTGTGATCTCATCTAGAGTATTGTATGCAGTATTAGTTACCCCATCTCAGAAAGGATATTGTAGAACTAGAGGGGTGTTCAGAAAATGATGAGGAGAATAACTGGAGACATGGAAAAATTCTCATGTGAAGAGAGATTTAAAAGATTGAGATTTTTTATTTTAAAAAAAGGAGACAAGAGGGGACATAATAAAAGTATATAAAATAGAGAAGCTAAACAAGGCCCAAGACAACAAGGAGTTCGGTGGCACCTTCAAGACTAACAGATTTATTTGGGCATAAACTTTCATGGGTAAAAAACCCACTTCTTTGTTGCATCTGAAGAAGTGGGTGTTTTACCCACAAAAGCTGATGCCCAAATAAATCTGTTAGTCTTTAAGATGCCACTGAACACCTTGTTCTTAAGTACAAAGGAACATCCAATTAAGTTTAGAAGTGGGAAATTCAAAAAAACTATAAAGGGAAATACTTTCCCACGGAGTATATAATTAGGCTCTGGATCTCATTGCTACAGGGTCTTTGAGGCCAAGAACTTAGTAAAATTAAAAAAGAGAGATTGATGGACAATTATATCAAGAATATGGTAAGCATTTTGAAAATAATATTAAAGTTGATGTTTCAAGGCTTAAACCAATTTTTTAGCTACTAGAGACTAGGATGAGCACTAACGTGGGACAGGGCAGTTTATCCCACATCTGCCTACTGCAAGTGCTCTTACATTTTGCTCTGAAGCATCTTGTGCTGTCCAGTGTCAGAGACAATACTGGACTAGTAGGCCCAGAGACCTGATTCAGTATGGCACTGGCACTCCCTGTTACCACTACAAAATTGATTTTCCCTCCGTTGGTATTCTACTGTTGAGAATAGCCCACTTCCACTTAATTGAATGGTCTTGTTAGCACTGGCCCCTCACTTGGTAAGGCAACTCCCATCTTTTCATGGAGATGGGGGGGGGGGGGGAAGAGAGAGAGAGAGAGAGAGAGAGAGAGAGTGTGTGCACGCGCTGTATTTTGCTCTCCATGCATCTGATGAAGTGGGTTTTAGCCCATGAAAGCTTATGCCCAAATAAATTTGTTGGTCTCTAAGGTGCCCCAAAGACTCCTCGTTGTTTTTACTGATACAGAATAACATAGCTACCACTCTGAAACTGGACATCAAACAGCTGCACTTTGCAGAAAATCCAAGTTGCCTGATTCCATTCCTCTTCCTATTGACTTTACTTATTGTTAATAGCTAAACTCCCACTTGCCTGTTTGTTCCTTTGGTGCTGAAACCTCCATAGGCATCAGTAGCCACCTAAAAACCATAAAACAGCCCCCAGCACCAGTCATCCCTATCTACACAGTGGCAGTGCCCTTGCCCAGCCCAAGCACAACGGGCACTAGCATTAGCAATAGGGCAGGTCCTTATACCAACCCCCCGCAAACGCTCCCCCTTGATTGGCCAGCGTTGCCCACCGTCTGCTCCCCAAACACGCGCTCGCCCCCCTCTACCGAGCTCGCCCAGGCACGAATGGGGGCGCCCACGCGCAGCTCAGCTACGGGGTGCCCCGCCCCTCAACAGCGAAGAGGCGGCCCCCTCCCCCAGCCGGCCCAGCGGCCGCGGCGCCCGCGCTTCCAACCAAGCCCAGAACCCGCTAGGCTCCGCCCATCGCCTACGTCAGTCTGGGAGGCGGGGCGGTCAGGAGAGTCACGTGGCGCGGAGCCGCGTGGCTGGTGGCGGCGCTGCCGAGTTCCTCGCGCCGCGCGGCAGAGAGCGAGGCCGGCGCTATGAAGCGGAGCGCGCGCCCCGCAGGGGATGGGCAGGTAGAGCGGGCGGCGCCACCCGCCGCGCAAACCCCGGGGAGGGGCAGCGCGGGGCCCGGCCTCGGCCTCCCGCCCACATGGGGGGGGGCGTCGTGTCCCCAGGTGTGTGGGGGGGGGGGGCAGCAGCAGCGCCCTGACCCAGGCGGTGCGGGGAGGGCCAGGGGCGCTGAGAGAAACGCTGGATAAACAGTCTGCCCCGGGGAGCGGTGGCCTTACTGCCTAGGGGTGGAGGTGGCTTTAAAGTGTGGCGAGAAATGTTGCAGGGTGGTTCTTGCACATGGGATTTGATCTTACCCAGACCTGAAGAAGCGCTGTAAGCTCGAAAGCGTCTCTCTTGCCAAAAGAAGTTGGTCCATTAAAAGATATTACCTCACCCTCCTTGTGTCTCTAGTTACTTATGAAGCAGCCATTGCCACATAGCATCTGGGCACCGCATGGTACCTTCGTGCGTTAGAGCAATAGTAACCACGTTTTACAGCTGGGGAACTGAGACACACAGTTAAGTGGTCTGCCCACTATTGCACAGGGAAGTTTGTGGCAGTGTCAGGAATTGATCCCAACAGGTCTTCTGCGTCTACTGTGGGGCCTTAATCACAACACCATCCTTCTTTCCTTGGCAAAATAGTCTGTATCTTGTTACCTTCTTTTAAAAAAAAAATATTCCAACATGTGGGAGGTTTGAAAATACTTCTGAGTGGAGGGAAGAAAATTAAACTTGGCTGTTGTAACTGTCATGTTGTATGAGATGAACTATATTTACTGAGAGAACCGTAAATTAGAATTTTCTCAATTTAACATCTCAGTCCAAATGTTCCGATAACAGGCTTTTTTAAATTTAGTGTTCAATATGAATATATCCATCTTTGATGCCAATTCCAAATTGCTTTCCATTTTTCTTAAAACTACTGATTTGCTGTTTCATCCTTTGTTTGATCACTTATCTACCCAGTCCACTGGTTGGTCACACTGTTCATCTAAAGTCTTGCTGCCCCATTTATCTTCCCAACCCTCTGAGTCCCTTGAGATTTAATTCATTTTAATATTATTTATTATTTGTAATATGGTAGCACTTAGAGACCCCAATGTTGTTGCAGGGCACTGTACAAACATGATAAAGAGATGCTCTCTGCCCTGAAAAGCTTACAGTCTATGGTTACATAGTAACTTTCACACTATGTAAAAAATATTACTTTAATATTTTTATTTTCACTCTCTTGCCTGAACCAGAACAACTGCGATTTTGTTAAATGTAAGACAGCACAGGTGTGTTTTTGAAGTGGGGGTGGTGGTTGGGGGGAACTGCAAAAGAAACAAAATGAGAAGTAAAAATGAAGGGAAGCATAGAAAAAGAAGAGAAAGAGGAGGAAGCGAGCAACCAAGAAGGGAGAGGGAAATAATAGAAAAAGGTGTGGGAGAAATACAAATACCATAGGTGTTGTCCTGATAGTTTAGTGGCAATGCATACTTGGAATGACCCTCACTCCCTCATCCAGCTGGCGATGGGAATGTTGCAGAGGCAGCTTAGCACTATAGGGAAAAGGCTGCATGTATAGTTCTTTAGCAACCCCTTGTGGCTGACTGAAGGAAGTTTGTATGCAGTGTTGTAGTCATGCTGGTCCCAGGATATTAGAGACAAGGTGGGTGAGGTAATATCTTTTATCTGTTGGTGAGAGAGAAACGTTTTTGAGCTTAAACAGAGCTCTTCAGAAGGAAGTTTGACAGGTTTGAGGGGGAACTGTTTTCATTAGAGGTTACTTGCCAGCCTGGTAGTTGCTGGTTTATTTTAAACATTAACTGACCAGTGTGGGCACGCAGCTGTTAGGGCAGGTGGATTTGCAAGGCATGAGGTGATAATCAGTTGCCTATCTATTTGCAAATTTTTCAGGGTTACTATCTGAACATCTCTGACTAGTTTTGGAGGGGTTTTAATAGTGTACACATCAAATAAAGATTGGGGAATTTCAACATATTTCTAGTTTTGTGTCCTTTTTGGTAGGTGAGGTAGTCCCCATAATGCAAGGTTCTTGGAGAGGGAGAAGGGGGGAAATTAAGGTTCCTGGAAGGATGTTCCCTCCTGTCTCCCCTAAAAGGAGCAGAATTTAAATAAAAAGGGGAAATAAGAGGGGAGAGAGAAACAACAAGAGAGACTTGTGGAAATGGACAGGATTGTAAGTAAAAAATTAGACACATATAATACAAAGTGATCAGAGTAGAAGAGAGTAAGAAATATGTTGCTTCATTTTAGGGAGAAAAAAATTGTGGGTTTTTTAAGCACCCAGAGTAGTTGTTGGATGTAACATAAATATTATAATTGGATTGGTGGTTGAAATAGCAAAATATCACTCAGAAATTTTGCAATCCTGCCTTTCGAAAGGATGTTGGAGAACCGATATTCCAAACAAAGAAAACTGAATCTCTTAGTGATAACTCTTGAATGTACAGCAGAGGTTTCAAGACAGTGCAATGTGCACCTTCACCTCTGAGATTAGAGTTGAGTCTGCAGTTTATTTTGGAATTGAGATTTTTTTTTTTAAATCACAGGTTTTTTTTAAACCAGAGCTAATTTTCTCAGGCTGCAGAGTAGAAATGGATGCTATAGTAATAGTTAGGTACAAGAAGAGGAATTACATGACTCTTACTCGTCGTAACTCAGAATTTAATTGCTTCTGTGTGTTTTTGGTTCATCATGAATGTTAATTTAATTTTTTTTTAATATTTAATTGATCTTTTCTGGTGAATAGAAATATTTCCAGTAGAAGAACTGTTATAGCAACATGGCTGGGGGGTGATTCAGAAAACTTTTGAGTTCATTTAAAACGATGAAAGGTACAGCATAAGCCTTAGGACATTCTAAAGACAGTAGTTCAGCATGTGTATGACACTTACTATTTTCAAAGTCCCATGCTTTAAAAGACCACTAGATAACATTTCCTTTCAAAATAAAATTCTATACTTCTGATCTGAACAGATATTGAACGCAGGGAGATGCATTTGTGGGAGTGAAGGATGTGTAACTAGAATACAAATGAGAGAATATTGTGGAGTAACAAAGATATCTGTGGTCTGTTCCATGTTTCAGAAGGCTGAGACCAAAGAGGAATTTGTTAAAGTCAGAAAGAGAGATTTGGAGAGACTGACAACTGAAGTGATGCAGTTACGAGACTTCCTACCTAGAATACTGAATGGAGATGTCTTGGAGAGCTTCCAGAAATTGGATGTTATTGAAACAAGTGAGTTGCACCACATTAGCAGCAATCATAAATACTTCACACACTGTTTAGAACAAACAGCCCAGTTTGTACAAATGGCTATAGATTTTTGTTGACACATTCTGCTTAAATATTTTGTTAAAGGATAACCCTGGTGTTTTTCACAATTTCAGAATTAACTAGACATATGTCAATCAATTACATTTTTTTTAAAAATTTAAATTAGTTAACTGAAGACAAAACCTTTATTGACTCACGCACGCTACCATTTTCCTATCAAAAGACAGAAAGGAAGAGAGATTGGGACAGGAAGAAACTCATTCTGCACTGAAAACCATGAGAGAAGTGCAACAGCAGATGAGGCTCCAAAGAAATTCGACCTTTTTGAACTTAAGGCATATCTATCTGCTTCCCTTCAACTTTATATCACAAACTCGTCATCTTTTTTTTCTGCAAAATACAGGTTTTTTGAGATGGCAGATGGTAACCCCTTTCCTATCCAAGCTCCAACAGCTGTGGAGAAGAACTGAGGGAGACCATCAAAGAGGGTCAAATAGTAGTAAAGATGGTGCTGCCAGTGGCTGTTGATGCATCGTACATGGTTGCCAGATCCATGGTCATGGCCAGTACACCTTGTAGTGGGGTGGTTACCCCGCTCCTGCCCTGAAGGGCTTAAAGCAGCCTGGCAGAGGGCTGTGGCAGAGCAATCAGGGCCCAGCTGGCCCTTCTAAGAGGGCAGTGGTCCAGAAGCAGGGGGGAGTCTCTCTCTGTCTCTAGAGAAGGATGAGCCTGGCTGCTTAGGAGCTCACAGGGTACCTAGAGTAGAGCAGGGCTGGGGGAAGGCCAGAGGAGTGGGGGAGCTCTGGCCTGGAAACCCCCCAGGCTGCAGGCCTTATTAAAGGCCCAGAAGGGTACTGGGGTTGCAGAGGGCAGCCCAAGAACAGGCAGAGGCAGCAGGTCTAACCCCTCCTTGCCAGTGATGAGTGGCTTTTACACTGCAGTCTGCCCCAGTGAGTCGGGGCTAGATGGTGACTGGCAGTAGCCCACGACTGAGGCAAGGTGGGTTTAGAGTGTTGGGGGGTCCCCCTGGGTGGGGAGACCCTGAGACTGCAGGGGTATTGCCAGGGGGCAGCACCCCAAACACAAGGGGCACCGGGTCCTGGGAGGGACACGAGGGCCAGTGGCAGTGGGACACCGGCCTGCTGAGGGCGCTCCAAGGCTGGGAGAGCTAATTCCCTGGACAACCATCAGGAGGCGCTGCAGGGGTGAGTCACGTATCGTTACAAACCTACATGCCTCTTGGTTGCAGACATCCGGTATTCCAAAAGAAGTACAAACTTCTATAAAAGACTTGTCTTTCAAGGAGACTTCAGTAACCAGATGGATGAAGTGCTCCATTCCTTCAAAGATTCAAGAGCTCTGCTGAGGTCAGTAGTAAACTGTTCTCCAGTACCATACTATAAGCTGTTCCAATACCAGCCCCTACACGACAAAGAATGCTATTCTACCTCCATAACTGCCAAGCAGAATAACCATCTAGGAAACAGCTTGTTATTCCAGAAGAGACCCGTCATCTTCCATTGTGCACCCAAATCCCTTTCAGAGGCAGCAGGTTTGATGGGAGTGTTGGGAGCCTCATCAAGAGCAATCTGGAGTTGATCATCAGAAGATGCTTTACTCCCTTCCTGGGGGTGTGACCAGAGATCACTGCTGACAAATGGGTGTTAAACATCATTGCCCACTGCTACCCCATCCTCTTTCATTTTTTGCACCTTACCTACCACCTTCTACTGTCCCTCTTCAGGGACCCTTCTTGCGAGTGCCTGTTACAGAAAGAAGTGGCCTCTCAGAAGCCACAGAGAAGGTGCTGCAAGAGTACAGGGGTAGAGGCATGTGCTTTTAATTCTTCCTTATTATGAAAATGAAAATGGGGTCTTCGTCCTATCCTACACCTGAGGAGACCAAACAAATACGTTCACTGCCTCAGATTCAGGATTTTTCATCTCTTCAGGTTCAAGATCGGTTTGTGGCTCTCAACTCACAGGACAGACTTCCACATAGCCACCATCCACCTGGCCCACAGGAAGTACCTGAGATTTACAGTGGGGCCTACTCACTAACAGTACAAAGTATTGTTATTCCGGCTCTTCACATCATCAAGAGACTTCACAAATGCCTAACTGTGGTAATGGCAGCAGTGCACCTGAGAAAGAGGGTCATCCATATCTATCCATGGCCAGATGATGAGTTAATTGGAGGCAGCTCACAACAAGAGACATTGACAAGTTTCAGTTATAGCCTCTGTCCATTTTCCCAGCTGTACTTCCGGGAAATGTCCCTGTGGCCCACTACCTCCCGCAGCTCCCATTGGCCGGGAACGGCAAACCACAGCCATTGGGAACTGTGGTGGTCTGTGCCTGCAGACAGTCAACGTCAGCAAAATGTCTCACAGTCCGCAATCAGATTACCCTGATGGGCTGCATATGGCCTGCGGGCCGCAGATTGCCCACCTACTAGCCAGAGAATTTATGTCAGTGTGGGACCTCAGTGTTATTCTCTTAAAACTTATGGGGCGCACCCCTGGCTTTTGAGCCTGTCTCCTACTGTACTCCATCCACCATCTCTCAAAACAATCTTTTTTGGTGGCCATCAGCCAGCAGAGTGAGTGAGCTTCAGGCACACATGACTGAACCCCCATACACATTGTTTCACACAGACAATGTGATACTGTGACCTTATGAAGATTCATACCCAAAATGGTTTCTGAGTTCCAGTGTAGTCAATCCATTAACTTACCTGTGTTCTTCCCAAAACAACACTCAAGACAAAGGGAGAAGAAACTACACAGTCTGGATGTATCCAGAGCTCTTTGAAATTATATTGACAGGAATACATTTTTCAAAATGTCCTCTGATCAGTTTTGGCTACAGCTGGTTGTTTTATCAAAAAGTTTGTCAAACTGGATAACACAAAGTATCTTGACATGTTACCATTTGGCTGGTGTACCTCCCCCACCAAATATTAAGGCTCATTCCATCAGAACTCAAACAACATCTTCTGCAATTGCCTTATATTTGTCAAGCATTATTCCAAATTTGGGAGAGCAGTACTCCAATTTTGATTTGACTGACACAGCTGTTACTCCTCATTCATACCATCTGGAGAAGATACTGTTTGCGAGTCACGTACAGTAGGATCCACGCTGGCACATACTTGAAGAAGAAAGAATAGATATTTACCCTACAGTAACTGTGGTTTCTTGCGATGATGCCATGACCTGCCTCCTTCCCTGCTTGTCAGAGTCCTCAGCAGCACACGCTTTGAGTTGCGAGGGAAGATTGCGCACCATCTGCCCTTTATGTCTTTGTGCAGGAGCATAAGGAGGCACAAGGTGCATGTGTAGCCCTGACAGTCACTGCTGTTCAGAAAACATTCTGACCTTGTGCGCAGGAGGGGCATGTGCACTTACAATAGGATCCACACTGACTGCAGCATTTCAAAGAATCACAGTTACTGTAGGGTAAGTAAATAATTCTTTCTTTGTGTGGCAGTAAATAGAGCCACTTTAAGAACATAAGAACGGCCATACTGGTCAGACCGAAGGTCCATCTAGCCCAGTATCCTGTCTTTCGACAGTGGCCAATGCCGGGTGCCCCAGAGGGAATGAACAGAACAGATAATCATCAAGTGATCCATCCCTTGTCACCCATTCCCAGCTTCTGGCAAACAGAGGCTAGGGACACCTTCCCTGCCCATCCTGGCTAATAGCCATTGATGGACCTATCCTCCATGAATTTATCTAGTTCTTTTTTGAATCCTGTTATAGTCTTGGCCTTCACAACATCCTCTGGCAAAGAGTTCCACAGGTTGACTGTGTGTTGTGTGAAAAAATACTTCCTTTTGTTTGTTTTAAACCTGCTGTCTATTAATTTCATTTGGTGGCACCTAGTTCTTGTGTTATGAGAAGGAGTAAATAACACTTCCTTATTTACTTTCTCCACACCAGTCATGATTTTATAGGCCTCTACTATATCCCCCCTTAGTCCTCTCTTTTGCAAGCTGAAAAGTCCCAGTCTTATTAATCTCTCCTCATACGGCAGCCGATTCATACCACAGTCATTTTTGTTGACCTTTTCTGAATCTTTTCCAATTCCAATATATATTTTTTGAGATGGAACGACCACATCCTTACGTAGTATTCAAGATGTGGGCGAACCATGAATTTATATAGAGGCAGTATGATATTTTCTGGCTTATTACCTATCCCTTTCTTAATTATTCCCAACATTCTGTTTGCTTTTTTGACTGCCGCTGCATATTGAGTGGATATTTTCAGAGAATTATCCACAATGACTCCAAAATCTCTTTCTTGAGTGGTAACAGCTAATTTAGACCCCATCATTTTATATGTATAGTTGGGATTATGTTTTCCAATGTGCATTACTTTGCATTTATCAACATCGAATTTAATCTGCCATTTTGTTGCCCAGTCAGCCAGTTTTAAGAGATCATTTTGTAGCTCTTTGCAATCTGTGTGGGACTTCACTATCTTGAATAGTTTTGTATCATCTGCAATTTTTACCACCTCACTGTTTACCCCCTTTTCCAGATCATTTATGAATATGTTAAATAGGACTGGGCTCAGTATAGATCCCTGGGGGACACCATTATTTACCTCTCTCCATTCTGAAAATGGACCATTTATTCCTACCTTTTGTTTCCTATCTTTTAACCAGTTACCAATCCATGAGATGACTTTCCCTCTTATCCCATGACTGCTTACTTTGCTTAAGAGCCTTTGGTGAGGGACCTTGTCAAAGGCTTTCTGGAAATCTAAGTATACTAGATCCATTGGATCCCCCCTTGTCCACATGCTTGTTGACCCCCTCAAAGAATTCTAGTAGATTGGTGAGGCATGATTTCCCTTTACTAAAACCATGTTGACTATTCCCCAACAAATTTATGTTCATCTATGTGTCTGACAGTTTTGTTCTTTACTATAGTTTCAACCAGTTTGCCGGCCTGTAATTGCTAGGGTCGTCTCTGGAGCCACTTTGTTCTTTCCCAGTGAATTGTGGACACATGGAGGGAATTGTAAGAAGGCACTGGAGGAAGTTTTTAAAATTATTTTTTTCCCTTCAGAATTTCACAGTTCGTTATACAAATATAAGAGAAATTAATATTTAAAGTGATTATTCAGTTGACTAAGTGGTACTCTATGTTCAGAGAGGAGACCTGGTCCTGGTCTCTCATTCTGCAGATTGCAGTGGGTGAAATTGTCTTATGAAGACAGCCCACCTAGTGATGCAGGCTAGTTTGAAGTGGCATGGGGCTAATCTCTTGTTTTGTTAGCATTATAATTGTGATGGGCTGGATCACAGAAACCCCCTTGGGGCTGCCAACTGATGTGCCAAGACTACTTCTGCCCCTGCTTTCCCTGCCTGCTTCAGACTCCAGCACACTGTCTTTTTGAGCCAGACACGCCAGTTTGCTCCACAGACCCAGGGTCTGAACCACATGCCCCAAAGCTGCAGACTTAACTGAGAGCAATTTAAGAAGTGTTCCTGTCTTTAACACTCAGATGTCCAACTCCCAATGGGATCCAAACCCCAAATAAATCTGTTTTACCCTGTATAAAGTTTATACAGGGTAAACTCATAAATTGTTCGCCCTCTATAACACTGATAGAGCGATATGCACAGCTGTCCCCCCCCCCAGGTATTAATACATACTCTGGGTTAATTAATAAGTAAAAAGTGATTTTATTAAATACAGAAAGTAGGATTTAAGTGGTTCCAAGTAATAGCAGACAGAACAAAGTGAATTACTAAGCAGAATAAAATAGAACACGTAAATCTATGTCTAATACAGTAAGAAAACCTCACCCTCAGAGGAATTCCAGTAAGCTTCCTTTTACAGAATAGTCTCCTTCCAGCAATCACTCATGCCCCCTGTAGTTACTGTCCTTTGTTCCATTTTCTTTCAGTTATCCTTGGGGGTGGAGAGGCTGTCTCTTTAGCCAACTGAAGACCAAATGGAGGGGTCTCCCAGGGGTTTAAATAGACTTTCTCTTGTGGGTGGAGACCCCCTCCTCTCTCCTATGCAAAGTCCAGCTCCAAGATGGAGTTTTGGAGTCACATGGGCAAGTCACATGTCCATACATGACTCAGTTTTTACAGGCAGCCGCCAGTGTTTATATGCTACCCTGAACGTCCTCAAGTAGACTTCTTATGTGGATTGGAGGCTTCCAAGATTCATTGTCCTTTAAGTGTTTCTTGATTGGGCACTTAATTTGCACATTCCTTTCTCAAGAAGCTGACCAAAAGCTTTACTAAGGCCACTTAGAAATCAAGCAAGTACACAGCAAATATTCATAACTTCTAACACAACAATGACACATGCATACTAATAGGATGAATATATTCAGTAGAGCATAACCTTTACATAGATATGTTACATAGCATATGTAGCCCAAAACATATTCCAGTTATATCATATATACATTCATAAGCATATTTCCATGAAGCCTTATGGGGTGTAACATCACAATAATAATTTGCACTTGAGTTCTATTTATTACAGCAAAGCACTTTAAATAAAATCATATTTCCAATAAATCTGGAGATCAGTTTCTCTTATTTAACTGTTTTTCTTTTTTCTTTAAAGCAGTCATGGATCAGTTTTAGCCAGCACTATAAAGATATGCTTAGCATTTATCTAGTGTTCCACAAACATTAATACATTTGGAGTGCTTGTACTACATTTTTTAATTGTTCACATACTTCATACCCCGTAGATTAAATCAACATTTACTTCTAGTTGGTGTTGGTATTTTCCTCATCTTTGCCACTAATGTTGAGGGCAAAGACTCTAGATAATTTATGAAAACTAATAAAAAAATAGAAAATGAACAACATTAAATATAAAGTTACTGTTCTGGGCAAAAGGGAGCTGAATTTCAGCATAGCTTACTGTACCCTGTTGTGGTCAGGTAAGAGATTTGATCCTTCACCGTGAATTCTCATGTATTTCCTGGTTTAAATAAAAAACTTCATGTTAATTTAATAGGTTTTTTTGTAATAATTGTTTAATAATGTGACACATGGTTATAGTCCCAGTTGGCCACAAGGAGGAGGCCTGACACAACCAAATATTAAAGCAGACTTTTCATATTGCATTTGGCAGAATCTTCATGCTTAGTATAAGGTAGCTGCTTGTAACTTCTTGTTTAATTTTTTCAATTTGTATTTTGCAGACATGGAGAAAAGAGAGCAAGAACTAGAGCAGGTAAGAATGGATTGTGAACACTTCAAAGCCCGTCTGGAAACAGCCCAAGCAGATTGCATGAGGGAGAAAAAGGTACATTTGTTCACAAAAAAGTAAGCTATGATCTGTATGCTTGAGTTTTAGTAAGAAGTGCAGGGAAATACCAGTCCAGCACTTGAACCTTGCAAGATATAATATCTCTTCAAGTATATGGCTTCTGGACAACCTGGAAAACTGTTGGGCATTGAGTTCATATAGCCAAATAATATGTAAATTGTGCACCTAAAAGTTCTAGCGTTAATACTTTTTGTATGAAAGATTGTTCTAGACTAGAAAGATCCATATTATAAGAGTAGTAAAATGAAACACAGCTGCAGTACTAATAATTATTTGAAGCTGAAATCTTAATGGGAAACAAATTGACACTTCTGTCTGAATTTCTTTACTTCTTGTTATAAATGTCTCTAAAATAACTAATTACGTATTATTCCCATCAATGGAGTTGGGGGAAAACTAAAAATGTTTGATAATTGTGTTCAGAGATCTCTCCTTTTTTTCAAACATAAAATTACACCTGAATTGGTATAATAAAGGGATTGTCTCTCGGTTATATATGTATATATTGCATAGTCTACATGAGGTTCAAAATAATTTGATTTTTTTATATTGTATGTGCCACAATTGTTATGTGTCACAGAATGAATTTAGGACAGTTTTATCCTTAAATATGAATTTCCTTAATTTTTTTTTTAAATTGACTCTTTTTGAATCTGGTTCAACACACAGCACTGCAAATCTACATAAATGTGCTCTTTGTACCAAGATTGAGAAACACACTGCTTGGGTGTTCTCAAAGCTTGTTGCAAGATCTTTTCAGCTAGTTGACATCAAGAGCTGTTTGGAGGAATTAGTCCCTTGAATTTAATATAACATTTCTATAATATGTCTGTTTCAAAAGGGAAAATACATAGAATATAACACAGGCATTGCTATGCACAAAATATTGAACAAAACCGGCCCCAGGACCGACCCTGGGGGCACTCCGCTTGATACCGGCTACCAACTAGACATAGAGCCATTGATCACTACCCGTTGAGCCCGACGATCTAGCCAGCTTTCTATCCACCTTATAGTCCATTCATCCAGCCCATACTTCTTTAACTTGCCAGCAAGAATACTGTGGGAGACCATATCAAAAGCTTTGCTAAAGTCAAGGAATAACACGTCCACTGCTTTCCCCTCATCCACAGAGCCAGTTATCTCATCATAGAAGGCAGTCAGGTTAGTCAGGCATGACTTGCCCTTGGTGAATCCATGCTGACTGTACCTGATCATTTTCCTCTCCTCTAAGTGCTTCAAAATTGATTCCTTGAGGACCTGCTCCATGATTTTTCCAGGGACTAAGGTGAGGCTGACTGGCCTGTAGTTCCCCGGATCCTCCTCCTTCCCTTTTTTAAAGATGGGCACTACAGTAGCCTTTTTCCAGTCATCCGGGACCTCCCCCAATTGCCATGAGTTTTCAAAGATAATGGCCAATGGCTCCGCAATCACATCTGCCAACTCCTTTAGCACCCTCGGATGCAGCACATCAGGCCCCATGGACTTGTGCTCGTCCAGATTTTCTAAATAGTCCTGAACCACTTCTTTCTCCACAGAGGGCTGGTCATCTCCTCCCCATGCTGTGCTGCCCAGTGCAGTAGTCTGGGAGCTGACCTTGGTCGTGAAGACAGGGGCAAAAAAAGCATTGAATACATTAGCTTTTCCACATCCTGTGTCACTAGGTTGCCTCCCTCATTCAGTAAGGAGCCCACACTTTCCTTGACCTTCTTCTTGCTGCTAACATACCTGAAGAAACCCTTCTTGTTACTCTTAATATCTCTTGCTAGCTCAGAGGTGAGCAAACTATGGCCCGCGGGCCACATCTGGCCCATGGGACCCTCCTGCCTGGCCCCTGAGCTCCTGGCCTGGGAGGCTAGCCCCTGGCCCCTCTCTACTGTTCCCCCGAAGCCTCAGCTCGCCCCGCCACCGGCACAGTGCTCTGGCCAGCAGGGCTTGAGAGCTCCTGGGGCAGCTCAGCTGCAGAGACGGGCCTGATCCGGTGCTGCGCGGTGATGTGGCTGGCTCCAGCCGGGCGGCGCGGCTGTAGCGCTGCCAGCCACTGATACTCCAGGCAGCGCAGTAAGGGGGCAGGGAACAGGAGGGGTTGGATAGAGGGCAGGAGAGTTCGGGGTGCTGGTCAGGAGGCGGGGGTGTGGATAGGGGTCGGGGCAGTCAGGGGGCGAGGAACAGGGGTTGAATGGGGGTAGGGATCCCGGGGGGGCAGTCAAGAAGGAGGAGGTGGCTGGAGGGGGCGGCGGGGGCAGTCAGGGGCAGGGGACAGAGAAGGGGTGGTTGGATGGGGAGGGGTCCCGGGGGCATTCAGGAATGAGAGGAGGGGTTAGATGGGGCAGCAGGGGGAGGCAATCAGGGACAGGGGTTCTGGGGGCTGTCAGGGGACAGGGAGCGGGAGGGCAGGAGTCCTAGGGGGGCTGTCAGGGAACGGGGGTTGGATGGAGCAGGAGTCGGGGGGGCATAAGGGGGCGAGAAGCGGATAGGGTGTGGGGTCAGGCCACGCCTGTCTGTTAGGGGAGGCTGTGCCTCCCCAAACCAGCCCTCCATACAATTCCGAAACCCGATGCCTGCCCCTGTTCTAGCTGCAACTCCAAGTGTGATTTGGCCTTCCTGATTTCACTCCTGCATGCCTGAGCAATATTTTTATACTCCTGGTCATTTGTCCAATCTTCCACTTCTTGTAAGCTTCTTTTTTTGCGTTTAAGATCTGCAAGGATTTCACTGTTAAACCAAGCTGGTCGCCTGCCATATTTACTATTCTTTCTACACATTGGGATGGTTTGTTCCTGCATCCTCAACAAGGATTCTTTAAAATACAGATCTCCTGGGCTCCTTTCCCGCTCATGTTATTCTCCTAGGGGATCCTGCCCATCAGTTCCCTGAGGGAGTCAAAGTCTGCTTTTCTGAAGTCCAGGGTCCGTATTCTGCTGCTCTCCTTTCTTCCTTGTGTCAGGATCCTGAACTCGACCATCTCATGGTCACTGCCTCCCAGGTTCCCATCTACTTTTGCTTCCCCTACTAATTCTTCCCTGTTTGTGAGCAGCAGGTCAAGAAGAGCTCTGCCCCTAGTTATGCATTATCTTTAGAGCTTGGTCCTCCCGAAGTTCCAGTAGTTCCATTTCTACAGCAGATGTTTCTGTGACCACGGTTTTGGGAATCAGACAGCCATCGTTGATCACATCAACCATGAAAGGTTGATGTGATCAACCTAGCGCCACTGAGTCCCAACATTTCTTCTTTCACAATTACATCCATGGAAACATAGCGAACAAATATAGCTAGTTGTGGTCTATCTTGTATATCACGGATTCATTGACAGGTGGAATGCTAGAGAATTCTTTAGATCGTTTTGCATCTTGCATGCAATATCAGCACTGATCTGCCTCTCCGTAGGGTGGCGCGAAATTGGAATTTGTTTTATTGGTTGCTAAAGTTTTGTGTTACTTGGATCTAAAATTGCAACCACTTCTGCGGTATTCTTAACAAATTCTCCATCACAAAGTGGAGATTTAGCACAAGTGATATTCCATGACATAACAAAACTAGCTTCGGTCATTGTGTCAGCTTCCTTACTGAACGCAGAAAGTAGTAGACTGTTTAGGCGTGAGTTTAATGCAGTTAGCTTGTTCCGCCTTAATTCTGATTCAGGAGGGTATTTAGACAGAAAGTTGTTATGATTAGTTTTGTAGTGAGGTTTCAAGGTGCTCACTTTGTAGTGAGTGAGCAATGCACTGCAGATAAGGCACCGGGGTTTCCCACCTTTAACGGTGGATGCAAATTCTTCCTCCCATTCTGGCTTAAAACTTCAGCTTTCTTCATACTTGTGTTCCTTACAATTTGAAGATGTCATTGGCATCCACGAAATTAATGGAGGGTTAACACTTACATCTAAAACTATTGAAATCTGACTTATGAACAGTAAACACAGCCTGTGTTGTGCAGAATGTGGGGAGATCCCAAGCAAGGAGGTCCACACAGTACTACGTGAAGCAATTTCCTGTTATAATGGGCATGTGCAGCTGAAATCCTGAGCCTGGGCACCTCCTGCAGGGCTGGACTCCCAAGCACCAGCTCTTCTCATGGCGCTACAAACCCATGTATCAGCTTTTCCCAGCGAGGCTGCAGCCCCATGCACTGGCTCTTCCCAGCAGAACCGCAGACCCATGCACTGGCTCTTCCTGGTGGGGCTGCAGCCCTGAGCCTCTCCTCCTGCCTTTGTGCTTTACCTCCAATCCTCAGTGATCAGTCCTGGCTCTGACCCTTGGTTCTGCCATTTGGCATCTGACCTCAGCTCAGAGCCTCAGCTTCAGTTCCTGGTTCTGACTCTGGCTTGACCTCTGGCTCTGGCAATTGGCAGTTGACTCTGGGGCTGACCCGAGGCTTTGTTCAACAAGCTGGATACCTGCTTTTTCCACTAGACCTGACTTTTGCTCTGACTACTAGGCCAAACTGCCTACGTCTCAGTCCCTAACAATAACTTCTTTAGGAAATTAAGACACTCTCTGAACCTGAGCAAAATTGGAAGCATAAATGTAATCTTTGGTTCACTGTTGTCTTCATAACTAATCACTTTCTAGTTAAGTAGTTTATCACTGTCATAGTCATGAAGTTTGACCCTTCTTGGAAGATGTTGCACAGCACAATAACTAGTCAATGGTGTGCACCCATAGTAGAATTGCTTCTTGGAGGGTTGTTAGTGTGTTTTTTTTGCAGGTCTGTTTATTCTCCTGGTTTTGTAAATATTATTTCTGGTTTTCATTCATTTGCTATGATGTTGTTTATGAACTGTTTGATTTTTTTGCTGTGGCTTTGCATCCTAACAGGCTTATCCAGTTATGACATTACCAAAGTTATGTCTTATTAATCAACATCGCATTTCCTATCCTAAGTGCAAAATGCAAACACTGAATAAATGAAATACAGAAAAGAAGAGAGATAGGAAGAAAGTTCAGTGTATTTGAGTAGAAGACTTGCTGCAAGATGGTGTCAGAGAAGTTAATGGATCTGATGTTGAGTTTAGAGAAAAGAGAGTAAATTCAACAAACTCACTTTTAAGTTAACAAGATTTTAGTGGCTGGTTTTAATAACAGACTGCTTTTAGTACACACAGAAAAATTTCCAAAAACTGTTTATTTACCAGCAACAGAAGTCCCAGATTCTTTGGTATCATTAATTAGTGTAAGTCTATTGAGTAGACTACAGTAACAGAAGAATATATTGTGGATTGATGCTGAAAAATCTGCTCAATACATTTCATTTGCAAAACAGTGAATCTCATGTTGCATTTTCCACTGCCAGCAAATTTAATCAACACAAGGGTGGCTATAAGATGTGATGTAGGCAGCCAGATGTGGACATAAGAAAAGATAAGCAAAGAATATTTTTAGACCAATTATGTGACCTAAGACATCTAATTAAAGTCATCACTTCTAACAGTAACGTATGAATCTGCGAAGCATTGTGGATGGATGGGGGTACCATGTTATAGCATCTTATCTTTAGGTGACTTTAACTCTTTGGGTATTTTCAACCCCACAACTTCAAAAATTTAGACAATCCCTCAAAATTAAGATCCCTGGCTTTGAAATCCTGAGTGTGGTGTTTTTCGCTTGGTTTGGGTTTTTTTTAATCATATGTTTGGTTCTGTTTTTTTTCCATACTCAAACTTGTTAAGAAAACATACTCCCCCCGCTCCCCCTCCCCGCCCTTTATGTGTCAGGATGGGAAACAACAGGGCACCCACACAAATGGGATGCTTCCTTCTGACATGGACTGTACTGTCCCCATTTTTAACTCTTCAGTTGGCATCCTTTTCTTTCCTGGCCCCTACTCCCTCTGCTCAAGGCACTCTCCAGTAGCCTCCCCCCCGAGAGGTGTGGTACAGCCCTTCCCCCACCTCCATCTCCCTGTTTCCAGTTCTTGGCACCCCAGTCGTGATGTCACTCCCCCAGCCTATATAGCACTGCACACATTGGGATAGTCTGAATGGCCCAGAAGCCCATATCCGTCATTCCTCAGCAGACTCCAGCAGTGCCTCTCCAATTCCCATCATACACTCTAGCAGTGCCCCAGCTCCCTCCTCCCTTTTAGGCCTCAGCAAGTGCCCCCCCATCCCAGCCTGCAGGAAAAGCTCCTATTCTGGGAGTAGGGACAGGGGGGCTGCCCTGCCGGGATCCCCCCTATCTAAATTAACTTTTCTACCCCAATGTAGTGGTAATGGGGGGCAGGAGTCTTGCTCCCTACTTCAGTGGAGAGGGCTTCTCTGGATATGTTTACAGTACAATTAAAAACCCCGCTGGCCTGAGCTAGCTGACTCTGGCTAAGGAGCTGTTTAAGTGTGGTGTAGATGTTGGGCTTGGGCAGCCTGAGCTCTGGGACCTTCCAATCTCACAGGGTCCTAGAACCCTGGGTTCCATCTTGAGCCTGAACATCTATACAACAATTAAACAGCCCCTTAGCCCAAGCCCGAGTCAACTGTATAATTGCAGTGTAGACATTCCCCTCAGTGTTGCATGTGCTCTGTTCCCCATTGAGTGGCCAGGCATGCTCAGGAATTGCCTTCAGCAGCTATGCTGCTGTCTGTACCACAGGCTGCCAAAGCAAAAGCTGCAGGCTGCAAGTATGAAATCCTGAGATGCATATGGCTGTTCATTTATTTATAAGCAGCTGCAAAAACTGCTCCTAAATCACAATGCTCAGAGTATCTTCACAAGTGTTAGTAGCTCTGCTCTCTCTTTCCTTGAACCATTGTTCATTATTTAGTGTGATGTTTGTTAGGTTTATATTTAGTCCCTTTTAGGCATCAATTTGGAAGGGTTTTTTAGGATATTGGTACCTCTTGGTTTTCTTTGTGGTCTGCTCCTGTCTTTCTTCTTTCTTGTCTGGTCAGGCTAGTCTGTCTGATTAGACAGTAAGGATTAATTTAAGACTGAATGAGACCTGGGAGTATCTTCATTTCATGTCCCTCTTTTTGGCAACATCCCATATGGCTGTGAGAAATATTTGCCGCTCCAAAATACTTCCAGGTCTTGTTGAATTTACCAGTCAAGTGCTGCGTTCTCTGTGTTGATCTGTGGCAGAGTGAGCCAAGCACAAAACCAGTTCACCCAGCACTGAAGCAGACAGACCCGTGATGGGACTGCTGCTCCTACACCATAGATGACAGATCCTTGGAGCCCAGTGATCTGTGGTCCTAAATTTGGAGGCCATCCCAAACCTCGGGCCTAGAGCTTAGCGCTCCAGGGATCCCTTATTCTGCCACTGCACATCAGGGAAGTATAGCCTCTAGGTTCTCTTAGATAGGCCACTGTTTTTTTCTGGGGCATCTATTCTAGCTCACCAGCAACTTTATCTCACATGGCTGAGATACTTAGCACTTTTTCACAGGACTGCTACCCTAAGACTCACCTGTCTTGCTAAAATCTCTTGTCTCTCAGTGAGAGATGCAATTCTTTGTGTAGTAGAAGCTGATTCTACTTTAACTTGAACCACTGAGGCTATTGTAGCTGTCATTGTTTAACTCTAGCACTGCTCCATAAGTTGCAGGTGGCAGACTCCTAGCTCCTGTTGACTTCCCCAGCACACAGCATGGCTACTCAGACTGCTCTGGAGAGAGAATTTAGCTCTGTGGAAGTACTGTGAATTGCCGCATTTTATATATATGGCCGTAATGTTGTCTCCCTTTCTCTGGCTTAGTGGTAGAAATGTAGTTGGGATGCTTTGAAACCAAATGAAATGCCCTTCAGTATTAATCTCCCAAAATTTCCTTAAATTAATTTCAGGAGAAACTAGCCCTTCGACAGCAGCTGAATGAGGCAAGACAACAACTACTGCAGCAGGCAGAATATTGTACAGAAATGGGAGCTGCAGTCTGTACTTTGTTATGGGGTGTCTCTAGCAATGAGGAAGCAGTTAAAAACATTCTAGGAGGGGTGAGTACTACAGATGTATACATTTTAGTGGGAATGTTTAGGTATTGTGGGTAGATAACGTGCTGTAGATAACGTATCTTAACACATAGGTGTATTTCAGTAATTGAACATATAACAAAATAATTCTATGAATTGTTTATTCTTTTTGGTCTATTCAATTTTATAGTCTATAAATGGTTTAATGTAGAGCAAACGGAACAAACAGTCATTTAATATTTGATGTTAAAAGGCACAGATAAGAGGGACATTTTCTTCTCTCACCAACTGTCATCAGACTGAAAATGCAGATTACTGCCATCACAGTGTAAATATTTTGCAAACCCACCACCAGGGGAAAAGAATCCCTCACATTACTTCAGCAATTCCCTTGACCACTTATTCTCCAACGTACGTACCTATCAACCAGTCCTCCGCACCGCAGTGCTCATCAGAAAATGCGCAGTCTACCTCTCATGCCATGAAACACAAGGAATTATGGGATGTTTCTTCCTCTGTTCTGGCCCACAAAATTAAAAGTGATAGTTTTAAACCCAATTTAAAATGGAGAAAAGTGATAGAGCACTGTGCCTGACCAAGAATCTAACCAGTGTTGTTTTGGTGAAGGAAGTGCATGTTTGGAACTGCTTTGCCATACTAACACATTTCATTCAAATGATCAATTATGTCACTTCCTAAGAGGAATATTCCATGGATCATGATTTTTAAATATCTGCACTTCTTGCACATTGATAGTAATAGGCACCTAGGATGTGTTGGTTAGTTTATGTGGAATATACAAATGTACTGTCAGTGCACAGCGTTAAAGTCATTATACTGAGGATGAATTGGCTACTTATTTCTCAATGCTCAGGAATCGTTTGTTTAAAAAAACCCAAAAAGGTTAAAATCATGCCAAGTGTAAATGGATGCAACTGCTCTGGAATTCTCTGGGTGACAAATGGAAATACGGCATACTCCCAATTTCCCCAAACCCTGTTATCTGAACTTCTGCATTATCCAAATCCCTTCCTTGCTCCCTGGGATTTGGCTAATGGAAAGGTTCGGACAATAGAGCAGAAACCTTCAGCCATGGGAGAAGTAACCCTGATGGTGAATGGCTCCTGGAGCAGTGCAGGGAGCCCTTTACAGCCCCGCTGTCACAGGAGTGAGCGAGCAGGGCCATGACAGCACAGCTTCAGAGGGCTCCCTGCACTATCCTAGGGCTGGTAACACCCATTCCCTGCAGATGCAAGGTGCAGGGAATGCTGCAGTCCTGGTGGGTCAGAGCAGATTCCTGGTCTGCTCTGCCCAGCCACTACAGCCTCCTCCCCAGCACCTTGCAGAGGGCTCCTTGCAGTGTCACTCCTGTCCTCTTGATTATCCAAACTCCTGATTATCTGAACAAAATTCATGTCCACCATGCTATTCAGATAATTGGGAGCATACTGTATAAGATACATTTTAGGTATAAATTGATCTTAATTTGTCATTCAGTGGATGTGCAAAATGAGTATAACTTACACAGCTTTATCTTACACTGTTATCAGTTGCTTTTTCTGCAGTGCTGCTTCTGTCCCTGCCATGTTTAAGTTATTCATTTTACTATCACACTAAATGCCACTAAGATGAGCTCAAGTTGCACTACTTTACCATTTTTGCCAGTTTTCCGATCAGTTTACACTCCACATTTAACTTCTTCTACCATTTATGTAACTGCTGAATTTGGCAGCTGAGTTCTAGTCACTGGAGGATGTCTCTCATAAGGGAGGAGTTCTGCAAGAGACAATAAACTATAGCATGTAAAGAAATATGACATGTACAGTGGGTAGAGGCAACACTTGTATCCTATCGTATGTTCCTTTCAGTATTACTGAGTGCAACCTGTGAAAGTGATTGTTTTCCCTCCGCACTTACAGAGCAAAGCAGTAAAGTTTTTCACAATCATGGGACAAACTATGGAGAGCTTTGTGAGGTCATTAGGTGAAGATACCAAACACCAAGATCTGGATTCTGATGAAAATCAGTTTGTATTAGCTTTGGCAGGGATTGTGACAAGTAAGTCAGTTTTGTATGTCAGGACTATATTCCACATGTACTTTAAGAAGCATATATTGCAGTAAATGTATGATGAGGCATATATAGCTGTTTGACTAAATGATTGATATTTTTAAAATGTTGGAATCATTTAGGAATCACCATTCTCTTCAAGTTCTAGAAAGCTTCATTGTCTTCTAGTGGTGTTGGTTCTGCCATGCTAAGAAGAGTAAAACATGCTAAAACTTACTTTATTTAAGTTGGTAAATATGATTCTGAATTCATCCTGGGAGCAGATCTGTTGAAAAGAAAAAGCTGCTGTTTAGATTCTCTCTTGCTATAATCACAAGTTTAGACAAGGCTTTCACTTTTAATATAATATTAGTAGAAGACATAAGCTAATTATCTCACTTCCAGAAGGTGTATATTCCTCACAAATGGTTATTAAGGAAGCCTGATATCGTAGGGTGAGAAGTAAAAGATAGGAAGCCAAAGAACCGTTTGCTCTTAGCATAGAAAAATGTTGAAAGCTGTGTGCCCCTATAATCAACATCGTGAAAGAGGGCCAAACTATTGAGATGGAAGCATTTGGTGAGACACAAAATTATATAGGTTAGTCAAAACTAGAGAGGATTGTGAAGAACTACAGAAATTCCTAATAAAACTAGGAAAACTGGCCAAAATGATGGCGGATGAAATTCAACAAATTCAACAAGATGTTCCAAATAAGAACAACATAAATTATTCATACACAGTAGTGGGTTCTGAATTTAATAACCTATTTTTGGAGTGGGATGGTGGTGATCTAGGTGTCACTGTGGCTAGTTCATTAAGATGTCTAGTAAATGTGAGTAAGATGAAAGACTGTATTAAGAATAATACAGAAAACGTTATGCCCGTCCACAAATTAAAGGTGTGGTTTTATTCTGCCTCAGATCACTTCATTTATAAAAGCATAACAGAAATAAAGGTCCAGAGACTGACAATGACAATGTTTAGAGGTTTGTGGAATGAGGAAGGCTTCAGTGGGAGTTAAAAATAAAAATAATATTGCCAGTGACTTCAGTGCTGCTGAGATTTCACCTAGTATGTCTATTTAATTTGGAAAGGACAAATATGGTAAAGGATACACTGTAATGAATGATTGAACCTTAATCTTGGTTTTGCAACCTTAACATTTTTAAGGTAGGTTTTTTGGATATAATTTCTTAATTAAAAAAAATGAAAAAAAAAACAAAAAACAGAATTTCCATCATGTGTAACCAGATTGGTCTACAGTTTGGGTCTTCTAGATAAGATTAGATCTGCTCTAAATTGGGAGATTCTGGTCTCCTTACCTCCCAACACAAGAACACGAGGGCATTTAATAAAATTGAAAGGTAGCAAATTAAAAACTGATTAAAGGATATACTTTTTAATTCAGCATGTAATTAGACTGTGAAACTCATTGCCACTGGCTGCTGTTGAGACCAACAATTTAGTAAGATTGAAAGAGGGACTGGATATTTATATGGATAAGAAGATTATCCAGATTTGTTATAGTTATGCAAAAAAAGAGTTGTTGAAGGGAGACAATATTTTATGCTTCAGGGTTTAAACCAGTTTTTATCTGTTGGGAATTAGAGTGAGAGCGTCATGAGGTGAAGATCATTCCATATTTGCCTGCTGTAGGGTTTCTTGCACCTTCCTCTGACTCTTCTGGTGCAGGCCATTGTTGGAGACAGGATACTGAACTAGATGTATGTAAGTCTGAGCTAGTATGGGAGTTCCTATGTGTCTTTTAAGATAATTTTTTATGACTTATGTTGTTACTTCTTCAACTGGTATTCTCTGTCTTTAATGGGTTCATTGGGTTCAGCATCGAAAGTGTATTCATGTGAGAGCGATATTTATTGTTACTGAAATGTCCAACATACCTTTGGGGCTAGCCGCCTGAAGATACAGAATGGTGAGCAGGACTTTGAACCCAACGAATTTACTAGCATTAGTACAGGTCCTGAATCTATTTAAAATGTTTTTGCCCTCTCATCATCTCCATCCCTTAAAATATTAGCACATACAGTGATACTCATGCTTTCTGACATTTGTCATTTTTTTCATGTAGCACAGGGGTAGGCAACCTATGGCACGCATGCCGAAGGCGGCACGCAAGCTGATTTTCAGTGGCACTCACGCTGCCCAGGTCCTGCCCACTGGTCCAGGGGGCTCTGCATTTTAATTTAATTTTAAATGAAGCTTCTTAAACATTTTAAAAACCTTATTTACTTTACATACAACAATAGTTTAGTTATATATTATAGACTTATAGAAAGAGACCTTCTAAAAACGTTTAAATGTATTACTGGCACACAAAACCTTAAATTAGAGTGAATAAATGAAGACTTGGCACACCACTTCTGAAAGGTTGCCGACCCCTGATGTAGCACTTCATCACCTGAATGTATAAAAATTTCAAGTGGGCATCTGTGATTTTTGTACCAAGTGTTTTCCCCAGATTTTAGATAAAAAATTGTCTCTTGAAATTGGTATAAAGTGGATCATGTAGTAAGTTTGTTAATTATTTTTAATGCTGCTTTCTCCTTTAGAACAAATGAAGAAAAAAATCTTTTATGGTGATTTTTGTAAAAATAATTATTAAGCAGGAGAGAAAAAAGAAAACAAGACCAATGTGGAGTTTCAGAAACAGTAAACCAGTCCAGCAATGATTTACTCTTCCAAAAAACCTAAACCATCAGTTGACTGCAAAATCATTGTCACAATGTCTAGAGTAGCTCACAACTGAGAGTGCCAGTCTCAGGTCAGACTGTCAGAAAACAGGGCAGACCCCCCAAGCTGGTAGTATATTCTATAATTAGATTTCACCACACCAGTACTCTTACCATGGAGTCACAAACAGTCCCCTTAGACTCTCCAGCACATCTTGCCACCCAGACAAACTAGACTTTGTGATGAAAGGTTATTAAAACCAAAAATCACCTCACATTGGTACTCCCAATTCCAAAGGATCGGTCACTTTTCCCTAGTCAATGGATACTCTCAATCTTACACCAAAAACAACACTGGCAGCCGATTTCTCAAGTAATCTAATTAAAGGTTTATTAGCTAAGAAAAGGAAATGAGTTATTGAGAAGTTAAAGCAGGTAAAACACATTAACAGGTGAGTCCAAGTTTGTACATCCAAATTGATAGCAGAGATGTAATAATCTGCTAGTTTTCCCTAAGTCTCTCAGGGTTTATCAAAATAATTCTGGGGATCTCTGTCTTTCTCAGTATTCAACCCTGTTAGAATCCAGACAGTTCAGAGATTCAGGATCATTCCCTGAATCCATTCTTGTAGCTGTCTTCCCTAGAAAGCAATTTGGCAAATGTTTCCATTACAGAATAGGCTTTTCCTCGGTTGACTAAACGCAGACTGGGTCTGTGGATTTCCCATTGTCGAACACAATGACCTATGCTTTGAAGTTAGCATGCTTCTTCATTTATATTTCCAAGGCTCCAATCCCATTTGATGGGCAATCCAATTACAGAGATATACACAATGCATTTAGTTACAGCAATCCCAACAATCTTTCATTAGTTTTCATGAAGTTTACACATCAATTAAATTCTCACTAACATACACTTTTGATCTACAGTTAATTAAGTACAGGGTATACATAATGTAAGGTGAGAGTAAACCACAGATTATAGGTAAATGAAGACAATAACATTAAAATGTCTTTGATATTCAAACCACAAGTGAATTGGCCTATGGCTTTGATTTGAGCTGGTCTCTTAGCATCAAGCTGAAGTGGTCTGTCAGTGTCACAGTCATTACTTAAAAGCACCCTGCAAATGTTAAAAAAACAGCAGTAAAAAGAGCAAATAGGAAAAAAAGATGCCTAACACCTCCTGCCAGATTTTCTTACAGTAAATCCATTCTAGACGAGGGTTGTAATTTCAAAAATGTCACGTTTTTGTACTTTTATTTCTCTTTCTTTCTTCCCTACTGTTGGTGAATATATATTCTCCCTTTTTTAACCATTTTGTGATTGATAGTATAGCAAGACTACATGTATATATTTTCATAATTTTGTCATGTTAATGTGAGGATTACAATATATTTTCTCTTTAAGGGTTCAGTGTGTCAGAATACAATGCAATTGGGCCTGATCCTCATCTCACTTACTCCAGTTTTACACCAGCTATGACTCTGTAGGTTTCAGTCAAGTTATTCGTGATTTACATCTGTCTGAGGAGAGTCAGGCTCATTTTTTCTAAATGCAAGCTGTTGTAATGTTGTTTTATTCCTCACTGCTTAACATTTGAACTTGTTTTGCTTCCTACAGTACAAGAAGTTTATTCAAGATAAAACTGTATCATAGAATCATAGAATATCAGGGTTTGGAAGGGACCTCAGGTGGTCATCTAGTCCAGTATCCTTAGCAGAGTAATAGTCTTCCTGCATTTTTTGCCTATTGTGTTGTCCACTGCATAAGGAAGCACTCCTACAAGAGCAGGGAAGATCTTGCAGATTGACCTCTGTTGCTGCTTTACATGTATACTCTAGCTGGGAACATAGGGGGAGTAAATATAAAACAGTCTACATCAATAGTGGGCAACTCGCAGCCCCATGGGCTGCATGTGGCCCATCAGGGTAAGCTGATTGCAGGCCGCGAGACATTTTGCGGACGTTGAGCGTCCACCAGTATGGCCCCGCGCAGCTCCCAGTGGCCGCGGTTCACTGTTCCTGGCCAATAGGAGCTGTGGGCCATAGGGGCATGCTGGCTGCCACTTCCCGCAGCTCCCATTGTCTGGGAACGGTGAGCTGCGGCCACTGGGAGCTGCAGGGGGCCGTGCCTGCAGACGTTGAGCGTCCGCAAAATGTCTCGTGGCCCGCAATCAGCTTACCCTGATGGGCTGCAGGTTGCCCACGACTGATCTACATCTTCTGTCCTTTAAAACTGAGTCCATTAGGATCAACTTTGCATTATTTCCACAGTAGTTCTAGATGCTGCCAGTTCAGAGCTTTTTTAATCATATCTGTTTCATAACTCATTGCATTACACATTTTGCTGCTGAGCCACCCTGAATAGATCTTTTAGTGAACAATGTATAATTATAAACAGGTTTTTTGACTGCTAGGTATTATTTGCTGCTTCAGTAGCATATTATACAGTTCCATATTGACTGTGTCGCTACATTTAGGGAAAGGTTTATAGATGTCATGGCTCAGTCTTCACAGTTCCTACGGGTAGTTAATATTTGATTGTATTAGATACGAACTCATTTTCCTGCTTTTTGGAATGTGATTTTTATTATTTTATTTTATGTTCTGTTGTAGATGTTGCTGCATTGGCATGTGGCCGTGAATTCCTGGTTAATTCAAGTCGTGTGTTGTTGGACACAATGATGCAGCTTCTGGGAGACATGAAGCCAGGATTCTGTACCAAACTGAAAGTGTATGAAGGCCAGATATTTTTAAAATGAAACATGTTATCTTACAGTGTAGACCATTACTACTACAGCTCTTTACCTAATGATCCTGTTAAGGATCTGCCCCCATCAGAGCACCCACTTTGGATGCTACTTGGAAAGTAGCATTCATACAGATCCGGTCCTTTTAGCAGGAGCATTTGGTGACAGTCTAGCGGTGGAGGGCTCTCGGCCCTCGTTTTGGCTATATCTCCCCTTTTCCAGAGTAAAAGGTGAAACAATCCAAAGGCTACAAAAGGGAAAAATAAAAAGGAAAACCTGTAGGTCTCCAGCACAAGTTATCGGATACAGTCCCTTCCGCCTTTTGGCACAGGAGATCTGTGTTCCCTTTTTGTGAGGACAGAGATTCTGCTAGCTGTCCGGCTTCTTCCTGGGAGTTGGGAAACTTAACAGTCTGCTCACCTTCAGGGCTGCCCACTACTGAATGGAGCTTATTCCTTTCAGACTCCTCCATTCCTGGCATGACTTGCAGGTGTGGTGTGATGAGGCTCCTCCAGCCCAAAGCAGTGCCTTAACCGCCTCCATACTGGGGTAGGGTTTACGTATCCTCCCTCTCAAGACAGGGGCAAGGGTGGCATCCCCTGTGCTGGAATTGCTGTCTTGTGAAAAAAAGTCAGCATTTTGATGTGCCTTATCAGGTCAGTTGAGTACCCGGAAGCTGTAGGGTTGTAGCGGATTATCCTTGGATTGGTGTCTTTCATGGTGTTCATACGCCTAAGTGGAGTGTGGTCTGTGATTTAAAAAAAAAAAAAGGGTTTCCCAGCAGATAGTATCCACTGAATCCACAGCCCATTTCACTGCCAGTGCCTCCTTCTTGACCACGGAGTATATTTTCTCTCTGGGGAACAACTTTTGGTTGTTGTACAATACCAGATGTCCTTCCCCCTCATTTTTTTTGCAAAAGGATCAACCTTAGTCCTATATGTGAGGCATTTATTTGCAGAATAAATCTTTTTGAAAAGTGTGGATTAAAAAGGACTGGCTCCTTACATAAACGCTCCTTCGGCATCCTAAATGCCTTATCGCGGGCTTTTCAACCACTGGATCTTTTCTGGGCATCTGTCCTTTACGAGATCTGTGAAGAGAGCTTAGTAGTGGTGAATCCCAGCACAAAACCTTGATAACAGCCTGCAACTCACAAGTGGGTTTTTTTGTCGTGGGAACAGGACAATGTATCAAGGCTTGGACCTTGTTCAGTAGGGGTCGTAGTTGGCTTTCTCTCATGGTGTAGCCCAGGGGTCGGCAACCTTTCAGAAGTGCTGTGCCGAGTCTTCATTTATTCACTTTAATTTAAGGTTTCACGTGCTGGTAATACATTTTAATGTTTTTTAGAAGGTTTCTATATCATATAACTAAACTACTGTTGTATGTAAAGTAAACAAGGTTTTCAAAATGTTTAAGAAGCTTCATTTAAAATTAAATTAAAATGCTGATTTTACGCTGCCGGCCTGCTCAGCCTGCTCTCAGTCTGGGGTTCCATTCACCTAGGCCGGCAGCGGGCTGAGCAGGGCCTGCGGCCAGGACCCCAGCTGGCAAGGGGCCGGCAGCCAGAACCCCAGACTGGCAGTGGGCTGAGCGGGGCCGGGGGCCGGGACCCCAGACCGGCGGCGGTCTGGGATTCCGTCCGCTGGCTCCTGCCAGCCAGGGTCCCAGCTGCCGGCCCCGCTCAGCCTGCTGCTGGTCTGGGGTCCCGGCCCTGCCCACATACAGTGGGTACCTACCTTCTCTCTGGTTCTGGCCTGTTCTCTTCCTCTCTCTGCACTGAGCTGAGGGTGGGAGTGCACTGAGCACAGGGCTGTGGGTGAAGGAGCAGGCTGGGGGTTGGGGTGCAGGGTCTGGCCCAGGAGCTAGAATGAGGGAGGGGGCTCAGGGTTGGGGCAGGAGGTTGGGTGTGGAGCGCTTACCTGGGCAGCTCCCATTTGGTGCGAGGGGTGCAGGTGGGAATGTGGGGTGGGTGTGGGTGCAAGAGCTCCCGTTTGGTGCGCGGGGTGGGGATGTGGGGGGGTGCAAGAGTCAGGGCAGGAGGTGTGGGGGGGCTGGGTATGTGTGAGGGGTGCCAGAGTCAGGGCTGGGGTGGTGGGGGAGGGTGTAGGGGGCTGGGGAGTGAGGTGGGTGCAGGGGTCAGGGCAGAGGGGTGGGCTGGGATTGGGGGGATGCTCCCAGCCCCCCGTCCTGAGCGGCACACGGCAGGGGGCTGGAGGGATACGCCCTGATTCCACCCCCCTTCACCAAGGCCCCGGTCCTGCCTCTTCTCTGCCTCCTTCCCGGTCTGAGCAGTGAGGGCGCTGGGGCTCCTCTTCTCCCCTCCCTTGCAAGGGCCATCGGTGGCAGGGAGGGAGAGGGGCGGGGCATGATGCAGCGCGCTGAGGGAAGAAGCGGGGGAGGGGGAAGCTTGGCTGCCGGCAGAGCCTGCCCTACAGCAGCAGCCGGCAGGACCAAGCTTGCTTCTGCATTCAGCCCCCTGCCCCTGCCAGAGAGAGCGGTAGGCAGGGGGCAGAGAAGAGCGGGCTGGGCCAGGCAGGATTTTTAATGGCATGCTGCTGCCTGCCAGGGTCCCGGCCGTCGGCCCCGCTCAGCCTGCTCCCGGAGTTCGGCAGCGGGCTGAGTGGGGCTGGCAGCGGCCACAGTGTGCCATTAAAAATTGGCTTGCGTGCCGTCTTTGGCACGCATGCCATAGGTTGCCGACCCCTGATGTAGCCTAAGTACATGACATTGCAGTTCCCTGCCTTACTGCATGTGCGAGGAAATGGAGCACTGCTGTGACCATTTTTAAGCGACTGTCCCAGTCCTGGCTGGAGAGAACTATATAATCTAAGTAGGCCGCTGCATGCTGCCTATACAGCCACAAGATTCGGTCCGTTAGCTTCTGGAAAGTTTCTGCTGCCTCAGAGTGACCAAAAACATTTATTGGACTTGATATAGACAGTGTTGGGCTGTAGTTTGCGCACCACTGATATATACCAAAGGATGTGGAAAAAGCTGTTTTTCCCCCAGGTTCTGGCAAAGGTATTTTCCAGTACCCTTTTGTGAGCTCTGAAGTGGATATACCCGTATTGTTCCGAGTATAGGCCGCTCCTGATTATAAGCCGCACCCTTAAAGTTTGGTGCTATTTTTAAAAAAATAATTTTTTAACTTTTTTTAACAAAGAAAATACACACATTAGTAGAACAGTAAAACAGTATTTTATTTAATGAATAGGAAGACATGTACCAGTATTTTTAACACTTTTAACACGTTTGGTAGTCCTGCTTTTGATGGCATATGTTATATACTCAGAAATATTGAAAACTATTTTGTAGTTATACTGTAAATAAAGAAGGGAAAAGGAATGGACAACAAGGAGACTGATGGGAACAGTTCTCACCCTCTCCCCTGCACAACAATCAACAACATTAGCAAATGTTCTTAGGGTTAGGAATCATGGCCCCCCCCGAACTCCTGCCCCATCCAACCCCCCGCGTTCCTTGACACCTCCCCCCACCCCAGGGACCCCTGCCCCATCCAACCACCCCTTCTCTCTGTCCCCTGACAGCCCCTGGAACCCTTGCCCCTGACTGCCTCCCACCGCCCCATCCATCCCCTGATCCTTTCTAACTGCCCCACCAGGACCCTTGCCCCTATTCAATCCCCCTGTTCCCTGCCCTCTGACCCCCCCAACTCCTATCCACCCTCCCACCCCGAACTCCCCTGCCCTCTCTCCAACACCCCTCCCGGCCCCGTTACTGCGCTACCTGGATGTGGCTGGCGGCACTACAGTCCGGCCGCGGCTGGAGCCAGGAGCCCCGGGATGCTGGGCCGGAGCAGGAGTCACGCGGCCGGAGCCCAGAGCTGGAGGATGTGGCGGGAGCCAGACGGCCAGAGCCAGGTAGCTGGCCGGCCAGAGTAGGGCGGCCGAAGGGATGCGGGCCGAGCCGGGTGGCGGGGACGCGGGATGGGGACAGGCGATGCGGCGCCGGGCGGGGGGGGACGCGCGGCCGGGGCCGGCGCCGGGCAGCGCGAGGCCAGGCAGGGCCGCCCAGAGAATTCCGGGGGCCCGGGGTCTTCGGCAGGGGGGGCCCCTTCCATTCCGGGACCTGCCGCCGAAGTGTCCCGAAGACCCGCCGCGGGGCGCCCCCGCCGCTGAATTACCGCCAAAGCGGGACCCGCCGCTGAAGTGCAGCCCGGTCTTCGGCGGTAATTCGGTGGCGGGAGGCCCCGCCACGGGTCTTCGGGGCACTTCGGCGGCGGGTCCTGGAACGGAAGGGCCCCCCGCCGCCGAACTACCGCCGAAGACCGGGCTGCACTTCGGCAGCGGGTCCCGCTTGGGAGGTAACTCGCCAGTGGGGGGGTCCTTCCACCCTGGAGCGGAAGGACCCCCCCCCGCAGGCGAAGACCAGGAGCAGAAGAAGCTCCTGCGCCCGGCCCCGCAAGAGTTTTCCAGGCCCCCCAGAGCGAGTGAAGGACACCGCTCCGGAGGCCCCGAAAAACTCTCGTGGGGCCGGGGGCAAATTGCCCCCTTTGCCCCCCCCTCTGGGCGGCCCTGAGGCCGGGCGGCGGAGGCAGGTACACGGGGCTGGAGCCGGGCGGCGGGGGAGGCGGGGACGCGGACGGGGTGGAGCCGGGCGGCAGGGGAGGCGGGACGTGGCCGGCGGAGGCAGGTACGCGGCCTGGGGCCGGGTGGGGTGGGTGGGGCGGGACGCCGGGCCGGGCCGGAGCCAGGCGGCGGGGACGTGGCCGGGGCTGGAGCCGGGCGGCGCGAGGCCAGGGCCGGCGGAGGCGGGTACGCGGGGCCGGGGCTGGGCGGCGGGGGAGCGGCCGGGGTCGGAGCCGGGTGGCGGGGGAGGCAGGGACACGGCTGGGGCAGCCCAGAGCCCTCTGAGTCCCGGCCGCAGCTGGGATTTAAAGGGCTCTGGGCTCCGCACCGCGGCGGGCAGACCAGAGCCCTCTGATTCCCCGCCGCGGCTGGGATTTAAAGGGCTCTGGGCTCTCCGCCGGGCAGGCAGACCAGAGCCCTCTGATTCCCCGCCGCGGCTGGGATTTAAAGGGCTCTGGGCTCTCCGCCGGGCGGGCAGACCAGAGCCCTCTGATTCCCCGCCGCGGCTGGGATTTAAAGGGCTCTGGGCTCTCCGCCGGGCAGGCAGACCAGAGCCCTCTGATTCCCCGCCGCGGCTGGGATTTAAAGGGCTCTGGGCTCCCCGCCGGGCGGGCAGACCAGAGCCCTCTGATTCCCCGCCGCGGCTGGGATTGAAAGCGCTCTGGGCTCCCCGCTGCTGCGGGCAGACCAGAGCCCTCTGATTCCCCGCCGCGGCTGGGATTGAAAGCGCTCTGGGCTCCCCGCTGCTGCGGGCAGACCAGAGCCCTCTGATTCCCCGCCGCGGCTGGGATTTAAAGCGCTCTGGGCTCGCTGCTGTGGCGGGCAGCCCAGAGCGCTCTGATTCCCAGCCGCGGCTGGGATTTGAAGTATTTTTTTTTTCAAGATCCCGATTATAGGCCGCACCCCTAATTTAAAGACTTAAATTAGGGGGAAAAAGTGCGGCCTATACTCGGGACAATACGGTATATCTGGCAGCTCTCAGCCATTGTAATAGCTCATCCACTGTTGGCTTTGGCTATGCATTAAATTTTGAAGCCACATTGACCTTTTAAAAATCAGTGCAGAAACATGTCATGCCATCAAGTTTTGGCACTAGCACAGTACTCCTCCATTCACGGAGTGATTCTTTTACTACTCTATGCCTCCTTTGGATGTACTTGGAAAGTAGCAGTCACACAAATCCAGTCCTTTTGGCAGGAATGTTCAGTGACAGTCTAGTGGAGGTGGGCTCTCAGCCCTCCTTCTGGCAATTTCTCCTCTTTTCAGAGTCACAGGTGAAACAAACAATCCAAAGGCAGCAAAAGAAGTTAATGGCAATGTCTATACTGCCCGGATCGGTGGGCAGCAATCGATCCAGTGGGGGTCGATTTATCGCATCTAGTCTAGATGTGATAAATCGACCCCCGAGCACTTTCCTGTTGACTCCTATACTCCACTGGCATGAGAGGCGCAGGCAGAGTCATTGGGGGAGCGGCAACAGTCGACTCACTGCAGTGAAGACACCGCGGTGAGTAGATCTAAGTACGTCGAATTCAGCTACGTTATTCACATAGCTGAAGTTGCGTATCTTAGATCGATTCCCCCCCCACACACACACACCCAGTGTAGACCAAGCCAAAGAAAGGGGCCAAGAAATAAAAACATATATGCAGTTCTGACCAGGATATTGACCTCTTTCTTCAGAGAGGCCCTGGATGGGCTGTAGTCCACCTTAGAGTCCTCTGGGACTCCAGCACAAGCTATTGGATAAGTCTCTTCCTCTTATCACAGGAGATCTGTGTTTCCTTTTTGTGCAGGTAGAGGTTGCACTAGACATCAGGCCTTCCTGGGAGCTGGGAAGCATAGCACCCTGCATTCTTCCAGGGCTGTCCACTATTGAGGGGAACTTCCTCCTTTGAGGCGCCTTGTCCATTCCTGGCATGACTTGCAGGTGTTGCAGGATGGGCTACTCCAGCCCCAAGCAGCTCCCTAACTCCTTCCATGCTGGTGTGGAGTTTACACACCACGTCACAGATTCATTCATTATTTACTTTACTGGAGAGGAAATAAGTCCATTGGAAATAATATTCACAGCATCCATTCCTCAGAAATATACTAGGTGTGGTTGCAAGGCTGGTGGCTGCATACTGATTCCCCTCAGCCAATGTTGCAGGCACATCAGTGTCTCTGCAAGGTCTATCAAGCACCAGAATAATAGGCAATGTGGAGATGTGCCCATCACTGCTTTGGTAAGAGGTAGAATTGCTGGGATGAATGGTATTTAAGAGAGGCTCAGGTATTAAAGTAGGGAAAAGAACTGAGAGAAATGTAGGACTCACTCTGTATCGCTGTCCAAAATGAAAAATAATCTGTTAAAATACTATGCCTGGTTAGTTAAATAAGTAGCTTACATATGTACCAAATGTGCATTTGTCTTAGGCCAGCAAAGAGTAAATGACCTCCTGCCACCTTATTACTCACAAGCTGCTGTCATCAACATTGGTAAAGGGGTGTCTGTAAAGAAGTCCTGTGAGACGAATGAATCTATGATGCTATGAAATATTGTAAAGAAAAGACTATGATACACAATCCAAAAAGGGGAAAAGTCAGACTTTCCAGTAAATGAAGAAATGAAACACATTAACATTCTTTGCCATTTTCTGAGCAATATTACTAATTAATCGAAGCAAGGTGTACCTGGCAGGTATGAAATTCAGCTTGTCTTAGACATATGTATATGGTGCTTGGATACAATAGGGATTGGGAGCCTTAATATGGTGATTGTGAATATTATGATATCCAAAATTAATAAGATAAATATTATTGATGTGAATAATCTTTGATTCATGTGTGCAGTATTTTATTTTAGTAGATATTTGAATGTTGATCTGTGAAAAAGCATAAATATTGAATGACGATGTTGTTAATGATTTGTTATTTATGTATATCATTACAGAGTGCCTTAGCATTACGTAATGTCTATCATGCTGTTTCCCAAGCGTAGGATTTGGAAGTCAACCTTTAAAATAGGATAGCCAACTTTAATATTATTTGATATTTTTCTGAATGCCCCAATTTCTGGAGTCATATGCTTATGTGAGAATCACAACTTTCATTTTTTTAAAATGCAAGTTTCTGGCCCTCATGATTTCAGAGAAAAGCTTGAAAATGTGACCTCTAAAGCAGTTGTTCTCAAACTTTTGTACTGGTGACACAGCAAGCCTCTGAGTGCGACCCTCCCTTATAATGATATTAAAAAGTGTTTTTAATTTAACACCATTATAAATGCTGGGGGCAAAGCGGGGTTTGGGGTGAAGGCTGACAACTCACAACCCCCCGCATAATAACCTCATGACCCCCTGAGGGGTCACAACCCCCAGTTTGAGAACCCCGGCTCACAATCCATAAGGCAAATAAAAAGAGCCCAGACTTCTACAAATCTCTTGATTGTTAAGGCAATCTTATGAGTTTTGAGGGCTGGCTCTTGATTTTTGAACACTTGGCAATATTGTCATCATCAGTGTTTGAAGGGCTTCCTTTCGTAAATGAGTTTAAAAAATAAGTTCTTTATTGTAAAGACAACTAAAGCTGATTGCCAAACAGTTTCTCATGGTGGTGTAATCTCCAGCTACCTTGCAACAGCCATTTGAAAACATGTGCAAGTCAATCCTACAGACAAACCAAAGACTCAACAGGGGACATCTAGTTTGTAGAATATCAGTATATAAAGTCCATCCAACTGGGTTAGCATATAACCTAGAAGAGGCACTGCACAAATTAATTTTACAGCAGTGCTACAATAAATTTTACAGTATCTTACATAATGCAGTGATAATCTTTGATCCTATTTATATTCCTTGAAACCTGGCTCTTGGGTTAGAGAGACTAGGTTTGATAGTCAAACTTGTAAGGCCTGCATGGCTACCAGGTTGTCACACAATTTATTTTTAAGAAATCACGACAAGTAAAAGCCGTAGAAACAAGTGTGAGTCCAGATTCCGAAATCAAATGACATCTTTTCTACTGACCAGAGGAAATGCTGATTTGAAACATTTTGGGGTTTTTTTTTCAACTAATTACTTTATAAATAAGTGTAGCTACTTCAAAGATGTGATGACTGAGTTATGCATTTCCAATTTTTGTTACTTGGAGGGTTGGGGGAAATAACAAAAATAAGAGTGAGAGGAATATACTGTATGTACTCATTCATTAGCCCTTTCATTTATAAGCTGAACCCCCCCCAAGATGGATAAGGAAAAATAGCAAAAACTGTATGACCCTTTCATAAGCCGACTCTATATTTCAAGGGTTGGAAAACTTTGGCTCCCAGCCTGTCAGGGTAAGCCGCTGGAGGGTCGGGGCATTTTGTTTACCTGGAGCATCTGCAGGCATGGAGCCCCTCAGCTCCCTGTGGCCACAGTTCGCCATTCCCAGCCAATGGGAACGGCGAACCGTGGCTATAGGGTGCTGAGGGGCTCCATGCCTGCAGATGCTCCAGGTAAACAAAATGACAGTGTATTAGATATTCAATTCAATGATTCCATAGAGCAGAGATCAGCAACCTTTGGCATGCGGCTTGCCAGAGTAAGTACCCTGGCGGGCCGGGACAGTTTGTTTACCTGCCGCGTCCTCAGGTTCAGCCGATCGCAGCTCCCACCGGCCGTGGTTCGCTGCTCTAGGCCAATGGGGGCTGTGGGAAGCGGCGCGAGCCGAGGGATGTGCTGGCAACTGCTTCCCGCAGCCCCCATTGGCCTGGGACGGCGAACCGCGGCCAGTGGGAGCCGCGATCGGCTGAATCTGCAGACGAGGCAGGTAAACAAGCCCCACCAGAGTGCTTACCCTGATGAGCCATGAGCCAAAGGTTGCCGATCCCTGCCATAGAGTTTTAAATCATCAAATTTTGGTGTAGACCTGTTTATAAGCTGACCCCCACTCTTTGATGCGTCACTTTTTTACCAAAAATATTCAGCTTATGAACAAGTATATACGGTAATAATATGGAGAAGGGCAAAGGAAAAACTGTGTTTATATAGAGAGAATATAAAGGAGCAGTAGAGCTGAAAGTGGCATAAAGAGCCAAGGAGTTTTTCCACATTATGGTGGTGTTAATAATATATTATTACTTTGGGCTTAGATCTTCAGAGTGGCTAGCAAAATGGGTTTAAATCTCAGAAACTTTCTTCTTCTCCCCACAACATTCATTTTTAGCTCACCACAACCAGTCCCTCAGCTCCACACAAAACAAACAAGTGAAAGAAAAATACAAACTAGCAGTGTCCTTTTACGTAATTTTTAATCTGTTTGACATTTCCATTGAGGAACAGATTGAAAGACCATGTCCAAAGATATTAACCTTTTCTGTTGGAAATGGTTATTTTATTTATTGTTTTTATTTTGGCTGATCATGCATAGTTAGAGGTATTCACATTTCATTACTAAAGGCTAAATTTTGCTGCCCAAATAAGGGCCGTGGAATCTCTATGAGGCGTGAGGTGCACATGGGTCATGAATGCTGCAGAGCACAGCTCCATAGCAGCATCCACAGCTTGCTATGGGCCATGACCACAATAGAGTCACTGGTCCAGGGGTAAAATTTTTAAAAGTGGCTAAGCAATTTAGGAGCCTAAGTCCCATTTTTAAAGTCATTCCGGGGTTTAGAAGCCTAAGTCTAATTGAAAGTGCATGAAAGTTAGGCTCCTAAGCACCTAAATCAGTTCTGAAAATGAGACATAGACTCCTAACACTCCTAGGAACGTTACAGTTTTTTTACCCTAGCTCTCCGTGTAGAAGTTGCACAGTAAAATGCAAACTTACTGCAACCTGAGACTACAGTAGCAGCCATGAAGGGTCTGGTTGATGGCTCCATAGCCTGCCTCCCAGATTGGGGAAGAAGATTCTAATCCACTCCCTACTTCCTCAAAGCTCCCTTGCACACAAACCATGGACACAGGCTGTGGGCATGTACTGGGATTTGTTCCATGAGTGTAGGGCAAGTCCCCCAAAAGCAAGATTTTATTTGTTAGCTTTTCCATTATCATTTATTAAGACTTTAGCACCTTCCATGAAAGGATCTCTTGAAATGTAAAGTATCACTATTAATCACAGCATGTCATAAGATCCAGTAATTAACCTTTCTTCCCCATAGCATCCTCCAACATTCTCAATTCCTAGAGAAAAGAGAGAGTGAAAAGAAACTAAAAAGGGGAGAGAACTTAAAAAACAACTATCAGCATCAGAATACAACTATTTTTTCAATCACTTCAAAGCTTCCTGGCTAGGAGTTTGCAGTACACTAGTGGCCTAGTTTTTAGAGATGCTGAATGCTGTCTCTCATTGACTTCAGTGGTTTTGTGTGCGCTCAACACCTTTGAATATTTAGGTCATAAACCTGTTGGAAATGATTGAGAAACAAAAGTAAAGAGAAACAAAATCAGAATAAATTGACATTAAGCTATTCAGAGTATTGCTAGTTAAGAAAAAAAGTTCATAAAACTTTTCATCTTAGAATACATACAGAAATCTTTATCACGTGGCAAGTGTGGAAGGCAATGTAATAACAAACATCAGATATTCTATTTAGCTCAGCAAAGAGTGCAACAAACATTTAGTGGCAATACAATCTCTACATTGAGTATTATCAGTAGTTTTTGACAGCTTTGAAGAAATATGATCTTTCCTGTGCCCTGGGTTCCCCAAAAGGTTCAGAACTACTTAAAATAACTTCCGTATTTGGTCTTATTTCTGAATAACTTGTATAATACGGGCATCACATTTCTATCCAGCATGAATTTTATTTTATCTTATAACATTGCATTAGCAGTCTTACAGTTAAAGCTGAGATGGCACCTTTATACTAATCACTTTTTCAGTGGCTTTCAGCATTTTCAACTTACTGAAATTTATTGAAATTTCTCCTGCTTATCTCTTCTGAAAGTGGACCTTTCTGGGAGAAATTCGGTGGCTTAGTCAGATACAGTAAGCATTCATATTATGTGAACATGGGTGGATCGGGGAATATGTTTTTCAACTATGAGGAAAAGTTGAGAATTTTAGTTTGTTTTATGAATTAAATTGGTCACGGATGTATTTTTAAAAGATGACTAGGGACGTTGCTACATTAGGAAGACAAATTATGAAATACAGGTTTTGAGGTTTTGAAAATATATGACTGAGCAGAGCACTTACGGAGTGTTTGCGTTTTCATTCTGCTGCATAAACATTAAATGTAATTTGACTTTAAAAATGTGTGTGTGATGCCACATCCGATTTTTTGATATCTAAATAAAAGATGTTTTTTCTAACTGCTAGTCCCAGAGATGCAACCTGTGATCCGAAAGCTAAGCTGGGTTCTTTCCTTTTCAGACATCAACACCAAAAATAAAAAGGCCAACAGAAGCCTTCAGTTACATCCTATGAAAACCCACTGAAGGCTTGTGGGGTTGCACAGGTGTTAAGGTATTTGGAGGCAGTGAAGTTATGCAGGTATAACTGAGAGCATCATTTGGTTGCATCATCTTTGTGACTGCTGGTGATGTGTGCAAAGGCAAGAGTGTGTTTTGACTCAGATGCAGATTGAATTTGCAGGGCTGGCAATTAAAAAAAAAATCTTTTTACCTGTAGACTGAGCAAATTTGATGTGGAATCCATGAGGCACAAAGGACCCATGATGAAATTTAAGAGTCAAAAATACGTTTTTCACAGTATAGCCACCGTTTAAGGACCAAATTATCTGGCCCTATGTGAATGCGAAGGTGTTTGGGGGAGCACATAGAGACACTGACAGGGACAGTACTATATGGCTGGTGGGTGCAAGTACTGGACTAGGCTGGCACTGTCAGGAACGATCCTCTCTGAGCTGGTGAAGGACTCCTAAACACATTTCAGATGGTGGCAGAACAGTGGCTTCCTTCTCAGTTCCCCTGTACAGGAACGGATGAGTTCCCATCTGTCACATTATGGGAGTCGTGTTAAGTTGTACTTGCAGGGGCCCTGGGTAGATGCTTGAAAAAGGATGGTTTAAGTCGTTTCCATATGCCAGGGACAGATTCTGTGCTGTACTTTCCGGGAGGTGCAGCCCAGGGGGCAGTGGTAGCTTTACATCACCGTTGCATCCTCTGGCTTCTGGGCTGCTGCCAGGGCCATTTCAGCCCCTGGTATAAATTAGAGCAGCCCTGCAGCAGTCCAGAATCCCTTGGAGTACTCTGCACTGTGGGTATGTCCCCTCCCTCCATATCTGCCCTGGTGCAGGCCCTATGCTAGGGCTGATGAGGGAGGCTGCATAAGTCCTATGCTGCTCCTATTTTAGGGGACTTCTCCGACCTCTTGCAAGTCCTATATGTTGCCAGAACTGGGGCCAGAATCGTTCCCTTCACTCTTGACATTTGGATTGGCAGTCAGCTGAGAATACAGCACGCTCAAGGCTTGTTGCTTTTCTGTGGCTGCAACAGTTACTCTTACTGGCTTATATATGTTGGGCCTGAATTTTGCCTGGCTTCTTCATGCCTAAGCAAGGGTGAACAGGGCAACAAGAAGTGTGTCTTCTCCCATAATTCCCCCTTGCCTCCTGCACAGACGGCAGACACACAGTCCTTATGAGACCCTTCAGCACAAAGACTACTAGAGTCCAGTGCCGTTGCTGGCACTAGACTTAGTGTGGGATGAAAAAAAGATGGATGTGGCCACAACCGCCAGTGGAGTTGGCTCTGTTTGGTGGCAGAGGATACCATTGTGCCTTCTTTAAGGGTGGCACTCCAGGAGGCATTGGGCCTGCTTGCGATAATTTCATGGTCCCACTGGCTATTAAGACACATTGTTTGGCAAAGAGTAAAAATTTTATTAAGATGATGTTTAAAAAAGTGAACGGTACAGAGTTTAAGTGTAGAAGTTTCAGGTTATCAGCGAATAACGTACAGATTATCAAGGGGTGTGAAGTTCAATTTAAGATCAGATGGCATAAGGAATACATCATCTGTAATATACTACAATGGAGTCTCACCTTTTCTCTCTCAATAACCTCTCTGTCGGATTTTATTTTAGAGTGTGCTTCACCTGTGGCCTGATCCTTTAAAGTGTTGCGTAACCTCAGCTCCCACTGAAGTCAGGGTGCTCAGTACCTCTTAGATTCGGGACATCTCCTTTATCAGGATGTCTTCCAGAGGACAGATTTAACCTAATAAGAAGAATGATTGACTGCTGCTTTAATTGGTATAGAATTAGCATAAACTTTGTTTGACAGGGACATGAGGGGCCAGTGTCAGATGATTAAGAGATGCATAGCTAGGTATTAAAGTTGTGAAATTCTAAGCTGCTGTCTTTTTTTTAAATACAGAAGTTGTCAAAGATCAAAAGAAGAATGAATGAAATGCAGCAAATTTCATTTAGTTCTTTTGATTCAGTATAGTAATTGTTATAAAATCTTTGCAGCCTTTTATATTTTTTTAAGTGGCCCTTTCATTTGTTGAGACAAGCAGCTTAATCAGGATGATAGGCTGCCTTCTGGGGAGTCCCAGTTAAGAGGATTTTGTTGCATATGGTGAGTGATCATGTAAGGCCAAATCCTGCTTGCCCTACTCATGTGACTAGTCCCATTCAGTTCAGAGGAATTTAAATGCTGTCAAATTGGCTGACTTTTACATGATTAATATATTTTGATTTATAAATTTAAATAAAATCTCTCACATTGTTGCATTCATGTAGCTATATGTATATAACATGACATAAGTACATATCTTTGTATCCTATATATTGAGTTTGAAATATGCATCAGGATCTAGCCATCTGTAGATGCTCATTGTAAGTATTGGATGCAGTTATTGTAATGATGCAGTTTAAGATGCAATTTAATCACCTTTTTAATTTTATTTTAGGCTAATGCTGATGTCACTGTACAATGTGAGCATCAACTTGAAAGGCTTGAAGTATATTAGTGAAAGTCCAGGTTTTATTCCATTACTTTGGTGGCTATTGAACGGTAAGATTGTTACAACAGTTCAAATTATGGACTTTTTGATAATAGCTGTGGATAGATACAGATAATAGCTGAGTAGAAATTCAGATCTGTGACCTTGTTCTATTTAAATTTTATGAGCTAATAAAGGTCCAAAGAGAGGGAAATAACTGAAGGGATGAATATAAGTATTTCTATCAATGATACTAGTGTATAACATTCAATTCATGTAAGAGTTATTGATGGCAGTATCCCAATGGGGGGAGGGGAGAAATCTGATAAAGCAAATGGAAGACAGCCACCTGTACTTGCATCTATGCACTTAAAAATAATATCTCTGATCTATGAGACACTATAAAAATGTAACTGCTGAAAAGTATGTAGGGTAAGGTCAAGCTTAGTCTTTGATCTTGAAACAAATTAACCTTTGCAACTAAATGCATCCCTGGTGTGAGTCCCATTGATAAGATCTAGCATGGTCTAGTCAGTGGATGGAGCATTGGATTGAAAGTCAGGAGATTTAGGTTATATTCCCAGCTCTGCCACTTGTGTGACCTCATGTAAGTAAATTCTCCTCTGTGTTGGTTTCTCTTCTCACGTGTCTTTTCTGTTTAGACTAAGCTCTTCAGCACTTGGTTTGTCTCTGTGTTTGTACAGTGCCTAGTGCAGCAGGGCTATTGTAGTACAAATAATAATAATAGAAGTTAATGGGAGTTGCACCTGCTGTTGCAAGGATCAGATTGACACTTGGAGTTGTTTGATCTATGATATTTCAATTAACTTAGGGATTTCCTATATGCCACATGGCTCTTGCATATATTTTTATGTACAAATTATGTACTCAGGCTCATTATCAAATAACTTTTTCTTCAAAGGATCACAGTTAATTAAACCTCACAACACGCCTGTAAAATATCATACCCATTTTATAGATTTATACATAGCTGGGGGAGATGAATCGCTCAGTGGAGGAACCTCAGTAAATGGTCTTTTGCCATACAGGGAGCTGGACTCAATGACCTTTCAAGGTCCCTTCCAGTTCTAGGGGATGGGTATATCTCTAATTATTATTAATTAGAAACCTTACACACATTGCTCCACTTTTTCTTCTTTATGACAAACTAATATTTAGGTCGTTATTCTAACAAAAATAAGGTGACTGAAGCTCCCAAATGCCCCATTCAAAAGACCTTGATGGAATAAGTTAAACTTGTTTGGAGCTAGATAGTTGATGTGATTTTATTTTTTAATTAAAGCGCTTACGGTCACATAAGCAGACAAAGATAGACAATTGATAGTATTTAATTTGCAATTGTTGATGGAAAAAGAGGGTGAGATGCTGTTGTGCGTTCGAAAGGTGTCTCTCATCTGTGTGTGGAGTGAGGAAAAAAGACTTATATAATACCTTTACTTTCTGAAGCTGAAATTCTTAAATTCTGAGAAAGGACAAGGATTCCTAGGCAGTGTGCATCTGCCAGTTCAGATTCCTGAGTGCTGGGAAGGCCTGCTTCCAGTTGACAGAGATGGCGGAGTAGTTTGTGCAACTGGACCCACAGTACTGAACAGAGGATGAGCCCAGGATCTACCCTCACTCCCATCATCTTCCTGAGCGGAAGGTCCAGGCAGTTTTTTCTGCGCTCAGGGATTTCTTCACCTTTTCAAATTGCCTTAGCTGTTTTGTTATTTCATTTCTCTCTTTTCCCCGCTTCCTCCTTCCTTCCACTGCTTGCAGGGCCCAGCCTCCTCAACCCTTGTTGGCCAGGACCCATGACTTCAGAGACATCAAGCACCCCAGCCCTGCCTGTTTCTTTTTCCACACAGTTCTTAGCAAGTGGCTGGAGCACTAGTTTATATAGTCTCAGGGTTACCCTGTTTGTGCTGCAGTAATGGAGGAGACTCCTGCAAAGAGCAGACTGGGTAAAGGTATAGTCCCTGTGATGCCTGGACTTTCCACAGCTCCTCAAACTCTCTCTCAAGGCCTTCAGAGTTCCCCTCAGAGTCATCCTCGGACTCTTCTGCCACTGCCCTTACAGGCTCTTCTGATACTTTTCACCCTCTCCACCCTGCAAGTGCCTATGACCTGGAATTTCAAAGTGTTTATGAATTTATATCTCTGCTTTCAGCTTTCTGTGACATGCCTAATTACACTCCTTACCAGCCCTCCCCGAGCTTGTCAGTCCTGATCCAATCCCTTTAGGAGGAAGTCTAAACAAGAATATTCCTTCCACGAAAGAGGAGTGAGCAAAAATATTCAATTTAATTCAAAGAAGGCTTTTTTTTTCTCCTGCCACTATTTTTTCACTTGAAGGAAAGAGAGATTTCTTCTTTCCTGTCTGACTCTAGGAGACTTTTTCAAGATAGCAAAACTGATGAACTGATTCCTATTGTCATTAAATCCTTGGATATTAAGAGGAAGAGATCCCGAATAGATGAAAAATCTTTAGGAAGGGCTGGGTCTCCCTATCCCAATGTCTTTAGAAAATGGAGATGATGCCAAATGGCCTTTCTCACAACAGAAAACAATTGTATTAGCTGTGTCTGTACTAGACTATATAAATTACAAGAGGAAAAAAGCTAACATTTGACACACCTGCTGAAGTTAATGCTTCTCCTTCTCAGCTTGTTTTTGTACAAAAGTAATCCCTGTGAAACAGTGCAATCCCAAAGGATCCAGTGGATAAGCAGTATTGACCATAATCTGAAAAAGGAACAAATCCTCAAGTATAGCTTTGAAAGCTTCTGTGGTCACATGGGCATCACTCACAAATCTCTAGGGGGTAGAAAGGGCAGCCCCAAGCCTAAATGAATTAAGTAGCTCAAGTTTCTTTGTTTGTGTTGCAGGTAGGTTCTCTCCTCATGTTCTCCCATCTCAGGGAGAACAGTTTGTCTACAGTCATGGGAGGCTGACACCCTCTTGAGGACCTGTGTGATATAAGCGATTTTCAAGGGCCAGTGTCTCCATGGTGTTGTCCTGGATAATGCTATTATATTATCTGCAGATATAAAGAAGCTCCATCTTTCTCAGCAACATACATTTCCTTTCTGATACAAAGCCTTTTGAGACTCTTCTGATTTCTTAGTGCTTCATTCCTCTGAATACAACAGGTATGTCTCATCTTCTCTCTTACAAAGTGCTAGACCAAGAATACCTTCCTCTGTTAATCACCACATTAAGCATCAAGGAGAAGCAGTTGGCCCAAGCGTTACTGATTGGGAGTAGACTCAGATTTGCCACTTCTCCTGGGCTAAAAACAATTACAAGAAAAGGGAATTCATTGGGCTATTCTCTGTGTGACGGGGCACGACTCACCACTGCGGTGCCTCCTGCTGACTGTCCAAGGAATTAGCTGGTGGTTGCCAGTGCGCCCTCCTCAGGTGGTGTCTTGCACATCATCATTCCTGTTTCCTCCCCAGGACTCACATCCTCTTCTGGACACAGCCCTCCGGCTGTCCTCACGCAGTTCTTTCCCCTCTTTTGGGGACCAACAGTCCTCAGTCCAACCACTTGCCTCAGTGGCAATCTACAGTTCAGGTTCTAGCCACTCATCTCAGTGGCAGACTGCAGTCTGTGCACGGGCCACTTTCCTCAGTGGCCAGTAGGGGCAAAAGGGAGGGGAGTCTGGGCCAGTTTCCTCCTCCAGGCCCCAACTCAGGTAACCTATAGCCAACAGCCATGTACTGCCCCTCCTCCAACTCCACCGTCTCCTTCCATGGGCCACTTCCCCGCAGCCCTAGCACCTCCTCTGCCCTTGTATTAGGGCCTTAATTTGGCAGCCATCAGCCTGGAGCTTTCTCATACTCTACTGACCCAACCCAGCACTGGTCTGTCCATGGTCCTTCTCCCTCACCTTTCAGCAAGTGACTGTCACCTCCTCTGCTCAGCCCCTTCTTATATGGGTCAGCCTTGCCCTGATTGGCTCCTCCAATAAACCTTCCCCTAATTGGCTGGCACTACAAGCCTTTTCCTTATTGGCTGCCTCCCGCACAGCCTCCCCAAGGTTGCTTTAAAACCCCTTACATACCAGTGAGGGGTAACTGCTCCATCACACTCTGGTATTCCCCTTCATTCTTATCTCTTTCTTTATGACTGCTTTTCTTTTTTTGAACACAGCCAAAAGTTTGGTGCTGTTGAATTTGGACTCAGAGGTGTTACAGAATTTGGAGGGATTATTGCTGCGCCATATTCCCCTCAGCTCTAAGGAAATTACTCAGGTATTTCATAAAACAAATGAGGGCAGGAAGCTCTTGAGTGTTCTTAGAGCTCTCGTCTCTCAATTTTCTCCTGAAGCTATCACAGTTCCATTTGAAAACTTTTATTGTTGATCCAAGAAGTTTCTGCAAATGACTATCTCTATAGATGTCAGCTAAACATACCTTCATGTTCCTAATACTCCCTGCCATCTTCAGTATTTGCTTTTCATGACTTGATCCTAAACATTTCCAGTATATAGATTTTCTGTTTGGATTGTCTGTGTGTCTCAGAATTTTTTGAAGATCCAGGTCCTTTTCATGGTAACACCTCTTTTAGAAGTCATCTTGGTTTTCTATTAGCTCTTATTAATCAAATCCTCTAATTCTTAGATTCTCTAATTCTCACAGTAGCCAACTCTCAAACAGTTCAAATTCTTCAGACTTTGAAATGAGTTTTCAGAAGAGTGCCTTTATCCACTTCAGGACTGCATTCATCTCAGCACTCATTTAATGACTAAGTCTTCATCCTCATGCCTAAAAACAAATTCCTCCAAATCAAGTCTCTCATGAGTAGCACAGTGAATTTATATTTGTCTTTATTTATAAGAAATCTTAAAGGGTTCTAAACTTAATCTGATAAATATATTTTAGTGTTTCAGTCGACCATCAGTATAAGAAATAATTTGCCTTTTCTTCATTGTTCTGTTAGTTGTATTGTGATAGTGCTCAGAGTTCCCGGCCGTGATCGAAGTCTCAGTGTGTGCTAGGTACTGTACTTAAGATTTTACTTAAACAGCTGCCCAGCAGAGGTACACGTACAGTGCATCACTTTTCCATGTGAAAGACCTCTGGACTCTCACTTCCATGTCCAGTGAATAATCAGGCATGTTGTGGAGGAGATGGGCCAAATTCTCAGCTCTGATGTGAATCTAAAGTAGCACTATTAGCTTTAATGGATTTACAGGTGGAAACTAGGTTGCTGACTGGCTGATCTCCTCAGATAGCAATGAGAACAGTCCCCTGACAAAAGGGCAGATTGAACTGACATGAGTTATACAGGAACTAGAGTTAAAAAAAAGAGAATATAAAAGGGTATGTTACACAGAAAAAGCAGACTTTCAATATTAGGACTTGTTGCAGCATAGCTCATTCTTTGTGAATGCTTTCTGTGTTAGCATTTTCCCCACTGCAGATACTTTGTTTATTAAGTCTCCTCTTATCTCTTTGGCCCTATCAACAGTAGGGTCATTTTTCAAAATCTCTCTGCTACTGCCGACACTGGTTCAGGTCTGGTCTACAGGCGTTAGGAATATAAGGAGCCTTTGTACAGGTGGGCCATCAGCTTGCCTCACCATTAGTTAGACTTAGTGTGATCATGGGTAGTGAGATAGTGCTTAAAATGGGGGCAGCAGCTGGTGGCCCCTCCACACGAGATCTCCTAGGATTGCTAACTCTGGTAGTGCTGAAGTAGTGTTAGCCAAGATGTGAAACTTTTGAAATATTGTCCTGGCATAGGCAGAGCCTAAAACTCTATTGCAAATCATTTGCGAACAATAAATACTGCATCCAGGTTGGCCAGGAAATGTTACAGGCACATGTACATTGGATTCACACCACCCACAGAGCCAGTTGTAGATAGGCTGTTTCTCATTGATGTAATGCAGTTACTTAAACTCTGCTGTAGGGAATAGTTCATCCGAGAGCACACTCCTAATGACAGATGTGACTGTAAAATCTGCCTGCTTTATCAGCTGTTTTTATCAGTGACTGAGTGCCAGTGACATCAGACAGTACTTCGTTAGCAGTTAACAAAACGTCAGCACAGTTCCTTGCTAAAATTGCATCAGTATGTTATAACTGTGCTAGGCTTATATTACACATGCTGTTCAAGACCAAGACAAACAGCAACATTTTTTTCTCCTTAATGATTAGACTTGAACATGTTAGCTAAGAAATGTGTGCGCCAGTTGTTGGGAGGATGTGATGAAGTCATATGATTACAGCTAAGACTTTTGGCTTTATGTAAATAAAATTACTCAACTAGTATAGAAATGACTAATTCTGGAAGCAATTGAAATAAAGATAATGCTGAGTAATGAAGATTCCTGCCATACTTACTTTCCTTTTGCCTGTTCTCTACTATAATTTATTTTCTTTTAAAAGAAAAATCCTTAATTAAACTGGGGAGACCAAAAAAACGGCTGGTTTGAGAATATTTTAAAATCCAAGTAGAAAATTACAAAAATATAATTATCCCTAACAAGCAGATTTACAAAACAATATACAGTCATAAGGTGTATGTGTGCGTTTTAACATGTATCCATTTATGTAACTCTAAGTGTCTTGGAATACATGTAGAACAATAGAAATCAGAGATGAGAGAAACTGAGTTCATCTTATCTACACCTCTTCTGATGCAGCATTATATTCACCAAATGCCTAATATATTCTTCATTCAAGTGATTCAGCCAATAGGGATTCTGTGACTGCCATTGGAGACTCTTCCCAGAATCCAGTAGATCTCAATGGAAAATTTTCCTATTGTGCAACTAGATATAATTGTCCTTACCTTCGTTGCATAGTGTTATACCCCCTTAGGCAATTCCTCTCTTCCTTAGTATGTACACAGGTCTAATGTTTGCAGATTATACTAATGTAAATGCATGCAGTATTTGCTAACATAGCGCCTTTCATCAAAGGATTTTAAAGCAACTTATATATACTAAGCCTCACAACTCGTCTGTGAGGTACTAAAAGTAGTAGACTTGTTTTATAGATGGACAGACACAAGAGGGATGTGACTAACTATAATCCAGTTCATTTCAATAAGCTTCTTTTCCACCTCACTGGACCATATTTTACTATCCTTATTCTCAGTACACAGCACCTTTCTCCATGACAGCCCCATTGCAAGTAATATAATGTTCAACCCAAGTAAAGGTAGCAGAACTTGGCCCTGTGTTAGAGAGAACAGTTTGGCTTTGTCATATTCTTTTTGAAAAGTATGTGTTTGGATTTCAGTCTCAATTTTGCCAGAAATAAACAATAAAGTCTTAGAAGCCTAAAGACAAAAATTGAAGACACATATACAATCTTTTTCTCTTATTGTGGATAGATCTACAATCAGAAAAATAAAAACTTCTGATAATGTTGGATTGTAGCCCATACTTTTAAAAGTATCCACTAAGTATGGGTACCCTACTTTCAGAGATGCAGAATAGCTGCAGTTCTCTGTGACTTCAGCAGGAGTTGTGTGTGCTCAGCATTCTGAAAATCAGGCCTCTAGTTGTTTTCAAGTTGATCACCCAAAATTAAGGGACAGTTTTGGAAATTTTGCCATAAATGACTCACTTAAGGTGACACAATATCTGGTAGCAAGCTGAAAATATGATGAGATGAGGGCTCCATTATGCTAATCACTGTATAAACCAGTGGTTCTCAATCTTTGCAGACTACTGTACCCCTTTCAGGAGTCTGATTTGTTTTGGGTACCCCAAGTTTAATCTCACTTAAAAACTCGGATTCAGCTTCAGCCTCATGCAGTGGGGCTCAGGCTTCAGCTTCACCCTCCACGTGGTGGGGCTTGGGCTTCAGCTTTCTGCCCTAGGACCCAGGGACTCTGACGCTGGCCCTTGTGACCCCCTTAAAGTGAAACTCACAGCCCACTTTGGGGTCACGATCCATTGTTTGAGAACCACTGAAAATATAGAACTATATAAACAAGTCATTGGTGGAATGAAATTTTAGTTCGTATTGACATCACTAGTGTTTTTTATGCAGCCTGTTGTAAAACTAGGCAAATTTCTGGATGAGTTGATGTACCCCCTGGAAGACTTTTGCATGGCCCCAGAGGTACATGTACCCCCGGTTGAGAACCACTGGTATAGACACATAGGTCTAGTCTACACTACAAAGTTCTGCTGACATAGCTATGTCAGCTAGGGGTGTGAAAAATTTAGCCTCCCAGGCGATATAGTTATGCCGGCAGAACTCCCAGTATAGATGCAGCTAAGCCAATGAAAAAGTGCTTCTGTTGGAATAGCTAATATGGTTCTGGGAGGTGGTGTTACTGTGCTGGCAGAAGAACTCCTTCTGTGAGAATACACAGTGTCTGCATTAGGGGCCTAGGCTGGCATAGCTATGCCAGCATAGGCTCTGTAGGGTAGACATGGTCGTAGTAAGAGACTGTCACTGCCCTCATGAGCTTACGATCTAAACAGAGGAGGCAAAGGGTAGGAGAAAGGAAATATGTTACCCCATTGTACAGCTGGGGATCTAAGGCACAGAAAGATTGTGACCTGTCCTCATCACACTGGAAGTCTGGCAGAGTCAAGTTTAACTAACATAGTGTTAAAATTGCAAGAAACCACCAGTGCTTAATGCCTGTTCTGCTGAACTGTTGGAAGTGCCAGTGGGAATTTCATAAAATTCCCCATCTAGACAAAGCTTTTGTCATTTCTTGACTATATTTCTCACCTCTCTAGGCCCTGTTCTGTTTCCCTATCCTGTTTGGTGTTTTCAACACCTCCCAATTGAATGTATGTGATGCATTAGTTTAATGCATTCTGCTTACCCTGATTTCAGATCATTAATAAAGGTGTTAAGTAAGCTGACTAATAAGAGAACCTTGCTCTAGCCCAATTGACACCTCCTTCTAGCTCAGGGCATTGTGATTTATCACTGCACTTGATTTGTGGTCCTACTGCAAGACTTCAGTCCCCATGGCAATGCTGGTATGCAAATTAATTTCAATTAATTTTTCTCAACATTTTCATACAACACTCTGTCAAAGGCTTTCCTGAAATCTAGGTATGACAGTGACAGACATAGTAGAAATGCACAGCACGTGATACAAATAAATAGATATTTTAGCTACAAAATACATTAGAAATACAAGTTTGGAATGTGCAAAATAGAGAACATAAAAATAAAAGGAGTCACCTGGGTGCGTCTAGCAAAGGCACAAACAGACCCCCTACAGACTGTTGTGTATAATTAAAATAGAATCACTCCTAATATTTCAGTAGTAATAAATGCATCCTGATCCTTTAACAATGGAAATCAGAATTAATTGTACATCTTCCTAAGCATGTTTTTCTGACATGTTCCTAAGCAGTTAAACCAGATTTGTCCCACTACTATACAGTCAAATGTACCCAACGCTTCAGTTTGTGTCAACTGAATTTTTAGCATTTGGAGGACTGGCATATTACCAAGTGTATTTGATTAAAGTTGAGGTTTTATTGAACTTAAATGGAATCTAAACCTTATATAGATAAAGAAAAGCCTTATAAGAATTGCAGAATGAGTGTTTTAAAACAGACTAAATAGTAATGGGACATAGTTTATCCTGCTCCAAGTGAAACTGCAGCAAACTGTAAATCTTGGTTACCGACAAAGTTGTTGATAAACCCACATATCTGTGGGATTTGCTACATTTGGAGTAAAGAAGAAGGGAACAAAATATTCCTGATTACCAGTTCCTCCCAACCAGTGCTTCTCACAGGGAACTGAGGAGAAGTGCAGTGGTGGTTTTAAACCACTTTTATATCTTCTCATATTCGGGGGCCAGGCAGCCCCAAAGGGCCATTTCAGCAGCTGAGAATAGCAGAACTTCAGCCACTTTCTCTTTACCCAGGGTCCATGGGGGATGGTGATGTAGAGCTATAATGTTAGTCCTGGCATGTAACAAGTAGCTGAAATCTTTTCTTCCTCACTTCTAGACCCAGATACAGAAGTGTGTCTGCATGTTCTACGGCTTCTCCAGTCTGTGATTCTAGAACCAGAAGTTTTAGCAAAGTCAGCACCTGAGATGCGTGACACCTTGCCATTTCAACGTATCATAGCGCTGTCAAAGAGCCGCAACGCAGAGCTGCAAACACTGGCGCAAGAACTGCTTGAAGACCTCAAAATCCTAGAGTGTGAAGTGTAGAGACATAGTCGCTGGAGTATTACGACATCAACTGTTTATATTTTCCCCTTATTTTTATGCTGCAAGGGTATGCAAAATATCATAGCAGATTAAAAATATACATATTGAGTAATTAGTAGAGGTGGACTTGGATTGAATCATTTCAGTCTATCTAGTTACCTGTATCAGAATCCCTTCCGCTAGCCAGATAATCCAATCCAAATAATACTTGGGAAAAAAACATATGTTGTTTGTTAGGTGCCTGAACATAATCCTCGAAGAGCTCCCAGAAGAATGACAGGTTTAATTTATTTCACAGAGTTTTGTTGATAACATGTTTCAAAAGTGATCCTAACCATATGACCTGCTGGTGAGACATAGGGAATAAAATAATCATCTGAACTATAGGTAGCACATTCTTGATTTTCAAGGATAGCCAACCTTTTTGGTCCAATTCAGTCCATCTCTAATAATTAGTGTGCTAAAAGTCAACTTTGATGCTTTTTATAACTCTAGTGTTTCAGAAGACATAAGAAATTTCATTTTTATTGTTACTGTTCCTTTTCTCTATCCTTTCTAATCAAAGACAATTGGAATTGTGTGGAGTGTATTAGATTCTGCTTTAGAATTTTTCATTCAAATTCAGTAGAGCTGCTGGAGAACTGAGTTTGCAGCTGCCATGAATAATAGCAATTGAGGTTCCCATAGGCCCTGCAGCAGGGAAAAGATTGCTGTGGTCTCCCTATACCTAGTTCCGTAGCCAAAGAGGCTAAAATTAATTACTGCTCTGTCATGAACACTGTTATATTTATTTGAAATTCTCATTATTTATTAGAGCTAAGCTTGCTTACCTCAATTAAAAAAAACCCAAACCAACGATATTATATACTTTGCAATGCTATGATTTATGTCTATCAATAACACTGTCATTTCCTGTTTTCTTGTGTTTGTAACATAGCTTGCAATGTGACAATGTTGGAAACAGTGACAGATAAGATATATACTTTTACAGAAACAACTTCCTCTTACCCACTGGTGTTATGGTTCTTCACCGATGAAGCCAACACATTAAGAAAAATGAAGATCCCAACATATTAACAAAAATGCAGCATTGGTGTCTTCTACATCATCTGTGCAGAAGACTCAGAACACAATACACACTGAATGAACAAAATACAATATATAAACTTCCCAGAATGCATGCCATAAATCAAAGGGTTATCGCAAAATATGAGACTGATATCACAAATGAGGTTAGATAGGGGTGAGTTAAAGAAAGAGATGCCAAGAGCACTTAGCGGGAGTCATACGATTTCTGATCCAAGAATATACAATACTCACTATGTGTAGATGTTGCTCAGAGTAAAATCTCACACGTTATTAAAATACATTTTCTTTGGATTTGTTTTCTTACCTTGACCAGACACCATCCCATGATGAAATCAAAATGGTGATAATCCAGGAAATTAGATACTATCGACTCAAGAAAGTGTTTAATTTTAAAGTATAGTAAAAGGCAAAAAACAAAGTCTAATCACATACTTTTCAGCTGAGGGGTGTTCTCCCATTAATGTTTTTACTCAAACCATTGGAAGCCAGTAAGCAACAGAAAAAAAAAGTGTGAGCGTGTGTGTGTATGTAGGTACACTCAGCACTTCCATCCACATTGGAGGCTTTGGTAAAAACCTTACAACTTTATCTTATCTTTATCTTACACGTTTATCATACCTGGTGTTACTGAAGCTGGGGGCTCACCATTTGAAGCACTATGTCAGTTACACCTGCTCTGAATTGAATGTTTTTGTAGTGAATAATCTTCATTTAGTGCCTTGATTTATCTCCATGTGACCACTACTGGAAATTAATGAGTTAATCTGATGGCATCAGTATATCTCCCAGCTCCCTTTCTCCAAGATTTAATTTGCTGGGGCTATGGTCCCCCATAGATGTAATGCTATGGATCCTCCAACTTTGAGGAAATGCCTATTTAGTTTTAAAAGTTTAATTATGCTATTTTAATAAATAAGTAAAAGTATAGCTGGCTCTGAAAAACTCACTGCATCTTCTGAAACACTTGAATTATGAAAAATTCCAGAAACAAACAGGAATAAAACAAATAATGTTTTAAGATCGCTATTACATTTTTAAATAAGTTGTTTTTATTGATGTGTTCAACCTGTTTATTACAGTTCTTAGTGAAATTGTTGTTCATTACTTGGTTTTATGCAAAAGAAAAGGTATTTTGTTTGTGTTTTGTTGGTGCAAAGGAAATGATAGTTCAGTATCGCTTTTTTCAGTTCACACAAAAAAGTTTGAGAGTCACAAAGGCTGAACTGTTTAGAAGTCAGATGAACCTGTTTTAAATTTGTTTTTCAAGAAAGCCTTCCCTCTTTAAATATTGTGGTGGAATAAATAGTGCCTTACTAGCTGTAGTACTTATCAATAGCTTCAATATCCTGTTGCTGTGTTTTTCTTCCTGTATCCCAGATTCAGTAGGCTCAGGAGTCAACCTCCTTCTCCAGATTGCTGAGATCTGGAAGCAGTCTGTTACTGGTTACATTTAATATAACCCTTTGTAGTGGGAGTAAAGTCTAATGGCTTCCAAACACAGATCATCTGGCATACCCTAGTTCTAGTTGTTTTCGGTTTTGATGTCCGTTTCACTAGTAATAAAACAGCGCAAACGGTTTATCTTATCAAGTGTTAATAAAGCTGGGAGTCACCATTTGAAGCACTGTGTCAGTTACACCTGCTCTGAGTTGAATGTTTTTGTAGTGAATAGTCTTCATTTAGTGCCTTGATTTATCTCCATGTGACCAGTACTGGAAATTAAGTAGTTAGAGTATTGTGCCTCCCCCCCCCCAAAAAATATACATTTTGGGGAGTTTATAAAGAGGGGAAAGAAGCTGGCTTTATTGAAATAAACAGATGTTACTCAAAGGACTTCGAAGTGTGTGCCATTTTTTTCTTAAAAAGAGGAACATAGATAATATAGAGTACATATGATATAGTAGCAACATCTTTTAGCGCTACTGTAATTAAAGATCTGTCAACTTATGCATTATAAATCTCTGGTTTTATTTTATTGTAAATGTTCCCTCTATTCTGAAACTTCAGGCTGTTAGAAATTTTAGTAGTCTAAAAACAACTAAATGTTTTGGAAATTTATGTTGTGCTTTGTGCAACAGTTTGAAAAGTTTGGCTTTTTTTCATATGGCAGGTGATTAAACACTTTACCTTTTCTCCTCCAAAACATTAATTTACATAGGGCCAAAGTCTGCTTTCACCAACACTCATGTAAATCCAGAATAACACCATTGAAGCAACTTCTCTTGTTGCATACTGTCAACTCCCATCAGTGTTAATCAGAGTTGCCATCAAGAGGAAAACTAGAGTTTGGTATTTGCATTGAGGACAGTGATGGAGTGACTTTGGATTTACACCAGTGTAAATGAAAGCAGAATTTGGTCCTTACGCTTAACATGAGCCAAAAGGTCAAAAATCCCTATAGTAAAATCCCTATTTACCTCACAGATCATAGTGTGCAATTAAAATTGAACTTTGCGTCCTTGAAGAGGTGTGTACCATGCATGTGGCAACTGGGTCATGCCAATTCTTGGAGAGTTCTGTGGGATCTGCTGGGATGCGAAGCGATGCATCACGGGGCATTGGGACAGGACCCAGGATGCCCAGCACCCCCCATTCCGCCTTCCCACAAGCCACAGCACCAGAATGGGAAGAGGTGCTCTGTGGAATAGCTGCCCAAAATGCACCTCTCCCAATGCTGCTGCAAGTGCCACAAGTGTGGCCATGCCACTGCGCTTGCAGCTGATAGTGTGAATACACATCAGCACTTTCCGGGCTGTGGTCTCTGAGGGCTGGTTTAACTCCTGGCGCGCGACATTTGCATGTGTAGCCAATGCACTTAGAGTCAAGTTTTAAATTAGCTGGGAATGCAGATACAAATGTAGTTAGAACTTGGTTTGTGGCAACACACAACATAGGCCTTAATAATTCTGTTACAATTATGTTCTAACCCTTCTGGGGACCTGGGGCACCGACATCCATGTTCTATAGCCTTGTCTGCACCAGATAGTTTGCAATGGTATATTTTTGGGTTTTTTTCCAGCAGAAACTACCTTGACTTCAACATTTTGTCTCTTTTTGGTTTGTCTCATAATTTTTATCAGAATAATTACACCTCTTTGGAAGTAACTTAGCTCTGTTTCAGTAGGACTTCTATAGGTAAAAGGTTCATGTGACTGTATCTCTGTGTTGGCATAACTATCCCGCTACAGTTAATTCTTCCACTGGTGCTCAACTCCACCCCTGCTCTTCCCCTCCTGCCCCCATTCCAACCCCTTCCCCAAAGTCCCCGCCCCAATTCCGCCCCCTCCCTGCCCCTATTCTGACTCCTTCCCCGAATCCCGGCCCCACCTTTTCCCCGCTCCTCCCCCAGCTGTTTGGCAGTGGCAAGCACTGGGAGGTAGGTGGAGGAGCGGGGACGAGGTGTGCTCAAGGGAGGAGGTGAGGTGGGGTGGGGTGGGGCGGGGAGCTTGGCTGCTAATGGGTGCAGAGCACCCACTAATTTTTCTCCATGGGTGCACCAGCCCCAGAGCACCCACGGAATCAGTGCCTATGCGGGGCTGTAAAGATTAGGGATGCATTAAGGGAGCAATTTGATGCTGAAAGCCACCAGTAATGTTTGGTGCCCTGCACAGGAGTGAAGTGCAGTGGTTCCAGTGCAAGTAGGCATCTGTGTTTGCTATGTATGATGCACTGACTTGCAGTGCCTGTTGCTTTCATGGGCTACGCTATCTTTTACTTAATGCAATAAAGAATGTTTGCAAAGCCAAAAAAATCATTTATTGAAAAGAAACAACTGCTAGGGAAACACACATGGCATGGCACATCTGTGCTGTGTGGGAGGAGGGAAGGGGGCGGGGTGGGGAATGAAACAATCACAGATTTGTGTATGTTGTGTTATCATATTCAGCCTTCCTGTCTGGAGGGCGATGCAGTGAGTGCTTCACTTCAAACTGGCAAAATGCATGGTGATGGGGGCTGAGAGCAGTGGGGAAGGCTTGTAGTTTGCAGGGCTGGGTGGTGAAGCTACAGGTGTTGGAGGCAGCTGGTGGTGATAAGAAACCAGATGTTAGGGAAAGTGGCTTGACGGTGACATAGGGGCACAAGGGAAAGAGTTTTGGGGAAAGAGCTGGGGGGTGGAGGGGGCTGGCGCGGATCTGGTCCGTATGCAGTGCTATGAGCGCCTGCATCGAGTCTGCTTGGCACTCCATAATGCTTAGGAGCCACTCTGTGGTTTTTTGCTGGCAATCTACATTCTCTTGGCGGAGCCTCCTTTCGGTCTCCCGCCATGCCTGTACTTTTTGATTTTCAGTAGGGGACTGCTGCATGACTGCATGCAGAATGTCCTCCTTGCTTCTTCGCAGACACGTCCTGATTCTTTGCAGCCTTTCAGCCATTGATAACAAGGACGGCTGGGATCTCAGGGTTACATCTGTAAAGCCAAAATGCAACATTTAGCAGAGGCAACATTGTTAACACTAGACAGAGCAATGATTTGACCGAACTTAAAAGACAAGCACAGTGCAAATAGCAGAAAGTCCCTGTCTCAAAGCAAGTGCACATAACCCACAAGAGCCCCGAAATGGTGAGTAACCACAGGGGCAAGGGCGACTTATTGTTTCAGGGCTGGCCTGTCCTCTGTGAGACACTTCATGGAGGCCGATCAGGGTGCATTTATTGACCAGGGCGTCCACACAAGCCCCGCGGTGCTCCAGCCGGGGCACAGCAAGCTCTATGCTTCTCGTGGAGGTGGATTACCAGGGGAGCTCCAGCCGCAGAGTCCGGGTGCTCTACATTCCTTGCCAGTGTGGACACCTCAGCGGTTAGGGCACCTAGGGCTGATTTAATGTGCTCTAACTCACAAGTGTAGCCAAGGCCTAAGCTTCTAGCAGCAGATCCCCTGCTGATGTAAATTAACTTCAATGGAACCATGTCATGAATCCTCCCCTAAGCTCCAGTACAGACAGAGCTCGCAGGAAGCACCAGGGAAGTTGTTCGATGAAGAAATCCTTTAAAATGTGACCTGAACGACTGCAGCTTTTAAAGCCAAGCTTTGCTCACCTATAGTACGTTAATGGTTATGAAAGCTTATCGGACAAAACTGAATAGGTCCAGCAGAGCTCAGAGAAGTATGCAGTAAGAGAGGGAGCATTCATGCACGGATACAAATGCTAGGCTAGAGCCTGCTGTCAGAAAGTTGAGTGTAAAGAGAATGATAAAATGACATGAGTTCTCTGACCACACATGAGGAAACAGCAGAGACTGTGTATAACAGAACAAGAGTGAAATTAGACCTGGCCAAAATTTAAGTAAATGCTCCTTACAATTGTCCCTGCAATGGACGAAGCGTGTTTTACAGGACAATGCCCGCTGACAAGCTGTAAAAGCAGCACCAGTAATAAAACAATATGAAGATTAATATAGAGAAAGAGAACTCAACGATTACTCAGGGCTTGACTGCCAGTAGGTTGCATCGATACAACTTAAGGTGTGATTTTAAACTGATTTAAACCGGGCAAAAGAGTTGGTGAACATGCTTCCTTCAGATAGGTTTATTTTGGTTCAGTTTTAGTTGGCTAGGGACTAGTTTAAGCTAATCAGCCAATTTTAAATGGAAAAAAGTGTCCACAGATGGGTTTGTGTCAGTTTAACTAAACTGCTGTGAAAACAGGTTTTAAGTTAAACCTGTGACACTTTCTGAGGCAGACAATAGCTGAGTGCTGATTGGCTACAAGATTGTGCTAAATAGACAAACATGAGCCAGTGGAGATTGACAGAGACCAGTAAATAAGGATGAGTCCGTTGGGAGAACTCCTGAGTGTCATGAACCACGGAGTGAAATGCAGTTTATAGTTTGATGGAAAGTGTGAAACCTTAGGATAACTAGCTCTGTACATTTTGCTCATCCTGTCACAGGCACATGAACATATTGCAACACCGGTATGACATATTGACAACTGGCAAAGAGCCCAAGGCTGCATTTCACTTGCATATAGATGTGTAGACATTTTGAAATAGCAGTAAACCCCCTACAGTCCTAATATTTACTTGTTCTTGTAGCTCTGTGCGGCATTTCAAGACCTAATTGGCCACAGCTGGCATTTGGGAAAATACATTGGACACTCCATACTGCGTACACCACAAAGAATCACAAAATCTCCATCCACGTATGTTATTAATCTGATAACAAGAAATGACCAGTAATGATTACTACTCATCCTGTATATACTGCTTCCCTTCTTTCATTCCAGCAGTAACATTTATTCTGGCAGAGTAATAATCATGAACACAATTATTGCTCTGCTGCAGCAGAAATTTAATCTCTCTGAAATATGAAGAGCAGAGGAAAAATGAAACGTTCCCATTCCAGTAAGGAAGCCTTCACAGGAAGTCTCTCTAGAAATTATGTCCTGTGCTGCCCTGATCAGCCATCTAGCTATTCAACTCTAACAATGCTGACAATATGTAAGACTGCCCCGGAAACCTTAAGAGATTGCATGTCTGACACAGCCAGTGTCTCCAGTGCCCAGGCAGCTAATCTAGCAGCAGACAGATCTTGGTTAAGGAAGCAGGGGGAAAGGAGGTTCCCTCTCAGCAGCCTTGATGCAGTGGCTCTGAATGGCAGGAGACCAAAAGGTGCGGGACTAGTTACACAAGCAGCAACAGCAACCCTAAATGCAATCAAATATGAGGCCTCATCTAGGGATCAGAAATCTTAAAGTCAGCTGCTAAAAACAATAGACCTACTGTAACTGGTTTAGGGAGGGGGGAGCATTCAAGGTTAGACTAAAAATGTGAGACCATAATGAAGCCCACATTAAAATTACCCACCAGGAGGCGCCAATTAATGAATAGTTTTACTTCATAGATGCTGTACAGCCAGGGGCGGCTCTAGGCATTTTGCCGCCCCAAGCCGGGCAGGCAGGCTGCCTTTGGCAGCTTGCCTGCGGGAGGTCCCCGGTCCCGTGGATTCCGGGAGGTCCGCCAAAGCCGCGAGACCAGAGGACCCTCCGCAGGCATACTGCCAAAAGCAGCCTGCCTGCCGCCCTGGTGGCGATCGGCAGAGCACCCCCCGCGGCTTGCCGCCCCAGGCACGCGCTTGGCGTGCTGGTGCCTGGAGCCGCCCCTGTGTACAGCAAAGCCCCTCTGACTTGGAGCATATTGTGAGCCTTTTCTCAGCACAGTGTTCTGAAATGCCACATGGCAATAAATGTTTGTCAGGATGTGGAAAGGGAGAAAGTGCTTTAAAATTGAGTTTTAATTATAATGGTTTTTTTTAATTGTAACGGGTATTTTCAATTGTTAATGGATATTTTAGAGCAGGAGGCTGCTGGCGGTGGTGGCCATTGCTGAAAACTGATCTCATTTTCAATGTTGTCATTCATTATAAAGGGCCAAAGTAAGAGGCTGTAAGACAATTATCAGCCCTGCATTAACCATCAGACATTTAACTTTACTAAACAAACTAAGATTTGTGTTTTAACCACTGAAGTGGGGTTTTTTAATCCAGTATTTGATTTTCTTGGAGGAGATGAGAGGTCCTCAGCTACCCTACTAAGGGATCCTCTATCTCAGTGGTTCCCAAACTTGTTCTGCTGCTCATGTAGGGAAAGCCCCTGGTGGGCCGGGCCGGTTTGTGTACCCGCCGCGTCCGCAGGTTTGGCCGATCGCGGCTCCCACTGGCAGTTTGCTGCTCCAGGCCAATGGGAGCTGCTGGAAGCAGCGTGGGCCGAGGGATGTGCTGGCCGCCGCTTCCAGCAACTCCCATTGGCCTGGAGCCGTGAACCGCGGCCAGTGGGAGCTGTGATCGTCCAAACTTGTGGACGTGGCGGATACACAAACCAGCCCGGCCCACCAGGGGCTTGTCCTGTCCCCACCCCTGAGCCCGAACCACCAGCCGGAGCCCTCACCCTCCACACCCCAACCCTCTGCACCAACCCTGAGCCCCCTCCCACACTCCTAACCCCTCAGCCCCACCCTGGCCACACATCACCTCTATATTGATGCACATAACAAAATTAATTCCACACATGCATGGGAAAAATTAGTGGGAACATTGAATTGAAGACTACTCCTGAAGCTCATCCATATAGAGAAGAAATATAGTTTTATTGTTGAGGTGCTGGAGTGGTATTCAGTTCCCTGTTCTGCCACAGACTTCCTATGTGACCATGGGCAAGTCACTTAGCCTCTGTTCCTCAGTTCTCTGTTTATATAATGGGAATAATAATACTTCCTTTCTTCCACCCTGTCTGGCTTGTCAGGGCAAAGAGTCATTCTTCCTATATGTGTGTGCAGTGCCTCGCACAACGGGGCCCTGAGCTTAGCTGGGACCTAGCGTAAGGCAAATGAGAAATAATAATGAAAGCTATCGACAGTGCCAAATGGGGCAGTCACTACCCAGATCTAAATGTTGATGCTTCTCAGCTCAGTAGACGCTGCCTTCACCATGGTATCGAAAAGCAAATGAAAAAAGTGATGGGCAAATTTGTCCTGCTTAATTTCAATCTCACTCAGAAACACAAGAGTTTTAGAGCTGGTGCTCTGAAGTCAGATTGCTACTGCTTAGAGCAGCAGCTGTAAGCTACAGGTGGAGGCATCAGTGCTCTTACACTTCCCCATTTCCCCAGGAGTAGATTGTGGGAGGAGAGAGAATATCCCCAGCCTCATCTCCTTGGCCCCAGTGGAGAAAGCTGGGAGAACTCTGCAAAGATCCCAAGTTCAAGGAGCGGGGAAAAGAGGAGGACAACCTTCTCTGGAGAGCCAACCCCGCCCCAGGGGGTAAGAATAGGAAAGAGGGCAGTACAGCGCCTAGGTATGGAGGAGAGATATGACCCCTGTCCATGGCATTCGATCAACCCCTAAGCAAAATGGAGGAGAAGGAAGAAGGAGGCCCCATTGGCTTGAGAGAACCCATTTCCAGGAAGCAGGGTAAAGAAGGAAGGGGAGAAAGAGGGAAGAACTCGCTCTCCCAGGGAAATGGGAAGCGATAACCCCACCTGGGCAGCTCATGTTCCAGGGTGACAGAAAAAGACAAACCCTGGAATGCCACCAAATGTGGACACAAATTCCTGTGGGCCCTGGGAAGGCATTGGCTGAGGGTAGGATTTTGCTCAGGACCAGGCCCTTTAAAGGCCTATGTGCACTCATTCATTCTCCAGCTGTGCTCCCTGGCTGAGCTCTGGCTGTGCTCCCTGGCCAGAAGATTCCTGGTGAGCCGAAGGATAATGATCTCCTTGAATAAGGAAGGCAGGGGTTGGACAGGCCTATTTGTTGCTCCTGAAAGACTTCTGGAAAAGGGAATGGGTTAAAGGCCACTGTTTCCTCTCCCACAGGACTTGTAAAGGTATGTTGGGGCGGGGGGGAAGTGATGCAGGGTCTGGAAACGTGTAAGATATGTCCCTGAAAATGGGTTGTCTCATTTATTTTGTAACTCCTGCTGACTGGGACCTGAGGGAACTAGCTGAGTCTATGACATTGACAATGGACTGGCTGGAAATGAGTGCATCTCCAGGATCTCCCTCTAGCAGGCCCATCTGGGTTGTCATCTGTCCAGATTTTCTCAGGATCATCCTTTATTTATTTATTTATTTATTTATTTAAATGTATTTTATTGAGAAATCTGGCAGAGTGCTCAGCATGCACTGTTGGGTGTCCAGTTTTGTGGGCTCAGGATCATCCCAGATATCCCCCCTTTTGTTTTGTACCTCAGAGATGGCAACCCTACCCATCACCCTCTCACACTCCACTCCCTGTGGGACCTCTCATTAAGTCCCCCCCCACCTTTCACAAGACCTTGGACCAGCACTCCTTTACCACAGACTCCTTTGAGTCTGGGTGCATAACAGTTTTCAAGTACATAAAAGGTTGTTACAAGGAGGAGGGAGGAAAATTGTTCTCCTTAATCTCTGAGGATAGGACAAGAAGCAATGGGCTTAAATGGCAGCAAGGGCGGTTTAGGTTGGACATTAGGAAAATCTTCCTAACTGTCAGGGTGGTTAAGTACTGGAATAAATTGCCTAGGGAGGTTGTGGAATCTCTATTGTCGAAGGTATTTAAGAGCAGGTTAGACAAACACCTGTCAGGGATGGTCTAGATAATACTTAGTCCTGCCATGAGTGTAGAGGACTGGACTAGAAGACTTCTCAAGGTCCCTTCCAGTCCTACAATTCTCTCTCTCTCCTTTTCCCTATACCTCCAGGCTGTTACCGGGTCTTGCCTCTTCTTCCGCCACAAAAAATCTGATGTAAAGGTCTTCCTTGCCTGTTGATCAGACCAAAATTTTCATTGCAATAGTTCTGTGGTCTTAAGTTTATATATATATAAACAAAACAAACCTAAATTTGGGGCCAAATTTTACTGGTTGTCTGTGTGACAGGGTCCTGAGCAGGAAACCTGAGTCATCCCTCTGTCATGCCAGTGCCAATTAAGGGAGGTAGATTGGTGCTGCCTAGAGAAACCTGTGCCTGACTGGTAAAGGAGAAACAGCTGCCAGCCCAATTATCCTGGGAATGCATAAAAGCCTCAGGGGAAGGAAGCCAAGGGGATAGACAGAAAGGGGGGAAGCCAGGGAGTAGAAGGAGAGTGTATCTCTTGGCTGTAGCAACTGGGAAGTCCTTCAGGTGGCAATTCCCTTGCTGTATATGGTGAGATTACATGCTGTAAATAAACTGCATTGGTGATTGCTTCCTTCCCTCACTGCCTCTTGCCTGTCAAGGATGCCTAAGGAAAGCCCGAGACCCTGTGGCCAGGAGGTGTGGAGCCCTGCATGTACCAAAGCCCTGTATAGTGCTGGCATGGGGGAGCCTCTCCGCCCCTCAGCTAAGCTCTGGAGTCAGGGGGAGCCATTTCCAGACTGTTCACTAACTGACCCTGCAGGCTCCACAGCAGCCCCTGGGGAAGGGGTTTAGCACCTGGCCCTGGGTCCTGCCCCCAGGGAGCCCGGGGCTGCTCTCTCCCCTACTGAGCCACCTCTCTGGCTGGGCCCCAGAGCCCCTGCAGTCGGGTTCCCTGGGCCCTGGTGCACAATGCATCCTTGGGGCTTAACCCCTTCCTGCCCATGTTGTAGCTGGAGGCGGCTGGGTCATGTTGGTGGCCAGCAGCAGAGACACGGGCCAGGTCATCCCTTCCCCACCTCCTCCCCCTGCGGTTGGAAGCAACTCCTTTCCCTCCCACACAGTGCTGAAAGGCTGTTGTTGGTCATATTCTGGTGTGAAGCCCGGTAGAAATCTGGGGGAGGGGGTATGTGACCCTGCATGCCCCCTACCTGTTGCCCGGGGAAGCTGTGGTAGCAGGTACTAGGAGAGGCAGGTCCATCCTGGGGAACCAGCCAGGCATGGAGGGTGAAGAGAAATGGGTAGGGAGGGTGGGGTCAGTTGCTCACCCCCCCGTGTGAGAGAGGGGTACGGGAGAGTGTGTGTCTGTGTGTGGGGAGGGGGGGGAGAGTAGGGGTGTGTCACCCTTCCCTGTGTGAACCCTAAAGCCTTAAAGATAAGAAGGTAAATAAAAAGAATCCAACTATGCAGTATTTTTAACAGGGACTCAGTTAGTTTGATAGTAATTTGAACGTTTGTACTGCATAGTTCTGCTTGAGTGCCGTTGAACTCGCTTGAATATGTCCTGTGTTCAGCATAAGGAAATATGGTCACCCTAGATATGGATAAATAGAAATCAACAGTTATATAAAATAGGATTTTTTTAAATCCACAAAATTTGGAAGGGATATAAACCACCCTTCCCTAGAACATATAAACCACCCCAGACCTGGGGAGCAGGGTTTTGAAGAAATTTCCCTTACTATAGGTTATTTCTTAGTTGCCTATTTCAGGGTTTCTTGTAGCCACTGGTACTGGCCACTGTTGGCGATAGGATACTAGACTAGCTGGACCATAGGTCTTAGCCAGTCTGGCAATTCCTATTATTGGAAACGCTGACTTGTTGTTGATGTTTATTGCTTAGCTACTATGTCCATGAAATGTTAATGTAGAACAGGAGAAAATAATTGCATAGAGAACAAAATGGAATAAACACTGGATTATGCATTGAGCACAGGGGGATATGACAGTTTAAATGGCTCTGTTTAACAGTGACATTACAGTATCAAGTTAAATCATATATGACCTAAAATGCTTCTTTCTGTGGTGAATAGCAGTAGACTTGGAATCTGTTTGAATTTAAGGCTCTGTTAACCAAAAAACTGCCTATGCAGGAGATGCAGTCAGTGTTAGTTATTTATTGACCTGGAGGTTTTTAAGTGAACACTCCATTGTATGAGGAAACTCGATAGCAATGGTGATTTGACCCATTTTGTGCTATGATATACTGGGGTTTAACCAGCTTTTGTGTGCAAGGCCAACAAATTGTTCAGAGCAAACTTCATCAGCAAATGCTATGAAAGGTACCCAGCCAACTGGATACAGACATCACCCTGGGGTTGCATGTGCTTGCTCCCTCTGAGCCAATCACATCACTATTTCCATTTGACTCTTTTCTATTATTTTTAAATGTTGAGAGCTAGCTGAGCGTGGTTCATTTAAGAATATAATGCTCTATGACATGTAATAGGTTCTATGAACTAACATCCCTCTTAGTAAGTCCAATTTGTGTGTAAAATTGGAGTGAACTGGATTGCTTTCTTGAATTTTTCTGACGCTGGTGCTCTTTCCATTTCCCTCGCTGACCTGATCACAGGATGCCATGTGGTGTAGATATGAACATGCAGAAGGGCAGACGGGATAGTTCTCCAAAGTAAACTTGACTTGTACATTAATAAGTTTGCCAATCACATTAACTTAAAACAAATAATCTAAAACCTTGTTGATCCTGGAGCCAGCCTTTATGACTGGGGTAATATTTTACAAGGTACTATATATGTTTATTTAACGTTTCCTCCTCTGGACAAAAACACATCTCCATGAAATGGGTTGGGGATGCCTGTGGGGAAAGATGCTCCTTTCCTGTAGGTCATATAGAATTGTAAATCTTCTGTACTACCCTCCAGTACATCAGCTCAGTAAGCAGATGGTGGCTTTAGAGGGAACTTGTGAATTTTAGGGGAGCTGGTTCCCTGGGTTGTGAACCCAGGGTAGGTGGCCAAGGGCTCTGGACCGGAGGGGCATTTGGAGTAGCCATGAAGGTGGAAGCCAGGGAGTTCAGGGGAAGTCCAGGGGGATTGTCCTGCCCTGCCCCATGGCAGCTCCGTGAAGCCTCTCCCTCAGCCCCGGCATGGGGCTGGCTCGGGTACTTGGTCCTGCTAGTGAAGGCAGGGGGCTGGACTTAATGACCTTTCAGGGTCCCTTCCAGCTCTATGAGAGAGGTATATCGCCATACATATATAATTTTTTTTTAATTTATATTTGCCACTGATCTTTGTTCCTACAGAAATAATATTGGCTCCATGTATTTGCTGATGAATGGGAAATCCCAGTAACTGCCATTTCACAGCACTACTGCAGAAAGTAACAGTTAGGATTCAACATTAAGCCTAGAATTCTTGAGACTCTCAGGCAAGGATTCTCTCCAGTAATACGGATGCTCGCGAAAGCACGGTAAAGGTCTGACCCTGGCTCCCACTGGGAGCTTTGCCATAGATCAGGGGTTCTCAAACTTCATTGCACCACAACTCCCTTCTGACAACAAAAATTACTACATGGTCCCAGGAAGGGGGATGGAAGCCTGAGTCTGCTCAAGTCCCGCTGCCCTGGGCAGGGGGCCAAAGCCCCGGGGCTTCTTCCCAGGGCAGGGGCCTATAATCTAAGTCCCGCCACACAGGGCCCTGGACAGTGGGGCTTGGGCCTTGGGTGGTGGGGCTCAGGCTTTGGCCCCAGGCCCCAGCCAAACACCAGCCCTGGAGACCCCATTAAAACAGGGCCATGACCCACTTTGGGTACCTGACCCACAGTTTGAGAACTGCTGCCACAGATCTTAATGGGTCCATGGTTAGTATCTTAATCTCTAATGCACCTGTCCAAGCTTGATAGTTTATTACAAATTTGTACTCTCCAGAAGCCGTATCAGGCTAGTGCCATCAGAAGGAGTGATTTTAAGGACATTAACTTGGGCCATAACAAACAACTAATGAGAGAAAACAATCTGTAAATGTCATATTTGTTTAACTGCATTCTCCAGCTTGAAAAGGTCATTCTGTTGGAAATGAAGAAAGTAAAACACTGCTGTTTATCTTCACTACTTTTGCTTCCTTTCCGCTCCCCTGCTCTACACACGCATCTGCTTGACTTCTTCCCAAATGTCCTTAAACACACTGACTGCAGACATAGCTCAAGGCAGAACTAAAGACTTCAGGTTCTCCTGCTGCTGAGCTCTGATAACAATGATTTTGCTTTTAGGACAAATGAGAGATTGCCTCTAGCTCCCAAAAGCAACAGCAAAAGCTTGGGAGAGTGGGATAATTATTCATCTCCCAGTATCAGCAAGAAGAGGCAGCCCCAGCAGTATAACCAGACTTGAGGCAAGGTCTTCAAAAGCAAAGGGAGCAGTGAGTGAGTCAGAAATTTTTGTGTAAAACTTTTTTTTTTTTTTTGACCAGTAAATGACTTTTTGGTCCAAATGAGAATTTCTTTTGAAAAACATTGATTTCAGTGCAATTTCATTTAGGAAAAAAACCAAAATAAAACCATTTGATGCTGAAACATCCTGTTTCAATATTTTCTGAATGAAATGTCTTTGAGTTTTTTGGTTCAAAACAAAATTCCTTATCTTTTAAAGCTTTTATACAAATATAACAATCAGAACTCTGCTATTGTGGGGAGCACCACATTCTTATTCCAGATAAGTCCTTTAGGCTATGTCATGTTAGAAGCAGTTTAAGCTAAACTGGAAAAGGCCACCCTTGACTGGAACAGGAATACCCATGTGGGGGGACTATACCAGTTTAACTATTCAGTTTAATTCACACTTTAGGCCTGGCCTATGCTGAAAAGTTATAGCACCATAGCTACATTACTCAGGGGTGTGGGGAAAAACACCATTTAGGCAACTATTAAAAAAGACTACCTCTTTCTTTCCTAGGCAGGTATGCTCCGCTACCCACACAGACCCCTTGGCTGAAATATCCATTCCATTCATATGGTACAGAAACACCAGGCTAGCAACATATTCACAAACAGAGCACCAGCACTTTTGTCACACTTTAGGTTATGAGTGTTATGGATCTGCTAAGCCCCTCTCCCTGCCTCATCCCACACCACTGCATTTCCCCTTCCCCATGCCAGGTAATGGGAAAAGTCCTGAATTAGGAAGTGGCCAGGCAGGCTCTGTTAGGAAGCAGTGGCCACATGGCTAGCCAGGAGTTGTAGAGAAGCTGGATGCAGAGAGGATTCCCTAGAAACTGTACACACAGCTGTGCATGGAACAGGCTGTGAATGCTGGACATTACAGCTGGGTGCAGGACTGTGGGAGACAAAATATTTCAAAATTTCTTTAACATTATTGAATAAATTGAAAACCATGTTCAAGATCTAAACAAAACATTTAATTTGACCATTTTCATTTTGACATTTTTTTTTCAACTTTTTGATTCACCAAAAATGCTTGCTTTTGGTTTGACCTGAAGCAATTTTTTTTTTTTTGGAATTGCCAGCAAATCAAAACAATTATTAGTACAGCTCTATTTATTTGTTTAAAAGATGTTTGTTCCCTTTGGCTAAAGAGAGTCCATTTTTAACTACAGTATATTTCTGATCTGATGGAGAGATCTTGTTTTTGATTGGGATGCATGCATATTTACAAAGTGGTGGGGTTTTTTTTGGTGTTTTCTTTGGTTGTCTTTCTTTTTCATTATGTCAGACATTTTCATAATTAGACCTGTAGCTCAGCTAGGCAACACAAGACTTTAAGAAATGATACATACTTTTTATTTCCTTTGGGATGTCCAATAGCTTTGATAATTTAAATTGATTAATTGGACATGAATTTAGCCAGATTTGGGGGAGAGGGAAATAAAAATTTGATTTTTAATTGTAGAAATATTGACAATTTGATGGCACTCATCTTAAAGGAACTTGATTTTGCTGAATCCAAAATTGCTGAATACCTGCCCTTTGGAAATCAGGTTGCTTACATTATCTCAAGCTGAGCCCCTAAAATCACTCATCACTTTTGAAAATGTAGAAACTGATCCAGGAAGAGAATATAAACTTAGGCCTAAAGTTTTTTCTTATAAACCAAAATAAATAAAATCAGTCAGTTAGTTTCAGGATCATTATAACAGCAATAGACCAATAAGGAGGGGAGGTCATTTCCTGATTTTAAAAAAGGCTGTCTGAATGATTGGCCTAAGGCAAAGACCTCAATTTCTCCGGATGGTTGCCAGGAAATACCCTCCCCATCTGTTATTTTCTGCTTGAATAATGGTGTGGGAGGGAAATGTGACACTCTTAAGCACTATGTGATGTACTCTATAATGTACATCCCATATCTTGTATAGAGTTCAGCTGCCAAAACAGCTGATCAAAATGTCAGTTGGTGGGTGTGTACCGTTATGAGATCCTAGGGGGAAAATAGATATTTGGTTAGAAATACGTAGGTCTAGAAAGAAATATTGCATTCTGTTTTACAGTGTATTTTTCTAGCCATAGGCCCTGATCCTGTCAACATTTGCACAAAGGCATAACTTTAATGATGGGACTACTCATGTGAGTAGAGTGAAGCATGTATATAAGGGTTTGCAGGGTTGGGGCTTAAGACACTAATTTCCCGAAAGTCTAGTCCAGGAAGGGAAAAGTCCTGTTGAGGGAAAGCCCTGCTGGGATTTGTTTTATGAACGGGACATCCTGCTTAGATCGGAGATATATACAATATAATTCTAGTGAGCTTAAGGCTTACGGTGAGGGCAAAGAGAGGTGCTCTCCCTCTTACTTGTCTGCAAAACCCATTTGAATCTCTTTAGGCATCCGTGCTAAACACTTCTTCTCATATTTTATTGCATTTCATGGCAAATGTCTCCAGTACAATGTTAAAAATGTATTCCTGTCCGGTATTTATACAACTCCCAGTCTTGGAGCCTGTCGTCCAGATTCCCAGCTGGTGCAAATCAGTGTAGCTCCGTTGATGTCAGTGGAGCACCCTGATTTACACCAGCTAAAGATGGGGCCCTGTCCATTGGTTCTAAATCCATTTACTGTTGTAGCTGTTGCTGCACATGGGATCTGATCCTGTGAGGTGCTGAATGCCTCGTGGGAGGGTCTTGAACTCTCTCAGCTCCCACTGACCTTCGGCAACGGCAGTGCAGTTTCTGGGCCAGGGAATGACAGTAAGGGCATTTTGATGGCAGGCAAGTCAGATACAAGACCTGGGCCTTTTTCAAGTATAATCCAGTTAGGGTGTTGAATTAAACACATCTGCAAACAAACCTGGTTGGGGAAGGTGACTGGGCACTTGGACTCCTGGATTTTGTTCCCCAACTCTGCCACTGACTCACTGTGTGACCATGGGAAAGCCATTTAGGCCAAAGTTCTAGCAAGTGTCTATTAGTTCTGGGTCCCTCGGTTTCTGGGAGCCCAGTTCAAGCCATGTGGGGGCTGATTTGCAGGGTTGTTGAGCGTTTGGCACGCCCACGGATTTCATCTGGAGCTGTGTGTGCTTAGCTCCCTGGTGCCTCTGCCCAACAGAAAAATAGGGATAATACTTCCCTACTTAACAGGCATATTAGGATGTTTGTACAGTGCTTTGAGTTCCTTGAAAGATGCCATAGGTGCAAATTATTAATAAAATAAACAAGAAGGTGTGACGCACAGGAACACTGGGGCCAACTGGCAAAGGTTTCACTGTTCTTTACAAGCAACTCTGGTCCCAGGTGTAGTGAGTTTGTCAGGTCTGGTACTTATCCATAAAGAGTAGCATGTGAGGGGCGCTACTGAAACCTTGTAACTTATTGATACGCCTAATCGGTGTGAGATGTTGTGAGATGTGTGCATGGTTGGTATTTAAAGAATAATGTAACTATATTGAAAATTATGTTCTTATGGTCTTGGAGTGAATTTGAGTCACCAGGGAATCGTATGTTTTGGTGGTGACCCATCCAAGCAGGAGGGAGTTGTCACCCTTCCCTGGCTAGCCGATTGTGTAATGTATTTCTCAGTTAACACCCACCCCTTCCCTTTGCACTAATTCAGAAAAGTCAATGGACAACCATCAAAGACAAACTGAAAACATCAAAACCATTTGGGAGTGAAGAGGAATGATAGGACAGCAAGGGGAGCACCCTGTCTGTGAATAAAGACAAAAGACTGATTCAGGACATCACAGGGTGGAGAAAGACACCCTGGATCCAGTCACTGAGGCGGTACCTTGATGAGGCGGGAGGGATACTTCATGAAGGACTGGGTCCTAGCTCCTTGGGGCCGGCAAAAGCCTGAACCATGGGGTGAGAATCTGCTTTATTAGCCAGGAAAGGTCACTATTAATGAGTGTAGGCCCCAGTTCGCATTTTATGATTTTTTCTTTTGTGTGTAACCACTTGTTTCCATCACTCCCGCATGTTTCTATTTTAATCTCTATTTCTTTTTAAATAAATTTTCCTTTTTGTTTTACTAGAATTGAACTCAAATGCTGAGTGGTGGGCTAAGGGAAAGCTGGTAAACTGGGGTACACTGTTCCTCTGGGAACCGGCTCTGGGATTTCTGTGGGTATCCAGTGGTCAGGCCCAGGGCACCCCTACTTTGCAGGGCCTTCGGGGCTGGGGTGCATCTGTTGCTAACCTGCAAGGCCAGGGCAAGTCTGGGAGAGCCCAGAGGGGAGAGTGTGAGTGACTGACAGGCTGGTTGTGTTAGGGAGCTAACGCCCAGCTGGCATAGGGAAGACTCCCTACACTGGAGGCAGGTGGCAACAAGGTGACTTGCAGCCCTGGGTGCCCTGTGAAACATCCCAGATTAGGTGCCTACTGTTTTAAATAACTAAATATACCCAGGCAACTTTTTGCCTTGTTTGTTTCCAACATGTCTCTGCTTGTGTCTCTTTCCTTTTCTGGCCCTGTAATCCTGTGACCCAGCATCATATTTTCTCCATTGCTGTTCACTGCAGAATATAGAAGTCAGCTGCATTATCAGCAGATCTAAATCTTCCTGGTTTAGGTTAACAGCTGAACACTCCATGTACCGTGTATTCCCTCGCGTGTTGCATTGCCATTGGGCTGAACAGGGAAGCATCATCATTGCTGTTAATCTCCCTGCTTGGTGGTTTCATTCTTACCTCAAGCCAAGGCAAAACAAACAAGGCAGATGACTCACTGCCACCCTGCTTGACGGTGTATCTGCCACTGTCCAAAGGTGAAGTAGAATGAGTTATGGCCTATCCAAAGCAAAGGAGCCCTCGCCAGATTGGATACCCACAGCTGTTCAGTCAGAAAACACCCATTTCTAACCTTGGCAGCACAGATCCAGAGCATGCCCAAAGTATGTGAGATTGCTAAAATTAAAACATCTTCACCCAGAAGAGACATCTAATTATGTGACAGCTGCCTGACACTTGAATCAGCTGCTGACCTAAACCAGGATGATTTAGAACCACTAGCAATAGGGACACGTCACAGCTATCCCGGAATTGATCTTTGATGTAACAGGAGGCTTCGCAAAACACGCCCCTACTGAGTGCATCTGAATTCATCAAATGCTTTGCATAGTTATTTCCAGTATTCATACAACTCCCAGTCTTGGAGCCTGTCGTCCAGATTCACAGCTGGTGCAAATCAGTGTAGCTCCGTTGATGTCAGTGGAGCACCCTGATTTACACCAGCTAAAGATGTGGCCCTGTACATGGGTTCTAAATCCATTTTCTGTTGTAGTTGTCGCTGCACATGGGATCTGATCCTGTGAGGTGCTGAATGCCTCATGGGAGGGTCTTGAACTCCCTCAGCTCTCGCTGACCTTCGGCAACGGCAGTGCAGTTTCTGGGCCAGGGAATGACAGTAAGGGCATTTTGATGGCAGGCAAGTCAGATACAAGACCTGGGCCTTTTTCAAGTATAATCCAGTTAGGGTGTTGAATTAAACACATCTGCAAACAAACCTGGGGCCCTGTGCTTCCCTTCACTGTGTGCCATAGGTGGCAATAAATGCATGCTTAAAATAGAAGTGCATCTGGGGCCTGATTTCCCCACTGCCTTGCTCTTTGGGAAGTGATTTATATCTGTGAATAGTGACTCTAAAATGCCGCTGACTCAGAATTCTCCACTCACTTACACCAGTAGTAGCATTTTTCCCTCACTTGGAACAGCAGAAATGACTCGACAAGGGTCAAGGCAGTGGAGAATGATGAGGCTATGCAGAAGAGAAGCAGCTACTGAGCCCAAACCCCTGCTCCCATTTCTTCCCCCCCACCACCACACACACACACATTTATGTACCTGCAGCTGCTGACAGCCCCTCCCCACAAACAATGAGCACTGGGGGCTCCACGGGAAGTCAGGAGGCATGCTTAACTGAAGGGAAGTGTGGAACTGGGCATTGGCCGCCACAGCAAACACATTTCATGATAATAAGCACAGCAGAATGTCATGGAGCTTAGAGGAACATTGGTTTGTGCTCTGTGGTTTCTGCACCAGAGGAGGTAGAAATGTGCAGGGGTCATGTAATGTGGCTATACCATTAAGCAGCTGTTCCCTTCTGTAACTGCAGTTGGGGGTCCCATCGTGTTAGGTGGTGCCTGTGTGTGTGTATATAGTAAAGAATAGACCCTGCCCAGAAGAGTTCACAGCCTAAATAGAGAATACAGCAAGTGTTATGTCAAATTTCACAGATGGAGAATTAAGTGACATGCCCAACACAGCACAGAGAGTCTGTGGCAGAATTGGAAATCAAATCCAGACCTTGGGAGTTCGCAGCTAGTGCTGTAACCACAAGTCCATCCTTTGGCTATGATGACGGAAAGGAATCCTAAATATACACGTCTTAGAACGGAACCTCCCAGGGTGTTGCACTGAGGTTGAGCACATGTTTGCAAACCCTTCTGAGCTCCTCAGCAGGGGCGGCAAGTTAAATGGGCCTGTGGTGCCTGTGCTCCGCCAATATTCAGGGCATGGTGGCTGGGCTCCACCAATGTTCAGGGCCGGGTCTCTCCCCCGGAGAGCATCCCCTCCCCTGGAGCATCCGCCGGCCCAGCCTGCCACCCCCGCATGCCTCCCCCAGAGCGTCCGTCCCAGGGCAGCAGGTGGCTGCCCTGCAGCTCTGCACTGTGCTTCCTCGCTGCTCCCTGCTGGCTACAAAAGGGAACGGTGCCGACGGCAGGCTGCGGCGGCAGCTGCTCTGCTGCCTGCAGGGGGAGGAGGTGCATAGGTGATGGCATCCCCCCCCCCCCTCGGCACCCACCACAGGGGAGGCGAGGGGGCTTCCTGGACCTGAGGGGCCCTAAGAGCACGTGCAGTGACAGTGGTGCAAGGTGAGTGTGCTGCTGGGGGAGGGGAGGGCCCTTCCCCCAGAGCTCATTGCTGCTGGTGAGGAGAGGGCTTGGGAGAGTCCCTCTCTTTGGCCCCAGCCCCAGGGAAGCCTGCTCCCCCAATCCCTCATCCCTGGCCCCACACCAGAGCCCGCACTCCCATCCAGAGCCATCATCCCCCCTGACATCCCAACCCTCTGCCCCAGTCCTGAGCCCCCTCCTGCACCCTGAACCCCTCATCCCTGGCCTCACCCCACAGCCCTCACCCCCATACTCCAGCCCTCTGCCCTAGCCCTGACCCCCCCCACACACACCAAACTCCTCATCCCCAGCCAGAGCCCTCATTTCCCCCACCCCACCCCAGATTGTGCAATACAGGAAAACTGTTAAATGCTTACTGTTTCCAGTCCATTTTTACTTTATTTTAAAAAAATTATATATATTGGCTTACAAGGCTGGTGGGGGCAGGGCTTCGACCCGTTCTGAGCACCACCAAAAATTATACAAACCTGCCACCCCTGCTCCTCAGATGAGGGAAATTCCGTAGAAATACAAAGTCCTGCTGCCACATCCTCGGAGAGACAACAGCAAAGTGAGTAACCAGCCTGAAAGTTGTAAATAAAATGATGAGGACAGATCGAGGGTGTGTCCTTGGCCATGTTTTCACGGGCAAAGAAGACCTAAAAGAGGGTGGTGGTGTGGCCTTTTTTTTTTTTGTTTTGTTTTTTCAAAATTATGAGAGGACTCAGTGAGCTTGATAAAGAAATGTTTATATTAGTGAGGGTTTCAGAAATGAAATGAACATTAAACCTTAGGGGCCAGATCCTCAGCTGGTGTACATCAGCATAGCGCTATTGACTTCAACAGAACTTCACTGATGTACACCAGCTGAGGATCTGGCCCCTAGCAAATGACAAGTCAGTAGTGATCTTAGGCACAACTGCTTCATTGTCAATATATTGAAGAAATAATCAGAGCAAGCATTTGACTCCCTATGTATGAATCAGAGGCCTAGAGATTTTGTTTTCCTAGAGAAGAACAGAAGAATTACAGTGCAAAGACTGAAAGGTAGGAATAAATACCATAATCCAAGCAAATAAGGCTGGGCTGGTTTGGCCTGATCAAAGCCTTTTCCTGATACTACATTTCTCCATAGTCTTCTAATATATACTTGCTATAAAAATGGTGTAAGAGTTTGAGGAAATGTCAGTGTGAATATCCATGTGTAGAATCTGGACCTGGTTCCTCATATCATGTAAAACTGGTGTCACTTCACTGAATTAACTGGCATTATGCAGCCATAAAATTGATTTAATGGAGCAGAGACTCAGGCCCGATGTGTCTAAATTTATCAGGACTCCACTTTTCTAAAGAGAAAAATGTGGCCTGCATTTGTATCTAACCCCCCAATGTATGCCTCTAGGGGTTTGTAGGTAATTCCTTTTCACTCAAACTACTTTATTTCATAAAAACACAGAAGTTCTCTCCAGCACCAGGATTTCACCTTGAAATGTTCATGCTCTATGATGTGAGTGGTGAGCTTTTGCTCCTGCATAGCCAACATGTAAGCATTTTGTGTGAGTGGAGCAATTGTCCAGCTTTACACAAGTAAGAAACCCCTTCGGTATTTGCACTGTAAAGAGACTTCAGTTTCAATGGGCTTCATGACTTTACTTTGGTGTTAAGTGGCTCTGTGGTCCTTTTCCAAGGAGTGCTCTACGCAGGGCCAATGTGTGACGTCCGTTATTCTAAAATAAGCCACTTCTACACAGCAGAAATATGCTGCACTTGTACTGCTAATCTCTCCCACAAAGAGGTGTTCTAGAAGGAAAGGCTATATATTGCAAGTAATAAATGAAAGTTCTCAGATACAGTTGTAACTTAGTTCTCAGAGCCAGGCCAGGCCAGTTTTAGACAATTTGCCTTCAGTTTTTAGTTCACCTATATTTTCAATATATGTTTGCCATTTCATATAAATGTTCTTAGTTGTTGTTGTGTTTGTTGTGGAGAACCACAGCCTGTTATGCAATAATTTAAAAAGTATCAGCTATTACTGTTTCAGCAGAGAAATTGTACCTCTGCATTACGTAACAAAGCATTCCAAGTTCTTTTAGAAACAGATGTGGTAAAGTCTCCAGCCTTACCTTATCTAGATACTTGTTTTCCATCATTGTAGTATCTGAGCCCTTCACAATCATTAATGTATTGATCCTCTCAGTACCTCTGAGGTAGGTCCATATTGTTTCCATTTTACAGAGAGGGAATCAAGGCACCTAAAAATTAAATGACCTGTCTGAGGTTACAGAGGAAGGCTGTGTTACAACAGAAATTAAACCTAATTTGCCTGAGTCCCCAGCCAGTGTCTTTACCACCAGACCAACCCCCTTGGTGCTTGGATGCTGCACAAAAGTATTCAAACGCGACTCCTTTGATTACTTTTCACAACCATTTGTGTGAGCAAAATTTTGCATATAAAATTGTTTGTAAAAAGGAAAAGTATAGTGAATATTTGTGCAAATATGAAATTGTTGGCTATGTTGTCATCTTGAAAGTTCTTTGTGGACTTGGACATAATCCTGTCAGCGAGCAGAAACAGTATTGTGACTTAATTGACTAATTGCATAGAATAAGTGCTTCAAGCAGCTGTCATAGTGAATAGTTTGCCAACCATCCATCGGATGAAATATGTTCACATAAGGCATGTATCAAATAATGATTAATAATGAATAAATTTGTAACAATCTAGGTATTCTTGTGAATAGTTTGTAAACAGAACAAATTGCTGCAAATAATTCATCCAGTGCTAGCTGTCAGGTTAGAATTATTATCCCTTTTCTAGAGATGGAGAAACCAAAGGGATTCCTGTGGCTTCTCAGCCTCTGTGGTGAAGTGAGAGGATGTGGCTCAAAGGAACAGTTCAATCATTTATCTAAGGTCACACAGAATATCTTTGGCAGAACTGGGACTAGACTCCAGGTCTCCTGACTCCCATCCCTCCACTTTAGCCACAAGATTTCATCCAGGGTGGTGGGTGTGGGGTTGTTCGTCAAAGAACAGTTTTCTGCTGGCCTTAGATTTAAATTGGTTTGGCTTAGTTTTCATTTCTTCATATGACTACACAGCAAGGGCTGCACCACAATGGGACACCCATGATGAACATCCCCGTAAAATGTACGGAAAGTTGTCTTGGCTACCTCTGGCAGGAATGTACACAAATTACTATTAATTATATCAGCCAATTCACTGGCAGAATTTTCTTCACACAGAAGGAATGAGCCCCCATCCCCGCAATTGGATCCTTTCAGGTGGACACTTACACCATCAGAGAGCGCCACTAACTTCACCGGGGCTCGTGCATGGTTCAGGGGCCCAACTGCATGCAGCTGATTGTAGGATCTGAGCCTAAACGTGAAATAATTTCCAAGTTACCAAAGGATTGCTTTTTACACTGATTTTAACAGTTATATGTTGCATTGCAGTTATTCACGGTTGTAAACTATGACTCTAACTGTGCCCTTTATGGAAGCCGGAGAGCAGGTTCCTCTTGAAGACAAGCTCTCCGTGGCGACATCAACTAAGTAGCTGACATTAACTAAACTGAACCCAATCCTGAATGAAGATTCAGAAATAGAGCCAGAGAAATGGGCCCTCATCAGTCAAACTGCTTTAAAACAATTTTTATGGGAGACTGAAATTAGAGATCTAATCTGTTCTGTTCTCTTTCAAATCTCTCCTCTATACTTGCTTTTGACATGGGGTGTGTGTGTGTGTGTGACCTTCTAAATGATTCAGAACCATCCTATTGTGTGGATGGCTAACCTATACAACCCCACCTTACAGACACTGCCTCCCTCACCTTCTAGACGCAGCACAGGTACTGGAAATGAAAGCGTCCCCTCGCTGTCCCAAGCTCTGTGCTTGAGGGGTTGACTACTTCTAAAGAGAGATTAGACACCATTTGCTTTGTACTTTCTGCTGAGAGTGCCATTCTGTGCCAGTTGTGATGTGGACACCTGTCTGCTGGGAACCATGTTGAAGCCAACAGCTCAGTTTATAGAGGTCATCAAATAGCCAGTTTATGCGTCAACATTTGGTTACAAATTGCTCTGGGAGTGATTTGAGCTGAGATGGGGGAGATTCCACATTCCATCATTCATGTCTTGAGCTATCAAGTTCTCCTGTGTTAAAGTGTGTGGGTAACTATCTGGAACTTCTTTTCTTAGTCTGGAGACAGAATCCTGACAATGAGATGGAAGTAACATAACTCTTTAACTATGCTGCTGAATTGGGCTAATTCACCCACGCAAAAGTTCAAAGTCAGTTAACTCATCCATAAAACATATGCTTTATTGATTTTTTTTTTAAATCAACTCTAGCCAGTTCCCCAGACTCTGTCCCCCTTGCCAAGAAATGAAACTCTTCCCTGAAAGACACAGCCATTCACATCTCCCAATCTGCCCCCTGTCAAAGCAATTTAAGATTTACTAGAGACAACTGAGTGTTAATGTCTGCCATAGCTATCCTGCAAATAGCTGGTACATTCCAAGTCCCTTGGCCCTTACATTAGCTTTCATCCCTTAGCTTAGTAGTTTAACTCAGCTAGTAACCCAGTGGCCATTCTGGGTGAATCACTCTGGAAAAATATGTATCTTCAACACTCTCGTCAACTTTGAGGGAAAATGAGTCACTTAAATATAGAAAGTCCATTGTTTCCCCTTGGTATTTCTATGCATGCAGGGGCAATGAGTGCTTATTATTAGATGGTTTTCTGCCATATAAATGCTGCTTCCTGCCTTTAAAGTTTTTCTTCAGACCCCATGCTTATGCTCAGTTCATTGCATAACTGTCATAACAGATTTTTTTGGTCAGTATTGAAGTAGAGCTGAAAGCAGCCACATAAGCTGCAGCAGCTTCCTTGGTGGGGTCAGCCTGGAGACAGAATGCTAGTGCTAGGCCATTTTGTCAAATGTGTTTTCACTATTTCAGTAAAATGATCTCCTCTTCTGGCCCCTGCTTGCGTTGGCAGTCATTTGGGTCTGCCTCTTTGAATTTTCAATGGGGGATATTATGTTAGCTTAACGAAAGGAATATCTGGCTTTTCTGCCATTTAAAGATGCAACCACCAGAAACTATGATTATTATTTTGTAGATAGTTGTCGCTCCTGGCACTGGGTTACCAAATTTAAAATGAGCAAGGAAAGCGAAGCCCTGGGCACTATTAAGCCAGGCCTATATTAGAGAACTGAAACATTCCTAAAGGAACTGGTGGGTAGAACCGGGTTCAGGCTGAATGGATCAGTGTGCCCCTGCTAATCGTGTTGAGTTGTGTTCTGAAGTGTTGCAGTTTTGACCTACGCCCACACAGGTGCAGTGACTTCTGGGTAACTGTCGCATAATTTCTGGCACAGCTCCCTTTCCCAACATAAACTGCAGCATTAAGCACACTTCCTGAGGATTGCTTCACCCCATATCCTCATTTCCTCTTTGGTCAGAGAACTACTCCCACCTCTGTTATACCTAAGGTGGACTTAATGAGCCCCACCTGAGGCAGGAATGCATCAGCAGTTCCCTGCATGGTTCTAACACTCACTGACAAGCAGGGCCGGCTCCGGGCACCAGCTCAACAAGCAGGTGCTTGGGGCGGCCAAGGGGAAGGGGCGGCACGTTGGGCTCTGCGGTGGCAATTCGGCAGCGGGTCCCTCTCGGAGGGAAGGACCTGCCACTGAATTGCCACTGAAGAAGAAAGTGACACGGTGGAGCAAATCACAGTCCCCTTTGCCCTTGTCAGTGTACCTAATTCACTACTTCTTCCTGTGCTCTTAGGTCAGAATCCAGCTCCTCTAAAAGACCACCAGTGACTAGCCCTAACTAACTGGAACCAAGACCCAGTCCCAGTGTTATTAAATAAAACCAGCTTTGGTCCAAATGTGGACTCTCCCTCTTCACACCTCTCTCCCCCACTCACTCCCTTGTAAAACTTTTATATCTATATAAATAAGAGATACCAGGAAGATTTTAATATCACGTTGGGTCATAGGCTTAGTAAAAACAGTATTAATCATGCAGCCAGATACAGCTGTCTGTGACGGAACATTCACGTCAAGCTTTTGTTTTGTGTCAAAATAAGGTGAAACTACCAGGCTGAAACCTACTAGCTTGTTTGCCTTTGGAGACTGTATAAGTTAAAGAGAGAACTCAGCCCTTGAACCTGTCTCGGCACCATAAAATGGGACCAAATACTGCTCATCAAAGTGGTATTTTTCTGGCATGCACTGTTTCAGGCTTCTCACCAAACATTCAGGGGAAATCTCTCATAGCAGTTGAATAGGGACTTACTGAGAACAGATATATTATTTTAGTGCAGGGTAACACTGACGGAACACAATAGATAAGAAATATTTCCAGATAACAAGCATGTTGTCTGTTCTATTGCAAATAATTGCTGGCAAATGACTACAGCACTAGCAAAGGACCAGGTATCTCGTAATGGCAGAATAAATCAATGTAATGAATATGCATGCTAAGAATACAGTGCCTGAGAGAGAAGCAAGTTTAAATGAATTCTGTTTGTGGAGAGGTGTTTTCAGAAACCAACATACAGTAGAAAGAAACCCAAGCAGAAAGTGTGATTGTAGATCATATCAGAATATATAACCTATTATATATAGTGTGACAATTTTTTCTGCAACAGCCATGTATATACCATACATTCACATATGGTGTAGCAGAACAGTTTTGGGGATAAACCTGTGCTTTCTACATTTAATTAGGGTGCATGTATGTACTATAGTAATGGATGTCCTAGAAAATCCTGGTACACATAGACGTGTAGACCTTTTTTAAATTTTCCATTGTTGGAATTAGGCTGTACTACAGCTGTTCTTCCGTAATTCATTTTGAATATGCCCAGAAAAGTTTTTAAATGTTTTAACAGCTTCAGTTCATAGATTTTTAAGCCTAGAGCTGATTCTTATCTGATCTCCTGCATTACACAGGCCATAGACTTGCACCCTTTGCCATCCAGACCCACCACTTTTGGTTTAACTATGGCATACTTTGAAGACTGATAGCCTCTATTGATCTGAAGACTTCCACCATATCCCTTGGTAAGATGTTGAAATGGTTAATTGTTTTGGGGTTGTTTTTTGTTTGTTTGTTTGGTTGGTTTTTTTTTAAAACCAGCCAGGGTAAAGTGCCTTATTTCTAATTTGAATGTGTCTAGCTTCAGCTTCCCGGCACTGATTTTGTTATGTCTTTGTCTGCTTTATTAAAGGACTCTCTGCTAGTTAATATCTTCTCCTTGTGAAGGTACTTATACCATGATTCTATTTGACAAGATAAGTAGACTGAGCTCCCAGTCAATGAAAGCCTTTAATCAGGGCTGCACAGAAGCTTTTGGGGGCTGGGGCAAAATCTGAACCAAACCCTTACAGAAAACTTAAAACTGACGGGAGCCCTGAGGGAAGGGAAGGGAAGGGGGTTGGAGAGCGAGCCTGCCCAGGGTGCTGGAACTAGGGGTACAACAACACCCCTGGCTTGAAGCAATAATAGCAACTAAACGTCTGCTTCCATCATAGACTGGGTGTACAGTTCTGTTCAGTGGTTTTAAGCACCTGCACTATAAAAATGGTTCCAGCAGCCCTGAGCCTGCCCTGAACTCACCCCAGAGTGACAGCTCTTGTCCTGCGGGTTTGGGCCTGGCTCCGGCTCCCCACTTCGGAAGTGGCACCCTGGTGGGTGGGGTTACAGTGCCGTTCAGGTTTGGCCTGGCCACACTTCTGTCATGCGGGTGAGTGCTCTAGCTTTTAATCCAGCGGTTAGAAGTGGGGGAGGTTCCTTCTCCTCTGGCCATTTTGCGTCAGTTTATATGCATCTGAGCATGCCTATCAGACTAGGCCCTGAAGGCAAGATAGGTGTGGAAATGCATAGTTGTGTGTGAGTTAGTCACTGAGCTGCTGAGCAGTGTCATGACTGTGTGCATGCCCAGCTACCAAAATGTAGGCACTCTGGGGACTTTAGAAGTGGAACTGTAGGTGTCTAGGGATTTTAGGTGCTTACAGGTTTAGGTGGCAGCTGAGCAGGGGTTTTGTGAATGCCAGCAATGCCTAAATGTTGGACCTAGGTATGTAAAATGACAGCTAAGGGGGATGTAGGTGCCTGTGAATCCCACCCTGGACATTTCTCCGGCATACTCCGTACCTTGCAGCATTGAGCCCCAAATCGGTGGTTAGGGGGTGGGAGGAGGATTGACCTACCATGCTTTTTGTTTAAAAAAACAAAATAAAAACTGTGTTTGCAAAGAAACATAATGGACTCACTGAAGCTTGGAACTCTGAGTTGTTTGTTTGACTGTGGCTTTTTTTAGCCTCTGGCCCTTGAGGCGCTGCAGTAACATTGAGAAATGAGTGGTTAGTGGGGATTGTACTAATGTAAGTCATTAAAACGAACTTTGTGTAAAGCTGTTTCAGTCTACACACTTGGCTCTTCTTTAGGGCTAAGAGGCACGTAAAATCTAGTGGTATTAGATATTTGCTTTTGTAACTTTGCCGCTTTATTTTTGTAGTTGTCCTTATAAATGATGTGTACACAGAAAAAGGCTTAGCAAAGCTGCAGTCAATCCAGAGTGTGCAATATTGTTACTGAGGTAGTGCCAGCACTTTCTGGACAGAGAGGTAGATTTTGATCCCACTGAAATCCATGGTAGTTTTGCCATTCGCTTCAACAGAACCAGAATTTAGCGTAGTACACTAACAAGGCCCTTGCCCTGAACAGTTCTCAATCTATATGGGAAAATATAAAAAGATGCATTTTATCTATCAGACTACGTATAATCCTTGAATTAGGTACCATTTTATTCATCTAAATCCTGAATGGCTTTTGATGCAATAAATGGGGGGAACCACTGGGCCAAATTCTCTTCCCATTCCCATAGATTAAAGTCACACAGGTTGAAAAGTGACCAAAGGTAATTCTGTGGCATTGGCTTTTTTGTCCACTTTAATCTGAGGGGCAATAATTTCCCCCTACACCTCAACTCTTTTGCTAGAGAGAATTTTTGGAACTACCCACAGATCCAAACACAGTTTTTAGAAGCCCTGCTGGAAAGGAATATTGCTGGCGGGAGAGAGAATCTCTTCACCCTTGAGAGGGCCATTTCAAAACACAGCCTCTGTTTGGTTGATTTGGTGGTTTCTGTTGTCAACCAACTTTGGAATAAGTAGTCTGAAGAGCTGAGTGCAATTTGGAGAGACGTTACTTTGTGTTGGCTGTCTTTAAAATGAATAGCCAGGCTTCTTTCCTAGAAGACATTTTTAATTCTGAAATGTCTTCTGTTTGTGAGAAGGACTTTGGAACTGAGCTCTGCCACAGTAAGATGCTAAAACAAAGCAAAACACTGACATCTATTACTCACTGAAAATCATAAAAGCTAGATCACCAAGTTCATCCCTGAGGTGAGAGCATAAGGTTGAATTTCATGTGGAAAAAGATAAGAAGCCAATGAAGGCACCTGAGGAGCTGGTTAGTGTAATGGGAGACTAGAGAAAGGCACATGAGGGAAGTGACATTTTGGGTAGTCAGGAGTGGGGTGGGGAGAAGGAAGAAACAGTTACGGTGAGAAAGGAGCAAAGCCCTGGGGGAGAGGAAGAGGCAGAGTGGATTTTAAAACTCTTATAGAGGAAACAGCAAGAGGGGACTGAGGAGGAGGAGAAGGAAGGATGAATCAGTGGTGGTGATGTCATGGTTATAAGTGTGGATGAGGGGGAGTGTTGATGATGCTAGAGGGAGGAGGAGGGTGGGCAGAAGAGCAGGGAGGAGAGATGAGAAAGTTAACACAATAAAAAGTGCCTGTTGTTGGGTTTTTTTTTTTTACTGAAGTGTGTGAACGTAGAAAAGCCCTGGAATTCTAAATATTTGTAGAAAATCCCCTAAGAACTATAAACCAATCTCAGCTATTCATGGGCGCACCATCAATTCCTTGCTCCTGAAATAGCAAAGGAGGTGGCGAGGGAATGAATGGGTGGGGGCAGTGGTGAGCTGGAGCAGGTTCCCACAGGTTCTCAAGAACCGGTTGCTAAAATTAGACCTCCGTGGAGAACCGGTTGTTAAAGGGCCAGGGGGTGGGCAAAGAACTCCGGTCTGTGGGCCGGACCATCCTATTGCTCCCAGGATTCCCAGCTGGGGAGGCTGAGGCTCCCCTGGCCCTTCCCCCGCTTCTCCCCAGCTGCAGCGTGGCCAGCCGCCGGCACCAGCTGGGCAGCTCAGCTGAGCTCTGGAGTCGTCCTGCTGCCACGTTTTGAATGGTCCAGCAAGGTGGGTGGGGGGCTGTTGCAAGCTCCGGGGCTGGCCAAAGGAGAGGGGAGGGGGCAAGTGGGGCAATTAGCCCAGGCCCTGCAGGGGCCTCCGGCCCCACGACGATCTCTCCCTGGCCTCTCCCCCGCTCTCCCCCCCCTTAAATCAGAACTTTTTATAGGGAGACGGTTGTTAAGATTTTGGCAGCTCATCACTGGGTGGGGGGATGCAAAAAAAAAAAAGGAAGAAAAGAAAAAAAAAGAAAACTAATGTCAGTAATACCTAGCAATAAAATGTAACATTAACATTTGGAAAACAGTAGAATTTTCACAAGTGCCTAGCTGACTTGGCGTCCTAAAGGCATTTTCAATGGTGACTTAGGGTCCTAAGGGTCAGATTTTAAATGTATTTAGGTGCCTATAGGAATTAGGTGCCTAGGTGCTTTGGAAAACCCAACTAGGGAGCTACCTGCATCTTTAGGTGTCTGAATACCTTTAAAATTCTGGCCCTAAGTACCATTGAAAGTTATTGGACTTAGGATCCTAAACCATGTAGGCACTTTGAAAATGTTACCCTTTGGCTATACTTACATAGTGATCCATATGTCTATGCTTACCTCCTTAGAGTGCATCTCTCTGGCTGTCTGGAAGATGCCAGCTGTAAGGGTTAATGAGGAAAGCCAGCCTGACTTTCTTATTTGTATAGCGCCTTCCATTCTCCAAACTGCATTGTCATTTGAGGGCTTTCCCCCACGCCTTGCTTTTGGCACAGTTAAGGAGTGACACTGAGCCCTTGCCTTTGTCTTACTTGAATGCCACTCTTTGGCGTGGTGCCGAAGCATTAATGGTCAGGAACGATCTCCTTTCCAAAGTACGAACTCTGAAGTCATATGAGACCCTTCTATATAGGAGAAAGGCTAATGGAAGTTCAAAGGGAAAATGCAGTGTGCATGTTTCTTATCTTGCAGGATGGGGGCAGCTTTGTGGCTTTCTTTAGCTGCCCATAATTCTTGGGAAGTGGCGGTATATTTTTTCAGGTGCTGAGTAGAGCAATACCATGATCAAAGGAGGCTTAGGGCATAAACTAGGCTGCTGAGAGAATAGTGAGGAGTACAGAGAAAGTACCTCCCTTTTGAAGAATTTATCATGGAACAGAAGGATTTTACACTTCCACAAGCCAAGGACTGTGAGAGAAGAATTTCAAGGCAGGAGGGGAGAGCCCCAGTAAATTGTTCCATGATGCAAGTTCAGGACCATATGAGAGAATGTTTCAATGCTATTTTGCCAAGGGAATAATCCAAGGACAGGCAAGGATGACATTACAGAGATGCAAAGAGGCTGCCTGGGGAACCAAGGGAGAAGGGCCACTCCCTATTGCTAACTTCCCCAGGTGTGTCAGCCAACTAATGGCTAGACTACTAACAATTTTTCATTTACAGGGTTCCCTGTGCCTGCAGGGGGACCTGAAAGTGCTAAAACAAAATGGTGGGCAGAGGGAGGAGATGAAAATAGGTGGGTTAGCAGCGAAATCCTCCAATGAGCAAGAGTAAATGAACTCTTCAGAATAGAAATGTTCATCTTATCCCCTTCCTCTTCTCTTTTTAGATGCCATGATTCTGAAGCTGTAGTTGGCCAGAAGGTGCTTATCCCACTGCGACACCCCTGTGATGGCACAACTTCCAGGGAGCCGTGCTGGACCTTAGAAGGGTCATAGAATCATAGACTCGTAGGACTGGAGGGTGCCTTTCACCGAATCTGAATATACTAGACCCTCCTCGTTGTAGGTTTATTCCTGTACTGGTGACAGGAAATTGTGAGGTTCCCAGCAGAGTATTTCCTACACATTTTTCTACCTGGTGTGGAGATGGGATTTGCCCAGCTCCTCTTACAAGTGAAGCAGGGGAAGAGTTTGCCCACAAAACCTGGTGGCTCCTCCATGATCTGTGCCGAGCTCTGGTGGAATAAGTCATGGAGCACCTGCGTAGAGGGTCCTAGCCCACTGTCTTGCAGTACAACTCTTGTAGGAGCCTTTCTCTCGGCACTTCCCTTGCTGAACTTTTCACCTCCCCCCTTTCCCCCCACCCCCAAAGTCCACTTGGCTGTGCTCCAGCAGCACAAAGCTGCCTTAATATGTTTTTTTAAAAAAAAGGGGGCTTATCCAGTCACAGAATGATCACTGCAGTGTAGATTCCTGTGCTAAGGGGATCCCTGGTTGCCACAGCTTCCCCTTGGGGCTGTTGGCAGCAGGCACAGGCGAGAGCTGCTCAAAGGCTGTGCTCTGACATGCAACAGCGGACTAGCTCAGCACACAGTGGCACTGGAATGTGAAGAGTGCAGTAGTGACATAAAATCACTCTGTGCGAGACCACCCCCAGGTGGAGCTGTGGGTTGGGGCCTGGGGTGTTTCTCTTTTACTATATCACTTGCCTTGTTGCTGCTTGGGTGCCCTGAAGGGCTGCCCATTCTTTCTCCCTTTCTCATTCCTAATACCACAACACATGGGGCCCTGCTCACTCATTCTCTAAATTTGCCCAATGTGCTCTGTTAAGTGCCTTCTTTTAACTGCTTACTGATATCTCTTTTCTTAATACTCAAATAATGAAATGAATAGGTGCCCCTAGATTCTCCCGCCCCTCAGCATTTCTATTTACCCAGTCCAGGAGACCCCCACTTTCCACGGCATTCCTAGCCCTTTGTAGGAAGGACATACCCTTTTGGACAACAATGTAAACCTTCCTTGATAACCTTTGTTTGTCTCCCCACAAACACAGTACTTATCAGGTGTATTACCATGAATTTTCTTTGATAAATCATTCATCTTTCTTTCCTTTGAGTTTAGTCTGTAACAAAAGTGATTTACTGTTAGATTTATTCCTTTGTTACTAATTTTGATCACAAATTTCCTATCTAATATCTTTTTCAATTTTATATTTCACCAATTCTAAACTGTCCTTTACATGTGCCATCACCCCTCTCTCTCTCCCATACAGAGCATGTCCTTCAATATTGGTGTGTCAGTTGTTTGAGTCAATTGTAATAGATCCGTTAGGAGAGCTCATAACTTTTTGTGGAGCGTTATTTCAAATTCATGCCAATCCCTCAGGGAATGAAGAATCATTCTGCATATTACCTTTTCCCATAGATTCACAGATTCTAAGGCCAGAAGGGACCACTGTGATCATCTAGTCTGACCTCCTGTATGGCACAGGCCATAGAACTTCCCCAAAATAATTCCTAGAGCAGATCTTTCAGAAAAACATCCAGTCTTGATTTAAAAATTGCCAGTGATGGAGAATCCACCATGACCCTTGGTAAATTGTTCCAGTGGTTAATTACTCACACCATTAAAAATTTATGCCTTATTTCCAGCCTGACTTCATCTAGCTTCAAGTTCCAGGCATTGGATTGTGTTGTATCTTTCTCTGCTAGACTGAGGAGCCAATTATTAAATATTTGTTCCCTGTGTTGGTATTTATAGACTATAATTGGTTCATCCTTTAACCTTCTCTTTTTTTTAAGCTAAATAGATTGAGCTCCTTGAATTAATCACTATAAGGCATGTTTTCTCATTCTTTAATCATTCTCATGGCTCTTCTCTGAACCCTCTCCAATTTATCAACCTCCTTCTTGAATTGTGGGCCCCAGAACTGGACACAATATTCCAGCAGTTGTTGCACCAGTGCCAAATACAGAGGTAAAATAACCTCTCTACTCCTACTTGAGAACGCGGAGTACTTGTGACACCTTAGAGATTAACACATTTATTTGAGCATAAGCTTTTGTGGGCTAAAACCCACTTCATTGGATGCATCCAGTGGAAAATACAGTAGGAAGATCTACATATACACACACACCCAGAGGACATGAAAAAATGGATGTTGCCCTACTAACTATAATGAGAGTAATCAGTTAAGGTGGGCTATTATCAGCAGGAGAGGAAAAAAAATCTTTTGGAAATGGGCCATCCTGATCATCACTACAACAGTTGCCAAGAAGGTGTGAGTAACCGTAGGGGAAAAGTATTAGGAGGTAGCCGCATTAGTCTGTATCCACCAAAACAATGAGTCCGGTGGCACTTTAAAGACTAACAGATTTATTTGGGCATAAGCTTTTGTGGGTAAAAAAAAGTCATTTCTTCAGATGCATCTGATTATCACTACAAAAGATGCATCTGAAGGAGTGAGGTTTTTTACCCACGAAAGCTTATGCCCAAATAAATCTGTTAGTCTTTAAGGTGTCAGTAGGGGGGGAAAATTAGCATGGAGAAATAGGTTTTACTTTGTGTAATGACCCATCTACGCCCAGTTTTTATTTAAGCCTAATTTAATGGTGTCAAGTTTGCAAACTAATTCCAGTTCTGCAGTTTCTTGTTGGAGTCTGTTTTTGAAGACTTTTGTTGGAGTATTGCAACTTTGAGGTCTGTAGTCTAGTGACTAGGGAGATTGAAGTGTTCTCTGACTGGTTTTTGAATGTTATAATTCTTGACATCTAATTTGTGTCCATTTATTCTTTTGCATAGAGACTGTCCGGTTTGGCCAATGTACATGGCAGAGGGGCATTGCTGGCACATGATGGCATATAGCACATTGGTAGATGTGCAGGTGAACCTGATGGTGTGGCTGATGTGATTAGGTCCTATGATGGTGTCCCCTGAATAGATATGTGGACAGAGTTGGCAACGGGCTTTGTTGCAAGGATAGATTCCTGGGTTAGTGTTTTTGTTGTATGGTGTGTGGTTGCTGGTGAGTATTTGCTTCAGGTTGGGGGGCTGCCTGTAAGTGAGGACTGGCCTGTCTCCCAAGATCTGTGAGAGTGATGGATCGTCCTTCAGGATAGGTTGTAGATCCTTGATGATGCACTGGAGAGGTTTTAGTTGGGGGCTGAAAGTGACGGCTAGTGGAGTTCTGTTACTTTCTTTGTTGGGCCTATTTTAATGTCCTTGTAACAAGAGAAATGGGAACTGACCTTCAGCATTCAAAACCAGCCCAGCTTAAGTAAAGAAGATCATCACCATCAAATACTCTCCATTCCTTATTAAGGCCTTAATTCCGCAAACCATTCCTGTTCAGCAAAGCATATAATCATGAGTTTAATGTTTAAAGTCATACTTACATTCCATGGTTTGTAATGGGATTTAAGCACATGCTTAAAGTACTTCCCCGAAGGGGAATGGAGTTAAGATGTGCTTAAGAGCTTTGCTGAGCTAGGACCAGACAGAGTATCAATGCTGTCTAAATCCCAAAGCCGCCTCTCGATCAGTGCTTCATCCAATGATTCATCTCCATGATACAATGCTGATTTATTTTCTTGTTCATGGCACTAGAGTAAGTGTCTGTGGCAATAGATCCTCTAAAATGATCACCAATTGAGATGATCTATATGGGGTCCTTTCCAGCACCCAAATGTCTTCATTAACATATGTATCCTTCCTCTGAAAGGGTCAGTGCTGATTTGGGCATTCATGGCTGGGTTCTCCAAAGCTTATTTCAGAATTCCATTCAATATTACTCTTAGACCATAGCTATCTATTATTCCACTATGGGTTCTCATGAACAGGCATTTGGGGAAGACACACACAGCTCGTTTGACTTCTTTTCTACATCAGATTTAAAATAAAATAGCCACAGCTTCAAGAGCTTGTACATTAAATACATAGTAACGCTTACTGTATTAACATGCATATTTTTAGAAGAGGCGAAAGGAGGATTCTATTTATATACTCAAAGATCTATTCATGCAAACCCAGAGCTTAGGTATTCCTCCTTTCCACAGAGAAAGAAGGTCTTCCCTCCATTTCAGCAACTGCCTGAAGAAAATATTGTAGCGAATACAGCAGTTTATAGACAAACATAGAGTATATACAGTCCTATCATTCAGGAAGACCTCGTACCCCAACCCCTGGAAACTTAGTGCAGGAATTTTTGTCAATTGGTGCACATAAGAACCCCTGTTTTTCCATTCTCTTTCCACCACAGGCCAAGTTAATCCCTGGTGGAATTCTGTGGACATCAGTGGAGTTGCATCTAAAATGATTTTAGCTCATTATTGTGGTAAAATGATGTGCTTAATTGTTCCTGAAATTGGATCTCAGGAGCGGGAGAAGGGTCTAGTGAACAGAGCAGAGGACTGATAACCAGGAGCTCCTGGCCTCTCCATCCTAGCTCTGACCTGACTCTCTCTGGCCACAGGCAAGCCCCTTAACCTATCTGCCTCACTTTCCCAAATCTGCAAAATGGGAATAATAATAGTACTAAGCTCACAGGAATGTGGTGGTGATTAGTTTCTGTTTGGATAATGCTTAAAATATAATGGACCAAATTCATGCCTGGTTTAACTTCACAGAATTTAATGGTCTTAAATGTTACCTTTACAATGATTTTCCACGTGCTCAGTCGCTTGAGAAGTTTGCAACCTCAAATTATATGCAGGAGAAAATTTGGGGCCAGATTTTCCTCTCACTTACACTGGTGCAAATCAGAAGAATACCCTCTGAAGCCAATGGAGTTATGCTATTGTAAGACTGATGTGTAAGTAAGAGGACAATCAGGCCCATTTACTAGAGTGCTGAGATTTGAAGAACAAAAATCATAGGACTTAATCATCAAAAATAGGGCTTAGTCATCAGAAGCAATTTATTTCTTTTCCTCCTAAAATATAAAGCTGTAAAGTTTACAATGGGATAAACAAAGCAATAACAGAAATGTCTGGATCGCTTCTGATCAGGTAACGTTCCTTCCCCATAGTTTGATACAGAGATTGTTTCATGTCTGTATCCAAATGCTTTAGCTCTGGTGCCCATAAAAGGCTTCTGGTCTGACTGTCTTATCAGCCCATCAATATCCTGACACTTCCTAGCTATTAATCCTGTGCTGAAATGAAATGAAGTTTCCATTTATTTGGCAGAATGACCCCAGGACTTCCTATTTGGGGAATACAAAGAATAATGCATCTGCAGCTTACAGGAAGTCAAAGGCTCTGATTTCCTGCAGAGGCAGTACAAGAACAAACCGGGAACACATATTTCACAACGGCAGTCGAAAGTGCACGTAAGCACCCTGGCGGCCTCCAAGATGAAAACAATTGGAAGGGGAACATCCCTGGTCCCAAAATCATGTGCTGGTGTTTTGTTGCTTACACAATATGCCATTAGAAAGTAGATGTAGTTCAAGGTTAATGATTTTTTCAGGTGATTATAAAATTTCCCCTTGGCATGTGTCCTGGCTCTTACTTTCTTCATTAGAACAATCTTACTGATGTAAGCGACAACCATGAACTTAATATCATCTACTTCTCAGAACAATACAGCGACATATTCCTTTCTGGCTCTGTTTAAACGAGTGGGACCAGATTCATCCTGGTGTAACTCCATCTATTTCAGTGGAGTTTGCATCAGGGTGTATGTGTCACGTCATGTTCAAGGGTGAGCCTGACTGAAGATACTGTATGTACTTGTCATGATTGTTAATCAGCACAGAATTTAATCTGGACAAATTGTGCAGCAGACCAAATCTTAATCATATTCTAGTTGTGATTTAAAATGAAAGACACATGGATAAGTGCAAGTAGCAGCCAACCTTCTGGGGTTATGCAATGTGAAAAGAGGGCAGGGGGAAATAGAGCTTCCTAAGAAAGAGGCGTTAGTAATTCCATAAAGCAACTGAACGCTCCTTTATGCACAAAAAGTAACACTTTAAATTGTCCCCAAAATTGCTTTGCAGTTGTTGTATTTAAGGTACATCATCAACTTAAGTCACACTTCTACCTCAATTTTTTTCCTACTACCGTTACAAGTAATACTTTTTTGGGGGTCTGGGGAGGTTCAGTGGATTTACTTTTGTGCATTTAACAGCACTTTATTATAGTCACATTGACTGTTTTGTCATAGTTGTTTTGCCAGTGTCAATGTATTCATCCCTGTTGATTCTCAGTACAAGAAATCCCATTATTTATATTCTGTACCGATACCATAAAAGCTGTGCATAATAAGATCTAAAAAGGGGCAGAGCTTTAGTCTTATCTCAGAAACAGTTTTAAATCAATCCACTCCATTGCCTTCCCTGGAATTGTTCCTGATCCGTGCTGGTGTAAAATAGGAGAATCAGGCCCTTCAGAATGTTTAGAAAGTGCTAAAACATGGTCTAGTATACTTCACTGAGGAAAGAGTGACTAAGCGGAAACGGAATTGATTTGATTCCTTGGGGAAAAAGTTTGGCTGTTTAATAATGCAATCAGCCAATGTCTAGAAACAAATGCAAATTGTTGTTGTTCTTTAGGCCTTGTCTGAGTAAAGGTGAACTGGTTTTGAAAATACAAACTCAATACAAATGTTCAGTCAGCGTATTCATCTGACAAAGGAAACGTTTAAAAAAAAATCAACATTATCTTGTCATTTAAGCCTTATAGGGCATGATCCTACAGTCCTGGAAATACTGGATGCTTAAGGCATGCAGGCCGTGGCCCTCAATCCTCAAATCATTAGTACGCTGACATTATGAAGGTCAAAATATATCAAATAAGCCCAAAGGGAATTCCAGAGGTTTGCAGTTAGACCAAGTCCAGTGGCTTGGACTGATTTCCTTCTTCTCTTTGTGTTACCTTGTGAAGCTGCTGCAGCATTATGAATCTCAGTGCCTGAGCCTCTTACTCTGTACAGCAGCTGAGGAGCTGACACTGCTGCAATTTAAACCTAGTCAGTGACAGACTGGGGGGCACATACTATCTTCCAGTACATGATGCAGAGAACAACCATGTGAAAAATTAGTGTCCAAATGTGCCTCCAGACATTTGAGAGTTCCTTGGCTCCGGGGGTTGTGGAGCAAAGACAGAGAAGAGCTCCTTGCCATGGCATGCTCTTTTCAGCTGGATTGAGTGTATGAGTACCTCTCTTTGGACCCGAGGGTGTGATGTGCAGAGCTGGTCTCTCTGTAAATGCTCTCGTCCCATTGAGCATTTCAGATTTTGTCATGAATAGGAACTCCCTGAACCTTAAATCAGAGCTGGGGGAAGCAAAGCCCCTGCGCTAACAGATGGCCAGTCAGTCAGTCTGTAGCCAACTGTTGTGATTTTTATTGTGAGTCTCATGATGATATTAAGGTTTTTTTCCCCCAAAGCTTCTGCTCCTAGATTAAAAGGGGTACATGAGAATTTCTGCTTTCATTTAAGAAAAAAAAATCCCTGCTTTTAGCTCCCATAGTTGTGAAGAAAAGCTGGGAATAGTGACCTATCAACAAGCTCACATATTTGAACTGATATTTAGTCATCAAGTAGAAAATCATGTTTCCATCTGAACACTTTTTGTACCTGCTATTCTCAATAACGCTTATGTCATAACTATAAAGGGAAGGGAACAGCCCTCCTGTGTACAAACTATAAAATCCCTCATGACCAGAAATACCAAAATCCTTTTACCTGTAAAGGGTTAAGCTCAGGTAACCTGGCTGACACCTGATCCAAAGGACCAATAAGGGGACAAGATACTTTCAAATCTTGGTGGGGGGAAGGCTTTTGTTTGTGTGCTCTTTGTTTTGGGGTTGTTCACTCTTGAACCTGATTGATTTCTCCTTGTTTTAAGATCCAGGGGTTTGGATCAGTGTTCACCAGGAACTTGGTGGAGAAGTCTCTCAAGGCTACTGGGAGGGAGATTGTCTACCTTCCCTGCAGACTGAGTTTCCCAAATAACCCTTAAAGGATTTGGGTGGTGACAGTAAAAACCAGATCTTCTTAAACATGGGAGACCAGAACTGCACACAGGATTCCAGATGAGGTCTCACCAATGCCTTGTATAACAGTACTAACACCTCCTTATCTCTACTGGAAATACCTTGCCTGATGCATCCCAAGACCACATTAGCTTTTTTCACGGCCATATCATATTGGCAGCTCATAGTCATCCTGTGATCAACCAATACTCTGAGGTCCTTCTCCTCCTCTATTACTTCCAACTGATGCACCCCCAGCTTATAACAATAATTCTTGTTGTTAATCTCTAAATGCATGACCTTGCACTTTTCACTATTAAATTTCATCCTATTACTATTACTCCAGTTTACAAGGTCATCCAGATCTTCCTGTATGATATCCCGGTCCTTCTCTGTGTTAGCAATACCTCCCAGCTTTGTGTCATCTGCAAACTTTATTAGCACATTCCCACTTTTTGTGCCAAGGTCAGTAATAAAAAGATTAGTCCCCAAACCAATCCCTGAGGAACTCCACTAGTAACCTCCCTCCAGCCTGACAGTCCCTTTGATTTTGGTGTTGGTTTATAAGTGCCTGAGATTGCAGTGGTTATAATCAGATGACCTGTACCTCTCCAGCCCCAGTGATGCATATACACTGCCTAGAGCCAGATTCCAAACTAAGGTGTGTGTTGCTGTAGAACCTCGGACAGCAATGTGTGACTGCTTTGTGGGCAGATTTTTTCTTTGGCCTTTGACATGCTATGGAGTCTGAGGCTCCTTTGAAGCTGATATCAAGTCAGGGACTCCACTGTCTCACCCTCCACCCCATTGCTTGTGCTGGAGCCTCCCTCTTCATCCTTGACTTTTAGTATATCTCATTGCAATTCCATGTTATGTGTGTATTGTCACATAATTCTTCACCTCCTGCTTGGCTCAGTCCTGGAACCTGGCAGAGGTCCCTTGGTGATGGACAGTCTGCATCAAGGGAGATCACTTCACTCCAAGTGGTGTGCAGTCAGCTGCCACAGCTCCAGATGTGGGCTCACTGGCTAGGGACGGGGAGTAGCCAGGGCATCTGGAAGATTTGCTGCTGTGGCTTACAGCCTAAGCAACCTTTGCTGGGAAGGCTCTGCTGGAGTCTTGGATGCAAATTAAAGCTGCCTTCCCTCAACAGAACCCATGGGAGTGTGGCAGTGGAAACTACTCCTGGTCCTCAGCTTGGGGGAATTTCCCAGCAGGGTGCAGCTTTACCCAGCAACAATGGAATGTTGACAGGATCTGCAGTATTAGGGTGCACTTTATACATCAAACAAACAGCTGAATGTAAGCTGTCACTGCTGCATGCCCAGCGCTGCTCCTGAGTTACTGCTGAGCATGTAATGGCAGCCAAATTTGCCTATACAGAACTGGTTCCTGTATTTCTTACACCAACAATGCTTCAGTTGCAAGCGGTGGGAGTTTGCCTGTAGGGGGAATACAGGATTGGGCCCACAGTCAGTGACTGTACAACTATGGGATAGCTGGGGTAGGCTAGATGCAAAATGTGATATGACATTCTATTCTCAGAGCGGTTTTTAACTTTCTGTCTATTGTCAAAACCCGCTCTCTCAGTTGAGTCAGCGACAAGATAGACAGTTGCTCTTCATTAGAGAAGTCGTTCATTTGCAGTTTCTATCAATCAAAGCCTGTTCCTTCTGTGAGAATTTTAATTAGTCGATTATTAGTCCCTTCATTCTTTTAGCCTTGCCTGAAGCAGGCTTTTCTTGCTGTTATTCTCAGCCTCCATCTGATGAGAGGTAGTAATTACGCGAAGCACCATCGTGACTACTACTATATGCTTTGTGGGCTGCTGTGAGATGTCTTTATATGCAGTTTTAACGTGAGCATCTGGAAAATTACAGTAAAACTATATAAAAACCACTTGTTCTAATTAAAACCAAGGGCCTGCTTCTCCACTCAGCTGCAGCAGTTGTACAGTGGGGTAACGCCAGTGAAGTCCGTATTATATATGAAAGCACATGTGATTGCATTGCAAGGGGGGAATAAAGTCAGGAAAGGGTTATAGGGCCTGGTGGTATTCCTCTTACTTATAGGGGGTTTTACATCTCCTTTGATTTGATTACTGAGGAATGTCAATGGCGGCACTTCTATTTTAGAACTACGAAAGGAGAATCAGGCTCCTGCTTTATGAGGGATGGACCAAGTTCTGGTGACACGACGCACGAACCACCGTGCAAATGCAGATGGCTAATTATGTGCTGCATCTTTCAGAAGCTGAAGCCTCGGAGAAGGGAAGGCTTTGTCATCTTCACCACTCCCAGATTCTGCAGGTGCAGCCCCAGGAACTGCTCTAGCTTACAGTAGCCTCCCCATGGCTTCTGATGGTCTGCTCCACAGGCCAGGATAGCTGTAGCATAGAGCGTTGTGGCTATACCACCTTGTGCCCCAGTACATTGGTGTGGGGGACAAAATCTGGGCCATTGGTTTAGGGTTATTTTCTTTGTCCCTCCCCTCCTTAACTTCCCCTGTCACCCTCCCTGCAATGACTTGTGCATCGAATATATCATCTGTGTTCCTCCTTTTAGTTTAAGAAAACAATGACACACACTCCAAAGTTCTTTAAGTAATATCTGTTTATTTCAATAAAGTCAGCTTCTTTCCCCTATTTATAAACTTCTACAATTGTACAATTTTGGAGGGGGGAGGGGGTGTCACAATAATCTAACTACTTAATTTCCAGTACTGATCACATGGAGATAAATTAAGGCAGGGGTTCTCAATGTTTTTCTTTCTGAGGCCCTCCCAACATGCTGTAGAAATTCCCAGGTCCAAATATGTTAGCCTTAATCCTGATGTCCACATTTAATAAAGAAATGGGACAATAAGTAAAATTGTCAATATTTTTACATTTTAGTGTGGATTTATGACATCATGTCACTTCTTTCACCTGCAGATCACTCAGAAATATACCTGGGAACAAAAACTAAGATCTTAATATTAAGCATGTAGGCCCAAATCATTAGTTCAGTTCCTAGCCTGAGTAGCCTGCAATGGTGAGAAGCTTCCATGCAACCTTCTGTATTACCCTTCTTCTACGGAGGGGAAGAGAGAGATGGTAGGATCAGCTTTCACAGTGGATTCTCTGTCTCGGCCTGAGCCTCCACCAGGCCCCCCTCTGGCCCCCTTAGCACAACCAAGCAGGGAGCATCTGTGCCTACCAATCCAGACCCCCCTGAGCAGTGCAACTGTATCGCTTCTACTGACCAGGGATTCTCCACATCTGTAGAAGAGGGTGTAGAATTTGCTTCTTGATTTGCTTTTTACAGTGAGAAGCTGATAGACTGGTATTTATTCCTCAAGGTGAATAATCCATTCTATGAGTAAAATATAATGTTGGATCTTGTATTTTGAAGCTTCATGTCATTTACATAATATCCAATACCAATCTAAATCTTCGAAGTTGACCTTTGAAGTCTCCTGTTTATACTCTAGGTTTGGCTTGATATGCAGAACTTCTGTGCCTGAAAGATGTTCTAAAAAGTCTATGTCAAACTTTTAGAATTAATTAGGTCTGTGAGCTGGTTCTCTGGTTGATGTAGTGACAGCACAGCTAATACTTTGCTTACAAATTCCTTCCCTTGGAGGTGCCTATAAAGCTGTTCAGTATTAATACCAAAGTTTGGTTTAAGTTTTTCAAACAAGTACATGATTCCCCTCGGTCTGTCTGAAGGAGCTCTCTGAGCCCTTTGTTTGCCCAATCCATATGGAAGAGTTTTTTCTAGGCCTGGTGGAGATTGTGCTAACTCCACTATCAAAGCTGTAGGAGTACAGCTTAACTGCTAACATACTTTATGTCATTTCTAGAGGATGATTGTTATGATGGGATTTTTTCCAACATTAGAGGGCCATTCAAATTTAAATACATGTATTTAGGTGTTACCAGTGTAAGGGGATGGGCGATTTAATGCTGAAGTGAGGTAAGGGTTTGCAGATGGGTTATCATGGAGCCATTCCAATACAATATGAAGGGAAATTGCTAAGTTTGATAGACAGTCCATCTGGTTTAGATAATTGCATTTTGGCTAGGCTTATCCCTGTATTTTTTTTCCCCTTTCCATATAAGAGCTTTACAAAGATGCTCTAATTTTTTTTAATTTTTTTTTTAGGGGAAAAGACACTGGGAAAACCAGAATAGGACTAAATAAACTGAGTAGCGTATTCAGTTGTCATAAAAAGATTAACATTTTATTTGAGTACATATTAATAGCAAGGTCTTCCTCCTTCACTGCTGGATAAATGCATTTTTATTAAGGTTGATATATTTTAATGAGATCCTTTAACAGAAAGGTACCAGAATTTAAGCTGCAATTTACTAATTTGAAAATCTGGGGGTAAGAGCTGATGTGTCATACTTCCTAGTAGAGTTGCTTTTGTTTTTTTGTACGTTTAGTTTTCAAACCATAAAATCTACCATATTGTTGAAGAGCTAAAATGAGGTCAAGGTAATTTTCAAAGATGTTTCAAAATGAGTAGGTTATCTGCAAATAAAGACACTTTTATATTTATAGGCACCAATACTAATCCTCAAGATATCTGAATGGGATCTAAGGGCAATAGCTAAAGGTTTAATAAATAAACCTATAAGATTGGGAAATAGGACATTCCTGTCCCAGACTGCTTTTTTTTTTCCTTTTTAAATAATCCAAGAATGTGACATTAAGGTGTTATCTACATAGGAAAAAAAAATTCAGTATGATTTAGGATATGAATTTAAACCAATATAGTTATACCAATCTCTCTCTCTCTCTCCTCTCTATGTGGACGCTCACCAGAAAAGTCACTTTTATGCTAGAAAAAGAGTGTGCAGCAGAACTCTGCTAGTATAACTACACAGCTATAACTGCTAAAACTTTCCCAGCGGTACACAATTTTAGAGTAACACAAGCTTTGGGGTGATTGTATAAAAAGAGCAATTCTAGGTCTAAATTTGGGCACAGCATTAAGGGCTTTAAGCCTTTAAATATATTAGGGGCCAGAACCTCAATTGGTGTAAACTGACGTATAGTTTGTCAGGGTAGCTATGTCAGTTTCCACCAGCTGAGAATCTGGTCCATGCTTCCAGCATTCTCCGTCAAAGCCTTCTCAGAGCAAGGTTGAGGAAAAAGCCCTCTGACTGATTTCAGTGAACATCATAGATGTTTAATTTAATAGACTTCTTAATTTTATTGGCAGCCACTGTATGAGGAATGAAAACAGATGATCTAGATGAACAATAGGAGAAAACTTATTAGGAAATATGTTAGCCTTTATCCTGGTGTCCACATTTAATAAAGAAATGGGACAATAACTAAAATCTTCAATATTTTTACATTTTAGTGAGGATTTATGACATCATTAAAAGTGGGCGAAAGGGATTCTTGAGGAATTGATGATAGGGGCCAGCTCCATAGCTGCTATAAATGGCATAGTTGCACTAACTCTTCTATTAAATATGTCACTTCACAACAGCTGAACTAGCACAGTGTGATTAGAAATTTGACCTCCTTCTGAATATTATTTTACTAGACTTCTAGACCTGCAGTTTTCCCTGCTTATAACCCTTTCACAGTGTGATGTTCCCCTCTGGTGTTGCCCGGACTGGTGATCTGCTAGGTCTCTCCAATCCCTAACTCTGGGAGGCAGCCTTACCTTGCACTGCTGTGAGAACCCCCACTCCTGGGCTGTTCATGCACAGCCTCTGGCATGTAAGCTGTTCCTTGGACTGTTCACCCGAACGACACTAGCCAATACCTCTGGTCCCAGACACAAAACCCTAGAAGCCTCCATCTTGTAGTGTCCAGTTATGCTCCCTGGATGCTGCAAGCTTATATGATTTCATAAATTTAATAAAGAAATTGATATGTACCAGGCTTGTTTTCCCAAGGGGAGTTTCTGACATGCTTCAAACCAAATGTACTGCTTCAGGTAGAATAAACATATTTATTAACTATAAAGATAGATTTTAAGTGATGATAAGTCAAAGCATAACAAGTCAGATTTGGTCAAATGAAATAAAAGCAAAACGCATTCTAAGCTGCTCTTAACACTTTCAGTGCCCTTACAAACTTAGATGCTTCTGCCCACAGGCTGGCTGGTTGCTCTTCAGCCAGGCTCTCCCCTTTGATCAGCACTTCAGTCGCTTGGTGTGATGTCTGTAGATGTAGGTGGAAGAGAGAGAGCTTGGAAAATGTCTCTCCCTTTTATCATGTCCTTTCTTCCCTCTTGGCTTTGCCCCCTTTCCCCCCCCTGCTTCAGAGTCAGGTGAGCATCACCTCATCGCAGCTCCAAACTGACCAGAGGAAGGGGGGTGACTCCCTTAAGAGACTAACAGATTCTTTTGTTGCTGCCTAGGCCAGCGTCCTTTGTGCCTGTGAGGCTGGGCTGGGTTTGTCCCATACCTGCCCTGATGAGGTGTGAACTGCCCCTTTGCTCCTGGAGAGTTTTTGCCTGGGCTTGCTTTAAGCCAAGAGGTTAAATTTTCAGCCTCATAACTATATACATGAAATTATAACGTATAACATCCCTATAACAATTACTATAACAACTATGCTCAGTGCATCATGAACCTTCTGAAGACACCCGACATGACAAACTTTGTATTGGATAAGACACAATCGTTTTATAAGGATGAACATGGGGGTGCTGGGTGTTCAGCGGTACAGAGCGTCACAAACGGCAAAAGCAATCACTGCAGCATTGTAATATTTGTCGGTGTGTGTATACGGTCTTTGGGCATGATCTTGAGTATTGTTTAGGGCCAGATTTTCAAAAGTGCTCAGCACCCAGCAGTTTGCCTTGAGAACCAGAGGAGATGTTGGGTGCTGAGCTTTTTTGAAAATCTGTCCCTTGGTGACTTCACAGGATCAGGCCCTTTCTCATAAAAGAAAGATATCTCTTAACGACTTCTCAATGTGCTGCATATAAAAAGATCATATCTGATCTTCTATACAATTAAGCCTTAAAAGGTTTCAGGCTGGCTGGAAGTCTGTCCAAACAGGGATTAGGGACAACATTAAAATCTCCTCCAAGAACAAGAATACCCTGAGGGGAAGAACTAATATCAGACAAAACTAGAGAGGCAATTCAGATCAGCTGCAGGGGGCACATATGTGCTTCCTCAGTTAATTCTTTCACAATATAATTCATTAGTGAGGGATGCATTTATCATCAGCTATCATTTTCTCTCTGGAAAGGCAGATTTTTGTGAAGGAGGGTAGCAGCTCCTCCAGGTTTACATGCGCTAAAAGATGCAAACAAAAATGTGTCCAAACGAACCTTGAACAAACTTTTCCTTTTCTCAGTCATTACTTGAAAATAAGCATGATCAATTCTCTACTTTTAAAAACAAGAAAAGCTGACACTTCCCTCTTTTATCTGGATCTGGGTAACCCCTAACAGCCCAAGAAGACTTCTTTTTAATCCTACTGGGGCTTGCTTTACTCCTGTAGGTGCAGCATTTGCACTCTGGCCCCTTTTGCACATTAAGGAGCAGCTGCATCCATGTAGGTATTTCACCCCCATTAGAGGACAGCTTTAAACTCTGGCTATAGCTCAATAGGAGGCTCCCGAGGAGGTGGATGAATCAATGCATCTCCCATGTGCCCTGTACCCGATCCTCCCTCGCTACCTCTTTCCAATTTGTGGGCTTTTCCTGGCATCAGAGGGGTTGCAACAGGCAGTCTATGGTGCTGCATTCTGTTCCCAGGAGGAGTTTCATCTCAGTAGGCTTTGCCAACAGAAGCTGGTGGATCCAGAAACAAGGCATAGCTAAGTCTATGGGCTACAGCATGGTATCAGTGGTGGGCGGAGCTGTTCAGCCATGCATAATACCTCCTGGAGCAGAAGGGCAGAATATCCACCAGCCTGGAAGATAGTCCAGCATGACCTTCCCACCAGCCTGGGCACACCACCTTCTTTGCTCCTCCTGGAGAGTCTAGCACTGGCAACAGCACAATCCTTAAGCAGTCCTGGTGCTCTGGGGAGTGCAAGATCTATGTCTGTGCCTGGCCCCTGGCAAGGAAGGAGTGGGAAGCTCCTTGTACTCTCTCCACCTCCCTTCCTTTTACATACCTCTGTAGTGGCCAGGTACAACATTGAGAAATAATCACCTGGTTATTACATGGGTCGAGAACACCACCACCACAAAGGTGTAGAGTTGGATCAGTCACCTCATTTTGCACCTCCAGGTCACTAATAACCCAGCAGAATAAATACACCACTCTATACATGTGTCTGAGAAGAAGGCTGGTCTCGTTAAGGCAATGAACTGGGATTCAGAAGGGTGGTGTTCATTTCCCTGACTGACCTTTCCTGAATCACTTCATCGCTCTCTGTGCCGTCGCTAGCTTTCTCCTGAAGTTTGTCTGCCCTGTCTAATTAGGGTTTGACTCCCATTAACTGCAGTGGGCTTTGAACCAGGCCCTTAGGCTGTAAGCGCCTCAGGACAGGGACTGTCTTCTACAGAATGTACAGCCCCTAGAACAGTGGAGGTCCTGTTCTTAACTGGGGCCTCTAGATGCTACTGTGATGGTAATAAGAATCACCCCTCTGCCACAGCATTTGTGGCTGCTGCCATCAGAGGATTCTGCTCTTGGCAGATTTGGGCCTTTAAAGAGTGAATGCTGTTGCCCAATTTCTCCCCCTGCTGCTGGAATGTAGCTGCGCCCCTCTGTGGTACTGAGTGCCAGCCAGGCCTTCTGTGGGAAAACGCAATGCTGTACTGTGTCAGCCTCTCCCTGCTCCATTCAGGCAACCCGCTTCCTAATTCACAGTTGGCAAAGATCATATGTCAGAAATGTTAGGTTAATTCAGTGGCAATGTAAGAGCTGCAACTGATCATGACCTCCATCTGCTTATTTCTTTACACAATGATAGCTTGTTTATATAGTGCCTATGCCCTTTCTCCTAGTACTCATGTCCAGCAGGCCAGTTGCACAAACAGCTCGCTTGAAAATCAACACCAGTTCCCATACTATGACTCCACAGACGGTATGTGGAGGGGGTAGAAGCCTTTCCTAGAGACCATGCACTCAGTCACCTCTGTCTTATAGAGGTGTGTGTTTTCCTCTTGATTGTCTGCTAGTACTCTCTCAGTGCAGAGCTATGCAATGCTGGGCTGGCCATTAATACCACACTCCCTCGAGGTGAAGTCCTGGATACTAGAGAAAACCCAGACCACTGAAACTATTTATTAGAGCTGGGTCAAAAAATCTTTTTTTTTAATTCTTCCTTTTCATATGGACTAGTTTGACTTTCTTTCTTTTTCTGAGGGGTGGGGAGGAGGGGGAAGAAATTCAGATACTGAAATATTTTGTCTACAAACCAAACCCACATATCTCATTTTCCAGCCCTTTGATTTTTTCGACCACAATTCAAAATTTTCCATGGAAAACAGACTCTTTTTGTGGAAAAAATCATTTTGTCAAGAATCCAAGCCCAATTTTTTTTGTCAAAACAATTTAATTGGAAAATTTTCAGTCAGCCCCTATTATTTTTCTTGTGGACGTACCTGGAGACTTTAACTAGGGATCAGACCCCCTTTGCTCTGCATTATATGGCCCGGTAAAAGGGCAGCCCCAGCCCCCAAAGAGCTTACGTCTACAACAGGTAGATGCAACAAACAAAGGGGAGGGCGCAGGCTAAGGAACTGTTGCAGTCCTGCTACCCAGGTGTGCTGGGATGGGAGGCGCTGTGCAGGGGATGTGGCAGGCCTGGCCCTGATGGAGCCTATCTCTGACAGGGCCTACCCTGCCAGAGGGGAGGTGGGGAGAGCAGGCCCCGCAAATTGCATGGATCCTACTGAAGAGTCCCTTCTGGGTGGATTGGTGGGTTTATAGGGATCTCTTTGGTTGCTATTGTACAGTGGACACTGTACTATTATATCACGTGGCGTCCACAGATGAGTGCTGTTCCCATACTATATGGTGATATGGAGGAGAAGCCAGTTTGTATCTTAACCTGTTCTGCCCGGCAGGCCTCTCAAAGGCTTCTCAGCTGACGCAGGGCTGCTGTTGACTGCCTGCATTTTCTTTTTTGTGGAGATTGGTGGGTTTATGGATGCAAAATTCTCTAATCCTGCATCTTCCCCAGGAGAGACAAAGCTCCACTGGCTTCTTTAAACCATCTGGGTACAAGAGTTACATTTACCCAGTCAGGGCTGGATTAAAGCAGATGAGCCCCCACAACATGGGGCCCCTAAGGTTCTGCCCGTAGGGCTGTGCCCTCCACCTGGAGGGATGATGGTAGGAGGTCCCCATCTCAGAGAGGTGGGGGCAATGGTGTGATGCCTCTATATTCCCCTCTGGAGCAGCAACTGGGATTCTCTCCCCCTAGAAAGGAAGGGGTGGTAGCAAGAGGACTCTCCAGCAGTCAATATATATCTGCTTTGGTAGATGGGCCAGGCCTGCTGCACTCTTCCTCTCTTGCCACACACAGAGTGCCCTGTAGGGGAAGTGTTGGTAGGGGCCCCTCGGAACAGTGGCTCTTGGAGTTAGTGTAACCCTCATACTGAGGGGCGGCTCTACCTTTTTGGCTGCCCCAAGCAGTCATGCGCGCCGGCGCGCGGGCCGGGCCCAGCAGCGGACCTCGGCGGGCATGACTGCAGAGGGACCGCTGGTCCGCGCTCGGCTGGACCTCCCCTCCGCTGCTGCAGATGGTTCGCGGTCCGGCGGCTCGGCTGGCTGCTTCTGGTCCGTCCCCCGGCGGGAGTCGAGCCGAGCCGCGAGCGCGAGCGCCAGTCTCATGCCTGCGGCAGGTCGGTCGGTCTCGTCGGCCCGGTGGACCTCCGCCCGCGACGCATGACTGGCAGCGGCCCGGCCCCCGCCCCCCCGCCCCGGCCAGGGGGGGCCGGGGCTCGGAGCCTCTCGGGAGCTGGGCGGGATGAGCTGGGGCCCCCCCCCCAGCCCCCCCCTAGATTTTGCTTGTTTTGTAGGCACCAGCTTTACCCCTGCTCATACTTCTATTGCAGCACTGAACGATGCAAAACAAGGGAAGGAACAGTGGGCAGGACACGTAATTTATTCTTTTTGTTTTTGGGACTCTGTGTGTGCCTGCAGAGCAGCCAGAGTCAGGTGAGGGTGACTCCGCTGGATTGGCCAGAATCATCTAGAATTGGGGTGTGGTAGACACTAGGCATGCTTGATAGCTGTCTGGAGCTACTTAGATGACTTTTGTTGTGGGCAAGCCGCCTGGCAGGACACACCCAGAGTTGCTCACTTGAGTTAATGGGAACTCAAGAGTAGGGGGAGGAATTTATAAATAGGAGGAGTAGGAGCCAGGTAGGTGGACTACAGCCTGCTCTAAGAACTGTATTCCAGGGACTTGGCTAGTTTTGCTGGATTAGACTGCAGGCTCCCTCGCCCTGCTGAGACTGTCATTGCAAGGTCTCAAAGGCAGTTTGAAGGAGACTGTGAGACTATCAGTTGTTTGCCCACTTGAAGGAGTGGGCTTGGTCAACAGAGGGTTGGACACTATTCTCCAGAGACTGAGAAAAGTAAATCCTTCCAGGGGAGTGCATGTATGGATGTTTGGGTGCAGAATTATATTTTTCATTTGAACTTGTGATAGTAACAGGTACTAAAATTTGGGGAAACCCTTGAAAGCGTTATCTTTAAAAAAGTGTTATTGACAATATTCACAGTTGTTTCATGGATTAAAAGTAAACTCTTATTCATTTATAGATGTGTGTGTGTACATGCGTGTATATAGATAGACAGAAATGTTTAGATTAGTAAACATTTTTCCTTTAGAGATTGTCACTTTTGTTTGCTCAGAGATTTAACTCATTTTTTAAAAAAATATATGAAATATAAGTCCTGGAAGGACTTAACAGTGGTCTATACTCCAGCAGAGATGTAAGCTGGGTTACAGGAAAGGGAAAGAAATATTATACCTAACATTGGCAAAGTACTGCCTCCATGACACTAGCACTCCATTGAGATAGGACAGTTGAATTCTCTCAGAGCTATTGTTTCAGGATGTCTGCATACGCAGGCAGCCATGTCTGCAGCAGTTATATTTGGGACATGCTTTCAAGTTTTTCTCTGCAACCACAAGGGCTAGAAAATTACTTTTCTTTTAAATGAAAGCTGAGGTTCTGATGTAATCACCTGATTCCATGAGCTGGGACTCTAGGAATGGACCTGTACTGTAGTACCTCCACCTAACTTTGGCCCTGGAAATGCTACCTTGTGACTTGTGTGATGAGGGACGGGGAGAGAAAATGATGTGATAAGGAGCCAGGGTGTGGGAGGAGAACTGGACCTGTCTGGGCAAAGAGACTGGGACTGGGTGGGGGGCATTGCCACAGAGAGTCCAGAGGGGTGAGACACTAGGGCTACATCTACACGACACACCACTTTTGGTGGTTCGTAGGGTATGTGTAGCTACACGACACAGTGAAAAGTGAGCTGTGCTCTCACTGCGGTGTGTAGCTGCACATGTCAGTGAAAGGCTCTGCCAAGGGTGAGGCAGCAGGGAAAAGCTTCAGTAGTTCTCGTCTGCTGGAGCTTTCACTGTGGTGAGGAAAGATTCTCTGGCTGGGGGCAGGGAGTGGAAAAAGACGGAGCCTTTCCCCACTGCCTCACCCCTGCCAAAGCCTTTCCCAGGTCCTGTGGTCTTTTCCTGCAGCGGGGAAAGGCTCCAGCAGCTGGGAGTCAGTGGGGCACTTACAGCTAAAAATAGCAGTGTAAATGGGCAGACTCAGCTTGGGTAAGTAGAGAGCCATGTAGGGTTCTCGCACACATACCCACACCCTTCAGGTGGGTCTGTACTCTACTCACCTAAGTCATGCTTCACCATCTACACTGCTACTTAAAACTGTGCTAGGCAGGCTACCTGAGTGCGGACTCTACCCGCCACTGAAAGACAAATGCAGTCTAGACATAGTTTAGGATTTGCTGGGCTGGGCTGAGCAGGGAGACTGGGATGAGAAGCTTGATGAGTGGAGACTGGGACTGGCTAGGTGAGGCTAATGGGACTGGTGTGAGGAACCAGAGTGAGGAAGAGGAAGGATGGGGACAAGGGGATGGGACTAAGTGGTCAAGCTTGGGGGAAATGGGCAGAAAAGTCTATGCCCACTAGAGAACACTGTGCCCCAGAGCCTGGAATGGAACCTCAGGTGCCTGAGTCTCACTATTACTCTGCTGTCATCAAATATCTGTGAAACCCCATAGCAAACGGTGTGTCTCATCCCCCTTTAAAGCTGGTCTGCAGAGAGAATGACAACCTACTACTGCTGTCAGTTACTCCATTAGCGCAAATGACAGAGGTCTATGAGGAGGAACTAAAGGTTCCAACCCTGCTTATGACCCATATGGGTGTCAATATGATGCCATATGATGGAATTTCTGTTGTTTTCAGTTGGCTTTTTTAACAATATAAGAAATTACACACAAACTCCCCTACATTATTAGGCTGTAAGTTTAAGCACTCAATAATGTTCTTTTAACATGGTGTGTGTGTGTGTGTGTGTGTGTGTGTGTGTGATTTACCTCCTTTCTATAAGGAAAGTACATTTAAGAGCCTAACCAGATCAGAAGCATCCCTTTAAACCACTGAGTTTCTTTTTGTGTGACTAACCGGGGAAACAACCTAAAATAAAATTTCTATAAGCAGTTTCTTACTGTTACTTACGTCATTACTTTGCGTAATGAGCTACACTAGCAACCCTGTTGAATGGGGTGCCATACTGAAGGACCATATGTCACGGTTTAGGCTGCCAACAAATCCACATTGCAATAATTTGCAGACTGTTTTATATTTCTTTGATTTGAGAGTCTGTGTAATTAGTTCCCCAGAACAGTCTGGTGGAGGACATACAGTCTGCTATTTAAGCAGAATTAATGCCCCTGTTCTCTACATTGTGCTTCAGTTTCCCAGCACCGATGCCAGACTGGAGAAGAGATCAGTCTTGCAACATTCTCTCTTCAGTCCTGCTTTCATTGCAAAACTATTTCTGCTCCTTTGCCTGGTTCTTTTGCGGACCTGCTGACTGGCACAAGATGTGCTTGTGCTGTAATTAGAAATACCTTCTGCAGGTGGCAAGGAAGGATTTGTAGCCACAAGTACAGATCTCAGCAAAAAGGAAACAAACCTGAACATTTATGTACAGAACCAACACAATGGCAGTTCTAACTGCACTTTCCTCCACCCTGAAAACAGGGCTAGTTAGAATTTCCTATGGACTGTTCTTCAAAGACCTGGTTAATAAACCTTTACTGACCATGGCTGGGGTCATGCTTACACTCATCAGGTCTCTCCCTGGGTCTGAGAGCTTGGACTTAGCAGTCCTGGGGTTGGAGGAGGGGGACAGGGAGTAAAGTGATACAAATATGGGGCAGAGGGCTCCTCGGGGTTCTAAAGAAGCTGTGAAGGAGCCCCTGAATTATAAATGAAAATTCCCCCAGCCTGGCCTTGGCATCAACACGTCTCATGATGTTTCATCTTTGAAACCTTCCTTGGAAAGAATGTGGTAGGAAAAACCTTTCCACTCAAACATGACATGACGCCAGCAAGTGGCAGCAGCTCCCCACATGACAAAGAGACCATCTGCATCTTACATCATCTGCCTGTTCCATTTTGTTTAAAATAACGCAGAAGTCATTCCAACTGTGTCAGCAGGGCCCAGAACGCTCCACAGGATTGACTAGGGAGATTGACTAACAGAAGGCTTGAGAAAGATAAACTGAAAGCTGTGAGAAATCCTGTTCAAAACGCCTTGTGAAAGGAACTAAGGAAATTGTGCAAACACGGAGTGAAGAAAAAAATACTTTTAGAAAAAATGGGAATACTTTATATGAGAGAGACTTGCATTTTTATTCCCGCTTTTCTGTATTCACAGTCATCAAACACAGCTGGCATTTAGCTTTAGATAAATGGTAGGAAACAAAGCCTTGTATGATAGTAGTTCAGAAAATCAGTCACACCCCACCTCCGCCTTTTAAAGCGGTCTTTTTCACACTGCAACAGCAAATACAATAGTGAACAGGTTCTGTTAATAGGCACTGAATAGTACTGGCCAAAGGAATGGAATAGCCAGATCAGCACTGTATAACTGAGCTCTTTCCGTCCATAGATCAAAGTGCCTCACACAGGAGGGAAAGAATCATTATCAGCCTCCACTTCTTTTAAAATACAGGGGGGGAAACTGAGGCATAGAGTGGTGACGTGACTAGCTGAAGGTAACAAAGAGGTATTAGCAGAATTGGGACTAGAATCCAGAACTCCTTGGCTGGGGCCCTAGCCACTGATCCATACTGCTGCCACTAAACAAACAGTGTCCTGAAGGTCAAAGATTTTGAGCAGAAGCAACAAATCAAATTGAAGTCAACGAGCACTGCAGTTACTCAACACCTTTGAAAATTAAGCCACTGATTTTTCACTTGTGTGATTCAGAGCAAAAGGAGGCTTCCATCACCTGCTCGCTGTCCCTGTGCTTTTTAAATATATAGGTTTTCTCACATTAAGGAGTAAATTTGGGGAATTTGCATTTTTTTTTAAATGTAAAAAAATGACACCACAGCAAGGAAGACACTAGCATTTGGAGGGAACGCGTGACCACACAGGGTGAAATCCTGGCTCCATTGGAGACAATGGCAAAACTCCTATTGACTTCAATGGGGGCAGGATTTCACCCATACATCTTATCTTGACTAGAGTAAAAGGGGTTTGTTGCTTAAAGAAGTATGGTCTAACTACCATGTACTAAACCCCTAGTGCAGGCAGGACTGTCTTACTGGAGCACATCCCAAGCTGGTTGAGTTGAAGCCTAGGCAAGCATGAGACAAGATGGTCACATTCAGGCTTAGCAATGAGTGCAGGCTTCAACTTAACCAGCTTAGCACATGCTAAAGTACAACTGCCCTGTCTACAGGAGAGATAGGTAACCCGTGTGTTAGATCGTGCTAGCTAACATGATCTGAAAGTCCCCACTGTTATGCTAGTCAAGAAGAAGCTGCAGAACCTGATTCTCCCTGGATTTGTAGGTACTGCAGTCATTTACAATGCAACCAGCTCAGGATTTGTTGCTCTCTTTCATCTTTGCAGTCACTGGGCATAGGCGCAAATGACCACACCTTGAGAATCAGACCCTCAGCTGCTTCTAAAGAAGGGGTGGGAGCAGTTCAATTTGTACAGGTCTTCTACTTGCTGCTACCCATGGTTACAGCACTAACACATGAACCTGGGCCACACCTCAGTTGGGAGTTACCAGACCTCATTTTCATTACACTACCCATACTACATCTCCAATGACTAGAGAAATTTAGGCCATACTTACGTTACCAGCCTATTGCAAACTAAGCTGGACACACTCTTTAGGCTCAGAGACATACTAAATTGCCTAACATACTGTAATGAAGAAAGAGCCAGATCCTGACCTCAGTACAGCCTCTTTGTCCTGCTCTGGCAGCACAAAGTGGGCATAAAAGCTACCAGAGTGGAGCAGCAGAGGATTCTGTCAGGTTGAAGGAATCCCCAGGGGGCACAGGTGTGCCCCATAAAGTGCCCAGTATAGGTACAATGTATGCACATACTAAGAGAAATTTCCTGCCCAGAAGAACGTGCAGTCTAAACAGACAAGACAAACAAAAGGTGGAAGGGTGTTTAGGGCAGTAGCCTGGCACCTGAGAAAGACCCACCCACTAAGTAGAGATGAGAAACTGGACCTTCATGACCACAACCCCTCATTTGTAGAGTTCCCACAAAGATCAATTCTCTCTCTAGTCTTTTCAACATCTATATGCAACCAGCAGGTGAACTGGTCAGATGGCAAGGGCTCAAGTGCCAGCAATATGCAGATGCCACACAACTTTACCTATTCTTTATCACATATGACTACACCACCACCAAGATGGCCCAGTGCTTGGAGGTGATCAGCTCATGGATGAAGAGGAGCTGGTTGAACCAGAACCCAAGCAAGACAGAAGTAATGCTGGTAGACAGAGAAAAGTGTTTTGACAATTTTGCAACCCTGATCCGATTATCATTAGTAGAAGACACCAACTCACAACTGGTCAAGTCAGTCCATAGATTAGGAGTACTCTTGGATTCCACACTGATGCACATAACAATATCCACAAGTAGCCAATGTGGATAAAAATTGATGCTTTTTAAAATTTAAACTTAATACAGGTTTATTTTTATAAAATTAACCTATTTAAAATTAAATTTAAAATTGTCAACCTATATTATGCTCTAAACTTATTATAAGCTATTAAAATAATTTCAATTAAATAATAAAAAAAAGCAGTATGTGTTTGCTGCCAAATTTTTAAGAAAGTTCCACCAGTTCAGTGGTTTGAGTAATTGGCTATGCATCTGGGACCAGAGTTTGCTAAAGTGCTAAACCAGCTTTTGACAGCAGGAGCCTCTTCTGCAGGGGCAGAGAGAATATTTTCTTCATTTCAGTTTGTTCAGCTAGTTAAGTTCAATGACTAGTTCATTCAAAGTTAAGAAAACAACTGGGAATTGGAAACCTTGTTTTCCTTTCCCAATCTATGAATAAAAAGTAAGTGTGAGAGGATGAAATCTACTAGTTCTCAACTCTTGAAGGACATGGTGACCAGAAACAATCAGTTCAGTTCATTAACTAGAGCTAATACTACCTTTTTTAATAACTTAGTTAGGATAGCAAATGGAGGTCAAGGTCCCAGTCCTTATCTTCAAGCTGCTCTATCGCCTGGGCCCAGGATATTTAAAAGATCGATTAAGGCTTTGGGATGAAGACTGTTATTGACAGTTCTGCTCCTCAGGTACAATGGAACTTTCTACCATAAGGGTAAAGCTTGTCTGTGGGGGAGACAGAGCTTTCTTGGGAGTCAATCCAAGGTTGAGGAATACTTCCAAGAGAACGAAGAGAGATCACAAACCTTGCCACTTTTTGCCTCCCCCTCCACCCCATACAAGACATGTTTCTTTGATCTTGCTTTCTCTAACATAAACCTAGAGAGAGAGAGAGAGAGAGAGAGTGTGTTTTAAAATCAAACCAAACAAATAGGCCCAAAATACCCCACTGCTCATACTTCTCACCTGGTGAAAGAATGCAAGCAGCACATGACAAATGTTAATAACATTGCTTAATCCATTATTGAAAGCATTCAGATTCTAAGGTGATGAGTATGGTATACACACCTATACAAAACAGAATAAAGTCTCAATTTTTTGCTCTGCCACAGACTTTCTATGTGACCTCAGGCAAGTCACTTACTCTGTCAGTGTCTCAATTCGCCATCTGTACAGTGGAGACAATAGCACTGCCCTATCTCACAGTGGTGTTGTGAGGATAAATACATAAAAAGATTTGGATGTGCTCAAATGCTATGGTGATGGGGGCTATATGAGTGCCTAGGATAGACAGAAAGAGTGGAAGACAGGACATTAGAGACTAGAGGGGAGGGAAATTGCTCAGTTCATTGATTTAATTGAGGATTGGTCCTGCTTTGAGCAGGGAGTTGGACTAGATGACCTCCTGACGTCCCTTCCAACCCTGATATTCTATGATTCTATGAGTTGCGCAGGGTTGAGTTACAAGCTGTTAAGTACATATAGCTCCCATTAACTTTGGTTGGAGTGTTGTGTGCCTAGCATTTCTCAAAATCTGGCCTGAGTTGAGTTCCACCTACAGCTGGTTGGACATTGTTCACTGGTTATTATTATTATTATTATTTTTATAAAAAATGCCTTTTCAAAATGAAATAGAAATTTTTGCAAGAAAATTTGCAGTTTCATAGAAATGTTTTTGGCTCTCAGTTTTATGACATAAACCAAAAAATTCTATGAAAATTTTCAGTGAAAAAGAAAAATGGGTTCTTTGAATTTTTTCACAGGAAATAAGATGTAGGTCCTGACAGACTTGCTTTGATTTCAACTTAATTTTCTGATTTTGATAAGACTGGCTTATGTCCTGCAAACAGAATATCTTCTGGGGAATCCAGTCCAGATCAGCAGTGATGGAAAGCTATTGCCATCTGATATCCCCTTTATTAAATGAATTGGTGGCCTCAGTTGCGTTCTCAGTGGAGGGTGAAAGACTACTGGCCCACCTGGCACTAATTAACATCCATGTTGATAATCTCAGCAGAAGGTCGCAGAGACTGTGTGGATATGAGAATAAACTTCTCTCTGACTCCTGAAGGTGGTCCCTCCACATCAGGTTGAGATACATGGTCAGAGCAATGTGGGGAAGTCTGCTTCCATTGTCTTACCTGTTCTACAGCTACAAAGAGGGCTTTGGTCTCTAGGTTGTCAATCTGCTACATTTCATAAGCCCTACATTCACTTACAAGAGTTTTAAACGAGGAAAATTAATTTTGAACTGATGTGATGTCATCATCAGACTTTGACATGGCCACGTATGTCATTGTGTTACAATGCTATCGTTTTTGCACATCACACCTTTGTCCTGGAGGCAAAGACATAAATATGGCCAACTCAATACACTGAGGCATAACATGACGTCCAACTATTTCCGCCAGTAGCAACGGGTCTGGCTTTCAGACCAGAAGCTACTAAGAATGAGAGAGAAAAAAGGGAACTAAAAAACCTTCCCCAACCCTGTAAAAAAAGTTATCAGATGTGATTCTCAATTATCACCCAGCTAGCTCGCAGACGTCAGTACAGAGACTAACGTGACGTCTGTAATGACTGAGAGAGTGGAATTAAAATTTGTTTCTGGGCAGCTGGTTGCTGCTTTTTCAGCCCAGGCAGAACTAATGTTTGTGAAATATACTGTGCGTGATGAGTTTCCTCTAGCTCCCCAGACTAATAGTGTTCTTCTGTCCCCTTTCTCTTTCTAAGGGATGAGACCATGGGAACTGCAGCATCTCTTCTTTCAGATGTCATTATTTCTCTTACTAACTTGTTCCATCATTGAGCTTTCCCAGGCAGCTGCTGTCTTAGACTTGCATTGCATCTGCTCACAGTCAGATGATGTGCCCTGCCAGAAGGCAGTAAGAACAAAACCAGCCTCTGAAAGGCATTTTCCAAAACAACGCTCGGTTCTGGGTTAAAGGCACCTCTGACTGTGACCTCTTCGTGGCCTCCTTGGGTATGACTACACTGCAACAAAGCCTCCAAAACAATGGTGAGCTGCAGAGCCTGTGTCAACTGATCTGGGTTTGCAGGGCTTATGCGACAGGGCTAAAAATAGCAGCGTAGACATTCCCATGTGAGTTGGAGACCAGACTCTGAGGCCCACTCCCCTCACTGGGTTTCAGAGCCTGAGCTCCACCCTGAGCAGAAACGTCTACACTGCTAGTTTTAACCTCCTAGCATGAGCCCAAGTCAGTTAAGCTGGGCGTTGAGACTTGCTGCCTCAGGGTTTTGTTTTGTTTGCAGTGTAGATGTACCTCTAGCCCTCACCTTGCTCAGGGTGGGAACTCATGTTCCTTTCCCTCCATACTGGGCCTTTAAATTGCAGCTCCACCTGTTCTTCACTGTGATCATCATAGCAAGTCTAACTGGCAGCCCTGCTTTTTCCCAGGAGCTTTGACATTTGTTACCAGGGACCAGCCAGCATTCCCAAAGCACAGCACATTTACTTAGGTCAAAAGCAGCACATAGAAAACATATCATAGCTTAACAGTCCACATGCATGCTAAGCTTAACAAGTGTCACCCATCAGGCACATGAGTTCCTGGTAGGTCCATGCAGTTCTTCGTTCCGGAATGAGTCTAAGTTTGAGTCAGATCAGCTTGACTTTTGATTCAAATTCTTAGTTCTTTGTTTGCTAGGCTTCGTGAACCCAGTCAAAACAAGTATGTGTATTTTTCCCTAGAGGGTTGATCCTTTTTACTTGTCCAGCTATTTACATTAATTACCCCCTAGTGATTCTGTATTCCACAGGAAGCCCAACCAGTGAGCCAGGAACATACAGATACATATACCCTTATTGATATAATAGTCTATGAATATCCTAGGGGCTCGTACACCTGCACATCTACCAATGTGATATATGCCATCATGTGCCAGCAATGCCCCTCTGCCATGTACATTGGCCAAACCGGACAGTCTCTACGCAAAAGAATAAATGGACACAAATCTGACATCAGGAATCATAACATTCAAAAACCAGTAGGAGAACACTTCAACCTCTCTAACCACTCAGTGACAGACTTGAAGGTGGCAGTTTTGCAACAAAAAAACTTCAAAAACAGACTCCAAAGAGAAACTGCTGAACTCGAATTAATATGCAAATTAGATACAATTAACACTGGCCTAAACAGAGACTGGGAATGGTTGGGTCATTACACTAATTGAATCTATTTCCCTATGTTAAGTTCTCCTTACACCTTCTATGGGCCATCTTAATTATCACTTCAAAAAGTATTTTTCCTCCTGCTGATGATAGCTCATCTCAATTGATTAGACTTTTCCTGTTGTTATGCATACTTCCACCTTTTCATGTTCTCTGTATGTATAAATATCTCCTGTCTGTATGTTCCATTCTATGCATCCGAAGAAGTGAGCTGTAGCTCACGAAAGCTCATGCTAAAATAAATTTGTTAGTCTTTAAGGTGACACAAGTACTCCTGTTCTTTTTATGAATATCCTATGTGCCCAAAGCAGCTGGCACATCTCAGTACAATAGTCTTTGCAGTATCCCCGCTGCCAGGCTCTCACATCTGTCAGTACCGTATACAAAAGCTCAGTTTTCCAAATGGGCAAACTTATGCAAGTCACTTTGTGACATTTTGTATGTGGGGCATTGCAAGGACATGTTGTGATGCAATGTAACAGGGTGGCATCAACATGTCGTTATGTTTCAATGCAATGTTGCAATGTGGTGATGTTGTGCGGACCCTGAAAGTTCTTTGAGCTGGACTCTCAGGACATTGGATTGCTCCATCAAAACTGAAAAAAATCCTGGTAAACCACACAGATGACAACCAGGTTTTGCTTAGCTTCATATTTTAACACTTGAGAAATTCTTGGTATTGAATAAATAGCTTTTGAAAAGACAGTTTATATTCTTAGAACGGAGTGATTTGATTCTGAGTTTATGAAGCAAAAACAACAAGGAGTGCTTGTGGCACCTTAGAGACAAACACATTTATTTGGGCATAAATTTTCATGGGCTATAACCCACTTCATCAGATGCATATGTGTGAAGTGGGTTGTAGCCCACAAAAGCTTATGCTCAGATACATTTGTTAGTCTCTAACGTGTCACAAGAACTCCTCGTAGGGTGACCAGACAGCACATGTGTACAGTTGGGATGGGGGTGGGGGGTAATAGGAACCTATATAAGAAAAAGACTCCAAAATCGGGACTGTTCTATAAAATCGGGACATCTGGTCTCCCTAACTCCTTGTTGTTTTTGCTGACACAGACTAACATGGCTACCCCTCTGAAATTAGTTTATGAAGGAATTTGGTATGAATCTGCCCATCTTTTGACCCCTCCTCCCTCATCTATGTAGAGAAGCATTCTACTCCCTCTGCTTATTTCTAGAATTAAAAGGCTATCATCCAAGCTGGGAATCTGTTCTGTATCATGTGCATATATGGCATGTTTCAGGCTGTGGTCCAGCTAGGGGCAGCTGTTGGTTGGATGGAGATGGAGGCTATGTACTGAATGAAAATCAGTTAATGCAATCCAGGTGAACAGCCCTTTTCTGTAACATGCCAGTGCAAATGAAGTGTGTAGAAAACAATCCAGTATGAATAGTTTGGGTTAGGATGAAGTCACCTCCCTACCCCCTTTCTCCCAACGCTGATTCCTGTCCTCCTGGTGTGGAACTTCTCAATCCACTCAACGAAATGAGAAGCACTTGTACATCTACCGCCATATGTGTGAGGAAAAGTATAGAAAGAGATATTATATCAATGCTATTGTTCAGGGTGGAAATGGAATGTGAATGAAATCAGCCCCAAATCTCCCTCTACAAGAACCAGCTTGCCTGCTTCAGTTTTTCTGCAGATTTTTTGTGAATGCGACATAGTGTAGGGGGGGGAAAAAATCTCTTCTTCCTCCTCCACCACCTCCCATCCCTCCCCCTGCAGCTTGGAATGATGCACAAACAATCTTGTTCATTTCTGGTGTTATAATAATTGGGTCCAGTGGCAAGTTGGAAAATAACAAATTACTTTAATAAGGGTTTAAAGAGAAGTAATGACCAGAAAAGTGACGACAGTATGTAAAAATGGCAATGTCTCCTTCCATAGCTCTGTTCCCCAAGAATTCAGAATCTGTGTTTGCTTTGGCCAAACGCAAGGTATTGGGCTCAATACAGAGGTAAATGGATGAAATGTCATGGCCTGTGCTATACAGGAGGTCAGACCAGGTGATCTAGGTATGTCTTCTGGCCTTACAGTCTATGAATTACATTTGCTTAGTTTGCTAATAAAAACAAGTGTTTGCTCCTTTTTTCTCTGGCTAGCCCTCCAGCAATTGGAGAGCGAGCTGGATTTTGTTTCTGGCTTGTGTTGTCTAAATGCTGACTGCGGCATCTTTACTGTTGGTTGTTATGTGTGAATCACAAAGAACTGAGCTTGACTCTCACAGTCCAGGTTGAGTTTGCAAGGGTGGCAATTAGGAAAAACATCTTTTAACATGTGAATGGATCAAATTTGCTATGGAGTCATTGATAGACAACACACTTCCTTTGTTTGTTTTTTTCCACAAAATACCTTGTCAAAATACAGCCGCACTGAAGAAGCAAAGGGATTTCTGAGCTTCCACATATTTATACCCATAAAACTCTCCAGCAATTTATCAAATGGCAAGACACGTAAGGTATGAAACACAGAAACATTGGCTTACTGATTGACCATTCCCACAGGGACTGATACTGTTTAATCCTTTCATAATACCTTTCATAAGTAACATGGCACCATTCTATTCCATTCTATAGAATCATAGAAACATAAGGCTGGAAGGGACCTCAAGAAGTCATGTAGTCCATCCCTCCCACACTGAGGCAGGACCAAGGAAGCCTAGACCATCCCTGACAGGTGTTTGTCCAGCCTGTTCTTTAAAACCTGATGGGGATGCCACAGCCTTCCTTGGAAGCCTATTCCAGAGCGTAACTGCCCTTACAGATAGAAAGTTTAAGTACCTGGCATTGGCCACTGTTGGAAGACAGGATATTGGGCTAGATGGACCTTTGGTATGACCCAGGATGGCTGTTTTTACGTTCTTAATTACTTCTTGTGCTACCTTCAGTGGAAATAGAGAACAATTCTTTATAACAGTCCTTACCATATTGAAGACTTATCAAGTCCCCTTCAGTCTTCTTTTCTCAAGACTAAACATACCCAGGTTTATTTTTAACCTTTCCTCTTAGGTCAGATTTTCTAAACGTTCTGATTAAGTTGTCTCTTTTAACACTTCCACTTTTTTAAAACTGGAGCTATGGAGTCTTTAAATGAAGACTGGATGACTTGCTAAAAGATATGCTCTCAGTCAGCCACAAGTCATTGGGCTCAGCAATGTTTACTTCTACAGTAAGGAAGAATAATTCCCTCCACTGCAGAAAACACACTAATAAAGTAAAGAGCCCATGTAATCATAGGTCTGCCATGCAGCTCTCATCTTTAACAACTCATTGTTACAGCGAGCACTTTTGAATGCATGGGCTCATCAGCCATTGCGGGCATGATGTTAACCTGATTAATATGCCTCTGGTTAGAAGTGCTGTAAATTCCCTGAGCTTATGGTCCTCTTCCTGCCACCCTAGTCTCTTTTAGTAATATGAGCACTTCGGGGGCGGGGGAGGCATTATTGTGATTTATCCTGTGGGTTTGCAATGAGAGTGATGTGATGACCCTGCACATTCATCGGCTGCTCTTTCAGCCTGGTCCCATCTGTGATTTTTTTTTCCCCTCTGCTCCGGCTGCTTCGGGATATGTGGCACGTAGGCACATACGTCCTTGCACACACACGTTTGCAAAACTATACTTGTATAAACTTTGTCAGGAAGTCATCCAGCCAACGTTTCCAGAGTGCTGCTTTTAACTCTTCACTGATCAGTATTTGGTATCCTGGCTATTCCCACAGCTGGTGGGCATTCGCTCTCCTTCTCCCATTTTGTTTATTGATCACAATTGCTATCCTTCATGCAGGCTTTTTAGATCAATAGTAGTAGGCAGTCTGCAAACACCTGGGAAGAACTTGCACACCTGACATCACACTACTTCCCATTAGTATGCACACACATGACTTCACAATATAATGCTGTCTTTGCTTCACAGGAAGATGATACACCAATTTTATCTGCGTACATGTAATGTGTGGGAGGCTGCCTGAAATTGGCTACAATGAGCAGTGTTAGTGAGTCAAGAATGTCTATGGGTGTGCAGGCATTTTGGAGTAGTTTTTTAACAGCTGAATTCTTAACAGGCACATGAGTAGGGAAGGAAGTTCTCATAGCCTTTAAATGTTTACCCTGGTCAGGAAAAACCACTTCCTAAGGGACCACATCTTCAGCAAAGACATGGCTCACTCTGAAAAGAGGCAAGCTCACACACCCACACATGCACACAAACATCTCATTGGGATGAGAAAAGAAAACGTACTTAGCTTGTTTACTTGAGTCAAAAGGGTGCTGTTCTTTCTGCTGTCATGTGTGAATGACATTACATATAAATGATGATACAAGTATTTGGTTAGTGTCCTTTAACCCACTATTTCTCCAGTGACTGGTTACCAGATTTGAATGACAAGAATTTGGAGCCCACTCTAAAGGGATGTAGTGGATGGGAGATTTTATCCTCTGCAAACAGGTGCAGAAAGGAGATGTCAGAGCCAGCATTGGCATTTGGTTTCCATTGCAGGCCAAATTCTGATCCTACTTATATGAGTGTAAATCTAGCATATCTGTTATGCCAGTGGAATTACTCTGGATTTACACCACAGTAACAGAGATGGGAATTTGACTGTACATTTTTACATGAAGTTGAATCTCCCTTAGTATGTATTTATACCATGCTCATCATCTTACGTAAGCACCTGCTGACTGATCCCTTATTTGGTTGTACACATTAATCTTCTATAATTATGTAAAAAAAATATAACATATAAGTAGATGAAATATGTGAGTTTGATTCTTCTCTCACATATGCCAGTGTAAATTAGGAGTAGCTCCATTGAAGTCAATTGAGTTACACTAGTATGAATCTTGCTTCCCTATTAGAGGTGCTACAGACATGTGATCTAAGTGGAAGGGTGTGTGTGTTAGAGAAGGGATGGCGGGGGCAGGGGGAGTGTCTCACTCAGCTTCGGAAGGAAAGGGAGTTAAATGTCAAAAATTCCAGAAAAGCTAGGGATGTCTTTTACGGCAGGCAAATCCACTCTAGCTTCTCCTCTCTAACAGCTGTTCATGTGCCATAAACAGCAAAGAAACCTTCTGTTTCTAACTCCTACTGAAATTCATGAGCTTCAAACCACAACTGCTGACTGCTTCTAGTCAAGTGTTTTAACAGTGTTTCCTAGTTTACCATGTCTCCTACAGGCTTAGGGCTTGATTTTTCAACCAAGTTTTCATACTGGGAGCTTGAGGATGCTTTGTTGAGAGCTGTGGCACACTCAAGCTTTAGACCACAGGATACTCAGCATGCGTGTCTGTAGTTATGTATTAGCTTCAGTTCTTTAGTTTTTCTTAATTTGCCCTTTCCCTAATATATCTTCTGTGTTACTTACAGGTACTGATATTGCTTTCTCTCCTGAGCCAGAAAGTCATGGGCTCACATTCTGCACAAAAACTTAGGCTTATAACCAGCTTGACAGTACATTGCTGCGCTGAGATTGGGGATGGAGCCTGAAGCATATTTAAAGGTATGTTAAATGAAGGGGCCATAAACAAGATATTAAATGAAGATATTCTCTGCCTCTCTCTGAAAGTGAAAGATCTCCTGTGTCTAGGTCAATATGCCTGGAATGTCTATTCCATTCTACACAGGTTCTTACGTTGTCTTCATTACCATAGCATCTGAGCACCTCCCAGAAGTGCATAAAGCAATGTGACTACCATTTGCAAATGTGATTCTCTTTCTTTTTCACTATTAATGGTGGAAGAGAACTAACTGCATAAGGAAGGGCTAGACCCAGAAGATTCCAACTCCACACCTGTTGTAGAGAGTGGGGTTGCTTCTTCCCCACGGTATCACCTTATCACTAGACAAACTGGAGGGCACAGGGGCTCCTTTTGTTAGGGCTGCCACTTTCAATGGCAGTGACAGCCAGAGTCTTGTCTTCAGGGAACCTCTGTCTTGTGGCTAATGCCGGCTCTGCTGAGGGTACCATGAATGACTCCCAATATTGAATGGGTCTTCTCACTGGAAAAGAGATAGGAGTCAGAGCTGGGGGCAGGGGAGGGGGCACAACATGCTTGACACAAATACATTTTTCATAGACTAGGGTTGAGCTTTTACTCACCATGATCCTCATCTTTCTCCTATGGGCCTGATCCTGGGCAGTGCTGAACACTCTCATAATAAAACCTAGCTGATCCAAAGCTCATTGCAGTCAGTGGAAAGACATCCATGGGCTGTGCTGGGCTTTGGATTAGGCCTGTGTAGCTCTTTTCATCTGTAGATCTCAAAGTGCTTTGCAAAGGAGGTCAGCATCACCCCATTTTTAAAGGTGGGGAAACTGAGGCACAAACAGGTGATGTGATTTTCTCAGGGCCACCCAGCGAGCCAAAGGTCAGGGGTAGTGCCCAGTCTCTTGAGTTCCAGTCTACTGCTCTATATACTGTGGGTTTCTGCCTCTCTCATTGGTCTCAGTGAGTCTTAGGTGAGGGTCAGCACAAAAATAACTACTTCAGCCATGCTTTACGTGTAAGCCTAATGTAGTGCATTACCGTCCAATTTCTGCCATGAATTATGCATCAAAGAATTCAAATTAATACTAAGGACCACAAAATAGAGTTAATAGGAAGGTATCCTTCTAATGTGGTAAGTCAATGTGTGTACATCAAATAACCTTGTATGCTGAATGGAGAGACAATATCCTTGTAGGTGCCTTTTCACCTACGTGCCATATCCTTTAGGGATTAGATGTACAATATTTAGGAAGAGAAAGGGTGTACAGTGCTGTAGTTCTGACCTTTCAGCAACCTGATCAGGAGCAACAAAGATTCCATTTAACCATGTATGGTGTAAACAGCAAGGGACACGTAAGCAGCAAAATTAGAAAGGAATCTGATTGATAGCCCCAAAGATAAATGCCACTTTAGCCACAGTTAATCTAAACTGTTGACAGAAGCCAGTTCATACTTGAACTGGGAGATCTAAGTGCTCTTCTGCTTCTGGGTGGGATAAGGTGCCATGTAAAATGTGTTATTTGTTTTTTGATTTATCTGCCTCTCTTGCATTTAACTCCCACTCTTTGTCTCCAGTGAGTATGCACATGCTGGAAGCATTAAAAATAGACAGCAGCAAGTTCTCTTCACTAACACGTCTCCACATCAAAGGCTTTACTGGAATCTATTGATTCTGTCAGACTCACGTAAACCCTGTGATGGTTTTAGTGAGAAGTCATGCTCTTTTCTGTTGACTTAAAAAAACGTTCCACTATGTGCAAATATTCACCTTACAAAGAATTCGATACATTGCCTAAAGCTTTTCAGAGCTCTCCCTCAGTGCCAGTGAATATTCAAGGATACATATATTAACAAACAGCATTGACCTCACTTATATGGCATTACAAAAAAAGGACCATTTAGCTTTTAAGGTTTGCTTTCACTGTTGATTTGTGATTCGCATGTAGCAGTTCTTATCTGACCTATTGTTTATTTCCTGTTTTTAAAATGAATGCACTCTATAACAGTGTGAATGAGTTTGGAATGCAGCCAGGTGAAATTTGTTCAGAAAGCCCAGAAACCATTTGATGATTCTGGAGAAGAACAACAAATCTTAATACTGAATTTCTGGGGAGTTTTGAGTCTGATTCATCTCTATTTTAAACATGGCAGGTGTATCTCATTTTGAGTCTCATTAGAAACTCAGATGTTGATCAAAAGGTTCACCAATTTTTGGACCCAAAATGGACCTGCTTTTAGTTTTTCATTACAGCCACTTGGATTTTTTAGTCGTACATAGTTCTGACACAAAACTGAGCGAAACATAAAGGTTACTATAGAGATTTTCTTTGAAATATAGGGGATGTTTGACCTTCAGACCCAAAGGAAAAGGTGGAGGGGGATGGGAGCCTACAGCCCATGCAAACCAAAACAGTGGCATGAGGAACCCCAGGTAAGGGAAAGTGTTACGGTTCACCCAGCTCTGTTCTGGATGTTGTAACATGGGTAGGAATCTCTGACTTGATCTTGTTTCTGCATTGAAAAGTGTCCTAAATGCAATACAAATGAAATTTTATACTATGAATGTAGTGAAAGTGAGAGACTAGTACACTGGCTTGACCCACATGTGATGCAATGCTGATGGGCACAATACCAAAGTAGCCTCTTCTCCAGGAACATCTTATGTGGTGACTTCCTGGACCCTACTAACTCTCCTGAGTGCAAGGTTGCCCTCTTATAAAATTTACCTCTCCCCTCCCCATTATGTCTTTTTGGGACTGCCCCTTTAAATTTAGGAACACCAAGTAGCTACAGTCCCAAAGTGTTAATGTTGCTACCAGCTGCTGCTGGCTGTATCCTTCTCTCTCTTACCTAATATGTTTCCCACCCAGTTTTCCCTTTCTGATTGCTGAGGAAAATGGTACATTCTCATAAATTTGTATGAAAGCCTCTTTGTATGAGAGCCTCTTTGCACAGGCTTACCAGTGTACCCCAATCCTGACCTGCAATGCCTCTCGCTATTCCATGATTGGGCTTCCCTTGAGCAAAGACTGCCAATAATGCCTAATTATATGGACATGAAAAAAGTCCATTCAGGACTAGGATGATAACCTAGCATGATATTGATTTAAGGGTGTGTTTTCCTTATAATTCCCGTAGATATGTCTGTTTGTCTGGGTAGAATACCAAGGCAGACCAGGTACTTCAAGCCACCTTAGAGATGCACCTGTTAAGCAGGGAAAACGTTAAAGGGTTTCAGCTCTCGTTGCTTTCCCCTTCTATTTCCTTTAGCTATCAAGTCCTCCAAGTCTACACAGTCACACGATATAATGCATACACACACATGGATAAAGCACTTCCTGTGAGGGATTGGGGGTAATCTTTTGGGGCTATTAAATCCAAGGGTGGAGCAAGTTGAATCAGTGTCTTTACAAAGAGATCTTTCTGTCGTTCCTCCCACAGTTAGACATGCCCATTCCCGTTTCAGCCAGGAGCGCTGACCAGAGTCCCATTCCTGGTGCTCCTGGCTGCCTAGCAAATGCATATTTTGAGCTCCAGGCGGAGGAAGTGAGACCAAGATTGAATCTGAAAACAATTCTCCCCCTTAGGGTCTATTCCTACTCTTGTTGAAATCAATGGCAAAATCCTATTCCCTTCAGTTAGAGCAGAATTGGATCCGTAAGGATGGATCCAAAGCCTGGGCTGTTGTTCATTTTAGGCATTTGCCATGTTCCCTTTTAGATTTTAATTTTAGGGATCCTCTCCAAAAACGTAAATAATCTGACTCACTGACAAGACAAAACTGCTGGGAGGTGGCTGAGATTTGACAAGCAGTAATGTCAGCCTTGGGAAAGAAACTTTTCTGTTGACTGAAATGAGAGGCTAAGCTTTCAACTTTTAATAAATGATTCCCCTGATGGTGACTTGACTATTTCCAGTTCCCAGTGTCCTTTCCTCAGTACACAGCACCTAGGCTAACAGAAAATGTACAGCATTCTCAACTTTCCTTTAGACCAGTGTTTCCCAAACAGTGGGTCAGCACAGAGCACTGGGTCATGGGAAGACTCTAGATGGGTTCACACATCCAGGGCTGGATTAACCCATCACTGGGCCTTGCGTAGGCAAACATACACTTCTCTTGGCTCAGTGCAGGGGGGACACCCTCTGGGGTGGAGCTGGGAAAGGTGTTGAAACCTGGCACATGGGGTCACTGCACCACTCACTCAAATTTGTCCCAACTGCCTCTGGCATGACTCCATGTGCCAGCTCACAACCCAAGGAATGGGGAACTTGGCCCAGTACCATTGGACAGGAACCACTGCTGTGGGGTAAACGTGGGACAGGATCACTCTCCAACCCCCCACAAGGCTTCCCCTCCTTACTGGGCTGGGGTTAGGGTTGCAGTGCCAGTGCATATATGTAATTGGGGACCACCACAAAAGACAAAATGCAACTGGTGAGTCAACTTAGTAAAAAGTTTGGGAACCACGGGTCTCCTATGGATGGTCCCATCTTCAAAATTGTCCACACTGATATTTTTAACCCTTGTATTCAGTTAAATGCTCTGAATATAGATGCAGTTATTTTGGATTGTTTTTTATTATTGTTTGATTTCCCCTGAAAGGGGAGGTGCATGCACTGTGTCAAACTGCTAGGAGAGTGAGCTGGTTTCACTCCATCTTCTCTAAGTATGTATCTCCGTGTCCTGTGTTGAATTCCATTTGTCACATTCTACAGCAATGCTCCTCTGAATCTTAATGTTCGTTATTACTCCTTTGCCTAAAACAGCATGCCGACAGGACTGGTTTTCATTTTTATGTGGCATTAGGGTTATCAGGATTCTGCCTTTCCAATCCAATGCATTGTCCACTTTGAGCAGAAACCCAAAATTCTAGTTTAGTCTCAGTTACCAGTGGCCTATGGAGACTTGCTGAGTGTCCCAAGTTATGGAGCTACGAAAGCTGCAACTTAAATGATGCTTCCTCTTTGGCAGTGCCTTTATAACACTAACACTGGCATTACACAATTATGCCTCTTTCCCCGAGGCAGTCACAGACTGTCTCCTAGGACAAGGGGGCTAGGCAATCCCATCAGAACAAAGATTCCCCCCACAATGGGGATCAGAGAAAGAAGAAGTGAATTTCTTACACTGATTGGGAATGGCCGCTTCATAACAATGCTGGTGGGTAGTGGGTCCTCTCCAGCAATTGGGGTGGGAGCTCCATTTCCTAGCTGAAAAGTAACTTAGCTTATGACTAGGTTTTTTTTAAATGGGCAATCTGGTATTGGTCTCTCTGTTGTCACTTCACCAAGGGTTACAATCCAGGCTTAGGATTCAGTTATATCTACAGGGTGTGTTGCCATAATAGGTGTGTTATAAGCAGGGCTGGCTCCAGGCAGCAGCTAAGGAAGCAGGTGCTTGGGGTGCCCAATGGAAAGGGGCGGCACGTCCGGGTCTTTGGCGGCAATTCAGTCGAGTCCTACAGTCCCTCTCAGAGTGAAGGACCCGCTGCCGAATTGCCACTGAAGAATGAAGCGGCACGGTGGAGCTGCCGCTGATGTGCTGCCGATCGCGGATTTTTTTCTGTTCTGCTTCACTGCTTGGGGTGGCAAAAAAGCTGGAGCCGGTCCTGGTTATAAGCTGATCTGACCTCTTGAAAAGCTTTTGGGATCAGTCTCACCTGTGTCTGATTTATCTCCCAGAGCATGCGACTAAGAACCAGGCCTGCAGGGGAGTTAATAGGTCAGCCTGTGCTCAGTGTTAGAAGAGACCTTCAGAAAATAGGAAATGTGGGGAAATTCTTTAGTAATAGAGTTTTGAGCTAGAGGTTAGGGGAAGCCTCCTAGGAATCAGAAATTTTGTATAGGGAGTGAGTTGGGACAGATACTGAGGGGTTCTCCCCGAGGAGACAGTCTGCAGGGTAAATGCACCAGGAAACAGTTCAAAGGGCTGTGTAACTTGTAAGTGAAGGAGATATGCTGCTGCCTTGTTTTGAATCTCTGGGCTGGAGTCTGGAGCTGAGAGAGGGAGTGGGCTCTCCTCCATTTTAGCTGTGCCACCAGGAGGTGACATCCTGTCACATCAAGGGGGAAAGAACTTACTGAATCTGAGCCTGCGGGGAGGACTTGGAAGGGGGCTGCTAAAGGAGGGGAACCCTGTGTTAATAGAGTAGAAAAACTACCAAGGCTGGGAAGGACTGATGTGTAGAAGAAGACGGACTCTTCTAGAGAGTTAAACCTCCAAAATCTCCCATCTAGTGGGAGAACCTGTGACTCATCAGTTGGAAGAGGAGGAAACTGAGGCAGCAGCTGTCTCTCCACTCTCGGAAGAGGTATGCTGCTGTGACGGGGGCAGGGAGGAGAGGAGTAGAGAGCAGTTCAGAACTGTGTTCCATGGGACCCTCTTTCCCATGAGCTGCTCTGTGCAACTGAGCTTCCCCACCCAGTCTTGCTCAGTGGATCAGCCTGTATACAGTCTGTTTGCATTATCCCTTTGTGGGGGCTGTATCTATGACCCTTTTGGGACTTGCGAGGGCTGCTCCAAAGTCCACAGATGGTTTGAACTGTCTTAGAGACTTTAGAACGGTGCAGCAATAGGTCAGAAAAAGTTGGGTTGTGAAGTGGAGTCTTTCTGTGGAAGCCCAAAGCTGCGGGCATCAATGAAGATCTGAAGACTGGTGGCTTGGGGGTCCATGTTCAGATGCCAATTCTAAGCTGCTTTTAACATGTCTAAAGCAACCCAGAACCTGTCACTTGAAACTGGTGCTTTTTACTATTAATAATGGCTTGGCCCCTTTGAGACCCGTTGAGACGCTGTAACTGATGCAAGATGTAAATTTAGTTGAAATGTGCTTTAGAATGGCATTCCATTGTGAAGGAGTGTCATCTAGCCCTGTCTGCAAGGGGTGTTGGAATGAATGAATATGGGGAGAAAACTGCCTTGATGGCTCTGTCTTGTGGTGCACCATGTGGTATTATAATATGCTCTAGCTTCACATGGCACCTTCGAGCTGAAAGTGCTTTACACCACGTGTGTATACAGAACCCCTGAAAGCTGCCATTCAGATGGTGGCAAGGGAGAGCTGAAATGGTGGCCAAGAAAACTGGAGCACATAGCATTGATCATAAGGGTAGGCTACAGGCTCAGCAAGAAGACCCAGTTTTAAATGTCGTATTTGCAAGGCCTGCCCCACTCTACTGTATGGGATGCTCTTTATTTACTTTGGGAGGAATGAAGGGGAATAGTCAGCACCTGATGGGACTTGCACGTGTGGTTCCAGGGAATCAAGGTATTTCAAACCTCCTGTTCAGGCCTTGGAGTTGCATCTTCTGGTATGGTGCAGGATACCCTTGTACCAGAGCAACCAGTGGTGCCTTGCTCTACGGCTCTGTGAAACATAACTCATTACAGAGACGAACTTGAGCAAAGGGGACGTTTCTCAAACAGGTGGTTGTTCACACATGCACTTTCTGGTAGATTCAGGGATTAGCATTGGTGCTGGCATTAGAGTGGAGGAACAGTTAAAGGCAATGCATCTGACGAAGTGGGTATTCACCCACGAAAGCTCATGCTCCAATACGTCTGTTAGTCTATAAGGTGCCACAGGACTCTTTGTTGCTTTTTACAGATCCAGACTAACACAGCTACCCCTCTGATAGTTAAGGGCAACTGCACCTGTATTTCCCTTCCCTGTTCCAACAAGGACATCCCTTCTCAGCCTTCCAGCTCCCCAGCTGCTGCTTTTCTTAGGTGGAAATCCACATCTTGCTCCCTTCAGACTGGGATATTTCCAAGCTGCTGTTTTCTGCCCTCACTGTGTTGTTCCCAGCACAGACAGCCCCACCCCCCCACTCCAAGCAGGCCTACTTGTTTTTCTCTTCAGAGATGGTTAATAAGGTGACTACCCACAATTATAGTTAACACACAACTTTTTTATGCAAGCCCATTTTGTTCTTAAGATGAAAACACTACAGACAAAACATATTCAAAACAAAAAAGAGCCTACAGACATGCTACTAAGCTTACCAGAGATCACCCCCAACTCTAACATTGGACCTACGCCCCAAAGGTATTAAACCCAGAGGTGAAAGTAAACTAGTACAATCTGGTACGGCATACCGGCAAGAGCCAGTACACGGCCGACCATACCGGCAGGGGGCAGCTTCCCCAGGCAGGCTATTTAAAAGGGCCCTGGGCTCCTGGCAGCGGCTGGAACCCTGGGCCCTTTAAATTGTTACCAGAGCCCCGTGGCTCCCAGCTGCCGCCACAGCTACCGCTACCATGGGGCTCCAGGGTGATTTAAAGGGCCCGGGGCTCCCGGACACCACTACCGAAGCCGGAGCCCCGGGCCCTTTAAATCACCACCAGAGCCCTGGGAGAGCGACAGCGATTTTAAAGGGCCCGGGGATTTAAAGGCCCCACCCCTTCCACCTGAGGCCCCGTCCCTTCTGCCCAAGGGGCGGGGACCCTCCCTGCCTGCGCAGGACCCCTGCGTACCGGTAAGTACCTTAACTTACTTTCACCCCTGATTAAACCTAATTCAATAAGGTTTAACTCAATGCAGTCAAGTTCATTCAGGACATTATCAGTCTGGCATAAGCAGATTGCTTGCCCTCACACGTGTCTGTCAGATGAGAGAGCATTACAAATGGGACCGCAATCGGGCACTGGGCTCTTCAGTAACTTGTATGGGCCAGTAAAAGAACTCTCACATGGAGGACAGGACATGAAATCATTAGGAAGCGAGGACAATGGCTTCCTGAAAGGATGATTCCTTATAACAAGAGACCAAGGCCAGTGGCCAAGTAAAAGCAAATAGTGGAGAAAGAAATAAAGGGTCCTATAAAGAGGAACTGGGGAGAAATTGGAGCGTGAGGGGGAAGAGGAAATGCAGAGGCAGGAACGTGAGAGGAATGGAAAGCAGAAGCAGCAAAGTACAATCAGCAGGTGGCACATGCTGTTTCAGTATAAAACAAGGTTGTAGCTGTTTCCCTGATCAGGTAGCCACTGCTGCTTTCTGTAAAACCTGGGACTGCTAACTTCTCTCCATACTTCCAGTGTCTAGGACAGTGGCAATCAAGTGACCAAGCAGCAGATGGATTTGCTGTTTCTCCTGTGCCCTCATAGAAATGTAGGGCTAGAAGGGATCTCAAAGTCATCAAGTCCAGCTGCCTGCACTGAGTGAGGACCAAGTAAACCTCATGCCAACCCCAGAGGTTATCAAATAAGCCTGTTGTCAGAGGTCAGCAGGGACAGGAGTCAGCCTGAGGACACAGGTGCTATACTGGAAGCTGTTGCATTAACAAATATTACCAGGCAAAGGTGGAGATTGAAATACCATGAACACTGGGCTGCGAAGGGAGGCAAATGTAGTTTAGACAACATCTAACAGTGTAAGACTTGCTGCCATTATAAAACTGTCAATAGCTTCAGAGCATTCATTTTACTAGACTTCTGCTGCACTACTTTGACTCTTCTGCAAGAACTGAGGCCTGGTCCACACAACTTTGGCACGTGATTTTCTCTAATTTTGATAGCTTTTGAAAACAGACCGTTTTGCATTTAGTCTTGAAGGATACTGTACTGTACTGGATTCTGTATCAGAGTTACCTGGTTTGGGCAGTTCTGGCACAAGACCAACTCCTAGTTGTTTTGAGTCCTGCTCTGATTCATCAGTGTAGCTGGTGCTTCACCCACTTTGTCACACCAAGGTAAGCTGAGTGAGTCACTGGAGCAGGCTCTGAGCACCAGCACTTGAATTGGACACAGCGGTGGTGCCAAAATACCATGCAGGACCTTGATGAAATGAGTAAATGGATCATCCTGGGTGTGGCCTGTGCAAAGTCAGACGCTGTGTTGGTAATGGGGAGTGTGTAGTATTGGACCCGTTCCCTCATTGAACAAGGCAAGCTTATTGACTATACCTGACCTTGGACAGAGGCGGAAACTGCTATCCCTAAGGATTCTACTGGGATCATTCTGCACCTCCAGGTTATGCATTCTGTTCTTTCTTATGCTAGTGGTTGCTTTTGAGTAGGGAACTGAAGCTGAATGCGAGCGCCACAAAGGAAGCATTTCTTTTCAAATCTGGAATGTGAAAAGCCAGGGGAGGGGACAGAAGTTTTTTAGAGGACTGAAAACTTAGCAGAGCTCTGCTAGGGCTTGGTTCTGCACTCCTTACCTACCTGAAACTCCCTCCGAAGCTGGGATATTCTTGATGCAAAGAACGCCAGCTGAGCCAATCCAAACATTTTAGGATGGACCTGAAAAACAGTTCAGGGAGCTGGGGAGGGCACTCTTCCACACACTTAACCCACTCTTCTTGTTCCCCTTCATTGCACCACTACGTGCAACTTTAAATATAAATGTGCGCTATTGATATCATTAGTGAACCCTCCCATAAAAACAACAAGGAGTCCGGTGGCACCTTAAAGACTAACAGATTTAAAGTTTTCGCGGATAAAAAACCTCACTTATCCATGAAAGCTTTAAATCTGTTAGTCTTTAAGGTGCCACCAAACTCCTTGTTGTTTTTGTGGATACAGACTAACACGGCTACCCCTGATACTTGACACCCTCCAGTAAACAACCCCAGGCTGGCACAGGCCCTCCACACAACTTAAGACCTACCGGGGGGGCTGATCTGGGGAGACCACTGGCTGAGCAGGGATGTCTCCATACCCCTTACATGCCAGGGAAACTGTCTCTGTGCTGGGCCCCCATTGGCTAAGGCAGAGGACCACAATGGCAGTGGGTGGTGAGTGGCTAGGAAAGGAACTGCAGACCTGCACCTGTGGGGATCCAGAGGACCCAACACCCCTCACTAGGGCTGTCCTGGAAAATGGCATTTCTGTCCTGCAGACAACTCTGATATTTCAACACTTGTTTTCATCCTGGAACAGGGCAAAATAGCAGGAACTTTGACCAAAAAAATAAAAGAGTTCCTACTTCAGTTTGGAAATATTGGCATAAATAAAGTTGGTGGGTTTGATCAAATGAAATGGGGTGTTTCAAAACATCAAATATTTTCTGACTGATGTAGTGAGGCAGGAAAACTTTCAGTGAAAAATCTCTATCCCCACACAGCTGGCCTGAAGGGGCTGCAGTCCCTGTGCCAGTCCAGAGGCTAGAACGGGAGAGGGTGCGGCAGACAAAGGGGCTGCACAGCATCCCTGCACCCTCGGGGGAGAGAGTGGCATTCACATCCCCAAGCTCCTCTCACTCCACTCATCTCAAACCCCAGTCTCAGGCTTTGAGCAGATAGGGTGGGTATACCAAGAGTGGCTGGAAACCAGAGGGACAGGCTCATTCCGCGTGATTGTTTATATGCTACTGTCTCGATTTGAGACCAGGAGAAACACATGCAACGGACAACAGTGGAGTTGTCTTTTGCCTCAGGCTCTGTATATCGCTGATTGTTGCAGATGTACCAGGCTATGAAGTGCAGTGGGGCTTTTAATTTGGTAGTGAACTCCACTGATTTTTCTGTCTGTGATAAGGTCAGTGAAGTCTGATAAGGCTTGATTTGCTGTTTCCAGCAGTAGAGAAGAATCTATTACCTATTCCCCTTGAGAAGGGCCCCAGCCTACAAGCGAGCCTGCTTCATTTTACTAGTGCCATGTCCCTCTTTGGTTGTCTGTGCTGTGCTTACACCTTGTCAGTCTCAAGCTGAATGGACAGGCTCATTTTGATGGGGCGTAAAAAGATCAGATTAATCAATCATTAGGCCACACGCCTAATGACTCAGCATCACAAATATTTAGACTGCTCTGACGGATGGATTAAGCCTGAATTTATTAAATTTGACGTAGGTCGGTTTGTTGGTGAACTGTTCACTGTTGGAATTAGCACATGAGACGACAATTATATTGCGCACTTTAATCAAAGATTTCAAAGCAATGTACAAACATTAATTCAGCTTCACAACTCCCTCATGAGGTAGCAATTACCCTCCATTGATCTGATGGGTAATACGAGGCAGAGAGAAGGTCAGTGATTTTTGACCAAGCTGTCTATGCAAAACCAATAGCAGATGTCTTAACAAAGTACGCTGCGGTCATCACCAGACTGCACAGCCTCTCCTCTACTTGTGGTGTCCAGGTAGTCTTGTCAGTATGAAAATGAATAAACCCCAATGAATGTTATGGATCACTAGGGAAAAGAGATCCACACCCATATATGGACTTGCGGGGGACGGGGGAGGTTGTGGTGGGAAAGGGTTCTGCTGAAGGTTTTTTTTTTACAAAATCAGCAGTCTCATCTGTTTGAGAGGAAAACTGATAACATTTCTGTTCTATCTTTATCAAAACTGGTTAGGTAAGGGTAAAGTTGATCAAGTATTTTAAATACTGTACCACGTTCGTTGTTTTTAACATTAAGATGAAAAGTTGAACCTGATATAAAATAACTGGAAACAAACTCAAGTTACATAATTAATGAGTTAGCTTCCCTCAGTGATGAGGGGTAATTTCAAAAGGCACTGTGTATCTTTCACCTTGCTGAGGTGGTTGATGTTCCTCTGCCTTCCAGATAGGAGCCATTTCTTATGGTCCTTCTGACAAACTCTTTTGAGTTATGTAGAGCCAGATCCTGGCCCCTGTTCTGGCCACTCTGCACTTCCACAGCAGTACAGAGGCCAGGAAACATTCCAAAGTCTCCTGCCATCCTGCATAGCTCTATCAGCAGAAGCAGCAAAGAGTCCCGTGGCACCTTATAGACTAACAGACGTACTGGAGTATGAGCTTTCGTGGGTGAATACCCACTTCGTTGGATGCATGTAGTGGAAATTTCCAGAGGCAGGTATATACATATATATGCATATATATATATGCAAGCAAGAATCAGGCTAGATATAATGAGGTTAGTTCAATCAGGGAGGATGAGTCCCTCTTCTAGCAGTGGAGGTGTGAAAACCAAAGGAGGAGAAACTGCTTTTGTAGTTGGCAAGCCTTTCACAGTCTTTGTTTAATCCTGAGCTGATGGTGTCAAATTTGCAGATGAACTGAAGCTCAGCAGTTTCTCTTTGAAGTCTGGTCCTGAAGTTTTTTTGCTGCAGGATGGCTACCTTTAAATCTGCTATTGTGTGTCCAGAGAGATTGAAATGTTCTCCTACAGGTTTTTGTATATTGCCATTCCTAATATCTGATTTGTGTCCATTTATCCTTTTTCGTAGGGACTATCCAGTTTGGCCAATGTACATAGCAGAGGGGCATTGCTGGCACATGATGGCATACCGTATTTTCCGGCGTATAAGACGACTGGGCGTATAAGACGACCCCCTAATTTTCCAGTTAAAACATAGGTTTTGGCCTATACTCGCCGTATAAGACTACCCCCCCTTCCGAGGCAACACCTGACTGCCCCGACTCCATCCACCACCATCCCAACAGACCCCAGGAACTCCCACGCGGCGCCTACCCAACCCCCCCTTCCCCATCCCCTGTCTGCCCCCCCAGAACCTCTGCCCGATCCAACCCCTCCTCCCCCGCCCCAGTCCCAGCCCTGGCCCTGGCCTCTTACCCCTGCCGGGGGCCAGGGTCGGAGCCGCAGCCACGGGGCCTGGCTCCCCGGGCCGACACCGGGACCAGTGCCACAGCCGCGGGGTCCGACTCCCCGGGCCGACACTGGGACCGGCGCCACAGCCGCAGGGCCCAACTCCCCGGGCCGACACCGGGACCGGCGCCACAGCCGCGGGGCCCGACCCCCCGGGCCCGGCCAACACCGGAGCCGAGCGCCGCAGCCGCTGGGCCTGACTCCCGGGCCCGGCCGACACCAGAGCCGCAGCCGCGGGGCCCGACTTCCCGGGCCAACACCGGGACCGGCGCCGCAGCCACGGGGCCCGACTCCCCGGGCCCGGCCGACACCGGAGCCGGAGCCGCAGCCGCGGGGCCCGACTCCCCGGGCCCGGCCAACACCGGAGCCGGAGCCGCAGCCGCGGGGCCCGACTCCCCGGGACCGGCCGACACCGGGACCGGCGCCGCAGCCGCGGGGCCCGGCTCCCCTGGCCGGGCCCAAGCCGCAGCCGCGGGGCCCGAGCTGGGCCAGGTCCGAGCCGCGCAGGCAGGACCAGCCCGAGCAGGGGGTGCTTGGCTGGGACCGGGCTGGGGCGCTCGGCCAGGGCCAGGAGGAGCCGTCCCGCCCCCTCCCCCACACGCCCGGCTTACCTGCCCGCTCCTTTTTTCAGGCTTCCCGCGAACATTTGATTCGCGGGAAGCCGGGGAAGGGGAGGAGAAGGAGGGCGGAGCGTTCACGGGAGCGGTGTCATCTATTAAGCCTGCTCAGATTGGCTGAGTCAGAGAGGCGGGCTATTACAACCTTTGCCAATCCGAGCAGGCTTTGTATGCATTAATAGAATACACCGCTTGCCGGGATTGGCTAAGCGGGGTACATACAGTATCAGCACAGGGACGTTCTGTATGTAGCCGAAGCTGTTTATACCCGGTGTATAAGACGACCCCCGATTTTTGGGAGTTGTTTTTTAGTATAAAAAGTCGTCTTATACGCCGGAAAATACGGTATATAACATTGGTGGACATGCAGGTGAATGAGCCGGTGATGGTGTGGCTGATCTGGTTAGGTCCTGTGATGGTGTCACTGGTGTAAATATGTGGGCAGAGTTGGCATCCAGGTTTGTTGCATGGATTGGTTCCTGAGCTAGAGTTACTATGGTGCGGTGTGCAGTTACTGGTGAGAATATGCTTCAGGTTGGCAGGTTGTCTGTGAGTGGAAATCCATCAGCAGAGTTGAAAGCAGCCCTCAGTCTGCTCTAAATTCCATCAAGGGCCAAAGGTGGTGAGGGAGCACAGAGGTGGCTTAAAATCACTTTCCTCCCTTTACACACATGGAGTGCAGGTGCACTGAGGATCTAGCTCATAACACTTGGGAACCAGTGAGGAAGCATTCCTCATTTCCTCCCTCTAAGACAATTTAAACCTTAAAACTAGTTTACAGCTTTCTTTAGAACTTGGAATTTATGAAGCACTTTCAAGACTTAAAATTCTCTGTTTGCAACTCAATAAAAGTAATTGGCAAATCTCCCACAGACATTCATAAGAGCAGGATTGGGCCCTGATTTTCTAATCTTTCCTCCAAAAAAATCAACATCAGTATTTACAATGTACAACACACAACACTGTAGTGTTTTGCAAATACTCTTGTGCAAATGTTCTGAGTGCTCCAATTTGAATAATGTTTTTCCAGGAAAACGAAACACATCAAAGCACACTTCTTTACAGGAAACTGGATTTTTGCAGCCAAATGTAGCTTCCCCCCCTCCCCAGGACTCTGATTTCAAAGCAGTTTAATAACCGCCCACAAGTACTTAATATGCACACTATATTCTTCATTTTTTTAAAAAAGTGAACATTTTGCTTGTTTCCTTAATAGCTGTTTGTTCATGAATATTTTGACTTGTTTTGATTAAATGTCAGATGTAAGCACTTCACAATGTTAAAATGTAAGAATCTTGAAAGAATTAGAGAGAGTCATTTTAGCCTGCTAAATTGTGATCCGCCTTGAATATTGATTAGTGTTCCTCCACTACAGTTTGTGTGACGCTCATTGTAGGATCAAGCCTGTGTTTATCAAATACAATAACTAATATCTATGTTCATAATCTCATTAGCATACTAATTCAAATTCAACTGCTTCTCATGGACAAAAATGTCTGATCACGCTTATTAATTAAATCTAGGGTTGGAACCTCAGCTGGGGTAAATGGCCAGAGCTCTATTGAAGCCAAGGGAGTAATGCTGATTTACCCCCTTGAAAATCTGGTCCATTAACTTTATTATAATTAGAATTATTTCCACATTAATCACAATCAGTTTGTAACAAATATGACAAATACTGTTTTTCTTTTAACCAACTTGGTAGTGGGTCCATCTCGCCTCACTAGTGTGTGTATATATATATATATATATATATACATACATATATATAATGATATATATATACATATATATATAATGACTATATAGGGGGAAATCCTGGTCCAATTGAGGCTGATGGAAGTTTTGTCACTGACTTCGGTGGGGCCAGAATTTCACCCTCTAGACAAGAATTGTTTTCCTAAACATCAAAAATGTCTGATCACGCTTATTAATTAAATCTAGGGTTGGAACCTCAGCTGGGGTAAATGGCCAGCTGAGGTTCCAACCCTAAAAATGGCCAGTTTTCCTAAGGCTTCCCCACTGTTATTACCACTGCTTCAGAGCCAGGCCTGATAGTAGTGGAGAGAGCAATAGTGTGGATGAGGCTCCAGGAGGCTGCTGGCATTTTAATTATTGTGTTCACTTACTTTGCCCTGAACAAGCCTAGATCACCCGCAGACGTTAAAGAGCTGCAGCCAGCAGCACCTTGTCTGCACTTGCTCTCTTTCCATTGCTACCACTGGTAGAGATGCACGGATGGTAGGAAAAATTGGGAACGTCCAGAAAACAAGTCTAGAGTAGACAAGATCAAAGGGAACTAGCGATGACACTTCTTCCCTAAGATGATCAAAGCAAGGCATCTTTATATAGCATAGGTAAGACATTAATTGTGTCCGTAAACTGTGCTAATGACACAGTTGCTACCAAGTGGAAGCTTGTTTTACCTGGGCCAGGGTTCAGCTGAGCTTTAAGCAGGTCTCCTGATCCAGTTGCGCAGGCAGGTCTTCTGACACTGTCTTGGTTGGTCTTTCTCTGTATTTTCCTGCATTTCATTTTTCTAGCTGCTGCTTTTGTACACTTGGCTTTTTGTGTGGCTGCCGCTCCTATCCCAAGTGCTTCCTGCGCTAAAGTGATGGACTGGATGAAAGCAGGAACCGTGTCCAACTAGTGAGCAATGCTCTCTTGCTTGCCAGAGACAATGAGTTTCCTCATGAGCTGAGACACCAGTTCCCAATGGTAGCTACCTAGAGCTCTGTGGAGGGAAACCTGTACTATGGCTGGCAGAGGGTTTGGCAGGGCAACTCTCAAAATGTGGAGGGGGCTTCTCACTGTGTAATGAGTTCTCTAGCGGGGATTGGGGAGAAACAGGCTGGATTATGAGTAAGGCTACGGTTTTGTCACGGAGGTCGCAGAAGTCACTGAATCCCTGACTTCCAAAGACCTCTGTGACTTCAGCCCTGGTGGCTGGGTGCTGCAGGCTCCCACTGCCTCCCACAGTGGCAGGCAGCTGTAAGGTACCCTGCCGCCTGAGGCAGCGGCCCCCAAGCTCTCAGCTGCCATGGGCAGCAGAGGTATCCCGCAGCTCCCAGCCGCTGCAGGCAGGGCGGTATCCCGCTGTTCACCACCGCTGCAGCAGTGGGACATGGGGACCCCAGCAGTTCCCCAGCCACTGCCACGGGGCAGGGGGATCTCCACAGCTCCCCGGATGCCTCCTGCTGCCCAGGGGGTGTACAGGGGGACAGCTCTCACATCGCCAGCCCTGGCAACTCTCCCTCTTTCCCCTCTCCAAAAATTTCTCCTCCCTTACTCTTCCCTGAATCTTGGCTATTACTTTGAAGTTAAGATTATTTTGGCAAGACTCTTAATCCTTGCCTCTTCCTCCTCTCACCTTCCCTTTCCTTAGCTCCTCTCTGAGATAGAAATCTCCCTGCTTTACATCTTTAAATCCTCTGCTTAATCTGTTGCCCACACTTCCTATTTACCTTTTGTCCTCAACTGCTTCCTCTCTTATCCTTTGCTTCTTTCCTTTGGCTCCTTTCTCTCATCCTTGAAGCATGCTTTTGTCTTTTTGATCCTGAAAAAATCCTCTCTTGGCCCAACCAGCCTCTCCAATTACTGTTGTATCTCCCTCCAGTTTGCTACCAAGCTCCTTGAGTGAGCTGTTTGTTCCCATCACTACAGCGTCCAGCACTCGCCTCATGGGACTTTGGTCTGTGTTCTACCTTCTTCTCACAAAGGTCACCCTAGGACCACCTTCTACCCAGGCCAAAAAAGCTTACTCTTTCTGTATTAATTGTTCTTGCTCCCTGTCGCCTTGAACAATACCACCTCCCTTATGTTTCTGGCCTTCTTCATGTGTTTCTTTGGCATCTCACTTTCCTGGCTCTCCTCCTACTCTCTTTTAGTGCTCCTCAGTGCTGTTCCTTCCTCTCCCTCTGCATATATCCCTTAGGTGACCTCATCCACACCCACAAGTTCTGCTACCAGTATGTTGTATGTTGGTGATTCAGAAGTCCACTTCTCTACCCCTGAGCTGTGCCCAAACATCCATGGTCCTGCCTCTCCAATATCTCTTCCTGGATGTCCCACAGATTTCTCAAAGCTACACATGTCAAAAACTGAACTTTCTTTCTCTCTGACTGATAACTGCTTCCTCTGTCCTGGCACTCAGGCTTATACTCTTGTGATCATCTTTGATTCCTCTGTCCTTCTCCCTCTGCAGCCAGTCATGTTGCTTCCATAACTTTTCCATAAGCCAAGCCACGTTTTCTGTCCTATCTGCTAAAACTGTGAGTCATCACTTAGACTTGTAACCACATCCTTCCTGGCCTCCCATCTCCAGGTTATCGAAACTGGTTCAGCTGAAGTCATACTTCCCTCTTGCTGCTCCAGTCAACCCCATCTGCGCCACTGGCACTCTGCTCTGTTTCCTTCTGCATCTGCCTACATGCCCCTGCCTACATCTCAGCTCTGACTTTCCTCCTACTCATCCTCTCTCATCCAGTCCTCTGCATACTTCTCTCTTCCTTACCTTCTCTCCATCACATTCTCACACTCATGCCTCCATGACACTTTTTTTCATGCTGCTCCCTGTGACTAGAACAGCCTTTTTACTTTTGTACACCAAGCAATCCTAGCAATTTCCAGATGCCTCCTCAAAACTCACTTTGTTCAACTTGTTTTTCATCAGTGACCTCTACTCCAGTGCTATCTGTTCCCCTCTCATGCCCAAACAAGACAAAAATAACCCCCCTGCCTAACAAAACTAATGATCAGACTTCCTTGTGAGCAGTCTGTTTATTTGCTGGGCAAATAAGTTTTCCCAAAGGAAAACAGAAAATAGCCAAACGCTGATTCCTGTGAAAATTCTTGTGCTTGGTTCACATGTTGCTGCTTCTTTCCTTTCTTTTCTCTCTTTAAATTCTCTTTAGTATACTCTTGATTGTCCCCTTTCCCCCGCCCACTCTCACATTGACATTAGAGGTTGCTATCATGTTGCAATTTATTCAATGAAAAGCACCCACTGTCCCAAATAAGTGCCAAAAGCTTCAAGGTTCGAAGTCACACATATTGTTAATGTGTCTCTCCTGTTTGCTCTCTGGCGAGGTGTGCTTTGAGCCTGCAGCTTGTGTGCTCTTCCCTGGGCATTGACAGGTTTCCTCTCTTTCACCTGACAAATATTTGCTTCTAACGAGCTTTGGCCTGATGCAGTCTGGTCCTTATAGTGGAGCACAATGGAGGAGAGAAAGAGGCTTTCCCTGTTCCTGCTTGCCTCATGTAAGACTCAGGCAGACCTTTAGCCCCTGTGCTTGGGAGTTCCTAGTACAGAGGCAACATGTGTGCTCTTAAACCCCTTCATAGCATGCAACCAGAAAGTGAGACTGACTCTACAGCCGAGTGGCCGGGCACTCACCTGGGAGGGATGGGAGAGACACCTGGGTTCTGGTCCCTGCTCCAATGAATACTTATACAAAGTGGAACAGCTCCACCAGGAGGGATTAAGACCCACCCCAGAACATCCCATAGCTTGGTTCAGGCAGTCACATGAGGTATGGAAGACCTGACCTGGCTTCAATACCCTGCTCCAGAATGGGGATATGAACACGTTTCCCACATCTGATGTCAGTATGCTAACCATTGGCAGTAAAGGGTGGAGCACCACCTCCACCTCCTGTTTGATAAATGGTGCCTAATCTCCTTGTGAATCTAGTCTAAAAGATCTACATGGTTCAGAAGTGTCAGACTATGGACATCTCCACAATATATATATTTTTTACCAAAACAATGTACTGAAGTCAACACTGAAATGTTTGTTGAACCAAATCTGCACTTTTTGGCCCCCAAAATCAAAGCAAAACAACCCCCTCCCCTCCACCCAAAAAGCAAGCTTTGGCTGAGAATTTTCACCTTGCTGTAGCTGTGGGTGTGTTGTGTTCCCAAGGAGCGCTGATGCTCCCTTTGAGGCAGAGTGACTCCTTGTCACTGCCAATGCAGGCCAGTGGCCAAACATTGTGGGTTGGGCAAGCCACTTCTAACCTGTTGTGACCTGCACCCCTTCATTTAAGAGAGAGCTGTAAGAGACAGCTAAGCAGTGCACCCTGAGATAAAGAGGGTATATGAGCTCACCCAGAAACGTTGACCATGTAGGCGGAGGGCTTCACAGTTATTGTCTTTAGATAAGGGTGTGTGGGAAGGGAGAAGTGAGAGAGAGCTTTTGGAGGGTGCTGACTGAATGAGTTTCAGTGCTGGGAGCAAGGACGCTGTTTGCTGCAGGGCTGCCCCGGGGGTGGGGGGCGGCAAGTGGGGCAATTTGCTCCAGGCCCTGGGCCCCGCAGGGGCCCCCACGAGAATATAGTATTCTATAGTATTACAACTTTTTTTTTAAGGGAGGGGCCCCTGAAATTGCTTTGCCCCAGGCCCCCTGAATCCTCTCTGCGGCCCTGGTTTGCTGGTTGGTTCCTCCTGTGGTAACAGAACTTAATACGTTCTTTGCAAATAAATAAAATTCCATCAAAAGTACCAGACTCCATCTTTAAATATCTCCTCCCTACAGAGCTCCAAACTTTGATTAGATGCTTGAGTTAAAGGGGGTAATAACATAATCCACCCTTTGGGGTTCTGGATTCCCTCCCTCAGTTATCAACAACAAATAGCCAGTGGGGATATAGCAAGTTGGCACTCAGGAGCAGCCTTTCATTCAGTCTCAGGGATACTTCTTCCATTCCTGGAGCTTATTCCTATTATGATTCCAACTCTGACACCACCACTCCACCCTCACACCTGGTGCATTTCACTTCCCTGACTCAAGACTTTGGTGTTCTAGACATTAAACATGCCAGTTGGTTAAATGGTATTATTTATTGCGCACCAATGGTGTGCTTGGCTCTGTACCTAAAAGACATGGCTTCTGCCACAGGGAACAACTTCTGTAACTGTGACACCGATAAAACATGTTACACACAGTCCTGGTATGCAATAGGAGATGGAAGATACTGGGGTGATTAGGACTGGTCATTCCTGAAAGTGTGTGCAATTTTGATTACCAGAATGTCAGGTTAATGTAGCCTACCTCCCAGGTTCTCTGGGTTGTTGCATTATACCCCGCCCGGCTGTATTTTGGTGCCCAGTAGCATTTGAAGGTTATCAAACACATATCGGTCTCAATGTGTCTGGCATCTCTGGGTACGTTCAATTAACTGGATTTTTTACTGAATTATCACAAATGAATGGTTCAGCTACAATGTAATAGAAAGGAAAGGGAAACAACCTCTGCAGAATGCTGCATGAAAGCAAAATACTGTGCTTTTGCTATGAGTGAATCAGGAGCTGGAAGGAACCAAACCTGTGATTAATGGAGCAAGCAGTGCATCCAAACAGTACCGCCACCTCTAGGAGTGTGGGTGATAAAATCAGAATGCTATGGGGCCTGGTGCAGGAATGTTTTGGAAGGGAAGCAAAGGACATTGTAATTCAAATGTGAGCATCACTCTGGGTCTGGGGCCAGCTTCAGGCAATCTGGTAGGTAGCTCCGCTACTGCACAAACCACTTCCCTACCCATTCTTGATGATGTCACGACTACAGCAATTAGTTTCATGGAAAAGTAATAGGAAAATATTCAATGTGTTTTCAGTTTCTTTCTCTCTCTCTCTCTCTCTCTCTCCCCTCATTATGGGCCTGATCTAAAGCTCCTTGAAGTTCATGGGAGTCATCAGGTCCTAAGTGATTCAGTGATCCACACAGTGCACTCTGAGAACCAGTGTGCTTCTGGCAGAATTCTCAGTCCAGCTGAGTGCAAAGCTTTGAGCTTAGAGACTTGTTCCCACTGTAAAGACAGTGTTTCAGAAAAAGCCACGATCACATAGTCTCACATTCATGGGAGCAGAATGGGTTTTCCTTTCCTTAAAGATTAGTGTCACTCTCTTGACCCTGGCTGGGTCCTGGCTCTTGTAGGGGACAGTAGGAGCTTTTTTTCTTACCTATTTGTCTGAATTCTCTATTTATTCAGCATGTTTTCAGGCTTTAAGTTTGTTGCTGTTTACTGAACTGGTAAATAAATGTTTTGTGGGCTCATGCTTAGTTGATTTAAGAGTTCTTTCAGCAGGAGTTGGGAGAGGGGAAAGGTGGCTACTGGATGGGATCACAGTGTTAAGAGAAGATCTCCATGATTCAATTACACTTCTGCATGAAATTAATTACAGTTAGATCTTAATGCTGATCACTAAGCAGAAAATCTAACCTAGTGGGTGGGCAGTCCAGCCTGCCAGCCTCACTATGTCCACTGCTAGGGAAACCTAGAGTACTACCAGGTCTTATCCAAATCCTCTGAACAAGGCTCTGCCAAATTTTGCAGACACTTCATATTTATTTCAGGATCAGTAATGCAGCTGCATTGACCCCACTGACTATGTGGTGTTGCTTAAGCAGAAATACAGTACAGCCTTTGAAGCTAACGCTCAAAACAACACAATTTGTGACACTGTGTGCAGTTTCATATCACTTCTGCAGTTACCTCTGGTGAACTCCCTGTATGGCACACTGGAGCCAAAAGCTCATGAAGATTAAAGTATTAGGAGTACAGGGCCTCTGTTGCCCCTGTTTACCAAGTAATTATGCTGTAGTTTCTGTTGTCTTTGCTCTGTGTTCATACACCCTAAAAATGGAGATTGCAGGAGTAGCTAGAACGAGCATCCTAGTCACAGAAGAAATGCTAATAAACCCATCTGCCCTAAAGTCAGATCTTGATTATCCAAATGTAATGAAGGACACTGACTCTGGATTAGGGTGACCAGATAGCAAGTATGAAAAATCAGGACAGGGAGCGTGGGGTAATAGGCACCTATGTAAGACAAAGCCCTGAATATTGGGACTGTCCCTATAAAATTGGGATGTCGCTGGATCACCCTACTCTGGATCACTAAGGGAATTTTCAGCACAATTAATATGCAGTGGGGGCATTTTTGAATAGTCAAGGTTTGACAATATGGCCTTTCATCCCAAAGGCCTCCAAACCAAGTTACAAGTTAGAGGAACCATGTTCCCCACCAGTGCAATGCAGCTGTTGTACAGTGTGCATAAACACAAGGCAGCTGTTTGGGTCAGAAAGAATATTATATCCACTAGAAACTGCAGGGTAACTCTTAGGTAGACAGAATGCAGTTAATCAAAACTACTTCCTGGGAGCTGATGTGCACCAATTCTCCTGGTTCCAGGGCTACTGAATGACTCAAGACCTGCTGTGAAGGTTTTCAAGGAGAATGTGCTGGATCAAGAAGGAAACCACAGGGGTCAACACACATCTCCATTACCTAGGAGTGGGGGGTGAGGGGGGGGGGAAAGGGGGTGGAAGACTCCTGCCCCTTAGGCTGCTCTGTGGCCTGGCCACTACTGCTGATGTATCTTGTGCTCTTGGTGGTGCTTCTCTCTTATAAGGGAGGCAAGAATTGCTGGCTGAGCCATGTCATTCTAGAATGCCTGCCCTGTCTCTCTCCCCTGCCCCCTTTCCGACCCCCACCAGTAGCGCAGAATGACCTGCTGCACAGCTGGCTTCATTGGCACAGAGGGTGCGTGGGCTTCTGGCATTCTGCCTCTGACTCACACAGTGCAACTACACCAGTTCCATGACTGTCAGGGACTTCGGCAGCCGAGGAGGAGGGGACAGGATTTGCCCTTGTGGAAAGATCTGGCATGGTCAGTAGTAAAGCCAGACCTTCCTGAGCTTGCCCTTGGCTGGGGCTCTGTTGGGAACCCAGACAGTAAAGAGTTCAGTCAAAGTTCCCAGAAGTGAGTCCCTAGGAAGCAGAAGCCTGATCAGCTGCATGTTTCTTTCAGTATGTCCTTGTCAAGCAGCAGAGCTGGCTTACGGGCAAGCAGTAAAATACAATTTTAACAACTTCTGCCAGTGTCTCTGCCACCTGACAAATCTGAACAGTCACAGTACCTTTCTGCCCATTTACCCAGCAGGGGAATACGCTGTCACATGGTGGAATACCTTACATGTGTGCCAGGTTCTCCAAGTGCTATACAAATAGTAGCCCTGTGAGAAAGGTCAGAATGATTGTAAAATGTGCATAAACAGGGAAACCAAGGTAAAGAGAAGAGAAATGACATCATACAGCAGGTCAATAGCAGAGCCAGGAACAGGAAAAGGCATCTTGCATCTGCATTCAAGGCTGCTGGAACAATTTGTATAATAGGGGTGCTACGCTCCATTGAATCAAACTGTAGACCCTGAATATAATGGAAACCACTTCAAGACAGGGGGTGCATCAGCACCCCTAGTTCCAGCACCTATGCCTGCATTTTCTGAACAATACTAAAATGTGATCTTCCCATCGTTCACCAAACACACACACAGAAATATGGAGAACCCTCCCCTCCCCTCCAATTTGTCAGTACTGATTTTCACTATCCTCCTAGTCTACGTACCATAGGTATCAACAGGGCTTTTCTCGTTGCTGGAGAGACAACAGCAGTACTTCATGCATGCCCAGCAGCAGGAGCTGAAGAATTTTTCAGCAAATGGGTGACTCCAGAGGCCACTAGAACTGGAAGGGAAGGGGAAAACAATGTATCTATATGTTTCTTTTGCACATTTGACCACTTTGTTTATCACCAGCTTCATTGCCTGCCCTGGTTAGTAAATTAGCATAGATGGTTTTATGATTCTGGAGACCTTTCCTGCAATGTATGAATTAAAAGCACCACCCAAGCTCTTCTGCCATCTGTATCCAGTCCCAGATACTGCTAGCCAATAAAAACATAGCTACCCAGTGGACTCCATTGTAGCATATGTGTGTCACAGTTCAGGACAAGTGCACATGCATTTCCCTCTCATAGTCCAGCAAAGACACCCACTCTTAGCTCCTGGCTCCTCAGGCATAACGTTTCTTGGGTGGAGATTTGTGTCTCTCCCTCTCTCTCTCTCCTGTCTGGGATTTTTCCAGGCTCCACAGTTCCCTGCCTACGCTGTGAGTTCGCCACCAAGTCAAACTGCTTAAGCAGCCCTGTGTCTATACTTTGCTTTCTCTTCCGAGATTATAATTGCCCACAGGTGTAAATTACCACATAGCCCTTTCTAAGCAAGCACTTTTATTCTTAAGGTGAACACATTACAGAGAAAACATATTAAAACAATAAATGAACATTCATGCATGATAATAAGCTTACCAGAGATCACCCCAACTCCAGCAAAGGCTCTACCAAGTGACCAATTCATTTTTGTCTGATGCATTGCTTAAAATAGCCCTTTGAACATCCAGGCCCACAATCATACATAAACTTTGCATTTTTAATACCATGGACTCCAAAGCTACTTAAGTTAATTCAATAAGGTTTTTCAAAGATATTGCAGGAAATTGCCGTAGCTGTCACACTGAGCATACAAGATGAAATACCGGACCCTCTATTTGCTAAACAAACTTAGTGTGCAAGCACATAATATCTGACACAGGTTTGCAGAACCTCTCCTAACAAAGAATCTTTGAAAGAAAACCCTCCTGTTGTTGCCCTTCCTATGACAGGCCTGAGGTGTGAACTGGCCTGTCAGATGATTTCTGGCTGCCTATCACACATCCTGTAGGCTGCTCTCCCCTGTTTCTGAACCAAACAAACCTGCAGCAATAGGAGGTTGCACCTCCTACCATCCAGCCTGCTCTCCTGAGCTACTTTACTTTATTTACAACACCAAATAGTTCTGCAGTTACATGTTTCACAGCCTGCCCTACATGACATCATGTTCCAACACCTGCTAAAGAGCCCATGAGGGAAAGCACCGATTAGCATACACAAATGCCGCACACATACCTTGTGGTGCGTCAGCTTGTTATCATAAGTAATTAATTGCTCAGTTGGCTGAAGAGATTATTTACCAATACTGCTCAAGTGATAACGCCTTGATTCCCAGGTTAAGTTTGACTTCGCATTACAAACAACCATAAACGTTAGTGCTGTCAAAGAATGCACCATAACATGTATTGATTTGCTTATCTGGAATCTCATAGTCATTAACAAAATAAGATTGTAGGAAGGTTTTGCCGTCAGGCTGCTCTTTAGCGGCAAACAGTGAAGTAAGAGGAATTTACTGTAGGGCCAAGCCTTCCAGATTACACACTGTATTAAAACCAGTTCTTTCAATCTCAGTTCATTACCATCAAAGAGACTTAGGAGTGCCATCTGCAGTTACAGGCTAATGCACATCTGTACCCACACACAGTTTCACCAGAAGCGGTTCTGTGCTGGAGACTCAAGTGAATCAATATCTTTTTTTTTTCTTATGCTTCTCTCTTCCTTTCTGAAAGGCAGAACACAAAGTCTTTCGGCATACCAGAGCCCCACTGAAATGAATAGATTCTAAGGCCAGAAGGCACCATTTTGATCGTCTAGTCTGACCTCCTGCATAACACAGGCCATAGGACTTCCCTGAATTAATTCTTGTTTGAACTAAAGCATCTCTTTCAAAATGCCCTATACAAGGGAGATTGCATCTGTTAAAAAACTATGAGCCAGATTTTCCTGAGTTCATCTTCCATTTAGGCATCTGAAAAAGGGGCCAGAGTTTCAAAAGAGCTCAGCAGCCAACAACTCCTAATGTTCTCTTCATTGTTCTCAACAGGAGCTGCTGTGTACTGAGCTCCTTTGAAAATCTGACCCAGGTGCATCAGAGAAATCCCTTAAAATGAATACCTCTTAAAGGAATGACCTGGTTAAATTAATAACATCAAGGACACCGAGAGTGAAAATGCCACTGAAATAGATAACTTTCATGGATACCTGCTTTGTAACACACCTAAAGGTACTTCACCATGGAAGGTAACCCTCTTAAGGGTAGCTACCAGGCTAGTTAGGCCAAAAAAACCCCAAACCAAACCAAAAAAAAAGAGATCTACCTTTAAATTGTCTTAATTTGAGAGGGAATATCCCTCAAAATACAAAACATTCCTCTCCCCCCATGAGAGAGTTTTTTTTTTAAATCTCTCACTTTGCTGCTGCTGAATTGAAAAACAAAGCAAGGTCCACTATTTTTGTGTGGACCACAACAGACAATCTGTGCTCCCCCTTCTGGCTCATATTTGCAGTCCTGAAGATTAACCAACACAATTTCTCGATGGATGATGCTGGCTAACAAACTGAGATGTCTCAGAATAAGACATCCGACAGGATGAAGCTGGGGTTTGTTAGACAAAAGCTGTGCTATATAAATTCAATTTCATTTCAACCATTGGTGGGGAGGGGAAAGAATCAATGGCTCAAACTCTGGTATCCTGGGCTTACATTTTCAAAACTGACTAGTGATTTTGGAGGGGCTCAACCTGAGACTTGTTAAAGGGGTCTGATTTTCAGAAGCATCGACACCTGCCCTCTGAAAGTTGTCTCAAACTTGGCCATCCAAAATCACTAGCCGCTTTTGAAAATTGAGGCCCTTACTCATTTCTTTCTATGGGCCCGAGGAGGGACAGTAAGGTTAGTGACAATGGCCAAATGGAAAAGGGCAAAACTAGTAGGGAAATAAAACCATAATTTTGATCATCTAAACGGCTGTGACTACAACAATGACAAAAACAAATTAGGAACCAACTTTGAACCTTCTTCTGACTTGTAGTGCCCTGAAAAATTAAGACCCCATGAAAGAAATAAGGCCTGTCTGATGTTTGCACAAGGCTGTGTGATCCATGGAAATGTCCATTGTGGAACAGTGGTATGGGCATTGCTAAATGGAGCACAAAAGGCTGGCCTCTCACTTCAGAAGTAAAATGCAATTTTTTCAGTTAGGCTCTGTGTAAGCTTGGAAGCTTGTCTCTCCCCAACAGAAGCTGGTCCAAAACAAGGTATTACCTCAACTCCCTTTTCTCTTTAATATCCTGGGACTGACACAGTTACAACAACACTGCATACCCCTTCCTCCACCTCACCCAAAGTAACACCTGTTTTAAAAAAAATCACTGCCTCTTTTGTATCCTTTTCAGTGTGTAGCGGTACGGCAGTCTCAGACATGTTACCACATCGCCAGAGCAAGAAGCTTTATATTTCTTGGATCACCCATTGGTGTATAACTTTATTTAGTTGCTTGCATGATGAGGAAGGGGGGGTCCCCTAATGGTCAGAGCACTAGCTCACTATAACCCCTTGTGCTCAAGTCTCTGGGTTGGCGGTAGTACTTTGCGGCTCAAATCCGCAATCAGCAGATGCACCACGTGCAGCAGTTCCCAAATGGTGGGACACAATCCCATGCCATCAGCAGATGGGGTCGCGGCCATACCCTAGTGTGCAGAGGATGCCATTTTGCTTCGCACAGCATCACTTTGCATGTATTGCATGTGAGAGGTCACGATGCACAGAAGACACCATTTTGCTCTACAAAATAGCATCCTTCACAAAATGTGACCTCTTGCGCACCATCCGTATGTATACCCCATCACAATACCACAGTGACTGTATTCTTGGCTTTCTCAGAAAGTTGGGGTCTTATCATACTAACATTTATACCCATGAGTAGTTTTACTCCTCTGTGTAACTGTGGGCAGGATGAAGCCTTTGAATTGTAATGCATTGCACGTCTACCTAGTCAAAAAAATAAAAATGATTATTACAGTCCTGCAGTCACAAATTATGGGCCTGATCTTGCAATGCCTTACTTACATGAGTAGTGCCATTGACACCAATGGGATTGCAGGGTTGGGTCCTAGGTGAGCGAGACTGTAGAGACTTGTTTTTTAAAGAGTTATTTTCTCCTCCTGAGATCACAGGCTATGTGCTGAAAATGTGTGTAATTATGCGTGATGCAGGACTCAATGCCATGAGGAAATTATGCTGAGCTCCTCATGTTCTGCCGATGTAGTGAATCAATTCAACCAATCCGTGAATGAAGAGAGCTGACTGCTGACATGGTAAAGTACATCTGACCATTTTTTCATTCGTTATCTTAAAAATACAAAAAGAAAAAAATAAAACAACCCCCCCCAACCAATTCCATACAATCCCTGTCTTGAAATTAGTACTCACTCTCCGTGTATGCCTTTGTCTCTCTTTGACTTAGGGTGAATGCAATTGAAAATGTCAGAGATGCAGCTCATATCTAACGTAAGAGGAGGATTACAGTTTTCCTGACATAGGAGGAGGGGGATTACAACAATGCAGCTGACGTAGGAGAGGACAGATTACAGTGTATCTGAAATAGTAGCAGTTATAGGAAAATTATTTACAGGGATGGATGGAAAATGAATTTAATATGTTCTGCCAGAGAAGGACAATAAGACATGCTGTACCAGTACTTCCACTTTCTGTAAAAATGTCTTATTTCTCACTTGTCCATCAGCAAAAACAATCTGTGCTATGCTACAGGAAACATCAGATGCAAATATCCTATTACTCTCTAAGGAAGGATACCTGTTTTCGTAACTTGTTCACTTGCTAAGGTCTCTTATTAGCGGCTCAGACAATAAGAGGATATATCTGGTTTTCCCATGGGCTACCAGTACTATAGGCATCTTGCTGCACTTGTGACTTTTATTTTGTTTCTGTTTTCTTCCAAACTAGCAATTCAATATACAGTATACAATAGTGCTGTTAATACCCTGTTCAAAACAGGCTGTACATACCAACCTGCCAGGCAGAGGTACAGACAGGCACAAGCAGATTAAGTGATTACTTGGGACACCAAGAAAATAATAACCACTGAGTTTCAAACAACAGGAAAGCAAAACAAATCTCAAAACCAAACACATTATAAAGCAGGGGTTTCACATTCATTTTTACTAGGGAGGGATGAAAAGTGACCTACCATAATTATAGGAAGGGGGATGGCTCAGATAGTGGGACATAAAACCTGTCACCTGTAGGTCACAAATTCAGATCCAGATAAAAAGGGACCCAAAATTGTTACCATCTAAAGGCTCTTTGGGGGCTTATAGATAATAAATAGCCGCAATTAACTATGTAGCCTCAGTTCATTTCCCATCCATGTGCCATGTCACTAAGAACTCCACCACAAGGGCACCAAGTGTGTAATCCAACTCCCGCTGAAGTCGATGGGAGCCTTTTCAGGCTCATGTCGTAAGTGGCGGTCCCAGCAGAAGGCCAATGTCTGAATGAGGATGCAGCCTGAATTATTCTCCCGTCCTTCCGCCTCAGGGTTGAGGCATATATATGGCTGGGAGTGGGGAAAATGGGCTCTGGTTCTGTATGTGCTGTCACTGGTCTGGGGCTAAATGGAGGACCACAGTCTCCAGGGAGGCCAGGACAAAGCCTCCCATCATGGGCATGAAAATCACATGAAAATGTTAAACATTACTAAACAAAAAATTGCAGTGGCTCAGATTTTCTTCTACCTTCTGCCCTGCCCTGGGGAGGTTTCCCCTCTGATTTGCTGTGTGTTGCTGAAGTTTGTTGAATGTTGACTGGATTCCCCGTAGGGCTGGTTCTGACCAGCTGCAGAGCCTGCAGTTGCAGGGGTCCTACACAGAGAGGAGCAGGCACAGGAAGGTACAGAGGGCTGAGCCAGTGCTTGCAGAGCAGGTCAGCGTGCCTCCCTCGCTGCGCCTCCCTTACTTGTCCATTTTAACAGTTTATCCTGCAAGACAAATTCACTTCATTGTACCAGCACATCCCAATGAAATGACCTCACATGTTGATGAAACATCATTAAGCAACAGGAACAAAAGATCTTTGTCGTGATGATAATTATGCAACTGCAATGCAGCATTGTGATTGAATGACATGCCACTTGTCTGATCTGTGTTTCAGTACACCCGTGTGGTGCACCAGTATGCAGCTGACCCCCTCTGAAATCAGGAATCTTTTTTCAAACATTGGGATGGTGACCCTAACTTTTATAGTGTGATGTCAAATCTACCCTTGCATTGTGTTACCAATACTTATTCAGTGATCTAATCAAAAGTAGGTTTTGGTCTTTAAAACAGACATCTTCATTTGACTTTACTTTTAACGTGACTAAGTTGTCTACATGTTTAGGGACAAAATACATATCATTTGTACACTGCCCTGGCAGTTTCAGACTTGATGTTCATGAACGCAACTCTGTTGACTTAAACAAGGTTGCACCCGCTTGCACCGCTTCTGAAACTGGTCCAACAAACATATTTATTTCCAACACAAACACACTGGTGCGTCTTTTTTTTTTTTTTTAAAGGAATGCAGCTATGAATACCAATGGTGACTGAGTAATCCTACAATAACAAACTAGGCTTCTACCAACCAGGGAGGGCAAAATGGCAACAAGGAAATAGATTTCAGTTTTTTCCTTTTTCTGTGCGGGAATGGTTAGTATCATTGCAATTGTCTTGGAACCATTTAAATAAATAATTAGGGACTGAATCTTTCCTTCCTGTGGAAATACCTGCAGGGTGAGCTCTGGAAGGAAGACTACTCTATGAGCATTCCCCAAACCTCTCTCCATCCAAGGAGAGAGAGAGAGTGTGTGCCCCCAAATGCGGAAGAGCTAATTGTTCTGCCCTCAAGGAACTCAGAAGGAGCATCCTTGTGAAGAGCCTGTGCCTCAGCACTGATTCTCGGACTCTCTGCCCTGTACCCCAAATCTCTGATAGCAAGCCTGCCCTGGAGCCATGCTTCACAGGGCCAGCGCTGTTTCTTGGGATTCCTCCTCCTGGAGGCTTCCTCAACACTCAGGGAGGGTCACATAAGAGTTAAAGCAGCAGTTAAAACACTAAATGCACAGGAATAAGCTAGTTTAAGCATCTTAATGTCAGTATAGCTGCATCCACACTAGGGCATTGTACCACTTTAACTCTATCTGTCCGTAAACTGGTACAAAAACTGTGTGTAGGCCAGCTCTAAGTGGCTGTGCTGGGAACAATCATTGCCCATAGGTTTGCAAACAGAACAGAATTTTCAAAGGGATGCTGCAAGTGACAGGCACAGTATGGACCCATTTATTTATCTACCATACAATTAAAAACAACAACCTGACCCTTATAAACCCCATGCCTTCATTGCAGGAGCTCAGCATGCTTGGCTGGCTGTGCTAAGGATGGCAGATGCAGATGTGCACCTCTCCACCACTCTCTCATTCTCCTTGCCTCCTCCAACGTAGGCAGTTTCCTGATATGTAGGACCTGACTCTCCTCTGCCTTGCACTCAGTGCAGCATTTCACACTCACTTGCCATGGATGTAAATTGTCTGCACAAGATGCAAGGCAGAAATGAATCAGACCCTTGCACCAAGAGCACCAAATTCTTGTAAATTCCAGCTCTCTGCTTCTGTTTGGAAACCATAACTCACAAGTACTTTTTTAAAAAGTTATTTTTGTGGTATGTTACACTTTGGGCTTATCAGTCTAAAGCATCCCTTGGAAATATCAGTTCTGTTTGCTGTCTGGAAACTTCAAAATATTGAAAGAAAACAACAACTATAATAACTATATAGATAAAGAAGGGAAAGATCCACTCTAGCAAAGGACCAGTTGTTAATGTAATGTTTTCCTTCTAATATCTGGGGCACTGTTCACATATAGTTGCTTTTGTAAATGCTGTTTATGCTTCATCTCATCCTCATGAGCTCCACTGAGAAAAGAGAGTTAGCTTAATAATAATAAGAATAATTAATAAAAATAGAATGTTTGTCATGTGAAGTTCTCAGAGCACTTTGCAAGCATTAACTGATCCTCACACCACTCTGTGAGCTTATCATCCCCATCTTACAGAATGGTACAGAGATCAAAGTCACACAGCAAGTCAGTGTTATACCCTTGTATTGAATCTGACTCCAGACTCCCAATTCCCAGCGCTACAAGACTATGTTCTCTCACCTATATTTCATCCTCATATATCTCTGTACCATGCCTGCTCTCAGTAACTGAGTGGAAGGGCCAGTGTGATATGCATGTCCGAACTGCCTGCATTCGTAAAGCAAAACAAAGCTTGAGAGCTTCATTTTAAATCTGAAGGTTTGAACAGTGACCCATCCACTATTACTGGGGGGAAAATATCTGAAATGTAATTGTTCTTTTAATGGGACAGTGTCAAATTTATTTAAACATACGAAAAGATATATGCCTTGAAAGTTCTCCTGTGTTGTATGTAAGTCTCACCTCTGATCCCAGTAATGTATTTTTTAATTATAAGAATGATTTTGCTGTAGCCAGAAATTAGAAAAATCCCATCCAATTTATTGAACATCCCAATGGAACAAACAGGTATATATGGCATAGAATTATGTAGACAACATGCAGATTGTGAACCGTGTAATTGACTGAGTTATACAGAGTAAACCTCAAAGGCTAAAAGCTCCTGCATCCAAGGCATCATCTTAATCCAAACAGTCAGGCTGAACATAGCATGCTAGGACCTGTCTTCTAATAAGCTCTGTATTAAAGATGAGGGTTGCTGCATTGTTCCATTTTATTCAAATTAGGTTAAGCCTCTGGGATCCTGGCATGTGGCCAAAGTGCCAGCTATTCATCTGAGCAAAGTCTGTGCATGACCCTGGCAGCAGCAGATCAATTTAAATAGCAGACATGGCAGGAGTCATGGTAGGGTGACACAGAATTCGGGACAAACTTTCAAGGTTAAATCAGATTTTTAGACCTAGACACTAGTGGATTATCGGTTCACATACTATGTTAAAGCTGAATATATATACTTGTCCCAATGCACCTTTCAATGTCTCTTTGAAAATATGCCCTAAGAACAACCCTTTGTATGCTTCCAGCACGCTGGAGCTTAACCCAAATGATATGCCTTTTCCTCTAACATATAAGGGGTTAATCTCTTGTACCTCATCTCTTGCATGCATAGGGTTAACAGTCTCGCCAACTCCAAGTATTCAAAAATCATGAGTCAGGCCCTAACATATCATGAGATAGACTTAAAAACCATAGGACTTTCAAAAATAATATAGTTTTTGGTTCTTATTTGTTTTATGGGTTTTTGAGACTGGGGGGATTCATGGTTCCCCCCCCCCCCCCCATGGCTATGCAAGCTAGAAGTATGAGATCCTCCTGTAATAAAATGGCCCAGGGGAGCTAGGGCTTTAAGAAAAACACCAAATACTGCATAACATGCAATATAATAGTGAGAGCTGGCAACAAGTGCCATCCCCGCTTCACTCCCTGCATGCAGGTTTAATCCCCCATGTCATCATCGTTCTCTTCCAAACATCCAGTTTCTAATCTGTGCCACAGCTGCTCCAACTAACAAAGGGTTAATCCACCCGGGCCACGTTGGCTCCAGTTTGTAGGGAGCTGGTGCACATGAAGCTGCACCGGAGGTTACTGCCTCGCTAGGGTCCCTCACACGGTGCTCCCGAGCCAGGAAACACCACGGTAAAAATACATTAGTCCCCAGTGCAGACAGGCTGTCCGGGGCTCAACGTCCCTGGCTGGGCCCCGGCACCGCAGGGGTTAAGGGCTCCTGGGTGGTCCTAGCAGTCAGGGGCTAATTTGGTCTGGGGCGGCTTCCGTAGTCCCTTCGGCTCTGGCGCGCTGGGGGTTAATTCATGGCCCGGCTCCAGCCCGCTGGGGGTTAATCCGGGCCGCGGCGGCTCCGGCAGGGGGCGACCCCGCAACGATAACAAACGGGTCACGTGATGCCGGGACAGGTGCCCGGTTGCCCCCCCCTTTTTGCCCTGACGTCACCGCCCATTGGTCTCCGGGACAACGGCTCCATCAGCCCGCGCGTCAGAACAGTTCGTCTCTTGGCAACGGCCCGATGTCTCGCTCTTATTCAGCCTCGCGCTTGGGCGCGCGTCTCTCTGGCGTCAAAGTGACGTCAATGGGTCTGTCTCGGTTTTGGCGGGGGGGCAGTGGGCGGGCGAAGGGGGATCCCGCGTGCTCCTCTGCCCCCAGCAGCCCGCCCAGAGCGCGCGGAGGCAGCCGCCGGAGCAGTAGCGCGGCCAGAGCCGGGGACTGGCGAGCCCCGCGCGCAGGTACCCGGAGCCGCGCGGCGCTGCCCGAGGGGCGCGCGGGGCAGGGGGCGCAGCCCGGCCGCGGCGGGGACAGGAGCGGAGCGCCCGGTCTCTCCCCTGGGGCGCCGGGCGCAGCCTCTGGCTGGGGCGCGGAGGCTCCGCGGGGAGCGCTGCGGTCCCTGCCGGGCGCTCGGGGCTGGGGCTGGGGCTGCGGCGGGGGCTGCTCTTAGCGATGCCTCTTCGGGCCGGGGGGCCAGGCTGGCAGCGGCGCGGTGACCAGCTAGTGAGCCTGAAAAACCAGGAGGTGGGTGATAGGCGCCCGTATAAAGACCAACCCCCGATATTGGGAGTGTTCCTGTGTCAGGGCGTCTGGTCGCTATAATTGGGAACAACACCGAGGAGTCCTTGTGGCACCTTAGAGACTAACACGTTTATTTGGGCATAAGCTTTTGTGGGCGGAAACCTACTTCATCAGATACATGAAAGTGGGCTGTAGCCCACAAAAGCTTATGCCCAAATAAATGTGTTAGTCTCTAAGGTGCCACGAGGACTCCTGGTTGTTTTTGCTGATACAGACTAAAACAGCTGCTACTCTGATAATTGGGAAGCGCTTCCAAGCAGAACCAGGGATCGGGCTGGATCCCAGGGATCTGAAAAGTGCATGGCTATGAATGGGAGTTGGCTTTATTAGCTGCTCTTCGTAGCCTGTCGCTAATACTGGGCTTTTGCTAGGAGGCGACTCCCAGGCTGTTTCATAACTAACCTCGGGCTCTGAGCGAAGCACAGGAGAAAGTTGGGCTCTGTCTCCCAGAAGTTGGGATGTGCAGTCTGCCTGGCTAGTTCAAAGCTTTTCACCCTGCACAATTTAAAGATTTGGTGAAACCTTTAAAATCTGATTAGTGTTACTTGAGTGTTTTCACCTGGAGGAGAAAGCAAAAGCTCCCTTTGATTTATCAGTGTCTGTCTTATCTTCACACAGGTGCAAGGCTTAAAGAGGAGCGCTTATGCATACCTTCTAAATATTGCTTGTTGCCCACCAAAATCTAAGCCATGGTGATCATGTCCGATTATACCTCTGTTCCCACTCCAAATCAAGCCCAGCGAAGGCCTCTCCGGGTTGGATTTTATGATATTGAGAGGACCTTGGGAAAAGGAAATTTTGCAGTGGTAAAGCTGGCCAGGCACAGAGTAACCAAAACACAGGTGGGTGTGAAATCTACTCTATAGTTTCATATAGGAAACCAAATTTTAAAGGGCATGAAACTTTCTGGGTAAATTCCACCTCCCCCACCCCTACAAATGTGGTGAAATAAACTAACATACAGTAAGATTGTGGTACAGTACAAAATATAATCAAAGCTATAGATTAAGTGTGATAGTAATAATTGATAAAACTATAGGTGAGGTTTTTTTGTTTCTTAGTGGTATGATAAACACAGCTGATGTAAAACAAAAACACAAAAATAGATTTAAGAAAATATTGTCAACTGTTTTAACACTTCAGTTTAATTATTTAGCCCTGTGTGGATTCTTAGAGAGTAGCTAGGGTTGTGCAAATGTAAAGTAATTTGTGTAGAAAGAGAGCATAAAATCTTATTATTTAGACTTGAGTTCCTTAATTTGTTTTTCATTAAATGAGGACGTTATTCAGAAAAAACCCTAAGAATTTTGCATTTTTAAATTTATATGAGTAAAGAGTTTTTTTCTTATTAGTTGGTTTATAAATTAAACTAAATTTTGTAATCTGCGTGTTAAAACCAGACTATGCAATGCATTAGAAAATAGTTTATCGGGGATGATCCTGCATTAAGGGGGTATGGACTAGGTGACTTAATAGGTCATTTGCAGAAATCAGAACTATAGTTCAGTTCATTATTTTATGTGTAACCTTTTTATGTGAAATAGAGAAATTTAAAATATATTGTACAGCCTTCATTTAATAATTAATTAAATGATTAATATTAAAATTATTATTAATTAATTAATTTAATAATGGAAACAAGAATCAGTTTGGCAGAACTCATACATTTTTAAAGTTGTTTTGTTTGAACAATTCAGAATTTCAGCAGCATAAGTACATATTTTATAAATATCTGGGTTTATGTTTTAAATGTATAGGTTGCAATAAAGATTATAGACAAAACAAGATTAGATCCAAGCAACCTGGAGAAAATTTATAGAGAGGTCCAGATAATGAAGCTTTTGAACCACCCCCACATTATCAAGCTGTATCAGGTAAGATCTGTTCTAATGAGTGCATTCATGTTAAGTGAACTTGCATCCCATGGGTTTGGTTGCTAATGATCTTATCTTGCACATGGTTTTAAAGTTTCAGAAATCACACGTGCAGGGAGAGAACTCACATTGTACTTTTTGAAGTATTTAAACAAATGCAATAAGCATTGTATTTAAGATTTTTTTCATTTGTTCTCTTTAAGCAGGTTTATCATATGATTAACCTGAGTGTGGTGGGGTTTTGTTTTGTTTAATTTTATTAATTTTTTTTTATTTTAGTGGAAAGAGTCAAAACTGACTCAGGTTAGTTTTGGATCAAGTGGAATTGATCTTGAAATTGATGGAATTGAATGTTTGTATTTCTAAGGAACTCCTCTTCCCCCTGATTCTTCTGCTTTTTCAGTTTTTAAGAGCTATAGAAATATCCTACTTATAAATTATACTAGCAAAATTTAAGCTCTTGTAAAATAAAACAGAACCAAACTTGAAGGTCATTTTTTGTTGAAAACTCTCAAATAATGAATCAATGGTCAAACTGAGCTGTTCTAAGATGTATAAAATTAAAGAAAAATGCATTTTTATCTTATTTAAAGACTTTACAGCTACGGCCATTATGCATTTGTTTGCTCCTTACACTAATCATGTTTGTTAGTTTCCAAAACTAACAAAAAAAACCAACCCAAAAAAACCAACCCAACATCTTCCACATTTTGTTTTGTGTGTGGGTATTTTAATTTAGTTCAGTTCTTGTTCCAATAAGTATTAAGCGTAAGGACAAACTAGTGTGCTGTGCAGAAAATAGGATCACTACTGCCTGATGAGCAAGGGCTGCTTTTCAAATGCTAAATATTTGATCTAATTGGCATTTGGTGTAAGTTTCCCCCTAATCGTCTTAAACAGTACCATATGGATTTTAGAAGATGTGGTAACACAGTGTGTCTGTGAGAGGGGGAAGGGTAAAAGATGGATTTAGAAATCTAGCAGCAGGTCTGAAATGCAGTGTGAAGTAGTAAATATTATCATCAGTTTGGATCTTTACCTATTTGTTTTTATGTTGTGGAGGTCAATTAACACAAAGTAGAATAGAAGAGCCAGTAAGGCAGGTGCTTAAGTGAAGACATTGGTTATTAAAGCACTTAACATCCATTGAGTACTTGATATTTATATTATTAATCATGAAAAAAATATTTGGCATTAATGTTTGATTGACGTCACTCTTGCCTGTAGAGCTACATAGGATACATAAAGATGTAACAGTTCTGTTGATTGCACTTCAGTGGAATGATGCAGGTGAAAATTGTATTTCAAGGCTCTAAAAAAAGTAGTTTAAATCCCACCTTGTTGAACCAGATTGTTTAACTGAACAAATGACACAGGTAATAGATCAGTTTAACTTTCCAACTGAATTTTCTCCTCTTTGTTGTTGTAACTGATACTGTACCTATTTGTTGGCCACTGAGAAGTAGGGGTGGAATTAGATGACATACTAGTGTTGATGTTGGGTTTTTTGTGTTTTAGTTTTAACACCAGCATCTAACTTTCATCCAGCTGGCACCTTTCCCAGGACACTTAAACTCCTTCCCTTCAGTTTTTTTTAAATTGGAAACCTCTCTTCCTTTTCTCCCTTTTTTATTTGTTTTCATTTGTGCATGGCAGGGAGAGGGCAGGGGAGATGAGCGCTCCCTTCCCTCTCTTTGACATATATCCTTTTTCAAAGAAAGTGGAAAATTATGGCCTCTGAAGTAGCATTGACACCTGTTTGTTTGTTTGTTTTGTTTTTAACCTTTTGTAAGCCTCTGCCCAAGGAGCAAAAAATACAGCTCTCATTGAAGAGCCATTCTCGATAAATGGCTCATGTTAACATTTGAAACAAAAAGGAAAAATATGTCCCAGTGACTGAATATAAATGTGAAATGCTGTACGGGGTTGTTTTGGTTTTGGGTTTTTTATTTTTTTTCCTTCTTCTTCTTCTTCTTCTTCTTCCAAAAAAAGGAAGTATATTGGCTAGTCTATAACCTGTTTTATAGAAGTCAGTAACCAATGTTTAAAGGTAAATCAGTACTAGCTCAAATGAACTTTTGGCTAGGATTGACACTTGCTGTTGATGGACATGGAGCAATAGAGTTTGCTCAAACAGCAAGCTTTTGTTGCTTGTCCAGCAGAGCTGTCACCTTGCAAACTAATGTATCGTATCTGATACCAAGTCAGACTGGGTATATGGTATCACTTCTTCGCTGTGTTCTTGCTGTAAATATCTGCTCTAATGATCTCAGTATCTTTTAGTCTTTTTAGCAGAAAGTCCTTGAATTCTGGCAACCTGTTTTTTTTTAATTTAAAATGTCCATGAGTGATTAAAAGTGATTACTGAACTCTATTTTCATTAAAAAATGTATTGCAATTGAAGTAAAGCTTGCTGAAATACTCCATAAGCTTGTTTCATAGATATTTGAGGGCATGTGGGGGGGGGGGGGGAAGGGGAAGGGTATGGAGGAAGCAAGCAATTGTGTATTTTAGATATTCAAGCATTAATTCATTATCTTTCTGAATAGCTCTGTATGTGAAAGTAATACTGCGGTGCAGGAATGAAGGCCTTTGCTGCCTACAGTTGCTGTAAATAATTGCACTAAGAGGTTCTAGATTTAGGACACACATTTTTTTCATAAAAACAATTTCAGAGATCTACATTTGTAATGTGTCCTAATTTTTGTTTTGACAGGTTATGGAGACAAAGGATATGCTTTACATTGTTACTGAGTTTGCAAAAAATGGAGAAATGTTTGGTAAGTTCTCATTGAAATAACTAACACTTACCTAGATTTAGAAAACCCTACTTTATTGTTAGTACTCATGTAGGGTAAGAAGATATGTTTTTGACATAGTGTTAAACATTTTCCAAAAGTCAGATTCAGGAATCACAAAAAGTGGTGGATGCAGCTTTGTCAGGATAATGAAAACATGCTGCCAGGTGTTAATTCTTGTTCATATTTATTTTTGTGTGCTACAGATCATTTAACTTCCAATGGACACTTGAGCGAGAGTGAAGCTCGAAAGAAGTTCTGGCAGATCCTTTCTGCAGTGGAATACTGTCACAGCCATCACATAGTGCACAGGGATCTCAAAACTGAGAACCTTCTGTTAGATGCTAGCATGAATATCAAGTTAGCAGGTGAGAATATTTACATGTTTACTTTTGCTAAAATATAAAGCAGGAAATGAAATCCTATTTCCACAGTCTTAGAGCTAGGAGCTCCTATAAATATGTAGAATAAAATAAAACTTTTTAAAACGGCTGTATAGGACATAGTGATGGTACTATTTTTCCGAATATATCCTCTTGTTGAAAAAGCATAGGTTAAATGAATAAGTGTAGAACTTCTATGCAATAAGGGCTTGTGTATGTGGTGGGATAAGGCATCCTACAGCGGTGTGATTTCTTAAGTGCACTAACGTATTGCACATTTTGGTCCATGTAGACCCTGCTGATGCATGGTAAAATTCCCATAAGTGCACTAGGGAACTGTACTGTGCATTACCCCACCATGTAGACAAGCCCCAAGTCTGCTTTTCCTTTGTTTTCTCTGATTTTGAAATGTTAACCTGGTATTTAATGAAGTCTCACTCCAAACTCTTCTCTTGATTTCAGACTTTGGATTTGGAAATTTCTACAAATCAGGGGAGCCCCTCTCCACTTGGTGCGGAAGCCCACCTTATGCAGCCCCTGAGGTTTTTGAAGGCAAGGAATACGAAGGACCGCACCTTGATATATGGGTAAGCTTTATGTTCTGTAGTGTTCACGTTTTATGCATCATCAAACTTTTTTTCTGGGCTTTCGTGATTGCTAACTCTACTCCAGTCCCTTACATGCTGTGCTATTTTCTGTTGACAGAGCCTTGGTGTGGTGCTGTATGTCCTCGTTTGTGGCTCTCTGCCTTTTGATGGACCCAATTTACCAACTCTGAGACAAAGGGTGCTGGAGGGACGATTCCGCATCCCCTACTTCATGTCCCAAGGTGCGTTTCCTGGAACCTTAACACCAGAAAACGGGCTACCAACAGGGGGCTGATTGTTAATCTGGGTCTTTTTGTGAAGGAATCAGTTTTCTGCCTCTTCATCTGTTAGGTTTTGCCTTTGTATCTTTTCAGGTCAATGACAGATGGGAATATTTTGCAATCACACATTGCACTTTCCCTTTCTTAGGTTTTCAGCAGAGTTTCTTTAGTGTTGTACCTGCAGCATAAACTAGCACATTTTCTGTTACACATCTGACTACATCTAAAGGGTTTACACGTTTTCTTTCTTAGATTCAGTATAGATTTTTTTTAAATGGCTAATTCATACCCTTGCTAGCGAAACAAGGTGTTTGTTTTTTGTGTGTTTTTAAATAACATTTTAATGATATTAGGCTGTAATTCTTATGTGGGTGTAGTTATCTTAAAATATTTTAACTATACACAAGTGGTATATTTTAAAATTCAGAATATGCTGTCAAGGACAGTAAAAACAACAAGGTTTAGTAATCAGGCTCATTCTTGAACAACCTTGTGAAAAGGGGAATTAAAGGATATTGTTACTACTACTACATTTGGGTTTAAAAATAGGTAAACTTGATTTCTCCATGGCGTTAAGGGCTAGGCCTTAATAGAATCCCTTACCTAATTTAATCTTAACAAAATAAAGATGTTTACATACAAGTAAGTGCTAGCATGCAGAACAGAAGGGTGTGTCGATATCGGACTATGTGCCAAATTCAGATTTACTGTAAGTGGATGAAACATCTGTAGAATTGCACCCACCTAAAACTGGTCTGATATAATGTTGCTGAAGAGACTTCCTAGTGCTGTCTAAATGCAGCAGTAAAATAACAAATAGCCTCTTGTATGTGGCTGACTTATTTTTACCACTAGTTAAAGGCATTTTCTGTTTTGTCTAGACTGTGAAACACTAATCCGACGGATGCTAGTTGTGGACCCAACTAAACGAATAACCATTGCCCAGATAAAGCAGCACAAGTGGATGCAAGCAGACCCTTCTCTCCAACAGCAGCAATCTTTGTCCTTCTCCATGCAGAACTACAACTCTAACCTGGGTGACTACAATGAGCAAGTCCTTGGGATCATGCAGACTCTTGGCATTGATAGGCGGAGAACAGTTGAGGTGAGCTCTGGCTTGCCCTGCTAGTATGAGTGGTGCTTACTTCTTAGCTACTTGCTCGGTGACTAATAAAATGCCGATGGTTAGACAACACTTGCATGCAAATCAGTTACTTAGGAAAGAACAAGAGGTTAGCTACTCAGTTTTATTTTTATATATATGTGTGTCTGATCAAAAACTAACTTTGATTCAGTGTAACTGTATAATGTTCAGTAAAACTTATTCACAAAATATTGGAACAGTGCTGTTAAAATATGATCCCCTGTTGCTGCTTTTTGAGTTGATTCATCTGTGTCTTAATCCTTTTCATATCTTCTAGTCGCTACAAAACAGCAGCTACAACCATTTTGCTGCAATTTATTACCTTCTCCTGGAGCGCCTCAAGGAGTACCGAAACAACCAGTTGTCCAATCGTCCAGCGACGGGTCGTCAGCAAAGACCAAGGAGCTCTGAGCTCAGCAACATTGAGGTAAGAAGGTGAATTATCTAATATAAAGTCACATCTGCTGGTATTCTTATTTTGTTCCTTTGCTGTATCATTTACTTTATTTAGCCGACATTGCTCCCCATAATGTTATGGGAAAGCCATAGAGAGGTCCTCTGAGTCAAACTTAATCTCTGTCCTCAAGCTAGAGGGTACAATATTCCATTCTTTAGCAGGCTGCTGATTGAATTTGGTGCTTGATTGAATAGTAATGGACCATTTCTTAATAACTGGCACTAATTTGTGGTCCTTAGAACAGTCTTTCTCCAGTGCCGGTCAGTAATTCACCAAGTGATCAGGCTTCTCTTTGAAATATACCCTTTCAGAAGCACAGCAATGAAACTTCCTCTGATTCCTTGTTAAAGCCACCTCAGAGAGATTCCATGAGTCAGTTGGATTTTCTTTTCTTTCATTCTTTTTTTTAACAAAAAAGGATGGTCGGGGTGGTGATTAAGACACAGAACTGATATCAGGAGATCTGGTTATATTGTCTGCTTGCCACAGACTTCTTATGTCACCTCAGGCAGTTGTCTTAACCTCTCTGTACTTCAGCTTTTCCATCTGTGAAAGGGAGTTTCATGGGTTCCTACTTACGTGTGTGCTGGGAGGGTAAATTTGTTAATTCTTGCCAAATGCTTTGAGAAGCTTGGATGGAAGATGCTTTAGAAACTCAGTATGCAAAAAACATTTGAGGTTTTGAACTGCAGTTTATAGGATGCCTTCTCTAAATCTATTTTTGCTTTCAGCTGCCTCAAGACAGCCTTGCAAGTGAATCACTGAGATCATCTCTGCTTTACCATCAACCTCAGAACTTGATTCAGTCATCCTTGCAAGCAGAAATGGATTGTGACATGAACAGTCCATTACAGGTTGGTGATCTCAGCTAAATGTCACCCAGGGGTTTTTATTGTTCTATCAATTTGACATGGCAAAGGTTAAAAGTATATTTAGCGCTTGCCTGCTTCTGGCTCTCCACCCCTCCCTCCCCAAAATTTAAACATTAAGATATAAATATGTCACAGTGCCTTTCATCACAGTGTGCATAATAAAGGCACAGTGAAGGGTTTTGCAAAGCTCTAACAAATGAGAATATTTTTGCAAAAATAAATAGTTTTTCACTTATTTCCTGTATTCTAATGTCTTTGCAGCCAGTATTCTTTCCTGTGGATCCCAACTTCAATGGTCTCTTCAGGAATCGCTCCATTTCTCCCAACAGTTTGCTAGAAACCACCATTAGCGAGGAGGTGAGGCAGGAGAAAGACCTGGAGGAGGAAATCAAGGCCTTCAACCCTCTTCACCTCCCCAGCAACACCAGCAGGAGGCACACGCTGGCTGAAGTCACTACTCATTTCTATCCGTGTACCCCTCCATGTAAGTCCTGCAGGGTGGAAGGTCTCTGAAATACGGGCTGTGAGGGGTGTACTATGGTCAGTAATAAATGGTCTGCAATGTTCACTCTTTGGGTATTTTTTTAAAATTTAAATAACATGGTTTCTGAAAACTCTCCTAGAAATTACATAATATTGCCCAGTTGTATTACTCGGGAGAGACCCCAGTTGTCAGTAGTTTGGGAGCTTTTTTAGTAGTTACCTACATATTTTTAAAGAGAAATGTTCTTTCTTTAGATCAGTGGTTCCCAAACTTGTTCCGCCGCTTGTGCAGGGAAAGCCCCTGGCGGGCCAGGCCGGTTTGTTTACCTGCCGCGTCCGCAGGTTTGGCCGATAGTGGCTCCCAGTGGTTCGCTGCTCCAGGCCAGTGGGAGCTGCTGGAAGCAGCGTGGGTCGAGGGACGTACTGGCTGCTGCTTCCAACAGCTCCCATTGGCCTGGAGCAACTAACCGTGGCCAGTGAGAGCCGTGATCGGCCGAACCAGCGGATGCGGCAGGTAAATAAACCAGCTCGGCCCGCCAGGGGCTTTCCCCGCACAAGCAGCGGAACAAGTTTGGGAGCCACTGCTTTAGATCATACCCTCCAAACTCCTGCCTGCATCCCTTCACCCTAGTAAAACCTGGTAAAGTGAGTTAGGGTCCCTTGTCTATTGGAATCAATAGCAATGTTGCCATTGACTTAGCTGGAGCAGGAGAGAGCCTTGTGCAATTAAAAAAAACCCCAAAAAGCAACCCTTGATGAAATCATGTCCTAGTACAATATGAGTTGCTGTTCTGTTGTTGTCTGAGACTTTTGATGCTGGCAGGTTATGTTTAGTTGCAGTGTAGGTGGACAGACTAATCTGTCGGCAACTTTTTCTTTCTGTACTCCATTTTGGAAATGTTCTCTCTTCACCTTCCCCTTCTCCCCTTCATCTGTAGGCATAGTCATTTCCTCTTCAACAAGCCCCACAGAAGGAACTAGTTCAGACAGCTGCCTCACCTCATCTTCAAACAACAGCTCAGTGGCTCTGAGCAGCTGTTTGGCAGATCAAGTAATGACTGGTAACCCAGCCACAGCCAGGATGACATCACCATTTCTGACTTTCCAATCTGACACTCCAGGGCTGCAAGCCCAGGACTGCATGGGAGGTGCTTCTCTGCTGCCTGTCAGCTTCCAGGAAGGAAGACGTGCATCTGATACCTCATTAACTCAAGGTAGTTCTTTTCTTGCTATGTAGCTGGTTGTATGCTTTTTTTCTAATTAGCAACACAGGGTAATATTTTGGGACGCTTACTCTGACTTATCGATCTTAGGGCTTTCTGTGGTGACCATCATGATAGTGCCATACAACATGAAGGATAACTTGACTTCATGTAAGTCACCTACACCAGAGGTTCCCAAATGCTGGCTCCACGTACCAATATAGAATTTCCCATTTCTGTGACTGCTATCCTAGGTGTTCCACTCTGTTGCATTGAGTCCGGCACACCAGTACTGCCCACTTCCAATCTAGTTGTACGTGCCCCAATCTACGGTCGTGCTTGAGCTGCCCCAAACCAGTCTTGCATGTGCATAAGCTTCATTGCTGACCATAGGGCATGCAGCTGAATGTGAAGTGTCTGGTTCACCTGAAGTCTCACGCTGGTAAACTAGTGCAGTTGCCCAGAGAGGTTGGGAATTGCTGATAAGTGAAGCACCCAGATGGGCATCCAGGCAAAACACTAATGATGAATTAAAATTTTTTTCTTGCTTCTAGGCTTGAAGGCATTTAGACAACAGTTACGAAAGAATGCTAGAGCCAAAGGTTTCCTTGGGCTGAACAAAATCAAGGGCTTTGCTCGTCAAGTGTGCCAGTCTTCATCCGCTCGGGCAGCACGCAGTAGCATGAGCCCTTTCCAGCATTCTCAGCAGAACACGTGCATGTACAGCAACGGAGGAAGCAGCAGAGAGGGCCGAAGCTTGCTCGAGGAGGTGCTGCAACAGCAGAGGTGAGAAAGCATGCTTAGTATAGAGACTCGAACAAGGCAGGGACATACCATTTGTTTGTAAGGACATTATACTCCATGTTGAACTTCCTCTGCAAAGAGATGTTGGTTTTTTCATAATACCTCGTTTTTGGTTAGGGAGCGAGGTTGAGGGTTAGGACTACTGGGTTCTTTTCCTGGCTCTTGCCATGTGACAGCAGACAAGCCTCATATATAAGCAGAGTTACAGAGAAGTTATTTGTGAAATGAGTATGATGCTGACCTACATATTTCACAGGAGCCCTTAGGTTTTAAGATCATCATGTAGATTTTAAGATAGTCACATCAAAAGCCATATGTATTGGAAGGGCAAAACATACTACTTCTGCTTGTCAAAGCTTTCTTTTTGTTTAATTTGGGGGAAAGATTCTTTCCCCTTTCTTCAACTTTCCTGTGGCATGGATATAGAGCCTTGTAATTTGGTAGAGTTACAGCTCACAAGTGGAGCACAGTCCTTAGTCACTTAAATGTATATTCATAGCAGACCAAATTGTGACCTGATTATGCTGTTGTAATGTCCAAAGATTACCATATTTGTATCTAGCTTTGCTAAACTGTTGCTTTAAATGCACCAGTAAGGTCAGTAATGGTTGGGGAAGTGCTACAGGGAAGAACAGCGTGATCAAGAAGTATTAATTTCCTTCACTCTTGAATCCTATTCAGAATGCTCCAGTTACAGCATCACCAGCTGATCCAGCCAACATGTCACCAGCCCTCTCGGGTGTCTGCAACACACTGCATCCTCTCTCCTGACAGTACAGAGACTTACAAAACATCTAACTCTCTTCTGCTGTCAGAGCTACGAAGGGAGAACTCATTTGAGCTGGCATTTGGTGGCAACACCCAGCTGCTTCAACCTCACCTCTTTGGAGTCAGTGTCTCACCAGTGTCTTCAGCTGCTCATCTTCTAGACACCCAGCTGTATATCAGCAGCCATGTCTCTCCGATCACCACCAACAACTTCTCTCAGCAACAGAATTTCTCTGTGCAGTCTCCGAGCTATGATGCTGTCACTTTGCAGAATGGGGACTGTGAAATGGAGGACCTCACTTCCAGCCAGCTAGGGAAGTTTGTCCTGGTGAAATGAGAGCTCCTGCTGTTGTAGCTCACACACCTCTTTTATTTTTGCAAAGGACTTCCACCATCGTTCCACAGCATTAGTTCCATGGATGGCTGGTGGCGTGTGGATGAGTGACTCTCAGAAGCAATAAATTTTGAAGTATGTGAAGAGGCTGTCTGGTTCAGAAAGCTATCAACTTTATAGAACTGAAACAAGCAATATGTATGTCTTTTGGCTTCTATTATTCTTGCACTGAACAAATATGAATAGAAACTGAAAAACATTTTTGAAGAAAATGAAGGGTGAAATGAGGGGTGGTAGGGGGTGGGAGCAGGGATGGATGAGGCCGGGTAGAACACTTTGGTACTGTACTCAAGTCAGACCAATACAGCTCTGCTGTTATGCAAGAGTTTAACAGCTGTCAGTAGTGGTGACACAGCAGGGAGAGGTTTTTCAAAGAAGGGACCAGAGCCTCCCTTTTTCACAATATTCATTTATGGGCTTGTGAAGCTGATTACCTCTTAAAAAAACCAGTGGCATGCAACATTATGCATTGATAAAATTAAAAATGGAAGCATTGCCATTTGTTTTTGTTTAGTTGATACTCACTTTAAAGGAACCAACACCTCCTCCCTAAAAACACTTATGCTTTAAATGAAAACTGTGAACTTCTTGCTTGATCTATCAGCTAGAACAGCTAAAAAAAGTTCTAATTGTTAGCACAGAAGCAATTAATCTCTTTCGGAATTTTATCCCCTGATATCATGATCCAAATTGTGTAATGTCTTTTTTGGTTTTGTTCTAAATCTCTAGGAATCTTTTCATAAATGTTGTCTAAGTTGTTTTCCCTGTATTCCTGCAGAGGCACTGGGATTGAAATTAGTAAAATTGGGCTGTGGGGTGGAATGATTTCTTTCAAAAAGCCCCCCAGATGTTGCCTTTGAAGTTGCCTGAGGGATATTTATTAGTGCTGCACATTTTATTTCTGCTGCTAATTACGTTTTTACGCATTTCATTATCAGGGTCCAGCTAGAACTGACTCTTGGGAAACGTGCAATATCTAGGTTATAATTGTACAAAGACAAAAGGAATAGGCTAGAACAGAATTCTACTCTAAAGGAGTACAGCTATTTCTGAACAAAATTATTAAAACTGAGTGAAACAGCACAATCTGAGTGTTCGTTTTTGGTTTTTTGGTTTGTTTGGGTTTTTTTGGCATATTATCAATGAGGTTTTTGATTAGGTGTTTTTATGTATGGTTTTTAATACTGTATATGTGTATAAATAGGAAGCAGAAAACAATATATACACTACTTATTTTTTTATACTTTGTAATATGCTTTTATTGTGTTTCTGGTGTAAACTCCCTCTCTGATAGAGTGTGACTTCTGTTGGTGTCAATGGAAGTTCGTGTGTATAAAGGGGATAATAGACCACAACTTCCTATAAGAATTGGTGGGGTCAGGGTTCAGCTTTGGTAGCAGGTGAGCAAGCAGTGAGCCAGTTTAGCCAAAAGTTACCATCCGAATGTCAGAAAAATAGTTTCATTCTATCTAAATGCTTAAAGGACCCAGCTCTTTAGTGTGACACAGGGTGCCTTCAAGTTACCTTGGCTTCTTGCAACCTGCAGTATTACATGTTTTAAAAAAAAGAAAAAACAAATCCTACTTTAAAAAAAAAAAAGCCAAAGATCAACCAGGTTAATTGGTTTGAGGGGGAAGGGGTAAAGGTGTTATGTGGCTCAGTGTCTGTGGCTTTTCATAAATTACCTTTTTATCTGTGTACAGTATCTGCGTGTCTGTATTGATATATCTCTAGCTTGCTGCTGCTGGTACGTGGTCTGGAAGCTTCAAGGTGTAGGGAAATTACTTAGATTGAATCTTCGACTGGTGCCTTGCAGCGGAGAAAACACCAAAGTCTCATGCTAATTTGCAAAGTATTTTTTGTTTTTTTTAAATGGGGAGAGGGAGGAGGGAGAGAAGAAACCAGCTCATTACAGAGCAGCAACTTTGCCATAGTCTCATGAGATAGCACACGTACTTAATACACAGAATTGTTTTCTTTTTTACATTTGTTTTAATGCCATAGATCAAAGGCCACAGAGCGTCTTTTGTTTCCTGTTCTAAGCAATGACAAGCACTTTACTTTCATAGGTTTTTCTGTTTTGTTTTTTCCTTTTCCAATTGCTGTAGAGCCTCTTCGGAATTTATTCCTGGAGCAGAAAGAGGTCACTTTTAATGTTTGGTTTTTGTAGATATCTTGACAGTGCTGTTCTGCAGACTGCAATGCAATAGGCTATTTAAAGACACTATGTGATTGGTTTAATTAAGATGTATAGTTTATTTTTTACCATGACTGAACAGATCATTTTATTTCTTATGTTAAAATGAGAAATGTACACCAAAATGATTGATGTTATTTAATATTTAAATAAAAATGTTTCAAAATATTTTTGTCTTGTGTATTGTAACTTGATTCTGCAGGGCTTTTTCTTCTGAGAAGCTCTGACATATCAACTTCACTTATTTCTGTATGATTTGTGGATTTTAGGGTACATTTAAAACTTAAGTCCATAGGATATTACTGGCATTTTTATTACATTACTAAATAAGAGGAATAGCTGTCTTAGAAGGCTGGTAATCGAGCCTTTCACCTGTAGGTAATGTCAGACTCCGTCCCACGTCTGTGGTAATCAAGTGATGGTATCTGACAGTACAGTGATCTATGCAATGCAAATGGTTTAAGCTTGGTTCTGTTCCTAGTAGACAAGCATTTCACCCGCCTCCCCTTGAGCCGGGAGAGGCCCTAGGCCGAGTAAGTCACTACAGCAAGCACAGAGGATTCTGGCATTTGTAGAGGTTCCATTTTTTGCTTCATTATTAACCTTTTACATTTTAATTTGAGAAATTAATTTAGGAATGTAAATCATAATCTTCAAAAAGATTTGGGCTTAACTAGAGCACCAACAGTTGTAAGAGAATTTAACAGCTGCCTCTGAATTTTAAGTCAGTGTTTTAAATACAGTAAGTCATAAATAAGACTACTTGAGGGTTATTTATTTAAAGATGTTCAAGAGAAAGCTGGCCTTTGCTTGTAACTAGTCATTTCTTAGCAAAGGCAACTACCATCTTTAGTTCGTAGTGGGGCTGAAGCCAGGCTCCTCTCTGCTGAGATGGCTGCCCTCTCCCGACAGCATTCGGAGGTGGAAATGAGACTGCCCCTGCTAAATAGTGCTACCATCCACCATTGTTTCCAATGGGATTGAAGCTAGTGCAGATGGCTTTCCCTACTTGCTATGTGTGACCCAGGCAGGAGATGCGGGAAATGGGACAGAGTAGAGACTAGATGCAGGAGAAGGTGAGGGCTTCTGTTGGCACAGCTTCATATACAAGTCCTGCCTTATCTCTAACCACCTTCATTGCACTAACAACCGTCACTCACTGTGCTAAGACTGCCAGTGAAGAAGAATTGAATTGGTTTGGGGACCAAACTACCCTTCATCCATGTGGGGAATCCATCCAAAACGTGGCTAACGACACGTTGGCAGTGAAGGGCGGAGCTTAGCTTAAGTTGTTCTCTGTGCTGTATCGAGTCCGTGCAAAGAGAAATTCACTACTTCTCATTGCCATCAATCTAGCATTGATTTGATAGAGTAACGCCAATTTACACCAACTGAGGATCTGGTCCAATGGTCCTAAGCTTGGTATCCATCTAATGGTAGTGAAGAGGGAAAAGCCTATTTCATCACTTGAACTGGTCCTGAGAATTTATAATCAATGGAATGACACTGCTTTATGACACTTGAGGATCTGGCAACTTATGTGCAGTATTTACGGTGCATTGAGACCCTGCTTTGAAATGATTCCCAAAGGTGGATTGTTTCATCTTGTTTCTTCAGCCATTGAGGCAATTAATTTTGATACGTTCATGGATCTTTTCTATTATCATGCACTGGGCTCTTTATTTTTTTTACATTTATCTTATGTCCCTTTCCATGGATCTCTTGCAATTGTTTTTGCCACTTCTGTGTTTATTTTGTGTTCAGGAGAACATTTTTTCACAGTCAGGAGGTGGCAGGGATTTTACAAATTCCAGCCAAGTGCTTATTGTCTATCCTGCTGATGACTTCTTTCAAATTCCCCTTTATAATAGCTAAACATAACCTAGCTGATTGTGTAAGATCATTTACTTACTGCAGGGGAGGAAGGGAGCTTAGATCTACAGTCTCTGTTATTGTAAAACACCTGCAATATTTGCAAAAAAAGCCCCCCACTTGTAAGCAACATCTTGCAAAAATTAGAATATCAAGCACCAGGTAGAGCTAAAAGTATAAATTGCAATAAACAGTTTGATCTTAGCTTCCCTTTTCTGCCTGCAGAATGCCTGCAAACAACATTATTCTTGTATTTATTGGAATTTATTTGATCTTTTTGAACGTTTTACTCTGGATTGAGAGGTAATATTCCAAATTTGAGCCCTGTTGCCTAGTTGCGATTGATCAGTTAGGTCTCATGGTATTTTTCCTATTCCGGTGAATGAACGTGCAAGCACCTCTACTGAAAATGTATAATTTGATTTCCAGCAATACTTGCACACATGGCTTTAAAATTCATTTTCCATCAACATTTTTGGCCTCAGCTGTTCATGAAAAGTGAACACCACAAGAACATGAGTGAGCCAAATTAATTAAAGTCAGAATTACCATTCAGACAATTATTTGCATAATCCACCTTACTCTACCTTTTGAGAAAGTGTCTGTGATGCAGTAGGGTACTTTCTTACAATTCTTTCTTTTAGGTTTTAAAAATGGTTTGGATGCGAACTAAACAGAATTAATTCAATTCAAGATTTACCCGTTCACTTCCAGATTTAACTGTCCCAGAGAAGAAAAAGTTGCCAACTCACTTGTTTGGGCTTGATGCCCAAGGGGTTTTAAAGGGTTTCAGCAACACCTTCCTAATGGCTTTGATACAGGGAGGTGTGGTCTGTAGTTGTAGTTCTTAATTACCCAATCTTTATTGTGAATGATTTGGATATGTTCTTGATGTTCATGATGCATCCAAGGTATGTGGACTAATGAGTAATGCTCATGTGAGAGCAGAGGGTGAGAAACAACCTACTTGATGGGATTAGATGCCAGTTTACATGAGTGAGCCCAGTGGCTTGAGAAAATCCCATCAAGCAGGTTGTTTCTCACCCTCTGCTCTCACCTGAGCCTTACTCGTTAGTCCACATTTGCAAACTAGATACAATCAATTTAGGCTTAAATAGAAACTGGGAATGGCTGAATTTATTTCCCCATGTTAAATATCCTCATAGCTTCTTGTCAAACTGTCTTAAATGGGCCATCTTGATTATCACCAAAAGTTTTTTTTTTCTCCTGCTGACAACAGTTCATCTTAATTAATTAGCCTCTTAGAGTTGGTTGGGCAACTCCCACCTTTTCATGTTCTCTGTATGTATATATATCTCCTCACTATATGTTCCATTCTATGCATCTGATGAAGTGGGCTGTAGCCCACGAAAGCTTATGCTCAAATAAATGTGCTAGTCTCTAAGGTGCCACAAGTACTCCTGTTCTTTTTTTGGTAAAATAATTTACAGTTACTTAGACACTGAATGGGACTCCTGCAAGCTGGCTAGCATTTCTGGACTTTAACTCTGTTTTGATTTCAGCTTTGCAGTTCATCTTTAAAAGGAAGATACTTATTTTGCTCAGCAGAGGAATTGTTAGCCCGTCTGACTAGGACTGCTATGGGACCAATCCCACATCCATAGGCTACCACCAACTTATGTATTGCAGCATCAGGTCCATTATATGTGACAGAATGTCCTAAAGCTTTTAATTAAAATCAATATTTCCAAACTTCTTGGTGAAATGGTAGATCCATTTGTGATACCAGAAGTACAGAGATTCAGCAGCCTGAATTCTCTGTTCTGATTCAATGCCAGTTCAATACTAGAATGATAAAGTAATTGGCCAAATTCAGCCAATTTGGAGTAAGCGGGTGCAATGGGAATGGCAACTGATTACACAGCCTAGAATGTGGCACTAAATCTGGGTAATCCTAGTATTACAGCAACCAGGTAATAAGAGTTAGGTGATCAGAGTATATTGCTGGCTTGGAGCTGCTTTATTGAAATAAAGTGATTTGAGTTTTTTCAGCAGCTGGGGCTGGGCTATGTGAGCATGGTAATAGCTAGAGGGATGAGCCTTCTGAGCAGGTGATATGGGCATCACAGTTAACTTGCTTCCCTTTGTCAAAAGGCAATCCTGGCTTCTCTCACGCTTTCCTGATGTATGTCCCATTGTGAACTTTTCCAGTAGAGGAATTTCTGAAGCCTGCAGCACTTACGTGGCAAAATAGCTGGTCTCCAAACAGTAAACACAAACAAAAAAAAGTCTTTTCACTAGTTTTTGCTGGCTCGCACATTTCAGGCTCTGCTTGAGTTAACCTGTTTCATGCAACTAAATCCTTGATATGCCCATGTGGTCGCTATGGGGGGGTAACTACATGTGGGCAGTATAGGGCAGTTACATTATTTTCAATTACTGTTCAGTGCTTTCAAAACTTTGTATCATGTCCTGAGTTCTTACCCAAGACAAATTTTACCTGTAAGTTGCACTTAGCAGAGAGCTGTGGAGTAAGTAACTAGCAAGTCTATGAACAAATGAATCTCTTAACTTTAACATTGCCCCAAATCGTCTCATGGAAACAAAGGTTGCTATGAAATGAAGCAACTTTCATCTGTGTGTGGTCTGTGATCTTGGAGACTACAGTATCTCTCAGCTTTCTTAGTTGAATAAAAATTTCAGTTCTTTAATAAAAAACATTTAATTTCACCTGGTTTTCCCTTTGCCATACGGACCTTTGGATGAGCAAATGAGAGGAACACTTTTTTTTATAGCATTCTGCAGTATTGTCTGTATGTAAAAACTCTTAGTCATTCCCAATATACTAAAACTCTCTGTAGCATCATCAAAATGTAATCCTGTTTTATTTCTAAAGCAGGGAGTTTATTTTTCTTCAGGCACTTACTGTGTTCTCTTTTCCTTTCTAAAGTGCCATCAATCCTATCCTTATCAACAAGTGGTTGAGTGTTTGGACTAATAGGTATTAAGAACTCATTGCCAAATTGTTGTTTCTCTAACTTGCCTCTGGAGTCTTCATCCAAGACAGGAGGCGCCACAGTTGAGATGACTAGGCAAATTAATCTGTGGGTCATGGTGGCCAGAGCTGAACAATGCAGCAGCCAGAGGAGAGCTGTCATATCAGGCTGTTCTAAATGTCATGGGACCATATCCTCAAAGGTATTAGGCACCATTGCTTTCAGTGGGTCATGGTCTGAGCCAGTGGTGACTAGTGTTGTCTTTACTGTCAGCTTCTGGCAGTGAGACAACAAGAGATCATATATTATAGCACCAGCAGCTAAAGAGGGGAGGCTAGTCTGGTCAAAACAGAATAATACATGTTGGGTCAAGTAGTCTTCATTGACTGTTTCTCCATGTTAAGGAAGGCTGCAAGCATTGAACTCCACGTACTGCATTTAGAGCCTAAATTAGAGAGATTTCGCAGTACTATGTGTAATTATTTTTCCAGAAATAATAATGACAAAACCCCTAAACTTTCTTTGTCCTAAGCACTCCGTGATTATTGCCTCTTGTCAGTGGTAGCTGGGGGCATGGCTACACTTGCAGATGTACAGCGCTGTGAGTTAAACCAGCCCTCGGAGAGCGCAGTACGGAAAGTGCTGCAGTCTGTCCACACTGACAGCTGCAAGCATGGTGGCCTGGCCACATTTGCGGCAATTGCAGCGGTATTGGGAGCGGTGCACTATGGGCAGCTATCCCACAGAGCAGCTCTTCCCATTCTGGTGCTGTGGCTTGTGGGAAGAGGGAGGAGAGTCCAGCGCATTCTGGGTCCTATCCCAATGCCCCGTGATGCATTGGTTCGCATCCCAGCAATCCCTGTGCTTCGGTCCACATTTGGCGCCATTTTTCAACATTTTTTGTACTGCATGCTCTATCTTCCCTTTCAGTCTGCGAGAATGGAACCTGAACTGCTGTGGCACATGCTGACGAGTCTCGCCAGCACATCACATTTTGGCAGTCGAGTTACTCCTTAAGATCCAAACTGACAGTGAGGATTCCGATGATGATTTCTACTCAAGTAACGCATATGACACGAGATTGCTTGTGGCATTCATGGACATGCTCACCACTGTGGAACGTTGCTTTTGGGCTCAGGAAACAAGCACTGAGTGGTGGGATCATATCGTCCTGCAAGTCTGGGATGATGAGCAGTGGCTGAAGAACTTTCGGATGAGAAAAGCCACTTTCATGGGACTGTGTGAGGAGCTCACCCTCATCCTGAGGCACAAGAACACGAGATTCAGAGCTGCCCTGATGGTGGAGAAGCAAGTGGCTATTGCAATCTGGAAGCTGGCAACTCCAGACAGCTATTGATTGATCACTAACGAGTTTGGAGTGGGAAAGTCAACCATTGGAATCATGTTGATACAAGTTTTCAGGGCCATTAATCGCATCCTGCTCCGAAGGATTGTGACTCTGGGCAACGGGCATGACATTGTGGCTGGCTTTGCACAAATGGGTTTCCCTAACTGCAGAGGGGCGATAGATGGGACGCATACTCCAATTCTGGCACCAGCCCACCTAGCCTCCGAGTACGTTAATTGGAAGGGGTATTTCTCAATGATTCTCCAGGCGCTTGTGGATCACTGTGGGCATTTCATTGACATTAATGCAAGCTGGCCCAGAAAGGTGCATGACGTGCGCATCTTTCGGAACACTGGCCTGTTCGGGAAGCTGCAAGCCAGGACTTTTTTCCCAGACAAGAAGATCACTGTAGGGGAAGTTGAAATGCCCATTGTGATCCTTGGAGACCCTGCTTACCCTTTAATGCCATGGCTCATGAAACCCTACACAGGGAGCCTTGACAGCAGCAAGGAGCGGTTCAACAACAGGCTGAGCTGGTGCAGAATGACTGTGGAGTGTGCTTTTGTTCATTTAAAGGGCTGCTGGCACTCTCTGTATGGGAAGCTGGACCTGGCCGATGACAACATCCCAGCAGTTATATCCGTGAGCTGTACCTTCCATAACATTTGTGAAGGGAAGGGTGAAAGCTTCACTCAGGCATGGAACGCGGAGGTTCAACACCTGGAGGCTAAATCTGAACAGTCAGAGAGCAGGGCTATTAGAGGGGCCCAGCGCGGGGCTGCAAGGATTAGGGATGCCTTGAGGAAGCAATTTGAGGCTGAAAGCCACCAGTAATGTCTTGTGCCCTGCACGGGAGTGAAGTGCAGTGGTTCCAATGTTAGTAGGAATCTGTGTTTGCTAAGCTGACTTGCAGTGCTTGTTGCTTTCCTGGGCTAAGGTATCTTTTACTTGATGCAATAATAAGGAATGTTTTCAAAGCCAAAAAATCCATTTATTGAAAAGAAAATTCATTTAGTGAAAAGAAACACAACTGCTTGGGAAACAGAAAGGGCAAGGGGGTGGGGCTGGGGACTGGTACAATCAGATTTGCGTGTCCCCTGTTATCATACTCAGCCTTCCTGGCTGGAGTGCTGTGCAATGAGTGCTGCACTTCAGCATGGCTATAATGCATGGTGATGGGGATTGAGTGCCGTGGGGAAGGGTCATACTTTTCAGGGCTGGGTGGTGAAGCTACAGGTGTTGGAGGCAGCTGGTGGCGATAAGAACCCAGATGTTGGGGAAAGTGGGTTGGAGGTGACATGCGGGCACAAGAGAGAGAGTTTTGGGACAAGGGCTACGGGAGGGGGGTGCGGTAGTGCTCCGCTTGCATGGCTATGAGTGCCTGGATCGAGTCCGCTTGGCTCTCCATGATGCTTATCAGCCGATCCGTGCTTTGTTGCTGGAGCTCCGTGCTTTTGTGCTGGCACTCCTCGTTCTGCTGGTGGATCCTCCTTTCACTCTCCCTCCACTCCTGCGCTTTTAGATTCTCATTAAGGGACTGCTGCATTACTTCATGCAGCATGTCTTCTTTGCTTCTACGTGGCCTCTTCCTAATTCTTTGGAGTCTTTCGGTCAGTGATAACACAGATGGCTGAGATCTCAAGGTTGCATCTGTAAAGGCAAAATGCAACACTTAACAGAGGCAGCATTGTTCACACCAGACAGAGCAATGATTCCCCTGTACTTAAGGGCAAGCACAGTCTACACAATAGCAGAATTTGCCCATCCCAAAGTGAGTGCACATAACCCAAGGGAGCCCCAAAATGGTGAGTAAGCACAGGGTCAAGGGGGACTGATTGTTTCACGACCGTACTGTCCTCTGGATTTCTGTGCCTGGGGGAGAGCCAACAGCTGCAGGGGGCCCCTATACTGAACACTATCCCCACATTTTCCACAGGAGTTCGTCCTGGAAGATATCTCGCTGCTGAGGATGACCTGGGAAGCGAGGGAGGGTCTTTTACTGCAATGTGGCTTCTGCCCTGGCCCATGTGCAGCTTGCTTGTGTGCAGCAATAGTCCCCCTGCCCCTCACGGCACAGTGGCGCGGACATGTTAGCCTGACTGGGATAAGGACCACAGTGGCTCTCCCAAGAAACCTGTGCAAGCGCATTACCCAGCTTCTGGATGAGACCTTTGAGAAGATCACTGAGGCTGATTACTGCAATGTGAGAGAGTACATCAATGCCCTATTCTGCATCTAGGCATGCATGCAGCCCTAACCCTCCTCGTCCCAAGAGCCCACACCGAATAACTTCCTTCCCAAAATAAAAGCCACTTACCGGGAACCTCCTCTGGTGTTTGTCCTTCCCCAAGCACCAGCCGCCGTGACTGGCTACCTTCCTCCTGGTTGAGAACAGCTCCTGACTGCATGTAGCTAGGGATTCCGGGTTGTCTTCCTCCTCCTCAGCACCCTCGCTCCCACTTTCCTCCTCCTCCTCTTGCCTTGTTGAACTGGGCTCTGAAGTGCCCATGGTGGTCCTTGGAGTGGAGGTGGGGTTGTCTCCAAGTATCGCGTCCAGCTCTTTGTACAAATGGCAGGTCACGGGGGCAGCACTGGAGCAGCAGTTTGACTCACAGGCTTTGTGGTAGGCATCCCGCAGCTCCTTCACTTTAACCCTGTACTGCTGTACGTCCCAGTCATGGCCCCTTTCCATCATGTCTCTTGATATCTCTCTGAAGGCATTGTAATTCCTATGGCTGGAGCGCAGCTGGGACTGGACAGCTTCCTCCCCCGCAAACACTGACAAGGTCCAGCACCTTGCCATCAGGGGCGGCTCCAGGCCCCAGCACGCCAAGTGCGTGCTTGGGGCGGCATGCCGCGGGGGGCGCTGTGCTGGTTGCCGGGAGGGCGGCAGGCGGATCCAGTGGACCTCCCGCAGGCGTCCCTGCGGAGGGTCCGCTGGTCCCACGGCTTCGGTGAAGCATCCGCAGGTAAGCCTGCAGGAGGTCCACCGGAGCCGCGGGACCGGCGACCAGCAGAGCGCCCCCTGCGGCGTGCTGCCGTGCTTGGGGCGGCGAAATGGCTAGAGCCGCCCCTGCTCGCCATTGCTCCATACTTGGGATCGCCTGCCACATGGAGGCATGGTCACCTGGAAAGATTCGCTGAGCGCACGCCACGCCTGGCTGAGCAAACAGGAAGGGGATTTTCAAAATTCCCAGAGAACTTAAAGGGCGGGTCTGACAGTTGGTCACCTGAGGACAGGGCAGAAGAGTTCAAAGTGATAGCCAGAGTGGCTAGAACAGGCATTGTGGGACACTTCTGGAGGCTGATCAGAGCGCATTAATAGACCAGGGCGTCCACACTGGTGCCACGGCGGTGCAGCGGGGGCACAACAAACATTATTCTACTCACTGACGTGGATTACCAGGAGCGCTCTAGCCGCAGCGTACAGGCTCTCTACATGCCTTGCCAGTGTGGATGCGTTGTGAGTTAGAGCGCACGGGGCTGCTTTAATGCACTCTAACTCGCAAGTGTAGCCAGGCCCTGGTAATGAAGGGTTAGTGGGGCTATGTCCCACAAATGAAATCTCTTCTTTCTTTAAGGAAACAACCAATCCAGGTGGCAGATGCATAATTTATTTTCCTTCTCCTCTCCAGCAGCACAATGGAGAGGGCATTGAGGTGCAAAGAAACGGGGGGTGGGAAAGGGGTGTGGGAACTTGCTGATTCTAGTCACTTCAGTGCAGAACCTCAGAGGGCAGTCAGGACAAGGTGAGTTTATCCCCTTTGAGACTCCTCGCTTCCTTGAATGGATAGAGTGGGGCTGAGATCAGAACCTGCTCAGAGCCTCTCTTCCCAGTCCTCTTTGAGGCTGAAGATTTGCTTCAGAGTGTCTGAGTTCAGGTGCCACCCCTATCTCAGGGCCAACACCAGGGGCCCAAGTAGGAGCAAGTAGAGGGAAAGGGAGCAAGGAGCTAATCAGTTTATGTTTACAAGGAAGCGGCAGGTAAGAGTCTGTGACTGGGGAATAGAGGGGCCCATGACCTGGTAAGGAGGTGGGGGGCAGAGAAAGAGGGGGAGGGGCTAGCTGCTAATTTTCAGGAGGTGGCAGGGGAGCAATAGTGGCAATTTCCACAGAGGAGTGATGGCAGTCGGGGGATGGATAGAGCCTCCAATTGGTTAGTTGATTGATTATTTTTTTCACTTGGGAGATTGGAAATGCTGTGCGTGGGAGAGATTATTTTAGACGGAGGAAAGGTGAGGAGAAGCATCCAATCTCTAGCCTCAGCCACACTCATTATTTTGGGCACCAGCAACTGCTGCCTCTTGCTGGCATCACACATAGGGAGGAGCAGGAGCTGTGTCATTTGGGTTAGGCCACCTGCCACTGAGAATTTCAAATGGAGATCAATTCTACTCTGAGGAGAAGAAGCGCATAAGCTTAGCTTCCTTTTAAAAGTACAGAGACACCAGGTGGGTGAGGTAATATCTTTTAGGGGGGCAACTTTTGCTGGTGAGGGAGAGGAGCTTTTGAGCTAGGCTGAGCTCTGCTTCAGGTCTGGGAGAGGCAACCGGAGTGTCCCAGCTACATACAAATACTGAAAATGATTTTAGAATTAAAGTTCAAAAGAGATGGTGCTGGTTCTAAGGGGGCTGCAGTTTATGCGACTGTCTGGTTATGAAGGCCCAGTAGAAGGTATCTGGTCTGTTGGTAGTTTTGTTTGGTTGTTTTTTGAAGGCAAGACTATCGCTGCTTTTTGGCAGCTGTGAGCATTGTCAGCTGGTGGAGAGAGAGGTTTATATTATATAGTTTCTAAAGGTTTAAATTATCTAGTTTCTAATTCCTCTATTTAATCACAGCCACCTAGGAGGCACTTTACCTCAGTAACGTTCCCAGCTGGAGTCCAGATGAAGCCAATTATTCAGACAAACAAGCAAAACCAGAAAAGCACCAAAGCTGGTGCCCTGGCTCTAGATAAACGATTATTAACTTTAAAAACCAGCCAACAAGCACAAATATTCCAGCCCTGCTTCCTCACCCTGTAAATACAGTGGAGGGAGGGGGGTGAGGTGTGTGTATAAATCAAAGCCAAAATCTATGGGCTGTGGGAGGCATAGCATGCACTCAGATGTTCCAAAAAAGGAGTTGTCATTCACTTACACCATAGGTCACTATGATCCCACAAAGCTCCAATGTTTTGTATGCAACAGAGAAGTGGACACACCCTGAATTTCCCACAACACTCTGCTGGCTAAAAGTCATATCAAAGAAATTATGGATGGAAACTGCCTATTAGGTCATCAGGACCATTCCTTATTCCCACCAGTCCAGTCCATTTTCCAGTACTTGGTGCAGTCCATTGTTCGAATGACTCAAGCTTCTGCTGCTTTCCTTTCACAGTCTAGTAGACCTCACTGTTAGGATTTTTCCCCATAATATACATTCTAAAGATTCTTTTGCTTAACTTGTTAGTTAATCTTTGTATGGCACATTGAAGTTGAACTGCAGAAGTGTGACATTTATTCATTCAGTTGCTCCTTATACCTTTTGCTCTACCCTAACCATCTTCTTTCTCCTTGTTTATCATATCATATTCCTCTGCAGAGGCCTGATCAAGATCCCACTGAGATCTATTGATTGACTCCCATGGACTTCAGTGGTGGCTCTGTCAGGGCCCTGAGCTACAAGAATATATTTCCATCCAAGATGCTGATCAGTTGAATAAACCACTTGAGCTTTGGTATTATTACAATGCACATATGAGAATATGAAATAAAAAGTGATAGTAATAAACTAGTGTGAGCTGGGTAGTAGGACAAATCCCATAGTTAACTGCCCAAGATGTGGATGAGGAATTTAAACTCTTTGTTGAAATTTTCTTTTAAAATGATCTTTCCCCTTCCTCCCCCCCTTAAAACACTCAGATATTAAACAAACAAAAAATAGCATTAATGAAAAATTCAGATTGCAAATTTGCCACTAATGAGACAGGAAATTAAAAAAACAACACATTAAATTTCCTCTGGAAACATTAACTTGGCCCTATTCCACATCTTGTGCATTTTATGTTATCGTTATAACAAATTATCCTGATTCTTATTTACAGTTCTGGCATTGGTATTAATGTAATCCATGTGCACTTCGGGGACTCTTTATTCTGGTTAGATCGCTAACGTGCTGAAGTTTACATTTAATAAGTAAGAGGGGAAACAGAAAATACTGTAGCTGAACAAGGTGGCTGAGTTCACATTATCAGAGCTATCTTAATTTTGGAGAATTTGGAGACTTAGTAGTTGATCTTGAAACTTAACAGTACAATAGGACTATGTAAATTTAAAAACTAAAAAAGAAGATATTTTTGCATCTGCTAATGTTTTCTAAGCTGCAACACCAATGTTTGAAGGCTGCTTTTGCAGAGACTTCAGGCGACTTGGCTGAAAGTGGTGATGAGATTATAATGAGCTGGGTCTGGCATGATTGACTGAACAGGCATAATGACATGTTCTTGATTACATTAATAGCACTGTATACATTAATTTAGGATGATGCTCATGTGAAGAACATTAGTTACTGGCTTAATTAAGAAATCTTCAATCATTTTTTTAAATGCATTGCAAAGTTCTCTTGTTTCTATCAGATGATGTAAACACCTGCTGCACCTATACCTGTTATTTTAGGAGAGGCTTCAACGCCTCTTCAAAGTCCTAATCAACTGAAGCTGCCCGAGCACATCCAGATTCTTCCCACCGACTTCAGAGAATCTGGTGGACTGCAGGACAGCCTTTGTTGCCTATTCTAATTAGTTTTATCAGTCCCACAGCTTTGAAGTGTGGCCTGCTGGGGGCCTCCTCAGCAGTGCTATATTGTAATAATGCAGGGCTGCATGCACAAACTTCAGAACTGGTCAAAGAGTCATGATTATTTTTCACTAAATAAAGAAAACTGCAAAATATTTTTTCAGCAGATTTTCAAAAAGAATGAGTTTGTTTTATATGAACATTTGCACAATTCTTTTTTTAGGTTTGTTTGGTTTTCATTATCAGACCTTTTTTCTTTTTTTCTGCTCCTGTATCCCTCCCCCTCTGGCCACTGAAAAAGAGGCTTTGAGGAAGAGGGAAGCAAAAACTCAAAAATCAAAATTTGTTTTTGTTTTGGGGTTTCATATTAAATAAAGGTTTAAAATAAAGGGATGGGGGTTTTGTGTGTTACATTCTTCATGTAAGAAGGCCTTTTTATGACAAAAGAATAATCACCCCAAACAAAGATACAGTACCAAAGTCATCAGTGGACACTCATCAGAACAGTGTGGGAAACAGAACTTACCCCTGTCAGCCTCTGACACACACTTGAGCGAAAGGAAACTAGCCATTAATTTTCTCATATTGGACTTGTACCATCTTTGCTACTGTCCAATCAGATCTGATTCAACCTACCAGTGAACAGAGGTGTTCCGTTCTTTGCACTACTCACAGTTTTGAGCTCTCCTCTTTTGTTGTTGGAAGCCACTGAAAGATTAAACACACTAAGTTTTCATTAGGCTCCATGGAGATTTTTAATAACATACAAATGCTACTAGCTTCCTTAGCAACTTCTCAAGGTCACCTGCACAATCTGTCCCTGCAGCTTTTGCCTTGCCTTCTTTTTAGATCCTCTCCAGGATTATAATTTACTGCTATACACTTCCTACTACAGAACAAAATTACAAACTCACTGACAGAGGCACAACACTGGCAGTCACAGTTGGCTCAGTGCCAACGAAGTCAATATGCCTACCCTGATTTACACCAGCTGAGGATCTAGCCCAGACATTTTAACATAAGATTGTGAGCTGTAAGGGAAATGGCCACATCTCTCTCATCATTAGACAGAGGCTGAGGCTGGGGCTTTTCATTGTCAATAGAGCAATCTAGCTAGGGTTTTATGCTGCTGCCCATCCCCATGGTATCTGCGTGCCTTCAGTGTAAAATCAATTAGCAACTGTGAAATCTAGCACACTTCATGGAGCCTTTGGCATTGTTCCGTCCTGCCACACCACATACAAAGGTCTACACAGTGTCTGACTTCAGTCACTCTTTCTTTCCTGAGCACTAAATTCACTAACAAAGTAGAATTTTGATACTTTTCCAGTAAAAAACGAGCACAAGTCTGTTATCAGCCTAATCGATGAGCGAGGAAGCAAAGAGGACTTTATTGTGACAACTAGCAGATGAGAGAAGTAACTTATAGCTGGTGGGTATTGTAAACATTAGATCTACAAACCAGCCTAGATTATGTTTTCTACCAGAATGTCTTGGGAAAGTTATAGTATCGTTTGTGTTAAATGGATTTAAATGGCGAGGAGCTCCTAAAGCCGCCAGTAATAACTAATGAGCAAAGAGTGGGCCAGGTCCTGGCAGTTTAACATTGCTGGGGGTATCAAACACAAAATATCCAATGCTGCTATTCCTGTGTAGACACAGGGCTAGATCCTTGGCCTCCTTCCATCTGCTTCGTACTGCGCCAGCTGTGCAACCCAGCAGGAAATCTGGCTGATCTGGCCAGCGGAGGACTTTGCCAATGTGGGGGAATCCCTGAGTGCCATTAAGCCCCACCCGTGTTGTTCCCTGGTGGTCCCAGGGAAAAGGAGGCATAGCTAGAGTGCCCTGGCATTTTGGCAGATCCCAGCTACAGGAAGAGCCCTTTGAGGCTGTGGGCAGCCAAATGTAACTCAGAGCATGGCTAACTTCTTGGAAAGCTTCCCACAGTTCCTCTCCTCTCCTCTTATGCCAGTGCACATGTGACCTCCTATAATAGGGAAGGAGTCTGGAGACGGGGCTTATGAAGTATTACATATTGCACAAAAGAAGAGACCATATGGGTTTAGATATATTCAGGAATCACTTTGCCCACCATTGAATTGTAGTAAGAATTTAACCAGTCCCCAGCAGTCCTGCACACTGGGTTGGGGCAGGAAGTAAAAAAGAATATCGTATCCTGCTTGATCTTCAGGGATGTATGCATGGGACATTTCCTGAAAAGAAGGTTCCCTCTAAAGAATCAGTCCTCGGAAGGGGAGAGAATCTATTCAGATTTAAAAAAAAAACAAACCTCATTCAATTAGAGTCCTCTTTGAGTACGGTCACGGTATCTTTTGGTCCTTTTTGAAAAGCATCTGCTAGTCAGGAGCATTCTCCCTGAAGAAATACACTGGGTCTGGAAAAGGTGAACCAGATTAAGCCAGTTCCCTTTAAAAACACCGATAAGTTTAAACACCAAGCATTAAGCATTTTATAATTGGAAATGAAAAATACATTATTCTTATTATTTAGAGGACAGCCATATGAAGGTTGCTCACATTTATATAGTGCCTTTCATCTGGAGGATAAAAGTCCTACTACTCATAACTCAGCACTCCTTTCTCAAGCGGAACTCCTCCTGCGATGGCAAAGATGATTACTAGGGCTCAGTATTAATAATCTGTTAAAGGAATAGAATTGTTTTCTGTTTGTCACAGAGATATACATACAGGAGTTAACTAAATAAATCAGGAGTTAAATAAATAACCTAGCCATAAACAGTCAGTGTATCCAAATATGTTTTTTAAATGGTATACTGACCTGCTCAAATAATGGCTCTGTTTAAAAGACACTGACATCCCATGGGAAATTATAAAACATTCATTTTATTAAGAGATATTTCTGGAACATAGGAAATCATACCGGATCATCTATCCAATATCCTGTTTCTGATAGTGGCCAGTACTGGCTGTTCAGCGAAAGGTGTGAGAACCCAAGAAAAGACAGATGTAATCTGCCCTGCATGAAAATCTCATCCTAATCCCTAATAATTGGAGATTTGCTTAAACCAAGAAACATGAGGTTTTTATCTCTTTTCAAATACTCTCTTTGTCAGCATTAACAATAACAACGATGGATATTCTGGATATGCATTTAAATGTCTAATCCCTCTTGGAATTTTGCTGAATTTTTGGCCTCAATGTCATCATGAGACAATACATTCTATAGTCTAAGTACACGTTGTGTGAAAAAGTATTTCTGTCTATCTGTTTTGAATTTGCCACCTTTCAATTTAATTGAATATCCCCTTGTTCTTGTGTTGTGCGAAAGGGTGAACAGACTCTCACAATCTGCCTTCTCTCTGCCATTCATTATATTTTATACTTTTATGTTCCCTCTTACTCATTTCCTTTCTCACGTAAACAGTCAGTCTGTTCATCTGAGAGTTTTTTTATGCCATTAATTATTCTCACCACCTTTGTCTGCACCCCCTTTATCTAACTGAAATATGCTTCTGAGATATGGTGACCAATGCTGCACATAGTGTTCTGGGTGAGGCCAGGCTATTGATTTATATAATGGCATTATAATATTTTCTGTTTTATTCTCCGTCCTGTTTCTTATACACCCGAACATCTTGTGGGTTTTTTGCCCGCAGCTGCACATTGAGCAGAAATGGTCATTGAGCTGTCGACAGGGGTGCCTGGCTCCTTTCCTGAGCTGATCTAGTTCATATAGAGCCCTGTTCTGCTTGTAGAGCCTGATCCAAAGCCCATGCAAATGACTGGGAGTCTTTCCATTGACTTCAGTGGCCTTTGGATCAGGCCCACATGGGGTGTATTGTCTATATTTCTTTTCCCCTGTTTTTTCTTATTCCTAGGGAAATTTGCATGAAAATTAATTACTTGAATCTCAATCTGTGCTAGAGGTTATATAATAAAACAAATGCCATAAATGCTTGTTTCTCTGAGCAGGGGCCCTTTTTAGCCACTCAGTGGCAGATTAGCCCCTGGGCCAATGGGGCCTGTGCCCAGGGGCCCCAGCCAATTGTGGGGGCCCTGGAAAAATGGGCACCCCCATGTCCCGACCCACTCCCCCTGCTGGGCCGGCACACCTGCCAGGGAACAGGGGAAGCTGCCGTGCCCTGACCCAGCTCCCTGGCAGGAATAACTGATGGGGGCGGGGACAGGTGTTTGGGGGGGGGAAAGGCCCTGGGCCCCGACCCCATTTCCCCGGCAGGAGTGCCGGGGCGGGGGGACTGCAGGTGGAAGGAGTGGGGAGGAGCCCCCACTTGCTCTGGCCCAGGGCCCCACAGACCCCTAATCCGCCTCTGCAGCCACTACTGCCTGGGACCCAGTTGAAACTGAGGCTGGTGTGGGCAAGGAGGACTGCACCCTGAACTAGAGCACTTTATGCTGCTACTACCTGCTATTGCTCACATGCTGCTTGGTAGGATGCAGCCGTTTCTGCACAGACATTATCATCCACAACAATTAGGTTTCACTGTTGGGCAGTCGACAAGGGACACTGTCCATATCCTCTCGCTTCTGGCTGAGTTGCATCAAGAATGTAACTGATTACTTTATGTGGCATCAAAGAGGTTTTTGATTCAGTCAACAGGTCAGTGCTTTAGCTTGCACTGAAAGGAGTTGCCATTCTAGATATTCTGCTAAATCTGGTGCATGTTCTACACACTGGTACTGGTGCAACAGTGAACATTGGTTCATGGCTTTTGTTGCGTTTCTACACAACCTCTGGTGTGGATTCTCACCCCAGCACTATTCTGTTAAGCTATCAGCTGGACACTAGGACCTGCCACTCCACATGTCAGAATCAAGGTTGGTCAAGAAGTGTTCACCTACCAAGACTAGGAGTAGTGCTGCCTGCCCTATGGGGTTGAACATCTCATAGATTCATAGATCCCAAGGCCAGAAGGAACTGTTGTGATCATCTAGTCTGACTTGTATAACACAGGCCATAGAACTTCCCCAAAATAAGTCCTAGCACATACCTTTTAGGCAAACATTTAGGTAAACTTTTGGTTTAAAAAAATGTCAGTGATGGAGCATTCACTATGACCCTTGGTAAATTGTTCCAGTGGTTAATTACTCACACTGTTAAAAATGTATGCTTTATTTCCAGTCTGATTTTATCCAGCCATTGGATCATGTTATACCTTTCTCTGCAAGATTGAAGAGCCCATTATTAAATATTTATTCCCTATGTAGATATTTATAGACTGTAATCAGATCACCCTTTAACCTTCTCCTTGTTAAACTAAATAAATTGAGCTCCTTGAGTCTATTACTATAAAGCATATTTTCTAACCCTTTAGTCATTCTTGTGGCTCTTCACTGAACCCTCTCCAGTTTAGCAACATCCTTCTTGAGTTGTGGGTACCAGAGCTGGACACAGTGTTGCAGCAATAGTCACACCAGTGCCAAATACAGAGGTAAAATAACCTCCCTACTCCTACTTGAGATTGTCCTCTTTATGCATCCTAGGATTGCACTAGCTCTTTTGGCCACAGCATCACACTGGGAGCTCATGTTTAGCTGATTATCCACCACAGCCCCCAAATCTTTTTCAGAGACACTGCTTCTCAGGACGTAGTCCCCCATCCTGTAAGTATGGTCTACATTCTTTGCACCTATGTGTGTACATTTACATTTAGCCATATTAAAACACATATTGTTTACTTGTGTCCAGTTTAGAGACCCAGATCACTTTGAATCAATGACCGGGTCTCATCTTTATTTACCACTCCCTCAATTTTTGTGTCATCTGCAAACTTGATCAATGACGATTTTATGTTTTCTTCCAGGTCATTGATAAATGTGTTAAATAGCTTAGGCCCAAGAAACAATCCCTGAAGGTCAGCTGCTGGAAACACACCTACTCAATGACCATTTTCCATTTACAGCCACTTTTTAATCCATGTAATGTGTGCCATATTTATTTTATATTGTTCTAGTTTTTTAATTAAAAGATCATGTGGTATTAAGTCACACACTTTCCAGAAGTCTCAGTATATTACATCAGCACTATTACTTTTATCAATCAAACTTGTAATCTCTTTAAAAAAAAAAGACATCAAGTTAGTATGACAGGAGCGATTTTCCATAAACCCATGTTGATTTTCATTAATTACATCACCCTCTTTTAGTTCCTTATTAATTGAATCCCATATAAGCTGCTCCATTATCTTGCCTGGGATTGATGTCAGGCTGACAGGCCTCTAAATACCTTGGTCATCTTCCTTACTCTTTTTTAAATTGGTATATTAGCTTTCTTCCAGTCTTCTGGAAATGTCCCAGTCCTCCAAGACTCAACTGAAAATCAACATTAATGAGCCAATGAGCTCCTCAGACAGCTCTTGTTAAACTCTTAGATGCAAGCTATATGAACCTGCTGATTTTAAAATGTCTAACTTTTGTAGCTTCTGTTTAACATCCTCCAGAGATACTAATTCACCATATGGTGAAACTATAGCATCTTTTTTCTGCATTATTATTGATAGTTCTACCATTGCCCTCTAGTAATGTACCAATTGTCAGGGTTATATATTATTTTTTTAATTTTATAGCTGCCTTCACTTCCTCAGGTAGCTTTTTTAACCAATACAGCCTTATTCCTCAGTTGTGGGATTGTGGTTTTTTGGGTGTCTACTAAGTGATTCCCAATTATCATTAATACTTTTCTGATTAAATTCTTCTCATGCCAGAAGACCAAGGTCCAAAACCTCTGAGGTGGGCCACCTGAATTCTGGGGCCAGGTGGAGTCGAATAGTGATGAAAGCATCAGTGGGTTCATCTGCCAAGGCTGCAAGCAGAGTTCAAAAGGTCGCAGAAAACTAGACATTCTTTGATGAATAGGTCTTGCTGCTTCCTGCATGAAATCTACGTCTTGCTTATGGAAGTAAAAATGCCTTTGCTAGCTAGCAAACCTGTGTACTGCCTGTATTGCTGTAGGGGTCAGAAACCTGGACCCTTTTAATAGGCACACTTGGAGTGGCTAGAGGCATTCCATATATGCTGTCAGTGCCAAATCCTGCACATAAGGTGGTTTGACTTTGTGCAAAATGTCACAATCTCACAGAGATCTGGCCTTCCTTCAATATAGTCAAAAGTGCCATTGCCGGCTCTGTGGGCATGTTGCCAGGATGGACAAAAATACACCAGCAAACCATATTGAAATACATTGACATGTGAAGGGGTGCATGCCCTGACTCTACCTGGTGCCACTCATGGGGCCATCCCAGAGACGTGTGAATCTGAAGGACTGAGCCAGATCTGGGAATTTCACTATACAATGCCTGATCATCATGCCATGGTCACTCTGCCGCAATGATCTTCAGTAGACTATGCATGTTTGATTATGATGGGGTCCGGCTTGAGGTTTGGGTGAAGGTTATGGATGTTCTTTATTTTATCTGAACTTGTTCAGTCATCCTAGTGAAAACAGGATCAGAGTGTTTTGAACAAATTCATTTTCTCCCACTGCTACTTATCCCCTATCTGAAGCTATAATCCTCAGAGTCACCACAATTGGTTGCTATAGTAATGACTGAAAACACAAATGGAGGATTATGGTTTCAGGTGAGAAAAAGGTAGCAGGAGCAAACTACCGGTAGGTCCTAAAATCCAGTTCTACTCTGAAGAGCAACACTACAAAGATGGCATCGTAGGGCTCAATGGTAATTGTCTTTAGATTAGAGCTTTTAAGTTTACAAGTAATTCATGGTGTGTTTTTTTTCTTTCCAGCTCCACAAATGCAATCTGGAAGTCTAGCTGTATTCTTTCCCCACCCCCATATCATCAACACCTGAAACAGTTAAAAATTCTGTTGATAAGTGATGCAGAATAGAATGTGACTGATCCTCCAAAAGCCCTATTGGTCCAGCAGTGCTAAAATGAGTGGGAAAAAATGTACTGGAAGCTTGTTTTGTCACTAAAGTAAGAAGGCGAGGCTGTAAAAACTGACTTAAGCTAAATCGAAATAACACACTTTGATCCAAGATAAGAATTTTCCCACACACACCTACACTGATATAACAGAAAGTTTTGTTATTTTGCCTGTACTTTCTCTGTAGACCAGCTCTTACTCACATTCAGAAATTACCTCATTCTGGTAGTCCTCCCTTCATTACGATGGCACTACTCAGGGAGTAAAGTACTACCTAGAGTGAGTAAAGGTGACAGAATCTGGGCCAAAATGTCTTAAGCCCTGTGTACCCTATAGTGTCCTATAGTGACATGTGGATGAGTACAGGTCTGGTGGTAGTCTCTCCGATGAGATAGTGATGGATGCATTATAAAAACCTAGATAGTTATTATTATTCATGCTTACTTAGACAATGGTCTTGCAAAATGTTATACTAAAAAGCATGTGGAGAATATAGCACAGTTTGGTTAGCTAGGGTCTAGAAATAAACCTTTCTGCCCACACTGCTCATGGAAACTATGCTAGAAATAATTATGCTTATACACAGTTGTTCAAAACTGGCTGTTGCTAGCACAGTTTTAATGGTAGTACAGACAGGACTTTCTTGCCCAGTGGGAGGAATGGGTCATGTAGGAGGTTTGCTTTTGTCTCTAGATTGATGATATTTAGATCAAAGTTCTGCAGGCGGATTTGCTCTGGATGGTGGAATTTCCCTGCTCTGTGTATCAGGTGAATCACTTTATCACTTGCTTTCTTCTCAGCCCCAAGTTAGTCATCAAAACTCCTGCTTTCTTTAATTGCCACAAAATCTGTAATCCCTGGTGTGCTCCGTTTGGAGGGTGTGAATGCTAAACAGCAACAACAACAAAGAAGAAGAAAAGGAGAGGGAGAGAACAGAGCTGCCACCACATCATAAACATTTCTGACACTGAAGTGGGTTCTTAATATGAGACAAACTGCTCTGGGTTAGGTTGTTTAGTTTTGAGAACTCTTGAAGTTTGGCTTTTGGAGGTGGATAGAGAAACACCCGAGAAGAAATAAGCAGCTACTTTCTGAAAAAGCAAGTGATGTGTGTTCAGTTTTTTTAAAAAGTCAATCTTGTAGGTAATTGCTAAGGGTATCTCTGCACAGCAAGTGAATGTGTGACTGCAGCACAGGTGACGTACCCATGCTAGCCTTAATCTCACTAGTACAGATAACAATAGTAGGGTAGATGTGGTACCATGGGCTAACCTCCTCAGTACAAACACAGGTTTTCTGGCAGGCTTGTACTTGTTTTACTAGCCTGGGCTGAAGCCCATGCCATTACATCTGTACTGCTATTGTTACCCACACTAACTACATTAAAGCTAGTTGGGTTATGCCTACCGCTGCTACAATCACACCTTGCCTTGCAGTGTAGGCAGAAGTTATGTGGAACTGGTAAAAAAATAAAAAGTTACTTGAAGTAATAGGTTTAAAAGAGATAATTATGTAAATAAGTGTGAAATCAGAGCAATTGCAGCAGACAAGTTAAAGTTGCTGGAAGTTAGTAGTTCAGAGAAGCAGTTTCAAACTGAAATAAAGATTTTAAGTCTGTAAATCCATGCACAAAGCTTTCCTCCTCCCCAAAGATGGCTGCCATTGCATTCCAGGTTAGTGGGAGCTTCTTATCACAAAACCTCAACACTACTGTATTAAAACTACATATTTTATTGATCAAGTCTGCTCTACACAACAATTTTAAAATAATTGTTCTTAACTTATAGTAGCACCCAAAAAGTGCTGGGCACAATCCTTGTTTCAGATTGCTTACAATCTAAAGACACAGAGGGTAAGGGTAGGGGAAAAGCAAAGTGATCAGGATAATGCTGGACATTGCCTCTTATTAGTGTTTTGATTTTGCTTTTTAAATTCAATTGTCCTCATTTTCTGTAGGCATTGCTGCAGAAATTAATTTTTAATAGTAATTTGAAACTCCTGAACTCCTGCCTCAGCATTGTAAAACCAGGAACGAATTGTGGGGTAATCTCTTCTTTGGTTGTTCCCAAATCCTGCTCAGGAGATGTTCTTTCTAGTGCTGTCATCCTTGTACCTCACTAGAAAAAATTCATTTTTTTTTAAAGGCCACCAACAATGCTCTGGGCTCTGAGTCACACTAGGTTCTTTCCATCGTGCTCATCACCAGTAATAAAGGTTTTGCTGTCTAGATTAGGACCTCACTGATACTTGGGCAAGCCATTGTCTCCAAATTATACTCTAGTGACACCTGTGCATAGAATCATAGAATCTCAGGGTTGGAAGGGACCTCAGGAGGTCATCTAGTCCAACCCCCTGCTCAAAGCAGGACCAAACCCAACTAAATCATCCCAGCCAGGGCTTTGTCAAGCCTGACCTTAAAAACCTCTAAAGAAGGAGATTCAGAAATTACCTCATTCTGGTAGTCCTCCCTTCATTACGATGGCACTACTCAGGGAGTAAAGTACTACCTAGAGTGAGTAAGGGTGACAGAATCTGGGCAGTGCACACCCATTGCCATCAGGGCTTTTACAGATGTCATCAGTTGGAACTTGGAAAACAATCCAGTTGATGCGCAAGGGGAAAGAGAATCCACACTCACTCTGTCTTAGTGGTGCTGGCTCTGTGGGGCTAACTGAAGTAAAAAAGCAAAATATACCCCCTCACTTCATTTTGATCATTAAAGTCAGCTGATATACACTTAAGGAGCAGATCCTGCAAGTGACATTTTTATATAGTCAATCTTCAGAGTAAAATCAAACTTTAGTGACCCTGGAATGGAATAATATCATCAGAGGGATAGCTGGCAACTCTATGAGATGAGGGTCATTCCTACTATGTGTATTTCTTTCACAAGATCAGTATAGGTATACAGGACGTGTGGTATAGCTGGATAGGATTTTTGAGAACATTCTAAACTTTTTGTTAACACCTCAGTATTGTCAATGGAAAGTTCAGATTTCTCCTGGAGAGCAGACACTTTTCAGAAACATGTCTTTAATTTAAAACCCTATTTTCTGTTGAAAAATATTTTAGATGGAACATTTTCAACTAGTCCTACCCATGGACTTGATTTGTTAAAGGAACAATGGGGAGCAATTTTAAAAAATGAACATTTTCATTAATATGCAGCATTCCTATTTGTTAAGTCCCTAACTTTAGAATAAAGCACTTCATTGGTATCAGCTGAATTTGTGTGTGTCTAGAAAAATAACATCTTTTAACTTGGGAACTCTGTTGTAGTTGGGTGGATACAAGGAATGCTTGGGAAGAGCTGGCAGGTTGCTGGAACGTTGTTTCATGGAAAATATGCTTTATTTTTACAGCTATAAAATAAATAGAAACCAAAACCAAATTACTTGTGTTTTAACACCAGAAAAACAACAAAGCTCTGTAAACACTGGTGCAAACTTGCCACACTGATGTCACCACAGCTCACTGCAAGGTCTATCACTCACCATAAGAGTCAGAGTAGGGCTCCCTGAATCCATACTCACCATGAAGGGAATGGGAAACTCTAAAAAGTGCGGGTGACAAGAGAAGCAGGCTACTGGAGATAACTGCTTGTATTCAGGATGTTGAAATTGCCATCCTATTCCTAGGGTAGGCCTTACCCTACATTTGCAGGCTCACTCTGAAGCTTTCTCTGGCCCTGTTATGGAATATTTGCTTTAATCGTCAAAACAAGACTCTGTATTCAGTCCTAGGGTTAATGGACTTTGCTTATTTCCTGATTCCTGCTCCCAAAGACTGGCGAGCTACCTGAGTCCTATTTTTTTTTCCAGATAGTACTGTGCTGAAATTCTGTTCTTCCTTGACAAATTTCTAGCAGCTTATTTGTTCATGCAAAAGCAAATGATCCATTAACATGAAAAATTCCCTGGCAAGGAAATAGAAGAATGAAGGATTACCGGTTAGCAGAAAGAGAAGATAAAGTGGAGTTTACACAAAGGCCCTCACACAAGTCTGCTCTCATTTGCCAACCCTATAAATTCACCTCCCAGGGCTCTTCAGATAGGTATTTTCTTTAGTTTGCTTTTTAGATTTGTTAGAAATGTGGTGGGTTTTAATCTCTTACCTGTATCTCTGTGAAGGGCCTTAGCTACTACAGTTCCCAATTAGCATAAAGGAAGCCAGGGAACCCACTACCCTCAGTATCTACCCTTACATAAAAAAATCCTGCATTTACACCACAGACCCATTACTCTGCTGGAAGCATCACAAGATGGGACAGAATGTGAGCTCACTCTCTTTTAACTGTGTGAGGTCTGCAGTGAGAACAGGAGTAAAAAAAATAGGTGGGGGAGTATTTTTGTCATAAAAAATAAATAGTTATGATTCTGAATACACCCAGGGAGCAGATCAGGACTGCAAGAAGTGATCCTTTTTGCAGAGTAATTTTTCAGAGTACAGTTTTTATGATGTAACATGAAATCTGGTGAGGTTTCTTTTCTGTCCATTGAGTAAAATAAAGTTGCTGTCAGATACTACATTGCAGTGGTGCTGGATCAATTTTGATAGTGGGGGTGCTGAAGGCAGAAACCATGTATTTGGGTTGTTATTACAATTTCAAGCCAAGGGCTGCGGCACCACCACCAGTTCCAGCACCTATGCTACATTGTGAGATTTTGCTGCATATTTCACCATAATTCCTATAATTGTGTAGCTACTGCATGTCACCACTGTAGCCAATTTCAGGACTATTTTTATCACGTGGATTTATTTTTGTGGATTTATTTAGTCTCTTCTATTTTGAGCAATAACCCCCTCCCAACCATCATAACCACCTTAAACATAACCTACATTGCTTGTCCAGTAATCAGTGGGACTGCTTGTGCAATAAGGTTCAAATCAGTGTGACTCAGGGTAGCAGAATCTGGAGAAAAGTAAATTAGTTACATCACACTTTATAATAGGCAACAAAGGGGAATAAAGAAATCATAGCTGTTGTCAGAGTCTTTTCTCTTGGTTTATTCACACCAGACTCCCCACATAACTACAAACATCAGCAAAAAAAATCTGCATAGCAGTTGGAATATACGGTAGTCACCAAAATTTGTTTAGGGTGTGTCATGGAATGAGGCAATGGGAACAGCGGAAAAAGTACTAAGGAAACACTGAGTGTATCACAGATACAAACTGAATCAGCTGGTAGTTTTATGTACATTTCTATAGCTACTAGGATAGCCAGCTCATTAAACAAATACCAAGTGATTATTAAAAAAAACATTTATTGAGTAACAGCCAAGGAATATTTATTTTTTAGGCGGTTGATAATCCCTAATAAAGTCTTCTAATAATCCATAGGTATTGAATTATCTGCCTTAAATTAAATCTTAATTAAATGCATATATAACATGCTTAATTTAGTGTGCCATGTAATTGCTGGATACTTTCACCTTTGTGGCAAGTGGAGAGAATTTGATCAGCATCTGCTGCTTCTCTAAGGCTGTTCCTCCAATTAATTTAATGTCTGGAAGCAGTGGGGAGCTTTTTCTTGTAGAAATTAAAGCTGTGGTACCACCACAAACATGTGTTCACATTGCCTATACTTTGGGCCCTTTGGTTCATTGTAAAAGTAGTGCTCTTTAGTGCTTTTCATCTTCATGATGCTTTAAAGACATTGGGAGCTGGGTGTCTGGGTGCTGGAGACAGGAGTACTTGCTGAGCTGTTTTCAGTTAAGTCTGCAGCTTTGGGGTCGTGGTTCAGACCGTGGGTTTGTGTTGCAGCAGGCTAGCATGTCTGGCTCAACAAGACAGGGTTCTGGAGTCCCAAGCCATCAAGGAAAACGGGCTCAGAGGCAGTTTCAGCACATCAGGTGACCGTCCCAAGAAATAAGCACAAGAAAGCAGAAAAATGCCTACCAGTGAGGCAGCTGTGAAACGAGAGCTAGCCAGACTGGAAGTGGAAGAAAAGGCAAAGGACCATGAGTTTCAAATGTGGCAGGCAGAAATGAGGCTCAAAGAAGCAGCTGTGGCCAGGGAAACCCTGGAGGCAGAAGCAGCCAGACAAAGGGTTGCACACCAGCAAGCCCTAGACTTAAAAGACAAAGAAATTGAAGCACAAAAAAGCTGCCCACTAGCAAACCCTGGACTTAAAAGACAAAGAAATTGAGGCCCAAATTGAGACCCAGAAGCATGAACTGGCTGTAATGGAGTGGAAGAGACAAAACCCTTCAGCAGCTGGCTCTGCTTCCCCAAAAAGCCACAAATGGGAATGATTACATCCTCAGTATGATGAATCCAGTGATATTGCCGAATATTTCATTACCTTTGAGAGGCTGTGCACTCTTCATGCGATTCCTGAAGATCAAAAGATGACTACTTTGCAGGGGCGGCTCCAGGCACCAGCATGCCAAGCGCGTGCCTGGGGCGGCAAGCCATGGGGGGCGCTTTGCTGGTCGCCACTAGGGCGGCAGGCAGGTTGCCTTCGGCGGCATGCCTGCGGAAGGTCTGCTGGTCCTGCGGCTTCAGCGGACCACCCGCAGGCATGCTGCCGAATCCGTGGGACCGGGGACCTCCCACAGGCAAGCCACCGGAGGCAGCCTGCTTGCCGTGCTTCGGGCGGCAAAATACTTAGAGCCGCCCCTGCCACTTTGGTTGCAAAATTGACTTGGCGAGCTCAGGATATATTCAATAAGATACCTATTGATGATGATTCAAACTATGGTAAATTTAAGGATCTGGTTTTGAAAGAGTTCCAGATTACACCTGAAACCTATAGGGTAAAGTTCAGGATCTTAAGAAGGGATCTGGATTGAGTAATGTGGCTTATATAAATGAAACGAGGGATTTATTAGACAAGTGGGTGAGGGGAAAAGGCATTACAAGCTTTGAAGAAATGTGTAATGTGGTGGTTCAGGAACAGTTCCTGGATATGTGCAGTAATGATGTAAAACAGTATTTGTGGGACAAAAAGGTGGATGCAGTGGGTGAACTAGCTGGGTTTGCAGACTCTTATGAGCAGTCACAAGCTGCAATTAAACATAAACCACTGGCAGAGGGGTACAGGGTTGGTGGAAAGCAGAATCACCATTTTACCCCTGGGAAAAAGGAGGCTGGGCGTTCACCTCCCCATTCCCCTGTTACTTGCCTCAGGTCTCCTGGACAACCAGGGGATCCCAGAAGGTGCAATTCCCCAGGGCACCTGAAAAGCAGCTGTCCCAAATGGAGAGTAAACCTCCCTTGTCCCAGGTTAGCTCAGTTGCCCTCAGCCCTGAGGCGCCAGAGGGCACGCCCACCTCTTATCACACCAGCCTGGTAGACACGGGGCCTAGTGAAGCTGACAGGGAACACATCAGGATTGAAGGCACGGAGTCTCTGGGGTGGAGGGATACCGCTGCTCAGTTCTCTCTGGTTTGACCAAGTGTGGTTCCAGATGCTAGTGTTTTGACGGGGCAGACAACCCCACATTAAGGGGGTGGGGCCCTGTTCCCCTGGCACAGGTTCAGGTGGAGTGGGAAGGTGATTTACTGGTGGGGATGCTCAAGGACATCCCCGTGGACATGTTGCTGGGAAATGATTTTTTCATCAAAACTAGGACTGTTAGGGTGGTAACTCACAGCATGAAGAAAGGCTGTGAGGGGCTCCCAGAGGGGGAGGAGGGAGAACTGCCTGTCAGTGAGGAGACTGTTCCAGCTGATACCTGTAGGTCTGATGCAGCTGAACAGCTAACACATCCTGCCACAAGGAACATGGGGTGGGTGACTTGGAGGGAATCCCCAGAAATGGGGCGGGGACCTTGGAACCCACAGAGGAGGGTCCCATTGATAGGACAGTGCAGGAAGGCGGGGTGCTTCTAAGTATGGGAGAGGCAGAGCCAGGCCTCTGCCCGGCTGAAGACAACAGGCTCCCAGGGGCGAGGGCAGGGGAGATGCAGTCAGTGCTTAGAGACAGGGACACTATCTCAAGGGTTATCTGACACAAATTTGCTGCTAAACAAAGGGCTGGTCACTCCCTTTAGGGCATAAGAAAGTGTGTCTAAGAGGGAACTCCAGGAAGGGGGTGGAGGGGGAAGAAGTTTTCTGAAGAGGACAGGAAACTGTATAGGGAGGTCCCTGTAGGGAAGAACCGAGGCCCCAGCCAACCCTATAAGCAGTTGGTTGTCCCCAGCCAACACCAGGGGAAATTAGTGCTGCTAGTGCATGATAGTCCCTTTGCTTGTCACTTGTGGGTACGGAGGACTTATGACAGGCTGAGGAGGAATTTCTACTGGCCAGGGATACAGAATGATGTGAGGGATCATTGTAGGACTTGTGCGGTGTGTCAGGAGAGGAAGAAATCGTGACCTCAGAAGGCTCGGCTGCGTCCCTTGTCTGAAATACAGGAGGCGTTCCAAAAGGTGGCAATGGACATAGTGGGTCCTATGCCGCACCCCACTCAGAGGGGGAACAAGCATATCTTAGTGGTGGTAGACTTTGCCACTCGGTATCCTGAGGCAATCACGCTATCTAACACAGAAGCTGAAACAGTGGCAAGAGCCCTGCTCACCATATTCTGCAGAGTGGGCTTCCCTAGGGAGATTTTGTCTGATCGGGGGGCAAACTTCATGTCGCAGTTGTTCAATGAGCTATGGAAGGTGTGTGGAGTGAAACAGCTTAAGACGGCCCCCTACAACCCCCAGGCCAATGGGCTGGTGGAAAGGTTCAATGAGACCTCAAGATCCATGCTGGAGATGTATGCCAAGAAAAGGGGCCAGAGTTGGGACGAGTTATTGCCATTCCTGTTGTACACCTACAGGGAGGTACCACAAGAGTCCGCGGGATTTTCCCCATTTGACCTTCTGTATGGGAGGAAAGTGAGGGGACCTCTTGATCTCATCAGGGATACTTGGGAAGGATACAACACGGTGAGGGAAGAACCCGTGACTGAGTATGTTCAGAGGTTCAGGAGGGAGTTGAAGGACATGATGGAAATTGTCCAAAACAACCTCCAGAGCAGTCAGGCCAAGCAAAAGGCATGGTATGATAAAAATACTTGTAAATGCACTTTTGACATAGATGATTTGGTCATGGTACTCAGCCCTGCGCAAAAGTTCAGAATGAAAAACTCCTGGGAGGGGCCCTTTGAAGTGGTGAAGTGGAGAATGAAGACCCCTCTAAAGTTAAAAAGCCTCTTCATGATACTGTGCCCCAATTCGTACATGTAAACAGACTCAAGGCCTATCACAGTAGAGTGGCTGGGGTAAATATGATCTGTTGTGTCAAAGGGGAAACTGAGGCACACCCACTTACTGATTTGATGGCTGAATGCCAAGATGGGTCATCTCTGGAAAGTATGGAAATCTGTAGTGAGCTGACACCAGTCGAAAAGGGGGAAGAAGTATCAATGCTGCAAAGGTACAGTGAGGTGTTTTCCAACAAACCAGGGAGGACACACTTGCTGTCCCATAGAATCCTCATGAAAGGGGCTCAGCTTCCCTCCTATGCTCCACTTAATTCCACTTAGGTTTGACTGCGATATAGGCCTTGGGCTGGCCTTCTGCACAGGGTGAATTTCATCCTTCATTTGTAGAGGCAGCATGGAAGAAAGTATGAAGATGAGAGTGGGAGAAGGAAACAACTGGGTGGTGAAGCTAGCATTGTTGATGGAGTAAGGTGTGATGCGTGTGCTAAGAAACAAATAGGTGCTATACAGGTTCACAGAATGTATGTCTGACTGGAATTATATCTTGATACAGTGAGAGTATAAAAATGTTTCTTAGGTGAGAGCTAACAGTTTCCTTTCGTATAGTGAGTGGGTTAATGTTACAAGCCTTTCTAGTGAGACAGTGATATTAGATAACAATAAGACCACAGAAAAAATGTCCTAACATTTCTGAACATATAACCACTGCAGTTTCGGTATGATCTGTTGCACTTCAGTGAACAAACCACTACCTGTCCACAAACATGAGTGCACACAATAAAATAAGACTCCCTGTAAGATTTTCTTTTTAAAATAACAAAATAGAAAAAGAGTGTCCTTATAAACGATGTCTCTCTTTTCTGAGAAAACTCTGTCAAGGGTGATTTGAAAACTGTCCGTAGTCTTTCCATGTTTCATTGGAAAAACTTACCAGAGTCCCCATAGGCCTTTCTATCACTGTCACCGGTGAAAACCAGAAGCTCACTCCTGGAAGTAAAAGCATTTATTCTAGCCACAGGGGCACTAGCATACCCCCTTCCTGCCAACTCAGCACAATATGCCACAAGTGAGCTTAAAAGTGCTGATGTATAAGCTTTGGCCAATATACACATTACTTGAGAGAACCTGGACTGAAGAGAGAAACTGGTCCATTTCAGATTTCCCTTGTTGCTTCCATTACCCAATTCAAATGTAAAGGAGAAGATGCAAGTGATGTAGCATATGGATCCACTAAAGCTATAGTTCGGTCTGGAGTCATTTTAAACAAGATTCATAGACTTATTGATGAGCTCTGTTTTGGCTACCAGTGCACTTCCTAAGCTGAGCCAAGTACTGTAAGAAAACTAAGTTTCTGAGATTTATCATGCAGGTGTCAAAGCACGTTACCAGTTTAATTCAGACTGATAAAAACAATCAGTGCTGTCAGCTCTCATTATTTTATCAGACGTCTCATGATATTTTTTGTTTTTCTTGAACCTCATCTGCTAGAATCATGTGATTACTTGAGAATACCAGAATTTAAAAAAAGTTTCTAGACTTCATGCTTGTGGAGAAAAAAACTGAAAGCATGACCTGAGTGTATCCTAAAGGCACAGAGGCCAGAAGGCAAAGAAAAAGAATGCAACTTTTATTATTATTTTTAATTTTTCATGGTTTTTAAGCTAATCTTGTGACTTTTGGGAGGCCTGTTTATGATTTCACAATACTGGAATTTTGAAAATGAAAATTAATATTTTAAACTAGCTCTAGAAAATAATGAAAGCCATTAATAAATTGCAAGATTCATATGACTACATGGTGTTAAATTGACTGGGGTAATAAAATAGATTGATAGTGGAGTTTTAATGGACACATTTTTTAAAACATGCATTTTTAATTTATGCAAAAATGTACAAATAAATGCCAGAATTGGGGGAAAATAAACAAACATTGAAAACCTAACTACAAAGCCATTTCTGTACAGGGAAGCTTTGGTACTGCACTCAGGGAATTCATATATGCAGCAGTGCCCTGAAAAACCTTGCCATTCATTTCACATATCCAGCATACTTTGTAAATAGTGGCACAATGAGGTACATCTCTTTTCAAGGCTAATGCTCTTGACTTAAAACAAGGTAATGACAGGGCTGCCCAGAGGATTCAGGGGGCCTGGGGGAAAGCAATTTTGGGGGCCCCTTCCATTAAAAAAAAGTTGCAATACTATAGAATACTATATTCTTGTGGGGGCCCCACTTCCCCCCTCCCCCCCAGGCAGCCCTGGGTAATGGTGAAAAAGAAAGCGGAGGAAAGACAAGTGGCTGTTGGCTCTCTACAAGAAGGGATAAGAAACACAAATATTGGTTACTAAGTATAACTCAGTATTTATTATTACAAAAACACCCAAAGAATGGTTTATTGACAACTCCAAAATTCAGCTATTTATCCAAACCTCTGGTCTAATAAGCCTAGAGAGAGAGATGGTGTAAAGGTCTGTGTACTGGCCTATATTCTAATTGTCTCACTGTCTTCAGTGGAATTACTCATGCTCAAAGTTAGCATGTGCGTGTTTGCAAACTGAAGGCTTAAAGATGAACTGTAAAGGGAGTGAGTTTTCCTTCTGTAAGAAATACGAGGAAGTCCTGAAAGTTTCCCTCCCCCACTTGTTTTATGTCTTGGGTGACATTTTCAAAAGCACCTAAATAACATAGGAGCCTAAGTCCCACTTATTTTCAGTTTTGAAAATGGAATTTAGTCCCATTGGCACTTTTGACAATTTTATTCCTGGTGTAGTATATTTTTCTTGGAAGACTATGGATGACCAAAGAATAGGAAGTTGAGAACATCATAGATACCATGGCAGTGACACCTAATAAATCGGGGAAATGGATTTTATTCAGACTATTTAAACTTTGCTTTTGATTTGCTTTGGTTAACCCATCTCCAGTAATTGAAATTCCTGGTCAGCAGCTGGAAGAACAGTTCTTTTGGGAAAGATTCAGCATCTCCATCACTTCCATTAAATGCTCTGAGAGAGCTCTCAAATCATAGCTTTGGATCCTCCCAGAGAGGCCACCAACAAAACAATACACTGGGTATTCCTGATATTTCTAATGGCAAAAGAAAACAGTTACAAAAAAAATCTTTCAGGCCTTGTTTTACATACCATAGAGGAGCCAAAAAGGGTATAAGCTATTTTTTTTCCCTTTTCAGGCACATTTAATTTCTCTCAGTTTCTTTCCCCACTGTAACATGGAGATAATATTTACTTGCCTATTGTGCCGCCAGCAATCCAGATGCCAGCTTTTGTCAAGACTGTAGGCATTAACTAAGAACTGACAGACTCATAGCTGGAGACCAGACCAGTTCACCTGTATGTTCGTTTTGCTCAAAATAGGTATTAGTCTTATAAGAATGTATATAGTGTTTAGACTCTATGAAATGCTTGCAAGTTGTTGCATGCATTAATCTCACTTGTAATGTCTGTATGCCATGCTATAAGGAAATATGTAAGTTTTGCTTTATAACTTTGAAAATGTTTGCTCTGAACCTGTGAACCCAGGTATGGGAATTATCCCCCTGCCCATCCAGGAGGACTATCAAAATTTAAGTGGGCCATTATAAGACAAAAGCATTGTTAATTCCTCATCCAGAGAAGTACATGCAGAAGGCCTCGTCCCATCACTTTGGATGCTGGAAGAGGGAAATAAAAATAGCTGATGTGAAGATTTTTCATCTCTTTGCTATTTGAACTCTTGCAGGGCCAGAGAAACCAAACTGAAGCCAGAAAACCCCAGGGGTTACCTCCTGGGGCCTGCCCTGAAAGACATTTTGAATTGACAGATCTCTACAGCTCTGTCACTCTTAGGATTTAGATGGTAACTCATTTGTGTGTATATGTTTGCTTGCTTTAACCTTTAAATAATTCTCATTTCTTTTTCTTAGTTAATAAACCTTTATATAATTTATTACAAGATTGGCTACAGATGTTGTCTTTGGAGAAAGCTCTAGTGTACCAATTGAACTGGGATGAGTGACTGCTGTCTTGGGACTGGGACCAACCTGATGTGGTGTGATTTTTTTATTTAAATGACCATTATCACTAACTTCAGTTTGTCTGGGTGGCAAGATAGACTGGAGAGTCTCTAAGGGGACTGTCTGTGACTCCGTGGTAAGACTGGGATAGTGATCCAGGAGTTCACATCTGTTATTGGCTTGGTGAAATCTAATTATAGAACATGCCACCAGCTTGGGGTCTCTGCCCGGTTTTTGACAGTCTGCCCTGAGGTAGGCAGTCATAGTCATGAGCCACTCCAGAGAGTGTGACACCTACCACACAGGCGTTTTTTAAGGAATAGTTAATTTTTGTGAAGTGCTCTGAAGGTTAAAATTGTTTGGGTCTAAAAATTTAATGAGAACAGGCTTTCTCATGAGATTTCTAGCACAGCCTAGTTCTGGTCTTAGAAATGACGAGGTTCTAGTGTGTGGTATATCAGTATTTGTGCTTTCTATCCCAGCCCAAAACTGCAAGGGAAAATTTATGGGGGGGAAAGATTAAAAGTGAAGCCACTTTAAACAGTCTGAGAAAGGCTGACTTCAGGTTTTGGGTGTAGTTTCAGGTTGTTCTGTATTTTATCGGAACCAGTTTTGCAGTCCCTACTTACAATTGTATTAAGACATTCCGGGGTGTGGTCACTTGTCCTTCAATACACTCTGTGAGTGGGCAAAAGCTGTCAGCTACGTACTGCTCTTGAGGTGTATTTTAAACATTGCTGTCATACATACCCTCACAGAAATACTCTGTGTTACACTGTCACTGGCTTCTTTCTTTATCCGTTACCTGGCACTGTGTTTTCTGTAGTTTAATACAAAGTGTCAAGTGCAACTCCATTTACAGACATGAATCCATGACAATATTATACAGTACAGTGTAGTCTTTGGCACAACAGCATGTTGCTCAGAAGAGCTGGTAGGTGGGTCTAAAGAGTAAGACAATTAACCCTTATCACAGGGTAGAGGTTGTAGATTATACTACTCTGACTGGGTGCTTCTGATTTTGTGTGGGGGTTTTCCCCAGATCTATTCAGACTGCTTTTCTGGCAATGAATCTTACTTTCATCCATGGATTTATTTATTTATTATTTTATTTTTTGTTATGTCAGGCGACAATTTCAAGTCACATACCATATGGGTGTAGGTAGGTATTTGGCTTTGATCCAGTTGCTTTTATCTGGTTTCTCAAGATCTTTTGCTTATCATGGTGTGTAAGAGATGGCAATTTTCCAGTCATGTCTGTGTTTAAATCTGATAATCGGGTAGCTTGTTAGTAACAGGCAGACTAGCTTGGCTTCAAAATATACAGCTTCTGCCTCTCTAACTCCACAAAGGTTTGTAACATGTAGAAAACATTCCCAATAAACTGAGATAACCCTCTGCTGTCTCTCACAGTATAAACTGAAAATGAAAAATAGTTTCAAAGCAGTTAAACAAATTTGGTTGATGCTCATTTTTGAGCATCAAAGTTTGGTCTAAGCTCCTGCCAAGATGCAGGGTTTGTTGTGTCCAAACCAGTGGTGGGCAACCTGCGGCCCGCGGGCTGCACGCAGCACGTCAGGGTAATCCGCCAGTGGGCCGTGAGACAGTTTGTTTACATTGACCGGGAACGGTGAACCACGGCCACTGGGAGCTGTGGGCAGCCGTGCCTGCAGACGGTCAATGTAAACAAACTGTCTCGCAGCCCGCTGGCGGATTACCCTGACAGGCTGTAGGTTGCCCACCACTGGTCTAAACCGTCCAAGACAGATGGCTGTCCAGCCTCCTTTTGAAAACCTCCTTTCATCCCCAAGTGTAGCACCTTACATTTGTTTTTGCTGAATTTCATTTTGTTGTCTACAGCCCAGTTCTCCAGTTTATCAAGATCCCTCTGAATTTTAGCTCTATTCTCCAAAGTATTGGTAACTCCCCACCCCCAGCTTTGTGTGATCTGCAAATTTGATCAGTAAGCTCTCTGTACCTACATCCAGGTCATTAATAAAGATGTTAAACGACACTGGACCCAGAATAGATCCCTGTGGAACCCCACGTAAGACCTCCTACTAAGCAGGAGACAAACTTGGGATCAGAACCACAAGTCAGTAACCAGAGTTGGGCCAGGTCAGGATACCAGGGGGCCACAGGCAGGAGACAAACTGGAAATCAGAACCACAAGTCAAACACCAGGAGCCAAGCCAGGTCGGGATGCCAGGAAATCATGGGTGGAATGTGAATGGGTGGCACATGGTATGCCGTCCAGAGCAGCATGAGCTTCCTGTTCATATTGCTGGCTTAAGTAGGGCCAGTGGACCAATCAACTGCTCTGGGACTCCACCAATAAGACATTAGGGGCAGAGCCTCAAACTGGGGCTGGCCTTCAGGGGTCCTGGGTCAGCAGTTGTCAGTAGGCTTCCCAATGGAGGATTGAAGCATGGTTGCTCCTGTGGACCCAGGCTCGAGTCGAGGCCCATGGGTCACGACAGAAAATTGGGCACGTTCTTATTTGTTCAGATTGGCTGATGCTGGGAAACCAGATCTGAACCTCCCTGTCTCTTAGTCTTGGGAAGTTTTGATATGGATCCAAATGTCATGATTCCCACTTGTCTCTCTAATGGGCAGAACTGGAACCTCAAACCCAAACACCCATGAACTTTGTGGAACTTTGGATTCAAATTCAAATTCAGGTTTGTTTGAGTTCTATGTGAGCATTCAAATTTTATTTTCAGGATACATAATTTGAATATTCTATGCCCAGTGCCTTATAACTTATGCCTGTAATCCGTATTTAGCGTCATTGGCATAGTTGGTCTATTCACAGCTGCACTACACAGGCTTACACTAAAGTAATATCAGAGTGACAAGGTGGGTGAGGTAATACCTTGTATTGGATCAACTTCTGCTGATGAGAGAGACAAGCTTGCAAGCTTACGCGGAGCTCTTCTGAGCTCGAAAGCTTGTTTCTCTCACAAACAGAAGTTGGTCCAATACAAGGTATTACCTCACCCACCTTGTCACTCTACTATCCTGGGACTGCCATGGCTACAACAACAGTGCATACAACTAAACCAAAACAACAGATTAGAAGTTTTTAAGTTATCTAGAGGTGCTAGTGAAATGCTAGATGTTGACTCTTTTTTTTTAAAATTCTAATATAGAACTTGCAAGCATCCCTTACATTAAAGGGTGGGCACAAGAACACCAGAGAGACGTCAGAAGCATGAACAGCTAATTACGGTATGCTCCTCACTACTAAAAATAAAATGCAGGAAGAGTTCTCAGTGACTCACAGTGCACAGGAGTATTCTGACAAAAGTGTCATAACAGCAGAATGATATACAGGAAACCAAGAACACTTTTAGTTATGGTCAAAAAAAAAATCAATTAAACCCTAGCTAAAATTGAAAAGTTATCATTCTTTAAAAACTATGCTTATAAGACAACTGCTGAGCTCCAATTCATTTGCAAATTTAACACCATCAGTTTAGGACTAAACAAAGACACTATGCTTATAGCATAACCCACAAATGCTCTTAGAACACACACACACACACACACACACACAATATTTATGTTGTGCATAGAAAACTGATAGCTAAACACAGTTGCGAATAAAAATGGCAGTTATCCACAGCTGTCATAAATCAATGTAATTGTGTCCATTAACTAAAGGGTGGTCCAAAACACTGTAGCAACCTTGCTGTAAGATGCAGTGCTTTGACCGTTATTCAGAATACTAATTACATTTTATAATACATTTTTTGTAAAAGTGCCCCTACCCTATATGCACATGGTATGTAGACAAATGCAGTACATGCTGTTAACTTACAAATGCCAACTTGATGTCAGTGTCTTGCCCACCTAAGACCAGATTTTCAAAGCACAGAACCCACCTGGAGTCAGATTTTCAAAAGGGCTCAGTTAGGCTATGTCCACAAAGCAGCTGGGAGCGAGCCTGCCAGCCCAGGTACACACACAGGCACTAGCAGGGCTTGAGCTAGCCCACTAAAAATAGCCGTGTCGATGTTGTGGCTTGGGCGGCAGCTCTGACAAGCCAACCCAACTCCCTGGAGCAGAGCGCAGGTGGCTGGCCCAAGTCTCCGCTGGAGCTGCAATGCCCACATTGCTATTTTTAGTGCACTAGCCCAAGCAGCTAGCATGAGTCTGTCTACCCCGTCTGGGAGGCCCACTGGATTGTAGACATACCTATAAACACCTAAATAAGAGCTGAAGTGCTTAGCCCCCTGCAGCTTCCATTGTAACACGAATAGCCAGATTTTCAACACAGTTCAGTACCCAATGTGCACCCAGCTTTCTGAGCACTTTAATAATCCAGCCACTTATTTTGGTGCCCAACAGGGAGCTGAGCACCTTTGAAAATCTGGCCCTGATTGTGAGTGCTGACCTCATTCGAACATCTGCCCCATACCCTGTTGCACACCTAGCCCTACTGAAAGCTGAAGTATGGTATGCCCACGGACAGGTTTTCAGTTATGCATTGTATGTGTCTTGTAGGAGACTGAAACTCTTATTAATCTGTTCAAGCTGCTGTATACCTACACTGCAATCAGAGGTATGACTGCAGCTCTGGTAGACAGACCCAAGCTAGCTTTGATCTAACTAGTGTGGCTAAAAATAGCAGTGAAGATACAGCGCCACATACTTCAACATGGCTAACAATGCTGTAGCCCATGCTATTCTTAGCTACACTAGGTAGATTAAACTAGCTCTGGTCCCCTAACCTGAGTGGCAGTCATGCCTCCAATTGCAGTGGATAACATACCCTTAACATAACAGTCACCTGCTATCTTCCTTTGAAAAATAAAATCATGGAAACAGTGGCCTGGCAAAGCAGACTGAAAATTGATAAGGCCAAATTGTATTATGGTTGGAGAACCAATACATAGTGTATTCAGAGCAGTGTGAAAAATGGATTTTTTGGTTCGCTGGCAATTCCAAAAAAAAAAAAGAAAAAAAAAATTCACTTTGGGTCAAACCAAAAATGAAATTTTCAACTAATTAAAAAATTTTAAAAAATTTATGTTGAATGAAACATTTTATTTAGACATTTTCAAAACAAAATGTTTAAATCTTGAGTATTCTTTAAACATTTTTGATGCTTTAAAATAAAATTAAAGAAAATTTTGAAACATAAAAGTTGCCTCAAACCAAAAGATTGAAGTGTTTCATTTTGAAAATGTCAAAATAAAATGTTTGGGGGGGAGGGGTGTTGGATTTTTTGTTGATTTTTTTTTAACCAAAACAATTTGGTGAAACAGACACAAATTCCTGAAACATTTTGGTGATACCAAATCTGCATTTTTTGCTGTCAAAAAAAGAGTTTTAGCTGAAAAATTTCATCCAGCTCTAATTGTACTTCTCTGTCTAGCAAACATTGGCTGGCTTATTTACCTGTATAGCCCCACTGCAGCTAAAGAGCCATGGACCTACCTCTGTATCATCTCTGTGAATATAAATCAGTAAAAAGAAAGTGACATTGCAATACAATTAAAACCTGAGCTGTACTTTTTTCCCTACTAGGTTTTAACAGTTTCGATTCATTTCCTTTCCTTCACAAGACAACTTTCTTGGTAATGTTTTGCAATTTAACTTAACTGATGATTCCTGCACATGCGAAAGCAGGCAAGGAGCCAAGAGCTCCTCCTCTTCCCACAGCAAAACGTTTTATTTTCTACCCTCTTTCAAACTGTCATGTTTTCAGAAGATATGTGTTTCCACAATTCATTTCCCAAGAAGGGAATTAGCAGTAGTTCATTCCTTCCCCTCCCCCACTCTCCACATTGCGTGTTGGCTTTTATTGTTTTGGAAAAGCTTTGGACTCCTCCTTATTCACGTCTCTCTGCACAAGGATGCAGTGAAAGGAGTTACCAGAAGAAAACTTGCCCTTAGCCTGTACTTCTTTGACTTGGTGACCAAGCCGCTTGTCTTACTGTAAAGGAGCGTCTCTCTCACATCTCAGAAAATTTAGCTAGCCATAATGTTCTGCAGTATGTGTCAGGGTAGTTTCTAATTTATTCAAAATTATTTGAAACTGAAGAGGCATCACAGCTACCAACTTTTTAACAAAGACAGTTTTTAAACCAAGGGATTTTTGTTATTATTTGAGTGGGTCTCCCTTGTGAATTTTCAGTTCTGCAGATATACCAGGTTGTCATCCCGTCAAGCCTCCTAAGGTTAAGAGGGTTACGTTTCTCCAGTATTTGGCTGGAAGACCTGCAAGGAAAACATGGGTGTGGCAGGAAGTGATATGGGAGATTGAGTAGGTAGCACTTTCCCTTGTAAGACAACTGTACAAAAGCCCCTCAAGGTGTGTGGGGACACTGCTACTAGAGGTGTTGTTTTTCAAATAGGATGTAAAAAGCAAAGTCATGGCAATTGGTGGTCATTGAAATTCATGACACTCTTTGTAGGAATGGAAGTGTTAACTCTGGTGTCCTGGCTAGATTTCAGTTAAGAAAATATGTTATGCTTCCTAAAATGTCCTTGGTTTTTTAGTTGTATAATTCCCTTTTTGATATGTATTACTATTGTGTATTCTTTAAGTCTGCCTGCTTCCTACGCTATGAGTGGTTGAATTTTAGTAACAAGTGAAGTGATCCTTATGTTGTTGGGTTTGGGGATGTTTGGATGACAGGTGCTATATTCACAATAGTTATTATTAGGCCCTGATTCAGGAAGGCACACTTGTGCCTCGCTCTAAGCACATGAGTTAGTTCCATTGAAGTCCATGGGATTACTTGTGGCTTTAGAATTAGGCACATGCTTAAATATCTTGTGGAATCTGGGCCAATATGTGGTGTCTCCCTCTCCCTCTTCTACCCCTCATTTATTATCAATGTTCCCAGTTCCACATAGCTGCCATGGAAAAAAAAACATTCTTGCTTTCAATGAGAAATGATATTATCACCTGCCCGTAGCAATGTTATTCATTTTGCCATAAAGTTTATACAACAACATAACATGCCTCAACAGCGTATTCCGGGCAAGGAGTGGCATATTCTTGTTTTCAAAATAAAGCTGTGTGGGTGGAATTAAGTTGTGTTGAACGATGATGAAAATATTCTGGGTAGTGATGAGAAACTTTTAGAATGATCAGTGGAGATATTTCCTCAGTTATGCAGTCTTTCATCTTATGTTACTACAAATCTAGGAAACTCATCAATATTTGTCCCAGCGTCTTCAGATATCATTGGATGAGATGAGTCAGTATTTCCTTTCAAATATCCATTTATTCAGGACTGCTCAAAAGAGCAATTGTGACAGGCCTGCAATACTTACTTGACCAAAGCTACCTATTTCTTCACTGTTCTGTGCAAATCAACAGCCGGGAGGGAGGGATAGCTCAGTTGTTTGAGCAGTGGCCTACTAACCCCAGGGTTGAGTTCAATCCTTGCAGGGGACATTTAGGGAACTGGGGTAAAAATCTGTCTGGGGATTGGCCCTGCTTTGAGTAGGGGGTTGGACTACATGACCTTCTGAGGTCCCTTCCAACCCTGATACTCTATGATCATTTCTAACTGGTATCATTCTCATTCAGCTCAGTGACGATAAGGGAGAGCATGCTCAGTTAGTAGAGTAAGACTAAGCCTAGTTGTCTTCATTAACTCATTCATGCTCCAAATTTTAAGAAATGTTTGAATCATTTTAGTAAAATTTCAGGGCCAGCACATTGTTGGTTTCATGAAACTAAAAAGACACTTACACCAGACTCTGAACTCTTCAAATGCGAGCTTCTTCCACTTTCCCAAAATAGATCTAACTCTTGAGTGTAATTCATTAGGTCAAAGCTGCACATCCAACACTAGTTGAGTTTTTCACTACATAACCTTTTCTCCCTCCCACCTCTTCTCCACTGACAAATTATTGTAGACAGGGCTGGTAGTACCCCCTATTCAGAGATTCAGAGATTCTAAGGCCAGAAGGGACCATCATGATCATCTAGTCTGACCTCCTGCATAACACAGGCCATGGAACTTCCCCCAGATAATTCCTAGAGCAGAGTTTTTAGAAAAACATCCAATCTTGATTTAGAAATTGTCAGTGATGGAGAACACACCACAACCCTTGGTAAATTGTTCCAGTGGTTAATTATTCTCATCATTAGAAATGTACATCTTATTTCCAGGCTGAATTTGTCTAGCTTTAACTTCCAGCCATTGGATTGAGTGATACCTTTCTCTACTAGATTTATTCCCCAGGTAGGTACTTACAGACTGTAATCAAGTCACCCCTTAACCATCTCTTTACTAAGCTAAATAGATTGAGCTCTTTGAGTCTGTCACTATGTGGCATGTTTTCAATCCTTCAGTCATTCTCATGGCTCTTCTCTGAACCCTCTCCAGTTGATCAACATTCTTCTTGAGTTGTGGACACCAGAACCAGATACAATATTCCAGCAACAGTCACACCAGTCTTCTTCATTGTTTACAACTCCCCCAATTTTTGTGTCATCTGCATGCTTTATCATTCATGATTTCATGTTTTCTTCCAGGTCATTGATATATATGTTAAATGGCCTAGGGCCAAGAAACGATCCCTGCAGGACAGCCGCTGGAAACACACCTGCTTAATGATGATTCCTCATTTACAGCTACATTTTGAGACCTATCAGTCAGCCAGTTTTTAGTCCACTTAATGTGTGCAATGGTATTTTATATTGTTCTAGTTTTTTAATCAAAATGTGCGGTACCAAGTCAAATGCTTTACAGAAGTCAAAATATATTATGCCAGCACTATTATTTTTATCAACCAAACTTATAATCTCTTTAAAAAAAGATATTAAGTTAGTTTGATGGGATATATTTACCAAACTCCCTATTATTCAGGCTGCTTGACACTCCCATTATAGACCCTGTTTTCAGTTGCTTATAACTCTGCTATAACTGAGCTGAAATTTTCCTAATGGGGTGTCTGCCTTAGGCTGAATTCTTTTGGAAAATTTAATGCAAAATAGATCAGCCATTTGTGAGAACAAGGCTAGGGAACAATACCTTGTTTTGTCCATGTTAACGCATTCTGCCAACCTTTTCTTTGAACAGCTCTAGCACCCCATTGCTTCTGAGCAGGGGCTTGAAATTTGGCAGGGGGAGTGGCCTTTGTGCCATAGATGTGCCTTTTGCCATCCCCATGAAAATCCACCTTAATGCGGCCAAGTTATAACCCTTTGAAAAATCTCAGGTCGTGCATGCTCAGAATAGACTTCCTCAAACCAAACATCAGTCAAGCTCCATTGGCCATTTTAGTGGGGTTTTGCCCCTCAGGGCCTTTAGTAGGGCACTAAGGATTTTTTTTTAATGTATTGGAATGCAAAGTAATCCCTTGCATTCAGTTCATTTGCTGGGCGTATTCTCCGTGTTGGCAGCGGCTGGGAGCTGGTCTGATTTTTGTGGGCTCTGAAGTATTTGTTTTTTTAGAAAGGAATAAAATAGAGATACCTGCTCTTCCTGGTAGCCTGAAGCATTGAGTGTTTTCATATGTAACTCGGGGAAGAGCTGTCCTATATCATGACAGGAAGGGAAGGGGAAACTATACCTGAACATACTCAAATTAACTAGCTGGAGAAGGACATCACTCTATCCATTGCTCACCTTTCTTTCTTTCCAACTTGTTGCTTTGATGCCTCCCCTTGAGGCTTTCCTGCCAGGATGCTGTGGGAAGGCAGCCTTGCAAAGTAACCCCAAGAGAGTGCATGGGACCTGGTGGCTAAAATGTAAAGGAATATCAGGCTCACTATGTACAGTATGTAACTGTTTGTCAGTTTTCCTGCTCACTGGGCATAACACTGTGGGTCAATATGTAACTCGGTGTAATGATCCCAGATGACACTGAGAAGGGGAAGAAACATCCCACATATAATTCAAATTGTACAAAGCAGGAACAAAGAGGCTTGGTGGGTGACATGTTTGGGCTGAAATCCAAACTTACCCAATGCAGTTATTTTGATTCTGCTGAACCAAACCCGGAGGTTCAAATACACTGGTTAGCTTTCCACTCCTCTGGCCACATTTCTGGTTCCATCCAGATTTGGTAGCAGAAAGGCCACGAAAGAAGCTATTTTTGTGACATTCCCAAATCAGCCTGAATGAGGGAAGCACTGGAAATCTCACGAGAAAGCCTGTCTTCCTGTGATGCCAGGCCCCAACTGTAGACTAAAGAGGTTTTCTTTATTTTCCAAAAAAGACTTAACTGCTAGATACTTAATTGTAACAGAACTTCGGAACCCATTTCCAATGGCTGTGCAAATCCTTGCACACGGCTGTTCTATTGGTCCCGTTTCACTATATCTCCCCTTCCTTCACCCTTCCACCTGTGCCACATCTGTACATGCTTAATAATCAATTATCATTCCCCCATATCTAACCTAAGCCTTAAGGATTACTGTGGGCCAGATGGTGTAAACTGGCATAGCTCCATTGAAACCACTGAATGGGCCAGTTTACACCAGGTGAGGTTCTGGCCCTATGTATTTAACATACTGTTACATTACTGTTTTACTCCTCCCCACCCCCATCCACTCCTCTGAAACTGTAGTTCAGGTCTTCTTCATCTCTCATCTTGACTACTGCGACCCCCTCCTCTTTGCACCCCCCAAACACATACATTGTCCTGCTCCAATCCATCTTTTCAGATTATCTCCTTGGCTCATCTCTCTGGCCATGTTACTCTCCCTTCCCCCATTTTACACAGCACATTTCAGATTAAATTGTAAACTTTTCAGGGTAAGGGCTGTGTCTGCCTGTGTCTTTATAAGGCACCTGGCAGAATAGGCCTCTGTCCTGACTGGGGCCTTTGGGTGCTGACACAGTATAAATAAATGTAATAGAAGTAAGAAATCACTGTAAAAGCCAATTCTTAATGCATACCTCTAAATGTCAATGTAGTTTTGCTTTGGATTGGTGGAAAAATAAACGTTTGTAATGGTTTAAAGCTATTATATTTTCTTTATCGTGCTCATGGTTTTATCTCAAGCCTCACACCATTCGTGCTTTTTCTTAACACCCAAGCCCCTGGATGTGTGTGATTGAAAACAAAATAGAAAAAAGTTTCTAGACCTCATGGTTGCCGAGAGAATCTAGAAAATGTGAACCCTAAAGGCCAAGACATAGAGGACAAATAAGCAAAGGCCCAGAAGTTATTTTTAAAAACATCTTATGATTTTTAAGCCAATGTCATGATTTTTTTAACACAGGGGTCTGGCAATATTGGACAAGCTCTGGGGTATATTGGTCTTTCTGGCTTGTTGCTTTTCATCTAGGTTCCTAGTCTGGCTTCAGAGCGCACATTGGTTATGTTTTTTAAGGAATGGGTAACAGAGAAGTTAGAAGGGAAAGGATAGGCAGAGCATTCATGGTCTTCTAAGCAGTAAATATTTTCTAGGTAAAGCTGTACACCACCCACCTTCATGGGTAACCTTAGAAAGAAGATGGCTGAGTTTATGATAAAACTGTAGTCATATAAATGAGAATTTGATTCTTCCCCTCCTCAAATAGCGTAATGGGGAAATAAAGGAAAAAATGAAGCAACCTGCCCTTTTAAAAGTAATTTTTGTAATGTCACTGTGTTTCCCTTTTCACACCCTCTGACAGTGTTTATCGTGTTTACAGGAAATGCCTTGAGTAATCTGTAAAACGAAAGCAGCTTTCTGCCGGGTTGGGGCCTGCCTAATTGGAAAACACTGTGCTTTACCACTGGACTCCACTGTTTGCGTTAGCAATAGTTACAGCCACAGCAGTATTCCACTGTGGCTGCTTAGACTCAAAGAGCACAGGGGGCAGAGGCAATGAGCAAAGGCTGAGAAGGTGGTTATGTAACTGTTTCATTTCCAGTAACAAAACAAAGATAACAAGGAAAGGACATGTATCGTGTCCAGCAAATAGGAAAACGGAGAATTACTGTAAAGCCACAAGGTGACATCCGGGCCCCCTTAAAGTCAATTGCAAAACTCCTTTTGATTTCAGTGGAGCTGGAATTACAGCCATGGTGATTAATATTCTTTTTGAGTGTCAGATATACGATTAAGCTAGGTCATCATGTCTAGTTTCTAATGAATTACCTTTAACGTAAAGCAAATTCATGTCACAAAGCTATTAGAAAACATAGTTTGTGTCCTTTGAACTCCTCTCTGCTGGCTTATGGAGGCTTCAAGGCAGAGGAAATGCTATCAAGAGGGAGGACTGTGTAGCTATATAAGCTCATTGATTTAAGCAGATATCTTTATGGAGTTTAATGATCTCCATCGAACTGGCACTGGTCACAGAAAGACTGAGATTATTATTAAGTGCAGAATTGTATATTTAACATTGTACTGCCCAAGATGAGTTAAAGTCAATAACAAAAAGCAGCCATTACCCAAAAATCAAACCACACCATCCACATTTAGGAAATCACAGTAAAGTCAAAAAATTCACACCTGGATATGTAAAATTAGACTTGTAATTCCATATCCAAGCACCTCTGTAAAAGTTAAGTGACCTGCTTTTCAGGGGTGCTGAGCACAAATCTCATTAAGTTGATGGGACCTGGAGATAGGGACCTTTGAAAACCAGGCCATTTTTACTTTCATGCCTAAATATGGATTGAAGAGCCTAACTCTGGCACCCTGGTTTGAAAATTTTGGGCCTAAGACTATCTATTGCCCTTATTGGGCAAGGCAGGTATATTCAAAATGCTTGTTCTTTCATCATGTCCCCACCACACAAAATACTGGTCCTAAGTAACAGCTCAAGTTTTAGAACTCTTGGCATACTGTAAATGATGGGAAAAGCAGGAGTTGTTGCACATCAAAAGAAAACTACACAGGCAGACTTCTAAACTTTGTAGACATGATGGAATGGGAATCCTCCTGACAAACTTACTAAGAGTTATTGAAACACCAGCAGACCCCCATTGTTGGTGAGCAGGGTTGAACCAGGGGACCTCTGGAGCTAAATGCATGAGCCTCAAGCCCTGGCCCTCTTAGCTAAGGCTGGAGCAGACTCATTAATCTCTAGATGGTCTAGGTGCCACTAAAGGGAGACAGAGCACCACACCCAGCAGGTATGGGATCCATTATCACACAGTGGCTGCACTTAACCAAGACTAACTATACCATACACTGCTCTTAAGGTCCATAGGAGCCAGGGGAAACTCTCCTGCAGACTTCAGGAAGGCAGCGTGAACAACAGAGTTCCCGCTTTGTTCCTCCAAAGCCACTTTCATTCTTCAATCCCATGTTAGCAAGACTTAAATTGTATATACATAAAATACGTACACAAAAAAAAAATAGCATTGATGAAAACCCCCTCTGTAGCCATTCCTTCCACCAGAGCTAACACAGGGCACATCTGTTTAGCGCGAGAGCTGTATAGTTAGGGCCATGACCACCCTCTCACTCCACTCCATCTTAACCTAACTACACCTGTGGGAGGAGGTTCAGTCCATAAATGGTCTGTCCTCCATTTTGGAGTCTTTCTCCAAACTGACTCAGCTTTTGGTTCAGAAAGCAGCCAGAAGAAGGTAAACTTTAAACAAGGAGAATTAAAGAACAGATAGAGGAAAGAGATATGGTGCTGTGAAAGCTGGGACATAATGCATGCCTTCAACTCTCTCTCAAATTAGAAAGTAGAACCTTGTTAACACACAAAAGCTTACTACTTTAACTATACCAGTGTTGTCAAAGCAATACAGTTATACTGGTGCAAAGATGCTCATACTGGTATAATTTATTATAATACAGGAAGGGAAATAAGCTATTCTTATATAAGACACCTTTATACTGGTATTACACATACACACATATAAATAAATTAAAAAAACATTATTTAGGTTGCAAAGTCAAGCATTCAAAAGTTAGGAAATACCAGTATTAAGGTTGCCTCTGCATCCTTAATTCAGCTGCCTTGTGTGTCTGCATTACATTATAATACAGTCTTTAAGTACATGATCACATATTATTAGAAGCCCTGCCTATAACTTTGTCCACACTTGAGGATGTACTGGTATAACTATTTCAGTAAAAAATCACACCTCTAACCTAGGCAGTACAGAAACTATGTGCAGACCAGGCCTTAGTTATTGAGAAGAAAAGGACTAGAAACAAAACATTTATTCCTTGGCATTATCTGGGATAGGACATTTCGATCTCCCTGTTCCAGAAGGTTATTTATAATCTAGAAATTCCCTTTCTGGACAGTAAATACTACTGAAATAATACAGAGCAGATTAGAGGATGTCTGTGTGATTTACTTGCTCCAAAACACAGATGGAAATTTGTGTATTTTACTGTAGTTAATGATGAGTTTTCATATCTTAAATTAATTTGGCTTAGCTTTCCTGAGTGTCCTCCTGTAGACGTGCCCTAATACAGTCCTCTGACAGTGGGGTTAGAAAAAAGTGGTTGCTTTATAGGCATGAGAGCTGAAATTCCTAAGCAGAAGGCAGTGATGTATAGAAGGCAAATTACCCTTGTACTGCTAAGTGTGAATTTCTGAGGGAAGAGAGCATGTGACATGGGTGTTTCAGAAACAAATCATGCCCCAGCAATTTACTGGAATTTAATTCCTGAATGAGGTTGCAATGAATCTGAGGGCAAACCTTCCCCTCCACCCCACACTAAGCCTAAATAAATGGGCTTGGTGCAAAAGATTTTAATGCGTGTGGTTACAGAATCCTAGTTCCTACCACTCGTGCTGCAGGGCAGCAGCATATCTACTTTGGCAGTCTCTGAGCTGTAGCTGTGTCCTCAGCTCATGTTCTTTGTAATGCTGGGCGGAGTGGCCAACGGACCTAGATCTGCAAATCTTTTAACCCCACCCCTATAGATTAAGGAGTTAGGCTCTAGGAATCCTATCCCCCTTCCTCATACACAGAACTTTGCCAGCTGCCTTAGCTGGGAAAGAGGCAGAGATTGACCCTTAGTGAATAAAGGAAATAGTTTGGACAGAAATGTATGTTAAATGCTTTAAGTTATAGTAGAAACAAATCATGTCAAACCAATTCTTTTTCTTTCTTTGACAGGATAACAGATGGTAACAAGCTTAGGCTCTAATTCGCCCCCACGCAGAAGGCCTGCACAAAGCTTTAGGTATGACTGAAGTCTCAGTGCTGGGTATAACTGGGGCATGAGGAGCCCATAGGATCTTAAAGTGGCTTGTCTTCGCAAAGATGAATTTAGTACTCAGTCATGCCTGCAAGGCATAGTCTTGTATTGGGGTTGCTGTGTAGCCACAATGTCCCCAAGGGAAGTACAAGGAGACATTCTGCCTCAGAGAAGAAGAATGCCTCTCAGAACTCCCAGGCCCACAGAGGTAGCGATCCTGTTACTTCCCTTCATGGTATATAGCGTATTTCCCCCTCCTATTGCACAGCCAGCCAGCTGTGACAGCTCAAGTGTGTGTGGGTGTGTCCTTTCCGCCCTTTCTTGCCCCCTCTGAAGCTCCCCATCAAAGGGAATAATCTTTGTGCTCTTCATGGACTGCAGTTATAGCTGGTTATTTTGCAGGTTATGCCAAGTATAGCTCATTGTAGCCTCACCCCACCAGGCCCCTGCGTGAAGGCCAGCTGTAATCTGCTCCTTAGTGAATAAAACTGAAGCAGTGAGCAGAGTGCACTATGTTATATGCTATCTCCACCACAATTCGTTTATTCACTGATCCTGCTGTCATTGAGGAAATAAAATTAAGTGGGTTTGCCATGATTTGTTTCTGATGAGTCCATGGCCATACTGCAGAGTACTTGCCATTTGCAGCACTCAGGGCATTTAAAGTGTACTTGTGATATAAAGCTATTGATAGTGACTCCACTCCTAGAGAAACTGGTGAAGTGTGGCTACATAGAATCACTTGTGAGACACCCATGCATTTGCTTAAACACAATAGAGCTTCAACAGTAACTATTATTTCAGCGCTGAGCTGAGCTGAAATGTCAAGAAGGATCTCACAAGCTGTAGATCTGGGCAGTGGCATCTTAGGGTGGGTGCTGTAACTTCCCTTGGCCGCACATGTGCTCGTTTGTTCACTGCCCTTCTGACTGTGATCCTTGGGCCTCTGCTGCAGTTGATGGGCTATCCAGTGTAGTTCTAGAGCTATTACTGCTGCAGAAGCCTAACTAATCTTATCTATTCTGTCCAGGCATTTATACTCCATCCATCACCATGGTATCCGAGTCTACATGCTGGAATAATGCACGTGGGCACTGCACCATATGGAGCACGGAGCAGCTGTTACCAACCTGGATCCTTCTTTGGGAAGTACTCTGGTGTTAAATGAACTGCTCTGATTGACACGCACAGGATGGGGCTAAAAGGTACATCTGTTTGAGATTGCTTTTATTATCTTCTGGTTGTGAGTGGAGGACTGCTCCAGCTGTCCTAAAGACAGAACTGCCACTGACTCCAAGTTCTGTACAGTTCAAACATTTCCTCATTTGCTCTGATTATTTGCTACACCTTCTTCTTGTGTCTGTTCTTAAATTAAACTGGAAGCACCTGGGGGCAGGAACTGTCTCTTACTATATGTCTGTACAGCATCTAGTGCAATTGAGATCTGATACTGATTTGGGCCTCTGGATGCTACTGTAATGCAAATAATAAATGACTTGGAGAGTGGAGGGGAGAATACACTAATCTAATATGAGGATGATACAAAACGGAGAGAGACTGTCAATACACTGAGGGTAGAATTAAAATACAGTATGAGCTTGATAGATAAGAAAAATGAACTGAAATCTATCAAAGGAGATACAATCTAATGTAAAGCTGATGTAGGAAGAAATAATCAAATTCACAAAAGTAAAATGAGGCATGATTGGCTAGGCAGCAGTGCTGCAGGAATGGATCTGGAGGTTATAGGAGATGATAAACTGGACATCAGGTAAAACATTGTTGCGAACAGGAAAACGCCATCTAGGGTTATCTTAACAGGAATCTCTCGTGAAATAAATGAGGTAATTATTTTGGCACTGGTTGGCTTTCTGGTTAGGCTTCATGTGATCACATTTGTAAAGGGGCACACCAACTGGAGAGAAATCAGAGGAGGAACATATAAAAATAAATGACAAAAGTTGTAGAAAATAAAATCACTGAAGTAAAGGTTAAGAGAACTGGAGATGTTCAATATGGAGAAGAGATGGTGGGGAGGTGGAGGGGAGAGGTTTAACTACCTACAAAGACAGTACTTACCAAGGTACTATAAAGAGGATAGGGATCAATTACTCTCAGGAGCTATCAAGGACAGAACTTGAAATATAACAGGCATAAGATGCAGCAGGGAAAATGCAGGGCAAATATTAACATGTTAAGGCAAACCCTGCTGTGACAAAGTAAAGGTGCTGCAATCTGTAACAGGGTTAACTGGTCCCACGGGGACTCATGTGGCTGCTCAGGGCCAGAGTGTACAAGGAAGGGGAAGTGAAGATCAAAGGGAAAACTAAGGAGAAGAGAGTGCCTTCTCCCCTCTGGGTTGGGCGAAGTGGAGACAGCCTGTGGGGATTATTGCCCAGAGTCGCCAGTTGATTTGTTTTTGTTTTGTGACTGTTTTGTAGACAATAAAATAAACCCCAAGGAAAGGGCCTTGAAAATATGGGTGCCTGGAGGTTTATTTCCCTTCCCTGGCTAGTGAAACCGCCCACTAGGTTACACCTGCCTTGATTTACACCCTGTGCAGTTCCATTGGCTCCATCAGAGATGCATAGGGCATAAGTAAAGACAGGGCTGGGCCCTAAAACTACAGTCAGTCAATGCAGAAATAAAGCACAGTTACCAAGAGAGCTTTTGACCTTTCTAGAGTTGCATATATGCATGGTGATCTTATAGGAATGGTTCAGGCATAAATTTAAAAATTCACCTTGATTTCGGAGTGATATAATGGAGATCTCTCTCCCTCTGAATGCCTGTATGAATGTCCTTGCTTTATGTGTGTAAGGGTATGTCTACACTGCAGTCCTGGGGTTGATTGCAGCTTGTGTAGACATTCCTGAGCAAGCTTTGATCTAGCTAGCTTGAGTGCCGGAGCAGAGAAGCTGCAGCAGCGTGCAAGTAATTACCCTGGATTCCTGGAGGGTTTGGACAGCCGGGGCTGAACTGTGTGCTGCTGTGACTTTGCTGCTCTGGTATAGAGCTAGCTACATTAAAGCTAGCACAGACATGACTACAAGAGCTGCAATCTCGCTTTGTGATTGCAGTGTAGACATACCTTAACTCAGAACCTCCATGCTATTTTATGTAACTTGGTGTGCTTATGTTGCTGTGCCATGCTTTCTTCTGTGCCGGTGATGCCTACCCTAGATCACCTTACTGTGAATGTGTGTGGTATATTTTGATTAGAATGCAGCTCGACTGGAAATACCCTCTGTTATTTCACTGATGACAATTGGAAAATGCCCAATTTTGTTGTGGTTTGGTTCGTTTGGTTGCCCCCCTCCCGGCACTTGTACTAATTTCCTTCCTTCTTCCTGTTAAGCAATATATTGTAAAGCTTCATACCTTTACAGTGGTTACCCTACACGATTATGGAGTTTTTCATTTGTAGGCGAGAGAGAGGACCTCCTGCAAGGCATGTGGGTAGGAAAGCCCAAGGGGATCCCCAGCGGGGAATATCCTAACAGTCATTGGTTGCCTCTTGTTGCTCCCTGTGTGTAATGGTTTGCAGGAGGCAGGCCTGTAGAAAAGAGGGGTTGTTGATGAGTGTGTCTTGATTGTTCTGTGTCGTGGCTGGATAGTCCTTTGGGGATCTCTACAGACCAGACATAAGTTAGAGTAGCCATTAGGTCAGCTCTAGTTTATCCTGAGGGCTGCCAAACTGGCTGTCACTAGTCCCAAAATTCTGGACATTGAAAAGTGCTTTAAATCTACCTTTGCTTACTTCCCCAGTGCTGCGCCTCCTGAGAGATGCCACTCAGAACTGGGATCTTAAAGTTTATTCATTTATCCCAGACATGAGGAAGTTTGTGTCTAGCAGCAGGTAGGGCTGTGATCAAGACCATGGTGGCTAATAACCACTGGAAGCTGTGAGGCTATTACCGCCCTTCCTTTCTAGGGCTGGTCTAAGTTCTATAGGGATGTTCTTTGCATTCCAAAAGTGGTGAAAAGGAGGCAGCTGGCCTCTTGCTTTGTGGGGAAGGTTGGTACTTGGCACCCTACCCCACAGCCGTGATTCTCACTACTGTAGGGCATTTCACAGAATTGATGCTATCTCAGGAGATTCTCTTCTTTTCAAAAACCCATTTCCAGTGTCCAGGGGCTGCAGCTCTGGTATTCCTAATTCTTCTTTTGGAGCAAGCCTCAAACTGAATGAGGTTCTTTTGCACCCTCGTGCTTCATTTGTAACACAGGAGGCCTTTGTGCAGTTGGGTACATCTGTGCAAAGTGTGTGTAAAAAGCAGCCATTGTGCTGTTTACATCAACTTTGCCCAGATGTAGATGACTACAAATGGGGCAAGCCAATGAAGAGAATCAGGCCTGTGGGGCCTGTGTTAAAAGTACGTCTCAGCCCAGCTTTGTCATCCCACGGCTACAATCAGTTTGTGTTTTGAGAAGGTCAGAGTGTTCATTGTACCCTGAAAACCTAGTTTATCTCAGTAGAGTGGGGGGGAGGCACTGAGGGAAGGCCTGCTTTGTCAGGCTTGAGAGGCTTCTGTGTGGTAAAATCAGGGAACCAGTGCAGTGTGTACTCTGAATATAAAAAACTACCTCTCTACCTGGGACTGCACAGAAAGAGGCAGAAACGCATCTCTTTTCTCTCTCTCTCTTGGAGTTCACGAGAACTAGAGGGAATTTAGATATCTGTGAAGAAAAGAGCTTAATTCTTCCCCATGACCAGCTTAAAGTAAAGTTACAGCAGCTAAATGGACCATGCGGTATGAAATGCAAAGTCACGCTAGTCTGCGTCAAACATTCCCCCCTGGTAACAGAGGAGCACAGTCAAAGAGCAAAACAAAGGCAGATGCATCAACAACTGAAAGTGTTTTTATTGCTTTCTTATGCATGGCAGCTGCCCGGGAGACCTCAGTTGAATTTAAGTAGTGGAATGTCACCTGGAGGTCACAGAGAAATGGGGAAATCTCCCTCCACCATCACAAATGAGTTAAAGGCTTCAGTGGTTTTCTTTCCTTTAGTTCATTTGTAGCATGAAAACTCCTATTAAAAGCTGATAACAAAGAAACATTAGGAGTATCTCCTGCTTGCTGAGCCAATTAAAATTGTCCTTAAATAATATAAAGGGGGGGGGGGAGGAAAAATCAAGTATGTGGTGGGGGGCGGGGGAAGGGGGCAAAATATTCCTGTTTAGGGCCTCCTATGGGCTAGCCCTGGTACTGCCTCAGGTTACATCTACACTGCTGCTGGCAGTGTGCTTCCCAGTGCACTTAGACACACACACACCAAGCTCTGCTCAAGCTACAGCACAAAAAATAGCAGTGTGGCTGGGGGTAGTATGGGCAGGAGCCCAAAGTCGGCACCCGATTTGTATGCAATGGAGCAGATTGCAGCAATTCTTACCTTGGATACATAGGTAGGACTCGTAGAGACTCTAGGTTTCAGCATATAGTGCTCCATCCTAATCTGAGTCGTTTCTCTGATGCTGTGCCATACAGCCTGTGCAAGTTATACCTCAGTTTTAAAGACAAAGGTGTCTGCAGAGCATGTTGTACTCTGTGGGCTAAACTTTGGATCCCACTGATATTGAGGATACTTTCTTTAAACTGTTACCAAAAAGTCTGCATGTTGATAGCTTTTTCATGTATTTATTTTAGTCACCATTTTATGATGTCAAAAAGTAAAATATAAAGGTAGCATCAGCACCAAGTGAAGGATATACCAATCTTCAAAAGTAATCTACCTGCCCTCCCATTTCTGTGAAACAGAGTGAGGGGACAGAGGAATAAAACTGCCTGAATCCACAGTGCTTCTCTGTCTTGTTTCTTCGTAACATGCATTTACCAAATCCCTGGCAGGTGATAGCAAAGGAAGACTCACCAAAACTTTGGAGGACCCTGTAGATTTCTCTGTGACTAACAAATCTCTAAATAGCAAATAGACCCTTCTTGTATATGTATTCCATAGAGTTTGCTGGTAATATTAAAACAAAACAAAACATTATTTCAAGTTTTTGTTCCCTTTGGCTGGGACCCTGCCCAGCTGTCCCAGGTCTTGCACCTAAACTGCGTGTAGAAAAGTGGCTGCAGTCCAAAGTCAGTGCTGTGTAAAAGATAATATATCAGTATGGGGCAGAGAGAGAGTTTACTGAATCCTTTAGAATGCTGTGGCAGTATGGTAACTGAGTACTGTGTTTTGTTTGTTGCCTATGACAGTATAAATAGCTAAGAGTCTTAAAACGGGGATCCTCAAACATTTTTGTAGTGAGGTCCGCATCTGAAAAGAGAAATTTTCTCATGGACCACCACCGACCCTCGTGTTTGTGATCAGATAACACCTCTTTGGCAGTGTCATCAACTACTTACATGGAAAAATAATATTAGGAATGTGTTTGATGTATTTGAAGTGCCTTTCAATGTGATTTAGTAACTGGTAATAGAAGAGGCATGGGTAAATGTTATAATGGTATGCAATAAAGAAGTTAGAGACTGGGAGAAAATTAGGAGCATGTTTCAAAAGTGGGAAGAAACATTCCATAAAAGATAGAAATGTCACGAGCTGTTATTTCTATTCAAATGCAAAGAGCACCCAATGTAAATAAGATTGTTATACTGTATGCTCCTCTATTGACTCCTTTTGGAGCCCCAATTAATTTCTGGTACTCATTGCCACTAGTTTGAACTGATCCTGGAGCTCACTAGGACTCAGAAAAGGGTTAAATATTTATATGGATAATGAGGACATCCACAATTACATTATATCCCTTCTGTAGAAGTAATGTAATTGTGAATGCTCAAGTTTCAGGTCATATCATAAGTCAACCTCTAGCTGACTGGGTTTAGGAAGAAGTTTCTCCTATAGTAAGGTTATTCCATAATTGTTCAATATGAGGTTTTTTCCACCTTCTTCTGAAGCAAGATCCGAAACAGTATATTGGGCTGAATGGACCAGAGATCTGATCTAATATGGGAATCCCTATGCTCGTATGAGCACGCAGCTTATTTGCAAGTAAATGATGTCTGGCTGACCCTTTTGTATGTGCACTATGCCTTCTCCCATTACATGAATAAGTTAATAAACAGCATGAGCATCTCCTCAACACAGCCTGAAGCAAGATCAGTAATGCTTTTCATTTAGGGTTGTGTTCATCAAATGAAGGTTTACACTTAATACCACATGCTAACCTCGCGCAGCACATTTCCTGTCATGGCTTCCAAGACACTTTTCAGTACAGAGACATAGTAGACTAAATAATAAATATTAAGCCAAAGTAAGCAAATGAAACATGACATTCAAGTGCTGCAATAATTCTAGAATCCTACATAGGGATGGGATGCTGCCTAAAAGGAGGTTCCTGATTTCCTTTGGCAGCTCCTGATTCTTTTAGAAACTTGGCCTGTCATTAGGGCTAGAGCTCTGGGTGGATAGCACTAAGATGATTATGTTGTAGACTATACAGTACGGCCAACTCCAAGTGCCAAAAAAGTCATCAGATTGGCTTAAAAGTCATGAGATTTTTAAAAATAACAACTTTGGGGGCCTTTTTGTCTTCTGATGTTTTATTTTTTTCAAGTTTTTCTCTGCAACTATGAGGGCTAGCTTCCTTTTTTTTAAAAAAAAGGAAGGCTGAGATTTTCATGCATCTAGAAGTTGGGTTTTAAGCGAGACACCAAGTATTACAAGATTCTTGACAAAGTCATGAGAGTTGGCAACACCAGACTTGTTACACTATGAGTGTTGTCCCAACTCAAAGGTCCTGTGAATGAGTGTGACTGTTCTGATGAGCTTCCTAGACCAAGCTAGGAATAGGAGACTTTTCACTGTCGAATTTTCAGTGTACACAGCCCCTCCAAACATGCTCAGCAGGCTAAACTTTTACTAAGGCCTGGTCTACACTAGTCTGTTATTTTTGAATTAGCTGAGTTTATTAAAAAAAAAAAATTATCCCGTCCACATGACCGAACTGTTTTTTTCAATTTGAAGGGCTCTTTAATCTGATTTCTGTACTCAACCTTGGCAAGTGGAGTAACACTTAAATCAAGATCGCAATCCTGGGTTAAAGGTATTGTGGATGCAATTCAATGTTATTGGCCTCCGGGAGCTATCCCAGAATGCTCCCTTGTGACCGCTCTGGACAACACTCTCAACTCCGATGCACTAGCCAAGTAGGCAGGAAAAGTCCCAGGAACTTTTGAATTTCATTTCCTGTTTGCTCAATTATGAGGGGTGACGCCCACTACCTCACCACTGTCCATGGACACCTGCAAGTGGGGAGTTGCACGGAGCAAGGAGGAAGAGACACTGGAGGATGAAGAGGAGGAGGACAGTGCACAGGCAGCAAGTGGGGAATCTGTTTTCCCCCCTAGCCAGGAACTATGCTTAACACTGGAGCCAATAGCCTCCCCCCACTCCCAAGGCGGGCGTCTGGAGAAGGTACTTCTGGTGAGTGAGAGCCTGATCGGAGCCATGCAGTCGGGGGAACCCAGCTGCGCTGGGCTGTTCGCGTTTAGTTTAAAGGGCTCATCCCTGCTCAGAGCCTCATCGGACCACGCTGTGTGAAGTGATCATCCCAGAGAGCCCGCAGGCCCTCCTTTTATATGGCAAACCCACCAGGCATTGCTTGCTATAGAGGCTGGCCCAGATTAGAAGGCGGAGAAAATGAACTCAGGATAACATGTTCGCTGAGCTCATGCAGTCCTCCTGCACTGATAGGGCCCAGCTGAATGTGTGGAGTAAAACAATTGCGGAACACAAAGTGAGGAGGGACGCGCGCGATGAGAGCAGGCAGGAGGCTATAGTCACGCTCATGTGGGAGCAAACTGACATGCTCCGCTGCATGGTGGATCTAATGTGGGAAAGGCAGCAGGACCACAGACTGCCACTGCAGCCCCTGTATAACTGCCCTCCCCCTCCCTGAGTTCCATAGCCTCCTCACCCAGACGCTCAAGAACACAAGTGGGGAGGCTATGGGGACCCACACACGCAACCCCAGAGGGTCGCCCAAGCAGCAGAAAGCTGGCATATGCGAACTTGTGATTTGGTTTCTGGACTTGTCCTTCCCTCCTCCTCCACCCCCTAACCCAATACCTCCACCCCCATTTCTCTCAATGTGTTGTGCAACAAATAATAAAGAACAGTTTTTAAACAATTTTGACTTTATTTCCTTTCATATATATAGGGGGCAGGTAACTTCAAGAGAAACAAACACAATTGTCACACCGTACCCTAGCCAGTCATTAAACTGGCTTTCAAAGCTTCTCTGATGCGCAGCGCACTCTGCTGCGCTCTTTTAATAGCCCTGTTGTCTGGCTGTGTGAAATTGGCCACCAGGCGAGTTGCCTCAACCTCCCACCCCACCATAAACGTCTCCCCCTTACTCTCACAGATATTGTGGAGCACGCAACAAGCAGCAATTACAATTGGAATATTGGTTGTGCTGAGATCTAACCGAGTCAGTAAACTGCGCCAGCGCACTTTCAAACGTCCAAAAGCACATTCTACCACCATTTTGCACTTGCTCAGCCTATAGTTGAACTGCTCCTTATTACTGTCCAGGGTGCCTGTGTATGGCTTCATGAGCCATGACATTAAGGGGTAGGCTGGGTCCCCAAGGTTAACTATAGGCATTTCAACATCCCCAACAGTAATTTTCTGGTCTGGAAAGTAAGTCCCTTCCTGCAGCTGTTCAAGCAGACCAGAGTTCCTGAAGATGTAAGCGTCATGCACCTTTCCCTGCCATCCGATGTTGATGTCGGCAAAACATCCCTTGTGATCCACCAGTGCTTGCAGCACCATGGAAAAGTACCCCTTGCAGTTTATGTACTGGCCTCCCTCGTGTGCCGGTGCCAAGATAGGGATATGCGTTTCATCTGTCGCCCCGCCGCAGTTAGGGAACCCCAGCACATTAAAGCCATCCACAATGGTCTGCACATTTCCCAAAGTCACTATCCTTAATAGCAGCTGGTCAATGATTGCGTTGGCTACTTGCAGCACAGCAGCCCCTACAGTAGATTTGCTCACTCCAAACTGATTCCCGACTGACCGGTAGCTGTCAGTCATTGCAAGCTTCCACAGTGCTATGGCCACTCGCTTCTCAACTGTGAGGGCTGCTCTCATTTTGGTGTCTTTGCGCTTCAGGGCAGGGGACAGCAAGTCACAAAGTTCGATGAAAGTGGCCCTATGCATACAAAAGTTTCGCAGCCACTGGGAATCATCCCAGACCTGAGACACTATGCGGTCCCACCAGTCTGTGCTTGTTTCCCGGGCCCAGAATTGGCGTTCCACGGCATGAACCTGGCCCAATGCCACCATGATCTCCCAATCGCCACATGCCATGCTTCTAGGAACGTCTGTGTCCATGTCCTCATCAGTATAGTAATTGCACTGTCATCGCTTCCTCGCCCAGTTTTGCAGGTACTGTACATACTGCTGGATAATGTGCGTGGTATTTACAATGGTCAAAACTGCAGCTGAGATCTGAGCGGGCTCCATGATTGCCACGCTTTGGCACTTGCACAGGTAATCCTGGAAAAAGGGCACGAAATGTAGGAGGCCTGTTCGGTTCAAGATGGCCGATAAAAGGCAGTAAATGGTTGTCTTCTGTAGCTTTCACAGAGTCGGGAAGCTCGCTAGAGCTGCAAGAGCGGGAGAGCAGAGTTTGTGGCAGAAGCGTGAGCAGAGTTTGCGGCGGAAGCTGTGTGGCTCAGTTCACAATGGCCGAAAAACGGTGGGGAATTGTTGCTTTCTGTAGCTTGCATGTGAGCCCAGGACAGACAACATGGAAAATTAGCTAACGATGCAAGAGCGGGAGAGCAGAGTTTGCGGCGGAAGCTGTGCTGCTCGGTTCATGGTAGCTGAAAAAAGGAGGGAAATGGTTAGATAAAAGAGTAGATAGAAAGATAGAGGACACGCGAGGTGGATTCATAGTACCAGGAGACAGGCGGTGCACCATACTGCACCGTCTGCTGGCAGTATGGCGTCTGCCATAGCTTTCATGGAGGGAGGAGCGAGTGACGGCAAACACCCAGAAACACCCGTGAGAATGTTTTTGCCCCATCATGCACTGGGAGCTTAACCCACAATTCCAGTGGGTGGCAGGGACTGCGTAAACTGTGGGATAGCTTCCACAGTGTACCGCTCTGACATTCAATGCTAGCCTCAGTACTGTGGACACACTCCGCTGAATTCACGCGCTTTAGTGGGGACACACAACACCGAATGTATAAAATCGCTTCTGAAAATTCGAATAGCGTACGTTCGAATTAATTTCGTACTGTAGACGTACCCTAAGATGATTTAAAATATTGCATTAAAATATTATCATAACTCCCGCATGCCAGGATGCAAAGTGGGCCTGAGTAGACCTGAGCCCTGCATCACCCTATTGCTCTACTGGTACCTGGCTGGGGTGACCTTTCTGTAGCTGTGTTTCCTAGATCAAATGCGATTGAAAACACAGAATGTTCTTCTCCTTCCATTAAGATAAATTCCTACAGCCTCTATACTGTTCCTTTCCCAGTGCTCATTTGCCAGCAATGCAAAATGTTCTAATGAAACATACATAATTCATTAATCTCACTTAAAATGTAAATGTATTGTCAGTCTCTTGGATAATTAAAGCGCCATTATGGGAATAGTTTTAAGTTTTGTAGCTGAAGTTCTTGTCACTAAAACAAACAAACGACACTTTAAGCTCTGCCTGAAGTGGTACAATAGATGCCCATGTGGGAAGTAATTTGAACTTCCTGAAGAGGTTGGCCAGTCTGTGTCTCTGTACTATGCAACAGAGCATGCGTATGCTTTGCTATAAATTGAACATGGTTGTTCTCTTAGGTGTCAGGTGTCTGTGTTTCTGAATAGTTTCATGGACAGAGAAATTATTAATAACTACATTTCCTACAGTAGAATACTTTATTGACTTCAAGCTGCCCTTCAGAAACCTTCAAATGGATATGATGTAATGATGTATTATGATGCTTAATGTAAACATTCAACCTACTTAAAGGTCTCAGAGGTTAGGTCAGATGTTGGCACAGTGGTTCTCAAACTGTGGGTCGAGACCTCAAAGTGGGTCATAACCCCATTTAATGGGGTCACCAAGGCTGGCTTAGACTTGCTGGGGTCCGGGGCCAAAGCTGAAACCCGAGCACCACAGCCCAGGGCCAAAGCCGAAGCCTGAGGGCTTCAGCCCTGGGCAGGGGACTCAGGTTACAGGCCCCCTGCCTGGGGCTGAAGCCCTTGGGGCTTTGGCCCCCGTGCCTGGGGCGGTGGGGCTCGGGCTTTGACTTTCGCCCCTCCACCTAGGGCAGTGGGGCTCGGGCAAGCTCAGGCTTCAGTCCCTTCTCCTGGGGTCGTGTCATAATTTTTGTTCTCAGACAGCGGGGAGGGGGGGTCGCAGTGCAATGAAGTTTGAGAACCCCGGGGTGTAGCATATTCACACTGCTATCCATTAAATAAATGAATAAATTAAAAACCTCTATTACACAAGGATGGGGTAGTGGAAAAGTGCTAAGCAAGTGATTTATTTGTAATTGTTAGTGCTTCCCCCCTTCATTTAATAAAAATATTAAATAAAACAAAAAAAACATACAGACAAGGTAGCCATACACATGTCTTGAAGCTGTGGGCTGAGGGGAAGAGCTGGTCTTAGAGGAGAGAAAAATACATACCCTGGTTGGCTTGCTAAAATTCCTTGGTTTCCTCCATCCAAATAAATTGCTGGGATGGAGCATATTCCACCAGGTTTATCGGATCATTTTTTCAAGTGGGTGGGGAAAGGAGTACTCCCCCGTATATGCCACACACACAAAAGTACATTGTAACTGTTGGGGAAATTTTGGAATTAAACAAATAGTGATTGGTTGTGCCAATACCCTACAGTCACATTTGTCTCTTGTTAAGGATACATATGGCTTTCTTGAGGGTCTGGGATTCATTATCTACCTTCTGCCATCACAAATAACCTTATGGCTTTGGAAATATGCATAGAATTCTAAGATTTGCTCTCCCAGCTAGGCAGTGATATGAAGCAATGGTTGGATTAATGGCAGCTGTGTGTGTGTGTGTGCGAGAGAGAGAGAGAGAGAGAGTGTGTGTGTGTGTGTGTGTAACTCAATCCCCACAGCGGCTTGGCCCCTGACATTAGGCCACTCCTGGCTGCAATGGAACAGTGAGTGTACCCTGAGAAAGCCCGTAGCAAAGAACCTGTAGCTGGTTGATTCATGAATCAGTTTAGAGCATGGCGGTGTTGCTGTCTGGGTGCCAGGGTCAAGGCGGAGGGGGGATGGAACAGCCATCTCTCTGCCGTCTGCAGATTCCAATGGACTGGAGGAAATGGAATCTGACACTTATTTCTGAGGCCATATTTTGAAAAATTCTCAGGAGCCCTGTTCAGATCAGGTTTTCCTTCACAGTTCTTCACTATTCAGGTCACGGGTGGTGGAAGTGAGGGTCCCTCTACAAAAACAAAAGCTTACAGCAACTCAGGACCTGGTTAGCCTCTTCTCATCTCCCACAGATATAAGGTTTGGGATAGTCTAAGATATACAATCTGAGTAATTTCTTGGCATCTCTGTGTATATGGTTGTGTCGGGGGCACAGGAGGAATGTTAATACCATAAAGGCAGCTGGGCAGTGGGGGGCTTTTTCAGTGTCAGAGGCTCGTTTGAAAGACAGCAGTTGAACCATTCTGACGTCAGCTCTGTCGCTGTGGGAAGTATCAGATTAAACTGATAATTATCTGCAGCACATGTACAATTTATGAACCTTCTGATGTTCAGACTCATAAGTTCAGAGTTAACTGACACATTTTAGTCTATTTTTTTAATAAAAACTCTTAGCATTGGCCCTCTCATGCCCCCGCTGCAGTTTTAATAATTCAATAAAATCTTCAGGAAATGCCTCCCTTCCCATCCTCTCCCCAGCCCTACAAGTTCCCATCCAGAAGCATGGCTCAGACTACTAAAATGGCTGGCCCTGTCTGTTTTGGATGTAACATATTTGATGTCTCAGAATGGTGAGGGAGCATTTTTTTGTAACTGTTTGTCCTCTAGCTAAGCATAAAATCCACTGTATGGATGAAACCGTTCAGGGGAACCCTTCAAAACTCAACTCAGGTCTTTTAAAGTTAACTAAAGCATGCTGATTCTAGCCCTTTTGATGTAGCAGAGACATTGGTGCATGCAGCCTCCAGGAGCAAACCTTGCAACTCTTCAGCTTTGCTTGCAAAATACAATGTATAGTCCTAACCTCAAACACTTCATCATCACCCCACCCTCTACACCAGACATCAAAATACCACAGCACCTTCTATCTGAGCTTCTCCAAACACTTGGTAAAGATATTAGTTAGTTATTTTTTTTAATTTACAATTGTTTTTGCCCATTTCTATTTGTTTTCTGTTATTAACTCTTAGCTATTTATAACCATATCCATGTATATATATTTGCTTTATTCTGTTTAAAAATGTATTTGTACAGGTTTCTTAAATAATTTCTAACATTTATTTTAATAGTTTCTTAGTTTCTTGCACACACACACTCCCCCTTGAAGGCATCTGGTGCTGGCCACGTTGGAGACAGTATATTTGACTAAATGGACTGACCACTGATCTGATTCAGTATAGCAATGTCCGTGATACCAGATTAGGTGGAGCAATGCCTTTGTTCTTATGCTGCTTCACATATACCCTGTGTCATCTTATAATACAGACACATGGGAATCTTAGACACAACTTCTTTACAAGGGACAGAGGTTGGATTAAGGAGTTGTATGTGTGAGGAAGGCACACTTTTTCGTACCTAATATCTTTGCAGCAAAGCAAGTCTCCTCTTCTGTGTATCATGCTGGAACTCCTGCCGTTGGCTTCGCCACCCCCAAAATTGCTGTACTCATTGATTTATACCAGGGGTTCTCAAACTGGGGGTCGGGACCCCTCAAGGGATCACGAGGCTATTACATGGGGGGTCATGAGCTGTCAGCCTCCACCCCAAACCCTGCTTTGCCTCTAGCATTTATAATGGTGTTAAATATATAAAAATGTGTTTTTAATGTATAAGGGGGTTTGCACTCAGAGGCTTGCTGGGTGAAAGGGGACACCAGTAAAAAAGTTTGAGAACGACTGATTTATACATTACTCTGACTAATTGAAGATTTGATCAGATCTGGTGCCATGTGGGAGGTTCCCTACATCCTCATGAATTATTCACGTGGCATGGAAGAGCCCTGGGGAGAGCTTAGGTGTTTTGAAGACAGGGACTGAACACATGTAATGGTTTACAAGATTATCTCACAACCATGCTGAGGTAATCTCTTAGGTGGATTATTTCTAAAGCCACAACACTAACATGCAGCTTCAAGAGTCTCAGATGAAATGCTGATTGAGCTTTTATTTTTATTTTTTATAATTTTTACTGGCCACAGAGAGGTTAATGAAAGGGCATATGCTTCTCGGCTTGTTTAAGAGTCTTGATAGTTTCCTGAGTTTCTTAGGGACTAATTCTTGACAGTGAGGAACATTTTAGTAGTGTGTGTGGTACTGTTTTGTACTGTTAAAGCCCTGAAAATGAGGCTGGCAAGGGCGGAGGCAGTGAGCTGACTACTTTTGGGGCATCCTTCCAACGGCCTGGAGGGAAGCTTCTCCTCCCAAAGGACCTGTCAGGTGTCAGATCTACTATCCTCCTTGACAGGTTTCAGAGTAGCAGCTGTGTTAGTCTGTATCTGCAAAAATAGCAGGAGTACTTGTGGCACCTTAGAGACTAACACATTTATTTGAGCCTAAGCTTTCGTGGGCTACAGCTCACTTCATCGGATGCATGTAGTGGAAAATACAGGAGGAAGATATATATATATTCACAGGGAACATGAAACAATGGGTGTTACCATACACATTATAAGAAGAGTGATCAGTTAAGGTGAGCTGTTGTCAGCAGGAGAGAAAAATAACTGTTTGTAGTGGTAATGAAAATGGCCCATTTCCAGCACTTGACAAGGAGATATAAGGAACTGTAGGGGGGGGAAGATAAGCATGGGGAAATCGTTTTACTTTGTGTAATGGCCCATCCACTATAGTTTCATGTTCCCTGTTAATATATATATAATCTTCCTTCTGTATTTTCTACTACATGCATCCGATGAAGTGAGCTGTAGCACACGAAAGCTTATGCTACAATAAATTTGTTAGTCTCTAAGGTGCCGCAAGTACTCCTATATCCTCCTTGATTTGCTCAGCAATTTAACACTTGCTTAGTGAATCTCCCTTTTAGCAATCAGCCAGGGCAGGGGGGTGAAGGAAAGGGGTATTAGAAATGACTTGGAAGGGAAGCCTATCCATCAGGTAATCAGGTTTGATTTAAATCTTTCTCTTTTGCTTCACCCCCACCATCACACCGAGTCTTCTCCACTAAAAACGAGAGCAGCTATTCTACATGAGACAGAAACACTCTGAAAGGTAAAGCTGGAGGAGAGAGAGAGAGAGAGGCAAGATCTTGCCTACCTCAGGCCTTCTGATTTTCATTTCTCTTATGGTTGTTGCTTCCCCCTCTCCCCACCCCCTCTAGTCACAGGACTAGTGTAATCTAGACACAACAGACTTCTGAGACCACTTGGCACAAAATTCTACTCCCTGAAAACTGATGGATTACATACAGAACCAGAGCTCTTCTGAGAGTCAGAAACACATTGCAGGGTATGTGTAGGAGTGATTACGATGCTGGTGCTGTGTGAACTTCATCTATACCAATCACTTTAGGATTGAAAATAAGTTTTTGAAACAAACAAATGACGAAAGAGAGCATTTCAGAGGAGGTCCATGTGGATATATATTTGAATCCTTCATTTTTATTCTGTTTCTCCTACTTGAAAGAATGCAGCACTTTACCTGAGGCTACAAGCTAGCACAGGCTTCCCTTGTGACTAAGCAGCACACTGACTTTGCAATGCTATGCCTTCCTGTGTGGTGCACAGACATGAATACATGGGGGAGCTGGAAGAATAAGGTAGTTCTGGTTAGTTCATTCAAAGTGTCCTGGGATTGCAATCTGGGATTGCATTATTTACTGTCTTGGAGGACGATGCGTGGGGAAGGGTATAGTAGTGAGTAGAAAGTGATTATGACGATAGAGACAAATTCTAAAGAATTAAATAAAATTGTACCACCTTTGAACTTGTTACAACTTCAAATAGCTTTTATGAACATTATCCTGGAGTCTCAGAAGGAGAGAGGTGGGGCTTAATTTGAGAAAGATTTGGGAGAAAACTTAGTTTCCCTGATTGAAAATAAGATTCCTTTGAACATACAGGAGATGGGAAGAGATGGGAAGGAAAGTGTTTTCTCCCTTACTAAATGTCTACCTTTGGAGCGCTAGAGGAAGCTATGGTATATAGTATGCATGTGATCATACAGAATAAGAAGGATCACTGAACCAGTGACGCAGGGAAAGAAGGATTACACTGCATGTGATGGCAGGAGGAGGATGGAGAAGAATTCTTCACAGTCTGATGGGGATGTGAGGAAAGGGATTACTAGAGGATTTTCTTGGGATTCTGTGCATAATGAAGAAATTCTGCCCTCAGATCCACACTTTGGGCCTCTGAGGGGACATATGAGGGGTTAGGAGAAACCTCATCATATAATTTACTATCTCTTGGTTTCCTACATCCTCCAAAAGTGTTTTCTCTGCCTTTTTTCCATGTTTACATTGGCAGCTTTCCAATCAACAACATTGTTTAGTCCAAAATTGCCTGCCTGGGGGGTTTAGCAAAATCCTCAAGTTACTATCTGAAAAAAGAAATTCTTTCTTATGCTACCATAGAAAATAAGTGGACATAGAGCCTTATAAAGTTTGAATTAATGGACACCTTAGTTGGAATTATTTACATTCTTTGGCCTCTGCCTAACACACAGTCAGTAGGAAACTTCCTGGCTAAATATGATTTTAAACATCATTCAAGTAATTCATAGATCTAAATATACCTCTGTGCATGCTGCCCCAAATCACATTGGACCAAATTCTGCTCTTAGAACGTGATCCCATTGATTTCAGTGGGAACTCATATGGATGCATCCAAAGGCAGAATTTGGTCCTTTTACACTTTTTGCTGTCGTGTCACATAGACTGTGAACTCCTATCCCTAATGAGCTGTCCACTATTCCCTCCTGGTTACAATCAGCAGAAGCTTACTGAAGGTGTCATAACAGTCAGAAAATTGGATATGAGCTTGTAACATGATAATGGCTGCAAAAAAATAAAGGTGATTTTTTTTCGGCTACATACACAAAGAGGTCACAGCAAGCGCCAGAAAAGTGACAGTTCCTTGTCATAGGGTGACATCATACCTATAATATTACTTTCCATTCTGGTTACATGAGTACCAGAATGGCATCAAGAAATTGGAGGGGATTCAGAGAAATGAAAATAAATAAAGATCTGGAAGGACTGACTAATTCTTTTAGGTCCACATATCAATGAAAAGATTATATACATTATAAACATAGTCCACATTTTATCTGTGACAAATCTCACTCCTATGTTTGTCATGTTATTTAAAAGAAAATTATACTCATTTTGCTCTCCTCAATAGTCTAAAAGTTCAAAAGAAAAGCAGCAGTCAGCACACTGTGTAAAAAAAAAAAAAAAACAAAACAACAACCCTGCAAAGAGTTCATTTGAAAATACAAGTTATATTGACAAGGTGTTACTGTTACCGGCAATTGTTCAGTGACCAGCGCTTTTTGTAACAGTTCTCCATCTATAATTCAGTTTAATGAAGAATTTATAACCAGGGGCGGCTCTAGGCACCAGCAAAACAAGCTGGTGCCTAGGGCGGCAAAGTCTAGGGGGCGGCAAAAGGCTGGGGTCCCAGCTCCTGCCGCTGCGAGCCGAGGAGCGGCCCGTCCCCTGCTGCCGGGGGGGGGCCGCACCCCCGGGACGACTGGACCTGCCGCAGGCATGACTGCGGCGGGGGCGCTCGTTCCGCGGCTCGGCTGGACCTCCCGCAGGCATGACTGTGGCAGCTCAAGCGGAGCCGCCGGACCCGCGAACCGTCCGCAGCCGCGGGAGGTCCAGCCGAGCCACGCGGGACCAGCGGTCCCTCTGCAGTCATGCCTGCGGGAGGTCCGCTGCTCCCGCGGCTCCGGGGCGCCTCCCGCGCATGACTGCTTGGGGCGGCCAAACAGGTAGAGCCGCCCTTGTTTATAACACCCTATTTTTTGAGTCTGAAGAGAATGAGAGAATCTTTATACACTATACCCATTATTGTGAGTTTTGAAACAGCTGTACAGCTGAAATCTATGGGGGAGGAAAGTTGTAATTTGGCCAAAAGAGGGCCTTTATCAAGAAGAAATGCCTCTGAATGTTCTGATGAAAATGGTTCAGATTTGGCCAAGTTATGATGCTTTGAGTATAAATTATCATAGCTTCCACCATACAGACACCATAGATGCTTGGCTTCTTCACCCTCAGCAACAGACATCTGTGATGCTTCCCCTTTGTCTCCCTCTAGATGCCACTGCACTGCTTTCTCCCAGCAGTTTCAATGGTGATAGTCTAGAGCAGTGGTTCTCAAACTTATTTGATTGCACCCCCCGTTCTTTGCATCTGTAGTCATTTACGCCCGCCCACCCCTCCCTGCTTCTGCCACACAAGCATATATGGCTGCCCAGCTCTGAAGGCAGAGTGGAGAGTGGCAGCTGCTGGCTGGGTGCCCAATTCTGAAGGCAGTGCTGCTGCCAGCACAGCACAGAAGTAAGGCTGGAATGGTATGGTGTATTGTCACCCTTACTTCTGTGCTGCTGCTGGCGGCGGTGCTGCCTTCAGAGCTGGACACTTGGCCAGCAGCTGCCACTCTCCTAAAGCCTCTCTCTCTCTCTCTCTCTCTCTCTCTCTCTCTCTCTCACACACACACACACACACACACACACACACACACACACACACACACACACACACACACACACACACACACACACACACACACACACACACACACACACTTTGAGAACCTCTGTTTTAGATGGGGAGGAGTGCACAGCAGTGGCACCAGCATCAGGAATAGGCCCAGGCTTTGGGGGAGAATTTTGGGCAGGGAAAAGAAAAGTAGGGAGAGCCTGGGGTAAAGGAGTGAATAAAGGCTAGATGAGAGATAATGTGGGAGTTCTTTAATTACTTGAAAATCAAAAAGGAATCCTACAAAAAGTGGAAACAGGGATGAATTGCGAAGGAGAAGTACAAAAGAATAGCACAAGCATGTAGGGACAAAAGGGTCAGGCACAAAATGAGTTATACCTAGCAGGGGATATAAAAAGCAATAAGAAGAGGTTCTTTACATATATTAGAGCAAGAGAAAGATGAAGGAAAATGCAGGTCCTTTACTTAGGAGGGAAGGAGAGCTAACACCTGTTGACATCAAGAAGGCTGATGTGTTTAATGTCTATTTTTCTTCAGTCTTCACTAAAAAGGATAAAGGTGACCAGATATTCAACACAGTTAATATTAACATAAAGCAGGGAGGAACGAAACCTGAAATCGGAAAGAAAAGCTAAAGAACATTTAGATAAGTGAGATGTATTCAGTGCAACAGGGCCTAGTGAAAATCATCCTAAGGTACTTGAGGAACTAGCTGAAGCAATCTCAGAACCCTTAGCAATTGTCTTCAAGAACTCATGCAAGATGGGTGAGGTCCCAGAGGACTGGAGAAGGATAAACATAGTACTTATCTTTAAAAGGGGGAACAAAGAGGATCCAGGAAACTATAGACCAGTCAGCCTAACTTCGATAGCTGGAAAGATACTTGAACCAGTTATTAAACAATCAATTTGTAAGCACCCAGAGGATAATAGAGTTATAAGGAATAGCCAGCATGGATTTGTCAAGAACAAATCGCACCAAACCAATCTAATTTCCTTCTTTGACAGGGTTACTAGCCTAGTGGATAATGGGGGAGGCAGCAGACATGATATATCTTGATTTTAGTAAGGCTTTTCGCACAGTCCTACATGACATCCTCAGAAGCAAACTAAGGAAATGCAGTCTAGATGAAATTACTATATGGTGGGTATAAAACTGCTTGAAAGACAATACTTCAGTAGATTTCAATGGCTAGCTGTTAAACTGGGAGGGCTTATCTAGTGGAGTCCCACAGAGGTCAGTCCTGGGTCTGGTACTATTCCATATTTTCATTAATGACTTGGATAATGAAGTGGAGTGCATGCTTATGAAATTTGCAGATGACGCCAAGCTGGAGAGGTTGCAACAACTTTAAAGGACAGGATTAGGATTCAAAATGACCATGACAATTTAGAGAATTGGCCCGAATTCAACAATTCAATAAAGATAAGGGCAAATTATTTCACGTTGGAAGGAAAAATCAAATGCACAGCTACAAAATGGGGACTGACTGGCTATGTGGTAATACTACTGAAAAGGTTCTTGGGGTTATAGGGATCACAAATTTACTAGGAATCAACAATGTGCCAGGGCTGCAACAATATCATTCTAATATTCTGGGGTGTATTAACAGGAGAGTCGTACATAAGATATGGGAGATAATTGACATTGGCGAGGCCTCACCTGGAATACTGTATTCTGGGCACAACACAACAAGAAAGATGTGGACAAATTGGAGACAGTCCAGAGCAGAGCAACAAAAATGATAAAAGGTTTAGAAAACCTGACCTATGAAGAAAGATTAAAAGATTTAATAACAGTTTTTGAATATATTAAGGGCTGTTATAAAGAGGATTGTGATCAATTATTCTCCATGTCCACTGGATGTAGGACAAGAAGTATTGGTCTTAATCTGCAACAAGGGAGATTTAGGTTAGATATTAGGAAAAACTTTCTAACTATAAGAGTAGTTAAGCTCTGGAATAGGCTTCCAAGGGAGATTGTCAAATTCCCATCATTGGAGGTTTTAAGAACAGGTTGGACTAACACCTATCAGGGATGGTCTAGGTTTACTTGGTCCTGCCTCAGCACTGGGATCTGGGTTGGATGATTTCTTGAAATTCCTTCCTGCCCTCCATTTCTCTGATTCTATGAAAGCAGAACAAGAAGGGCGAGAGGACAGTGCAGTGACAACACAAACAGGAAGTCGTTTTCCAGAGCAGAGGGAAGAAAAGTCTTTGTGTTTTTCTAAGTATAGCACAGTACATGTGTTATATGTATATTATTTCATACAGGGCCTAGCATAATGGGGCCCCATTCCCTTTAGGTGCCTGCAGTCATTTTAGTAAAGCAATGTAGATAAGACTCTGTATCCTCCATGCCTTCCCATGTCCCTTCCACCTTCCTTCCATTTCTCTCTATCCTGTGTCTACCAGTTCTCTACACTCTCTTTTCTCCTTCTCATGCTCTGGGAGTTGCCCATACACCCTTCCATCTCTCCCCTTGTCCCCTGCACTGCACTTCCATATTCTGTCATTTTCTATTCGCCCCAGTCCTCTGTACTCCCTCTATCCCAGCCTCCATCCCTGTCATTCTTGGGGTGCTCTGACCACCACAGGTCTCCCCAATTATGAAACCAGGAGTCTTGCAACATGCTCCAATGCCTCCTCCCACAATTCCCAACCCCAACACCAAGTCCATATCACATCTGGTCTCCGGGCCCTTTCTCCTCACCCCCACCCAGGCTTCTGCCACTCTGTCCTTCCTCCCAGTCTCCTGGCAGTTCAGTTTTCAATCTCAACCCATAGGCACCGACTCCATGGGTGCTCCAGGGCTGGAGCACCCATGGAAAAAATTAGCAGGTGCTTAGCACCCACAGGCATCCAGCTCCTTCCCCTCCCTCCCTCCCAGCACCTCCCGCCCGCCGTGATCAGCTGTTCTGTGGTGTGAGGGAGGTGTTGGGGCGGGGGAGCAGAGACGGGATGTGCTCGGGGGAGGGGGGGAATTGGGTGTGAAGAGGAGGGGTGGAGTAGAGATGGGAAGAGGTGGGGCGGGGCTGGGGCTTTTGGGGAAGGGGTGGAATGGGGCAGGGCCTGGGGCGCAGCACCCCCAGGGCAAGGAGGAAGCCGGTGCCTGTGTCTCAACCTCTAGTGAATTTGAAGGGGTTAGTTTACCACTCCTCACCCTGAATGGCAGGGTAAATTCCACAAACAGCATCACAAGCCCAGCTGTGCCTGGGTCATAGCACTCTAGTCAGGGATTCAGCCTTCTGTCTCCTCTACCTCCTAACACAATACTGTGACATTGGTTCATAACTGATTCAGAGGGAAGACTGCCACCTACTGAACTGCCAACACCATTTGCTACTGCAGCAGCACATGGGTTTCCTTTGGAGGTCTCCTATCCAAGAATTGACCCAACCTGACCCTATGTAAAGCTTCCTTCCAGACCCTGAGAATGCTGCCTACTCAGTGCTCTGGCCTGTTGGGCACAAGACAAGTGATTTAGGAATCAAGCTATCTGATTTGTGAAGTGATGACAGCCCAAACAGATCGTATAACACAGAGAGAACTTCAAATCTGGTTTTCTGCCAAGAAAATAGTTCTCATAATTCTTTTGTGGGTAAAGTTAGTTAGAGTGAGCTGGATTCTCTGGTCCATTTAAGCTACTGCACCCTGCATAAACTGCACAAAATAGCCTTAAACTTGCCAGAGGATTTCCCCCCACCCCCGTGTAGTGGGAATTTCTGGGGAATTCTCAGCTGATATAGAGCGGATGGAGGTGGCATAGCTGTCCACCTCACCCCCTTCTTTGTAACTGCTCCATGACTGTATTCAACAAATGCTCATGGAGGTGAGATACAACAGCATAAATATTCATGAAAAGCCAATGTTAGTCTCAAATGTCCTACTATTAACTGAACATGAATCTCAAATTGTATATCTGAATACAAAATGTATAGTCACAAGGGTCATCCAATCAGAGAACACAAGACAGCATGACTTCAGTGACTCACCAACCTATGATGACTACAAGTATTAGCAATGAATTGTTTGCAACTGATCTGCAGATCAAGAATTATTCAATGAAGAAATTTGTGAACAATTTTGACTAGTTAGTATGTTTGATCTGCTCCCAAACAGCTTGTGAAAAGAAAAAAAGTTCTAAAATTAATTGAATAAATTATTAATTGCCAATTATTCACTCAGATCTTGTTAAGTCACTCATCACAGGTGTCACCACAATTCAGTGGCTGAATCAGGACTGGAACCCACAAGTTCTGTCAGTCTTCAATAAACCATATTGTTTTTCCCTTAGCGTATTCTAGGCCCAAATAGTCTTTTTTCCTGGGTCTCTTCCAAGTCCCTATTTTGAAACACTCTATACCTAACCCTCCTATATTATCCCACTGTGGACTTGGTCTGAAAGTGCCATTTGCGCATGCTGCTTCTGCACCTCTGCCAGCTTATGCCTGCTTGGAGGAAAGGGGAAGAGAATTGGGAATCTAGGAAATTTGTCTTTCTTTGTCTGAGAACCTTGTCCATGACTGAGCTCCACTGCTAGGTTCCAAGGCTGAGCATTTTATTTTGACCATCCAACCTGCTTAGCTACCATATAGAGCAATGTCATCCTGCAAAAGTATTGCTTTTAGCAGTAACTTCAGAGCTATTATAAAAAAGTCAGTACACAACTGTATGACCCAGCACAAGGTTAAATTCCTTTGGCTACTAACCCCATAAAAGCAACTGAGTAATGAGAACTAGAAATTGGAACAGGCTACAAAAACTCCCCAAACCTCAAATGAACAAAGTGTTTTGACATTCCACCATGACCTCATTGCCCATATGATAGGGAACTATTTCAGCTATTCAAACAAAGAACATTAGTTGTTAGGAGGAAGCATGATGTCTTTCTAAGGCATATAAATACCTTACTGGCAATGGCATGCCAAAAATGCACAGAATCCAGCTCCACTGAGAGGCTTTTTTGTTCAAGGGCTTTAATGGGCGCTCTCACTCTGCAGGTGTAAGCATGACAATACTTCAGATTTACAAATTCAAAGGGGCAAGAAAGTATCCAGACAGACACTTGCAAAAAGTTGACTGCAAAAATGAAAAGGTTCAATGCAAATGACTGTCTGTTGGAGAACTGTGCTAGCTACCACCCAGACAGGCTGGATTATGCCTAGCAACTGCTACTAATCTTATTATTTAATATTTATTTACTTCAAACACCCCAAAACATGATAGGTGCCTTCAAAACAAGCAAAGACGCAGTCTCTGCCCATAAAGGTTTTTGCAGTCTAACTATGATATGATACAAGTGAAGGGTGATAGGGAAAAATAATAGAGGAGAAAGTAAGGACAAAGGTGACTAATATGATCACACAGTTATTCAATAAGGCATGCCCACATCTTGACTAGCATAATATTTCTGTAGGTTTTTTTAATTGTTCCTCCTGTAACACTGCACCCCATATTCTTTGCAGTGATATTATAATATGATTGACATAATTATAATGTATTTTATGCAAGATAAGTCATGTGAGGTGTCACTGGAAAACTTATGACTTGCTGAATATGATTTTCCTATTTGTATGCATGCATCATTTTTGTATCTGAAGTTATGAATACTGACTATGTATTTGAATTTCAAATGTAATTACACCTGGGTAATTCTCACCAGACAAGATGCTTTCAGTCTAGATAGTGGGTGGGGAAGGGCCTATTCAGGGCAATGGGCCATTAGGAAAAAAACAATAGGCCTTAGGAGAAGCTTATCTCTCAGCTTGGGAGCCTTCCTGAGCATGCTACAGACAGCCTCCAAGTAATGGCTGCTATGACTCTACAAGGACATGTGATGAGACCACATGTCTCCAGACTCCATCCAGGGATGTCAGTATTTTTCCACAGACTGGTCTGGGAACCAAGCTTTGGAACAAGGGGTTCCCGCCATATGCAAAACCTGTATAAGGCAGGGAGTGACATCATCTGGTGTTCTTCACTCTCCACACAAGAAGACTCCTGGAAACACCTGAGGAACAAAGACTAGGTAATAAATAAAAAGGTAATAATTGGAGATATACCAATCTCCTAGAATTGGAAGGGACCTTGAAAGGTCATTGAGTCCAGCCCCCTGCCTTCACTAGCAGGACCAATTTTTGCCCCAGATCCCTAAGTGGCCCCTTCAAGGATTGAACTCACAACCCTGGGTTTAGCAAGTTAATGCTCAGACCACTGAGCTATCCCTCCTTCCTAGGGGAAGTGCTGAAGGGATTTCTAGCCTGTGAATGGAACACCTGGGGATTCCAAACTGTAAAGCAAGTGCAGCTTGCCCCTAAAGAATCTGCAGCCTGCTTGTATCATCCGTCAGGGTGAGAATCTGCTAATTCATATCCAGTCTATTTAGTGTATTTAGCTTAGTTTGTGTTTTTGTTTATTTGCCAGCTAATCTGCTTTGATCTGTTCGCTATCACTTATAATCACTTAAAATCTATCTTTTGTAGTTAATAAACTTGTTTTTGCTTTATCTAAACCAGTGAATTGGAGTGAAGTGTATGGGACTCTTAGTTCAGAGGCAAAAGGCTGTTGCATATTCCTCTCCATATTGAGGGAGGGGGTGAATTTTACGAGCTTACACTGTACCGTTCCCTGCGCAGAACAAGACAGTATAATTTTGGGTTTATACTCCAGAGGGGGTGTGTGCCTGAGGAGCTGGGAGTTGCTTTAGCTGTAGCCTTCCTATGCAGGGGCTGGTCAGAGAGCCTGCATGCAACTGCAGCTGTGTGTGTCCCTAACTCAGGGGTTCCCAAACTTGGTTCGTGGCTTGTTCAGGGTAAGCCCTGGCGGGCTGCAAGATGCTTTGTTTACCTGATCGTCCATAGGTACAGCTGCTCACAGCTCCCAGTGGCCGCGGTTCGCCGTTCCCGGCCACTGGGAGCTGCGGAAAGCAGCATGTGCCGGGCCACCATTTCCCAAAGCTCCTATCAGGTAAACAAACCATCTTGCAGCCTGAACAAGCTGCTAACCAAGTTTGGGAACCACTGCCCTAACTGTACGTATGCTGGTAAAAGTGCAGGCTGGAGGGCTTTGCAGCTTGTCACAGCAGCACAGTGTGAGAGAGCACCCAGGCTGGTGGGTCAGAGGGCTCAATGGTACCCCAGTTCCAAGTGACACGCCGGGGGGAACCTGACACAGTACCCTCCTCACTTCTCATTGGCTTCTTCCTTACTGTTTGGATGGAAATGAGTGAGTCAAAGGAAGACTATTTTCAGTGCATGTCAGTAAGGAAACTAGTGTTAGTGGTGATTTCAAGTTTCCAAACAAAAATGAGGAAAAAATGTGTTTAAATTTTTTTGAAAACTGTTTTGAGTAGATACATTTGTATAATTCTTCTAAATCATTTACTAGGTAAAAATTTGGGCTGGTCATCCTTGGCACAGTCCCTATAAAATTTCTCATCTTTTTCTGATTTACTTAATGGCAGCAGAAATATTGGAGAAATACAAAAATGAGTCAGCCTGTTAGATCTCTGCAGGGACATCATCCTAACCAGTCTGCATCTTTGGAACTACAATATGTCTTGCATTTTCCTGATATAACTACAAAAACGGACTCTGCTTATTTATACAGTAATAGACAATTAGTTCCTGATTTACTTTTCCTTTGCAGTCTACTATTCCTTCCCTGTATACCTCACTCCATAATCAGATATGTAATTACATAGTGCAACTTTGATTCACATAAAAATCACTGTCCCTTCCTGTGACGAGTTAGAGCAGATGCTGCAGACTGGAACATTTTAAAAGGATGTGGTCCTACTGTTAGAGATTTTAAACACTGTGCCAGTCACTGGAATGGTTCATGGTACCTGGTGGAGACCCTTCTTTTGTTTTTTCTGATGGTGGTCCCTGTACTGTTCCAGCAGATGGCACTATACCATGTTTTAAAAAAAACAAAGAAGGAAAGCCCCTAACAGATACTCACACATCATAAAACCACCACACAGTTTGACAGAACTAACACTCTGTTCAAACGAGGCCTCGGACTTGAAGAGCAGGGTCATTGCAGGTCAGCGCTGTGCGTGAGGAAGCCTGACTGCACTTTGCCAGATATAGATAAATTGAATAATTCAAGAGTATTAAATTCACCCATAAAATTAATAAGTGGTATAAGAACAGGATTTAAAAAAATAGTTTAAAAGGTTATCTAGATAGAGGAGTCCCTCTGAAATGCTTTTATTTGGGGCGTTCAGTATAGTTAGAACTAGGGTTGCCAACTTTCTAATTGCACAAAACCGAACACCTTTGCCTCACCCTCTACCCCTTCCCCTAAGCCCTGCCCCTGCTCTGCCCCTTCTCTGAGGCCCCACCCCTGCTCATTCCATCCCCCCTCCCTCCCTCGCTCACTCTCCCCCTCCCTCCCTCCCTTTCACCAGGCTGGTTCAGGGGGTTGGGGTACAGGAGAGGGTGAGGGCTCCAGCTGGGGGTGCAAACTCCAGAGTGGGTCCAGAAATGAGCGGTTCAGCATGTGGGAGGGTGCTCTGGGCAGAGGTAGGGGGTTGGAATGCAGAAGGGGGCTCTGGGCTGGGGCGGAGGTGTTCAGAGTGCGGGAGGGGGCTCAGGGCTGAGGCAGGGGGTTGGGGTGTGGGCTCTGGGAGGGAGTTAGGGTGCAGGAGGGGGTTCCGACCTGGGATAGGGAGTTGGGCTGTGGGAGGGGAATCATGGTGCAGGCTCTGGCCAGGAGGTGCTTACCTCAGGTAGCTCCCAGAAGCAGCTGGCATGTCCAGCTCCTACATGGAGGAGCCATGGGGCTCTGCGCGCTGCCCGTGCCTGTAGGCACCAGCTCTTCAGCTCCCATTGGTCATGGTTCACAGCCAATGGGAGCTGTGGATCTGGTGCTTGTGGCAGGAGCAGCATGTGGAGCCCTTATGGCTGCCTCTACGCCTAGGAGTCAGACATGCTGGCTGCTTTCAGGAGCCACGTGGAGCCAGGGCAGGTAGGGAGCCTGCCTTAGCCCCACTACGCCGCCGACTGGACTTTAAGTGGCCTGATCAGTGGTGCTGACCGGAGCTGCCAGGGTCCCTTTTCAACCGGGCGTTCCGTTTGAAAACTGGATGGCTCGCAACCCTAGTTAAAACAACAGTGCTTAAAAGGCCAGGAACGATAGAGGGATGTGGGCCTTAACAATTCAATAGTGCATTATTGGACAAGATTAGAATTCAAAATGACCTTGAGAAATTGGAGAATTGGTCTGAATTCAATAAGATGAAATTCAGTAAAGACAAGTGCAAAGTACTTCACTGAAGAAGGAAAATCAAACACGCAGCTACAAAATGGGGACTAACTGGTTACGTGGTAGAGCTGCTGAAAAGGATCTGGGGGCTATAGTGGATCATAAATAGAATATAAGTCAACAATGTGATGGAGCTGGGGAAAAGGCTAATATTCTGGGGTATATTAACAGGAGTGTCATGGGTAAGACATGGGAAGTAATTATTCCACTCTACTTGACACTGGTGAGGCCTCAGCTGGACTATTGTGTCCAATTCTGGGCACCACACATTAGGAAGGATGTGGACAAATTAGAGAGTGTCCAAAAGAGAGCAACAAAAATGATAAAAGATTTAGAAAACCTGACCTATGAGGAAAGTTAACAAAAAAAAAGGGGGGGGGCATGTTTAATCTTGAGGAAAGAAGACTAAGGGGGAACCTGATAACAGTCTTCAGATATGTTAAGGGCTGGTATAAAGACGACTATGGTCAATTGTTCTCTATTTCCACTGAAGTTAGGATGAGAAGTAACAGTCTTAATCTGCAGCCAGGGAGATTTAGGTTAGACATTAGGAAAATCCTCCTAACTACAAGGGTAGTTAAGCTCTAGAATAGGCTTTCAAGGGAGGCTGTGGAATCCTCCTCATTGGAGGTTTTTAAGAACAGGCTGGACAAATACCTGTCAGAAATGGTCTAGATTTCCTTGGTCCTGCCACAGCACAGGGGGCTGCACTTGATGACCTCTCCAGGGCCCTTCAGCTCTACCTTTCTATGATTAAACTAGTTCCCACTGAAATCTTCCACTTTCTCTCTATCTTGTTGGCCTTAGAATCTACTTTACACACTAGTAGAGGCCTGTAAGGGCAGGGCTGACCCTTGATGTTACTGCACTCAGCTGCTCTCACCTTCAACAGATGGTATAGATTTATTTATTATTTGGGTGGGGGGTGTTAATTTTTGATGTTGTTGTTTTAAGCAAATTACCAGCAGTAGGCTTGGGATTTGGAAACTAATCCTGGTGTCAGCACCTGGGCTTAAACTACTGTTCCAGCCTTCTTGTCGTCAGTACAGAGATTATGCTGTGTTAAAAGACTGCTGAGCAAACAACTGTAGCTGCCTACCAAGCATATTAACTTCCCCTTAGTAGCTTTAGGTTTCATCTGTCTCCATTTTCTTGCTCCTCCCCTCCCTCTGACATTTGGAGAATATTAGGATTGATGAAAATTTATGCAGTTTTGAAACATAAGCAGCAATCATGATCCCAGCCTTCTATCTTAAGGTTATAAGATGACCAAAGTAAGCAATGCTTGATTTTAGAATACACAAATACGTTACGAAGATAAGTTTGGATTATTTAATTAAAACAGAAGAGCGAGTGCATGGCTATTACAATACAGATTACACTGGCTGGTGCCATAGTTACAGTGTAATTTGAATGAAAACAGAAATGTCATCCTGTACCCCTTGATCCTGTACCCACTGAAATCAATGGTAATGTTGCTACTAATTTCTTTTGGAGCTGGACCAGCCCTACGTCGTTGCATGATATTTACCAGGTAAAATATAAGTGATTTATTATTATAGGCTGGGTCCTGGCTACTGGGCATAGCCAGAGAAAATAGATTTGCACAGGGGATTAGAGAATGGAATACTTCCCCAACAGGACATGCAGCACCAGTAGCGATGTTGTCAATATTTCTTTGCTAGAACGCTGGCCTGCCTTGCTGGGTATAATGCATGGCAAATACTGTAGATTAGAGATGGGCCTCAAATGTAAAATTCTGATCTGTTCCCACTAATGTACAGAGCTGGGGGCCCAGATTGGCTTATCGTTATAGACAGGGCTGGTAGCCTCACCTACATTAAGGTAGTCCAGCACTTTCCTTTATAAGACCCTATATGCCAAACTTTAACTCTTCAGGCTGAAACTTTCTGTGCTGGATTTCTCCCTCAGGCTGAATTTTCTTGGAAAGTTTCAACTAAAATGTTTCACCTGTTTCCAAGCATGTGGTCAGGGAACAACACATTGCCTTACCCATGATAAAATAATTCTTACAGCGCTTGGTTGAGATGCTCTACCACCTTCACTCTTTGAAGCAGGGACTTGAAATTTGGCAGAAAAGTCATCTGCATGTTAGTGATGTGTCTTTTGCTGTTTTGTGAAAATCAGCTTAAATTTGGCCAAATTATAAATCTCTGAAAAACCTCAGCTCGCATATGCTCAGTGGAAGTTAAGACTTTGACTGTTAAATTCTCTTTAGATTCCTTCTGTACTGAGCTTGCTCCATCATCCCCTCACACAGGTCTACATGCCAACCAGACTGCATGTGCGGTATCTGCAGAATAACTGAGCATGCTCCATTCTAGGGCTGAGCTGGACTTCCCCTGCAACTGCTCCTTCTGACTGCTGCACCAGCTGCTGTGGTACCTGGCACCAGAACTGAGAGCAAGGAGACTGTCTTTCCTGTTCCCTCACTGCTCTCCTTTCTGGCACTCAGCTAGCGTGCAGGAGGAAGCAGCCACACTGGAATGCAGTTACCTTACTTTGCAATTACCTTACTTTGTTTTGTGCCTGTAACCAATAGTACACAAGTTGTTTAAACAAAAAATCTCTTGCTAGCCTTTTAACAGTAATTGCATAGACACTGAAAAAGCTCCTAATGCAACAGTGTGAGATGTTAACAGAAGGAGGGAACCCACTAACTTCCACTGCAAATGTATCAGATCTATGGCTCCTTCAGGCTTCCTAAAATGTTCATGGAACCATAATAATGGTTGATGTATACAATATATGGGATACCCATACTGTATTGACATAACATGGAATTTGCTTTTATATGGACCTTCGTTAGAGATACCTAAGCAGACTTTAAAAATTAATGTTGATTTAAATTGGTGCAAACAAGACGTATACATAAATGCAATATATGGGCTAAATCTAGAGCAGTCATACACAAAAGTTAGAGCAGTCATAATTCTAATTCCCACAACAGCTGTCATTTGCTCTTTTTACCTATATAAATTGGTACAGTATCATTTAGTCTTACTGTATAATTGATTATCTTTAATGCCATAACATAAAAGGGCCCGATGCTGAGTACCTGCAACTGCCTTTGAATGCAATTAGAATTGAGGATGTTTACCATGTTACAGAATCCAGCCCTGGAACTATGGGTCCAATCCTGCTCCTATTACTTGCACAAACACTCCTTCCGAAGTCAATGGAGCAACTCACTCAAGTGGGGTGAGCAGGATTTTGCCATATACGTAGAGCAATACAAGCCACCATAGTATATATTTGCAAGGGGGCCAAATCAGAATTGCTGTGGGAACCATAGTTTTGAACGGGTGACTGATGTTTATATGTGTACACACTACTATTGCACACTAGCTTAGTATTTTCCTTTTATTTGTTTATTTTTATATTTTTATGTAGGTATAAATCAACAAGAAAAAGAAAGGTGCTGGTATGTTTGATGTTTGACGGTGCACACACATTTGAACATGATATCTAGATTTTGTACATGCTAAACAAACTTCACATGTTGATTCACCCTTCAGGATGTGAGAGATTGGAAATAAATGGTAGTGATAGGGAAGCCATCCGTAAAGCTGCTGGGCCTGCTGGATCCCTTCTGATATCACAACCCCCAGGAATATACATGCCCAGCTCATGTGTGTGTGTAACTGAAATGTTACATCTCAGCTTTGATTAATCAAATGTCCTACATGCATAGTGCAGAGCCTTCAAAAATTATTTATTCTGTGCATGTACCACATTTGATACACACAAACACAGAACATTTCAAATCACCGAAATCAGGGCTTTGATTAGTAAAAACCCTGCACACTAACGAGTTCCTTTGCTATGTACATATATCACAGCTCCCTGAGGTCTTCATTGGAACTGCTATGGTGGAAATACATGGCAACCTCCCACTGAAATCAGTGGGACGTAGCATAGTAAAACCATAACAGCAACATTTAAAAGGAAGTGGTATAAAATACAGATGCAGCAAAAAACAACAACAAAAATAAAACCAATTATGAAACATAGCAATTATACATGGGCATACTATGAAAATATCTTCTGCTTCAATATTTTGTCTCTCCAGTTCCCATTTTAAGGACTGTAGCGCTGGCAAAATCCTTTGGCTTTTGTTTATTCCAGGGGTGGCCAAACTTACTGGTCCTCCAAGATGCATATGACAATCTTCAGACGTTCAAAAGCTGGGGCACACCTGCTGGGCGCCGGAGCTCGGGGCTTCAGCCCCATTCCTGCTGAAGCCCCGAGCTCTGGCAGGTGCCTGCCCGAGAACCTCCTTCCCGCTGGGCAGAAGTCCCTACCCTACCACTCCGCTGAAAGGCAGAGGTCCCGAGCTTCCCCCCCTTTCCCTCCCCCCGGTCTGGTAAGTGGAGAATGGGGGTGGGGTGGGGCTTCGTGAGTCACACTTTAATGGTAAAAAAGCCTCATGTGGCTCATAAGCCACAGTTTGACCACCCCTGGTTTATAATAGTAATAGGAGATATATCTATCTCCTAGAACTGGAAGGGACCTTCACTAGCAGGGCAAAGTACTGATTTTTGCCCCACATCTCTACCTGGCCCCCTCAAGGGCTGAACTCACAACCCTGGGTTTAGCAGGCTAATGCTCAAACCACTGAGCCAATGCAAGAGAACATTTTCCCATTACACTTATCATTAACTGACTTCCTGAGGGGTGTCATGGCCAACAAGCCAAGAAATGGGCATGGAGAGAGGGCCCTTTCTCTCCTTAGAGGTGGAGCCTGCAGTTAGGTCCCTCCAACGTAGGACTGAGTACATGAAGACGGGGGCAGCCTGGAATAGCATGCCCTATCTCTGTCCATGCTGTACCAATGGATAAATAAAGAATGTCAGTCTGCAGTGCTGTTGATTCAGCATCTTTCATAAGCACCATTCTCTTAAAAAGAAAGAAAAGAATCCAGTCTTCTTGTTGCTGCTGCTGTTTTAGAAAGTGGTGGAAGCTTTGAGTCTTGTACTGTGTGTTGTTTGTTTTTGCCTGTCTGTAAATGCAAGCCAGCTGAACCAACTGAAATAAAGTCTAAAGGGGAAAATGAAAGAGAAAGAAAGACGGAAATTGCATGTTTACTGATTTTCTACTGTTGCAGTTTCAAACAGGTAATTTATAAACCCCAGAAAAAACAGGATTTCTAATGCTGACAGATTCCAGGCTGTGGCAGCTCTTTTGGGTAATGCTGCAATAGCAGTTCATGATTTAACCAAAATACTTGGTAAGGAGGAAAATAGAGAATAAGAAACAGAATGTATTGCTCTTACTTGAACATTTTACTCCTGCGATTCCTGCTGCTGTACCCCTCCAACTTCCCCTCAAGATTAGGCCACATCTATATTAGGAATTCTTTACCAGCATACGAATAGTATATCGGCAGAGCAGTGCATTGTATCAATATAGTAAAACCACCTCCCACAAGTCAAACAAGCTATGATGGTAAAAGCACAGCTTTGCCAGTAGAGCTGCGTCTCTACTTTGGGGGCTTCTGCCGGCACAGCTGGGTTGGTCAGGGAGCACATCTCTTCACTGCCATGACCACCCCAGCTGTGCTGCCAGAAGTCTGTAGTGTAGACCTGGCCTTGGCAGGCAGGCTCAGCTCAGCCCTAGGATCCCAGACTGTCATACGGGCTCAGCCAGACAAATGAACCAAACCTTGTTCTGTACAGTGTTTTTGTTCATGCTGCACAATTCTCAGGCATTTTTTCAGGCGTTTTGTGATGTTTTCCCCTCCCCTCAGTCAATAGAAATAGCTTGTCTCTTCACATATTTCATTTTATTTCAAAACTGAAGCTCCAAAGACAGGTGTCTGGTTTTAAATACAAGAAACAAACCCCTGCTGTGTGTACTGGGGAAGAATAGATCGTGTAGCTTGAGAGACAGTCAGATAAGCTGTCCAATGGTGCAGCATTTATCTTTCCACCGGTAGCTGTGAGAAAGAACAGTTTCTCCTTGACCTAGGCAAGCACTCTGCATGCCATGTTGGCTGCAGTTTAAAGAGTAGGCTGATTATCTAAAATACCAGGCCATAATGGAACAGACTGAGCTCCCCCTCCACCCTCCCTCATCTCCCCAGTGGAATTAAGGGGCTACAGTCAGAGCAGCCAGTGGCAGCTGCACAGATAGCTGGAAGCATTTGATTTGCGTCAGTTTGCAGCAGAGCCTGATGGGGCTGCGTTCAGGGTGCTTTTAACTCTCAGTGACTGGCAGGAGCGTGATGTCACAATGAGGCTAGATATCTCGCAGGAGGCTCAGGTTTTTGAGACAGGACCAATTTAGAATCAAATAGAAAATGGACAGCAAAGTACTAAATGATAATCCAAATCACACTGCAGAAGCAGGCAGAGAATTGCAGGAGAGCGAGGGGTGGGGAGGGTTTACACTGTTTTAATTCTGTGAGTAACTATCCAGAGAGGTCAGGTCACTATGAACAGTAAGTCTAGTAGATAGTGCTTATATTTACCCTGAGTAGGTCTCTCTGTGCTACTCATTTTAATATCCTGGGCCTCCACAACACAGTCAATGAAGGAACACAGTTAATTGGGGGAGTTTGGCTGGAATACTGAAGGTTATTTGAAACCTATAATTTCACAAAGATTAAAAGTAATCATCAAAGAACTCAGATGAACCACAGACTTTAAAAAGTACATGTAATGCACTTTTCATTGGTTTTTAGTATAGTGCAAATATGAATAAAATATTTTCAATTCAATATTGGTTCTGGAAAAAGCTGAGCATAATTATGGTTAAAAATACATGTGACAAGAAACTAAGCTATTGGACATAATGCGTCTTTGCTTTTCTTATCATTCAAGCAATTGTGTTCTGTTTGTATAGTACATAGGTAAGGATTTTGCAGGATATAGAACTATAGCCATCTCTATTACCTTCATTACTGTGTGTGGCTGGGAAATACCCTCTCTCCTCCAACTTCAGATCCTCCATTACCCCAAGTTGCCGCCAGTTAGATTCCCTGGGAGATATCCCTTCACATTGACCCCCACCTCCCCTCCCCAGGTGAACCACTGTTATTGAGAGACAATAGTCTTCTGGGGGCTATGTAGGTAGAAAACTGAGGGTGGGTTCACTTCAAACTATCATGAAAGGGCACTAGTTTATTCCCTTTTAACCACTTCTCTCTTCCTCCCTAACCAAGTAGATTTCCTATCAGTGTTATATTCTGGCCTTTTAGAAGATGCTGCCCAGTGTACAAACACCATTTATAAGTTATTTATGACTTGTTTGCCTAAATGTAGGCACTTAAAGACACTGCTAAATATGTGCCAAAATGAATATTTAGGTGCTTATATTTAAACATCCGAATTTGCAAATTGGACCCAAATTGCCTCTACTTTAGGATTCTTACTACACTTTACAGAGATTACAGAGACAATTTTAATCAACCATTTTATCACTTTTAATCCAGAGCAGTTTGCTTTATTAGAAAATTAAAAAGAGGCAGACAGCTTAATTTCCTTGTCTGCTTTGTTACTATATTGTTAGTGAATTTTGCGCAGGTGAAAGGCACCTGGATTGATGAGCCCTGGAGACTAAAGTCCTTCATTTATCCGCAAGGGTAAAAACAAGGATAAAAGAAGCTGTTCGAGTACTAGCTTCTCCACAGTGACCCGTCAACATGTCAGCCTTGAACTCCAGAGACCAGCTGTAAGGATGACCCGAGGTTCAGTTTGCGGGTCCATTTGTTCCTTGGCCATTCTCTTGAAACAAACAACACAGGAGCCAGTTTGGGTCAACCGGGCGGTGGTTTTATAATGTGAATATCAGTTTAGTTCCTAAACTAGACAGACATCACCAATAATTTCACATGAGACTCTCAGATATTCCACTAGACTGTAGCAACATTCAGCAACTATCATTCTGGGTTGAATTCTGACTTGTGACCCAGAAGTGAAGATCTGCATATAAAATTGTCAATATTTTGACTCATTCACTCTCTCAATTTCTCTGTGGTTCCTGATATCTTGATACTATGAAACAAGTAACTAAAATTGGAATGAATATTCACAGATACTTTTCCTGTTCATCTCTGCTTGCTTTTTCTCATTTGTTCTGCTCTGCTTAGTTTTTTATATCACACCCATCTCTCTACTCATGGAGTCTTTTCTGCTGTGCTGACAGGTAGATTTTAGCTTAATGCTAGTTCCCATAGATGGATCAACAAGTTGTTGGCTTGTTGTGACTGAGAGGGGGGTGGGAACCAGTTTGTTCAGCCTCTTTGAATGAATGTGTTTGATGTGGTGTATAGGTCTGTCAGGTGTTTGCACGGGATGTACTATCTCTCAAGGGAAATTACAGCAGGTATTTGCCTTCACTTCTGCCAAGAAACCAGCTCTTTGGGTGTGAGGAAGAAATGTGGCTGCAGTCAGCAGAAATGAGTTATCAGTATTGAAGAGAACAACTAGGAGGAAGGTTTGGGGCATAGGTCTCTTATTAAGGTTGACCCAATGGTGAGACCTGGCTTTGTGAAATGCCTGGGGACAGGGGAGAGGCGGGGAATGGGACTTTGTTATATATGCCCAGTCTTTGCGGTGTGACAGCCACAAGACCCAAAGGGGACAGTTTTCCTTTTGCCTGTGATTCATGTTTTGTACACGTTGTATTTTGTGGTCTGAGGATAAAAGAGCTAAAAGAGACATTTTAAACCACAGACTCTGTCCATCTTGATTGCCTCATGTCTCAGCGATGCAGAGCTGGCCAGGCTGTGACAGGGTCAAAAAGTGAGGCTATTTTTGGTTATGGAGCACAAGTGAGTTCTGTGTTATCTGTAAGATCTGAATAACTATTGTATCCATGAAAAGACTCTATACTCAGTGATGGCACTGCGGTACATACTATATTTTACTCCTCTTGCAAGGCAGCCCAGCTTCACTGTCTAAAAGGCGTTCTATTTGCTATACTTCTGTTCCTGATCCCCTGAAAGAACCATGTCAACATGGTCACTGAGAGGAAGTGTTGCCTTTGGAAAGGAGTACTTCCATGCAACCGGGCCTGGATGAAGGAAGTAGAATGGAAATGGGTGGCTTAACTGAAGAGCCAATGAAAAGAAAATCATTTTAAAAAAGGGTAGATGATGAGGCTAGAGAAGAAAAGAGAGTAGAAGGAACAATCTCTGCAGCAGGTTCCAAACAAACTCTGATAGTAGCGGTGGTAACCTTTCTCCAGCCAAGAGCTTGGAAAAAAATCTCATTCAAATCTAATACTTTTTGTTTACTGCCCTTTAGTCAATTTCAGTCAGTTGTGCCAATTGTCCTCTTCTTCCATAATTCTGCTCCTTTGGCACGAAGGCTCTAGAATAGGAACACAAACTGGCACCAGTGACATCCATTGTTCTCATTACAATGCAAGTTGCAAGCTGGCAGAATAAAAATCGGCATTCTTCTCACAAGAATTGTTAAAAAATAAACACCCAAATAGTGCAGGATAAATGTCATCCTCTGAATTATGCTTTCTCGTCTCCTGGGGACTGTCTCATGCTGTAACTATTTTTCTTTGCGGGGAGGGGGTCAATAAAGTCTGCCAAAGCAACTTCTTTTTTTAAAGATGCTCAGTTTCTTTGTGTGTTAAATGGCAGCAAGGACAGCAGGAGCTGGACGCTGCCGAAGAGAAAACAGAGGCTTCAGAACAAGAATAAAGGAGAGATGGAACAAAGCTGAGGTAGGGGCAGAGGAAAATGAAGAACACTATGAATAAAGAGCCATTAAGGAAAGGTAACTGGAAAAGTGTGAGAGAGGAAAGCAAGTGCAACTCTGCGAATAATCAATAGTAGGAAGCTGAGTGACTTAATTTTAACCCTAAAAATGGAGCAAGGAGAGGATGTAACTATTTATACTATCGATAGCTTAATAATACATGAATCTAGTAGAGGATACTGTCTTCATTGTTAACTCAGCCTTGAAGTGCTTCTGTGCTCTGAGATCATCTGATCACTAATCCATTTATTTCGCTCCTAAAATACGAGCATGAGAAGCAAGTAGGGAAGCCCCCATCTCTAGCACAGTCGAAGCACTTCATACATCTAACAGCAGGGGGGTCTTAATGGGAGCGTTACCTTCTTGGGCGCCATTAAGTCACAGTGCTTTTCCCTCCAGTCTCCCGAATAAAGCTTTCTAATAAAATACTATTTTAAGCAACCGTGTGTGTGTGTGTGTGTGTGTGTGTGTGTGAACGCGCGCTAAGCGGAGTGGTTTCTATGCTGATGAAAGATAATTACTGACCCATACGTTCGACCTACAAGCCATTCACTTTAAATGTTTTATGTGTTTTTGTGTGGGTGCTGAGTAGTCCTGGGACTCTCCAATCCATGGGCTGTTTTTCATGTTTCCACTTCATTGGCTTGATTTTTGCCCCATTTCCTCCTTTCCTCTTAGCCCCTGCAGTAGCTTGTCTGAGTCTCCAGACTCCTTGAAGGATTCCAGCCCTTACTCTTGTGCAGTGTGAGCTTCTTGCCACCCAAGACAAAGCTCAGTGCATTTCATAAGCATGTGAGAAGCATTCCAACTGCTTGTACTGTAGAAATGCATTTCTCGAGCAGTTCTTTAGCGTATGAGGCTCGTGAGTGTCCATTTAGATATTGGAGGGATAGCCTCTAGTCCATCTAGATATCTAGTCCATTTAGATATTAGCATTTGCTAATTCATTCCCCAACATACATACCGTTCTAGCTACTGTTAGGAATCTCTCAGGCAGATTCTATACACCATAATTTCTCTGGGCCTGATTCCCCACTGCCTTGGCCATGTATAGTCAGTCACAATAATAATATTTAGCTCTCAGATAGCAGTGCAAAGTGGATGCCATTCTGATTTGGTATCATTTTATATCTCCTTTGCATGGGTCTTCATGAGTATGCAAGGTGCAAGGCAGTAGGAATCAAGCTTCTCTGTGCTTTAGGTTTCTTATCTGCAAAGTGGATAGGATAATTAATACTCACCTCACAAATATGTTAATATTTGAAAAGCATTTAGAGATGCTTAGTTGCGAGGTGCAAAATATTAATGCTTTTTAAAAGTTCTTTAGTTTTTTCCCCCTTTGCTTGCTGATTGGCCCCTTAGAGGACCCACCTACACTGTCCAGCTACTAACACGAGACAATGACCACTTGGCCAGCAACCAGAGAATAACTTTCCTTCCCTCCCACTGAAATGGCAGGTAACTTCCAGGCAACCCCGAAGCTGGAATTCTTATGAGAACAGTCTTTCTTGCAAAATTTGCTATCAGTCATGTTTCCATAGCTTGGGCATGACAAGAATAACTTTACTTGCTGTATTTCCATAGGATTTCAAACCTGGAAATGCAGAAGCATATGAAAATTCAAAGAAAAAATCCCCCCCTCCGTCTTCCCCTTTTGTTTTTCTTTACCCACTAAAACAATGGGGTTTAAGTTTCAGTTTTGGGGAAGGCTCAAGACAGTGATTATCCTGGAAGCAGTTGGCCTGTACTTACTCAAAATTCAGGTTTTAGAAAACAGCTTGTTTTGACATACGTGGCTAGTCTGTGGGAATACTGCAATGTGCTACATCTAGTTTCAGCTCCATCTTTTATTATACTTCTGCACTGATATGCCCAGTGTGTTACTCTCCTTAGGGTGGGAGAGAATGATAAGTTAAAGGGGCATGGGCAACTGCCCAAACCCCGCAGGTTGTCATGAATCAAAAAACGTGGACCTGTCCAGCTGAAACATGGCAACAAATTAACGTGGCTGCCACAAGTAATTGATTGTTGCTGGCCTTCAGGGGTTGTTTGTGAGAGCAGGAGCCCCAGCTTTCAAGAGTGAAAGGCTGCCTCACTCAGACGTGACGTAAACATAAACCACCATCTTACTGACCTCTTTTCTTCTGTGGGCAAACACAGCAATGCATGGCTGGCTCATTACTGTCACACACTCAGGACACCCCAGGGAGTCACGATGCAGATTTTCCATTAGCATCAAATGTATATAGATTTCTGAACTCCCATAACCTGGAGTTGATGAGAACAGATTAGGAAGAAATTGTTTTTACATAACTTGCATACCTAATCGACTAATATAGGGCTTGATGCTGAAAGGTCACCAATTTCCCAAGAGTGTGAGAGAATATTATTCTGTTCACTTCATTATATATATAGCATTGTGTATATGTTTGGGGTCTGATATTTTTTCCACCCTTACTCACAATGAGTAATGATCTACTCTATGTACAGTCATTATTTCAATAAGAATACTCTACAGGTCTCATTCTTAGTTACACTAAGGCCCTTTATGTTACTCTGGCAGCACAAAGGGGAATTAAAGTAGATGGAAACGGCCCCCTGAAAATATTCCCTGCACAGAAGGCCTGGCATAGAGCTGGTGTAAGGTCTCTACACTGGCCTTTCTCCCAGCCCTCAGTGTAGGAAGTGGATTGGGCATGGCCGGTGTGCACTGCATTATGGTTATTCTCTGCTTCCTAGGGCTTTTAGAGCACCGTGGCAAGCAGAACATAAGTTAGAGCAGCCCTGACAGTGCTCTACCTTACACAAGGGGTCAGGCAGCCCCACAATAGTGTGCAGGAATGAAAAACAGGCCCGATGTGAGCAGGGTGAAGGAGTCAGGCCCTTAATAAGTGCAGCACTTCTCTTAGGTGAAAAATTTGGAAATGTAACTTGAATGAAGATGTCATTGTGCAAATAAAAATAGGAAAATAAAGTGAAGCCTATGTAAAATGACTGCTCAGGGGAATCACCAAAAGAACCCTGATCGGTTGCTAAACAAGCTAGGTCTGCTAATAAAGGAGACACAGAACTGTGCTCAGTACATTTGTCAGTACTTTGAGATAGTCTCTTCAAACAGGGGTTTGTCTAATGAAGGTGGTCTTTTGTAGAGGTTTGGCTATAACGTGCACTTGGATAGCACCTTCTAGCTGACGAACTCAAAGCTGTTTGTAAATATTAGTGATTTAATCCATGCAACCCCTCCTGTGACACAGATAAATATTGTCCCGGTTACAGACATGAGGTGACTAAGGCACAGAGATATTAAGTGACTTACCCAAGATCATACAGGAGCTCCCCAACAAAACTAGCAATAGAACCCAGAAATCCTGACTCCCCAATCCCGTGCCTCGCTCGCATACAAAAAGGTTCTCCTTCCTGCGCCTTTTATAGCAAAAAAACTTGTGCTCTGCTGAGCCCCATCTGATGTTTAATTTAAAAGCCAGATGGGTTCAGTTTGCTGGGGTTGGGAGAGAACCCTCTCCTGCGGTTCTGCCCAGAAGGTTGGAGTTCAGTCTTTGCATTAATTACCAGACCAAACGAAGCTTCATTAGGAAAGGTCTGATTGAGAGTACATAGTGGTAATTTCCGGGTGGAAATCCTTACCATAGCTTTGTCACCACAACAACAGCAAAGTCAAAAGCTAGGAATTTCAGAGTTAAAGCTAAACTTATAAGAAACTCCACAGTTGGAAAGTATGAAAATGCACAGTTAAGGTACCCAGACTACCTTAATTCTGTCCTCTTCATGATCACAACCTTCTACATTCCCTTCTTTGTTCCCTTTATAGCTTCTTTTGCAAGATGGTATTTTTGGATCAACGATTCTTTTCCCTATAGGCTCTAAGAGAACTGCAGCCAATGGCTCAGATTTTGAACAGCCACAATACTGGTACAACTTATAAGTATTGGAAATAGGTGCCACTGAGCATCGGATTCTAACTGGGTTCATGTCACCCTGCGAGCATGCTAGCTCTGTGTGTAATTACAGTGGGACATGGAATAGTAGGACCAAAGCCTGTTAGGTGCTTGGCATATCTTACAAGGGGCTGACCACTCGCAGCACTTTGCAGGACTTGTTCCTTAGGGGGATGATTTCCTTGTGTAAGCTCCTTGTCTGATGAGGACTTCACAAAGATAGGCTTTCTCTTTCCCCCTGTGGAGTGTGGATGATTGTAAAGGTGGTTGGATCTAGTATAATCACCGTAAATTCAGTTCTGTAACCCGCGCCCTGGGCTAGATTGTCGCAGTAACACAAGGGAGTAAAGATCCTCTCTATCCCCTGCTTGACCCTGCTCAGATTGTGACTCTGGCTGCGATGGGAAAAGCTGGGGCTACTTGCTGCAAGCAAGTGGGGGGTGAGGGAAAGGGGAAGTGGAGGAGCACTCACAGGGCACAGTTGGGAGAAATGTATCCCTCCCTACAGCACAACTGGGGACCAGGGGAAGAATCGTGATCCTGAGTCATGATTTGTTCTTTGGCCTGCTCCTGGAGTGGGCCTGCCTTGCCCCCTGGGCAGATTGCAGTTATAATCTAGCCCACTGAGTAGTACCTTACTAAGCAAGTAGACCTGAAACCATCGGGACTACTTGTGAAGTAAGATATATATTCAGAGTTATTGACAGTGGCAGATTTTTACCTTGTATGATTAAGAGTAAAACACTCTAAATTTCTTCTGCACACGAAGTTCCACATGTCCCACAATGGTTCCTCAGCCTTCTTGCAGCTTTAGGATCAGAGCTCAGACTTGTCAGTCAGTGGTTCGGGGATATGTGCCTCCTGCTGAAGTGCCTGACCATTTTTCTGAAGATATATGGAATAGCATTATCTACCTCTGATGCCTCTACATGCTTGGTATCTCTCAGCCAGAATAGATAGCTATTTTCCTGCAAAGTAGACATTCAGGCAAAACATCTCTTGGCAGCGTCAAAAATATCACAAACTTCTGGATAGCTAATGGACAGAGTAGTGGCCGAATCTTGGAGGAAATGAAAATAAAGCCTGCCATTTACAAGGCAGTATAAAGGGAAATATACAAGCCATGCTACAATGTTAAACAGTCCTTTCGAGGCTATCACATGAGCAAGCACAGTTAAAGAGAGAACTGGTACAGCAGAGTAGGATGGAACAGGTCAAAGGAAAACCACCCCAGGAAATGTCTTTGGGAGAACCATCCTGTTACGGTTCTCAGGGTACCCAGGACTGTGAGTTACCCCCCTGCCTCCAGTGAGAGGAAAAGTTGCTTGAGCTCAACTGGGTGTCAGCTCTCTGACACCACCGGCCTGTTCATCACCCATACAATCTCCTGTGGGCTAAGCCAGCCCTGACATTGGCATGCAGGTTAACAATAGGTGCACCACAGTCCCCAAATCCCTTTGAAGTGTTCCCTTGTAGTGTGCAGCCCCTTATCCACTGAACACTCACAGAAATACCAGGTCTGCTGCTGTCCCTGAGGGAGCAACGTACACACCAGATTCAAGAATGAGGTGTACTTGTGGCACCTTAGAAACTAACAAATTTATTTGAGCATAAGCTTTCGTGGGCTACATCATCGGATGCATGCAGTGGAAAATACAGTCGGCAGATATATATACACAGAGTACATGAAAAAATGGGTGTTACCATACTAACTATAACAAGAGTAATCAGTTAAGATGAGCTATTATCAGCAGGAAAAAAAAAACTCTTGTAGTGATAATTAGGATGGCCCATTTCCAACAGTTGACAAGAATGTGTGAGTCATAGTAGGGGGAAAAATTAGCATGGGGAAATAGGTTTTACTTTGTGTAATGACACATCCACTCCCAGTCTTTATTCAAGTCTAATTTAATGGTGTCCAGTTTGCAATTAATTCCAATTAATCTCTCTCTCGTTGGAGTCAGTTTTTGAAGTTTTTTTGTTGGAGTATTGCAACTTTGAGGTCTGTAATCAAGTGACCAGGGAGATTGAAGTGTTCTCTGACTGGTTTTTGAATGTTATAATTCTTGACGTCTGATTTGTGTCCATTTATTCTTTTGCATAGAGACTGTCTGGTTTGGCCAATATACATGGCAGAGGGGCATTGTTGGCACATGATGGCATATATCATATTGGTAGATGTGCAGAATTGGAATTAATTTGCAAACTGGACACCATTAAATTAGGCTTGAATAAAGACTGGGAGTGGATGGATCATTAGACAAAGTAAAACCTATTTCCCCATGCTAATTTTCCCCCCTACTGTTACTCACACCTTCTTGTCACCAGTTGGAAATGGGCCATCCTGATTATCACTACGAAAGTTTTTTTTCTCCTGCTGATAATAGCTCATCTTAACTGATTACTCTTGTTATAATTAGTATGGTAACACCCATTTTTTCATGTCCTCTTTGTATCTATATCTTCCGACTGTATTTTCCACTGCATGCATTCGATGAAGTAGGTTTTAGCCCACAAAAGCTTATGCTCAAATAAATTTGTTAGTCTCTAAGGTGCCACAAGTACTCCTCGTTTTTTGCTGATACAGACTAACATGCCTACCACTCTGAAACCTGACACCAGATTGAATGATTCAGCTCAGGGTCAGCTCCTTGTGTAATATCACAGCACTGAGATTTATCTGTAGTGACAAAAACAATACATTTATTATCAAAGGTTCAAGATTCAAGTGAGAAAGGCTAATGGAAACAACAGGGTTACACATAAAAGAAAATCATAACACAATTTCTAGAGACTAAACTTAGCACGCTACCTGCTGTCTAAAGAAGTTTATCTTACCCTACATGTCCCTCATAATGTTTTCAACGAAGCCCCTGGTTGAGATCCCATCTTCATGACTGTAATCGCATTGTCTGATTACTTCCTAGGGGCAGGATATAGGGGTGTCTTTCTCACCTTCTCCTTATATTCTTCAAAGTTCATTGTTTCTGCCTCAGAGTCAGTAATGACACCCCTGTCCCCACTAAAGTTTATTCTCTGGTGGGCTTCCTCTCCGTTGATTTCACCTCCCTCCCATTGACTTCATGTGTAATTATGGCTTCCATTGTGTTGGCTTAACGTATATGTTGACAGAGAGACAGGTGAATACACATCTTTTGTCTGGCAGAAACCTGTTTGTCAACTCTGCCTTGATACAGACTTTAGGAACATATTCTCAGTACACAGACATTACTCCTCACATAGTTATGTTACAGAGTTACATACATAGCTTCTGACATGCATTTCGCAGTGATATTAATAACCAGTGTGACCCTGGGCTTTCATTAAAGACCTCCCAATATTCTTTGTTGAACCAGAATGTATGTATCAGGATCAGGGTGTTCTTGTAGCCCCCTTGCCAGTTGGCTTTGAGGGGCTTTTCGGGTTACACATACCCACCTTGTAACAGGCCATATTACCCAGAGTCCCCTAGTATATCCACTCTGATGTAGAGTCTCCAGAGGATAGCAGACTCCTCTCCTTTTTAGACAAATAGCCACCATCACATTGGGCATATTGGAACTGATCATCATGCACAAAAAATACACAGAATTAATCAAGCTACCCAGGCATAGATTCCAGCTTGAAAGTGTGCACGACACAACCTCCCCGTAAATACTAAGAAATAAAATGTGGGTCTGAGGGCTAAAATGATAGTCTCAGCTCCTGACTCAGAGAGAAGCTGGGACCGGTTCCATCCTGTTAGTGGGGCCAAAGGCTCAGAGCAGGGCAGGTTGAGCCTGACAGAAAGTAGGTGTTAGGAGTCCTGAGCAGCTGTATCTTCTCAGCTTGTGTCCTTTCACTCCATTTTCTGTTTGATACATAGAACTAGTGCATTGTCAGTGGAGGGAATAAGAACATTCTGAAGAATTTTTGAGTTCTGATGGGGGTGCTGGGAGGGTGTGAATTGATGAATCCCATGTGTAAGTGACCTCAAATCTGGTAGAAAAATTCTACCTCAATCACAGACTTACCCTATCAATTTTGAGACCTATATTCCTCTCATTGTCAAATTTGGAGGGGGGTAAAAATCAGGCTTATAACAAAAACTCAGTTGCAACTTTCATTATGAAGTGGCTACCACCACTCCATGACATATGCCAATGATCAAATTGATTCTCTTTAACCCCAATCTACAGAAAAACTTTCTATTGACTACAGCAACAGGAAATGATTAGAGCTGGGTTGATCAATGTTATTGAGAGGGCTCAATTGTTGAATAGAAGGAATAAGATACTGTCATGATTCTCTAGCAGATGGCTGGCCTCTGAAGCCAATACAAATGTAATGAGTTGTGCTCTGGTCTGCCTCCCAGAGGGAAGTAGCAGCTTGATAGAGATTTCAAAACTCACTGTTTCAGGTGAGGAACAGAATTGCTAAGACAATTAGTGGTGCCAGAGGCTCAGAGCAGGGGAGACTGAGCCTGAAAACAAGTGTTAGGGGTCCTGAGCATCTTTATCTTCTCAACTGGTGCCCTTTTACTCCAGTTTCTATTTGATTTGTAGACCCCAGTTGTCAGTGGGAGGGATTGAATTTAGGATCTCTGGAGCCTAGTGCATGAGCATCTTACTGCATGAGCGAAAAGCCACCTGCCCCTTAGCTAAGGCTGTAGCAGACTCATTAATCTCTAAGTGGTCTCGGTGTCAGTAGATGGGACACAGCACCACACCCAGGAGGTGTGTGAGTTAGACATTGTCAACAGTGGAGCCTCCAGATAGCTAACTTAATACCCTTACATTTTCACTAAAAAATGCAGCCTGATGTATGAAGTATCTGCCTCATATTGCAAAGGCATTATAGTGCGTTCAAATCCTTCATGGGGTTTTGCTTTTATTAGAAATTCCACACCTCTTTTATTTTCTGTATCAAATGCGTCACTACAATGTTTCCAACACAGTCATTTTAAGCAACCAAAATGCTTCTGCCCTTTTTTCACTTTTTGGCCCCTCTTCCATCCTGTGCCAGCCCATGGAAGTTAATGAGGTTGTATCAGGTGGAAATCAGGGAAGAATCTGGCCAAGCTTTTGGAAAAACAAACTCTATAATATTAAATCTCATTTTCACAAAGTTTTGTGTGCTTATAGATTCTACTGTGAACTAGGAAGTGCAATTCATTGAAACTCTGTGGGGACTGATTCTACACTTCCTTGCGACCTTGTCTTGACATCTGTGCAAAGCGAGAACAAAATGCTACCTTTCTGATTTGGAGGCATTTTGCACCCACTGTAACCAGGCATAAATTGGTTACACAAGGTAGGGATGACTCCATGCTATAGCCTTTATTTTCAATTGATTATTCTGCTCTTGCTTGTAATGCTCAGCAGCCCATGCTCCTGCTGCATTAACTGGAGGAAATATGGGAGCTATCTGGTGGCCAAAATTATACTTCTACCTTCTTTGGATCAGTAACCAAGTGCTATGTAGCCTACCATATAAAATGTCAGTTTCATATTTTAAAGGTAACGATCACAAATCATAATAGTTACTTTTTAATATTTTTGTCTGTCAATGTTTTGCTGAAGCAATAAAGAAGGACAGCTAGCACTAAGATGATTGGAGAGGCAGCATGGTCTAGTGGATAGAGCATCTATGTGAGACTTGGGTTCTCTAATCAGTTCCCTCACTGATGTGCTATGTGAACTCTGGAAAGTCACTTCCTCTCTGTTACCTCTCCCATCATTTGTCTGTCTTTTCCCTCCAATTTTAACCTCTTTGGGGCGGAAACTCTCTTACTGGTACCTGTGTTGTTGCAAAACTGCCCTCGGACTAACCAGTAGGGATTTGATTTGGGTGGCCACCTTAGGCAGATGCGATGCCTGTTACTGAGATCCCAGACAGGCTTACGCATGTCAGGCTGGAAATCAGAATGGAAATAAAGTGGAAGTTTTTAATCATGAGACTAATTAACCAATGAAACAATTTACCTAGGGTTATTGTAGATTCTCCATCACTGACCATTTTAAAACCACGATTGGCTGTTTTTCTAGAGGAAATGCTCTAGGAATTATTTTGGGAAAGTTCTATGGCCTGTGCTATGCAGGAGGTCAGACTAGATAATTCCAGTGGTCCTTTTTGGCCTTGGAATCTATGAATCTATGTGGAGTAGTTTGGTGGAAGCCAGTGGCACTGCTTGTGTGAGTACAATTATGCATGTGTGTAAGCCTTTGCAGGAGAGAGGCCTATAAAAACAACCGTGTTAGAAAAGAGGTAGCTATTTAAATGATCAAGTTAAGTTGAACACAGTTTGGACTAACTCAGCTCTTTTAATGCACATGGGACAAAGGAATTGGAGACAGCAAATCAAGTTAAAGAAAACTCTGAGAGAACTAACTGGATCTTCTCTTCTCAGTTCAGAGTGCCCCCTGTATGGAGTTTTAAACCCTTAGGTTCCAAAATGTTAGCCTCAATTGTGTGCTGGTTAACGTGACTATTTAACCCTTTCCCACCATACTCTTCTTTTATAAATATTGCATCTTTATTTTAGCTGAAATGTTACTTGGCTTTTTTGCATGTGAAATGTTTTGGACTAGATTACAGGTATGTGCAAAATTATATAAATGTATATTTTTGCTAACAGCTGTGAACATATGTTATTTACTATTTTAAAGCATTATTTGTTTGTTTGTTTTTGGAATTTGTTATTGCCAAACACTTCCACATATAGCACTTAAAAAGACACAAATATCTTGGTTTTCCTTTTTGTTAACACTTACTGTTGCATTTTCAGACATCAGCCACATGGCATTTCATTACATGCCTATAGTCAAAATCCTCCACCTCTTATACCAAAATTAGCTATATAAATTGCCTACCACAGAGAATTTGCATTTGTAACATGATCAAGGTTCCTTTACATTTAAATGAGTGCACAAATCCACCATAAGAGACACCACGGCGCTCTCTCAGAATGATGTCTTCAACCAGCAATAAACTTAAAAGCCATAAGAGCTGGAATGAGAACACTTTAGGAGGGAAATTAGTAGGAGTGGGTGGGCATGGAAAGGAAAATGTGGTTCTCTTAAAAACTTTCCTTTATGGGAGTCAGTAGGAAATTAGATTCATTCACTAACCTTTGGTCATTTGTCTTAAATTATGAATCCTACTGTAGGAAACGGTAAAAGGAGTTTGGCTAGCTCATCCTAGGGTGTAATGCATGTTTGTCCAAATGAGAAAAAACACCACTAATAATCACAATAATATAAATATCTTCCATAGTGTTTTACATTTACACAGCACGGCCCAAATATTATCTAATTAATGTGCACAGAGCAGCCCATTTGGCAGTCTGTTTTCAGGAAATACATAGAACTTGGGGAACATGGGTCTTGCAACTTTAACTTGAGTGTCTGCGTTCAGCCAGGCCTAGCAGCTCTTTTGTAGTAGAGACACAATTTAGTCTAACTAAATTGCATAGAAATATTGTTGTTTGTTTTGGCCAATCTACAACATCTCTCATCTTGATTGTTAAGAATGTCCTGGCCTATTGCACCTTTTCATGAGGCAGGTACCATAGAGGGTAAATGTAACAGACCATGACACAGCCACTTGACCAAAGTGTTGAGCAGTCTCCCCCTTTACTAAATCAGAGAGGACCAGGAATCAAAGAACGTGCCCAAGAACCAGAGTTGGATTACAAAGATTTAAGCAGTAAATTAATAATATATCAGAAGGGCATTGCCTGGTAATTGATAATTGGCTGGATTTGCCTCAGACTCTTTTAAATCTGCTTATTAACTTTATCTTTCACAATTTATAAAGGTCTTATCACCATTATTGTATCTCAGTAAACAATACATATCTGAAAACAAGACATATGAATCCTCACTTATAATTTTAAATGTTCCATGAGATAAGCCCCCACATTAGGAAATGTAATACAACTGAGAAGTAGAATGGGGTACAGAGCCCCAGCTAACTACCATACACTGCTAAATTCGTCTCTATACAACAGGGTACAGATGACTGAACTAAAACGTTAGATCCAAATGTGTCCAAACTTGGTCTGGATCTGAACATCACAGATCTCTAGAACAATCAGACCCTAAAAGAGTGATGTGCTGAGGAGACCCACTGAATTCGCTAGTCCTTTTTGACCTCACAGCTCAAGCAACCCTTCTCCACACTAACGCATGGTAAGCAGCAGGTAGAGCACATCATACTGACATCATCTTTGTCATTAACCCTCTCCTTACCCCAGGCAGTCACACAAGGAAGAGTAATATCATGTGGACCAAATTACAGGAATGGAATTAGATTGACAAGATACCATTACTTAATCTGGAAATTTAATGTAACTAGCAGAGTAACTAGCAAAGGTTAACACCAGTTGACTATTTCAGAAGTCTCAGTGGCAACGCTTACTGGAAGTGAAGGGCATGCTGCTTTGTATTGTACATAGCGTCTAATCTGTACCACACCTTAACTTCATTTAAGTCAGATCCTCAGGAATCCTACCCCTGCTACATTCATAGTCGGTTTTGCTAGTATAGTATCTTTGGTCTTTCGTTGACTCTGTTCACCATTACCAGTTACATTCCTATGTGATTACATTCTGCTGTCATTATGCTAAATTGTTCTGGTGCAACTAAATGCAGTTGCTGGAATATCCACTGATATCTTTTAGCATCTGCAAAACAGCACTTGTAACATACATAAGGGCCTAGTAATAACAACAAAAATAGGTCAGAGACCCAGAACAGTAACATAATGTTCAGTGCAATAATGATCTCATAATAAACGGCTAACATACCTGATAGGTAAGTGTGCTTGGGTGCAGTCTCCTACAGGTATTTCATAAACAGAACATATAATAACACTTGCAGTACATACGCATTATACAGAAGCGTCTGTAGAGTGAAAGTGGGTGGAAGAGCTTTGCTCCCCTCTATCCTTGACACATTTAATGTAAGGGTTTTTTGCATGTTATGGGGATAAGGTGACCAGATAGCAATCGGGACAGGGGGTGGTGGGTAATAGGTGCCTATATAAGACAACACCTCAAATATCAAGACTGTCCCTATAAAACTGGGACATCTCATCACCCTATATGGGGAGAGCATCATCCAAAACTCTGTTGAATTGCCACTCAGCGCCATCACTTGGCGACAGAGAATCGAGGTGACCGCTCTGGGCCCTGCACTTTGGGGGGGCCCCGTGGGCTGGGTGATTGGCTGGTGCCACATGGGTGGTAGGTGAACCACGGCTGGGTGAGGCTACCTCCAACCCCAACTGCTCCTACCCAAGGGAGAGCACGTGCCCCGGAGCATTGGGAGGGAGAGCACACGATGCCATTGCAGCCTCCCCAGCCCCAGTAAGGCGGGCGGCGTGGCCCCAGCCCCCTGGAGCCCAGTGACACTGCCAAAGCGGGGCCCTGGAGGAGCAGAGTGTGGGCGGGGCCACACCTGGTTGTTTGGGGAGGCACTGCCCTCCCCACTTCCCCCCAGCCTTCCCTACCCACCCCTGGTGAGGTCGGTCCCGGAACTGACATCACTTCCACCCCAGGCCCAGGGCACCCTGGGGACAGCCCTGTCACTGACACCAAATGTTACAAAGATCTGAATGTGTGGCTAATGAGTTCTACAATATGCTTATGTTTTGCGAAGGGACAGCCTTGAGACCAGTCTCTTGGCTCAGACATACCATTGATACTCTAACCATTGGTGGTGAATAAAGCTCCCATGGAACTTGTTGTAAAAGTCTTGGAGTTAAATAAAGATGGCCTTGGTCCAAAACAGTGGATCAAAATAATCCCAGACTTTAAGAAAGTCCAGAGCCAGACTCTCTGTCTTGTCTTTTGTGTTAAGGCCACTTTCCTGGCCAAATTCCCAACTTGGATAATTAGATCCTGCCTCCTCACATTTTTCTACAATTTCTGAGGGACTCAATATTCATCTTCACTTCCTGTCATAAGCAGTGGGGTAATGTATTTATTTGCTGTGAAATAATGCAAAATTGGTCAAAAGATGCATGCATTTCAGTGATTGTTGAAGTGATCTTATCTATATTTCATTCAGCTGTCTAAGGATTGAGCCAGTTAGTGTTTCTAAAGTACTTTGATCTTGAGATGAAATGTAAAGCCCAAATCAGAGGCCAGGGCCCCATTGTGCCAGGTTTGTAAAATAAAACAGACAGGTGCTAAGGCAAAGTGTTTACATGCTTGTTTTAAAAAGGAAATACTTACAGAATGCATAGTTGGCTTGTAGCTAAGATTGGACCAACATACTACCAACCTGTTCAGGAAAGCCCTTGGATAGTTTGTTTTTGACGAAACCAACCTTTTTTAAACGCAAAGAAAATAAGTTAAGGCTTGAGAAGAAGTATTTGTCTCTCTGCAGTTTAATCAACCATAGGTTGAAACCAACACCCTCTTGTCTCACTTAGTCACTCAATTATTATGCTCTGGCTTTTCTATTTATTTATTTATTTATGTTATTTATGGTAATGAAACTTTTTCTTGATTTAAATCAGAGAGTGAAACGGAGTAACTTTGCTCTTTGGTGTGTTCTGCTTCTCTCTCTGCCTCTTCTTCCTTCCTCTGTTTTCATTCTCTTGTCTTGAATTATTTGTGGAGGAGTCTGGGAGCCTGAATTTTCTTGACATATGTTGATTTGTGTGCTTCAGACATGTTCACACAGGCTTTTTTAATGTATGCAAAACACTTAATACCTCCACCAGTCTCCAGTTTTAAGTGCTTGAAAACAACACAATTCAGATCATGAACCAGATTTAGTATTAGCACAGGCCAGATCCTAAACAGAATTATTCTGTTGCTATGTTTGACGTGTCATTGCATCAGTTTAAAGACAAACTTGAATGCAGCTTGTTCTCTCTCTCTAGTCTTGCAAAGCTAGTCCATATGAGACTTTTAAGCCTTGGCTACATACATAAGTTGTACCAATTTAACTACATCAGTTTAGAAAATTATGTAGCCAAATTGCTACAACTCCCTGTGATGCTTCCCCAGGGGACCCAAGGGTGTGAGGCATCTCCAGCCCCAGTCCACTGAACACTCTCAGTAGGTGCAGATCTGCTGCTCCCAAAGAAGCAGTACACTCCAGCTTACCAGTTACACCTCAGATCACCACTCGCTTCACACACTACACTTAAATATGCTTATAGTGAAAACAAGTAAATGTTCATAGACTCATAGAATAGTAGGACTTGAAGGGACCTCGAGAGGTCATCTAGTCCAGTCCCCTGCCCTCACAACAGGACTAAGTATTATCTAAACCAGTGGTGAGGAACCTAAGGCCTGTGGGCCGGATCTGGCCTGCTGCTTTATTTCATCCAGCCCGCGGCAAGTCTCTGCGCCACGGAATGAAAGCCCTAAGCCTCAGTGCTCCCCCATGGGGCTGGAGCCACGAGCGCTGGCTCACCCCGCTGCAGGGGGAAGCTGGGGTTGCCAGGGCATTAAAGGTCCAGTAGGCTCCATGCAGCTCCAAGTTTGGAAGCGACTGGCATGTCCCTGTGGCCCCTAGGAGCAGGGGCGACCAGGGAAGCTCCGTGCTCTGCCCCTGCCGCCAGCGCTGGCTCCGCAGCTCCCATTGGCTGGAAACCATGGCCAATGGGAACTGCAGAGGCAGCCCCTGTGGGCGCGGGCAGCACATACTGCGCAGAGCGCCCTGGCTCCTCTGCCTAGGGGCCAGACATGGTGGCTGCTTCTGGGAGCAGTGCAGAGTCCCAGCAGGCATGGAGCCTGCCTTAGCCTTGCTGTGCCACCGACTGGGAGCTGCCTGAGGTAAGTGCAGCCCAGCCGAAGCGCGCACTCCGAATTCCCTGCCCCAGGTCAGAATCCCCTCCCACACCCTAAGTCCCTCCCAGACCTCGCACCCTGCATCCTCCACCCCCAACCCCCTCCCGCACCCTGAACCCCTCATTTCTGGCCCCACACCGGAGCCTAGGGGAAGCCCTGAGCCTCCAGCCCCCTGCCCCCGCGGGACTGTGTGTGGCCTGCGACTGATTTTTTTCTGTGGGTCAGTGGCCCCTGATAGGAAAAAGGTTCTCCATCCCTGATCTAAACCAACCCTGACAGATGTTTGTCTAGCCTGCCCTTAAAAATCTGCAGTGATGGAGATTCCAGAACCTTTTAATCTTGTGTCATTTAACACAAGGAAGAGATTCAGATGATAGCAAGTGGAAGTATTGGAAACAAATGGTTACAGATAAAATAAAATCATAACTCATATTCTAGAACCTAGACATATTTAACTAGTTACTCTTATGTTTTATAGGGCTAAGCTCACCCAAAATCTGTCCAGCGTATTACAGTGAGGCTTGGCTCTAATCTTCTGTTCATGAGAAAAGTCAAACTCTCAGCAATGGTGTATCTCTGCACTCGAAGTTATACCCCCAACAATCCATTGTCTTTACTCATAAACAGGATTTCCCCCTACCCAGCCATCCCGCTGTGTTCTTCCTGTGTGCTCTTTTCTTGATGATTTTACAGTCTCTTGATTAGCATTCAGCTCAATCTGCAGACTGGCCTCCAGTCTGAAGCTGACAGTACACAATACACGCATGGCCAGACAGAGAAAAATAAGTGTCTCTTCTCCCCTACCTGACAGGAGTATGTTTATCACCTTCTGGTGACCTGCTTTCACTCACATATCTTAAGAACATAATTTTCAGAACAGACTCATAACGTCTTAGATATTATCTGTACATATATTTTGCAAGGATTTAGATGACCAGTGGGCTCTTGGCTCTTGGCGGAGACCTCACATGCCACCCTTGGGTGAATTATTGTGCGTGTATTTGACGCAGGAGATCCCTGTGAAACTCTATCCCCCTGTGCCCTCTGCCAATGGACACACCAAGATTCCTGTATGACAACCCCTTGTGTGGATGCTCTGAAATCGGTATGGGAGTGTCTTTATATTGGTTTAGGTTAATTGATTTAAGAACGTCCACCCAAGGGGGTTACACTGATTTAATTAAATCCATTTCTAAGGGCTTGTCTCCATGGAAACTAGAACTGAATTAACTAAACAGATTGTAATTCACACGTTTTGTGTATGGACATTTGTTTCAGAACAAGAGAAGCCTATTTTGATATTACTGAAGCCAGCAAAATATCCACGGAAGTTATACAAGAATGAGGCCCTTAAATGAGAATTGAGCCCTCTATAGCTCCATTTTACAGATGGGGACTGAGGCTTGGAGATGTTGGAGCTTTTTTTGTAGGAAAAAAATTAATAAATGACTATTTTCTGCTCTTTTGAATACACTTAGTGACACATTCTATACTTCTAACTACACTATTTTTGTCCCTTTCTCCCATTTCTATTCTATTAATTAGCCCTAGTAAATCACTTACCCTTTTTGTGTTCATTTATTTAACTGGAAATAGTGGGGATATTTATCTGCCTGAACGAGGTTATGGACATCTTAAATCCTGAACAGCCCTATAGATTCAGCTCCCACAGCCCTATAGATCCAGCTCCCACAGAAATGCACCGAACCAGATGAATTTTCAGAAGGGAAGAGAAAGACAAATAGCAACAGGGACTGCGTTCATGGCCATGTTGTTTGAATTCTGCTGTGCTAGATTATTTTTTTTCTGATGACAATTTTAATCACTTGGTCTCCTATCTTAAAAAGCCCCTGTCTCAAGTTTGTTCTTTCGCACGTTAAGCATTGTACCAGCATTACTAATCACAAATTTTGTTTGTTCTTGTGACTAATAAAATAATTAACTTCAGCAACATAAAACAAGGTAAAAAAACCACAAATTCATTCTGACTTAAAAAATGAAGCCAGAAAACTAGAACGCAAGGGCTGCTTAGCCTCCTCCCAATCCAATTTACCGGGGGCAATGGAACAGCAGCCAAATCTTCCATAGATGACCCTTCTGTCTTTAATGGCCAACATGTGGCCATCTGGCAAGTAGGGTTATTACTTGGAAGGGCAGAACCTAACAAAACAGAACATTAAAAAACAATCCAGAAAGCATTTGCACAGAGACTGGGCGCCTTTGGAGGTTTGGAAAAAGCAGTGTTGAAGCTTTCTTCTTGGCAGTACATCCAGGCCTCATGATCCCTATTAGCAGGCTGTAGCTAGGGGATAGAACATTTAAACACTCATCAGTAAGGGAAAATATAGCATTTGGTTGATTACATAACTGTAGTGGACAAACTGGCAGACTTTTTTTAAATTTTATTTTATGCTTGACTTGTAATTTGGGGAAATAGAAAGTAAAGAAATGTGTCATGACTTTCTGCCTGCCCTGTTCTTCTGTCGCAGAAAGAGGAAGGGTGGTCTCATAGGATGCTAATCTGGGCCTCTGGAGACCCAGATTCAGTTCCCTGCTTTGCCACAAATTCCTTGTGACTTGGGGAAATCATTTAGTGTCTCTGTGCCTCAGTTTCCTATCTGTAAAATGAGCTGAAATAGCCCTTCCCTACCTCACAGGGCTGTTATGAGGATAAATACATTAAAGACTGTGAGGTGCTCAGATACTGTGATAATGGGGGCCAAAACAGATACTGCAGTGAATCCCATGCCATCAGTCATAGTTTCAAGATACATTAATGTCTGAAATATTAAGTTACTTGGGCAAATCAAATATTTAGCATAGTGCTTTACATTTCCAAAGCACTGAACAATGCCCCTGTGACATAGGTACGTGCATGTTATCCCCATTTTATAGAAGGGGTGAGGGAGACTGAGGCATAAATGGACAGATTTTGAAATGTGGCTATTTCATTTAGGTGCCTAACTGGGAGCTGAGCTTTTGATCCACTCTGAGCCAAAGAGGTGAGGTGACCTGCTTAAGGTTTCACAGAAAGTATCAGAGCTGGGAATAGAACTCAGGGGGGCTCCTGACAGTCAGTTCTGTAATAAATTCACTAGCATTCCTGGACAGTGATGTGTCTGCAGTTTACCTGCTAGAGAAGCCTGAACACAAATGCACACTCAGCAAACCAATCCACATCCTTCTACAGAGCAGGCTTGGTTCAGAAATATTACTCATCTGAGGCAAAGTGTTTACAGCAAGTAAAGGACAGAAGCTAAAATGATGTTTGGAATTGACTGTCTTTGGGAAATGGCAGTTGTATTGAGACTTTATTCAAATGTTTTTAGCTTTGCAGGCAATGCCTTTAAGGAATACCAAAACTTTGGTAGTATTGAATGGAAGGAACTAAAATTTCTTGGATAAGTTTTACTTCATGGCAAATTGGCCTGCCTCACATTCATACTTCTAGTGAGACAAATCTTTGTGGCCTTTTTGAATAGCTGTGTCTCTGGCACTTACAATTTGAACCTACTATGTCACAATGGCCTTTGGAAAGGGCAAATCACAGAGAAGGATTTACCATAATATAAGAATAGTATCTTTAAGATACAACGAGGTATTTTTAAATACTTCACTTTCAGGAGTCAGCATTTTTATATCACAATTTTTCACTGGTTCCACTACCAGTGTTGTTAACCTCAAGAGTTCAAAAATCATGAATTGGGCCCCCATAAATCATGAGATGATCTTAAAAATCATAAGGACTTTTAAAAAAAAATGCTAAATTTTGGGTTGTTTTTGTTTACCTTTTGGTGTTAGCGAATTTAGAGTTCACATTTTCAAGCTTTTCCTTACAGCCACAGGTCCAGAAAGAAAGATTGTCATGTAATAACCTGGTGCCAGCAGTTGGGGCTTTAACAAAAACATCAAGTGTCATGAGACTTGTGATAAAACTTTAATAGTTGGCAATCCCGCAGCAGGTTTGTATGGGATTAATGTAAATTTGTGTTTAAAACTAAACTGAACCAAACGCTGTAAAAACTGTCCTGCAATTGCTCAAGCGATTGTGGTTTACTCATACAAATGGCATGAGAGTGTATTTTAAGCTTGCGTATTTGTGCCAGAAGTGTTAGGTTTTATGTGATTTTAGACACCGCTTGACACAGCAGGCGCCCTCACCAGGCCCCTGGCACAGAGACAATTAAATGAGCCAAATGACCACATCCTCCTTGGCATGTCTGTGCGTGCACACACGATTACTCTGTGACTTTTATGAGAGAAAACTACATTTTAACTCAGCACCCTGCCAGTAAATCTTACCGTTGCCTAATGTTCTAGGAATCATGCCTCAGGCTAGGCCTGAGTAGCGCAGAAAAGGTTTAATGAATTCCCTAATCCTGTTTATTTGCTACCATATCTCTAAAGTCCTATCACTTCTCAGAGAGTCAAAGCTCTATGGACTCCTTCCAGACGGAGCACCTCACAGTGCCTACTGTTAAAGTTGAACATGTGTTTCCACTCTCAGGGGCCATTTTTAGCAGTTTGTAACTTTGTCAGGCTTTTACTTTTCAAGCTGAAATAGGCCAGATTTCTTCTCGTTCTTCTGCGAGTGAATTTATATGTTGGAAAGTTTCAGCCAAATCTGTTCAAAATTTGTAACTTTTTTTTTTAAACAGCTCTAGCACCTGTCTAGTAGAAAGTTCAAAATGGGGAGGGAGAGTGCATATGTCTGGTGAAAACTGGTCATGGTTTGTACAGTTTTAAAATATCTACTTTAGAGGAAATTGATAATGTGGTCCCTTAAAAGCCTGACCCCACACTGTTGGTTCATTTATTCGGAAAACTTTCTAATTATAAGGAGAGTTAAGCAGTGGAACAGGTGTCCTAGAGAGATTGTGGAATCCCAATCACTGGAGGTTTTTAAGAACAGTTTGGACAAATACCTGTCAGGGATGGTCTAAGTATACTTAATCTTGCCTCAGCACGGACCGCATTGTAAACCTGGGTCTGTGAGACTCTGTCGCAAAGCTTCTACTTGAGCATCCACACTGCACTGTAAACCTGACTTTATAATTGCTGGACCTGGGTCTCACAGCTGTTCTTCTGACTCATCCACACTGCAAAGTGATAGGATTTAGGGCCAAGTTGCAGTGGGACTTGGGCTTTGACCCACGCCTCTAGCAGGGTCCTAGGGCCCTGGTCCTGAGAGCTTGCTGGCCTGAGTTAGACTGATTTACGTGTGGTGTGGACAGAAGGGGGATTTGGGCTGAAACCTAAGTCAGACCCCAGGCTTAGGGTATATCTACACTGCAATTTACACATGGGTGCCCAAACCTTGCTTCCATCTACACACACCTCCATCTACACACCACAATCCCAGTGCCCCTAGCCAATCTATCCGAAGACTGGCCAATCAACTCCCAGGAACTGGAAGTGATGACCCGATTCAAGTACAGCTGCTCAAAGTTTAACCCTTCCATTTGATTCTGATCACTGAGCTATAAAGAGTGAACTGTCTCCAACTGTCTGCCACCAACAAGAAGTCCTTTGCCAAGCACGCTGCTACCTGGTCACAAGACCACGGTCAGATTCTGGTAAATCTCTGGTGCAAGGCGAGCAAGATATTTGACTTCCATAAGAGTACCAGGAATAGCCATGTGTACCCGGAAATAGCAGAGAAGCTGGCAGCATTGGGCATTCAACAGATCAGTAACCAGTGCAGGGAGTGGATTAAGTGACTCGAGTGACTACTGGAAAACCAGGGATGAGAACTGCACCTCTAGGAACTCCCCATCATCCTGCCTCTTTTATGAGGAGTATGTCCAGGTGCTGGGTACCATGCCAAGCACAGAGCCCCCAGTGGTTCATGACAACCTCATCAGCTGGGATGGTACCCTTCTCACTTGCAAATCTAGTATAGCACTGGAGGGGAGCTATCAGGGACTGGATCAGGCTAGTGTAGTGACTCTGGTGCTCACACCAATCCCCAAGGAGGCTTTGCCACCAGAGCAGCTACAGCATGTCCTGGGTCCATACTTGGAGAAGCTGTTTGATAACCCAGCTCCTCCAGAGGAGCAGCCCACCATGGTACTGGCAGCAGAAACAGAAGAGGCAGGAGTAGTCCCAGAGCCTCGTGAGTGTTTGGCTCCATGTCTGTTGTTATTAGTATTAAAATGCAAGGGATTTCTGATTTATGACCCAATGCCATTTTTATTACAAGGCTTGGGTAGTAGCATGTATCTGCTAATGGCGGAATGCATACAGGCACCATGGAGTCATCCCCTTACCTGCACCACACCACATGGAATTCAAAATGGATCCCAGGAAGCACAAAGAACACTTAAACGAGCATTTAACATTAAATCTTTATTAGATACTCACAAATTCTTATAAAGACATACCGGGCTGTTAAAAGTAAGAAGAATTTGCAAGTTTCACCTACCCATTGTGTGTGCAGTCTTTTCACTCTGCTTAACTCACTTGTGTTCCCATAGTTTCTGGGAACGTAAGTGTTCCTCCGCGAATATACTGAAGCTGAGTTTTACAAAGTATCATTTTTTGGTCTTGAGATTCCACGGACACTTTTTTCTGAGAATGCACTGAACCTTTTTTGAAGTACTGAGACAATAATGTCTCAGTCTGACGTCTGCATTCAGGCTCTGCCCCCTCTGCAGCCCAGCAATACTCCAGCAGGAGCCTGGGATTTTGACCCGTCACGCACCGGTCAAAGAGGAAATGCGTCCCTGCTGAACTTACGATGGACATCCTCAACAGGGCCAACAAGCAGGTACAATACCAACGGGGAAAGTATTCACGGCAAGTGGAACACCACAGAGAGGCTGCAGAGCACAAGGAGAGGCTTGCAGTGCAGTTTCTTGAGCAGGAACTGGAGGGAGGAAGATAGAGAGCAGTGGAAAGACCTGCTTGTGCTAATGGTCACAAGAGGGCAAACTCCTGCTCCACCTGCACCACATCCTGAGTCCCCTCCATGGTACCATGTCCTGCAGACCAGGAATTCATTGGACAATGCCATGGTTGGGATAGCCCATGCAGCCTGGAATAAACACAAGGCAAATGTACTCCCAGCAATCCTCCTCCCCTCTGCAGTCCTCCACACCTAGGCAGCGGTGCCAAGTATGCTAAACGTGCTAGAAAGGGAGTTTATTTGTTTGCATTGGTTTCACCATTTTGCACTGTTCAGTGTTTGTGCCATACACTCTGTTTTATTGCTGTTATAATGGCAGCCATAGATGGCACGTAGTGGAGACTGGGGAATGCTAAGCCTCCCCAAACATCCACTAACATTTCTTGCCACAGCCCTGGGGCTGGACTCTGGGTTGGGGCTCAGAGCTCCTCCGGGCAGCTGGGCCATGGGGTGACTCGGGCAGCTGGACTGGTGCACAGGCTGGGGCTCGGGATGACTTGGATGGGGGGAGGCTTGGGAAGGTGGACCAGTACGCAGGGCGATGCAGGTTGGCTCAGGTGGGCCGGCATGTGGGGCACTTCGGTGGGCAGGTGGGTGGGCCAAGGCTCAGGGTAGCTTGGGTGCACCAGCTGGGGCTCCGCCAGCCACAGTAGGGGACTTGGGGCACCTCTAGCTTTGGCAGGTGAAGGGAGGTGGAGTGTGGGACGGGCCTCAGATGGAAGTGACAGTGCAGGGAGCTAGCCTCTCTGAATGGGGGCTTCACACACTGCCCATTATAGCAGCTGGGCTGCCTGACAATTCTTTAATATACTTTTTTATTTCTTTTTTTTTGTAAGACAGCCATGTTCACAAATAAAGGTTTTAATTTTCATTCAGAAAGTCTATCGTCGTCACTGCATCACATCATATAATATGTGCAGTTTGAAGAATAAAGATAAAGACGTGATAAGGCACAATTGGGAAGTTGTATCCAAACACAATTTCTCAAGAACAATAAGGCCATTGAGGAGAAACTAAATGAATTATTTGCATCAGTCTTCACGGCTGAAGATGTGAGGGAGATCCCCAAACTTTAAGCCATTCTTTTTAAGTGACAAATCTGAGGAACTGGCCCAGATTGAGGTTTCATTAGGGGAGGTTTTGGAACAAATTGATCAGCTAAACAGTAATAAATCACGGGGACCAGATGGTATCCACCTAAGAGTTCTGAAGAAACTCAAATGTGAAGTTGCTGAACTACTAACTGTGGTCTGTAACCTATCATTTACATCAGCTTCTGTACCAGATGACTGGAGGATAGCTAATGTGACGCCAATTTTTAAAAAGGGCTCTGGACGTGATCACGGCAATTACAGGCTGGTATGCCTGACTTCAGTACTGGGCAAACTGGGTGAAACTATATTAAAGAACAAAATTATCAGAGACATAGATCGGCAGGATTTGTTGGGGAAGAGTCAACATGTTTTTTGTAAAAGGAAATCATGCCTCACCAATCTACTAGAATTCTTGGAGGGGGTCAACAAGCATGTGGAGAAGGGTTGATATAGTGTACTTAGATTTTCAGAAAGTCTTTGACAAGCTACCTCACCAAAGTAAGCAGTCATGGGATAAGAGGGAAGGACCCCTCATGGATTGGTAACTGGTTAAAAGATAGGAAACAAAGGGTAGGAATAAATGGTCAGTTTTCAGAATGGAGAGAAGTAAATAGTGGTGTTTCCCATGGGTCTGTCCTGGGACTAGTCCTATTCAAAATATTAATAAATGATCTGGAAAAAGGGGTAAACCGTGAGGACAAAACTACTCAAGATAGTTAAGTCCAAAGCAGACTGTGAAGAGTTACAAAGGGATCTCACAAAACTTGGTGACTGTGCAACAAAATGGCAGATGAAATTCAGTGTTCATAAATGCAAAGTAATACACATATGAAAACATAATCCCAACTATCCTTATAAAATGATGGAGTTTAAATTAGCTGCTACCACTCAAGAAAGAGATCTTTGAGTCATCTTGGAAAGTTCTCTGAAAACATCCACTCAATGTGCAGTGGCAGTCAAAAAAGTGAACAGAATGTTGAGAATCATTAAGAAAGGGATAGATAATAAGAGAGAAAATATCATATTGCCTCTATATAAATCCATGGTACGCCCACATCTTGAATACTGTGTGCAGATGTGGTCGCCCCATCTCAAAAAAGATATGTTGGAATTGGAAAAGGTTCAGAAAAGGGCAAAAAAAAATGATTAGGGGGTATGGAACGGCTTCCATATTAGGAGAAATTAATAAGACTGGGAGTTTTCAGCTTGGAAAAGAGATGACTAAGGGGGAATATAATAGAGGTCTATAAAATCATCACTGGTGTGGAGAAAGTAAATAAGGAAGTGTTATTTACTCCTGCTCATAACACAAGAACTAGGGGTCACCAAATGAAATTAATAGGCAGCAGGCTTAAAACAAACAAAAGGAAGTATTTTTTCACACAATGCACTGTCAACCTGTGGAACTCTTTGTCAGAGGATGTTGTGAAGGCCAAGACAAGGTTCAATAAGAACTAGATAAATTCATGGAGGATAGATCCATCAATGGCCATTAGCCAAGAAGGGCAAGGATTGTGTCCTTAGCCTCTGTTTGCCAGAGGCTGGGAGTGGGTGGTAGGGGATGGGTCACTTTGTGCTTGCCTGTTCTGTTAATTACCTCTGGGGCGCCTGGCATTGGCCACTGTTGGAAGACAGGATACTGAGCTAGATGGACTTTTGGTCTGACCCACTATGGCCGTTCTTATGTTCTTAATACATCTATTCAGATGAGTCCATAATTAAAATCCATGGTTCATGTCACATAGACTACCCCCCAGACCCCATTGTATAAGCAATCATCTCATCCTCCATTAAAAATTCATGACAACCACAAGTACCCATTCATAGCATATAGCAATAGTACTTCATTTACTGTAAAAAATGCTGTACAAATACATACATGAATGTACTGTTCTCCCTCTTCCATTGGTCCATGGAAGTCCATAAGGTGGGTGCACAAAGCATCCCTGATTTTCCTTGCCCATGTGCATCCTGCTCCGGGTGTGACAGGTGCAATTTCTGACTTAGTGTACCAGTTCAACAATCCATTACTGTCATTGGTCCATTCAGAGGCAAATGGCTCACCTTTGGCTTCACAAAGATTGTGAAGGGCACAGCAAGCCACAATAATACAGACTATATTAATGATGTTGGAATCCAAAGGGTTCTGAAAACAGCACCAGCAAGATTTCAATCTGCCAAATGCATATTCAACCATCACTCTACACCTACTGAGAGTGTAATTAAACCTTCTTTTGCCAGGGCCTCTGAGATCAGGAGACAGTTTCATAAGGCTGGCAGAAGCAGGTATGTGGAGTCCCTTAGAATATCAGTGGGGGAGTTACTCCATTTATGACAATGTCATTTAGTTGGAATAGTGTCCTGGCCTGGCTATGAAGGTAGACCCTGTAGTCTGGAAAAAACCCTGGCATCCTGAACTTTTCCAGTGCAACACATGTTGACATTCATAAATCAGCCTTTGCGGTCCACAAGGGTCTGCATAACCATGGAGTACAACCCTTTGGGGTTTATGTACTCATGTGCTCCCTGAAGAGGGCAAACTAGGGGCACAGGAGTCCCATCAATGGCCCTGATGCAGTTTGGAAACCCCATTCTTTCAAAGCCAGCAAATACTTCAGGGATATCGTTTGTGCCAACTGCCTTTGGGTAAATCACAGTGCTGATTGCCTCAGAAACCTCCGCCCCCACAGCCCCCACAGTGGACTTTCCAATGCCAAACTGGTTAGCAATGGACGTGTTACAGTCTGGGGTAGCCAGCTTCAGACGGTTATAGCAACCTGTTTCTGGATTGGCATTGTTGCCCTCAGGCATGTGTTGTGATGCTGGAGGCTTGGGGCAAGGTACTCACAAAGTTTCAGAAATGTAGTTTTGTCCATGCTAAACTTCTGGAGCCTCTGCATGAAAATGTGAGCCCACCAGTCTGGGCTTGTGGCCTGCTCCAGAAGCACAGGTCTACATAGGGGGTATCCGAAGCTATACCAAGAGTCATGAGCAGCATTGGCCAGTTTGAGTATCCTGTGTCCTCATCGTCCTCTGACAGGTGCCTTCGGTAGGTCAGAAACCGCTGCCAAAATATCCACCAGTGTCTCTTGGATGCTCTGTCCATTTCCTGAAACAGGAGTGAAAGCCCAAGCAGAACAATTCTTCAAATGGTGACTCCTCCATGTTGCTGGCTCCAGTTTCCAGGAGCGTGCAGACCCGAAAGATGGATCAGCTGGATATGTTGCAGGTAGAGGGGTCAGCAACTTCCTGTAAAGTGCTATGGGATGGACAGTCAAGTTTTCCCACAGTGCACCATGAACAAAGACCCACAGTGGCTACGGCTGTGGAGGATGCTAGGAAGCCTGGAATAGGCTGGTTTGATTCAGGTCTGCATAGTGTGGACATACGAGTGTGGGTGGTGAGATCCAGATCATCTAAACCTAGGATCAGTATTCAGTGTGGCTATTCAGGCCTGGGCTTGCAAACACCAAGCCTGTTGCCTTGAGTCCCACAGACTCCAGGCTTATATTGCAGTGTAGACATACCCAATAGGACCCGGGCTCTGACCCACCCCCTAGCAGGGACTAGAACCTGGGTTCTGAGTCCTTGCTGACCTGAGTCAGGCTGATTTGTGTATGGATGGAATGGGGGCTTGGGCTCTAAACTGACCCAAAGCCCCGGCTTAGCGTACAGTGCAAACATATGAGTTCTTGAGGGCCCTTCCAGCCATGCATTTCTGTGATTCTATCGTTTAGGAACCCAGGTAGGAAATGATGTGATTGTTTCTATGCTGAGTGGAAAAGACTGGACTGAGAAAGAGACCTATGTCCATTGAAGGACATTCTCAAAGCACTGAGAGACCTATAAACTGCTGAAGGTGATGCTCATCATTATCTTCCTGGACAGGGCCCTAAGAGAGGCAGAAATAAATGTTATGAGTATTAGCTTTAGTCTTGTATTGTTACCCAAGAGAGGTGTTTTAAAAAAAAAACAATAGAGGGCTTTTGGCAGTGAGGCAATGGGCCAATGGATAGCATGCCAGACTAGAACTCAGGAGACCTGGGTTCCATTACCCATTCTGTCGCTGGGTGATCCTGGGCAAGTCACTTCATGCCTCAGTTTCACTATCTGTAAAACAGGAACAATAATACTGACCTGCTTTGGGATCTACAGGTGAAAAGCCCTATATAAGAGCTAGTTATTAAAATGTTCCTTTAAAGTCTCCCCAGTATGTGTGTTTTCAAATGGTTCTCTTTCCTAACTGGGACAGCTACTTAACAGAGACAATAGGCCATCCACCAGTATGACCCAGTTTAAAGGATTCCACTAAAGCTCCAGTTGTAGCTGCCAAAAGAAGCACTCCAGAACTTCCTTTGAAATATTGCATTTTTAAATGGATTAGGAGGGATTGGACTGTCCTCATCCAACTTTTATTACTTGGCTTTTTGTGAGTGATCCTTTTTGGAAACAGGTTGGGTAGTTATTGAAAAAAAACATACCAGAACTTAATGCTTTTTAATAAATTTTATAGATTTAATATAAAATTAGTTATAAACAAACCACAAACCCCATGGTCTGGCCTCTTTGTGTGCATGAATTAGCTGAGCTGATGTTTGGATGCATCTGGAAAATTATATTTAGTAATTCCTTTGAGGCCTGACAATGGGAAAACCTATTATTACTATTGCACAATCTGGAACCTATTGTTCTAAGGAAATTTTAGAAGTTGATTGTGCGTGAAGTTAGCCATTTGTGAAAGATGCATAAATGGTTATCTACACAGAAACATTCTGTGTATAGATTTAAGGAATTTTAGGCATATGGCTGTCGAGTTGAAAAATTTGGTCCTAAACTTCCATTTCTTTCTCACTTTAAGGGTACATATTGAGACCATGTATTTCCTTTTTGAATCGAGGGAACTTTTTCTGAACAACACATATAAATGTAACCTGGAAAAAAAATTGTGTGTGTGTGTGTGAAATCATGCCTCTGTTTTGTTTTTTGGGGGGTACGACTACACTTCACACTCCATTCAGCAGCATGTGGAGTACATATGCCATTTGCCCCACTAGCATGGGTATAAATAGCAGTGTAGGCAGTGAGGCACTTCTTAAGCAAGTAAAGACACTCCTGAATCCTGTAGGAATGTACCCATGTACCCTACAGAGCTCTCTACTAGTCCAAGCAGAGCCTCCCTGCCTAGACTACTATTTTCAGCAGTGTAGTGTCCTGCTGCCTCCCCACTGCCGGAGTCTTTCCCCAGCTCAGGGAAAGGTTCCAGCAGTGGGGAAAGACTCCAGCACTCTGGCAGCTCCCTGCTACCACAGTCTTTCTCTGTGGTGGGGAAAGGCTCTGTGAGCTCCCCGGTGCTTGCCGGCAGTTCCCTGCCACAGAAGCCTTTCCCCACAGCCTCCCACCTGCCAGAGCTTTACATTGACATGTGTAGCTACACATGCATTGTAGATGCAGCCTGCTTTTCACTGTGGTGTGTAGCTACACATGCTGTACATGCAGCTGCCAGAGGTGCTCAGTGTTGATGCAGCTCAAATGATGTATGAAAAAGACCCCAACAGGGTCTTTATCTTTGCTGTGATTAGAGGATTATTTTCCCTTTTTGTCTTTTATGTTAGCAATTCAGGTCTTGTCCACTCTGGTAGACTCTCTGAAGACTGAAGATGTAGGCTAGGGATTTCACTACAGCCTTCTGCTAGAGTAGTTATGTTGGTCAGGGTGGGAAGAAGTGAGCAGGGCCGCCCAGAGGGGGGGGCAAGAGGGGCAATTTGCCCTAGGCCCCAAGCCCCACAGGGGCCCCCACCAGAGTTTTTTGGGGCCCCTGGAGCGGGGTCCTTCACTCGCTCCGGGGGTCCCGGAAAACTTGCGGGGCCGGGCGCAGGAGCTTCTTGTGCTCCTGGTCTTCGCCGGCGGGGGGTCCTTCCGCTCCGGGGCGGAAGGACCCCCCCGCCGGCGAATTACCGCCGAAGACGGAGCGGGACCCGCCGCCGAAGTTCAGCTCGGTCTTCAGCGGTAATTCGGCGGCGGGGGGCCCTTCCCTTCCGGGACCCGCCGCCGAAGTGCCCCGAAGACCCGCGGCAGGGGCCCCCCTCCGCCGAATTACTGCCGAAGACCGGGCTGAGCTTCGGCGGCGGGGGGGCCCGCCGCAGGTCTTCGGGGCACTTCGGCGGCGGGTCCCAGAACGGAAGGGCCCCCCGCCGCCGAAGACCCCGGGCCCCCGGAATCCTCTGGGCGGCCCTGGAAGTGAGACCCCTAGTTGTGCCAGCAGAAGTCCCTAGTGTAGACGTGCTTCATCTTTTACTATTATAGCTTGCTTTGCTTGCAGTATTCTTGTATTGGTAAAGCGCTCCTAATGCAGACATGGCCTTAGTGAAATAATAACATCACAAGTCAAAAGAATGAAAACTGAGCTAATGAGAAGAGAAGTTGAACTGTTTAATGCTTTGAGAGGGGAGGGAGTCGTTTTGTTTTGTTGGGGTTTTTAACACCTATTTAGCTTCAATAACTATGTAATGTTTTAGAGGAAGGATGTCTGTTAAACATTTAACACACCTAATTCCTTCAATCCAGGTGTCAGAACAAGGTGTGTTGGAGAGAATGAAAAACAAATAAACAAAAGCCATCAAGACCTTCTGTGCACACAATAAAGAAGCAGAAAGGGGCTAACACACAATTTAGAAAAAAAAATCCTTTGCAGGACATTTTAAGAGGTTTACTTTGGAAGTGGTTATTTTCTATCTAATAAATTAAAATAAGAAACAGCAATAGTACCACTGGGGAAAATGTCTTGTTTCTGAACTGAGCCCCTGATGTTTTGTTTTATTATTTTGATATGACTATTTCTTTTTATGCGCTATTGATCATTTTTTATTTTTTGGAATACACTGTAATTATATTTGGGTTTTAATGAATGAAAAGGGCTGAATTATTGCTGTTACACAGCGGATCTGTTCTGTCAAACAGAAAAAAATCTTTTCCTTTTCAAAATGGTTTTAGAATGTACTCTGACAATTAGGGTTTCTGATTCATACCTGTGCAACTGCTGTCCTGTAATCATGCAGCCATGAGTCAGCATCAGCCAATTATGTTGTTCAGTTTCCTAAAGCAACTTGTTTATACAAAATTGTATAAATCCCTATTAAGCCGGCAGTGAAAATGTGGACTATCAACCAGCTGTGACAGCATGGTTGTAAATAAGGGCCTAATCCTGTTCACTTTACTCGCACCAGTAAGTAAATAGGGCTGTTGGCCTGAGATAGGCAAGTAGAATTTGGCCCAGATATGACTCCTACCAAATAAAAGCAGCAACGAATCCTGTGGCACCTTATAGACTAACAGACGTTTTGCAGCATGAGCTTTCGTGGGTGAATACCCACTTCTTCGGATGCAAGTAGTGGAAATTTCCCACATATCTACACCAGCAACACCATCACAGGACCTAACCAGATCAGCCACACCATCACCGGTTCATTCACCTGCACGTCCACCAATGTAATATATGCCATCATATGCCAGCAATGCCCCTCTGCTATGTACATCGGCCAAACTGGACAGTCTCTAAGGAAAAGGATAAATGGACACAAATCAGACATTAGGAATGGCAATATACAAAAGCCTGTAGGAGAACACTTCAGCCTCCCTGGCCACACAATAGCAGATCTTAAGGTGGCCATCCTGCAGCAAAAAAACTTCAGGACCAGACTTCAAAGAGAAACTGCTGAGCTCCAGTTCATCTGCAAATTTGACACCATCAGTTCAGGATTAAACAAAGACTGTGAATGGCTTGCCAACTACAGAACCAGTTTCTCCTCCCTTGGTTTTCACACCTCAACTGCTAGAACAGGGCCTCATCCTCCCTGATTGATCTAACCTCGTTATCTCTAGCTTGCTTCTTGCTTGCTTATATATACCTGCCCCTGGAAATTTCCACTACTTGCATCCGAAGAAGTGGGTATTCACCCACGAAAGCTCATGCTGCAAAACGTCTGTTAGTCTATAAGGTGCCACAGGATTCTTTGCTGCTTCTACAGAACCAGCCTAACACGGCTACCCCTCTGATACTTGATACCAAATAAAAGCTTGCTGTCTATTTTGTACACTATCACTTACAGTATGAGAGCACTTTTCAATGTTTATTGGTGTAAGTAACAAAAAGCAAAGATGAGTAGTCCCCAGGAGGGGACACCTAGCATTAGGAACATCACATCCTCATTTCCTCCCCTCCCTCCTTGGTATAAATCTGCATCGTTGTGTTGAAATCAATGGCGCTACTCAGATTTACACCAGCTGATATAACTCCCAACCTTCGGACTTGCCAGTGGATGTCACAATCAACTGGAGTGTGTGACAAAACTGAGGAGCTGGCCTGCATCCATGTCTTCTTTAGAGTCCCTCTCTTCTGATGCCATTGTAGGGACAGTTGCACTCCTCACAATATAACTCAGGGATTGGCAACCTTTCAGAAGTTCTGTGCCGAGTCTTCATTTATTCACTCTGATTTAAGGTTTCACATGCCAGTAATACATTTAAACATTTTTAGAAGGTCTCTTTCTATAAGTCTATAATATATAATTAAACTATTGTTGTATGTAAAGTAAATAAGGTTTATAAAATGTTTAAGAAGCTTCATTTAAAATTAAATTAAAATGCAGAGCCCTCCAGACCCGTGGCCAGGACCCAGGCAGTGTGAGTGCCACTGAAAATCAGCTCGTGTGCCGCCTTTGGCACCTGTGCCATAGGTTGCCTACCCCTGATATAACTGGTTGGTTGCTGCCATTGGCAGCATCTTCTTATCAGAATGACAGCTGCCTTTTCACTCCATATGGATCATTCTCCAGCTTATGGCAAGACAGAACTGCTTCCACTCTATGTCAAACGCATGGCTTGTTGTGAACAGGGACTAGCGGTACAAAATTATTTTTATCTTCACAGCAGTGGTGCACACGCTGTCTGCTAAGATCCTGACATCCCCAGCTTTTCAAGATGAAGCACAGCACTGACTTCATTTCATAAATAAAACTAATCATACAAATGTAGTTAGGTTTTGCCCTAACAAATAAAGGGAGTCTGGGTTGAGCACGTGGAAGCAGAGCAGCAGAACTGAGTTCTACTGGCCCCCAAACCTGCACAAGAGAGTTTATAGAAGTAGCAAAAGGATTCTTTATCACACTCATCAAAACACTTGCTTGTCCATAACCCATCCACTCTTCCTCTTTGCTCCTTCTGCCTCTTTCTCCAATGTGAACTGCAGCACATCGCTTCTGTGCACCATCAAAAAGGAGAAGTACTGTGGGCGGGAAATGTTATGAAGTAAGATTTTCCTTGATCAGTTTGCAGTCTGTTCTGTGTCTATAAAAGGAGCCAGTAGAGGGAAATTGGGTTCACGGGAACCCATTCTCTAACAAACCACTTTGGTTCCCAAACCAGAATAGGTTATACTGGTATAAGCACCTTTATACCATTACAACTGTGGGCTTGGCTACACTTGCAAGTTGCAGCGCTGGTAGAGGCTTTCCAGTGCTGCAATTAGTAACCGTCCACACCTGCAAGGCACATCCAGCGCTGCAACTCCCTGGCTGCAGCGCTGGCTGTACACCTGGCCAGGTTGGGGTGTAGCGATTGCAGCGCTGGTGATCCAGCGCTGCTCATCAAGTGTGGACACACACCAGTGCTTTTATTGGCCTCCAGGGAATAAGGAGATATCCCAGAAAGCTTTTAACTAAATTACTCTCTTTGTTTTGTTATGCAGCCTCTCTTTGTTTTGTTGTGAACTCCTATCGGAGCTCCATTGAACTGCTTATCTAAAAAACAAACACTGATCACAGCAAACAGGAGCTATCTGTACCTGGCTGTGAACGATCAAATGAGAGGCAGGGAGTGAATGTTTGCTTGACAGAGAAACAGCGTTGGATGAGGCTGTTTGCAATTAAGACCAAGGGTTCACGAACATTTTGTGATTTTTCAATCCAGGAAGCTAAACTGTTGGCTCCAAAAATCCACTCTCTCTCTCTTCCCCGCTCCCTGTCACAGTACACCACCCTCCACCCCCCTCTTTTGAAAAGCACGTTGTTGCCACTTGAATGCTGGGATAGCTGCCCATAATGCAGCACTCCCAACAGTGCTGCAAATGTGGCCACACACAAGCGCTGGTAGCTGTGAGTGTGGCCACACACCAGCGCTGCTCCTACACAGCTGGATGACCAGCGCTGCAAACCGTAAGTGTAGCCAAGCCCTGTATCTACTCTAGGGATGTTTTTCTGCTTTACCTATATTGAAGCTCCAGAACTTTTTAAGGGTAGACCAGCCATAATTTTCTTCTTACTTACAAAGGCTACCACATATTTGAACAAAAACAAGAAAGGAGCTGTTCAAGTTGCTATTTACAGAATGTGAATGAAATCTTGAATAGATGGGGATATAAGTGTTGATGGAAAAGGGGTGTTGCTGGTGTACAGCTGTAATCCCAAACATTCTCCTGGACTGTTTGGAAAAGCTGATATGTTGCACGTGCAGCTAGGGCATTGTGTTACAGTAGGTGCCCACAATAGCACACACAAAGAGAAATTATGACTTTTAGCTGCAATAGTCACTTTGGTTGCAAATATTAGTTCCAACTTCATTACCCTAAACTGCACACCTAGACCCATATTTTTAAATGTGCCTTCTGATTTTGAATGCTTCCCTTTTTGGGTACCCAACTTTAGTCACCCAGGCTCTAATTTTCAGAGGTGCTGAGTACCTAAAACTGCTGCTGGCTATGCCTTTAGCTGGAGTTGTGAGTTCTCAACACCTCTGAAAATCAGGCCCTGGCAAGTTGGGGACACAAAAATGGAAGCGTCCAAATGTAGAGGCCCCTTTTGAACATTTGTCCTTTACTGGGTGAAATTCTGAAGTCCTAACTCAGTTTCCACTCTATCCTTAAATGCTTTAAAAATGTAGCCCCATCTGTCTAACTCTGTATCTGGTACTTCTGCTTATTTCAGTATCTGAGTGAAAATGAGCCAGGCTCCAAATTCATCCTGTTAGCCGATGTCTACATGCAAATGTGTGCTGTCGTAACTGAATCGGTTTTAATTCACACCTTTTGTTATTTTTGGCGCAAGTCTCTGTGTGGAAACTCCTACTCTGGAATAAAAGAATTGTATTTTGATTTTGTTTACATGAGTTTGGTTTTGTTCTTTTTAACTGATAGAAGCACAATTGAAATAGGACACTTTTAATCCAAAATAAGAGCTTCCACACAGAGACTGGCACCAAAATAACAAAGGTGTGAATTAAAACCCATTTACTGTAGTTATTTCAGTGCAAGTTTGCATGTTGGCCACCCCTTTGGCTACTCCAGCAGCAATAAAATCTATCCACTCTCTGTGCACCTTTGAACAAACTCACACTGCAGTGAGTGTGCTGCAGATGCTGCAGGAGAAGCTTAACGGTCTTGCCTATTTTTTTTTCTCTGCTCTGAGTGAATTGACTCTTGTTACAGGACAGCTGTAGGTTGCACAGGGTGTCATTAAGAGTGGACAATTTGTGCATGGCTCATGTGCAAATGTCATTCACAAGGCTTATGTTCTAGACAGACTGAAAAATGTGGAAACCAGGTTGCCCATTGTATGCCAAGTCTGCATAAAACTGTAGTCATTCCTTTTCCATCCAGCTGACTGATGTAACCCTTCTGCCCTTCTGAGGAGCTCATCCTGACCCTGCTTACACTGAGGTAGCTGTGGAAACCAAATCCTTCTCTAAAATCTCCCTTCCCCCACCCTCCCTCCACTTTTTTTCTTCCCTACTCACACTGGGCACTGCTCTTTCCTTCTCTCCTCACAGTCCCCTTCCTGCCCTGCACCCACTGAACCGCACTCTCCCTATATTTTCTCTCCAGACCCGCTCATTTTCATAGGAGGAAAAGGCCAAGAAAAAAAATGCAGCAAAACTACAAGGTATTTTATTTTTAACAAAACCAGGAGGGGATATGATTCCTTCTCTCCCGTACCCCTGCTGGATTTGGCAGCAGTAAGAACTTTTTCATGGCTCTACCAAGGATTCTCATTGTTTGCCAAAGAGAGTGATGATTTTGATGGATTGATTTTGGAACTCTGTTGGATTGTTTGAATGAACTAATCTAGTGAAACAGTCACCAAGGTTATGCTGGAGTGCTCCAAAACAGACCCCGCTCTTCTGATCTCAGAAACAACCTTCCCATAGTTAATGTATGCACTGTAGTCTGGTCCCCCAACAATTGAATTACACGGTTCCTATCAACAGAAGAACACATTGTGTGTCCATTTCTTCTGTACATTTCAAATTGACTCTTTTATTGCTTGCTTTATTCCTAACCCGAAGGATTCACCAGTTTATTTTTGTGTAAAGTAAATGGCAAGTTTACCTACGTTTGCATAGGATCACCATACAACACTCCCCGAACCTACAAATAAATTGTTTTGCTCTCTGAAGCCCTGTGATTCTGTGAAGTCTAGGTACCCTCCCTTATAACTGAAATCAGTAGGTCGTCATAAGGTCAAGTCACAAAATACTAACGGTAGAATCAGTTTTCAAAGAGTTACAAATAATTCAAACCTTCTTAATGTTTTTGTTTTATTTTATTGCCTTGTGCTGCTCTTTGAAAAGTCAGCCCAGTGATGGAGTCAGATGGCAAAGGCAAAGCAAATCAGAAATGCTGTGAAATAGCTGAGCAGACCCACTCCAAAATCACTAAGCCAAACAGCTGGAAAAGATGTAAACAACCATACCTGTGACTTACTCTGAACTGACAGTTTTTATTCACACAAATGAGAGAGCAGCAGGTTTTGGCATTTCGACTAAAATGCCCTTCTCAAGAATTAGCGGCCGGCCACTGATATACAGAAGTGTTTAACAAACATGCCTAGAAGGCTTTGCTGAATCCCTCCTCCCCCAGTCCAGCTGCAGGTTAACATCAACGTTTGTCTCCCACTCCCAGTCAGTGAGAGCGGCTCCTGGTATCAATTTGTCCTGATTAAGCTATTTTTCAGAATTTTCTTTTGCACACATTCTTCTTAATGTATTTTATATTTCTTCTATTAGCCTAAGGGCTGTTATGGTTTGGAGACAAAAAGAGGCTATTGCATTTTTTGGACACTAGCCATGGCTCAGTTGGAGATGCATATGCAGGATATTTCCTCCCACTGAACGTCAGTAATGTAATTGGCTGTCCATTCTGGGGCTGGTGACATACGACTCACACATGCATAGCGCACACACCCTGGATTCCTCAACGTATAATTATGTTTCCTTGGGGAGTCAGGCTTTAGGCTTTCCAATAACAACTGCCATAACTCAAAACAGCTGACGCAGGAAGCCTCACGGGGAAGAACAAACCCTTCTCCACTAGGCCCACTTGGGCATTGTGGAGGCACTGAGCAAAGAAAATTGAACAAGGCAGTGATTACTGATGTGATTTTTGTAGCAAGGCTTCCTGTCAGGATGCTGGAGTTGCTCCATCGGGTTTTGTAACCAGATGTCTCTCGTCCCACCATGTTGTTTGACAGGTTATGTCTTGAATAACCTTTCCCTTCACAACCATTATTAATCTCTTTATTATGGTGTTTGGAGACACCAGGTTACTCTGCAGATCAGTTTTTTATGTTTATAAATACGGATGGAATTTTCAAAAGCACCGAGGTGACTTACGAACATAAAGCTTAATGCCTTTTACTGGGACTTGTGCTCCTAAAGTGACTTAGGCTGTCTTGTCAATCTCACCCAATATCCACATAACAGGTAATACACATTAGAGGCCAAAATGCTGCAAGAAAAGCTATTCTCTGAGTGCTTCTGGACTGACTAGCAGCAAAAAGTACATGAAGTTGTGTTCTTCAGAGAGGTACAGTCAGTTTTTTCCAATCAATGAAGGATAAGGTTGGATTACGGTTTAGCGAAGCAGTGATGATCGAGTGTACTGAGCACTGAGTTAGAAATCTCCCCCCTCTCCCAGTCCCAGTCTTGGTGTGTGACCTTAGGCAAATTGTCCAGCTTGTGGGGATGAGAATACATTGCTTGCCCTCCTCTGGGAAGCACTATGGGTGGGATTTGCCAAAGTGACTAACTTTCAACATATTGCTAGTGATTGTTGAACTCCTTGTTCCTTTTATTTAGGGGTCTGGTTGCCCCTCTTTTAGACACTCTTGATTTTTTAATAAATATTTTATTTCTGTATTATTAATATAAGGCTCTCAAAACTAGCTAAGTGTTTTTCAGACAGATTCTGGCCCCAAAGAGATCACAGTCTGAATGGACAGCATGTACAGAAAGAACACTCCAGCATAAGATGAAAGAGATGTACCAGAGGAGAATAATTTTTGTAATCATCTTTGTGTGTTTGTGTTTGTGTTTGTGTGTGTGTGCATGTGCACATGCCTGTTTTAAATGTTGGCTAATTGTCAATGTGCTTGATATACTTCTTCAACCCTTGCCTATTGTTTGTTCCATCATTGTTGTTGGGTTTTTTTTTTGAAAGGTAACAAAACACAATAATTATTATAGATGCTATTTCTGGAAATGTGTAAGATGTAAAATGCAACCCAAATTACAAAGGAGGAAAGAACAAAATCTGCAACATTTCTTCAGAGCAGTTTCCTAGATTATCTCATACTAACGTTTTTTTAAATGACTATATGTTAGTTAACGTAACTTTATATGACAGGGAATCCAACTATACCAACAAAAAACACAATTCGGAAGATGTTTCTATCGAATAAGATTCCAGGACTGTCCCTTTGTCCGTGTGTTGCTTAGAGTGTCTACAGAGTCCATGTGAAGTGATGGCTAAAGCTAGATATGGTTGAGAGCACTTTTTATTTAGAATATTATCAGGTTCATCATTGGGATTCACAATCTGTTACCATCCAGAAGTTCTCAAACACTCTGACATTACAAATTATACCTGTGTGGTGTAGCTACAGTAAGGCATGCATCTATGTCATGACAAGAGTCTTAGACCATTGTAATATCAGAGGTAACTCAACCAATCACCACCCTTATTCTACATTGAATTTGCAAGCAACAGTTTCATTGGTTGTTTGAGGGAGACTGCACAGATGGTGGATTACTTGGCCCAATTGTAACACCCATGTGAAAGCACAGGCGAACAGCTCATCACAGGATTTGACTCACTGCTATTTCTATATAAACAATAATATTTGTGTGTATTTAGTCATCTTAATTTGCAAAAAAATCTACTGAAAAATGTAATAAAAATTTAAGAAAAATCAAATAAAAGGGCTGTATTGTTCAAAATCCAGTGCCTGTTTTATACCCAGCTCTATATACATGGACAGTTTAATTTTTTATTTTTGTGTGTGTGTGTGTGTGTGTGTGTGTGTGAGAGAGAGAGAGAGAGAGACACATATTTGGTATAAGGGTGAAGAAAAGCCCAGAAGTTTTCTAAAATTTAGCTTTATCTTTCTCCAGAACTAGAGAATTTGTGTGTATGTTAGAATGATTTGGGTGGGGAAAAATCAGAAAACTAATTTTCTAGTCTGGGTATTGTCTGGGAAATACCTTGGATTCTTGATCAAGTTTGGATCTGCATAGCTATAATGTTTATAAATGTCTTTGTGATCCTCAGCTAGAAGGTGCAATAGAAATATAATTATGAATTAATTATTCACTTTGTACACTTGCCCTGTATCCATATGTTTTAGGGCTCAGCTAATTATTAGGCCCTGCCTAGCTACTCTTCCTGGCTGTACCCCAAAGTGTGTATCACTAGAATGTCTGAGAGAGAAGCAGCAGCACAACCTTTCACAAGGAAAAAAAAATCCTTTTGAATGGCATGATTTGCTGTATAAAAAGGATAATCTCAAATAATACGTAGTTTACTCACAATAAACAACTTTTGATTTTGATTAAATATCTCATCTTGGTATTGCCTATAGCCAATCTCAGAAGTCGTTTAATTCTATGGCAAAACTAAGGGAAAATGGAGCAAAATGATGGCGACTTGGCAGGAAGTTTGAGTCATTTATGATAATTGAAAGCACGAATTTTATGAGACTTGACACTTATGTAAGGGATAATCTCCAACGCTCTGTAGTTTACAGCCTCTGCATTCAATCCAGCTGCGGTGCAGAACCACACCAGCTTCAGATGCACAGCTAGTAAGATTCATCCTGGAAGCTATCGCTGATTGCGCTTATTTGTCTTAATTTTTACACTGTTGTGATAAAGCTGTAAAAAAAGGAAATCTGAAACTAAATCAAAAGTATTTTGGGGCATAAGGGAGTAAATACTTGTGCACTTCAAGAGAGGTCAGTGAGAGTTGGAAAAGGGTTTTTAGATAGAATTTAAAGAAAATGTTATTGTCTACCCGTTGAAGCACACCATACAACCAAGAAAGAATTGCATTTTATGTAAGAAACGACATGGAAATTAAATCAAAAGTATGTATTCTGTATGTGCAGATGAACAAGTGAGATTCCTGTTTCAACTGTACACTCTTTGAGGCAGTTCCTATCTTTATTTGTGCATTACACATGCCCAGGCAGACAGCTGGGGCTTAAATAATATACAACAATAATGACATGATAAGCATCTGCAGCAATTGAATTTCAGCATGCAATCAACTGCAAAAATCTCCTATTATGAGTGTGTGCTAAAGCAAGGAAGGGGTTTGGCTCTCATAAAAGGAGCCAAGAGGTGAAAATATTAAAAATAAAATTTGTTATCTGTATTTTTCTGTGATTAGGGCTTGAACCTCTACTGTGCTGCCTTTTTCTCTGACAGTGGGGAAGGGTCCAGACCAAACTCTCAGATCTGAACACCTCAAAAACTAGGAAAGTCTGTGGCAGGATTTGGGTCCAGACTTCATAGCTGGCCCCTATTTCTGTATTGAACCAAATCAAAAGTTCTGAAGAACCCCTGAATGTTAGGAAAGTTTGCATCCAAATCTGAAGCCTGCAGATCAGAGTCATCTCTATGGGTATGTCTACACAGCAAAAGGTGTGACAGGCTAGCCCACCGCCACTAGCTTGAATCCAGCTAGAGTGGTTACAGCAGCAGTGAAGACAGAGCAGTGCAGACTGTACAAGACCCTGTGTACATACTCAGCTTGCTAGCCCGCTGTGAAGCCCATGCAGCCGTGTCTTCACTGCTATTGTTACCAGCACTCTCTGGGTTCAAGCTGGCTCAGGTAGGCTGGCCCATGCATGGCTTTTGCCGCATAGACATATGAGGTATGTCTGCCCTGCAGCTGGGAGTGAGCCTCAGAGCCTGGGTAGATAGATAGATAGAGCTGGGTGAGCTTTGACTTGGACAGGTAGCGCCAGCTGCTGCCCATGCCACAGTGTCCACACTGCTATTTTTAGTGCACTTTCTTGAACTGGGCTAGCCTGAATCTCAGCTGGGCTGAGAGGCACTGCAAGCGGCAATGTACATGCTAGGAGCATGTGTAGAGTGACTAGAAAAGTTAGTGTGGGGCAAAAGTATTTTCCTTCTTCTTGAACAAAGCGTTGTTTAAATATTTGTATTAAATTCAGAGTAGTTTGGATGGAAAAGCTAATTGTGTTGAAAATGTAATGATCCATGTGGCACTGTGAGAATGAAATACAGGATATATGTTCATAAATAGATACTCTGACCATGGGGATTGCACCTCACTACCACTGCAATACAAAGCAGATACTTTATCCACCTGGATACAGTCTTTTGATAACACTTGCGGGTATTTAGTGAAATAACTTTTTATATTTAACAGAGGGAGATACTGAAAAAAAATCAATGAAAACATTAAGAAAAAATAAATACAGGGGCTCTGGAGGGCAAACAAAGTCCGATCTCTGTTTCAGACCCAGATCTTCATGCAAACACATTTTTATATAAATCAAACTTTTCACGTTTGTCACTAATTTGGAGAAACAATGAATTAAAACCAAGAACTCTATATTTCTCCAGAAATAGGACATTTATTGTGTGTCTCCGTGTTAAATGATTAGACAGGGGCAAAATCATCCATATTCTGATGTTCAAGTGTTGCTGTTGACTAAGCTGGAAATACCCTGGATTCTGTATCAAGTTCTGATCTGTGTAGATAACAAGAGGTGCCATTGTAATTACTTGACTTGACTCATTTTTTGTATCACATTTGAAACCAGAACACTTTCTTAACCTCAGACGATTTATGCATACTGTAACTAGCTTTGATAATGGATACCACAGCCGCATGCTTTTTGCTCCATTTTTCTTTTATTGGGTCATCAAGCTGACACTCTGTTTTTAAGTATTACTTGTCTAAAACCAGCCCAATCAGTGGTTTAAACCTTGCCCTCGTTAATTAACTGACAAATTTAATCCACGCATTACGCTCAATTTATCTGGAAACCGTGACTTTTACTTCTGATAAGCTATGGTGTAATTGAGCTTTTTTTGTGTTCTCAGCTAAAAGTGCAGAATTGATTTAGAGTGCTAAACTCTAGAAAATCTAGTGCTAGATTTCCTGTAGAGTGCTCAACTCATAAACAAAAAGCCCATTGTTAATCTGAAGCATTCCAAAATCATGAGATTGATTTAAAAATCATTAGATTTAAAAAAATAATAATGGGTGAAAACTTGGTTCCATCAAAGTAAATAATTTTGACATTTATTTGAATGGGTCTGGATTTCATCCAATACATTTGTGGTTCTTTTTATTTGCCTTCTGGTTTCCTAGCCTTTAGGGTACACTTGATATTTGTTTCGTGTTTTCAGGCTTGCCTTTGAAACAATGGGGGCTACGGCTAGAAACTTTTTTTTTCATGAAAGCTGAGATTCTCGTGTAATCGCTTGACTCGAGAAGTGGGAGCTTTAAGAAAACACAAAATATCGTGAGATCTATAACATGGTCATGAAAGTTTTTGAAACTGTGCCTTTAGCATTGTGACTGATGCTCAGGCGAGTTATTAGAGGCCAGTGCTCTAAGTAAAAGACCACTGTGGATACTGCCCAGCTCAGGCACCACCAGTGCAACTGGAGCTCAGAGTATAATGTTGCAAAAGGACTCCCTAGCTAACTTTATGCCTGTATCCACTATGGTCTGTCTGTAGAGAGAGCTTTTAAAATTACTTTTCCACTCACTGGTAGGTTTTCTTTTTACTCTTTCCTTGTGTAGAAACAGAATCTCGGTTTTAAAAGGCCAGGACTCTATTCGTCCAAGAAGCATAAAACAGACACCCTCCAGGGAAATGCCATTTAAAAAAACCACAAACCCTCAGAATGAGACGTGCACTGTCATTTGTGGAGACTACAGAGATGAACCGTGGCCATATTTGGGCAAGGAAAAGTGGGAGAGGGGATGTGAAGAGGGCCCCATGGGAAGCAGTTAGCAACACTGAAATGTAAAATGTCACCATGCAGGAACTGATGTGGTGAAGATTGCAAGCTGACAGACAGCATGACAAATGCTCGTTCCTGACTGACGTGCTTAAGCATGGGATTGTTTACTCAGGAGTACAGGGAACAGTCGTACAACCACACTAGTTTATCACCAGCAGAACACAAGCTGCTGCAGGGAAAGTGGATAGGTATTCGCATGGGAGCAGTGTCATGGGTCAGACATGCACACATAGCATGATGGATGTCTGCTGAGAGGCCATGTAAATAAGTGTAGAAGTCCATGACACCTATGAGAAGAACTCTGCTGTGCAGACCCAGAATGAGCATTATTGGAAATAAGTGCTCTCTAGTATGTTGCCACACTAAGCTGCTGGAAGGGGGTTGCTGTTAATCACCGCTCATTCATTTTGGTTATAGTGGCACCTTAGCAGCTCCAGTATCTTCCCATCCTGTTGCTTGTGTTGGGGTCCTGTAACATCCGTCTTCTCCTTTGATTCTTTTACCATCTCCTTACCAGCGGATGCTTCTGGCCTGTTGGGCTTTATAGTGCATTTTAGAGCAGGATCCAGCGACTTTGATTTGTACCTTGTTTGTCCCTGTGTTGTGCACTCCTGGGAAGAATAGGTCCTATGGCAGGTCATGCTTGTGGCCAGGCCTGTTTGCATACTTCCTGTCCCATTCCTGCATATTTGCAGGTTCTGTCAGCAGTAACTGTGGTACACCAGTAGTTAGACTGCACTGTGTCTGGGCGAAAATACCAGTAGTGAAGAGGTTTTTATGTGTTATTCCTTTTTATGGAGGCCATGTCTTTCAATATTATTTTCAGCTGTTGGTAGATATGGTTGTTGGTGGTGGATAGACAGTGTTTCTCTTGTGCTTGACTAGTTTTACAATTCCTCCATACATATATTATGTTTTTCTCTCCCCGCTAAATGCAGGGACTTCACTCTTTTGTGTCTTGAATTGCATGGGGAGGACTGTTAGTGACAAGCCTAGCTATCAGAAACGCTTACAGATGACAATATATTTAATTGCTGTAGTGGGCTAGAGACTGACATCAGGTCCTGTAGTGCTTGCTTGGTGTGATATTGAAATCCATTAGCTCCTCAGCTATTATTAAAAGCGACAGCCCCATAATTTTTCCTTGTCTCTGGCTTCTTGACGTGGAGGAATGGGAATTAGAGATGGGAGGGAAGAGTATTGGGCAAAATTCCAGATGACATGTAAAGGGTTGCTTCAAAGAGAAGGGCAATGTCAATCAATTAATCCATTTCCATTACTGGTGAGGAAATACAAGGGGGGGGGAATCCAATGTGTCATCTCTGAAGATTCTGTCAGGGTTTGCTGAAGGTTTTATAGCTGAAACTTCGGATTTTGCCCCCTGTCTGTCCTTACTACTACGCAGTATAGGTGTTCTTTGGTTGGTTAATGTTGTTCCTCTCACTGCAGAATCAACAGTTGTAAGGATGTCTGAAAAGTGGCCGGAGTCACTTTACACCCTCTAGTTATTGATATTCTGATGGCCCACACCGGCAATGCTGTGAGAGGTGAGGAAAGACTGCCTCTAACTGGTGATTTGGCTAAATCAGGGGATTTGGCTAAATTTATGCATTGTGAAGGCACTCTACTGTGAATATGCTCTTTCTTGCTCTCTGTCCCAGTATAATGTATATGGGCCTTGTCTTGCTCCCACCTGAATCTGTGGAAAACCTCCTTACAAAACAGTTGCTAGCCCTTTTAAAACAGAGCAGAAAAGCAAACTAAAACAACAAGCACAGTCTCAGGACTGATGCTCTACATTCTGTTTGCTTTTTATCCGTGAGACTAACTGAAAATACCCTCTCGGCAGGGTGGCCTCATTGTCCCACTTTTCCCTTGTAGCAGGACAGAGTATAAAAGAAAGAGTTCTGGTTCTTTCCCTAAGCTCCACTTCTCTCCTCTCTGCATGCAAATAGATATAATATTATGCAAAAATGCATCATGCAAATTAGCTGTATATTTGTGAATCGCATGATATCTAATGCTTTACAGAAGCAATACTCTGTGATCCTGGCTGCTTTACAAAGAGATCAGTGGCATTTTCTATCTATTAGTGCCTTAGGTCAACTCTTGATAAATAAAAAGCAAAGCTCATCTGTTCAAGTGGTGCTCAGCTACTGATGCATTCCAGTGCAGGCAGTGAGGCCAGCTAGCTAGAGCACCAGACTAGGACTAAGCAGCCCTGCATTCTATTAGTAACTCTGCTGCTGGTGACCCTGGCCAACTCACTTTCCCACTCTGTGCCTCAGTTTCCCCATATGCAAAATGGGGATAAGCACTTTGTAAAGTGCTTTAAGGTCTACTTATTATTACAATGACTTTCAGGTAAGTAACTGGGGCGGGGAGCATCAGAGGAGCTGTAATCACGAGCAGGATAACAAATATCCCTAGCAATATGTGGATATTGCCAAAGAATATTAGGTTACATGGAGCCAGAGTCTCCATACTGGTATTGGCTATGACCTTTTTTCCTGTCAGTAACTCCTCCATTGCTGTTACCTAATCCACATTTGGTGCCCCTTTGTGCCACACTACTAGTATAATCCAGTTGTAAAGTCAGTGTAAACTGGCCCAAAGAGGATTATCCTCAGTGTAACAGTGATCCTCTAGTGGCACAGAGCTAACATAGGGAATCTTGGGCCACACACCCTCCCTGCTGCTAGAATAGCACGAGAAAAGGAGTTTGTCCATAGAAAGGGTGTGCGTCCAGGACTCTGCTCATGCCCCACCAATCTTCACCTACATTTTCAGCCCCTTGTGGCTGCTGCAGCCAAACATATGCTACAGCAACCTGAAGTCTGCTCTATTATAGCAACATAAGGAAGTGACCATGTGCAGAGGAGCACCAGGATCAGGATATAAACATGAGTTTGCACCACTTTTGCACACCATCCCTAACCTCTGACCTGTCCCTTTTGTCCACACTGGAGGATTTGCCCCCTGAAGTATCTCATCAGGTAAATATGACAAGAAGTGGTTAACCAAATTCACAGTAGTTGTGTTTGCTCATTTATGCCTACAGCAAAGCAAATTAAACTGGAGGTCACTCCATTGCAAGCTCCAAATCTGTTTTTTAACTGCACGTGTACAGATTTCATAAGAAGAAGAAATAGCTATTGTCTATAATATTGCTGAACAATATGTGACAGTATGAGAGGAAGGGTGGTCCAGTGGTTAGGATGCTAGTCTTGGAATGAGAAGACCCAGCTTCAGTTCCTTGCTCTATTGCTGTCACTGAGGCCCAGGTGTTTAGGCATTGCTGTGCTTAGCATTTGAATGCCTCACTGATTTAGGAGCCTAAATCTCATTTTCAAACATAAGTGTTTAAATCCCTTTTGAAAATGAGTTTTGGGCTCCCTAAATGAGTCAGGCATTGCAACACTGAATATGGCAATGCCACAGTACTTTTAAAACTCCAGGCCCTAGTCTCTGTGCCTCCGTGCCCGCTCTGTAAGATGCCCTCACATACAGGGGTGTTGTGAGGATAAATACATTTCAGATTACGAGGTTCTCAGATGCTATAGTGAGGAGGGCCATCTAAGTATCTACGGTAGGTAGGTACATTCTGCTCGGGATGGTCTTGCTTGACAAGGCAGAGCACTGAAAACCGCGCTCGTCACTTGTTTCACTTTTGCAAGGAGTTTTGTTGACATCCTCCTCCTTTTGACACCGACCTCGGGGGCTCTCTTGCACAGTTTCCAGTTAGTTGGCCCCAGACAAGTTAGTTGTGGGGCACTGTAGTCAAAGGCTGAAACTTCCTCTCTCAAGCAGCTCTGCTTCAAGCAGGTTGAGGGAAATGATAAACGCTGTATCTGGTAGAGCAAGAAGGACAATATTTACATCTCCTGGCATGTTTTCACTTTCCTTGTCCTCCATAGTCTCTAAAATATGACTAACGTTGATGGCAAATAATGCTGCCAGTAGCTCACTGATCAAACCATCCAGTGTCAGCACATTTGTGAAGCCATTTACTCGCTACGGCATCAGATGCATTTTTAACTCGATGTTCCTGATCAGATGTTCTTTTTGCTGAGTTACCAATTAATGGTTTTATCTTTGCAATTGAACCTCACTAGGTACTAACTGCAGGAACACCTGCAGATTGACTGATCCCCCAAGTGCATAACTGCATTCAAACCAAGACTCGAGTCATGTTCAAATTGCTCCAAAATACCAGTCTGGCACTTTTTAACAACTTTCTGGTACTTCCAATATTATCATGAGTGATAGTACCAGGCATTCTGGCACTTCTTTCTTTTTAGGACTGGAACACTGGTTCAAACACAATATGTTTTTCTAATGTGGACAAGTCCACAGAGTCATATAAATTAGGGATATGTAAAAAAAACCCTATTAGATCATCCTTGTATAGCTCCCTGAAAATGCAGGGTTTCCCCTGCAGTATAGTCCATATTTTTTCAATTCTTTAATTCAATTTTATACTATCAAACCAGGGAAATAATGATCAGTTTTTTTAAGTGGAAAGATATCACACAAGTTAGTGTTCTAATGTAAAAGATTCAAGGACCAAAAAATGTCTGTGACATTAGGCCTGAAAGGTGAAGAAGAAAATAAATTAAAGACTAGACTGCGTGTTTAATTCCACCCATAACTTTTTTTACAGAGCCAAAAATATATTACAGGAAGAAAGAAAACCTAAACAGCTTGTTGAAGCAGAAGGGGGAGTCCAAGAAAGTATCGATGTGAATGAAAATACATATTGAAAAGATATGCTAAAATTTACAAAAATAATGTTTTTTAACATTGCAAACAGTCTAAATTGTGCAGACATTTGGCTCCTAAACCTGAAGTGCAAGAGCAGTACTCATCAGAAATGGATGTCAGAGACAGTGTAAATAACAAGGAAGGATATAGCCAGCTACTGACAGGCTCTGATCATTTGGAAGCTAATAGATGATAAAGACAGCTCAATCCATGCAAATATAGAATAATGACAACTCTGACTTTGTGCGTCATAAAAAATAAGGAGAATAAAAAAAGAGAAGTAAGAGCAACAACATTTGAATCTATGTGCGTCACTAAAGGATGAGAAATAGAAAGGCTATATAGAGAAATAATCAATTTTAAAGGACAGAAGTCTGTAACACAAACACATATTACAAGATGAGGAAGGAATGACAACAGAACAGTGCAACTCCAAGAGTGGAGGTCCTCTTACCAATCCATATAATGATTTTTCATGTTTAACATTTGAAATGCTATTCTGAGCCTCATGCTTGCAAGGAAAGCACACCAAGCCTCAACTCCTGTTTTAAACAATTCTTTCCATTCCAGTAACTCAGGAAGCTGCTTTGATGGAATTTTGGTGTGTGATCACTTTGGACCCAAGCTTGAAGTCAGTGGCTGCAGAATCAAGCTTATAGTTTTGTTGCATTGGGATCAACCTACAGTAGTCCTCAGCTTTTCTTAGTCTAGTTAGCCTAGAACTTGATCACCAGATAAGTGCAGTTTGTGGGTAGGATGTTAAACAGCAGCTACTAAAGCTAACATTAAATCAGCAGGTCCAGATAACTTGCATCCAAGGGTTTTAAAAGAACTGGCTGAGGAGCATTAATACTGATTTTCAGTGAGTCTTGGAACACTGGAGAATTTACAGTGAATGGTGTAATAGTATTTATCTTAACAAAGAGAAGGTTTAAGTGTGACTTGATCACAGTTTATAAGTACCTCTATGAAGAACAGAAATTTGATAATAGAGGGCTCTTCAATCTAGGAGATAAAGTGTAAAAAAGATGCAATAGCTGGAAGTTGAAGCTAGACAAATTCAGATAGAAATAAGATGCAAAATTTTAAGACTGAGGGTAATTAACCACTGAGTTATGGTGGATTCTCCATCACTGAGAATTTTTAAATCAAGATTGGATGTTCACTTGGAAGATATGCTCTAGTTCAAACAAGAATTAATTCAGGGAAGTCCTATGGCCTGTGTTAAACAGGAGGTCAGATTATGTGGTCACAGTGGTCTCTTCTGGCTTCATAATCTATGAAAAATCTGCATGAATTCTAGCACATCAGGCAAATTTGGGGGAATCCATTTAGCTAATTGTAAAACAGATTTATTTTAGGGTGTCCAAACTAGCATCCCCACTGATGTGCCCTAGCATCACTCTGAATGGAAAAGTTAATGTTCCTAAAACTAAACACTTTAGGATGTATGCATGGGAAGGGAAAAAGAAAGGAACACAGAAACACATCAACTGCCAGATAGGATCAGAACAGCAGTCCATCTAGTCCAGTACTACCCTGTCTCTAACGGAGGTCAGTAGTGTTTCAAAGAGAGGCATAGTAGACAATTATGAATAACCTGTCCATAAGGGAAGTTTCTTCCTAATCCCATTAGTTAGTAGTTGGCCAGATTCTGAACAATGACAGTATTTTACCATACCCCATGACTTCATAGCCTCATGCAAGGGACTTGATGCTAGGCCTTTTAAAATCCAAATAATTGACGTCATCCAATTCTCCTTTATCCGCTATTTTGTTGACAAGCTGAAAGGATTCTACTGGAATAGAAAGGCATGATTTTCCTTTACAGAAGCAGTGCTAGTTTCACTGTATTATATCATATTAATCTAAATGGTTTATAATTTTATTAACAACTATCATTTCACCCAGTTTTCTAGGTATTGAAATAATATGCATTGGTCTGTGTAATTCCCAGGATGTGGCCAGCACTTTCTTTTTTTAAAAGTAGACACATATGCTGCCTTCCAGTTCTCTAGTATATTAGCACATCTTCATGAGAGATTGTAGACTTTTGCTAGCAGCTCAGCCACTTCATTCTTAAATTCCTTTGCTACTCTTGGTTGTGTACCATCTTGTCCTAGTGACTAGTTGCTACTCTGTTTGTTCCAGCACCTCTTTACTGACACCTCAATTTCTACTAATGCTTTGTCTTTATTACCTGAACATTGTAGGTCTGGTGCAAGTTTATCTTCAGCATCCTCTGCAATGATGCAAATAAATCATTTAGATTTGCCTTTATCCTTCTGAATTGCTCCCTTAACTCTGTAGTAGCCTTATGGACTCACTAGTTCTCTTGCAAGCTTCATGTTTGCAAGATGGTCTAGCTAATACTTAGTCCTGCTGTGAGTGCTGGGGACTGGACTAGATGATCTCTCGAGGTCCCTTCCAGTCCTATGATTCTATTATTCTGTGCTTCTGATATGCATAAAAATTTTATTTGTTTTCATATCTTCAGCTATTTGGTCTTATGGTTCCATCTTAGCCCTCCTAATAGCCCTGTTACATTTTACATGCTCTGGTTTATACTTCTTTCAATTGGCTTTACTTGAGCTGGATTTCCATTTTCTGAACTTTCCCACAGTTTTAGAAGGTGATTGAAGCCAGTTCATATGACCTAACATCATACCTTTAAATCCAAACCAAGACAGAGCCAAAGTGCACATTCATATCCTTCCCTGTCAAATCTAGCCCAATGGAAGAGTTCAATGGACTGCCTTAATAATGTCTGTTATTCAAGAACTAATATGAGAGTGTCAGGAACAGAATGTTTAAACATTCTTCAGTGCATTTTACTAATCAGCTAGCAGGAGAGGCAAAGGAAGCAGGAGAGAGACTTGAAGATAAAAATGTCAAAGGCATTCATACCAGACCCTACTAATATGAGACATCACCTCATCCATTCTTTATGCTACCATAGCCTCAAAGTGTGCATAGTGGTTAAAATAAATGATAAGATGGTACATAAACGATATAGGTGAAGTCAGGACTCACATCATTGAAGGTTTTTCCTACAAACCCCTCCTTGACAGTACCTCAATGTTTTCAACCATAGCACTGTCTGTCAGATCTCTTTTTGGATTCTTGCTACATCCATCAGAAATTGGGTGGCTAGCTATGTACAAGCAGACGTAATTCCGTTTTGGATTACAGGGTTGCTTGCGACAGCCTGAGATAACAAATGGAATACACATTCCTTGAATTCTGTCTTCTTGCCTGTCTCCAGAAGCTTTCTCCAGTGATGTGTTAAATTGCAAGGTACTGCAAGCTATTATAAACAGAAAAGTGCTTCAGGAATCCAAGCAACCTGCCTTCCTTATCACTGACAACTGCAGGTGCTTTTCAAACAGGGAATCACATTTGTTGTATCAATTTACTATTGTAAATGTACAATCAGGATAGGGGAAGTACTGAAAATCTTTGATTATTAATATTTCAGCAGACTAGTCACTGGCAGATAAATAATGCCGTACAAAGACACCATTCAGTCTCTGGGAAAATTGATGCAAACTCTACATACTGTCATCTTGCCAAATAAGTATCAGAGTCTGTTTCTCTGAAATGGGCTCCAGTGTATAATATGAGCTTGCTTTGCTTTTAATATATTGGTGAAGTGGCGATAACATGATCTTGTCACATTTCGTGTTCCTCTTAACCTCAGTGAAGAGTGACCAGATTTTCTCCACACAAAAGGATTGGGGGGCAGGGAATAGGGGTAACTTCATCATTATTCGGTCGTCCTGCTGAGCGTGGGGTGAGGAGGGGTTGGCAGAACAGGAGCAGACTCAACAGAGGACTCTCTTAGTGCTAATTTCTTGGTCTTCTGTAACGCTAGGGTTGTGTGGCATTCTGGTGATTTAATGTGCCCATTTCTTTCATCCATGCTTAGCCAGCTTTCCATATTTCAGCAGTTTTAGAAAAGGCATGTGGTTTGGAGGAATGAGTTCTAATCCTGGTTCTGCCACTGATGTGCTGTGTGACCCTGGGGAAATCCTTTCTGTCTGTTTCCCTGTCTAACATAGGATAATGGTACTGAACCATGCACCTGCAGGGGTGCTGTGAGGATTAATAAGTTAATGTCTATACAATACTTTGAACATATAAGGCTCTATAAACTGGCTAAGGATTACTATGATCTCTGCTATTGCTGCTATTTTCTCACTGCTCAGTTGCTGCCCAGAAGTTATGGTACCATCATCTGTTTTTAGCTCTAGCTGCAGCCACATTTACTTTGCTCTTGTCTCTCCTTTCTGGACACCACGACAAGAAAATCACTGAAGCAAGTTTCCTCAGGGTTCATCCTAAGGGCTGTCCTCTCATCTTCCTCTTCTGCTCACTTCCACCACAATTGTAACAAGAATGGATTCCTTTTCATCCTTCTGCTGGCATTGCAGAAACATCCTCTTTTTGCTAGCTCAGCTCCAGGAGTTTGCCCTAAATGTGAAAAGCCCACAGGAAGATTCATCACTGAATTTTTGTTTTTCCCCTCATGCTTCCTCATCGTCCTTCACCCCATTCAACATGGCTTTATTTTGACCCTAAAAGATGACAATATTTAGCTCCTACCTAATAGCTTTTATCCACAGATTTCAAAACTATGACCAAAGGTGGGTTAATATCATTATCCCATTTTACAGATGGGAAAATGGAGACACAGAGAGGTGAAGAGACTTTCCCAAAGTCACACAGTAAGTAGGAATTAGGAGAGAACCCAGGTCTTCTGGCTTCCCATCCTGTGACTTACACCGTGATGATTGGCCCCCTGCCCGCTTTTAAAGGACACTATTCAATGTTTACTATAGCTTCCTGCCACTCAGGAGGAAAATTTTGGTCTATTTAGGGTAGCATTTTAAGATCTGAATATGTGAAAAGCTCACCTGCTCCTCAGGTTCATCGAAGACTAAAGTTTCATTAGAACTTTACCAGTTACTGACCTCTACTCCTCACTCCTTCCATAAGAGGAAGGTTTAAGTATTTTTCTTCTGTGTTAGTGGAAGTGAATTCTCACCGTCTTCACTGGAAATTGTAAGCGGCACAGCACCCCACAAACACCTTTCAGACAGCGGAGTAAAGGCAAAAAAAGAATTGGTAAAGTAACCTAAATTCCATATTCCCCAAATAAGAAGTGCGTAAACTTTGCTTACCCACGTTTACCCTTGACTATACTACTGCTTTCAGAGAGTTTTAACTGAATCATGAGGACAAACTGGTGGATTTAATCTCCATCATGCTAGGTCATATTAATGTTTGTTTTAGTCTGTGTGCTTCCAGGAAGAGGGTTTGTAATACAGGATTGCCCGAGGAGAGTAGGCTGAGGTCTGAACATTCTGGTATCGTAAAGGAAAGACTTTATTTCCTTTTGTAGAAATAAATGCTTCTCAGAAATGCAAACTGAGATTGCTCAAGATACAGATCAATAATGTAGGTCTGCTTAAATAGACAGAAATAATTTATGGTCATGCAATATAAAGGCATACTGAGTTTGATTTATTTATCTATTCTTTAATATGGAAATTAATTTACTAAGGCAGGGCTGATTAAATATGATGACAGAACAAACCATTTCAGTATTTTTGAACCAAAATTAAGTAGAAACATAGAATGCAGCAATTATGCCATAAGATATACATTTAGCTAAAAGTGGGTTGATTATCCAAAGCTTACTTGTATATTGCGAGAACAAGTCGACCTGTCCCAAACCCTACAAACCTTCTACTCTGGGGATTGAAAGACACACAGACAGTTATTTTTACAGAGCTGTACAAATCTAGAAGAAAAACAAAACAAAAAACATCAATCAGCTGAGCTCAGAAGAATCAGGGTCCATATTATCTCCTCTCTAGGAAAACGCAGTGTGGCAGCCAGGAAACTGAATTGTCGTGTGTGGAGTTTCCTTCAGTTTGTTCCATTGTGATGGGTGTTGTTTACCTCTCCCGCACAGCCACCTAATACACAGATGTTTCAAGATCTGAAGAGAATCTTGAGATCTCTGTTGAATGCTGGAGCACTTGTGTGGAGGCCCAGTGCCTCTGTCCCACTCTGGTGGTCTCTCTTTCCCTGGCCAGCTCCATGCAGGCAGCTCTCCTTTAAAAAACAAAACAAACAAAAAACCCACCACAATAACCCATAGTGGCAGTGGTGGTTCACAGTGTGGAGTTGACTCTCTGTAAGGTATCTCTGACAGAGGCAGAATTATCTTCAGTGAAAGGGGCCCTTCAGCCTATTTTGTAAGAGGGTAAACCCAATTTTCCTGCATGTCCACTGGAAGAGAATTGCCTGTGTCACAGGTGTGGCTGAGAGGCATCTCCGTTTAAAGGCCCAGCCACTGTGTGACAGTGCTGGGACAACAGGGGAGGAGCTACACAAGGAGATCTTTCCCTCCCTTGGCTTTTTCTGCAGGAGGGAGGGATCTTGGCTAGTGAAAGGACAGAAAGGAAGGGAACTGCGATTGCAGGTAATAACATCCAGAAAAGATCCCCTCTGCATACCTGACGAAGGCTTTGAATCACCAAAACAGAATCTCTGACTACATCCAAAGTGTCACACAAGACCCAGCTGAGGACAGAGCAGAATATTTGGAAATGTTTAGTCACTTCATTAAAAACATTCAGTCAGGCTGGAAGTGTTCAGACTATCTGCTTGTTGTTTTTCTTACTACTGTATTAATTCAAGGCTTCCTGTGGGTACAATGTGGGTACCTGTGAGTACAATGAGAGCTTCTGTTTGTTCGTTGTTTGCAGCTTGAGGCTTAACCCCGTTGTGAGAGATTTCAATCTGAACTCCCTTGTGGGCATGCACGGCGTGTACTTCACGTTGAATGTGAGGTGTGCACCCTATATGTACTGCTTCCCGTGAAGGGCTAAAGCCCTCGAGATACAGTGAAAACCTATTATAGTCTCACAGGTATAATCTGCAAGAGCAGAGCAGAAACCATTTTTAAGGTTTATAAACATCCATTTTTTAACCTTACTCAGTGGCATTACCCTTTACCATAAGCAAATATTATCTTGAGTTTAGCTCCGTATTATACAGAGCCTCTTAGAAATAAAATAATTTATCCCCCATAATAGTGTGTCAAACCAGGAAAAGGTCTTTAAATGCACAGCTAATTCAAAGCAAAACAGATTTCAAATTTAATACCTATGCATTTATGTGACTATAGTTCACTTTTACTGCAAAAATTATGTTAATTACGTTTTTAAAACAGAGTGGCTGGCGGGGTGGGGGAGGAGGGTTGTCCAGAAAATAAAATAACTAGAATAGGGTCAGATTTTGATCTGTTACACTGGTGTGAACCTGGAGCAACTCCACTGAAATCAGTGGTGTCCCTCTGGACTTACACCAGTATAATTCAATTCAGAATTTGTCCTCTCATTTTTCCAGGTTCTTGAACTAGGTTTTCTTTTTAGGAACTTTGAACTAATCCAAAGTGGAGAATCATTTCTACTTGGTAACCTCTGCAAGTGATCAGACCTCTTCTGTGTGTCACTTCAGAGTTAATAATAGCCTTTGGCAGGGTAGCTCATAGGACACAATGAGATTCTTACTGGGACACCTACTGTCAACGCTAGTGATGCAAAGCAAGAGCACCTGCTCACAAATAACTTTTAAATTTAACTCAGCTTTCTATTGTTCAGTCAAGTAACTGCTTCCATCATGTTGTGTTTCAGAGGATTCTTTGGAATTGGATCTCTTTACCAGTCAGTTGTGCTGTTCAAGTCCACGTGCAATTAGTGATCTTCCGACATTTGTAAGGGGTAGTGAAATTGCATGATATAATAGCATAATATAAAGAGCTCCACCTCCTTCAAATCCCTGTACTTTTTTGGTGGTATATCCTACAGAAATGAAGACAGAGCAAAACCGTGAAACTCCAACATTTGGTTATGTGGTACACAGCATCATCTCATGCACTGGTAAACTGCGTAGTGGATTGCACATGAGAAAATTGCAGAAAAAGTAAAAGGGTGGGCGCTACTTACCAGTGGAAAAAAATGGGAAGAGGCGAAGGTAAAGCAGATGTAAGAGACTCATGTTGTAACAAAGAGGTAGGAAATCTATATAAGCAAATGTTGAGCAAGTCAGTGTTCACCCTCACCAGTATTGCTCAGATTTTTGAAAACTAAACACTCCATCAGGAAAATGAAACCAATCAGGCCCTCCCAGCAATCCTGTCATGTGACATTAAAGGCCTACACATTTTAATACACCTCTACCCTGATATAACTCTGTCCTTGGGAGCCAAAAAATCTTACCGCATTATAGGTGAAACCATGTTATATTGAACTTGCTTTGATCCACCGGAGTGCACAGCCCTGCCCCCCCCTCCAAGCACTGCTTTACTGCGTTATATCCAAATTCATGTTATAACGGGTGGCGTTACATTGAGGTAGCGGTGTATATACAACATGCAGCCCTCCCTCCCTGGCTAGTCCTTCATGCTCTTCCCCTCCCCCTGTTGTGAGAAATGCTTGTGTTGATCTTCATAATACTATTCTGGCAAGAGTCAGCAGGTGAGGCTGGTACATATAGTCTTATATCTTCTTTTTCTTAGCATTTGAGCAGTTTACAGTCTTTGAAGAAATGCTGCCTTGTTAGTTGTGTGATACAGTTTCTTCTTGGGGGAGCAGTTGCAAACAGAAAGTGAGTTTGCTTTCTTCCACCAGGCAGTGGAACCACACCAGGGCCACACGACGCCTATGCAGCTCCATTCTGTGCATTTCCTGTGTTCTCTCAAAGGGATTTCTCCCCCACCTCCTGCCAGATAAATTGATGCTTTCTGTATTCCATGAGTTCAAGGCTAACTGTAATATTTGATTTCTCTTTTCTCCTTCCATGGGATTTTTTTTCACAGGAATGAATGTTGTCTCCCTAAGGGAATATTTAAAATGTAAAGCAAACGTTTATGCCAGGAGAGACGTTATGCAGTGTAGCTGTATCTTTTTATGTAAAGGCAGGGCAGCATGAGACAGTGTGTTCTTTCTCTGAAAGGAGATAAAAAAGCAGAGTTAATTACAGTACCTCTAATTTGTTTCATTTTGCAAAGAATGTAAGCCACCTGAAGCTGTTAGTTCCTCTTACAGTTTCCCAAAAATATGGCAAGCAGTCTCCATATCAAACTCTTGCTTCTGAGACTGTCCTCAAATAGTAAAACATAGCAATGGAATGGCAGTAAAGAAACAGTTGTAAAAATGCTGGTATGTTACGGGGTAGTCAAGGGCCAGCAAATATGAGTTTTCCACAAGAATCAGATTTTATCATAGAGTCTTTTTGGTCATGATGTTTTTTTAAATATCCCTGTAACAGGGTGGCATGCCCTGGGGCAGGAGAGCCTGGGTTTAAGTCAGCCCTGACTACATGATGAGCCCCCACCAGAGGGGAATCAAGCACTGCTAGGTTAAAAGGCAGCAGGAAGGGCTAAGGGGATTGAGACTACTAGAAGCAGGTGAAAGCTCTCCAGGCAGTGAGGCCTGGCAGAGACGGACACCAGCCCCTCAGAGAGGAGAGGGCTGTGCACAGTTGAAACTGGGACAAAGAATGTATCTGTTTATGTTTTGTTTTCAATGACTTGGTACTGAACTAGGGTTGGGGCCTGGAGGGCACCTGAGGAATAAACAAACAGGATCCCTTCTGGGGATAGCTTGAATAAGTTGGCGAACTGTGCATCCGATGAAGTGGGGCTGTAGCCCACGAAAGCTTATGCTCAAATAAATCTGTTAGTCTCTAAGGTGCCACAAGTACTCCTGTTCTTTTTGGTGAACTGTGAGTTTTAAAGGGTCCCTGAAGAGACAGACTGGTCATGGAGGCAGGGTGCCATAGGGCAACTTCTATCCACAAGGGGGCACTTCTGAGGCAGTAAGTGGCCACACCACTACAATCCCCAATAGAACTTTTCCCTTGTTCCTCCCCATTTAATATCTCATCTACTTAGGAAACAAAACTCTCTCTATAGGAAAGTGAAAGACAGGTGTTTAGTCGTTAATTCATTAACCCACCTGCCCATACACACACAAATTCCTCTCTTTCTCTTTTCTTCACCTTCATTGCTGTTTTTAAGTTGTTTCCATATAAACTCATTAACATCACTTTCCATCTGACCCACTTAGAGATTTGCGTCACTAGTGATGTCTGAGCAGTGAGCAATCTCTTGTTTCCCCTGCATTGTCCTGTTTTTGTTAAGGGGTTTGGTGCATGTGTTTTTGGCTGCTCTGCGTGTGTGTGTGTGTGTGTCTGTGTCTGTGTACGTACATAGCCCTGCAGGAGTTGTCTAAAATTAACTGCAGAGCATTTTTTTGTCAACACCTAATAGGTCCTTTCCATCTCTAGATTCTCTGATTTGGTGAGTCTATGATTCTATAGCAATTCCCTCTCTGCACAGTTTAACAACGCTGCTTTTTTTAGACTGACAACCTGTAATACTGGTGGTGCTGTAGAGAAGTGATAAAGGTAACATTTCACTTTGCCAGTCAGCAACTGCCTCTTAGGATAACTTAGGGCAGGGGGAGGGAGAAAAGAAGGAAAAAAACAAAGCAGAATGCACAATTGTTAGCCGTGATGACGTCCATAGTCACATAATCTCTCCTGAGCTATGTTTCAAGTGGGATTGGATGACAGGGTTTGAGAAAAATAAGAACCAGCCCTGGAGAGAGGTTAAAGTCCTATTAATACAGTCCATCAGTCCTCCTTATTTTCAGAACTTTCAATACATTTCAAAACCCTTAAAGCCAGAGTACTATTGTGCAAATTGCAAAAAAAAATTAAAATATTTTGAAGCACAGACGAGCAGCAAAAGATGACAGTTGGGCGTGTAGTTTTATTTGTGAGAATGGCATCATGACATTCTATATTCATTGTGTCTGACTGATTTCCAACTGTATTTAGTTTGCAAGTATAAAAAGATGAGGGAGAGGTTTTCTTTTGCTGCTAGTCCTGCGAGCTCACCCTCGGCTCTGACAGGCAAACTGAGATCTTTCCATTTCCTACATGATAACCACCAATAAAGGATCTACAGACCAAATTAAACTCTCATTTACATCCAGGCAAGTGTAGTACCTTCCAGTTATGCCTTCCATTACATCCATGCAAACCCAAAGAGTTCTAATGGGGGTTACACAGGTGTCACTGAGGGCTAAATTTGCTCAACAGAACATTTATTACTGACCATGAGGTGTAAGGGGCCCAGGGTGACTTTGTAGGGTTGGTAGCTATTTAAGAACGTATATTTATTATTTTTACTTGGAAACCAAACACCTTTGCTATGGATACCACGAATTGGTAAATAAACATGGAACTCTCCTATGCAATTCTCCAGGTAGAACCCCACCCTAAAGGTCTAATCTTGCAGCCCTCGCTCATATGAATAACCCTAGGCTTCAGTGGAACTGCTCATGTCAGGAAGTGGCTCAGAAGCTATATTGATATTATATTATAAAAGGTTTGTTAGTACTTTTTTATTATTGCTGTAAAATGAACAATATATTGTACATGCTGATGGAAGTGTAAGCAAGAGAACAAGCTGTCAGTAGGGGAATGCACTGTTTAATGTTTTAAAGGGAGCAGTTTAAATGCTGCATTTGCTTCTTGTGTCATACTGAGAATGTTGTATATGCCATCTCTCTACTGTGAGGCCATTTCTTGATACTCATCTGGGCTTTGTCAGTGCTAATGGCTGAAGAAGCACTGATCCACTTGAGGCTTGTGTGTAAAAGTGCAGTTACACGGGGAGGCGGTAGGCTGTTGATTCTGAATGAGAATGAGATTTGATCTGTTAATGGACACCAGAAGAGGTTCCTCAGGGCAGGCAGAGGAGGCATTTTGAATCAGGTGTAATGTACCCGTTACCTGTTGCTATATATTGGCTCTGGGTGCACCCTTAAGTCTCCACTTAGTTTACATGCTTTCAGACATCATCTGTCTCTGCTTCTGGGCAAAAGGGCAGAACTGAGGGCTGGTCTACACTGGGGAGGGGTATCAATCTAAGATACGCAACTTCAGCTACATGAATAGCGTAGCTGAAGTCGAAGTATCTAAAGGTATGTCTACACTACGGGATTATTCCGATTTTACATAAACTGATTTTTTAAAACAGATTGTATAAAGTCGAGTACACGCAGCCACACTAAGCACATTATTTCGGCGGTGTGGCATCCATGTACCGAGGCTAGCGTCGATTTCCGGACCATTGCACTGTGGGTAGCTATCCCGTAGCTATCCCATAGTTCCCGCAGTCTCCCCCGCCCATTGGAATTCTGGGTTGAGATCCCAGTGCAAAAACAGTGTTGCGGGTGATTCTGGGTAAATGTCGTCACTCAATCCTTCCTCCATGACAGCAATGGCAGACAATCATTTCGCACCCTTTTCCCTGGATTGCCCTGGCAGACGCCATAGCATGGCAACCATGCAGCCCGTTTAGCCTTTTGTCACTGTCAACGTATGTGTACTGGATGCTGCTGACAGACACGGTACTGCAGTGCTACACAGCAGCATTCATTTGCCTTTGCAAGGTAGCAGAGACGGTTACCAGCTATAGCACCGTCTGCAATTGGAAACTGGCGATGACGTTTATCAGTCATTTTGTACCGTTTGCAATTGGAAATTGGTGATGATGATTATCAGTCCTTTTGTACCGTCTGCTGCTGTCATGGGTGCGCCTGGCTGGCCTCGCTGAGGTTGGCCGGGGACGCATGGACAAAAATGGGAATGACTCCCCAGGTCATTCTCTTCTTTATGTTTTGTCTAAAAATAGAGTCAGTCCTGCCTAGAATATGGGGCAAGTGTACTAGAGAACCAGAGAGCACAGCCGCTCCGTGTCAGAGCCCCAGAGATCCCACAGAAATGATGATGCCATTCACAGGGGGTGCCCCTGCAATAACCCCACCCGTTGCTTCCCTCCTTCCCCAACCCTTCTGGGCTACCATGGCAGTGTCCCCCGCATTTGTGTGATGAAGTAATAAAGAATGCAGGAATAAGAAACGCTGACTTTTTAGTGAGATAAAATGAGGGGGATGCAGCCTCCCGCTGCTATGATAGTCCAGGCAGTACAGATTCTTCATTAGACATGAAAGCGGGGGCTGATGGAGCTCAGCCCCCAGTTGCTATGATGAGGATGGTTTTCAATCCTTTTGCACCGTCTGCCGGGAATGACCAGGAGTCATTCCCATTGTTGCCCAGGCGCCCCCGGCCAACCTCACCGAGTCCAGCCAGTAGCACTCACGGGATGATGAGGATGGTTTTCCACCATTTTGTATTGTCTGCCATCAGGAAAGGAAGGCAAGGGGATGCTGCTGTTCAGCGCTGCAGCACCGCATCTACCAGCAGCATGCAGTAGACATATGGTGACATTGAAAAAAGGCGAGAAACGGGTTTTTTTCCCTTTTCTTTCACGGGGGGTTGAGGGGGGTAAATTGACGAGATATACTCTGAACCACCAGGGACAATGTTTTTGACCCTTCAGGCATTGGGAGCTCAGCCAAGAATGCAAATGCTTTTCCGAGACTGCGGGGACTGTGGGATAGCTGGAGTCCTCAGTCCCCCACCATGAGCATCCATTTGATTCTTTGGCTTTCCGTTACGCTTGTCACACAGCACTGTGTTGAGTCCCTGCTGTGGCCTCTGTCTGGAGATTTTTTCAAATGCTTTGGCATTTTGTCTTCTGGAACGGAGCTCTGATAGAACAGATTTGTCTCCCCATAAAGCGATCAGATCCAGTATCTCCCGTACAGTCCGTGCTGATCAGCGCTCCACACTGGGCAAACAGGAAATGAAATTCAAAAGTTCGTGGGGCTTTTCCTGTCTACCTGGCCAGTGCATCCAAGTTCAGATGGCTTTCCAGAGTGGTCACAATGGTGCACTGTGGGATACCGCCCTGAGGCCAATACCGTCGAATTGCAGCCACACTAACCCTAATCCGACATGGCAATACCGATTTCAGCGCTACTCCCCTCGTCGGGAAGGAGTACAGAAATCGGTTTTAAGAGCCCTTTATATCAATATAAAGGGTTTCGTTGTGTGGACGGGTGCAGGGTTAAATCGGTTTAATGCTGCTAAATTCGGTATAAAAGTGTAGTGTAGACCAGACCTTAGATCGATTTACCTCAGGTCCTCATGGCGCGGGATCGACGTCCGCTGCTCCCCCTGTCGATTCCGCTACCGCCGCTCGCTCCAGTGGAGTTCCGGAGTCGACGGGAGTGCATTCGGGGATCAATATATCGCGTCTAGATGAGACGCGATATATCGATCCCCGAAAAATCATTTGCTACCCACCGATACGGCAGGTAGTCTGGACGTACCCTCAGTGGAAGAACTGGAAACGGGGGGGCAAATATTGCATTTTCTCATCTGGTGGCCTTTCCATGTGCATTCCACCTTCTTTCTGGCTAGATTTCAGTTCTGTGGGTTATAAGAGTTCTTTGTGCGTAATGAGAATGTACATGGTTGTATCTTAATTTCTGCTAATTTATTCTAGAACATGTTGTCCAAAACACATCATTGCCCTTCTTCAGAGGGAGAGAGAGAGCATGAAGTCCACCCGCCATCTGCAGTGGTGGTTTATGGAATGCAAAAGCCATAGATAATTGTCAAGTTTTTGATTACATCATATCCATGTTCATGTTAAATTTATAGAATCATAGAAATGTAGGGCTGGAAAGGTCCTCAAGAGGTCATCTAGTCCATCCCCCACACACGGAGGGAGGATGAAGTATGAGTAATTAATTTAGTGAGATTAGGCCCTGATTCTCCTCTCACTTACACCAGTGTCAATCAGGAGTCACTTCTCTAAAGTCAGTGGACTCAAATCTCAGTTGCTCTGGACCTGAAATATGGGAGATATGAGAAGGGGGCAAAAGTGACCTTAAGCTATGCCAACTATGTCCTGCCAGAGTGATCCCGAGCAGCCTGTTTAGGGCATCTGAAAGTCCTGTTTTCAGCCAGAATGGGCAAAGGGGATTTAGTGTGAGCCAGGAACCAATGGCATTACATTGAAATAAGTAAGAGGAGAATCTGCTCCATATTGTCTGAGTAAGGATGGAGTAAAAGAAACTGGGTTAGGACATCAGGATATGGCCTGGTGAATTTGGGGCTTTAATACAAGATCAATTGCTTTTAATGGTCATAAATCAGGTCTCCATCCGCACAGAGATCCTACCCGCACAGCCGCTTTGCTTCCCATCTCCCATGGGAACCCCCGTGGTACTGTGGCAGTGCAATGTCAATGGAGCCATGCTACTGGGATTGGCTAGAGCTGCCTCAGGATCCCATGGGACTCCATGGAAAAGACAATACAGCTTCACATTGCATTTGTTTCTCTTTGCAAGGCTGGAGGAGAGAAAATTGGTGTCAACACACCCCTGCTTCCGGCCTGCCTATTCCTTCCACTAGCCCAGTGGTTCTCAACCAGGGGTATGCGTACCCCTGGGGGTACACAAAGGTCTTCCAGGGAGTACATCAACTCAGCTAGATATCGGCCTAGTTTTACAACAGGCTACAAAAAAAGTACCAGCGACGTCAGTACAAACTAAAATTCCATACGACTTGTTTATACTGCTCTATATACTATACACTGAAATGTAAGTACAATATTTATATTCCAGTCAAATTATTTTATAATTATATGGTTAAAAATGAGAAATTAAGCAATTTGTCAGTAATCGTGTGCTGTGACACTTCTGTATTTTTGTGTCTGATTTGGTAAGCAAGTCGTTTTTAAGAGAGGTGAAACTTGGGGGTATGCAAGACAAATCAGACTTTTGGCTTTATTTTAGGGCTAGGAAGATTAATATTCACTAGCATTAGGTAAGAGAGAATTACAAACATATATTTATCACTTATCAGTCCCAGAGCTCCCCCTCGTGAGCAGCAGTTGCGCTCCCGGAGCCCTCCCAGAACACCCAAGATTTAGTCAGGACTATATAGTACAAGTCATGAACAGGTCACGGGGCCATGATTTTTTGTTTATCGCCCGTGACCTGTCCATGACTTTTGCTAAAAATACCCATGACTAAATCTTAGCCTTAGCTATAAATAACAGAAGAATGAACTTAATGGGATGTGTGATCTCCTTGTGTCCAACATAGCATGACTCTGCCAGCGAGAACTGCTGCATAAAGCAGAATTCAACACAAGGCTCCTGTCATGTGCTGGCTGGCCCTTTGATGCAAGCCGGGCTCAGCCTTGCCCATGACTTAGCAGCTATCCCTCAAGTCTCACTGAGGAGCTGCCCATGGGCGGCAGGTACCATAGGCTGGGGGAGGCTGTGCCATCCCAAACAACCAGGCATGGTGCCGCCTCCAGACCCCCGCTTCTGCTCTTCAGCCCAGGGGCTGGAGCAGCACCAGCATCGCCCACCCTGCCTCCCTCCCGGTGGTCTGGGGTTGTGGTGGGGCTAGCCTGTGGTGGGGCCTGGCAGCCACGCTTGGGGGACTCTGGGTTCTGGGAGGGGAGGCAGAAGGGGCGGGGCCTCTGGCAGAAGGCGTCACCCATGGAGCTGCCTACATATGGACTAATTAGTGACCCAGCTGGATGTATTAGAAACTGACCCCAGCTGTGGTGGTAAAGCATGGAGAGAACTACTTACACAGAGCTGGGAACTCACTAGAGGGAGGAATGAGGGGCGTTCTCCTCTGGGAGAAGCCTGAGGAAAGCAGGCTGAGAGTCTCATAGAGCGTGTCAATACTGAAAGTAGACCCCCATAGCTGGCAGACTTGGGCTCAGGCTAAAGGGCTATTTAACTGAGGTGTAGATGCTCAGGTTGCAGCCCAAGCTCTGGGATTCCCCCCTTGCAGGGTTCTAGACCTAGGCTGCAGCATGAGCACAAATAAACAAACCCTTAGGCCGAGCCCCAGGAGCCGGAGCCAGCTGGCACGGGCCAGCCGCAGGTTTTTAATTGCAGCGTAGATGTGCCCATAGAAAGCAGAGTACGCGTCTGTGCGGGAGCCCTGAGCTAGGACCTATGGGGATAAGGGAATAGAAGAGAAGCCCAGCAGTGGCAGACGAGCTAGTAGTTATAAGAGAAGTTTTGCAGCAGGGGATACCTAAGGAAAGCTGTCAGAATCCCTGGGGAAGGGCGACGGTAGGGGAAGCCTGCTGGAGAAGTAATAAGGTGCGAAAAGCTCTGCAGATGCCAGGAGAAGAGGCCAAAGAACAGAGAACTTTGTTGGAGCCAGAGAGGGACTATCCGTGTCGGTGTTTGATTTAGGGCTTGTAATTACTTCAGAAGGGCTTTCAACTTCACACAACTTGGCTGGAGGACTGAGCCACAGAAGACCTGGAACCAAAGATACCGGTGACATCACACGGAGATGCAAGGGGGCACTCCCAGGGTGAGTGTAGCTCACCAGAGCTCTTTAGTTTGTTGTTTCCCTTGTTTCTAAGCAAACTTTTTGCAGAAGCTTGTAGACAGCCTTTGGTTTTGGTCAGAGAAGACTTTCTTGACTGTGCTTAATTTTTTCTAGTCACTCTTCTGTACTCATTCTAACGTTAAAGTTCTTTATTACACCAGTGCTGGAACATCTAGCAATGGATGGTCTTCTGGTGGATGTCTGCTGTAGTTTTAAAAAAATGTGGTCAGCAATCTAGCACAGCGTTTATTAGTTCTAATTAATCCCTGATGTAGCCCCTTTAAAAGCCAGTGTGATTATACGAGGGATATATTTGGCCACACCCAGGGCTGCCCGGGGGAGGCAGAGGGGGGCAAGTGGGGCAATTTGCGCCAGGCACTGGGCCCTGTAGGGGCCCGCACAAGAATATAGTATTCTATAGTATTGCAACTTTTTTTTATGGAAGGGGCCCCAAAAATTGCTTTGCCCCAGGCCCCGTGAATCCTCTGGATGGCCCTGGCCACACCACCTTGAGAGAGGAGAATACATAATACGGGAGGTATGAGAGTTCCTACCCAAAGCCTGTGTAGTTGGGTGATTATTAAGAAAATCCAACTATTTTCCTTCTGTGATTCTTTCTATAGCTCAAACCAATAAATGCATGCTTCAAGAGAATTCAAAGTTTCAGTAAACTTGGGCAATGGTGACCCAATGGGATTTGGGCAGGAGACATAAACAGTGAGATTGTTGATTAGCAATAGTGACTCTGTTTTAAAAAAATCTGACAATGGATCATGGGGCTAGTCACACAAGACTGCTGTTTTCAGCACTCTAAAAAGTTGGGTAGCTGGAATTGCAAAGTAGATGCAAAAATATTGTCTTTCAGGTGCCAGATGCTCTAGGAAAATGTTTTGTGTGTGTGTGTGTGTGTGTGTGTGTATTTTAAACATACAAAAAGTACAATTTCAGGTTTCCCCAGACAATTGGATAAAAATATTCTCCTTGCAGATTTTCACGGATTGAATTTCTCACTGAAACCACTCTTATGGAGATGTTGCTGTCATTTCCATATTACAGAGAGATGTTGATGTTTCATGTTCAATAGTAATCCTTTTTCATGGCAGCTAGCAGCTGTATGCTAATTTCCTGAATTCAAACAGGGACATTGGAAATTTAAGTAGGATATTAGCATTTATTATGACACATTATTTGCACTGGATTTGTTGAAGTTTCTAGTGTTGAACCTTTGTGTGTATAAGAAGAAATTATTGAGTATTAATAACTGGGGGCTCAATCCTACACCGTTGAAGTCATTGGGAGTTTTGTCACTGAATTTTATTGGAGGGGTATCAGATCCTAAGTGGATAGCTGAGAGTAGGTAATAGTGAAAGATGTTGGCACCCAGTTTATCAGAATTGTATTATATGTGAGACCCTTTGTTTTCGGTTTTATTTTTTGTTTAAAGTTTCTCTGGAATTTATCCCTGTTTGTTACAAAAATTAAGGGCGACAATCAGTGCCAAAAATTAACTTTGTTTTTCTGGGTAAGTAACAGGGCTAACATTCAGGGAGGGGAGGACAGGGAGAAAAGCAACAAATAAAGAAAAACAAGAGTACTGAAAGTAAGGCCTGGTCTACACTAGGATTTTAATTCGAATTTAGCAGCGTTAATTCGAATTAACCGCGCACCCGTCCACACCAGGAAGCCATTTAATTTGACCTAGAGGGCTCTTTAGTTCGAATTCGGTACTCCACCCCGACGAGGGGAGTAGCGCTAAATTCGACATGGCTATGTCGAATTAGGCTAGGTGTGGATGCAAATCGAACTTAGTAGCTCCGGGAGCTATCCCACACTGCGCCACTCTGTTGACGCTCTGGACAGCAGTCCGAGCTCGGATGCTCTGACCAGCCACACAGGAAAAGTCCCGGGAAAATTTGAATTCCTTTTCCTGTCTGGACAGTTAGAATCTCATTTCGTGGTTGGACATCGGGGCGAGCTCAGCAGCACCGGCAGCAATGCAGAGCTCTCCAGCAGAGGAGTTCATGTAATCTCTGAATAGAAAGAGGGACCCAGCATAGACTGACCGGGAAGTCTTGGATCTGATCGGTGTGTGGGGCGAGGAGTCTGTGCTTTCAGAGCTGCGCTCCAAAAAACGGAATGCAAAGACCTACGAGAAGGTCTCCAAAGCCATAAGAGACAGAGGATACAGCCGGGATGCAACACAGCGCCGCGTGAAAATCAAGGACCCCAGACAAGGCTACCAAAAAATCAAAGCGGCAAACGGACGCTATGGAGCCTGCCACCACTGCCCCACCAGTGACCGTGGACTCTGACGATGGGACAGTGTCGACGGCCAGTTCCTCGGCGATGTTCGCGGACGGGGAAGATGAGGAAGGGTTTGTGGAGGACGAGGCAGGCAACAGCGCTTACAACGCTGGTTTCCCTGACAGCCAGGATCTCTTCATCACCCTCACGGAGAGCCCCTACGAACCCTCCCCAGCCGTTAACCCGGACCCTGAATCAGGGGAAGGATCACTCGGTAAGTGCTTTAAACATGTAAACTTTTATTCTTAATATAACAGGAATCTGAAGTATGTGAAAAGGAGGTCTCTATCTATATGGGGATAGAACAGAAATCCTCCTGGGAGATCTCCATGAAGCTCTCCTAGAGGTAATCAAAAAGCCTCCGCAGGAGGTTCCTGGGGAGAGCTGCCTTATTGGGTGCTCCGTGGTAGCACACCTTTCCGTGCCAGGCTTTCATGAGGTACTCAGGGAGCATTGCCTCCCCGAGCACGGCTGCATAGGGCCCTGGTTTGTGCTGGCTTTCACGCAGCATGCGCTCTCTATCTCCTTCAGTGACTGTCCTCAGGGTGATCTCACTCGGCGACTCCTGCATCTAATTAGGAAAATTACCGTAATGTTACGCCCGGTCCAAAGTATTTTAAAAAAATCTCCGGACAGACGGCTTAGCAGAGAGTCAGCACGCTGCTGCGTGACAAGCGTAACGGGAAGCCAAAGAATCAAATGGACGCTCATGGAGGGAAGGAGGGGGGGGGGGGCTGAGGACGCAAGCTATCCCACAGTTCCTGCTGTGTCCGAAAATCATTTGCATTCTTGGCTGAGCTCCAAATGCTTCTAGGGTCAAACACAGGGTCCGCGGTGGTTCAGGGCATAGCTTGTCAATGTACAGCCACCCCCCACCCCCAGAAGGAAAAGGGAAAGAAATCGTCTCTTGACTCTTGTAAATGTCACCCTATGTGTACTGAATGCTGCTGGTAGACGCGATGCTGCGGCACGCTACGGTAGCATCCTCGCCCCCCCTCCCCCACCTCATGGGTGACTGATGGTGCAATACGACTGGTACCCATCCTCATCATCAGCCTTGCGGTAGATGATGTAGTGCAATAGGACTGCTACCTGTCCTCATCATCAGCCCATAGGTAGACGGCCTGCTAACCGTCTTCATCATAGCAACAGGGGGCTGAGCTCCATCAGCCCCCGCCCTTCATGTGTAAAGAAAAGATTCTGTACTGCCTGGACTATCATAGCAGCTGGAGGCTGCCTTACCCTCATTCCATTTCCCTAACAAGTCACTGTTTCTTATTCCTGCATTCCTTATTACTTCAGCATACAAATGGGGGGACACTACAACGGTAGCCCAGGAAGGCTGGAGGAGGAGGGAAGCAACAGGTAGGGTTGTTGCAGGGGCACCCCCTGTGAATGGCACGCAGCTCGTCATTCCTGTGGGATCTGACACAGAGCGGCTGTGCTCTGTAGTTCTCTGATACACTAAAACCCTAGTACAGTTGCCCCATATTCTAGGCGGGACTGTTTCTATTTTTAGATACCATAAAGGAGGGATTGACTCGGGGAGTCATTCCCAGTTTTGTCTTTTGCGCCCCCGGCCGATCTCGGCCAGGGGCACTTATGACAGCAGCAGAAGGTGTAGTGCAATAGGACAGCTACCCGTCATCACCTTGCCAATTTACATTGGCGTGGTAGATGGTGCAGTATGGCTGATAACCATCTCTGCTGTCATGCAAAAGCAAATGAATGCTGCTGTGTAGCGCTGCTGAATCGCCTCTGTCCGCGGCATCTAGTACACATACGGTGACAGTGACAAAAGGCAAAACAGGCTCCATGGTTGCCACGCTATGGCGTATGCCAGGGCAATCCAGGGAAAACGGGCTCGAAATGATTGTCTGGCATTGCTTTCCCGGAGGAAGGAATGACTGACTACATTTACCCAGAACCACCCGCGACAATGAAATTTGCACCATCAGGCACTGGGATCTCAACCCAGAAGTGCAAGGGTCGGGGGACACTGCGATGGGGTAGAACAGGGGCAGAGTTTATGCTTTCCGGATTGCCTGCTGCAGGAGTGCGGACGAGATAGGTGCTGTGCATGGTGTTGTTCACAGACACAGACTAGACTGTGTTCATTGTTCGCAAAAATGTATCTTTGCAAGGAATTCACTCCCTCTTTCCCATCACACAGCTTCGACTGTCTCCAGACCTGCCACAGCATCCCCCTCACAGAGGCTGGCAAAGATTAGGCGGCGAAAGAGAAAGACACGGGACGAGATGATCGCTGAAGTTATGGGGTGCTCCCGAGCCGAGGCGGACCAGCAGAGCCAGTGGAGGGAGACCCTCTCTCAGCAGCAGCGCTCACACAGCGAACGGGAGGAGAGGTGGCGTGAGGAAGACAAGCAGGCGACTCAAACGCTGCTTGGACTAATGAGGGAGCAAACGGACACGCTCCGGCACCTTGTGGATGTTCTGCAGGACCGCAGCCAGGAGGACAGAGCCCCCCCGCAGTGTATCTGCAACCGCCCTCCCCCACCACAAAGTCCCATACCTCCCATCACCCAAAGTAACCAGAAGGAGGGGCGCCAGGGGCCGTGAAAACTGTCACTGCACCCCAGCAGAGTGCTCAAGTACCCAAAAGCTCTCTGTAGCAGGGTGGACCCTGCTCCGGGATTTTAAGGGGTTAAAAGTGGCCTGACAGAGCTGAGCTGATTGGGGAAGTGGCTGCAGCTGGGGGACATGCCCCAAACTGAGGAGCAGGGCCTTATAAAAGGCAGGGAAGCTAGGAGCCCAGACAGTCTCTCTTCTGCCTTCAGAGAGAGACGGGCCTAGCTGCTGGGAAAGAGAGACCAGGTACCTGAGTGCAGCCGGGCTGGGGAAGGCAGAGGAGCCGGGGAGCTCCAGCCTAGAAAGCCCCAGCCTGCGGCCTAGGAGTGGGCCAATAGGTATTGTGGGTCGCAGAGGGCGGCCCAGGGGTAGGACAAAGCAGCAGGTCCAAAACCCTCCTTGCCAGGGATGAGTTGGCTGAAACTGCAGTCTGCCCAGAGTGGGGGGCTAGACAATGACTGGCAGTAGCCATACACTGAGGCAAGGTAGGGATAGAGGGTGAGGGTTACCTAAGGAGGGGAGACCCAGAGAGACGGGGGTGATTGTCAGGGGGCAGCACCCCAGAGAAAGGGGCACCGGGTCCAGGGAGGGACACGGGGGCCAGACGAACAGGTGGATCACTGGCCTGCAGAGGGCGCTCCGGCACTGGACGGAGAAAATTCCATGAGTCACCAGCAGGAGGCGCCGCAGGGGTGAGTACCGCCCTGTTACACTCTCATACCCTAATTTTTGAGAATTCCTTCCCTTCCTGACTCACCGTAGCCCCAATCCCAGTTTCATCCCCTGACTGTCTGGTTAATTATTAAAAATACTTTGCTGTTAATTACTGTTTCCCTCATGCTTTTTTACACAACGCTGTGTTTGAAGGGGTGGGTGGGGAAGGGGGTAGGGTATTGCATAGGACAGTCACCTTTAGCAGGGTACAGAGATGGGAGCAGGATCAGCAGCAGGTCAGACACACAGTGCAGTCAGTAGGCACCCTGGTCGGTATGGGAGGTGGTTTGCAGGTTCTGTGTGGGTGGGGGGGGGGGGGTAAGTGACTTTGTAGCGGGGGAGGGGGATTACAGATCTCATGCAACGGTCCCTGTCCTGGACCACAGAGCCACGCAGCAGAGGAATCTGTATCCGTCCTCCCCCGCCGCAAGGCCACTTAGCCCCCGCACACAGAGTCCCAAAAAGGAGGGATGGCAGGCTCCGTTGAAACAACCAGTCCGGCACTGCAGACCGCTCTGGGAGCAGGAGCCTGTCATTCCTCGAGTTTAGAGGCAGTCTTTACATCACCGCACACCCTACCCAGCACAGTCTGCGTGCCAGTTTCAACCCTTTAACGCAAAGTCATCAATAAAGAAACCTTTGTAAAGTCACAGTGGACCATCTGTTTTATTTTTAAACGTGTGTTGGAAGTGGGGGAAGCGGGGTGGATGGGGTATGTAACTGCAGATGCTAGTCAGCAGTAACTTGGTAAAGAAACAGGGGCAGGTTCAGCTTCTCTGTAAAGAAACTGAACAGTCACAGGTCACGCTGCTCGCTGGTACTTGAAGAGTTCCTTGTCGCTGTGCAAGGCGCCTGCACAGAGCTTCACAAGCCAGGGCATTAGCGGGTAGGCTGGGTCCCCAAGGATCACTATAGGCAGCTGCACATCCCCAAAAGTTATTTTGTGGTCCGGGAAGAAACTACCTTCCTGCAGGCGTCTAAACAGACGAGAGTTCCTGAAAACACGCGCGTCATCAACCTTGTCTGGCCACCCGACGTTGATGTTGGTAAAACGTCCCCCATGGTCCACCAGTGCTCGCAGCACCATTGAAAAGTAGCCCGATTTCTCAGCAGCTGACTGTGGAAGAGGTGGACGATAAAGTGCGAGGAGTTGACAACGGCCATAACTGCCGTGGGCTCCGTGCTCGCAGTGCTGTGGCGCCCGCGCTGTCACTGAGCAGAAAAGTGCATGAACAGATTGCCCGCAGGCGCTTTCAGGGAGGGGGGGAGGGCGTGATTGACGGTTCAATTATGACAGTTACCCAAAACCACCCTCGACACATTTTTTCCCCCAGCATGCATTGGGGGGAAATCCCAGAATTCCAATGGGCAGCGGGGAGTGCGGGAACTGTGGGATAGCTTCCCACAGTGCACCGCTTCCAAAGTCGACGCTTGCCCCGTTACTGTGGACTCACACAGTCGAATTAATGTTTTTAGTGTGGATACACAAATTCGACTTCATAAGGTCGATTCCACAAATTCGACTTAAGTTGATTCGAAATAGTCTTGTAGTGTAGACATACCCTAAAAGTGCTTTAATCCCAGGGGAGTCCAGACCCAGCTCGCTTCTCCAGAAGGAGAGATCGTGGCTCAGTAATTTGTCCAGGCCAGGTTACAGACCCACCATCACTCCCTCTGGAGCAGACCTGGAAGAGGTGGAAGATGCAAGGGTGCCATCTCCTCATGCTGCCTCCTCTACTTCTTTCACTTCTGGGCCTGCTCCGGAAGGAGAGGTGGCAGCTCAGTTACCTGGGCCACCCACCTTACCAAGCTGCCATCCCTCCTTCAAGAGCAGGGAGCCAGGTCCGAGTTGTTCAGCACTTCTTTTTTGTACTTGAGTGTTCCAAAATTTGGGTGAAAATTGGTTAAAAAACAAATAATAGCTTTTGTAAAACCCAGGCCTTAATTATATAGTATAGGCCCTGATTCTGCACCTGGATCCATTCAGGCAGCCCCCCTGCATCCAAGCAGAGACTGGGGCTCTGTCCAGACTTAGGTGTCCAACTGTAAGCTTCCTGGGCCCAGATCTGTCTTTTCTTGTTTGTTCCAATGCCATGCACACTGACCACACAGTAAACATAATAATAAATAATAACACTGTATCTTAGTGCCATGGTTGCCTTTATAACACTGGCTAACAGGAGTCCTTCAAGGTATTTTTCAGTGTTCTAAATTTTATAATAATTCTTCTGATGTCTGAAAATAAATAAAGTCTGTTATCTGTTTCCTTCCATTGAACGCACTGGTTTGTTTCTGAGTCCTTACATATTCCCCCCGATCTCCCCTAAAATATTTATTGACAGACATTTAATGAGGATGAAAGGTACCATCTTGAGAATGGCCATACTGGGTCAGACCAAAGGTCCATCTAGCCCAGCATCCTGTCTTCCGACAGTGGCCAATGCCGGGTGCCCCAGTGGGACTGAACAGAACAGGTCATCATCAAGTGATCTATTCCATAGGCGCCGACTCTGTGGGTGCTCCAGGGCTCTGCCTCCACTGGCAGCTCCCCGCCCTGCCTACCCGTCCCAGCTCACCTCCGCCTTCCGCCTCTGCCTCCTCCCCACAGCATGCTGCGTCCCCGCTTGCCACTGTGAAACAGCTGTTTCGCAGCGTAACAAGCTGGGGGTGGGGAGTGGAAATGCAGCGCACTCAGGGGAAGAGGTGGGGCCGAGGCAGGAATTTGGGGTAGGGGTCCAATACAGGCAGGGAGGGGGCGGAGTTGGGGCAGGGTCTTTGGGGAAGGGGTTGGAATGGGGGCGGGGCAGGACAGGAGGGGGCGGGGCAGGGAGGAGTCGGGGGAATCGAGCACCCACCACACCACGAGAAGTTGGCACCTATGATCTATTCCCAGCCACCCATTCCCAGCTTCTGGCAAACAGAGGGTAGGGACACCATCCCTGCCCATCCTGGCTAATAGCCATTGGTGGACTATCCTCCATGAACTTATCTAGTTCTTTTTGGAATCCCACCTTTGGGAATCATCTGTTTACCCACAGAACAGGTCAAGTGACAATGCGAGTTTTCCTACATTATTCTTCCATTTGTACTGCTCTCTGGGCAAGAGGGATGGCCCCTATGGAGGAGAGCGTAACTGACTCTCCATGACCGTTTAGGGTATGCTAGAAGAAAGGTGTGTGATAGCTAACACATTGTAAAATCCTAACACAGATGAGCAAAGGATGCACTTATTCTACTTCAATTTTGCTAGTTCAGATGAACTGTAGGCAACTTGCTATATCAAGGTTAAAAACTACAACTTGTCCTATCTACACTTTTCCAGTATAGTTATATCTGTACACTATAGCATATAATATTAGCTATTAAGTTGTAGAAACAACCTTTTTTCTTAGGATAGACACCTCTTAGTCCTCTGAGACTTCCAAAGAGGGGTGTACATTAATGCTATTTCAGGTGGTTTGTTTTGTTGTGTGCACACACTGGTATCCTAAGAAACTCTATTGAGAACATCAACTTGTTTTTTATAGGCCGATAAATAGCTATCAGATTGTAATGAATTTCACTTAACCCAGCTGAGGTGAAGTTGAGTTAGTAGCTTATAGGTGACAGACTGTATAGCCAGTGGCCACTGTCCTGTGCCATCCAATCCCGGCCTTCTCACCTTATTTTGGGAAGGTGGAGGTGGGGAGGAAGAACAACTGCACAGACCAGTCTGTGAACACATGGGTGGGAGGGTGGGGAAATAGCATTGTAGTTCAAATTCTGTCCCTGTACATTTAAACTGTTTCCCCTGATGAGTCATCATACGTCAGACACGAAAGAATGGAATAGGCTAGTGGCAAGGTTGGAATCTCTGGAGAACTGTGAATAAAGAGAATAAATGCCATATATCTAAGTGAACAAACAAGTGAGTAATTTGCATAATTATGAATAAGCCAATATGAAATAAGTTGTCTTGGGGAAATTGGTTGGCATGAAAAAGAACTTACCATGGCTTCTTGATAGATTTTTTCCCTCCTTGTCAGCAGTGATATTCCTCCACAATCTGCAGAAGTTTGGCAGAGATTTCTCTTTTCACATTTCATTTCTCTTGCCCCCTTGTTGTAAATGTTAAGGTCAGGTACTCTTGTAAACACAAAGCAGGGTCTTTAAAAAAAAAAAAAAAGGTTATGAGAGGTTTGGCCCTACTTCACCCCTTAATTAGGCAAAACTTCCATTCAGACTCAGTTGCCTGAATAAGGAGCATAGAATCAAGAACCAGATCATGCTCAAGGATCCATGCAGAAGTGGGGAGTCATCTTCCTTGGAATGTCATCCCTTCTTGTGGCTCCGTGGTCTGAAAGACTGGGCTCTGTATAGCAGCTGTAGGTGGCCTGGGTCAAAGAGTAGCTGGGCCTGGGTAGGGAGGGAAATGGTAGGTGTACCATGCCCCTTTCCTGCCCCCAGCCTTGAAGAGATTATCTGGAGCCCCTTTCCTGTATGTGGGTGGCCTCTTCCAGTGAAGAAGGTTTAAATCTCCTCATATCAAGTGGTGCTGGATTCTGCCATGATTGGAGTATCCTACAGCCTCACCAGAGGTCTGTAGAAATTCTTCCTGTTTTAATCTGTATGCTTCAAACCAAGTTTTTTGTCATTGGCACTCAAGTTCCCGTCTCTCTTCATCTGGCCCAAGGAAGGACCACTGGGATTTGTGTGGGCAACAGCGAGGAGGGGGCTGTCTGAGATCCAAGGTGTCAGTAGTAGTAACTAGTGCATGTGGACATAATGACTTATTAGCGATGCAACTCCTCAGCCTGTTGGGAGGCTGTTGCTGTCCTGAAGCATGTTTTAGCATGTAGTGAGGTCCATGAGCCTTCCTGTTGCCTGAATGTGGGGAGAGCTCAGACTGCTGACAGAATGAGGAGGTTGTTTAAGATAGGGCCATACTGTGTGATGTTCTCTGTGATGACATTTAGTGTGAAAAGCAGGCTGAAGATGTGGCTGGCTATGGGGGTTGGACTGGAGATGACACGTGAGAGTCCTAACACGGAGAAAGAGGAAATGTGTTCGGGCGTTTTACATCTGAGGCCTTGTCAACATGGTTGGGAAGATGAGTCTTAGGGGTATCACCACTATTGCTGATAGTATCTCAGACAGCTCCTTTGTGAAAATGCGGTCTTCTGCATCTATAGATGAGTAGAAAGTCCACGTTGGCTTTAGCTCTGGCTCTGGTTTCATGTGTAAAATGGAATAGTTTGAAGGATTTGGTATTTCCTGAGGTGCCACCTCCACACTGAGTTGGAATGACAATATGAATGCTACTCTGCCTGTGCTCTGGTCCACACCTGCCTTGCAGTGTGTTTAACAACCTCGGGCAGGGGGTGGCGGGGAGAGACAACGATAGCCAACACAAGGTTTTCAGTGTCAGCCAAGCAATGCTCGGTGATCCAGTCTTGATCTGGAGCCTCGTCAGCAATGATGGCCAGAATGGTCTGATGCCCATTGATCTTAGAACTAGTGTCCATCAACATTGGTTTGAGTTCCCAGGGGCTACTTGCATTTGTTTTGTTCTTGTATACAGATGATGTTTGGGTGCAGTGAATAGATAAGAAGCATCTGGATTTAAGCTTCCTTAGTCTGTATTGCCTCTTCCAGTTAGGATTGGCCCACCTGAGTACGGGGACTGCTCGTAATGGGCTTGATCCACTCTCCATTGAAGTCAATTGAAAGTTTCCCATTGACTTCAGTGTGGTTTGGATCAAGCCCACTGTGCGCTAGATGTTGAGCATCTGGAAGGTATGCTCAGCCCTAATCTTCTGGAGCTGCAATACCTAGGACCAGAATAGAAATAGTTCAGCAAGAATTCTGAGGAATGTACTGTTCTTATTTATTATTCAAAAGCCCTATGCTGATTATGGCAGGTGTCAGGATGTTTCCGCATGAGATAGGGTTTTTTAATCTTGTAGAGGAATCAAGCTTGTTAGTCATCCACTCTAGGCAAGACAGATGATCAGGTCTCACATGACAGACATAAAATTTAAAAATTACATGCACAAATACACCTCTACCTTGATATAACGTTGTCCTTGGGAGCCAAAAATTTTTACCGTGTTATAGGTGAAACCGTGTTATATTGAACTTGCTTTGATCCACCGGAGTGCGCAGGTCCCCCTCGCCCCCCCGAGCACTGCTTTACCGCGTTATATCCAAGTTTGTGTTATATCGGGTGGCGTTATATCAAGGTAGCGGTGTATATACATACATAATACACATGTGTAACATGCCTCCCTTGATTTCAGTGGGGGAAACCTCTCTTGAAAGATGAGGGAATGTTCTAGTCTCCATCAAACCAGGAGGTGCACGCACTGCATGATCAGAGGGCGGATCCTGGAAACTGTAGGTACTCCAGCTGCTCCTGTCTTCTCAGACCAGTTTGCAAGTTAGCAGGCTGCTGACATCAGCAGACTCTAATATGGAGCAGCTCAGGAGTCGGCATCAAAGAGCAAAGCTGAAAATTGAATTAACACTTATTAAAAAGGGCAAGTGGAAAGGCTGCAGAGCAGCCCTGTGTACAGCACATGGAACAGCACATCTAATGACCGCCCATACAAAACATACTGGGTGACTGAGAAATGTGTCGAAACACAAACGTTCTGTGTTCTTCTGCAATTATCTGGTTTTGGGGGCAAAACTTTTCCCAAAAGTGCAGTAACCCAGATCATGACCCTGGCTAACCAGCCGGGTCTGGCTCCTTGCAAAGCTTCATTATGTGGAATCAAAGGTCAAACAACACAGAAAAGGCACTACTAGTATTTACATCAGAAATAAGGGACAAATGAGTGATGCAATAAGAGAAAAGCTTTACTTAACCAAATGTCAGTAACAGCATGAAAGTTCTTCAAGATACAGATGTTGTACCCAGGGATGAAAATTGTTCTCCTCCCTCCCCCCCGGCGCCCCTCCCCCAAAAAACCCGCAGCTACACAAGGGCAGCAGGAATTAGCTAATGAGCATATATACCAAAGAATTATTTACTAAAATGTACAACGGGGGGTGCCCCCAGAAATTTTTCACATGGTACACAGGGATTCCTGCCCAAAGTTTCTTCACCAACAAAACTCTCACCTGGAGCAAGGAAATAAAATACAGTCACCCACCAAAATCCATCTCGAGGCCCTAAGCAAAACCCCTTCATGTTCGCCTCTTCCACCTCAGGCTCCCTGCCACCCTTCACTTGGCCAGCTGACCCGTGCAATCACTCACCATAGCTCCCCATACTTCTTGCAAGTCTTGAGGCTGTTGCTGAGTGAGTCTTGCAGGCAAAGCAGAGGGGACATGGGCTGCTGGAAGTGGGGTGAGGCCAGACAGGCCCCCTTGGGGATCCCTGGTGCAGGAGCCAGCCCCATGGCAGCGGTGAGGCGTAGCAGTGCTGGCCAACCTGCTGTCCATTCAGGCCTGGCCTCTACGTCATGATGTGGGGGTTGAACAAAATCGAGTGAGTGGCCTTGTGAACTGGCGCGCAGTGCTCAGGCAGGGTTACTATCAGGGTTACCAAAAAAACCCGACAACCCCCTGTACAAGGCAAGCCTGCCACAACTCCAACCACAAGGCAACACCCTTCCCTTCAACAGTCACTTATAGTGACTCAAAACCTCTCTCACAAACACACGCAGTGTGATTGTGTGCTGCGGGGCAGACAGCTGCTGTATTTTCAACAGTTTTGATCTGTTATCTCTGTTATCATTTAAACTGCAGAAGTGGGAACACTGCAGCGTCCTTACTTGGACACAGAAACTTTTAATGTTAGACTCATAGACTTTAAGGTCAGAAGGGACCATTATGATCATCTAGTCTGACCTCCTGCACAATGCAGGCCACAGATATCTCAGTGTATTGTGACAATAAAGCAAATCTTTAGACCAACATCCAACAAAAATTGAGATAAAATTATTTTTCTGGCAACTGGCAAATCCATACAAAAACTGGCCAGGCCAGTCAAATACTGGCCAGGTGGTAACCCTATGCTCAGGTCATGACAGAGGGGTCATGGGACCAAACCTGAACAGTGCTGCAAACCCCCCACCCCACCCCACCGTGTGCCAGGTTGCAATGCCACTCACTCAATTTTGGCCCCAGACCCCTCCTCTACCATGATGGAGAGGCCATTGAGTCAAACCTGAATGGGCAGCGGGACTGCCAGCACTGCTCCTCCTCACTGCTGCCATGTCACAGCCAGGGCTTGGGTGGTCAGGGCTGGTGCCAGAGTCCCGGGGCCTAGGCTGGATGTCAGAAATGAGGCTGGAGCCTGAGCGTGGCAGCCTGAGTTCAGGACACCAGGAACAGAGTCAGAATTCAAAGGGCAAAGCCAGGGTCTGTAGCCAGACACAGAGTTCAAGTGCTAAAGCCAGAGTCAGAGCCCAAGTACAAAAACCAGGGATCAAAAGGTGGAGTCAGAGTCCCAATACCGAAGTCACAGGGCAAAGCCAGAGTCTAAATACTGAAGCCAAGGGTTGGGCCTGGAGTTACAGTTCAAGGGTGGAAGCCAGGGTCGGGGGCCAGAGTGTGAGCCAATATGCGTCTGTCACTATGGATGGTGAGGGGTCCTCCTCATTGCACAGGCACTTCTGAAACGCCTCCTCCTGGGCTTAAATAGAGTGCCTGGACCAACCAGGGGTCATGAGGTAAGCTGTCAGTCCAGCTTCTGAGGTGTCACTCTCTGTGGTATTTGTCTCCACACAGTCTATGTGGTAATGCATGCAGCTCTCCCGTGGCTCCTGGGTAGTCAGTGGCATGAAGACGTTGGCTGTCTCTCAGAACCAGGATCTAGTCCCAACCCTGCAGAACCTTACCCTGCTATGGAGCCAGCTCTGACCCTGCCAATGGTATGGACTGTATGTGTGGCTGTGGGTCCTACTGATACAAAAATCCCATGTTGTTAATTTATTATTTTATTAGAGATGGGACCAAACTAGAACATCAAATCTCAACTTCAGCCTGATTTTGGGAAAGTTCACATCCAGATACAGATCATGAGATGGTCAAGTTCAGGATCCTGACACAAGGAAGAAAGGAGAGCAGCAGAATATGGACCCTGGACTTCAGAAAAGCAGACTTTGACTCCCTCAGGGCAGGATATCCTGGGAGAATAACATGAGGGGCAAAGGAGTCCAGGAGAGCTGGCTGTATTTTAAAGAATCCTTATTGAGGTTGCGGGAACAAACCATCCCAATGTGTAGAAAGAATAGTAAATATGGCAGATGACCAGCTTGGCTTAACAGTGAAATCCTTGCTGATCTTAAACACAAAAAAGAAGCTTACAAGAAGTGGAAGATTGGACAAATGACCAGGGAGGAGTATAAAAAGATTGCTCAGGCATGCAGGAGTGAAATCAGGAAGGCCAAATCACACTTGGAGTTGCAGCTAGCAAGGGATGTTAAGAGTAACAAGAGTTTCTACAGGTATATTAGCAACCAGAAGATGGTCAGGGAAAGTGTAGGCCCCTTACTGACTGGGGAAGGCAAACTAGTGACAGAGGATGTGGAAAAAGCTAATGTCCCAAGGGTCAGTCCTGGGGCTGGTTTTGTTCAATATCTTCATTAATGATCCGGAGGATGGCGTGGACTGCACCTTCAGCAAGTTTGCAGATGACACTAAACTGGAAGGAATGGTAGATATGCTGGAGGGTAGGGATAGGATACAAAGGGACCTAGACAAATTAGAGGATTGGGCCAAAAGAAATCTGATGAGGTTCAACAAGGGCAAGTGCAGAGTCCTGCACTTAGGATGGAAGAATCCCATGCACTGCTACAGACTAGGGACCAAATGGCTAGGCAGCAGTTCTGCAGAAAAGGACCTAGGGGTTACAGTGGACGAGACGCTAGATATGAGTTAACAGTGTGCCCTTGTTGCCAAGAAGGCTAACAGCATTTTAGGCTGTATAAGTAGGAGCATTGCCAGCAGATCGAGGGACGTGATCATTCCCCCCTATTCAGCATTGGTGAGGCCTCATCTGGAGTACTGTGTCCAGTTTTGGGCCCCACACTACAAGAAGGATGTGGAAAAATTGGAAAGAGTCCAGTGGAGGGCAACAAAAATGATTAGGGGGCTGGAGCACATGATTTATGAGGAGAGGCTGAGGGAACTGGGATTATTTAGTCTGCAGAAGAGAAGAATGAGGGGGGATTTGATAGCTGCTTTCAACTACCTGAAAAGGGGTTCCAAAGAGGATGGATCTAGACTGTTCTCAGTGGTACCAGATGACAGAACAAGGAGTAATGGTCTCAAGTTGCAGTGGGGGAGGTTTAGGTTGGATATTAGGAAAAACTTTTTCGCTAAGAGGGTGTTGAAGCACTGGAATGGGTTACCTATGGAGGTGGTGGAATCTCCTTCCTTAGCGGTTTTTAAGATCAGGCTTGACAAAGCCCTGGCTGGGATGATTTAGTTGGGGATTGGTCCTGCTTTGAGCAGGGGGTTGGACTGGATGACCTCCTGAGGTCCCTTCCAACCCTGATATTCTATGATCTAAATACTAGATTCTCTGATAGCTGTGATGAAAGCAGTGTAAATACCCAGACAGAGAGACTAGATAGTCAATCTTGATGATAATTTCTAACACTATGGCAGAGAAAATAAATAAACTCAAGTCACACAGACTCCAAGACAAAATCAATTTGTTTTGTAACCCAACAGTTATAAGCATTAGTTACAGACATTTCATGGGGAATGGAGAAGTGCTTTCCTTAGGCTGAAAATTTTGGTGGAGCCCTCTGCATCATAGGGGTTGACAAACTGCTACCAGATGAGGTACTTTCTAGAGTGGAGTAAAAGATTTTTAGTGAATAGTAAATTCACTAACAAATGCATTTTTTAGGACACTGAAACTATTTGCAAATTCTGGTCAAATTTGGCAAATAGTTTCAGCTGAAAAAAGACTGGGGAAAATGGACATTTGTTTCAATATTTAAAAATAAAAACATCAACAGTTTGAAGCAAAAAAAATGTATTTTGACAATTTCAAAATGAAACATTTTGACTTTTAATTTTAAAACAGCTTTATTTGAAATGTGTTAATTTAAAAAAAAAGTGGAAAAACATCCAAAAAGCAATCTGAAATTAAACAAAAACCACATAATTTTTAATCAAGCAAAATGTTTTCTTTGACTCAACACTTCTTTTTTTGTTTGGTTGTTTTTTTTGTTTTTTTTTTTTGTGAGAAAAAACAAGCCAAACCTCAATTTCAGTTTGAACTGAAGAATTTTTTTTTCAGATTTCTCAGTTTCCCAAGCCAAACAATCCATTATTCCCTCAGCGCTAGTCCTTTCACTAACGAGAAACGCCTGCTCAGTATTAATCTTACTGTATCTGGGGCTAGGTTTAAGTGCTAATTATTAATTCTAGGAGCCGTGTACTGGTTCCGAAGGATGTAAGAAGTGCTGTGTTTCTAACCTGATTATCTTCCTAACAGGGAATACATTTATGTATGTGCTAAAAGACCACACACCCAACAAATAAATTGGAAAGAGTGTTCCACAGTGAATTATTCCTGACAGTATTTAGCAAAAATGTCACATCAAAATATGGGCTGACAGTATGTAATGAGGAAGCTGCCTGTTGCAGCATAATATTAAAGGTTTCACAGTACTGTGTACTTAGGGCTGTAAGATGCTTGCACAAACATTACCACAAAAGCAATTGAGTGCCCTAGGTTTTCAACACTGAATAATTAGAATGGATTAAAACACTAGATTATACAGTGAAACAGGAAAAGTACTTGGGTGCAGTGCATTGTGGCATTTTGCCATGTGCATGTCAGTGAAGGGAGAGGCATGTGTCACATGCTTTTTGACTTTGGTAAATCACATGGGCTGTTACACCTGTAATCTGTTATAGAATGGCACAGGCTAGGTAGCATAATGCTTCCCAAAAGCATGTGTATTACATACCTCTGATATCCCATCATGATGGGTTTTGTACCTTCTCCTGATGTTCCTGGGACTGGCTATTGTTAGACGATGGATATAAGACTATGTAGGTCTGTTCTGGTGTGGCATTTTCTATGTGTATCCAATACAGAATGCATCAGAGTTCCCCATGAGTTCACTTTATTTATTCTCCCGGTGGACATTTTAGCACACAGAAGAGGAGCAGACTATCTATAGGCATCACTCTTATAAAGACAAATAAGGCTGCACGACTCCTGGAACTCACTCAGTAGAGCTCAGTGGGTACTGAACTGCTAATCTGTGCAACGCTTATTCCCTGGTTTAGCAAAGCCTGAGCATAATTGCAGAGGTTATTCTAGTTTTGTAACACACTCTGCTGGTTAATGAGTGGAGTGGCACCTACAGCTGCAGTTTGAAGTCCTGGCTACTCTGTGGAGTGGGGAGAAGTGATGGTGCTCTTGATGGGCAGGAAGGGCAGGGGGGAGGAGTGGGACACAAAGGTGAAAAGGAGAAGAAAATAATTTTTTTTAATTCCCATTTTTGGCTCTGTTTTGTGCAATAGGTTTTGAAATTATGTGTCTGTTGTGCAGCTGTTTGTACAGACCTAGCTTCACAGTTGCAGATCAAGCTGTTTACTTACTCCAGTGGTCCCCAACCTTTTCGTCTGGCGGGCGCCAGATGAAGAACCGTGGCGGCGGTGGAGCATCCGCCGAAATGCCGCCGAAGCCTCTCGATGACGTCGCTTGTCGGCGGCAAGCAGCATCATCGAGAGGCGTCGCTGCTGAAATGCTGCAGAAATTCAGCGGCAACGCCTCTCGATGACGCCGCTTATTGCTGAAATGCTGCCGAATTTCTGCAGCATTTCGGCAGATGCTCTACCACCAGCCAGGACGCGGGCGCATTTAGATGCCCCCGCGGTCACCATGGTGCCCGCAGGCACCACGTTGGGGACTCCTGACTTACTCTATTGCTCTTAAGTCTGAATGAGTAGCTCTAGTAAACATCCCGCCCTGAGAATAGCAGTTGGGTCTGGTGTGTGACTGTTCGGTATGTGAATATATTGGGAGCGTGCAGAAAGGCTAAGATGTAGGATGTAATGGAGACAGCAAATATTTCTTAACCTTTCTAGCATAAAGTTCCTTTTCTTCTGTTTTGTTTCACTTCTTCCCATCCCCTCCAATTCCCTCCCACACTGTTTTCTTTCCCTGCAGTTCTGACACATACCACAGCCTAGCTGTCACTTGCATAAAGCAGCAAAGCTAAAATATGATAGAAAGGTCATAACACTGTACAGCCTCACCAACAGTCTTTCTTAAATAACCCCAAAGGAGAACTCTCATTCAGATAATGTATCCTCAGCACCATAACGTAAGGTATAATTTGAATCAATCTTCCTAATATGGGGTTCAATTCTGCAAGGGGTTCAGAACCCCCAGCTCCTAAAGACTTTAAATGGGAGTGACATCATTCAGGAGGCAGCTCTGAGCGTGGGGTTCACAGATTTTAGCTTTTACATCTGTTTCAATGAGAACTAGAGAATGTGACTGATTATTTTTTAAACGCCATTCCCTAGCGATTATGGACTCCATTGTGCAACAGACGAGCACTCAAGATGTTGCATTGAGCTCTTGTTGAAGGCATTCCTGCAGAATAACCTACGTCTTCCAACCACTATTGGCCGAACATCACTTAAAATCTCTTGCCTGGTGTGCCCTTGCCCTAATTGGCAGGGAGTGTCTATAGTTACTTGATGCACTGAGAAAATCCAGTGCAGTCAATTATTTCTAGCTACAGTCAGGTTTATTACCAGGCTCAGAATCAGATGGCCAGCAGTGGCACAGAATCAAACAGTATAAGTCTACTAAATCAAATTGGACTTTACATGGAACTACAGCTGGGTACATGGCAACTCTCTCCACCTAGTGTTCTGATTGTGCCGTTACCCTCCCCCTCTCCCACCCACCCCCTTAAAAAACAAGTATCTGAAACATCCTGGATGGGAAGCTTTGTAGAATCTGAGGGGTTCACAGAACTGGAAAGGGGAAATTTCAGAAACTATTGTTCAAACCTAAAGGGACCTAGGTTTTGTTGCTAGAACACTAGGAGCACTGAATTCTTCAGTGTTTGCATGGGAGTGAGAGGGCTGGGGGAGCGGAGTGTGGCTGCTGAGAGTGGCTCAACGTGGGGGTGCTTTGACAGCTGGCAGGAGCTTTGGAATGTTTGTCACTAGGGAGCGCAGGAGACTCTGGCAGTGAAGTGCCTCCCAATCCACCACCCTCTTCTCATGAGGGTGCCGGGGGGAGGATTTTGGGAAGTGAGGTGGGCCGTCTGAGGCTTCTGAGAGAAGTAGAGCTGGGACAGCAGGGAGAGGGATTCTGATTGGAAGGGTGTGCCACTTGGAGTTGGGGGATGAGTAACAATTTTGGTAATAGAGAAGTTGGGTCAGGTTGAAAGCACTGGTCACTTGTGGGTGTGTCTGGTCTCACCTTTCCCCTACCCCACTAGCCCTGCAGCCTTAGGACCATGACTCTTTCTTGCCCTGCCCATTGCAACATTCTCCCTGTCTTAAACTTGGAGCTCAGCTGGATCTGGTATCCAGATAAGATGTTGATGAGCTCTATAGAAATGGCTCTAAATAAATCTGTGCTGGGCCCCAGTGCAGCCCTTCCCAGTGGATTGTTTGGTGTCTTGACACATAATGGAGTCTTGAGCACTCCACATCCACGTCTCATGCACATGGCTTGGCAACCACAAGAATTCAATGGGAAATGCCACATTAGAGACCACCACAGATGTGCCTGAGCGGAGTCCTAGCTTCATCCTCCCTGTGATGGAGGCTTTTAACTGGGAGACAGATGGCTGTGCGTGGTGGGGAAGGTGACCAGCAATGAAAGAAAATCGAACAATTAAATTACTTTATAGTTTGCTGGAACAAATCAGGACATTTACAATAAAATAATACCTACGTCTTATAAGTGCTTTTCACCAGTAGATCTCAAAGCACTTTGCAAAGGATTTCAGTATCACTATCCCCATTTTACTTACGGGGAAACCGAGGCACGGTGACTTGCCCAGGCTCATGCAGTAGTCCAGTAGCAGAGCTGGGAATAGAGCCCAGGCCTCCAGAGTTCCACTCCCATGGTGTAGGCCACTCTGCCTCCCCTGTTTAAATCCCCGTTTTCCTTTTTATCTAAATAAAACAAGCATAACCCTAAAAACATGGACAAAGTTCCCATGTCTGTGCCCTGCAAAGCTCTTGCACCATCTGCAAATGATGAGCTCTGGGACTTCCCACAAATCAGTCTTGCAAAATCCATTGATGCAAACTATTTGGCTGCTAAATAATAAACCAAAATAATTTTTTCTGTCCTGTCTTTCCACCTCAATGAACTGGAAAAATGCATCCTTCCTTTTCAAACAAATAACAAGCACTGTAAGAGACGCGACAGTGCCTCCAGACTGGGGTTTTCTTCTTTGTTTCAATTTCCATTTTGCCACCCAAATCAGATCTATTCAAAAATGTTCCATTTTTCAGTAATAGCATTGTCCTATTTTTCAGTGTATTATTGGGTTTTATCAGCAAGCACTTGCTCATTGCAATGAACTGCAAGATAAAGGTTTTTTAAAAAACGCACATTGCTAATGTAGCCTGAATGATTCAAGAACAGTGCCTTTGCGGAGCTTTACTGACGTAACTGGCAGGAGAAAATTACATAGACACCTGCTGAGGGCCAGAAGTGACTTAACTCTCATCAGCCAAGTCTTAGCTCCTGAAGGAGCTGCTGCTGAGGCAGTGGGTTTAAATAGACCTGGAGAAAAGCTAGACACAAATGCCAGATTTCTTTTTAAAAGGAGAACTCCTTGCAGCCTGGTCACAGGTTTTGTGTATGCCTTTGTAAAAATAAAAATGAAGCAGACAGACTGTAATTGGAATCCTTTTGCTAGTATTTATCAGTCCAAAACAGCCTCTTCCTAAAGGTTCGCAGTACTCTGGAAGCACAGACGTAACCTAACCAGATGATTTCCTAAGAACATTGTATGTTCTTTTCAGTTCTTGTTGTATGGACACTGTAGGACAAGCAGTACAGTCCTTAGAGGATCAGAGTGCTGTTAAAAGAGATCCCACTGATAATTTTTGTAAGTGTTTTAAGTCAAAAGCTGTCGTGCCTGTAATTCATGGATTTCTGATCATCACCCAGCCATTTTCTTTCAGAAAATCTAAGTGATACTGGAATTCTTGCAACAAATTCTGGTTTTCAGCAAAGCATAACTGAAATCCAATAATGTGATCATATTTAACAAGGCAAGTTTTAGGCTTCCAATAAACTGTCCCATTAGTGTTGCATAATAAAGTCATTTTGTAGTTAGCAGTAGCTCTGGGCCAGGCCTGACCTGCACCCTTGCTCAGGGGAATTGCCCAGTGAAATCATTGGGGAGTTTGGCCAGTATCAAGAGTGCAGAATCAGGCCCTTTGTTACACAGGTAATGTGATGTATGTATTTTCTTAACATTATTATGTAAATAACCATTGTTTTTAGGGCCAGATTGTAAGCTGGCTTTGACTGGCAGTGGTGGGAACAGTAAGAAGCTGTCTCACGCTCGCATGGCTGCTCAACAGTAGCAGTAATAGTAATCCTGCACTCCCTGCGTGCTGGGGAGCGCGTGGACAGCTCACCCCAGCTCCTCTCAAGTACCAATGTTGCTGGAAGAAGGTGGGTAGGAGATGGGGCCTTGGCCCTGCCGTCTCTCTGCCCCAGTCTGTGGAGGGTGGCTGGCTTGCCAAAGGAGGCATTCTGCATCAGCCTGAATACTGGTGCTTGCCACGTGCACAAAGCAGTGCCGGGGAGTGTGTGCCTACCTGAGGCATGGTTTCTACCTCCCTTCTCCTGGGGCAGGGCAACCCCGTATCGCCCACTGCTTCAGGTTTGTGGCAAATGCTACAATCTTGCTCTTAAAGTATAAAGTATTTTGTAGTCAGGTACCAATGAAGTCTCTTCGGCCCTATTATTGTGCTGCAGTCCAGGTGGTGTTCAAAGATCCACCACATGGGATTTTACTGAAAGACCCTTATTTCAGAACACAAGTGACATCAGGCAAAGTTGACACCCAAAGGCCAGCTCCAAGCCAAGTTACAGAAACAGGAAACACCCATGCTATTTCTGAGCAAAGCTTGGTCCTTCCCAGCCTGGGAAGCCCCACTACACAAGGCCTTTAGCAGGGAACTTGGATTTTATTTAAGGTTGAGGCTGGGTTGAATTGCTACTTTAAATTAAAAATAAATAAATAAATAAAAGCCTGTGGGCCCAATCCTCTGCTGAGGTAAATCATCTTAGCTTTGTTGCAATAAGTGGAATGCCCCTGATTTACACCAGCTAAGAATCTGGCCCTGTAGTCCTAGATTTTTAAGTCCAGAAGGGACCATTCTCGGTTCATCTGACCTCCTTAATCTGACCTTAATCTGTACTTAATAATATAACACAGGCCATATAAATTCACCGAGCAGTATGTGCATCAAGTCTGTAATTTCTGTCTGAGCTACCGTGTATCTGACAAAGGCACAGAGAGGGGAAATGACTCACAAAAGTCCTCCCAGCAAGGCAGTCGTAGAGTGTGGAAGAGAACCCAGGTCTCTGATCTCCCAGTGCAATGCCTGATCCACATTGTCTCTAGGTTGCATGGGCTTAGTCATCCTCTCCCATACCAAGCATTGCAAAAGAGGAACTTCATCAAATATTATCCAGGCTCTGACTAAACAAAAATCTCATGGCCTTATCCCCTGGGCGGGGAGAGGGCGGAAGGCTGGTTGTGGACACATGGAGGGGGCAGGAGCCAGTCAGATCAATCCCCTTAAGCGATAGAGGAAATGCCCAACACTGATTTGTGAAACCTAGATAGTTGCACTGTAGGAGCAGGTGCTGCATCAGATGCCTGGACTATCAATATGCTTTGGGGCCTCTTACTACACATGAAGATGTCACAGCATGTGATGACTGCAGGTGGCCAGAGAGCCCTGTGGTTCCTGAACATCTTCAGACTCCCTATGAGCATGTTGCACAGAGAGAACCTCATCATGGCTATAAGCCCTATGTGTGGGAGTGTTTGCGGATTTGGGCCAACTGTTTTGAAAGTAAGTTGGTGTGTTGAGTATGACAGCGACTATCTCAAAGTAAACTATCTTTCCTGTAGAGAGAGGAATCATCCCACGATGGCCAGGGTACGAACGTTGACCTAGCTGGAAAAAAATAAACAGCTCAAGACATCTTTACATTTTCCAGAAGGTTTTGATACAGTCATCAGAACGTGTCTGAACATTGCATAGGTTACAGCAGCCCTTTGTAGACTTTGCTGCACTTATTTGTTCTTGTAACAGTAAATCTAACTATTGTAGAAGAGTTCCTTACGGAATCACCATTCTAGGAGGATATTCTGGCTCCAAAGTTTTGAATGATTCCTGGTATAGGACTTACCCTTGATCTCAACTCTACTGACTCATAACTGACTACAGGTCATTGCAGACATCATTTTCTATCATATATGTTTCCTTGGGGGACAGTTTTGTTACATTTTAGTGCTTAATCAAGTGAAGAAATGTCAGTACTTGCTACTTTCAGGCATGAGTGGGCATTGTGCAGGATTTTCTCCACAACTCTATACTGTATTAACAGTTCTGATCATCAGTAATTCTCCATGCCATCCCTGAGACTCTCCAGTGCAAAGAACAAGTGTGTGTGGTGATATTGTGATGGGGACAAATATACACTAAGGAAGAGTCTCTGAGTACATCTATACCACAAATGAAGGTGTAATTCTAGTGGGTGTAGGCAGACCTACATTAGCTGTAATCTAGGTAACAGTAGGAATGAATGTGCAGCAGTATGGGCTAGTAACTGAAGTATGAAAGTCCAGAGAAGAGCAACAAAAATGATTAAAGGTCTAGAAAACATGACCTATGAGGGAAGATTGAAAACATTGGGTTTGATTAGTCTGGAGAAGAGAAGACTGAGGAGGGTTTTCAAGTACGTAAAAGGTTGTTACAAGGAGGAGGGTGGAAAATTGTTCTCCCTAACATCTAAGGATAGGACAAGAAGCAATGGGCTTAAATTGCAGCAAGGGCGGTTTAGGTTAGACATTAGGAAAAACTTCCTAACTGTCAGGGTGGTTAAGCACTAAAATAAATTGCTGTGGGAGGTTGTGGAATCTACAGAGGTTTTTAAGAGCAGGTTAGACAAACACCTGTCAGGAATGGTCTAGTTATTACTTAGTCTTGCCATGAGTACAGGCCACTGGACTAGATGACCTTCTGAGGTCCCTTCCAGTCCTATGCTTCTTTGATTCTATGTACCCAAGGTCCCCAGCAGGCTTGTACCTAGCTCATGCTGAAGCCCATGCAGCCATGTCTTCACTACTATCATTACTCATGCTTGCTAGATTAAAGCTAACACGGGTATTCCTATCCATGCTACAATCACACCTTCACTTGCAATATAGACATTCCCTAAGTAAAACAACCAGATTGTCAGCTTGGCCAGATGTAAATCCAGCTCTCTAAAGGTAACAGGCATCGATTTGCCATATCACCCACATGCCCCCTAAAACTTCTTATATACTTTGTAGGGATGGGCAAACCCGGGGAGTTTTTGAACTGTTTTAAAGGGTCTAAAAGATTCAACAAGCTACTTCAAATTCCCAAACCTTATGCACAAACATTAGTTACACTGTAGGTTATACTTATTAATACAAGAATTTTCCACCAGATTCTGTATGTTAACTACACTGTACTTACATTGCAGTTACAATGTGTATAAAAAAACCCTTCAGTGTACTTAATACTAATTGAACATTGTGTGTACATTAAATTAGCACTGGGCAGAGAATGATACTGTAATTTCATTTAATGGAGGAATAAGATCCTTCTGCTTTGGAACAAAACCAAAACAATGTGAAATTCTCCATGAAAGAGGCATCTGGAAAAAAAAACTGTTTAGAAAAAAATCACAGAGTTTTGTTCTGCTCATTTTGAAGTGAAATTTGGCCTGGCAGGCTAAAGAAGAGCCAGGAGCCTGGAAATCCTGGCTTAGCTGGAAGTCTTGGACCTTCTGAGCCAGCACTCCCAGCTCCCCTTCAGCACATTAGGTGGGCTGTCTGAGAGCAAGGGACCCTGAAAACCCTGGGTCCCCATCTCCAGCAGTCTGCCAGGCAAGCTCTTCCAGAGACAGAGACCCTGGAAGCACTGGGGTCCCTAGTTCAGAGGCAGTAAGCCTGAAGGGCTGACCTGGAGCCCCTGACCCTGATGCCTCCAGAGCCACAGAGTATGAAAGTCTTGGGGTCCCCTGCCCAGGGAGAGTCTGCATGGTGTGCTGTGCTGGAGCTGTTGATCTTGGAACTCCTTTCCCATTGAAATTGATGGGACCACTCATGGAGAAGGTTCTACTCAACTTGTGTAAACATGGCAGAGTCTGACCCACTAGTAGAAATTATAGTTTAAAATGTAAAATATAAATGTGATTCAGTTAGTGTCTCTGAACCCGAACTCTCATTAATGCAGACTTCATGTATAGATCTCATACTACAAAATTAACTCAGCAATTACAGCTTCAATCAGTCTGTTAAAGACACTATAGCGTTGACTTTTCACCACCTACATATTCACATTAACTTTACCAGTCACATCTACTACAAAACAATGTGAAAGAAATCTTTAATGCTGCAATGAAACTACACTGAAGTTATTTTTTTTTGTTACATGTTAACAATGTATAATGTGTGTTCAATACACAGGAATTTTAACAAAAAAGTTATCCTGTGCTCTCCTAGATAGAAGGTGAAAGCAAAAATGTTTTATTGGGTTCAAAATCAGGCAAAACAACCTTGCTCATTCTTCCTAATGATTAGGCAGCATTCAGAGTATGGGGTCAGATCCTCAGCAATTCTCTCAATGCAAAGACACCAGGGAAGGTATTACAATCCTGATGCATTCCCCCTATTGGATATCCATAAATCTTATTCACATGCTCTTGGCTTGCTTGGGCTGGGCACAGATTAGGCACTGTCTCTCTGGCTCTGGGCCTCTAGGCACACACCCCATGTGCAGACCTTGTGTTTGACACCCCTCCTGGTGGTGGGGACATCCATGGTGAAATTGCCCAGTCCTGAGACTAGTGCCAGTTCTCCCAAGCTTCTCCAGTAGCTGCTACAAGCTCTCAGAGTTCAACCAAAGCTGTGGATCCTTTGGTTTACTGTTTCCATCATCAGGGACTGAGAGTCTGCAAAGGATTTTCTACAAATACATACATTTTACTCATAGAGTGCGCACAAGAGAAATACAGATCCACACAAAAATAATAAACAGCTGAACACAAAAACCTTCCCTCCAGAGTCCTTGCCACTTGGAGTGCACCTTGGGTTTTGGTCAGTCCTTTCAGGGTCCCCAGACCCTCCACTCCGTCTCCTGCCCAATCTTGCCTTCTCGTTCTGGTTGATGACAGAGAGCTATTACAAGCAGACCTGTTTCTTTATCAGGCCATCCATTGCTTAATTCCCACCTATCTGAAGTCTAGACTGGAAAAACTGGTTTCTTGCAGCTTGTCCACCCTCTTTAGCATACCCACTGTAGCGCCAGGACAAAATCATTCATTGCTAATGACCTAGGATCACTCGGCAATGTTCAAACTGTGCCAACACCTCTTGGAATTCCAGTCTAAAATGGAGGCAAAAGGGAAGGCAGTACACTCTTACAACCAGAACGGTGCTCACTCAAAAAATGAAGGTTGTAGTTTGATATAGATATATACTAAATTGTCATATAAGGCAAGAGCAGACATCTACAAATCTCTTCTCCAGTCAGTGGTTTCTTACTAAAACTCAGGGGAAATGTCCAAGTCTGCATTGTACCTTCTGTAAGAACACAATTATTTTGGAGAGGTCCTGTTATTCATAGAACACAGAAGGATACATTTTAAAAACTATGGATGGAGGGGAAGGAAGGTCAATTACAGAAACTAAGCATAGATTTAATCTGCCCTTTATCCAAGGGACGCAATGGGCATTATAATGGAGTGGCACAGAAGCTGTGTAAATTGCAGGATAAAAGAATCAACTTTTGAACCTTTGTCCTCTAAGCAGACTCACTACAGAAGTTTATTTTCCTTTACATACCGTAGAACTTGCACTAAGAAATGTTCACTGGCACAAACAATGGATGCCTCTGTGACCATTGCTAATTATTACTGCGATGTTTGTCCTGTTTTCAAATGAAAATTGACATGGCTGAAGTATTTTCGCACATTTGCCTTCTCAGTGAAAGCAAGCAGATCTTTAGACTTGATCCTAATTTGTAACTAAGATCATAAAAGTTCATGTTATGATGAATATAGACAGTTAAACTCTCCCACAGAGTTCCTTGTATTGTACTTGAGAGAAGAGTTTGGCCCATGTGCTGTAGAGGAATGCACACACATGTAAAGAAGCACAGACTTGTATTATATCCTTAAGCTAACTTGTTTCTACAAACCACCCTATCCCTTTGTTACTCTCTGAATTTGTGCTCACATGAGATGTGGCTGGTTTTCATGATGACAGTCATGGTGTTTTAGACGGGGATCTAGCTCACAGATTGAAAAAGCAGTTCTGTCTCTCAAGCTGCTTCACACAAACTAATAATGGATTTATAATTGGCTTTAATTAGCTACTAAACAACATCAGAAGGGCCAGCTGAGAACTGAACAGTAGGGTACTACTTTGAGGTCATTTCCCTGCAATGTTAACCATCTCTCTCTCTCTCTCTCTCTCTCTCTCGCTCTTTTCCCCCCCAATTTTCTTTACACTCTGATGCACATGCACACACTAGCATGAAAAGTACTTGGGCTACAAAGAGGAAAAAGGGAAACATTTTTTTCCTTATTTAGAGTTTTAAAAACTCTTTTTGGTTTTAAACCCACCTCTGCCGTGCTAACAGGCTTCAAGTATTATGCAAGCAAAATATGATGAAAACATTCTAAAATATAAGGACATCATACTGATAAAACATAACCCAGCCTTTACAAAACTTTTAGTAATAACAAAAAGGCAGAGAGGGACCAACTTAGAACAAAAGGAAGAAGGGAGGGTGATGAACAAGAACCCGCAGTAGTCATACTAAAAACACCTGTAGGAGTAAAATACAGCTCCAAACCTGCAAACACTTACACCCATGCTTCACCTTACACCGTGGATATGTCCCCACTGCATCTGGGAGCAGGGTAGACAGACACATGCTAGCTCTGCTTGAGTCAGCGCACTAAAAATAGCAGTGTGGCCATGGGGGGTGTGGGTGGTGGCTTGGACTAGCTTCCCAGGTACATACCAGAGGACTGGGAGGTTTGTTAGCTTGAGCTGCCCCCACACTGCTATTTTTAGTGTGCTAGCTTGAGAGTGGAACTAGCCCAGGTCTGTCCACCCGGGCTGCGGCTGGGAAGCACGCTCCCAGCTGCAGTGTAGACATAGCCTGTGAGTAGTCCCATTGAAATCAGTAGGATTACTCAGAGTGCATAAAGTTAAGCATGGGTGCAAGTCTTTTTTCATGAATCAGGGTTTATGTTTTAGGTAAGGAAGAGAAGAAGATGGATTTCAGGGGGGTCCTGTGAGAGCTCCACTCAACACACTGAGGAAAATCCGGGATCCATTGTTTCCAGAGTAACACAAGAAAAGGGAGAGAAAAGCCCTATAAGGATAGAAGAATCCCTGTATTGAAATGGCTCTCTTGAATATCAGGGTGGAAGTGTGCTGCCCTGATCCTGAGCATAGATTAGAGCAGCAGAAGTACTGCTCTTACATATGCCAGCTGGTTTACAGGCCTTTAGGGACCCATACGCCAGATGAGCATAGGCAGAGCTCAGAGCTCCTCTGAACTGGGGGAATTCTCAGCTGCTCAGATTTGCCTGATTTCCAACCTCTTTGTGCCACTCCAGCAGGACAAAAGGAGCTGAACTGTAACCAAGAGTCTGGCCCCTCCAGCCACAGGGTTTGTTACAGGTAAATGGAACAGTGACAGAAAATTACCTGAATGCTACATTTTTCAATGTGGACCAAATTCCGAGGAGATTTAAGTGCTAGTGTAAGTTATTCATCATTAGAATTGATGGAAAAATATACAAATCCAAAATGTTGACTGTCTGTTTCATCAAAACTTTGAGACACATACCCCAAAACGGGGGGGCACAAAATTGTCCCATATTTTGAACAGCTCTATTCATCATTAGTAATTCCATGTAAATTAGTTTAGGCTGGTGTAATTTTATACAGCCAGGGGAAGGGAGAGTCAGTTTGTATCAGGGAAAGCAGCTAATAGGTGTAACATAAAACAAACCTCTAAAATCCTGTAGTATAGAATTAGTACTGTACTATCAATTGAGGTTCATGAGATAGCGTACCTTCAAGTGGCCACTGATCTCTTGAGTCAGGCCAGGTGAAAATACAGATAGGCCAGGATGCTTTCAGCATTCCCAAGATCCATTGCTGGTCCATCTCTGGCCAGCAAGCTTGGGAAGGAAGAAAGAAATGATCTACTAAAAGAGGGAGTATAAAGAGGGAGATGATTAGTAAGGGGGATTTATCTGAACTGTGAGGTCTCAATTAGGGGATCTGCTTTCTGTGGGTATCTTTGTCACCTCAAACTGTGGAGAGGGTCTCTTCCTTCTGAGAGGAGGCATCCTGGGGGGCAGGGATAGCTCAGTGGTTTGAGTATTGGCCTGCTAAACCCAGGGTTGTGAGTTCAATCCTTGAGGGGGCCATTTAGGGATTTGGGGATTTAGTTGGGGATTGGTCCTGCTTTGAGCAGGGGGTTGGACTTAGATGACCTCCTGAGGTCCCGTCCAACCCTGATATTCTATGATTCATTCTCATGTATCAACATGATGCCACTAGAGTCAGGAAAGCTGGCTTTCATCGCTTCCCTGCACAAGCACTACTACAGCAGTAACACCCGGTGGCATGTGCCCTCTCATGGTCCTCTTGGGCCTGGTCTACACTGGGGGGGATCGATCTAAGATATGCAACTTCAGCTATGAGAATAGCGTAGCTGAAGTCAACGTATCTTAGATCGACTTAGGTTGACTGACTTCACATCCTCACAGCACGGGATCAACGGCTGCCACTCTCTCATCAACTTCGCTTCCGCCTCTCACCCTGGTGGAGATCCGGAGTCGATGGGGAGCGTATTTGGGGATTGATGTATCGCGTCTAGACGTGACACGATACATCGATCCCTGATAGATCAATCACTATCCGGCGGGTAGTGTAGACATACCCTTGTTTGCCTTAGAAAGGCTAGTCCTGTGCCTGTGACACAACTTCTCCATAGCATTGGCAGCTGCTGGGGTGAGATATGGTCATCACCATGCTTTCTTGACATATTTTCTTTCCTCAAGTTCCCATCACCACCTTGTTCCAAGGACGTCTGAAGCGGTGATCTAAATGGTATGGCCCATAGGAAAAACACAAGATGATAACTGAAGTCTATAGAGGAGAAACTCTGTGACTTCTAGTTGGGGGTGGAGGCAGCATGACCTCTTCCATGGCACAAGTCAACCTTTCACAGCTGTGTCTGACACCAGATTTTCTAAAACTGGACATGTTCAGCTGCATTGATGTCAACAGCTACAGGAGGTTTTATGGTTTCAGACAAAGCTAGAAGTTTGAATTGGTCCTGCACTGACTGTGTGATGTTGTTTACACAAATCCAACATGATAATCAGAAGGCTAGGAAAAATGAGAGTCATTGCAAACTGGCTAATGTGTTGTATTCTAGGAGGAACCTTTTGTCTGCGGAGTGTTTTTCTCTCTCTCACTACAGGATATCAACGTGCTATTCTACTGAATTATTTTGATATTGCTATGAAATGAGTGCACATTATGCTATAAAAGAATAAAAAAAGAATTACAAGTACAGGGAGCATACATGCTGGAATTAGGGATGCGGGGGGTGCTACCACACCACCTGGCTTGAAGTGAGTTCCCTTATATGCAGGGTTTACATTTGGCTCAATGGCTATCAGCTACTACACTATAAAAATTGTTCCAGCACCCCTGGCAGGGAGAAACTGGAAGCTGAAATGGAATCAATAGTCCGATCTCAAAAGACTGGTAATTTTGGTATTGGACTAAAACCAAATATGTGAAGAAGGTCCAGCTAATTCCACCACATAATTTCTGTCCCCATTTCCAAACACCATCTCTTCTCTTTCCATGTCACTCCCCCACCACCATTATATTCTCTCTCTGCCCTGCACCCTCATGGCTACCTGTAAACACCTGTGTGAAGACACCCCCGTGCCTGCACCATAGCTGTACTGCCAGTGTATTGGAGCCACACAGCTACGCACCAGCAACTTCCACACAACCACTCATCAAAATCAGCCCCATACCAGCCCCCAGCACAGACACACCAGGAACATCCCATTGCCAGGATCACAGACAGACCAGCTGCTGGGAGAATTTGACCAGAGCTCCAGTTCTCAAATCCCTCTCCCCGTTTCCCAGAGGGGTTCCTCACTCCCCATAAAGGAGTGTATCAGGTAGGGACTATTTGCCCCCATAGGGAGGCACCAAGAGGGTGTTCTCCTGAGGAAGTACCAGCAGAGCTATTTCTCTTTCCACAGTCGTGTCCAGCAGACTGGAAGGGAGATGGCCCAAAGTTCATTTTTGCCCATCCAAGTAGAGTGAGCTAGGCAACGGGATAGGAGCTCTGTGGTTTGATGCTTCCATCTGACCTTGTCTCAGCCAGAGCTCTGTGCTGAAAGCAGGATAAACAGAGCAGTCAGATGAGAGAACAGCTGGACAACCTGAGTTGAGCCCTAAGGCATGGCAAAGGGTGCATCTCTCCCCATCCCACACTGTCTCTGTCTCTCTCTCACTATACAGATACTGTGAACCAGAATGAAAGATATAGTGTAAGACTTATAAACAAAATGATCAAGAAGGTTCATGGTTCCCAAACTGTAGACTGTAGAGAGCTATCTGGTCACATGGTGCTGGCTCCTCCTTTTTTATCCAGGTGCTAAGTTGCATTAAAGGGCAGCCACAAATACATGAAATACTTTCCCAATGTTACTCTTCCATGGAAGCCCTTGCAGTAGTTTCCACAGGGAGATTCCATGACCGGGAATGAGATTGGACAGACAGCCTTAACATAGGCATTTCCTGATTTTGGAGTGCTTCACTTTGCACCCTGCCTATTCTTTTCTCTCATTTTCTGGTATGGAGTATGTGCACGGTTCTATTGCTATGTTAGTATAAGTAAGGCTGGTCTTAGGGTTACACAGAAGAGCACAAAAGCAAAAGGGATTCACCGAAAAATCTTCCATCCATCTCCTATGGGAACAGCAGGATCTAGTTTTGTTTGGGACACCAGAAGATCAGCTAGTTCTATTTATAAAGGAAAATGAAGATTAGGAGCAGTCTTAAGACGTAAGTGAAGGATTTCCAGTTAGCAGTGCCAGCTAACGTTTGTAGATGGAGTTTAAAAGTTATCTAGAGCAGTGGCTCTCAACCTTTCCAGACTACTGCACCCCTTTCATGAGCCTGATTTGTCTTGCGTACTCCAAAGTTTCACCTCACTTAAAAACTACTTGTTTACAAAATCAGACATAAAAATACAAAAGTGTCACAGCACACTATTTCCGACAAATTGCTTACTTTCTCCTTTTACCATAGAGTTATAAAATAAATTGATTGGAATATAAATATTGTACTTACATTTCAGTGTATAGTATATATACAGCAATATTAACAACTCATTGTCTGTATGAAATTTTAGTTTGTACTGACTTTGCTAGTGCTTTTTACGTAGCCTGTTGTAAACCTAGGCCGATATCTAGATGAGTTGATGTACCCCTTGGAAGACCTCTGCGTATCCCCAAGGCAATGCATACCCATGGTTGAGAACCCCTGATCTAGAGGAGTACCTGTTTCTTCAGCTCTCTTATCCCCTACCCAGAGGCTCCAACTGCTCGGTGCCTCCCCACTGAGGTTCCAGTTGCTCACCCTTTTCACCTTCTTCCTATGTAAAAAAGAAATGTAGCATTATTATCATCTATTTATTTATCCATTGCATTATGGTAGAACCTACAGATCCCAACCCAGATCCTGGCCCCATAAATACTAGGTGCTGTACATATACTTAGGAGGAAATGGTGCTTGCCCCAAAAGGCTTGTAATCTACCCAGATGAGACAGCTCATACTTTATCACTACTCCCAGTCTCAGTGCTTTGGGTTCCAAGGTTAAGGAGGATGCCACATCTCACTGTACTGTTTATATGTCCCTCAATGAGGCTTTGACACTTAATATTCTGAAAAAAGAATGCAAGTATGAAATGCTGTCCCATGTGACTCATGTCTGCTTCTTGGGGCATCTTGGGTAGTGCAGTTCAGAAAATGAGATTGTATTGTGTGCAGCTGCTTACCCATGTAACATGCTCTTACAAGTAAACATGGGTCATATTGTAATTATTACCAATCTTTATTTTTTTTAATAAAAAGTCTCAGAGGCCCTGGTCAAATGCCCATTGACGTCAAAGAACGACTTCCATTGACTTCCATGGACTTTAGAATAGGGGAATAAATGTTAGTGTTAGACTAGATTCTACCCTCATTGTTTCCCATTCTTGCCATCCTTTTTGTGGTGGAGAGCACTTCCTGAAGAGATCAAGCCACCACTTTAAAATCTACAGGCCCTGGAAATAATTTCGCTTTTCTGATTCACTGCAATAAGAAGGCAGACTCAAGTACAGACAGATAGTACAGGCAGATTTTATGAATATTTTAAGCTCTCGTTCTCTCTATCTAATATAATTCCTAATCTGCAGGCAATGAAAGATTGGTTGCCTGGGAATCTAGGTACATACAGTACTGTATCTGTTAACAGTTGAAAAGAAACTGATGACCTTCACTGAAAAGATACAGGCAAATTCCTGTACCTTGGTCATTTTAGAGAAGCTTATTTTTTGCCTTATGAGTAGAGGGATGAATTTAAAGTATTACAGCAGACAGACTCTAGCCCCTAGATTGTTTGTTTATAAAGCACAAGTCCTATGAGAATATCTCTCTTAAATACACCCCAAGGTCACCAAGCTGGAAAAGGCCCTACTCATACTACTTGCAGAGCAACCTGGCAGCCCCAATAATACCAAAATTAAGCAAAATGATCTTTTGAGAAACAACAGAAATCAGACCTCTGTAGCCTCCCTTTTGGAACAATGATGACTCAGAATAAAATCTGAATATTAAAATAACCTGTCCCTGCAACGCACAGGTGGAGAGGGGGGAAGCAGTCACTTGATTGGAAGACTGTTCCTCTGTTTGAGTGGGAAAAGGGATTTAAGAGCATTTGACATTTAGCTGGGAAAGGGGTCATGACTTTCCCTCGCTGAACCAGAGAAATGTAAAATGATATGAATTGTTTTCATACAGCAACCTAGGAGTCATTTCTTGGACCTGGCTTTTTACTCTTGGCCATCTTAGATCAGTGGGGGACCTCACAAGAGGGTTGTGGAAAGAGGAAAGGAGCTCAGGGGGAAGAGAGCATTCCATGTCATTCTACAGCAAATTCTGTTGCTGACAAAGGATCAGCAATGACACGTACAGAAGGAAATCCTATAAACTGAATCGACACAGCTCCAGTGCATTGCTAGGATAGACAGGGCATAGGCACCAGGTCTTCTAGACCTTCTCAGATCAGGGCTTGATGGCATGACGGTTAAAACATTGGCAGCCCACCTACGCTTGCAATCCCATCATTGTTGTCACTGGTAGTGCTGCACCAGTGATCATGCAACAGTGGGAGACTTCCCCCAAAATACTAGCGTAGATAAGGCTAGTCCATCTTTCTTCATTGGACAGATAGAGTGGCCATGAGATGAGGCAATGAGGGCTTGGGAAGGCTGGGAATATAGCTTCACCTCACTGTCAGAGGCCTGGAAGATCTATTATCAACTCTGCCCACAAAACGAAGTGGTACGAAGAACACTCATGAAGGTCTACCACCGTAATAATTGAATGTTGCTAATGCTCTGAAGTAAGGTATATGGTGCTTGTGAATTACTTTAGACTCACACCACCTGTGTGGGAGACAAGGGCAGGTCATTCCATTTGTAAACAAAGCAATAACAATAGATTGTATTGCTACAGAGTCTTCCACCCCTGTGCTTTCCTTTACTTGGCAAAGACCACAATCCTGCCAGAAGCTCCATGTGGGATGCCCCTCTGTGCTTAGGCGGATCTCTGGCAGGATCAAGGCCATCATTTGCACCATCCTAAAGATGGTCCATTGTTTATATGAATTTGGAATCGGGGCCTTCCACAAATGTTGCCTACAAATCTTTAGGAGAATCCAAACTCCCAGATTGTGAAAGCCCCATGCTTGCAAACACACATAGGCTTAACTTTCCTCACACTGAGAGTCCCACTGAAGTCAGACTACTCATGTCTGTAAATTCAATCCTGTGCCAATGTCCCTAGCCTCAGAGATTTAAAGATTACAGAGGTTAGGTTCAAAAAGCACTGTGGGACCAGCAGTGGTTTAGAAATGCCAGGTATCATTATTTGTATTAATAATTAGTCGGGTTAACTTCAGGATTAGACTCTCACTCTCAGTACCAGGCACTGCATTGGGTGGGCGGGGGTAACAGGAATCATTCCCACTTCAGTCCACTCAGGTATTTTGTTTAACTTGATTAATGTATTTGATTGAGCTGCTTGGAAAGTATGTCCCTTACAATTGTCCTTTATGCTTTGTGCATCCACTCCCCACCCACTATCCATGATTTTCTGGAAGTTCTCCACTCAGTCACTATCTGCTTTTCCTGGTCAGGTCAAAATGTTAACCTGATACGTTTCTATTCAGCCACCTTATCTACGTAACAGCAGCCCCAGTGCACCTTGGAAACAGAGGTCAAGCAATGTTTTCAGTCACAAACACATTAGCCATAGCTGGATTTTTCATCTTCAATCCCTTTGTCTAGAGGTTGGCTACACATTTGATTGGGGATGTCCAGAGAGAGAGAGTACAGTGATTTAGCTGCTACTTGAGTCAACATATGCTTGAGAGCAGCACTTAATACACTTACAAGATTAAGCCTAGACCCAAAGAACGCAGACACAGCATTGGAAAGGGCAGCGAAGGAGGGGAAACACTGATAACTCCTTCATCATCCAGCCCATTGTCCTGGGCTTTTCAGCATCTTACCCTGAACAATTCTAGCTCAGAAGAATGCTGCTTTGGATTTTTTTTAAATACAGAGAAGACAAAGGACATGGGGGGGGGGGTCCAACTTCCAAAGGCAGTGCTTCATCAGGAGTTAGTTAAAAGCAGAAGGTTGCAGGCTGCAGTTCTTATTCTCCCTGCGTCAGTGCTCCCCTTAACGAGCTCTCACCGTGACGCCAGGAGCAGCCTGGCAAATGTCAGCTCCTCACTGATTGTAAGAAAGGGCGGGGGAGGGAGGAGAGGAGACAGTGGCTGTGCATTGCTAGCCTGTCTGGAGCAATCTCCTCTGAATAATCCATAAGGAGAGAATCAATCCCACCTTCAGGTGCAGGCACAAAGCCACTCTGTGTTTGCATGGACTTGGAAAAGGAGAAACTGGGAAGGATTTTGGTTTCCTGTTTTCTTCTCTTCTCCTCTGTTTCTCCCCCCACCACCACCTTCTTCCTGTCACTTTTGCTCTCCTCTCTTATCTCACTGTAACGCTCATAATTCTGTACAAAGCCCTGGGTATTCTGCAGCCCAGTGATAGTGCCATTCTATGCAGTGGGCAGCACCTAGCACGGCGGGGGTGCTACCGTGGCCCTATGCTGCAATGACAGGCGATTCTGAAATCAGTTAATACGTGTCTCCTAAATTGGGAGCCTGGGAGGCAGAAAGGGCTGCATCACGCACTCCCTTGGGGGAAAGGAGGGCAGCAGCTGTCATCTGAGACACCTCAGCCCTGTCAGAGCAGAGTCCTGCATGAGTTAGGTGCTGCAGGGCAGGAGGCAGCACTTGCTATGCAGGGCGCCTTACCCAAGTAAGAACTGAATTCTCTTCTGAAGCCCCCTGAGCCCCACATGCTGCTGACTTCCTCCCATTTCTTTACCTCCGTAGCTGGCCACACACAGTCCCTCTCCAGCACAGCTCCTAAAGTAGCAACAGGACAAGCTGAGGAGCTAGATTAAAGCAGTTCTTAAACGTCAGTGCACCGTGACCCCTTTCTGACAATGAAAATTACTACTCGGTCCCCCCTCCTTGGGTCAAAGCCTGAGCCCACCCACGCTCCACTATCCCCGAGTGGTGGGGTTTGGGATTCGGCCCTAGGCCCCAGCAAGTCTAACCCCAGCCCTGGCAGCCCCATTAAAACAAAGTTATGACCCACTTTGGAGTCCCAACCCACAGTTTGAGAACCCCTGAAGAAGATGGAAAAAAACTGGCAATCTTGTGAATGTACACAGCATGCCAGGGAAAAGGTAAATTATGTGCACTTTAGGCAGCTGCTTATTAATATTAACGACAGGCCCTTTCTAAATAACAATGATAGCTAGACACTGCTTTCCAGCACCCCTGTGAATTAGGTAGATGGGTAAGCATTAATCCCATTTTAGAGAAGGGGATGCTGAGGCAGAGTTTAATGGTAAGATGTTCTAAAGCATCTCTGTCCCATTTTCAAAAAGCACCAAAGTCACTTAGGAGTCTGTGGGTATGTTTACACTGCAAAAACAGTGTGTTCTTAACTCAGGTTAGCCAACTCCGGTTAAAATAACAACGAAGAACATAAGAATGGCATAGTGGGTCAGACCCAAGATCCATCTAGCCCAGTATCCTGTCTTCTGACAGTGGCCAGTACCAGGTGCCCCAGACAAAAGGATCTCTCAAAACTGGGTGACCGAATCTTTCCACTGTCTTCAATGGGCTTTTTCAATCAGGCCCTAAACTTTGTCAGCTTTCCTGTGCAGTTGGAACGCTGTCTTTAATTCACTGGGTGTCTTCTTTCTCTATCCTTGTCTTGTACAGGAATTGCAAGGGTCTAAGATATATGCTGTAAATGGGGTGCTGAAATGCCACAAGCCAGGTAGGGCAGCCTGAAATGGAGGCACTGAGGGGTAAAGCCGGTTTTTCAGCCCTGATTTTGCATTTCTTTGCTTTGTTGGTTTGTGTTCATCCTTTTAATGATGCCTTCAAGCTCTTCTATGCTGAACCACATGCACTCAGGAAAACACACACCTTGGATGCTATCGTTGTATCAAGCATATGCATCCTGTCACTTCAAGTCATTTCAGTGGGTCTCCCCATGGAAATTGCTGTTGATCAACACCAAAGTGACACATACCAGAACTTATTAGTACTGGCAATAATAACAGTATGAAGATGTTTTTGCTCAGCAACTGTATTTAAGGACCTACTACTGCACCATTAGGATCAATTGGGTGTTTGCCATTGACTTCAATGAGAGCAGGACCAAAGCCTAAGAACTGAGATCCTGTTCCTGCAATCAGCTCCACATGCCTGGTCTATTGCACCCATAGGGAGTCACTTTGACGTGAAAGGCGTTCTGCATGAGTGTAAGTGTCCACCAAAGATATAACGACACTGAAATGACTAAGAAAAGTGCCCCCTTCATATCATATTTGATTTAGTCCTTCATGACATTTTGATTTAAAAAGAAAAGTAGCACTATGAAAAATCAGTAAAGCCCATATTAAATGGATTAAAAACTGGTTAACTCAGTGTTTCCTAAAGGGTGGGTCCCAGCGCACCAGTGGGTCACGGGAAAGTTCTAAATGGGCCACCATGGCCAGGGTCAGATTAACCTATCATTTATAATTTATCAGCTCGGTGCTATTCAATAACTTTGACAATGATGTGAATGAAAAAAATAAAAAAAAAAGCCGGTAAAATTTACTGATGGCACCAAAAATTGGTGTAGTAAATAACAATGGAGCCCAGACAGTTATACAAACCAACATGGATCACTTGGTACAGTGGGCTCATTTGAAAAACATGTATTTTAACAGAATCAAATACAAGCTCATACTTTTAGGTGCTGAAAGTGGTGTCCATCATACACAGGGTTTGATTCAGTGGCTCTCAGCACCCCCACTGTACAAATTGTTCCAGCACCATTAGTGCTGGGGTGCTGCTGCACTCCCTGGCTTGAAGTAGTAATCACAACCCAAATACATGGTTTCTGCCTTCAGCACCTCCACTATAAAACTTGTTCCAGCACCACTGGGTCTCACTAACTAATGGTAAATAACCAACTGAATATGACTTTCCAGTGCACTGCTGTAGCTAAGAGGACAAACTCAGTCTTTGGATGCATAAGCAGGAGAATATCAAGCAGGAGAAGGGTGGTGCCCACACGTTGAAAAGGAAGTTAAAAAATTGGAAAGGGTTCAGAAAAAACCAAGAACGATACGAGGTCTGGAAAACCTGCCTTATAGTGAACTACTTAAAATGCTCATCCTATTTAGTTTATCCAAGGGAAGACTGAGGTTATTGAATCATGGTCCCAGAGGATGTTGTGAAGGTCAAGATCATAACAGGGTTCAAAAAAGAACTAGATAAGTTCATGGAGGATAGGTCCATCAATGGTTATTAGCCAGGATGGGCAGGGATGGTGTCCCTAGCTTCTGTTTGCCAGATGCTGGGAATGGACAACAGGGGATGAATCACTTGATGATTACCTGTTCTGTTCATTCCCTCTGAGGCACCTGGCACTGGCCACGGTCGGAGGACAGGATACTGGGCTAGATGGACCTTTGGTCTGACCCAGTAGGGCCGTTCTTATGGTCTATAAGTACCTATATGGAGAAGAGATTTCTGATTGTAGATAGTGCTGTAATCTAGCAGAAAAGGACATAACAACATTGAATGGTTGGAAGCTGAAGCTAGATTAATTCATACTAGAAATAAGATGCACATTTTGAACTATGAAGGTAATTAACCACTGGATATCTTACTCAGGGACCTGGTGGATTTTCCATTACTTGCAGTCTTTAAATCAAGACTATGTTCCTAAAAAATTCAGCTGTTGTTCAAACAGAAGTTATGGGTTTGTTATAAATATTACTGGGTGAGGTTCTATGCCATGCTGTGCAGGAGGACAGATTAGATTGTCATGACAGTCCCTTTTGTCCTTAAAGTCTGTGAATCTATATCAGAGGGACAGAGACTTCCTCTTACAGGCACTTTCTTAGAAAGAGAGTTCCTGTGGCATTTCTGCCCTTCAAGCAGGTTGCAATAAGACTCCTTACCGAATTGCATCATTTGTGCTGTGCTGCTACATAGCAGAGGCTACAAACGCAGGAGATGTTCCTATAGGTAACCAAACCACAAACACTTCTGATCTCAAAGATGAGCTTTATCTTGCATGGGGGGGGAGAGGGGAACCAACACCTATTAATAACATAAAACAGCCATATTGGGTCAGACCAATGGTTCATCTAGCCCAGTCTCTGAGAGTAACCAGTACCAGAGCTTCAGCGGGAGTGTATAGAACAGGTCAGCTTTCGAGAGATCCGCTCCTAGCACTCCTCCAGAACTGGAACTTGGATTGTCAAAGAAAATCATATATAATTTTTGTAGCTTTTAAACAAATTATATTTTGCAAATAAGCTCAAAATCCTTCTCCCACGCTTGTTTTTAATCCTTTTATGGCAAAGAACTCTGCAGTGTATCAGGAGATGTTATCTGTCTTGGGGTATTGCAATGGGTTAGGAGAAAAAAGAAGAGGCTGGAGTATCTCCTCTCAATTCAAACTTCCCCTATTGCCCACCCCTAATGACATCTCTTTATGCAAATCTCAATTTGAGGAATGAGCTGCTCAGTCAATTTGTGCACAAGCTTCCAATTTTCACTCCATGTAATGATTGCGGCAAAAGGGAAGAATCTCTGTAAAATGACAACAACCTGGGGTCAATCTTCAACAAGATATGCACGGATTTAGCTATGCAACTGTCATTCACTTTAATGGAAGTCATGCAGCTAAATCACTGTGCTGGAGATTCCCCCGCCTGCAGCCTCCCAGTTTAAACAAAAAATAAAACAGAGGAAGGCAAACAAAAGGTTCTGTTCTCCCTCTTCATGAGGCCAAGAGAAGACCCATTGCTGGGGAAGAAATGTCACTCACTGCTCACTAATCATTGTGTAGGGCAGCAGGGAATAGGCATTCAAGAAGTAGGGAGAAGGCCGGCAGCCCTTTGTGCATCTGTTACTGTAAATTCTAAATTAGAGCCTCCATTGTGACACAAAGCACAAAACCCAGCTGCTTGTGGGGGGCCTGACTGCCAGCAGAGAAGAGCGTCAATTATTTACCATTTTCTAAAGGACTCCACTTTCTGCAACAGTGCTGAAATATGTGTGAAATGCTTCTGAATCTGTTAAATGTTTGGGGTGCAGAAGTTTATCAGTGTCATAGGGTCAGGTCTCTTCTAACAATTAGAGCAGAAGGCTGGGAGTCAGGTCTCCTAATTTCTGTTATTGATTTTTTGCCATTGACTTACCTGTTGTGACATTGAACAAGTCACTTAAGCAAGTATTTTCAAAAGCATCAACTAATTTTGTGACCCCCCATTTTGGGAGCCCACCTGAAGACATTTTCAGCAGGGCTGAGCACCCATAGCTACCATTAACTTTAACTGGTGTTTTGGATGCCTCTGAAAATCAGGCCAATGGGTGTCTCAAATTGGCCACCTAAAATTCTTGGACAGTTTTGAACATTTCTGCTTTAACTTTCTCTGCTTCTATTCCCTCATCTGTAAAACAAGGACAATCATACTGATCTAGGTTTAATTAGAAAAGGCCAAATTCTGATCCCACACCAGTGAAAGAATGGAATAATTCCACAGAAGTCAGTGGAGTTACTCCAGATTTCTTGAGACAATTGAGATGCACAGCACCATGGATGGAATTTGCTACATAAAAGAATGACTGACTATATCTGTAATAATTGTCACTCTATATACCTTCTGTGTCTCTGACAGGAGAGCTGGAAGGAAGGGATAATGGTTTTCAGGGAAGCCACATTCACACTCTTTTTCACAGTAAATCAATTCTCCTGTTGAGAAATCATCCCCATGGAACTCAGCCAGCCTAATTTAGTTCTCTCCTCCCTTCCCTTGCACAGAAAGCAAGCAACATGGGGGAAATACATCCAATTACTGTTAACAACATGCTATGGGCAGATCCTCAGCTAGGTAAATGCATATAGCTCTATATGCAGATTTATACCATATGAAAATCTGATATCCATTTCCAAGGAAACAAAGGAAGTGAGTATTAATTAAAGTGGGCCCAGAAAACTCCTTGAAATTCATTTAGCAGACAGCAATTAACATGGAAACCTGCCTCTCTGTAGTCCGTAACAAATTTTAAATATATATTTTACTGCATGAGCAAAACTCAGTGCTTGAAGAAGACCTTATGGACAGAAATGTGGAGGTCCTGCACACAATAGGTTTAAATGGGTAATGAAAAACTGCTTTGCTGCTTTTAAATACTGACAGGATGATTCTTCATTTTTTCGGAGTGTGCGTAAGTCTCAGCGCATTTTTAGTGGGACATTGTCAAGTTAATAATCATGTGAGACCTTTTCTATATTGTAAATACCACAGTAAAGTCTTAAAACTTAAAATATTTGTAAATATCATGTACTTTTCACTAGTTGTATGGCTTGCTTCTTTTATTTATGTATTTATTTATTTGCAGTTTTCATCTTGAACAATTAAAGTAGACTTATTTTATTTATTTATATTCTGGTAGCATCTAGAGGCTCGGGCCCGATTGTGTTAGGCACTGTACAAATAAGATTTGTCAGTTTCCATTTTGCTTATAGTCAGTTTTCACTTCCAGGTCAATTTTTTCACTTTCTAGTTCTCACACATTAGCACAGAGGTGCTATTTATACACCTGAGCAGAGGAGCCTCAGAGGAGCCGTACTCATGTTACGTACAGTGACATGCTGTCAAGAGGTGGGGATAGGGTTACCAACTGTTTAATAACACAAACCCAAACACCCCTGCCCCGCCCCTTCGCTGAGGCCCTGCCCTCTCTCCAAGGCCCCACCCACTCAATCCCCCTCCCTCTGTCACTTGGGTGCTGGAGGGGCTGGGGCAGGGGGTTGGGGTGCAGGAGGGGGTGCAGAGTGCAGGATCTGGCAAGGTGGCACTTACTTCAAGTGGCTCCTGGGCAGTGGTGCAGTGGGCTAAGGCAGGCTCCCTGCCTGCCCTGGCCCCACACTGCTTGCAGAAGCAGCCGCCCTATCCGGCCCCTGGGGGACAGGAGGCTCCACGCACTGCCCGTGCCAACAAGCACCACCCCCACAGCTCCCATTGGCCACAGTTCCCAGCCAATGGGAGCTGCAGAATTGGTGCACAGGGCACAGACAATGCACAGAGATCCCATGCCCCCTCCCCACCCACCCCCCAACCCCTACCCCTCAGGGTCGCAGGGACGTGCCTGCCGCTTCCGGGATCGGCATGGGGCCAGGGCAGGCAGGGAGCCTGCCTTAGCCCTGCTGCACTGCCAGAGTTTTAGTGCCTAAAATCTCCCAGTTTGGCTTCACTAGCTTCCTGGAGATAGGGCCTTTTTCCAGGAGACTCCTAGCAAAACTGGGAGGGTTGGCAACCCTAGTGGGGGTGGCAAATGGGGCAGTTTGCCCCGGTCCCCATTTGAGAGGGCCCCCAAATCAACCTGGCATGCCAGGTCGCAAGGCCAGTCACTGAAATTTAGCCCAGTGACCCCTCCATTACAACAGAGGGGCTGCTGGGCCAAAGCTGAGTGGTGCCATGCTAAGTTAAAACAAGAATGCTTCAGTTGTGCAGACCGCGTGAAAAAATTCTGGGGGAGCCCCCGTACTTGTCTATTCTGATTTTTATATTTTTCCTATCACCTGAGAAGCTGGGCTATGTGGGTTTCAAATACTACAGGGGAATGTTTGTGTTTTACAAACTGTGCCCAATAGAATTAAGAATAAAAAATCATGGGAACATTTATATTGGGAGTGATTTTAAAAATACTCATATTTTAAAAAGAATCAGGACCAAATTTGGTCAGGGAGTACCTCTTTCAAATCATTCTTTTCTGCTGTTAGACTGTGGGCTGATGCTGCACATGGAATTATCTGCAACCTCCATCAGTCTCACCACAGACTTCTATCTTTAGGTGTCTGAGCAGTCACAGCACCTCCTGAGCACCAGCGGTTGCTTAATCACAAGGATCCCATGAGGTTCAATCATGCTAAATAAGTCATCGTGCCCATGACTCATGTCACTGGTGGGCTCAACAGTGATTCAAACGTGAAGCACTGTGTCAGTTCCATCCTTGTTTATATGATGACACTGTTAACAGAAGAATCATAGAATCATAGATTTTCAGAGTTGGAAGGGACCTCAGGAGGTCATCTAGTCCAACCCTCTGCTCAAAGCAGGACCAATCCCCAGACAGATTTTTACCCCAGTTCCCCCAATGACCCCCTCAAGGATTGAACTCACAACAAGAAAACAAATTCAAAAGAAATACTCCTGAGATTGAGTGAACAATCTCTTTTCTGCCTAATTCCTCAAACTGCAACATAAGTCGCAAACCATAGGGCAAAAGCTGCCACTCTGCAGTGGGGAACAGAAGGACTCTTCTCTGATTTCTGCCCCACAAACTTCCCCACTATCCAGCCCTAGTTATTTAGGCGGGGCACTTCGGAAAACATTTGTCCCCATATGGAGTGGGGAGGAGAGCTTTGTCTGCAAAGAAAGAGTCATTACTGCTTGTATCTGGATAAGCTTAGGAGAGGAAAAACATGCATTTGTAAAATAATAGTTTGAAACTTCTTTGCCACAATGTCAGCAGCCCCTGTACTGTGTCATTTGCGATGACAGACATGTGTGAATGGCGCTCAGCTGTTGGTATCAATGAATCATTATTCCTCACTGTATTCAATTGTCTGTGGTCTGTATGCTCCTGAAATGCCCCATACAAAGATGCTAATTATCAGCTTCCCAAAGAGTAATAATTGCGCCTAATGACATACTTCTGTGAGGAAGCCAATCCCTTGCCTCTGTGTGCAGTGCAGAAGTTACAGATGTACAAACCCATAAACACTAGAAACTTGAGGCTGGTGGTGGAACAATCAGCTTTGTGTGGCACGTGCACTCCTGCCAGGCTGTCCTGCTTTCTTAGCCCTGCTCACAAAATGTGCTTTTTACAAATACATTTTGCATTAGAGAGTCATGGCTAAAGGAAAATAAATAAAAGAAACAGCTTTTCAGCACATTTTGGTTGGTAAAGAAACCTAATTTGTTGTTTAGTTTCTGGCCTGCAGTAGAAAGCTTCCATCTCTCTGTTTGTCTGGCCTGTAAGGCAGGAAACATTTTCTATCCATATTTTCTACATTCTCGGGTCTGAAACATTAGCCAAATGCATTGTATTCCTAGAGCCAAGCAAGTGACATAACTCTGCAGCAAAGGCTAGCTGGGAGCTTGAAAATAATGGACCACTGATATGTAGATGCCTCTTTTGCAAAAAACCCCAAACAGTCACTAAAGTGAATAGTTTAACAGGATGAGTGTGTACATATATGTGTGTGTGTGTGAGTGTGTACATATATTCTTAAAATAACATACGTGGGGGTGATAGCCATGTGAGGGTGAGAACTGTCTGATAAATTGCAGAACCACGTGACAGATGAACTTCATGGGTATAATCCTGGTCTCACTAAAGTCAATGGAAGTTTTGTCATTGATTTCAGTGGGGCCAAGATCTCACCCGATGATTTTAAAGTCCAATATCTTGTACCATTGGAAAGGGGAAATTCCCAGCTTCTCAGTGGGACCCAGCACTTCTAGCCTTGGGAGTCCTAAGTCATCACACTTAAGGCTGTTATATTTTTATATACCTTTATTGTAGGTAGTTTATACAACTTTTTATGGCTCCCTCTAATCCGGGAACTTTTGGGATTCGTGGTAACTAAAGCACCTGGCTTTATAAGCAGTTTGATCTGAAAAAATTGCCCCATTTAAAAAAAATTTAAAACTTCCTTACAAATAGTTTTTCTGCATCACGTGTGGTATATGGAGACCACGCAATGTTATGGTATTGCATGAAGCATTGATAAGCACTTGTTTGGGATGAGCTGCATAGCTGATTAGGACTTTGCCATTTGTGAGTAATGTGCCTATCCAAAACTTAATGTAGCCCTACATCTAGTGCCTTAGTCACCATGAGTCCAACTCTACAAAGCTCAGAGAGAAAACAATTAAGACTAATAAATGTAAAACGCCTCCAAAACGGACCCATGTTACCCTTTCCTTCCATAGCAATGCCACCTCTTTTTAAAGAAAACTATCATGAGCCCTTCCAGGGCTATTGCTGTGTCCTGGGGTGCTAGGTCTCCCTTTCCTAATTGTGTAATGCTCCTTTTTCTATCCAGGCTACAAGGTATCGCTCACACCTTAAACCCAGGACATTTTTGTGTCTAGACAAGTTATCTCTGGCCCAAGACTGATTCAGGTATCTCAAAAATTAGAATAAATCCCTGGAGAGAGGAATTAGTGAGCCGCCTGCAGATGAGGTAGTCAGAGATGCTTGATAAAGGTATTTCCCACATGGCACTGCAAGCTTATCATATGCTAGTCCCTCCACGTCAGTGGTGTGTGTATGTAACATTTTGTCTGCGCTCCTTCTCCTCCTCACTAACTATTAAGGTTGCTCATTTTACATGAATCCAGGGGCAAGAGACTTCATTTGATCTGCTGTGCTAAGAGAACAATGAAAACACCTGTGTTTTGACAAGCAAACTCAGCAACTGCGACAAGGAAATCATCCAAGGAGTGATTAATAAAAACAGTCAATATTCAGACATGCGACAAGCCTAGCAGTAAAAATATAACGCGTGTGAATCACTTTCTTTTGTGCTACAGTCGTCACCACCATCGCTTCCATAAGTGCTCCTCATCTTTTGCCAATCAGGCTGAGACCCTTGGCAAGCCCAGTAAGCCTGTTTTTAAGAAGAAACTGAACTCTTGGGAAATTAACACCAATCATTCACGCCAGGTGCAGCTCTGAGTGGGGTTAGATGACACGAAATCAAAAATCCTTTAACTATTCAAGACTCCCCTAGCATCCTCCATCGCAGGTTTCTCTTTAGCACTGATAAACGTAGCATATAAGCACAACTAGCTAGTAATATTGGCATGAGAGCTGTATGCTGTAGGGGTGTGTGAAGTCCTAAATAGAGTAAACAAGGGCCCAATGATGTACAAACCTTACACATGTGAGTTAATTCTTAATCACAAGTAGAGCCTCGTGGACTTGAGTGGGACATCAATATGAGACCCGTCAGCTTTCACTTTCCTGATCCTTTTGGTCCACAGATAAAGCAGAGGATGAGGTCCAGGGGCCAACAAATCATAAAATCACTGGGAGACGGACCTTATCTTTATTCATGCATTATATAAAGCTGAGCACACTGCCAGCTCTTAACAAATACTGAATATCGATGAGGCAGAATTGGCCCTAAGTCATTAATTAGTGAAAAATAACAAAATATTTTTGTTCACACGATTTGGCCATGACTTTTCCTAGCACTGTCACACTTCCATTCATTCCTGGACTTCTGTATTTGCTTGATCTAAGCAAGGAAGGGTTTTATTTTGCTCTTTGTTCATTTTATTTCAGTAGATACCATTCTCTTGCATAATATCCTTATTTCGTAGTTTAAATTGTTCCTTTGTCGTAATTCATGGAAGCTTATTCAACAGAATGAATAATGGATTTCCCTCCCCCCTTCAAAATGCACATATAATATTATAAACTGCTGTGACTCATACCCAGATAGAGTGGAGAATAAGGCATCCTGCAGGAGTAACAGCTATGTTATTGGGTGAAATATTAATGGTAAAGGGTTTTGTTATTGATTGATAAATACACTAGACATTGTGCAACATTTGACTTTCCCCTGCTCAATATTGACTTTCATTTTCTTCTTATGATAACTGTTAAGAAATCAGTGTCCCCATTCTCTCTGAGATGGCTTTTCTGTCAATAGATCCTGGTTCCTTTTGTCTTCTCTTCCCTCCTTTGTCACAGATTAGCTTTTCACCGAAACGTAAAAGAATCTTCAACTGATGTTGGCAAAGTCAAGGTTGACAGGAAGCGAAATCAGACAATGGACATGACCCAAACGTGTTGTTGAAGATTTATTTCAGCCTGTGCCCCTTACCTCTGAGAAATAGTATATATTATAAAAAACAGATTTAAGAAAATGTATATCGTAAATGCTATGTTAAAAGTGTATCATAATGATAATGATTATTATTTGCATCTAGCAGCCAAATCGGAGATCAGGACCTCGTTGTGTTAGGTGCTGTATAAACACACAACAAACAGCTCCTGCCACAAAGAGCTTCCACTTGAAGTAATGTAAGTATAATATCTCAATAGGGGTTTGCCATGTGTTTTGAATGACCACAGTGTTGTTACTGCAGTTTTGACACAACGCAGAATAGGTGACCTATGGCCAGACACCTTGCAAATTCTCAGTTATTCGCATCCCCATTTTATTATGGCCAGACAGACTCGCTGCATGCATGGCTTATTCAGTCAAGACTTAAACTAGAGACATTTGCAAACAGCAGTTCTATCAAGGGAGCTGAAGGAAAACCTGCCACTTGCCATTGGCCAAATCTGGGCCTGGCACCAATGGACATGGAACAGGAAGGTTCTGCAGGACTTCTGGCGAGGGTAGGGTGTGTGTGTGAAATTTTACCCCAAGGCCACAGAATGGCGGCAGAGCTGCTATATGGCTACATATGCAGCCCCTGGCTGGCAGCAGGATCTACAGCCATTGCACCCTCTTCTGCTGGAGGTTTAGCTGATGGATTGATACAGCTGTAGATCTACTGGACACAGATCTGTTGTAAGTAAAAGCTGTGAACTCCTTGTGTGGGTTCCCTGCATCAAGTGCCTGCAGTGTGCAGCAGAACTACAGTGATTCCATTGTCTATTGGGCCTTCCAAATAAGTGGGGTTGGGTTGAATTTGCTCCTTAGCTAGTAAGAGCTGTGTTTCCACGCCCAGGCCTGAGCATCCACACTGCATTGTAAACCTGGGTTTACAATTGCTGGACCCAGGTCTCACAGCCATGCTAATGCATCCATACGGCACCACACAGACCTTCTGACTTGAATCTGCAGCTTGAGCTTCATCCACACTGCAAAATCACAGGGCTTGGACCTCAGTCACAGCAGGACTCAGGCTCTTACCCATCCCCCTAGCAGAGTCCTGGGACCCAGGTCCTGCGTGCTCGCTGACCCAAGTCAAACTGATTTGTGTGTGGACCTAAAGGGGGGGGGGCGCTTGGGCTGATATCTGAGTCAGAGCCTGGTCTTAGTGTGCAGTGTAGACATACTCAAATGTGCCCCAAACTCACGAAGGATTAAGTTTCTCAAATCTCTTTAAAGCTCCTCTGATAATATGATGATGAATTCAGGGGTCTTCCTTTTATTCACCCTACACCAAACATTAGGCTCCTAATACATTGCATCAAATCTATGGGCCCAATCAACAGGATTGCATGGAACACTGGATAATCCAAAGGTCGTTTATTTTTGTGGGGCCTACGAATTTCTGATTGGGCAATGCCAGTTGTAATGAAATAATGTAGGAAGAGCAGATCCTTTGATCCATAGGACAATTCCTGGAGGATGCATGTCCATTTAAGGGTTGATGTTGCTTTCTTTTTATCCTGTGTGGAAGTGTAATCAGAGTGAACAAAGAGCACTGCAAAAATACAAAGGTGGATGGATGGCATCTCAGGGGAAACTGAAGAACAAACTGCTTTACAAACATCCCTTTGCAGAGTATATAAATGGGAAAGGTGGTATTTAGACTTCTTGCTGAAAAGATGTATGCCTCTCAAATAACAGAGCAATCAAGAAATTATGAACTCATTAATATCAAGTCAAGACTGGCCTTTTAAGTAACTCTGCTCCCCTCACACACACACACACACACACACACAAACTGGAATTCTGTTCTACGCTATTCAGTACAATGATTCATATTTTGCCAGGAACATTCTCTGTTACAGAACAATTTTATTTTTCAAATGCACCACTGTAAGCATTAAGAAAATAAACAAACATACAACCTTCTCTTTCAAAGGCTTAATAAGAGATCATTTTGGTGTGAAGTGCAACTAAAGCAAAACATAATTCTTTTACCTTAACTCAAGTGTGGAGTCATTTTCGTCTTTATGAATCTTTTTTCTTTTTATATCTGCTGTTTTCCAACTATTTTCTTTCATGCATGAAAATCAAGTCAATCTGTTCCCTTTGATTCATGCTACAAAATACATAGTTTTGACCCATATTTTGAAGGGCCCTTATTGAAAACATGACTAGCACTGAAAATAAAAGGCTAAGACAAAGGGCTCCATTGCTAGGTAATTTCATCTAACTCCGCTTTCAGTTTATTACCCTGACAAAACATCTCTCAGTTGCAGAGCACATTCCTACCTCCTGCAGAGAATGTATTCAGGATTAACTACCCTGAAATGAAAGTGTGTTGACCTAGGGAAACCATTTTACTAAACAGCAGTTGTGAATTGAAGGGTCCTGTATGATATTATACATGGATTGAAAGCAATTTAAACACAGTAAGGGGAAAATTTTTGGCAAGAAAGGAGGCATAAAGTATGTAAATTAATGTTTGTCAGGCTGCCAAAGCTTCTGCAGTGGAAAAAGTGTTCTCTTTTTTATCTGTACTGGTAGAAATAGCAACCACAAATGTCCTCCAGTCCCAGAGCATCTAAAATGTGCAATCATTTGGGTTTGAGCTGTGCCCTCTCCATCCAAATAAAATGTAACCCATGCACCCCATGGAGATTTTACTCCGTATGTGTGTGTGTGCGTGTGCGTGCGTGTGTGTGTGTGCGCGCGCACACGTGTGCACTTGCTTGGGTGGTTTTTTTTCCTGGGATCCTTTGCACCCTTCAATTTTGCTATGCTTTTGCATTCACAAAGCACACCCTTGTGCTATCAGTCTGCATAATGGCTATTTGAGATTTAGCAAAACAACAAAAAGAAACCTTGTAAAGGTTCCATTAGAGAGCACAGTGTGCATGTTTCCTCTCTACAGGCTACAACCACAATGAGAACAAGGAGTGAGGAGCTGGTGCCAGCCAAGACTTACAGGCCCTGGGTTTCTGTCGCTCTGCAGCATGTGTTGTCATTTACACCTGAGCAAAATGGGTGTGAAATGCACCTAACTCAGAATGGCAGCATTTTATACCCACTTTGCATTAGTGTGAATGATCACACAAAGTGCAATGGCTTGAGGAGGGTGAGGCAGATACAACACTTCTCTCACACACACACACAGACTCCCGTTCACTCTACTACTCCTTGCCCCTCCTACTGCCTTATGCCCTCAGGCTGCCCCTTGATCCAGTCGTCGTCTCCCTTGGCTATCCTTTCCCACCAACGTTCTCCCCCCAGCTCCCACTACCACATCACCAACCCCCTCCCCAGGCAGCCCCAAGCTTTCTCTTCCTCCAGCCATACCCCCACAAGCTAGTTCTTGGTTTCGGAGGGTCTTATGAAACAATACAAACCCTGCTCTGACTAATGGAAGAATGACATTATTGTATTACTTGGAACTGCCAAAGGCAATGGAAATAAACAAGAAGTCATGAGAGTTAATGCCTGGCAAAGCTATGAGAAAAGGACTCTGTTAAAGATGACCAGTAAAGAAAAAAGAGGAGCAAAATGAAACACTTTTTTTTTTTCCTTTATAGGTCACTGTTAAGCATATATGGCAACAAAGCCACTCTTGCTATCCAGAGAAAAGTTATGAAAGCATATACTCCTGTTGCCTATGTGTCCTGCATTACAGGGTCTGTATTGATCTAGGTCAGAATATTAGTGCGTGCCAAATTATCCAAAGGGATCCCACTGGTTTGCCACAAATTTTGCACCCACAATTTTGCATACAAAAAGCCCACCTATGCAAATAGCAATTGCACACACACTAGAGAGATAAGCATTGGCACCTCCCTACCCAACCATGCAAATCCAAATCCATCTTAACGCATGTGCAATTGCATTTGCAAATTCAGAGGCTATTTTTTGAGACTTTGACCCTGTCAGATTTTTTTTTAAGCCTGGGGACCCTCACGAAAATGAGATATTTCTTTAGAGTGAAAAAATATTAGCTAATTAGCCAAAATAAATCAACAAAGCTGCACATCTAAAATCTTTTCCAATATCATGCACATTGGAGTACACAAAGTAAAAGGTGATCTGGAGTATGTCATTGGGTGGGAAAATGTCCCTGACAGGGAGATTTCTTAATTTGCTTGTGAAAGAGTCTTCCAAGGAAGTGGTGAACGTACCATGTCTTGATGTATTTAAAACTAGACTGGAGAAAAAAACACTAGTTTGCTCCCCTGTGTCTGTACAATACCCAGCCTGACTAAGATTTTCAAAAGTGTCTTGTGAATCTAGGTGCTTCCATTTTTTGGGTGCCCAGCTTCAGACACCTTAACTGGGCCTGATTTTCCAAAAGGGCTGAGTATCTGCCCTTTGAAATCAGGCCCCTTTAAGATATCTTGAGTTAGATCCAAAAATCACAAGTTGTTTTTGAAATCCTTGGGCATAATAATATAAATCATAGTATATTGTAGGGACAATCCAGAACTGCTTGGGAAGCCTGTTCCACAGCATATTAAAGTCAGGCTTAGTGTACACCACAAAGATTTTTTTGCTGGTATAGATATGTGGGCTAGGAATGTGGACAAACCACACCCCCTAGCTGTCATAGCTATGCTGGCAAAACCCCCAGTGTAGATGCAACTGTGCCACCAGAGGAATGCTTCTGCCCGCATAGCTAATGTCATTTGGGGAGGTGGTGTTACTTAGCCAGCAGAAAAACTCCTCTGTTGGCACACGCTGCATCTAGAGGCCTCTGTTGGTATAGCTATACTAGCAAAGCATTTGTAGTGTAGACAAGCCCTTTGTTAGACATGGATGACCTATGAGGCCTGGTCCATTAACAATATCTGGGAAGAAAAAATAGCCTATGTGTTACACCTAGTTGCATGTGTGTGAGACGTGCTAATTATGCTTTGCAAACAACAACAAACCACCCAAGACAAGGTTATGTAAAGCAGCCTTTGCCCACTGCAAATGGATGTTAAATTGCTTGCATCAAGATGCAGAAAAAGAGGCCTCTTGAGAAAACCTTCTAAAATATTTTATCAATACAAATCAAGCCATGTTATATTAAAATGAAGAAATAGCCAAACAATCATTTCAAAATAATTACAGCAGGCAGCTCCACAAACCCACATTTTCCACTTCCAAGTATGACAAATGCTACTTGAGCGGAGAATGAGATCCACATGTTTGGCTTCAGGGATGTTGGCACAGGTGTTTGTTATGTGCCATGTAATCTCAGTGACCACTTCCTCGAGGAATGGCTCTGGTTACTTAGCCCCATAAATTTGCTCTTTAATTTCAGGCAGTCTCAGAGTTACGCATGTAGAGTTCTGTCCAAACCCCCAAACCGCACTGGGCAATCCGATAAGACTCTGAATATTTTAATAGACCATTGTGAAAAACAGCTCTTGTCACTCAGTCGGTAAGGCCTGTTCAACTAGAGTGTGTCATTAAAGATTAAAGAGGAGATAGTGAGCATGGGGCATGAAAATCTAGTGGTCTGCCAGGCGATCTCCATCATCACAGGTAACAAATCCCCTAGCATACGTAGGTCAGAAAATGAACTAGTGTTTCCTTTCTCCTTTTGAGAGCTGGATTAAAATCCTGTTTTAAATCAGGAGTAAAAAGGAGTTGGGTGGTCTAAACCCTGACAGACATTGCTTTATACAATAAACTACCACACCGCTTACCACAGTTCTGTATGACCAGGGCCGGCTCCAGACCCCAGCGCGCCAAGCGCGCGCTTGGGGCAGCATCCCGCGGGAGGGCGGCAGGCGGCTCCGACGGACCTCCTGCAAGCATGCCTGCGGAAAGTCCGCCGGTCCCGCGGCGCCGGGGGACTTCCCGCAGACGTGCCTGCGGAGGGGCCGCTGGTCCTGCGGCTCCGGTGGAGCATCCGCAGGCGTGCCTGCGGGAGGTCCACCGGAGCCGCGGGACCAGTGGACCCTCCGCAGGCACGTCTGCAAGACGTCCACCGGCGCCGCGGGACCGGCGACCGGCAGAGCGCCCCCAGCGGCGTGCCGCCCTGCTTGGGGCGGCGGAAATCCTAGAGCCGCCCCTGTGAATGACTGACTGTCTCTGCCCACCAGAGGCCCCAGATTAAAAACAGTGTTGTGTAAATTACTATTACTTATTTTTATTACAACCCAGATCAGGGCCCTATTGTCCTAGACATTTTATATATACATAGTAAGAGACAATCCCTGTTCCTAAGAACTAAATGTAGGAGATGGGTACATCCTAGGAACTGGATGGCGAAGCTTACACAGCACCTGATTATATTGTGCCTGGGTCAAGACAATGACTGTAGTCTCTTTGTTATAGTTCAGCTGATGTAAGTAGGATTAAACTGGATTCTTTAAACTAGTTCACTGCAACATCTCCACCCCCTTGCTTTCTTCTTCTCCTCCCTCACTTTCCACTCCTAAGTCCCCTCCATTGTTCTTAAATAAGAATTGCATTTCCCACTCCAGTCCAGTTCTTATAGGGAGAGCTTGTAGTGATCGCTGTGACAGGTATGGAATAGTTATGTAGTAATCTAATATAACTGATATGTAACCTAATTATTCAGAGTGACTGATATCGGGATAGTGTAATGTCTATTATAGGCCTATATTGCTTCCATTCAATGGTGGCTGTTAGAAGAATATGCAGGAAGGCAATACAAAGACTCCCCAGATAAGAATTTCTGGGCACACACTTGAAAGACAGTGGGGGAAACTATTAGCTTTGAGGATCCCCTATCCTGTCTCCAATGAAGGTGCAGGCCTTGTTTTGCCAGGCTGAGAAGGACAGGGATCAAAAGACTGAACAACTTTTAATGGAGACACTCCCTGAAGCTGGGAGCCCCAGAAAGCCAAGGGCGTGAAAATTTTGTGAGTTAAGGGAACAGCTTATGCAAGCAAAACTCCAGAATGTTGGGAGGGGAAAATCTCTATGAAGCTTAGAGCTACCAGGATTCCCATGTGGAAGATAGGCAGGCACCTGGTAAGCTAGACATGAGTATAGTTTCTTTATTGCATTAAGACCAATTTTCTCTGAAATGCTTTTGTTCTTAATAGATAACACTTTGCTTTAAGGAAGCTGTCTGCTCATTGTTTACCACTGCCATTGCTCCCAGAGGGAACAGACTGCAAGTACAGAAACAGAACCAATACCTGAGTTCTGCTGCCCATGCCCTGGTCTGAGAGTGAAAGAATCACTTGATTCCACTCTGAGCCCTGGTCTACACTACAAATTGATGTCGGTATAACTATGTAGCTCAGGAGTGTGGAAAATCCACACCCCTGAGTGGCACTGTTAGACTGACCAAACACCTGAAGTAGACAGTGCTATGTTGACAGGCAGGCTTCTCCCATTGACATAGCTACTACCTCTCGGGGCGCTGCAGTGCTGGTATGTGTAGACAAGCCCTATGAGAAGTAACTGCTCAAGGCCAAAGATCTGAAAGAGGCTGCAGGCCACGAGACCAGGAGAGATCAGAGGGGCAGTTAGCCTGGCAATTGTGACACTTTATACTTAGGTTGACTAACACTTATCATTATAAAAGATTTTTGCAACTTGTATTTTAAAAGCTCTAACATCTTTGTTTGCAACAGGCTTTTGAAATTAAGCAATGGGAAAGCCTTCAGGCTAGAAATATGCCTTTTCTTTGTCCCATGAACTTCTGTTTGGGGTTGGCTGAGATATGAGCTGCTAACAATCGCTCTTTCCTTTCTCTCACTTTGCTTCCACCAGAACATTTTTAGAGTTGCGCATTGTGATGCTGGCAGACCAAGTGCCTGCTCATGCCAAAGTCCCAGGTCAATTCACCTGTGTATTAGTGTAGATCAAAGTAATTGTTAAATGTGTAAGAATGTATTTGGTGTTTAAACTTCATGAAAACTAATGGGATGTTGCATGCATTGTTGTCACTTACCAGTATCCTATTATAATGTAGTAGCAAACGTTTACATTGTGTGTAGCCCTGTAACTAAATAACTCCTCAAACAAGAAAGAAACCTTGTGAAAAGCAAATGAAGAACTTTAACAGCAAAGTGCTAATTTCTAAGCAAGTGGTTATTGTGTGTGATGATCGGAGGTTCAAGACTCAAAATGCATTCCTCATTCTCTGCCATCAAAGGAAAAGCCCCCGTGGGTAGTGATCCCGTCAGCTTGTTTTCTGTGAGAAGAAGCTATAAGAATGGATTCAAAGAAAGATCCTGGGTCTCTGGACTGTTTGGATTCTTACAGGGAAGTGTGTACCAGATGCAAAGTGAAGCTCCCCAGAGAAAATCTGGGTACCCTAAAAAGACTTTTGGAGACTGGCAGTTTATTACATCACTGCCACCGTTTAGAATTACAAACTGTGACTCACCTGTGCATATGTTTTACCTGCTTTTACTGCTCAATAACTCTCATTTATTTTTCTTAGCTAATAAAACTTTAGTTAGTTTACTATAGGATTGTCTGCCAGTGTTGTCTTTGGTGTAAGATTTAGAGTATCAGTAGATGTGGGGTAAGTGACTGATCTCTTGGGACTGGAAGCAACCTAAATGTGATGTGTTCTTTGGTGTACGTGACCACTTATCACAAAGTCCAGTTTGTTTGGGTGGCAAGATAGACTGGAGACTCTAAGGGTAAGACTGTGATCCAGGAGTTCACATTTGGTAATGGCTGCTTGGTGAAATCTAGTTATAGAACACACCACCAGCGTGGGGTGTCTGCCCTGTTTTCTGACAGTCTGCCCTGAGGTGGGCACTTACAGTTGTGAGCCACTCCAAACAGCATGACACACATAATAGGATTTGTTTATACCTTTTACCTTAAAAAACCACACACAAACCTTGGGAAATTATACACACCAAATGACATTCAAAATGTTATTTAGCTTTCAAAGTCCAGTGCTCAAAAGTTAGGAAGTGCCAGAATTAAGGTTGCTTGTGCAAACTCAGTTTGGCCCCCATGTGTGTAGGTATTATGAGACAGTCTTTAATTACATGGTGACAGGCTATTTTTTCCAAAGGACCCTGCCTCACTGGATACACAGGGCGGACACACAAAGGGGCAGAAGTAAGATTGCTCGGGCAACAATAAATCTGGCATTTGTCAATTCTGAGTGCCAAATGTTGCAACATTTTCTTAACATCGTTTTTGTATATTATATTAGTTTAACGTGCCACAGCCTCACATTCACAAAGAGCAAATCCCCATTATATATTTATTAAAGTATATAGGTACAGTTGTCTACCAAGTGAAGTAGAAGGTAATCTCCACTATCACAGGTGTCAGTCACTGTTACATTCAGTTTATCATAAGAAGAGTTGCAAACACGCTTTCTTGGGACTATGTGACAAACGTTATGCAATCTGAATATATGACTGCATTGATACTTACATTTTTTTCAGCCACCCTTGCTCCTAATTTTCCTGCTTCAGTAATCAGTCAAATGATGTTAGTGCTGCTCTCCTCCTAGCAATCTTCACCTTTGTGCAGTCTGCATGCTAATTTGCCAGAAAATGACACCGTATTTGCATGTTTTTTCCCCATCTAATTTGGAGCATCACAATTTAAAGCAGGTGTGACACAAATAAGGCAACTTGAGCAATCAGCCCAGGTACAGATTTGTGGATTGCATAAGAATTTGTTTGGAGTGTATTTTCCTGTCTATGATAACATTCATTTTAATTATTGGGGGAGGGGGGTAGCGAGGGGGAGAAGCTGCTCAAATTGAAAATAGAAACTATGTGTTTGTTTAGTGTTAAAACTTCCATGGAGTAACTTAGGGTGACCAGACAACAAGTGTGAAAAATCGGGACCGGGGTGGGGGTAATAGGAGTCTATATAAGAAAAAGACCCAAAAATCGGGACTGTCCCTATAAAATCAGGACATCTGGTCACCCTAGAGTAACCTGGGTTGTTAAGATTATTTTGTGTGCCTTTGAATATAGGGGTGCCTGCTGACGCACAGGAAAGTTTGCTAGGGCCTGCGTAGGCAAGATGATGAACATCCCTGGCAAGACCCTGGACAGGAACTGAGGTCTGTCCAATGGGAGTGAAACATACTCAGCTCCTCACACTGGGCCCTGAATTTGACACCTGCCTTCTGTACTTAACTAAGGCCAGGTGTACAGTACAAAGTTTTGCTGACATAGCTATGTCGGTCAGGGGCATGAAAAAACACACACTTTAGTGACATAGCTGAGCTGGCAAAATCCCCAGTGCAGTCACTGCTAAGCTGCCACATAGAGCTCTGCTGAATGGATTATAAAGATCTTTGTTTGTCTCAAGAAGGCTGATATTCCTTACCTCACTGAGGCTGTAACCACACTGGCACTGTGCAATCCAGTGGAAGTGAAGGGCACTCAGCTCCTCACAGGACTGGGTCCGGAACTTGACACCTGCCGTCGGTACTTACTAAGGCATTGCCTTCTTGTAGGATGGTCACTAAAGGATAACAACTTACTGCTGCTTCTAAGATGTTCCTTTAGCTGAAGTGCTAGAGAGCCATGCAATAGCACTGACAGGCCCAGGTTCTAACCTTGTAGATGACCTATGTAGAAGGGTGTTTGTTATAAGACCTTTCCTAGCTTGAGAGAATTTGTATCTTCCTTATTTTCACCACTTTCTTATTTCTATCCCGCTGCTCACCCTTGTAGAATTTTTCAATCTGACAGAAATATTACATGGAGACCCTGCACTATATAGTTTTATTCCCAGTGAAGGGGAGTGTGCTGTTATCATAGGTTGAGTGCCCCAGGGTTCATGACCTGCTCTAGTGTGCCACTCAATCCATTAGTAATACAGTCCCTCAGGCATTCAATGATGTCAGAGCTGTCAAGATAAATTAAAACCTGTTCAATCTTTACTGTCACGTCAGCTGCTGGTACTTTTTCTTTCCTTCTTTAAGTAAACTTCCTATTGGATTTAGAATGTTCAAACTTTCGACAGAGCGATACAGTGCAGAAGATTTTCATAAACAAGACTTCAGATTGCCCTTAGCAGAAGGTGAGCTTTTCAGACTGAAGACACTGTTTTCTTCCGCTGAACTTTTTAAATCTTCATACATACAAGATATAAAGTGAGAAGGCATTTGTGGAAAAATAATATCCACTTAGTTCTTTGTCACCTAAATCTCTAAACACCTGGATACAAATACCCTTGACTTTTTGGGGAGTGTGGAGGTGAAATCTGAAACAGGGATGGGGATAGGGTGACCAGACAGCAAATGTGAAAAATCGGGACACGGGATAGGGGGTAATAGAAGCCTATATAAGAAAATGACCCCAAAATTGGGACCTATACAATCGGGACATCTGGTCACCTAGATGGGGATCCAAATTTTGCAGCTGGCTTTATTTCTATGGTGGAGTGAATCAAATCCCAGGATGTGAATATCCCTGAAATCTGATGGTGGTTAGAAATGGGGGCATTAGAAATCCAAACTAGGTCTGAATTTCACAATTTTCTTTATCACAATGATGAGTCAAATCAAAATCCTGGATCAAAACATCACTGAACTTTGGAGGAGTTTGGAATCCAGATCCAGATAGGAATGTTGCAAAATCGAAGATACCTGTCCTTCCCCAACACTCCTCAGGAAATACTGCTCATTTTTGCAGATTGGAAAATATTCAGGTAACATATTGTTTGTCCCCCACCACTTGTGTGCCCTAGTCTTTCTGGGTTCCTTTTGGGACCAGAACCAGAAGAGGCTGTTCTAACTAGATTTTTAGCCTGAACTGTCTGAGGAATAATTGGGTCTTTCCTTCCCCTTCTGCAATTTCAGAGATACGGTGCTAGATCAAGGTCCCACTGTGTTCATAGAAGCTGAAGCGAATGATACAGTTCTGTGTTATTTAGCTCTGCAAAGCAATTTGGGCTATGGTTTGGCTGAAAGACACTCTTCTGAAATTGTCTTGTGTTGTATTGTATACTCTGCAGACACTCAGGCGGTAGCCCAGTAATATACCAGGATTAAATCTTAAATTTCCTTCCACTGCAAACATTTCCTTGAATTAATTGTTTCTCAACAATAGATAATCAGAACACTTGCCTGTATTTTATTTTTAAATAAACCATGTGAGGGTCAAGAGCAGATAGAAAACAGACTGATTAATGAACGTTTTTTAACTTTCAACAGATGGAAAATTAATTAATTTTCTGTAAAATGATGTTGTTTAGATTAATACTTCATGGGGATCCACATAAATCCTTTAAATGAATCCCAGCCCCGTTGAAAGGACAGACGGCTGAGAGGCTGTAAGGAAGTTTGCCACCAGCAGACCAGTTCTGCAACGGGCTCCCTAGGGAGGAGGAGAGAAGACGGGATACATGACAACTGGTTGAAGTGATGCAGAAGATCTGGAGTTTTTCAAATATCATCTTTAAACAAGAGGAAAAAATCCTTCATTTGAATATGAGTTAAAGGCACATCTCTAAGGGCCAAATCCTTCATTCAGGCAGCAAATGAGGGTATTAGTTATTAATATCTACCGTGGTGGAGCTTTTGTGATTTGGACATGGATCCATTTCATATGGGGTACTGAACCATCAGATATCAACAACGTTCAGTCACTGCTGACCTGAGTTGAATTCAAACTCCTGACCAAGCGGGGCAGTGTTTTTTCTGGTTTGGGGATTGTTGTTTTTCTTTTTAAAATGGTGTTTGTCTGATTTTAGTGAATTCTCCCAGCTGTTAGGTTTTGGTGCTGCATGGACTGCATTTTTTCCGAAAATGCTAATATAAAGTTTTCTTGATATTTATGCTTTTGCAGGTATTCACAGGACCTGCAGCATGAAGATAGCAATAAAAACCCATCTCAGCTGCTGGCAATGTATGTATTTATGACTGGGATGTAAAAACATTTGCTCTGGATTAAAGCCTGATAGAATGGCTCAGAGCCCAAAGGAGAACTTTTGTTTTTCAAAAGTCCTTCCCAGATCCCTTGGGCCACTCTGAATTATACCAATGGAAAACAAATGTTCTTATTTTAAGATGAACTTGTATGGCCAAAGCTGTATAAAACATGGGGGAAGGGATCAATGACATTTTATTTGGATTTGGTTTACCTTCCCTACATGTTGCTTTGAAATCTCACACAAAAGCAGCTCTGTGTATGATTTAAAATAATAAATCTTTCCAAAGATCCTGTGGATTTCACTCAAATTCAGCCCAGATTCACTCAGTTCTTGTCGCAGGTTTGCTCAGCAGTTTGGCAGTAAACCTTTCGGCGAGCCTGGGCCAAGCCTGGGGTTTGTAACTAAGTCTGGGACTATGAGAGTTTGTCATAGCATAGCTCAAACAAAACTCCGGATGCTCAATGCAAATGTCATACCAGGATATTAGTCCATAATGTGGAATTCTATTTGCGGGCTAGATTGAAATCTTGCACGCAATGAAACCATAATGTAGACTAATATCCTATGCTGTCTGGAAATTTTAAAAGACCCCCAAATGAATTTATTTTAAACCATTAGATTACAAGACAAGAGGTTTTTTTTTTTTTTTGCTATTTAAAAACATCTAATGGATTATTTTAGCATGCAGACTTACAGTGCAAAAGGAGTCTGAAGCTAATAGGGTCACTATTTCTGAGATAAAAAGCCTCTCATAAGGGCTATGGTACCCAAAGAAACACTTCTTATAGGCTTGTGTCAACAGTTCCTGTTCTATGATCCATGAACTACAGTTTCCAGGCATGCTATAGTGTGCGATCTCTAACTGCTACAAAGCTGATGTGATGGTAGCCTGACGTGTCAACAATTCATATTTTAATAGCTCCCTGTTATAATCAAATACTGCCTTGCTTGCACACATGCATCAGAGGACAGAATTGTGCCCCAAGCAGTTACCTTCTGCAACCGGTATAATCCATGTTTACCTTTCCTGTTTATCTGTTCATTCTAAGTTTGTAATGGTTAGTCTGCCTGGAAGGAAGGCTGTAGCTGTGCAAGGCACCTGCACCCCCTGCTCTGACAAGGGCCCCACAGCTGGCCAGTTCAGTTCCCAAGGCATGTGGTCCTTGCTGAGAAGGATGCATACCCCTAGTTATCCAGGGAACACACTGATTAAGCATGTCCCCAGGCAGCCTCTGTGAACAAAGAGCTATAGAATCCATGTCTATAATTCACTTTAAGTTGCCTTCTGCTGGCGGAACCCCACTCCCTCTCCAAGAGGAGAGCGCTGGCCCGAACACTTCCTGTTCTTCCTTGGCACAAATTGCCCCTTGACACCAGAGCCCCACTGGTTCAATGGGGCCCAGTTTGGTTTTGGTTCAGCTCCACTATATTTTTCTTTGTAAGCAGCTAGGGTTAGTCTAATTTGACTTAAGACAATAACTCACCTTCCTAAGAGCCTATGGGTTTTGCTTCATATTGAGCCCCAGAGCCACTCAAACTCATCCTAGAACTGCGCAGAAAGTTGGGAGCCAAACCTACGCTGTTTAAGGTAGGTGCATTTTTGGTGGGACTCTGATTTAAACCTGCAAGAAAAAGAAAATTAATAAAAAATGCTGCAAATCTGAGCCCAGATTCTCTGTTACCTCACATCCCTCATGGCCTCATTGACACCAGTGCAACATGGCTACCACATTAGCGTGGGAGTGTTTTGCACTCACTTTTACAAACTTTGCTTTGGCATAAATGACTAACACAAGGTACACAGCAACAATGAATTGTTGGGACTTTATTATAAACCTGCAATACAGGCCAGCCAAACCCAAAGGTTCACTGAGGTTCACAAACCTTTCAGTGAACTCAGGTCACCTTTCAAGCAAATCTGAGACAATGAACTTGCCTGGACTCTGCAGCTGAACCTAAAAACCCAGTAGGGCTTTGAACCCAGCCACCCCATTTGTTCTAATACCCTTTCAGATCCAGAACACAGAAGCCTAGTCTACACTTAAAAGTTAGGTCAACGTAGCTATGGCACTCAGGAGTGTGAAAAATCCACTTGGTGTAGATGCAGTTTGGTCAACAGAAGAATATTTCCATTGACCTAGCTGCCATCACTCATGGATGTGGTGTTCCTACAGTGACAGAACCCCATGCCACACCCCATTGCTATAGGTTGCATCATGGGTGGCAGGTACCATAGGCTGGGGGAGGCTGTGCCTCCTCAAACAGCAGGCATGGCTCCGCCATGCTGTGCCCCCAACCTCCTCCTTCCCTTTCTGCGTGCAGCTCCATTCCCCTGTGCTGGCCCCGGTGCTCTGGCCCGAGTGCCCTCCTGGTGCTCTGAGGCTGGGGCCGCATGCCACCCGGTGCTCTGGGGTTGGCAGGGGGGCTAGCCTGGGGCAGGGGCTGGCAGCCAAGGGAGGCTGTCTGGGCTCCGGTGGGGGGGACGCAGAAGGGGCGGTGCCTCGGGCGGAAGTGGCAGGGCTGAGGGATAGGCTCCCCCAGCTGGTGATTCACGCACCAGCCATGGGTTGCATCTACACTACGGGGTGATGCCAGCATAGCTACATTGCCATAGCTATGCCACTATAGTTCCTGTAGGGTAGACATAGTCACAGTTTTCCCAAAGCTCGAGCAGAAAGCATGACTAGTGTCAAATTGCACAAAGAAGGGGGAGATGCTGTCAGGGCAGATCTCTCAGTCTGCACCTTCTGGAAATGCAGCCACAGGACAGATCTCCAACTTTGCTGCCAGCCTGTTTGTTTCCCCTCTTATACCCAAATATCTTCTGAATTTATTTTTGGTCTTTATTCTTAAAAGGTGATTGCCTGAAGTGTCAGATGACTGCTAGCCTCCTTTAAGAATGGAGATGTATGCTGCCAGGCTAACTAGAACAATCTACATACAGGGTAAATGTGTAACTAGGGTCTGGAAGGGAATCCTGGACCCGAGCCAGAGTATTATTGACAGCCTGTAACTTGCAAGCTCAGGAAGGATATTGTCTGGAATCATTACAGAAGACCTTGATCACTTCAGACGTGTGTGTGTGTGTGTGTGTGAGAGAGAGAGAGAGAGAGAGAGAGAGAGAGAATATCAGGAATAGTCTTTGCTGCTCGCTCTCTCCTTAAAATATTATTCTCAGTATGCTCAGATTACATAACCCCATTTGTCATATACCGCAAGTACATAGAGAATTCTAACAAGGCCTTCCTTTGGAAGCAAAGTTTATTTCAGCAGTAGATTTTAGCTAGAAGAGGGAAGTTCTGACTAGGGGCCCTGGCATTTCACAAGGCTTAGCTAAATTGTTTGTGCCTGCTGGTTTCCACAATCCTCGCAGCATGGCGGTGTCACTTTATCCCCATGAACTTGGGTAAAGTGATAGTTTGATTAATGTCAGCAGTTCGGCGCTGTTGAAGGTGCACTCATTGCTCTTTCCTTGGCTGAAAAACAATGCAGGTTTGTCACTTTCCAGAATAAAGACTGGAAACATCCTGAGTGCAAGCGGAGCCCAGGACTGGTAGAAAGGGAAAGGGAAAAAGAAAATGGCTTGTTGTTTAAATAGGGGGTAGTGAGTCGGGAAAGGGAAGACCTAGATGGTATATAAGATTAAATTTAATGGCAAAGACCATTTCATTCCAATATTAGTATCAAAATGACCTTCTAGTGAGTTACCAAATAAGTAAATCCATCCACAAGAAATGCATTTCTTAATTTCTTTAAAAATAAACTGAACATCTTTGCTGTAGACCAGAGATTCTAATAATTACACTGTGGCTTTGGGGCAAGGTTTTGTTTTGATTTAGTTTGCACAAATATTATTTCAGTCTTTGTTATTTTTTTCTATTTTCAGTGACTCCAGCACCAGTCTATTTCCAGTTATCTCTAGGGAGGAGAGAACCCTACTAGATATTCCAGGATGGTGCCTTCCAGTCAGTGGCTTGAAGGAATGTCCCACAGAGAAGGTGGCATTGGGCAGGTTTCTGGCCAAGGTTTGTGGCATCGCTGGCAAACTTGCATCTGGGATTGCTTCACGGAGGATCAAGGGCTTAGGCACAATGTTTTCATTTTCTCTGGAGTATTTAAGTTTCATGGGACCCAGTCTTGCAAAGTGCTTCACGCTCCCTGGAGTTGCTCAACATCTTACAGGATTGGTCCCACAGTTGACACTGGTTCTAGCCACAAATTCAGTACAGTGAAAATGTGCTCTGTGTGTGTATGGAAAGATACATCTTTATGCAGTTTTTCTTTAGTACTCATGATGTGCTTAGTGCTGTTCAAGATATGGGTTCATATCATGTATGACACACAATATACAACGTGTGTGTGTTTGTGTATATATCAGTCATATACATATAATGTAGTGGACCTGCTGATTCATTACTGGATACCTTTTCCATAGCCCAGTAGAGATGGAAGGGAAAGGGTTTAGCATTTGAAGAGTCCTCTGTTACACAATTCAGTGCATTGCCAGTAGAGGGCTCTGAAGTCCCCAGAGTACAGGAAAAGGAAGTAACATCCTGAGTTCAGGGGGATCAAGCTGGGAAGAGATTCAGAGGTTACATCATGCGAGCAGGAGCAGCAGGCGGAGAACTGGCTGTGTAGGAAAGGCTGTGCAGAGGCATCTTGAGAGCTGGGACTAGAAGGCTGAACCAGCCAGGGAAGCAGCCTGTTACTAGCTGCTGGCTGGAGTCCAGCGGTAGCAGCAGATGCATACAGGGCAGTTACCTGTGAGGAGGAGGCAAGGGACAACTGCATGTGTGACGAGAGTAGGGTGACCAGATGTCCTGATTTTATAGGGACAGTCCCAATTTTGGGGTCTTTTTCTTATATAAGTGCCTATTACCCCCCACCCCCATCCTGATTTTTCACATTTGCTGTCTGGTCACCCTAGACGAGAGCAAGATGGTGTGGAGGGGCTTCAGTGAGACCATGAACAAAAAGAACGGAGATCTGGTTGGGGGAACGGCAGGTTGGTACTTCAGTGCCTCAGGGAGAGGGCTGGGCTGGAGGGACTATTCCTGGCACTGGGCCTGAGGACAGTTACTTTGAGACCCCTGTGCATTGGGTTAGGAACTGCTTCGATGACCTTTTGTTGTAACAAAGTAACTGTGCCTAGGTATTGGCGCCCTTTCTTTTCTGCCAGCCCTGGTAAAAGAGCCCCCTGTCATCTGAAATCTCTCAGGGTGAATGGAGACCCACTGAGGGCTAGAGCCTGTAGCGCCTAGTGTTTGCCTACAGCGCTTGCCTCTGAATTCGTGGCACACCCAGCACACCACCAAATATCTCGAGGGGAGGGAGATACCACAATACACGCAGCCACACCCTGCAGCGGGGCTGGTTACAAGATTTACTAAAGTAGCTGTTTTCTTCTAACAGTTTGACAGTAACCTTCCATGACACAAAAATTAAATAATTGACCGGCCCAGATTGGTTAAGCATCAGCCTCTCTCTTTCTCGTTCAAATAATGTCACTTAGAGGCCTGACATAACATCAGCTGTGCCCGCAGAGACATTCCCAGGTCAAAACCAGGCCCAGCACATTTCCTGTCGGGAGGGAAGGGGGCTCTGTTTTTCTCTTCCCAAGCGCCACATGTGCTTTGCTGTCTTGAGGCAGATTTTTCACCTTCTAATGCTGGAGATGACTTGGGAGACTCCAGATGAATCTCTGAACTGATAGGTTAGAAGGGCTGCTTCCCTAAGGCACCTTTTCCTCACTACTGTGCATCTACAACTCTAGGGTACGTTTGGGTTGCGAGGTGAACAGGCCTTCCGAGTATGCAGTGACTTATGAATGCTACATAAACAAGCCAAAGACTCTACTCTGATTCAGCTGCAGCCTCCTTACTGTTGTTTCGACCCAGACAGGCTGATCCGACTTCTTAACCTGAGTAATTGTTGATATCAAGTTGAACCTAGGAGACCATAGCATTGTGGAGAGTGATTTTTGTTGGGTCTCTTTGAATCATCAGTACTAGCAACCCTCACTGCAGCAAGGACTGCTGGCAGCCCCCCATGCAACAGGAGAAAGGGAGCCTCTGCATCAAGGGGTGAAGACTTGGTGGAACCCCTGGTACCAGGGGATGGAGAGATGGTGAAAATTCCTGCAGCTAAGGGGGAAGCGACTGTTTAGCCTGAAGAGAGCAGATGGACCAGTGAGAATCCCTGAAATCAAAGGTGGAAGGACTGGTTTTGCCTGACCCTCCCTGGCAGTCCCAACTGCTATTTACTCCCCTGAGGTAATATGGCTCAATTTGCATTATTATTATTATTTATATTAGTTCCTTTAGTGGAGATGGGCCCTGCTCTGAGGAACTTAGATTTAAAAGGCACAAAGAAGACAGGAGGCAGTGGAAGGAGCAATTTTTGGAGGGTTTTAGACCCATGACTCCTCTGTGGCTGGCATAGAAGACATGAGTCTTCAGGAGGGATTTGAATGTGGAGAGGGTGGTAGCTTGGAGAATCCAGATGGAAAAGGCTTTACCTGCACAAGGGGGTTCTATGGGGAAGAAACACACAAGCATGGCAGAAGCACTGACTACTGGTAGCATTTCTACCGTCAGGCACTGACTTACTGGGCATGGGCATCCTTAACTTTAGGCACTTCTCTAAGTGGGAGGCTCCTTAGTGTCCCTGAACCGGGCCAGTGCTGGTTTTCCTACTGTGCAGAAGGATTTAAATGGAGCGGGAGAGGGTTTCCATCCCCACCCATCCTAAAGACACCGCTATGAAGCAGGCAGTCTGGCCCAGTTGGAGACTTCATATTATCAGCCTCTTATATTATCAGCATCCTACCAATAAAAATCTGTCTGGCTCCTGTGGTTAAAGAAATCATTGGAAACTTCTCAATGCAGAGGTTGTCTCTGGTGCATTGTACAGTGCCAGTCACATAGCTGGCACTAAAAGGCTTTGACTGACCTGCACAGTGGCCTCTGGGAATGTCTCCCCAGCTGAAAAAAAATGAGGATACTCACCGAGAACTAAATGCTGTGTCAGTTTTCTTGAGTCCCTGAGTTTCAAAAACTGCAGTGTTTTGTTCTCCTGAACTTCAGTGACTCAGCAGCTGTTCCTAAACTATGCCTCTAATCAGTCGTTGGATTCCCGTGGCACGAGCTAGCTTAAATCTTGGCCCCCTTCAGTCTATAAAAAAAATCCATCTGCCAGGTCCTCTTTCCTTGCCTGTTTGCTTGATCATCTCACTCTCCTTTGAATCCCTCCACTGGCTCCCTAACAGTTAACATGTCATATTTAAGCTTCTTGTCACCATCTTCATATCTCTGTATAATTTGGCCTCTGCCTACTTATCCTCCCTTATCCTTCCTGTACCGCATCCCCTTCACTCGGGCAGTATTCCCAGTGTTGTCCACCCACTTATCCCATTTTCATGCAATAACCTCCCTGCCTCCTTCAAGCCCCCCTCTGCCCTGCCCCCCATGGCAAAATGTCCCTGAGCTCACCTTCAAAAGCTCTGCCCAAGGGTAAATTCCTCCTAGGGTGACCAGATGTCCCAACTTTATAGGGACAGGCCTGATTTGGGGGTCTTTTTCTTATATAGGCTCCTATTACCCCTCCACCCCGTCCCGATTTTTCACATTTGCTGTCTGGTCACCCTAATTCCTCCTAAAACTCCCACTTCTCTCCCAAGATGTGGAATTTTAGGGGATTTTTAAACCAGCCATCATACTATGAGTCAGACTTTTTTTTTTCTAGGTTGTATATTTATTTTAATATGTCATGATATAGAAGAAGGCTAAGGATTCACCCAGAGCTCATTAGCTTATAAATTGGTGTTGCTTCTAACAACAGAGTGGGAGGCCAAAATATTAGCGGCTTTTATTTCTCTATATGGAGACCTCTGAACAGAGAAGCTTCATTCAGTTTCTGAATCCATTTCTTTTTGGCCCAAGCCAGCCACATATACACTGAGAACTTTCTTTGGAGTGCCTCTATGAACTCCAAATCATCTAAGGAGCTTTTTAATTTTTTGTACGATATTTTTATGCTTTTAATCGCTTAATCAAGTCTATCAAAAATATTGGTGTTTAATTATTTCACACCAGTGTTTTTCAATCTCTTCAAGAGTCTCTTTTCTTTTCTTAAAATTTAGCAGAGATGAGAGCGAGGGATTAAAAAAATGGTTAGAGACTTGATTTTTTATTTTGCAGTAGAAGAGAGAGTCTCTAACTTTCAGCTAGTTAACAGTTATATTTTGCTTGAGTGCAAATAGAATCTGAGAATCCATGGGTACTGGACATATTTCTTCTGGTAGTGCAAATACTGTATCGAAGTGTCTGTTTTGGTTGGGATAGAAAAAGCATTGCTCCTCAGCAACTTCACAAGTGTGGATTGACATCTGCCTTATTGACAGGCATCACTCTGCAGGGTACATGGGCGTTGGATAACTCTGTTATCATAAACTGTGCATGGGTTTCATGCCAGAGGGGGAAGAATGCTAGCTTTTCAGAGGTGTAATTAATAAAAATCAATTGACTCCCTGCTTCCAAAGTTTCCTTGTACAAATCCTTCTAATAATAACTGGTAATTAAAGGCTTTTGCAAATGCAATCACAGATTCTATTGAAATGCCTTTTCTTAATGTTAGGTACTTGATGAGTAAAGAATGTTTGTCTTGCTTCAAAATTACACATAAAATATCTTCAACCCGAATTTGTTTTTTAATCAGTTGGTTAAAAGAATGCTTTTTCAGCTATACCGTTAATGTACAAAATGCAAGAGCAACAGTTCAACAGCACGCTGCAATTTGTCAGCTATAAATTTGAATAGGTAACTTATGATTAAAACCCTTTACGTCAATACTTAAACCATGATCTCCAGGTATAGGTTATATTCTAGTCCAGCAACAAAATAATCATATGCTGACTCTTACAATTGGCTAGAGAGCAATATTTCAAATACTAGTATATTTTCTGTATGCTATCTCACCAAAGGAGAAACTGGATGAAAATATACATACCCTTTGGTTGTCTCAGGTTTATTGTTGTTCTTGAACCGTAAACAGCCTTGATCTCTGTTCATTATTTTAACTGGCTATGCTGTGTCTGAATGATCAGTCTGCTTCAGGGTGGAGCAAGGGAGTGTCTTTGTTTTTCTTAGGAAGGGGGAAGTCTACTTTTGATCTAAACTCACTGGCTTGCCCTCTATATGAGATCTTGTTAGTATCTTGTATGCTATGCAGTGTCCCAAGCCATCTCTCTCTTATATTTAATAGGAAGAAATATTGTGAAGACAGTAGAATTACGTTAGCCCTCCGAGTGAAAAGCTAGTCTCTATTGCTAGCGTAAAATCATCTTTCTTAAACAATTGCACATCCTTACAGAGAATCTATGCACAAAATTCCATTGAATCATTCTGTCCTCAGTAATTAAGTTAATTGTATTCAATTTTCTTCATTTCTAATAATTAAGCACGTAGCAAGGTATTTGTTTTATATTAAAATCAGGTGATATAGTCAAGTGGTGTGTTGAAAAGCCTATGAGACGTGAAAATCTTTAAGGTGAACCAAAATGTTAGAACTGAATGATCACATTGTCATTTGTGATCGCAGTCATACAGACAGCTTTGCATATGCAGATGACTTGAAACTCAAGTGGAATAATGGAATAGCCAGATATCAAAACAAATATATTATATTATATTATATTTATTTATTATAGAGCGAGAGCTGTCTTTTCTTACTGTGTAACTGTTACATCCTGCTGAACCACATAAATAATTCAAGTGATCTAAATTAGTGCTTCTCAAAGCCGGTCCGCCGCTTGTTCAGGGAAAGCCCCTGGCGGGCCGGGCCGGTTTGTTTACCTGGCACATCCGCAGGTTCAGCCGATCACGGCTCCCACTGGCTGCGGTTCGCCGCTCCAGGCCAATGCGGGCGGCGGGAAGTGGCGCGGGCCGAGGGATGTGCTGGCCGCCCTTCCCACAGCCTTCATTGGCCTGGAGCCGCGATTGGCCAAACCTGCAGATGCGGCAGGTAAACAAACCGGCCCGGACCGCCAGGGGCTTTCCCTGAACAAGCGGCGGACCGGCTTTGAGAAGCACTGATCTAAATCACTCTATTATGAAGTGTTTTAAAGTAGTTTATAAATTATCCGAGAACATGGACAAATTCTTAATAAATGCTTTGAAGGAAAGACATCTTTGACAAACATGCAACACGCCCATACCTTCACTTAACAGTATGAGAAATTTCACCCTACACATTCTCTGAAACCCCCAGGAGGTCTTTCAGCAAAACCAAGGAAGACCAGATTAGACTGTCCTGATTTGTTTTCTTTAATGAAAAAAAATAAGCAGGAAAATAAAATCCAGGCCTTCCTTATTCAACACAAAGAAGCTGTGGCACTGGCAGACCAGGTGCCAGCTCATGCTAAGGACCCTAAGTCTCAACTGAACACTGAGAAGTACATAGCTCGAACCAGTCTGGCTCACCTGTGTGTTGGTATTGTTAAAATAGGTAGAGTTTTTATGTGCTTAGCATTTAGACTTTATGGAATGCTTGTAAATTGCTGCATGCATTAATCTCACTTATAATATCTATATTCCATGTTATAAGATAATATTTCAGTGTTTGCTTTCTAACGGTAAGTCACCAGACAGGATAGGGGCATTAACATGTGTGAAATACTAGTTTTCCACAGGAGGCATGTAACAGGGACTGCTTTCTTATTGCTCTGGTACCTCCTAGTGGCCCATTTTGGGATTAGTTCACCATATGGTCAGATGCCTCTTCCTCAGCCAATCATCCCACTCACTCGCTTCATGACCTCTCTCATGCTCCAAGAGCTATGGCGCTTTCTTCTTTGTGGCTTAGTCCTCTGGTCAAGTCACACTGAAGTTCTCCCCTACTAGGGTATTATCAAAGTCTCCTTCCAAACTGTCCCCAGAAGCCCCCATGTAGACTGTCCCTAGTGTGCCACTCCCACAGTGGCTTGTAGGAAAACCTGTGCCTACCCTCTACACAAGGTTCTAATCCAGAGACCCTCGACCCAGCAGCTCAGGTCTTTATTCTCCCAGCCATTACTGCTCCTTTCCTGGGTGGCTTCCTACACTGCCTATTGCAGCCTCCTACTATTCACTCCCTCCTCCCCCGCCCCATCAGCTATAGGCTTCCTCACTGAAGGAATCTCTGGTCCAGCTTCCTGGCTTTATAGAAGCCCTGCCTGTATCTGCCTAGGTGAGCTTCATCCCCAAAAGCCTCAAGGAGCCATAGCTCCCCCCCAGGTGCAGTCTATTACTCATTGGTCTCTTGTGCTTATATTAACCTCTCCAGGGCTAGTGGTGGGGAGGAGATGAATGTCCCATTACAAGATGTTATCTCCTGCCCAGCAAAAGAAGGCCCATCAACACCAGATGAACCATTGTGGAATATCAGAGGACAAAAGACTTTGTTCACTGCTCCTCTCACCCCCATGAAGAAGAGATGTGTAACTGAATTCCTCCCACCAGCTGAACTTGCAACTCAGAGCAGAAGGGGGGAAGGGATAAAAAGCCCTAATCAGCAGAAATTGTATCTTTTGTGCTGCTTGGACTCTGAAGGGCAAGGATTCCTAAGCAGCTTCCCCAGGGCGTGGCCTGGTTTAGCCCTAAAGGACATGTAGAGCTTGCTTATTATAGAAGCTTCTATTACCTTTTGAAACTTAAGACTGGAACTCATCTGTGTGTGTACCCGCTTCCCTGCTTTAACCTTGTAAATAACTCTCTTATTGCCTGTAGATAGTTTACTGTAGGATTGGCTATACATGCGTTGTCTTTGGTGTGAGATCTAAGGTACAATTGACCTGGGGTAAGTGACTTGTCCTTTGGGACTGAGGGCTTGGCTACACTTGCAAGTTGCAGCGCTGGTAGAGGCTTTCCAGCGCTGCAATTACACCCTGTCCACACTTGCAGGGCACAACCAGCGCTGCAACTCCCTGGCTGCAGCGCTGGCCGTACACCCAGGTCTGCTTGGGGTATAAGGGTTGCAGCGCTGGTTCTGCAGCGCTGGTCATCAAGTGTGGACACTCACCAGCGCTGTTATTGGCCTCCAGGGTATAAGGAGTATCCCAGAATGCTTTTAACTAAATTATTCCCTTTGTTTTGTTATGCAGCCTCTCTTTGTTTTGTTGTCAATTCGGAGCTCCGGGCTCCGTGCACGGCACCGGCACCGGGAGCTGCTTCAAACATAGCTCCTGTTTGCTGTCATTAATCTGTAACTACTGTCAACAATGAAATGAGATAACCCCTGCAGGGGTTGAGTGTTTGCTTTGCTTGAGAGAAACGGGGGGAGGGGGCAGAGGGGGGAAAGAGTATGTTTGGATGCAGGTTGTTTGCAGTTAACAGTAAGGGGGTGGGAAAATTTTCTGATTTTGCACAGTGTCGGTTCCAAAAATCCACTCTCTCTCTCTCCCCCCCCGGTCCCTGTCACACTGCCCCACACCCCCCTCTTTTGAAAAGCACGTTGCTGCCACTTGAATGCTGGGATAGCTGCCCATAATTCATCACTCCCAACAGCGCTGCAAATGCTACAAATGTGGCCACACTGCAGCGCTGGTAGCTGTGAGTGTGGCCACACACCAGCGCTGGCCCTGCACAGCTGGACGACCAGCGCTGCAACTAGCAGCGCTGCAGATTTGTAAGTGTAGCCATACCCTGGGAGTAACCTGAATATTGCTGTGATCTTCAGACCATTTATCACAAGCTGAAGCTTACCTGGGTGGCAGGATAGATCAGCGCGGAGACTGTCTGCATTAAGGCTGTTACAGTGCTGGAAAAGTTCACTCTTGATAACTGGTTGGTGAAATCTAAGTATAGAAGTCACAACCAGTTTGGGGTTTGTGCCCTGTTTCCTAACAGTCTGCCCTGAGGCTGCACTCTTGAACCACTGCAGGACAGCTTGACAGAAAAGGACACAAGCTCAGTTTTTTGAGAAGTTCTTTGTGGATCACCTTTTAGCACCAGCATCGAATACTTGGTCAGCTACCTTAATATGAATATTAACTAAGCCAAATACTGTCCTGGTATGTGCATGTAGCGCTCCCGCTGACTTCAACTGAGTGATTTTCATGGAAGCAGAGCCAGTGCAATGGTTGTGAACACAATGCAGGTCCCCCTTTGTCCATAGCACCCTGGCAGTGCTGTGGCTGGGAGTGGTGGCAATACAGCACTTCTTTTTTATATACGAAGAAGGTGAAAGGGGTGAGAGCAGCTGGACCCTCAGTTTGGAGGAGGTTGAGATGGGAGTGGCTTTCTCAATCCTTAATAAATATGTGAGAGGCATCTTGGGGCATCTGAAGCTACCAAGCACATCCCACAGGTGGCAGATGGGAGAATGTCCACATGTGGACAGCTCCAATAGATGAATAAGGAGCTGTGGACCTAGGTTGTGCATAGGGTTGATAACGCTATCATGTAGAACTAACTCACTACAGAAACGAACTCCAGGGACCATACTGGTGCACAGCAGCTTCCAGCAGGAGGTAAGCCTTAACAGACCAGCATAAGACAGAAATAAATGACGGAAACTGGTGGACACCCTATATACACACCAGAGGGTGTGGAAGGAGAAAGAAAGAAGATGCCCATACTGGAGGGCAGAGTTTGCCTATCTGTCCTCAGCAGTGTATTTCAAGGAGTAGCTCTTTTGATCGGCAGTGATATGTCCAGCACTATAGCCATTCTTCACTGGCAGGAATGCATCCCCCTTAAAGAGTCACTGTTGTCCCAGCGGTTCAGAAAGCTGACATGTTCAGTGGTGATTGTCTCCTCAGTATTGTGAGGGTGGTTTGGAGCTTTATCCTTCTTCCCCATCAGCCAGCCATGTGTTGCTCTGATGTTTTGGCACCATCACTACCTCTCTCTGGAGGTGGTTTCCAGTCTTCTTGTGTGGCAATGGTCTGTCACATCCGCTTAGATTTACCGCTCTGAGCATACCGCAGCCTGCGTGTTGCATATTCTGGCATCCATTTTTATTTTGGAGTGGTGGAGTTGGATCAGTAAGTAGGAAAGTGGATTTGAAAGCTCTGGCTGATACTTTGAGAGATTTTTTCAGAGAAAAATAGAAGTTGTAATTAGCCATTTGGAGGGCAAACTGCAGTACATTAACTCCTGTGGTGGCAGGCTGACAGCATCCTGAGTAGGTGGAAAATACTAGACAGAGCGGACAATAGTGCTGCCCAGCTTCCTTTCGAATACATTGTCAAAGGAAAAGAAAACTAAAATAATGATTGCTGAGGAAAAACATCAGTGAAAAGAACATACAGTCAGCATTCTACAAAATGGAAAGTGACCTTTTAGGTTCTATATTCCCTTTAAACTTCAGGGTCTGTTAAATCCCAATGACATGTCACTGCTGCCATCTATTAGCAAGCACTAGAACTGCCATATCCAATCGTAATACTACTACAGCAAAGGCAGGGGAGGGCTTGAAACTTTTTCAGGCTTTCATAGCAGCAGCAGCTCTGATAGAAGGTTGAAAGGACAGGAATTCATCAGCTCAGAGGCTGAAATACAAAACAGACATTTTAAAAAATAAAGAAAAAGCAAAAAGATTTTTTTCATCTTTCTTTCTCAAGATCAAACTAGCAATTGATCTCCAGATAAATCACACAGGCAAACGAATAGATATTATGCCTTACATATATACTTCACTGATGTCTTAAACATGTGCTATGATCAGAGATGGTGTATTCTGTAAGTTGTATGTCACATACATATCATCTTAATAGAACAATAATGAAACAAACAATTGACTGCATTTAAAATTCTCCTAGAAAAAGCACTACGAGAGCTTCAAACCCAGGAAAGAAAGCCACTGACAATGAGTAGACACAGATTGCCAGGTGATAACCCTACCGGGGGCATCGGCTTGCACCCACGCTGTGGCATACATCCCTGGGGCATCGGCTTGCACCTACCCTCTGGCATACATCCCAGGGGCATCAGCTTCTCAAGATGTTGCAGCCAAAAATTACATCACAAGTTTAGTCAGTTAGTGCTTCTCCAGCTCTCTAATATTATTCCTGAAAGAATAGCTCAGCTGGTACTAATTTTGGAAATAATGCAATTAAATAATGGGGTAAATACTGGTTTAGGTAGAACTGTACAAGTGCTGTTACTCATGGTCTGCTGAACAGCACAAACCTCAGTTTGGGAAAAGGTAGCACACATCTAGTCCTTCAAGATATTGATTTTCCTCCCTAAGAATCCCCGTTAGGTATATTGATCAATGGCCATTAGGCCATTAGGCCTGGTGATTATTTATTATTGTAATTTAGATTTATCACCTCTTTAAGATATTATCATTTCTTGTACAAAGCCATAAATGTACCCAGCATTTTACATAAGTAATGTCCCAAAAAACTTACATTCTAAGGCCCAGGTCATCTCCTGTACCTTCCTATATGTAGCCTCAAATAAATACACCTGGCACAGAGGTATTCCACAGGGTGGGAACAGCACCTTTCCCCCTGGACACTCTGTGGATGTCACTGCAGTTGCCTTTGAAGTCACTATACCAACAGTCACCTATGCAGGCAGCTTGCCTCCCATCTCCATCTCCCATCTCCCCCTCCAGCCCACCGCCAGGGGCGGCTCTAGGCACCAGCAAAACAAGCTGGTGCCTAGGGCGGCAAAATCTAGGGGGCGTCCCCTGCTGCCGGGGGGGGCGCCAGGGTGGGCTGGCGGACCTGCCGCAGTTATGGCTGCGGGAGGTCCACCGGAGCGCCGGAACAACTGGACCTGCCGCAGGCATGACTGCGGAGGGGGCGCTCGTCCCGCGGCTTGGCTGGACCTCCTGCAGGCATGACTGCGGCAGCTCAAGCGGCGCCGCCGGACCCGCGAACCGTCCGCAGCCGCGGGAGGTCCAGCCGAGCCATGCGGTCATGCCCGCGGGAGGTCCGCTGCTCCCGCGGCTCCGGGGCGCCTCCCGCGCATGACTGCTTGGGGCGGCCAAAAAGCTAGAGCCGCCCCTGCCTACCGCTACTGCTATGGATGGAGCAACTGTCTGGGGAATGCAGGAGGCTCTTATCCACTCCTTATCCATGGCCTCCCCCTGTCACAGCATAACCCTGCTGGCAGGGGCGGCTCCAGACACCAGCACGCCAAGCGCGTGCCTGGGGCGGTAAGCCGGGGGGGGGCGCTCTGCTGGTCACCACGAGGGCGGCAGGCAGGCTGCCTTCAGCGGCATGCCTGCGGAGGGTCCACTGGTCCCGCGGCTTCGGCGGACCTCCCGCAGGCATGCCGCCGAATCCGCGGGACCGGGGACCTCCCACAGGCAAGCCGCTGAAGGCAGCCTGCCTGCCGTGCTTGGGGTGGCAAAATACCTAGAGCCGCCCCTGCCTGCTGGTACCAGTGCAGTCTGGTCCATATGCACCCACAGAGGGCTGGCATGGTGTGGCCCTAAAAAGGTGCAAACAGGTAGAATATAGTGACCAATGATAAAGTGTTGTGTGGTTGTAGATAGAATGTTTTGCAGAATGGATGGACTTCCTGACATAATATTTTATTAGAGGAGGAACAGCCAGGATTCCTGTATGTAGGTTGCCTAATATTTGTCAGTCTAACAGCTCTTCAGTCTGTTGTTTTGAAGAGCTCTAGGACCTATGGTTTGCACCAGATCTGTGACATTTGGCAGGAGGGTAGCCCTGAGGTCAGGGAGGTGCCTTTTCCTGACCCCATGCAAATCTGTTCGGATTTGACCAAATTACACCCCTTCAGCATCTTATCTCAGCATTCCACACAGAATTGAACCTCCCAGGCTCCCTCATCCTCCTACAGTTGCTGCCCTAGACTCAGTAAACGATCAACTTTTGTGTTGTGGGGGAAAAAAACCTTTTGTCGTGTCCAGGTTAACGTTTAAAAATGTTAATTGGCATTCATTTAACCTTAACTACAGTAAAGCCACACACGCTAGTGTAGACATATCCTATGTGGATATGTATGGACCAAAAGGCATTTCCCCATCAAAATACCCTTTGGCCAAAGGGAAGTGCACAGGTTTGGAAACTAGGAGTTCTAGATTCACCACTTCATCTAACTGATGTTAATTCTGTGCCCTTTACAACCCAGCCCTAGTCTGCATTATGATGCATATGCAAGCCCCCCTTGAGCTTATTGAAAAAACTGACATTTCCAGCAACACTTTCTGAGGAATTTCTTACAACAGTTCAGCTCATTTGCTGGAAATACAGGAAAGGCTGACATCTTGTGGAATGAATCACTTCTTCACATGACATAGTTGCTGCAGTGTGACAGAAATTTGAAATAAACGCTGGTGCATGGAACATCTAGTAAGCGTTCGGGAGGCCAGGCAGCTATAGAGCATCTGCTCAATGTGCAGCAGTGATCAGAGAAGCAGACAGACAGTCAGGATGTATGAAGAATGGGGTATAAAATAATGAAAATATTATGATGTCGCCATGGAAGTCACCGGGAGTACAGTTTCAGTTCTAGTCCCCTCACCCCAAAAAAGGATTTAGCAAATATAAAAAGGGCTAGATAAGTGATTTAGCCTTCACAGCCATTTGGAATTCAAATGAATGTTCACAAGAACAATCTACCACAGCAAGGTATAACACGATCTACAGGCTGGAAGTTGAAACTAGAGAAATTCAGACTGGAAATAAGGTGTAGATTTTTAATGGTGAGACTAATTAATCATTGGAACAATTTACCAAGGGTCGTGGTGGTTTGTCCATCACTGACGATTTAAAAATCAATATTGGATGTTTTCTAAATGATCTGCTCTAGGAATGAATTTGAGGTGGTTTCTATTGTCTGTGCTGTGCAGGAGATCAGACAAGATGATCACAATGGTCTCTTCTGGCCTTGGAATCTATGAAGAACATTTTACAGTCACTGACCAGTTCTACTACCGCAAATGAGCAAGCAGAGGTCTCAGTCCCTCTCCTGGTGCATATAATGCCTCTTCTGGACCCCTATACGCCTGTCCAGTGACACATTGGGTTCTGCAGCTCCCCAGACAGTAATATGCTATTCAAAAATAAAGTCTTCTGAGGGAGGGGTAGATCCTGATTCCAAAGTTGATAAATGCTCACTGACATATCCCAAAAGCCTGAAACACAGAAAGTCTTTGACTTCTATCAAAACTGAAGAAAAGTGCTCTAAATACAGAGTTCTTCTTGTGAGAAAAACCTAAGTCTGGCTGCAAAAATTCTAACCGCGATGGCCAAGAACAAAGATCCTGCTGATAGACTGGACTTCTTAAAGCCCTGCCCTGCAGCATGCTCAGTGGAGGCACAGACTGTTCACTCAAGCTGCCATACTACTATACCAGAAAGCTCAAATGTTGGAAAACTAAATGTGATCACAAAACCTAACAGTCCCTGCCACTGTGCAGAGTCATTTAGTCAAAGGAATGTTGAAACTGATCCTATCCAGGACATGAATTTAAAGCTTCAGTGACTTCCTTGGAGAGAAAGTAAAAGCTTTTTATACTAAATAGGCAAGTGAGTTGAAGTCTCGGAATGGAAATTACAATGTACTGTTAAAAGGTGGTAAAAATGCACTACAACAGGATGAATGAAAACCCATTCCAAATAAAAACTCTTGCTCATAGCTATATACTACTATGAAAACCTCCTCAAATGTTGGAAAAAACTAAATGTGATCACAAAACCTAACAGTCTCCTGTGGATAAAGTCCCCAGATCTTTCTCTTCATGGAAAAAATCCTGGCTAAGTTATTAAACTTAAACGTTGAAGATCTATTATACCTTAAAAAATATTAACGACTCTCTGTTAAATGAATTTCACAAGCAATTCTGGGGGAACCACAATAGTAACAGTTTCCAACATTACACACTGTGACAGAGTCCTCTGGGAGACAAAAGCTAATAAAAGAACATTTACACCAAGGAGGGAAAACAATTATCTTTTCTGTGTTAAATGCCCAGAGCAGGAGGATAGAATTTCTCATAGTGACGTAACGGGACAGGAGGAAGGATGATTTTGTGGTTAAGCTGCTGGGATTGCAACTGGTTACTGCAGTGTACCCAGAGCTCCCGGAGTTGATGAGGTAGAGACAGGGAGGGTAAACAGAGGCTGTGTTCTGGGGTTCCTGGAAGATTCTGGATCTGAGATCTGGGGGCGGGGTGTGTGGGGGAGATTTGAAGTGTTGTGCCTGAGGTAAGAGTAAGATCCCAGGTGCTGGATGAGCATTTAGGTGTTAACTCTGGGTAGAGCAAAAGGCTGGATGCAGAGCTGGAGAGTATTATAAAAACTATTGTAGAAGGGCCCAGGACAAGTTAACTCAATCTACTGATTTTTAAAGCTATCCCTAAAGTAAAGGCAGAGACCTTGGCTCATTTATGATGTCAGATGTCTATACTATTTGATTGAGTGGTATTTTGCTCTTTACCTGGAGATCAAATTATAAAGGTTAAAAGATTCTCTGACGTAGGTCTACAAGATTGTGTGTTGGTAGCACTTACAAATTGGTGGGCAGTTAAGAAGATCTTCAGTTAAGGTATAAGAGATCTTCTTAGTTTTAGAGGACATAAACCCCCAACTTTTATGGGCTGTACTGTCTCCAATGAAAGATTAAAACAGCTGCTTCCAGGTGGGAAAGATGGAATGATATAGGATTTAGCCATTTGGGCTAGATATTTGAAAAATCATGAGTGAGTCATTGTGGCTGTTAGTATGTGGGTGCATGAAAAGACTATTATTTTTAAAGGTTGCAAGAGTCATGAAGTAACAGTTTGATAGATTCATTACTCCAGCAAGATACAGTTGGTGTGGGCTGGGAGGAGGGCCAGTTACACCTACCTCTTTCACTGGCTATCCCAGCTCCATTTCTGGCATAAGTTAGAACTGCTTAGAGGCTACCCTAATTTACACCCGCTGGCTCTGGTGGTCCTGCACCCATAGACAATCAGCAGAATGCCACCACAGACACATCTCCTCCAACACTGAGTTGGGGGAGGTTGGTGTAGGAACCACCCACACCACTTTACACCAGTAGAGCCCTCTTCTCCATTGGGGGAATTCTCAGCTGGCCAGATTACCTCCCTTTCTGCCACTGAAGCCACCCAGAGTGGCTGGAGCGGGAATAGTGAACCTGGCCTCTGCTCACCTGCCCATGCAAATTTGCACAACTAGTTACACTAGCAACCAGGCATTTGTTGTGCCCCCATTTGGCAGGGCAGCTTGAGTAACGCGTCCTCTCAGGAATGAGCTGTGAACACATCACAGGCCAGCTTCTCAGGTGCCCCTGAGCTGCATACGAGGAGGGGAGCGTAGCTGGCTTTCTGTTACCTTTATACACACCCCCACACTAGTGCTGAGGGCAGCAGGGGCCAGTTCAGCTCCCAATCCAAGTTGGGGTAGCCTCAGGGCCGTGGCAGTAGCGGCTTCCAATTGATCACTCTAATATAGGCCTCATGTTGTTATAAGCTTGTTTTTCCCGGGAAACGTTCATTCACGTCTTCCTCCGTCAAGAATAAAATTCAGCAAACTCTTCATTTAAAAAAGGAAATGAGAAAAGCCCTTAGACTCTCTCAATAATTAATGAAATAAAAAACCAAGTGACAAGGGCGGCTCTAGGCATTTTGCCACCCCAAGCATGGCAGGCAGGCTGCCTTTGGCGGCTTGCCTGCGGGAGGTCCTTGGTCCTGCGGACTCAGCAACTTGCCTGCGGGAGGTCTGCCAGTCCCGTGGCTTCGTTGTACCCACCGCCGAATTGCCGCCGAATCCGCGGGACCGGCGGACCTCCCTCAGGCAAGCTGCCGAAGGCTGCCTGACTGCCGCCCTCGCAGGGACCGGCAGGGTGCCCCCCTCAGCTTGCTGCCCCAGGGACGTGCTTGGAGCGCTGGTGCCTGGAGCCGCCGCTGCCAAGTGAGTAAAAGCAAAGGACAATAAAGTCCATGACACCCCATCACGTATGAACTACAGAACGTTCACACCTTTGCCTCCCTCTTGTTTGCCTCTTGCACCCTTTGTAGCTCCCCCTTGCTTTTCCCACCCCCTACACCCTCACTTGCCCCCTCACAGACGGAGAGCAGCATACCTTTAAGGCACTGGGCACAATGCTGCTTTGGGTGTCAGTCTCAGCTTCTTTCCTCCCTCCACTGCCTGGGGCCTAGGCTGCTGCCGGGGAAAGGGTTCACCTCAGGCACAGCTCATAGGGGAGTATAAGAAGAAGGTTCCTCTCTCCTCAGATGCTTAGCAGGTGGCTTTAGTGGCAGCAGATTTCAGGCTGCTTCGGGCCAGGCTACACATGCAACAGCTCCTCCTTGCTTGTCAGGCAAGTGTCCCTGTGCCAACCCTGGGAATGTGCCAGGCACACACAGGCACACTGCTTCCTCCTCCTCTTCCTCTGCCTTTATCACCTGAGTCTCCTCTGTCTATAGCCACAGGTGTGGGTCAGCCACCTGTGAAGATGGAGCCATGTGTGCTGTACTGTGAAATGCAGTTCTGTGAGAGGGCTGGCTTGGCTCATGTCAAACGCAAAGCTAGTGTAGAGGGCCCAGTTTGGCTGCCATTTACACCAATGTAAACCCAGAGCAATGCCAAGGGATTCAGTTGAGTTACTCTGCTTTTACTTCGGTGTAACTGAGAACAGATTTTGGCCATGAATTAAAACAGGAGGCGAAGCAAATACCGTTCTTTATTATGTGATTGACCCAGCAAGATGCAGAGTGCTCCTGTGAGATGCTGAGTGCTCTCAGCACACACAGAGTTCAATACCTTGCTGTATTGAGCCAAATAGCAATTTCATTGTCTCCATCTGTACTTTATTTTGTCTTACAATGGATTATTGCTATTATGTATATTACGGTAGCGCCTATCAGCCCCAAATGATATCAAAGGCCCCCACTGTGCTAGGCACTGTACAAACTTATGCAAAGCGTCTCTGCCCCAAGGAGCTTACAAACTAAATATTCAAGGCAGATAAAGGGTGGGAGAGGAATCACAAGCACAGAATGGGGAAGCGAGTTGCTGAGGCTCTTCTGATGGCACCTGATTAACAGCTGAAGTTCTCCTCCTCACCTCCTACCCATACTCCTGGCATTAGGAACTAGGTGCAGTCAGAGGAAGTTAATCTCACACATACCAAAACAGAGAACAATTGTTTTGTTACCAAGTGAACCACAGTGGAGAGGAAGAGTCTGGTGAGCATTTCTGTCTGGCAAAGCCTGATCTTGAGCTAGCACTCTTTTTGAAGTGTTCTGCCACTTCCTTTGTAGGAACAGAACAGCAGTTCTCAAACTGTAGGTCAGGACCTCAAAGTGGGTCACGACCCCATTTTAATGGGGTTGCCAGGGCTGGCGTTAGACTTGCTGGGGACCAGGGCCAAAGCCCAAGCCCGAGAGCTTCAGCCCTGGGCAGCAGGGCCCAGGGTTACAGGCCTCCCGCCTAGGGCTGAAGCCCTTGGCCTTCAGCTTTGCCCCCTTACCCCACACCCAGAGCGGTGGGGCTCAGGCTTTGGCTCCTAACCCGGGCAGCTGGGATTGGGCAGGCTCACACTGCGATCCCCCATCCTGGGGTTGTGTAGTAATTGTTGTTGTCACAAAGGTGTCATGAGGCAATGAAGTTTGAGAACCCCTGGAATAGAAGGATGATCTTCCCAGAGGACTGTTGCTTGATGTGCTCTTGAATCTGCTTTGTTGTATATAGATCTTGGAATATTACCACCAAGCATTAATAGGTCTAATATCTAAGTAGACTCTTGACATCTACTGTCCCTAGTTAGGAGGGACTATCCCTATATATGAGCAAAAACGTTCCTGATTTTTAATATTAATTTTTAATAGATTTTTATCCTGACACTGTACTTTAAAAAAAAAAAACACATCCCAACTGATTGCAGCGCACATCCCACTAGCGGTATATGTACACTGTTTGGAGAACTGTTGACCTAATGCATTTTAATTGTGGGGAGAGTTAAAAGGGAATGTATCTATGTTTGCTCACAACAATATTTAATCAAAGCTTTGGAATGTTATCCGCTATATTTTATTACATAAAAAAGGTCTTCATTGTCGTCTCTATTGAAGCAACTGAATTAAATATCTGGGGGGGTTAATGGAGAAAAACAGGAGTGTGTAAGAATTGGTCTTTTGTTGATATTTCTGTTTGGAGGGAACACGTATTCTGAGCAGAGATAGACAGTGTGTGACATTTTAACTACAAAGACCTTAGAAGGAAATAAATAAGCAAAATGCCAATTGCTTGTTTCACATGTTCTTTATTGACTGCCACTGACTGAGTTCTCAGATTGTGTGTCAGATGTCATTAGAACAGTTGGAGCTATATTAGAATTACAGCAAGATTAAGAAAGATGGTGTGCTACATGCAGGCTGAGGAGAGCTCGGTAGGGATTTGAAGCCTCAGCACAATGATGGACACCCCCCACACCCCGCCAAAGGGTCTACAAACACATTGGAAAGACATGCTTGTCCTTGCATCAGTTGTCACTAATGGAAGATGACTCTGCAGTGGTGTAAACAGATGCACTTAAAGCCTTTGCTGAAAAAATGTTGCAACTCCCAAACATTACACACTGTTGTTCTCGCTTTTGTTCTAAGAAACTCATGGCACATTCATTGCAAGTGCACAGTCTCTCAGGGATTTTTCACAATAATCAGCTTAGCTCCGACTTTAATTTCTTTAGGCTAGAGCAGGTCTGTCAGGCTTTTCACCATTCAAGCCTTGTGTTAATGATGGGTGTGTTGGGAGCTAATTTAATTGTGCACTCATTCATATTTGGTAGGTGTTACCAAAATCCAGTACAGTTTAAAGACCTTTTCAGCAAATACATCAGTTTGGCAGCACACTTGTTTCATGTCATCCTGACATCACAATGTTTAGGCTTAAGCTTCAAAATCCACTAGCTGCTCGCCCAGCCCCTCAGTCATCCAAGAAAAATTTAAAACAAAAAATAACCCCCTCTAGATATTCACTGATACCTATGTAATGACTCTGTGAATGAGGCCTGCGAACGGTGACAGACGCCTGGATGCTTCATCAGCAGGATCAGCCTAGGAAGAAGGAGCCGAGGCAGGCTTCTCCTCTCGGGATACAGGAATGGGTCTCTCGCTGTAGCTGGTGTCCATGTTGGACTGGACTTTTGGGCCAGAGAAAGTCAGCATGCCATCAGCAGACAGGGAGCAGGTGATGGCAGATTGGTCCACATTGGAAGGCAGGCGGTATCTGCGGTGGAATTCGCGGGAAATGTAGCCATGGTCATCCTGACAACAGACAGAGGGAACAGATGGCTCGGTCAGAAATGGTGCCTGGTGTGACTTGAGGCACACCCCATAGCATGTTTTAATCTACATCACCAGAATGTGACTCCATGTTTACATTGAATTCCAAACAGTTATTTCAAAGCCACTGTCTCAGGCACGGCTATGAATGTATATGCATTTTATTCTACACTACAATTTATTAGGGACAAATCCTGCCTTGGCTGATATCCTGTGCAACAACACTCATGCCAACTGAGCTACAAAGGGTGTCAATCAGAGCAGAATTTGGCCCTTACCACACGATGCTGGGCATGACTGTTAGCGGCGCTGAGCACCTGCAGCTCCCGCTTATTTCAGTTGAAGTTGTAGGTGTTCAGCACTCTGAAAATCAATGCCTATATTTCAGTATGTTGGAACCATCAGTGAATGAAACAAGAGGCTGTAATCCTGGCTCCTCTGATGCTGTTGGCTGAAAGAATGAGAAATAAAAAGAAAGATTGACATTAAAGTGGCTTTTTTCTCCCTTTATGGCAAAGTAGCCTCAAATACAAATTCTGATTGGGCTCTGAAGTTTTGTTTTCCCAACAAGTGTCTTCATGGATGAGAAGAGTTTGTGCCCCCTCCTCCCTCCCACCACTGGTATTATTATTATTCACACTTCAATCCTCGCTTGAATTTCCATGTCATATGTGGTCAGTTTCCAAGCCTTAGGCCCTTTGTTGTTTTGGTTTTGTTTGTTTTGCTCTTCTCGTCCAACCCAGCATATGAAAACTCGGCTTTCCACAAGTAATCCTGGATTATGGAAACTCAGTCATTCTTTGACAGCTTCAAATAACATTCTTTTTCTAGTCAGACATTATTTCTGAACAGTGCATATTGTCATCTGACTGTTATGGAACATGATGATTGAAAATAAACAACAGACAAATTTTCTCATTATTATCAGAAATCAGGTTTGATCTTTGTCAGAGCCGGGAACCTTCATTTAGTAACTTGGGATTAACCTTTGAAAAATAATTCTGGAAAAAGTAGAGAACATTATCCTTCCCTTTTGTACTTCCTCAACTGAGGAACACCTTCAAGTCAGAAAGAGAAAAGAGCAGGATAATTCCCCTCCAAAGTTGCATGTTTTTTCTGCTTACCTGTCTCTCATTGTGCTTGCCATGGATTTCCACAAAGTCATCCATAATCTTCACACTCAGATCTTCGGGAGAGAAGTGTTTTACATCCAGGAGGATTGTAAACTTGTCCCGGTCAGATCTCACCTGCAATTAATATGGTAATAAAATTAAACAATAATTTGTTGACTCAAAAACAAAGTAATTCTCAGTCTCATCCTGAGCATGATTGTCTCAGAAGTGATTTAAGAAGGCTAGAGAATGGTTATGGGCCTGATCCAAAGCCCACTGAAGTCAATAGGGTTCTCCAATAATGTAACTGTGCTTTGGCTAAGGCCCTGTAATTGCAAGGCTGGTAGAATTCTAAGACATCCGTAGTGCTCCTTGAGTTTGCATCCCTTCACATTGCTCTCATTGTGTCACTCTATCACTCGATTATTTTTCAGAATCTATCATTAGAGATTTATTGGACATTTGGGTTGTGCTCAGCAGCTAGCGATGAAATTATATCAGTTATGTAGCTTGACCTGTTTTGTTAAGCTAGCACTTTTTGCTTTTTACTCTCTCTTTTAAACCACACTTCCTCTGCAAAGCTGCACGGATTCAGGAAGAAAGTGTGATCTGCAGTTTTGTGGACTGGCTTGTAAGTCTAATAAAGTTCTTGCGGCTCTAGCTCTGCTGGGCTTCTGCTAGATTTTTGGAGGAAACCTGAGGAAGGTTAGTAGAATGCAGAAAAAATGAACATCTGCGCTCGCTTTGACATTTCAGATCTGACTGTTCTGAATACAGCCCAACGTACAAAATGTTCATTTTGCATATAGTCTTTGGAGAACTGTTCTTGGGATTTCTAGTATGGGATTGTAACACGGAGGTCATGAGATGATGAAAAAAAGAAAAGAAAGGAGAATGTTCATGCTCAAGATTGAATTTATACCTGGAGTCCCATCCCCAACAAAAGTACCTGAATATGAATGTTCATGTAACAGAGGAAGCTTTGTTTTTTCCCCAGCATATGGCAAACTGCTGGCAGGGTCATAAAGTGATCCTTTTACAGTATTGTAAAAAAACTATAGGTCAAATCTATTTCTTAAAGGGAAAAATGATTTCCTTTGCTAAGATTTCCTGTGATAATTTTCTGTGATGGTCAGGTGGGCTTAGTGTTTTGCAGGAAACCTGCTAGTTTTCCTGCACCTGTTCACATCAGAGCCAATTGACATAGTCTAATTGAATCAAGGAAAGTAGCAGGTGATTGTTACTATTAATGAACTGGCAGCAGAGGAAAATGGTATTCAGTAAAGGAGTCTTACCTCTGAAATGCCTGATTCCAGAACGGTGCGGAAGAGAGAGTGCCTGTAATAGGGGCTGATGGTGGAAGAGAACAAAGGCAGGAGATCATAATCGAAAAGACCCTCTCCGAAATATTGGTCAAACAAACGGCTTGGAAATAAGGGTCCAAGAGCTCGTTTGAACCAGGGGTGCTGGATGGTAATGTCCATGTTTTCTGCTTCTGCAAGTTCGACGGTGGAGAGAAGACAGTGCAGTCTCTGGGGACAGTGATGTCTTTGCTGGACTGCACAGTGGAGACTCAGAAAGCCTCCCTCTTTATATACTACTTTCACAGAATAAAGGCATTAGTGGGATTTCTCTGGAAAGACATGATCTCATGATTAAGGCAATCTGGTCAGCAGAAATGCAGAGGCTGACCTGAGAATGACAGTCTGGTTAGAATCAGTGCCAGATATCTGTGGACAGTAGCTACTTTCCAGCATGCTATGCTGTCTGGGGCTACCTCTACCCAGCGAGAAAACAGGCTCTAACTCTTAACATAGACAAGCAATTCAAACAGGACTTTTTAATTTAATTTCTTGTGGAAATTTTCTAAAGGTGTCTATAGTTACTCTAGTTAGCTTTGATCTAGCTAGATCAGAGCCAGCTCAGGTATGCCTACACATGCTGCAATCATACTTCCAAACTGTGGAGTAATCATTCCTTAAGTGTATTCAGTGGGACTTGTTTCTTGCCATCAGGTTTAGGGGTATCGGTGTGTGTATTCAATATGAGAACTGGTTGGAATATGGTAAACATTTTTCTTTCATTTTGTTTCTTTAGGGTACACACATTTCTAAGGAGCCTTGTGGTATTAAATTAGACTGTTTGTGGGACAGAACATTTTAATCTTTGAGGGCATTGGTGAACCTCAGTCCCTCCTGTTCTGTGCCTCTGGCACACAATAGTGCAGTCTCCTGAGGGCTGTAATACTTTAGTCTAATTCAGGTTACATATTTCACCAGTGGCAGTGTGAAGCAGAGCCTTCAGGCAGTGTATCACCTGCTATGCAAAATCAATGAGATTGGTGGGTGCTCATATAAAGAGCTATGTTTTGTCTTCATTGCAGAAAGAGGTGTGTTTTTTACACTGAGTTGCTGTAAATGTAGCTAGCCCAGGTCAACCCTATACCTTCACCTGGAGTTGACCTCCTCTAGCTGCATCAGGATTAAAACTACAGTGCCTTGTCTCTCCACTATGAGTTTACAGCAAGATAGCTATCTCGTAAAAATGCTCCCTTTATTTGCAGTGACGACCTAGCCTGTTTTGTAAAATATTGGAACCAGTCCAAAACATAATCCTCAACCAGACTTTTTTTTTTTTTTTTTAGTTTTAGATCTGTTCTAATGTAAGCGGGGTCTGAATGAGCTCTCCCCCGACATCTAGTGATGAGCTGGTGGAAAAGACTAGGTACACAACATGGCGGAGCTGCTTTTCTAAAATGATCCCTTTTGTCTGGTGTCGGGTTACAAATCCCTTTCGTATTGAGTGCAGAGGTAATGAAATGTTGTTATGCTTACGGTGTGAGTACAGGGCAGCAGAACTGTACTTCACTTGCCCTGATTGAGGGGATCACTCTAAAATGAACCTCACTCTCTAAGCAGGGGTAGGGATGCCATCTCCCAGTGGATATGAGAGGGGTTGGGGATAGGTGTTTCTATTTGGTGGTGTGGAGTCTGCTGAAAGAATCCTAGGCACCATTTGACCTTCCCCTGCCCAGCGTTTAAGGGCAGAGCTTACTAGACTCAATTGAGAGACATTTTTTTTGTTCGGTGATGACCAGAGCTGGGTCACTGATAAGCAGATCTAGGGCTATGCCTTAGACCTGGTGTAGGGACAGTGGTTAAATGAAAGACAATGCAGAGGCAGTACTGGCAGTGAGGTTTCCTGCTACCCAGTGAAATCAGTAAGAGCTGACATCACTAAAGACCTGGATTAAGAAGTGAAACCTCAGAACGTGGCATTGCAGAAGTGGCAGTGAGTGTCCAACAGCAGTAGCATGTGACCAGTGGCAGCAGGGAAAAGCAGGAGAGGAAATGGCAAACAGTGAGTTGCAGACGTGCACAGCAACCACACAGATATTGCTCAGCGTCCCCCATCCTTTCTTGGGTTGGAGGTGAACCCCTTTGAATGCACCTCTGAACTCTGGGTCTTCTCTAATCAAGGACAGCCAACTGTGAGTAGGGTGCAGTGGAGGGTGCGGAGAGTGATGTGATAAAGGGACATTTGTTCTTCAGACTGCACCACTGCAAGGCGGGAAACAGGTAAAGGACACTGCCCGACACTGCCCGATGCACTGTGAGTCAGGTTCGCCTATGGTTACATGCTTTTGAATGTGGTTGTGATGTTTTCCCAAATGTTCCCTTCCTTTTAATAAAAGCTGTCTTTTGTTATACACAGACTCAGTGCTTATGACTGGGAAAGTATTGCCTCTTAGAGACACCTGGGGTAGTGTTATGTTTTCTCAGATTACTGGGCGGAGGCTTTAGCCAGTTCTGTGTCATATTGTTAAGAGGAACCCCTAGATAATGAACCCCTAAATAATGAACCCAACCCTTGTCGCTGCCAAGTTTCACCTGGCAGAAGGGTTACCCTAGTAAGAAGTTACCGTAAAGTGTGTGTCACTTCGCACATTTGCCTTTACCATCCCAGAAGGCCGGACCGTTCTAAATGTTACAGCTGCATCCCCAACACTTCCTCCTCCTCTCCCACAACCTAGCTGACTTTTCCTCTCTCCCAATCCCTACTTCTGATGACAGACTTGCTGACATGGCGACCGTTGCTCCCTTGTGCCACTATTGTCACAGCAATGATCCCATACTTCCCAAAACATACCTGGGGGCTAGTCTGAGTTGAGGGTACATGGCTGAATACACAACCACAGCGACAAGGGCCACAGGACACTCTGGATTCCTTTCACAGGGGTCCAGAGATGATCTAGGGAAGGGAAGGGCAGCTGAGTAGGGGAGAAAGAAAAGCCATCAGTTGGGCTGCTTTTGCTAGGAAGGGAGTCATAACTATGGGTAAAGCATGTGAGCAGGTGGCTGTAAGGCAGGAGCACCTTCTTTTGGTGATGGGGAAAAGGTAGCCAGAAACTAAAATATCTTAGTTAAGGAGGATTTGTAGGGCTTATTAACCTTTTCAGGTTCACCCATGACTGTACTAATATTTTTTCAGATCAGTAGTTTGTTTATATTTGTTTAGTTTTATTTTCAATTTTACCGGGTGATTTAAGCAGCCAATAATCTCCTCTTGCAGCATCTGTATACTGGGGAATATCTCTCGTTACACACTGACGCATCATGCCCCCAAAGAGATGCAGTAGTAGGATTTTCATTCAAATGGTCTTTCAGGGGGGTCTTGTGCTGCTAGCTCACTTTGACACTTTTGAAAAGCTAAATTATCATGCAAAACCACCAAGATAGGCACATGAGAAACATCTCATTTAGCAAAGGCCAACATACTTCCTCACTATGCTCTCCAAAGAATATAGCATGTCCTTGAGTAAAACAGATGTCTGGTGGGCAAGGGGCAGATTTTTTGAATTGTCATTAGTTTGTCAATATGCCTTACCTTGTAGACTTCTCACTTCTAGGCCAGATCATTGGTTTAAATCCCATACTGGACCTTGAGTTCAAACACAATACTAACACTACAGTAAGTATTTAAGGCATTCTATTGAGCAGGCAGTCATTACCAGCTGTTGCCACTGGGAAGTGCCTTCATGTGATTTTGAGGTGATGGTCATATTATGCTTCTAGATCAGTGCTACTCAAAGTGGTGATCTGTGGACCGGTGCCGGTCCGCAAGCCATTGGCTGCTGGTCCGCGGCGAGTTTCCAGGAAAGAAAGAGAGAAATAATAGTATAATTTAAAAATCACACCGGAATTCCATCAAGAATAATTATCAGTCGATAAAAGTCGACAGTATTAAATAATATGTTTTCAGAAGCACATATTATAATATTGATAATTATCCCATAGCGCTCCTTCGCATATAAAGACTCCGCCCCACCGGCAGTTACCATCGAGAAGTTGAATAGAGAGTGTCATACAGATCTCTGCATGTTTGTCATTTGGGTCCCCGTCCAAACCCACTGATCTGAGAATGTAAGTACTAATAATATTATAAATTTTAATAATTATTTTCTATCCTATCCCGCTGTATCCCTTATGAGGTAGATAGAGACAATTGAGCACCACACACCTATAGCCAAATAGACAGTCCTTGTAGGAGCAGGATATTATAATTGTACTAATTGTACTATAAGAATTGATGTAAACTTTGATTTCATTCTGCCAGCCACCCTTTTTGAATAACAGAGATGACCATCTGAGACTGGGATCCTGTTTCCAATATGCATTACAATTAGGACCTGTTATAAAGTTTAGTTAGTAAGAGACAGGATTTTGTATTGTGTCTATGATAAATAGATTAGAGAAATGTTGAGGGCCTGAAGCCCCAATGTGAATTGTTTTAGTTATAAGATTTAGCAAGGCTTGATTTACAATGTATTCTGCTGAATATAAAATACTGCTGTCTGTATACCATTGAAGGTTTCTGTGAGAGACTGTTTGTGTGAACGAGGAATGCATGCATCAGGAAAAGATAAGGTGTGAAAGCCATCACAAATGTCCAGATGGTCAAGAAAAAGTGAGAGACTTGGAAAGACCAGAAGACAATCAGAAAACATCCATTGTATCCGATGCTAAACATGTCAGCAGCATTGACGACCTCAGAGGTGAGGCAGGCACCCCCGAAGGCGAGACAACAAATAGGAGATAACGATGGGAAGCCCGACAATAACCATGAAATGATAACAGCAGAAAACCCCAAGATTAACACCACTTAAGGACTAATGATTACAGGATGACATTGCAAAATGCATGGACTCAAATGGTAATTTACAACTATAAAGCTGGGGTGTTTTGCCATAGAACTCTGGGTTCAGTCCTACAAAGCCTCGGCGCATCGGATCGCGATCGACAGAGCCCAGCTCCTCACTCGTGCTCAATCTAACTGGCCATTAGATTGACTTGAGCTACAACAGACTCGTAACTATAAACATCAACTGGCAGGACTGTGTGTGTGTGTCTGTGTGTGTGTGTGTGAGAGAGAGAGAGAGAGAGAGAGAGACTGTTCCCCCTGAAAAGATCCCAGGTGCTTTGTATGAGCATAACATCCTCGCTTCCTCCATATCCATATATCGTTTCATGCACGCTCTCATTGTTCTTACTTATAGCCTTCCTCTCTTCTAGAATCAAACCTATGTGTTTCTGCCAGGAAGTTCTCGAAATTCCTCGCTTTCTCACTCCATATCTTTCAGACAGGTAAATCTTATTTTTGATGTTCATTATTCATTCTTTCCATATGTCCAAACCATCTTAACTTTCCAATTATTATCCTGTTTGCAATTTAATATTAAAATTTATATTATCTTCTTATCCTAACATTACTTACCTGGTTAATCAATGTTCTCCCGCACATATTTCTCAATAAAAGCAATCCCACTGCATTTATTTGGCTTTCAGCCTAATATCATAAATTAAGTATATACCCGGGGTAATGGAATCTATATTAACTATTTTATGCCTAATTTACTGATGGCGAAGAGAGGTCCAATCGACATATATATCAAGCAGAGGCATCCGGTTGCTGAACACACATGTAATTCTGAATCAGATGACGGCAATGAAACCGAAGTATTGTCAACAAAAAGAATTCGTACTAGCTTTACTTGGAAATATGACTCCTCATACATTCAGTTCGGTTTTGTAGCCACGAATGATGGTGGAGTGCCAAAACCACAGTGCGTTATTTGTGGCAATGTGTTGGCTAATGACGCAATGAAGCTGTCAAAGCTCAAGAGGCATTTAAATACAAAACATAATGAAATTAGTTCAAAGCTGAAAGAGTTCTTCGAAAGAAAGCATGTTGATTTAAAAGGCCGTCAGAAACACATCTTTGAAGTGTCACACATAAATACTTGTGCTTTGCGAGCTTCTTATAAAGTAGCGCTTCACGTTGCTAAGGCTAAAAAGCCATACACAATCGGTGAGACACTAGTGATAGACTGTATTAAAGATGTCTGCATGGAAAAGCTGGGCAAGCTGGCGGCAAAGAAAGTGGCTCAGGTGCCACTTTCAAATGACACTATAGCTCGATGAATTCACGATCTGGCTCAAGATATGGAAGATCAGCTCATAGGACCGATTAAATTAGCAAAGTACTTTTCTTTGCAGCTTGATGAATGTACAGACATTGCTAATATGGCAATTTTGATGGTGTATGTACGCTTTGAACATGAGGGTGATTTGAAGGAAGAGTTTTTGTTTTCTGCTTCACTACCAACAAAAACAACTAGTTCTGAAGTGTTCAAGACTGTGAGCGACTACATCGTTAACAAATGTGGGTTGGATTTCAAGTTTTGTGTAGGTGTATGTTCTGATGGTGCTGCCGCAATGACAGGACAGCATTCTGGAGTGGTAAATCAGATTAAGGCGCTTGCACCTGAATGCAAGTCGATGCACTGCTTCCTTCACCGAGAAAGTGAAAAAACAGTGTGCTCAGCGAGGTCGTAAAAATTGTGAACCATGTAAAGGTGAATGCTTTAAATTCAAGACTATTCGCTGCATTATGTGATGATATGGGAGCTGATCATAAAACAGCTCCTATTGCATGCCGATGTACGTTGGTTATCGAGGGGAAAAGTCCTGTAAAGACTATTTGAGCTCCGAAACGAGCTTGCTGAGTTTCTTCAGGACAAAAAACCAAATTGGTCACAATTGTTCCAAGATGTGGATTAGATAGCCAAGCTGGCTTATTTGGCTGATATCTTTGCCATCTTTAATTATCTCAACACCTCCATGCAGGGAAGGATGGCTTCGTCTCCTACAATGGCAGATAAGATCGACGAACAGAAATGAAAGCTAAAAGCATGGAAGAGTTGAGTGTCAAGAGATTGTTATGACATGTTTCACAACTTAGCGACAATCATCACCGATGCAGGCAAAGACCTTGATGTTACATCTCTACGAAACGTCATCAGTGAACACTTGACGAATTTGGCAGAACGTTTTGAGTTTTACTTTCCAGCAGAAGAAGATCCACAGAAAGGGACTGGATGGATCTGAAATCCGTTTATTCCACTGAAAGATGACTTAACCATCACTATGGAGGATAAATTGTTGGAGCTGGCTGCTGACGAAAGACTGAAGATAAGTTTCGAAACTACAACATCACTTGCTTCCTTTTGGATAAAAGTGAAAGCAGAATATCCTGAGCTTACTGAAATTGCTCTGAAAACTCTTCTCCCATTTCCTTCAACATACCTCTGCGAGACTGGCTTCTCAACCATGAGTGTCATTAAGACAAAGTACAGGAATAGTATGTATAGTCATTCTCCACTGTGTGTGGCACTGTCCTCAATTGAACCATGACTGGATAAGCTGACAAAGAAGAAGCAGGCTCACCTTTCACATTAGTAAAGGTTAAGGTTTTAACATGCCTATTATTGTATTGTAATATTGTATTATTTCTTTGCAAAATAAATATAAAATAAAAAATGTCTGCCAACTTTTATTTTATTCATTATATTGTCTCTGTTATAAATGAATACTACTACAAATGTTCAAATAATCTTTTCTTGGATCATAAACGAATAATAGTCATTTTATACTGTCCGCACAGACGCACAGCCTTCCAATCAGTCTTCAATGTATTTAAATGGGAACGTCTCTGCATGTATGCCACACTCCCATTCCAATTAATACAGTGAAGAATGTTAGTTTTTCTGATCTGATGTGCTACATGTCTATGCGAAAATGATAATAATATGGCACAAATATGGTACCGGTCCCTGGCAAATATGGTACCGGTCCCTGGCACATTGGGGGAAAAATATTGCCGGTCCGCCACATCAGATAGTTTGAGAAGCGCTGCTCTAGATCATTGTTTTTCAGCTGGTAAGTGACAACCCCCAGGGGATCACAAAAGGCAATCAGGATGGGGAGGGAGTCACACGGCATTGCAAACTTTCTGACATTCTAGAGCAATAAAATCTTACACTCCCCACCTCTCTTAAACCTTCACCAGTCAAAGGCAGCATTTGTGATCAGCCTCTCAACACACACACACAAATATATTATACAGGCTTAGCACTGATGCTTTTTTTTTTTTACTCTTATAGTAAAGACAAGTGAGTCATGAAAATATTTTACTCTGAACAAAAGGTTGCCAACTTGAATGGCAGAGAAACACTGGTCTAGATCATTTTTATGTATATGGAGAAGTGAACTGTTATACTTTTGAAATGAAAGAACAGTTGTGCAAATTACACAAAATTTTCCTTTTCAAGGAATGGTTTCAGGCCAGCTGTGATAGCAAAAAAAAAAAAAGATGTTAACATGCAGACAACAAAGGACAATAGACATATTATTCTAAAGGATAATAAAATGCATCTCAGTCTGATTCCAGTTTTCCTTCTGACAGTTTTGAGTTGGCGTGGAATGTTAGGCAATGGCTGTGAGGCAGCCTGTTATAGTTCTGGGTGTAAAAGCCTTCCCTCTACCTACAGCACAGATTTCTATATAGCCTCAGGAAGGGTCAGGGGCTGGTTGTAGAGTTATTGTCAGATAGTCCATATTCTTTGCGGTAGGGAATGATATTATGGCTTTAAAAGCAGAAGGGGTCAATCAGACTCCCCTAAGTTAGCTCCAAGGCTGCAATGGCCTGCCTTAGCCAAATAACAAATAAAGTAACAGACAGGGAGGAGGGAGGTCATGTCATCCCTGCCAGAACTCAAAAGGAATCAAGTTACCTTTCCAAGGTATACAGACAAATACATGTGAGTGAGGAGGATGACAGACAGGAAAGACACTCACCTTGACTCAGTGCATGGGCAACAAAAGGCCACCCCAGTGGGGTGAGGAATCAATACTCCTCCGCTTCTTCATCCCCCCCAGAAAAGCTAAAGTTAGGCCACTGGAGTCCCCACCCCAGCCTCCAAAGGGGTGAGGCACAGAAAGGAATTTGGCTGTGGGGGAGGTTTGAGGAATTTCCCTTGCTTGCCCTCTTTCATCTGCTGTTAAAAACAGTACATGGGTGTGTGCCACTGCACAGCGAGGCAGCCATAACAGATTTTTCTCTTTGGCCCAAAGAACTGCTGTGTGAAATATTTCTGGGGGGGTCCTTGACCCATTGCTGGGGCAGGCAACCCCTTCAGGGACAAAGGGACACTAGACACATCCCTAGTAGCCATGTGGGAGTGGGACGACCAGGTTTCGAGCACCCAAAGGTTTCAGGGTGACAAAGGTAAGAAAGGGTAGGCAAGAGCCCCATAGGTGCTAAAGAGAGAAATGATATGGGCTGGTGGTGAAATGGCTCTGTAGGGATTGTTGAAGAATGTCAGCTGGTTTGCTAGCAACAATGTTTAGCATGTGAATTGTTGAAATGTTAAATTATGAAAGGCCACCCGTGGAATAAACTTGTCCAGGAAATAAATCAGTAGGTTTCCCTAGAATGCCAGTTACTCTCCCTAGCTACCCCCACTTCTTTAGTGGGGAGATGTTTGTGGTGGGTTGTAGCCGTGTCGGTCCCAGGATATTAGAGAGACAAGGTGGGTGAGATAACATCTTTTAGTGGACCAACTTCTTTTGGTGAGAGAGACAAGCTTGTCACCAACAGAAGTGGAGAGGGGAGACGGCTACGGCAATTTCCTGCAGTATCCTTGAAAAACCTTATTAAGTTTAAGTATGCTTGGAGTCCACTATATTAAATACAAAGGTAATGTATTATTGTGGCCTGGATGATCAAAGGTTTGTACTGAACAATATGGCAGACAAGCCTGAACTTCTGGGACAATACATGTGAGGTGGATTTCCTGGGAAACATCAAGGAGAAGCAAAGGCGACACGAAGAGGGGGGAGTCAAGTCCCCCACCCCACCCCAGATTGGCCTGCCCAGGGGCGAAGAGGGAGAGTGGCTCTGTCCTTCTCTCCCTGCGCCTTCCCCCCAGCACCTTTGGCTGCGCTCCCTGGCAGCTGGGTGGGGAGCAGGACAGAGCTGCTTTTTCCTGAGAGAGCCTGGTTGGGAGGCAAGGCCCACCCCCTGCCCAGTTCTGAAGGCAGTGCCCTTGCCAGCAGCAGCAGCAGCAGCACAGAAGTAAAGGTGACGATCCCATAACCCCCTTACAATAGCCTTGTAACCCCCACTCACCATCTTTTGCGTTTGGACCCCCACGGTTACAACACCATGAAATTTCAGATGTAAACCTCTGAAACCATAACATTGATGATTTTTAAAATCCTATGACTGTGAAATTGACCAAAATGGACTGTGAATTTGGTAGGACCCTATGTATAACGGAAGGAGGCACCGATTCATGGAGGTGCTTGTTCTGAGCTAACAGCTGTTAAGAACTTGTAACCACAGAAAACCCCCTTGGTGGGGTTTGAAGGACTGAAACCTACTGTAGCCCTTCTTGGATTAGTGTGTAGGTTCTTTTATTGTTTTTATTGTGTCTTCTCTGTAATGGTTTCACCATAAAAATAAAGGAGCTTGCTTAGAAAGGGCTGTGTGGTAACTTTTAACTGTTGGCAATTACACTAGTTCAGGGGTTCCCAAACTTGGTTCACAACTTGTTCAGGATAAGCCCCTGGCGGTCCGCAAGATGCTTTGTTTACCTGAGCGTCCGCAGGTACGGCGGCCACTCGCAGTTCCCAGTTCGCTGTTCCCTTAAAATGCTGTCCTGAATCAAGGCCATAAATGGTGATATTATGCAGGGGGCAGACCTAGCTGCAGGAGCCAGTTGCATAAACACTATTGTCATTCTTTCAGAGTCCTTAAATGTTTGCTAAAAATTTCCCTCTGGAAGTGTTTGTCCTCCATCATATTTCTCTCTCATTAGGGAAAGAGTTTCCTGCATTGTTTCCCTGTCCTCTTTCCTCAAGCTGTCCTGTCTCTGAAACATGAGCCTTGTTTTGTGCTCTTCAAACTTTGTCTGTGTAGTCAGAGTCCTTGTTCACATCCAGGAACAGTTCTTCTCATTCCTGGGCTGAAAGTCTGTGAGCCTTTCCGCCACTGTGGATCTAGCAGGCCTGTCGCCATATCTGTTCTGGGACACTCATAGAGTTGAAGTGGCCACTGTAATGAGAGATAAAGAAATAATAGCAACACTCATCTCCCTGCCTCCTTTAAATACCAAAAAAGGCAATAACAGGTAACAATTGCCACTCTGTGTTGAATTCCAGTGCCTCCCTACAGAGCACTTTTTCCATGGGCATATTATCAGAATTCATGCACCACACTTACAAGAATAAAGGTGGGCAAGGAAGCATTAATGCAATCATGGGAGGAAGGGATTGGAGGCATGTGTTTTGATCACTTTCACAGGATCAATAAGTGTTACTTGTTGCAGGCAAATGGAAACCTTGGCCCATCCAAGGAAAGAAGTCAGTGGGAGCTGCTGGCTGCTCAGCACGTTTGACAGTCAGGCCACTTACTTAGATGCTTAAATATAGATTTAAGAGCATAACATTAAGGTCCAATTTTTATTAAATTGGTTTCCATTTCTTTGCAAGCGAGATCTCCTGTCCCCCACAGCACTCTACGAATTCACACACACCTCCTCACTTGAATCCTCCCTACAAGGCTTTGCCTTGCAATCACCAATCTTTCAGATGGGAAGGGGGATTCTTTGGATTCTATCAACCCCACTACTTACTCAGCCACAGAGGTCACTACAGAGCAAGCTGAGGCTCTTGGCTAAATACCTTTGAGGATCTGGACCAGGCTCTGCCTCTCTTGCACTCTCTGGCCCTGATGACTTGGAGGAACTACAGGACAAGTAATTGATCCTGGGCTTCCTGCACAGTGATACAGATCACTAGAGAACTGTGGGATAGCAAAGTCAAGCATCTCTCTCATTGCCTCCCACCGTTCTGCTTGGTGCACTATCAGCTCTTATATGATACGAAAGGGGCCACTTGTAACACAAACTTATTCACAGTTGAATTTATTCCATAAAGGTAGGACTGTGGGAAGATTGGTTTGGAAGTTACTGAGGCCACGTCTTCACTTCAGTGGCTAGAGTGTCACAACTACAGAGTGCTGCTGTAGCACTGTAGTGTAGGTGCTTCCTACATCGATGGAAGGGTTTTTTCTGTCGATATAGATACTCCACCTCTCTGAGAGGCAGTAGCTATATCAATGGAATAATTCTTCCATCAACCTCGCTATATCTACAGTGGCAATGTAGCTAGGTTGGTCTAATTTTTAGGTGTAGAGAAGGCCTGAGGCCCAGATCCAGAAAGGTATTTAGGCTCTTAACTTGCAGTGAAATGAATGTTGTATACAGTGTTATTGTAGCTGTGTGGGTCCCGGGATATTAGAGAGACAAGGGGCGTGAGGTAATATCTTTTGTTAGACAGAAGTTTGGCCCAATAAAAGCTATTAACTCACCCCTCTCGTCTCTCTAATTAAATCAATGGAAGTTAGAAGCCTAAATACCTTTGGGGATCTGAGAAAAGGCTGGAAAATCACTTCAGTTAGAGTCATGCCCTGTGCTTGATTCCTGGTTCCACTCCTATATCCACTTCCTCCTCATTTTAAATGCATGGGGTTCTTTTTATTGTACAGCTATCTGTCTATTTTCAAACCTCTTCACAGATCAGCTGTACATTGGAAAAGCTAAATATCAGCTCTCCTCACACAAAGTCAGATTTTTTTTAATCTAAAGAATTTATATAATGTCAACAGTCTGTTTCAGTGCAGCCAAAGAGGCTTAAAAAATTACTAGCAATCCCTTTTTTCCACCTCAGAGCCCATATCCTGAACACTGAACAAATCCCATCAGTGTTTGGGGTACATAATGTCATTGTTGTTGAACCACTGGTGAATTTACACACTGTTAATCCTTGGCATTTATTCAAACAAGCTCAGCAAGTTTCAGCAGCACAATGCACTTAATGTTTTCATCAATGGGTTTACATAGTGAATGAGATGCTCTCAGCGCCTCAGCTTGCAGCATTGCAAGCTAGAGAGTACAGCAGGAGCATAGCAGAGCAGAACTGAGAGAAAAGGAGAATTGAAGCAGACACATGTTTGGAATTTTATGGCAGTTTAAGTAGCAATAATACCTAACTCTCGCAGTCTGCATATCTCAAAACACTGCATAAAGGAAGTCAGTATCATTATCCCCATTTCACTGGGGAAACAGCCAGGGAAAGTGCGTTGTTAAGGGTCCCTCAGCAGGCCAGAGGCAATGTTAGAACTAGAAGCCCATTTTCCCACGTATCTGTCCAGTGCCCTTTCCACTGGATCACACTGCCTCTCATGCAGTAGCAGCTTAGAGCTCCATTGGCTTGCAAGCAGGGTTTCATGTATGAGAACTTTTGGGGCTCCTCTCTTTGCCTTGTAAAATCTTCCTTTTGTCAAGGAAATGTTAGTTTCAGGCCAGAGAACTTTTTTTAAAGAAAATACTGAAGGACACTGGCATACCTGTCTGGGTAGTCTAACTCACTTTAACTCCCAGGTCACCCTGTAACCCGCACAAACAATGTTGTAGATGTTATGGGGGAAGAAGAGGCAGTGAACAAATGTGTTCGCTAGTGAGTCTGTGATGATTCGGGGGATTGCTATAAGGGAGCCGAGGATGAGGGGGAGAGGCAATCAGAGGTGCACTGAAACTCTGTGGTAATTCTGCACTGAATTGTTCAATTACTCTTGAGGCTGCATCAGGTTGTTTGTGCAGAGCTTGGGGATGGGAAGGTTAAGTGCTGAATACATGCTAAGTATGAATGCTATCGTGAGAATTGTTTAATTCTCCCTACCCCCAGAGAGTGTGAGAAATTGCCTAATCACAGGTGAACTGGCAGTGAATTAACCACTGACAAGTCTGAGATGAATTATTTAACCACAGGTGGATCTGCAAGTCAGCAATGGTTTGGAAGCAAGGTGACCTCCAAGATGGGTATGAAAAGATACTGGAGGCTTGTCTACACTTGAAATGCTACAGCAGTGCAGCTGCGCCACTGTACAGCTTCAGTGTAGACACTCACTAAAGCGATGGGAGGGGTTCTTCCATCACCGTAGTTAATCCACTGCCCCGAGAGGTGATAGCTAGGTCAACAGAAGAATACTGCTGCCAACCTAGCACTGTCTGCACTGGGGGTTAGGTCAGCTTAACTGCTTTGCTCAGGGGTGTGGATGTTTCATAGGCCGTCTTACAAAATGCTGAGACTGGCCCTGTGCACGTCATTATATGGAGTACATTAAAAACACAAAGGGCCTGATGCAGCAGTCCACACCACCTGCTTTGCACTCCGGTTTTATGGCTGCTTTGCATTGCCAGAGCAAACCAGTGAGTGTGGCCCAATGTCTCTGCCTCAGACAGCTTACCTGGAGTACACAAGACAGTGGTTCAAACACAGAAATGGGAGTAAGACAGGAAGATGGTAAACAGAGGAATAATCGGTAAGAAGATCATTACATTCACTAAATCAGAATCCATAGAAGAGTGTAAAATTCATTATAGGCAGACCAGGCCAAATCCTTAACTGATGTAATCAGACTTAGCTCCACTAACTGAAGATCTGGTGCATGGCAGTCAGGGCCGGTTCTGAGTTTTTTGCCGTCACAAGCAAAAACATTTTCCTGTGCCCCCTGGCCCTGCCCCAACTCCGCCCCTTCCCCATCCCATTCCAACCCCTTCCTCAAATCCTCAGCCCCACCTCATCCCCCGGGCATGCCGCATTTCCCCTCCTACCCATCCCTCCCTCCCAGGCTTGCCTGGGAGGGAGGGGGGAGAAGCGGAGCGGCGGCGTGCTCGGGGGAGGAGGCGGAGGTGAGCTGGGGGTGAGCAGTTCCTCTGCCCTCCCGGGTTACTTCCTGCGGCCCTCCCCATGCCCCCCACCGCCGCAGCTCACCTCCGTTCCGCCTGCTCCCCTGAGCGCGCTGCTGCCACTCTGCTTCTCTCCCCTCCCTCCCAGGCTTGCCGCAAAATAGCTGATTCGCGCGGCAAGCCTGGGAGGGAGAAGGGAGAAGTGGAGCAGCGGCGCGCTTGGGGGAGCAGGCGGCAGTGGAGTGGAGGTGAGCTGGGGGGAGCAGTTCCTCTGGCCCCCTCCCTAGGGTTACTTCCTGCGGCCCTCTCTGCACCCCCCACCGCCACAGCTCACCTCTGCTCAGGGCCAGCTCCCAGCTTTTTGCGCCCCAAGCAAAAAAAAAAAAAAAGGAACCGGAGTGCCGCCCCTTGGCAAGTGCCTCCCCAATCACATGGAGTGCTGGTGCCTAGAGCTGGCCCTGATGGCAGTGTGTGTAGCCAATGTATGGCTGGCCTTACCTGATGAGAAGCTAGAGATTGGTGGTAGTTAGCTCGAAAAGGAGAAAAAGCAGAGAGGCCATGACAGAACTGAATACAGGAATGACCAATACGAAGTGACGCCTGACAGCTATCACCCTGCCCCATAGTACAGGAGCCAGCAGACACTCCATGGAAAGGGTACATTTCAAAGGAAATGATCTGAAAAATGGCACCTGTTGCCAATGCACCAAACACCTTCACTCTCCTCCTCCACAGCCCTTCACAAAACCCGCTCTTCCTCCACTGCTTTCCACCACTGACTTCCACTCTTGTGTGCTGTGTGTTTTGTTAAACATCAGAATGCATCAGGTTTATTCACAATGTAATGCAGCTCGTCATGGGCGACACCTTCAGCTGGTTGTAAATCTGTGTGTCTCAGTTCTGGAGCAACGCCAGCTTACACAAGTATAAGCTCTGACCCACAATGTCATGTTTAGCGCAGGGCTGTGCAGATACAGATTACCTGAATGAATGAACAACCAACAGAGGGAATGCACACTGTAATTTTTTAAAGCATGAAAGAAGTTTAGCACCCTCTTGAGAAAACAAGAGCAGCACAATGAAATCTGGACTCTCATTTTTCCCAGGGTGATTCCCAGAGCCTGGGAAAATTCAGAAAGAGACCAGCGTGTGCAAATAAAATCACAGCCTTTGAAATGCTATGCAGTAAGTTTCTTCATGTAGAAGAAAAGAGAAATTGCCCTAAAAAAACTGCCCGGTAATTGCTATCTTCTGCTGTGAATGTTGTTGCAAGACTTTTGACAAGGCTGCTCCAAACACAGGATCGCAGACCTCACGTGGCACCTCCTTTCTTTACTGATCGCCACAAACTGTAGTGCAGGCAATTTTTCCAGTGCACACGGCACATCAGGCGTGATGTGCAGTCTTCAGCTGAAATCACAATGTGCTCCACATGACTTTCATGTAGCTTCTCTTGGATTATGACAGTACACTAGCACAGGGAGGGCTTTCCCTTTTGTGAAGCACTCAGAGCAAACTGTGGCACAGACGAGGAAGATTATGCAAGTCTTGGAAGAGACTGGAGCTATCTTCTGTCTGGCTGGGATTTTCAAGGCAGATTTTCAGTCACATGAAAAGGACTTCTTTTACCTCAGAAAATCTCCAGTCCTCTTACCTACATTTTATCTGCCTGCTGGGAATCCAGTCCTCCCCTCTCAGTCCAAGTCTGGATACAGATCCAGACTATACACACAAGCCTCATCCTGATAAGAAATGAGCCAAACCCAAACTGTGGTTCTGAAACCTCTGGACTCTGGGGTGTGCAAAATCCAGATCTGAAGTTTGCCTCCTGAATATCTTTCAGCTTGAAGAGTAATAGCGTCCATAGCCTGAAGACGAGCTAATGGTCCATGTTCTCTAATGTGTTCTACTCCCTTTGCACCAATGTGCAGGAGTCCCTAGTTGGCATAGTTAACTCCTGACATTCACTGCTGTAGCAACAGGCATGTTGGAGTGGGTGGGGCATTGTCAGAGCACTCTGACAGAGCACTACATTTGTAGCTGTTGGAGAGATCTTTGGGGGCCATAGCCATCTAATATATTTTAGGGCTGCCCCTAGGCCACTCTAATCTACCCTGGGATTAGAATAGAACTGGTCTTAGAACCAAAGAGTCAGAGCCAGCTCCTTTATGCTCCCCTTTCCATTCTGCCCAAAGGTCCAACGTTCAGGTGGGAACCTAGGTTAAAGAGTCCAACAAACAGAGGGTCAGAGGGATAATTAGGGGCAGACTGACAGATGGGGGATGTAAATCAGAGGGAAACATGGAGTGACCAGAAAGATTTTCTTTTGTCCTCCAGCTAGACTGCACAAGTGCTGTATAGCTGCACAAAACCTGCTCCATTGAAGAGAATGACAGCTGCATGAGTCTGCCTTGATTGCAAAGCATGTGCAAGTCAATATCAGCTTTTAACCAGCCTACATCAATACATCTGCTCAATAACTGACCACCACTAAAAGGCCCTTCTGCTGCTGTGACCTTAAACCACTTCTAGTCTAAAACAAAGCAGGGGGGAATTCCCATGATGTTCTAGTGAAGACTACTGCTTAGGAAAGCAGTTTGAATGGGGCAGGAAAGGAGTCGTCTTGTAATCCTTGGCAGGTCAAGTAAAGTGCAGTGTATCTTGCCTTGGGGCACTCATTCTGTCTGCAGGTGATTTCTGAGAAAAAGAGAGAGAGCCTGTGAGAAAATGTGTGCTGAGAATGGCCATGCCTTAGGAAGCAGAGCTGCTACTGCTCAGCCACTGACGGTATGTCTACAGTATGTGTACCCATGACCTGGCTTGCATGCATTCAGGCATGTGGTAGCCAAGCCTGCCTCCAAGCGACCACACTGCAGAGCTGCACACAATCTATCCTGCATACCAGGCTCCAATCAGACATTCATCTGATTGTCTGCGTCTTGAACATCTACAAGGATAAGTGCAATAATTTTCACATGGAGTGGGCCCAAGACACTGCTGGTTTGCAGGCCTGAGACAGGCAACCAGAAAGTGCACCTCTCATTACTGAGGTTGGATCCAGGCAGGCAAGGGAAATAAGGGATGTCTTGTGTGCCCATATCCTTGCATTGCAGTGTGATGTGGCTGAGGAAATAGGATACTGTGATGGGGGACTTCTAATGCTGTGTTTTGGTATAGTACACCTAGCAATTTATGTGGTAACTGCTGGTTTGCTCTTGGTTTTATGTGAGATAAAGTGTTTGATACTTTATTTAAAAACTTTGGATACAACCAGGGCCGGTGCAATCATTTAGGCGATCTAGGCGGTCGCCTAGGGCGCTGGCATTTGGGGGGCGCCATTTTCTTCAGCAGTGACCGCGGCGGCCGGATCTTCGGCCGCCCCGGTCGCCACCGGCATTTAGGCTGGGGCAGGGGAGCGCGGGGAGGGCTGCCTGCAGCAAGTAAGGGTGGGGGCGGCATGCAGGGGAACTCCCCGCCCCAGCCCTGCCCCGCCTCCTCCCCGAGCACGCTGTGGCTGCTTCACTTCTCCCGCCTCCCAGGCTTGCGGTGCCTAAGCTGATTGGGGGGGCCTCAGGGCGGAGGGGTGGAGCTGCCGCGGTGGGGGGGGGTGCCTCAGGACGGAAGGGGGGAGCTGCTGCGGGGGGGGGGGCTCAGGGCACGGGCACGGGCGGGGAGAGCGCAAGGTGGAAGTTTCACCCAGGGCGTGAAACATCCTTGCACCGGCCCTGGATACAACTTCCTGTCTCTTCCTTCTTTTCCAAGCACTCAGACTTTGCTGTATTGTACAGCCAACCCGATTTATTAACACAACTAAAAGTAGTATAATAACCAGAAGTATCATTGACACCTTTGCAGGCATGCCAGGTGCCTGTCCACAAATAAGTATTTTCAAACATGAAAAATTAAATAAAATGTGCAAAACAGTGTCATTAACTGAAGTCCTAGCTCCACAGGTTGAATGGTAGTGGAACTGAACGTCAGAAGCCTGCTTCTGTTCTCCTTCTCCCTGGTTTAACACATTGCCCAGGTTGTATGGGGCTGGAATGCACAGGGTACATTGACCTATTTCAGTTCATAGACGTGTTCATAGCCCACCCAAGCGCAGAATTTTCCAGTGACTGCATGATGTGATAGCATGGAGGAGAGTGCACGGGCATTGGTGCTGGAGCTGGTACAGGGGGGTGCAGCCTGGTGGCTATCAGGATGATCAGCTGCTCTAACAGTGCCTGGTCCTGATTGCTATTCCTCTGGTCATGTTCAAGGAAATTGGCAAACAATTTCTTCTCCCACTTCCCATCCTGCTCCTTTGCTGTCTGGTATTCCAGGTGCTCACCTGACCTGCTCTGCGTGTCATTATAACATCTGGTCATCTCTAATACTCTTACTTTTCTTTTGGTTGAGGGTCCTGTCCCCAAGAGTCCTGGGTGCCTCCCTTGGTGCAGCTGAGTTGGAAGTGCCTGCCAAGGAAATGAAAGAGCATTTTCATGGGAAAAAAATAGGAAAGAATCCCTTCTCTCTTTTACATCTGCATCAAAACAAGGCCACAGTTCAATACTTTTATCAACCTGGTAAGCTTTTATTCCACATTTATACACTGACTTATTCAAGAGCCTTCTAGTAACATGCCCAGCCTAAAGACACACCATGGTAAGCATTTTAAATTTAATTCATTTTTTAAAAGTGGGCCCTGGTTGGAGGGTAAAGGTGAGCAGCTCAGGGCCCAGTTACCAGTATGGGTGTCAACATTATTTCAGGATGGAGAAGCCTGGGAGGATATTACTGTTCTGGAAGTTGCAGAGTGGAAGAAGAACCAAATTTTCCAGGCAAGTGGTGGAATCCTATCTATCCACACAAAGGATATTTTCATTGCCTGTTGACTGAGCAGCATGTCAAGGATTGGAGAAGGCTGGTAAGCCACCAACATGACTGATGGAAGTTTGCCCTATCCAGAAATCTTACAGACTGCCTTGAGTTTCTCCTGCATGAAAAATTCTCTAGAGTGGGGGGGAAATTCGAGTTAACATTGACAGGATGCTGAACATCGATGCAGGGGCTTGTTAACAGCAGAGCTGATTTCCCTCCCCAGCCTGCACAGCATGCCGTGAACAGACAGAACCAGAAGACAAAGCACTGAGGTCCACAGGGGACTGTTCTACTTAATACAGCTACTGGGACCTATAATCCATATTGTCTGTGACAATGCTTTAATTCTAATCATGCCGTAACTCTATCATCCTAGCGCTGTGACAGAGTTAGAAAGAGAATGCTATACGGAGATATGCACTCACGCTGGCTAATCCTGATTTTTTTAAAAATAATAAGTGCAAAGATAGCAAAAATGAATCATTAGTTGCATGTTTATATTCTTCCCTCTCTTGGATCACACCTCGTGTAGAGGGAGGGGGAAGGGCGTCCAGGAAAATGTTATGGCTTCCACCCTCAACTGAAGCTAAACCCATCCTAATATATGTAACAATAATTTCATTGGAGAAATGAAGTGGGTGAGGTAATACCTTTTATTGGACCAACTTCTGTTGGTGACACACAAGCTCTCAAGCTTACACAGAGCTCTTCACCTTGTCTCTCTGGTATCTTGGGACCAACACAGCTACAACAACACTGCTTACAATAATTGTGTTGGTTATAATAACCAGGAAATCCCTCCCATGTATGCTTCAAGTTCCCTCATGATAATATTAAAGATGGCCGGTGCCACTTACTGGGTTGTGGATCCAGTTCCCACACCACTCCCTCTCCATGTTGTTCCCTCAGCACATCCCTGAACAAGTCCTCAGAAAATGGACTTGGGACATTCATTAGTCCATCTGGCCTGATTAGGGGCTTCCAGTATCACAGCCTATTCCTGGGACTTCACCTCCCTTCCACCATGGTTTCCTCTGATGCTGTCCTTGTCCACTCTTCTTCCAGTCTAAGCATTAAACCGTCCCTGCTTAGAGCCCTGTCAGACAAGATGCTGGGCTCTGGGTGGTAGAGAGCACCCAGTTGAATTCCTCATAATAGAGGTAGGTAGCCAGGGAGTTGTTGGACCTGCTGTTGCCATCCTTAGCCTAGCAGTAGATGGTCTTTAAGGGTTTGAGATAGACTCAAACAATTGCAGATTTCAAGTGCATCACCCAAAGTTATGCTCCTTGCTGTACTGACACCAGAGGTTAAGCATAACCCTGGAGTGCTCTTCCGGACAGTTAGACTCAGGCTGGGTGGTGGGCATCTTGTAATGCCCTTTGGCAGAGCTGGGGTGAGCAGTGCAGAAAATGGAGCAGACCGCGTGGAAATGATGGGTTAAGTGCTGACCAGGTATGTATAAACCATGAAGTAGCTTCCAGTGCATGGGGGTGAGTGAGAGAGAGTAGGTAGGAGGGCTGAAACAAATAGGGACTGGGAATTGTGGGTGACATTGGAAGACTCTTGGAACAAGGTGCTCAGGATGCTAGATGGCCCCTTGGTCTCACCCAGTATGGCTGTTCTCATGTGTTTTCTCTGCCCCCACACTGCAAAGTGGGCAGTTGAGAGAACAACATGTACTTTACCCCATACCCTCAGCCAAGCACGAGATCGATGCACTTGTGAGCATGTGCTTTAAGGGGTTTTGTATGGGGATGTGTAGACAAGCTCACAGGGGGGCTGGTCCTTTAAATGAAGCTGGTCCAGTTTTCCTGCGCCAGAACAGGTGCTCCCAGTTAAGAGGTCAGGGCAGCACCTGGGACTATGAAGGATCAGGGAGAATCAGAGAAGAAGGTTGGTGAAGAAAGTTGTAGGAGGTTACAGGGGAAGGCTGGAAGCCGGAGAGAAGTTTATTACCTGTCATTCCCAAGCCAGAGAACCTGGTCCGGAAGGCTGATGGCAAGAGAGTAGAAGAGGGAGTTTGCCTGCAGACATCTGAGCTGGAGCCAGGGGCCAGAGGGGGCTGAAGGTAGGGGACAGTGAGGAGCTTTCCTGCTGGTGTCCCCACTGTGTAAAAGGCTGCCAGGAGCAGTGGCTGCTCCCCTGGGGAGGATGCGCTCCCAGCAGAGGCGGTGGGGGTGCCTGCTGGGAAGCGCAGGGTTACACTCCAGTTGGAAGGGCTAGGGTGGCTGTCACAGCAGGACAGGAGAGGACTGAAGAAGAGCCTGAATGGGGTGGAAGTGCGATGTCAACGGACTGGAGGTTGGGGAATTTTAAGGACTATCCCTGCTTTGTTTGGGGACTTTTGTTATGGATTATTTGCACTGTGTTTTGGTAATAAATTGGCCCCAATGAGGGGCGTTATTGAGATAAGACAATCTATTGGGGACCCCTTGGGGCCCAAGAGGGGAGCTGGGGCAGTGACCCTGATGGTAAGGCACCCAGTTGCCAGGGGCCATTCAGGGAAAAGAGTTCACAGGCAACAACACACATACTAACATGCAGCCTGACTGAGATGTGGACATGCCCTGAGAGAGTGAGAACGACAGTACTCAAGGTCAGTGGTTCTTCTGCGAAGGAAGCTCAACTGCCCCCTCCCACTGCCACCTCCCAGAGGTGCCTTTCCCACTGACCACTTCAGCATTGCAGGATGGGAATGTAGCCATGTTCCACACCAAATCCTCGTGAGACCTTCTCTTGTGAAACCTTTTGTTATCTCAACAGTCATACCAAAGAAAGTGGGCTTCTGGATCTGATGATTACACCTCGATCATTCAGAGTGGCCCAAAACCAAACCCCATTTGAGTCAGTGTCTTGAGGTCTGATCTGAGTTAATCCTCTTCAGATTCTTGAAATTTACCTATTTATTACTTGTATTACCGTAGTGCTAGGAGTGCAGTCCTGATCACTAGGATTGAAACTACACTATAGTGGAGTTCTTTAAAAAAATCGTAAGTTATTCACTGCCCCTCCCCCCCCGCTACTGCTCAGGGATCAGTGAATCCCACAGTGTAGGATCCCCGCATTTTGGGGCAGAGGGTAGGATGCTGTCCTGGCTGCTGGTGCTAGTGCTAGGAACTAGAGCTGTCAATCGATTAAAAAAATTAATCGCAATTAATCGCACTGTTAAACAATAATAGAATACCATTTTATTTAAATATTTTTGGATATTTTCTACATTTTAAATATATTGATTTCAATTACAACACAGAATACAAAATGTACAGTGCTCACTTTATATTATTATTTTTATTACAAATATTTGTACTGTAAAAAAAGAAATAGTATTTTTCAATTCCCCCATTACAAATACTGTAGTGCAATATCTTTATTGTGAAAGTTGAACTTACAAATGTAGAATTATGTACAAAAAATAACTGCATTAAAAAAAAACAATGTAAAACTTTAGAGCCTACAAGTCCACTCAGTCCTACTTCTTGTTCAGCCAATTGCTCAAACAAGGTTGCTTACATTTGCAGGAAATAATGCTGCCCGCTTCTTGTTTACAATGTCACCAGAAAGTAAGAACAGGCATTCACATGGCACTGTTGTAGCCAGGGTCACAAGGTATTTATGTGCCAGATGCACTAAAGATTCATATCTCCCTTCATGCTTCAACCACCATTCCAGAGGACATGTGTCCATGCTGATGATGGGTTCTGCTCAATAACGATCCAAAGCGGCATGGACCAGTCACATTCATTTTCATTATCTAAGTCAGCTGCCACCAGCAGAAGGTTGAATTTCTTTTTTGGTGGTTTGGGTTGTATAGTTTCTGCATCGGAGTGTTGCTCTTTTAATTCTTCTGAAAGCATGTTCCACACCTCCTTCTTCTCAGATTTTGGAAGGCACTTCAGATTCTTAAACACTGGGTCCAATGCTGTAGCTATCTTTAGAAATCTCACATTGGTACCTTCTTTGGGTATGTCTACACTACCAGAGTAGTTTGATTCTACTTAAATCGAATTTGGGGAACCGATATTACAAAGTCGAACATGTGTATCCACACTAAGGACAGTAATTCGACTTTGTGAGTCCACACTAACGGGGCAAGCGTCGACATTGGAAGCGGTGCACTGTGGGCAGCTAGCCCACAGTTCCCGCAGTCCCCACTGCCCATTGGAATTCTGGGTCGAGCCCCCAATGCCTGCTGGGGAAAAAAATGTGTCAAGGGTGGTTTTGGGTAACTGTCGTCATTAACCCTCCCTGAAAGCGCCGGCAGGCAATTAGTTCGCGCACTTTTCTGGGGAGTGACAGCGCGGACGCCACAGCACTGTGAGCATGGAGCCCGCTGCGATCATCGCTGCACTTATGGCCGTTGTCAACTCCTCGCACCTTATCGTCCACCTTTTTCACAGTCAGATGCTGAGAAATCGGGCGAGGAGGCTGTGACGGAGCGTTTCTGGCGGGACCCAACTGAGAGTGCCAAATCAGGACCAATTGCTCAAACAGGGCAGTTACAGCCCTAGGCTGGGGTTTTTCCACCTCTAAGGCAAACCAAACCAGCCAGACAAAAAGGACTTTGGTCTCACCCCACTGGCTAACCACAAGTCACACAAGCAATTTCCTTAGACACTCCAGTCTCCCAGTATCACCACCAGTGCACTCGTCCTGGGGATAAATGGTTATGAAAACCAACACCCCAATAAAAGAAAAAGGTTCCCTCGATCCCAAAGGACCAAGCCCCAGACCCAGGTCAATATACACATCAGATCTTACCCACAAATCACGCTGTTGCCAATCCTTTAGAATCTAAAATCTAAAGGTTTATTTACAAAGGGAAAAAGGTAGAGAAGAGAGGTAGAATTGGTTAAATGGAATCAATTACATACAGTAATGGCAAAGTTCTTAGTTCAGGCTTGCAGCAGTGATGGCATAAACTGCAGGTTCAAATTGAGTCTCTGGAAAACATCCCCCACTGGGATGGGTCCTTCAGTCCTTTGTGCAGAGCTTCAGTTTGTAGCAAAGTCCCTCCAGAGGTAAGAAGCAGGATTGAAGACAAGATGGAGACGAAGCATCAGGCTTATATAGACTTTTCCAGGTGTAAGAATCCCTTTGTCTTCACTGTGGAATTCTACAGCAAAATGGAGCCTTGAGTCACATGAGCCAGTCCCTGCATACTTTGCTGAGTCACAAGGCGTGTCTGCCTTCTCTCCATGGGTCCATTGTGTCCTTAATGGTCCTTAATGGGCCATCAAACAGGCTAGGCAGAGCTAACACCAGCTTGTCTGGGAGGCTTCCCCCAGAAGCACAGCACAAACTTGAAATATTGACAGCATAGAGCCAACATTCATAACTTCAACTAAAAATGATACAGACATACAGACAGCATAATTATAACCAGCAACCCGGAACCTGGTCTTAGACACCTTATATGACCCCCTTTACTTAGGATTTGGTGCCACTACAGGACCTTGGTTGCAACCCATGTTCTATATGGTCCCCATTTATATCAATAACGTCACAGAGGCTACGGCAGCGCAGTGAGGACATGAAGTGTGAGAGTGGCACAGACCTCTCACAAAGCACGGGACCCCGCGCCGTGGACATCATGGTGGCAATGGGTCATGTTCATGCTGTGGAACGGCGATTCTGGGCCCGGGAAACAAGCACGGACTGGTGGGACCGCATAGTGCTGCAGGTCTGGAATGAATCACAGTGGCTGCGAAACTTTAGGATGCGTAAGGGAACTTTCCTTGAACTGTGTGAGTTGCTGTCCCCTGCCCTGAAGCGCAAGGATACCCGGATGCGAGCAACCCTGACTGTGCAGAAGCGAGTGGCCAAAGCCCTCTGGAAACTTGCAACGCCAGACAGCTACCGGTCAGTAGCGAACCACTTTGGCGTGGGCAAATCTACCATGGGGGTTGCTGTGATGCAAGTAGCCAACGCAATCGTTGAGCTACTGCTCTCAAAGGTAGTGACCCTGGGAAACGTTCAGGTCATCATAGATGGCTTCGCCGCGATGGGATTCCCAAACTGCGGTGGGGCTATAGATGGAACTCACATCCCTATCCTGGGACCGGACCACCAGGCCAGCCAGTATATTAACCGAAAGGGCTACTTTTCAATGGTGCTGCAAGCACTGGTGGACCATAGGGGACGTTTTACCAACATCAACATTGGATGGCCGGGCAAGGTTCATGACGTGCGTGTTTTCAGGAACTCTGGTCTGTTTAGACACCTGCAGGAAGGTATTTTCTTCCTGGACCACAAAATAACTGTTGGGGATGTGGAGATGCCTATAGTGATCCTCGGGGACCCAGCCTACCCGCTAATGCCCTGGCTCATGAAGCCCTATACAGGCGCCCTGGACAGTGACAAAGAACTCTTCAACTACCGGCTGAGCAAGTGCAGAATGGTGGTGGAGTGTGCTTTTGGACTTCTCAAGGGGAGATGGAGAAGCTTACTGACTCGCTCAGATCTCAGTGAAACCAATATCCCCATTGTTATTGCAGCTTGCTGTGTGCTCCACAATCTCTGTGAGAGCAAGGGGGAGACCTTTATGGCGGGATGGGAGGTTGAGGCAAATAGCCTGGCTGCTGATTACGCATCCGTTTGCCGCTTTGGTCTTCTGGTAGCCTTGTCTCAGCTCCTTGATTTTCATGCGGCACTGCGTTGCATCCCGGCTGTATTCTCTCTCTGTCATGGCTTTGGAGATCTTCTCGTAGATCTTCGCATTCCGTTTTTTGGAGCGCAGCTCCGAAAGCACAGACTCATCGCCCCACACAGCGATCAGATCCAAGACTTCCCGATCAGTCCATGCTGGGGCCCTCTTTCTATTCTGAGATTGCATGGACACCTCTGCTGGAGAGCTCTGCATCGCTGCCAGTGCTGCTGAGCTCGCCACGATGTCCAAACAGGAAATGAGATTCAAACTGGCCAGACAGGAAAAGGAATTCAAATTTTCCCGGGGCTTTTCCTGTGTGGCTGGTCAGAGCATCTGAGCTCGGACTGCTGTCCAGAGCGTCAACAGAGTGGTGCACTGTGGGATAGCTCCCGGAGCTATTAGCGTCGAATTCCATCCACACCTACCCTAATTCGACATGGCCATGTCGAATTTAGCGCTACTCCCCTCGTCGGGGAGGAGTACAGAAATCGAACTAAAGAGACCTGTATGTCGAACTAAATAGCTTCGTTGTGTGAACGGGTGCATGGTTAATTCGATTTAACGCTGCTAAATTCAACATAACCTCCTAGTGTAGACCAGGCCTTTGTGTTTTGTCAAATCTACAATGAAAGCGTTCTTAAAATGAACAACGTGCTGTGTCTTCATCTGAGACTGATATAATATGAAATATATGTGGGTAAAATAGAGCAGAAAACATGCAATTCTCCTCCCAAGGAATTCAGTAACAAATTTAATTAACATTTTTTTTAAACGAGCATCATCAGCATGGAAGCATGTCCTCTGGAATGGTGGGTGAAGCATGAAGGGACATACGAATGTTTAGCATATCTGGCATGTAAATACCTTGCAATGCTGGCTACAACAGTGTCATGCGAATGCCTGTTCTCACTTTCAGGTGACATTGTAAATAAGAAGAGGGCAGCATTATCTCTCAAAAATGTAAAGAAACTTGTTTATCTTAGCGATTGGCTGAACAAGAAGTAGGACTGAGGGGACTTGTAGGCTATAGTTTTACATTGTTTTACATTTTACAGTGCCGTTATGTAACAAAAAAAAATCTGCATTTAGTTTGCAAAGGGTTTGATTTATATAAGAACTAAGTATTATTGATATTTATGATGATGAAGTTGCACTTTCATGATAAAGAGATTGCACTACAGTACTAGGATGAAGTGAACTGAAAAATACTATTTTTTTGTTTATCATTTTTACAATGCAAATATTTGTAATAAAAATAATAATATAAAGGGAGCACTGTATTCTGTATTTGTATTCTATGTTGTAACTGAAATCAATATATTTGAAAATGTAGAAAAATATCCAAAAATATCTAATAAATTTCAATTGGTATTCTATTGTTTAACAGCATGGTTAATCGCGATTAATTTTTTTGAGTTAATACCGTGAGTTAACTGCGATTAATTGGCAGCCCTACTAGGAACATCTCAAGTTCTCTTCCAGTTGGCAGCCCGCCACCTGCAGCTGAGCCACCCTCTCTGCTGAATTCACAGTGAGGCTTTTAGCCACAAGGAAGGGCAGCTCAATAGCATGAGAGGCTAGAGGCAGCATGATTTAGGGCAGTGTTTCCCAAACTTGGGACTCCGCTTGTCTAGGGAAAGCCCCTGGTGGGCTGGGCCGGTTTGTTTACCTGCCCTGTCCGCAGGTTCCGCCGATCACGGCTCCCACTGGCCGTGGTTCACTGCTCCAGGCCAATGGGCTCCCATTGTCTGAATTAAGTCTGAAAGTAGCTAATGAGTCAATGAGAGACAGGAAGGCTGTTCCAGGTGGCAGGAGCTGCAATGGTGAAGACCCTTTCAGTGATGAGATTTTTGGAAGGGACAGAGAGAGAAAAACACTCTTCAATTTAAGAGCAGCTAAATGACTGATACTTTGTGGGTTTGTCTACACTACAAGCACTACAGTAGCACAACTGCAGCACTGAAGCTATGCTGCTGCAGTGTAGACACTTATTTAGTGATGGAAGGGAATTTTCTGTTCATGTAGGAAATCCACCCCCTTCAGAGGCAATAGCTAGGTCGACAGAAGAATTCTTCCATTGACCTAGTGGTGTCTATACCGAGGCTTAGGTTGATTTAACTATGTCTCTCAGGCATGTGAATGTTTCCCCTTTCAATAATCTGTAACTTTCCAACTCTCTGTTTGTTGTTGATGAGGCTAACAGTGGATAATGTTTTGTTGCTGTTTTAGTCTTTGCCTGTCTGATTTCCAGTTTATTCAGACTTAAACTTGCATCCATTTAACTCTTGTGTTACTTCCAAATACCTTAATAAATACATGTATGAAAGCATAGTTCTAAAGCTAACACTCTGCTACTGGCAAATTCCCTTTGCCCGATACTAATTTTCTAGTCCTCCTGGCAAGGAAGTACCTGTATAGCATGTTATTACTCTTAGGGACAGAACCTGCCATGCACCCAGATCACTCGCTGATGTCAGAGATTTGCATGAGTTTCCTGTGGCAGGACTGGGCCCTCTCTTCTTTTTGAACACAGACTAATACAAAGTATTGTAAATACAGAGAGATGACCTTGCCTCCTGTGTTCAAAAATGGCACTTGTTGGGGGTTTCATTGTTGTTTTTTTTAAAGCTGCCCTGAGCAGTAATGCTATATGTTGGTCTGTAGGAAAGTGTTTGAAAATACTCAGAAAATAATTTAGCATTAGCAACATTAACTCTGTTTCCATATCTGACCATTTGTCTTTTCAGGTGCTAGTGAAGAAGTCCTTTATTTTCTTGTAGAGTTTGTAATTAGCTGTTAAAATTACAATTAACAGAACTCATACAATGCAATTGCAGCTATTCAACTGTATTAAAGTAAACAGTGTTCATGCTAGTGCTTTAGTAGTATTGACTAGAGAAATTGGTTAGCGCTATATCAGTTATTTTGCATGTCATAACTGGAAAAGAATATTGTCAGGGGATTGGTGTTTCCTGTTTTGAAAATAAATGTATTTACACTGGATAAAACTTTCACAAGCACCTAAGTGATTGGGAGCCTAAGTCCTATTTTCAAAAGTACCCAAGTGCCTTAGGAGCCTATATCACACTGAAATGTACATTGAAACCAACGGTAAAATTCCCATTGACGTAGGTGATTTTGAAAATGTTACTCTTTGTCTCAACATACAGTTCCCATTAAAACCTCAGCAGCATAGCAAGAAACCATCTTCCTGTGACAGGGCTACATATTATTCCATGGACACTGGGCTTGATGCACCTGCTACAAGTGCAGAGGCTCTGATTTACATCCCCTGTGCTTGAGGGACTGGCATTTCCTGAGTGGAAATTCAACTCCACTAGGAGAGCATCGCCCCATAGTCTGGCAGTGGTCCATAGAGACCCTATCTGCAAGATACACACACACACACGACCCCCTACATCTCCCAGGTATCTTGGCCTTGCCTGCCCCTTACCGGCTAGGCTGCACTGCCCAGTTCTGGGGCCCTGGGCAGAGAAGAAGCTGCAAACATCTTTTACTGCTCTTCACCTGATCCAGGAAGACTTGCTTGTCCTTTCGGAAAACACAAACAGAAAAACTCAGACATATTGAAAAATTAAGATGCATGATCTCTGGAATATATTATTGTTACCCCCTTTTGATCAGAGCTGTTAGCCAGTATTTGGGGTCTTGCAGGTTGTTTCTGTTAAGAGAAGAAACTGATGACGGAGTTAGGCATTTCTTTGGTGCAATCCTGTTAAGTCACAAAGAATGTGCAACTTCCTGTTTTCCTGAACACATCTGGAATCAAACAGAAGTAGATAGTTTATTTGGTCACAGATCCAAGCTTCTTTCCAGCCTGCACTCTGATCAGGGCCGCCCAGAGGATTCAGGGGGCCTGGGGCAAAGCAATTTCAGGGGCCCCTTCCATATAAAAAAGTTGCAATGTTATAGAATACTATATTCACATGGGGGCCCCTGCAGGGCCTGGGGCAAATCGCTCCACTTCCCCTCCCCCCCGGGCGGCCCTGACTCTGATCAAAAGCACTCTCTTGGCTGTCTCTCAGGGTCACCGTACAAGTGCTTTTCTGGCTGTCTCTGGGCTTCCTTGCTGCTTTTATGTCTTCTCTCTCTCTCTCACTCTCTCACACACACACACCTCCCTCCATTTGCATTCAGCTCCCAGTGAACCCCCCCTAACTACATGGCTCAGATTCCTGACCAGCCTTGCACATGGCCTGCATTTGCCCTGCATTTGCTCTTTCCATTTATCCTGAATGAAGGGCAGCCATTACACCATCAGCTTCAACAGGTTTTACCCAACCTCCAGCATAAAATTATAGAAGGAAAAGTGTTCTTAGAAAGACAAATACTGAGTGCTTATCTGATCTGAGGGAGCAATCCAGATTGGGGGAGAAGAGGAGGAAATATAGACCAAAAAAGCATAGATTGAGAATAAGGCACTTCACATCTTTCTCATTGCAAATCTAGCAGACAAAGAGAACAGACTGCCAGTACCTGAACTCCAGGTCTGTTTTATTGAACAGGGAATAGATTACAGCATTGCATGTTAGTAAAGGATATTTACCTAAATCGTTAGCTGGGTCAAAACAGAGGAGTCAGGGAAGTTTATCTTACTGCCACATAAAGTTATTTCCTATGTGCAGTCTGCATGTGGCCCTTGATCCTCAACTGGAAGTAGTGCATGAATGGTTTAATTTTTCACCACTGGAGGGAGTTACAGCGATGCAAATGAAGGTTAAAATGAAGTTTTTCATCAATTACTTGTGCATCTGTTACATTTATAATGAAAGAGCCCTATTCACCAGCACATCCTAGTCATCGGTTATTGGGGAACTCCCCCACTGGTTTCATTGGGAAGTTTGAGTAAAGAAAGCTAAATAGGGCCCTAAGTAGGTGTATTGTCTTTCAGGTTGCAGCTTTTTATAACTGGACTTTTTTTCTTAACAAAATCTCCCCTGTAAATATATTTTCAGGGTAAATTTGGCATGTTTGGGGCTTTTCCTATCTTAAATTTTCCTCATAAATCAGGGCCTCCAAAGGCTCGGTTATTTTTGTTGTTATTCTCTGAACTCCATTCAGTTAATCAAAAGCTTTCTGATAATAACTGAAAGTAATATGCCAGGAGGGACTAGCCCTTGCTCTGGGTCATGATGCCTTTTGAGGTGCCCAGAAATGAATACAGGATCCCAGGCAGGGACTCACCAGAGCCATAAAGCAGGGAACCCTTTTTGCACTAGGACAAGGACATAACATCTTTAAGAACAGGATGCCCAGAACTGAGTGCAGGAACCCAGGTGGCTCCAGTTCAGTGGTGCTGTATGTCTATAGCTAGAGAATAGTTCTGGATTCTTTCAGGATGAAAAGCACTACATAAATATTACTCATATGGTGCCTCCGCTGGGATTTTTAAATGGACTTTTAAAGGGAGAAAAGTTATATAGCATTTTGATAACTGACACAAGTACTTATAGCAATACAGCAATCCATTCATCAAAGCCTGGCAGTTACCATTTTAAGAGATATTTGAGCAAAGGTTTGTGTCCAAAGTTATTTTAAAATGTCAGTGCATACCTATCAGCTCTTGCCAAGTTCATTTTATTTTGTTTTCCTGATGCATCCCTTACTGACAATCACTAGCTCAGCTGACGCACACAGTAGCATTTTCTGTTTGTGTGCAGCTGTCAAATACCTAGAGATCAACTGAATGCCTTTCACTGAGTGAAACCATTGTCAAAGTACAGTAATGTTACTAAAACTTTTGTTGCATATTAAAAAGCAAACATATTTGTAAAAGTCTCTTTTGTAACCAACCAGAAGAATAAGTGTTCAGCGTATTTTTCAGTTGCCATTTTTATTCCCCTATCCCCAAAACTGGAGGGCCTATTAATTTCAATTAGGATTGTTTTTGGCCCCCAATGATACAAATGCTTATGTGCAACTTTATGCATGTGAATTGTCCTAATCACTTCAGTAAATTGTGTTTAGGGATGGTCTCAGCCAGTTATTTCTGTTTTAGACAAAAGAAGCATCCCATAATCCTCTCTCCTGATTTCCATACATACCCTGATAGTTACTGTACAACTCTATGTAGGACTAGAAGCACATTATATGCTGTTTGGGGAATACCGATTTCCTACTTTTGATGTCCTTAAAGGCCTTTTTGTGGTTTGTTTTTATACCTTTTTGCTATTCTCGCTTCAAAACCCAGCACAGCCCTGTCCTGCTGTCAGCCTGCTCCTGTTGGCATATGGGGTAGTCAATAGGCAGACTGGGGGCCAAATCCAGACTCCCATACACTTTTGAACAGACCCTGAAATCTTTTTATTTAATTATCATCCGTTTTTAAATTACTTTCCTCTGGAGTCTGGATCTTGACTATACCTTGACCAAGAAATTTGGACCTTGCCTACCCTTCTGGCCAAGAGCACAAGCCAGCGTTGCCAACCTTGTGATTGTAGCAGGAGTCTGGCAGTGCAGAGCTGCTGCCCTGAAAGCCCCAGCACCGGGAGTCCTGTGATCAGGTGGGAACCTCAGCTAGGATTCCCAGTTACTACACCCGGCGGCGGGGGGGGGGAAAGCTCTGCACGAGCAGCTCCTGCCCCGGCTGGGGTTTGACACCCCCCCGATTTGAGCCAGTCCCGTGACATGGAGGGTTGGGGGGGTTGGCACGTGCCGGGCCCCCCTAGGGATCCCGACCCTGCACTCCACAGGCGGACTCCCTGCTGAGGGGCGAGGCCAGGCTGGGCGCGCGCGGCTGAGGGAGCCCGCGCTGACTGAATCTGAGCCCCTCCCCCCCCCGCCGAAGGGAAGTGGGTGTGCCGGTGGGGGCGCACGCGCAGATGGCAGCAACCCCCTCCCCCATGCTCTGGTCAGTGGCTGGAAGGCGGTGGGCGGGGCGGAGTGTTTCCGGCGCGAAGCTGTGACGCGCTCAATCGGCGCCGGGGCCTCTCCGGCGGTCGGTCGGTGGTGGGAGATGGCGGAGTATCTGGCCTCCATCTTCGGCACAGAGAAGGACAAGTGAGTGCCCTGTGCCCGTAGCCGCGCCACCGGCGGCGGCCCAGCGCTCCGGGTACCCTGCAGGGGAGAGATGGCGGGGGTCGGGCTCGGGCGGCCTGGTCACATAATGGGTTTCAACGCGGAGTCTTCCCCTCCCCCTCCGGGTTCTCGCGCCATGGAGCGCGCGTGCGCGCGCCCAGCTTGTGGAGCCGCCGCCGCCGCAGTTTATTGCTTCCCGTCCTGGGGCAGGCGGAGCGGCCTTGGTGAATGGAACGTGGCGGCGCGCGCGCTCCCTCCTGTGGGTGGGAGAGGAAACTGGGCGGCGCGCGCTGCCTTCCAGAGACCAGGCCCGCGCGCGCTGTGGGTAACCGCCGTGTGGGGGAACGGCGCTAACTGTCCCTATGCCAAGCGGGCTGCGCGCGCAGAGCCTTTCCACGCGCTTGTTCGACGCTCCCCATGGGGAGCCGGCCCGGACACCTCCGCATTCGGGGCGGGGGGAGGCACTCTGCGCGCGGAGCGGCGCCCCACGTGCTCTCCCGCGCTCCCCCTGGCGGTCAGCGGCTGCCGTCGTGCTGCGGGCGCGCGCGTCCTCGTGTCCCGGTTTGGAGCCGTGAACAATTGGGGATGGGGCCCAGAAGCCCCTCCCCCCCGGGCTCCTTTCAAAGTCTGCTCAGGCTAGGAGCTCCCTTCCCCGCGCCGCCCTCTCTAGAGCCGCCGCCTCCTCGACACCCTGAGGCCGCGTAAATCCAGGTCCTGCCGCTCTGGGTTACAATGGCGAAAACGACCCTCCCGACTCTGCTGTCGTTTTGCTGCTCGTGAAGCTCTGATCAGTAAAGGCCCTGGGGCCGTTGCTGTGCTCAGTCAGGAGCGCTGGTGTATCCTCTTTACACTTGATTGAGGTCTGGAAGATTCATTTTTGCAAACTCGAGGGTCTGCAGTTTTGCTTGTTTGTTTTGCTTTGCTTTTAAAAACAAGCTTAGGTTCTATAGAAATGGGTGATGCCCTTGATTCTGTCATTGCCTCAGTGGATTTTTGATGGCTCATGGTGGTCAACCTTTTGTCAGAAAATGAGGGTATGTGGCTTTTGAATTTTCCTAATGTTGCTGCCTACTTGATGGAATGGATTGATGCTAATCATGCGAACATTTTTGATCCCTTTAGGGACTGCGCATGATTCGCTCCCCTACCCCCGCCCATCAGTCCCATTCATCCTCAGTGAGGAGAATTGAAAATGAAACTTTGAAATGGTCATTGAGTTGAAATTGTTGAGGTTATTATGAATTATTAGAGGTTTTGTAGTTTGGTTTTTAGCTTTGGATTTGGAGTGAACTCAGTACTCTGTTTTCTTTTCTTTCTGAGACATGCATCTGAAGGTATGTCTACACTACAAGTACTGCTATAGTGTAGACACATACTATAGCAATGGAAGAGGTTTTTCCATCGCAGTTATATAGTGGTCACCAACCCTTTGATCGTGATCAACTGGTCAATCCTGGAGCCTCTGCCAGTTGATCATGATCTCTGGGCCTCTAAAAGTCCGGCGGTGCAGCAGCCTGCCGTGGCCCCACACTGCTTCTGGAAGTGGCTGGCTGCTGGCATATCTTTCTTTTGCCGTGGAGGAAGGGGCCGGTGTAGCCAGCCACTTCCGGGAGTGGGATGGGGCCAGGGCAGGCAGGCAGCCTGCTTGACCCCTGCTGCACTGCTGCCTGTGGTAAGCGCCTCCCAGCCAGACCCTGCACCTCACACCCTCTTTTGCACCCTAACCCCCAGCCTGGAGCCCCTCCTGCACCCAGACTTCCTCCCAGAGCTTGCACCCCTCACTCCTGCACCCCAACCCCCTGCCCCAGGCTCAGCCTGGAGCTCCCTCCCACACTCCAAATCCCATGGCCCCAGCCCAGAGCCTGCATCCCCTTCCACACCCCAACCCCCTGCCCCATCCCAGTGAAAGTGAGTGAGGGTGGGGGAGAGCGAATGACGGGGGGCGGGGGGAATGGAGTGAGCAGGGCCTCAGGGAAGGGGTGGAGTTGATCTTAAATTCAAAAAGTGATCTTGTGCATAAAAAATTTGGAGACCACTGCTGTAATATATCCATCTCTGAGGGTTGTCTACACGTAAAATGTTGCAGCAGCACAACTGCACTGATGCAGCTGTACTACTGGAGCACTTTAGTGAAGATGCTACCTACAGTGATGGGAGGGGTCTTCTCCTGTTGGTGTAGGTAATCCACCACAAGAGGGCGGTAACTGTCTCAACAGGAAATGTCCTCCCATCAACATAGTGCATAGGAAGTTAGGTTGGTATAACTCTGTTACTCAGGGTTGTGGGTTTTCTACACCCCTGAGCCACGTAGTTATACCAACATAAGTTGCTAGTGTAGATTGGTGGTTCTCAACCAGGGAAACACATACCACTGGGGGTATGCAGTGGTCTTCCAGGGAGTACATCAAGTCGTCTACATATTTTCCTAGTTTTACAACAGGCTATATAAAAAGCACTAGCGAAGTCAGTACAAACTACAATTTAATACAGACAAAATGAGAAAGTATGCAATTTGTCAGTAATAGTGTGCTGTGACACTTCTGTATTTTTGTCTAATTTTGTAAACAGTTTTTAAGTGAGGTGAAATTTGGGGGTTCACAAAACAAATCAGAGTCCTGAAAGGGGTACCATAGTTTGGAAAGGTCGAGAGCCACTGTAGACCAAACTTGAGAGGCATGGGTGGGTTGATGGAAGAATTCTCCCATCTGTGATTACAGTGGGGGTTAAGTCAACGTAGCTACATTGCTCAGGGCTGTGAAAAGTTTTGTGCTAAATCAACCTAAATTCTAGGTGTAGGCCAGGTGTGAATTAGAATATAATCTTTAATGTGTGTGGACTGTTTCATGCTGTGATCTGGTGATAGAAGTTGCTGCCTAGAAGCCCAAATATACACTTGAACACCTTTCAGATTTTTTCCATGCCTGTAATTGTGACTGCAAAGTGGAATTTATTACAATCATTGGTGTCAACATGCAACATGTGTTATGCACAGCCCATTAGAATTAAGTGCTTTTCACTCTGTTCCTCTGTGTGTTCTTTGCCGCTGGAGCTACAATGTGAAATTTACCAATTATTTAAGTTCTGCTTTTTAGTTACTGTACTAAACATACCACAGTTAAGGTTGGGGGGAAGGGGACAGTGGGGACATAGCCAGTAAACAAGTTGGTTTCCTTTTCAGCTCTACAAAAGGAAATGTGAAGGAATTATTGTAAATTGTGAGTGTATGGATAAAGAAAAGTAAATTTAGATAAAAGCAAGGTTATATACTTTGTGTATGCATATAGCCCTTATTGGCAGTTTTCACTCTTTGCTGTCTGTATTATCTAGTGCCTGTGATTACTTTTTATAACCAAGGTAAATAAGTCCTGTTCTCATTGGTTCATGGGCAGTTTATGCTACTGTGGTACAAATTACCTCTTGATTATAAAGAGAGATAGTCAAGGCTCTGTCTAGCAGTTTGCATTTGTGAAATTAGAAACACTATGTGTTCAGTTTGTATGTTTCATTGGGAGTCAGCAGGGCATTGAACTGTGTGGAGTGGGGAGCTAAGATAGTGGAGTCTGTCTTCCTGTGCTGGGAATCACACCTCCCAGCTGCAGTGTAGACATCCCTTAAGTGTCAACTATTTAACTGTTGACTGTTTTAGCTGGTGGGATGGGACTGAAGCTGACTGAGAGGGAGGAAAGATTTGGGGCTTGCCTGAATGAAGAGAGAGAGAGGAAGGGGAGAAATGAAAGGATGAGGAAGGAGGAGAAACAAATGGAAACAATAGTGGTTACAGGTGAGAATATTTTCCCACTGACTGATGCTGAATGTAACAATAAGGTACTGAATAAGTACACTTAAGTACTTTAGATTGCAGCTGCTCTGTGTGCTTTTGATTGTCCTGGAGTTCAGCAGATCTCTCAGGTCATGGATGAGGGGGAATCAGTATAAACTAACCAGTCCCATTACTGTCTTGGACTTTATTGATTTGATTGATGTATGTAATTGTGCATTAAAGTTAAGTTGATAGGGTGCATTTATGTTAAATGCTAATTGTGTATTCATATTCTCTTGCCTTGTATTTCCATAGACTAATTATCTCTTGTTTTTTACTTGCAGAGTCAACTGTTCATTTTATTTCAAAATTGGAGCTTGCCGTCATGGGGACAGATGTTCTCGATTGCACAATAAACCAACATTTAGCCAGGTTTGTTCCCTCTTGTAGAATTTATGTACATATCTCTTTAAATGTAGGTTCTGAGCACTTCAGATGAATAATTAACTGAATAATTATCCAGAATTAATTGAGGCCAAACAACTTTCGTATGTTTTTTTTTTTCCTGGGGAGGGACTGTTTTTTTCCTCCATTTTCCTCTCCGAGCATTTATGGTGGTCTCCTATCTCCCTAATGGTTGCAGGGAGCAATGCTGTTGTAAGCTTGTCTGTAGTAGAGACCAGACAGTGCTAACTGTAAGGTGTGTGCTTTCTCAGAGATGTTTAGGCACTTAAACCATCCTAGATTGATTACATCACAAACAGTGACAGCATGTTCTACCCATCCCAAATGTCAGAACTTCCAAGATTTATTTATTTATTTTATTTTTACAGCAAATTTGCTTCCTTAGCTGACATGGTCAGAAGAGATTCCCCCGCTCCTTCATGATCTTTGGCCTAGGCTAAAAGTGTTAGCGGTCACTTGCTTAGCCCATTGGGTGTGGAAGGATTGCTTCTCTACCTTAGCTGCTTAAGGATATACAATTGGCTCTACATATTATCCAGTCTGTAGACGGTTAAATGTTACCTGTGAAATGAGGAGTGGATATAGGCTAAAAAGAGAGGGGCATTGGTTAACATGTATTTTTGATTTATTAGCACTACAGTTCTCTCAAAGAACATCTTCCAGGCTCCTAGAAAACTTCCACATTTGAATTCCAACTTACGTTTACTTTGTTTTCTATCATGGCTGATTGTCAAGATATGCAGGTAAAGAGATGATTTCTCATTTCTAGTGGTTAGGAAAGCTCCTGCATTTCCAGCTATTTACCCACAGAAATGCAGTATATGCAACAGTGGAAGTGCCTTGCTAATATGCCTCAACCGTGACCTGGAGGGACCACTTCTAAAATCTCATCTACAATAGAATTCTCCCCTTTTAAGAAGCTGCTTTAAAATTCCTCTTGCAAACATAACTATGCTAATGAGAGTGGTCAGAAACCATGTATTTTTAAAAAATGTTTTAATATTACAATATGGATTCATAGAAATGTAGGGCTGGAAGGGACCTGAGGAAGTCAAGTCCAGCTCCCTGTGCTGAGGGAGGACCACATAAATTTTAGACCATCCCTGACAGGTGTTTGTCAAATCTGTTCTTAAAAACATCCAATGAATGGGATTCCACAACCTCTTGGAAGCCTATTCCAGAGTTTAACTACCCTTATAGTTAGAAAGTATTTGCTAATACTGAACCTAAATCTCCCTTGCTACAGATTAAGCCCATTACTACTTGTCCTACCAGAGACATGGAGAAAAGTTGATCTTATTCCACTTTGTAACAGCCCTTCACATATTTGAAGACTGATTTCAGGTCCCCCCTCAGTCTTCTTTTCTCAAAACTAAACATGCCCAGTGTTTCTTGACCGTTTTCCTCAGATGTCAGCTTTCTAAACTTTTTATCACTTCGGTTGTTCACCTATGGACTCTCTCCAGTTTGTACACAATTCCTATACTGTAGCACCCAGAGCTGGACGCAGTATTCCAGCTGAGACCTCAACAGTGCCAAGTGAAGTGGGACAGTTACCTCCTATGTCTGACATATTTGACACTCCTGTTCGTACACCCCAGAATATTAGCCTTTTTCATGGCTGTTTTTCGCAACTGTTGAGTCATATTCAATTTGTGATCCACTATAACCTCCATCCGTCTCAACAGCTATACCATCTACCCAGTTTTCCCCATTTTGTAGTTGTGCATTTGATTTTTCCTTCCCAAGTGAAGTACTTGTCTTTGTTACATTTCCTCTTGTTGAGTTCAGACCAGTTCTCCAATTTGTCCAGGTTTTTTGAATTCTAATCCTGTCTTCCAAAGTGCTTGCAACTCCCCCAACCTTGATGTTATCTGTAAACTTTAAAGCATATTCTCCACTCCATTATCGAAGTCATGAATGAAAATGTTAAATAGTACTAGATCCAGGACTAACTCCTGAGGTACCCCACTGGATATGCCCTCCTAGTTTGACAGTGAACCACTTATAACTACTCTTTGAGTATGGTCTTTCAACCAGGTGTGCCCTCGCCTCATTTCTGTAGTTTTCTTATGAGAATGCCATGCAGGGCTGTATCAGAAACGTTAGTAAAATCAAGATACATCATAGCTGCTGCTTCCCGCCGTCCACCATTCCAGTAACCCTGTTAAAGATGAAAAAATTAGGTTGATTTGGCATGATTTGTTCTTGACAAATCCATGCTAGCTATTCCTTATAACCCTATTCTCTAGATGATTACAAATTTATTGTTTAGTATATGTGGGTTAGCTCAGGCCTAGTTGTAGGGAAACTTGGGTTCGATTCCTAACTCTTTCACTGATTTCCCATAACAACACATCTAATGGATACTTGCCATCCATGCTGTCTGGCTTAAACATGTTTTCAGAAATCACTTTTTAAACCTGAGTTTAAAAATAATTGTTTCTTAACCTGGACCAGCAATTTTCTCTCTGGCAATTTAGTCCTTGTTTATCTGATGTCAGTTGAAGTGAACTGCTGGGCTTGACAGGGTCATGTTGTGAAGTCATAGTCTAGTGTATGTGTGGCATTGGACTTGACACACAAGCTGGATTGTGATGTCACTAGTGAATTTGACGTGTAATAGTTTGATTATGGAAGACTTTGTGCAAATATTGGTAATCAGCTGTGATAGAAAATTGAGGAACAGATCTTATTAATAGAGAGCTATTGCCATGGTTATATTTTATTGTGTTACCACCACTGGTGCAGGTATTGGTTTGGTTGATGTGTTAGTAAAATCAGTATATGATTTAAATGTAACTTAACAGGTTTTAATCTCTTGGTGGCATCAGAAAACAAGTGTTGCACCAGTTAAATTAAATTGGGGATGAAAGTTCATGCAAACTAACATTAAACTTGTATATTAAGTAATTAAATCTGAATCTCTTTGAGCTGATTACAGTTATATGGACATTGGAATTTTATGTAATATTAGTTTACTAACTTAAACATGGTTTGTTTTTTCAGACAACTTGATTTTAAGAAGAACGGTACAAATGTAAGGTTTCAAGCCTGCCTGGTCTAATTCTTCAAGTAAAAAGCAGAAGGGCTAAAAGGATATTGATCTTTATTGAAGGATCGGAAAACGTGAACATTTAAAACTATTATATTATTTAAACAGAAATTTCACCAAGAAACTGCTTGATCAGACAATAGGGGGTATCTAGTTGATATTTGAAAAACTTGATATCTGAGGCAACCGTTTAAAGACTTTACAGCATCACATGCTATGTACTGTGCACTGATAACAAATGCAGCTTTTCTAGGCTTACAATAATGAATTTGGTTTAAATTAAGATAAATTTGGGTATCTACATAACTGAGCAGCTTGAAGTGCAAGGTGACATTGTACTTCTGACACAAGATGTCATACACTTACTTCAAATAAACAGTTTAAGTAAATATACTCGGGACAGTTCACTAGGGAAACCAAACACAGCTCTTTCTTGGTGGTTAATTTAAAACTGTTTTCATAATATGATGGTTTGGATGCAGTTTCAGAAGAGACTCTGCAAATACAAAAGGAAATATCTTATGAATAGTTGTCTCTTTGCAATTGTCTGTTATATGCACAGCAGCCAGTAGAATCCCCTTTTTATTTTTTTTCCCCGCAGACCATCTTGATTCAAAACATCTATCGTAATCCCCAAAACAGTGCACAGACGGCTGACGGCTCACACTGTAAGTCCCACAGTTGGAGAAATTTTTTTAAAGAATGGTGTTAAAGAGCCCACTCATAATTATGAGAAAATAATGTTGGCTTCTGAGCTGCTGACATAAAGCTGTTGCAAACAGGACAAGTGATGGAACTCTTCTTGCGCATATATCAAGAATTTGGTAAATGTACGTGTTTATAAAGTGCAGAAAGTGACTTTTATAAAAAGATAAACTAATTGGACTTCCTTGATTCAAAATCATTTGCACAGTGCATGAGCATTACATCCTGTAACTGTTAAGCCCTGTCACTTATTTTTGCATTCATTTTTTAAAGGATTACTTTGCAAGCATTTCTCAAATTCTTGATATAATATGAAAACTTAGGTATATTTATGATGTACGGTAAGTTGCCCAAAATTGTGCATTTTATTTCACCTTTCCTTTCTTTAGGAAATGGAGATTTCATGTTATACCATGATTACTGTGTTATACATTAGTCTATGCTGGTTTTAATGTGTCTTGAGGGGTTGTTTTATTCACTAATTGTTCACTAAGGCCAAAATCAAACATCTGCGTATGATGATACCTTACATGTTACAGCTGTTACTATGACACTTGGATACCATTCATTATATTGGAAACTTTTTTTTGATTGAACCCCATGTAAACACCTCAATTATAATGGAGGTGAGCAAAGTAACTGTTAAAGTAAAAATACAGTAATCAAGTATCATGAGATCTCTATTGCTTTACAGTGTTAGGTTGGTTCAGAAAGGTCACCAGCTAAGTGAAAATTTCTCCTCTTGGGAGAAAATAACTACCTCTCTTTCAGCACTGAGACTCGGCTAAAGCGATCACCAAAAGGAAACCAGTTTCGTGTTAAATTTCTTTTCCATAATATAAAGTTGTTGCGTTTTGTATTTCAGACCATTGCCCTCTTGAACATTTACCGTAACCCTCAAAACTCTTCCCAGTCTGCTGACGGTTTGCGCTGTAAGTTCATACAAGTTCCTTCACTGGTTCCCTGGGCTTGATTGTCAGAGCTCAGTGTCGACTTAAGCTGGTCTACCGTTTTAGTTTAACGGATCAAACTGCCCACACTTCATAAAATGTGTCAACAATTTTTTGTCCTTTTCTCTCACACCCTCCCCACCCCCCACACACAAGAATTTGTTTCTTAGGAGAAATTGGATACTTGTCCATTATATCAAAAAGTGGTTGAATTGGTAACCCCTGTAAAGCAGTCTTGATCCACTGCTGTCTCCTTTTTCCCCTTCTTCCCCTCTGTCACTTGCCTGCATCCTAGACATATTTTTGCTGTATGTTTTAAAGGTATGCATTAGACTTCACTGCTCAAAAAGCAGGACAGTCACACATTAACTTAATCCATAACATGTTTCCTATCATTATGTTAACGCTGAGAGCACTCAAATTTGGAACTTTAAGACTGCTTGCAAAAATATTTGTCCTAGGCTAATAATGCAGCTCCCATTTAGTGACTACTTTGGAAGATAAATATAGACTGACAAATTCTACTCTTCTGCAGCTGTCCTTTTGGATAAGTGCATGTTGCAAATTCTCCCTTACTTTGAAAATTCAAATTCCAGACCTAAGTTACATATTTTCATAGTAGGAAATAATTTTAAAAGTACACTTGGGGAAAGGAAGCAGTTTGGATATTGTTATGAACTAATTTCTTAACTCTTCTGTAGTTAGGAAATGGGCAAAAAGTCTCGTACTGTGCATCATGACAGAAGTTAAATGACTGAGATTGTCAGTTTGTGACTACTGATCTGTCATTACAATTGAACCAATGACACTAGTAGAAAAAGATCTTAAGGGCTTTAGAACTAAAAAGATGGGTGTTATTTTTCTAATATTTTATAACAAATTGAACATTGAGCATGTGGTGCTAAAGTTTTGTTCAGTTATTACTTTTTTAGCCACTAGATCATAGACTAGTTTGGATTAGTTACCAGCTAAGTTCCCTGCGTGGCCATGCAGCAGCCTATTTAGCATAGCACAGGCACTCAGGGAACCCTCCCCAGTGGAGGGGCAACCCTCCCTCGATCCCAACCTTGCCCGGCCCCCAGCCTGCCAGGCCAGGGCGGCTCCATGGTCCCAACTATGCCATAACCTGGACCTGCTGCAGCCAGGGCTCCCCTACCTCAGCCCGAATCTGGGCAGCACGGCGCAAACCAGGGCAGCGCGCCCATACCCAGTTGCAACCAGGGCGGCGCGGCCTGGCCTGTCACAGGGCACCACGCCCTGAATCTAGCCTCAGCCCGGGCCTGTCACAGCCGGGGTGCCCCTCCCTGACCTACCACCGGCCGGACCTGCAGGGGCCAGAGGTGGGGCGCCTATCCTGCAGCCCGAGCCCTGGAACTTCTGCCGCAGGGAGAGACACCTCTCCCCACCCCCCAGTACTGGTGCTGCTGTGGGGGGAGTACTCTCCCTGCCGTAGCCCCAGAGCATTCTCCTGCACCCCAAACCCCTCATCCCTGGCCCCACCCCAGAGCCCTCACACCCCTGCACCCCAACCCTCTTCCCCAGCCCTGAGCCCCCTCTCACTCTCCAAACCCCTTGCCCCTACCCCACCACATGAATTTTGTTGTGTACACCAAAATGACGGTTGTGGCACATCACCTCCATATTGGTTAACATAACAAAATTCATTCCACACATGGGTGGGAACAATTAGAGGGAACACTGGTTACCAGCATTTAATTAGACAACATTCTATTTTATGAAATCAAATACTAATTTCAGAGTGAAATGTGATTCATATGATTAGTATAAACAGCATATCTTATAACAAAACTAATGCACTTGATTAGATCGACTTGACACTTAATGTCAGTTGTTAAACCGGGGCTTTTCTTTAGAAGTAGAATGTTGCTTATGAAGTTTGTATGGGTTTATAAAATTCTATTGGGCTGTAGGCTTTTTGTTATAGACATTTACGGTGTTACTATCTGTGTATTGCTAAAAATATGCAGTTGGATGTTGGGTACTTCCTACACATCAGCTAAATTCTCAGTGAGCTGGTAACTAATTTGCACAGAATTAAAGTTGCTTGGCTTGCTGTGCAGCTGTTTAGACTTTATTTGCCCAGACCCTCCTGGAGTTTGCAGGAGCCTTTAGGTAAACAGATTCTCCAAACTAGAGTTTGATATTAATATTTAAACTTTAGTTTGTCTTGATAGATGGGTAATTGTATAACAGAGCCTAACTATACCGGGTATGGTAGAGTTATAGCTCTATTTTATCAATGGGTGTGCTGAAACCCTCCCCATATCTTTTCAGCTTTGTCCCTATTTAAATACTGCATATATTCTTAATGGGTAGCTATTTAATGTTGTTGCTTTACTGTTTTCCTCTCCATTGTTGTCATAGAGGATTAATGTTAATTTTGACCAGTAATAGTCTTGATTTTATCTAGTAGTTGGGCTTCTCAAGGTTCAGACACTGGTAGCCCTGGAACTTGAATGTTTGTGAAGTCTGTGTATGATGCTTACCCTTTCCACCTTAGAGGGAAACTCTCAAGTACTTCCAGTTTCTTTACTTTTCTTTTTATAATCTTAGTTTGACATTGGAATGTCCGTATCAGTTTTCAGCCCTTTCCCATTTGGTAAACTTTGATCATGCCCCTTTCTTTCTGTGGAGCCCAAACTGATGTGTTTTTTTAAATCACTCAGATGTTAGTGTGCTATCATTGTTGATGTTGGCACAGCCCTGGGAATATGGTTAGTTATTAAACTATCTCTATGTAGTGAATGTTGACTAAATGTTTGGTAGTTTTTTTAAATTGCTGCATAGGCAAGGGTCTCTTGAAAAGCAAACGTTGAATCTGGAAGGTCAAATATCTTGAGTCTAAACTACTTGACCAGTGTCCCTTAACCTTATAGAGAAAAATTGTCCATAGTTCCACGAAGATTAGGTAGCTTGATTGGTTAATATTAAGCATCTTTCAGTAAAGATGAAAAGCTGCTCTAAATGGCATGATTTGCACTGTGATCCAGAAATGACTGGGTTCAGAGCACCTATTTTTGCACAGCGACTGAGGCAAATAAACATAGCTTTATTGGATCCTCCTCCTGTCATATTGCAGGTTTTGCTCAGTAAAGCAATGGTGTTGCATTTTAAAGGTTAAAACGTTGTTCTTGCATGAAGTGCCACATCTATTTTAAAGCTACTCTACTTGATCGTAATAAAGCCATTTAACTGAAGATTTAATCAATCTGGCTTTAATGTATATGACTTATTAAATAAAATGTATGGTAAAATGGTGTAGAACTGAAAATATCTCTTGTAATTTATTTTGTTATACTTAATACTTTGAAAAATGAGCAAAATTTTAATTTACATTAGTTTTTTAGCAGCAGGCAAGCAGCACTCAACTGCAAAGGCCAGCTAGGAGCATGAATATGATCTAATGTGACTATATGGCCAGCCTCTCTCGCATTTAAAAAAAAACAAAAGAAAAACCATTCTACAGTATTACAGAAAGATAAATTGGCATTAAAAATAAAATGGAGAAATGCTTTCTACCACAAAGCCACATGGTTTCACTCTACTGAGGGAACAAGAAAAGCGTATCTTGTATTCTGAACAAATTCAATGGATCACGATGAGCTGCAGTTTTAATCACATCAGTGATTTCTCAAACTAGTGTATTTATACTGGAGGAGTGAACATCTTTAAGCAAAGCTCCGCCTTTAGGAAGAGAAATCTTAATAATCATGCTTTAAAATAGTTAACGTGACAAAGCACTTGCCTTCTGTGTAGGTAAACCATTGGCAGATAGAGGGTGGGGTTCTACATTTAATTAGTCACATTTCAAAGTAAATCCTTTCCCCTTAAATTTGGCATGTACCATTTGGATGCTGATTAAAACTTGTCTTGATTTGACCATATTAGTATCACATACTGAGATATTCCTTTCTTTTGAGACTGAAAGCTGCGCACAGTTATTTTTAATACTCCTTAATGGTTAACTACATAGCATCTCTTATGCTTCGGTAAATGACTACTTCTGTTCTCTAAAATATATTTTGTAGTATGTTCAGAGTCTTGTCATTCAAATATTGATTCTAATCAGTTCGAATCTTGGAATTTGCAGGTGCTGTGAGCGATGTTGAAATGCAGGAACATTATGATGAATTCTTTGAGGTATGTTGAAATTCACTGTTTAAAATGTATTGTATTCTTCAAAGGCAAAGTTTAGTTGGTGGCAGAGAAAAATTACAAAAATAAACCCTCCAGCTAATCCTTGATGGTACCAAAAAAGGAAAACTATAATTCTCTCAGATTTACCACCCCTAATTCTGATAAATAGGGCTTTAAATGCACATTACAAGAAACACTCCCTGCCCCAAAGAATGTACTGTTTAAATGATAATAAGATTGGATTCTGGGAGTGATCAGGGAAGGGTGGTGGAGAGGGGAGAAAACACAAATTAGACATTTGATTGCTTGACTGAAATGTGTATCCTGTTAGTGTCTAGATATTTTTTGTATAACTTCAGTTTTACATATTAAACATATAGTCCCTGCTGTAGTCCCTCTTTAATTTACATATAACTCTATTGTTTATATTAGACCTTGGATTACCTTTCAAAACAAAATACTGTATGGTCTATTTTTGGTGTGTCTCCCATTCTGCCTTTTCCTCACACAGTTGAGTTAAAAAGTATACTTCAAAATTTATTAATTGTTTGCTAACACTGAAGTGTAGGGTGACCAGACAGAAAGTTCGAAAAATTGGACCAAGGGATGGGGGGGTAATAGAAGTCTATATAAGAGAGACCCAAAAATCGGGAGATTTGGTCACCCTAAGTGTAGTAGACTGGAAGATTGGCTTTTCTTTCCAAAAGGCATGGCTTTAGTGTCTTGTATATCTCATTTTCTAAATAAAGAAAAGTTACCTTTTAGTTGTGTAGTTAATTACTTTATCCTTGTAGTACTCAGTGTATTAAATATTGTCCATGCACACAGGCTGATACAGTGCCTGCCCAGAAATTTACAGTCTTAGAACAAAAATGTATGAAGGGTGTTGGGAGAGAGAATAGTCTTCCTGCTTAGTAATGATTAATTGTCTTGTGGGTATGTTTAATCCATCTAATTTGCACAATATGTTTTTTTTAATAAATTTCTCTATATTTAGGAGGTCTTCACGGAAATGGAAGAAAAGTATGGTGAAGTTGAGGAGATGAACGTTTGTGATAACCTTGGAGATCATCTAGTTGGAAATGTATATGTAAAGGTAAGATACAAAAGCACCTCTGCAATACATCATGAATACAAATTTTCTTTAATATACACAATTAACATTTTCAAAACATGGCGGCACCTTTATGAAAGTAAATACCTGTACATTGGAGAGAGAGTTTGTGTGTTTGGATGGATTAGAATCCAAACCAGGCAGAGTGGCAATACATCCCCTTACAGTTGAATCTGTCTTGTTTTCATAAAGTTTGATCTCACCTTTTTAGTTGTGAAGATACTTCACATAGATGAACTGTTGTCTGATTTACATTTGGGCATTGAAATTCAGAGCAGTGAACTATAAAATTGTTGACTTACAAGTGTGACTGTGACCTGCTCGATTAAATGTTAATTACTTCATTGTTGGAGAAAGGCCTGGTTGTATTCAGCAAATGCACTTGAGAGGAGTTTCCATTTACACAGAATGTCTTGCAATTCCTCTAAAGCCTCTCAGAACAGTCACACTAGATGGTTTTAAGGAGAAGACTAGAATAACTGGGTTCAGTTTTGACTTTAATTGTGACCAGGATCAGCTCAGTCCACTCAAGTAAAAAATACTGAACTGTCATACTGTGTGTTAATTTGTGTGTCAACTGGTTAAAGTACAATACAAGTAAACGTTTTTAAATAAAATTCCAATCAGTTTTTTTCAGATGTTGCAAGACTGTTAGCTTGTTTTATATTCTTCCTGTGAAACGTAATAAATAGAATATTTACACTGTTGCGCATTACAGTATTAAACTTTAAAATTAGAAGTATAGTACACTTAAAGGGGTCAATCAGATGAAAATCATACTTTAAAAATTCTTACCCATCTTGCTAGCAGTTGAATTTATTAGAACTGTCATAACTTGCCTGCTCTTTGCACCTTGCTCAACTTGAACATTGAGACGATTTTTTTTTATAATGTTGGTGAGATCATTATGCAAACTGGAATAGGTATAAAAAACAGATTAAATGAAATGGCATTTGTACAAGCCTGACCCTGAAGGGAAGAGGGGGAGGAGAGAGTAACTGGGCATTTACAAAATTGGTGAAATGCATACAGCCATTTTAAGTATTACTAGATTTATCCTGACACCCTTCTTAACCACAATCATTGATGGAATTCGAAAAGTATTTATCACATGCTTATTTTCCAGTCAGTTTTGCTTTCTGGTTCTTATGTAATTAGCACTGTGTATTGTTTTGGAGTGTAAACACTGAAAGGTGGGATATTGGTTTAAATCTCCCAGAACCTTGTTATTGCGCACTTAATCTTCTGAATTAAGTGTTTATCAAATCTTCTTAGAGAACACAAATTCATGGTCTAAAATGCTTGACAGCCTCCTTTTAAGCTCTAATTGTCCAGTAACTAGTGAGTTAGATAACGATTTTCTGATATACTTGCAAGTTATGATATTTAATTCATATTCCTTACAAATGCCTGCAAGACCAAGTAGTCTTTTAAACATGGAATGTTAATGTTCAACAAAATTATTTAGTCTGAAGAGAAACCACTAAGTCTTCTCCAGATTGACTGTTCATGTTTAAAATGTTACTGCTTAAATAATAAACTGAATGGACCCACATATGTTTTATTAAAACACCATTTAAGAGTAGGGGCAAATAGAATATAAAATGGGCTTCTAGTTTTATTGCTGGCCTTGAGCATGTGTTAAATATCCAGCCGGGAATTAAAATAGATCAAACATTACCATTTATGTAATATTTTGAGAATGTTAATTTTACTTTCTTCTCAGTTTCGTCGTGAAGAAGATGCAGAAAAGGCTGTGATTGATCTGAACAATCGCTGGTTTAACGGTCAGCCAATTCATGCTGAGCTTTCACCTGTGACTGACTTCAGAGAAGCTTGTTGCCGTCAGTATGAAATGGGGTAATGAAATGATACTTGCTACTGCTTATTTATTATAGTAGCTTAGAGATACCTCCAAGTTAAGCTTTTCATGAGTGTAAGGTTTCTCAAGTGCATTTCCAAACGATGCATTCAGAGAAAATACACTTAAAGCTACACTAACATCTAGATTCTAGAGCAAGCTCAATTCACATGCCTTAGCACCATGTGCACTCAGTCTCTTCATCTCTACAAAAATTTTCTCTTCACTTTTGGACATTCGTGCACCAGGCACACAGGTAATTCCATGTAAATTATGCTCATGTGTAACTCTGACTTCAGGGCAATTACGATATTTTACCAAGAGTCATGCTTCCCAATTTAATGTTTAAATTGTTTAATGTTACATTAAAAAAATCACAGATCAGTTAACGTGACCACAGGTTTTATATAGAAGAAAAGCTAAGAGTATAAATTGGAAATGCTTTCTTTGTGGTAATTTTCTTCTGCTCCACAGAGAGTGTACGCGAGGAGGTTTCTGTAACTTTATGCATTTGAAGCCCATTTCCCGAGAATTACGACGTGAATTATATGGACGTCGTCGTAAGAAGTAAGCATTTATATTTTTAATTTAAAGCCAACTGATGCAAATAATTTAGGGATTTTTTCCCTAAACTTTTTGAAGACATAAAGAATAGGATCGGACTTTGAGGAAAGTTGTTTAAATCATTTTTTCCTCTCCTGATCCAGTTCTGGTGTGGAATCGCGATCTGACTCTTCTGTAAATATTCAAGACTTAATCTGGCTTTATGGCAAATTTTAAAAATAATCAAAAATGGAGGGTGGCAGAGAGAGTCAGTAATGTGAAGTACAGAGTTTCCAATCAGTTCATATCCATTCTATGTTGGGAAAGTGAAAGTGATGTCTGATTGGTGCATGTGTTAGATGAGTTGGTGATCTTGGTTCCATTGCTAGTGGACAGTTGCCAACATCACAAAATTCCATATCCGTTGGTGCTACTGTTCCCCTTTGGTAGGCATGCTGTGTATCGAATGGGCAATAGAGTTCCACGCAGTGGCAAAAAGGTTTCTGATTATCTTAATTTAGGCACGTTGGCGAACGTTGCATTGCTGCTGTCAGTATGAAACCTCTTTTGTTGATAGGACTTCACTTTCCAGTATTATCAGTTAAACACTTTCACAAACACAAACATTCATGTTTTTCTAAAAATGCTGTTGAATTGTCTTGCAATAGTTTGGGAATTGGAGGAGTAAACTTAATTGTGAAAAGTTCATATTGCATTGTTTCCTGCTTTCCTGATAAATTAAGTATTATTTAATTTTAAATTGAAAGTGTCAGGGATATATTTATACTAAGAATATTATAATATTGTAAAAGATGTGCTGCTGACTTAAGAGCCATATGGTTACTTTTCTGGTTCCTGACCTCTTTTCCCTTAGTCAGAAACACTTGAGCTTGGCCTCTCTTTCTGAAAAGCCTTCCTCATCCTTTCTTGTGAGATTATGAATATGGATTTTCAAGAATGGATTATGTATATTTAAAGGTGACCTGCCAGTATTGTAACCAAAATGAGACTTGTGCCAAACGTCCCAAATTACAAGGGGCAAAGTAAACATTCAGCACAAATGATCTTGCTTTTTCATCTTTTGCCTTACACATATACACTTCTACCCTATCTCAAAAACAAAAAAAAAAGCACCACACAGTTTTGCTGTGACACACCAGAATGCATCATTCTTTCATGTCCTAGATCACCAAACTCCCCTGAAATACAAATTTGGTGTATTCACAAGTTGAGGCAAACACAGTTGCTCAGTTCCACTTTGAGCTCCACAGCAATGCCTATAAATAAAAAACTCTGTAGTTCATATTTAGTAGCGTAACTTTAAAAAAAATTTAAATGTATAATTTTCCATTTGGTAATAGAAATGACTTGTTAAAGCTTTTCAAAATCCTTCTCAAATATTTTTGTGACCTTCCTCCCTAAGAGGCTGGCTCTGGAGCTCTGAGTAGCTGTGACATCAGAGATGCATTTTTGGGCTCTTGCAGCTCACTGGCCTTACTATGTTGGTGATGGAGAAGGTGGAGACTGAAGAGGAGGAAAATGCTTTGATCTCATACTACTTGGGAAATTTAGTACGGAAAATCCTGATTTGTTAGGCTTTTTTTTATATATAGCCGTCCCTATGGCTTTAGACTTGTAGTGTACCATTAAATCTGTAAATGACTACAAAAGACTTCTCACAGTGCTCTAACTGGTTCTGCGTAACAGTGCAATTAACTTAGAGGGGTACTTACAGGGAACTGACCCTTTTCTGGCCATTCAGACAAGTGACTGCAGGTAACAGTTTTCACTATACATACTGACCCTTCACTGTCTAAAACTGAAGAATTCTATAATGATGGCCTTGTGGGCTTGAAAGTGCTAGGCTCTTAGGTGGTGGAAGTACCTAATCACTACTTTATTTCAAACTCTATTGCTTTTTCTAGTGTTTTCGTTTGAATGAGTGATCCTTGGTACTCTGTAGAATATTGCCGCATTGTTTCACCATATTTAAGAACTACAATCTTAATGCTTTTTTGCAGGCATAGATCCAGGTCAAGGTCCCGTGAACGTCGTTCTAGATCCAGAGATCGTGGTCGTGGAGGTGGTGGTGGTGGAGGTGGAGGAGGAGGCGGCGGTGGAGGAGGAGGAGGAGGAGGAGGACGGGAACGTGATAGGAGGCGGTCAAGAGATCGTGAAAGATCTGGTCGATTCTGAGCCATGCCATTTTTACTATTGTGTCTGGTAGAAAGTGTTGTAGTCAATTGACCAAACAAGTTCCTAATGAGATTTTTTTTAAAAAAGATGGGCTTCTGAATAAAAATTTGTAGTGATACAGTATTCTTTGTGTAACTTGTTTCTTGTGGGGGAAGTCTTTTTTTAACTGTCATTCCTCTTTCTTGACAAATAGCTGGATTAACTATGCTTGCGGTAAAGGTGGCAAATGTATAGGAGGTGCAAGTTTTTACATTCAGGTGTGAATTAACTGTTAAGGAAAATGTGCATGCCTGTGTATATAATATAAAATAGTATATTATATACATGGATAAAGTGCTATATTGCTTAAGAGACAGTTACAATTTAAGTTTCCCTTTTCTGCTATTCTGTCTGCTTATTTAGGTTAGTTTAGGCACATTTAAAGGAAGGCTGTGCAAAGTGCATTTATTTACTCAGTAGAAATGCTAAGTTGCAAAAATATGTATGTTAATAGAAGTCTGTGCACTGTGACTGTGGCATTTACAATAAATCCAATTCATTGGTGTAAAATCTAAAGCCTATTCTCTAAGCCCTCGAGTAGTTGAGTTGCTACTCCTGGCTATGCCAGAATTCATAGTTAAAGGGTTTTGGTTTTTTTTATTCTTCACACACACACCTACCTGCCTCAGGTGATTCCTTAGAAGGACAGTGTATCTAGTGCAGTATTCAGGCTAAAGTTATGAATGCAGTATCTTAGAACAGAACATCAAGTTATCATGCAAAAGCTCATGCTCCATACAGCAGGATGAGTTCTGTATAAAAAATATCTGAGTATCAGATCCACCTTCATGGAAGGTTTTTTACTTGAAGTTCCATTGGCTGTCCTGTAACTGAAAGCATATCAGTATTCAGGATAAGGAGTAAGTTGGGCGCTAGTGAAAAGTACACTGTACCTTCTCCATCTGTTGCTCACATCTACTGTCAGTTAAAAGCATCTTTTCCTACATAAAGCACTTGCATAGCAAAGCTAATGGACAAGAGCATTTTATTACATTCTTAAGTTAAGATATTTTTAGGCTTACGCTGTCTACATTCTTCATTGCAGCTGTGAATCATAGCTGTACTTCATAAAGCAAAATACATTTTATGGGATTCAGTGCCTCTTCTAGCTCTAAAGCCTCTAACTGATGAGTTGCTGGAACATCTTAAGTGCTATATAACTTGTACAGTAGCTGACTTTAGAAGATGTATAATCAGACTTGGATCCCGGTCTGCTTATCAGTTCATGAAATAGCATAATGGGTTGCAGAAAGTATCCACCAGTTATAACTTTATGTACATCAGGAATTATTTATCTTCAGAAAGGGAGGAATTTACTAATGCTACTAGTGTTTTCAAAACCTTGTATTAATGCAAACTTGCCTAAAAGTGATTGAAGAATAGCTCTATCTAAATGCAGTGGATATAGACATTTTGTGGGCCAGGCTAATAACTAACTTTCAGTTTTTATTTTTTATCCCCAAAAGATAAACATAAGAAAAGACCGCACTTGCTGGCACTTGGAAGTGGCAAATAGTGATTTACTACTAGGGAATACTGAAGGAGGGAAGCAGAAAATCTTACACATCTTACTTCTTTAAGGTGAACTTTTGGGCCAAAATAAAAATTAAGTTATTCCCAGATTTGTGCAGAATGCCTTCGCTAACCAGGTTAGGGGGAAATCGGCACATACAGAAACTTGGTTTTAAAGGCTAATGGCAAAGCAAAAGAAGCTTTTCTCTTACTGTACCATTATGATGTGTAAAGATGGCTTTGATCTATGTTTCAGTACACTAGAAATCGGGTTCTGGCTTCCTGTCACCTCAAGGACTTCAACAATGTTTCGAGGACCTTGGGTGTCAATACCACAATGAGCTGAAACCTGGGGGTAGCCCTGCCACCAATTGAGAGGTTGAGATTGTTAACTTAGCCCTCTAATTCACCTCAATGTACATGTTAAGATTTACCCATTTTCTCTTCAGTGACATTCTGTGTTACTTAATACCCCTTTCTAGTTAGATTGCAAAATCCAGCAAGATAGAGACAGTATTCATGTGCATTTAGGCAATGTCTACAAATAAATCAGGGATTATTTTCTTACGTTTTGTGTGGCAAACAGCATGTGTAAGACCTTGTCTACACCACAGAGTCCTGATGCTAACTAGCTAAACTGATATAAACCAGTGTCTACACAGTTATTTGTACCAGTTTATTTAAATAATTTTAGCCTGGTACAGCTTTTGTTTGTAAACAAGACCTAAACTAGTACACATCATAAGTGAATTGCAAAGAGCACAATTTCTTGTGCTTTGCTTTATTTTACTTCAAAATTTTTCTCCCTCTCATTGGAATCCACTGAATGCATCATTTTGTGGCCTTGTGAATTAATAATATAACTCAAATATGCATTCAGGGACATTGATAGCAAGCCAGGGGATGTCATTGAATTTCACAAGGAAGAAAAGCTTACAGTTTGTACATTTCCACAACCTGACTAGTGAGAGCATAGACCACAAATCTATCACAAACTCAGTTGTCATTGTAGCCTCACCTGTAATACTGCATACTACACTAGTGAAATTGTTCAATGTGAACTTTTAAAAGGATTTGGCACAAATGTCACTTCCACAAAGCCATTTAAAACTGCTATTTAAGCTTATTAATGGAAATGGAGAAACTTCACTTTATTATTCTAAGCCCCCTCTCCCCATATACAAAGTGTAGAACAAGGAAAAAATTTTGAAAGGTACCTACTGATGACCATTTACAAATGTCAAGATTTCTTATGTTGGAAAAACATCACTTTTAGCTCATGGAATTTCTTAATCTCAAGTAAATGACAGCATATGGTACCTTTTGATGTCTGGATATGTTTAATTTTAAATAAACTCATAATTCCAAGTGACTTCCTCTTATTTGTATTAGTCTCAAATCTGATTCCTCTGTAAAATGCTTCTTGTCCATGAATATGATGTATGTTAAGACTGTAAAACCAAATGGAGAACTTGTTCAAAATAAAGCTTTTTTGATACATAACCTGCACGTAATAGAAACATAACCCTTCTTTTAAACCAGACACTTTTCTTTAAAACTGTGCCAGCAAGATTATCAGGTGCTAAAAATTTTAAACACCCCACCTGTCAACGAAACCATTATTTTCATTTGTTGAGACATGTGTGCATGCGCGTGTGTGCGCGCGCCCACATTCTAGGGAATGGTCTTTGTTTCCTCAATCTAAAAACATAAATCCATGTATAGCACTTGGGTACTCATGTTACAAGGTGTAGACCGCTGTCTTTCCTTATGCAACTCAATAAGGGATGTACTTGAGTAAAGGCTACAGGATTGGTTTTGTATTTGATTGTAGAAATCAATCTTGGCTAATACCACATCACTTTTATTTAAGAACATGACAGAAGGAGCTTGCACAATTTAGGAAATACGTAACTAGTGTCTTAAAAGCCTAATACACTCCCTTTCTCCCTGTCAGTGTACCACACAACTTGGTAAATTGGTTTCAGGCAAGGGTTAGTGATTGTAGCTGGTTCCTCTGCTGACATTGTCACTATGTTTCACGCTATCTGCACAGACAGGTTAAATCTGAATTTCCTGTCCTTTGTGTCTACATATGTATAATCTCACTCTACAGAGTAGAAACTACTCTAAAAGCCTTTAGTGCCTGAGATTTGCATCTTTGAATTTTTTTTTAAAAAGTAATAATTCTGCTACTTGGGAGCTAAATGTTTATTGTATAGTATCACAGCCCTGCCTCTGTTCTAGATAGTGATTTTTTTAAAAAGAATTCCTAAGTTGGTTCTAATTAAATATACTCGTAACTAGAAATACTAAAGATCTATTTCTCTTTTCTGACTAAATTGGTATATCACAAACTTAGAATTGTTTACTTTGTATATACCTAAACATTTTTGACCTGGTTGGTGGACTAGTCAACAAGGCTTTTTCGTTTAGTGGGGGTCTCTGTTTTTCCACAGTCACTGTTTATTTTAACAATTGCCTACAATGGTAAGTCATGTCTATGGAAATCAACAAAACCCATATCTCATGATTCCATGTGTGTATCACAGGTCCAGTCTTTGTCCTCATTGATGTCAGGAGTGAACCCCTCATAATACATGATCTACCATGCTGATTTTCCTTAACAGTACAGTAGTGGTGTTTATCTGTAATGGTGGTCAATCTGCATATTTTACCCTTTTGTCCCTGGATTATTTTAAAATCTGTTTTAAAATATTTTGATATGTCAAATACACTCACTGCAGTTTGCACTAATTAGCACCAAGTTCCAAAGGGAGCAAAGAGGTTTAGGCTTTTTCTGCACATACACATTGCACTGGTTTAACTTAAATCAGTGTATAGCCCCATGTAGCTGCTCTCTTGGTGGCTTATTTCAGTTTAACTAAAACCTATTTCTAATCAACCTAAATTAAACTACTGTAAGTCCTTTTTGTACCAATATGGCTATTTGAAATTGCACTTTTAATTCAGTACAACTGTGTGGATAAGCCCTAAAACCATTCACACAAATAAAGTGAGCAGGATGTGGCCACTTACTGAACAGTCAAAACTTGGGAACTCTAAAGTCTCCTGTGCTGCACCTCCTGTGTCTCATTTCTGTTCTTGTAGACTACTCTGTACAGGAGAGGCACTGCCTTTTTTTCCCCCCTGTCCTTTTAGTTCTTGGTGGGTCTGCCCACTGGTAAGTTTCTAGCCCTCCTGTTGCAGAGAAGGACTTGAATATATGTGATATTTCCTAACAATCATTATTTTATGCTTCTCATCCACTTCCCTCCTCCCAAGCCATCCAGAACTAGTTTTGGGGGGGCATTAAAAATTCTACATATTGAGCAAATTTGTGGCTGTGAGGTGCTAGGGCTGCTCATCATGTGATTGAAACTGAGTTGGCTCTTCTGCTGAGCAGCTAATAGTAAACTTTGGCAACAAGGAGGAGCTACTCAATAATGAAGAGGCATCACCTGAACTAAGCACAAGATGGTTTTCCAGTTGTGGCTCAAATTGATTGTCATTTTTAGCTTTGATATTTGTAAAACTGGGAATGATAATGAGGATTAATCACAACACACTACAAGGGAATTAGTCACTGATTATAAAACCCTATATAAATGCTAAATATTGTTGTCCACTTTGGGCTGAGTGGTTAACCACTATTTGGGGCTTTGCAGGGTTGGTTGTTAGGAGGAAAAACTGAGTGAGGTATATACTTTGGTGCAATCCTGTTTGCCTTAGTCTGATATTGTGTAAATTTTAAATTGCCATTTTCCCTCCAAAATAATGGGTGCATTGTGTGGCTTGAGACCTTATTAAACCCCTAGACAAGAACTGTGTGTAATGTTATGAAGAGCTACATGTGCTTTGAAATTCCTTGATTATCACCAGTTTATTGGGTAGGAGTGATGCTACTCCTTTTCAAACTGAAGTAGCTGCTGCTACTGGAGTGGGATGCATTTCCCACAATGAGTGGGGGAGGTGAGATCAGATTGGATGAAAATGCTACTCCAGCAGGAACAGGGTGCTTCTGGCCTACTATCTTTATATTCCATGTAAAACATCAATTAGAAATTTACTGCTTATTTGAATTATTGACATCACAAGGCAATGTGGCAGTGTGCTTGTGTCTTCCTTAGGTTGGGGACTGAGGCCCAGATCCTCACAGGTTTTTAGGTGCCTAACTCTCACTGAAATCAATGGAAGTTGGGTGTCCAAGTATCTTTGAGGGTCTAGCCTGAGTCTTTAAAGGGCTGCAACTGGAAAACTCCATTCAGCAAAGCACTGAACGTTTTGGCCCCCAATGCTGCATATGGTTAAATCCAGTGGGATTACTCATATACTTAAAGTTAAGCATGAGTTTTGAGTTCTTCCCTGGGTCAGTGCCTGAGTGCTTTGTACCTTTCAGCAGCCAACCCTTGTTTGCCCATTAAACACAAAACCAAACTTTCTCATTTATTGTTGCGTGAAATTATGTCAAATTTATTTCTACATATGTTCACTAATATCCCTCTAGGTACTTCTGATGGCACCCATCACCAGAGTAACAGCAGCTGTCACAGATGCAGAGCTGGGGCACGTATGACCCTGATGCTGCAATAGCATCTGTGTGGACAAAGGGGCCTGCCTGAACCAGTCCAGTTGCAGGATTGGGGCATATACCTGGCTTGGTAGAAATAAATATATATATAATTAGCCCAATTCCTTCTATAGTGGATGCTGCTGCTTACGTGATGGGCTAAAGGGATGGACCTAGGATGTGTCCTCTCACCAGGCAGCTGGAAGGCTGAATGCTGCTGGCTCTGAGCTCACGCTGCAGCCTGGGCCCCGCAAACAAACTGGCCGGCTACAGCTTCCCCCATCGGCCTCTCACCCCCCTCGCTAAACACACGCGCAGGAGAGAACTTGCGCAGGGCCAGGGCAGCCGGAGCGACTCTGCTTTTCTATTGGTGGGGCGTCTCCCCCCTCCGCCCCCGGCCCGGCCAATCAGCGCGCGTTCCCTCTCCAAAAGCTAGAGAGGGGACCGACGGGCAGCATTTCCCTTCGCACACGCGCAAGGAAACAGCTGGGGCGGCGGCTGCTGCGGTCCGGGGCGCCTCATCCCAGCGCAGTGGGACTCAGGCTGCTGCTGCTGCCGCCGCCGCTTGTCTCGTCCTGTCAGTCCGAGTAAGTGCAAGCGGCAGCGCGGCGGCGAGCAGCCGAGTGCGGCTGGGGGAGCTCGGCTGGGGGGAGCGGGGTGAGGGACAAGGGGACTGGGCAGCCCGTGTGGGCTTCGCGTTGCCTGGGGAGATGCACCGCACTGCCGGGGTTTTGTCATTGCTGCCTGAGTTGCGTGTTCTTTGCGCGGGGGGGGTCCCCTTCCACTTTCCGATTGCATCAGCTTGTGCTGCAGGCAGCAGCCCGGTGATGGGATTGCAAGAGGTCAGGTCACCTAGGTGGTGGTTACGATGACAAAGAGGTTCAGCTCCTCCCTTTTTTTCTTTTTTCTTTTTTTTCCACTCTTAGGCTATGGCTACACTTAAACTTCAAAGCGCTGCCGCGGCAGCGCGGCGCGCGCAGCTTGCGCTAAGCGGTGTAGTCAGTCAGCGCGCTGAGAGGGAGCTCTCGCAGCGCTGTCCCCCTGTCCAGCCCCTGTGGGACGCGCGGAGCGCGCGGCGCGGCGCGCTCAGCGCTGGGGCTGGGGAGCTTTGCAGCGTTTGTAGCGCACGCTGCAGCTTGCAGAGTGCCTGTTGTGCTGCTGCTGCAGCAAGCGCTGTTGTAGCCAAAGCCCCTAAGTCTGATTTTGGAGATTTCCCGAAGGGGAGCGAAGGCAGTCTGTGTGCTCTGGCCCCGCGCCATCGTTACATCGCTATATTTCTCTCTCTCTCTTCCTGCCCCCCCACCTCACCCCAAAAGCAGGCAATGGTGGAGACTGGAGTCAGCAGCCTCTCGTGCGGGATGGTGTGGGGCAGGGGTTCTCAAACCCCTCAGGAGATCACAAGGTTATTACATAGTGGGGTCACGAGCTGTCAGCTTCCATCCCAAGCCCTGCTTTGCATCCAGCATTTATACTGGTGTTAAATATATTAAAAAGTGTTTTTAATGTATAAGGGGGGTTGCACTCAGACGCTTGCTGTGTGAAAGGGGTCAAGTTTGAGAACTATTGGTGTAGGGTGAATGTTGATACAATGGTCCCAGTTGGGGAACAGAGCTGTCTAGTTCTTGTTACTTTGTCCTCTGGTCTTTAGGAAATGAACTGCATGAAATGAACCACTTGTGCTGGTTGAAATCTGGAGACTGTTTGTTATCCTGGTGGATGAGATTTTTACCAATTGCCCTGACACATAACATGTATATGGATGTGTGATAGTGTTAGTCTGGCACATACAGATACCAAGGTGCCAAGTTCCAGTCATCATCTTTTATTCCAAGTCTTGCTACTCCAGAAACAGGATCTGCTTTAGGCACCTAGTGTGAACTAGAGTTACAGATAGCTTTTGCAGATGGGATGAGGGGATAGCTTTCTCCAGTTATAGTTCAGAGGGTAAATGGTGTGTATTAAAATTTTGCCAGAACAAAATCTGAATGTATTAAATGCTAGTGTTTTTAAGATGGGTAAAGCTAATTAGAACATGATGCAATCTGCTGGACAGTAGAGAAAACATTGGCTGGAAAATCCTCTTATCAAGATGATCTCTTGTGAATTAATTTATCAAAAATCTTATTTGCTGTATTCATCTCAGTAGTACTTATCCTGATAAAAGAAGGATAGTAAATACTGTCTTTTCACAGGCCTCTGTGTGTATTTTTAAAATGTATTTGGAGGTTGTTTTGTTTTCTGGGGTGAGCAGAAAAACAGAAGGCGTAGGGAAATACTCTATAGAAATGGATGATTTGCAAGTAATATTGATTAATGGAAAGTTTGTGATGCACGGGGTTAACATTTCTGTGTGTGGGAGAGCCACTGGAAATGTAAAGAAAAACACAAATTTGGAGGGGAAGACTGGGAGTTGACTACTGGGAAGCCTACATCTGTTGTTGAGTGAGTCTCCTTTGCCTGTTTGATAGCATATAGGTATGTTTGTCTGCTTTGTGTTACTGTTCCAGTTTATCTCCCTGTCCCTTACAAGCTTGGCACTAATTCTTTGTCTGATCATACTGGGCTTCCCTTTGCCATAAACGTGAGGGCTCTTGGATGTTCTTCTTACAATGCTTGTTATGGCTGGGGAATATGTTGTGTGTTTTATACAGTCCCCAGTACAGTGGGGCCCTGACTATGATTGCTACTGAGAGCTACCACAGTAAAAATTATTACAATGCCAATAAAACAGTATTGAATTGGCCGGTAATGGATCTGATTTCCCGCCCCCCCCCCTCCGGCCGCCTTTTAAAATAAATACAGTCCCTTATTTTTTCTGTATATCCTGTATCTTTCTAAGGGCTTGGTCCTGCAAGGTGCTGAGCATGCTGGCCCTAATCCAGAGGTCAGCAACCTTTCAGAAGTGGTGTGCCAAGTCTTCATTTATCCACTCTAATTTAAGGTTTGGCGTGCCAGTAATACATGTTAATGTTTTTAGAAGGTCTTTTTCTGTAAGTCTATAATATGTAACTAAACTGTTGTGGTATGTAAAGTAAATAAGGTTTTTTAAATGTTTAAGAAGCTTCATTTTAAAATTAAATTAAAACGCAGAGCCCCCAGGCAGTGTTAGTGCCACTGAAAATCAGCTCACGTGCCATAGGTTGCCTACCCCTGCCCTAATCCAATGAAGCAATTAACCATGTGGTTCACCTTTTAAATAAGTAATTGTCCTATATATGCCAATGGGACTGTGGTGAATTGGAGTCAGAGTGCTCAGCACCATGCAGGACTGTGCACTCAATAAGGGGAAGGAAATTCCAGAGTAGTGAGGAGAGTGAAACAAGGGCCTGGAGACCTCATGTATAATGAGAATAAAATGGGGGAGGGGCAAAATGGAGGGAGAGGATTTGGGATGAGGAAACAAGCATGTGCTGCTGGGTGAAGATGTTTTTTTATAAAACTCAGAGTTGCTTAGTCTAGTAATTCTGGAACTAAGAAACTGCACCATGCACAAAGTTTAATGAGATCCTTGCATACTGTTGCTTGAGCAAGTTTTTATGTGCTTTAATCCAAATGCTTGGGTGATTTGGTTACCACAATTCCCCTTATTGAGTGTGACTCAGCAACTCTTAAGTCTTTAACTTACAACATACCATTGTATGGGGGGTTGGAAAAGGAGGCATGTAACTCAATGCTTCTGTTTCAGTCACCTTAGCGATGCAACAGCACTGGTCTAAAAATAAAAAGACAAAATCCGGCTGTTTGTTTGTTTGTTTGTTTTAATCTGGGGTTTGAAGTTGTTACAGTGGATTTGTTATGATATAGCTCTGCTTTTTGGCAAGCTTGCCTCAGTGTTGCCTCTCTGCTGAGGAGACAGGTGATTGTCTCTGTTATGCTTAGCACATTAAGGAAATTTATGTTAAAATTCAAACTTGAGGGTGTTATACAGTGTTTAGTAGCTCCTGATCATTTTAATTTCTTGAGGTGTTAGATTGCAAGAAATGTCTCTACACCCCATGACTTGTAAGGGGAGCCTCTAGAAATGTTTTGCTTTGATTTTTAAAGAACAGCACTGCTGAGTTTAATTTTCTGGCTAGTCCATTCATTACTGCTAATGTAAACTGTTTACATGAGAAGCATTATGACATACTTCTCTGTATTTGGATCAAGCTTGTATTGTCTTTATGCAAACTTAAACTTGCTTAACTAAGTCTGAGCTGGGTGTGTTGTGGTGGTGGTTTTTTTTTTTTTTAACTGACTTAGTTAAGCTGATGCAACTTTATGTGGATACACTTAATTTCATTTTTAAACCTGGAGAGCCAGGTATAAACAGATGCATATCCAACTAGGGATTTTCACTGGTTTAATTAAAGGTGTGATTTAGTGGCAACTAGCTCAAGTTTGTGTGTAGACTAGGTCTGAGTGTGCCTTACTCTTAGTCTCTCCTGCAAGAAACAGGTGATCCAGAACTGCTAACTTCACCTCTGTTCAGTAGGGACAGATGCCCCTTTCCATCAGCATTCATCAAATATTGCCCAAGTAAGAGAAGTAGCATAGGACCTTGGAACAGTAGCTCTCATTTAGTGAATTGCATGTGGAACTAGGAATTGAGATCAGAATTCTATTTCAGGCTTTCTGTAATCTTGGGTGAGTCACTTAATCTCCCCTCTGTGTTCATTTCCCCACTTGTACAATGGAAGGAATATTCCTTCCCTCCCTATGCTTTGTAAAGTACTCCGAGGGTATGTCTACACTACGCGATTATTCCGATTTTACAGAAACTGGTTTTTTAAAACAGATTGTATAAAGTCGAGTGCACGTGGCCACACTAAGCACATTAATTCGGCGGTGTGCGTCCATGTACCGAGGCTAGCATCGATTTCCGGAGTGTTGCACTGTGGGTAGCTATCCCATAGTTCCCGCAGTCTCCCTCGCCCATTGGAACTCTTGAGTTGAGATCCCAATTCATGATGGGGCAAAAACAGTGTCGCGGGTGATTCTGGGTAAATGTCGTCACTCAATCCTTCCTCCGTGAAAGCAACGGCAGACCATCATTTCGTGCCCTTTTTCATCTGGATTGCCCTGGGAGATGCCATAGCATGGCAACCATGGAGCCTGTTTTGCCTTTTGTCACTGTCACCGAATGTGTACTGGATGCTGCTGACAGAGGCGGTACTGCAGTACTACACAGCAGCATTCATTTGCCTTTGCAAGGTAGCAGAGACGATTATCATCCCTATTGCACCATCTGCCATTGTAAATTGGCAATGAGATGATGGTTACACTGCTCTACAGGCAAAATGCTTCTGAAATAAATGTAGTCAAACTTTACTAATTCTGGGTCACTGAGAACGAAAATGATGCTTAAAATTGTTGATTGGCTCTAGTTTTCAAGATATGCTATTGGGTCAGTATATATGACCCTTGACTTGGGAGTAGCGGAGGATAAGTGAGTTATAAAGGGAAGGGATCTCAATTTAAACCAGAAATGACTAAAATACATCTTTGACTGGATCTATGAATAAATCTATGACTGGGTTTGGACAGTACTTGCTTTTTAGGCAAAACAATGAATGATGCAATCTGAAGCTGGTATTGCGTCATACATGATATGAATTGCATCATGTTATTCTTAGAAGTCATGGATGATGCAATCATAACGAAGCTTACATCACTCTGCTGAACAAATTGCCCTATATCAGCTCTAGAAATCCTACAGTGTCGTGCTCTCTTATTTGTCAGTGTTTGATTTTGCAAAGGGACACATTTCTGTTTAGCCAAAGTGAGCAGAGATGCCTCGTACTTGTGTGAACAGTGCAGATCTATGAATCTTCTGCTGTGTTTGTGGTGAAGTGACTTTTGCATCACAAAAGCGCAGTATAACCACTATGGTTAAGAAAGCCTATCACCTTTATTTTGGCTGCAAAATTGGAGATCAGGACAAGAGGTGGGCCCCACACATATGCTGCAACACTTGTGCAACAAATCTTCACCAGTGGTTGAACAGGAAAAGGAAATCTATGCCTTTTGCAGTGCCAATGATTTGGAGAGAGCCAACAGATCATACCAGCAATTGTTACTTCATGGTGCCTCCAGTTGGGAAAGGTGTGTCAAAGAAGAAAAAGTGGACTGTGCATTATCCAAACATTCCATCAGCTATACGCCCAGTACCCCACGGAGAAGGACTGCTGGTTCCTGATGCACCAGAATCATTCTCACTTGAGTCAGACGAGGAAGAGGATGAAACTTCTGGTCCTGAACCATCAATGTCACAGGACCCACATTTTCTCCCCTCCTCCTCTGAACCACACCTCATAACACAAGGTGAACTGAATGACCTTGTCAGGGATTTGGAACTACCCAAGAGTAAGGCAGAGCTGTTGGGCTCCAGACTACAGCAGTGGAATCTCCTGGCAGGTGATGTTAGGGTTTCCATGTTCCATGACCGTCAAAAGGATCTTGTCCCATTCTTCTTCATGGAAGGTGATCTTGTAACCTGCAACAACATCGATGGTGCGATGGCAGCCCTCAACATCATTCACAATCCAGATGAGTGGAGACTGTTCATTGATTCATCAAAGACGAGTCTTAAAGCTGTTTTACTGCATAATGGCAATGTTTTGCCATCAATTCCAGTTGGTCATGCAGTCCATATGAAGGAAACCTATGACAACATGAAACAACTTTTGAGGTGCATAAACTATGACCAACATCAGTGGCAGCTTTGTGGCGATTTGAAGGTTGTTGCTCTCTTGCTTGGTCTGCAGACTGGATACACAAAGTACTGCTGTTTTCTCTGCGAATGGGATAGTCGTGCAAGAGATTCCCACTACATCAAGAAAGATTGGCCACTCCGACAGTCATTGGAGCCTGCAGGATGGCTACCTTTAAATCTGCTATTGTTTGTCCAGGGAAGTTGAAGTGTTTTCCTACAGGTTTTTGTATATTGCCATTCTTAATACCGTATTTTCCAGCGTATAAGATGACTTTTTAAACTAAAAAACAACCCCCAAAAATCGGGGGTCGTCTTATACGCCGGGTATAAACAACTTCGCCTGAGCCAATCCTGGGAGGGGTCTCACTGGTGTATGCTATTAATGCATACAAAGCCTGCTCGGATTGGCAAAGGTTGTAATAGCCCGCCTCTCTGACTCAGCCAATCCGAGCAGGCTAAATAGATGACACCGCTCCCGTGAACGCTCTGCCCTCCTTCTCCTCCCCTTCCCCGGCTTCCCGCGAATCAAATGTTCGCGGGAAGCCTGAAAAAAGGAGCGGGCAGGTAAGCCGGGCGTGTGGGGGAGGGGGCGGGACGGCTTACCTTTTTATCTTTGTTTTTATCTTTTATCTTTGTTTTCTGCGGCGTCGGGGCCGGCATATGATGGCGTATATTACATTGGTAGACATGCAGGTGGATGAACCGGTGATGGTGTGGCTCATCTGGTTAGGTCCTGTGATGGTGTCACTGGTGTAGATATGTGGGCAGAGTTGGCATCGAGGTTTGTTGCATGGATTGGTTCCTGAGTTAGTTACTATGGTGCAGTGTGTGGTTGCTGGTGAGAATATGCTTAAGGTTGGCAGATTGTCTGTTGGCGAGGACTGGCCTGTCTCCCAAGGCCTGTGAAAGCGAGGGATCGTTGTCCAGGATAGATTGTAGATCACTGTTGATGTATTGGAGAGGTTTTAGGTGAGGACTGTAGGTGATGACCAGTAGAGTTCTGTTGGTTTCTTTCTTGGGCTTGTCTTGCAGCAGGAGGCTTCTGTGTGATTTATTTATTTTTAATTTTGCAAATGTTTAACATGCGCACACTGCATCAGATAAATAGCCTTGGAAACTGACTTCTTGTACAACAGGGGAAAGTACAGTGCAGGCAGTGTCAGGAACAGCTTCCTCGCCTGGTCTTGAACCCTGTTCTGTAGGGACCTTCTGTAGGGACAGTAAAGCATTTGAGTTTTCTTTCAGTCTGAACTCCCCATGGAGATGCTAGTTGGGGTGTGGATGTTTGTCACACTGGTGATCTCAGTCCAGATCCCAATGATCACACAGTGACAACTTTTAGCCACTGCGGACATGGTTGAGACTCAAACTGGTGCCTTAGAGATCTCTCCAGTAATCTCATGAGCCACCCTAATGGCTTGTCTGGCACTGATATGGAAAGCAAAGTTCAGAGCAGGCTGCTAGCTGAAGAAAATTCCAGGTAAAGGAGTGAGCAGAAGATCTGTTTTTAAATATGTTCTCCATCTCCCCAAGTTTAAAGGGCTGGATACGATGAATGAATAGAATGCACTTGCTCTCAGAAGCAGTGAATGTAGATATGGGACTAATGCTTTCCTACAGTTTTTATATTTGTATATGTTTCTATAAATAAGCTTTCTAGTTTCTGGTTTTGTGTACTTGGGTGTGTAATGGAAAAGATTGGATGGGCTTTTTTAGTTACCTTTGACTCAATCAAACTAGTAAGGGGTGTAATTTTTTTTACATACTCCCTGTGCCAGCCTAAATGTCTGTGTCTCAGTGGGGATTTACCTCAAAAGAGGGAAGTGTTGCTGTTTCTGGGTTTTCTGCTGGAGAAGGAGCATGAAGTTGCACTCAGATTTCCCCTGCAGAGGCTGCTGTGGGGGCACACTAAATCAGTGTATTTCCTTGCTGCCCTGTCCATGTCTCTCCCTTGCCAGTCCTGTCAACTATTCATTGGTGCTCAGATGGAACTGCAGCTTTCAGTACAGTGAGGAAATAAAGCAGAGGTCTCTGGTTCTTTAGCAAAGGAGGTGATGGGAGTTCATAAGGGTATCTGATGTGTCTAGAGAGGAAGTGTATGTTTGATGGTCGGTAAGTAGGTATTGTGAGGGGGGGGGGAATATCCATTATCGCCTCCTTCAAGACCATCTTCCCCTGTATATCTCCATGAGTAGGGGGTGTCTCTGAGAGAATGAGCTTCCTCACAACCTGAGGTGCCGGACTGATTTTTATAGTTGGGGTGCTGAGAGCTGTTGAACCAAATTGTAAATGAAGAAAACCACTTCAAGCCAAGAGGTGCGACAACACCCCCAGCATCCCTAGTTCCAGTACCTGTGCTTACAACCCTGTTTCAATGGGGGCAGCAGGCTGCTAATATACTTTTTCTCCAGCACATAGATACAAGCTCTTCTGTAGCAAATATTCAAGCATCTCTCTATTTATACACCATGAAGGGATATAGCAACAAGGCTTAAAAGCTTTATGCACAGACCAAATAATCTGAATTGGTCCAGAGTTCCTGCTAGAGACCAGTCTACCGCCTTCCCCTTCATAGCCATAGCTCAAGGGGCCTTTGTGAAATCAGAGCCCAATGATGGAAGTTCTCCTGCTGTTTATTGCTACAATATACAACCTTTCTGTTCTTTACCCACTGCAGCCAGCCAAATGGCACTCCTCAAAGATGGCATTACTTGTTTCAGTATTGTGCACGCAAAGAAAGTTCTTTCTCTTTAAGAAGTCTTTCAAAATGTTTTTCCCCTCCATTTTTTTGTTTCAGGAGAACAAACTGTATTGGAGACCCCTGAAGCAAGAAGTTTAAGGCATTTGTGGTAAGTATCAGGTTCATAACTGACCCTCTTACAGAAGCAGGTGGTATCATCACTAATAAAATAACCAAATCCCTTCCTGTTGGGCAACTCTCACTGCCTTCTTCCTTGTTTGAATATTAAAAAAGGTATTGGCTGTGTCAGAACAGTGTTCTCACTGGGTGTGCTTTGTAAACACACGTATCAACTTAAATTCTGCAGGCCCATAATCTCGTGTGCGTACATAGACGCCAGCTGTTTTATCGATCATATGTATACCTGCGTGTGCCTCAGAGGAAGTCAGAAAAACCTCTAAAATTTACTATACCAAAACTGTCATGATATTATGGATTGGTATCTCAGGACTTTGTACGAATATAATGGCGTGCTGAGTCCCGCTGGGTGGCTGGGAATGTCCCATTTCCCAGTGATATACCGGTAAAATTCCAGTTTTTAACCCATATGGTTGTCAAACATCGGCCTTCATACTGGTACCTACTACTTGTCTAGGACTAAACATGGCCTGTGTTAGGTTTAGGTATGTGCTGTCTTCAGTTTTTTGTTTTATGGGGGGCAGGCAGAAGACATTAAAAACACTTCACTTCTCTAAGTGTAGTGGGTTTGTTTTTGGGGTGGGGGGGGGGAGAGGATTAATGGTGACCCTTTAAAACTGCTTAAAGGCTTGGAGTGTTAGAATCAGCTTCAGGAAGATGGATTAGTGGACCGAAGGCAGATTTTCATCAGTGGTGCATGATCAATAAAATTTAGCATAACATTTTAGAATCGTTACATGGTCCCACTGTCTCATGGCTCTCCAGTTTATTAAATGAATATCACCCCTAGATGCATAGCATGTCTGTTTATATTATAGTGGTACCGAGGGACCCTGATCAGGATTGGGGCCCCATTGTACTTAAGTGCTGTACAAACATGGAAGTAGTCGTAAAAATATTAAGTCTTTGAAAGTGTCAAGCTTTTTCTTAAGCCAGATACTTTTCTAGTTGTCAAACGTACAGCTATGAAGGCATGGAAACATCCCAATCATGCCCATATAATTTCTCGAAGTCCAGCCAACTGTTTAACTTCACATGTATGCTTAGACTAGCTTATAAATCATGGAGTCCCTTTCTGGATTTTGCCTTCTAGCACTGGAGACGTTCATTTTGTATGCATGCGGGGGGCACTAGCTTACAACTGAGAAGAACGCTCAACAGATCTCTTCCATAACAGAGTTGAGCTTGATTGCTCCTTCCCCTTGGGAAGGGCCAAAGGGGGAGCATTTCTGCTAGCTTTTGCTTTTTCCTTGTGGCGTTTTGTCCAGATCACTCCATTGGAGGAGAAGTTTGTAGGGCTGCTCAGTGCTGTGCGTCTCATAACACCTACATTTGGTAGCCCCCAGCAGGACTGCAGCTTCTCCTTCCCCTGGCAGGGCCGTCCTTACCCATGTGCAAAGTACGCAGCTGTGTAGGGCACCAGGAAATCCTGTGCAGCTGTGTGCTGCTCCAGCCCCTGCTCTGGCTCTTCCCCAGGGCCCCAGCCCCGCCCGCACTCCCCTGAGGACTGCAGCATGGCCGAGTCTTCACTCACTACTGGTGGGAAGTGCAGACCCTGCCCCAGCCCTCCCGCTGGTGAGGGCTGGGGGTGGTTTCCCCCTGCCTCCCAAGACAGCCCCCATCCCTGGCAGGCCTGGGGTCTGCATGCCCCCCCCTTCTGCAGAGGCTGGGGACAGCCCCCCTGCTCCCTCATAGAGGCCTGCCCCCCCACCCCCATGGTGGGCCTGTGTAGGGCCCCAGAATAGCTAGGGAAGGCCCTAATTGCTGGGGCCTGCTCTGCCCTGCAAAGTTTGGTGGGCGTAAGCAACTTGCGTCATCCTAGTTGTTTATGTATTTACACCAAAATTTGTCTCCTGCCAATGTAAGCACCTTGTTACAGCAACACAATAAGTGTGTGTCCACCTTTGTTGGATGTAAATAGGGGGAACCACATAGAAAATAAGGGACAACACTTTATTTTAAACAACATTTTAGAGAAATACCATTTCCCTTGGCATATTGTGTATTTTTTCCTTGGTTGTTCATTTATGTTGCCCTCAAATATACAATGCAGTTATCACAAGCTGCAATTTTAAGGTTTAAAATGATAATTATCAGTTTTAATACATTTCAATACATCTCTTTTAAAATCAATTAATAAAACTGTGTACATGTGCAATTGAAATTAAAATTAATTTGAAGCTTAACATTGCAGAAACCAACTAAATATTGATTCTGTTAATCTGTCCAGATCTGTTTACACAAGGAAAAGAATCTTTTCACTCCTACATTAGAGATAGGAATGGATGTAATAAATTCTATAAGTTTTAAGAAATTGGGATGAGGAGGAGCTGGCTACCATGTTTTAAAGCTGACCTTTTCCCCTGCACACAGTACTCTATGAACCTTCTTTGCAGTAAAACATCTTTGTGTTCATATGTGGTAAGCATTTGCTGTATACTTAGCCATTAATGAACTTTTCCGTTTCCAGAATTCTTTCTCAGTTCTTCCTAACATCTCCTTACCTGTGTTACAAGTGCAAAAACAAAGCCCTGCCGGGAGAGTGGAGGAGACTGCCTGTTAAAACATGATAAATATTCAGCAAAGTCTCAAAGAAGAAGCCATATCCATGATTTTTATTTCAGATGTGCAATTCATTGCAGTCTTAGGACAACACAAAAGGAGAACTTTTTTTTTAGCTTGTGGTTAGCTTGTTAAAAAGCTACGTTTTTTCAGGCTGAATTCTAGACTGAAAACACGGTTTAACCAACAGTTACATTGCTTAGTGATGCTCTGCAAGGGTTTGATTTGGCCTTCCCTTATCCATGTGACAAATCAGTGACATAAGAGAGTTAAGGGATGGGATGGACACCCTAACAATAACACCACCTCCCTGTGTGATGTAAAGCTGTGGTCAACCTATTTAGGCTGACCTAGTGCAAGTGTAGCTGCTGTATTTTTTGTGTTGACTTTTGTGAGTTCTCCAGTAGCTGTCCCCCAATACCCCGTTCCTGCAAAAGTCATTGTTCTGGTCACACGTTTGAACTCCATTGCCCAGGGGTAATAGAAACCCAAAACCTGCTGCGCCCCCACCCCCCCCGGCCAGCCCATTTAGGTTTTTGAAATGCTGTTTCCTGATGGCCTGCCTTGGTGATTACACCCACTAGCTCACCCTTGTGGGCGTCCAACCATGCAGAGCTCCTTAGCTGCTAGAGCAGACAAAACATCATGGAACCCCTTTGACTGTGGGGCGAAGAGGCTGCGTAGGCACAGCTACTGAACAGCCACAGAAGTATTGATCTCTGTGCGCCAGTCGCGCTGGGGGATGCTGAAACAGGGATGAGTAGCAGGGTCCTGTGAAAGCAAAGAAACTTCATCATGGTTTCCAGAAGGCCGGAGAGGGCAGCAACAAATTGGGTGCTGTCCTGCAGGCCAGCTGCTTCTACATTGACCTGCATGCCTTACTTGGCAGTGGCCCCGCCAGCACCCTGCAGACCACTATGGTCACTTTGCAGGAGCCCAAGGTGGAGACTCCTGCCAGGAGGAGGAGGAGGTGGATGGATGGTGGGGACATAAAGATTCGACAGTGGACTCAAAGCATGCTGTAAGCCAGGAATTGTCTGAAACTTGGCCAAAGTTGAGCCAGCCCCTCCACGCGAGCATGGATGAACCTGCTGGTGAAGGAGAAGGGAGTTTGGTGAGTGCCTGCATGCATTTTTCCTTTTTGTTTTCATGTTTTTTGCTCTTCATTTCCCAAAACTTCACCTCCCTCCCTCTCTGCCCTTCTTCCCCATTTAGAAGTGGCATCCATTCCATCCACAATCTTAGAACAAAGGCACTCACTTTTGAAGGCTTTCTTCCCTAATGTAATGGGAATAGGGAATAAATTCAAAAACACAGTTATGGCAGTTGGATTACGCAGTCCCCTTCAGATCAGTGTCCTGTACTCGGGTGGAGGTAGAACAAACAGAGGTAGTTGGCATCTGCTTTTCAATTCTTTGGCTTGTTGAGCTAGGCAGAGAGCCCAGGCAGAGTACTTTATCTGTATAGAGTTGTCCGTTTTAGTCTTTTGAGACCTCAACGAAACGTACATGGAGATACTTTACAGTCCTTTCCCAAAGATTTCTAGAGATGGCAGCCTTGTTTCTTCTAAGATAGGAGACTTTCCATGCCACCTTGTGATGAGTACTGCAATGGTGCCAGGCAAAAACAGGCTTGGAGCCCACAGACGGCTTTAGGATGCTGCTAGCAGCTGGGTTCTCTGTTCTCTCATGAGTTAATATCCGTCCAGATTGCCATGCCCTGTGGAAAATATTGCCAGCACTCTCAGCACTTTCCTTGTAGGGGAGCCCAACATTTTACAGTTTCCAGAGTCCTCTTCTCTTCTTTTCCCCTCCCCCCCCCCACTAGGCCATACTGATTATGGTTTGAGCTGCAGAATGGTGCTGTAGTGCTAAGCTCCAAAGCTGAAGTGACGATTAGTGTTTCTAAAGGTATTTATGGGAGTAGAGGAAAGGAGTTCTGACACTTCCTTCCCTTTCTGTGGTGGTTGCAAATCTGATGGTGCATTTGTCTGTTTTCATCAGCAGCATGAGGCGTGGTGGCCTCAAGGGGTGCCCCTCTGCATCTGCTGAACGTCTGACCCTCAACAGGAGGAGCAAGAAGAGGACTAGGAGGATCTGTTCTGTGAGATCCTCTATGGCCTCAGTGAATGCAGTGCTTGGAGAGGCCCCATGACCATGGGAAAGGTCTGAGAATGGAGAGTGGTTACTGCAGGAGAAGCAAAAAGACCAAGAGGCACATTGGAAAATGCACCAGGATATAATGGGATTACTCTGGCAACAAACTCAACATTGCAGAGTATTACTCGCCTTCATGCCCAAAGACCCTGAACTCAACAGCCTTTCCAGTCTTCTGAGAACTCCATGGTCACTGCTCCCTACACCATGCTGCCACCTGGTGTGTTGGGGGTGTTTCTCCTTACCCCTACCACTCCACAGCACAGGGGACAACAAAGAGCGCAATAGCTACACATACACAGAGCTGTGAAAACCGGTCTGTGCATGTGTTGCCCTAACTTTTAGATAGTGTTTTCACCTCTTAGCTCATAGAGCTGAGGTTTTACATACCTGGACGTGAATGTTTACTTCCATTTTTACTGGGAGCTTAAAATACAGTTCACTCAGTTAATGTTGATAAAAGGTTTTTAATCTTGTGTTTTTGTTCTTTGGTTTTGTTGCCTGTTTCTTTGCACACAATCAAGTTGCATTTCTGGAAACTCAGTATCTTGCTTAGCCTACCCCAAGCATTGCATAATACGTAGAAGGAGGTGAAAACCCACCCATACGAAGTACAAGCAAATAAGTACAACATGAGAGAGACAATAAGCAACATAACATTACTGTGGCTGACTGCTAAAATGGTCTTAAAAGCCAGCATTTCTCAAGTGCAGCCACCGTGGCTGCATGTGGCCCCAGGGGGTTTTCCTGTAGCCATGACTGCCTCCTGGGCAGAGGTGGTGGAGGGGCAAAGCAGTGGCTCCTCCCTGCAGTGTCCAGGGGTGGGCTTCAGCTCTTCCTCTTCTCCCAGATTCATCTGCAGCCTTACCTAGTGCTGTGGTCAAGAGGCAAGAAGCAGGGTGAGCTTGGGGTTTGAGGCTATGGAAGGGCGTTCAAGGCAATGGTGGGGGAAGCAGCAGGGCCCAGGGAAGCAATGTGAGGGTCAGGAGATGCAGTGAGCACCAGGGGGATCTGTGGGGGCCAGGGGCACCACCCTACCACTGTACATTTTTATTATTGAGTCTGCAGAAATAAGACCCTACATAAAATGTCTAAATCACTGTAATTTAAACAGGCAAATTGTACCCCCTGTATTAGCAATGCTTGTAAGAATTGTGCTGAGCTGCGCAGGGTCTGTGCTTCTGTCAGAGATATGGTAGAGCCTGAAGAGCGGTGTGTGGGACTGTGACGTTTTTAAAAAGGCACGACAAGTATGGGATGTTGAAAATGGCAAGGTGGGAACTGGATCTCTGGGCGACTTGCCAGTATTTCATAAAGCATCGAGCTGGAAAGTAACATAGTCTACTAAGATACCTACACAAGGTGCAACACATTCTCCATCAACACAGGCACTCGTGGTGAGAATGTGTAGCTCTGCTGCAAGCACCTGCTCATCCATGTGCCTGAGTGGTAGACAAAAGTCAGTGGCTGTATGCTGACATAACTTGAATCAACCAACCTTTGTAGTGTAGACTTGGCCTGGATCCAAGTGAGCATTGAGCAGCTGGGCTGGAGGAGGAAGAGACAGGTGTTGCCAATTGCCCCGATACCCTATCAGTAAGGGCAGTGTGGCAGTATCCTGGCAAGCAGTAATATAAGAGGGCTTCATTTGTTCTCCCATATTAGGGAATCTTTCAACTGCTGTTTAACAGAATTTCCAGATTTATCTGATATCCCTACCACACAACTATTACTAATCCTATTTACCAGTCCTGTCCACTTTGTTTTGCAGTATCTTATGCCCAGTACGGAAGGCTTAATGGTGAGATATTTTAACCCCTGTGCCCTGAAGTCCAGGAGAAAAAGATTCTACTTTGATGAATAGTAATAAGATTCCTGGAGGGGGATCAAATCTATGCTTAGGAACATAGCAAACTGGGAGGCTTCTATTTTAAGCTACAATTACAATGAGTTTCTGAGAAATGAAGTGGGAGAGCTTTTAATCTTGGGCATAATATCAGCAGAAAACTTAGCAACCTTACTAAAGTCTAAAATACATTTAAATTGTAAACAAAATAAGAAGATAAATGCAGCAGAACATAGATAAAGGTATCTGAACAGCTGTGTGTGTGTGTTGCGCCTCACAGGAGCTACTATTTGTGTAGCATAATTAGTTTAAATTTTTTGAAGGGGCCAAATTCTGCCCTGCCTTGAAATCAGTGGGGCTTTATGGTTTGTCAGGACATAATTTGGCCTAAATGCAGAATTAGAATATCTTTCTTATGACTGAAAAAATGTGTTCATATGCACAATATTTTATTTTCAGGATACGTATCCCGTTGGCCTGCACTTGAGACAGGTTAATTATGCTGAGGGGTGTTTGTGAAAGTGAGGGTTTAAAGCCAGGCATATTATGGCCAGCTGCTGTCCAACCTTTCCTGCACTGCTCTGCCAGTGAGGTCCTGGTTGAGGCCAGGGCTGGTGCAACCACTAGGCAAACTAGGCGGCTGCCCAGGGTGCCAAGATTTGACGGTGCCAAAAAGCAGTGCCCAAAATGTCTGGGATGCTCACGTGGCGCCGGCTAAACGTGTAACCCTCTTCCCGCTGCTGTGCGAGGGGGCGCTGCGGCTTTGATCAGCTCGGGCTGGCTGGGAAGTGATGATATTCCTCCTCCTGGCCGCCAGCGGGCGCTGCACCGCTGCTCTGGCTCTGCCCCAGGGCCCCTGCCCCCACTCCCTCGAGCTCTGCAGCAGGGCTGGGCCTCCACACACACAGACCCAGCCCTGCCGCTGGTGAGTGCCGGGGGATGGTTCCCCCTGCCCCCCCCCAGAGGCCTGGGGCACCACCCCCTTTGGGGGGGCTGCATAGAGCCCCAGAATATCTAGGGGGGGGCTCTGGTACTTGCCACCCTGGCCGCAGCCGCCACCCTGCCCTGGCCGCAGCCAGCCCCACACCCCTTGCCCTGCCTCCAGCCAGCCCCTGCTGCATCCCCCTTCCCAAAGCCAGCCAGCCAGCCCCACACCCTGTCAGGTTATTCATTTGTTTTCATTAAATCTGTAGACTAAATTAAATTTTCAAGCCAAATCTGTATTGATTCTAATGAACAAAACCACATTATGCAGTATTCATTTTTGAAAGTTTATAATAAGTGATGCTTCAAGGAGAGGGGTGGGGGGGGGGGCGCAAGGTGGAAGTTTTGTCTAGGGCACAAAATATCCTTGCACCGGCCCTGGTCGAGGCGCACCACCCTCTCTCCCAAGGCCAGGGCTTCTGCAGAGCAGAGCCTGCAGTGGTTTTGACGCCAATAAACACACTGGCCAAAATTTTCCAAGTGACTAATAGGTTTTGGGCGGCCGATTTGAGACAACTTAAACTGTTTTAGAAGGTGAGTGCTCAGCACTTCTGGAAAATGTCAAGCCCTTTCAAGGTGTCTCAAGATGGGCACCCAAAAATAACTAGTCACTTTTTTAAATTTTGGCCAGTCACTGATGTGTGAGTGACTTTATCTGAGGCTTGAGCCTGTCTGTGTAGAAGTGAAAAATGAGCCTGCGTCAGCGAACACCCCATGAAGCTTTTCCAACAGTTTTGTTTGCTGCCAGTATTCTACCCTTGCAGATGGGTAATGCATTATGGCCTAACGCAGCAAATGAAGTTAAGATAAATAAACCTGAAAAGCATATTGATTGATTCTTCTGAATTATTTACCTTCCGTGCTGAATGACACCCTAATACAGATGCACATCCTAGAATCCACTGACAGATGTTACCTTTCTAGGTTTATCCTGGGCAGAGAGATTTGGGAATGGGTCTAGAGGGAAATAATGGAGATAAAATGAAGAAGAGTGCTTTGATCCAAATTAGTTTTAGGGTGGTGGTCAAATTCAAAGCCGAATCAGGGCCAGGGTTTAGATTTGCTGGGTCCAAATTTTCATAGGATTAGTTGCTATTGTGAGATTCCTGCCATTGTGAGACACAGTGTCACAGGAATGGCTTTCTCAAGCCATTCTGATCTGGAACCAAAATCATAACGGAGAGAAATTTGGATCTGGCAATTCAGATCCGATTCTCTTCATCCTCCAGAAATTTAAAGAGGGTTGAGGGTCTGGTTTCAGCAGGCCTCTAGAAAATAACTCCCAGAGCAAAAGGCAAACCTGTTATGCCCATCAAATGTAGTGGGTATATAATCCTTTTTAAATCGGTATGTTCAAGCAATGGGGTTTCTTATGTCCCTTCCCATGAGAATGCCTTTGGAAAAGAGACAGATTCAGCTACCCTCCCCAAAGAAGCTGTCAGTGTGTGTGTGTGTGTGTGTGTGTGTGTGTGTGTGTGTGTGTGTGTGTGTGTGTGTGTGTGGTGGGGTTGTAGACACATGACCTAAAATAAGACCTGTTAACCATCTGCATGGAGCTGACTGCATATTCTCTATTAGTGAGTGACTCACAAGAAATCTAGTCAGAAATAAACCTTCAAAAAACCGGCCCTGCGAGCCTGCCGCTCTTTCCTGTGGAGCTTGGTGTTGGAAGCAATTCAGCTCCAGACTTTATTTTTCTTTGTGGATTTTGTTAATGTTTCTCCCCATGTCGAGGTTAGTTTCCCTCATTGCCTTGCTGCAGAGAGGGCGGGTGCCTGCTCCCCTGCCCTCCCCAGAGGCAGAATTTTCAGGGGTGTTTCTGGGTTTTTGCCAGGCCAGTTCTTCTATGGCAGCTCTCTCACTTTCACCCACCCTTTGAGGATCTCTCCTGCCTAGTGGTGAAACAAACTGTCTCTCTAGCATGACCATTCCCTGCCCCCCTTCTCTGCCCACAGCATAGCCACATTAAATGCAGCTCTGTCTAGAGGCAGTCAGCACTGCTGTCTGATCATCCAGTGGGGTATATACATGCCAGCCGTCTGATTGGGATGGGGAGATCTTAGCTCTTTGGGGGCAGAAAGTGGTGGTGGGCTGTTTGTTTTTTTTATTGGGGGGAGACTACTGCAGGGGTTGGCAACCTTTCAGAAGTGCCGTGCCGAGTCTTCATTTATTCACTCTAATTTAAGGTTTTGTGTGCCAGTCATACATGTTAACATTTTTTAGAAGGTCTCTTTCTATAAGTCTATAATATAAAACTAAACTATTGTTGTATGTATAGTAAATAAGGTTTTTTAAATGTTTAAGAAGCTTCATTTAAAATTAAATTAAAATGTGGAGCCCCCCTGGACCGGTGGCCAGGACCTGGGCAGTGTGAGTACCAGTGAAAATCAGCTTGTGTGCCGCCTTCGGCACGCGTGCCATAGGTTGCCTACCCCTGCTCTACTGCTTCATCAGTCTTGTCTCTTGATCTTTGGAGACTGCCTGCTGTAAACTGTGGGCATCTTCTAATTAATACCAGCCTGTCCTCATGCCGTTGTCATTGCACAGGATGTGGTCACAAATTTTGCCACTCAGTGCTGCACCAAAGCCAAGCCCAACTTCCCATTTCAGTTATAAGCCCTTCACAGCTTGAACCATGATCATAACTTACTGTCATCGCGGTGCTGCACGAACCCTAACCAGCCCTTAAAAGACCCTTGTATGTTGTTTGTTTTTTCATGTATAGAGAAACTAAGGCCATGTCTACACTAGCGAGCCTACAGCGGCACAGCTGTATTGAAGCAGTTGTAAGATCACTTGTGTAGCTGCTCTGTGCCAACAGGAGAGAGCTCTCCCTTTGACACAATAAAACCACCTCCGTGACTGGCAGTAGCTATGTCGGAGGGAGATGGTCTTTCTGACATAGTGCTGTGCACACTGCCGCTTAACCCAGCAACACTTACCCCGCTATAACACGGTTGTGGAGAGCCAAAAATCCCTACCGCGTTACAGCAGAAACCCTGTTATATTGGGGTAGGGGCGGCAGGGCTCTGGTGGTGATTTAAAGGGCCCGGGGCTCCCCACTGCAGCTAGAGCTCCGGACCCTTTAAAGTGCCGCCCAAGCCCCGCTGCCGCAGCCCCAGGGTAGCGGCAGCAGGGCTCTGGCCTCTCCGGGGAGTCCGGGCCCTTTAAATCACCAGCGAGCCCTGGGGTTGCAGCGGCAGGGCTCCAACAGTGATTTAAAGGGCCCTGGGCTCCCTGCAGCAGCCGGAGCCCCGCTGCTACTGTGCTATACGTGAACCCGTGTTATATCGGGTCGCGTTATAGCAGGGTAGAGGTGTATGTTGCTCGGGGAGGTGTGCTAATCACACCCCAAGCAACACGAGTTTTGCTGACATAAGTCGTAGGGTAGACATAGCCTAAGACTCTGATGCTAAGTGATTTGCCCAAGCCCCCCAATGAGAGTTAGCGGCAGAGCCATTATTAGATCTCAGAAGTTCCTGGCTCCGGCTGCATGTTTAGATTGCTAGGCTATGCTGTCTCACTAGAGCTTGATACTAGAACAGCGTGAGACTGAGCCCCTCCTCTGATGGGATGAACAGGGGGAAAGCAGAAGATTCCAGAAGACTTCAGCTTTGTATGTCATAATGAAAGCAAGACAGTAGCAGTATGTGGTGTAAGCCTACATTGCTCTTATGTTCAGTTGCCTCCATAATAATCTGTAGCATCGTGACAAAATAGGATTTAAAGTAGTCTGCTGCTTATGTCAAGTGGCTTTGAGGTAATCCTTTTGCTTCTCAGAGGATACTCAAAGTGAGTCTGAATAATGGCAGGTTCTTCTTTCCTTTTCAAAGACACGATGCCTTCAGTTCCTCCAGAAGCAGAGATGGACACCGGTTCCTGTCCTCACTTTTCTGCTAAATGCATGCTGAATGGAGGGCTGGAGAAGGAGCCCTGTAACATCAGTGAGGAGAGAAAGTGGATCCGACCTGACACTCCTAGCAAATGTACCTGGGAGCTGGGGAAACCCCACTCTGAATCCCCTCATTATCACCTCACTTTGTAAGTGATACCTTTCTTTCCTTGTTACCTTTCAGTGTTAACCAAGACTTTGTCACCTCGGAACACTGCATGGGTTTAACTAAAGGTGTGAATTTTTTTAGCTGTATTAGTTAAATTGGCATGATTTTGCATATGAACACTTTCTTATCCGATATCTGTAATCTACAGTTGCAAGATCAATTAATATGTTTAAACCTAGCTTATGTTATAAAAGAGGCAAACTCCCATTGACTTTAGTGGGGTCAGGAGGTCATCTTTTGTGTTTGACAGTTCTTTTTGCTTTCTCATATTTACACATTCACCTTCAACTTCCCTAAATGGTGCTATTTAACCCTCCCTCCCCAAAAATGCATGCAAGAAACGAATAAATTCACCAGGAATTTGGTCACATCTACCTGTAATTGCAGCATTAATCTGTGGTCAGCATTTCATAGATTCATACAGCCAGAAAGGAACATTAGATCTTCTAGTTCAGTGGTTTTCAAACTTTTTTCATTTATGGACCCCTAAAAAATTTCAAATAGAGGTACACAACCCTTTGGAAATCTTAGACATAGTCTGCGGTCCCCAGGTTGAAAAACTACCGTTCTATGGCAACAACCACCTTTCTCAGACCCCTTAAACATAGTCTGCAGACCCCAAGGGGTCCACGGACGACTGGTTGAAAATCACTGATCTAGTCTGACTATTTCCAGTCTGCTTTTGTTGACAAACCATGGCTTGGAGCAGTCATGGCACTGATAGAGATTATATATGCATGCTCAGCAGAGATGACTGAAGCATTCATTTTCCCTGGAAGGGCTGAAACTTATGCTCACCTACTTCAGATGGTGTGAGCTTAGCAGGCTGTGGATCGCAGCTTTGTAGTTCTTGCCTTTGACCTGGGAATCATTCTTTATCTCCCTCCCCCTGTATATCTCTCCAGAAAATATGCTTTTTATTGTAGCCCATATCTGCTAGAAGGAGAAAACATCTGAAATCTTATAAATTCCCTCCCTGCTCCCCCTCATTACTAATTTGAGATGCAGAGAACTCCTTTTCACCTCTTTCCTTAAAGTTACCTTACCCCTTCCAAGCTAGAACAGCCTGTTCTTTGTTTAGAAGAGTTGGAAATCTTATTTATTAAACATCAAGAACATTGCTAACAATGTACAAACATTCCCTTCCCATTAACCTTTTGCTTTAAGAAGCTGATGTGAAGCTGAATAAGCCAGAGGGCTTGTTTTTCCCCCCCACAACCACCACCACTACTTCAGTTGAAAAGCAGCTGGCAATGTAGTAGGATGCCCATGGAACAATGGGATTGGGAAGCCTGCATCATGTGATGCTGTTCCTGGCCCATGAGGCATTGCAAACCATTCCCAAAGCACCCTGCGGCCAGTTGCACAGTGGGATAGCTACCACAATGCACTGCTGTCTTTGCCATCGCAAGAGCTGCTAATGTGTATGCACAAGGAGCACAGTGTGGACACGCAACAGCAGTTTCATTCCAGCGTTGTAATAAGTGGTATAACTTGTGGCGCAGAAACTTGCTAGTGTACACATACCCAGAGTTAACTCATGTTAAGTAACCTATTAAGCAGTTGCCCTGATCAGGTGAAAAATTAAATTAAGTGATTGGTAATGAAGACAAACTACATCAGCATTTTTTCAAACTTTGGGTTGCAACCCAGTACTGGGTTGCAGCATGTCAGGCACTGGGATGCTCTGGTCAGCACCACTGACCGGGACGTTAAAAATCCCATCGGCAGTACTGTCCAGCTAAGGCAGGCTGCACCCCGGAAGCGGCCAACAGCGGGTCCGGCTTCTAAGCAGGGGGCCATGGGGCTCCGTGCACGACTCCTGCCCCGAGCACCAGCTCCGCACTCTGAACTGGGGGAAGCCGCCTCCGCCTAGGAACCAGACCCGCTGCTGGCCGCTTCCAGGGCACAGCGCAGCCCATGGTGCCAGGACTGGTGGGAAGCCTGCCTCTGCACCCCGGCTGCGCCGCTGACCAAGAGCCACCAGAGGTAAGTCTGTGGCCCAACCCCTTTCCCCAGCCCTGAGCCCCCCAAAACCCAGAGCCCCTCCTGCACCCCAAACCCCTCATCTCCAGACCCATCCCAGAGCCTGCACCCCCAGCCCAGAGCCCTGCCCCTCCTCCTGCACCCCAACCCCCTGCCCCCGCCCAGAGCCCCCTCCCACACCCTGAACCCCTCATCCCTGGTCCCACCCCAGAGCCCTCACCCCTACATCCCAGCCCTAAGCCCCTCCCACACCCCAAACCCCTCATCCCCAGCTCCGTTGGGTCGTGGGCATCAACAATTTTCTTCAACCGGGTCCCCAGGAAAAAAGTTTGAAAACCACTGAACTATGTGTTGCGTGAGGTAAATGCATGTACCTTGTGCTATGCACACCATTTCACTGATGTCTGAGTACTCCAAAAGTTTTGGATCAGGGTTTTGCTGTCTTACAGATGTTTGCAACAGAAAGGACTTCCTATGTTTAAAAAGAACATCCAAAATAAGCATGTGACCTCCTAGTGTTACCATCAAGAACTGATCAATGTGTCTGTGCATGTGTGCATTAGGTCAAAGTCTCCAAACATCCTGCCAAACATTCTGAAGAAAATTGGTGATACTCCTATGGTACAAATCAACAGGATCGGAAAGTTCTTTGGACTCAAATGTGAACTCTGTGAGTACCTGCTGCAGACAGAAGTTAGAGATGTATCTTCAGATATTGCGCAAGAGGTGTATCTTCAGAAATCTGGATCACTCTATTTAACAGTGTTCATGAGAGCTGGTTGGGAAATGCTTTTTGTTTCTGTGAAAAGGTTGACAAAAATTAATGTTTTCAGTTGCAAAAAAGAAAATTCTTCAGTTTTTGGGTTTGTTTTGATTACGTCTACCACCTCCTCCTCCCCCTGCGCACGTGTGCATAAACAAAAAGCAAACCACACAAGCTACACATCAAAAATGGACATTTTCCGATGACATTTCCCTTTTGATTAAAAAGCCATTTTTGGTCCAAAAAGTTTCAAATGAAACTTTCAACCAGCTCTTGGCGTTGCCACTGAGCCCTTCAGAATGAGGCTGCAGAATAGTCACCAGAGAGCAGTGCAAATGATGAAATGGTTGAAGCGACTGACTTTTTAGGAAAGATTTAAAAGAACAAACTACAGTCTGCGTAGCTTGGCTAAACAATGACTGCTGCATGATAATAGCGTAAAAATACGTGGAGGGGATCATCACAAAAGATGATTAAGAGTTTCTGTTTACTGTTGTCCAAAGGGCTGAAACTTAGAGAAATGTGCTAAAATTAAAGCGTGGACTTCTTAAAAGTTAGCTCAAGCTCCCGAGAGGTGGAAAATGCAGTAGAGAACAATCCTTCATTGGCAAGGGAATGGCCTATTTAAAAAATTCCAAATGGTACTGGTAGAGCACCCTAACCTGTCCTCACGTCCCCTCTCCTGGTTTGAGCTACACATGGGCTTTTTTAATCCTCTCTGATCCTCTGCCTCAGCATAACAAGCAGAGAAAAGAGGACAAAAGGAGAGACCCACTGATTTGATGAAACTGACATGGTGTGGGGCTTCTTGTTCCTGTGGCCAGCTGTGAAATGTATCAAATTGGCCAAAGAGCTGGAAATGCTGACTTGTCCATTGTCTTGTTGGGAGGGGGGGGTGTTTAACTGGGCAAAAATGATCTTAGCTGGAGTGTTTTTGAATCTAAGTAAGGAGTCAGAATTCCTCTGGTGAACACTGTAGTGCCTCTTTTTTAAAAAAAACAAGAACAAACAAAAAAACCCACACACATTTGACTATTCTGTTTCTAGTGGCAAAGTGCGAGTACTTTAATGCTGGGGGGAGCGTGAAGGATCGAATCAGCCTGAGGATGGTGGAGGATGCAGAAAGAGCTGGGATTTTGCAACCTGGCGACACTATCATTGAGCCAACATCGGGAAACACAGGTAGGAATTTCTAGGTCACAGTGAGATTGCTAAGCACTGTGGGAACATGGTCTGAAGGCTTCTATGGAACAGGGAAGGGAGGGATTGGAGCAGAGACAGCTGCTCATTCAAAAGAGAAAATGCATCCTTGCCTGACAGGAGGAGAAAACCTCACAGAAGTTCTGCTCCCAGCTCAGGGTCCATCTGAGGAAGGAAAATACGATGCTTGGTGCTGCTCAGAGTGGGTGTTAAGGTTACAGGGACTAATGCTTACTTTTATGTATATAGAAGTTAGTACCTGAGCACCCCACAACTATTAGAGGACTTTGTTGTCCTCACTATACCCACATCAGGTTGGGAGTATTTTCTCCATTGTCCAGAGCAGATAAGTGACTTTCCAAAAGTCACATGAGTCTGAGCTGGGAATCAAACTCAGATCTACTAAATGTCAGTCCAGCACCCTATCCACTAGACCATCTTTTATACCCCTTAGTCCGTAGGAATAGATCAGTAGTCCAGCGTCCTGTCTCAATAGTGGCTGATGCTTCAGAGGAAGGTGTAATCTCAAAGTTATTCAGTGAGTGGGAGGGGAGCAGAATAGTTGATGAGAGCAGTCTGGAATTCATTTTCAGCTTCTGGTCTGAAGTACAAGGATTGCTAACTCTTGTACCTTTATTCTACAATCTTGTATCCAACTGAAACTGCAGAGAGGATGCGGGGGGGCAGGATGAATTGGCTCCTGGCCCATGAGTGGGGCTTGTAGACGCTACTGTACCACATAATAGAGTACCCAAAGCTGGAATTTGCCCAGGACATCATGGGTTGTGCTTGTGGAAAGAGCCACGTGCGTCCAAGTGGTGAGGTGCTTAGCTGTACAATTTGTCCGAATGACTTCAGGTAGTACAGAGCATAATACTGAGGCACCAGTTCTGCGGTGAACCTATTGACTAGCCAACACCGCATCCAGCAGCACAGAGCTGTTCTTCAGAGGTGTCCCATCTGAATGCTGATACAGCTGGACCCTGCTTAGCTTGCAAGAGCTGCTGATCGCTCAGCACAAGTTAATTTCGTGCAGCCCAAGCAGGAGTGAGGTCTGGAAAGGAGGGAAAAGAATAGCTTTAAGGTTAGAGCCTTTGGTAGGCACACGACATCCTAGCAGAAACACTGGGTGATTATCTAGATACATCTCTGTTTTCAGCACTCACCCTTGGAAGGCTGGAACTGCAGTCTGAATCCCGCTTTTGAGACCTATGAGTTTGGATCTGTATTTTGCATGCCTCTGACTCCTTACCTGTGGTGACACGGCTGGCTGTAGCTGACACGGTTTGTTCTGTCACACTAACAGGACTAGGTCTCTTATATCAGAATGTCCCTCTTGCCATGGGATCTGTGGGGTAGAATGGCAGAGACCGTGAGGAATGTGCAGGGTAAAGGACTTCTCCTCCCTGTCTTGCTTTACTAAAGGCCGTGAAGAATGGAGGCAAGGCCTAGGGTAGGCAGCTGTGATGCTCCCCGGGGTAACGAGGGTTTTGAGGCACATCACCACCACCTGCCCTAGAGTGAGGGAGTCTTGTCAGTACCTGCTGTGGATCAGCTCCTGAAACCAACAATCTGTGACAGCACAAGCACTGCCTTCCAGGCCTCTTCAGGCCTTCCTCTGTCTGTTCTGGTAGAAATAGACACACACAAACTCCCAAGCCCCCTCCGAGCATTCCCTGTAGTATCCGGCCCCTCACAGAACACTCACTGAACACTCACAGAAATAGCAGGTCTAGAGGATTCAAGTGATAGTGAGTAAGGATACTGGAAACAAATGGTTACATAAAAACTGAAATCATAGCACACCTTCTAGAGACTAAACAGGTTAACCTCCTGTCTACAGAAGGTTATCTCACCCAGAGTCCTCTATAGCGTTTTCAGTCACGCTTGGTTGAGATCCCTTTTTCAGAAAGCAAAAGCGTTGTCTTCTTACTTCCTCAGTGAAGAGTGTCTGGGTGTTCCAGTTGCCCCCTTCCCAGATATACCCAAGTAAACCTTTGTTATGCACCTCCAGATAAGGTTCTCTGCCTCTGCTGTGTTTCTCTTCCTGTTCTTTTTTACAATCCTTCCTTTGCATTCAGTTCTGACTGGTGATAGGGGAACCATTGTGAACAAGACGATACTCAATTTATGTGAGAATAGACATCTCTAGTCTGACAGAAAACCAGCTTTTCACCAGTCTTGATACAGAGTTTAAGAACATATATTCAGTATACATACATAACTCCGTACATCGGGGGCCCCAACGCAGTGCCTGTGGACGCCATGGCGTCTAAGTGCGCCCGCGTACTGACCGGCAGCCGAGCATCCGCCAAAATGCCACTTGTCGGCGGAATTTCAGCCTATGCTTGTCCACCACCATGGTCCTCTGTGGCTCGTTGTCAGGCACCCGCCAGATGAAAAAGGTTGGGGACCACTGCCCTACATAGTATCTGTACATGCGTTTCACAGTGACATTTGTGACCAATGTGACACCAACTTTCATTTGAGACCTGACACGACATTCTTTGGTGAACCAGAATGTACATCTCAGAATCAGGGTAACCCCCCCTGCACCTCATTTCTGGTTGGCATCAAGAAGGTTCTTGGGTCATAGCAGCACAGGGAATTGCTGGTCGCTCCTGCCCTCTGCCCATAGCTACTAAACTAATTTCTCTAAGAAGGGGATAGGATTTCTTCTCTCCCCTGCACCTGTCTCCCTAGTTTGACATTTGCAGCACTTTCATGTTAATCTCTTAAAAGTGTAGGGTAAGAGAGTTTGGGTTTTAGAATGTCTTTCTGATTGTCAGTGTTGGTCAGATTTTACTTCAGTATCGGGCATTAGTGAGACCATGGTTGGAATACAGTGTCCTGTTCTGGTGTCATCACTTTAGAATGGATGTTGACGAGCTAGTTGAGAATTTTTCAATGAAATATCTTCATCAGAAATCTGATTTCTCAAAACCAAACTTTTTTGAAGTGTATGTCTCAACAAAACTTCCTCAGAGAAACCCACCCCAGAATACCTAATGGCTACTGATTCAGAGTAGGGGCTTGAACCTCGATCTCCCACATCCCAGGCAAGTGTTCTAACCACCAGGCTCTTTCTGGCACAATATATATTTAATTATTTATACGAGGTGGAACAGTTCCCACATGAGAGAGCAAGAAGACTTCCCCAGTGAGTGCTCTGACCACTGGGCAATTGGTTATTGTGATGTGGCTCTTTTCAATGGAGCAGGAGAGGATGAGGAATTCAAAAGGTCTCAGGTTTTTTTTGCTCTGATATGGAATGAAAACAAATTCCAAAACCTTAACGTTGTTCGTGAAATGGAGTTCTAATTTTCCGGCCAGCCATATCTGATAACATTGGAAAGGGTTCAGAAGAGAGCTACAGGAAACGATTCTCACTTTAAGGCATGTTTTCCAATCCTTGAGAGAGAGAGAGAGAGAGAGAAACTAACAGGTTAAGCTTCATTTATCCAAGAGAAGGTTGAGAGGTGACTTGATAGCAGCCTTCAACTACCTGAAGGGGGCTTCCAAAAAGGATGAAGCTCTGCTGTTCTCAGTGGTGGCAGATGATAGAACAAGGAGCAATGATCTCAAGTTGCAGTGGGGGAGGTCTAGGTTGGATATTAGGAAACACTGTTTCACTAGGAGGGTGGTGAAGCACTGGAATGGGTTACCTAGGGAGGTGGTGGAATCTCCTTCCTTAGAGGTTTTTAAGGTCAGGCTCGACAAAGCCCTGACTGGGATGATTTAGTTGGTGTGGATCCTAGATGACCTCCTGAGGTCTCTTCCAACCCTAATATTCTATGATCCCAGTCTACAAGTACCTACCCGAGGAAGAGATCTGTGAACAGATATTTAATTGAGCAGTCAAAGGCATAACAAGGTCCAGTGGTTGAAAGGTGAAACTAGATAAATTCAGCCTAGAAAAAAGGTGAGGATAATTCTAACAGAAGTTATGGGCTTGATGTAGAAATTATTGAGTGAGGTTCTACATCCTGTGTTATACAGGAGGTTAGACTAGATTATTTTAATTGGTGCCTTCTGGCTTTAATCTATGAAATTCTATTCACTCCCTAAATCTGTAACATGTGGGCAGAGGGAAAACTAGGCTGGGAAACCCAGCAACAAGTACTTGTAAATTTCCCTCTTTGCTCACCTTGTTGATTGGCTTTGGTCTGGGATTGAGACACATGGTGCTTTTTAAGCAGACGGTCCTGCTCTCCAACTATCTTGGGGGGTAGCAACCTTTTCCTTTTTAGTCTCTGCAGTGATACCGCATTCAAGCCTGGGAAGAACAGCTCTTAAAACTGGGACATGCAGAAGCTACCATTGTGGTTTTGTTTCTCTTACAACATACTCTGTATTTCCCCACTTCCAGGAATTGGGCTGGCCCTGGCTGCTGCAGTGAAAGGCTACCGCTGTATCATTGTGATGCCAGAGAAAATGAGCATGGAGAAGGTCAGAACTACTTGTATTGCCAATAATTAAAAATAAATTTGTCTAAATATGTTCAGATCCTGATGAGAGAAGGATGCCATCTTTTTGGCTGTGAAATTGGATACTGAGGCACTGCAAACCAATTTACCATGTGTCAGATATTTTTAAATAATTGGTCAGAGTATATGTATAAATTTTCTTGAGGCGGGGGGAGGGCAGAGGGGGTTGCTGTCAATGTTGAAGGGGAATATTGGTAGGCCAGTCGCAAAGCAAAAAGGCAGAAATTATAACGGTGATGCTGCCAGTAGCTTTAGCTCCACTGCATGTAGGAATTTTTAAAGAACTTGTGTCAGTGACAAGAAAGACTTTAGATGCGAGCAGAAAATTGAAGTGATACTTAATCTAAGGAAAGACAGTCACTGAATGGAGGGTCTGAGAGAAGCCAGTGGAGACGGCTGAAGAACTGGATGCTTTAACATCATGTTCTATGTAGAATGGTGAGACTGAAGAGAGGGTGCTACATTGCAGTGTATTGTTTCAGGTTACACAGTGGGAAGTGATGGCAAGTGGCTACAAAGCAAAAATGTTCTTTCCTCAGCTTAAAGAAATGTGGATCCAAATGTGCTGAGGAAGCTTTAACGACAAAGGGGAATAGATCAATACGGAATCCTTCATTGTAGCCGCAGTGGAAAGAAATAAGTTTCTAGCCTTCATGACTTCAGCCTTGCTGCGCTGGATCCCGATCCTGCACCGCTCACTTGGGTAGAACTCCCACTGAAGTCAGAGCGAGGTTGGCTTGAGTAAGGATGGTGGGATCGAGCCTCTGCTCCTTTGATTTCAATTTTTAGGTATCCATTTGAAAGAGAAAATTCAGAGCAGCACATAAACTCACCATGGGAATAAGATGATCTTGGTCCAGGTAGTTCCCTTACACCAGTGCTAGGCTGGATGGCAAAGAACACAATGCTGAGTGTTCATGATTAAGCTCTAGGCACTATGCGCAGGCTTCTGGTGGGTTTTTTTCCCCCTTACATTTCACTCTTTGAACCAAGGAGCATTAGGGCTGTCCTGTGCGGAGGCAGCAGGTTATGCATCGGCACAGCTGTTTTAAGAATTTTCCATTCCCAAGTCTTGGGTGTGTGAAATCTCCTCCGCAGCTGTTGAGCCCAGGCAGGCCTAGAGGTACAAAACCACCACGTTGCTGGAAGAGGTACCTGAATATTACAACTGATTTATTTAAATAGTGCCCTTCCCACAGAGATCCCAAAGTGCCCAACCAACTTCAGATAAGAACTGCTTTCCCCATTGTTCTAATTCAGCCACCTTGAGGGCTGGGGATGTGTCAGTAGCTTAAAATCTGCCTATATTTCCTATATTTTACAACAATCAAGAACAAGTGAAGAAAAAAATTTGGCCCACCTAAAACGACAGTAACTGTAGCAGAAGGCAAAACTGGAGTGGAACTAAGCGAGGCCGTCGGAACTAACATCACTACTCGTGATGAAAATGACATGAGATTTTTAATGACCACAAATGATTAGGACCTGTTTTCAATGTCCTCTGAAAAGACAGCGACTCCAGCAGGAGAGGTGCCCTCTGGTACTCTGCTGGCACATGGGCTAAGTTCTGACATGAAAGGAAGAGTGCTACATACTGAATTGCCCATACCACATCCTGCAGCACCTAGATCTGCCCTGGAGGCCTGTTGCTTAAACACTGACTACACCCAACCCTCCTTAGCTAATGACTTTTTCAAAAGATCACACTTCTCGTGGTTTGACTGCAAGTATAAGGGGATGTCTATGTTAAGAGCTCTAACTTTTTGCTATCTAAGTGGAGGTCTACTGCATAATATGTTGAAATCACTGCACTTAATACTTATTTTTAACATATTTATTATGGTGCTGTCTGTGAGCCAACCAAGAGTGGGTCCTAGTGCGCAAGGCACTGTACAAATCATTGGAAATAAAATGGTGGTTCCAAGCTGTGGCACTGGGAGTCTTGGGTGTTTCTTTTTACTAGTCTGTAAGGTAGCCCGTGTGTACATGTTTTTAATACTTTGCATGGAGTAACACCTAACTACACACTCAGAAAAGGTATGTAGAAATATGAGAGTCCTAGATTCATACTCCAGACAAGCAGACTGTTGCCAAATGCTCCTTTCTTATTTGCCATTGAATGTTACATTTTTCAGGTCAAATCCGTCACATAGCTTTCAAAACATGAGTGCTGCGGGAATGGGACAGTGTTGCTTGGCTGTGTTGATAAGAATTATTTTAGCTCTGTAATTCCACTAGCAGAACTAATTAGATTTTTTGGGGGGGGAGCAGAGGGGATCTTCAACTAGGTTGAGCTGAAAATGCAGGTTACATACTAGTGTGTGTCCTTGTAGGCAGACAACAATGATCATACGTTTCAGGCCACTAGACATTTAAAAAACCAAGACAGAGAGGATAGTGTTTAACTTGTGTGGGGCATCTGTTCTGAAACACTTTGCTTCTGGAGATTGAATTGATACAGACTTTAAGCAGTGGGTATGGAAGAGATGCACAATCTTGTTTATGTAAAGCTTATAGTCGGCTTTTTTTCATCCTTTGGCATACCAGAAGGGTCTCTGTGCCTATGGAGATTTTTGATTGACTCTGTTTGATTCAGGTGGATGTTCTGAGAGCTCTTGGCGCTGAGATTGTGAGGACCCCAACTACTGCCAGATTTGACTCGCCTGAATCTCATGTGGGAGTAGCATGGCGACTGAAAAATGAAATACCCAATTCCCATATCCTAGACCAGGTAAGGTCCTGAACAACTGAGGTGCATGTGTGGGATAGAGAGAAATACTGGTAATATCCTCTTCCAGCACTCTACAGATAAAAGAGTAACAACAGCCCTGGATGAGGGTATGTGTAGATTGAACCTGGGATCTCTGGATCTGAAAGTGTGAATTGCTGTTGCCTTACCAGGTTCCTTAGCTCAGCAAAAGTAGCAGATCACTAGAGTGGCACAAAAAGCAAGGGTGAACTGGCTTTTCAAATTGAAGCAATTTAAATCAAGAATTTTAATCATGATTTAAATCAGCAAACCAGAAATACTGATTTAAATCATCAGTTTGAATCTTGGTTTGTAGTGGTACTTTTTGGTTATTTTCCTAAAGAAAAATTGATTTTCACTGGTTGGTAGCCATTAAAATATGTTGGTTTACAATTAAATATAGCTTTTGCACTAAACTTGGGTCGTCTTTTTGCTAACCAGGACAATCTACTATAATTGCTTAATAATTGTGCATAGATTAATGTACTTTCAGATGCTTAATTTTTACATTTTGTTTATGATGTTATGGAACAATGCATTTCTTATTTACTAGATTAACTTTTTTACCTGTGAGTTGTGTCGAGCTCTGTTTGGATGGAAATTGGAATTGAATTAAAAATGTGCAAAATAGCATTTGTTTTGTTAGTTGAATAAAACTACTTTAAATGTGCTGGATACATAAGAAAAAATTGTAAAATATGGTTTGCATTTCAATCTAACTGATTTTTTTAAACAAGGGAAGTATCTGTACTTAGTGAATTGAACTGGTTGTTTCTGGTCACCATATCCCTCAAGATTTTAGAAGTAGTAAATCTCATTTTCTCACACCTAGTTTTTGTTCATTGATCAGAAGAGGAAAACAAACGTCTCTGCTTTTTCAGCTCCAAGTCAGTTTCTTGATTTTAAATGAATTAGTGAACTGAACTAGTTGAATAAACTGAAATGAAGAAAATACTCTTGTACCCGCAGAAGAGGCTACTGCTCTCAAAAGCTGATTTAGCACTTCAGACTCTGGTTCCTGGTGCTTGCCAAGTGACTTCCACTAGTTCAGTGGTTTGACTTTCTTTAAAACTTTGGCAGCAACCATATACTGCTTAATATTACATTTCTAATTTATTTCAAGTGATATTGATAATAATAGTAACTTTAGGCCTTAACATAGGTTGCCATAATTTCAAATGTTTATTTAAAAAAAAAGATTTAATTTAAATCTCATTTTAAATAATTTAAATATATATGTATATTTTTATCTATTCTTATCCACCCTGAAAGAACCACCCTATATTAGCATAGGTTACAGAAAGACCAAGATAATGTTCTCTGCTAGGTTGGCAATTCTGCATATCGGAATTGTAGAAAGTTCAAATTCCTACAGAAGATAATCCCACAAGCAGATTGCCCTTGGCTTTCAGGGATGTTGGGGACCTTAGCACTAAAATACCACTTGCTTTCAACTGGGGCAGTTGCAGGAATCTCTTCTAGGACAAGGTAGAAAGTATTGGTAAATGGCTGAACAGTTTAGAAACTGGTGGGAGCCTACAGTGTTATTGTGGGGCTTGAACAACACTGGTCATTTTTTGACCTGCTCCTCAGGATGTGATTTTGATTAACTGTTTCCATGGTTCCATATGTTTTCCATTGTATTTCAATGTAGTACCGCAATGCCAGTAACCCCTTGGCACACTATGACACTACAGCAGAGGAGATCCTGCAGCAGTGTGAAGGTATGCTAATTCTTCTGCTTATTCTTCTTTTGAATTAACCTCCTGGAGTGCTCTTATTTTAATCACATCCTCCTGTGGAAAGCAGGCCGAGGCCCTCGGGTATAGAATTGCATAGGCTCTGAGATAGTTTGTGTAAAGATTACGTAATTCAAGTGAGAGACACTTCTAGTTAGAAGTGTGGGATTTTAACATAATTTTTTTTAAAAAATGTTTTGCTTTTATCTTTCTATGACTGTGACCGGGCAGGAAAAGTGATGACCCCTAGATAAAGAAGTCCGCATAGCTCAGAGGAGTTGAAGAGCTAGGGAGTTTGAGTGTTCATGAATGGGAAGTGATTTTTAAAAAGGCTTGACTCTTAGTTCTTAGTCTAAACTGAACATGAGAGTTTTTTTTGATCCTTTTTTTATTTATCTTTAATTTAAATTTAATTTAGTTTAATACTGAAACTCTGTGTGTAAAGTCCACTTACTCCATCACAAGACATTCCTCAATTGATGGTGTCCTCAGGAATACACATAGTTTAGGAACCAAGCTTTTTCATAAGGACATGATTATGTCACAATGATCATCACGGAACCAGGAATTTTGCCATTTATGTGGACCCAGTTGCCATACATTAACAGTACAGTAGTTCACTTGGATCTAGTCCCATTTCAAAGAGGACTAAATTAAAACAAACTAACAAACTGTTAATGCACAGCAACACAGTCCACAAGGTTACCATGACCTGGGCATGAAATTATTTATTTTCCTGTCACAGTGCCAGGAATTATGCATGTTTTTACCATGGCACGATTGTATTCATACTCACCAGTAAGTTGTGTTTGGAGCCAGCAGAGGGAGCTTGCACATCAGGTTTCTTGGTCTGTGTCATAAAACCTCATGTTTAGCTTCTCAATGGGATTTCTGTATTTAAAGTAAGAGAGCCCGACATTAGATTTTGATAGTGACCATGACCTGCATGTAAAGTGCAGTTATGTTCTGAGTTATATAATGAGTTTTTGTTTGTCTATGCATGCTTTCCATGTCAGACTTCCTCAGTTTACAAGTGTAAAGGTGGTTTTACTATCACTGAAGATTCATTTTGATCTCAGACCTCATCTTGACTCTCAATCCATCTTGTAAAGTCAATGGGCCTTATTCTGATCTCACTGTCAGAGGTGCAAGTCTGATGTCATTGCTTCAGTCAATGAAATTACACCTGTGTGAGGTCAGAATCAAGCCCTATTTCTTGGGATGTTTTTGATTTGTAAGCAACACTTTTTATATAAGTGCCCAGGAGTTAGTGAAGTGCTCCTTTATTTCTGGTAATAAATCATTTAAAGACAATCAGATAAAATAATTGTTGGCCAAGTCCTGATTATTCTATTAATGCACAAAAAGAGCTAGAATAAGGACAGATCAACATCTGTCACCAAACATCATAAAACAAATCCACAGATGGCAAATACGACACATACACCCCTCAGCCCTTCTCCAAAGCCTGAAAACATGGGTGTTGCAGCAGGCCCAAAAGGCTGTCACAAAGCTGGGCCCTGTTGCACTAAACAAGGGGGAAAAGGGGGAACAAGGGCTGAAGTTAGGTCTCTGAATACACCTGCTTTGAGGTAAAAGGCTACTTTACGTTGTCACCTTTCTGACGTTAACTGCGCTTTCATTGGAGAGAGTAATGTATCTTGTGCATTCCTCGTCTGCAATAAGATTTTTATCTATAATCCCAATGGATGTTTTCAAGGTGATATTTGATTCCTTGCACTTAAAATAGGAAAAATAGACATGCTGGTGGCTGGAGCTGGTACAGGAGGCACCATTACTGGCATTGCAAGAAAGCTGAAAGAGAAATGCCCAGATTGCAAAGTAAGTGGCAAACTAAAGCATCTTAGTAACTATTTGTAGCTGTAAGTGACTTGCAAAGTTACTTGTGGGAATAAGTCCCATTTTTCTCATCTTTGTTGGGGCACTTTAATCCTTACCTGTGACACATCTGCTTGTTCTGAGCTGGGTGGCAGTTTTGAGCTGTTCACAAAAAGCATAGGAAGCCACCTCATTCTCTTTTCACTTGTGACCCAAGTCAGGCTTGGTTCCTGAAAATTAAACCACAGATTCCATATGGCCCATATTGAAAAATGTTCTTCTCCCTAATGTGTATATTCTGGACACCTGTTTGTATCCAAAAGATGTTTGCACTTTCCCTTCACTGTTACAAGGGGTAATTCTCTGGGATCACTGAATTTCTGGCCGAATGAAACTTGCCCCAAGACGTGCAAATTTGTGTGTCCCTCAATAGGCACATATTGTTCCTGTCTCTGTTACCTTATGACTCTCGGTGGCTGCTTTCTGTTTTCCGATGGAAACAAGACGCTAGCTTTTAACAATAGTGCCTTGTTACACTGAGAAGACTTTCTGCTTGCTCCTGGTACAAAATGGTAGAGATCTGACTTCTGAGTGGGATCAGGGCAAACACCTTCCATTTAGCTAAATAAAATCTGCTTAGAATGAGCTGTGCCTTTCCCCTACAATGTCTCACACCCTGACCAAGTAGGATGAGTTGCTGAGGGGTAGGAGCGACAAGGCAGTTTGCAGAAGGGAACTTGCCAAAGGACAAAGTGGGGGAAAAAAGACTTATTTCAATGACTACAGCCTGTATCTGTATGGCTGGCATGACAGTTTTGTGAGGTAATAGTCCTAACATAACGCTTTGATTTAATGGGTATGTTTTAAAAAAACAATGCAATAGTAGCCAAATCTGAAATCCCCTTCTCCAGATTATTGGTGTCGATCCCCAGGGCTCCATTCTTGCTGAGCCTGAAGAACTGAATAAGACTGACAAGACGACATATGAGGTGGAGGGGATTGGATATGATTTTGTCCCTACAGTGCTGGACCGATCAGTAAGTCAAGCTCCTCAATTAACCACTCCTTGCCTTCCCCTCTCGGTGGTGGGGGAGCAGGGGGAGAAATTGGAAATAGCATGGCAGCTACTGTGAGGCACACACAGCGTGTTTCTTTGAGATTAGAGGGGTTAGGAGGCACAACAAAATCTTCTTCCCACTGTATCCCTGCAGGTAAAGCAGCTTCAGGTGAACGTCTGAGCTGGACACATTTCTCTTGCTCTTTCATAATACTGTGTGAAAACATGCTTTTCCCTGGAACAATCCCTTTCAATAAAGCCAAAAAAAAAAACAGCCCACAACTTGATCTCTAGTCCTGTGACATCAGGTGCGAGGTAGGACCCGCTTTCCTGGTGAGTCAGCTGGGAAGGGAGGAGAATGACCAGTTCTCCTTCTAACTTTTCCCACAGTCACCTTATTGAAAAGGCTAAGTACTAGATAATGTTTTCTTAGCTAAAAGGCTACTAGTCTAGGGAACACCACTAATACCACATTAGTGTTAATTAGACAAAAAAAAAGCAGTTGTGGGATGTGAACGCAATTGTAAGTCTATAAGTTGAAACATCTGAACAGCATCTCCTGAAAGGGGGATACAATCAGCTATGTCTTTTGTCTCCTTTCCCATGCCCTCTTTTAGGTGGTGGACAAGTGGTACAAGAGCAATGATGAGGAGTCTTTTGCTTTGGCACGCATGTTAATCAGAGAGGAAGGGTTACTGTGCGGTAAGAGTTGATACTAATCCTCCAAAGTTTCCTGTGAATTAGATTGCAGCATTGTGTAAATCGCTTAACCTGTCAAAGGGAAACCTTGTCAGTGTCGGGATTAGAGCTCCAGAGTTCTTTTCTCCAGCCCTGAGCTCAACCCACCTTTCTCTGATCTTATTCTCCTGTTTCACAAGTGGCTTCCACGTGCAGTGGTCTTGACCTGTGTGATCTGGGTATTGACAGGTGGCAGCTCTGGCAGTGCAATGTCCATTGCTGTGAAGGCTGCCAAGGATTTGACAGAAGGTCAGCGCTGTGTTGTCATCTTGCCCGACTCTGTCAGGAACTACATGTAAGAAATTGCCCCATTCTCTTTCTGCTTCGTGCCTGCTGCCTTCATGGAGAGTGGGGCATTTATACAGAGTTTAGCCAAGCTTTTCACAGCGTCTAGTGGTTTTTGGTTCCCAACTTAAGCCCTCCGGCAGGATCCTGGTTTACAGAAGGTGGGAACTCAGGGAAAATAAGGCCTCTTTAAGGTATCTCAGGTTTGGGCATCCAGAAGAAGGGGGGAGGGATAGCTCAGTGGTTTGAGCATTGGCCTGCTAAACCCAGGCTTGTGAGTTCAATCCTTGAGGGGGCCACTTAGGGATCTGGGGCAAAAATCAGTACTTGGTCCTGCTAGTGAAGGCAGGGGACTGGACTCAATGACCTTTCAGGGTCCCTTCCAGTTCTAGGAGATAGGTATATCTCCAATATTATTATTATAAGTCAGTGGTCACTTTGGAAAAGTTCAAGTCCTGAGTTTCTTTAACCATTTTAGTTGAGATCTCTTCTGGGACTTTTCAAGGAATAGTTATCCTCTACTCTCTGCCTTGTGCTATGAATTGAAGAGAACACTATTGTAGTAACAGCTTATGCCGGGGTGGGGGAGCAATACAGTGTTACACTTGATCTAAATCCTGTGACTAAATTCACCTGACCCACACTTAAAGTACAGCTTTACTCTGCGACACTGTTCAGTTCCCCATTTTGCAATGTGGGAGCACAAAACTGTAAATGTATTTAATTTAATACCTTCCAGTACTTCTCCTCCATTACAAGCGGTCTCATTACCGGTATATGGTTGTGCCATTTCCTTTCTTCTTTTTACAAATATTCTACCCACGTATCTCTTCGCCATAAAGACTGGCTGACTGCGTGCTATTATGTGTTTGTAATTATACCGCTAACTGTGCTGGGGATACAATAGGGGATGTAACTATATGCCATTGTATGTACTACCAACACAAGTGTCACCTGCGGGGAGCTCATGACCTCTTTGCTTTCTTGATTGCTTCCAGGTCGAAGTTTTTGAATGACAAATGGATGACCCAGAAAGGGTTCATGAAAGAAGAAGATGACATCATTAACAAACCTTGGTAAGGCAGTCATGGTCATTTGAGTTTTGTGAGCCTCTTGCAATGGGGTGGGCTTGCAATGTTTCTGTGTCTGTTTGAATTGATCCTCTGTACATTTGGTGAGATGGTGAAGCCTACTTAAATCAGTAGAAATCTTTCGACGTTACTCACTTTGAGAAAGGTTTGATACTTTAGCCTCGGTGACAACTGCAATTCTTAAGTGAATGGAAACTTTTTAAACTCTCCCCCCCAGCCCAATTATTCGTAATGTTTTAATGCCTCATTGATTATGGTGTCATCTGCTATTAATTAAGCAGGTTGAGATGCATATATGCTTTTGGGGCACAGGGAACTGTCTTGTTCTTTGTTCGTGCAGCACCTAGCACAATGGGGTCCTGCTCCATGACTAGCATTCCTAGGCACTACAGTAACATAAATAATAATCCTTTGTCAAGTACAGTGAAATGGACATTGTCAACTTGACATCTAGTCAGTATCAAAACAGTTAAAAGAAGTTTGGGAGTACTTAACTGCCCTCAGACCCCTGCTAGTCTTCATGGTTTTACAGTCCCTCTTTCCATCTTTAAACAAATCCCTGCCTGTCTCTCCTGTTGCTGCTGGAGGACCCACACGCAAACAGGAAGAGAAAAGTTTGCTAACAGTCTGTACAAAGAACAGTGACAGGACCCAGAGTGAGCAAATTGGAAAAAATACCTTCTAATGTCTTTATTGGTATTGTGGTAATGCCCAGAAGCCCAAGGTAGGATTCGGACTCTGCTGTACTACATGGTGTACTAACAGAATAAGAGACACTCCCTGCTCCGAAGAGCTTAGTTTTTACAGTTATTTAGATGGTCAGCAGTTTGGGGCAGGGACTGACTGTCTCTTATTATGTGTCTGTACAGTGCCGTGTACAGTAGGGCTCTGACCTTGGCTGGGGCCTCTTGACATGACGTATGACAAATAACGGATGTTTAGTTTTGAGCCAAGATGCAAACTGTGGTTGTACCAGACAGTTGGATGAAATGGAAGCTCAGGGTAATGCTGATAGTTTGTGGAGCCATGTGCTCCTATCTAAGTGTCTCACTAAATGGCTTCAAGTCCATTAAAATGTTCTTTTCCTTTTTTGTATCGGTAACTTCTGCTGGCCATCTGCCATTCAAGGATAGGAATAAAATAAAATGGAAAAGGGACACAGTTGTAATTATTTACCTTCCTGAGTCCTGAAGACCCAATGAGCCTTTCTGCTGGTAGTGAGGGGAAATCCTGCAAGGTATTTTAGGGCATGGCAATTTCAGAATGATCAGATGAGTTGCTGTAAAACCTATGTGTTTTGTCAACAGGTGGTGGCACCTCAAAGTTCAGGAGTTAAGTCTCTCTGCTCCGCTGACAGTGCTTCCAGGTGTCACCTGTGAAAAGACCATTGAAATCCTCCGAGAGAAGGGATTTGACCAGGCACCAGTTGTTGATGAATGTGGGTATGTTCAGATATCAATATCTTCCTCCCTTCCTTCCCCCTCCAAAACAAATCTGTAAGTCAAGTTTCTATTTCTTATTTATTGTTTACACACAGTAAATGAGAAGTGTGCCTTCTGTCACTTCATTCTCCACGATCTCCTGCAGGGTCAGCAAGAGCTCAGAAATGTCATATTATATACCACACAGCTTTCAGATTTAAAATGCTGTCCTGTCAAGACTACCCTGCTCTTGGTCTAGTAGGTCTCTAGCTACCAGGACCTTCTATTTGAAATGTCTCTGTCTATAATGAAGAAGTCCCTCCATTTTGGTCTGGGGGATCTCTGTGGACTCCTGGTAAGGAATAGATCAAAGTGAAACCTCTCATTTAATAAAACTGAGGGTGAACCACCACCTCTGCAGGGTTGGGTGTTCTCCACAGATTCTTCGTGGCATTTCGCTGCAGTGAAAGCTGGAAAGCGGTTGCTAACCTGGGCCTAAAGAAATGTTTTAAATCTCAAACCTTGTGGCCAAGGTGTGTGTGTGCCGAATGGCAGAAAGCTGAATGCTGATCTTTAGTGGGCTAGTGACCGTAGCCTTGTATCAGGTTTCTTATGGAGGCCAGCAGAGACTATTTAGAGCTGCAAGGTCATTTAAACCACACGCAGTCGTGGTCAGACAACTGAGTGATTGGATAGACAGGGAAAACCACTAGTTCACCAAAATCTTCTATTACTAGGTAGGAGCTCTGAGTCCTTGCCACAGTGTCCATCAGCCTTGTCATTTGAAATCCCTCTGAATTTAGCATGTGCCAGCACACTCCACAGTTCAGTGGGAAGGACCCGTAACTACTAGCCCCACTTTCATTTTGGCTCTGGGAGTTGATCACAGCCAGGTAGGAGGGAGGTCAATAAAATGGCTAATTATAGCAAAACTAGGGAAGACTGCCATTTTAAATGTAATCCAGCCAGGACATTCCCATCCAAACCCAAGGCTTTCCCAGAAAACTGCCATATCTGATCACCCAAGTTTTGAGTCTCCTTGCAGAGCAGTTAACTAGCCGAGTTCACTTGCGGGGTATCTCCACAGCAGAGAGCTTCCCAGCCCAGGTCAACAGACTTGGTCTTGTGCTACCACACTACAAATAGCTGTGTAGACGCTGGAGCTTAGGCTCTGAAGCCCACCCTCTTCCCTAAACCGTAGAGCCCGAGCTGCAGCATCTACACAGCTATTTTTTACTGCAGAAGCGCAAGCCTGAGTCTGTCAACCTGGACTTGGAGCGGGTTGCCACTCACTGTGTAGACACACCCTTGGTGGCTCTGTCTGCAGTGAGAGTGCAGAGATGAGGGAGAGCTGCACTGTCCGCCTCCCCCCGGCGAGGGGGGATAGGGGTTTCGGAACCCAGGCTGTAGCCCCAGCAGGAACATCTGCACTGCTATTCCTAGCCCCGCAAGCCTGAGTCAATTGATCCAGGCTCTGAGCCTCAGAGCTGTTGGTTTTTCTTTGCTGTGTAGACATACCCTCAGAATCTGAGAACACCACCTCTGAAAATGGTGATCTACACCATTAAACTGACTTTTGGGCGTCCCTCTGAGGAAAGCCTGCTGAGAGTGCAGTTCGCTTGTCTCTAGAAAACCCGGAGTGTCTGACATTGTTTGACCATGCCTCCTCTTTCCAGGGTGATTCTGGGAATGGTTACCCTTGGGAACATGCTTTCATCATTACTTGCTGGGAAAGTTCAGCCATCAGATCATGTCAGCAAAGTAATCTACAAGCAATTCAGACAGGTAAACCTGCTCTCTGACTATTTCTTTACTTTTCAGGTGGTATTGTAGGTATCCGAGCGTTACAGTAGCACAGGCTAGAGTAAGGTTTGAAGTGAGGCCATACAGAATCTTCTCTTTGAGAATGTGCCACTATGCATGCAGCCCTGGGCTCGGGTCTCATTTCAGACTCTAAACTCAGCCTGCGGTCATTGAAAGGCTCCCAGGCTTGAGTTGGTTTGTGGTGCTGCATCAGACCATTGAACTCTTGTGGGTTTGATAGGGACTTTTTTTCTTGTCATTGGGGTTTCTTTTCATGTCCCCCACACACACCTGAATGTAAAACTGAGTGGTGTGAGCCTCCATGGGAAGAAATAATTGAACTTCCAACAGCTCTTTTGTTGTAAATTCCAGTGGCAGTTGAAACCAGCAAGTGCTCGCTCTGCTGCAAAGACTGGAATTGTCACAAGCTGGTGACTGGTTAGTTCTGACTGCCATCAAAGTGCATGAAGCGTTATGCCAAGCAAGTCTACCTGGCAGTCAGCTGTGCCATATTTATCATCCAGTAAATGGGTATAATGGTACTGAGCTCCTGTGTAAAGCATTTGGAGATCTACTGATAAGCACTACAAGAGCTAGGTGATGTTATTAATTGGGAAGTTTATGACACTCAGAATAAATAGTAGGATATTATGTTTTAGTGAAAGGCCCTCCTTCATATGGAAGGATTGTGATATAGCTTTCTTCAGGCGTTAGATTCAATATTACATTTAGTAGTAAATTAAGTCCATAATGGATCTTAATTATTAATATTTAAATTCTTGGGAGGGAACTGTATTCAACTATATCTAATTATTATATTCTTATGTATAATCTACTGGCTGCTTGTTTTATAGCTTGGGAGGAGCCGCTAGTGCTTTATAGACAAAATTAAAGAAAAATATTTTTTTCTCCCTAGACATCAAATCAAACATCAGGTGAAACTCTGGTGTGTAACAAAACTGTTTAATTCCTGTCGTCCCTCGCTTTGCTGGTCCCTCCGTTGCTCGTGCCTATATCTGTAATAGTCAGTTCTTTGTGCCTCTCATCCCGTTTTCTCCTGAAATACTCTGATTGAGCATCCCTCTTTTCCCCTGCTCCACCCCCTAGTATCTGCCACTGCTAATGTGCTGGCAAAAATACAGTTCTGTTTTTTAAAAAAATCTGAATTGCTGCTATTATTAATTATTTGTCTTACTGTAATACTTAGGAGCCCTAGTTGTGAACCAAAACCCCATTGTGCTAGGTGCTTTATAGACACAGAACAAAAATAGTCTCTGCCCCATAGTGCTGGCAATCTAAGTATATAAAAGAAAAACAAAAGAATCCTAGATGTTTGCTTTTTTATTTTCAAACTAATTTGGAATCTGTACCAGTGAAATTGGGAAACATTTGAGTCCTCATTGTCCCAAAGATGATGTCAAGTATTGTTTGAAGGAATAGATCTTTGTTAAGGCACGCTTCAAATAAAATGGATATGGTTGATATGACTGGAAGGTAAAGCGATCCTAGTGAAATAAAGAAACCCCTCTCAAGTATGGCTGTCACAATAATTTTCTTACCAACTGGTCACCTTACATTTGAAGAAGAAGAATTACAATTTTGATTTTAAATGACCAGCTATGCATTTACTCTCCTGAAGCCATGAAACATTACAGTCACAAAATAACCTATTCAAAAACAGGTACTGCAGATTACCGAATAGAGAGGATGAGCCATCCTTGTGAGAAAGGCATGAGACTGAGAGTCATGGAATCTGCGTGGTGGTGTTGGGATTAACAGCAGATCCCAAAGTATGCTGGGCATTATGCAGGTGTATAGGAAAAAACAGCTGCCTTGAAGAGTTACCAAACTAAACAGGCCAAAACAGACACAGTGGGGAAAGTGAGAATTGACAGTCAAAGCAGTCATTGTGATTGGCTGTGTGTTGCTAGTTTTTTCTGCAGTTTTTAAAAACTCTTTTGGAGTAGAAGTAGACTGAGGGGAAATATCAGGATCAGATGTTAGCAGGAGCAGTAAAAATGTTGTAGGAGGTGGATATACCACAGAGAGCAGTGTGAGTGAAGGTGCCAGCGGAGGGAGTGTGATGGAGAAAAGAGACCAGAGCAGTAACCAGCTTCCTGCATGACCTTGGGCAACTTGCTTAGCCTCTCCAGAGCATTAGTTTCCCCATCCGTAAAATAGGTGAATAATATTCCTTCCTCACAGGAATGGTGTCCATCTTAAATTCCTGAATGTTTGTAAAGTGTTTGGAGAACTTCAAGTTGTTAGTACCCCAGAGTATTAAAATTAATATGAACAGGAAATAGAAAAGAGATACTAAACCTCAAATTTCCTTTTATATATTTTGAAAATCAGCCTCTATTCTTGCACCCAAGCTTTTTGCACCAGTAATTCTGGGTGCCTAAGGGTTTGTATGTTCTAGGCTCATTTCTGCTTGCACAAATCTGGCTGCGACACTCTTATTTGATTTGTGTGGTTCATATTCAACATGCACAATTTGTTTGAACCTGAGAATCTTTACTGGAACAAGCTCTTATTTTGCTGTAAGCTAATCTTTTCCATAAATAAAACTTTCCTAACTGATTGGAAGTAACAATCTGTAATTATCATGGCTCAGGAGCTGTATCCTGGGGAATAATGACTGGCCTGAGACATTAGTTGGCATCCTTATGCATTGCCTTGTGTCACTAATACCAATAGGTCATTAATCCGTGAGAAATTTCCCACATTGTGATAGTTGTTGCTATGTCAACTGAGAAGGGGAGAAATAGAATTTTTAGTGGGAGATGCATTTTCTGTTTGTATGGACACCTCATTAGATCTGGTTGGGAACTGGAATTTCCATTTGGCAGGGAATTCCACAATTTTTAACTTTGTTTTCATTCCAATTCAAAGTGAAACACCAGAGTCTTAAAAATTCCCACAGAACAAATATTTTGAAAAGATTTAGTTTGAGGTCAATCCGAACATTTTGTTTTGGATTTTAACTTTAAGATTTTTATATCTTTAATTTAATTTTTTATCACCTTATCACTGACATTTTGCAATATGTCAAAACAAAGTCATTGAGAAATGAAATCAAAATGTTTCGCTTAGATTTTTTTTTCCAAATGAAACTTTGTCAAAATTGACACGTTCTCCCTGTCCCACCTTCTATTTAGCTGTGACAGTCTGTGCATGTTTCCCAGACCTGAAGAAGGGCTCTGTGTAAGCTTGAAAGCTTGTCTCTCTCACCAACAGAATTTGGTCCAATAAAATATATTACCTCACCCACCTTGTCAAATTGGCATTTTCTGATGAAAAAAATGGCCCATCAGAACACTTTCAACCACCTCTGCAGCTCATGTTTAGCTAACATACGAGGGGGGGTGCACTGTTTTCTAATCAGATGATATGAAACATGTCTCAACATTCCATTTACCAGTGAACACATCAGCTGCATCTTGCCTCTGTTAGCCAGAGGATAGAGTTTCTACCAGTTGGTAAGAAAACTTTGAGCCTGATCCTATACATGGTAGTTTCACTGACATGAGGAGGAGTTTTGCCTCTGTACAGAATTGGGCCTTATATGCAAAATGCATGCCATCACATCTAACCCTTCCAGTCTTAGGGAGTCTTGAAGGTATATTTTAAAAAGTAATGGTGGGGAATAAATGAAACCAAATTCTGAAAGTTTCCCAGGATTTCCATTATGAATAACAAATACTTTAAATTGAAGCTTGCATTGTAGTTGCAAATTGTACACTCTAGTCGTGGCTTGTCCTAGCTTACCTTTACTTTAACAGTCATTGCATATATATGTATTTGTGACACACAACAGTGTTTACTAATCTATGTGCAAAGCCATGGACTAAGAAAAAGTAGGTGATTTATATAGATTTAGTTTAAAATTATGGCAGTTAGACTTGGGAAAGTCTGTGTGTTAAACTCCAATGTTTAAAGTCAGTTTGCTGCACATAAAATATCTGTCATAAAGAAAGGAAAACTCGAACCTGTGTGAAGGTGGAAGACACACAGTCTGCCTCAAGCCTTACTGAGTCAAGCCCTGGCTTATAGCACAGTAACTTTCCATGTAGATAATCCCTTACCGTCATATCCTGCTCTTGATCCACATCCAAAAGTCCCACACTGGTTGCAGAAGAAGGGACTCAAAGATCTGACCAGCCTTTTCCAGGTCTTAATTCAGTTATCCTCTCCCATAATAGCTTGGGTGGGGTTTTTTGGTCTCCCCCTTTTTTTTAATGTAAATGATAGGTGCCCAAATATCTTTGAGGATCCAGGCTAACTCCTATTGATTTTCAGTGCGAATGTAGGAGCCTAAATATCTTTGAGGAACTGGGCTGTTGTCAATTTACACACACTACAGTAAATAAAGACTTTGTGCAGTCAGTCTGTCCTGTTTCTTTCTCTCTCTCTCTCTCTCTCTCACACACACACACACACACACACACACACACACACACACACACACACACACACACACACACAAACATGGTGTAAGGGTCTCCTAGTTCACAGTATAGGAGCCCAAGCTCCATTTTCCAGTTCTGGCCATATTACTTACAGGAGAGGATTTATATCCCAGTCCAACACTGAGGTCCTTGAACTTGCCTTGTATAGAGTACAGCCTTTGTCCTTCATCTGTGGTGTAACTTCACAGAAGTGTCCTTATAAAAGGTACAGCTGATACCCTGTATTACTTTTCAGATGGAAAATCACCCAGCTAATATACCAGATTTGTCTTCAAATTGATGGGAGCACATAGATGGTACCAAAACATGATTGTGCATGGAATGCAATTTTGTGCTTTCTTTTAAATACCCAGCAAAGCCTGTAGGGCCAAATTTTTAAACGTATTAGGCACGTAACTCCCATGGGAATTAGGTGGCTAAATACCTTTCAAAAATCTGGTCTTTAGTGCTTTAATGTTCTGTGTTGCAAAAGAAAAGCCTTATAATAGTTTAAGCAGGTTCATTAAATTCTTGATTCTGAGTTTTGTTGCTTCTGAGTAATATGTTAGCTCGGGTTTGGTTTGGGGTTTTTTTGGTTGTCTTTTCTCACTGCTACCCTCCCCAAAACATCCTTTTTCCAAATCAACTTGCAATCTGATTTCCTACTCCCTCACGTCCATTCTGGGGTTGTACAGGTGAGTATATTCTTATATTTGCATAGCACCTGTCTTTCATTAGACACATGGAACACAGTTTTTTTTAAAAAAAAAAAAAAAGAAAAATCAAACTCCTATCTTTATTTTTTTGCATACGTGTGTCAAAATGAAAATTTCAGGTGCTACATCCCCTTAATTTTTTTCTTTTTGTCCAGCTTTTTTTCCAAAAACCACAGCATTTAACACACCCCAAGAACTCAGTGGGATGTGGATTCATTAAGTAGTAATTGTACTGTACAGCACTTTGAACATAAACAATGCTATACAAGTGCTAATTTATTATAATTTTAATGGTCTCTAGGATGGTGGGGGGCGGGGGCTGTTGAATTTTTGTTATTACAGGACACTTTGCTTTTAAGTTTGGTAACTTTCTCTCTTTAGATTCATCTGAAAGACAGCTTGGGGAAACTTTCTCATATCCTGGAAATAGACCACTTTGCTCTAGTTGTACATGAACAGATTCAGTGTGAGTATAACATAACACTCCTTGTAAAAGGTAGTGTATAGAAGGTGTGTATATATAAATAGTACCAAATGACACTGTGAGCTGTTATGTTTAAGGCATTAGATATTGTGTGGCAAGAGTTGGGTAACCCAGAGGCCTCAATCACCTTCCCCATGTAGGTATTCCTGTATAAGACCATTACCAAGACTGGACCACGCGAATGATGAAATGATTAGAAACATTCTTTATAGTGAGACTCAAGAAGCACAGTCTGCTTAGCTTGACAAAGAGTAAGTTAAGGGGTGACTTGATCACAATCTATAAGTATCCACGTGGGGAATAGACATTAGATAAGAGGGTTCTTCCAGCTAGTAGACAAAGTTATAACAAGTTCCAGTAGTTGGAAATTGAAGCTAGACAAATTCAGACTAGGAAAAAAGTGCACATTTATAACAAACTTACCAAGAGTTGTGGTAGAATTCACATCACTGGAAGTTCTTAAATCAAGAGTGGATGTTTTCCTAGAACATTGCTCTAGTTCAAACAGGAATTAATTCAAGGAAGTCCTGTGGCCTGTGTTATTCAGGAGGTTAGACTACATGATCACAATGGTCCCGTCTGGCTTTATAGTCTAAGAATCTATGAGCATTGTGACAATGCATTGCGAAAATGATTGACATCTAGCTTTTTTTGTGGATGCTTAAAGTTGTGTAGAACACATCATTACATCAGAGTCATTCAAATTTGTTCTCTCCATTGTGCATTACCTTGCATTTTTCTATACAGAATTTCACCTGTTGGTGTGTTACCTATTTGCTTTGTTAGGTCCCTCTGAAGTGACTCACAAGCCCCTCTAGACTTCACTAACCTAAACAGTTGTCTTTTGCAAATGTTGCCTCTTCACTGCTCACCCCATTTCCAGATCATTCAAATAATGCTAAGTACTAAGTCTCCTAGTACAGCACTGTGAGGCACTTACACTGCTAATGTCTTCCATGTTGAAAACACAACCAGTTCCTGATCCGTGACAGAAATTTACCTCTCTTCCCAGGACTATTTAGCTTCCTTTGCAACCTTCTGAGTAAATTTAGCAAAGGCTTTCATTTCAGTAATTCCTGGAGTGCTGTTAATAAGAGTGGCAGCTCACCTCCATCTGAATGCATAATCAGTTGGGTAGGTTGGCGTCCTAACCATACCTGCAGGCCTCTGGTATTTTGGAGTCATAGTTGGCTTCTAGTTTTAGAAAGCAGTAGTATAAAAAGTGTGTGTATTTGGTTTGAGCCTGCAAAGGTAGAAAAAAATCTTCTTGTGTTTTTTCCGTAGATCACAGTGACGGCGCCTCCAGTAAGAGACAGATGGTGTTTGGTGTTGTTACAGCCATTGACTTGCTTAACTTTGTGACTGCACGGGAGCGGGAAAGAAGGGCCACCTAAGTTCAAGGACCACTCTGTTTGCAACATCTTCTGTGGCGTTTTGCAGTCTCTAGAAAGAATCGGGTGTCTGTGTGTGTGTGTGTGTGTGTGTGTGTCTCTCTCTCTGTCTCTCTCAGCTAGAATGTTCTGTCTCCTGTTTGTTTTTAACATTCTAAAAAATAAACACAGTTGGATCATCCTGACTGCTGTGATGTAGCAGCACATCTAAACATTGCAGAGCTTTTCGGGATTGTTAGCTCTCAGCCTCCTGAAATTGGCTGATCTGCATAGAATTTATATAAAAAACAAATGTTAGACCTTACTGATTGTACTTAGTCTAAAACACTGTTAACACGTAACTGAAGATAATAAACTGAATAGCCACAGCCAAGCCATTGTGTTGGTGGCTGAGGCGAGAGCAATCTAGGAAGACTGCCTTCGAGACTGTGTGTTGCTCATTGACATAGAATAAGTCCAAGACACTGGATTTGGTGACAATATGGGTCTGCCTTCCCTTGTAAAACATTTGTGTATCTTTTTCACAATGAGATCGTTAACCTGAAACAGGGTTGAGGTAAATCCTGGACTCCAGCTATAGGGTTTACCTCCATCAGCTGTTTTGAGTCAGAGCTATCACTTGCCTTGTCTTGACTGAAGTATTGCAGTAAAGTAGCTAACACAAGAGAGCCATCTTACTGTAAAAGACACCTTTTTATTAGTGAAGACACAGCTTATCATTTATTTTTTACCTGGATGAATAAGCACAGGCATAAACCAGAACAAATCAAAATCAGATCAAGCTCTCTAAAGAGCAAATTCTTACCGGTTATGGCGTGTTTCATGCATAACAAGAAGGCAGCACATTTCCCCTGAAAACTTTTATCTAAGATTGACCTTTTACCTCGAACTGAAGTTCTTATGCCGACATGTAGGTCATATAATGTCATTCTCTCCAGTCAGGAGCAAGGGGAGGCCCTGTAAGATCCTTTCATTGCAGCCCCCTGGCTCCTCAAGTGCTTCTGAACTCTAGATGTCACTGCAGGGAAGAAACACGAGCTTCTGTGACGTATAACAAAACACAAACACATCTAGGACAAAATCCTGCCCTTCGTTAGACGTATATAACTGGACTACAGGCAATAGGGCTGCATAGGTATGAGAGGGCAGAATTTGGCCCATAATATTTAATGGGTGTACTGAATACAGTGTGACCAAACTTACCAGTGACCCACTGCAATGGCATTGGCTGTGCCAGTCAGAGTGGAGGGGATGCTGTGCAGTTAGCTACGTGTAACCCTGGATTTCTTTTAGCTACAGAGGTTTCTGGAGTCTCATTTATGTCTGACTTGCATTAGTTTAGTGTTGCCTTTTCTTAAACTGTTCAGTCCACCTAACCATGTACACTGGCTAATAGCCACTCTGCAGTGGTTTACCTAATAACTCTACAGTGATTCGGGGGGGTAGGGGGGAGAATCTGTTTCCTATATCTATTATGACTGCTGTGATCCTCCTCTGATAGGTTATTTGCCACTGTAAAGCTCTCTGCCAGCACAGATAGGCTGTCTCGGCTTCTCACTCCCTTTAGCTGAAGCAGAAAAATTCCACAGTTTACACAAAAAGCCAGACAAACTCCCAAAGAATCTGCAGCTGTCAATCAACTAAAAGAGGATTTTTTTTTCCACACACACACACACACCATCTGTCTGTATTTTCATTTCCCTCCTTCCTTCGATCTCTGCAGGTGAGCGGGTCTCTGAGCCCCACAAATGCTGTCACATTTGCTTTACAGTTTGAAAATCTGCAGCCCCTCCCTCCCAATTCAGTTTTGACCACAAACTGTAAACAAAAGTATTAGTTTTTCTGGGGACAGCAGCCTGGCTGGTGTGGAGAGGAGAGAAATGAATGTGTGATGGTAGGTGAAAGTTAAGACTGGCTTTGGAGGTTTCTTTACCTTCTGTAGTGTGACAGTCTATTTTGTTTTGTAGCTTCTTTTCTTTACTCTTAAGTTTAATATTAAAAAAAATTCATCATCACTTCAGGCTGCTTCATGTTAACTCTTTAATGTCATGTCCATGGCTACTAAATGCTTCTGCCTTTGGTCTCTAAGCTTGTTCAACCCAGGGTATGATTACCTCAACACCAGAAGTTCCCTCAAGTTACTGTTGTAACAAAAGTTACACAAAGTGTCTGAAAGACTTAAAAACTCTCCCTGTTGCTTGGAGCCAGTGAGCAGTTGCAAGCCGTAGCTTAGATAGCATTAAAGAAATGCTCCCTTCCTTTTGGTCCTGGACTGATTTAAGTAATTCTCTAACTAAATAAATCGATGGAACCGTCACTGTCAGGAACTCAGAGAATACCGAGAAAGAGGCAGAACAGAGCTAGAAAGAGAAATGTAGACAAAAGTAATTAATACAGTGCAGCAATGAAATAGACACGCTGCCCCCTTCCCCCCCAAACAGTACCAGTGGAAGGGAATCTAATAGACAGTTGCATCTGACAGAATTGTCCCAGTCCTGAAATGACTTGGACAAAAAGCTATCACATGCAGTGGTTTGTTCAAAGCTCCCTGTGTACTTTATGGCAGCGGTTCTCAAACTGTGGGTTGGGATTGCCTAAAAATCTTTGTGCTGTGAAGACCAAATAAGGCTGGCTGGGGGGGGGTGTGTGTGTGTTAAACTCAAGTCTTAGTTCTGTTCAAGCTTTGGAAATATTTTTACTGATGTGTGTGTCTGCGCCCTCTGTATTATTTAGCTTATTGTAAACAGATGCTGGCCACCTTACTTAAAACTACTTTGCACAGGGATATTTGTTGAAATGTTGCATTGCATTTATATGTCTCTCTTTAAATTTCATCCCTTTTGGCTTACTAGTGACTCTGTAAAAACATTAGCCTTTTCTTATTTGAAGGCAATTTTTCAACTAAATCTGTGTAATTCATCTTTGCAAGGTTTCTTTGTAACCTCACACATGTCAGATAAGGATTTAGAGAGACCTTTAAAGTCCTTTCCACCCATGCCATATCTGTGGCTGACGCCAGAACTCCATGTATGTAGTACAGTTGCAGCCATGTTGGTCCCAGGATATTAGATAGACAAGGTGGTGAGGTAATATCCTGTATGGACTAACTTCTGCTGATGAGAGAGAGAGAAGCTTTTGAGCCACACAGACCTTCATGTAACTTGAAAGCTTCTGGTCCAATAAAAGACACTACCTCTCTCACCTTCTCTCTCCAGAATTCCAGGTAATTCTATTGCTCCCATTTAACAAACTTAATCTAATTCACACAGTTCACCACTGCGTGCTGTTTTAACCTATAGATTGCAATACTGAGCTTCATGCAGCAAGTAATACACGCTGGTTTAAATGACATTAGCCATTGCAGACTTCATTCAGTGCTCTTTCTTACTGTTTAATGTCAACAGATAAGCCACTCTACAGTGATTAAGGGAAGTCTTATGTTTTAAAGGGAAAAAAATCATTCAATACAATGTGCTGTATTTATTGCACAGAAGTTCAATGTACATTATAAAGAGTTCAATAAAAGCTACTTGAGTGACTTTAAATGGTTGGGTTTATTTTTAATTTTGCTGTTGGCAGTCCAAATTGAAAGTACCTTTGACTATAGATCTGTTGTGGGAAATTTCCATCAGTTACAAGGCACCACCCAGTTCCAACTGGTTGGCTGTAACGTTATCTGCCCTTTTTCATCTCTCTGGAAGGAGCTGGGCATATGTGAGGATCCTGGCAGGGAGCCATGTTTTGTCTGCCCTATGTTTCATAACAGAACATAAAAGGCAAATGCTAAGGTGTTTACTGCAATGTTTACTTACCCACATTGCAAGCCAGTATTGATTACTAATTGGACTGATATTTGCATTCATGAATAAATAGGAACAGTATGGATCAGTTAGCATTGCTGTGAGAACTTGGTGTCTTTTTTGGTTGTACAGTAAACTCACAATGTTAATGGTGCATTAACAAAACTTTAGTTTTTAATTTTCTTTTTTTAAAAAAATAAGCTGCCAGGAAAGAGGGGAAATGCGATCTGCATTGTTATGAAATTACTTGTTTGTGTGTGTTGCACAGTTATATAGCGTCTCAGTTAATTGTTCATCTTAAACCGGAGTAGAAATGGTTTATCTTTCATGCACGAAAGTAAATATTTAATCTCCTAGAAAAAAATAAGTTATAATTTGCATGGCAACAGCTCTTCACTGAGGACTAGCTACATGTGAAGTTTGAAAGCTCAAGTCTTTTAGATCTATGTGTATGAAGATCTTGATTTTTTTTTTAAAGCAGAGAAATTATATACGGAATGCCCCCCCAGCCTCCATCAGTAATAGCTGGACAGATTTTTCCTCCAAAACTCCACTTTTGGTATCAATCAGAAGATTAGATTGTGTTCTTTTTTCCCCATTCTTTTTGGAATGTTTCAGCCCAATGGGAGAATTTTGCAGGACAGGAGTGACTATAGCCCACTTCTATTATAAGTCACAGTGTAACATCTGCTCTAACATTGTGACTTTGTTTTTTTAAGTTTGTCGTTTGAGGTGTTGATCAGTGACCCAGTCTAAAAGTCATTCTTGGACAGGAGGTCCTGGATTGCTCAGTGGATGGGTAATAAAGCAGAAGACCCCCTGCATACCTCCTAGATGACTGATTGAAATACAGCCCACCTAGGTAGTGATTGCAAATAACTTCCATCAAATATGTTTGGTAGCATATAGAAAATGAATTCTGATCATTTCAGTCCATTATCTAGTGGACAGATGTTGCTTGCAAACCCACTATTGCAATGATACAGCGTTAGTGGTGGCCACAGCAGAGAGGCCAATGGCTAACTGGGCATGTGGAACAGGGTAGTCTTAGCCATAGGCTAAAGCTGTCTGCCTATGATGCCACTTTCAGTGGAGCAGTGAAAGTGTCTCTGATCATTCCCTTCAGTTCATTCCCAAACTCCTGTTCAGCTTGCAGTTTCTATCCACTTGCTTCCTCACCACACTCCTTAAAGGGTTTCCCATTTCTGTTCACTCATGTGCAGCAGTTCCAAACATGCCCCCAAATCCTTTTGTATGTTTGCTTCGTGAAGCACTATGCAGCTAGAGCAAAGGACTCAAGGGGACCCTTTGGTTCTAAAGGCAGCTGCTGTGGATGACTGGTCAGAAACAGGGACCCCTTTTGGTAAGAGGAAGTGACACCAATGGGAGACATGGTGGAAGGGAGGAATCCTATCTTTGCAAAACAGGCAGGTACATCTGGGGTTGATACATGATTGAACCCTCCTCATCCCTAGAGGAGCTCCCCCTGAAGAAACTTGCATGGTACAACCTCTGCTGAACCCCTTCTGTAGATAGAGGATGTCAGTCCACAAAACGACCTTTCATAAGCAATACATTCCCTTTTAGAAAAAAGTCCTGGTGGTGGTGCCAGTTTCTATCACCCCTGGGTGGCAAAAGCTGAAAGTCGCACATAGACACTCGGGGGATGGGCGTGGGAGCTCAAAAATAAAGGCAGACCCAAAAAAAAAATCCACAATATTGTCTTTTTAAAACAACTCAGGATTTTTGGGGTCTGACTTGGGATTTTTGAACCTGTGGGTTTGGCAATGCTGAAATTAGTAAGGAAAATGAGGCAGTTGGCACCGCTCTGCCCTACATGCCCTCAATTTGGGGGACACAGGCACAGCCCAATGGTCACAGATTCTGATCTCGCAGGCATGCTCCACCTGGACACAACATCTTGAAGTCACCAGGTGAGGTAAGTGACTGTTCTTTCTGCCCCCAGTTAGTGTCTTAGCTGTACATTCAGTAGCCTGAGGGCTAGTTTTAAAGGCAATAATTACACAAGGCACTCACTCCTGTTTGTGAATAAACATGTAACCCTTCTGCCAGTCAGAGCTGGCAGCAATGAGGGCCAGATTCAGTATGTAGGGGTTCCTTTTCAACAATACAATGCAAAACCGGCTCAAGCCCCGAGCCAGTGACCTGGGACAATTACACACCACCCCCTGAGCGCCTTTAACAGGCAATACTTCCCTTCTCGCAAGCTCAGAGTTTGAGTGTAGCAAAAACTTTCGATAAAATGAGGGGAGTAACTCAGCATTAATTTGGGGAAACACTGCAACTAGGTTCATAAACATAAACCCTGAGCAAAAGACCCACTCCCAAGTAAATTGGGCAGTGTCCTTTTCCCCTCAGGTTCTTAAGTCCAGCAACCCAAAAGTCCCTTTAACATGCCCATCCCTTCGCTGCACCCCACTCATGGTTGCTGTCCTTGTCAGTGCAGCCCCAGAGTTCAGAGTCTCATCTGTAAAGTTCACCTCCCACCCTGGGTGGAAGGGGGGGAGGAGTAAGGAGGCACCTTACATGCTCTGCTGCTTGGGCACTTGCTCACTTGCCACACCTCTCCCCTAGCTGCCCTGCTGGCCACTTGCCTTGCTGCTCCACTAGCCACCCACTCACCAAGATATCTTTGGGGCCCACCATTTAACATAGCTCTCAGCTGTTAGTGGGTGGGAGGGTGGGCACATCACTGCTGGTGCACACTGGGCACTTTCTTGCACTGGAAACACTATCCCAAAATAGCTAGGTCTAAGTATTAGACCTATCAGGGATTTCAGCTCCACAGCACGTAACAATACTCTCACTTGAATCTAAATTAGCTCTTTTATTATACTGTGGATAGAGATAGGGTCAAATGATGTCTAGGGCCATAAATAGCCTCCCTCTCAACTCACTGGGCGTTGGAACCCATGTCCCCTGCCTAGCGAGTGCCATTCAGTTGAGGGTAAGTCCCTCCATTGGGGTATAACAGGTACAGTTCTGCAGCCCTCAGTCCACACAACAAGGATAACAGCCCTTTATTACTCCTACCTCGATAACAAGGAGACTGGGGATCCAGCCCCATGTGATCATTTGGGCAAGCAATCCCATCATGCTGAGTATCGATTCTAAGCAGTGTGGGTGTGCCCATGCAAACGAGATCAACTCCTGAAGTCCTTTTCCACAGCTCACCACTAGATGTCAGGGGAGAGCTCATTCAGACTGCTTACATCCATGACACTAAAATCCGCTGAGGACACTAGGTTAGAATTGTTTAGCTTTAGTAATGCAGAGACAGACAAGCTAGTTGCTTAAATACAGGCGGCACCAAGAGCTAGATCCATAGAGGGACTTGGGTGCCAAAGTTCAACATTTAGGCACCACTGAGATCTTCACAGCTCCTCCTCAGTTACCATCTAAACTTGTAGGTGCCTAAATTTCTTAGTTGCCTAGATCTCTGCCAGTAAAGTCCCCATAGCACTTTAGCTCACACAGGTGAGCATATGCAAAACTGCTCAAGTCTAGACTCTGCCAAGCTGCTAGGTGCCCTAGCTCACACCTAAGCCCCTAGATGTCCACCCACCTGTCTTGCCTGCAGGGCCTGATCTGGTAGCTGTGCTCAGAGCATGCCAACTGATCAGGTCTTGCACAACAGACAGCCGATGGCAACTTGTGTATGTGCCTGCACTTAACCGCCTGCTGATCAGGGCACTCGTGGGATGTGGGAGATCTGGTTTCAGATCTGTGCTCTGCCTTATTTAGAGCAGGGACTTGAATGTGGAGTGTTCATATCCCAGATGAGTGTCCTAATTCATTGGGCCAGAGTAAGAGAGATTGACTTTGTAGCTCAGTGATTCGGGCACTCACGTGGGAGGGTGGGGATGTGGGTTCTGGTCCCTGGGCCAATGAATATTTAGTTCACAAAAACGGAACCACTCCAAGAGAGGGCCTGTTTCAAATCAAGGCGTGCAGGGGATCTGGAACAAAAAGGACTGAGTTCCCCTTCCCCACCTCCTTTTGGGCAACCTCCTTAGGAATGTCTGTTGAAAGTAAAGAGTGTGCAGTGCCATGTGCCATGACCAAGATGAAGTATTCACCAGTTGCAGTGGGGGAGACATCCTCCGGGTTTTAGAACTGCGCAGCACTGGATCGGTCTCAGAAGACACGAACAGTTTACTGGGAAAAATATAAAAAAGCGCAGTTTATCCCATGGCTTGTATTATAATTTTGCTAGATAACAAGATACCACAGCTCCTTGACCACACTGAGCCATAGTCTTCTTTCCTCTGCCAAACTCTGAGGTAACACAAAACTGGACATCTCTGAGGGCACCAGCAATGAAGGAACAGATGGGAAGAGGTTTTGTACTTTAAAATTAATGTGCAGGTGATACAAACAAATACTAAAATCTTTTGAAAAATGTGGGCCCTATTGAGCCCCACACTGTGGTAACTAAGAGAAATTTTGAATTTCCAAAAATGTGATTGTTGCATTCAATTGCTGTCTAATACCATAAAGATTAGGACTCAACTTTGATATCCTCACTCATGTTGAGCAGTAGCTTACTTTGTAAGTGATACCACTGACTTCAGTTTGATTAAACATAAAATAGTTTTAAATAAACAGATATACTCAGCATGAGCAGAGGTATTGGAATCTGACCCTTAGTGAGAAGAACATTTTGTTTTTAAAAAAGACTCTAAAAGATTTCTTTTCTTAATGAGAAAAAACAATTGTTGATAGATGTTGTTTTTCAGGTTTCAGCCATGGAGTGACGCTTTATGTTCATATAAGGATTGTATAGCATACAAATCACTGATATAGCCAACCGCTGTTTCAACCTGTTCAATGTGAAAGTGAAAGGATCGAGTCCTCTATTGGCTGGCATAATTCCATTGACTTCTTCAATGGAGTCATGCTAACAAGTAAAGAATTTGTCTCTAGGCTCTTACATCAAAACAACTTTACCTTAAGACACCCTTTAAAACCTAGTGAAAAATGTTCTGCTTTGAATGTTCAGACTGGCCATTTTCAGCTTTGCTAGACTGTTTTTCCTTCATGTGTGGGTGGATTTCCCTCCTCCCGTAGGAAGGCTGCACTCACACCGAGCTGCACACTATAGCTTCAGTTGCTTTTTAAAAAGCCACAGGGAAATGTGTGTGGTTTTCGCCTTCCACAATGGAATCAATTTTAAAAAAAAAAAGTAGCACTGAACCAGTCTGCCTCCAAGTTTTCACCAGATTTCACCTTTGTGCTGCACCTATCCTTCCTAATGAGAATTGTAAATTCCCATTGAAGAGAGACTCAAGCTGAGGGGTTGGCTTTGTGGTCACAAATTCCAAAGCAGCTGGGCACCCAGCGGTACAAACTAGTGGAGCCAGATCAGCGCTTCATCTTTTCAAAGGCTGAGTAAATCGCATAGTACTCAATTAATCAATGTGGAATCTTTCAGATGATGCTTTAAAAACAGAAGCCCTATCTGCTGCTCATGGACATGACTTATTCTGTGATGTCTTTTGTGAGAGCAAGGAATTTTCCCAGATGTCTTTGCCCAAAATGTGCCGTCTTCTCTCTGCTACTGTCCTATGAAGTGTTGTAGTCTGGTTGTCTACCTTGCTGCAATTTTCCTGCCCGCGGTGGCTCATTTCAATGGGAAGCACTCTGAAGTCTTTCAGGGTAAAAGCTGGTATGTAAATGCAAAATCTGAATGCACCCCGCCTCTGAAGGGAACAGTCATGCAAAATTTAAATGTAATAAACAACTTCCATTTACTCATGATCTGGTTTTTTTCCACTGTCAATAACGTTTGCAGATGGAACTTGAACATTGCACAGTAGAAAGATAAGAATTATGTAACCATGTACCACTTTATATTTTTATTGTTTTATACGCGTGGTGAGATTAATGGGAGTTGTTTGCATGGAATGAAGATATGATGGGGTGTCAGAGCTAAATTCTGTTCCCCACAAGGTGTGTGGGCTGAACTGCCCCATCAGCTGAGCACACACATTGGCAAGGCAGCATCAAACCAATACAAAATTCCTGTGTCTTCAGTAAAGAGTGCGCAGGGCAGATCTGGCTGTGTGAGGAGGTTGCAGATCCACGCTGCTCAAACACACTGTTGATGTTCAGTGCACAGCCAATCCCATCTCTAGACTAGATTTAAGCATGTATTGGTTCAAGGTATATTTGTGAAGGGAGCTATCAAGGCTAGAATGGACCCCTTGGGTTGTTCTTTAACTGGAATGTACACAGAACATCATTCTTACTGGGACTAACATTATTTGGAGCACCTTTATGTGTGACCTGGAAGACTGGGTCCCATCAGATAACTCACAGGATTGTTCCACTATGGATTATCCCTGGCAATGTTTTCCAGAGATTTCACATATCACAAAAAGGCCAAAGATAATGTCATTCCTCTGCTGGGGCCTCTGTCTGTTATGTTTATTGCCTAGGAAAGGTTTGGGTCCAAAACAAATAGTCATTGCTGCTTTTTATAACCTGCGTTCATGTACAACAGCAAAGTTTCACGCACACCTGCTTTTTAATAGTAGTTCATCTCAGCCAGCCGGCAATAGCTTGGGAATCTTTTATGGAGTCCTTTAGCTAGGGGTGCAAAGGATCCTTAGGTGCTAAACCCCGATTTAGTAGTAAAGCTGCTAGCAATAGGAATCTGGAAAAAAAATCCAAACTAACCTCTTTCAGCACCAGCACATCGATCTTAAAGTGTATCAGATATGCTAGGCAGCTAGTCACATAATACTGGAACTGTTCTCCCATGATACCATGACTTTTCATTGTACCTAAGGTTATGATTCTGTCACCTTCATGGGAGTTGGTGCTACTCAATGTGAGTAAGTGCTGCAGAATCAAGCTCTGAAAGTGTGTTTGATTGTAGGGTACCCTAAAGGCATGAAGGATATTCATACAATGGGGTGCACCAAAGCATTTCTTATCCTTCTGTTATGGTCTTAGTTTCTGACACAGCAAGGCCCCTAAGCACGTGCTAATCTTTAAAGTTAAGCACATGCTTAAGTACTTTGTTGAACTGGGATGGGTTTAAGCATGTGCTTAAGAGCTTGCTGAACGGAGGCCTTAATGTACATGTGCCTAGTGAATTTTTAAAATTAAAGCTAAGTAAATAAAAACTGAATCAATAAATAAATTGCACATTCTATTTACATCCTGACTATTAAGATTTTGAGAGGAATCACATACTAAACCTGAGCTGGTATACATGCTATGAGATCACCCAATCGGTATCTTTCATGAAGTGTTCTAACTCAGCTGATTGGCTCTCTCTCTCGCTGCTGCAGATATAAACAGGCAAGCTAAAGCATTAGGGAAGTCACTCAGCAACTACTTTGAGGCCAGGTAAGTATATCTTATCTAATACTATGATTTTTCTGTAGCCTGTGACTTGCGGGCCACGTTCCAAAGTTTGATTAGGGTTCATTGAGAATCTGTGTTAATTTCTGGATAGCCCTATTTCATTGGAAAACTAACCTTCTATTTGTCTAGCTTGGTGAGATTTTTAAGAGAATTTTCTATTCACTCACTTTTAAATTACACAAAAGATTTGAATTTTCTTTGAGTGCTGCAAACGATTGAATGGGCAAATTAGTATGAAAATCTTTCTACTGTGCCAAACCTTTCTTTATCTCTTCATTCAGTCTAATGTATGAAGGTTTCTTCACAGAGCAGGGACATTTTCTTCCGTTTGAAGAGTTATCAGTGCAATGTGATTAAATAGCCATAAACTAAAATCTGCAAAGCACTTCATACGCATCAGCCAAGGTGATGTGTCCTGTGCAGCATGCTAGACACAAATTACATAGCTGCAGCGCCACAATCACATGCGCTCCAAGCCCTTTTTCCCCCTTGTTGCCTCTCCGACCAGTATGTCCTGTGTTACTAATTTAGATATTAAATTCAGTACATTTTGTGCTTGCACAAATGCTTCAATTTTCAATGTGCTGCAGACTTTTTGTGTTAAAAACAAGTAACTGCATCACAGAGGCTGACGGGGAGGGGGCAGACCTGTATTTTTTTTTACTAGTTGAGTGGAGACCAAGTGGAGCTTTTGCCATATGTGGGACGTGGGTTTGGGCTTTTGGCAGCAGGAAAAATGAGATTTCTCAGCCACCTCTTTAAATGTTTGATTAGTTAATGTCAAAGGCCAGTACAGAATGTGATTATTTAGCCAGGTAAGTAACATCCTGATTTCAGATTATGTTCAAAGTACTGCATAATTGTGTCCCAGAATTTAAGTTTACATTTAAAACAAAATGAGTTTCTAGCCTTTATGGCTGGGAAGATAGCCTTCAAAAACAGGACTCAAGTGTAACCAATACCATAATGTCTGCAGACTCAGACAGACTAAGACAATGACTCTAATAGAAATGTGAACTCCTCTACTTGTTATGAAGCCTAATCATAACAAGAGCGTATTATTCTAGTACCGACTGCTTTAGCAATAATATCCAGCAAATGTCTCCTTGCTGGATGTAGGGACAGGTACTGGAGCAGGGAGTGGAAGTGGAGGAGCAGTGGAGCAACTAACTGCAGACAAGAATGGTTAGGGTTAGGAATGAGGAAATTAAACACTTTCTCCCAAAATTTTAAGTGACAAAGAAAAGTTATACCTCCTTCCTAGTGCGAAGCTTGTGTCCAGCGACCCTTGTTATGAGAGCTGCTTGTTGGGAAGTGTGTTAATCTTCTTTCATACTTCAGTTAATCTCTTCTTTATAGACCACTGACTTGTGCTCCTTGTCCTTTAATTCACAAGGCAAATAAGGATTTGCTTAGCGAGACACTCCCAAGGCTGGCAAACCCAAGTTGTAAAAACACTAGCATTTTAAAAACTTTTTTAAAAAAATCTCCAAACTGGCTGCCGGTTCGGTGCAAGTGTTGGAAAGGAGTTCAGAATGTCCATTTTTTAGCCAGTTTAGGACTAAGAACACGTGAGTCAACTAGTACTTAGCAGCAAAGAGTCTAGTGGCACCTTATAGACTAACAGACGTTTTGGAGCATGAGCTTTCGTGGGTGAATACCCACTTCGGTGGATGCATGTAGACGAAGTGGGTATTCACCCACGAAAGCTCATGCTCCAAAACGTCTGTTAGTCTATAAGGTGCCACTAGACTCTTTGCTGCTTTTACAGATGGAGACTAACACGGCTACCCCTCTGATACTTAACTAGTACTTAGTGACCCATTTCCTGCCAGTGCTCCCAGTCTGTAAAATGCTGACCGGAGTGAATGCTGCAGGCACCTACCAATCTAAAGGATCAATGCACGTTCTTCCATGGAACGTTTTATAAGAACAAAAGCACCAGCAACATTGCAGCCTATGTGAGTCTTCTTATTAGTCTCACAATATCTTGTATTTTCCTTAAAGTCCCAGCACCTGGAACCAGTTGATGATGTGAGACTCTGTTTTCTTTCTTTCTTTGGTCTGTTTTTAGCTTTCAAAGTTGTGGAGAAAAATTTGAAAATGTGAATCTCAGACCAAAAGACAAACTAAAAGAACCCCAAGATCATTGGCTTGAAAATAATGAGACTTTAAAATTAATCTCCATTCATAATTTTGAATGCTTCAATATGGCTAATTTGGGAGTAGGAGGATTGTATCAGATTAATAGATTCTAAGGTCATTGTGATCATTTAGTCTGATCTTCTGTATAATACAAGCCACAGAACTTCCCCAAGATAATTCCTAGAGCAGCTCTTTTAGAAAATCATCCAGTCTTGATTTAAAAATTGGCAGTGATGGAGAATCCCCCACAAACGTTGGTAAATTGTTCCAAAGATTAATACTCACTGTGAAAAAATCTACACCTTATTTCCAGCCTGGATTTGTCTAGCTTCAACTTCCAGTCAAAGGATCACATTATACCTTTCTCTGCTAGACTGAAGAGCCCATGTAGGTACCTACATATTGTAATCAAGGCACCCCTGAACCTTTTCTTTCTAAATAGAAAGACTGAAGGAACTCAGTCACTATGTGGCAAGTTTTCTAACCCTTTAATCATTCTCATGGCTCTTCTCTGACCCCTCTCCAATTTATCAGCCTCCTTCTGGAACTGTTGACACCAGAACTGCACCCAGTATTCCAGCAACAGTCACACTAGGGCCCAATGCAGAGGTGAAAGAACCTCTCTACTCCTACTTGAAATTTCCCTGTTTCTTCATCGCAGGATTGCACACAACATCACACTGGGAGCTCATTCTCAGCTGATTATCCGCCCCCACCCCCAATTTTTTTTCAGAGCACTGCTTCCCAGGATAGAGCCCCTCATCCTGTCAGTATGGCTGGCACTCTGTGTCCCCAGATGTATATACCTATACATGTATAATGCTTGCTTGTGCCCCGTTTACCAAGCAATCTAGGTCCTTCTAAATTAGTGACCTGTCCTTTTCATTATTTACCGCTCCCCCAATTTGTGTCGTCTGCAAACATCATTTATTTTATGTTTTCTTTTAAGTCATTGATAAAGATGTTAAATAACATAGGACCAAGAACCAGTCCCTGAAGTGTCCCACAGTAAACACACACACACCCTATGTTCATCCTTTTTACAATACTATGATACATTTCGTACAAAGTAGGCCTTGTGAGGTATCATTTGGTAACTCTCAGTCTGCTGAACATTATTGTCCTGGTAAAATATGTACGGCAGCATTATATATAAAGTTATAAAAGATTCCACAATCCAGATTGTACCCTGGGAAATGTCACAGTGATGTTTCCCCATTTACAGTTACATTTTGAGACCTAGGAGTTAGTCATTTTTAATCCATGTAATGTGGGTCATGCTAAGTGTATATCATTCTAGTTTTTTAATCAAAGTCTCATGCAACACCAAGTCAAATGCCTTACAGAAGCCTAAGTATTTTACATCAACACTATTACATTTATCATCCAAACTTGTAATCTCATCAAAATATATGTATGTTTGGCAGGCTCTATTTTCCATAAATCCTGTTGATTTGCATTAATTAATAAAGAAATAAAAGAAGGTAGTGTAATCAAGTCACATATCAGTTGCTACATTGTCTTGCCCAGGACTGATGTCAGGCTGACTGGCTGATAATTACTTGGGTCATCCCTTTTTCCCTTTTAAAAATTGGCAAAACTTTAGCTTTCTACCAGTCTTTCAGAACTTCCCAAGTGTTCCGAGACTTATTGAAAATCAACATTAATGGTCCAGTGAACAGTCAGCTATTTTAAAACTCCTGGATGCAAGTTATCTGGATCTACTGATTTTAAAAAGTCTGAGTTTAGTAGCCACAACGATAATAGTGGCATGCGAAGAGTATTATCATCACCATATGATGAAATTGCATCATCTGTCCCCCCCAGACAGAACACATATGTATTGAACACTTCTGTGTTTTCTGCATTATTATTGATAGTTCTACCATTTCAACTAGCAAGGGACCAATACTATTGTAAGGATTCTTTTTGTTCCAAGTATTTTTTAAAAATTAATTATTGTCCTTAACATTGCTGACCATAGATTTCTTCTTGTGTCACATGGCTCCTCTTGTCAATTTTCTACAATTCCTAACTTCTTCTGATTTTACATTAAGTGCAATCAACTTCCCCTTTCTTCTAGTTCTTATATGTTTTACAACTGCCTTTACTTCTCTTCAACCAGTTTTGTTTTTTAACCAGGACATCCTTCATCCTCAGTTGTGGGATTGTGGCTTTTTGGGCAACTAGTGAAGTGTTCTTAAATGATTCCCAATTATCATTCACATTTTTCTGATTAGATTTTTCCTCTCAGCTGATTTGGATCATAATTGTTTTTAAGCTTTGTTAAATTAGCCCTATTAAAGCACCAAGTATGTTGTGGCAAAGTACCTGCTTCTCCTCAGCTGGCTCAGTCCCTTTTTGCCTTGGAGACACAGGCTTCGGCAAAGCAAAATCCTTCCCGGTCACGCAGGGTCTGGCTGATCCTCCTATCAGTCAGTCCCTTGCTGTATTTCTCCCCTTCTGGGGACAGAGTGCAGTCTTCCTTGCTGGAAGAGGGCAGAGTCTTGCTACACCTGCTCACTAGCAGCTTCTCTGCTTCTTTCACTCCCCCCATGTTTCCCTGCCAGGGAGGGTTTAAAAAGGTCGCCAGCAATTGGGGCCAGCTGAACCTAATTAGTTCCTTGGTAACCCCTGTTCCAGCTGAACCTAATTTCTCATGGCTCTCTCTCCTCAATGGATAGGGAGAGGCCTTTTAACCCCCCTGGGACTAATTCCTACCCCTCCCTTTGTAGCCATTTGGCCTGGGTTTGCCACAATGTATATTACTAGCTTATACAATATAGATGTGATCAAGTCATGATCACTTGTATCTAAGCTCCCATTAACTTTTATTTCTGTGATCAGTTCCTTTCTATCTGTTAGGAGACGATCAAATATAGAAGTCCCCCACACTGGCTGCAACACTTTCTGAGTTAGGAAATTGTCATCTATAAAGTTCAAGGATGTTTTAGTGCTGGCACAGTGAGACCTCCAGCATATGCCACTCAAACTGAAGTCCCCTATTATCACATACTGTAGATAGCGGTGTAAGGAACTGGTCATCTTGTTCCCTACTGTGAGTTGATGGAGGCTCCAACTAGTACCACATCTTGTGCTTTATCTGTTAGGACATTGATCCATAAGCATTCAGCATCATTTTCTTCTGCGTTATCGGTGACTTGGAAACAGGTAATATCATTTTGACATAGAGTGCCATTCCCCCTCCCGCTGGGTGGCACATGAACCACCAGCTGGGGGAGGCTAGCCCCCAGCCCCACCCCTTCTGTCTGAGGCCCCACCCTTTCCCCCTCCCTGCTGGAACCCAGAGCCCCTCCCACCTTGGCCACCAGCACAGTCCTGCCCCAGAATAGCCCCCCAGCCCCAAAGGAGCACCGCGAGGGTGGGTGGTACGTGGCCCCAGCCCCAAAGGAGCACTGGGAGGGCAGTTGGAGTGCACAGAGGGGGTGGCGGTAAGCAGGGGGTGGTGGTAAGCAGGGGGCCTCCCCCAGTCTATGTGACCCGCCGTCCATGCCCCTCCTCTCTTTTCCCATTTAATCCATCCTAAATAGATTATAACCATTTAGAAACAGTGGCACCAAAAGGGCCCAGACTGATTGGAGGCTCATTGTACCGTGTGTGTGTATGCATGTACACACACACAGAGAGCAAATGACAGTGCCTACCCCAAAGAGTCCACAGTCTTAAATTTAAGACCAGATGCAACGAGTGGGTGTAACAAGAGGATGGGGGTACGAGTAATACGCAGCTATGGGCATGCTATGTAGGTATGATGTCATGTTTTATTTTTACATCAATAAAGCATGAGAGTAGAGTTCTCACATCTGGCCACTTGCCCAGTCACTATCAGCTGGCAACATTTTGTAGACATTATAGTAAAATTAGAAGAGGAAGTGGTTCATAGATTAGTGCAAGGATGACAGGCCCGGATTAACTCTCCTGTGGGCCCGGGCCTATTTGATTTTGTGGGGTCCCTGCATATGTCTTTATCCTGGGAGGGAGTTTGGTACAGGAGATTGGGGTGCAAGAGGGGGATTCTGATCTGGGGCAGGGGATTGGGGTGGAGGAGAGGCTGTGAGGTGCAGGCTCTGGCCGGGAGGCACTTACCACAGGTGGCTCCCGGTCGGTGGTGCAGCAGGGCTCAGGCAGGCTGCCTGCCTGCCATAGCCCCAAGCTGCTCCCAGAAGTGGCTGGCTGCTAGCATGTCTCTGCAGCCCCTGGGGTTCCTGGCCAATGGAAGCTGCAGGGACGGTGTTAGGGGCAGCACACAGAGCCTCCCCCTTCTCCCCACCCCCTCACCTTGTGCCAGGGGCCACAGAGACGTGCTAACAGCTGACTGCTTCAGGGAGTAGCGTGAGGCCACGGCTTGCAGGCAGCCTGCCTGAGCACCCCATTGTGCCAGGGGACTTTTAGCAGCCCGGAGTTGGAGATTGCTGCCTGTGATTTTTTTTGTGGGGCACCCCTTGAGCTGGGGCTCTGGACTGCAGCCCCTAAAATCCCTGCCTTAATCTGGCCCTGAGGATGATGATTGACATGTGTGTCAGTGACCCTCTGTAACTCATGTGACAAATGCCGGTTTCAGCATGAACTCCCCCTCCGCACCTTGCTCTGCCCTTGATGGAGGAGAAGCTACGGCAAGGGAGCCAACAGGGCAGCAGGCCACAGTCCAACCATGCTGCTGGGAGAAGGGAGAATGAAAACTCGTGCTGGCGATGTAACTGAGATTGGGATTTCCCACAGAACTTTGGACTCCACATGGTTATCAGGCCACACTTCTATCCCTTCCATCCTACAGCCTTAAATATAACTTTCCCTCTTCTGTGTGATTTGGGTGGAAGGAGCTGATTAAGCTCTTGGGGTCTGCACTCTGTTCACAGCTCAGCATGTGCAAAACAAAATGTATTAGGAATGTTCAGCAACGTCTGATAATGAGGAACCAGTCTCTTCATTCTCTTCAGATTTGGCCACTCAGGGTATTTTCTTCCCGAGCCTCAGTGAATTTACAGACCCAGGCTGCTCTCTCCCTGTTAACTTCTACTGATGTCAGTGGGAGTTAGAAGCCTAAATACCTTTGCGGATTTGGACTTTATTGTGTCTGTGCTTCAATCTCCCATTCGTAGGCACTTCTCTGCCTTACAGGGCTGTATAAGTACCTAAGATAGATAGCCGTCACACTCTGGTCCCTCGCCAAGATGAGTATTGATCTGCACAATGATTTGTCGGTGTTCTTCCAGCTGGGTTAAACTTGGATTTTGTTGCAAACATCCAACTCAGCCCAAGTTGGTTGAGTTTCACAGGCCTTTCAAGGAAACAAGCAGTTTTGAGCAGCTCTTGGCTGACAGTTTAATGACAAAACCACATGACGCTTGGTGATTTTTTTTGAATGAGTTTATTGTGAATATTTGTGGTGGTTTTTGCACCTGAATTTCAAAGCAGAACTCATGGGCTGCAAACCTGTAATCCCAATGGAATCATGGCTGCTGTGTTTGGCACGGCTGTTTGTAAATCTAAACTGGTGACAGTTATCCTGAAGAGCATAAGAACACTTGAAAATAAAAGCACCCAGCGAATTAGTGTCCAAAAGTTTTGGGCCGTTCACAACTTGTAACAGTGCCCCTTTAAACTAAGATGGGATCAAGCAGTAACATTTGGATATGGCTCTGTATTTTGAACAGCCCCATTTCAGTGGGTGTTTAAATCTGGGGTTTTGGTTAAGCCGATAATAAAGCTAGAGACCATTTGCAAAGGTCTCATCTGGCTGCAGGTTTGGAGTGTGAACACCTCTGGTGTTCAGGGATGCTTGGATCAAATGCTTTGATCTGGCCTATTATTAGCAGACAGGCCATTTCTAAAATTTGGGTCTGGATCATACTTTGGTCCCATCTCTACTTTTTGGCCAAACCCGGGTCCTATTGAAGTCAATGACAAAACTTTTTTTGCCTTTCCTGGGACTTTGATTTGGCCCTTTCAGAGATGTCAGAACTGAACCTTTGGACTCAGACAGAAAGTGCAGGAGTTGCAAACCCTCAAGACAAGTGATGACATTTCTACTTGCAGTAATTACATAATCAAGCACCACAATAATGCAGTAAGATATGGCTAGAATAATCTGTGCTGTGAGAGTAACGTCAAACCTCATAAATTATCCAAGATGCATGTCTGTGACTTGAGACTGAGCTGCAAAATCTGTTCATTTAACACAGACTGAAACAGGATTTGGCTGGATTACAGTGCCTCCCGGGGTGTACCACTGCAGAAAAGAGGCTTTTAGTTACTAAATGCACTTTTTCTTTTGTTTCTTACAATTAGTTTTATTTTTTATCTTATTTTTTATTTTTAAGACAGCCAAATCATGGAATCTAGTTACAATACATTTATCCCCTGCTCTGGTTACAACACAGTTGCCATTATTTGTAGTCTAGACCAGTGGTTCTCAAAGCTGGTCCGCCGCTTGTTCAGGAAAAGCCCCTGGTGGGCCAGGCTGGTTTGTTTACCTGCCGCATCCGCAAGTTCAGCTTATCGCAGCTCCCACTGGCCGTGGTTCGCCGGTCCAGGCCAATGGGGGCCGTGGAAAGCGGCAGCCAGCACATCCCTCGGCCCGCGACGCTTCCCGCAGCCCCCATTGGCCTGCAGAGGCGAACCACGGCCAGTGGGACCCGTGATCGGCCGAACCTGTGAACGCGGCAGGTAAACAAACTGGCCCGGCCCGCCAGGGGCTTTCCCTGAACAAGCAGCGGACTGGCTTTGAGAGCCACTGGTCTAGGCAGAATCTTATTTGTGCCACTGACTTAGCGGTATTTGAAGTGTACATAGGCCATAACTGTTTATCCTTCTTCTTTTAAACTGTTGTCAGTTGGCTCCTGAAACCTACAATGTATCCCTCTGTCCCTTTAAGGCCGCCAATCAGCTCAATCTGAGATACCTAGAACTGTTGTCAGAGTGTGCAGATGCCACAGCAGAAGACGGGATTTGACCCTCTCCATTGACCTTGCTGCCATCATTTCACAAGTTCTCCAGTCATCATATTTTTCAGTCTGGACAAGATCTGAATTCCTAATGTAATAATTAAAAATCTTTAAACACCAAAGCACTTTCTATGGGCCCATCTGTGTATCATAAAGTAATAAGGAAAGACTAACCTTGTTTTTACCCTTTTGAAGATCACCTTTAAGTGCAATGCAAGTTTATGATGCTTTAAGAACAACAAATATTGTAACATACATTATGGACCTGCTCTAGCATCCATTCAAGTCAATGATCAAACTCCCATTGACTTCAGTGGGAGTGGCAGTGGGTCCTATAATTGATGTCAGATCTCTGCAAACAGGTACAAGGGAGGGGAAAAGATTTGTTAATTTTGGAGGCATAGAGAACAGACAATCAAGTTTCTACAGAAATCATCCGTAGCTGGCTTACTTACTATAAGTCTTGGAATATTGGTTTCCAGACTGTAAGAGTCACTGGGCTTTTCTGTAGTTATTTTTTTATCCACGTTTTGGTTTGGTTTTTTCACACTTACATTGCCAGCTGTACCATCATTGATTACAACTGAGGTTCCCGTTCCTTAATTGTGATGGAAAAATATTCTCCTAGACTAGATAGCACTGAAGAATTGAGGGCCTATTTCCAAACGTGGATGCTCCAATTACGGCACCCGGTTTGGCACTGAGGTCACCGTGTGTCAGCTCGAGCACCCCCGTGCAAACTGGTTACCCAGCATACATGCGCAAGGTTGAAAATCAAGCTCCCTGATTCTAACGGTTGCTTTTTCCACGCTTTTCCTCTCAGCTCAAGATGGCTTTTGTGTCCACACTGAACAGGAAGATCAAGAGCTCTCATCTGCAGAATGGCATTGATACGGAAAATCAGGAAACCAACACCAATTATACATGGCTTCCTCCCAACTTGCCCAGCAAGTGCACCTGGAAGCCAGGGAAGCCCATCTCCGACTCACCTCATTCCCATGTGCCCTTGTAAGTAACTCTCTTGTGCTAGTTATGTTCAGACTGTTTTATATCCTCCCTACTGCAGGAAATTCAGGGCCTTCCCCTGTGCCTCAAGGTTCCACTAGAATGTTCATAGTCAGAATTCAGCATTTAAAGCAATGATTTTATGTATAAAAACTGCTATTATTTTTCCCAAAAGGGGGTCCTCTGATCCGCTAATATTTCCAGTCCACTCACGACTGCCCCCTCTCTTTCACCATGAAGAGCGTTGACTTAAACTGGAATTGTGGATGCTCAGCAGCTCTCCTGCAAACCAGACCCTTAGGGATCTGAAGTTAGGCACCAGAAAACAAGGCACCCAACATTAGTGGGCACTTTTGGAGAATGCAGCCATAATGAAAATAGAGCCTTCTAACCTAACCCTCTCTCTATAGATTTGTTAACATGTTAACTAAGGGCCCAGTTCTATCACCTTTACTCACATTGAGTGGTACCTTATTCTGGGAGCAGTCCAGTGACTCCTCATGGAGTAAGCTACCATCAGGTGGTAAAGGAATATTCAGTTTCCTCTGATCAGTATCAAGGCCACAGTCCTTCCTCCAGTGCCCAGACCAAGTAACTTGGCAGGAAGGAAGGGGAGTATCTATTCTCCCAACCCCAAAGGCAGCATCATGGGAGCAGGGCCCACTTCCTGGCTGCTACTCCACAGCCCTGCATTCCTTTGCCGTAGAGAAGGGTGTCAGTGTCTTACCATCCAGTGTTGGACCTTGTCACTGCCTCATTTGCCCCTTTTGGGGCTTCCCAATAACTGCCCCCAGACTCTCATGTGGGAAGAATAACACCCCTTCTTGGGCCTCGTTTATTAAAGTATCGCAGTTCAAATAGCTCAAATCCAAACAAGGTTTCCCCCACTCCATGGTTTGTTCAGTCCTTTGTTGAGCTCACAAGTTCTTTCCAAATCCCAGGTCTTGCTGCCTGATGTTTCCTCAGCCTCCTCCCTCGTCATGCTTCTGCTCCGGCCCTTTGTGGCAGGTAGCTCTAGCCCAGCCCCTTTCACCTGCCTGGAGCCGGGATCTCCGTCCTTTCAGAGCCTGGATCCCCTCTCGATCCCTTGCAGAAGCCTCTCTGAATGTCTTTTGCCTCCATTGCCCTTGTACTGGGGCTTCAGGCCCCAGGGTCTCTCAAAGCTCCCTCTAAGCAGGAGAACTCTGTCAGGCCTACTCAGATTCTCTGGAGAGACCTCCCCTGAGTCTGTACTAGCCCCGGTTTCCCACTCTCTGCTGGAGTTGGCTCCATCCTAGAGGAATCCCCATCTCCTGGCCTACCATTACATGATTCCTGATGATCTGACCCAACCACCAGCCCAGACCCAACCTTTGGAACCAGATGACAAGGCACAGGGGAGGCTGAGCCCAAATCCCTTAAAGGGCCAGTCCACCCTATGACAAGGAGGATCTACAAAGTAAGATTCAAGGATCCCATTCCCTGATTTACCACTTCCTTGCCTCTGACTGCCAGACCCATGCTGTGGCAGACCAAGAACCTCTACAGACCTAGGCTCATAATAGTGCAGAGGTTGTGCCACGAATCATGCCCCCAGGGCCAGCAAACTTGCCCTGATTGCACTGAAAAAGGGCAAGATGCTCCTCTGAATGAACACCTTTTCCACATGGTAGAATCTGTTTGGTCTATACCAAGTGGTGGTGATGCGAGGCAACATAAAATATTACTAATATTTTGAACTCCTACCTTTTTGTTTGAGGATCTCAAAGCACTTTACAAACATTAATTAATTAGGTGTTAACCCACCCCACCCTTGTGAGGTATTATCATTTTGCAGGTGGGGAAACTGATGCACACAGAAATTAAGTGACTTTCCCAAGGCCATAGGGAAGCTATGGCAGAGCTAGGGATTGAATCCACATTTCCTGAGTCCTAGTCCAGTGCCATGTCCACATGATTTATTAAGCAAGATCAATTAATTTTACAGAGTGCAGGGAGCATCAGAGCTGCATGTTGTTAAAACATGTTGCTCAGAGATAGTGAAAATCTCACGTTTCTTACACTGCTTCTGAAACTTTGCAATTGTTCCTGCCTTTCTTGCCAGTGACAGTGCAATGTGGTGTCAAAACCCTCCTTCCATCTTTAAACTGAAAACATGCAATACCAGTGAGAAATTCTGAATGACTAACAAAGGAGATCGTTCCACCCTTTCTCATAACTGTGATGTATTTAGCCACCTGATTAAAAAATGCTTTGGAAATATAGTCCCTAAATTATCTTATTTATTTGCAGAATGTCTAGTGACTAAAGGAGCAGCTCTTTCAGTCAAATCAATTTTCTTTTCAATATGCATGCTGACTGGGAATGACTTATTCTTTGGCAACATATGCTACCTCTGGGGAAATCTGAATGAGAAAATGAAGCACATGTGCAAATGATCATCTTGCGAAACTATTCTGGATCCCTTCTATCCAAGTGCACTCCCGTGTCTCTATCCAGATTCCAGCGTGCCCTGATTCCTCCAGAAACATGGCACTCTTTATAAAGTTAAAGAAAATATGTACTACTCAAACTGCACTAATATACACCTCTATGTAGCATGCTCTCTAGGGATATTGGGTATTGCTATAACAGGGTTAAAAAGGGAACCAGATAAGTTCATGGAGGATAGGTTCATCAATGGCTATTAGCCAGGATGGGCAGGGATGGTGTCCCTATCTTCTGTTTGCCAGCAGCTGGGAATGGGTGATAGGGGATGGATCACTTGATGATTGCCTGTTCTGTTCATTCTCTCTGGAGCACTTGACATTGGCCACTGTCAGAAGACAGGATACTGGGCTAGATGGACCTGTGGTCTGACCCAGTATGGCCGTTCTTATGTTCTTTTAACCTTGCGTAAATGTCTAAATACAGACTATATTCTAGATTTCTATACCCAAGAATACATTGTGCAGTTCTGATCCTTCGGCAGTCTCAAGAACTGCAGCTAGCAGCTAGTGTAGAAAATCTCCAGACCTGCTGAGAGTCCAATATAGATTGTGCGGGAGATTAGAAAAAGAAGAGTTGATCTTGGATCAGGTGAAGGGGATAATTACCTAAAGCTTCAGAACGGTACAGGTTTGAGCTGGTTCTTACATTGTCTGAGCTAGTTATGCTGCCTCATATAATCCGGGTAATGGCCAATCAAGTCTCACATCCTGATATGATGAGGTTTTCCTCTGGGCATTTTATACAGTAGCACTCCTCACAAAGTAACAGCAGGGTTTTTGGAGTGGAACCCTCTCGCTCCCAACTGAAACCAAATGCAGTGATACTGCAGTATCCCCAACAGCCATTCCAGTGAACCAAAGGCCTTTCTCAGAGATCCTTTAGGCTCACGCATTTCTCATAGAGCTTGGAAGCCCTGAGCCTAGCCTCCCCACCCTTGGGGAGCCTGGGCCTGACCTCTTAGCCACCCCAGATCCTGCATGGGGCATAATAAAGCAAAAACTTCACGCCAAACCTCACAACCAGAGCTCCAGTAGCCCCGGCACCGCCTGTCCTATTATAGCTTCCCCTGGCCTATTATACCCACCACCCGTGGGTCAGGGCTTTGTCTTATATAGGTGCCTATTACTCCCAACTCTCTGTCCTGCCTTTTTACATTGGCTATCTGGTCACCCTAGTAAGGAGTGTCCACTTCCCTGCCACACTGACTGTTTCTGACTGCTGGTAAAGTCTTCTGACCAGCCCAGCTCCCCTCTGATGCTTGTCACTGATTTCTGGAGCAGGGTGAAAATAGTGTGCTCTGTGTGTGTGTGTGTATGTGTGTGTGTGTGTGTATATATCACTATATCTATATAGATAGATAGATATTATCCACAAGTATTGGTTTGAATTTAAAAATGGATTCACTTTGGCCTTGCTTGCACCTCTCCCGTATTGCTTTCTGCAAACATAGCCCACTAGTCAGCACGGGTTACGTGTCCCAGTCTGGGCCAAGCCAGAGAGGGTGTAGGTCTGTTACCGCTCTTATGGTGAAAGCTCTTTAGCTTAAACTGTAGGAACTCGTGCTTGTAGCTCTGGAGGGTCTTAGTTCAGTCCCTGGTATGAAGGCTGTTCATGTGACATGAGCATTTGAGCAGTTGTTTTGCTCTTGGAATCTGAATTTTGAGCTCCCATGCTTGAACAATTATAGGTAGCAGAAGTGCCATGACAAATCCATGCTGGTGCTGATGTACAATGAACCCAGCTGTACAATGAACCCATTGAGAGAAGCCCGGGGCTAGGCCTGTGAATGATTCCTTATGTCTGTCTGGGGCCTAAATATGTCTTTTTAGCTAACAAATTTCCCCTTCTCTTCTGCTATGACTGTTTCTCTTCACTGTTGGTTGGTCACTCATAAAGGCAGTCAGTATATTTTATAAAGGATGCTGTTTAATTCTACAAAACATCAGCCCGGGCACAGAGGCAACCAAATAAGCCAAACAAGGATTTGACTTCACTATTCACGCATCACACTGAGTTACTTTGTGTATGTGACAAACAAAGTTAAATTTTAACTCTGCGCTCAGCAATAAACTTACTGTAGCCTTTTCTTTTCTAAGAATGATGGATTGGGTAAGGTCTCTGGGGCCTGGATAGGATCTCATAACCCTCCTTATCTGCTCTCTTCCACTATATGGTCACCATTCCCTGAGATTCAAAGCCCTCAGAGCATCTTCAAGCCCTTGTCCTGGTAAGAGGAGGTATGCACACCCACTACAGAAACAAAGCCATGTGGCTTTTGGGACCAATCATGACTAACCAAGACAACTCAAATTTCAAATATCAAGTACTGAGTGCACGGAGTTGTGATCAATCCATAGAGTGCAAACAAACAAAAAAATGGCAACAAAATTTGTCAGTTTTGAAGGAGAAGTAAATCTGTATTTACTACCTTTATCACCAGTAGGCCATATACATCTTGGGTATTTCAAGGATGAGCTGGGTTCAGAGTTCAAATCATGATAACAAATACGGGGTGTGTTTGTATATCTGAAATTGAATGGGAGGTGAACAACTCTGGGTTGTTACCCTTTTCAGCAGAAAAGTACTGAGAAGACCAACTCGAGGAAATGGCTCAGCTCTGCCTTAAGATATGGATTCAATAAACACACCCCTTGAGTAATCTTTTTTTCTGTAAGAGTAAAAGGTCCAAGGACATAAACTTCCAATCTACTTGGCCAAAGGCCATTTAAATGTGTGTCATTTGCCCAGTAGCAGTGGCATGCTCTAGTTCCACTGCTCCCAGATAAACCCGGGATGGAAGGCTATATTGCACCAGTCTAACTGAGAGCAGAATTTAGTCCTTTGTGGAAATATCAGAGTTCTCCCCTACGTGACAGGATAAATATTTCTCTCTAAACAAAGGGAAGTCAGGTTGTAAACTGCTGTAAACTGGCAACATTCTATCGAAACTGATTGACACCAGCTAAAACTCTGGCTCTGTTTGTGTTACAGACATGTGGACTGACACACATATTTAAAAAAAAATACTTGACATGAGTTTTTTGGGTTTGCTGCTTAACTTTTCAGTACAGGCATACTACCTCCTTAATCTGCTAAGGGCATAGATTTGGGTACATCTACACTTGGAGCTGGGGGTGTGATTCACAGCTTGAGAAGACATACCTACACCAGCTCTGATCAAGCCATTGTGCTAAAAATAGTGTAGCCACAGGGTTGCGAGCAGCAGAAGGGGTTAACTGCACCAAGTACATGCCTATGGTCTCAAGATGACATATTACATATTCAGAACAGCTAGCCCCTCCCACTGCTCACACCACCATGGCTACCAGGGCTGTCCTTACCCATACGCAAAGTACGTAGCTGCGTAGGGCACCACAAATTTCCTGATGCCCTGCACAGCTGCGTGCTGCTCCAGCCCCTGCTCTGCCTCTTCCCCATGGCCCCCTGCCCCTGCTCCACCCCATGCCTCCCCTTCCCACCCTTGCTCCGCCCCAGCTCCACTTCCCTGAGGAGTGCAGGCAGGGCTGAGCCTACACTTACCGGCGGTGGGAAGTGCAGTGGCTCGACCTCAGATGCGCCGCCGGTAAGTGCTGGGAGGTGGTTCCCCCCTGTTCTCCAAGCCAGCGCTGCCCCACCCCCATGGAGGCCTGGGGCCCCAGACATCCCCTCTCCCCTGTGGGGGCTGCTGCGTAGGGCCCCAGAATAGCTAAAGACGGCCCTGACGGCTACATTCTATTATTAGCACAATAGCTCAATCAGAGCTAGTGCGAGTATGTCTTCTCCAGCTAGGCATTATACCCCCAACTCAAAGTGCAGACATACTCCAAAGAGTTTGCAGCCATAGGCTCTTGGCAGAAAAAGCTGACAAGACTGATGTTTTTTATGGGACCAGCAAATAAAGGCACAACCAGTCATTTAAAGGGCACTGAACTCCAGATCTGGTTTATTCACCTGTGCACTGTTATTCCAAGTGAGGTATCAGAGTGAGTCTGATGCTAATAAACACATGATTCTCTAGCTAATGCTCTGGATTTGTGTGAATGAGAGACTAATTCTGGTCCGGAGTATCTATTTAAAATCTTGTTACCTGTGAGCAGCAATCCATTGTCGGGATTTTACTTGCACACCCTTGTGGCATGAGAATTTAAAAGAATTCCTCTTGGGGATGTATTTGAAGTATTGAGTATCTGAATTAACAAAGTACGACAGCATCGTCTTTAAACCCTGCAATCCTTTAATGCAGTCACAGAATCATAGAATCTCAGGGTTGGAAGGCACCTCAGGAGGTCATCTAGTCCAACCCCCTGCTCAAAGCAGGACTAATCTCCAACTAAATCATCCCAGCCGGGGCTTTGTCAAGCCTCACTAAGGATTCCACCACCTCCCTAGGGAACCCAGTCCAGTGCTTCTCCAACCTCCTAGTGAAAAAGTTTTTCCTAATATCCAACCTAAACCTTCCCCACTGCAACTTGAAACCATTACTCCTTGTTCTGTCTTCTGCCACCACTGAGAACAATTTCGATCCATCCTCTCTGGAACCCCCTTTCAGGTAGTTGAAATCAGCTATCAAATCCCCCCTCATTCTTCTCTTCTGCAGAATAATAATCCCAGTTCCCTCAGCCTCTCCTCATAAGTCATGTGCTCCAGCCCCCAATTATTTTTGTTGCCCTCCGCTGGACTCTTTCCAACTTTTTCACATCTTTCTTGTAGTGTGGGGCCCAAAACTGGACACAGTACTCCAGATGAGGCCTCACCAATGCCGAATAGAGGGGAACAATCACGTCCCTTGATCTGCTGGCAATGCTCCTACTTATACAGCCCAAAATGTCGTTAGCCTTCTTGGCAACAAGAGCACACTGTTAACTCATATCCAGCTTCTCATCCACTGTAACCCCTAGGTCCTTTTCTGCAGAACTGCTGCCTAGCCACTCAGTCCTTAATCTGTAGCAGTTCATGGGATTCTTCTGTCCTAAGTACAGGCCTCTGCACTTGTTCTTGTTGAACCTCATCAAATTTCTTTTGGCCCAATCCTCTAATTTGTCTAGGTCACTCTGGACCCTATCCCTACCCTCCAGCATATCTACCACTCCTCCCAGTTTAGTGTCATCTGCAAACTTGCTGAAGGTGCAGTCCACGCCATCCTCCGGATCATTAATGAAGATATTGAACAAAACCGGCCCCAGGACCGACCCTTGGGACACTCCGCTTGATATTGGCTGCCAACTAGACATGGAGCTATTGATCACTACCCATTGAGCCCGACGATCTAGCCAGCTTTCTATCCACCTTATAGTCCATTCATCCAGCCCATACTTCAACTTGCTTGCAGGAATACTGTGGGAGACCGTATCAAAAGCTTTGCTAAAGCCAAGGAATAACATGTCCACTGCTTTCCCCTCATCCACAGAGCCAGTTATCACGTCATAGGAGGCAGTCAGGTTAGTCAGGCATGACTTGCCCTTGGTGAATCCATGGTGACTGTTCCTGATAACTTTCCTCTCCTTTAAGTGCTTCAAAATTGATTCCTTGAGGACCTGCTCCATGATTTTTCCAGGGACTGAGGTGAGGCTGACTGGCCTGTAGTTCCCTGGATCCTCCTCCTTCCCTTTTTTAAAGACGGGAACTACATTAGCCTTTTTCCAGTCATCTGGGACCTCCTCCGCCGTGATCACCATGAGTTTTCAAAGATAATGGCCAATGGCTCTGCAATCATATCTGCCAGCTCCTTTAGCACCCTCGGATGCAGCGCATCCGGTCCCATGGACTTGTGCTCGTCCAGCTTTTCTAAATGGTCCTGAACCACTTCTCTCTTCACAGAGGGCTGGTCACCTCCTCCTCATACCATCAGAGCCCTCCTGGGGAGTGCATGCCTCCTCTAGATCACGCTACAGGTGGCCTCACACCATCTGAACAAGTTTTTTTTTACTTTCCATTTCCTGGCCTCTCTCTAACTCCACCCACTTGCAACCCAGTGAAGGAGCTGGGGAAGGGAAATGCATTACTATATACAGATGAGTACATCTACTGTTTCATCAAGGGGGGTGGGGGAAGTCATGCACTATGCAAGTCAGCATGGGCAGCGTCATTCCAATCAATGATGCTAGGAACTTTGACCCACCTCTGTAGCCACAGTTCACTTCATATCTATGGAAAAGAGCACAAGAAGAATAGATGACAGGCAGGCCCAAAAGTTCAGATTCACATACCTCCTGCCCACACACGATGATGTGCTGGCAAACTTTTACAAGGGCTCCTGCAGAAGTTTTCAGCCTCCGCAGATGGTGCATGGGCCACACCTACAAAAAACATATCAATCCATGTTTCTGCCACCATCCTGGCCCAATATTTCATGATGCACTGTGCTTAGCCCTCAAATGGAGGCATTTCTAGTTAACTCACTTATCTGGAAGCTTTTCCTCAAAGCAGCAGCAGTGGTGGCAGGAGCTGTCTTGCAGCCTCTCCTCTCAACAGTGGCTGGCTGGGTAAGCAGCTCCCTTCTGATAGAGGGCTAGCTGGTCAGCTGGGGAATGAGTCTCCTTAGGTTCTTGAGATGGGTGGGACTTACCTGACTGCTTACAGCCTTCCCTTGCATGTCCGTGAGTAGGTCCTAGCTAGCTAGTATGGCTGGGCAAGCACCAGCTGGCTCACAGGCAACTGAAAATGTTAACAAGCACTGCTGGCCTCAACTTTTCTTGCTCACATTCACTGTGTGGATCCCGTATAAGGGTGCGGTGGGATGGGCTATCCCTCAACCTTAACTGGCTTATTTTATATATGTGTGTGCGTGTATGTGAGAGAGAGAGAGAGAATCTTTAGATTGATCCCAGTCTTCTGCTGCAGCCTGGCTTCCTTTTATTTTTATTTTTATTTTTTTGCCCTAGCTATCAGGTTGTTAGTTTGCATTTGCAAGGCTAACTTCACAAGGAAAAGGGCTACAGATTTAGATTTTTGAAAGCCAAAGCTGAGCTTTTCCTTCATGGGGGGCTAAAAGGCCAACTCTGGTAGCAGGTGGCTCTTCGAAGCCCCCCTCCAGCTGATCAGTGCATGTGCAGCCACAGGGCAAGGGACGTACGAGGGTGGAAGCAGTAAGAAGGGACATGTTTGGTTTCTGAATGGGCAACAGTGTCCTGCGAGTTGCATCGCAAAGGCAGCTAAAGTGAAGTTATTCATTAGTGTTGCTGATGTAGGGGATGGCAGTATTTCCTACCACACCCTCCTGTAGTCCAGTTGACAGAGATTGTAGCTGTTTTCCATTGCTGATGCCTATCATCATTTGTAATCTAGGCAATTAGTATGGTCGTGTCCTGGAATCAAAATCTCCCTCAGCCCTCCTCTCCTGCAGATGTTGAAGCCTCTATTTCTCTCAAGTTTTACTCTGGTTTCCTTTTTATGTGGATTTGAATAACAGTCACAGTTACCCTCAGTATATTTTTTTCTGTCTCCACTAACATAGGCCGGAAGAAACAAACATCCTGCCGAATATTCTGAAGAAAGTTGGCCGCACCCCTCTTGTTCGAATCAACAAGATTGGGAAAGCCTATGGACTGAAGTGTGAGCTCTGTGAGTATCCGACATCCACTGCTCTTCTGTCAGGTTTTCTGAACTGAGTGGCAAGCTCAAAAGCTAGGGGGAGACAAGGCCTCTTTTATAAGAGAGTCGGGAGTAACTAACTAAGGTTGGGAAAGTGTGAAAAGAAGGTGGAGAAATCTGGGATACTTCTAGATCTTTCCATTACAGTTATTTATCAGAGCTAAAATAGTGGTCTGCCTTTCAAACTGCAGTGTAACAAGCACCTGACTAACAGTAACCCAGGCCTTGATCCAGCAAGATGGTCTTCACGGAAAGACTCTTGCTACTACTATTACTAGCCCCACTGCTCAGCTGCATTTTTGATACTGCTGGAACGTATGTATTCTGTGATTTTAATCTCCATTTTTTAAAAATAGGATGTGTGTTGTGGAGCTACTCAGCTACTTGCAATACCGAGTGCAATCGAGGCGTATCAGGATCACAGGGTCAGCAGTTTTGGAGGGAGAAAATCTCAGAGCTGATGTAGCTGCTGCTCCTGTTCTTTGGCAGAGCCTGGGGGAACATCAAAACAGTACAAAACAATCTATTCTGTATGGCCCACATTACTGTAGTACCTGAACGCTGCACAATCTCTAATGTATTTATCCTTGCAACACCTCTGTGTTGTTATCCCCATTTTATGGATGGAGAACTGAGGCACAGAGAGGCTGAGGGACTTGCCCAAAATCACACAGAAAGAAAGTGGACTGGAATGCAGATCGCTGAAGTCTTAGGCTAGTGCTCTAACCACTGGACCATCCTTCTCCTTTAAAGATGGCGGCATCTCTCTCCTGCCTGCCCATCTTCCTACATGAGAGAGAAACAAGCTGGGGAGGTAATATCTCTTATTGGACCAACTTCTGTTGGTGAGAGAGATGAGCTTTTGAGCCACACAGAGCTCTTCTTCAGGGCTGGGAAGAGCACTCTGAGCATCACAGCGAAGCGCAAGGTGGAACAGATGGTTTCGCTTTAGCTCGTCTCTCTCACCAACAGAAGTTGGTGCAATAAAAGATATCACCTCACCCACCTTGTCTCGCTAATATCTTGGGACAGACATGGCCAAAGCTACACTTCATACATCTTCCGTAGGGTGGCCAGGTGGCCAGTTTTCAATCAGAATGCCCGACTGAAAAGAGACCGGGGAGCATTGCTGACTGGGCCATTAAAAGCCCAGTTGGCAGGGCTGGCAGGCTCCTCCAGAAGTGGTGCCATGTTCCGCAGCTCCTAGGGTGAGGGACTGCTTGGGAGGCTCCATGCGCTGCCTCAGCATCGCCCCAAGCACCATCTCCACAGCTCCCATTGGCCGGGAACTCTGGCCAATGGGAGCTGCAGGGGTGGTGCCTGTGTGCACTGTGTAGACCCACCTGGCAGCCCTTACGTTTAGGAGCTAAGGGACATGGCACTGCCTGGTGCCTGAATCCCCTCCTGCATCCCAACCCCCTACCCCATCCTGGAGCCCCTCCTGCACCCAAACTCCTTGCCCCAGCCTGGAACCCCCTCCCACGCCCTGAACCCCTCATTTTTGGCCCCACCCAGAAACCTGCACCCCCAGCCCAGAGCCCGTACTCCCTTCCACACTCCAACCCCCTATCTCAGCCTGGAACCCCCTCCCACACTCTGAACCCCTCAGCTCCACCCCAGAGCCTGAACCCCCAGCTTGAGCCCTCACCCACCCCTGTACCCCAACCCCATGCCCTAGCCCCTTCCTGCACCCTGAGCTCCTCATTTCTGGCCCACCCCAGAGCCTGCACTTCCAGCCCCCCTCCTGTACCCCAAACCCTAGCCCAGCCCAGTAAAAATGAGAGAATGAGTGAGGATGGGGGAGAGGGGGTGATGGAGTGGATGGGGCGTGGCCACAGAGAAGGGGCAGGTGCAGGGCACGGGTGTTCGGTTTTGTGCAATTAGAAAGTTGGCAACCCTAATCTTCCTGCATAGCTTCTCTTGCAGGGCTGAACTAGGCGGCCCTCAGATAGTGGTACTGAATATTTTTAAAGACTTTAAAACAGTTCCTTTCAAAATAAAGGAGACTGATAGATTAAAAGTAATATGACTTTTGGCTTTTATTTCCCATATAAATTCATTATTTTTTTCCATTTTCCCCCCATGACCAAAACACAATTCCTTATATAATTTACTGTGACAAGATGCAAGCCTTAATAATAACCTTCTATCTTCCCTCCCTCCACCCATGATGGAGGGAAGGCTTCCCTCCGGTTACTAACACTTTCGCCAAGTTAAACAGAATTGGTGATTGTTCAAGTTATTTATTGTGATGTTTCATGGCATATTTCAAATGTGCCACACCAATCCACATGAGTACAGCTAGGAAATGTTAAAGATGAATTGGAAAGCAAAGGTTCAAATTAAATTTGTGTGCTGAATGTCTGCACTAACTACACAGCTGCCAGGCTTTATCCAGCTAATGTGGCATTTCTCACAGATGAGAGTAGCTGGTTTCCTGCATACATCCTGCCCTAAGCCCTGGTGAGGATAGGAAATGGAGCAGCGCAAATCTTGGCAGCTGAGGCAGGAGTAGTACTGAAGGGTGCTTGGGTCAGTGGTTGCGGGGAGTGCTGAAGGTTGGGAGTGAGACCTGGGTAGGAGGTAGCAGTGTGGAGGGCCCCTCACCATCTATCCCAATCAGCTGCTGTATGCATTCTGCTCCTCTTCCTTACTGTTTCCTCCCAATTCAAATCCAGCAGAGGGAGCAGTGATGCTGCCTGCAGAGCAGATGCCACAGCCAGAGCCACTGTCGAGTATTCCTAATTCCAGCAGGGTTGTGTGTCACATAAGATGCTTAAGGCCCAGGGCCGCCCAGAGGTGGGGGCAAATGGGGCAATTTGCCCCAGGCCCTGCAGGGGCCCCCACGAGAATATAATATTCTATAGTTTTGCAACTTTTTTTTATGGAAGGGGCCCTCGAAATTGCTTTGCCCCAGGCCTCCTGAATCCTCTGGGTGGCCCTGTTAAGGCCTAGCAGCCCTGTCTGTAACTACACTGGGAGTGTATAACTTTTTAACAGTTCTTCTTAATAGCATTTTGAAATCCTCTTGATACACTACCTGGCTCTCTGCAGCTGTGCCAGCAGGTGTCATTCTATTGCATCACATGAGACAAGGTGGGTGAGGTAATATTTCTTTTACAGGACCAACTTCTGGTGAGAGAGAAACTTTTGAGCTACACAGAGCTCTTCTTCAGGTCTGGGAAAGATACTCAGGGCTGGTCTACACTGAAAACGGGGGACCTCTGGCAGACGTGCCTGCGGAGGTTCCACTGGTCCCGCGGCTCCGGTGGACCTCCCGCAGGCATGACTGCGGAAGGTCCGCTAGAGCCGGCAGCCGCCCTGCTGGCAAAATGCCGCCCCAAGTGCGCGCTTGGCGCGCTGGGGTCTGGAGCCGGCCCTGGCTTTGACAGTTGTGCAGCCAGATGGGTTTGGCCTGGTGGCTTTGGATGGCTGGCCTATATGGCTACAGGTGAAGGAGGAGCAGAAGGATGAATTCAAGTAGATATTTCTGAAGGGCATTTTCCTGGAGCAGGTTCACGTGGATAAGAGCCCTTTATGGTCTCAAAGAATTAGCAGTGACTGGTGGGACAAGAGGGTGACTCAGAACTGGGATGACTGGCAGCAGCAGCAGAACTTCAGGAGGCGGCCAGCTACTTTCCTATAGAGACCCATGCAGAGCTCACCCTGGAGCTGCAGCAGCAGAACACCAACAGGAGAGGTCCCCTCAGCATGGAGAAGTAGGTGGCCCACACCCTCTGGGAGCTCGCCACCTCTGATTGCCACTGGTCGGTGGCTAGCCAGTTTGTTGGTAGATCAACTGTCAGGCCTGTTGTCATTGAGGTTTGCAGTGCTGTTCAGAGGGCGCTGCTGTACTGTGTCACAAAGCGTGGCAATGCACAGGAAGTTATTGATGGCTTTGCACAGATGGGGTTCCTGAATATATAGGGACTATTCTTTGCCCCCCACACCACATCAAAGATTTTATCAACAGGAAGGATATGTCTCATTGCTGCAAGGGCTGGCTGATCACTGTGGAAGGTTCACAGCTATTAATGCCAGGTGGTCTGGAAAGGTCCATGATGCCAGGATCTTTAGAAACTCAGGCCTGTTTTTGCTGGAATGAGCAAAGGGAACTTTTGCTGTCAGGATACCATAGACATTAGTGAAGTTGATTCCTCCTGCCATTCTGGGAGACCCAGCTTTCCCTTCTGCCTCCCTGGCTTATGAAGCCTTTTACCGGACACTTTGGGAAGAAAAAAGTTGACTTGTAACTATATCATGTGTGATTGCTGAATGAGAGCAGAGTGTGCATTCGAAAAGACTGAAGGGAAGGTGGAAGCATCTCATGGCAAGGCCGGATAATATGCCTCCTGTGATAGCTGCTTGCTGCATTTTGCACATCTGTGAGAGCAAGGGAGGGAGCCTCACAGAGGGAAGGGAGGAGGAGGTGGAGAGACTTTCTGAATATTATGGACAGCTGGAGGGAGGGAGAACCTCTGCAAAATGCCCCAACTGGTTAGGGAAATAGAGTCAGGGATGTGTGTTGCTCCTACTTTGAGGCCAGGGATATTTGTGGATAATGAATGTTTTGTACCCAAGGAAATGACTGAAAAGTGTGTGTATTGATTTCAGGAGGAACTGGCTGAAAGCCCATGCTGTTGCATGGGTGTAATTCATAGTCATGTGTAAAAATGCTGAAAATCAGCTGACAACTTAACAATTGGATAGTAGCAGACTGCAAATCCCAGTGATGATTGAACCTGATGAAATCCTGGACAAAACCCTCAACCATGCTTGCAGCTGCTTCTATTGCTTCACACTGACTCAGACGTTCTAGGATTCAGAATGACACACACAGAGAATGATAACCCTGGAATCTTATTATATAGATTAATACTATGGGATGGATATTCTAATGATGTAAGAGAGTTGTCCCTCAATTAAATTTTTTAGTGTTGGTGGTATTTGTTTGTCATCCCAAATATTCTTATCAAGTGCATTTCCCAAGCTGACACAAACTTTCTTCATGTCCTCCTGCAGTGTCTCAAACCACCTTTTTCTAGGTCTTCCTCATCTTTGTCCTGGGATTACTAGCTCTTGTACTCTCTGGCCAACATATCCCATGTCTCATTGTCTCAGATGATCCAGCAAATGACATAGTTAATAAATAACACGCCTTGAATAAAAAAAGAACATAGTGAATGCATCATGTGCATCAGGTCCCTCTCCAGAACCATGCATGCCATTCTGATTCTTTATGAATGCTCCAGGAACCCATCCCTTCACTCCTCTGTCTTCATAACCCTTTATTGGGATACAGTCACTACAGTCCCTCAGCAGCATCTTTTGCTTCACTTGGAGGATTGCTAGTCTTTCAGCAGGTGATAAGGCCCCTGTATGTGCAGGCTGTAGCATTGCAGGTGCTAAGGGAAATCAGAAAAAGCACAGGTAGTTATTGTCCTGTGGCTTGTCTCCATGCTAACAATGATTAAAAGTTTGTTTTCTCCCAGTTTGGGGGTCCCATTCCCATCTGCTCTTCTCACTCTGAGGTTCATTTCAAGATGAAACGTTTTCCAGTGTACCTTCCCCCTGGTATAAGGCCTGTATCAAAGGCCGGGTGAGTTGGTGTAGCAGGGACGGAGGAAGGGCAAGCAATGGGCAGATTATTAATTGCTTGTGCTCCTCCGCAGGCTGGCCATACATTGGAGGGTGTTACTAGAAGGCATGTCCCCAGGAGACACAGAAGGGGCTTGTTCAAAGAGTCAGCGGGCAAACCAGGAAGATATGCAGTGCAGCTATTTACCGGGATGTTGTCTCCCCAGCTGGTGCTTGACTGGAAGGGAAACATAAGTTATATGAGTGGCCTTATGTTCTCTTTTATTACCCCTGTCACAAAGTACACTGCAAAATAAACTTTTGCGGTAACTGGTGTGAACAAGGGGTTAACAATGCTGTGGGAATGACTAAAAATAGTCATGTTTGCCTTTTGGAATGTCCCTGTAGCCTGATTTTGGCAATTTACCTCATAAAATGTAAACCCTGAAAGTACATTGTCTGCTGATTTGTTTTCATAAGGGCGTTCCTTGCAGAGTGCGGCCCTAACAACTCAGCGTGGGTTAGGGTGACACAAACTGCCTCTTAGATTGTAAATTCCTCCCTGTCTCCTCCCTGTTCTGTTCAGCATGAGTTCAGCTGTTGGCCTTCAACAAACAGGGCCAGGTTCTCTTACCCCTCCTCTCCCTGAGTAGTAATTTACTCCAAAAGTTGTCCTGGCCCCATGAACTTCTTGTGGCGTAAGGTCCCAATCCTGCTCTGATTGAAACCAGTATCAAAACTCCCTTGGCTTCAAAGGGAGCATGAACCGGCTCTAAGGTACTACTCAAGAGGAGTAAGAGTATGAGACTCTGGCCCAGTGATAATTATTTATTTCATTAGGTAACATGGAAAAACTGCACAAAAAGTTACTTTCAAAGCTCTACGTCTTTATAAATCTACAACAACACAGGAACTGCTGCACCAGAAAAGGCCAATGATTAAGGCTGTGAGTTTGCAACGGAGGTCGCAGAAGTCATGGATTCTGTGACGTTCCGTGACCTCCATGAAATTCTGTAGCTGCAGTGGACAGTGTGGCTGACCCCAGGGCTGCCAGAGCAACTGGCCCTGGAGCCAGCTGCTTAGGAAGCCCCAGTGCCAGTGTCGGCTGCTCAGGTGGCCCCACAGCCAGCCAGACTGGCTGCTGTTTGAGCGGCCCCGGGGATAGTTGCACCAGCTGCTGCTTGGCGGCCCCGGGCAGCTGGCCCCAGAGACCACCCTAGCAGCAGTTGGTGTGGCTGGCTCTGGGGACTGCCTGAGCAGCTGTCCTGGGGCAGCAGAGCAGCGGCCAGAGTGTGGCCCCAGGGGTGGCCAGAGCTGCCAGTGCTCAGCGGCCTCAGGCATCTGGCCCCAGGGCCCCCCAGAGCAGTGGTTGGTGGGGCTGGACCCAGGCTCCCCCAGAGCAATGGTGGCTGCGGGGCCAGGGCAGCTAAGATTTAGTGAGGGGTGTTTATAGTAAAAGTCATAGTCATAGGCCATGAGTTCTTGTTTATTGCCCATGACCTGTCCATGACTTTTACTATAAATACCCATGACTAAATCGTAGCCTTAACCATGAACCGTGCACTCACTTCTTCCATCTCTGACACTGGCTGCTGTTGGATGCCTCAGAGGAAGGAGAAACACCCATTTTATGACTGTGTGACCCAAGCTGGCAATCCTCTTGTGTCCAGAAATGGGAGGACTGTTAGCTCATGAAACAGACTTAGAAATCTGGCACTTGGGAGTAGAACTTGTTGTTATTTATTGACTTGAATTTTACTGAATAACAAATGCTCTTAAAATATAAAACAAACAATATCTCTTCATTCCATCTCTTATATACCCAGCCCTTATGCTATAGACTAATGCCGCAGATAATGATGTGTTTGGGGGGTTGCTAGTGGTTAATTACCATGACATACCGTACTTTTTGTGTTCTTGGAGGGGGGTGAATGGTGAGAATCGGAGAAGAACTGATGTGCGTCTCTGTGTAGAAGCCCATTCTGTAGTGATGGTTTTAGCGTATTTGATAGCAGGGATTAAATGGTATGCAGGCAAGTTGGATTTGGGCTCATTTGTGATTTGGGCTCCCCTTCAAATTCTAGTGGCAAAGTGCGAGTACTTCAATGCTGGTGGGAGCGTGAAGGATCGAATCGCCCTGAGGATGGTGGAGGATGCAGAAAGAGCTGGGCTCATAAAACCTGGAGACACACTCATTGAGCCAACATCAGGAAACACAGGTAGGAACTGGATTTGTGGCCCTGCATTTGGACAGCATGGTAATGGAATAGAATGATGGCCTGATATTTATGAAGGGGATGGGAGGGAATGGAATGGAAGCTTTTGGAACCTTTCAGCTCCTACTATAATGAAGAGGGGAAATGAGGCTTGTTAAACCTTTTCTATTAAATGCAGTTTTCCCTTCTCCAGTGCCCATTTGACCCCATCTGTTGCTGATGTATTCATGTTTGCAGGGGAAGTCTGATTAAGAAAATTTGCCCCCTTGCCTGAGGTGCAGTTGCAGACATGTGTGTTACATTGTTTTACGTGCTTTAGTCTGGAAATTAGCCTCTGTCCTTATAACTCTGTCTCTGTCCTCAACTCACCCACCCCAACCCAAACTGTGCCTACATGTTGCAACACACCAGAGGAAGTGAGATCTCAGGGGTGATTTAGTGCTGAAATTCCTAGATGGGTTAAAACCGCACCAAGGTGTCAAAACTGCAGAGCCAGTGTCTGGTAATACTGGGCAGTTCACTAACAACGATGCATCTAACAAAAAGCTCTAGAGGAGCTGACGCACGTAAGGCACATTTCCTGGCTGTGAGGTTATTGAATAGTTAGAGCTAGTTTTCACAGGGGAATTTCCCTGAATTCCCCCAGCAAATAAATAGGCTTGGAAGGATTAGAAATGTCAGTAAATATTGATTTCACTGTACACGCACACAAACCAATGGAAAAATATTTCCATCACTAACAATCCAAATTTACAGATAGGCAAAGTAAGAAAAATGCTGCTTGAGACCTTATTATAGGCAAAATCCAGTGATCTGTTACAAATGGACAAGTGACTGAACAGTAAAAGCAGGTGGGATTTGATGGTAGAAAGCTCTTTACATTGTATATTTTGACAGGTGATGTGGACAGTTTGTGTTTTAGTGGCTATAATGCTTTAACTTTTTGAACCTTGGTCTCTACTGTCATTAAGTCATTCTCTTACCCTGCCCCCATAACGTTCCACAACTTTGGTCATTTAAATGGCTACAAATCTTTTAAAATGCTTAAAAATAAACATCAGTATGATCCATCACAATGTTAGCACAAATAAAAATTGAATTTTGCCAAGCTTACAAATATATCGTCGCTTCTTCCATATCTGCCTTATTTAGCCTCAGCTGGCCAGGAACAAGCTAGGGCCAGTTCATGGTTGGGAGAGAAGGTGCAGGAGCTTTTCCCCATTCTTTGGCTTGCACAAGAAGATAACACAACTGGCCAGGGCTGCACCCTTCCTATTTTCCTGGTGGAGTGCAGCACCCCCAAGCAGCTAGGGCTATGGGTCTCTCTCCCCCCAACCCCTCCCACTAGCAGGCCAAACAAGACCAGCATAGTTGAGGGGGATTAAACTGCACCCTATACAAGGATGTAGATGCCACAGAGCTCAGGAAGGAATTCTGCACCCCTGAGGCAGCATTCCTCCTTGTACTTGCCTAGGGGTCGTGTGACTCCACACTGCCTCCAACACTGGGCTGTGCCTGAATGGCATAATTGAGCTCAGAGTCAGGGCCTTACAGTGGAATTTCTTTGTTTTTCTCTTATCTGACCATTTGATCTAGCTCTAATAACTAAAGCTATTTCTACCAATCCTCTGACAGGCTGCAGCCTGGATTTAACCTCCTGCGAGTATCGCAGACTTTTTCGACAGCATGTCCTAGTACAGAAGCAATGTTTCACGCCTGCCCTGCGCATCCTCTTGTATCAATTCAGAATCTAAAGCCTCATTTGCCTTCCCCAGCCAGCATGGGAACAGCTGGCTCGGTCAGTCATTCAGAATGGAATTAGAGCACAGATACACTTTGCCAACTAGCCATGGAGTGAGATTGGCGCATGTGCAGCTTTATCCCACAAGTTAGACTGCTGGGGGCGAGGGGCGTTAAGCAGACCGGAGGAGAACAGAGAGCTGTCTAAGCGTAATTATATCTTTTCTGTGTGAAACGACACATGTGGGAAAACAAGAGACTGGCGCTTTGCTAAGTGTAGAAAAATGCTTCTGAGCCTTTCCAGTCCCTTCAGTTTGTATGCTGTGAAAATACACTGCTCTTCCCTGGTTCTCAGGGACACAGAGACTTAATTACAAGTAAGCTCTCAAGTTAGAACATCCTCCTACACTACGACTGTCAGAGAGCATGCAAAACGTCTAAGATGCTACATTGCTATTTAGCTTTTAAGTGCAAATTCATGAGTTTACATTTACCAGATTAACACAGGACGTGCAGGAGACTGTGACTGTCAGTTGACCTTGCCAAATGCTGTCATTGAATAATTCCCTTTCCTCCCCCGCTGCCTAGGAATCGGGCTGGCCCTGGTTGCTGCAGTGAAAGGCTATCGCTGCATCATTGTCTTGCCAGAGAAAATGAGCATGGAGAAGGTCAGAGTCCTTTATGGTATTACACTGAAATCCTGGGAATGGGGAAAGTTCTCTTTCTTGAGAACTAGTGAACCCTTTCCTATATAGGGTAACAATCCTAGTTACAAGTAATGGCATGTTTCTGTAGTTATTCAAAAGAGTTCGTTGGACAATGAAGCAGGCAATGATAATCTGACTGATTATCTAGTGTCAGCTATGCAGCTAGTGCAATATATTAGCCAAATATGGTACATTTCTGCACAGAGATTATGCAATTTTATGTCTCTGGGTGTGTGTGATGGTTAGAGCAAAGGAAAGGTATGCAGGGCTCCTTGGTTCTGTTTCCAGTTCTGCTGCCAACTTCTTCTGTGACTTTTGGCAAGTCACTTGACCTCTCTGTCCATTTCCCTCTGTGTAAACTGAAGATATTTATACTAACTTCATAGGAGTATTAACCAGATTTCTCAAGAAACCCTATCAAGATGGCAGAAATGTCATATGATCTTGTGAGATTTCCTCCATTTGGGGCAAAAATCTCACAATAACAGTTTGCAAGACTTTGGCGCCTTTGAATTCAGACCTGAATCCTAACCTCAAACCTCAACCCTAACCTCAACCTCATCTGGATCAAACGCCACCTCCTCAGCCCAACAGGAATAACAAATAATCAGAAACCGAAGAGCTCTAATACCTAGCTCTCCTGTTCTCACCGCTAGACAACAGTGCCTCTCTGTTGATAAACACTCATTTTCAGGTACTCCATTCCTGTGCTTATGGCCAGTTTGCTCTACCTGTATTCTGCGACTGTGCTGGGGCTGCCCAGTCCATGGTGTACATTAGAGCAGCCTTGGGAGTGCTCTAACATGTGCTTTGCTCCATATGCCCCTTGGAAACCAGCAAATAGTGCAGTGGATTCTGGTCCTGCCCCCCAGCTACTCCTTCATTGTAGAGGCTAGGAGCATGGCCAGGCTAGAATCCTTATGCCAGGCTGAGAAGGCCATCTGTATTTAGGAGTATTTTCAGGTGGCATTTCTAACCAATTTAAAGGCCCATTATGCTGCCAGAATGATGTAAAAGAGCATTAGTGAGTGTGACTGAGAATCACACATTGTATCTCTAAGCCACTCTAAATGTTAAATGTCTTATGAATGCAAAGCCCAGTCTGGCTTTTGACACTAACATGAATATATAGGTTCAGATTACTGGCAGTACAGGAGATCAGCTTTATTGTGTCTGCTTTATGATTTACAGGTTGATATACTAAGGGCTCTTGGTTGTGAGATTGTTAGGACTCCAGCCACCAAATTTGATTCCCCTGAGTCTAATGTTTCTGTTGCTCGGAGGCTGAGATATGAAATCCCGAACTCCCACATTCTGGACCAGGTAAATTCAATTACTTTTTGGGTTCTCTCTTTAAATCTGGATTGTACAGGATTGCCTAGGTCTGCTCATCTCTCTCATTCTGCTACACATCTGTAAGATGCTCAGTACCATTGTGGCACTTCTTGCCACTGCATTTCTTCTCCCAGACACCGATGCTCATTTTTATGGCACATGTGACTTGACTTTTCTTCCTTGAAGCATTGGGCTGCAAAAACAAAATAAGAGGCATATTCAGGGACTGTGGAAGCTGTGGCAAAGTTTTGGGGGTTTGAGCACTTTTTGATCCTGTTCTATTTGGAGAATGTTTTACCACCAGTTTAAAGTAAATTGTTATGCTTGAGAAAGGTTCCTGACTGGCAGCACTGGAAAAACATATGTTGTGTATATAAATAGGCTCATAGTGAAGGTCAAATAAGCCGCTTGTAGTAACCCATGCTACAGAATAGGCAGTGGTAATCTGAGCCCCACACACTGACGCATACATACAAGGATCACCTTCTCAGGGATGGTACGTTCTGCCACAGGGCTCATTGCAGGGAGGGAGAGGTTAGTTTAATCTTCTTGCCTAGAGAATCGTTGACCTCTCTACAGATTCTGCGAATGAGCTTCCTAGAGGCAGCAGCGTGGGCTTGTTGAGGACTGAGCTTGGGGCTGGAAGTTAGGCACTTCTGAGTTCTGCTCCTGGCTTCCTGATGACTCACTGTGCTGAAAAATCAGGAGATTTTTTTAAACAACAACAACAACAACAACAACAACAAATACATGGGGGGGGGGGGTTATGTGCTTTTTTGGGTGCACTCTGGTCACATTTGCAGGTTTTTCTCTGAAATCACGTGTATTCAAAACTCACTTTAAAAAAAAAGAAAAGAAAGCTGAGTTTCTCAGAAAATCGCTGGCCTCCAGGAGCTGGAGCTTTAAGAAAAGCACCAAATAGCATAAGAATTGGAACCACTGAACTAGAAACACCCATGCCAGAAGCCCTGCACCAACTGCAGGGCTCAGAGTTCTGGGAGCTCCTTCATTCCCCTCACCCCCTATCCCTGCAGGCCAGGAGGAAGCTAGGAGTGCTTGTCCTCTGGAAGCACAAGACGGGGCGGCCAGCAGCATACTCTGTCCCAGAAGGCATATGTCTAAGCAGGGCACAATGGTTGTGCCCCTTCATCTCCATGAACACCCGACAGTGGCAAGGGATCAGCACTGAGGGGAGGCACAAACAACATCTGTTCGATAGTGTCACAGCACTCCTATGAGCATAATTTCCTCTTCATGCCCACTTCTGGTCTCCGCCGGCGTGTTGCCTCCAGAATTCCCTTGCTCAGACACTACACCCCCCTCAGGCAGTTCACCTCTCTTGCCAGTCTTCATCAGGCTCTGTCTGTTTTGTTTTCAGTCATGAAGGAATGTGCCATCCAAAAGCATTGCCAACACCTGGTTTTCTATCAGCCTGTGTCTTCCATGCGGGCGTCGGATTGGGTTTAGGGGCATAGCTGAGGACAACATTCCTGTCCTTCTGTTTAGCTCCTCACTGGAAAACATACCACACACTGCAGTACCTCCCTAAAGTCCAAGACACAGAGTTACTAAACTACTAGGACTCTCTCCCTGGGCCTGCTTGGATTGTGGTGCCGTGTTGCGCAGGACAAGGAGGGGGCTTTTTATGCCTTGAGTAAAATCCTCCGTAGCTGTTCTTAGTTCAGCGTCTGTCCCACCCTGTTAACCGTAACATACACTGTTCTCTGTTGTAATAAACAGTACCGAAATCCCGGCAACCCAATGGCTCATTATGACACCACCGCTGAGGAGATCCTGGAGCAGTGTGAAGGTATTGTTTGTTCTATCTCGGCCATGGATGCACATGCCATATCCTTCTGAGGGAGCGTTCTGTTACTTTATGGACTTATTTATTTAAATGTATAGAAAAGCTAAAAAGGGACCTGGCCCCCTTGGCATAACTTTAAATAAACCCTGAGTGCAGCAATTTGAGATGACCCACCTCCCCCTTGAACAATTCCCCACCCTTGTAATTACCATTCCCCTCCATTTTCAAAAGCCTGGGGAAAGAGATGAGCCTTGCAACACAGCTGGGCTCATTTGGACCCTGGGAGGAAGCGAATTGCAAAGTAGTGGGTCCCTCATAGAGAATGGCTAACCAGCAGTCTCCTCTCTCTTGTACCCAATGGGGCTTCGGCTCAGCTGCCTCTGCTGCTCTCAACTGTGACAGTATGGCCTGGGGAACGCATGGACATGACAAAGTGCTGGATGACACAGTGGAGGTGGCCATCTATCTGCAGTTGTGGCATCACTGTAATGGGTTAGTTAAGAGGACTAAATGGCTCAAGAGGCCTCCCTGGGAATATCTATATGAGTAATCGGCATACTGTAGCTGATCCAGCAAAGCCATTAGTAAATTAAAATGGATCAAAACTTTGTGAGTGCTGCAGAGACTAATCCAGCTTCATTTGGTGGCTGGAATAGGCAATAAAAGAATTTCAGTCCTTGTCTAGATGGACAAAAATGGAACCCATCCCCAGTGGTGAAAAGAGTGAAAGATATAGAGAAAACAGAGCTCAGGTGCTTTAACAAGGTTAGTTGACAATGGTGGCAAGAAAGCCTGAGCCCTACCTATACTATAACGTGCACCATTGCTAGCCCTGGCAGCAGCCAGTAACGAATTATGTCTCATTTTTGCCAGTGTAGTTACAGCTTAAAACTCTCAGGGCCTGAGTCTACTCTCACTTCCACCACTTTTACATCAGTGTAAATACAATGACTTCAGTGGAGCTGTTCCTGGTTTATACTGATGTCAGAGCAGAATTAGGCTCTCTCTTAGCTGGATGCTAAGGTCAGCCAAACCAATGCATGCTATTGCTAATGTATCTGCAGCATTTCAACACAATGTAGTCCAAAAGGATGGAGTTACCAAGCTAGCAATCTATCAAAGTACAATGGGGTGAAGCTTATTGGCGCATCACAGCACTACAATGCTTCTGCTCACTGGCATGAATTCTGTCCAGTTTTCGACATGCACAGGTTTTCTGTGCACAAGAACATGTGTAAAATACCTACTGATGTGACATGCCAGAATAAACCGATTGTGGAGAACATTTCCGTCCTCTCTAAATGCTTCTCACCTCTTTTAACTACAGGCAAGGTCCACATGGTCGTGGGTGGAGCTGGGACAGGAGGTACCATCACTGGCATTGGCAGAAAGCTGAAGGAGAAGTGCCCGGAATGCAAAGTAGGTAGAAAGACTGACCTGCGCATTGAGCATTAGTGGCTACCTGGTGTTTTCCTGCCCTTTTCTATGACTAGAGAAATGCCCTTGACGTCACCTCTGGGGCGATGCCATTGACTGACTGCTCACTCACCTGCAGCTGGGTTGAGCCTGATTATTAGAGCGTCTATTTTCCACTTTTTCTGAACCAGGAAGTGTACGGATGCAGATCAATTTTGATAGTAACAATTTTCAGTTACTCTCAACGTGAGCTAGATTCAGACTAGTGACTTACAGGTAAAAGGCTCCACAGCCCCATCACTAATCCTTGAGACTTTCAGTTCCCCATGCTTCTAAGATTAAATTGTAAAGCTGATGAGAAGGAAAACTTCTGGGCAAAAAGGTCCCGTCTGTCTATGCCAATGGACAGGAATGTTCATGCATACCTTGGGAAGGAAAACGTGTTGCAGCCAAATATGGTTATATGAACACCAGTAATTTTTTCATTGGAGATGTTTCTGCTTCATTTTCGCTTGGTTCTTAGTGTGGCTAACAAGTGATTCTTCCCTTTCAGATTGTTTGTGTAGATCCCGAAGGCTCCATTGTCGCTCTGCCCAGTGAGCTGAACACGGCAGAGGACGCAACCATGGAAGTAGAAGGGATTGGACATGACTTTATCCCAACTGTCCTTGACAGATCAGTATGTAGCATTGTGACAAGCAATGGGGAAGCGGGGAGGGAGGGGATGGTTAGGGCTCTCAGACCAAACTGTCCCCACGTTCAGAAGTGTTCAGATCCAGAGTCCAGTTCTGGCCCATCACTAATTGTTGAAAGTTAGCTGAATTAGTTACCAACACAAAAGAAGCTATCGCTGGTGGCTTAGAACCTGCCAAACCCATGGCACATTTCTCCATATGTCTGACCTACATGAGCTGCAGGGAGAGGCCAAATTTAAGAGACAACCAGAAATATGCCGCAACACTGCACTCCATCGTTCTGTCTTGCTTTACAAACTGTCAGGCAGTTCTTATGGCCTTGTTAATAATGGGTCCCAGTGCTTTTCATTATTATCGTTATTTACTATTTGAATTCTAGTAGAGCCTGAAGGCCCTGACCTGGGGCAGGACCCGATAGTGCTAGATGCTATGTACACAGAGGTTAGTTCTAGACATATCATGCCCTAGCTGTAGTGTAGCTAGCTCACATGCTGGTAGAAGTAAAGCTGCAGCAGCATGGGCTGCAGTACTGGCTGTCTGCCGGAGTAATTACCAAGGGTTCTGGGTGGGCTCGGACAGCCAGTGCTGAAGCCCATGCTGCTGCAGCTTCCCTGCTACTGGTGCCTGAGTTAGTTAGATTAAAGTTATTGTGGGTATGTCTTTGCAAGCTGCACTCACACCTGTGATTGCAGTGTAGACGCACCTATGGAAGAGTCAGAGACCTTGCCCTGAAGAGCTTACAATCTAAAAGACACAGCAGGCAAACAGAGAGACAGTTACAAACAAACAAAAATTGCCAGAAACGCACCACAACATCGTCTCACTTTCTCCTTCACACAGCAACTCCCTTGCCCACCAGTCTGACCCCTACCCCGTTGCCAGTCAGAGTCCTTCACAGCCCTAGCTTAGCCTCCTTTCCCACTCCCCGCCTCCACAGGAAAACACTCAGACTGGTTCTCGGAGTCGCACACAAAACCAGAACCTCGGGTGTGAGCCCCTTCGTGTTTTGGATCTGGTTGAATAACAGCACTTGAATTTGAGCCCATCCCTAGGGTTTTGGCCTGAAATCTCTGCCAGAGCCCTTTGCAAGCCATCAGCACCACTGAATCTCTCCCTGAAGCTTAACCCTGGTTCAGCAAAACCCTGAACTCTAGCTTAACCTTGACCCCGACTGGGATCTGAACACCACTTCCTCAGCCCACCACTACTCAAAACATATTAGACACTAACACTTTTACTTCTGCAGTGTTGGCAGGAGCATATGAGGAATTAATTAATTAATTAAAATTCACTCCAGTGGAAGCTGAGGACGAAGCCTACACGTGCTTTGCCATATGTGTTCATTTTCAAGTGCAGCGGAAAGTGATTTGACGCCAGTGGAAGCTGCAGGTGCTAAGCACCTCTGAAAACCCGGCCTCCTGTACAGAGCAGAATGCACCAGAGGCGTGGAGCCCAAAATAACATGTCTAGGACCCTAAAATCTTTCTCTCCTTCCTTTCAGGTGGTGGATCTGTGGTACAAGTCCAATGACACAGATTCCTTTCTCATGGCTCGCAGGCTGATTAGAGAGGAAGGATTATTGTGTGGTAAGTTACTGAAGAATGTTATATCTGTTCATAAACATTTTCCATTTTAATTCCATCTTTTAATCATTTTAGACTAGAAAGCTCTTCAGGGCAGGCAGTGTCTGTGTTTTTGTGTCTTATACAGTTCCGAGCACATTCTCTGTGCTATACCGATGGGACCAGATCCTGAGTTGGTGTGAACTGATTTCATGGAGCTACAATGATTTATAGCAGCCCTGGATCTGACTCATGCTAAATAATTGTAATCTCATCTCATGTTCACACTTCTGCATAAGGAGAACTTCTGGGGCTACCTTTTTTTGGGTGCAGTGTCACATGAGCTGAGTGGAAAGATTAGTGGTATTCAGAACAGGGCAAACGGACAAAAACTGCAGCTCCACTACGTCAGCCATAGGAGGTTATATTTGCTGTCTTTGAGCTGTTGCCATATGATACTGGAAGGTGCAAGGATTGAAGCAGAAAGTTTTGAGATTTCCTGTTAAAGTAAGGCATTCTTACAGCTCCCAGTCCCTGGTGCAAGGAGAAATACTTTGTAAGAGAAACCGAACAGCCTTTCAAAATGAACAGTTGTCCTTCTTGTAACGATGCTGGTTCTGGTGAAACCCAACAATTCAGAAAGTACCAATTGCTTAAAGCAGGGCAGTTACAGCCCAAGGCTGGGGTTCCCAAGGCAAACCAAACCAGTCAAACAGAGAAGACTTCGGTTTTGCCCCACTGGCTAACCACAAGTCACACAAGCGATTCCCCTAGACTCTCCAGTTTCCCTGTATCACCACCAGTGCCACTCATTATGAGGACAAATGGTTATGAAAACCAATACCCCAGTACAAGAAAAAAGGTTCTCTCGATCCCAAAGGATCAAGCCCCAGACCCAGGTCAGTATGCAAATCAGATCTTACCCACAAATCATGCTATTGCCAATCCTTTAGAATCTAAAATCTAAAGGTTTATTCATAAAAGGAAAAAGATAGAGATGAGAGCTAGAATTGGTTAAATGGAATCAAGTACATATAGTAATGGCAAATGTCTTGATTCAGGCTTGTAGTAGTGATGGAATAAACTGCAGGTTCAAATCAAGTCCCTGGAGTACATCCACAGCTGGGATGGGTCTTTCAGTCCTTGGTTCAAAGCTTCTGTGTAGCAAAGTTCCTCCAGAGGTATGAAGCAGGATTGAAGACAAGATGGAGGAGCTGCAGCAGCTTTTTATAGTCTCTTGTCATGTGGCCTCTCTTTGTTTCAAAGACAAGCATTTGGGCACATGGCAAGAACAAATCTCAGAGTTCTGTCCATAGGCATGTCCCATGCATACCTTGCTGAGTCACAAGGTGTATCTGCCTTCTCTCAATGGGTCAACTGTATAGCTAATGGTCCTTAATGGGCCATCAAGCAGGCTAGGCAGAGCTGACACCAACTTGTCTGGGGTGTCACCCAGTAGCACAGCATAAGTTTGAAATACAGACAGTATAGAGCTAATACTTATAACTTTAAATACAAAAATGATACATGCATACAGATGGCATAATCATAACCAGCTAACCATAACCTTGTCTTATTTCAGAGTAGCAGTCGTGTTAGTCTGTATCCGCAAAAAGAACAGGAGTCCTTGTGGCACCTTAGAGACTAACACATTTATTTGAGCACAAGCTTTCGTGGGCTACAGCTCACTTCATCGGATGCATAGAATGGAACATATAGTAAGAAATATATACACATACAGAGAACATGAAAAGGTGGAAGTAGCCATACCAACTGTAAGAGGCTAATTAATTAAGATGAGGTATTATCAGCAGGAGAAAAAAACTTTTGTGGTGATAATCAAGATGGCTCATTTTAGACAGTTGACAAGAAGATGTGAGGATACGTAACATGGGGAAATAGATTCAATGTGTGTAACACTTTATTTGACCCCCTTTATACAAGATTTGGTGCCACTACAGGACTTTGGTTGCAACCATGATCTATACGGTCAATAACGTCACACTTGTGCAAACGCTGTTTACAGATGGACATCAGTGCCACTCCACAAGGCATTGGTGCAACACAGCTGACTGCACTCTCAGCCTGGGCCAGATGCTCACGGGTTCAAATCCAATACCAGCCAGTACATGGGTTCATGCTGATAGCTAAAGAAGTAGCGAGAAACCACAACTTCCATTGAAGTCAAGGGAGTTGCAGGTGCTCAGCACTATTGAAAAATCAGGACTCTTTTATTTAGATGCCTACATTTGGATTTAGGTGCCTAATTTTAGGCACCTAAGTCTGAAAATGTTACGTTGGTATATATGTAACACGAATATATAAGAAGCAAATTTTTAAAGGTATTTTGGCTCCTGACTCCCATTGATACCAGTGGGTGTTAGGCACATAAGTACGTTTAAAAATTGGCCTTAAGGGTCTTCCGACACTCAAGGTTATCTCAAGAGATATGTTTCCACATTTCAAAGGACAGCATCTGCAAGTCTAAAGAAAATTGCCATATAAATGAGAAAATAACAACCTATGACTAAACTTAACTCCTAGTGGCTGAGCTTTCAGGTGATAGACAATGAATTAAGCACTTTTTCTACATTTGCTAGAGTACTGCTAGTTTACAAAACTGAATTACTGCAACTCACTCACTTACAAAATGTCACTTGCACTCAGAAGCGTTACATTCATACTGTAATTCCGTTTGCGGTCAATGGTGTCACACCAAGGCCAAATTTGGTTCAGAAATCCAAAGTGCACATGGACTGAGGACTATGATGACCCGTAGTCTTTTCTATGCTGAAATATTGGCAGGTGAGAAGCCAATATTACCTGTGAGAAGCCAAGGACCTTTTTTTCAGTTACACGCAGGAAAACAAAAACACACAGATGCGCGTGCGCGCGCACACACATTCACCGCCCCAAACGCCATCCCTGGCTGGTATCCCATGTGTAATTGTCATTTTAATTTTCCTTCCTTTCGACCATTTATTTAAAGTGCACTAAGCACTTGTAAAATGTGTTAGCTCAACGGCTCTGGCGAGTGAAATGTTCTCTGTGCCAACAAAACAGGGGCAGCATGGACAAGTTGCTCCCAGCCCGCCCCCCTGCCTCTCACCTGAAAGGGCCGTCTCAAAGACTGGAAGGGAATTTGGTCTCTCTGGCTAGACCCTCAAAGAAATGAAATCAATGGAAGTTAGATGCCTACACACCTTTGAGGAACTGGGGCCGTGGCCTTTCAATCCTTGTCCTCCCTGCGGACACTGCTCACAGAGTGATGATGGTGCCATTTGCAATGGGGCCACAAACAGGACTAGAATCACCACTCCCATAATCCTTTCAACAGCACTCGCCTGCACATTCTCCTTTGGTCACTATCTGGTCTCTGTTGGGGCTAGGGGCTTACAAGATTATAGGCCCGATTCTCCTGTCCTGTACACCAGTGTCACTGCACTGGCTTTATTGGAGTTATGCCTGATACACACTGGTGCCGGTGAGAGGAGGATCATGCCCTAAAGGTTCAGTGTCCCATTACCGAACCCTGACCCAACTGTCCCCTGCCTGTCACTGCAGGGCATCACCCTAGGCCACTCTGTGATGATATGTTATTGGCTCATGTACTGTTAGCTCTTGTGTGTGTCTATTTTCTTGTTCATTCGTCAGGTGGCAGCTCCGGCAGTGCAATGTCCATTGCTGTGAAGGCTGCCAGGACTCTTACGGAGGGTCAGCGCTGTGTTGTCATCTTGCCCGACTCTGTCAGGAACTACATGTAAGACTCCTCTTCTGTAGTGCTTCCGACCTGCTGCTTTCACTGAGGTGACAGCGTTGCAGAGTTCAGCCATATCAATGGAAATGACATTCACGGACCAAATGAGCAACGTGGCCATACAAAAGCTTTGCTGTCACATGGCCAGTTATTATTGTCTGTGGCAGAGGGGAAATTACCTCAGTCAGTAGAGGAGGAAACACTATGGACCCACTTCACTACTCTGTTTTGCCAGGGTAACACCACTGAAAGCAGGTACACGTAAATCAATGGAGTTACACCAGCATAAAACTGGAGTGCTGAATGAGACCATAAATAAGGAGTCAATTTACCTTCCTCACGGGGCGGGGGGCCTTTGCATATGGACATTAACATAAGAGTGCAAAACATTATGGTGTAATGGTAAGAGCAAAGGGCTGGGAGTCAGAATGCTTGGATTTTATTTCACTCATCACTGACGTACTCTATTATGCTCCAGGAAAAATCACCTAGGCTGGAATTTTCAAACTTGGGTGCTTAAACTAAACTCAGGCACCTAAATAACTGGTGTAATTTCACCTGCTCCTCCCATTCACCTCAAAAGGGGCCAACATCAGCTGATTGATCAAACTATGGGAGCCATGGTGAAACACTAAGGCCTAATGCATTTAAATCCCTCCCCTCCTCCTCCCCCTTCCCCCCCGATTTCTTGCTGGGTGCATTGCAAACTTTTTCCTTGTTCTTTGCTGATGATTTCTAGGTCCAAGTTCTTGAATGATAGGTGGATGGGCAAGAATGGATTTCTAAAAAATGTCCAGGAACACAAGCCTTGGTAAGGTTCTACTCCCTTCTACATTAACTGCCCTCATTGGTAGGGAAATAATCACTCTGCATTTGGAAATGATCATCTATTTTTAATTTTCTTTGAATAATTCAGTCCCTTTGAAAAGCTAATCTAGTCCGGGGGTTCTCAAACGTCATTGCACCGCATCCCCCTTCTGACAACAAAAATTGCTACATGACCCCAGGAGGGGGGACTGAAGCCTGAGCCCGTCCTGCCACCCTGGACAGGGGGAGATGGAGGCAAAGCCAAAGCCCCACTGCCCCAGGGATGGGGGGAAGCCCAAGACCAGCCTGTAATCTGAGCCCCACTGCCCAAGGCTGAAGACCTCAGGCTTTGGCCCCAGACAGTGGGGCTTGGGCTTTGGCTTCGGCCTCTGGCCTCAGCAAGTCTAAGCCAGCCACAGTGACCCCATTAAAATTGGGTCGTGACCCCCCCCTTGGGATCCTGACCCACAGTTTGAGAACCGCGGATTAGTCCAATCCATTCCAACAAGATTAACGTGTGACTCTCTTTCAAATGTTGGTTTCCCTGTTCATTGGTCTAGTCCATAAAGGAGGAGGATATTTTCTGCAGAAATTAATTCTTTCATACAGACCAAGCGCTTGTGTCTGTCTACAGTGAAGAACAATTTGGAATGAATTTGTAGGTCAGTGTCAAATGTCCTCCCCAACAAGGCTGCTCTCAGCAGATCTGTGGTGACAATTGTCATAGACGATAGAGATGAAGGGCCCTTTTAAATATCTCCATTTTCTATTCAGGCAGGAAACATAAAGTTTCCGTTTTAGATTAATGGATTCTAAGGGCACAAGGCATCATTATGATAATCTAGTCTGACCTCCTGCAAACCCAGGCCATAGAATTTCGCCAAGTGATTCTTGCAGTGGAGGGAATTTAGTCTTCTCCACTACATAAGTGAACACTTTTGAGCCCAATAACTCATGGTGGTACTACAGCATAGTTTTTAGAAAGACAGTTAATCTCAGTTTAAAACATCCTTTGGGATGTTGCTCCAAAGGTTAACTAACCTCATTATGAAAAAGAGTTGTATCTTATTTCCAGTCATGGGTTGTGAGTATCATAGGCTGGGGGAGGCTGAGCCTCCCCAAACAACCAGGCATGGCCCCGCCTATGCTCTGCCCCCAGTCCACCTCCTGCTTCTGGGCTCTGCGGCTCTTCCCCTGTGCCATGGCCCCGGCTTGGGCTGGGGCCGCACTGCCCGCCCTCCTGGGGCTATGGGAACAGTGGGGTGGCCCTCCAGGGCTGAGGGCACTAGCCTGAGGCAGGGGCCGGTGGCTGCAGTGGGGGGGCTCTGGGTTCCAGGGGGGCATGGAAGGGGCGGGGCTGGGAGCTAGCCTCCCCAAGCCAGCGATTCATGCGCCACCCATGTTTCCAATTTGAGTTTTTCTAATTTCGGCTTACAGCGATCAGATCTTGCTTTGCCTTTGTCTGCTAGATTGAAGGGCCCTTTAACATCAGATGACTTCCGAGGTGCAGTTTTCCTTCCATTCAGAGAGAACAGGAATCGTCCAGAAGCCATACCTGCTGCGCTGTAGGACTCTCTTTTTGTGCTGGGGCTACATGCTCCAGGCCTTAAGAAACCAGGGTACAAATGAAAGAAGTGAAGTCAAGGGGGAATACACCCCTTCTTACAGTTAAGCACTTGCTTAAGGGCTTTGGTGGACCAGGGACAGTGTGCTCAGCACTGCAGGCTCAAGCCCTGAGTCAGGAGTGACACTTGCCAGAGTACACATCTGAGCTCAGGTGTGGTGACCTCAGTCTAAATCTGCCTATACTGTACTGTAGTCTGTATCTGAGAGAGCTCTGTCTAAACAAGACAAGGAGCAGCTCAGACTCAGCCCCACGCATGCCTCGTGCTTGTGAATAACAATAAACTGCTGTCATTTTCCTATAGGTGGTGGAATGTCAAGGTGCAAAAGCTGAATCTCTCAGCCCCTCTGCTTCTTGTCCCAGAGGTCAACTGTCAAAAGGCAATTCAAATCCTCAAGGAGAAGGGCTATGCCCAGGCGCCAGTGGTTGCTGAATCTGGGTATTTCTTTTACTGGTTGGGTGGATGCTTATGTGAATGAATAACAGCAATGAGGAAACCAATGATGAAGTACTTTATAGTTGTACAATAAACCTGATTCATTCAGTCCCTTCAATACACTTTTTAATGTACCATTTAAAAACCTTTATGGTAAAGGTAAAAATAATGACACGGGCCTAATCCTGAGAGATGCTGAGCCCCACCGAATGGCATGGGCGTTGCACATGCTCAGCACCTCTTAGGATCAGCTAAACTATATTGTTTCAAATCCTCATTTTTGCTATAGTCAGTAATAATAGATGTGGCCCATCAAGTAAACGTTACATAAATTAGCAAAGAGAAGAACTGGCCGGATCCAACACCCACTGAAGTCAATGGGTGTTGGACCAGGCTCCTAATCAATGAAGTGTACAGCAGAGGTCAGGCGTGGATATGAAACACACTGGCAAATGACAACCAGTGCCCATTAGCTGTCTTTTCTTCAAATGTTAAATCCCGAGCTGCAAATTTCAGACAATAATTGCTGTTAAAAACACTTCATTAGGGAGCGGATCCCCCTCCTGAGGATGCATGTTTTAATGAAACAGCTACAATAGCAGCTGGGGGTGTACAATGGAGTCCCTCACTGGCTAAACAAGTTGAGCTTTTCCTGCAGCACAGTGTGTCTCAGCTAATAATGATCTGGCCCCAGGCTTTGGTTTGGAGATGGAACATTCCCAGTCTGAAATTGTATCCCCATCTCTCTGTATTAGCATCTAAATGTTGTGCCATTGTTGTTTCCTTGCTATGCACTTTGCTTGGCAGCTTCCTCCCCTACCAGATGGTACATGAGTCAGAACTATGTTCTCCTGTGGTGGAAACTGATTCTAGTACAGGAGGATAGGCTCACCCCATAGCCCAGGAAAGAGGAAAGAAAGAGATGACCCAACAGTGCGCTGGTTTTCTCAGCCTTGTTTTTACTGTGACACTCCAAGAAATGACAGTCCGGAAGACATGCACCCGCTAAAAGATGCTCAGATGAACTAAGGGCCACCTCCTTCTCCCATTGAAGGCAGGAAATTTTGTCATTAATTTCAAAGGGAGCAGGATTGGTCCCTAAACGCTGTTTAGCCATTTGACCACCTCAAGCCTGACCCTTTGCAAATCTCGCTGTTCTCTTACAGTCACATTTTGGGACTGGTGACTCCCAGTAACATCCTCTCCTCCGTGCTGGCTGGAAATGCTCAGTTCTCAGACCCAGTCATCAAGGTCATCAATGACCAGTTTTCAAAGGTATTACAGTTATTATTGATTTGTTTCAAATAGAGCCCAGAGGTGAGCTAGGCACCCCTCAACACAGAAAGAAGGCATGATCCCCAGTCCAAGGAGTGGGAGGGGAGAGAGTGGATGGGATGAGCAAGAGGGAGAGACAGAAGATGAGAGGTGATGGGACGGGAGTGTGGAGAAGAAGAAGGGACAGTTGAAATGAGAGGGGAAAGAGGAGTGGGGACAGGGAATTGAAGTGGGATAGAGAGAGAATGAGAAAAGAATCTTACCGAAATGACACAAAGCCTGCCTGGATCTGTCATCTGAGGTTTTTAGGCAAGGAAAAATGCAAGGATAGTGTTTAGTTGGAGAAACTTGAATACTCCATGAGTAATCCTCATATCACAGATTTATGATCAGTGCATTTTTGCCAATTCGGCGACCTGCTCCTGCTCCTGCTCCCACTCATACCATGGCAAACAGCTGCTGCTGAAATGGTAGAATTCTGCAATTGGCAGAGCTGATCCTATATATAGTCTGTGTTTCTGAAGCATTCCACTGTATGACTTGTCTAATTACAAGTTAGATTATGCCGGGCTTTCTGCAGATGTGCAAAGGAGGGAGAGCAAAAGGGGTATTCTCCAATTTCTCTGCTCCCATGCAAGGTCTGAGGATGACTACTGTCACTGGGCCAGATCCTCAGGTGGTATAGACTGACGTAACTCCAGTGGGGTTAACGGAGCTACTCCAAACTATACCTGATGAGGACGTAGTCCTTTGTGCTTGTTTTTGTGTTTCTCCCGCACACCCAAAGCTCCAGGAAGTGCTGCATCTGCATCAGCACACCTGTGCCTTCTGATACTCCCTTCCTACACCTCTATCCGGCCCCCCGCACAGGCCTGTGCTTTAAAAGTAAGAATTGAGTCTAATGCTGTCACAAAGTGAAGCATTTAAATGCCCTTTTTCTTTTTTTGGTCTCCTCTCTTTAGATTAGCCTGGATGACAACCTTGGAAACCTCTCTAATATCCTGGAGAATGATCATTTTGCTATAGTTGTACATGATCAGATGCAATGTAAGTATCTTTTAATGAGGAAAAGGAAAGAACCTCTTTAAAAGCCAGACTCTGACTTCTGCACCAACCAGATTATATGGGCTTTGCACAGGCATTCTCTGGGGGAAGGCTGGGGGAATGGAATCCTCACAATAGGGCCATGAAAGTACCAGCAGAGCAGCTGGGCAGTAGCACCTGCAACTCCTGCATGAGAGATTTTTCCCCATCACTCAGCAGAGTGATGGATCCACCGGCCATTCACCCCTCTCCAAAGCCCCATGCGTGGTAGCCTGAAGAGAGGCAGGGGGAGCCTGAAACACTAAGGTTCTTACTCTGATTATTTAACTAGCTCTACAGCTGGACACAAACAGATTTATTTTAGTGACGCCCTTCCGGCTATTGTAAAGTGTGTCATTTCTTGGCTAGATGATCAAAAGAGGAAGTCTGGTCTGGGGTAAAAAGGCACCAGACTGAGACTCAGGAAGTCAGATTTCAAGTCCCAGCTCTGCTGCGGACTGTGTGCGCGACTGTGGGCAAGTCATGCAGTCTCTGTGCCTCAGTTTCCTATCTCTCAACCAGGGATAACAGGGCTGCCTTCTTCTCACCTGTTGTCTGTTGGCATCATAGGTTCTTCAGGGGAGTGTCTGTTTTTACTATGTTCATGTACAGCACCCAACATAACAGTGTCCTGACCTCAGCTGGAGCCTTTGGCCAGGACTGTAGTAACACAGCCGCCATGGCTGAGTCCCCCATATCTGTGCAGCAGCAGCTGCAGAAAGGAGTTTGTGTGGTAATGCTGTTGAGAGCAGTGTTAATGCCCCAGTGGATTCCTAATAGGAGACCAGAGGAGAAGTGTACCATTGAGAATGGAGGAGCTGCCAGAGTGCCAGAGAAGAGGCATTTGCTAAGGGAACCACGCTCCCCACTTCCCTGCCCCTCCTGGGCTTGGACCCAAGAGCTCCCGTACGTTGTGCAGATGGAAGGGAGAGTGCTCTCTCTTGTCACTTCCTCTTTAAGATAGCAGGGGATGGGTGAGGCAGCTTGCTTAGCTGTGAGAAGGAGGGAATCCTGTGTGGGACTTCAGAGTGAGCCGTTAGGCCAATGAAAGAATGACCTGATGGGTATGTCTACACAGCAAAGAAAACCCTGTGGCTGGCCCATGCTGCTCGACTCAGGCTCACGGGGCTAGGGCAGTGGGGCTGTTTCATTGCTGTGTAGACATCTGGACTCGGGCTGTGCCCTGAGCTCTGAGAGCGCCCACCTCACAGGGTCCTAGAGCCCAGGCTCCAGCGTGAGCCCAGACGTCTACATAGCAGTGAAACAGTCCCTCAGCCTGAGCCCCGAGTCTGAGTCGGCCTCGGTATCTAGTTGGTGTGTAGACATACTCAAAGAGTCCCATTCTCCTCAGCTGAGACCTGGACTCAGAAGGGTGGGGTGAAGTTAGGTGATTACAGTGGGGAAAAGTTCGTTTTGTTATTCTTTATGAGTATTGCAATTGCTTGCCAGAGCAGGGCCGGCTACCCCAAGCAGCTAAAAAAAAAAAAAAAAAAAGCCACAATCAGCTCTACCGCTGCCGCTTCAGTCTTCGGCGGCAATTCGGCAGCTGGTCTTTCACTCCAAGAGGGACCTGCCACCGAATTGCCACCGAAGAGCTGGATGTGCCGCCCCTCTCTGTTGGCCACCCCAAGCACCTGCTTGCTGGGCTGGTGCCTGAAGCTGGCCCTGTGCCAGAGGCTCCAATCAGACTTGCCAGCCTCTCTAAGCTCTCTTAGCCATATTGGCCACTAGGGGGCTCATTGCTCTTCTGCCCTCCCTCATGCCCCCCAAGCACATGGTGTGCTTTGCCCGGCTCTGCTCTGTGTTCACACTCAGGCAGCACTTTGGTTTTCTGTGCCCCATTTGCTCACTACCATCTCAATACCCGCTCTGCTCACCAGGAACTGAGCCAGCCCGTGCGGGCCAGGCAGCACTCCATGGCTCTGCCCAGAATCATGGCACCAAGCGTGCTCAGGTCTGGGCTGGATTTTCCCATTTGGAGATGAGACCCGATGGGCAGTTCCTCCTGGTGGAGTTGCAGCGGAACCTGGCCCTCTCCTCCATCCCGATTAGCGTTCTCCAGGGCAATCTGGCTCCAATCAGTCTAGTGCCCCATTGGGCTGGGTGCTGTACAGATACAAAGTAAATGACAACGCCTGCCCTGGAGAGCCTCTGTAAATGAAAGAGTCAGGTTCTCAGGCTATGTACATACTACACCTTAGGTCGGTATAAGTTATGTCACTCAGGGGTGTGAATAAGCCACCCCCCTGAGTGAGGTAAGTTACACCAACTTAAGTGTCAGTGTAGACAGCACTATGCAGGTGGGAGAGCATCTCCTGCCAACATAGCTGCCACCACTTACGGGAGCTGGAGTAATTAAGCCGACAGGCACGCTCTCTTGCGTCCGTTTACAGCAGCTACATTAGAGAGCTTATGGCAGCACAGCTGCATCATCTGTATTGTAGCCAGAGCCTCAGCAAACAGTTTTCAGAAAGGAGATAATTTCTTAGGCTTTGCTCACACTTAAAAAGTTTTACCTGTGCTGCCATAGAGCAGCAAAACCTTCCTAGTGTGGACGCAGTTATACTGAGCTAAAAGTGCTGATACTGGAGTAGCTGTTTCTGGCTCAGGGAAATGAAATAATTTAAACCAGTATATAGTCCCTTATGCTAGTATAACTGCATCCACACGAGGATTTTTATAGATCTACCTATGTTGGCAAAAATAACACCCCTTACCACACAGTTATGTGGTAAAAAATTGTAAGTGTAGATGATGCCTTCTCTTATGGGAGGTGCTTTGTTTAAGATTTCACTGTCACAACAAAGCAGCCAAGATAACTGCACTCTGGATAACATTAGAACTTCAGGGTGTAATTAGGCGGATTTTATGGGAGAACAATGTTAAATGTACAGCCAGCTCATGCACATGAGCTAGTGAAATAGCACGCCATGTTGGTTTGTTCGCCTGCAAGGGGCTGCAGTTTGAGGGTCAGGCCGGCATGCTGAACTCAGACCCTGCAAATCCATATGCATCTCCCAACACAAGAAAATCAAGCAATGGCTCTGTGAATCCCTCCGTGATTATACCTCTTCAGTGGGAAGGGGAGGCTGGCCATCAATCTCGGCTGTGGAGGGTTGAAAAAAGCAGGTATATTTCTGCAAAATATTAAGACCAAAACAATTTGATTTTAAAATGTTTATGGAAGATTTTGGGGGGGGGGGTTTCCACCAAAAAAAAAAAAACCTTTAAATTTTTATTTAATTTTTTTTTGTTGAAAAATAAAAAATGTCTTCTAAACCAATTTTTTTATTAAACATTTGATTTTGACAAAAAAAATTCACTGAAAAAAAATGGTGGTGGTAGAAAAACGCAGCCAGCTAGACTCACCTCACTTCTTGAACACTTTTCTTAGTCAACAGGTGCTAATTTAGTCTGACCACAGTTCACCCCATTTTTATTACTTTCCTCCCATCCCTCCCAACACGTATTTCATTCTTTGATTTAGGCACCCTCACCTGCTTTTTATTTGTTTGCTTTTAAGAGGACGTGTTTTAAAAAGTTATACTTTATTGCACTTTATATTGTTTGGTGGTGGTGTGGTACAGCACTATGTCAGCTGCAGTGGGGGGCCAAGGGTTGTTTATAAATACAGTTATCACTGCTGCTGTTAAAGATTATTGTTGATTTGGGATGGGGAGGGCAGGAGTCATTGGAACAAAAGTCTCATAAGGTCAAGTGACAAATTATACTCCTTGTAGTGGTAAAGAATGCACTGTTGCCCAATACATCCCTGATGTAACCTGATTGACTGCTGTGGGATTGCGCCTGGAATCCCTTTCAGTAGCATCATAGCAGGGATGACGCTGGCCAGTTTGAGGTCTTATCTTTATAAAATCACAGCCATTTCTGGACTGCTTTGTCAGATAACTCAGTAATGTACTTCGTTGTGTGCTTACAGACATTGGAGATGGCAGTTACGCCAAGAAACAGATGGTGTTTGGAGTGGTGACGGCCCTGGATCTCCTGAACTTCATTACCCAAAAGGACAAGAGTCAGCACCAAAAAGTTGCTTCACCAAGAGGCTCTATTACCTCAGATGAATCTGAAATGAGCCACTGAAGATTTTTCAAAATGACGAGGCTAAGATTTTAACAGACTAATCCTTGGTCCCATACATTTGACCGCATCTGAAATGACAGCAAAGGAATCTGTGGATCAGGATGATCTGACTAAAGAACAAAGTTTAATTAAAATAAGCAGTTATACTGAGATAACATTACAACACAACATTGGGGGGGAGATATATGGGTCTTATTGCACAGATTTTGTAAGACTTGTCTCTTGCTGTTTTCGTGGTTAATTAACACCTTCTCCCACTTAAAGTGATACATGATTATGGCTGGGGCTGGAGCCATGATGGGAGAAGCTCCAGCCCTCTCCCAAATTTCATCCCTGACTGGGGGAACCCCCTGCTGATTGGCTGCCTTCCCCACTCACCACCCTTCTGGGGAAGGGTAGCCAATCAGAGCTACTGCAGGCAGAGTTTCTTTCCCCTCCCCTCAGGGGCTGACCCTTTCTTACAGGAGGGGAGAAGGGAGCATGTAGGACACAGCAGGTTAGGGCAGCTCTGCTTCCTTTCACTCCAGTGAACAATGGGATGGCTCCTCTGCTCCGCCCCCATTTGCCCTCCTGCCACACTGGCTTCACATCAGGGCCTAGGAGAGAGGGGTGAAGACTCTCAGAAGCTGTAGGAGGAGCAGAGGTGAGGCTGGTGGGGCTGAATTGATGTGGGGTTGAGGGAATGGGCAGAACCGATGCAGGAGCTACCAGGGGGACAGGATTGATATGGGAGTTGAAGGGCAGGATTATTTCCTGGACAGGGGTTGTGCAGATGGGGAGGGGCGAGCTCCTCCAGCAAAGGCCAAAATCCCCTTACCCAGGTTCTTTAGGAGAGTGGCCAGCACTAATTGTCACCTAGACCCACTGGGGATGGGAAGGGGGAGCCCCAAACTCAAAAGACAGCCCCAAAACACAATGTAATCTTTTCTTTAAAAAAATAATCATGATTTTAGGGTCAATTAATTATTTTGGGGGGCTGATGTGATTTTTTTGAAGCTTTGGAGTCCAGGAGCTGTTAGCAGAGCTCAGAAGAGCCACATGTTGGAGCTGCAAAAACACAGAAGGAATTAAGTGCACAGCAAGAGAAGAGTAAACAAACGAAATCACTTTTGCAGCCCAGTTTAGGGGAATAGGCACAATTGCTTCAGGCATGTGCTGTGGGCAGAATGAGAGAGGAGCAACTACTTTCAGTTTTAACTTTTCCTAAGCGACAAGTCTGTGTTTTTAATCTAACCTAGTATGTACAAGGTTTTTGATAAATGAAGACGTATTTATGGTTAGGAATGGTGTCTGCGGCTTTTTGTTTGCTGAGTTATACACAATACAGCAAATCTTTTGCAAGTAGTTGGGTAAGTGTTTGTTCACATCTGGTTTATGGCCAGAAAAGCAGACCACCCCAAGAAACTGTCCTCTTAATATTTCCCACTAGAGCTAGAACTGGAAATCTCGGGAGATCCCTTGCAGACTCAGGCAGTTCAGACAGTTTAGGATGGCCTCCACACTAAACCCAAAAACCATGGTGGGAGAGGGTAAGAGCAGAGAGGAGGGGGGAATAACAAAATGTGATAAAGTCTTTCTTCCAAAACCAGAAAGGGCATCCTGACGAACAATGTTTGTTACCTGGATGGAGACTTAGGGCTTGTCTTCATGTACAGTGCTACAGTGGTGTAGTTAATCCATCTCCCCAAGAGGCCATATTGATGGGAGAAGCTCTCCAATCAGCACAGTGCTGTCTACACAGGGGGTTACGTCAGTATAACTATAGTGTAGCCCTGGCTTTAGGGCTTGTCTATGCTTATAGCACTGCAGCACTTAGTGAAGATGCTACCTATGCTGACAGGAGAGCTTCTCCCATTGGCATAGTTAATGCAGCTCCCCGAGAGGCGGTTGCTATGGTGACGGGAAAAGCACTGTCTACCCTGCGAGTTAGGCTGGTATAACTACATCACTCAGTGTTGCAGATTTTCCATACCCGTGAGTGACGTAGTTATGCTGACATAAGTTGATAGCGTAGACCAAGCCTGAGGTTCAGATCCTACCCTTACTGAACTGAAGGATCCTCACCTTTGATTTCAGAGAAGACAGAATCAGGCCCTTGCTGGCGGATTTTTTTCTCCCTCAAATTCATCTAGAGAATGGTTAATAAATAGAGAGGGACAAAAAAATCACCAAATTAATCACAAGAACAAGAACTTTTCAGTAGGAAAGAGTGCAGCTGGCTGTATGCATGTGTGTGAGAGAGAGATGACATTGTCCATTTGCTGTTTGTCCAGCAGCACCCAAGTTCTGAGAGCTACAAGAAATTGTCTTTATGTATATGAAGAAAAATCATTGTACTCAAATAAAAACTAATACAATATTTGAAACAAAAATATAGTTAATTATTTGAGAGGGTTTTGCCCCTTTAGGACAAGATCTGAAACAGAGCTCAGAGGCCTGAGTCATTTGTGGTCATTAAAGAATCCATGGAATGTTTTGCAGGAGTAAGGGGGGGGGGATTGTTAACTCAGTGTGTTGGCCATATTCCAATGTGTGTAATTAAATTTCTCCCTGCAGCGTACAGTAGTCTTTCTGTTCTGTCCTACACTGCTGTAGTGATGCTGTGCACTATTTGACATCTGTCACATTCCACCCTAGAGGAAGCTGCATTCCAGCAGAGGGGGTAATGATACCTGTAGCTTAACCGTATTTCTGCAGTGACTTAAGCATGAATTTTAAGCATGGGATCAATAGTTAGTTAAGATTATTATTATTTTTAGTATTTGTATTACCATAGGGCATAGGAGCCCAAGTCATGCTGCTTCAATCGATGCAGGGTTGGATTCATAGTTTGTAAAATATTTTGGGAGTCTTCTGAGTAGGATCTTAGAAAGATTCTTTATAAACGTCATTCTCATTCATGCCTAACTCAAGGCCAAGTGTGTGCTACCTAAAGCAAACTACCTACAATCAGTAGCAAGGCACCTTGGTTTCTGAGTAGCTAGTTTCATTTATTTACAAAAGGAATATTCTCTCAAATGATTCAGAGCCATGAGATTGTTAACCTGTGAAAGCTGGCGTCTTTATTATCATTACCCTTGTCCTCCATGCCCTCTTCCCTCCTGTCTGTTACAACCACATCTTGTTTGGCTTTAGACTGTAAAACCCTAAGGCCAGGACGGGAGCCATGACCTTGATCATACAATCATGAATAATCAGAATCTCAATACATTTTCTAAGGCAAACTACAAATTCTGGGGTAGACACAGGTATGTTTAAAATAAAGGATTGTATGCAATATGATAATCAACAAATACACCCTGAACTAAATTCCTCGTGCTATTTGTTTTTATATTACATTTACTTTACTCTGTACATTTTCACTTTGGTACAGATTTTTATAGTGACAAAGCAAAAACTGTTTTGTAGACGTTATGAGTGTGAAAGAAAGTGGCTTAAATCAGGCAGCCGGGTGGGGATTTTATTTGCTGGGACAGTATGTGAGGAATTTGAGATTGTGTGATAGAACCATAATGACAATACTTAGCTCTTATACAGTACGGCTTATCTGTAGCTCTCCAACGGCTATACAAAGGAGATGAAATATCATTGTCTCTCACATGCAAAAAGACTGCAGGATTAAACAAACCCAGTGGGTAGAGCAAACAAAAAACAGCAATTAGCTATTTCAGCCTTTGCCTCAGCTACCCTTCCCCATGCACTTGGGACCAGTATACTGCAATTATGTAGCTAAACAACAAAACCTGTGATCTAACAGGTCTTTCTATCTATTTTCTCTCCCCCCCTCTGACTGACAGCTGCTTTTTTTTTTGGTATTACAGTCAAGTCTCTCCCTCGCCCACTGTTTGTAGCCACAAGTGCTTTGTATAATCCTTGTTTGCAGTGGTGTTGCAGCTTTGTTGGTCCCAGGATATTAGAGAGACAAGGTGGGTGAGGTAACATCTTTTATTGGACCAAGTTCTGCTGCTGAAAGCGATGAGCTTTCCAGCTACACAGAGCTCTTCTTCTGTGTAGCCGCTCAGCTTGTCTCTCCCACCAACAGAAGTTGGTCCAATAAAAGACATTACCTCACCCACCTTGTCTGTCTCGTGTAACCCTCCTCACTCTGCAACCCTTCTCCTGGGCAGGATTCCTTTACCAATCTTTTGAGAAGATGAAGAATGTTGCATGTGGTGGAGCATGGGAGGGGTTTGCAGGTGAGCTGGGAACGGGGGTGGGGGGGTCTGAGTGGTTACTGGATGATTTCAGGAGTGTGTGGCAGCTGGGGGATGGGACTGGTGCTCAAGTCAGGAGGGCTATGAACAAGTGTGACAGCTGAAAGGGGATTTTGTTAGCAATGTTGCCTAGCACGCTGCCTGTGCTAAGACAACTGAGGTGCCACTTGGAAGCTGTTAGCCACTCAGGGGTGAGTTATCACTGCAATTGCTCCTATTTGTGTGTGACTTCTGCCTTTTTTTTTCCTTTGGCCAACACAGGAATTTTAAAGTTTTTAACCTTTGAACTAGAGCTTAGGTGGGAGCATATTTATAATGCCACAGGGATGGTGTCAGACAGGAACAATGTGAAGTGGAATTTTAAGCTTAAGGGGTGGGTGGGGAGATGAGATTATTTTTCTTTTCTTTCTTCACCTATTAGAAAGGCTAAAGTTGGAGACCATGTCAGGCTTGTGGCTAAAAACTAACCAGGACATTTATTTTCACAATGACTGGGAGAGCCCAATCTTGCAAACAAACACTTCAGCATTTGTGTCATTTCACTAGGAGGAATCACAGTGAAGTTATAGGAAGAACATGTATAACTGTTTGCAACATCAGGCCCTAAATTCACTCCATCAATGGGCCCACTCCTCCAAATACCCCTGTTTGCAAATGCCATCTGGGGCATGGCTGGCATGATTCAAACCACCTGCATTTACCATGAGGATCACATGCTTCCTTGCTCATTTAGGCCAAGTGTTGGGTGTTATCTGACTTGTGAAGTGCAAAGTGCTTTTCAGGTTTAAGGGGTGCACCTGAGAGGGTAGGACAGGAGACAGAAGCTGAGCTGGGCTGCCCCCAGAAACTGGCACTGTAGCTGTGGAAGTTGAGGCTGGAAGAGTTGTGGCACTAATTAATTAGCAAAGAATGGGCAAAGCTTGTTCCAGCTAATAGACTCCACAGAAACAATAGACATTTGTCAGGAGCCCGTTGAAAGTGGTTGGCTGAACAGAAATCTGACAGGGAGGGGGACACTTCAAGGAGATTAGGATGGGAATAAAATTGATAGGGATGGGAGACCTTGCTCTGGGGGTGGGGGCAAATGGGGGTCACACATAATCCCTGGCAGGAAAGAGATTGGGAGTGAATGAGGAGCATGGAGGGAAAGGGAGCAAACATATCCCCTGCCATGGGGACAAAAAGGCGCAAAATCTGGTAGAGGAGCATGTGGAGTGATCACAGCCTCTAGAATGGGGGGAAAGAATATGGCAGCCTGGCGGAGGTGGGGGTTGCAGGGACTCCCAGTTAGAGGAGGATGGGAGGGTGGTGCACAGGGAGCTTCGGGTGGGAGCGGGGAATGAAGGGATGTCAGGAGCCCCTGGAATGGGCAATGCGCTCAGCCTACGGAAGCTACCAGCTGTGCGACCTCTGAGTTCGTTATTCCCCGGTGCTGGCTGCATTTCAGTAGTGTTGTTGTACATTCATAGCTTTCGAATCATTTCTGTATGCTTGTGGCTGGAAAACCATATATAAATATACACTATATTTACTGTGCTTAGCAGGCTATCAGTCTAATGGTCTTTTCCGTACTCTCAGTCAAAGTTTAAAGCAGGGTGGGGAAGGGTAGGATTGCACCACAATCTGGAACAGACTTCACAAATATACAGATCACCAAGAGAGATATAGACTCAACTGAAGCCATTAGCAAGATAAAAATCTTTTTGACCACTCCCAGCCATGCATTTTGTGTTGCAAAGGCTTTCCCTCCCTGTTTGTACTGCATCAAGGCTGGGAGAGCCATTGCATATAAATAGATGACCTTGCAGCTGAACTGGTATGGTTATGCTGGGAGAAAAATCAAAAGGCTGATCACCATTCCTGGGCCTAACCATCTGTCACATTTGGCATCAAGACTATCCAGGTAATTAAAACTGTTTTATATTTTAGAGCACAAGCACGTATTTGATTTAAAAAAGGATTCCTTCTACTATTCTGAAATATAAATTACAAGCAGTTAATTCAATTAGAGCAACCATTTCCCAGGAGTGTGTGGTAGCTGGGGAATGGGTCTGGAGATCAGATCAGGAGACATGGGGTATCTTAAAGAAAACTGGACTGATCTGAGCAGAAAATTCATCCCTATGTAACTATTAAGTAACAAATTACTTTAATGTTGTATCTTTAGGGAAAATTGGTCTTGTCAACCAAACCCGATTTTATTTTTTTGATAAGATTACAAGTGTGGTTGACAAAGGGGACGGCACTGATATAATATACTTAGATTTTTTTGACTTAGTACTGCACAGCATTCTGATTAAAACCTTAGCACTAGACAACAGTAATAAAGCACATGTTAAAAGGATTAAGAACAGGCTAGCTGACAGATCTCTAAAAGTAGTTTTCAATGGGAAATCACAGTCTAATGGAAGTGTTTTCTAAGGATCAGTTCTAAGTCTGGTACCATTTTTATCAGTGATCTGGAAGCAAATGTAAAATCACTGCAGAGAAAATTCGTGGATGAATCAAAGATTGGCTGAATGGTAAATAATGATGAGGACAAGGAAGCAATATTGTCGCTGGTAAGCATTCAAAAATTGGAAGATTGGTTTAACAATCATAAAAATTTTTTTAAAAGAATCCCTTTTGAGTTCTTGTTGTTTGCCTTTTGGTTTCAGAGCATTTAAAGGTGCATTTGGGTAATGTTTTCAAGCTTCTCTCTGCAACCATGAAGCCTAGAGAATTTCATTTAACAAAAATAAACTGAGATTCTTGTGCATTGACATAACTCCAGGAGCTGGGGCTTTAAGAAACACACCAAATATCACAAGACTCATGCTAAATCAGGAGAGTGGTTGGTAAGCTGGGCCCATTCAGACAAAATGCCTTTAATACAGCCAAATGCAGGCCATACCTACAGAATGAGGGACACTATCCTGGCAAGCAGTGACTCTGAAAAGGATTTAATGTCAGAAAGACAAACAACTGAACATGAACACCCAGTGCGATGCTGTGGCTAAAAGGGGTAATGCAATCTTTGGATGTACAAACACAGGTGGAGTGGGTAAGAGCAGAGAGGTGATTTGACCACTGTATATGGCCTTGGCTACTAGAATATTGTGTATAATTCTGGTGTCCCTATTTTAAAAAAGATGATGAAAACTTGGAGAGGAGAAGAGCCACAACATTATTTGAGAGCTGGAAAACATGCCTTACAGCAGGAGACTTAGAGCTCAGTATGTTTAGTTTATCGTAAAGAAGATCAGGAGGTGACTTGATTACAGCGTATAAGTACTTTCACAGAGAGAAAATATTAGGTACATAGGGCTCTTTAATTCTAGTAGATAAAGGCAGAACAAGAACCCATGGCTGGAAGCTGACGGCAGACCAAAAAATTGTGCCTTTCTAATTGGAATAACAGTGATGGTCATCAACCATTGAAACAAACAGAGCCAGCGTTAGGCATAAGCAGACTAAGCAATATCTTATGGGCCTGAAAGCCCAAGAGGGCCCCCTATTTGCTTTTTGTTACAAGAACTTGCCTGCTTTAGTATCAGGGAGGGGAAAAGGGAGGATATTTCTGTTTATGGACCCCAATGGGCTAGCACCGGCTCTGGGAACAAACTTCAGATCAGGACTGGATGCCTTTCTAGAAGATCTGCTTTAGCCAAAACACAAGTGATTGGGCTCAATACAGGGGTAACTAGATGAAATACCTGTGCCATACCTAGGGTCAGAGTAGGTGATCTAATGATCCCACCTGGTCTGAAAAAATCTACAAAAAAATCTACAAGTCTTGTAACATGACACTTTATTGAAGCAGGCAGTGCCATGCAAATTAAAAATGACCAAACCAACTTTTATAAATAGACTTAAAAGTTTAATATTTATCTGTTATCATCCTTAAAGGACTTTGTGAATTACATCACTCCTCTGAAGTAGGAAAGTAAATTTTATCTCCATTTTATAAATGGGGAAACTGAGGCAGGGGATTAAGTAATGTGCCCAAGGTTACAGAGTGTAAGTGGCAAAGCCAGCATTAGTTCTCACGGTCCCTGGCTCCCAGTATGATGATCAGTCCATTACAACATACTATCTCCGTTTGAGCCTACTTGAGGAGAAACCCAGAACTGGAACACTGGCCTTGCTGAGTAAGCAAAGGAAGAACTAATTTAAGCTCTCTGGGGCAGGGGTTTTTGTTTTGGTGTGTGTTTTGTACAGCAGCTAGCATGCTTGGCCTGAGGTGCTAGCGCTACACAGATTATAACAGTGCAGCTGGCCAGTGAGTAACTATTTCACAGGAGTGTGACCATTTGATTTCAGTAGCTCAGTTTCACACACAATGCTTACATTTTACAATTGTATAATTGACTCAAGTGCCTGAACCAGCCATTTCTGCTCTCTCTTTGCTTCTCTCTCTCCATCTCTTTTTTTAAATAGAAAACATGAAGCCTGAACACGTGCTTTGCCTGTTGCTGAGCTGCTTTCCGCTACCCAAAGCTGCCTGTAAGCCCTTGAAAGCCGACTGCACTCTTGTCAAATGTAGCCCATGCCCTGACCAACACACAGCGGTACCTTCGGAGAATAACTGCTGTGCTACATGTGCCCCTCCATGTTCCTGTCCAGATTACCAGCAATTGGAATGCACCATGCAAGGCTACGAGGATGGAAACGTCCCTGTGGGGAAATCTTTCCACATAAACTTTGCCACTGAACTTTGCACCTGTGTTTCTACAGGGAATATCTCCTGCACTTCAGTTTGCCCCACGGTTTCACCTATGTGCAAGGAGACCGGAAGCCCTCCTGATGGCTGTCCCCAGTGCGTATGTCCCATTGACAATGACAGAATCGTAGTTGCTGGCAGCACCATTCCCAGGGACAGTGAGATTTGTGTATGTCCCCCTGAGGGAGGCAAACTATTCTGCACCTCAACCACACCTCAGCTCACTACAGTCTACCAATGAATAGGCTCTGTTCTCCAAGTAAGCTAAGTATTGCAGGAGGGCAAAGCGTTTTGTTTAGACTATAAGAGAACCCCCATTGTATCTTCGGGCACCCTTATGGAAAATCCTATAGAATGTACAAGAAAATAATTATCTTGCTATAGGTGTTTCAAACTCTCCTATAAAATGGAATAGTGAAGTATAGTCACCCCACCTTGCCGCTCAAAGCGGCAGGAGCTGCCGAGCTGCCCAGAGCCCGGGGGCTCTGTGAGGGGGAAGAGGGGAAGCAGGGGAGGGGCCAGGGGAGCCTCCCCAGCTGGGAGCTCAGGCAGGCAGGACAGGACGGTCCTGCGGGCCAGATGTGGCCCACCGACCAGAGTTTGCCCACCCGCCGGCCCCTTTAATAACCGGTTCTACACCGGCTTCTAAATTTAACAACTGGTTCTTGTGAACCAGCTCCAGCTCACCACTGGTCTTGTGGTTTTAAAGTGTGAGTGTGATGGACCAGCCCACAATGATCTTGGTGAAGCATCCATGGTGATCCTCCAGTACTTACCTAACCATAGAAAAGTAGCCCTTTCTTTTGATGTACTCTGTGGCAAGGGCGCTGATGCCAAATAGGCATATGCATGCCCTCTCTTGCGCCATTGCAGTTTGGGAACCCCATTGCTGCAAATCCATCCACTATGTCCTGCACACTGCCCAGAATCACAGTCCTGCATAGCCCTGCCCACTTGCATGGTAGTGACGCCTACTGTGGTTTTTGCAAGTCTAACATGCTTGCTCATGGACTGGTAGCAGTCTGGTGGTGTTGCAAGCTTCCACAGTGCAATCATTACTCACTTCTCCATTGTCAGTACAGCTCTCATTTTGGTGCCCCGGTGCTGAAGTAAGCTCAGGACGCAGATCCAGCAGTGTGACCTTGCACATCCAGAAGTTATGCATCCACAGCTCATCGCCCCAAACCTACATTACAATGAAATCACACTAGTCAGTGCTCATTTCTCAGGCCCAGAAGCAGCGTTCCATCGTCTGCAGCTGCTCTCTGAATGCCACCAACAACCTTATTGTTTTTTGCTATGTCCCTTGGTGAACTGTCCTCAAAGAAATCATTATGTCCTCTGTTGTTGTGGGTCTGCAAATGCAGGAGACTCATGGGGCCTGTATTTGTAACGTCCATGAGAATAAGGCAGAGCTCTATGAGCTCCATGCTTCTGTCAGAGCCAGCAGACACAAAAGAGTGGGTTTGTGGGATTTTTAAAAAAAGGCATGAAAGTTATGGGACATGGATGGCATTATGGGATGGAGAAAGTTGCATGCTGGGAATTTGAGCCCTACCTCCGAGAGATCCCTTGGAGAGTCATTTCCGTCTCACAACACATGGTGAAAATTTCCCAAAAAGCTTTGTGCCAGAAAGTGGCATGTGGCACACTGGGATACCTACCCATGGTGCATTGCGCTTTGCATAGACCTAAGCACTCCTGGTGAGCAGCCAAGTTTGGCAAGCAGCCAAGTGCAAGCAGCCAAGTTTGGCAGCTGTATGTATCCAATGTATCTTACATTGACTAGTGTAGACATGGTGTAATAATGCCTGACTGAAAACTGATTCACTGAGGCAAAATTAAATTACAGCAATTGATGTGTGCATTTTAAAACACTCTTGCAGCTATCCTTACGCCTGTGGGGAAAAAAACTTTAGAATTAGTGCCAGATTGTGAACTTTGTACACGGAATGTCCATTAATGCCATAGGGCTGGGGGCGGGGGTGTCATATGTGCAAATTGAGGGCACTTTATGCCCTTTCTCGAGAAATGTAAACGGCTCAGGTATTTTGCTCCATTTTTTTCAATTGGCTGGCCTGCATCTAATCTCTCTTTAACCAGCTGTTCTATTTTTGGAAGCTAGATGTGAGCTTTCTCTCTCCCAGCATGACAGTAATTCCCATCAGCAGGCCATTTATTTAGCATTGATGACTTTGAGACTGTGGGGCCTTCACAAACTATCAGCATGATGTTTGTTTCATACCCAAGGCATTGAGTTTAAACGGGGTCTGAAGCAAAAGCGTTTGTTTTGCTGCACAGTGATTAAATATTGAATTTCTGTCTGTAGGAGCTAAACCCAGCTAAAGTGATTGGGAGAATCTTGTTTGATTCCACAAGTAGCAGTGGCCAGAGATGAGGAAAGAAAGGGAACAAGGAACAGAAGGGTTGGAAGAACTTAACCAGGCAGAAATGAGAGCAAGCTGCCAGATATGGCTGTGCATTAATCTAAATGGGGGTAGGGACTGGTTTACATTATAAATGGTAGTATTGAAACTCAATTGTGAAGAGTTAGCTGGCACGCTGCTTACCACGCCTCAGTGGGTAGTGCAGATCATGGCAAATCATTCTTACCATGGTTTCAGCTAATTTTGATCATCATCACAAGCTGACACGATCTGCATGGCTCTGACTGGTCTTTTGTGGACACTATTATGTCAGCTAACTTGACACTTCACAATGATGTTTGAATGCAACCACAGGCGCCGACTTTCTAAAGTACTCCAGGCCCTGCCCCCACTCCACCCTCTTCCCGCCCAGTTCCGCCTCCTCTCCTGAATGTGCTACATCCACCCTCCTCCCCCTCAGAGCCTCCCGCACGCTGCAAAACAGAGGTGGGAGGTGTGGGAAGGGGAGGCGCTGATTGGTGGGGCCTGCTGGCAGACAGGAGGTGCTGGAGGGGGGAAAGGGGATGTTCTGATAAAGGGGCTGCCGGTGGGTGCTCAGCACCTATTTTTCCACGGAGTTGGTGCCTATGAATGCAACACAGTTTTGAACTGTAGACAAGCTCGAATGCTTTAGGAAACCTCCCTCTCTTTCCCGCAGACACTGGGTTTACTGGGCAATAGTGTTAGGTCCAATCCTGCAAAATGCAGAACACATCCTCAATTCTTACTGAAGTCCCAGGGAGAAGTACTCCAGGAGCAGACCTTAAGTCAGATTTGCTGCATCTTGGGACCTGAGCTCCTACAACCTCCAGTGACTTCCGTGTTCTTTAGTAACAGTTTAAAAGGAAACCTTATCTGAAAAACAAAACTATTTTAGTCTTCAAACACCAGAGAGCAGCAAACATTTAGAGTAATACAGGAGAATCCAATAGTGCAAATTTTCACAATATCAATAAGATGTTGTGAGTTCTCTGAGTTTGGACTTGGGAATGAAAAGCAAGCGGTAGCTGGAAATTTTTGGAGTCTGCCATTTGATTTCATTGCAAGTCCCAGGGAATCCTTTGGCCCTCTCCAGATTGTTCTAAACTAAGTTTCAGAGTTACATTAAGTGATCGTCCTGTCTGAATTGCAAAATTTGTATCTGGAATCTCATCTGACTCCAAACTTTCCTAACCCCAACCCCACCTCCAAAATGAAATGTGGGACCATGGATCACATGGTAGGGCTTCCGGAGGAAAATGAGCACGAGGGAATCCTTGTAAAGCCAGACATGTCCAACAATTTCATTTTTAGAATTTTGCCTTCACCAGGTTGGATTCACAGAAACATGCAATAAAACTAAAGGAGTGGAAACCACATGAAGTAGAAATACAAAAGGAATACAAACCTGGGCACACTGAAGTCAGCAATTTTTGCACTGCTTAATCTACACCCCCCCGCCCCAACCGCCTTTTTTAAAGCAGTAAGTATTGAGCAGTTCAAACTTAAGAAAGAACCAAGCAAGTAACAATTAACGAGGTTTGGAATGAATACCTCTTTCAGCTTTCCAGTGGGTTTTCTGATGTTAACAGTGTAGGCCACTGATGTGCAGTCTAATCCAGGAACTGGACTTGTTAGGTTTCCTCCCCGAGTAAGGCAAAGAGACTTTGCTTCTTATCAGTGTAAGCTGAGGTGTGAAGGTCCTACATGCCTGGTGGTGTTCTGAGGAATGGGCTCCTCTCATGCAGAGCAGACAATGGGAATGCACTTCCATCTCTATGAACATGAAGGGGGTGACACACACTGTTAAAAATCCATACCTTCTTATCCAGGTGTTTGGATAAGCCTGGCCACAAGTTCTAAGGACTCTGGTTCAGGTAAAAAACTAAGTGTGCAATGGTGCAAGCTCCTAACATTTACTAATTATACTGACATTTAACAATTGTAGTGGAGCTCTGAATTAAAGACACCTTTCTAGACCCGGAGAGAATGTCCTTACACCTGCAGCTAGCCACAGAAAAGGACTGAGGCTTTTGGAACTGCATTCCTTTTATATAAGCTGTACTCCAAATTTTCAAGGCTGCAAGAGTATACTCATGAAACCCCCCAATAAGCCTTGCTCTCTAGAAGGTTCCTGCAATCGAGGTTCATCCCAGTAGTACAAATACGGAGAGGAAACTTCAGAGAATGCAGACATACCACTTGTACTAAAGAGTGCTTTCCTTCGCTCTTGAATTAAGAGGTTACTCTCATCTTTGTAAACCAGTGTGACACAAAGGCTCATTGTTGGTTTACTACACTGTGCCAGCAACTCTTGTCAGGCCTGACATACTCACCACACCTAAAATACTGTTGTCATAATCTGTATCTAAAAGGTATCATGTAAGGGATCATATATTGGTAACGTGCTGGTCCTGAAAATCATTGTGTGATGTATGTATGGTAAACCCAGAAAGGATTTTATGGCTATGTGCTGTAAACATGTTCTTACAATGTATTTTGGCAAACAAGGCTTAAGAAAGCCATGTCTGTTCTAGACAAAGGAATATGGTTCCACCTCCTTGAATGCATCGCCAATGTAAATTAGGCAGAGTGTGACCAAAGACAAAGAAAAGCACATTCACATGCAAGGTAAACAAAGCCATCTGGAGAGCAAGTGGAGAAAGATGAATACTTAACAGTCTTGACGTGGGGGGGAGGAAGGGGGGGGGATATGGAGATTGCATCCTCAGGGAGGCCTTCTGCCTCTTGAATCACAGTCAGTGAACTTTGGGAAGACAGCATGGTGTCTACACCCCAGCAGGAGAGAAAAATGTGGTTTGGGGTTACTTTTTCAAAGTATACATTGCAAAGATTTAGTGGACTACAGAAGACAGGGGTTCTGAACCTCAAGTGATAAGCTATTGAATCAAACTGATTATACAGAATATTACTGTATGATAGAAGTGTACTGAGTAAGGTCTTTATGACTCTCCAGTGTGTCACAGGCTTTAATACCGTTGTGAAATGTATGTATTGACACTATATGCAGAATTATGGGCGCTCACTGATATTATGCTTTAAAGTCCAACTAAACACAGGTTCTTCCCCAGACAGGCGGGAAAGTAGCTATCTCCAGTGTAAATTAAGCATTATGGAATCAAAACAATGGAAGCCCCCATTTACATACAAATCAGCAGAGGGCTGGGAAGTCAACAAGAAGGGAAGAACAGCAGGGAGCCTTCCTGCCTTTTGTAACAGGGTCAATGAACTTTGGGAGACATAAGCAGAAATGGAGAGCCATTTTGGTACCAATTAATTGGGGGATTAAAGGGACCACAGCTCTTGAAAATCACAAAATGTTGGATCCTTCAAGCAAAGGGGTTGAAGGCTCTGGGAACTGATTTTTGGTGTGAAAACTGCTTAGGCAAAGATTGTAACTTGCTGAAATTAAGTTTTTTATGTCATAGAAGCATATTTTTCTTTTGTTTATAATCCTTTCTATCTTTACTCCTTATACTTGATCCTTAAACCTAGGAATTTTTGTTTAATAAACTTGTTTTACTTTTACTATACAACAAATCAGTGCGCTGATAGAAAGGAAGGGTGTGTTAACCCCAGTTAAGCTAATAGGCTGCAGTGTACTGCCTCTTTCAAGGAGCAACAAACATAAAACTTCTGTGAGTGTTCAGCAAGGGAGACTAGAAACTGCATGGAGACATCTCTGGGGAACTCAAGAGTTGGGATTTACTGTTTTATTACTGGTCAGTCAAGGTTTGGACTGAGAGTCCTGAAGAGTTTCCTAGCAAGAAAGACAAACTGGTGTGTCAGGGATTTGTTACACAGTTTAGCAGTAGCAAAACTTTCACTTGCTGAGGCTGAGGAGGCTAACACAGTAACTCGCAATTCTGGGAACCGCAGCAGATGGTCACAACCAATCACTAGACTAGAGCACAAAACAAAAACACTTCCTCAGGTCTGATTCCATCCAGCAGATGTCAACACAGGACACAGAAAACACTATATGTACACACTAAGGCAGCACAAACCAAAGTATCTGGAGGTCCATTCAAAACTTAAGCCAGCAGCCAATCAATAACAATCTGTGGCTGCATAAAAATATTACAGGTGTTTACAGAGCGCATATATCTGGAACAGGGAATAGAACTTGTAATTTCAGCTCAAGCACCTCCACCACTAGTTCTTTTGCATTTGAGCTGAAGGTGAAAGTCCCTTAGATCACAGTAGCACTAAGGCTCTTATCCTTCTTTTAGATCAAACATTAGGGGTATATCTACACTATGGGATTATTCCGATTTTACAGAAACCAGTTTTTTAAAACAGATTGCACGTGGCCACACTAAGCACATTAATTTGGCGGTGTGAGTCCATGTACTGAGGCTAGCATCGATTTCTGGAGCGTTGCACTGTGGGTAGCTATCCCATAGTTCCCACAGTCTCCTCCACCCATTGGAATTCTGGGTTGAGCTCCGAATGCATGATGGGACCAAAACAGTGTTGCGGGTGATTCTGGGTAAATGTCATCACTCAATCCTTCCTCCGTGAAAGCAATGGCAGACAATCATTTCGCGCCCTTTTTCCCTGGATTGCCCTGGCAGACGCCATAGCACGGCAACCATGGAGCCTGCTGAGCCTTTTGTCACTGTCACCGTATGTGTACTGGATGCTGCTGACAGATGCAGTACTGCAGTGCTACACAGCAGCATTCATTTGCCTTTGCAAGGTAGCAGAGACGGTTACCAGCCCTATATCACCATCTGCAATTGGAAATTGGCTATGACGGTTATCAATCCTTTTGTACTATCTGCTGCTGTCATGGGTGCGCCTGGCTGGCCTTGCTGAGGTCGGCCGGGGGCCCATGGACAAAAATGGGAATGACTCCCCAGGTCATTCCCTTCTTTATGTTTTGTCTAAAAATAGAGTCAGTCCTGCCTAGAATATGGGGCAAGTGTACTAGAGAACCAGAGAGCACAGCCACTCCATGTCAGAGCCCCAGAGATCCTGCAGAAATGATGATGCCATTCTAGGGGGTGCCCCTGCAACAACCCCACCCATTGCTTCCCTCCTTCCCCAACCCTCCTGAGCTACCATGGCAGTGTCCCCCACATTTGTGTGATGAAGTAATAAAGAATGCAGGAATAAGAAACACTGACTTTTTAGTGAGATAAAATGAGGGGGAGGCAGCCTCCAGCTGCTATGATAGTCCAGGCAGTACAGATTCTTCATTAGACATGAAAGGGGGGGGGGGGTGAGGAGCTCAGCCCCCAGTTGCTATGATGAGGACGGTTTTCAATCCTTTTGTACCGTCTGCCGGGAATGACCAGGAGTCATTCCCATTTTTGCCCAGGCGCCCCCGGCCGAATTCACCGAGGCCAGCCAGGAGCACTCACGGGATGATGAGGACAGTTTCCAAGCCTTTTGTACCGTCTGCCATCAGGAAACGAAGGAGAGCGGATGCTGCTGTTCAGCGCTGCAGCACCGTGTCTACCAGCAGCATGCAGTAGACATATGGTGACATTGAAAAAAGGCGAGAAACTATTTGTTTCCGTTTTCTTTCACGGGGGGAGGGAGAGTAAATTGACGACATATACCCTGAACCACCCAGGACAATGTTTTTGACCCTTCAGGCATTGGGAGCTCAGCTAAGACTGCAAATGCTTTCGGAGACTGCGGGGACTGTGGGATAGCTGGAGTCCCCCCTTCCATGAGCGTCCATTTGATTCTTTGGCTTTCCGTTACGCTTGTCACGCAGCGTGTGTTGAGTCCCTGCTGTGGCCTCTGTCTGGAGATTTTTTCAAATGCTTTGGCATTTCAACTTCTTGAACAGAGCTCTGATAGAACAGATTTGTCTCCCCATAAAGCGATCAGATCCAGTATCTCCCGTACAGTCCATGCTGATCAGCGCTCCACGCTGGGAAAACAGGAAATGAAATTCAAAAGTTCGCGGGGCTTTCCTGTCTACCTGGCCAGTGCATCCGACTCCAGATTGCTGTCCAGAGCGGTCACAATGGTGCACTGTGGGATAGCTCCCAGAGGCCAATACCGTTGAATTGCGGCCACACTAATCCTAATCTGAAATGGCAATACCGATTTGAGCGCTACTCCCCTCGTCGGGGAGGAGTACAGATATTGATATTAAGAGCCCTTTATATCGAAATAAAGGGCTTCACTGTGTGGACGGATGCAGGGTTTATTCGGTTTAATGCTGCTAAATTTGGTATAAACGTGTAGTGTAAACCAGGCCTAGAGGAGGAAGCCACCCCTGAAACACAGACCTGATCCATTCCAGAGAGAACTGTGGTGCACATACAATCCATTACAATACCCAAACTTTGCAAGACCTCCTTTGTTAGCATTTAACATTGAAGCAGCAGAACCATTACCACATTACAAGTCTTAATTACCTGCTGTGCAGGTATTTACAATTATACAAATGGAACTAACATCCTGTGCATTCTTTCAAGTTTGAATATATTAGTCAATGAATTTTGTTGTCTTTCTTGTTTGCAGATTATTTGAGGAAATCAGGATTAGGTTGCAAATATATTATCTACAGGTGTACAATGAATACTTTGTGCAAACAAATTTAAGTCAATGAGGTATATGAGAACTGTTCATTTTTGACTATTCACTATTTGTTGTGAGATTGGTCATGTATGTCACATGGTATTGTTTCTGCCCTTTGATTGTATAATAAACTTTTTAAATAGAAAGAACTGACAAATAGCAAATAAACAATAATCTTGTTTTGTACAAATACCAATATTTGTATGAGCACAAGAAACAGCCATTCTCTTTTGATCTGTGTATATATTTCACTGTATTAGAATGAATTAGTCAGTTCATGTAACTCCTTCTTAGATCAACTACATTAACATATTAAAGGAGAAAAAACTCTCTATAAAAAAAATAGACTTTGTGATAAAGCTTAATTTAAATTGTTGCCAGAATGTATTCACTTAATTAAAAGAGAGGGGGAGAAAGAAAGAAAAAAAAAAGACATATCCTATGTCTGATTCACAACTTCATGCGGGAAGGAGTGTATTTTAGTTTTAGTGGTGCTGTCCTGTTTCGTTTATTGTTGTCTGTATTTAGAATACAGTATTGCTTGTATTTGTGTATAAATTTACTTTGAGGCTCAGATTTTCAACCGTGATTGCACAAAGCTGTGCAGACACTTCTGTAGGTACTCATTTTGCATATGCACTAAGGTCATTTTGCAGCATATACAAGTATGTCTGTATGCAAGTCAGGATTTACATGTGATCATTAGTTTGCACATCTGCAAAACTGCACATGTATGTGTGCACACACACACCCCTCTGCCCTGAAAATATACTGAAAATGTTGCAAAATATTTAATGAAAACACAAAAACATTTTTTCTGCTTTTAAAAATAAATTGATTTTTTTATCTCTAACAAATCAAATTTTGGCTTTTGCTTGAGCTATGTGATAATTCTGCCAAGCATTCTCAGGTATTATTTTCTGTAGCCATATATAGAATTGATGGGGTTTTCTTCACCAGAGTGCAACAATATTAAGGTATGTCAAGTTTTGAACCTATACTACTTGTCACTCTCCTTTTAACATGAACCCCCTAAATTCCTGTTACATAAAACTATGAAACATTAAAGTGAACTACTAAGGAGTGGAAACTTATTGTGTGTTCTTTCAGCATGTCAATGGACAAATCAAAGCTACCTGCCAAACCAGTTACTTACGTACAGTAAATGTTCTTTGAAATGTGTTGTGCACATATACATTCCACTGCAGGTGTATGTGTTCCCAATACACTCAAGTCAGAGACTTTTGCCAGCAGTACCACAAGGTGGTGCATGTGCTCCTGCTCTCCTGATGCTCTCAGGCAAGAACATACAAGAGGTGTGTCTTCCGCCTCCCTCTCTGTTCCTTCCCACCGCTGTATGTAATGTCTGAAGTAGTGGGGAAGGTGGGAGGGTCATGGAATGTGTACATGCACAACATCTCAAAAAAACACAAGGTTTCCAGGCAGCTTATCTAAATTAGCTTCTCTCTCCAAAGGTCTGGCATCTCTGGGCCATATTTTTTTTACCTGAACACCTGTTAAACCTTTACATGAATATACTTATAGCTGTGACTGCTGTCAGTCTTTTCCAGATATTATATTCTCTGATGAAAGAGCCTGACCTTGAGATGTGCTCTGTATCCACAACTTCTATTCAGGTGAACACATCTGAAGATCAGAACTATAGTATTATAGTCTTTTTGATTAAGATTTTCAAAGCTGACTAGGCAATTTAGCTATAACACACCCACTGAAATTAATAGAAGTGATGCAGATAAATCCCCTTGTCATCTTTGAAAATCTTTTTTCCTTAATATTTGGAAGAAAACATGCACACTGTTTTATGTCAAAAATGCTTAAAACAGATTAATCTAAGTATAAAAGATCTCCAAGACACTATACCTGCTCCAGACTGGTGGCTGAAATAGTTGACATAGCAGAGATGTATTGACACATGTTTACTCACACACAAATTAATAGAGGTTAAGGACTGCAAGACCAGCGAAGGTTTGTAACAGAATTGTATTCCACATTAGAAGTATATATATATTATATAAACATCAAAACAAAATGCAGCATCCGATTGGTTTTTCCCCCCTATGATTAAATGCTGTTCATTTTCTTTTGCAGATTAAGTACTATATGCAAGAAATACCCAATTTCACCAGGGACCATCAGTATAATCTGCAAACTTTTCACGAGTAAAAAACCCCATAAAGCAGAAAGAAATTTGGATCGAGACAAAAATCTCCTCTCATCTCCAATGTGACGTTTTTATTTTAATACTAATGTCACACAAAACCTACTTTAAGCAACATTCAGGGTCTGCCAGAAACTAACTCAAACCAATATATAGAGAAAGAAGGCTGGAAATTATTCTAATCTCCTGTGTCTTGTGTGAATAGCCCAGCTGAAGTCAAGGGAACAATAGGCTTGAATCAAAGTCCATTTAATTCAATGGGAGATTTTTCAGTGAGTTCAGTAGGCTTTGGATCATGCTTCATTTGCATTATTAATCTTTTAAGAAGTAAAGTTGGGATCTGGCCTATTGTCCCAGCTCTAGATTTTGCAGGGGTTTCCCAACAGTAGGTAATTTAACAGCCAACAGGCCGGATCCTGAATGCCTTGCACACTTAAAATTCCCACTGACTTCAGTAGGATTTTGAGTATGCCAGGAATGTAGTACTGAGCACTTGCATTGTCCTACAATATCACTATTAAATGGGGGATGGACCAGGCATTTGGCAGAACTCTGATTTTATGACTTGTGTCAGTTCAAGTGAGAGGGTTATTTTAACCTTTTTGTTTGCATGTTTTCTTTTATTAAGTGTCAGGTTTTTTTCAAAAAATCTGACTTTATATTAAAAGGTGCATTTATAAACTGTTTACAAAAGGGTTAATAAAGGCTTATTATATACTTAATAAGTGGTTAATCAATTGTTTTAGTATCAAGAAAGAAATAGATTGCTTAGAGCCATTTCTATCACCTTCTAGTAAAGCCATTTGTAAGTTTTTTGAGGGAAGGATGAGGATGTATGTCCATGATCTGTGGTTGAAAGATTTTTTTCCAGATTTTTTTTTTTAATTTGTAGTCTTCATCTGATGTACATTGTTACCTGCCCTTCATTAGGGAAGGCTGGTGGAGTTAATTGATTTGTAATTATGCTGTGCTGCTAGGTGGTTATTGTAAGTTTAATTATTGTCATGACAGCTTTAAATCTGTGGTTTCAATGTCACATTAAAGACATAATAAAATACTGATGTGTCTAAGACCAACTATTATAACATACTACTTATGTCTATAACATCTATTATAATCATTAACCCTTTATTAACCATTTATAAATGTATTCCTAGTATGAAGTGTGACCAACACAATCTCTCTCTCTCATGGACACATACCAGAGTTGCAGAGTAATCATAAAATCTTTGTTGTCCTTGAAAATATTTTTATGAACTTATAATTACATATCCGTCCAAGTAATGACTTTGGAGAAAATGCAACTGTAATCACATAAAAAGCTTATCTGCTTTTTACAGTGAGGATTTCTGATCTAATAGAGCATGATAGTTCTAGAAATCCATTACAGTCTATCTGCCTTTGAAAAGACAAATTGGCACATAGGACTTGTACTGCATTGCACAGAAAAAATCCTTCTGAAAATGTTTTGAAAAAGCAGTTACTGTACATGCCTGGAAGCCACTTTTTGGAAGTTCAATGTCCATGCCATTTTAATTAACAATTTCAGAGCCACAAAAACAAAGAACACATATCATAGACTAACTACCTGATAAGTCTTTCATTCCTCAAAATGGCTTTTGCACTGCAAAATCACAGTCCCCCTCTCCCACCCAAAACATTAAGAACTAGTAAACCATTTTTTCTGTATTTGGGTAAATAAAACAAAACAGGCCAAAAAACTATCCCAGACAAAAATCTTGGGTAACTAGTCTGATATGATATTTTCCAGCTATTTTACAGATTCCTGAAAATATGACTGATGTTGAACTAAATAATGCTAATATAATTAAAGCAATGTGAATGCTTCAAGTTTAAAGACAAGGCATGCTTTTTCCATTCATTGAGACTGTTCATGTAAAAATCCATCATCCATGAAGCATGTTCTGATTTTTAATTTTTCTTTGCTTTGATAGATCAGTTGCTTCACAATATCTCTTTAAAGACAACTGTCCAAGAAAAGCTAAATGTACAGTGTTCACATTTTAAAGATTGTCAGTTTTATAGAACAAATGTTGCTAAAACAGTGGAAGATTGAGGGTCATTTCTGTCACTATCTGAAAACATGGGTATCTAATAACATTAGGTAAATATTTTGACAGTAGACTACAAGGTTAGTAAGTTTGTAAAAAGGCACGCTCTCTCACACAGTCAAAAAAAAAAAAGTGTGATTATTCAGTAGATCCTACAGAACTACAGAGCAGAACAACATTTATATTTCCACGTTGCACAGGTAACCAAATGACATGGTTAGAGTGATCTTTTAACAGCATACTTGCGCCATCTTTCATTCGATTTCATGTTGGATAATTAAGTAAAATTATTTTATAATGTGAAAAATAAAATACTTGAAAGAGTTTAGCAAGCCTAGAAAATCAAATTGGTTTGGCAAAGCCAATCTAGCTATTCAATCTACAATGAAACAACAACAAAGTTCAGTCAAGTCCTAAATGTTTCCAGGAGTACTCTTCAGCAATACATTTAACAATTCAGAAGTAATACCTGTTTAGGTTTTACTTTGTTCATTTGAATACTACAGTTAAACTTGCATTCTCATTGATTTTTTCTTGGCTAGCTTTACTTTTTGGGGGAGATGATTACAGTCTGAATGCATTATATTTACTATGGCAGAGGCAGAAATTGTTTAGAAATAGAAATATGTTTCACTAGTGTTAACATCTTAGATTTTCACAAGGGAATGAAGGTTACTTATATTTCCAACATGCTTTCCGAATTATATTTTGCCTAGTCAACTTTAAACCCAGCTGAATTTTTGGTGAATGTTTTGTCTGAATGATTATCAAAAATAAAAGAAGACCAAAAATACAACAATAGCGTACCTATAAATCCCACAGTTATGGGCGGAGGGGTAATTTAATCTTGCATAGACTGAATAATTATTCATTAATTGCTCCCAAGCAGGTTTGGTACCAAAAATTGAATCATTAGTAACTTAAATTAACTTAATTATAATCAAGTGCATCTGTTTTAATTTTGCACAGTTTCCATGATTTCGTTTTAAATGTTGCAGTTTTAGTTGTTAGACGTCAGTCCTTGAAAAAATTTGGGCCCCATAGTTTGTTAAATAGTACCTTTGATTATTAAAACTGAAGTAATTTTATAAATATAGTTTACTTTTTGCAGTTTTCTTGAGACTGACATTAAAAATGGTTTACTCCATTTTCTTTTGTCACTAGTAACTTTCCAGTCAATTTCACATTCCAGGTACTTATGCATTGGATAAACGCTGCAACCACCAGCAAGAACGCTTTCTTATTCTACTGAATATAAATATATATATTTCCGCTAGAACTAAGGAAAAAATCCAAGGAAACACTTTTAATTGGTGTAATGATTTGTACGAGCTTGCTTTCATAAAATCAAAAGGGACATTGTCAACTTGAAATCTACTTATTTTCAACTGAGTTAAAAGTTTCAGGTAGTACACCTACCTAAGTCCCCCTGCCAAAAAATCACATTTTCCTATTTTCTGAGGACTCAGTTTTGCCAGTTTTGCTCGTACTAAGCAATACATTATTCTACTCACATATGTAAGTATTTACAGCTCTGTGGCTTCAACTGCTACTAAACATGAACAAAGTTGGCTGAATCTAGCCCTAAAAATATTTTTCCTCTCACCTTCTGTTGTATGAAAAACATACACAGTACAATAGGAAAAAATGGCTCTAGCATGGAAACACTGAAAATAAAGTGCTGGCAGAAGCAAACGGTAAACAAATTGAAAAGATAGAGAAAAGTATTTTTGCTTCCAATCTCTGTCAGTTATATTCATCTTAGGTATTGCTTGTAACAATAGCAGGCAAAATGTCTTCATACTGGAGTTTGATTTTTAAAGTTGACTGTGCCCTTTTAATTTTTGGGTCAAATTGGACTTGTCGGTATGCCTTAAATCAATTACATTATACCAGTTCTCATAATTCAATCTTTCATTATACACTCTTAGTATTTTCTTTAAATTGCTCAGTACATATGGAAAGGGTATTAGAGGCAAAAACAGAGAAGATAGATTAAAACAAATACTTTAATAATTCTAACCATAATAATGCCTCATTACTGCAGTTGAGTCAACAGGCCCAATTCATCACAGGCATAAGTAGGTGCTACAGTAGCGAAGTCAGCTGCTTATGCTAGTGGTGAGTGTAGCCCAGTGCCAGTAAAACAAGGTTTTTTAATGGTAACCTCTGAAAAATAAATTTGCCTTCTATGTACATGTAACAATTTTTAGCATCTCCTGTCAAGGTCTCTCTTCATGCTGCCTATAAATTGCTCAGTAAGGCAGACTTTAAAGCCCCAGTTCAACAAAGCACCTAAGCATGTGTTTAATTTCAAGTACATGGTTTAACCCCACTGAAGTCAACGGGATCGAAGCACATGCTTGGATATTTTGTGGAACAGGAATGGCTTTAAGTAGGTGCTTACAGTTAAGCATATAACTAAGTGCTTTGCTCAATAGTGCTTAACATTTGAAGGAAGCACCCTCCTTTTTTTCACACTGTCCTGCTACAAGACTTCTTGAGTCTACTGTTACTTGCACTTAACAATGGGGAAAGACCAACTTTTTCAGCATGAAGTGTCAATAACAGGTGTTCAGAAATAATACACAACTCAAGATCTGTGGATAAACTGAAATTAACCATTATCACAGAAAAATCTATTTTCATCACTAGTTCTGAGTTTGTTAAAAGACACACAAGGATTTTTTTTTTTACAAGCCTGTTGTAAATTCTGGTAGTGATGTTTGTATTTGAAAAGATTCTTTATATAATCCATAAATTATATTTTTTGTATGTGGAAAAAAATTTCAAATTCAATAATATAACTGGGGTGGAAAAACTAGCCAGTCAGTTTTTCATTTTTAAAAATCAGACTGAAAAAACATAAACTATTAAGTTTCTCTGTTGATTACTAGAAATTTTGTGGATAATTGTACTTACTTACCTGAATACTTATTTAGCAAATATCTTCAGATACAAGTTTAGATACAGAGTTAAATGTAATTTGAGCATTAGTTTACACATATATAAATCAAAGTTTGACAATATCAAAATCCCATCAAACTGTGGGCCCTTCTTATGCTATTATCAAATATACTATACCACTATGGGATAGCAGAGAACCATGGAACACTAGCATTAGGCATGTTTATTAAATTTGGTCAAATTTTCAGAACCTTCCAAATAGGAATACTAAACATTTATTTTCCCCTTCTGGAAATTTTTTTTTCTCATGCTCAATACAGTTGTCATTCCAATTCCTACTGAATTTATAAAAATATTTTTTTTATCCAATAATCCCGCCAAGGTAAAAATAGGAGTTTTTATAGCAAATGATAAACAAGCTCACTGACTATGAGAGAAATTAAACTTATTTAAACTGTCATACATTCGCTACTGAATCACACATCTCCATTTTCTTTGTGGGTGTGTGTTGTTGCCCACCTCAGACTGGCAGTTTTTAAGGTGCAGAGGCATCTTTCAAATGTGTGTCTAACTTAATGATCAAGTGCCACATGCTTTGAATTTACATCGTTAGTCAACCAAGAGCTGTGTTAAACAGGTCTAATTGAAACTGCATAATTCTTTAGAAATTGTAGCACTTTCAATCTAATGAGAGAACAAAAGGGGCATTTATGTGGTCATTATATTACTAGATGCAATTTTTTGTAATTAAAAAAAACCAAACAAACCCAACCCCTCTTCAAAATTCAAAAAACACATTTGAAAGAAGTTGCTGCACCTGCAAAGACACTCTTTAAGCTTACTATGAAATACAAAAAAGTGCACCCTTCTATATCTACATATAAAACATATTAGAAATAAAACTTGTGTAAAATGTTTGCTGTGCAAACTATAAAAACAGTCAGTCAGTCCATTCATTTTCCTACATATTTTGTCACATTCTCTTGCTTCCTACTGCAGAGAATCACTGTTATCCAAAACAAGCCCACTGATGTTTGTTGTTGAGAGGTCTGCTCCATCGTCTTCACCACTATCCACAGATTCATCCTCACTTTGTCCTGCCATCATAACTTGCTGAACAGCCAAAGTAGCACCATCAGATGACAGAGACTGGAGACTGTCTACATTCATGTTGACCGGAGCTGTAATTGTTACAACAGCTCCTGGAGAGGTGAAAACATGTATACAATTAGTAAACTGAAAACAATGATCAAATCTGAATTTAGATTTAACATTACACAAGAAAATTTGGTGTGTTTTTTTTTTAATAGGATACCTTGGAAATTACATATAACAACTAACTATGTTATTTAGGTTGCAAAGTCAAGCACTCAAAAGTTAGGAAATGTCAGAATTGAGATTGCAAGACTCTGTTTGGTCCCTCTGTGTGCATGCACGATAAAGTCTTTAATTACAGGATCACAAACTAATATTTCCCACTGTACCCCTACCTCATTCAGTGCACAGGCTGGAACGTGCTCAGAGAATGAATCAGGGTTACTTAAATGGATGAGACTGCTGCCTTATTTAGCTCCCATTGATGTCAACAATTAATTGCGGCATTGTTGTAGCCGTGTTGCTCCCAGGATATTAGTGAGTCCAATAAAAGATATTACCTCACCCACCCTGTCAACAGTTACTGGCAGCTTTCCTATTGACTTCAGTGGGAGTCAGATCAGGCCCTTGATGCAGACACGGCAAGGTGAGTAGGGACCTGAGGCCGGGGACTGCAGGAAGGGAAAGGCTGGTCCTGTGGTTAAGGCAGCTGGATGCCACCCAGGAGGGACAACTGGGTCTATTCCTGCCTCTGCCACAAAGTTCCTACGTGATGCTAGCCAAGTCATTTAAACCAAAAGTTCAACGATATAGTCCTCATTTCTCAGTGCCCAATGTGAGACTCTTGGGGCCTGATTTGCAGCACTGAGCACACAACACTACAAGATAATTCAATGGGAGCTGTAGTACCTTGGGCAGTAAGGCAGGGTGGTCTGCAGGAATGAGAACAGCGTGGAGAGTCAGGAGGCCCCATGTAACAAGTCTGGCTCTTCCACTCTGGGAAAAATAATACATGATCATGTAACTAAAAACTATATCATAATACATATGCACCAAAGCGAAGAATTAAGGTTGCATGGACAACTTTAATTCTGCCATTTCCTAACTTCCGAGTGTTTGACTTTGAGAAACCTAAACAACATTCTTGAAACACATTTTTTCTAATTAATTATTATATTATATTATATACCAAAAATCCAAGTATTTAGCTAAAATTCAGAGAGAGAAATTTCTGTCAATTTTTTCCAGACTATCAACACAGTGGTTTAGCTATAGCAGGAAATGCCCCAAAAACAACAACAAAAGCCACTTTATTTCTATGTAATAAAGACATTTAAATAAGGAATTCATATCACTATACATGTTCCAGCCAATTTTTCTTACCATCTGACATTGTAAGTTCATTAGATTGCTGCTGAGCAACTCCTGATGCAATGGAATCAGGCCAGAACCTCTGAACTGGTCTGTTTTGAGCTGTTTTTTTCTTTGTTTTTGGAGTTTCAGAACAGCTGGAATCCAGCATTGGCTGAAGAATTCGTCTTCTAGCATTGATAAACCTAAACATGACCAACAAAAAACCCCCACAGCTTATGACCAAAAAATGGTGAATGCATGCGCATGCACGCACACACACAGACTGTCTCAACCAATGTTTTATGCAAAAAATAAAAATTAAATAGAAATTAATATTTAAAATGAAAAATGCTATTTCTTAGCACCTTGGTTTCACACTCCATGTTAGGGATGCACGAGAACCACTGAACCACAACACCTGCTCCTGGAGCACTGAAGTCCTTTGATATTGCAAATCTAACTAAGGAAGCAGCTCTCTACTTCTCCCTGGCTGGCAGGCCCTTCTTCCTCCCTCCTCTACTGCCAAGTGGTACATTTCTTCTTCTAGCCAGGTGCATTCCAAGGTCCACCCACCCAATATAAGCTGTGAATCGTTGCAGCATGGCCCAGGTAATGGACGTTCCTCTAATTAGGGTCCCCCCAGACGTGGCTCCTACTTAGGTCATTTGCTCAGGTTCTCTGCTTACCTGGCTCTTTCCTGTTTATCCTCTGGTTTGTCCCTAGCTCCTGCCTGACATCCTTTGATGGTCCCACTAAATCTCTCATGCCTGGCTCTTGCTCCAGTCAATCCACTCACTTGTCAACAGTCTCTACCAAACAGATTCTCCACCTTCTTCCCAATTCCCTGTAACTACCTGCTCTCCTCCTGTTTACTTCAGGCCCCTCCAACTGCTGCACAGGAACCGTCCTTCCCTCTCTTTCTGCTCCTGAACATAAATTCAAAAGCCTGACAAGCCATCAGTAATTAATTTCACTGTAGTTAGGTAAGGAAGGATTTTCTCATGACAAAGCACAGGACTGTGAATGAGGAGACCAGAGCTCTATGCCAGATATGACAAAGACTTCTGGTTTGTTGGACAGGTCATTAAAGCTATCTAGCCTCAATTCCTTTATCAGCAAAATAAGCATACTACTACTTCCATATCTCTCGGGATGTTATGAGGTGAAAATCCTTAGTGCCTGTAGAGTGTTTTGAGGTCTTTAGGTGCTTTAAGTTTGCAGAGTACTATTATATGGTATCCATTGTTTCCAGGCAAGTTTAGTGTAGAACTGTAGATTTAATTCTAGAAGTTCATGATTTTTTAGTTTAAGTTACATTCTTAATTTTATTTCTATGTATTGTACACATGTGGATGGCACTCACATACACAGAGTGTACCTCCATACCCACACTCCAATTATGGACATTAAGCCAAAATTTTGGATCTTACCAATTGTTAACCTGCAGTAGTGTCAGATTTGTCTGGGCTGCAATCTGCTTTTTCTCATCTTCTGTTGGATATGGATGCTAAGGACAAAAAAAAAAAAAAAGTATGTAAACTTTTTGCTTTTTTCTTTCTTCAAAAGAAAATGAAACTTTCTTCATTACTATTGATTAAAAATTGCTAGAATAAAAAAATCCACCTGTTTCATTAACAACATTTTTAAGCAAATTTTTAATGATACAGTCACTTAACAAACAAAACAAAAATTGATTTTATCTTTATAAAGTGTATATGCCATCATTTAACTGCCAATGTCAAATTCAGAAAAAAAAAATGCTTCTCACAGCTGCCAGACTCCTCGTTAGACAGTGTGATCCTTCACCAGCACAGCATGTGGTAAGATTTGATTAGTTACACTGTCTGACGGCCATGTCACATGAGAGTGCTGATGAGCCTTATGTGGTTAAACAACAACTCCCCTCCCCCAACCCCGAATTAAACAGGGCAAGGAAACTTTATGTAACATAAGAAACGCATGTGTGATTTTCATGCATAATTTATCAGTTGCAACATCGGTTAGCTAAAACAGAAGATAGAGCACTATAAATTAATGGAGTATTTATTACTAATAGAGACCTATCTTCCCCTTCCAGCGCAAGTATGTGTGCACAGGGAAGACACTGTAGAATATCACAGAGCCGTTGGCACAAAGCAGTTGTTGGAAGGTTTGGTGAAAATTCAATTCTCCATCACATATAATTTATACATGATTGCTCCTAAGTAAGCCATGCATTGGAGTACCTGGCACTAAATACTGGGCACCACTGAAATAAAGAACAACTTCTTCTAGGAAATTTAATAAGATCTTGCAGTTCAAATGTTAAATATATTCAAAATTAGGGCCTTATCCAACTCAGATTAGAGTCAATGGAAAACTCTAACAGACTTCAGTGGAAGCTGAACTGGGCCCTTAGTGCATACAAAGTAAGGCCAAAAAGTTTTATCTTCCTCAGGAAGTCTTCTCTGAATACTTATGACTACTGCTGATGTTTAATCCTTACCCCTATGTGCTGAAAGAGCCAAGATCTCATCACATTAGTAGCGTGCTTTGGAAGAACCCCTCTCTTATTTTTTGACGAGCCATCATCTTGATGCAAGATATTTAGATCTTGGTTTAACTGTAACTGAAGCTGCACAAATAATTTAAGAAAAATGTGACAGTTATAAAGTTACTTTAATGTATATAGATATTGCACAAAAATTGTTTTTATCATGTGAAAGCAATGAAATAAATTAGCTCTATAATCTGTGTCAAAAAAGGGTACTTTATTTACCTGCAGCGGTAGTGGTGGAAGTTCTCTTGCAGTATTATCCTAAAGAGATCCATACTCTGGGTTACATATTATCAGGTTTCTGATGTTTTAGCATTTTCTAGAACCACTTTCAAGAATTGCTGTAGTTGCTAGGAGGCTGTATTCACCGCATCACAGCTACCAAGTGTCAATTTATTTTAACTTACAATAAAATTCATTCCAGTGCAGGGGGCCAGGCATAAGATCCTCCTTATCCTGTAAACACCATATTGAGAATCTGATTCTCTACTGACTTGCAATTTGTGTAGCCATTTATGCGTGGTGCACAGAGAGTGCAACATGCTATGCTTATTTGGTAGTGTTTCACACAGGTGTGACTACGCAAGATGCAAGGCTGTGAAGAATCAGGCCTTAGGGGCTTAACATGGAGCTTAAGTAGTGTAAGACACCTTGTGCGGGTCTTCTGCACTGAGGTGAATTTAACTCTAAGACCCTTACTTCCCCAGCCTAAAAAAATACTTCAAAACTCTCAAAGCACAAAAGGTCTGTGCATGTGCCTCAATACACATCATCATCTAAGAAGACAATAATGACAGGTATAGAAAGCAGCTCTCACTACTTAACGTTTCCCCCACCCCGACCTCCAGCCTCTGGAAACTACAAAGCTGAACTGGTGAGAGGTGCACACACCAGCTCCTTAAAGAAAGCCATATTATATATATATATATATATAAAGATACAAAGAATATATGTCTGACAACTAACTTTGTAAAATGAACAGCTGTCACCAGCTCCATTCTTAAGAGAAAAATCGACTAAACTCTGTCCTTGACGTATGTATGCAGTTTCTTGGGAAGTGCATGCATGCACGTTCAAGTTGAGTTTGGCCTGATGAATTTAGATTATTGTAACAATAAGTTCCAAAGAGCATGAGAACAGAGTAAAATAAATGATGACGTTTAACTGATTGTAGTGGAAATTCAGCAGCTCCTTTAGAAAGTATATAACTGTATGCAAAGCGACTGTATAGGGAGAATCTATTACTTAAATTTACATGCTTAAAATACCAATTAATGAGGTTTTCCTCATATCTCTATCTATATGCGCACATACATTTTTAAAAACTACACTAAAGTAAAATTAAGTTTTAAAGTTTAAATGCACAAAAATCAGGAGATTCTGAATTAGAGTTTCCACACAAATTCTGACTTTACCCAGTCAGTAACCAATGCTGCATGCACTTGATTTATATTTATGCTGTACCTTTTCTACAGCTTCAGAGGCACATATTTAGTGTTTCGTTTTACCAACTCTGGGTTATAGCCCCTGAGGCTGTATTATATTCTCCATGTTCCCTCAGCTACAGAGCATAACCAAGTGGCACCAGCTGTTTTAGAAAGGGCTGACTGGCTTCACCCGTAAATGTTCTTGGTCCCCCAAACCTGGCAGGCCACTGCATGACTAAAAGGAGCACAGCATACAGACTTGAAACGAGACAGTCCTCTCAGTCAGCTGGAATCCTCTGAAACCGAAGTCAGCAGGATTTGAAAAGTCTGCACTTGGGATAGAGAACATGAAACAGATTTCAAAGCCTGCTGGCCAGGTCTCCCCACAACCCCCAAGACATCTGAAAAAAATAATGTTGTATTGTATTGTATCTATACTGTAGGATCATTTAATGGAAGACCCTAATGTAATGCCTACACGGGGAAGAGTTCAGGCTACTGTAGATCCGTAACAGCAAGTAAAAGCTAGATGATTTTTAACGTAGATGTATGAAACCTTCATAAGTTATCAATCTTTCCCTCTTTTGTCTCCTTTTTTCACTCTCAATTGATGTATCTAGATGTTCCCACATTGAAAAAATCTGCATCTATGAACAGTTGGAGAGATGCTCTTCAGTGTTTATCCAAACCTAGTAGGAAATAGCATAGAACTCACATATGATATATCATTTCGAACAACTGTGTTACAACTTCATTATTTCTAAACCAAGTTTCTTCAAACAAGACAGAACACAGGTTCATCGCCAAGCATTGTGTATATGCTGAGTGTGAATCTATTTTTAAAAGGCTGTTCTTGAGCTAAGTGTAAAGTATCATATGAAAAAACATTTCTCCTAGCCCCCAAACACATTCAGAATTGACAACACACACAGCCAATTTTTTTTAAATTCACAGCAATCGGCTTCTCTGCAGAGGCTCATCATTGCATTTTTCAACTCCCACAAGATAACTTTCTGAGGGAGTGGGGAAGAAACTATGGAACACTGGAAATAGGAATTTAGGAAGTTCTATTTCATGCCCAAGGGTTACAGTGGAATACAGGGTCAAAGTCAACCCACAGATGGACTTTAAAGTTCCAACTGAAGTCAAAGGAAGCTACAGACATATTTGTGCATAAGTTGAGGTTATTATTTCCCATTGGATGCCACACTTTTCTCATTCAAAGAAGCAATATTTTTCCCTCCCAACAATCCAGTTTATGCAAGCAATTTTACAAGTCAGGGGCACGGATACAATTCCTATTAACTCAAAGGTATATGTATCTGAGGGCAGAATTTGGCCAGGTATGTGCTGTTACAAAGAATAAGTGAATTTTAAATATACTCTTTCATGAAAGAAAATCAGTGATTATTAATGGACTTTATATTGTGCAGATGAATCTTCCTGTTCAAATGTTTAACAAATTAATCCACTCTAGGGTCTTCTTATTTCTGGATGATCTGATTTACCACTTTCTGATACATGGACCACTATCTTGATGTTCTGATTTGAGACTGTCAATCTGTTATCATATATTTTCCTTTCCTATAACCAGATTTCATTGGACTATCCTATTCTAAACTGTAAATGGGCTTCTGAGCAAAAGAAGGCTGACCTCTCTCTTTCTTGAGTGTGATGTAATGCACATTATTTGGCTGTCACCCATTTAGTTCAACACAGTACTCTGAAAATTTGTGTAGTGAGCAACACCCCTTAAACTCTGAAATATATAAAAATAAAGTTTTAAATTACTGGTGCTGGCAGCCTTCTTGCAAAGTGACACTTCTGACACCAGCAGTATGGCATCATAACATACTCGTGTACATCCATCCTGCCATAATACTAGTTCAGTTAGAAAGAGTTTTAAAATGCTTAATGTTTACTCAGTAAAATATTTTTCTTCTATACAAATACTTCTCTGCTATCACCATGAAGAAAGAAATTGATAGTTGATGTCATGATGCTTTGTCCTGCCAAGGGAGATTTTTGCAAATCTTTGAGATCCTATGCCATATTACAAATGTGGGGATCTTTGCAGCAATGCTTAAATGTTTTTTTCTGTATTCAAGTAATTAATTCTACATTAATTAATGTTTATTTGTGTAATGCTCAGTCTGTCACTTTATCATACTGAATACATTACTACTACTTTACAAAAATAGGTTTTTTACTCCAAGAAACTATTCCATGAAGACCATGAAACAAACCTGTGAATTCTGGATCCTAATTGTCCCCGGTGACAGTGCTTGTGTCACTACTTGACCTTGTGGAGTGACCACAGTGACTGGCTGATACACTGTACCACCTTTAAAAACAAAAACAAAATTATGATTATAAAGTATATGAAAGTGAATATTAGAAAAACATGCATTTCAACACTAAGATCACTATTAAGTGAACATCTTGATGGGAGTTATTTTACTGACAAACATCATTCTTGTACCACGTTTAATTTAAAGAGGGACAAATAACATTCTATTTAATTATTTTAATATCATTATTGCTGACAAATAGAAATGCATTTTTAGATAACTGATATTAACTATATTTTATTACAACTTCTCCAACACATTAAGATGCACTCTTTAATATTAAAGTTTCATTCATACAAAACCATAACAAGTTTGACTCAATTTCCAACCAATTTAGATATGCCAGATCAGATGTTCATAGTGACCTCAGTGACAAGACATTTCAAGTGTATTTCATTTTCATCTTGAATGCCAGCCCAACACAATGGTGTAGTTTGAAGTTGTCAGGATTTCACTGACTTCCAGATCCTGTTACCAATCTACATAATGCGATGAAAGCACAGCATTTCCATAATACATATTTTTTGCCTAATAATATTTTGAAAAACAATAGAAAACATACATTCTTTTCAATAACAGATCAAATATTTTTTCCATTTATAAAAGGACATTGCACAGAAATATAACACACCCTTCACCCCCACTTCCCACTAAATCCTTTAGATAGATTTCTGAGCAATGTCCTTTTTTTGGTTGCATATACATAAGTGTATACCAGTGGTTCTCAACCAGGAGTCTGGGGCCTCCTAGAGGGCCATGAGCAGGCTTCAGGGGGTCCCCAAGCAGGGCCAGCATTAGACTCGCCGGGGTCTGGGGCACAAAGTCAAAGCCCCACCACATAGGGCTGAAGCCTGGGGTCCTGAGCCATGCCACCCAGGGCTGAAGCCAAAACCTGAGCAATTTAGCTTCATAGGGCCCCCTGTGGCGTGGGGCCCCAGGCAAGCGTCCTGCTTGCTACCCCTTTAACGCCAGTCCTGGCATTCATATGCAGAAAACCAATAGTTTTGGAACAGGTGTTTTTATAGCATGTTGGGGGGGCTCAGAAAGAAAAAGGTTGAGAACCCTGCTATATACTATACTTAATTTACACACAACACATGAAACCAGTATTCAAAAGAACTACTGGGACAGTTGGTTGTATAACATTTGGAAAGTTACTGTTATATGAGTTATTAATAATAAAATATTCCTATCTTTGTACATTTCTTAACAACTGTGAAAGAAAGCAAAATAAAAAACAATGTCAGTTTTTCTTTTCTGTGTCATACCTGCTACTGTTGCCATAGTTACATTTCCCTGCTGCAATGCTGATGCAGGCACCATAATCCCTTGGGGACTCAGTGTGCCTGCAATGGCACTTTGAATTTGCTAGAAAAATAAAATAATTAGTTTTTTTAAATTAAGTACGCTCATGTAATTTTTAGTTGCAACAAATCTGGGGCTTTAAAAAGAGGATCATCTCCAAGAGAAAGACTCTACCACTCAAAGGTCATTACTGCAAACTGATCAGCTTGAAAACATTAATCATTAAATAATAAATTCATAAAGCAGACATGAAATACCCAAATATATTTGGAGATAAAAAAAGATTTTGGATACAGAACTAAACCAGAAGTGAAACAACAATTTTCAAAGACACAGAAGATAAAGAATAGATAAAATTGGTCTCAGGAGGTAAAATTACAAGTGAATTTGGAGGTTTAATAAATAACTTAATTCCTTCTGTAGCTTTCTGACTTAAAAATGCAATAAGTACATGATACCTTAATATTATTTTAATCTAATTAAACTGTGTACTACAGTTATGTAATTTAAATTATGTTCGTAAACTCTGATCCTGCAAATATTTGTACATATTCTTAACTTTTTCTGTGAACAGTCCCATTGACTTCAAAGGAAGTACATGTGTAAAGTTAAGCAAATGTGTCTCTGCAGGATTGAGAGCTAGTAGCCATGCCATCAAAAATTGTTTTAAGTAATCTCTATCTAATTTCAAACTTTTCTCGCCACGCTTCAAAGTACCAAAAGCAAAAAGTGGGTTTTAAAAACTGAAATTTAAACCATCAGGAATATTCATAGTACATAAAGTTAAACATGCACGTAAGTCATTACAGGATCGGCACCCTAGACTGAAGCACTACTAGATAGTATGACATCATTGTCCACACTCAGGGAATAGGGTTGCCAACTTTCTAATCACACAAAAGCGAACACCATACCCCACCACTACATTCCCCCTTCCTTGGTGGCTCGCTCTCCCCCACCCTCACTTTCACTGGGCTGGGGCAGGGGGTTGGGATGTGGGAGGAGATGAGGGCTCTAATTGTGGGCGGGCTCCGGGGTGGGGCCAGAAATGAGGGGTTCAGGGTGTGGGAGGGGACTCTGGGCTGGGGCATGGAGTTGGGGTGTGGGAGGGGGTGAGGGCTCCGGCTGGGAGTACGGGCTCTGGGGTGGGGCTGGGGATGAGGGGTTTGGGGTGCAGGAGGGAGCTCCAGGCTGGAGTGGAGGGATTCGGAATGTGGGATGGGGCTGTGGGTTGAGGAAGGGGGTTGGGATGCAGAAGGGGGTGAGGGCTTTGGGCGTGGGCTCTGAGGTAGGGCTGGGGATGAGGGGTTCAGAGTGTGAGATGGGGCTCTGGGCTGGGACAGGGGGTTGGGCTTGGGGGGGTGAGGGCCCTGGGTGGGGGATGTGGGCTCTAGGGTGTAGAAGGGGGCTCGGATGCAGGAAGGGGTATGGGATCTGAGCTGGGGCCGGGGATTAGGGGTTTAGGGTGCAGGTGGGGGCTCCAGGTTTGGGGGGGGCTCAGGGCCGGGGCAGGGGGTTAGGGCTCGGGCTTACCTCAGGCGACTTCTGGTCAGCGGCTCAGCAGGGCTAAGGCAGGCTTCTTGCCTCCCTGCCTGCTCACCCTGGCACCATGCTGCGCCCCAGAAGCGGCCAGCAGGTCCAGTGCCTACTAGGTTGGGGGACCAGGAGCCTCCATGCGCTGCTCTTGCCCGCAGGCATCACCCCCCACCTCCCATTGGCAGGGAACAGGCCAATGGAAGTACAGAGCAGGTTCTTGGAGTGGGGGAAATGCATGGAACCCCGTGGCCCTCCTGCTTAGGAGCCGGCCCTCCTGGCTGCTTCTGGGGCACAGCGCAGTGCCAGGACAGGTAGGGACTAGCCTGCCTTAGCCCCGCAGCACCCCCGACTGGACTTTTAACAACCCGGTCAGCAGTGCTGACTGGAGCCACCAGTGTTCCTTTTTGACCGGGTTTTGCAGTTGAAAACTGGACACCTGGTCACTCTACAGGGAAAGAATAGTAGGCGTACCAAAAAGAGTAATAAAGCAATCATTACCTCTCAGATTATTTTATACAATAAAATTAGGTATTGTAATCAGATATTTCAACAATCTAGCAAATACAGTGCACGTGTATAAGAATATGTGCAGCTGTTGATATTACAAGGTAGATAGAACAGACATGTGACACATCTCTAAAATATTATGACTAAAAACCAACAGTTAACCTTTGTCCACTCTAAAATGTTTGGATCAATTTATATGTTCAGTTTATATAAACACATGGAGCCAAACCATCTTTTAATAATATAATGGAGATATACCTATCTCATAGAGCTGGAAGGAACCCTGAAAGGTCATTGAGTCCAGCCCCCTGCCTTCACTAGGCAGGACCAAGTACTGATTTTGCCCCAGATCCCTAAATGGCTCCCTCAAGGATTGAACTCACAACCCTGGGTTTAGCAGGCCAATGCTCAAGCTGCTGAGCTATCCCCTTCCCCCTTTTTACCTTCAGTGAGGCAGATAAACCTGACAGCTGGGTCAAAGCTAAGGTGACTGCCAAAGAAATGCAATGCATATTATGACAACTTTTTCTTGTGTCCATTCTCTTTTTTAACGTCTGTTCTCATCAAGGCAGCAAATCCAGCAAATCCAAGGTTTTTTTTAAATTTTATTTTGAAGTTGCTGGACTGAGGTAAGAAGTACAAGGAATGCAGACAAACAGTAATTATGGCATGTTTCTAAGTATTGACACTTTTCGATAAACTTGTCCACTGTTCAGCTCCTCAAAAGAGGGTTGCTAACCTTAATAAAAACACAATTACAAAGAACAAGGTAAGCAGTGTATAAGTGAAATTCTTACAAAGTGCAGCAAAAAGGTATTTATAAATTTTGTGGTATTTCTACGCAAAAGCTCATTTAAACTAACTTGAAATGTACCTGCGATGGTACAGGTGAATAAGGACTTCCAGGTTCTCCACTTAGTAGAGTTTCACTGTTCATTTTAGTTTTCAGACAGGCAATATAACGACTACAGAAATCCTTGCAGAGTTCATTAACCTTTTCTAGCTCAAGCAGATGAATACGTAGAACCTGGATTGCCTTTACCATCTAGAGAGAAAGATGGAAAAAAGACTTAGAAACAAGGCAAGAAAACACTATTACTTGCATGAATAATTAATATAGGGCAAACTTTAAAAACATGTAGGAATATACTATTTCAATTACCATAACACAGAATTACTGATGCAGAAGGCTGCTCACAATACTCTTTCCCAGGTTGTATTTTACTGGAGTGTGAAAGGCATGTGTTTAGAACAAAATCCTGTGTTGATCCACTGCTTAGGTAAACTGTCAAACAAGACAGAACAAACACAAATACAGCATAGGATTCTTCTTGTCTTGGCCACAGTCTATATTACTGTACAATTTAAAAAATATGGTTCAGGCATGTGTGGTGAACAATAGTACTCTGAGCTATACCCAGAAGAATGGGTTCAATTCTTCAGTCCTGTTCCCTCACTCCCTGGGTCAGGAGAAACTGTAAGTGCTATGGAAGCCTTGCTGAGGAGGAGTGCTACCCATTACTTGGCAACTCAAGTGGTCAATTAATGCTGTCCTATTACTTAAAAGGACATTGGCAGCAACATAAGGCCTCAAGAACAAAGCTGTGAAAGTGAAAAAGTGGGAGAGGAACCTTCTGTTCTTAGACAAGAATAGAGCCTGTCAGCAAATAAAATAAATAAATAAATCAACAAACAAACAAACAGAAATAACCATTCATGCCATCCTTTGGATATAAACATATTTGTAATCATATGCTTTAAAATGCAGTTCTATTCCAAAGCAAGACTATATAAAACTGACATCTTACTCAACAGATCTGCTCCTATGTGTATTTAGCCATATCTGCCAACTTTAGTAACAAAAACACATTGTTTTTCTGCTTTTTATGACTGTTTGCAGAGCTAACACATCTAAGAAAGAATCCTCAGCTCACCCTATTTCTCCTTGTACATCAACAGGATTGCTCACAAAGCTCCAATCTGTTATCCCAGTACAAACTCACTGAAGATAAGAGGGTTGCACTGGTGACACGCAGGGGATAATTTGAAGACAATGGGAATGCATGTGTAATCTTATCCGGCCTACAGAACTGTATTACTTACAACGTACAAAATACAAAAAAAATCCTGTGGCAGGCAGGGGAAAACCTATCACCCAGAAGCCTTAGACAAGCTGAATTGTTATTTGGGCAAGTAAAAGCATCAGACTTCCTGTTCACCAAATAAGGACATTAGGAGAGCCAGAATGACATCAGACACAGCAGCTTAGACCATAGTCAGAGGACAGAATGGATGGGAAAGGGGAGCAGAAAGAACTAAGTTGCCTCAAGAGCAGGGACAGAGAGGAGCAGCAACACTGAGCTACCAGTGAGAGTGGAGGGGAGGAGATGCTGGGCAGAGGGATGGGGCTGGCTGCTGCCAACCAGATATGCAATGCTTTGGGAAAAGGGGCTGATACAAGGGGAAAAGCCCACTACCTAGCATATCTGAGGATAATGTGTTGGATCTAAGTGCTCTGATCAGAGGTCTGTGCTGCAGTCAGGTAGTTCAAAGGCAATCAGGCATCTTTGCCAAAAAGGGAAGCAACAGTTTAACTTTTCAGCTGAGCCAACGTAGTCTGTGTATTATTATTTATATTGTAGCAGCACTAGAGGCCTCAGTCAGAGATCGACACCATTGTGCTAAGCACTAGATGTACCTAACAAAGTCTGCCCCTGTCCCCATAGAGCTTATAGTTTACTCAAATTAACTAAAAATTTCATTACTTGCTGCTGCTAAACACAATTTGATTTTATTTAGAATGGAGATGATCTCTCTCTAATACTCTGTTGCAGCCTTCAAACTGCAAATTTACTGCTACTAAGGACAGATAGTCTGATTTTTCACAGCAATCCTTGATTTACTTAAGAAACATTAGTGTAAAGACTATCTATGCACCTAATTTTAAACAAATCTGAAAAGTGTCTGGAAGACATTGAACCACACTGCTGGATTTTGGGGTAAAAAACCAGCAACAGCAGAGCGCAATATTGGAGGCCCTGGGCCAAGAAAGAATAAAGCACATGACACATAAGAAAAATGAGATACTTAGAGTTAAATGCAATTTCCAGAATTAATTAAAAGCTACTACTGATGTATTTCATGTCAGAAAGATGAAATGTTCTGTGTAATTTGCAGAAAACATGAGAAGCTTTCTGATAAGAGAGCTCTTCTTGTAAGTGGGTGAAAAACCTTTAGAACTGATTTGCTACACATACATGATTTCTCTGCTGCTCATGCAAAATACACTGATGCAGAAAACAAGTTGCTTTGCCCTCAATGAGAACCTGTTACTATATAATTTTCTGTAAAGTGTTAAATAAGGAGATCCAACAGTTTGTTTAACACTCTTTACAGTCACTAAACAAGATTTTAGTTCTATGGATTCTGAGATTTTGCTATTTGAAGGCCAAAAGTGGCCTTAATCCTAGATCGGGGTGGGCAAACTATGGCCCAGGGGCTGCATCCGGCCCTTCAGATGTTTTAATCCAGCCCCTGCACTCCAGCTGGGGAGCAGGGTCCAGGGCTTGCCCCCCTACATGCGGCTCCCGGAAGCAGCAGGAGCATGTCCCCACTCCGGCTCCTACACGTAGGAACAGCCGGGGGCTCCACACGCTGCTCCCGCCCCAAGCACTGCCCCTGCAGCTCCCATCGGCTGGGAACTGCAGCTGATGGGAGCTGTAGAGGCGGTGCCTTTGGACAGGGCAGCGCACAGAGCCGCCTGGCCACACCTCTGCGTAGGAGTTCGAAGGGGATATGCCGCTGCTGCCGGGAGCTGCTTGAGGTAACCACCACCCGGAGCCTGCGTCCCTGAACCCCTCCAGCGCCCTAACCCCCTGTCCCAGCCCTGATCCCCCCCCCACCCTCTAAACCACTCCTGCACCCTAGAGCCCGCACCCCTGGCTGGAGCCCTCATCCTCTCCCGCACCCCAATCCCAAATTTCATGAGCATTCATGGCCCGCCATACAATTTCCATACCCAGGCCAAAAAGTTTGCCCACCCTTGTCCTAGATCAAATCATATTAATAACTATAGCATGGAAGACTTTACAAATGCAAAGTCTCTTCAGGAAGTACCTACGAAATATATACAAATAGCTAGCTTTGTTATTGTGCTTGCTCATGAATCAACTGACAGGTAAGTAACTGAGCTAGAGATGGTGAAATCTGATTTGCGCATGATAACAAATCTGTACTCTTTGCTGATACAGAAGACTTGCAATCCGGAATAACTAGTGGTATTACTCAGGGAATAAAAACAGCGTCAGGAATTGTAAATATCATGGCAGAATAGCTACAACCAAAACCAAATGGTCTTTCAAGAGTGATTGTACAGTAGTGAATACAGGATGTTAAAGTAGAGTACAGGCCAATTTAGACACAATACTCCTTGGCTGGCTGTTGTACAGTGCATCATCTACAAAATTGACTTGCTATTCTGGATCTCGTAAAAGATTTGCCTTATTCTATAAAGTTTGGATTTCTTTTGTGCACTATTTTGGACGTATTCACCATGTACATTGATTTGCTTGCCTGGCCAGAGCCCTGAAGCCAGTGATCAAAAATTATCATTTAACAGTCACCCATTTTGCTACATATTGCAGAAACTAAGCTAAGGGGCTGAAGTAACCTTAGTTAAGGGCATCTTAAGGAGATCAAGACAGGCAAATCTGTGCTCACATTGTTTCCATGATGGATGGAGCCTACATTGTGCCTGAAGTTTTTCTTACTCTTCAAGGAGAGGATCTCTTTCTTGTATGAAGTTTTAGTAAATCTAGAAAGTGGTATGTCGGAACTCACAGCAATGAAAGGTAATCCTAGCCCTTCGGTCCAAAACCTTATCTGTAGGGATGGCAAATGCTTCTGAGTCTTTAAAAGAAAAGCTGCAGAAAAATCAGATCCCTGTGCTCAAAGTGTTATTTAAAATATGAATGCACATTCACCAGATTTCAATATTTTACTATACAGAGTCCTAGTGATTAAAAAAAAAAAAAAAAAGCACTGAGCCATTATAAAAGTATACAATAGACAATCTTCTAGACCAATGCCCTCTTCCAGCAGTTGCCTTTAAAATTGTGTTTAAATACCACCAAATCCCATATAAATGATCATGAATATGCATATTTAACAAAGTGTTTAACCAGCAGGTCACCTGCTTTTAAGGGTATATTGTTCTTGGTGGAAGAATTATTAAATAATTGTCCTGTAATGCCACAATGGTAGAACATGGATTTTGCACAAAGAACTTAAAAACAAAACAACCAGTGGCAAAGCAAGACTTGATGTAGCTACAAGTAAACAGTCTAAATATAAACTTTTTTTTTAGCCTCACCAAACTATTCTCTACTGGCTTGAATGAGGACCAGGAACAAAACACATTCATGGACAAAGTCACAGTGAGCATACAACAGTAGGTAGCATTCACTGGAGGGCTTGACTAATGCAAATCTATAGGATCAGATGGACAGTACCCATAGTATTACCTAGGTATCAAAACTTGTTTGAAATAAGTTACCTTGCCTCAGTTCTGACCCTCTGTCTCAGATTAGTGGTGATACTGTAATTAACATTAAAGCAAGGACAAAACTAAACTAATGTAAGATAAAGTGAGAGCTAGACACATTAAAAACAAGAGAATAAAAATAAAATTCTAGCACAATAGTCCAAAACAGAACAAACAGACCATAGAGAAATGCTTCCAGACAATCACAGCAAAAATAATATTTCATTTTAATTTGCTTGAGAGAAAGAGACCACAGCCTGAAAACTGGGATGTGCACGTTTTCGCATGTAACAAGTACATCTGCAGTCTTAACTTCCTGTGGAAAAAGCATTAGAATTCTTTTCCCCCAGCATGACTGACTATTACATGTCACCTAACTATGAGTGTCAACAGGCATCTGATATTGTCTTTCCAGTTGCAGAAACAAATCTGGAACATCCACTAATGGTTAAATCCAGTAAGCAGAATAATTTGTCCATAGGTACCAGACAGTAAAAAGTACATTGATATTGTTTTAAGCAAACCCAGGCATATACTACAAAACAGGGAATAGGACTAAAGGAAAGCCTATGCCATACAGCTCCTTTGTCCATTTACTTCAATATCCTTTCAGTGAAACCGGCCAGCACCAGATACTTCAGAGGAAGTTGAATGAAACCTTGTAGCAGGACAGTTATAAAATAAACTGCCCATGGAAGAAGTTTCCTTCTGACTCTCCATCATCTCATCAGATATCCTATCAGATTGGCTTATGCACTAAAAGATGAGGGTTTATTGTTCTTCTAAAAAATTGTATCGTATCTGTTGCAACTGTACTGAATCTAAACCAAAGTCCATTAAAGTCAATGGAAAGACTCCCATTGACTTCAATGAGAGTCAAATCAGGCATATTATCATTACAAAATGTCTAATCCTTTGATGTCTATTAAGTTTGGCTTCAATGACAATGAATTCCACATGTTGTGTGAAAATTGTTTTTTAAAATCAGCCTTAGATGTGTTGTCTTTAAATTGCACTGAAAATCCCTTGCTCTTGTATTATGAGAAAGAGTAAACAGGAGTGCGCAGATTTATTTTCTATATATTATTCATTATTTTGTCCACCTTTGCCACAACCCTTTTATTTGTCTCAAGATCACTTTTCCTATGGAAAGTCTCTCCTTGATTCTAAATAATACCATAAATCTGATGAAGGAAACATGGACTGCTCTGAGTTTCTATGCTACTTCTCATATGATAAATAACTGCCTGGATTAGCAACACCATCTCCTTATGTCCCCCACAGGGATACATTGGGAAATATAGTCAGACACACTACTCGCAGGACGCCACCTCAATACCTTGGGGTCAGCAGACACATCAAAGATTATGTTACAAAAGAATGCACGTACGCCTCAGTGTTGCCTTTGAAAAGTGTTAGTGTGCACTTTTGAGTAATGCAACCAACCGATGATTCTAACTAATCTTTAATTCTCTGGATCAATTCAAATAGGCGTAAAAATAAGTGGATAATGTTAAACTGCTAATTTGTTAAGTCTTCTTTTTAAATGTTGCCAGATAGCCTTTTCACTACTCTGGGTGATCTGAGCTACTCTAAATACTCTGCTTGGTAATATCTGTAACAACAGAACTCGCAAAACATACTGCTAACAAGTCTCATCGGTAAGCCCCTGTGGCATTCTTAGTAGTGACCCAATAAAGAAATCTCATTACCCAATGTGAACAATGGTTGTACCATTACACTGCATCTTGGATGAAAAGAATTCAAGTATTAATCTGTATCTTCTCTAGGATAGATTACTTCAGAGTTATTCACTGGGGCCTGATCCAAAGTCCACTGAAGTCAATAGGAGTCTTTCCACTGATTTCAATGGTCTTTGTATGAGATGATGTTCGGAGTGGCACCCTTTCGGATACTATGCCAATTGATTCAATTGGGTGCAGCATGCAGGAACTGAATCCTCTCAATTCAAATAATCAGACAGTGCTGAAATTTAATTTAGATGTCACTCTCAACTATAGGTGCACTAAGGTGGTCCTTAGAAATATTTCAAGTAAATTCTGCTAGACTTTCGCATGCTGAAATCTTTTGCATAGCATTAATGCAGGAATCCATCAGCTCACTTAAGAAGTGAGTAGCCCTCATAGGATCAAAGTAATAGGAAGTCATCAAAATGACTAAAATTTACTAAAAACTGCAGAATCACTGTGCTTTAAGATTCTGCAACCCAATAAAGCTCACAATCCACTCCCATTTTAGCCAAATGGCTTCATTCCCAAAAGATCTGTGCCATATGGCAAACCACTCTTTAGAGGCCATGTACATTTGATCAACCCCTTCCTCGGGAGTATCTCAGCCAGTTTAGGTGTATGAATCACCTGTAGGGTTCTGTTACTGATCCATGGGAGACTCCCAGACCATCCTTTATGATTGCTCAGAATGTCCTGTAATTAGTGGATTAGCCTCTGTGCTGCCCTTGAGCCATATGGGTTTGCTGAGGACCATGGACACAGTATCCCAATTATTGGGGAGCTACTGTGACCTCAGAACAGTCCTTGAAGCAACACTGAGTAAGTCATAAGAACATAAGAATGGCCATACTGGGTCAGACCAAAGGTCCATCTAGCCCAGCATCCTGTCTTCAGACAGTGGCCAATGCCAGGTGCCCCAGAGGGAATGAACAAAACAGGTAATCATCAAGTGATCCATCCCCTGTCGCTCATTCCCAGCTTCTATCAAACCGAGGCTAGGGACACCATCCCTGCCCATCCTGGCTAATAACCACTGATGGACCTATCCTCCATGAATTTATCTAATTCTTTTTTTAACCCTGTTATAGTCTTCGCCTTCACAACATCCTCTGGCAAGGAGTTCCACAGGTTGACTGTGCATTGTGTGAAGAAATACTTCCTTTCATTTGTTTTAAACTTGCTGTCCATTAAGTCTAAATTCTGAAAGCTGTTCTCCCCCCAGCCCGCAAAGTAAAAAGAAAGCTCTTTCACCTTGGCCCAGCTCATGGCTCTTCGTCAGTTGATTTAAAAGAAGTCACATATTTCAGTACCAATACTGAAATGCATGGCTCTTCCTAATTCAGCTCTTGTTCCAAGATGACACTGTACTATTGAGCTGGTATTTACCCCCAACAGGTTTATGTGTCCACAGAAAATGCAACGGGGCCTGGACTGGAGGGAAGGGAGCCTTGCAGTTGTGTGGCCCAGTCTGAGTCTCTCTGGGCTATCCTGATAACAGCCCCTGTTGGTGCCTGCTTTCTTTGCCTGGATGAGCTGGGGCAAAAGACAGAAGAAGAGACGCTGGGGAGTGGGGGGAAGGAGGAGGAGAAATCAACCTTGTAATTAAGGATCCTGCCCACTCCACCTGGGATATATAAATATATATTTTAAAAAGTTATAAGGGAGGAAAGGCTGCCATTGCAACCAGTTGCAAACCTCACTTGTGGGAGCACCAATAATTCAAGGAGGGTTGACATAAGACCCTATGTCTGGTTGGTTCTTGGAGACTAACTCTTCTGCTCATTTCTTTGGTACGCTTGACTGACTGGACTGTATACTGATGTGTGACCAACCCAGAATATCCAATAATACCAACAGGTGGGGGAAGAGGTTACACTGGTCAAAGGTGTCATTTCTTAATTATCTCGTAGTGGCAAGCTCCCAAATAGGGGAGGAGTATGGCTAACAGACATACCATAGAGAACCTATCTAAGGTATTTGGAGTATGACATAAACAAGTCCACATGATCTATGGGCAAATGAGCTTTAAAGATTTGATTATTCCTCTCAAAAGAAACCAGGAGCAGAGGACAAAGGAAAACAGTGTCTTTGTTAATATTCAAAAAGTTAAAAATACCTTGAGGCAGTATCATCTGATCTACTTCATGCAGAATAAAATGACTTTCATTTTTACTTATTTTGATGACAGAATCTAAGGCAGATTAATAGAAGTCTAAAAAAAAAAAATACCCCACAGGAAATGCTAAGATGCCAGCCAAAAGCTGTGGCTGATATAGGAGCAGCAGCAGTCAGACACGCCTTTGCTGTCAGTCCTGAAAGAACTGACAGAGGTACTACAGGCTAATAAACTGGCAGAAGTGAGGGAAAAAAAGAGCTGTCCCTCAATTCTAATACTATAAGAATTCCTGCCAGTCAATATACTGTAGTGGCAGGAATCATGGACTTAAAAATGACTCTAAAACCAATGGTCTGTTTAGGGAATTCTGCTTACAGTTCTGTCATGTTATCAAGTGACAGACTCACAAAATCATGTACCATGTGACTCATGACATCAAAGATGACTGAATCTGAAATAATGGCTGCAATCTTCTCAGAAAGAAATCTTTCTGGCTATTTAAAACCATTAAATGTGTTTCCTCCCTTGACAATGAACCTCATATTTAAACAAGATATTTTAATTGAAAACAATTTGAAGGTGTGAAATGTCTGCAGCGGGGCTCTTTCCTTTTCAAGAGGAATCTAAAATGGTGGTAGCAATGTGATGGGTTCTACAGAATGTCAGAAAACCTGCAGTGTTTTTCATTGGCTCGGCTATACTTTTCATATGCTGGGAGAGAATATATATCATTATAGCTCTTAATGAAGCAGTTGTTATTATTACCAACACGTATGATAATATAGTGGTATGAGTACTTCACAAGACTTCACTGGGTCATTAACATTCCAGTTAAAATGAACAAACACCATGTGCCCCTGCTGCTTGCGGCTTTCAAAAAGCCTGTGCAAGGTCCTGGTTTATCTTCTCTCTTCCACATTCTGTCCATTATTTTTGTCTATGGTGGCAACGGCGACTCTACTACAGGATTTAGCCACAGAACCGTTATAGGATACAAACACATTTAATCTTTTTTTGTTTGGGCAAATTATTTCACAATATCAATGACCTTTTCTTATGTAAATTACACCAAACTTTGCCTCTCTGTTAGAGAGACACAAATGTCTCATGACTGAAACACAAGACTGGGACTCAGGAGTTCTGAATTCTCTTCCTCGTTGGGACCTTGGACAAACCACTGAATTGCTGTGCTTCAGTTCTTCATCTGCAAAATGGGGACAGTAAGATCTCTCCACCTCACATAGGTGTTGATTATGCATTAATGCCTCTGTAGTCTGAGTACCCCAGAGGAGTGTCATTGAAAGGCCTATAAATGAATATAATGTAAATATTTCACTAACTCCTTAACTGCTTCTCCATCTTTCTTGAACACAAACTGGGTCTTCCAGTCTAACTCTGTTCAATTAGAAGTCACCAAAACAAACTTTCTACTTGATAATGGAAATACCCTCAGCTATCTATTTCCCTTTCATTCAAGTCTAGTCATGGAGTTGCCCTCCACCATGAGCTCTTCTCTGCACCTCAAAATGTATATAATCTGCAAGTAAGCCTAATGTAACCTTTTCAATACAGCACATTCTCTCTCCCCCCATCCTCCCGGTAGCTTAATTTAAATATGTATTAAGCCCTTTCAATGCTGCCTCATACTTCAGTCCCTGCAGTCCCCTGATAGTTTCTGATGATCCTTTCTGAATTCCTTCTAGTTTGTCAATACCTTTCTGGTCTTGTACCCAGAAAGAAACCCAGTATTTCAACCACAATCACACAAGTGCCATATAGATAAGAACTATTACCTACCTCCCTGCTCCACGATATCATGTCTTTCTATATGTAGCCAAAATTGACTTTTGGCAGCCATGTACACTCATGTCTAATTTGATGTCACCGCTCTGTCACTCTATCACCTTGATATCACCTCTCTGTCACTTCCAAACAACTTAGGTTTCTCCCATCTGTTTAACCCAAAAATAAGAATTTATGGTTTTCCCCAGATGTATTGACTTGTGTCTCCCACCTTTCCCTTCCCCCAAGTTATTAACTGCATGTTTTTAATCTTTCTAAGTCCCTTTCTATTACAACATTCTTCTGCCCTGACTTGTTTCCCAATTTCATTACATTAATAAATGAAACAGGTTTACTGACTCTTCAAGACCGCTAAAAATATTACCACCAGCCTTTGTGGGCATCCCAATAGACACCTTCCCCAATTCAATCTATTGCCATTTATCATTGTTTACAGTCTTTTAATCTTTAAGATATACTTATGCACACACTTTTAGAAAACAAAGGATAGGAAACTATCTTTTCTCCAAAGATACATAAGAGATCCCTATTTTGAGTCTCTAAAGCTCCAAGGCTGTGTTTGTAAAAATACAGAACTTGCAACAATGTAGGAAGAATATAATATACTGTAACAAAGCAAAAAAACCAAAAACAAAGTAAAATAGATCTTGATCAAAAGGCAATACAATAATCTTTTTTGCCTGCTTTCAACAGGTTCAATGAGGCGGACTTCAAGCAATAATACCTTGTAAAAATATGTCTAGAACTCTGCGTGGATGCCATAGATCCCAAGCCAACATTCTTTTGACACTCATCGTTAAAAAACACTGAAATCATAGCCCTACCAAGAAATAGCAATGCAAGATGTACTAAGACAGACTTCTGAGGTTGCATTTACAGAGAAGGGCCTTTACTGGGCTTGACATGTGTGTGTGAGAGAAGCTAGCAGGACTTACTGACCTAGGTAGAATACAGAGAAAAGGTATCTCACTCTAACATAAAAATAAGGTAGTCAAACATTTTTTTGTGTGATGCATGCCAAAAGAGTCACACTGGCCTTTTTTGGACCAGACAGTGAGTTCTTTCCGTGTAAGTTGGAATGCTCTTTTGGTAGGCTTCTTCTGAGCAACTGGGACTGAAGAGGTACTGAATCTCTGATCCTCTCTACCTGCAAGTACTCATCAGCTGCCTAATTTGAAGTTTCTTCTCTCTGCCTTGTCTGAAATGGCAGAATACCATTTATTGCTACAAAACAGACACAACCTTATAGGACTCTTGATTTGAACAGCTTTTTACATAGGCCCAAAATACCAAACTGAGTATCATTTAGAAATGCTTCTCAAACTGATTTATCATTCAACACAAACTGTTCTACTTGAATTTTTTTTAAAAAAGATTTCCTTATATTCCTATTGCATACGGGGCCTCAGACTTCTTTTTATGTATAAAAGTTAGTGGGCAAATTTTCTAACCTTTCCTCCCTCAGACTATGCAGATGCATCAGGGCAAAGAATACACAACAGGAAAATCTGACTAGATAAGATATATAGAACAGTGAACAAAAATTATCTGATTGCCTTCTGAGAAACTACTCTGTACAGTCAACTGGATTGTAGTGGGTACGTGTCTTAACTCATCTCTAAATATAATGTCAACCTCAGCCATTTTAGGAGCACATATTGGAAACAAGTACTGAAAAATGTGAGGCAGGTGGTCAAAATGAAGGATGCAATAGATGTTTGTAGATAAGAAAAAAAGGATAAAAAGACAAACTAAGTTTACAGACTTTTTCTGATCTTTAGTTTCAGAATTCAGTACTTGCAATATTAACAATACACCATTGTAGAGTCAAAAGATTTGGGAATCTACCGAGAGCAACAGTTGAGAGAAGTAATTGGGAATAAAAGGGAGAAGTGTCATTTGCTTCATAAAAATGCTTCATACTTACTAAATTATCAGTTTCTGGATCTTCACAAAAAAAAGGTTTTCCTTCCTTCTCCTGCTTCCTTACAAAATTTTCAATATCTACATCAAAACTAGCAGAGGTAGTGCCTTCTGAGCCCTGTGTAGATTGTTCACATTTTTCAAATAATAGTGCTAATAATGGAAACAGTGGGTGCCTAGGAATAAACAAATAATAAAATCAGGTCTGAATAAATATTTTTTTACTTTATATTTCCTACTTTATAATGTTAGGTATCCAAAAAGTAAAAACCTAATAACCATTCATCCAGAAAAGCAATTCCGTAAGCTTTATGAAAAGATTATCTACAACACAACTGTAAAAGCAACAAAGAATCCTGTGGCACCTTATAGACTAACAGACGTTCTGCAGCATGAGCTTTCGTGGGTGAATACCCACTTCTTCAGATGCAAGATCTTGCATCTGAAGAAGTGGGTATTCACCCACGAAAGCTCATGCTGCAGAACGTCTGTTAGTCTATAAGGTGCCACAGGATTCTTTGTTGCTTTTACAGATCCAGACTAACACGGCTACCCCTACAACACAACTGACAATATTAGCCAAAAATCCATGTTATTTAAAAAAAAAAAATAAAGAAGTAAAACTGTATAAGATTTAGACACAACTAAAACTGTATAATAAAGCATGACTATTTAATTGGACATTGATAAGAGGATATCATAATTGCAGTTATGAAGCTATGAAATGCCATTTTATTAATTGTAAGTTAGTAGAAGGTGATGTATTAGTACAATGTAGAATGGATTAGCACTGACACAAAGAATGAAACCAGATTTAAATTACAAAAAAATAAGTCGGAGAGCAACCATCTGGTCTCCAATATGTGCCCCATTTCAATATAACAAAATCACCTTACAGTTTGGTACAATTGAGAACGGCCTGTATTTTGAGAGACTCATTGTGAAATTAGCTAACTTGGCTCAGGTCAGGACTCAGATGATTCTACCATTAACTCATTTTGTGATCTTGGCCAAGTCACTTGCCCACCTTATGTGTCATTTCCCCCATGTGTAAACTGGCAATAACAGAGCCTTTGTAAAGCACTTTTGGTATGTCTACACTGCAAAGTGAAGATGTGATTGTAGCATGAGTAGGCATACATGGGATAGTTTTACTTTAGCTAGCATAGGTCACAATAGCAGTACTCATAGCAGCACAGGTTTCAGAATGGGCTACCAACCAAAGTACAGTACATGCCTAGGGTCCATGGAGGGCTTGTACTCTGGTTGATAGCTCATACTAAAGTCCTTGCCACTATGTGTGCACTGCTATTGTTACCCACACTAGCTAGATTAAATCTAACACAGATATGCCTATCTGTGCTACAATTACACCCTCACTTTGCAGTTGATATATACTGATTCGTATCTTCAAATGAAAAGTGCTAAGATAAGTATTTTTGTATTACAGAGTTGTGAGAAAAGGCACATTTTATTTATTTACTTATTTTTAACCTAAAGAAAAAGTGGTACAGGTTGGGTTGATCACAAAAATAAAATAAAATAAATGAGGAAAGGCCTCAGATACTATTGAAGCTAATTCTAACATATAAAACATAATGGGACAGTATGAGTTAAAGTCACTATTCCTCAATAGCCTAAACAAAATACTATTGCTAACTTAAAGCTCGATGCTCATTACAGCTATAGCAATATCTGTTTTTAATAACTGACATATCTGCACTTCATAATAGTCTTCAAGATCATGCAACGGAATTCTAAATTTGGGGAAATTTTTTGCCTTAAGTAAAGAGTCTGAAAATGAAACCATTTTATTTGAACTTAATCATTGGTTACTTGCAAACTACAGCTCATCTGGTTTTAATCTGCCTAGTTAAAAGAAAAAAAAAGAAAACACACCCAAAACTACATTTTTTACCCTTCAAAGACACAACCAAAGTCCATAATACTACCTGTAAATGGCCTGCTTGTCTGCATCCATTGGCGTCTGAGATTCTACAGGGGCAGGACTCACTCCTTCTGCATCAGTTTCAGAGCAGTTTGGGTCTTGTTCAGTTTTTAACTCGGTTACTACTTGCATCTGTAGAAAAAGGAGGATAAGTTATTTTACGTCACCAAGCACAAAGATTTATTAGTTAGTACACTGCTTTCTAAGTAAATAGCAATGCAAAAAGCTAGTAAATTGCCAGAAGGTTGGTATGATTTGGCAATTATACAAAAAGCATAAGCAGTAACAAGAAACTCATTTAATCCTTGACACTTTTTGTTGGATAGTGTAAAGGTCATTTCAAGTTTCAGCACTCAGCTTTAAAATTGGAATGATTGATATTAGTGAACTGCTAAAGCATTTTGTGTCTCATAAACAGCTATTTTTGGAATAGGTTAGACACATATTGCTCCAAAAATTAGGTTACCAAAAGGCTGGATTAACAGCCTTTGTGGTGAAACCACAATAAAAACTTTACCCTCCTATTGATTTCCTTCTCCCTTTCCACAGAGACACGGATGCAAATGGGGACTCTGGAGCTAGTTTCCTCATCCATTAAAATTCACACTATGTTATACAGAATTGAAATATAGCATTTGTTGCAGACTTTCACTAATCAGGAATGTAATTTCACCTTACAATTTACCTTTAAACTTTAACATATACAGATATTAAACAATATAGGAATACCTACTCAATGTAAAAAGCAACAGAAAATAACAGTAGTTGTATTTAAAGAGCAATATTTACTAGTTTTTCAGCAGAATGGAGCAAAGTAATTGCCATTAACAATATTTTAACAAGGCATTTGTTTGCCAGTTCAATGAACTCATCTTCACATCCATGCAGAACAAACTTAATCAGCTTAAAACAGAACAACAAATAATTAAAATCAAGTTAAGTGAAAGATACCAGCCTAAAAAGGCATCCAATAGTGTGTGTTAGAGAGAGAGAGAGAGAGAGAGAGACTGACTATCAGTCTGAACAGCTACTCAGCAGTTTGTGTGGGAGTGCAGGGCACAAGTAAAAGCTGCAATATTAAGAGGCAAGAAAAAGATGCAAAACAGGAAAGCACCAAAGCACCTTAAAAGATAAACCTAAAGAGTCATGATTTAAACATTAGTAACAGGATATAGAGTCCTGTAATCTTTGGGTAGTTTTATGTTATTCCATGATCATATTGGGTATATTATAGCTCCACAAGAACATTGTTAGAGTTGCAGTACGGCAATTCAATCTGCACATACAGCACATCCTGAATGGCATCAATGGACTGGGAATGCCGTCAAGACTTTCTGATGGCTTTCTAAAATGGGACTTCCATTCTTCTTCACCTACAGCAAGGTATCTTTAGACTAAGAGTCCGCTTAGCGGGGACAGAAAGATCATCCCACTTGAAGAACTTATCCACCATGGAATCCAATCTTCCCTTCAAAAAGGATTGCATTTTTCTTCCCGCTTGAGCATTAGTCACATCCCCCTGGGGGCACTGAACCAGTGACACAGGAAGATTCTTTTTCTGCTTGACCATGGCAGTTTGTGTCTTAAGCACCACCATCACACTAGGATCAAGGTCTCAGAAAGAAAATGAAAAAGGCACAGAAGGACCCACCCTCACAAGAGTTGTCATCAAAGGAGCAATCCTTTGAAGGAAGAGTCAGGCCCTTAGTAATTATTAGAGTAACCAATACAGACGTCATCTAGAGACAAAGCTGCACCTAATTCCACACACAATGAACAAAAAGGAATTTAAGACACTATCCTGGAATAAGTGTTGCATAGGTTGTTTGTACTTTGTTGTCTGACATGGCTGAGCCCTCTTCTAGCTCAACAGGAAAATTTTGAGAAAATGGCAGAACTTCCTGACCTTTGAGAAGTTCTCCTGGAAGGCTTAACTGATTTGGAAGCCATTATGCCTGAAGAAAGACATAGCCAAAAAATAAGTCCATCGGTTAACAAAAGCAAGGCTGGGCAATGGGAAAACAGACTCATGCATATAATCATAAAGGTCAGGCCATATTTTTGCAGAGTCTGTAGGTGAAGGGGTCTTAGAATCATAGAATATCAGGGTTGGAAGGGACCTCAGAAGGTCATCTAGTCTAACCCCCTGCTCAAAGCAGGGCCAATCCCCAGACAGATTTTTGCCCCAGATCCCTAAATGGCCCCCTCAAGGACTGAACTCATAACCCTGGTTTTAGCAGGCCAATGCTCAAACCACTGAGCTATCCCTCCCCCTGACTTCCACCTTGAGTCACTGGAAAGCAAAAATAAGTTACCTAAAACTGGGGGATACATTCTTTCAGCTGTTTCCTGCTGATGACAGAAGCCAAGACACACCAAAACCAGAAGACTACCTCCTGAGGTTCAAAACAAAAAAAAAGAACCACTGCTCTGCTCCTGAGGAACTTCTGCACTACTGCACATGCACAGAAATCATGTGCAGTGCAGAATTTTCTTTTCTCAGCACAAAATACATTTGGCCAAGAAGTGCTGCAGTTACGCCTTTTGCCCACCAGGGGTTGCTGTGGCACCAGAACAGAGAGCAGATGCTCCTGGGTGGGAGCAGCCCCAGCTGCAGGTAGGGAAGAGAAAAAGCTCTGGTCCTCACAGCGCCCTGCCTGTGGGGCTAGATCAGGAGGCATGGGATATGGGGGGGATGGACAGGGTTGAACATTTGGAGCTGCTGGGGAGTTACAGACTGGAGTTCAGAAGGGCTAGTGGGGGGACAGACTAGGGTGAGAGCTGACTGGGAGCATGGGCACAGGGACACAAAGGGATGAGGGGTGGCTGAATGGGGACACATGGGGACAGAAGGGTGCAGGCTCACAGTGGGAGAGATGGCTGGCTGAGTGGGAGTTCAGGGACATATGGGGACAGGGACAGATGTGCCTAATTGAATTAAAGAGGCTAGGGATCAGCTAGGGATCTGCATGGGGGAGACTCCCTAACAACCCTCTTGCCCCAACCCCCAAAAAACTGTTCCATACTTCTCCCATCCACACCCAACGACCCTCCAAGTTCACACCCAGGCTCCCTCCCAGCAATTACTTTCCTCTCACTCAACTCCTCCATTACCCTTGACTTCCCCAAGTCTTTGCATTGCTTCTGAGGGGTGCAAGAAATACATTTCTGTACTGTCGTTCAAATAAATTATTACATAAATTACATATTTGCTGACAGATTTTTTGAAATAAATTACCAAAACAATTTAAACTGGCATGATTATATTGTGTTATTTTGACAAATAAAATATGCCGACTTTTGCCAAATTTTAAACTATTGTATACAGAATTTTTAATTTATGGAGCAGAATTTTTAATTTTTTGGCCGCAGAATTCCCCCAGGAGTAAACTACCACCAGTCAGGGTGGATTTGATTTAAATTATTAGTTAGGAAGACTTGATTTAATCATGGATTTCTACATAAAAGTGCATTCTTGTTGGTTGTTATAACCTTAATACATATTCTTCACAACTCAGAGATAGATGTAGGTTTCATTTTTAGAACATACACACTATACATTTTTAAGTGATTTATTTTGAAAAAATTTCAGATTAGTTTTACAGCTATATCAGAAAAGGAATGATTGTTTGGTTATTTCATTTACCATGTTATCTCTGGAGTAGAGACAAATCCACAGTTTGAGAACTGCAAAGCTAAGCATCACTGATGGTATCTTCTAAACTGAGCACTGAGTCCCATTGGGTAGACAGAAAGATTAACCTAAATAATCTATACAGAAGCCCTTGGAGCCCCATAAGATTGGGTCCCTAATCCATGAACTATTGGAATTAATTTACAAAACTTTTCTTAAATATTACATGAATATATTGTCTCATACTACAGAATTAGAATGTATAATCCCTATTCCATGATGAGATATCTTTGAGCTATAATGTATGTTAATTAAAACTATCTTTAGATAAATGCTTGTTGAGGAAAAAACCTATCAAAAAAATCCAATTAAAAAAAATCAAATCAAATGTTTTGATTTTTTTTTAAAAATCATTGATTTTTATCCACCCTGAAACCAGCTCTTTACCAAGGCACACAAGTATTCTAAACTAGGTAAACCTGTCAAAGAAAAGAGCTTTTGGAAATAAAAGCTCTCCAAAATAAAAGCAGGAGGTACTCCAAACAGAAGATAGCAATCTAGAGAATTGCCTCTTTGGAAATAAAAGAGCTAACTAGGCCTCTTTGTAGGGGAAGCAACAACTCAGTTTTTCTTCTGACAGTTAACACTGTTTCCATCTACTGGCAGGAAGATCTGTACCTACTGCTCAGGCTGGCATATAGCAATAACGGAGAACAGGTCTTCAGAGTGTGGATCAATGGCATGACTTGGCCCCTAACTAATGTTAATTTAAATGCAGTTTTAGGAACCACTGCTCAAAGATGCAACATCATATCACATCACATATAGAGCCTAACCTAAAACAAAAAGGTCATTTTTCACTTGCTAATAGTAATGCAATACATAGAGGAGAAAAAATGCTCTCACTTGTCCATCTTGATAGTTGTCTATACTTAATGTCTGTGTTGCCATCATGGTTAATGAAGGGTTTATAATGTCATATCATCACAAGTGAGAACACATTCTAGAAAAGAGTAAAAGATGTCAGTTACAAAAATAATCTTTTTTAAAATGGATTCTACACAATGCAAAAAAATGTTACAAAAATTTCTGTGTACAATAGCAAAGCGAATCAGTTATTTAATTGACAATGCAATTCTATTCATTTTTTAGGCAGCCACCACTCTCACAAACAAAACATCTAAGTTAATTGAGCTATGGCAATTTAAGGCTCTGAACCCTACAAGTTTTCCTTCTGTAATGTGCCTAGTCATCAGGAGTGCTTTGGTTGTTGCCAGATCTTTCCCCCACTCTTGCACTTCACTGTAGTATATGACCATTAAGATGACTAATTATTCATTATTTTCCAGATGTATTCTATTTTCTAGTTATTAAAAACAAACAGTCTCAAGTGGAGTTTTTCCATTGAGAAAACATTTCAGATAGTTTGAAGAATATTCTCCATTTTCATTTTGTTGAAGGGTTTTCATAACATGAACAGAGGAAGGTCATAGCTAAGAATACTAGTTAGTCACAGAGGTCATGACAGTCACGGATTCCATGATTTTACCAGACCTCCATGACTTCTTCGGCTTCAGCTGTCAGGGACTGAAGCTGGGACTGTGGCTTTAGCCAGGGCTGTGTGCCCTGCCCCGTAGCTGAGGCTGGAGCCGGGACTGTGTGCCTTCAGCTGGGGCTGTGTATCCCCTATCCCTTTGGCCGGGGCTTGAGCTGTAATCATGCACAAACCCCCGCCTTCCAGGCTGGGACCTGGGCCATGCGCCGCTGCCGCCCTCCCATGGCCAGAGCCATCCATTGCTGTCCACTCCTCTCTCCCCGCTGGGGCTGTGTACCCCTGCCCCATAGCTTTGGCTGGGGCCGTGCACCGTGGCTGCTGCCAGGACTGGAGCTGGGGCTGTGTGCCCCTGCACCGCGGCTGCGGCCAGGGCTGGAGCTGTGTGCCCCTGCACCGCGGCTGCGGCCAGGGCTGGAGCTGTGTGCCCCTGCACCGCGGCTGCGGCCAGGGCTGGAGTCGGGGTTGTGCGCGCCCCCCACCCATGGCTGTGGGGCTGGTGCTGTCAGCCTGTACCCCCCATTGGAGCTCCAGCTGTCATTCTTCTTCCTTACCCACCCCACCCTCCCCCAGCCCTGTCTCCTGGTTACTTTTAGTAAAGTCACAGATCGGTCACGGGCTCCTGTGAATTTTTATTCATTGCCAGTGACTTTTACTAAAAATAACCATGACAAAATCTTAACCTTAGTCTTAGCTCTTTGGGACAAGCCTTTGTATGTGTTTATATGGAACCTAATTGGGCTCCTATTCTGATTGGGGCCTCTGGGCACTACTCTACATTTTCACTGATTTTAAGGACAGAAAGGTCCATTATGATCATCTGATCTTCTGCATAATGCAGGCCATAGAACAGCACCCAGCAATTCCTAAATCAAGTCTTTATTCTGTGGTTGAGCTAGAGCATAATTTTAGAAAGACATTCAATTTTGTGAAGAAAGAGGATTAGATTCATAGCCCTAGATCATTTAAACCTTTGTTTACAGTATTAATGAAAAACTAGGAGGAGGCTATTTTCTGGTTCTGGTCTAGAGACAGCAAAAATCTCACGGGAACAGGCATTTTTACAATATTTCAGTCCAAGATAGTAGAAGCCTCATAAGAACACCTGATCTTGGCAGAAGATACACCATTCCAAGTAAAAAACCTCACAAGAGCAGATCATAAGATTCTGTCATTTAGGCCTGATTTTGTATTCTTGGCCCATCTCCATTTAAAATGCAACTCTCCCTATACTCACCCCACACAACCCCAAAGCAAGCACTAAAGATACAAGAACTATTAATACTGCATTGCATTCTCATTAATCTAATCTATATAGATATAGGAGGGCAGAGATGCTGGAACAAATTTTTATAGTGGGAGTGCTGAAAGCAGAAACCATGTATTTGGCTGCTATTACTACTTCAAGTCAGGGGGTGCTGCTACACCACCAACACCCCTAGTTCCAGCATCCCTGTGGGTGGGTCAGATATTAACAATGTCCTTCATAAAACTTTTCCATTAGAACAATCTTTCTTACATAAAATTTCTCATGACAAAAAGATATATTGGTATATTGCCATAAACAAACTTACACACATTAATATTGGGATAAAAATCAAAACAAGAAAGGTATTTTGTACCTAGATATTACAACACTAGACTTCTATAACACCTTCCATCTAAGGTAAAAGGGATCTCTGACACCCAGACATAGTAAAAAGGATGTAAGCTGTGGCCAAAGGCCTGGTTGATAGTTGCGCCATCTGGTGAGGGAGGTCGTTCAGACCCTCAACCAAGCAATAATTTTGAAAATCTGGTTGATGTCGATTGTGATGTCAAGGATTGGGTTTGAGATGCTTTACGTCTCTGTGGTCTTAGCCTGTGCCTTTTGGGTTTGTAATGTCGTTGCTGCTGATGCTGGAACAAGGTGTCTCTGCTGCGTTGGTATGTCCAGTAAAATCTTCATTTCATTGCAGGTGATATATCCTGAGAGTATGGAGAGTCACCTGGGAATATTTCATTGAGTGGTGGTGGTGATCTTATTTTACCTCTGGGTGGGGTTAAAGGTTTGTTGTAATGAGTCCTGTATGCTGCCCATGGGTCCCAGGCTGGCCATTGCATGGGAAAGGGCATAGGTGGGCACATCCATGGTTGACTATACCAAGGTTGCATGTCTTCTTCATAGGGAACCTTTGATTTAATAGGTCCCCAGGGTGGTCTGTGTTCTGTGGGTGAAGAGCGGTGTGAAGAGAAGGCATGCTTTTCCTGTTCATCTCATCATCACTCGAGAATGGTGGGGCGGTGAGCGAGACTGCTTGGTCTGATGCTGTATGCTCAGGCGAGCCATTGATGCTCAAGAGTGGTGACTGCAATGGGGTCTCTGGCACTGGTGGTGGAGGCATAGTCACTGGTGAGGGCCTCGGTGCTGTGTCTCTTAACAGCATGGTCGGTGCTTTAGAGGAGAAGGCAGTCTTAGATACATGCCTTGACTCCTTGTCCCTCCGATGGGACTAGGCAGAGGTCCCAGTGCAGACATTGCTGGAGGTGCACTGTGCCTCAAAAGTGCTCACCTGTGGGGTGGTAGGCACCAAAGACAGTGACCTAGTAGGAGACAGTTTCTTTTTATTCGTCTCTCTGTGGTGAAGTTGTGGCTCTTTTCCTTGATCTTTTAGAGGAATGAGCGCTGTCCTCAGTTGAAGTGGATATAGCTGGGGAGCCCCTGTGGAAAGAGTCTGTTGCCCTGGATCAGAGGCCAGTCGCAGAGATTTTTTTTCTTAACTGACTAAGACTAACCAAACACTAACTATACTAGGAAAAAACTAAACTATTTCTAATTATGTTTCTCTAGGTTTGTGAGAGATGCTGGGACACTGCCATGGAGCTCTGTCTCAGACCAAGGATGGTGGAGAAGGAACTGAGGGGGTCAGGTTGTGTGCGCACTAGATGAGGCGCCAATGGTGCTGCAAGATGACTACTGCACACATGAGTCCCGAATGGAAACTTCTCCTCAAAATGTCTGATCAAAGGCGCCGGGATGCACTGACACCTGAAGTGGAGCCTCCACAGGGACAGCATTTGAAGAAGAAAGTATCTCCATTTTACAGATGAAAAAATTGAGCCACAATGCCGTTTTGGTGACCTTCCACCTCAGTCTGGCCTCATATTTCTAGCTAAATATGGAAGGAGGCACTGCTCTCCAGTCCACCTAAGGTGGAGCATCTATAGGAACACTACTCAAAGAAGAAGAGAAGGTTACTCACGCCGTGCAGTAACTGAGGTTCTTTGAGATGTGTCCCCCTATGGGTGCTCCACCTTAGATGCGTCTGTGTCCCTGCGCCTAGGAGCAGAGATTTTTGGTAGCAGTGCCCATTGGGCCACATATGCACCCCATCCCACAACATGAGTGGTGGCTATATAGAACTGTGCAGTCCAACCGCTATCAGTTCTTCTCTACTGCAGAGTCCATGTTTGAACTCGAAAGCAACGGGGCAGAGGGTGGGTAGTGGAGAACCCATAGGGACACACATCTCAAAGAACCTCAGTTATTGCAGAGTGAGTAACCTTCTCTTCTTCTTTGAGGAGTGTCCCTATAGATGCTCCACCTTAGGTGACTGTAGAGCAGTCCCCCTAGTTGGAAGGCTGGGGCTTCAGATTTGGCTTTGTTACTGATGATAGGACAGTCAGCCAGCCTTAACAGAGCCTCTGATGCCAAGTCCTGCTCAATTGCGTAGTGCACTGACAGCCAGGATGCTGCTCTACAAATCTCTGGTATTGGTACATTGTTCAGGAAAGCTACAATAGAAGGCCAATGCCGTACGAACATCTAGCATGTGGAAAAGGGCCTCTTGTTTATTTCCTTGTGGCTTAGAGAAGAAAGATGGAAGGTGGATAGGTTGGTTCAGATGGAATGAAGATGGCACCTTGGGTGGGGGTCTTAATGTGACATTATCTTTGAAGAAGACCCTGTAGGACGGGTACGCCAGAAGGGTTCCAATTTTCCCCATGCTACAAGCAGGTGTGATGGCTACATGAAAGGCCATCTTCATTGATAGATGAATGTAGGAACAAGGAGTTCTTGACTTCAATTGGAATCGAGAGAGTTTTGCTTAGACTATGCCTGTGCAAGGCATATACTGTCTGAAGCCAGACTTGAAGACATTGCATATGTGGTCTGGCATGTTTTACCACAAAGGTGGTCATGGCCACATGCCCTAGGAGTTGTAAAACAGGTTCTGACTGGCTCGTACTGTAGCAATCAAATTTGCTAGGTTAGTGAATCTGTGTGCTGGTAAGGTGGCTTTGGCCTCCAGTGTGTTGAGGTAGGCCCCCTTGAATTCTAGGTGTTGTACTGGTGTCACTGTTGATTTTTTGAGCGTTTATTTCTAGACCAAGTTGTGAGAAAAGGTCCACAATCATCTGCGTAGCCATGACTGCGTTGTCTTGAGAGGTGGCTTTGATTAGACAATCATCCAATTATGGGAATATCATAATTCTGTGCTTTCTGATGTGTACCACCAGGACTTTGGAGAATACTCTGGGTGCTGTAGACAGGCCAAAAGGTAGTACCTTGTACTGGTAGTGATCTGGCCCCAGGATGAATTTTAGGAATTTCCTGTGGGAAGGATGTGTAGTAACATGGAAATACACATCTTGGAGGCCAGGGGCCAAGAACCAGTCCTCCTGGTTCAGTACTGGAATTATTGTTGAGAGTGTGACCATCCTGAATTGTAATTTGACAAATTTGTTGAATTTTCTTAAGTCTAGAATGGGTCTCCAGCCCCTGTTCTTTTTTGGGATTAAGAAGTAGCTGGAATAAAATCCTTTCCCTCTGCATTGGGTTGTAACAGGTTCTATCGCACCCAAATGCAGCAGATGGTTTATTCCCTCCTGTAGTAGGTGCTCATGAGAGAGGCCCCTGAAAATGGAGGGGATGGGAGGTAGGAGGGAGAGAAATGGAACCAAGAAACCTTCATGGATAAGTTTTCAAGACCCACGTGTCCAAGGTGATAGTCTGCCATGCTGTATAGAATGGGATAGGAGAGTAACTGGCATTCTTCGAGATGTGTTGCTCATGTCTATTCCACAGTAGGTGTGCTTGCTCGCCACGTGCACCGGTGCCGGAAATTTTCCCTCAGCAGTACCTGTAGGGGGAGCGCTGCTGCGACCCCTGGAGTGGCGCCACTATAGTGCACTATAAGGAGAGCTGCGCGCTCCCTGCACCCTCAGTTCCCTCTTGCCAGACCAACTCCGACAGAGGGGAAGGAGGGCGGGACGTGGAACAGACATGAGCAACACATCTCGAAGAACGCCAATTACGGAACAGGTAACTGTCCTTTCTTCTTCAAGTGCTTGCTCATGTGTATTCCACAGTAGGTGACTGCAAGCTGTGTCTGATGGAGGTGAGTAGGAGTTCACAGATTCCCTGGCTGAAGCACAGCCCTACCGAAAACAGCATCATCCCTGGTGTGGGAGATGATCGCATAGTGTGACGTGAACGTGTGTACTGAGGACGAGGTAGCGGCTTTACAGATATCCTGGATAGGGACATGGGCCACAAAGGCAGCTGACGAGGCCTGAGCCCTTGTCGAGTGAGCCCTTACAATAGGTGGTGCGGGAACCCCTGCTAGGTCGTAGCATGTGTGGATACACAATGTAATCCACCGGGAAAGCCTCTGGGTGGAGATCAGTTGGCCCCTCATGCGCTCGGCCAAAGCAACAAAGAGTTGCAAAAACCTGTGGAACGACTTAGTCCACTCCAGATAAAAGGCCAGAGCTCTGCATACGTCGAGCGTATGGAGGCGGCGTTCTTCATTAGAGGTATGCGGCTTAGGGCAGAGAACAGGTAGGAAGATGTCCTGGCTCATGTGAAAAACAGAGACCACCTTAGGTGTGGATGGAGCTGAACCTTGTCTTTGTGAAAGACAGTGTAACGGGGGGTCGCAGGTCAAGGCACTGAGCTCCGAGACCTGCCGGGCTGAGGTGATGGCCACGAGGAAGGCTAACTTCCAGGAAAGGTGAGACAACGAGCATGTGGCCAGGGGTTCGAACGGGAGCCCCGTAAGGCAGAATAGCACCAAATTTAGGTCTCACTGAGGGACAGGGGTTCTAACATAAGGGAAGGACCAGTCCAGCCCCTTGAGGAAATGCCCGGTCATGGCATGGGAGAAAACCGAGCAGCCCTGCCCCGGCGGATGGAACACTGAAATAGCCACCAGGTGCACTCTGACAGAGGAAGGGGCCAGGCTTTGAGTCCTAAGGTGAAGCAGGTACTCAAGGATAAGTTGGAGTGGGGCAGTCATTGGGGAAACACCCCGCTCTCCCACCCACCTGGAGAACCAGTACCACTTTGCCAGGTAGGCTCAGCGCATGGGTGGCCTCCTACTTTTGAGGAGGACACGCCTGATCTTCTCCGAACACATTCTCTCCTCCACATCTAGCCACTGATCAGCCACGCTGTCAGATGGAGGCTGGCCAGACTGGGGTGGAGGAGGCAGCCCCGGTCCTGGGAGAGTAGGTCCAGGTGGAGTGGCAACAGCCGGGGAGGGCCACGAGTAAGCCTAGAAGGGTCCCATACCAATGATGCCGGGACCAAGCTGAGGCGATCAAAAGGACGCATGCCTTGTTCGTTTTTACTTTCTCCAGGACCTTGGCAATGAAGGGAAACGGGAAAAGCGTAAAGGAGTTGACCCGACCATGACAGGAGGAAGGCGTCCGAGATCGCGTTCCTCCCCACACCCGCCCTGAAGCAGAACCTGTGGCAACGGCGGTTCTGTCGGGTCACAAACAAGTTTACTTGGGGAGTGCCCCACGCTTGGAAGAGCTGATGAGTGACTTCTGGGTGGAGCAACCACTCGTGTTGGGAGAAGAAAACCTTGCTCAAGCAAATCGGCCTGCGTGTTGTTGACACCTGGCAGTTGGAAAGCCTTCAGGAAGATGTTGTGGGCTACACAGAAGTCCCAGAGGCTTAGGGCTTCCTGGCAGAGGGCCGAAGACCTCGCCCCGTGGCAGTGTTGTCCGTGAATACTCTGACCACCTTGCCGCGTAGCTATGAGCTGAATGCCACACAGGCTAAGCATATTGCCCTGAGTTCCCTGATGTTTATGTGAAGGGACAGCAATCCGGTCGACCACAAACCTTGGGTCTGGGATGAACTGCAGCAAAGCTGGAGTGAGTAGTTCCGATGCATCATCACTGGTGGCAAGAAGGAACTGAGGGTAGTGGGAGCGCACAGCTCCCCTTATAGCGCGCTATCACGGCACCACTCCAGGGGTGGCAACAGTGCTCCCCCTACAGGTTCTGCTGAGGGAAAAACTTCCAGCACCAGTGCACGTAGCAAGCACGCACACCTACTGTGGAATAGACATGAGCAAGCACTCGAAGAACAACTGGTCGCCAAACTGATGGACACTGGTTGATAGTTGCAAAGAATCCTGTGGCACCTTATAGACTAACAGACGTTTTGTAGCATGAGCTTTCGTGGGTGAATGCCCACTTCGTTGGATGCAAGAGTGGAAATTTCCAGGGGCAGGTATATATATGCAAGCAAGAAGCAAGCTAGAGATAACGAGGTTAGATCAATCAAGGAGGATGAGGCCCTGTTCTAGCAGTTGAGGTGTGAAAACCAAGGGAGGAGAAACTGGTTCTGTAGTTGGCAAGCCATTCACAGTCTTTGTTTAATCCTAAACTGATGGTGTCAAATTTGCAAATGAACTGAAGCTCAGCAGTTTCTCTTAGAAGTCTGGTCCTAAAGTTTTTTTGCTGGAGGATGGCCACCTTAAGATCTACTATTGTGTGGCCAGGGAGGTTGAAGTGTTCTCCTACAGGTTTTTGTATATTGCCATTCCTAATATCTGATTTGTGTCCATTTATCCTTTTCCTTAGAGACTGTCCAGTTTGGCCAATGTACATAGCAGAAGGGCATTGCTGGCATATGATGGCATATATTACATTGGTGGATGTGCAGGTGAATGAACCGGTGATGGTGTGGCTGATCTGGTTAGGTCCTGTGATGGTGTTGCTGGTGTAGATATGTGGGCAGAGTTGGCATCGAGGTTTGTTGCATGGATTGGTTCCTGAGCTAGAGTTACTATGATGCGGTGTGCAGTTACTGGTGAGAATATGCTTCAGGTTGGCAGGTTGTCTGTGGTCGAGGATTGGCCTGCCACCCAAGAAAGAAACCAACAGGACTCCACTGGCCATCACATACAGTCCCCAGCTAAAGCCCCTCCAACGCATCATCAGGGATCTACAACCCATCCTGGACAATGATCCCACACTTTCACAGGCCTTGGGTATCTGCCAGACAATCTTGGATGGGTCTAAAAGGGCTTCATTGATAGGAAGCGCTATCTTGGCAGATGTGGAGGTTTGCAGTATGTCCAGCAACTTGTGCTGTGATTCACTTCTTCCAATGGGATCTGGAGAGTCTGCAATTTTTTGGAATAGCTCTTGAAATTGTTTGAAGCCATCTACTGATGTTGGGGGTGTGGGGGGAGAGAGAGAGAGAGAGAGAGTGTGGCATAATCGTCTTGTCTGGTGAAGATAAGAAGATGTAGGTCGGAGGTGTAGTTTCCTCTATTCTCCCCTGCTCCTCAAAAGATTGTCCTTCAGGCTGAGATCTGGATACTGAGGAGGATAAGGAGTGTCTAGGTCTTTCCTTCTGAGTACTCTCCCTCTGGGAAACTGTTGTGTAAAAGCAACCCATGAATCCCAGCAAGGCCATTGCATGGGCACAGGCATGGGGGGGGGGGCATCTATGGGGTGCCCATACCAAGGCCCTGAATCACATCTGGTCTCCTGGTATCTAGTATGTGTGTGCGGTTCACACTGTGTAGAATACAGAACTTCATCATCTTCACTTGAGAAGGAGCAAGCAGTCCCAGATGGTGATAGTGAACAATGTGGTACTGGTTGAACTCTGGAGGGAGAGGTGTGTACCGCTGGGAGCTCAGTGCGAAGCAGGGGTGATTCCAGAGTCTCAGAGATGACCAGGTCTTTTGGGAATCTAAATTCCTGCAGCACCGGCATCAACATTGGTACCATCGGAGACACATGCATCAATGCCAATACTGTTGGCGCTGACAGTGCCAAGATGACTATGCACTCTGTCGATTGTGAGATAGGTGGTGGAAAAGTTCTTGTCAGTGCCAAAGTGCTTGGTACTGTGTGTTTAGGTGATGTACTCTGTGCTGTCTTTGCCTCTGTCACCTGATAGTGCAGTCTTGTCTAGTCCAGCCTTCTTGGGGTTCTTGGACTTATTGGCAGTGTTAGTACTGGAGATCCCAGGGGAGTCAAAGGTACTGTGCTTAGTACCTGATGGAGTGGAGGCTCCCAACCTTGTCAGGGAACTCTCTGGGATAGTTCTTTGGTAGGCAAACTTGTGGCCCTTTTCTTACTCTCTTTTTGAGAGTCTGCTGCCTTTCTCTTCATGGATAGTGGAGAGTGTGAGGCGGCAGATGTCGGTGATCGCTACTCTGGAGAAATGCCAGGGCTGGGGTCTGAGATTGGCTGCAGCAAACTCTCCATCATAAAAAGTTTCAGATTCAATTCACGGGCTTTTCGGGCCCGAGTTTTGAGCTTGAGACAGTGGGTGCATTTTTGTGGGAAGTGCAATTCTCCCAAGCAACAAATGCACCGGGAGTGCCCATTGCTCATGGAGATGGCCTCCCAGCAGGAGAGGCACCTTTTGAACCCGGGGTATCCTGGCATAACCCCATGTAGGGATAACTCCTGTGAAGGGAAGAATTTAGGGAAACACCAATCTGACCTAAAGGGTAACGAGGAAGAAAAAAAAATTTTTTTTTAAACAAGGAGATAAAGGGAAAGAAAATGGAAGCAACTATTAACGAGCTAAATTTAAAAAAAAAATTATAAAGGGCACTAAAGGCACTTGCCTAGAAAGGGCTCTGCAAGGACTCCATTTCTGGCCAAGGGGGGTTGCAAAGGAACTGATGGTGGTTGGTCTAAACAGCGCTATATAGCTGCCGCTCACAATGTGAGACGGAGGAGAAGGAGCTCATGTGCAGTCCAACAGGCACTGCTACCGAAAATCTCAGATCCTAGGTACAGGGACACATACACACCTAAGGTGAAGCACCCATAGGGACACTACTCGAAGAAGAATCTATTCTTGCATGTTTAACTGCCATTTCAAATTTAAGACATATTAAAACAGGTTTAAGATTTTCTACTAAAACCTCTCCCTTCTCTGAAAACTTTACAATACTTCCAAAATCTATATTCTCTCTCCTCCTCTTCATGTATCCACTTCCTGTAATTCCAGTTGTTTCTTCCTTTAATATTTCCATATCTATCCTTTTCTCATTATGACCACTGCTCAAAACATGTCTACATCCAGTCATCCTCTTATCTTGATTCTTATAACTTTCAATTATTTTTTACCATTCCAATATGCTACTAATGTTAGTTTTCTTACATACCATTTGAATACCACATTTTATTCTTAAGAACATAAGAATGATCATACTGGGTCAGACCAATGGTCCATTTAGCCCAGTATCCTGTCTTCCAATAGTAGCCAATGCCAGATGCTTCAGAGGGAATGAACAGACTATATTTATATCAAGTGATCCATCCCCTGTCATCCACTCACAGTTTCTGGCAATTAGAGGCTGACGAGATCCAGAGCATGGGATTGCATCCCTGATAATATTGGTTAATAGCCATTGACAGACCTGTCCTCCATGAACTTATCTAATTCTCTTTTGAACCCAGTTATAGTTTTAGCCTTCACAATATCACCCTGGCAATGAGTTCCACTGGTTGACTTTGCATTGTGTGAAGTAGTACTTCCTTTTATTTGTTTTAAACCTGCAGCCTATTAATTCTTCCATCCTTCCAATCTCTTGTTGTATAAAATTAAAGCTCCTTTTCATCACCTAGAAAGGTTTACATAATCTGTCTTCCACTTACATCTTTGCTCTCATTATTTCTTCTACCCTCAATTTCCCATGCTTTCTTCCTCCTCCCACTGAACACTTGCCTTCCTCCTTCCTTCGAATCCTTCTTCCATTCTTAGATCTCTGCCTTCTAGACTGTCACCAACTACTCCTGGAACAACCACCTTGGCTTCCTCAGAGACATTCCTTCTCTGCCCTCCTTAAAATAAATCCAGCTTTCCTATGCCTTGTGCTTATCTGATCTAACTAAGACTAAGACTAATCTCTTCAGGATGGTGAGAGTATTTATGTTCCGGAAAACTTTTATAGCACTAAGAAACAACTTTATTTTAATATAGATTTTTGCTATTTAATTTCTTAAATGTGGTGCTAAATATTGTGAGGCACCACTCATTAATGTAACAAGGACTAATAAAAGGTTCACATTTTATACTGCTTTATAAATAACACGTTAGGAAAGGTCAATAAAAAATAAAATAAAGGATAATGAAATTATAAAGTATTTAAATAAAGGGTTTCATAAGCCAAATTTTCATTTATTTTCTTGGGAATTAGATCAACATGTTTTTTCAAATCCTTAGATACTTGGAGGTTTCTATTTTCTAACCCAAATGTATTAAGTAATGACTACTAGGTTAGTGTCATTCCACTATTTTATTATGGAATGGAAAGAATGAGGAACATTTCAAAGTTCTTGCTACATGTGTCTTGGGTTTACTATTTAAATTCCACTGTCCCATATATTTACTAGAGGAGAATATTTACCTTGAAGGGTATCAGTTAACTGCTACTCCATCTCCATAAAATTATAGATTCAGTATCTTTTTTTGGAATGGCAAAATGTTACAGACTTCTCCACTACAGAAGTTATAAAAAAGGGGAAGGTGGGAATAGAAGGAATAAATGCACTTACTAATCAAACTTGTACACCGGACCCTCGCTAGAACGCAGAGTTTTGGATCCATGCGTGGTTCCACATTAATGTGGGGACCATGTTATAGCAGGGACCGTGTTACCATGGATTCCAATGAAGGTAATTAAATTTGGGATCCATGCACGGTTCCGCGCTATAAGTGAATATTTTGTTACTGTACTGAGACACATGATTGTGAGGACTAAGCAGTCTTGTAATGACCAATGTTCATCTTACCAGTTAAAGTGGAGGTTTCAGTAAAATTTGTATGATTCTGAAGGGCCACATTCTAAAGTAGCAGCTTTCTCAGAGTTTCATCATATCTTCAGGTGTGTCTCTTTCTGTTTTATCTGATAGTTTATGCTTGGGGAAACCATGTAGATGTCTTCACTTGTAAATGCAGTGAGGAGAAGAACTGTACATTTTCCCTACTGTTATAGGCTACTCGCATTTCATATCTGATGGTGATAGAGAGACAAATCAACATGGCTCTATAAATTTACATTGTGCCTCTCTGAGCTCCTATAATTATTTGAATAAGTCGAATTAAATGGATAAAGGAGAACCAGAAGATATAATTTGGTAAAATCCTTTTGAAAGTTCATATTAAGTCCCTCACAGAAGGCTGTTTCACATGGAAACTATGTTGTCACAGAATGAGAGATGATGTTCTGTTCTTAGTAAGAAACTAGTCAAGACAGAGAAAACAGAAAATAGGAATAAATCATTAATTTTCAATGTGTAAAGAGGTTAATAGGGAGTCTGTCCAAAGGAATCTTTTTCAGACTAATGTAATTTCATACCACTATTAACGGACCTGAAAATGAGTGCGAACAGTATGGTGGCAAAATCTGCAGATAAGTTATGTAAACTAGTCAACACTACAGAAGAACATGAGGAACTTAACAAGGTCCTAACAACAGCCTGGATGACCCCATCATGCCTGATTCTGACACAGAGAGGACGCCCCACATTTGCATCTCCCCCGCCTATGTGGAAGGGGAGGAGGAAGAGAGATTTGGTATTTGGAAGCAGATCCATAGCCCATTCCACTGAGAAGGGCTCCAACATCATCTCCTCTAAATGGTGTCAAGTATCAGAGGGGTAGCCGTGTTAGTCTGGTTCTGTAAAAGCAGCAAAGAATCCTGTGGCACCTTATAGACTAACAGACGTTTTTGCAGCATGAGCTTTCGTGGGTGAATACCCACTTCTTCGGATGCAAGAAGTGGGTATTCACCCACGAAAGCTCATGCTGCAAAAACGTCTGTTAGTCTATAAGGTGCCACAGGATTCTTTGCTGCTTCCTCTAAATGGAACATTTGAGGAGGACCTCTAAAAAGAATCCTATCAGAGCTGTCCTCCCCATAGCCTCCTTCTGTGGATTTCGGTGGATGAGGAGGATACTGGACAAGACAATGACAGATAAAAGTTCAGCAAAGACAACTCTGAGGTAATGCAAACTGAAAAGAACAATTTGAGCTAATCATGCACACTGATTGGCTCTAAATTAACTGAAGCCACCATTATACAAGGCCCTGGTGAGACCTCATCTAGAATACTGTTTACAGTTCTGGTCTCCCATGTTTAAGAAGGATAAATTCAAACTGGAACAGGTACAAAGAAGGGCGACTAGGATGATCTGAGGAATGGAAAATCTGTCTTATGAAAAGAGATTCAAAGAACGTGGCTTGTTTAGCCTAAACAAAAGAAGGCTGAGGGGAGATATGATTGCTCTCTATAAATATATCAGAGGGATAAATACTAGGGAAGGAGAGGAATTATTTAAGATCAGTACCAATGTGGACACAAGAACAAATGGATATAAACTGGACACTAGGAAGTTTAGACTTGAAATTAGAACAAGGTTTCTAATCAGAGGAGTGAAATTCTGGAACAGCCTTCCAAGGGGAGCAGTGGGGGCAAAAGACATATCTGGCTTCAAGACTAAGCTTGATAAGTTTATGGAAGGGATGGTATGATGGGATATTCTAATTTTGGCAATTAATTGATCTTTTGACTATTAGCGGTAAATATGCCCAATGGCCTGTGACGGGAAGTTAGATGGGGTGGAATCTGAGTTACTACAGAGAATTCTTCCCTGGGTGTCTGGCTGGTGAGTCTTGCCCACATGCTCAAGGTTTAGCTGATCACCATATTTGGTGTCAGGAAGGAATTTTCCTCCAGGGCAGATTGGCAGAGGCCCTGGAGGTTTTTCACCTTCCTCTGCAGCGTGGGGCACAGGTCACTTGCTGGAGAATTCTCTGCACCTTGAAGTCTTTAAACCATGATTTGAGGACTTCAATAGCTCAGACAGAGGTTAGGGTTTATTACAGGAGTGGGTGGGTGAGATTCTGTGACCTGCGTTGTGCAGGAGGTCAGACTAGATGATCATAATGGTCCCTTCTGACCTTAAAGTCTATGATTCTATGTCTATGAGGAAAGACTGAGTCTTCATTGTGTATAACTAAAGAAACATATCTGTTCATTATGTAGTGGTGGTAAAAACAAATTGTTAGGTTTTATTAAGAAAGGGATAATATAAGAAAAAACATAATATAGTGTCTTTATATAAATTGGCTGTACATCCTCATTTGTAATACTGCAATCAATTCTAGACAGCAAAAATATAATTCAATTAAAAAAAGGATAGAGCAGAAATAGAGAAGGTTCACAGAAGAGCAACAATGATGATTAGAGGCATGGAAAGAGTTCCTTGTATGAACAAGACCATCTATGTAGTTTAGACAGGAGATCAACATGTGAGCTGAATCGGGTATATAAAATGCTTAATGGTATACAGGTCAATAATGTGCTCCTATTTACTCTCATAATAAACTAAGAAAGTGGATACCCAATGATATTAACTCAAGGCATAACTACCTTGTGGGATTCATTGGTGCAAGATATGGCTAAAAGAGAGATTTGTAGGATTCAATAAAGAAACAGATATAAACAATGTCATCTGCAGTAAGACTAAATACGGCAGATAGTTATAAGAGATATAAAACCTCATTCTTCAGGGTATAAACCAAGCATTAGTTGTCTGGGGTCATGAAGAAACTTCTCCTATGGAATTATTGGTGCATAATTATTCCTTATAGGACTTTTTGTTTATTAAACTACACCTTCCTCTGAAGCATTTAGTACTGGCCACAGTTAGACAGACAGATAGATGTGGACCACTGACCTGATCCAGTATGACTAGTAGCAGTACCGGTAGTAGTACCAGTACTTTCTATCAGGGGCGGCTCTACAAATTTGGCCGCCCCAAGCAATCATGCCCGGGAGGTGCCCCCGAGCCGCGGAAGCAGCGGACCTCCTGCGGCGCGACTGCGGAGGCTGGTCGCGCGCGCTCGCTGACAGCTGGAGCTCGCGGCGCCGTTCGCTGGTCTGCGCTCGGTTGAGGTTGCAGTCGCAGTGCCTGCGGAGAGGTCCAGCAGCCCGCAGCAGCGAGCAGCGCGAAGGGTCATGCCCTCGCGGGCGTCCGGCCCTCCCGGCGCCGTAGACCCGCAGGCACGGTAGCGGCGGCAAGCCCGCCGCCCCTGCTGCCCCGCCGCCCCCTCGGGGGCCAGGGGCCGGCCGCCCCCGCCGCCCCTTATACAACCATCCATGTTTTTGTGTTCATACACAGCAAAGTTTAAAAAAAAAAAAAAAAAAGGTATTTCTCCTGCCCAAGGCAGGGTAGCGAGCAAAATACAATGGAATATGCCTCCATCTGCACACTGCCTGTTAAAGGAGGAGTTAACATGGTACCAGCTGCAAGGAAGCTGCTCACCCCTTTATTTCAACTGGACGTAGAGGCCATTGTCCTATTCCAGCAGATTGAATTCCAGGCTCCTTGCTGCACAAGATAGCAGATACACACCTAGGAACCAACAAGGAAAAATTCAGAAGGAAATAATAATTTGGTCAATAGCTTATCAGCTGGAAATGAATTTTTTTCCCCAGAAAACAGAGTAATAAAAACAAGGGTTACTAAAAAAAATGTAATGGTAAGATGCTTTTTCTACCATTTCTATTGGTGGGGGAAGGACATATTAAAAAAAAAAAAAGAATAAACTGCCTAGTCTTTATTGTTGACTTGCCCTCATCTTACAACCTCCAACATTGCTTTTGCTAGTGCAGGGGTCGGCAATCTTTCAGAAGTGGTGTGCAGAGTCTTCATTTATTCACTCTAATTGAAGGTTTTGCGTGCCAGTAATACATTTTAACCTTTTTAGAAGGTCTCTTTCTATAAGTCTATAATATATAACTAAACTATTGTATGTAAAGTAAATAAGGTTTCAAAATGTTTAAGAAGCTTCATTTAAAATTAAATTAAAATGCTGAGACCCATGGACCGTTGGCCAGGACCCAGGCAGTGTGAGTGCCACTGAAAATCAGCTCGCGTGCTGCCTTCGGCACCTGTGCCATAGGTTGCCTACCCCTGTGCTAGTGCTTGCAAAAGAAAGCAAATATTGTGACTGCTGATCTTCTTTCCACTGTATGAGGAACCTTTGTATTTTACTCTCTGGATCAACATCCATTTGCTTGGGCAACACAAGGCAAAATAAATCCAAAATAAATCTAGTGATGGCAAATCGGAACAACTGCGTACTGTCTTAAAGAAAGCTCTTCCATATCAAATCAAAACACAGAGTCAAGAACTATTAATCAGCTTTTTTGATATCCTTAATTGTACTCTCTCAAAATACTACATGAAAAAATATGCAGAATATAATGTTAGGAATTATTCATCCCATATGCAGAGAGCTAGTAGGTTGTATTATAAGTTTACAAAGCAGTTTAAAAAGCCTTCTTTAAATTAGCACTTAATATTGAATTATGTTTGACATTTCAAAACTAGCATTTAAAACGATCATAAAACTGATGCAGAAATTATGAAAATGTACTCAGAAAATATGGTTCCTGAAAACACTATTGAAAAATGGCAGTTAACCCAGGAGCAAAATTTATGGTCAACAAAACTCTCAGGGGAATGGTCAAGATGCTAACGCCATACAGAGGTCAAGCAGTGAAACAACAGCTTAATTCTCTAATACACAGTTGCAATTTAAAATAAATGTATTATTTATTATTTTATGTAATATGTATTCAGTTATTCAAGACTCCATATTTCTAATCATATAGCATTTTTTCTAAAATGTAGCTAGAATGAAAAAAGACAAACCCCACAACTAAATTTTGGAAACTGAATTGGAAATGGTTGGATTTGAGATCTAGAACTTCAGTTGTGTTCAGTGTAGAACCAATACCTCAAAGGGCCAGTTTTTTATTCCTGGGATAAACTATAATGAGGACACAGTGGCTCATAGTACATTCTCCCTTATCCACCAAAGCCCCACCTCCCCCAAGCAGCTGGACACCCCTTGTTTTCTGCAACTCCTCACTGTTGTCTTTGTGGAGAGAGATCCTGTGGCCTCAGTACTGCAACTGCATGCAGTATGTCTGGGGATTACTATATTAGTTTTATGAATGTTATTGGTACATGTTATATGTATTGTTGTGGGCTAGAGATTGTATTCTACTCTATGGGGGAGGGTTAACACTGCTCCTCTAGGAATTAAAAACAGTCCCTTGACCCTCCCTCATGTAAGACACCAAGTGTGAGCAGAAAAAGGTGCTTAAGGAGGACAAAACCTAGGTGGAAGGGTACTGCTGAAGTGTGGAGACTGGGGCCTGGTCTACACTACGCGTTTAAACCGGTTTTAGGAGCATTAAACTGATTCAACGCCACACCCGTCCACACTAAGAGGCCCTTTATATCGATATAAAGGGCTCTTTAAACCGGTTTCTGTACTCCTCCCCAACGAGAGGAGTAGCGCTAATATCGGTATTGCCATATCGGATTAGGGTTAGTGTGGCCGCAAGTCGACGGTATTGGCCTCCGGGCGGTATCCCACAGTGCACCACTGGCCACTCTGGACAGCAATCTGAACTTGGATGCACTGGCCAGGTAGACAGGAAAAGCCCCACGGACTTTTGAATATAATTTCCTGTTTGCCCAGCGTGGAGCTCCGATCAGCACGACTGGCGATGCAGTCCGAAAACAAAATCCAAAAAGAGCTCCAGCATGAACCGTACAGATGTGATCGCTGTATGGGCAGGCAAATCTGTTCTATCAGAGCTCCATTACAGAAGATGAAAGTCCAAAGTATTTTTAAAAAAATCTCCAGACAGACGCCATAGCAGAGACTCAGCACGCTGCTGCATGACAAGTGTAACGGAAAGCCAAAGAATCAAATGGACACTCATGGAGGGAGGGAGGGGGGACCGAGGACGCAAGCTATCCCACAGTTCCTGCAGTCTCCGAAAAGTATTTGCATTCTTGGCTGAGCTCCCAATACCTGTAGGGTCAAACACATTGTCCGCGGTGGTTCAGGGCATAGCTCGTCAATGTACCCCCACCCCCCGCCCCCAGAAGGAAAAGGGAAAAAAATCGTCTCTTGACTCTTTTAAATGTCACCCTATGTGTACTGAATGCTGCTGGTAGACGCGATGCTGCAGCACTGTACTGTAGCATCCTCGCCCCCCCAACTTGGTGGCTGATGGTACAATATGGCTGATATCTGTCGTCATCATCAGCCTTGTGGCAGATGGTGTAGTGCAATAGGACTGCTATCCGTCCTCGTCATCAGCCCATGAGTGCTCCTGACTGGCCTCCCGGTCATTCCCACTAGACGGTACAGAACGACTGGTAACCATCTTCATCATAGCAACAGGGGGCTGAGCTCCATCAGCCCCCGCCCTTCATGTGTAAAGAAAAGATTCTGTACTGCCTGGACTATCATAGCAGCAGGATGCTGGGCTCCTCTCCCCCACACTGCTTAATGTCCTGCCTGGACTATCATAGCAGCTGGAGGCTGCCTTCCCCTCATTTCATTTCACTAACAAGTCACTGTTTCTTATTCCTGCATTCTTTATTACTTCAGCACACAAATGGGGGGGACACTGCAACGGTAGCCCAGGAAGGCTGGGGGAGGAGGGAAGCAACAGGTGGGGTTGTTGCAGGAGCATCCCGTGAATGGCATGCAGCTCATCATTCCTGCATGATCTGACATGGAGCGGCTGTGCTCTCTAGTTCTCTGATACACTGGATCTCTAGTACACTTGCCCCGTATTCTAGGCAGGACTGATTCTATTTTTAGATACCATAAAGGAGGGATTGACTCGGGGAGTCATTCCCATTTTTGTCTTTTGTGCCCCCGGCTGATCTCAGCCAGGGGCACCTATGACAGCAGCAGAAGGTATAGTGCAATAGGACTGGTAACCGTCATCTCATTGCCAATTTACAATGGCATGGTAGATGGTACAGAACGGCTGCTAACCATCTCTGCTGTCATGCAAAAGCAAATGAATGCTGCTGTGTAGCGCTGCTGAATTGCCTCTGTCCGCGGCATCTAGTACACATACGGTGACAGTGACAAAAGGCAAAACAGGCTCCATGGTTGCCACGCTATGGCGTCTGCCAGGGCAATCCAGGGAAAAAGGGCGCAAAATGATTGTCTGCCGTTGCTTTCCAGGAGGAAGGAATGACTGACGACATTTACCCAGAACCACCCGCGACAATGATTTTTGCCCCCATCAGGCACTGGGATCTCAACCCAGAATTCCAAGGGGCGGGGGAGACTGCGGGAACTATGGGATAGCTACGGAATAGCTACCCACAGTGCAACACTCCAGAAATCGACGCTAGCCTCGGACCGTGGACACACACCACCGAATTAAGGTGCTTAGTGTGGCCATGTGCACTCGATTTTATACAATCTGTTTTACTAAACCGGTTTATGTAAATTCGGAATAATCCCGTAGTGTAGATGTACCCTGGATGGGACAGGATGCTGTGGGAGAAAATTGTGTTAATATATGGATGGGAGGGAATCACATGGGATTGTGGTTGTGCAGTCCTCCCCATGAAGATACTTGAGGCATTAGCAGATGACTATGTTTTCCTCCAGAAGACATCAGATGAGAAAATGATGCAGGGAGAGTTGGAGGAGGTTTGCATGTGCTGTTCTCTTAAGGATCTTTTTGGAGATAGAAGGGGTGGGGGAAAAAGAAGACTGCAGTGCCACAGGAAATCATGGGGCCTCCATAGGTTGGGACAGTGTGAAGCCTGGGCTTGAGTCTAATTTTGCTGAGGTTTTTTAAAACTAATTTTATTCCTCGTGTAGCCCTAGAAATAAGGCAAGATTTAAAGAGGGTAAAAAGAGAGAAGGTATGAACACTCATACAGCACAGATTTAGCTGTTGAGAAGAAAATTAGAGGAAACAAAGGACATAAAGAGAAGAAATTCTTTAATTGCCTAAACACCAATGCTAGGACCCTGGTAACAAAAGGATTTGCTCATTTTTTTAGCATAAATTCAGTCTGGTTGGTATTACTGAAACCTGGTGGTGATTAGAATGTTAAAATCAATGCATCAGACGAAGTGGGTATTCACCCACGAAAGCTCATGCTTCAAAACGTCAGTTAGTCTATAAGGTGCCACAAGACTCTTTGCTGCTTTTAAAAAAATCAATGGTTACACCCTATTTTAAAAGGATAAAGTGAGCAAAAGGGGAGAGGGAGTGGCGCACTAGGTCAAAAATAACATTACCTGTTTCTGAATCACTGACAAATTAGAAGAAAATGATCCTGAATATTTATGGATCAATGTCCTAACACAGTGTTTCCCAAACTTGGGATGCCGCTTGTGTAGGGAAAGCCCCTGGCAGGATGGGATGGGCCAGTTTGTTTACCTGCCGCATCCGCAGGTTCGGCCAATCATGGCTCCCACTGGCCGCGGTTCGCTGCTCCAGGCCAATGGGGGCTGCTGAAAGTGGTGGCCGCTGAAAGTGGTGGCCAGCACATCCCTCGGCCCGTGCCGCTTCCAGCAGCTCCCATTGGCCTGGAGCAGCGAACCGTGGCCACTGGGAGCTGTGATTGACCGGACCTGCGGACACGGCAAGTAAACAAACCAGCCCGGCCCGCCAGGGGCTTTCCCTACACAAGCAGCGTCCCAAGTTTGGGAAACACTGTACTAACAGATAAAGCACAAGATAGGGTATTAGTTGGTGTCTACTACAGACCAGCAAAATACACTAGGGAACAGGATGACCAGCTCCTTACACACTTACCTATAATATATAGGGGAAAATGCTACATGATCATGAAAGACTTCAATTTGAGTGACATATTCTGGATGTCTCATGCTGCCAGCAATAAAATATCCTGATTTCTCACAATTTCCTAATTCAAAAAGTGTTGCATCCAACATGGGGAAACTCTATATAAGACCTCATCTTAACATATAAAAAGGAGCTGGTCACCGAAGTAAAAATTAATGGTAGCTAAGATACAAGTGATCATGTCTTGATTATTCTGTTTGCACACTAAATATGTAAAGTCCAGACCAGTAATATATATACACGTGGTACTTTAAAAGGGCCAATTTCACAAAATGTAACACACTTATGAGGAAAGTCAGGTGGGAGGAGGAATTTAATCAGAGAAATGTGAATGATAATTGGGAATCATTAAGAACACCATACTAAATGCCCAAAATCTCACAACTGAGGAAGAATGCATATTAGTTAACAAAAAAACCCTACCTGATTTAGAGAGGACGTGAAGGCGCGCGCACACACACACACATATATATAATATAAAAATGGAAAAAAGGAGAAGTTGATAGTAGTTAATATAAATCAGAGGCTAGGAATGGTAGAATATTGGTAAGGAAAGCAAGGGGATACAAGGAGATATCTATGACTGGAAGAGTTAAGAACAGTATGGAGTTTTTTAAAGCGTATTAGTAACTACAAGAATCCTAACAATAGTATTGGCCCAGTACTAGATAAAAATGGTAGATTTATCAGTGGTAATGCAGAAAAGGCAGAGGTGTTCAATATATATTTTTGTTCTGTATATAGGGGAAAAAAGATGAGGTAGTTATATCATATGATAACATTCTTTCCATTCCACTAGTATCTCAGGAGGATGTTAAACAGCAGCTACTGAAGTTGGACACTTGAATCAGCAGGCCCACATAACTTGTATCCAAGAGTTTTAAAAGAACTGGCTGAGGAGCTCACTGGAACGTTAATGTTGATTTTCAATAAGTATTGGAACGCTGAGGAAGTTGCAGAATACTGGAAGAAAGCTCATGTTGTTCCAATATTTTAAAATCGTAAACAAGATTACCCATGTAATTACAGACCTCTCAGCCTGACATTGATCCAGGGCAAGATAATGGATGAGCTGATATGGGTCTTGATTAATAAAGAAGGGTAATCAATGTAAATCAACATGGATTTATGGAAAATAGATCCTGTCAAACTAACTTGGTATTTTTTTTGATGATACTACAAGTTTGGTTGATAAAGGTGTGTTGAAGTCATGTACTTAGAATTCTGTAATGCATTTGTCTTGGTATTACATGACATTTTGATTAAGAAACTAGAATGACATAAAATTAACATGGAATACATTAAATGGATTAAAAGCTGGCTAGCTGACAGGTCACAAGTAGGTGTGTTTCTCATAGGGTCCTGCAGGGATTGGTTTTTGGTCCTATGCTATTTAACACTTTTATCAGTGATCAGGAAGAAAATAAAATCACCACCAATAAACTCTGGAGATGACACAAAAATTAGAGTGATGAATAATGAAGAGAACAGGTCACTGATACAGAGTGATCTGGATCGCTTGGTAAACTGGGCGCAAGCAAACAATGTGCATTTTAATACAGCCAAATCTAAATGTATACAACTAGGAACAAAGAATATAGGTCATACTTACAAGAGGGGGATTCTATCCTGGGAAGCAGCAACTCTGAAAAAGAACTGGGGGTCCTGGTGGATAATCACCATAACATGAGCTTCCAGTGAGATACTGTGGCCAAAAGGATTAATGCGATCCTCAGATGCATGAACAGGGGAATCTTGAGCAGAAATAGAGAGGTTATTTTACCTCATGTATGGCACTGGTGAGACTGTATCCAGTTCTGGTGTCCACAATTCAAAAAGGATGTTGATAAACTGGAAAGTGTTCAGAGAGTCATGAGAATTATTAAAGGATTAGAAAATACCGTATGTGGTATAGTGATAGACTCAAGGAGCTCAATCTATTTTGCTTAACAAAGAAGGTTAAGGGGTGACTTGATTAGTCTGTAAGTACCTAAAAGGGGAACAAATATGTGATAATGGGTTCTTCAAATTAGTTGGGAAAAGTATAACACAATCCAATAGCAGAAGTTGAATCTAGACAAATTCAGATGGGAAATAAGAACATTTTTTTTTTAAAACAGTGACAGTAATTTACCATTGGAACAATTTACAAGCGTCATGGTGGCTCCTTTATCACTGGCAATTTGTAAAACAAGATTGGATTTTTTCTAAAAGCTGTGCTCTAAGACAGCAGTTCTCAGCTAGGGGTCTGAGGCCCCTTGGGGGGCTCTGAACAGATTTCAGGAGGTTCGCCAAGTAGGGTCAATGTTAGACTCTCTGGGGCCCAGAGCAGAAAGCCGAAGCTCCATCGTGCGGGGCTGAAGCCTGGGGCCCTGAACCTCGCCACCCACAGCTCAAGCCTGAGCCTGAGCAATTTAGCTTTGTGGGGGCCCTGCTTGATGGCCCTGTTTTTTATATGCAGAAAAACAGTTGTTGAGGCAGTGGTGAGCAGTGGAGTTTTTACAGCATGTTGGGAGGGAGGAGGCGGCCTCAGAAAAAAAAGCTTGAGAACCCTTGCTCTCAGACATATTTTGGGCAAGTTCTAAGGCACATACTATACAGGAGGTCAGACTAGATGATCACAATGGCCACGGAACCAATGAAAGCCAAAATGGAGACTATTTTAGCTTGATACGGTCAGAAAGGGTACAGTAACTTGGCAAGTGCAAAATACTGCATATCCCTATAGGTTAGGAAGTCAAAATCAAAGGCAGTTTGCTTTTGTCACTTGAAAAAGGCAAAGCACCACTGAGGTTTTGCTAAAAACCAAAACAAGGTAACCTGAGCCCAGAGGCCCAATTCTATAAAAGAAAGCACACAAAATAATAGCCTAGCATCTTAACAGAAGAATTTACATTGCACATTCATTCTCTCAATGCCTACTAAATGCTCTATTAAAAACATGAAGACCTGTGCACACCTTAACAGATGCATACATTAAACAATATCTTTAAATCAATGAACTTACTAATGCAATAATATAGCAACATAGTGTACAAGAGTGTACTGTGTCACAGGGACTCACTTATTCCACTGCGGTTGCAGTGATTACTTGTCTCTGACTTACCTAAACACTACTGAGAATATACTACAGTTGTTCTGTGTTTGTTGTTTACAGGATAGCTAAAAATATTGTAATCTTTGTTTGAAGGATATTCATATGTGTCTATGGGATTTCCTGAGCATCAGCTTGCAAAAAGAGCTTGTCTATAGGGAAATTGACTAACATATCTAGAGCCGAATAATGATTCCACCATAGCTATGCTGGAGTGACTTTGCAGCATGGCCATTCTATTCCAGAGTGTCACTTTTATTCCATAATAGTATGCCCACACCGGGGAGTTATAACAGCATAGCTATAGCAGAGTAATTATTCTGCTATAGTGAAACAGTTATTCCGCTATAGCTATTCTAGTCAATTGCCCCACGTAGACAAAAGTCACTGGTATGATTTTCCATTACAGTAAGAGGAAAATTTGTTGTTATATAACTTTTCCCTTATCAGAGGGGTAGCCGTGTTAGTCTGGATCTGTAAAAGCAGCAAAGAGTCCTGTGGCACCTTATAGACTAACAGACTTACTGGAGCATGAGCTTTTGTGGGTGAATATCCACTTCGTTGGATGCACTCCACTACATGTATCCGATGAAGTGGGTAATCACCCACGAAAGCTCATGCTCCAATACGTCTGTTAGTCTATAAGGTGCCACAGGACTCTTTGTAACTTTTCCCTTGACTGCTTTGGGATCCAATCAAGCCACTACCCCACACAGACATGAAAAAGAGTGTAAGGCAAAGTTAAGGTTTGAGTGCATCTTCTTTTTCAAGAATGTTAAATTGGAAATCAATGTTGGAAATGTTAAGTTTCTCAAACAAGGCACCCGAACTCTGCCCATGAGGAGACAAAAGCTTACCTTCATCATTTCTTTGCATGTGGAGCGCTAAAGATATGCATTACATAACACTGGATTTATGTTTCATAGAGACATTTCCACTGTTACTTTGTTACTACATTAATCTTTGCTTTTTTCCTGTAAATAATCTAATGTAATAGTCTGGGCATGCTAAATCTGCATATGGATCATTTTGTGTGTAGTGACACTTGGCCACGTGCCATCAGAGAGACTGAGCCTATAAGGTACTATGCATTTCACATGAAATGTTATGTGCCCTCAGCATTTGATGGGATTAGGTCCTTAATGATGAGTGAGTAAAGACTGTTTTCAATATACAGTTTGTCAAACTAGGAATTTGTAAAATCATTTTATATGTGCTACTTATGACTAACAATGTTGTTAAGTGGCACAACCATTGTATGATTACATTAACTTTGTTTTTATGGTCACTGTTAAAATGAAACTTTAGTATGTACGGATAAGGAAGTACAAGTTTTTAATTTTCTAAATGCATCACTATGAAGGCAGAATTAAACAAGTTAGGATGCTTCATTTAAGAAGCGCAACGTAACTCTACATTTCCTTTTTTTGTTTTTACATTAGCATTCTTGAGGTAACATTCACTTAACCCAAATATATATGCCTGCAATCTCCATTTCACCTTAAAAGGGTCCTGGGTTTTTAAAAAGAAACCTTCGGCTAGCTGGAGGAAGGCTCCTTTTTCCTATGAACTGAAGGGGGTCCAAAGATTGGAAGGTCTCCTGGAGGTCTGGAGTGAATACTACATGGGGCTGCTGGCTACAAAGTCTCCAAATAACCCGTGTCCCCACACCCATCTGGTGAAGAGAAGTCCTGTAACTCCACAAGGGTACTCAGAATCAGGGATCCTCTCCTACAGAGCACAACAGTTCCCTTCCTCTCAGCTTCCTACTGAACACAGGACTTGGGCTGTCCTCCTAAATTCTGCAGGAATGGTGGTGAGGAATAAAGTGGACTGGAAGGAGACCTGAAGTTCAGAAGTGGAGGGGGTGGGGGGGAGAAATCTCCTTATCCCTCCTTTTGCTCTCAAGGCCCCATGAAGGGGATCTCGGCCATAGGTGCCTTTCCTCACTAGTCCCCAGGACCCCTTTAGGATTTCCTGGTAAATGAATTTTCCCTCATCTGCTCATGCCAGCTTCCTTACATCATGAACCCTAGAAAGCTCGTGGCCTCCTGCCAGTGAACCTTGGGATGCTCATCACTGTCCTCTATTCCCACTGGCTTTAGCAGCTTCACTTGGCCTCCAATTAGCCAAATTAGGTTCATATGGGACTAACATATGATGCTTTTTGAATGAGTAGTTATTCCATATTTTATTTTAGCCTCGTAATTCAGTGTGGCCCATACACTATCTATTTCACTTCATCCAAAGCCAGCACAGAATAAAGAATTATTAATTTCTTAAAGGTTTTTCTGTGGTGCACTCAATGTAATACCTTAGTTCTTTACAAACATTAATGAATTTATCTTCACAATATCCCTGTGAGATATTATCCTCATTTTAGACATGGTGAACTAAGGTACAGAGACCAATGACAAAAATGTCAAAAGTGTCTACTAATTCTGGGTGCCCAACTTGAGAAGCCCAAGGCCTGGTTTTTCAAAGTACTTAGTATTTTATAGCAATGAATAGACTCAGACTGGAGCTACCATTGACATCACTTGTAATCATGAGCTCTTCACACTTCTGCAAATTTGGCCCAAGGTGTCTCTTTTTGGGCACCCAGAAAACAAAGCACACCCAATAAGCATCTAACTGTGAAAATTCTGGGTTTAGTAACTTGTGCAGAATCACAGAGGAACTACATTCCAGAGGCAGGGATCGAATCCAATTCTCTAGTGAAGCATTCAATTGTCTTAACCACAAGACCACCCTTTGCTCATCCTGCAGTCCCTTGCCTTATTCACAGAACACCTTCCAACTTCTGCAACAAAGGAAGCAAGGGTCCTAAAGACCATAGCCTCATTCTCTACAAAACCCAGATGCTTCTCTAGAGAATAGTCCTTGTGTGGACTGAATAAGTCAAGAGTCCAGCAGGGTTGGGATGGTTATATCCAGAGCACAGTCCTCTGGCATGAGATAATGGAGTAACCAGCAGTAGTAGAAGACTATGTTCTATGTGGTCCTGCTACTAGAGGGAGGTGAGACAAATTTTGGCAGTGGCTTTCACAACTATTTTGTAGCTAGCAAAGGAATGTTGAGTCAAGAATAATGGGTTTAATTCCAGTGTGCTGTAATGGTTAGAGCATCTTCTGCTCTTGTCCCTAGCCTCTCCCTATCCCCTTCTGCTCCCATCTTGGCCCCTCCCCTCCCCTGCTGCCTCCACACCCAACTCCTGTCCCTCTCCCTTATTTCCTCTGCCCCCATTAGTTCCTATCCCCCCCATTCCCTTTCCCCTCTTTTGTCCTATTGAATCTTGCCCGTTGCCCTCTCCTGACTCCTGTTCCCTTCCCCACCAGGTTCTTATCCTCATTACCAATTCTGCTCTTTACCCTTCTGCATTTCACTCAGGCTGCTTCCTCCTTGCTCTTCTTGCAGTCTGAGCACCAGTAGGAGGAGCACCGACAGGAGAGACGCTCAGTTCCTGTGCCTGGTACCACAGTGGTATTGGTAACTGGGAGAAACAATTACAGGGAAGGTCCTGCTCAGCCCCTATAGTCCTGGGATGCTGCATGCTCAGTGCAGAAGGAATCTTCATGGAATTTAGCTGCCAAACTCTAACAAACTGCTAGTCACATGTACACTTTTTCCAGAGGCTTATAACTCAATAAATTTGGGCACGTTTTCACAAGGGCAGCAAAAAATATAATCCTGGCACAAATGCAATCACTCTCTCAAATTTCAAGTCTCTGCATCCATGTCCCTCAAAACAAAGGCTGTAAGGTTTTATAATTGGCAAAATGTATTTTTCCCTAATCTCATTCTCAGAAATGGTTGAACTGTTTTAGCTGAAACTTTCCAAAATGATTCAGTTTAAGACAGCCCAAACGGTTTACGTTTGCCAAAGTTAAAAGCAACTGAAAAAAGGATTTTATAATGGAGTGTCAGGCAACCTTACTATAGTTACTGCTACCTTCATCACTTAGAATATATATGAATTTAGTGGTTATGAACTGACTGACCTGGAAACATAAGTTCGTTAGCTAAACAGGTACAGCATAAGCAGTGAATACATACATGCACCCACACACCTCTCACTCCTCTATATTCTATACAAACACATATTATGTACTTAAGTTCCAACTCCTGTTTTAGAATCCCCCATGTTTCTTATGTAGGACATATATTTGAGAGAACAAAAACGAAGCCTGTATTACTGTTTTCCCTACTCTTTAGTCCATTGTTTTTAACTCTAAAGTAAGCAAGTAGAGAGGGCCTAGCCCACTGTGACTACCCCCAAAGCTCACTATATCCTCAAAATGGCAGAGAAACTATCCTGAAAGCCCACAAACACAGGTTTAATCTGCTGGCAGTGTAATTCATTTTTATGTTATTCCACTAGAAGTAAATCACCATAACCCTTTTATTATCAGCAGTAGGAACTGCAGAAGATGGGGAGTTCCACCAGAGAGAGCCAGAGAATGCCAGTCTAAGGGCAGCATATGACTATTACTTAAACTGGTAATTCTATCCCCTGTTGTCAAGATCTGCTTTACAAAGCCTGGAATGTAGACCCAACTATTACATATTTTTTATAAAGTATTTTTCTGAGTTATTGGTTGAGTCTTTACTAAAAACTTCACCAGTAAGAGACAAATGAGGAATAACAAGGGGTTTTTGTTTTTTAATATAGCAGCACAAAATAATACATTAATTTAAACACGGCTTATTACTGCTTATGCACACCATTGAATTTTAAGAGTTGGGGTTTTTATAAATTGTTTAGAAAATTCACTCAGTGATACTGAGATTAAGGCTCAGGAGCTACAAGGGGCTTCTTATTGCGTCTCCTGAGGCTCTTTGCAGCACATGATATTAAAACAGTATGATTTAATTATTAACCAAACAATGCTTTTACTATGTTATTAAACAATTGTAGCTGATAAAATAATAATACCTGGTCAGTCATTTTGCTGTGAGAATAATTATATATGTATAGAAAATGAAACAATGAATTCACACTACTGTGGCTCTTTGAGTAATGTTGATCACTACTTTGGCTCCTGAACTACTGAGTATCACTACTTTAAATTACGTACTAAGTAATTGACATACTCTATTACAATGTGTCTCATTTCTGTGTTAGAACAAGAAAGACTGTCTCAAGAAACAACAATCTGAGACCTAGCTAAACTCTCAACTTGAAAACCCTTCTTTCCCTCCCTCCTTCCCATACAGTACCCATCAAAGTCCAGGGTTATTTAAATTAAGATTTTTTATTGTACTTTGCCACTTGGAACTGAAATGAATATTTAGAATAACCAACTACTCCTCTACCCTAGATCACATATTTATCATATGAAACCAGTGGTCCACAAACTTGTTCTGTACATGCAAGGAGGAAGAACACATGTATGCAAAGCAGATGATCTAGGTTTTATTTCCAGTTCTAATACAGGGCAATCTTGGACCTGTCACTTACCTCAGGTTATGTCTACATTAGCACTTTTGTCAGTCAGGGATGTGGGGGGGGGGGGAACCCAAAAACACATCCCAACCAACATAAAAGTTACCCCGACAGAAGCACTACTGTGTACAGCGCTATGTCAGCGGGAGAGGCTCTCCTGCTGACAGCTACCGCCACTTGTTGGGGGATGATTTAATTATGACAACAGAAGAGCTCTCTCCCGTCGGCATAGAGCACCTACATCGATACAGCTGTGCTGCTGTAAGGTCTCTAGTAGAAATGTAGTCTCAGTATCCCCATTCTAGAGAGGAAGAAACTAAGTTGTTACTTCTTACTTACCTCGCAGGTTTGTTTTGAGACTTAGCTAAAATTTGACATTGTCAGATGAAGGTTTCCTTGTATTTTCTCCCCTCCCCCACTTTCATTCTGGGCTACCAATGTTCCATGCTTATGACATCAGAATCACTTCCATGATCGTGAAGTGTGAGATCACAAACAGTACCGGTGAATGAACTGAGTAAAAGGAAAAATTTGCTTATGCATAAAAATATTTTAGTATTCAGCAATCATGGGAAAGGATATGATGGCTTTTGATAAAGTATTCTGTAATTCTTGTCTGGGTGCAACCAAAACAAAGAGTTAAATCTGAAGCTCTGTCTTTAACTTACTGTTCTGAGAATCTTACAACACTTAGAAAAGCAGCTGAGTTGTACATTTCATACAATCCAGATCGTGGTAAGACAGTAAAAATGGAGTAAAATAATCCCTTGATAGAATTATTCTTTTTAACCATACACAACCCTTAAACAAAATGAGGTAAAAGGCACCAGCTACTGCAAGAGATTAATAATATATCTGGAATTTTAAAGCTACCTAAAATAGTTCTAATTGTTTCACTTACACCAACAAGGTAAAGACATTAATGTGCTTTATTGTAGTAAAACAATTCTGTAAATTCAGGTGCATGTGACAATTTTGCAGAAGTGCCTCTTCACCGCCAGACCACTAAATACAAATCCCACACATTTTTGATCCCCATCTCTTTGGCACTAAGGACATTAACAGTACCATTACAACAGAATTTCATGAATGCAGTGGTACTGTGGGTCATTCATACTTGGTTGTTAGTATATGCCATTCAATATAAATCAAATGGTTATGTATGGTAATGCCTTTTAAACCATTTCCAGTTTATTTATACATCAGCTATTAGACCTTTGTCACTTTATTATAGCATTGCATTTGCAGTGTGGATAAAACAATATATAAAAATTGGTTCTTGCACAGTAGTTTGTTTTTTTTCAAAGAGAAAAAACATAGCAACTAAAACTAGCAAAAAAGACACCCAGTTTGTAAGAATCTGAAAAATCTGAGATTGAACATGTATTTCTAGTATACCCAAAACTCTTATCGATTTAAGTGGGAGTATAGGGAATGGAAGATCAGACTCTGTTTTAAAAATATAGTATTTTTAAACAGAATGCCTCAAAGGAGTACCCAGGCTTTTACAACTATATTTAACATGGAAAATAATACAAACAATAAAAATCTAAAAGTTAAGCCTTTTACTATAAAGAAAATGAATGTAAGCCAACAACCTGTATGCCAAATTGGACTTTCCAAGTGTGTATCACAATTTCCATTGTAACACACCACACAGAGTTCTTAAACTTCCATAAAGCATACAGCAAATGGTAAATAAATACTGTTCTAGTTCAGCAGAGCACTTAAAGCAAGTGAGTAATGAATGAATAAATATCTATTTCACAGATGAAAGGCGGCAGGTATAATTAACCCCCCTTTAGAAATGGAGAAACAGGTGAAGTGGCTTGCCCAAGGTCACTCAACAGGTCAGTGATAGAACCAGAAATAGAACTGCAGCTCTCCTGAGTTCCACTTTAGTGCTATATCCTCTAAACCACACTGCCACTGAAGTCAATGAAACTATTCACATGCTTAAAGTATGTCCTTAAGTGTTTTACTAAATTAAGAACTTGCCATAAAGTTTACATTTTGATGTTGACATTTGTGCCCTTTATTATAAATCGGGGCAGGGGAATATCTAAAATTGAAAGTATTCATGGTGACAGACCAAACTGAAGATATGTTTGGAACACAAACTGAGCATTGAAATTATTCTCATTGTAACAAAAAATAAAGCAGCACTAAATACTAAGCTATAGTAAAAACAAAGATAAACTCAAAAGACACACTGTTCTATTTCACCAAATAAATGTGATTTGTTATTTGTCTCATTTCTCAGATAGTTTCAATAATTTAAGACAGTTCATTATAACTTTTTGTACTTACTAGTTTATAAATATATAAATTTTCTGCAATTTTTGGCAGAGGTATTAAGAAAATGTGTCCATGATATATTTTTATTATCTGCTACCCTGGAGATTGTGGGTTTGGATCAGGAAATTTCTGATGCTCCAGCAGTCAGTTTTCTGGCCTGCAATATAATCTGAGAGATTAAAGTATCCTGTATACACAATTAACATTCTTGAAATACGTTTTAGGGCTTGTCCACACACACACACAAATTGTATCACTTTAACTATACATGTATAGTTAAAGAGGTACAAGACCCCTATGTGGACCCAGTTATGCCCATACAAAGGTGCTTTATATCAATATAGCTATTCTCATATAGGTATTGTTTATTTCCAATCCTGTATAATTAGGGGTCCAACTAATATAACTCCTTCGAAGTTAAAAACAAAACCAAACCCCTAACTGAATTAGGTATATCAGTACAAAAACTGAGTATAGACCAAACATTGGAAGTGAGAGCAAGATCATGGACTTTAGAATAAGCAAGCAGCGATAACTATGTACAAGAAAGCTTTAAAAAAACAACCAATAAATAAATCAAGTTTTAAATAGGACATTTTAAATTAGATGAGCCTTTTATAATAAATTGACCTTCAAAAAACAAAAAAACCCTCTGTGATTCCCAAGTTCTCCAAAGAAGTCTACAAACTAAGCCAAAATGTGTTTCATACTCTCTACTCCAGTAAGATATTTAAAGGAACAGACATCAGAGTCCAAGTAGGGTCAAGGAAAAAAAAATAAAAAATAAGTTTTGCCTGGATTGCTCTATGTGGGAAAAATAGTTTATTATGTAGCACAACATTCCTAATTCATAAGGATATCAAAATAAACCTGGAACCTCACTTTCCCCCCTGAAACCACACATCAGTTACATTTCTGTAGATGACTGGGACAAAAAGAGGACATTAATTGAAAGATGCATACGAAGCCAAAAACAGCAATTGCATCTTCAAGAGTGTTGGAAATATTACGTGCTGGGACACCACTGTACAGATGACAAATAATCTTAAAAAAAAATAAAGCAAGACATGCAGAGAAACACGTAGTATAAATGTTAACCAGTGAAGTTTTAATTGGTGAGCTCTGGGTGATATCTACTGGTACATAGGACACACACTTCCACATTTCCATAGACTCAAAATGTGTGGCTAATTGAGGAAATATTTCAAGATAAAATGGGGTACCGAGATTATTACTATGTATATGTGGTACAACAGTGGCCAAAGGCCCCAGTCAAGTTTTGGGGCCAAGTTGTTCTAGGTGCTGTGCAAACATGTAGGAAGTCATGCTCCATGCCTCAAATTGCTTAGAATATAAACTGAAACAAGCTGCAACAACTACAGTAGCAGGTCAGCTTAGCATAGAGCTAATAAGATCAGCCACTGTCTAGCCTACCTATGAGCACAACTTGTAATTTCTGAGTCCTGCTGCCAGCCCACTATTCATTAACTGGCTGATTTCTTGTGGGTGTCAAGGAAAACGTGGACTTCAAGATGGGATTTGAGAAGGGCTGTGAACTATACAGTAGGGATCTGTGTTGTTGTTTATGTGGGGGCCCGATAACCCACTCCTGCAAGCCAGGTCTAGCGGTGTCAGGCTCAAGTGTTTAGACTGCAGGCTCCTTGGGGCAGGAACCCGGCTCCGCTTTTCCAGCCCCTACAGCGAGGGAGCAGCCTGGTGCTGATGGCGGCCTGGGCCACAGACCAGACGATCTCGCGGGCTCTTCCGCCTTGAGACACTGTAACTCAGACTCTCAGCGCCCGGCAGCAACCCGAGCTCTCGGCAAACGCGGGGTGCCGCCCGCAGCAGGACGGTGCCCGGGGGAGGCGGGCGGCTCGCAGCCGGGCCCCGGCGGCAGGTCAGGGCTTGGCGGGGACGTGGCCGGGGGTTTAACACCGCGCGGCCCAGGCTAGGCCACAGCGGCAGCCACCTCCCAGCCTGCGGGCGGGGGGGGGGAGATGTGCCCCCGCCGCCACCACCTCCAGAAGCCCGGCCCGGCCCCCCGCTCCATCGGAATCCTCGCAAAGGCCCTTTTAAATATCCCCCCTCCCGCCGCCCTCGCGGCACAAACAGCTGTTACCCGTCCCCTTCCCTCGCGCCGCCCCCCCGGCGCGCGCGCGCGCGCGCACCGCCTCCTTCGCGCTCCCACAAAGGCAACGGTTAGTCGGCGGCTGTTCCAGAAATTTCCTCGCTCCCCCCTCCCCGCGCCTGCCCGCCGCCGCCGCCCCTATCCACCCCCCCTCCCGGGTTGGATATAGAGCGGGTGCCCCCCTCCCCGCTGCTCCGTGTGGCGGGCTCTCGCTCCCCCCGCCGTCCCCGGTCTGCTTGTGTGTCTGGGCCCAGCCGCCCAGCGGCGGCAGGCGCGCCGTGATGGATGGCTGGCTGGGAGCGGGTTTGAGTGACAGCGCTTACCTGGGTGCCAATCTTCGTCACACTGACAAGCGGCTGCAGCAATCGGGACCCGCACCGCCGCGACATGCGTCACCGCGCACACACGCACCCGGCCAATCGCCGTCCGCGCCACACTATACGACAGCACGCTGCGCATCACGCCTCATCAATATTCACCAAGGAGGCGGGGCGAGCGCCGGCGCAGGGCACGCCCACCACTACGGCTGGGCGGGCCGCACGGCTCCTCCTCACGCCGGCGTGCCGCCCACGTCAATAATGAATACTCATGAGGGGGCGTGGCGAGGCGAATGCGGTCTGTCACGCCCCCTTGCCCGCCTCCTCTGTGTGGTCGGGGTGAGAGGGAGGTGAAACCAACTCCCAAGGGCGGGCGAGTAGGGGGGCGGAGATACCAAGTGAAGCGGGGGCGGGGGGGCCGCCTTTTCAGGCATCTGCCTCAGGGCCTGCTGCAGCTGTCCCGCATGGTTCCGCCCTGAGCTGGCGAGGGGGGCCTGGCATGTGCTGCCCCTGCTCTGCCGCCCCAAGGCTCTCAAATGCCCCTGCTGCCAGGGCGCCCCTCCCGCCAGTCCCTGGCAGGTGTGGTGCCCCCAGACCCCCTTGTGCGTGTGGCTTTGCCACCCCGTGTCCCAGTCGCTCTCCTGCCCCTTCCCCCCTGTCGCCACCAAGGCCTGGTGCTCGCCCCCCACATAGCCAGCCCCTCGCTGCCCACGGTCAGGGATGCAGATAATAAAAATAGATTGTGGACACATTTTCTTAATACCGGTCGGTGGGTTTTCGGAATAGGGTGGTGTTAACGTGACCGTCACTTATTTGCACCGTGGTGTCTAGGAAGTGGACCTCCCGTGTAGATTGGTCCAGGCTGAGGTTGATGGTGGGGTGGAAGCTGTTGAAATCGTGGTGGAATTCTTCCAGAGTCTCCTTCCCATGGGTTCAGATGATGAAGATGTCATCAATGTAGCGCAGGTAGACAAGGGGCGTGAGTGGACGAGAGCTGAGGAAGCGTTGTTCCAGGTCAGCCATAAAAATATTGGCATATTGTGGGGCCATGCGAGTGCCTACACTTGCTGTCTGGTCACCCTAGGGTGTGCACGTGTGGGTCCCAGCTGCTCCCTGCCCCCCTCATTGAAGCAGGTGTGCAGGGTTACTGCCCTGGGAACTGCAGAGCACCAGTGGACATGGGGCTGGCTGGAGGCAGGGCAGGGGGTGTGGGGCTGGCTTCAGGCAGGGGCTGGTGTGGGCCACGCAGGGGATGCAGGGCTGATTGGAGACGGGCTGGTGGCAGGGGCTGGCTGCAGGCAGGGCAGGGGCTGGCTGTGGGCAGGGGGTGCAGGTACAGGGGGTACAGCCCACCCTGTATGGTGAGTGCCCCCTCCTCGTCACTCCCCCACCAGGGTAGTAGCAGCAGCCCGGGGCTCGGGGGCTATTTAAAGGGCCCGGGGCGCCCTTGCTTCTACTGCCCCAGCCCTTTAAATAGCCACAGGAGCCCTGGGGAAGCGGTGGGGCTCCAGCGGCTATTTAAAGGGCCGGGGCAGTAGCAGCAACAGGAGCCCCGGACTTTTTAAATAGCCCCCAGAGCCCCGCAGCCCTACCCCAGGGCTCCAGCAGTGGGGCTCTGGTGGCAATTTAAAGGGCCTGGGGCTCCAGCCCCTGCTGGGTGCCCCAGACCCTTTAAATTGGCTCCTGGGGAAGCCAGGCCACCCCGGTACAGTGCACCAGCTCTTGCCGGTATGCCGTACTGGGGCTCGGGTGCGGGACCCTCTTAGGGGTGGGGCCCGATTCAGGGGAATTGGTTGAATTGGCCTAAAGCCGGCCCTGGTTCTTAGTTCCTGGAGGGCTGTGGTCCCCTTCCCCCACAGAAATACATACAATCCCTTAAGAGTGCATAAACTTTTGCATTTTTAATCCAATGAACTGTTAAAATACTTAAGCTTAATTTGATAAGGTTTAATTTAATTCAATATGGTTTGCCCAAGATATTGTCATAGCTGTCATAGTGTTTAATGCTTGCAATTACAATTTGCAAAAAATGACTGGCAATACTAAAGTTTTGCAGTTACAAGTTAATTAAATACCAAGGTTCTCATACTAATTTTAACTTTTTTTCACACTGGACATATTTAGTACAAACTGTATGTGTAGTTCTGAGAACAGAATTGGGCTTATTATGTAGTAAGGCTACCTTTAATAACTTAAGCCTCAGTCCTGCAAACACTTATGCAGATGCTTAATTTTACTACCGTGAGTAACCCTAAGGATTTTAATGAGACTGCTCATGGTTGTAAAGTTAGGCATCTGCATAAGTGTTTGCAGGCTCAGGACTCAAGTTATTAAAGGTAGCCTTAATAGATAACAAGCCCAATTCTGTTCTCAGACATATACAGACAACTACAATTTTCTGAAGTAGGGCTTGTACAGTTGTATCTGAGGGCAAAACAGGATCCTGTATATACACAGTACACCTGTTAAGGATACTGTGACATCCTTAACTTTTGCAATTCCTAAGTTCTGATTGTTAAAACTGTATGCATAGTATATTGATGTATGTTTTGTACTTAACATATTCAAACAGAAAAAAGGAAACATTTAATTTGACAATAGTCTTTATTATGTTATATTTACTTTGAAGCTTTTTGATATTTAACCATTAAAAGCTATGTTTTTAAAGTGGTGTTGGGATGGGTTACTGTGTATGTGGCAATCACTAATGTGCATAACATTATACTGAATAAAAACTTTAGTTCCAATGATCAGGTCGGCATAACATTGTCATAGTGTTTCACACAGGTTTCCATTACAATTATGTCAGTTTCTTAAGTGCTGAGCTCTAACAAAGGAAGGGCTCAACTGCTGCTCTCTTTTGTTACTAATGGGAAAAAATCAGTTAAATAATAAGAGATATATGTTAACCATTTTGATGTTCTATGGCTATTTGGAGTGCATTCAGAAAAGCAGCCCTTGTATGTCTCTCCATGTATGCTGAACATTCATATAGTCTACTAGAGTTTTACATGGCATAGTAACAGTAGTGAAAAAAAACTTGTGACTCGTACAATAGATGTGGGACTCATGTTAATACTAATAATAATCTATTTACGTTAATATTAATGATTTAACTGAGTCTAAGTAGATATTAAGTCCATGAATACAATATAACTCAGTTGATAACATTCCTTCTAGGCAAAAATGTTAAAAGATCATGTTCCACAGCAGGCTTTGGGCTCATATCAAATGCTGGCACTGCAGTGCAGTACGGCTCAAAGGGAATTCTGCACACTGATCAAGATGTAATTCTTTGGCTGAGATATCACACAGTGGTTTCATTTACCCATCTCTGTTCAGAGAAAAAGTAAAGACCTCAAGGCATTTCCCAAAAAGAGAAAGGAATAAATCCTATCTCCTGCTTGGCATTCCCTCTCTCATTAAAACAAATTCTAATTTCCAGGGCTGTACATTAGCTGAATCACTGGCTGCATAATAGTTATTCCATCTATTTATACAGTTGAGTCATTGCATTACCAGTATCAAATGCATTATTTGGAAAGAATGTTAGGCTATCTTGAGTATAAAAGGCATTATATATATATTCCATTCCATATGTTCTCCAATAATTTGACACCTTTCACTCCCGTTTTAACATTTTAACAAACGGCTGAAAAGTTAGCTGATAGTATCAGCACAACAAATACAGCAGAGTGAATAGTATTACAAAAATACCCCAAAACAATGCTATATTGCCTTCCTACCTACAACACTCTTTGCTGCAGGAATTTAATGGTAATAGAGCTAAATTATTTCATAACTCAGTACATTTATTTTCCATTTGAGATATCAAAAATTATGTAGACAGAATTTGAGGGGAAATTATCTGTTTTTTACTGGTGCCAAGAAATTGTGGATATTTGGTCACTTGATTGCAAACTTTCTTCCAAAATATAAAACTGTTTGAAAAGACACAGTAAATTTTAAACCTAAAATTTATAGTTTTTTTTTTAAAGGGGGGCAGGGAAGGAGGGAGGGCCCTTAGATGTATGATTTAAATATAAACATTAAATGAGAACAATTTATTTAACTGTTACCCTGTAGTGTTGGATGCAAACAACATTGTTCTAGTCAGTGCATGAGAACCTGAGAATGAAACTGACTAGAAATAAAAATAAAACCAATTAGCCTACTTTCACTTTCCAATAAATGTCAGTGGAAAGACTCCTGTTGGCTTCAATGGGAGTTGGATTGGGTCCCAAGTGAAATGCAATAAAATGCAAAAAGAAAACAAACATCAGAGGTTCTCAAACTAAGGTCCACAGGACACTTCCTTATGATCCATGGAGACCTGTCTTTACTCTTCATTTCCAGCTTCTTTTACAGGTTTCCAGGGTTCTTATAGCATAGAAGGACTGGGAGACTTTCCAAAAGCAGCTGGGAATGAGGTGAAGGAGCGAGCCAGCCAGCTAGCCATCCCGCCTCTGCTGTATAAATGTAACAGGAGAGGAACCAAGAGCTATGCTTAGCATCTAGAATAAAAAATGGGAGCGGAGTGACCAGGGGAGCAGAAGAAAAGAAAACAAGGCAGCTGGGTGGTATGTCCAAAAGTCCAGGTAGCTGCTGGAGATAATGTCCAGGAGCAGGGCCGGTGCAAGGATATTTTGCGCCCTAGGTGAAACTTCCACCTTGCACCCTGCCCCTCCCCCCCCAGTAACATCAGTTCATTGACGGGCAAATCCCAATGAGCCTTTATAGACCCCAGGGGCCAGCCGTGCCCAGGGGCTGCTCCCCAGACCAGGTTCCCCCCTCCCCACCCCCTGAACTCCCCTGGAGGGTGCACAGCCCCCTGTGAGCCCTCCCCACTCCACCCCGGTGGCCCCCGCCCTGAGTCCACTCACTGGCTTTGCTGGACTTGGGCCGCTGCAGCAGTTTGGCAGGGAGAAGCTGCCTTCTGGGGGCTCCTGCAGCAGATAAATACAAGCAAAGGCCCCCGTGCGCCTCCCCAGTCTCCCTCACAATGCTCGGGCTCTGCAGCTCCCGGGAGTGTGAGCCGCCGCTGCCCCTCCCCCTCCTGGAGCAGGCTGAGGGCCCTGCGCCCTGGCTCACATGCCCAGGAGCCCCAGAGCCTGAGAGTGGCGAGGGGGGGAGCTGGGGGGCACACAGGGGCCTCTGCCCGCATGCATCTGTTGCAGCCTGCAGGAGCCCCCCGGGGAGGCGCCAGGCCACAGCCTGGGCAGGAGAGGCAGGGGGTGTGGCTGCTCCCTGCTAACAGTGCCGCCACCTTTGCGGGGCCCCTGCCCCGCGCCGGCTTCTCCATGGCTGGGGCTCGCCCCCACTGCAAGCAGGACATTCTGGCTCTCTGGTGCCTCCAGGAGGAGGCTCCTCCCTGCCGAGCAAAGGCACCACTTAGGATTTATGGGCCCTACGCAGTATTACTAAACTGGTGCCCCTATGCCTGATGGCAGCCTGAGCTTGCAGCCCAGCAGGGGCGGAGAAACAAGGCAGAAAGAATAACAAGACGCCCGGCCCGCCTCACGGTGAGGGAGAGTCACAGTTCCCCACAGAGACTCCTGTACCCTCTTCCTCACGCAGAATGGACATGCAGAAGATACATAATTAAAAGCACTAAATTTGGGAATAAAAAATGTCAGTCACAAGTTTTATGATATGCCTGAAGTTTGTCAGACATTTATTTGCAAAAACTTTGTAGTAAGGGTGAGTCAGCTGTCTTGCTGAATACAACATTAAATATTATGGAATACATGATGCAGCTCTTCTCTGTTTTATATTTTCTTAATCAGTATTTCTAAGCTGATTTTATATTTTAAATGTGCTCTTAAACGTACTCATTCCAGATTACTACATATTTAACTCACTGAAACAGACATTATTTTAAATTAATCAGTCACAGAGGTTTAGTGTGTTCATAACAATGTTCATGGCTTTTAGAAAAAGGGAATACTAATTTACTGCATGTGATCTCCATAACAATACACCAGGGGTAGGCAACCTATGGCACGTGTGCCAAAGGCGGCAGACGAGCTGATTTTCAGTGGCACTCACACTGCCCGGATCCTGACCACCGGTCCGGGGGGCTCTGCATTTTAATTTAATTTTAAATGAAGCTTCTTAAATATTTTGAAAACCTTGTTTATTTTACAATACAACACTAGTTTAGTTATATAATATATAGACTTATAGAAAGAGACCTTCTAAAAACGTTAAAATGTATTACTGGCATGCAAAACCTTAAATTAGAGTGAATAAATGAAGACTCGGCCCACCACTTCTGAAAGGTTGCCAACCCCTGCAATACACATTTATGAAATTTCACCAACTTTAAAAAATGTTTCCGAAGATTTTAGGCATAACAAAGGATTTTATATCTTACTGAGGTACTGATTTTGCTTAAAACTAGTTCATCAGATAGTCAGAAGTAAAGAAAGGAAAACTCTTTGTCCAGCTATCTGGAAGCAAAGGGCTGTTGCTTCCTTTTGGGGGGCTGGGGGGGGGAGGGGAGTGAAGGGAGAAATGGATGGACAGAAAGGACAGGAAGAATTTGGAAGTAAGTTTTTTTTACTATAGTAATTAAATTTTGAATTTTGATGCTGTGGCTCAGCCGTCTTTACCAAGCCTCACATGTTCTCCTGTGGAATACTGCATAGATTTTAGGGCACAGATCATTTCCACTGTAGAACCAGCATACAGAAGTGAAACACCTGAAATTCTCCAAAGGTGTGGGAAAGGTAGGGATTAAAAAGGTAGCAGGCAATCAGAAAATAATTTGAATAAAAATACAAATATTACAATTAAGTAGCTTTTATGTGACAGGATTTTAAGTGCTTTAAAAACTATTCTTCCAGTGCCACTGAAATAGTCACATTTGGGAGGGAGGGTTGGCACCAGCTGGTGCTCAGCAAACTGCACAGTGGTTTGTGGGGACAGAAAAATGTTGTCTGCTAAAAAACTAAGTATCAATCTTACTGGACCTATATGATACAAGTACAGTATACAATACACTATGTATAGTGTACAGTCAGATGCTGTAGACCAACACATGCATCAGATGGGTGTCATTGTGCCATATTTCCCCGCCCACCACCACCACATAATGTGGCTTTCTCCACTATTACATATTGTAAAAGTGCTTCACAGCACTGAGTAAGGGTTTGATTTCCAAAAATAACTGAATGTACACTGTCTATCAAGGGGTAACAGCAACAGATCTGAAAAAGTACACTGGGAACTCTATCTTCCTGAAATAAAAATTTAGGATACATCTCCAAAACCACGAAGTGTATGCAATTTTTTTCTGTTTTGTTTTAAAAAAACTATTTAGGAAGAGTAGAATTAGAAATGGGAAAAATCTGGAAAGGATGTTGATGGGATATTTTAAATAAAATCCTAATCCCCACAGACGATTGTCATCTAAAAGAGGAGAAAGGAAATTATATATAAACACTCTACCACTACCCCTGCAAAAACCTAACCAAAATATTAAAAGAACATTAAGGTAGCAAGGTCAAGCACTCAGAAGTTAGGAAACATCAAATCAAGGTGGCCTGTGTAAACTTAATCTGCTTCCCTTGTGCACATGGATGTGATACAATCTTAAATTACACAATTGTATGCTACACAATGTAGGATAGGGACCTTAGACTGTAAATTCTTTGGGTCAGAGACTGTCCTTTACTATGTGTTTGTACAGCACCTAGCACAATGGGACCCTAATTGTGGTTGGGGCCTCTAGGTGTTCTGGTAATACAAATAATTCAGCTTCAACTCCCTGAGTTCACTTCTAGCCTATTTGGGGAAGATTCCAGAACAAAGAACTGGTAAGGCTCTGAAAACAGGTCCCTTACAAGTAGCACACTTGGGACAGCGTGAAGATACAGTCCCTCTGCACAACTGCCTGAGCCAGCATGACCTCTTCAAGTGTGTAGTTCCAAGTGGATAGAACATTCCACAGAACTGGCATTCCCACTCTGCCACACCTCTCCAGCAGGCTCAGACAGTTTTGGCTCTCATCTGCCAGTACTAATGGAAGAGAGAACATGAGCTATTTGAAGAGTTACCCATCTTCCTCAGACCTTCTTAAATGCTTGGAAAAGGTCCTGGTATTTTCATTATCTTTTTGCTGCAGACAAGAAAGAGTCACCTTAATGCACATTTAAAAGCAGCTTGGTCAATGGCAAGACAAGGTTCAAGACTCACGTGCTAGGGCTAATGCAACTGTTCAGAATACCATTTACTTTGAACAGCAGTGATTGTTTTTCTGCTCAGCTGTTCAAAACACGGAACACACTTTGGAAGAAATTACCTTAAACACTATCAAGTTGAAAGACTTTTCACCTATTTAAAACAGGTCTGAAAAAGACTACTGACTTCACTACTGCTACACCTGTTTACTGGGTTTGAGCTGGATATCAAAACAAAAAGTCTTTACATTTCTATTATTCATAACTTCAATAATTGCATCAGAATTCAAAAAAATCTTATTTCTTATTGATTTCTGCTGTTTATGCATCTTAGACAATGAAAATAAACCAGTTTCACTTTTAGTGAGATTCTAGTGAGTTTCTCTTACATTCTCATCTACTTGCACAATGCTACATTATTTAGATTGCAAACACTGCTTTTAAATTTGTATTAAGAATTTTCTGCTGGGTTTTGTAGAACTTGTTTTGGGCCTAATTTGTTTCACTTTTGGAGGTGTAACAGAACTGTATAAACATCATAGGCTGAAAGATTTTTGGTGCAGGACGCATGTCTACCTCTGACAAATGTCTAGAATAATGGGACACAATCCTGACCTGGATGATGTCATAACATATTACATATCACGTATTATAAACAAATGATAAAAAATGATAGGTTAGAAATTTGTAAATCTTTTGATTATATCACATTCTGTGTTCAGAGCAAGAGGTGCTTTGAAATTAAACTGCATTCAGAAAAGAAATGCAACTAGTCCTTCTATAACAAGCAACTACAAGAAATCTAATCTGTACTGACACTCTTTTCTACAAAAATCCAGGAAGTTCTATTTCTATGGTGATGGTAGGAAGCATAGAGCAGTTAAGGTCTCTTCTCTTCATTGTAGAATACAACACTGACTATAAGACAACATAGTATTAGGGCATGTATTGATAGAACTGTGAAGTTATTCCAATTTTGACCTTTATGGCCTGTGTAATACAGGAGGTCAGACTAGATGACCACAATGGTCCCTTCTGGCTTTGGAATCTATGAAAAGATGTGGAGAAAAGGGTCACCATCTGAGTTACTTGAACTGTGTCATGCAGTCCACAAGGACATTCTGTGTGTGTTGTCTCTGCTACTCTTCTTTCACAACGACAAAAATTAATCCTGTGCACACTAATTTATGTGGCAAATTCCTATTAATTTCAAGTACAGACTAGGACCTAAAGGAGTTTCCGCTCTACTAGAATCCATTTATTTTTAGCAGCTCCACTAAACTATGTATAAATTTACCCACTTCTGAGGCTGACTGTATACTTAATAAGGAGCACACAAAATGAACAGTCTTGGCCCCAAAGAGATTACAATCTACAACATTGTGATTGTATTTAGCAAATCTATGACCCACATTATTATTAGACTGAACTTCATTTTTACTTTTACTCTATACAAATAATATCTGACATGATCTACAGACTCCATATGTAATTACAAAACTAAAACCATGGTTTGCAGATATTTTAGCACTGGTATAGTTCTGTATTATAGGCCTGACATGAAGTGCATTTAGGACTCGATTCTGCTCCCATGTCAGTCAAAGACAAAACTCCCAGACTTCACTGATGTAAGACTAGGCTCTTCAGCAGGAAAATTCACAAGGCTACTTTTGAAAACACACCTTTTCATGTTTATGTTTGTTAGTAACAGCACAGTCCTTTCCATCTTACAGATACAGTATATATGGTTTCAGAATAGGACTTGCTGTCCCAGTGAACCCTGATGTTTCATTAATGTTAGTGTCAACATTATTAGTATAAATGTGCATGAAGAGTAAACACATTGATCTGTATTTTCCATTTGCTGCTTTTTAAATTTCACAGCTCTAAGTGTAGTTAATGGAGGATTAATGTGCATCTTACTTTCATTTTATTAGCAAAGAAAACAGTTCTCTTGGTTCGTAACTTAAAACGCTAAGCAACAGATTCATGTGGGCCTCTTGCTCATTCTTACTACGGTTATAAAATGCTTTTTAAATTAGTTTTGGTGGGTGAAGATATAAATAACTGTTCTATTAATGGCACCCAGGGATTTGTGGCCAATATCCAGATTGTCCACTGGCTGACTTCATTTTCCCTTTGACCAAACTTGTTCTAGTGTTTGTAAAAGTAAAAGCAGGTAATGGAAAATTCTGGGTTTGCTGCAAAGCACATTGCTTGAAGGCCAATTAATTTTTAAAAGAGAAAGAACAAGAAAACCAGAGTGGAACTAAACACACATAGGCTGGCAACCATCGAAGTAGTTTCTCAGTGGATGGAAGGTGATTACTAATAGGATAAAAATATACATTTACTAGGACCAATATCAATTAACACAGGATTTATGAACTGAAGACTACTCTTCTCCCATCACAGCACATTTTTCATAGATTAAGTGAGACCCAACAGCTACTTTTACTTTTATTCTGAAAGAACAGTAGGAATTTAAATATGGTCCCAATGCTATGCGCCAAAGCTCCTAGCCCATCAGCACAAGGAGTTATTGAATACACAATCACTGTTGCTTTAATTATTAAATATTCAATTCTCATACACACAGAGATAATACCCCAAAAAGTTTAACTGATGTAATGGATTAAGAATTGCCCAACTGTTGTTCCCTTAAATATTAAATAGCTTTTTTTCCCAGAGAACCTGCATAGAACCAACTAAAGCTGTAATTGATCAGTTTTATGGGTGCCCCTTCATTTGCTCTATTACAAGTTCTAGGAGTGTCTCCATTTTGTATGTTATGTAAGGAGATAAGGAAAATCTATATTCACATGCTTCTACCAACAAGGATATTCTTTACCATAGCCCCATCTTCAACCAAAGGCTTTAGTCCTCACTTCATGCACCATGCATAAACTCTTTAAAGCAGTGACTGTCTTCTTGTATGAAGAGAACATCACAATGTGGACACTATCAGAATAAAAGTAATACAATAAATAATAATACAAAGAGGCATATAATGGACAAACAGATGCACATTCATTGATTTCCTTCAAAATAAACACTGCTGTGAATCAGATGGTAGGATCAAGGCCAAAGTTTAGAATCAGATACCTAACATTTGAGATGTAGTCAGCTTAGACCAGAGGTGGCCAAACTTACTGACCCTCTGAGCTGCATATGACAATCTTCAGAAGTTCAAGAGCCAGGGCGTGCCAGGCAGAGCAGGGTTCAGCCCTGCGGCATGGTGGTGGGGCTAAGGCTTCTGCCCCGTAGGAAGGGAGGGTCTCGGGGCTTCAGCCCTGCTCCTGCTGAAGCCCTGAGCCCCAACAGATGCCTCCCATAGGGCTGAAGTCCCGAGACCTCCCTCTCCGCAGGACAGAAGCCGCTACTCCCATCTCCCCACCCCAGGGCAGAAACCCCAAGCTCCTCCCCCCAGCCTGATAGGCAGAGAATGGGGGTGGGGCCCTCCATGAGCCACACTTTAAAGTGTAAAAAAGCTGTATGTGGCTTGCGAGCCACGGTTTGGCCACCCCTAGCTTAGACTACATCTTGTGTCAATATGCACTAGGATCTAGAAAAGCTAATTAAGAAGTCAGGGTGACTAATTTGTAACTCACTAATGGACTCTAACACATAGTGACTCTGATGGACAAGAAGACCTCATCAAAACCATCAGCGTAAATTACTGCAAGTTTATTTTTTACAATATGGACAGTGCAGCAGTGTCAGAGCAATTCATTCAAATAGGCTTCAACATTTGTTTTCATCTTGGCTCTTTTAGTGCCTTGGTGACAGCCTTCCAGAAGATGGCTGAGGCTGTCTGAATTGTGAGAGCTCCACATCAAAATCCACAAAGGTATACATGTTATACTCATGATGCTGGAGGTTCTTGTAGGTAGAATTATCAAATTCCTCCTGTGCACATGCAGCAGCTGTTTTGGTCTCTGTGGAACAAAAATAAGACTAGTGAATCTAGTGATGCCAGAACAGAGATAACACTCTTTCTGACTGCATCAGTTCCATACAGTTGGAGACTCCTCATTCATTTAAGAAGGAAAAAAAAACAAAGTCAGCAGCTACAGTGTAAGGCTGAAGTTGCTAAACTTCTGTTTGTATCTTATAAGATACCAAGGAAGCACATCACACGTCTTTAAATGAAAATGCAGAACAACAGATTACTTGAATCAACTACCGTACCACAGGATTCCAAATATATGACTCCCTTACAGTGGAAAAAATTAGCAACAGTGCTTTTATTTCAACACACAAATTATTTACTATTGATGGATATGAGTCTGTCTCTCTTGAATGTTGCCTAGTATATACTTAATGTCACTTAGCTTTATTACATGGTTCCCCCCACAGCCAGAACATTAGGTGACACTCTTAGCAAGCCAAGAGATGCAAAAGAGCATTAATTACACATTTATATCTATCATGTCAGACCACAAAATAAGGACATTAAAACAAATTAAGCTGATGATCTTTCTAATAAAAACCTAGTTACAAAAAGGACTTCCACGAATTATTTCAATTGTGGCTGTATCAGAAAATATATCAAGGACTTTATATTTCAATTCCCGCACCCTCACATTATGAAATTCCTTGTATACGCTTTATTCTTTTCAAAACCTCACACTGGCTTTCTCTTCTAAAGAGATAATTCTGAATGAATAATAAAAAGCTTAAATTTCTGATACCACATATACTAAAGCTGACATTAATTTTTGTACTTTAGAAAAGATTACACTAGTTTAAATAAGATCTTTTATAACAACATTACTGTTGTGAAAGTAGAATGAATTATATTGTAAAAATAAGAATGGATTAAAGAAATGTTGTATGTACCTTTAAGCAGAAATAAGAAATGTTGAAATACAGGTGCCAGAAAAAGAAACATTAGGCATAAACAATGGTGCTAATGGCGAAACATTAACAGAAAATGGGTAATAGTTTGTAAGGAAATAAGATATGCATGCCTAGCCCAGGTAAACTTATCTGATTCTGCTTCCTTTGTTATCTTGTTAAGTTCTCACCCTTTTATCTGTATAAATAAGATAGTTTGTGTCTTGCATGGTGCTCACATTATCTGGGTGTTATTAGCAGAGCGCTGTGCTAATTAAACAGAGTGGTCTGACAAACTGTGAGTCCTGAGTCTAACTTTGATACTGTTCAATTCACTTTACCGCACAGGGAAATTGTGAGAAATTTTTTTCCAGAGCAAGAAAAGCAAAACAATATTTCCTATGCTAGCCTGTACTTTTAAATAAAAAGGGTTGACAGTCAGAAAGAAAGTTAAGTGCAATCTAGCAATAAAAGTTCGTGCCACTTGTATGCAGTGGTTTGCATTTGTTTATTTTATATCAAAACCTTTACCTTCTACAGTTATTTGTTTTTTTTTTGGTAATGCCACAGTCTCCCAGAAAAATAAACAAGCAAGAAATAGAACATTGTGTTTTCTCCTTAATCCTCCTATATTGGTGCAGTGATACCATATGTTTCAACACATGGATCTGTTGCATTTTATAACTGAGACTCTTGCAAATGTAACAAATCACAATTTTGTTTAAATGGCAGGTAGAACTATGAAGGTAAACAATCTAGTGCCTTCTATTCAGTTCCTAGCAGGACACATATCACAACAGAAACCACTACATACATATTTGAACTAGGTGTTGCAATCTTTGCTGGAAAGAGCTCAAAGAATAAGCAAGCTTAGAAAATAGTACAGTCAACCTGCAAGACAGGGTCCTTCTAAGTCAAGAGACAGATGTTCAGGAAAGAACAATCTCACTTTTTCCTGTCCATGATGCACTGCACTTGGTTCCTCAAAAGAAGACTTTATTCCCGAGTTCTTCCCCCATACTTCAATCTTCATATGCACTCTCTCTCAAGCAGAATGAGCTTTTCACATGATGTTCTTGTTAAGTGAGTCGGAGGTACACTTCTAAGTTACTTTGCTGGTAATTTTACTTACCAACAGCTAATGGCACATTTGTTTTGATGGATGTTTAGCATTCCTATTCCACTTTATGGGATGAAGCAGATTTAAAGTACAGATTTCTAAGTAGGAAAAATGTACAATATGTCTTGCAAGTTGGTCTGACTGCTGTGTTTGCAGATAAATGAAAGAAGAAACAGGAAGGAAATGTAGGTTACACAAAATCTGTGACCAGTGTTGTTAACTATTGCTCTTCTGTTTATAAAAAAAGACCAGCAAAAGACCAGCAACAATTTAAAAACTGTTAAATGAAAACCAGATTTTGCTGGTTTAAATAGGTGTAACTGAGAAGTAGCGCCTCCATTTACTTTAATGAAGTTACTCTAGATTTACTCTAATGAGTGACAGCAGAACCCAGGCCACTGTTTAAAATATGAACTAGTTAAGAAAATGGTGCATACTTCACTTTGATGCAGCAGTGCATTTTAGAATAAAGCCTTTCTCCAACTCACCAGAGGTTAACTAGACCCATTCCTTTAATTTTCTAGTTACTTTCTAGGTGTTAACTACTGAAGGGAGTGACTGAAGCTACAGGGCTTGGCTCTCTAAAGATAGTATTGTGGGGAAAGAGAAGCATCAAATATAGACAACCATAGGGAATGGTGTTTTTCGGCTTTCATAAGTGCCTTCCATTGGCTGTGTAGAAGAGCAAAAAGTTGGCAAGGTTAATCATAACAGTGATTGTATTTTAAAAATATTAAGGAAATATCCTTGGATTCTAACTCTGAAGGTAGGTCAAATTAATGGTTGACTTTTCCTTTAAATAAAACCTGCACCCCTTTTGCCCAGCACTGTCTCCTGAAAATTGACATGCAAAAAGCATTACTTGTCAGCTAAGCCTCTTGCAAATAATTCTGATCTTGCAAATAGGCCTTATTTGTGCTTTCATCCTTGCAAGTAGGCAGGTTCTTTATATTAAGTGTGCTAGCAAAATGGTAGCCAGATTTTTGAATGTCAAAAACAGGACACCTAGCATTCTGATGGGCTGGAGGAAGAGAAGGATGCACCACAGAAGGTGTTGAACAAGTTGGGATGGAGAAATTTTTCCTTTTATTGGACTATGGGGAACACAGGAAGTATCTGGCAATGGGGCTGAGGGTGTGGGATTCATGCAACTTGTGGGTGGGAAACTGAATTGTTTAAGGAGACCAGTTATAACCAGGAAGGTTAGGCGGGATACAGATATATGGCTGGGAGATGATTTGGGGAAGGCATGATGTGTGACAGAGAAAGACATCAATGCCTCTTGCTCCCCAGGCTATCTTATTGATTTCGTTGGGTCCTTTGCTGGCCTGACATATTGCTCACCTTACAAGTCTGCCTGTCTCACAGCTAACTCCTGCTCCTGTGATCTTCCTGTGCTATCCAAATCTGTTGCAATCTGTGGTATGGCAAAATTGAGGGAGACAGTGGCAGCATTTGAGCAAATGGGATGGTGGCACATTCAGCTCAGCAGAAAGGCAGCTACTGGGTTTGTATGCAGCAGTTATACAGGAAGAAAAAGGAGAGAATCCAGAGGTTGGGCACATGTCGCTGGCTGTCTTCAATGTGGTTCTACTGAAAGTGCAACAAAATCCTGATTTTATTACAACAGACTATGACTAAAACAGTCCCTCGAAACGGGAACAAGCTTGGTTATCTTATCTGTTAACAAGTATAATGTTGATTTAAGAAAAAAATATGTTTCCTTCCACCATCATAACTAGAAGCTGCACATTAAAAAGAGAGAAAGTTTTTCAACATAAGTACATATGATAGCAAGAATTTATCACCAAAGTGTGACTATTTCCTCCACAATGTGCTATATCAGCTAGCTTTATAACAGAATATGGAGACTCCAGATCAAAGAGTTGATGATATAGATATAATTAAAAATGTTATTTCAAGCCCCAGCCCCAGAAGAACCAATATAGTTCAAACAATTTAAAGCTGTACCCTGTGTAGTGCCTTGCTCTTCAGTCTGAGCTCCAGCTTCTTGAATGATCTCCTCCTCTGTTGTAGTGTTTACCATGAAGGGTGTTTCCTTCAAAAACTCCTCTTGCAGTTTAGGAGAAGCTTTTTCTTTTATCTCAGTCTCCTGTACCTCCCTTGTCTTGGTTTCTTCCCATTTCAATAAAGTCAGCTTTTGTTCCACTTCTTGCTGAGGCCCTGGTGGAACTTTTAGCTGTGCTGCTGCTGGTGGGGCTCCAATGGGAGGCTCTGCCAAGTGCCTAGATTCCTTAAGTCTGACGGCTGTTGGCTTTTGGCTTTCTTTAGCCTGTGTTTTTAAGACTGACTTCTGCAAATCTGTCCCTTTTGGGCTTTGTTTCACGGAAGGTTCTCTTGTTTCTGACTTTAATATTTTACTGTTGGCTGTTGCTGTTTTACCAGACTCCATCTGCTTGATGTGAGGCACTTCAAATTCTGGTCTGGGCTTCTTCTTAGGTATATATTCTTCATCTCCTTTCTCGGACAAGCTCTCTTCTGCCAATGTCATTACCTTCACTGTTCTGTTCTCAAAAAATAAGGGATCTCGTCTTGGAAACTCTACTCTGGTTTTAGTGGAAATTTCTGAGGCACTATCTTCTTCATCAGAATCAGAGCTAGAATCTGATTCAGAGCTGGATGAAGACTCTTCCTCAGCCAACTTCTTGCTCAAGCCTCCTCTTCTTGTGATAGAAGCCTTTCCCTCAAGTGAGGAAAGTGTTACTCGCTCAGGAAATGCTACCAAAGTTTTTCTTGACAAGAATTTCCTCACCTCTTCATCCGTAAGCTTTAAAGCTTCATCATTGCTAGTACTAGTTATGATCTTGGTCTCAACTTTATTTGCAGATGGTGGATGAGAACTAGGAAACAACTTTTTAGGGAATTCAACTGTTGTTTTGGTGGCCAGCAGTTTGGTGCTCTCCTGAGGTGCCACCACATCTAGGAAATGGCATAAAGAGGATTATTATCATTTCTGACACTCCTGTTAATTTGGAGATCCTAAACATCCAACGTTAAGTTTCTGAACTGCTCTGGTCTAAAAATCAAATCTGAAAGTATTATTTCATTAATTGCACAACCCTGGAAGAGACTGCTACAATTTTCTATATTGTGCATATATTTGAAGTGGTAAAAATAAGAACTCTACTTAGCATCAGACATTCTTTACTGCTAGAACTGGCTTTTGTTCCTTGCTGTGTCTGAATTCTTGTGAGAGCTCTGCAATGTCACTTTCTTTCTCTGTGCCTCAGTTCCCCATCAGTAAAGAGGGGACAAAAATATCTTCCTATTTCACAAGGGTGTTAGAAGAAATTCATTACTGCATGTGAGGTACTCAGATACTACAGTGATAAATATTATATATAAACCTAAGACAAAGAACAATAATTACTGAGTGATCATTTTGATAATCATCACAACAGAATAGATATCTTCATAAGCAACAGAGATAACTCATGAATGTTGCTTAGATGGCTAAATGTCTTTCCCTTGTTCAAGATCTAATATACAGTATAAAGTAACTGGTTGTAAAAATGTCCCTATAATTTACCTGCTGAATTGTTACATAAAACCACAAAATGCTGCCCCTTCCTCTTCTTGAGCTTTTCCACTTACTATTTTGCCTTCCTGCCTTCTTCCTCTCTGTCTGTTTCTCTGTGCTGGGAGTTCTCCACATGGACATTTCAGTGGATTTCCTGATTCTGTCATCAGCTCTCTGATTATTCCATACTGGGGACAGTAGCAAGCTAAGAGAAATTGCCAGCTCACCATTCTTTCTCTGAGTAGAGGTGGATACCGCCACTAAAGTTTACTGTCCAGATTGGGGATGCTGGAAAGAAAGCAGTAACTTCTAAACTGTTACCCACCCATGGGCCTTAGGTACTCAAGGCAGATTGTGTGGCCTGCTAGAGGAGTGGAAGACCAGTGACAGACTATTCTTGTGAGGACAGGGAGAACTTCAGGAAGAACTGGCAGCTGCCATGCAGCACTACTAAACTCTCCCACAAATAGCTGCATGATTCCCACTTTGGTGGGTAGTTTAGTGCAGCTCTGCCACATAACTTGGAAGTCCATGCTGCGTAACTTGGATCTAACGTACCACATAGTTCACAGGGTATTGATTATTTCTACACATACTTTTTCCACCAGTTTTACAGTTATGGAGATCAATTGGGATGTATGAGAAATAAGCGATTCCGAGTACAGTTAAGTCTTCAGCAACATGCGAGTTAAGACATCAGTAAAGTCACAGATGCGTGAAATTAAAAACATTTCATGAAGAGAAATATGGTAATTTTATTTATATTTCAAATACAGTAGTTTAAATACTGATTTATTATATAGGTATTATTTACTTAAAAATAATTTCTGAGACACAAAATGTATGTAAGGCATAGCAAAATCAAATACTGCGTCATCAACCCAGACACCATGGTCTACAGACATTGTCACCGATATTTGAGAAAGTTTATTCAAATATAAAAAGATCTTGTACTAAATACACAGGAAGTGGCAAGGTAAACACAAGAGTTGGGGGTGGGGGAAGGGAGTATTAACAGAGCAAAAGCTGGAGCTGTGTTCATGCTGGGAAGTCTTTAGAAACTGAACAAAAGAAGGCAGCAGCAATACTGAAATGGAGCATTAATACTGGACATCATTAAAGACTGGAAAAAAAGAATATGATTTAAAATTCAGTGAAGAATGAAATATATTTGTCAGCATATATCATTAACCATGCAATCAAATTATTAATGGTATAGAAGTTTAGTTAGGCACTCAGCAGAAGAGCATTTTCACAAAGTCAGTGGCTATATTAACAAGCTTTTTGACTAGCAATATTAAGGTGCTTCAAGCTTTGTAGCACAGGATGCACTCACCTAGGGATAGCTCAGTGGTTTGAGCATTGGCCTACTAAATTCAAGGGTGAGAGTTCAATCCTTGAGGGGGCCATTTAGGGCAGAGATTGGTCCTGCTTTGAACAGGGGGTTGGATTAAATGACCTCCTGAGGTCCCTTCCAACCCTGATATTCTATTAACTAATATTGAACTGAACTGGTTCTGTTGGAACAATGACACATCCCTGTCAGTGGCTGGCATGGACATATTATCCTCATGAGTGACTTAGAAGATAAACATAACAGTGGTATCATTAGCAGAGGCTCTATATCAGGGGTTGGCAACCTCTGGCATGCTGCTTGCCGGGGTAAGCACCCTGGCAGGCCGGGCCAGTTTGTTTACCTGCTGCATCAGCAGGTTTGGCTGATCACGGCTCCCACTGGCCACGGATTGCCGTCCCAGGCCAATGGGGGCAGCAGGAAGCCGTGGCCAGCACATCCCTCAGCTCGCGGCGCTTCCCACCACCGTTGGCCTGGGATGGCAAACCGCGGCCAGTGGGAGCCATGATCAGCCAAACCTGCTGACGCAGCAGGTAAACAAACTGGCCTGGCCCACAGGCCAGAGGTTGCTGACCCCTGCCCTAAATGATAGAAAACAGCAGCCAATAGGACTAGCAGAACCAGTTTAAAATGTGTTCATTGTCAGAAAAGTAGAATATTGAAATGTCATTTTTGTTCCCCATCAGTGATTTCTACAACAAATGTGTTCATTTTTATCAAGACAAAGAAGATTTTCACAGCCTCCTCAAGCTGGGATCTGAAAAATCAGGCTGTGTTCCATGTATTTTTATTACCAATAGAATACACTGGATGGAATAATCATGTACTCAAAGGAAGATGTCCTAATTGGTCTTTTTCTACACTATTCAGAGACTTACAAGAGTTAGAGATTCCAGAAATTGATGCTATGATACTACAGTGATGACAACCCTAAATGTACCATAAATAATTATTGTTTTATGTATATTTTTAGCAAAACCATGCTTCAAAACAAAGATACTATAAAAACAGTAACTGGCAGCAGCTATTGATTTAAAATATTTTAAGTTTGCAGTTCTCTGAGCATTATCAATAATGACTGGAAGGCAGCAAAGGCCCTCAGGTAAGATATCCAAGCTTTTATTTCCCAAGCTTTTTCAGAGATCAAAGTTAGGAATTGAGAGAGTTTGTTTGGGAGAAATCTTTTCAAGCAAGTTCTTTTTAATCTGTCTTTGACATGTTTGATTATTAAGTTATTTAAATTTTGCATATGCCTAGAAAATAACTTAGAGATGCAATGTCACATCTGAACAAATAAAAATAGGGTTCTAACTATATGTTATTTTCTAACAAGATATGCTCAGTCCTAGCTTCCTAAAAAATACTGAAAAATGGAAAGTTTGGGTCTGATGTACATGTGCATGTAAAAAGCTTAAATTACAAGCAACCAACATGATTGTTATGGATCAGATACTACCATTTTCCACTTCTTCAGAAAATGCCATTCAGTATTTTCATAAAATAATGCTAAACTAAGATTGAGGGCATTTAAGCAACTGTTTCCATTTTTTATGAAAACATTAAAAATACAAGTCATTGGCCCCAACTCTCTGAAGGGATCCACAAGCACATGCTCTTGAAGTCCATGGGACTATGCTCAGGAATAAGAGTCCACAATTCTGAATTATTTTTGTAGTATTAGGGCCTTGATCTTTACTCTGGTCAATTTCTATTTACAAACAGATAGCTGAAATTGTTGCTCAACTTTTACTCACTTTAAGTGATAAAAAAAATGACAGGATCTAGATATTACAGCATTTTATAAAGTCTCTATCTCAGGGTGGATAATAATCGGTTGATTTTTAAAATTTAAATTAAATACAGGTTTATTTTAAAAAGCTATTTAAAATTAAATTTGAAATTGTGACAACCTATATTAAAATCTAAACTTTTTAGAATCTATAAAATGATCTATAAAATCATTTAAATAATACTAAGCAGTACATTTGCTGCCAAGTTTTAAAGAAAGTCAAATCACTGAATTCGTGGAAGTTACTGGCTAAGCAATTGGAACGAGAGTTTGAAGTGCTAAACCTGCTTTTGACAGCAGTAGCCTCTTCTTCAAGTGCATAGAGAACTGTTTCAGTTTATTCAACTAGTTCAGTTCAATGATTAGTTCATTCAAAGTTAAGAAATCAATTTCTGTATTCAGTAAAACAGGAAGGCTTGTTTTCCTCTTCCAATCCTAAAACAAGATGTGAGGGGATGAGACCTACTAGTTCTAAAATCTTGAAGGGCTGGTAACCTAGAAACAATCAGTTGAATACACTAACTACAAATAATGCTTTCTTTGTTTAATAAGGAAGTTCGTTTTATATGCAAAACATGTTTTGATAAATTTTTTTTCTTACATATATAGCACATAAAAGGTAGTTTTATTTAACTAATAACTATTTTAAAAGGTTTCTGTGCATTTAATTGAATTTTAATTTCCATCCAAATAAAGGCTGATACAAATCATAATCTAAGAAGAAATGCATCATTAACCTTTTTCTAACATAAGGTAAAAGATTAATAATCCAAATATAAATAAATTAAACTACATAATTGATTAAACAAACATGTATAGAAATAGTGTATCCTCCTTGTTTGCAAAAAGCACCAAATTTAAATGCAAATTAACATGTTTTAATCATTAACAACCAATGAGAATCACTTTCTTTAGGAAAATAACTGAAAAAGTATAAATGCAAAACGAGATTAAAATCCATTATTTAAATCAAGATTTTCTGGTCACGGATTTGAATCATGATTAAAGTCCATGATTTAAAATCAATCTATCCTGTTCTCGCCTTTTGAAATTTCCATCCAGATTCTGACTTAGGTCACAGGCAGAGATGATCCGAATACCCCTGAGCTTTCTGAGTGTTTCGAAGTTCCAACCCAGATCTGTATTCTACTTAGTTTGCAAGCTCCTCAGGGGAAGGACTGCTTTTTGTTCCATGTTTGTACAGCATCCAGCACAATGGGCCCTGATCCATAACTGGGGCCCCTAGGTGCTAGTGCAATACCAACATTATCTTGCAAATAGTACCTTTCTTTATAATGGGCCACACCCCCAACCCACCAGAGGCCAATGTCCCAGGCTCTGAGGGGAATGTTTGAAGTCCAGATCCAAGTTTTACAGTTTATACCCATCTCTAGTTACAGGTGAAAAGTGAATTTTGAAGACTCATTGCAGTCACTTTTTGTCCACATGCCAAAGCCACTTCATACTGGGATCCCAGCAGTCTGCTAAACTGAGGCCAAAAAAATCCAATAGCTTAGCTGTTGCAGGTAAGATTTGAGGTGTATTCGCTGCACTGGGGTGGGCAGGAAAGAAATGTTTGGCTTAAAACAGTGGTTCTTAACCAGGGGGTCCAGGGCCCCTTGGGGGGGCCACGAGCAGGATTCAGAGGGGCCACCAAACAGGACCAGCGTTAGACTCGCTGAGGCCCAGGACAGAAAGCCAAAGCCCCACAGCCTGGGGCTGAAGCCCAGAGCCCTGCCACCTGGAGCTGAAGAAGCTGCCTTAGAAACTTAGCTTCATGGTGGCCCTGTGGTTTGAGGCCCCAGGCAATTGTCCTGCTTGCTACCCCTTAATGCCAGCCCTGCTGTTTATATGCAGAAAACTAGATGTTGTGAAACAGGTGGGCCAGGGAGTTTTTATAACATGTCGGGGGGGGGGGGGGAGGCTTCAGAAAGAAAAAGGTCTACATTTTGCCTGATACAAACCAGTTGCTACTAGTCCTTTGCTAACATGGGCGTGTGGCAAAGCCCATCTGTTTGATGAGCACTAGTGCAGGTGGAGGCAGTTGAGGGTGGAATTTCCATGTGGTGAGGGGTTTAAGCTTTATTGGTTTGCTGATTCACAATAAGATGAAGTGTGGTGAGAAGCTGTTGTTTTGGACAGTCTGTTTCATATGGTCCTATAGTGTATATATATCTTTTAATTACTTCTAGGTTCATTCTGTGCCAAAAAAAATAAAAATTCAGTGCACAATATTTTAAAATTCTGCAAATGTTATTTGTCAAAATAGCACTCCATAATTGCGCCAGTTTCAATTATTTTGGTAATTTATTTCAAAATACCTGTCTGCAAGTATGTCTGTAACAATACAGACACACACAAAAATTCCCCCAGGAGTAGAGAGTTAAAGAAACCTCTATGACAACCCAGTTCCTGTTTTTCTGCCCTCTTCGCTGCCTCTCCAAGCCCAGCCAGGGGGCTAGATACCCACAAACCCTTCCCCCCAACCCAAGCCCAGCCGCAGGGCCTGCCAGCCAATACACCCAAACCACCTCCCCCCGAGAGCCCAGCCGCGGGCCCCCCCAGCTCAGACACCTGCACCCCCTCCCCTCAGAGCCCAGCCCAGTCACCCCTTCCCCCGAGAGAGAGAAAGCCTGATACTCAGTTCCAGGCTTGCATAGAGTTTCCTCTGCGCCACGCTCTCCTTCCCTCAGGGCATGCTGGGAACTGCAGCTGTCAGGAACCCTCTAGCTCAGGAGTTCTCAAACTGTGGGTCAGGACCCCTCAGGGGGTTGTTAGGTTATTACATGGTGGGATCGTGAGCTGTCAGCCTCTACCCCAAACCCCGCTTTGCCTCCAGCACTTATAATGGTGTTAAATATATTAAAAAGTGTTTTTAGTTTATTGGGGGAGGGGTTGCACTCAGAGGCTTGCTGTGTGAAAGGGGTCGTCAATACAAAAGTTTGAGAACCACAGCTCTAGCTCCCTCTCCCTCCCCCCAGCGATGTCTTCTATGTGCAGGCTGCGTTCTGCTGGGTCCAGCAGTCCCTAGTGGCGGCTAGCAGCACTGCAGCCCATTTCTGTGGGGAAAAGGAAATTCTGTGCACATGTTAATTTCAGCAAAATTCTGCATTGCACAGTGGCGTAGAATTCCCCCAGGAGTATTAAATGTATGTCACAGGTGTCCAAAGGGTGGGAGTCCTTTGATATGGATTATGTTTAAAATGAAAATCAAAAATTGATAAAATTGCCCCTCCCCCTTAAGATGTATAAATAGTTACATGACATAGAAGAATAAATCAAAATTTGTAATCTGGACATTCTACAGACTAAAAGCCATTCAAATTGCTTCTTGTTAAATACTAAATGAAAAATGAAGTTTCTATTAGCTGTGCACCTATTTTAATGTGCTCATATACATGACAAATGCACACAACCATCAATTTAAGAAAAATAAACATCTTACTCTTTTCTTGACTTTTTTTAGAGCCCTCTGATTTGGTGCAGAGAGAAAGAGATGGAGAGGCGCTTCGGAGTCCCCATGCTTCTAGTTGTAAAGTCTGCAAAATTAAAATAAATAAAAAAAAGATTTGTTTGATTAGATAAAACTTTGATTTTTCATCTGCAGTGTTCTTCTGATTTACTGTTAACTACCGTTTTGCGTAAGGTGCAAAGAGGGATGACTGACGTGAATTCCCTGGATGCAGTACAAAGGTGATGGTGGAATGGTTATCTCATTGGGATTCCTCTCACAGATTTGCTTTCTGTGAAACAGCAGAGACTATAATCAGAAATTCCTGTTCCTAAATTATACAGATAAAATACTGATGCTATCTGTGTATACCACTTATACTAAGGAATAATACAGTTAAACTAAGCAAACATTTAAAAGTATGGAAGGAAACAGGTAAAGCTAGATAGTTAAACACACTCAGCTCATAGAATCTCTTACAGTATGATTTTATAGACCAGAAACCCTCATGACATCCACTCACTCTACATTACATCAAATACAAAAATGTTAAAAGAACATTAGTTAGGTTGCAAAAGCCAAGCACTCACACTTCGGGAACTGCTAGATTTACCATTATCTGTCCTCCTTGCACATCCAAGCTGTGCACTGAAGAGGAGCCTGTGAAAAAGACAGTATGCTAACATGTAACTGCAAGATCCTAATGCATATGCACAAGGAAGCCAAGTTAAGGTTGCATGAACAACCATAAACCTGTATGCAGTGTTGTTGAAGCAGTGTTGGTTCCAGGATTTTAGAGAGACAAGGTAGGTGAGGTAATATCTTTTATTGGTCCAACTTCTGTTGGTGAGAGAGACATGCTTTCTTCACAGGTCATGATTTGGATGGAGCCCAATCTTGCTCTCTTTTTCCTACCTGGAAGTTGGAAGGGCTTCTACAACAAAGGTGCCCCCTAGGAGGGTATGTGGCATGAGACACTGGAACCACAAGCTGGGTCTGGAGAGAATTTATGGAGGGAACCCAGCTCCAGCCTCTCTCCACTGCCCTGGCTACTCTCGTAACAGCTGCTCTGGCAGCAGAGTATCTGCTACTTGTTCAGTACTCAGGCCAGGTTCTTTGTAATGGTCAGGATTTCTGGTAAGCTGGAAAAAGGATCCATTACATTCTCTATAACGGAAACATTAGGCAACCTAGGGTGACCAGACGTCCAGATAAAATCGGGACCCATTCCAATATTCAGTTGTTTGTCCTACATCCCGACGGATGTATGGTCGGGATACCATTTGTCCCTATATTCTGGCTCGGGGCTTTTTTGGGAGGGGGGGAGAGGGGGGGCGCTTCGGCAGTGCTCCAGACCTGCCCCTCCCCAATGTGTCCCAATATTTTGTTCATGTAATCTTGTCACCCTTCGGCAACCTAAATATAGGGGTTTCTACCAGCTCCCCCTTATGCAGTTCCAGTGCAGGCTACAAACTCTATTAAGTCATGACTCTCCTGCTTCGTATGGTCTGGAGTTCCCTTCAGTCCCCTCAACATTATTAGCCTGATACTCCAAAATTGTGCTTTTTACTCTCTCGTATACATGCCAGACAACAATCCTCCATCACAACCACATTTTATTGTCTATTCTCAATACACATTCCAGAAACACCTTATGGAATATTATTAGATGGAATTTGAAAGGGGGGGGGGAGGGTAAAAAGATTGGACAGGCAAATCCAATCTAATTTATCCATGCTTCTTATATGGATTAGAAAAACCATTACACCTTCCCCATTTTGAACTGGAGACCAACACCTACCACTCATATACAGACCACATATTTACCTACATCCAATCAATTCTACACAAACACCTCAATCATCAACCCCGACTACTATGGCCAGAATAGAAGAGTGTTTCCAATGCGTCTATAAAATGTATCACATTTTCATTTGCAGACAACTATTGCAAAAATTTCTCAAAAGATGTGGTTATGAAATATGTATATCAAAGCTGGATGCAGGCAGTTAGGACTGTTCTGAGTGAGGGCAATGTGATTTTACACATGCATCTGTAAGAGTCTATGAACTGTGAATACATTTAAGTATTTGTTTACCTACCCTTCACTATTTATTTCCTTGCTTTTAAAATGTTCAGGAATTTTAGGGGGGCTGGGGGGGGGGCCGAAGACTAGAAATTTAAAAAACCTGGTAAAAGCAGCAAAGAGTCCTGTGGCACCTTATAGACTAACAGACGTATTGAAGCATGAGCTTTCGTGGGTGAATACCCACTTCGTCGGATGCACGTATTCACCCACGAAAGCTCATGCTCCAATACGTCTGTTGGTCTATAAGGTGCCACAGGACTCTTTGCTGCTTTTACAGATCCAGACTCACACGGCTACCCCTCTGATACAAAAAACCTGGTAGCGTTCCTTAACTTACACAGTAGCAAAGTTCATGTTCATTTAAAAGAAAACAGCTATAGAGCACTTACAAGTTTAAAAATTTCACATGTTCATGGCTTCCCATAGCTCACTCTGCAAATTTTAAACTGTACTGTAAAACCAGGTCAGGGGACAACTATTTTGTTACCAGAGCCTCTGACTCGGTTATTTATGTAGCACAGAAAGGTCCAAAATGCGCTTCCAAAACTAACATTATTGGTATTATCCAAATTTTGAGTCAAAGAAAATACCTTTGAGTTTTACTCCTTTTCTGTTCAAGAAGAAATTTCACAAAACAACCTTTTGCACTTATACTTCTGGAGAGTAGCTATATTAGGAAAAAATAATAGTACTCATACTGCAGCAGCCAGATAACAAAATGCTTAGACCCAAATTTCATGATACAGTGATAAAAATGCCCCTCAAGGCCAAAGCTGAAGCTGTTTCACACAGCTGCTGTAATACAGGTACTCATTTTTTCTATTTTAGACAAAACTGAACCATCTCTGCTGGAAAGGTTTCAAGGGCTTCCCCTGCCCTGCAACCAATTAACCATTTTTCCAGAAGAGTCAAGGTAATGCTGCCCAGTGTGCATTCAAGCATTATAGTGTTATTCTGTAGAGCAATTATTTGTTGTTTATACTGTTTCCTTCCAGAATGACATTTTTGGCCGTATTGGATCATGTTTTACATTCTGCCATATTGTGTCCTAGTTTATATTATGTTGCACTAAAAGGAAAAACACAGAAAAAGTAAACAGCAAGTAAAGCTCAAATATTTGTTGACACTGTGGGCTACACTCAAAGTATGCAATAGTGAACAATCCTGTTTTGGTAGAAAAAGATACATAGTTTGGCAGAAATCAATTTAAAAAATAATAATTTTGGAAGATAATAGTAATGTTTATTTTTAAACATTTTTATCTATTTAAATTTTCACAATAGCAGGAAATTCTGAGGGATGTCGGACAATAATTATTTAATGACAGTAGATGTTGAGATTCAAAAAGTTAAAGCATAACAACTGTTAAAACATTAATTGTCAACATCACACATCAAAATAGACAAAGTATATCCTTAAAATTAACTAATAAATTCTTACTTAAATAATTTCGTACTTTGCCTATCTGTACATTTCATTTAATCAATAGAAATATTTTTGTCAGTTTGTGTGTGTACACTGAAATTGACATTTACTGATAAAAATCTAATCCTTCCAAGCCTAAAGATACACAGTACTTTTTTGCCAACTCTATGGGCTTGTCTACATTACCCACTGGATTGACGGGCAGCGATCGATCCAGCGCGGGTCGATTTATCGCATCTAGATGCGATAAATCAACTGCCAAGTGCTTTCCCATCGACTCCGGTACTCCAGAAGGGCAAGAGGTGCACGCGGAGTCGACAAGAGAATGTCAGCGATCGACTTACCGCTGTGAAGACACCACGGTAAGTAGATCTAAGTATGTCAACTTCAGCTACGTTATTCATGTAGCTGAAGTTGCGTAATTTAGATCGATCCCCCCCCAAACACACACACAGTGTAGACCAGGCCCATCTCTGAGGCACATGGAACAGAATTTGAGATCTGGTCATGGACTATCTACGTATGTATCTAGCCCAGTGTCAGGCAGTAGCCACTACCTGTTAAAGAAAGACAAAAATCAATTTAAACACACACAGTCAAATGTAAAATGAGATACAGTATGTGTGTGTAGGATTTTCTTCCTGATGCTTCAAAAAGTAAACTGACTATAATTGGCATAAGATTTGTTTTCACCTCGAGCTGTTTCTTGCATTATTGTGTAGAAACATTTAAGACTCGTTGCAGAGAAGCCCTTGCATACTAGCGCTTATAACTAGGATTGGCGGAATTCTATTTTTTTAAAATAATTTTGACAGATAATATTGATGTTTATTTTAAGCATTTTTTATTTTTATTAATTTTTATATTAATTGGTTTAAATTTTCAGTTGCAGGAAACTGGGGTGGAGTCAAACAATAATTATTTAATAACAGTAGATATTGAGATTAAAAATTTAAAGTTTTATAACTATTAAAACACAAATTGTCAATATCATGTCAAGAACTATAATTGATCTTAACCAAAAAAAGCCAAGAAGCGATATCCTTAAATCAACAACTCAGACCTGTTGTTATTATTCATTCACTAGTCCATTTGTAACAAGCATAACTTAAAAGTCTAAATCCACTGGATTTTTTACTGTAATAAGTTCTCAGGCAGCGTTTTTCCTACTTTCCCTATCTATAATTTTTTATTATTATTGATGGAATATTTTTCATCAGTTTGTGTATGGACAGTGATATTGACATTTATTGGTAAAAATCTAATCCTTCCAAGCCTGCTTATAGCCATGCTTGAAACAATTTTCAAGCACCATTCTAACAGATTGCATCAAACGAAGCCCAGTCTGCCTGAGCCTCATCTTCATGAGGAAGGCTAACAAGCATTAGACTGGGGCAGGCAAACATTTTGGCCTGAGGACCACATCGGGTTTCTGAAACTGTATGGAGGGCTGGTTAGGGGAGGCTGTGCCTCCTCAAACAGCCAGGCCTGGCCCAGCCCCCGCCCCCTATCTGACCTCCCCCTGCTTCTTGCTCCTGGACTCCCTGCCCAGGACTCCTGCCCCCTCCAACCCCGGCCTGTTCCCTGATGCCCCCCCCTGCCCGGGGCCCCTACCTCATCCACTCCCCTGACCACCACTGGACACCCTGCCCCTGACTGCCCCCCTAGCGCCCCATCCACCCCCCCATCTTCCTGACTGTCCTCACGGGATCCCTGCCCCCATTCAACCCCCCGCCCCAACCTCTGACCACCCCCTCAAACTCCCCTGCCCTCTATCCAACCAACCCCTACTCCGCTCCCTGCCCCCTTACCGCACTGCCTGGCGCACCAGTGGCTAGCAGCGCTACAGTCGTGCCTCCCAGAGCACTGGGACAGGCAGCCATACTACCCAGCTGGAGCCAGCCACGACATTGCACCGCCCAGAGCATTGCGCCTGTGCAATGAGCTGAGGCGGCAGGGGAGGGGGAACAGCATGGGAAAGGCCGGGGTCTAGCTCCCCCCAGATGGGAGCTCAAGGGCCAGGCAAGAGGGCCCCACAGGCCAGAAGTGGCCCGTGGGCCATAGTTTGCCCACCTCTGTATCAGACACACCTTTCTCCTGTGGTGTGGGCATGACCAGACACGAAGCTTGGGCTCTGCTAGGAGGGACAATAGCAGTCCTGGATACTGAGGCATGCTGACAGGCAAACAAGCTGGAATGGTCTGAAAATTTGCAGTGACACATTCTCCAGATAGGCCTCCCTCTGCACTGGAGCCTGTCTACAATAGGGCACTGAGCCACATCACTTTGGCTGGGGCCAGAAAGGGCCAGCGCAGCTCTGTGCTCCTAGCCACAGCACTGCTGCATGCGGGCAGGTCTCCCCGTAGGGTTGCCAGGTGTCTGGTTTTCAGTGGCTGGGAACCGTAGCCAATGGGAGTTGTGGGGGCAGCAGACAAAGCCGCCAGGCCGCAACTCTGCGTAGGAGCCAGAAGGGGGACAAGACCCTGCTTCCGGGAGCTGCCTGAGGTAAGCACTGCCTGGAGCCTGCACCCCAACCCCCTTCCACGCCCCCCCAACCCCCTGTCCCAGCCTTGACCCTCCTCCTGCCCTTCAAGCCCCTTGATCCCAGCCCAGAGCACCCTCCTGCACCCCAAACCTCTCATCCCCAGCCCCACCCCAGAGCCCTCACCCCCCACCGTGAAAACGAGCGAGGCTGGGCAGAGCGAGCGAGGGGGCGGGGCAGGGTGTTCTGCGTTGTGCGGGGGGGGGGGGGGGGAGTTGGCCACCCCAGGCTCCAGAGCGGCGAGGCCTCACTGCCCCGCCTGCCCAGCACAGGGGCAGCAGCAGCCTCAGTCTCTCTCCTCGGGGTGAGCAAAAGGCTGCGCCCTCCCAGCACATGCACAGCCCCGCCCCCGCCAAGCCGCACCCACCCCACGCCCAAAGACGCATGCGCAGCACCTATGTCGCCGCCCCCCCTTGTGTAGAGGCTCCCTGTGGGCAGGTGAAGCACGGACAACATGACGCATGCGCACTAGCCCCACCCCGCCGCTTACCCCGGCCAGGAAAACTGCCCCCGGGGGAGTGGAGTGGCGGCAGAGCCCGGACGCATGCGCAACTGCTACTCTCCTTGCGCCCCTACAAGGGAGTCAGTGGCCCCTTGAGACAGTGCGCGCGGGGGCGTGGCTGAGTTCTGGCGCAGGCGCCACAGCCCTGGGGTGATGAGAACGGGAAGCCCCGCTAACGCGAGCCGGCCAAGCGGGGACAGGTGCTTGCGCCTCCCCCACGCCGCTCACCTTGCGAGTCACGGCCCGGCCGCAGCCCAGCAGCGCGGAGGCGGCCATGTCTGTGTCCCCCGAACCGGCCCCCCAGCGCCTCGGGGAAACACGGCACCAGCGGCAACGGTCCCACCCCTCGGGGGCCTCGTTCTGAGTGTCCCCGCGGCGTGGGCGGGGCCTCGGTGCAGCACCTCCCTCCCCCGGCAGGCAGCGTTCCGTCTGCCCCGCCCACCGCCCCCAGAGCCAGCCCCTTCCCTCCGCTCCCTGGCGCTGCTGGCCGCAGGCGTGACGGCCCCACCCACGTGAGCAGCCCCCACGCCCTGCGAGGGGACCGGCCCCCCTCTCACAGCGGAGGACGCTGAAGCCCAGAGTGTAAAGTCAGGGTGACCTGCCCGAGAGCACGTCCCGCGAAACAGGAGAAGCGCTGGGGTCCTATTGGGTCCTGGGAAGCGCATACTCCAGCTTGGTGACAGGGGTAGGAGGTCTTATGTCCCTGATACTGCGGTCATGACTTCACATCCCTGTGCTTCAGCCACAGCACAGGACTATCCGGCCCCTGTATAAACTAAGTGCCAGTCCTGAAGCATCCAAAGAACGGGAGAGAAGATTGGCTATGATCGTTTGTAAAGACAAAGATTTTCCAACAAGACACTGTTAGCTCTTGTCAGTGTAGTTTTCTAAGGCCTCAATCCTGCAAAACACCAACTACTAAACAGAGGGCTTATTACCTCCAGTATTAAGTGTTGTGCAAGATTAGATCTTAATTTTGCAGGGAACCAGTATATTAGCAAGGAGCATGCCATATAATTAAATTTTTGCTTGGAAATAGGAACACAGTGCATAACAAAGTCTAAATAGCTTGCAATAACAGGTGAAGGTGCAGTGACATTTTAAAAATACCTTAACTAGTTATAGTGATATTAGGAAAACACTTTTAAACTGAGTGCTAAATGAAATAAGTATTTATCAATTACCTTTTAGGACTGTATGCACACAATCAATGCCCTGAAGTATCCAGTGTTACTATCTAGAACCAACGAAGCGGGTATTCATCCACGAAAGCTCATGCTCCTATACGTCTGTTAGTCTATGAGGTGCACAGGACTCTTCTGCTTTTACAGATCCAGACTAACACGGCTACCCCTCTGATGCTATCTAGAATGATAATTTCTAACATTTATAGAACATGCACTAGGACTTCTTTTTCAAAATACTGTTCAAACATTAACTAATAATTATCGGAGTACATGTCAAGTAAGTACACAGTGTTGTCCATATTTTACAAATGGGGAAACTGAACAATCAAGGCCATAAATTCTCTGTCTCAAAGTTCTCAGCATAGTTTGACAATTTACTTTTATGCAGGTTCCTGTGCGTAGAGCTCTTTGTAGGATCAGAACCTAAATTACTTGGCCCAGGACCTATGGTAAGTATGTGACACATGTAGGGTTTAGAACTCAGGAAAACTGCCTTCTTAGCCTTAGTTCACACCACTAAACTACACTGCCTTCTGAAACTAGACTTAAATAAACTGTTACTTACAGAGACTTTTATAAAAAAGAAAAATCTAGGCACTGAAGTGTAGCAAATTTAGATTGAATCACTTCTAGTTTATATAGTCATAGTATCATTTGTATTGATATTAATTAAAGCTTCCTGCTTTTTAATAAAATCTTGCCTTTCTATAAAGCTTTGCCTGATGAAAGTTATAATTTACATAGACCAAAAGTAGAACAGACTTATCTGATCATTTGAGGGAAAATACCTTTGATTCTTAGGCCCCACTTCTACAAACATCCATGTATGAGTAATTTTACAGACATGAATTATCTCATTAACTTCAGTCAAACTACTCATGCATAAATTTAAAGTGTCTGCAAAATCTGGGGTATTAGTCAATGTTTAAGGGACATTGTCAATTTGCATTTTTGATTAATTTAAAAATATTCAGTGTTCTTATAGTAAGTCTATAAATAGTATGTCCTGATAGTTTAAAAAAAAATCCTTTAGAACATATGAATATAGAGGCTTTCCTGTTCCTTTCTTTATATTTATCAGAAGGGAGCTTTGGTTGAGCATGGGATCCAGGATGCCAAACATCCTCAGGCCCACTCTTTTTTACCTCTTCTCTTTGTGCTACTTGTTCTGTTTCAGCTGTCCTGTGACTGTTATTGATTAGCACTCCTTGCAAAGCCCCGGGGAAGGGAAAGCACCATTAACAAAGCAGTCTATCACTAAGTAATCACAAATGTGTTAAGGGCTATTTTGCAATGTATTTAAAATTATTCCACATTATTCTCATGTTTTGAGGACAGAGTTCCAAATATGGCATGGGAACACAAAAGTACAGTCACACAAAACATACACTGCAGCTTATTGGAAACCCAACAACTGGATCAACTGATTTGGCTGCCAGCCACATATGATAACGGTATAGAATATAACCAGCAATTTGTGCTGAAGACAGCATCACAGAGAAATTTGGAGTGTGTGTCTGCACTACAGTCACACAGGTAATGTATTCACATTCCAAATTTTTGCAGGTATTTCCTTAATATTTTCTTCTTCAGAGCGCTGCAAATCCCTGTCAGAAATCAGAGGAAATCTTTCCCCTAACTTTTAAAAAAATACATTTCCCTCAATCTTGTGACCACCTCCTCCCTTTTCTATCTTCTTTGTCCAAATTTCTTGTCAGATGCAAAAGCAGCCTTTGTACATTGGATGGTTTTTAATTGCTTGAGTTATCAGAAAAGAAAACACAAAAGAATTGAAAAGGGACATCTGGCAAAGGCTTCAAATTTTTCAATAAACTTATTGCACATAATACAGCTGTGCCATTGTAGTTCTGTAGCACAGATGCTGCCTACATCACTGGAAGGGGATTTTTCTACCTTTTTTGAGTGGTGGTAGCTAGCTCAATGAAATAACTTTTCTGTTGATCTAACTCCTTGGGGCAGACATGACTAGGTCAACCTAACTACACTGTACAGAGCATGAAATTTTTCACAGCCCTGAGGGCTGTACTTAGATCAACCTAATTTTTAAGCAGAGACCAGGCCTCAGAAAGAGGTATTACTGGCAGTAAGATCTCTGTAAGCACTTGGGTTGTCCTTTGTTTGCTTTTGAAACCATGCATGAAAGATTACAGGTAACTGATTAGAAGTGATCAAATAGAAATCCAGCCACCCAGATTCTGAAGTCCAGGAACCTCTTTGCCTCAACATTCAAACACTTCTTCTATTTGGTCTTCTGTGCAGATCTTACTGTTTGAAACACCCTTCATCTTTCTACAAAAAACAGAAGTACTTGTGGCACCTTAGAGACTAAGGTGCCACAAGTACTCCTGTTCTTTTTGCGGATACAGACTAACATGGCTGCTACTCTGAAACCTTCATCTTTCTGCCTCCCTCTCTCTTTTTTAATCTCAACTAGGATCATCTTTTTCTTCCCTTGCCTATCCTCTTAATTTATGTCCCTCTGCCATTATTTAACTCTTAATTACCTAAAGCCTCTTGGGAATTTACAATGGGTATAACAGACGCTACCCAAACTATCTGCAATTTATTACAGGACTGAGGCTTCAAGTTGCACTGTACTGAACAGGGAAAAAATAACAAGAAAAAAAAATCTCAGCTAGGAGAGGTCAATCCCATCTGATGTATTACAGCACCTAGCACAAGGTGGTCCAGGTCCATGACTAAGGCTTCTAGGCACTACAGCAGTATAAATAAAAATACTCTTCAAAACACCTCTCCACGCCAGAGCTCTAATTCTGCTGGTTGCACCACAGCCCAGATGCTGGCCTAGCTCCGCCCGGCGTGCTGGGAAGGGGCCCGTGCTGGGATCACAAGGCGGGACGCACGCGCATGGGAGGGAACGAGGACTGCGCGTACCCAGCGCGAGCTGCTGCCGCCAACCTCACCCTTCCTGTATGTTACTGCGCAGGCGCAGCCCGCCGAGCCCCAGCGGCAGAGGGGAGGAGTCCACTTTACGTCATTAGTCAGCGCGCGTTGTGGTGTGACGTCCACACCGTGCGTCGGCTACTAGGTTAACCGCGGCTGGGGGGCGCGCACGTGGGCGGCTGTCCGCATGGAGGCGGCAGCGGCGGGATGTCGCGGCCCGGGGCTGGCGCTCTGCGGAGCTCTCATGGCTGCCAGCGGCGGGAGCCGCTTCCTAGCAGCTCGCTACCAGGAGCCCAGGTCAGTGCGGGCCGCGGGGTCCCGGCGCTGCCCGGGGACCGGGGGAGGCGGCCGGGACGGTGAGCGCGATTCGCCGCCCGGCAGCGTGTGTATGGCGGGCTGGGGAGCTACTGGGGGGGAACGTATCCGGTCTTTAAACCCCACCCCGTCCAATGAGATGTCTGCGTAACCCGCCCCCCCGCTGGCCGCCTTCCTGGGAGTTCAGGAGCATCAGTGCTGCCCCCTGGCTCCAGATGACATTTCAGTCCCTTTAAAACCAGTTGAGGGTGAATGCCCGTCACGACTGGAGATGAATGTATCTTTCTTAACTGTGTGTAACTTTATTTGACTACCGTGTATGCTGATTATTCTTATACCTTGCGAATTCTAAATATATCTGGGCATTGTTTAAAGGGATACTGCTAAAGTTAAAGAGGCACCATCCACTTGAAACTTAATCACTTTAAAAAGTTGGTTATAAGTACTGCTAAGTGTTAAAGTATCCTCTGACTCTACTACTATTTTTTGTGCTTTTATATCACACTGCATCTGAAATGTTTTTCTCCTGTTGCTATGAGAGAGAGAGAGACTCATACATGGGGGAAAGGGTGAAACTGATTATACACACACTGTTGTCATGCTCAAGGTACATCCCCAATTCTGCAAATGCATACACACACACATGCTTAATTACATGTATGTAAAAAGCATACATTTTTGTGGACTAAAACCCACTTCATCATTAATCCATGCAGGCTTATGCCCAAAAAAAGTGTTAGTTTCTTAGGCCTGGTCTACACTGGGGGGGGGTGTCGAACTAAGGTACGCAACTTCAGCTACGCGAATAGCGTAGCTGAAGTCGAACTACCTTAGTTCAAGTTACTTACCCATCCTCACGGCGCGGGATTGAAGTCTGCGGCTCCCCCGTCGACTCCGCCATTGCCATTCGCGGTGGTGGAGTTCCGGAGTCGACGGGAGCGCGTTCGATTGCTACCCGCTGATCCGGCGGGTAGTGAAGACGTACCCTAAGGTGCCACAAGTACTCCTGGTTCTTTTTACTGATACAGACTAACACGGCTTCCACTCTGATATATGTATGTAATTAGTTTCACAGACTTCAGTGGGGACTACTAATGTCTATCTAATTAAGTCTGAGCTCAAGTATTTGCAGGATTGGGGTCTAAAACTGAAAAAGCAGTATTTTCTCTCTAATTTCTCAAATTTTAGGTATTCTAACCATGGAAGGTTAAATATTCCCACATCTCTCTTTTTTTTTTTTTTTTTAAAGTTGAAGGCATTTATTTTAAAAGGCCCAAAATAAAACCTTGATAAGACTTAAACATGTTCTGAATAAGTATTATCCGTGCAACATTGTTACAATAACTACACCACTGGATTACCCAGCAACAATAGAGCCAGCATGGTTGGTTTGTTTATGTGCTTATTACACCATCCTTCAGTAAAAGGATCTTCTCCTAAGGGCTATGCAGATAGCATGGCAAGATGATGTAAACAAGCATGCACATGTGGGACAAAGCAAGGTCTTGATTTCTCAGTCTCCAGTAACAGGAGTATATGGATATTTGTTACACAAATTATTCATGTACAAAGAATAACATTTTAAGCCTACTAGTCTTTGATTCCTGGCAGCTTGTACAGAACCAGTTTATGCTTGTCACATTGATTTCTGGAATCACAGTAAATGCCAAAATAGAGATTTCAAGAGCAGATGGCAAATACAATTGAGAGACTAGTAGAAGTAAAATATTCATGGTTTTTCACTGAAAAAAAAAATCACTGTTGCTTTCCTATTGACTAATGGCTTCTGTTTGGTTTGCATGTGGCATATGAGGCGCCAAACTTCAACAACTAATGAGTAATCTGGGGATGCCTTTGAGGTGCCAGGGGGTGTTGGCAGCAGAGGCAAGGAGACATAATAAAGTATGTAATTATGGTGTATTACAAATGAATCAGCACCCTTCATGGGAAAACAGTGATTTTTTTTGTTAACCCTTTTATTTCCAGTGTTGATGATCTCTTCGTGTATGACTGCATCACTGCAGGCAAGAAATCTCAAGAAGACAGAGGGTGAGAGATTTTTGTATAAACTCTTCACTACCTTTTCAGAGGGTGGATCACTTCCTCTGATGATGTGATGTTGAATGGAATAAAGTGAATAAATTAGGATTGCCTGGTGAAGTGAGATGACTGGCCTAATTTCTAGTTGTTTTAGCTGTTTCGCTAATTTATGTATTTTGCTTAGAGTGGGTATGATGGTGAAAGATTGTTTAAAAGGAACATGGGCAACTTAATCAACGCTTCTATGTGATTTTATCTAAACTTACAAGAATTGAAAATAAATTAGGGTGGAGAAGAAATCTGTCTTTTAATTGTACTTTGAGCATTGGACAGTACTTTACCTATAGTCAGTTCGGATGTTTCCCTTGGATGCTTAGATTTAGATCCTACATCAAGGTCTGCCAGCACAGACCTCGGTACATAGGTAAGCAGATATTGATGCAGGATTGGGCCCACAGTCTGTTTTCCTCTCATTGGTTTCAGTCTTTTACACAGTAACAGGAGAGAGAAACTTTTGAAATAGGAAAACCTGATTATAAAGCTACAAAAGCTTAGGTAGATATTTAAGTGCAGGTATAGCACTTCAAGGTTCTGTTTTTTAAATTAAATTTCTAGTTGACTATACCCCTCTAGGTACTGTTTTAATTATTTTTTTTGAATAAGTGGAATTTAGATCTATCTTTATAGATTTAGTTTAGGTTGGGGCAGTCAAGCGATTAAAAAAAAAGTAATCATGATTAATCGTGCGATTAATCACGCTGTTAAACAATAATAGAATACCATTTATTTAAATATTTTTGGATGTTTTCTACATTTTCAAATATATTGATTTTAATTGTAACACAGAATACAAAATGTACAGTGCTCACTTATATTTTACAAATACTTGCACTGTAAAAAATCAAAAGAAATCATATTTTTCAATTCCCCTATTACAAGTACTGTAGTGCAGTCTCTTTATGGTGAAGGTGCAACTTACAAATGTAGATTATTTTTTTCTTTTTTGTTACATAACTGCACTGAAAAACAAAACAGTGTAAAACTTTAGAGCCTACAAGTCTACTCAGTCCTACTTCTTGTTAAGCCAATTGCTAAAACAAACAAGTTTGTTTACATTTGCGGGATATAATGCTGCCTGCTTCTTATTTACAATGTCACCTGAAAGTGAGAATAGTCATTCACGTGGCACTTTAGCATATCTGGCATGTAAATACCTTACAGTGCTGGCTACAAAACATTTGTATGCCCCTTCATGCTTCAGCCACCATTCCAGCTTCCATGCTGATGATGCTCATTTAAAAAAATAACGCGTTAATTAAATTTGTTACAATTCTCCCCAAGGAGAATTCAGTATACCTCCTGCTCTGTTTTACCTATATTCTGCCATATATTTCATGTTATAGCAGTCTTGGATGATGACCCAGCACGTGTTGTTCGATTTAAGAACACTTTCACTGCAGATTTGACAAAACGCAAAGAAGGTACCAATGTGAGATTTCTAAAAATAGCTACAGCTCTTGACCCAACGTTTAAAAATCTGAAGTGCCTTCCAAAATCTGAGAGGGACAAGGTGTGCAGCATGCTTTCAGATGTCTTAAAAGAGCAATACTGCGATGTGGAAACTCGAACCACCAAAATTGAAAATCAGCCTTCTGCTGTAGGCATCTGACTCAGATGATGAAAATGAATATGCATTGGTCTGCACTGTTTTGAATAGTTATCGAGCAGAACCTGTCATCAGCATCTGGAATGGTGGTTGAAGCATGATGGGATATACAAATCTTTAGCACATCTGGCATGTAAATATTGTGCGATGCCTGCTACAACAGTGCCATGCGAACGCCTAGTCTCACTTTCAGGTGACATTGTAAATAAGAAGCAGGCAGCATTATATCCCACAAATGTAAACAAACTTGTTTGTCTTAGCGATTTGCTTAACAAGAAGTAGGACTGAGTAGACTTTTGTAGGCTCTAAAGTTTTACTGTTTTGTTTTTCAGTATGTAACAGAAAAAAAAATCTACATTTGTAAGTTGCGCTTTCATGATAAAGAGATTGCACTACAGTACTTGTATTAGGTGAATTGAAAAATATGATTTCTTTTGATTTTTTACAGTGCACATACTTGTAATAAAAAAAAGTGAGCATTGTATACTTTGAATTCTGTGTTGTAATTGAAGTCACTACATCTGAAAATGTAGAAAAACATTCAAAAATATTTAAGTTTCAATTGGGATTCTATTGTTTAACAGTGCAATGAAAACTGCGATTAATCACGATGAATGCTGTTGGCAGTTTGATATGTTTCTCTTTTAAATAAATATGCTTAAAGCTGTCTGTTCATGAATAAACCATTTTCTCCTTTCTGTATTTTAGACAGGATGGACAGCCAGCAATTAAAGCAAGCGATGATATTCTTGCTTTTGCCTTCTCCTCATCAGGAGGCTATTTTGCTTTGACTGATGACAACAAACGTCTGGTTCTTTTTCGTACTAAGCCTTGCTGGGAATGCCTTAGTGTCAGGTAAGGAATCAGGATATTGAGTGTCCGTGTATTATAAATTGGAATGACTGCCATTTTAATACTGTAAATATCAGCAGGTTTTGGGGCACAGCTATTTGTTACTACTGGCTTCTCCCTCTTTCCTCTAATTTGCTTGAGTGAATTTAATGCTGGTGGAAGTGAGGGACCAGTGTTAAGAGGTTAAGCCGGAAATGGTGTCTGTACTCTACAAGCTTCCCTCTAAAAGTTTTCAATTTTCCTCCATTTTGACTTGCATCCTTTTTTTTTTTTTTTCTGCAAAAGCCCATTAAAATGTATACAGCACACTAGCTTTGGGAAGGCAAGCTTTTGGCCAAGGGTATAAGGGAAAAAAAAATCTCTTCACTTGTTACAAAAAGTATCTTTTGGATATTTAAAAACAGAGCGCCCCTCTCGGCTCTGTGTGAACACTAAATCTTAAAGAACCACACCTAAGCAGTACTCCAGCTACTGACGTAATCCAAATAGGTTTGCAGGAGAGAGGATCTTAAGGAGCTTCTGGAGGCTGTTCTAAAAATCTGTCCTTATGTACAAGTTATGTATTGCATGCCTTCTCTTCTCTAACCCCCTCCTTTTGAATCTCTTACTGTCCACTAGAGGTCTTCCTGTAATAAATCTTTCTCTGCTGATTGTGATCGTTTTCTATATGAAGACACATAGGACTTTTCAAAAGCAAAATCTTGGCAGATTAAGCTTCCACTTATATTGATCTCTGAAGAATGGTAGATTCTTGTCCCATCTACAAAGCAGAATGGAACTGTATTATTGGATTCCCCCCTCAGTTCTACCTGTGGTGTAGCTGCTGGACCTCTAGTGTCTTGCCCAGTGTCATATAGGAAGTCTGTAGCAGACCTAGAAATAATAGAAAGGAACTCCCATTTTAGTGCTTTAACCTCAAGGTCATCCTTCTTTTCTTGTGATTAGGGTTGTACGCAGCCTAATAAATTAAAGTAACATCAGCTTGCAACAAAAGCAAATCTTAAAAAGGCATTGAAGTGGTTTCAAGTACTACATCTGCTATTGAGTCCCCTCTTCCCACCCCCCGTCCAACTTCCTGTCATCTGACAACCACATTTTCCCATTTTAAAAATGTTTGTTCCCTCTTGCTGTGTTGGAGACCTACACAAGGAAATGGAGAAATCGAATAACTGCATGGTGCAGTCAAATGCACAGGTAAACAAACAGTGCTCTAGTCTCTTTTGGTCAGTCTTATAAAAAGTAAATATACACATTAGAAATTGAGAAGTGATAAGTTGATGAGCTCCTGCATCACTTGCTGATCAGTACTTTTGCACTGTGGAAATCCATGGTCAGGGATATCTAATTAGCATCTCTGGGTATATACACTGTGACTAAAAACCCACAGCTGGCCTGTGCCAGCGGACTCAGGCTCCTGGGGCTCGGACTAAAGCACTGTTTATATTGTGGTATAAACATTTGGGCTCCAGCTGCAGCCTGAGCTCTGGGACCTTTCCACCTGGCAGGGTCCTAGAGCCTGGGCTCCAGCCTGAGCCCGAACATCTACACTGCAATTAAACAGCCCCTAAGCCTGAGCTCGAATCAGCTGGCATGGGCCAGCCGTGGGTTTTTAATTGCAGTGTAGACATACCTTCACAATATGTGACTGTGTTGCTGGCACATAACTCTGCAGTTTTTTATTACATTTTACTGCGTGAATTTTGAGTAATCTCACCACAGAGCCTACTTGTCTCTTGTCATTGTTTTGCAGTTTCTGCTTTAACTCTGGTGAGAGTGATAACCATTCTATGGAAATATTGCTGCTGTTTTATGCAGTCAGACCCCAAGTCTAGGCTGACTTTAGCCAGAACTATCATGAATTTTACCTCTGTTTCCTCATGCATCCACTTCTTCTCACTGCCCCAAAGGAATAGTACTGTCCTCTGTCCTGTTTTTATCATCTTTAACTCTGAGGCGTACAGGATAATTCCTGGATTTTCAGTTTTCTGCTAGACTGTCAGCTTGGAACCCAGGTGGATTTTGCCAGGAATTCTGTAACATCACTTTCTTCCATTAGGAAACTGGGAATACCAAAAAACAACAATCATTGCATGGGAAGATAACTCTAAAATAAGTTTGAGCTCCACATTCTGGTGTGAGATGAAATCAATATCAGCGGTTTGTGGCAAGATATGTAGCAAGCCTAATACAATGCTGGCACCTGCTGGAGAGTCATGAATACACGACAACTTCTGTATCTGCTGCATAGCAATAAAGGTAGGGCCAAAAACAAAGTCCCATATGTTGTATAAAGTATCCAGCTAGTCAGCAAGCTAGAAAGTAACCTATTCCTATACTAGTGCATCCTAAAGCTCTAATGAATTCATAGTTGATAGCGTCTTATAAGCCATAAAGATTTGAAAAACAGCTTACTTTAAAAGTCCTAAAATGACAGTGGAGTATATTGACTTAAGCCCTATATCGGGGTTGGCAACCTTTCAGAAGTGGTGTGCTGAGTTTTCATTTAATCACTCTAATTTAAGGTTTAGCGTGCCAGTAATACATTTTAATGTTTTTAGAAGGTCTCTTTCTATAAGTCTATTATATATAACTAAACTATTGTTGTATTTAAAGTAAATAAGGTTTTTAAAATGTTTAATAAGCTTCATTTAAAATTAAATTAAAATGCAGGGCCCCCCGGACCGGTGGCCAGGACCTGGGCAGTGTGAGTGCCACTGAAAATCAGCTCACGTGCCGCCTTTGGCATGTGTGCCATAGGTTGCCTACCCCTGCCCTATATAATGCATTTTCACCCCAGGGATCGTTGCATTTCAGTGGTGGGTGAGGTCCTTTATTTACCCAGGAGTCTTAAGGCATAAATTAATCCACAGTTGCACTGAGCAATTTGGATGAAAAGTGATCTAGAAATAAAAAATAATAGCAGCAGCAATAATTATTAAATTATAAATACAGTTTTAAAGCAAAATAAGAGTGAAATCTATTTTCAAACTCAGCTGCCAATTATCAGGTGGTTGTCCATGATCTTAGAGGAGAGGAAAGTGATCAGGAACAGTCAGCATGGATTCACCAAGGCCAAGTCATGCATGACTAACCTAATTGCCTTCTATGAGGAGATAAGTGGGGCTGTGGATCAGGGGAAAGCAGTGGATGTGTTATTCCTTGACTTTAGCAAAGCTTTTGATACGGTGTCCCACAGTATTCTTGCCAACAAGTTAAAGAAGTATGGGCTGGATGAATGGACTATAAGGTGGATAGAAAGCTGGCTAGATTGTTGGGCTCAACGGGTAGTGATCAATGGTTCCATGTCTAGTTGGCAGCCAGTTTCAAGCGGAGTGTCCCAAGGGTCAGTCCTGGTGCCGGTTTTGTTCAATATCTTCATTAATGATCTGGAGGATGGCGTGGACTGCACTCTCAGCAAGTTGGCAGATGACACTAAACTGGGAGGAGTGGTAGATATGCTGGAGGGTAGGGATAGGATACAGAGGGACCTAGACAAATTAGAGGACTGGGCCAAAAGAAATCTGAGGTTCAATAAGGACAAGTGCAGAGTCCTGCACTTAGGATGGAAGAATCCCATGCACTGCTACAGACTGAGGACCGAATGGCTGGGCAGCAGTTCTGCAGAAAAGAACCTAAGGGTTATAGTGAATGAGAACTGCATATGAGTCAACAGTGTGCCCTTGTTGCCAAGAAGGCTAACAGCATTTTAGGTTGTATAAGTAGGGGTATTGCCAGCAGATTGAGGGATGTGATCATTCCCCTCTATTCGACATTGGTGAGGCTTCATCTGGAGTACTGTGTCCAGTTTTGGGCCCCACCCAACAAGAAGGATGTGGAAAAATTGGAAAGAGTCCAGCGGAGGGCAACAAAAATTATTAGGGGGTTGGAGCACATGACCTACGAGGAGAGGCTGAGGGGAAATGGGATTGTTTAGTCTGCAGAAGAGAAGAATGAGGGGGGATTTGATAGCTGCTTTCAACTACCTGAAAGGGGGTTACAAAGAGGATGGATCTAGACTGTTCTCAGTGGTAGCAGATGACAGAACAAGGAGTAATGGTCTCAAATTTGCAGTGGGGGAAGTTTAGGTTGGATATTAGGAAAAACTTTTTCAGTAGGAGGGTGGTGAAGAACTGGAATGGGTTACCTAGGGAGGTGGTGGAATCTCCTTCCTTGGAGGTTTTTAAGGTCAGGCTTGACAAAGCCCTGTCTGGGATGATTTAGTTGGGAATTGGTCCTGCTTTGGGCAGGGGGTTGGACTAGATGACCTCCTGAGGTCCTTTCCAACCCTGATATTTTATGATTCTATAATTATCTGCCTTGTGAAAGGTGACAACAAAATCATAATTAAGGCTACGATATAGTTACAGAGGTCACGGATTCCATGACTTTACTGGACCTCTGTGACTTCTAGGGCTTCAGGAGGAGGAGGAGGCAGCACTGTGTGCCTCTGCCTGCAACTGGGGCTGGATGAAACTAGGACCCTGCAGTTCCAGCCCTACGGCTTCCCAGGCTTGGTGGGGGCTGCAGCTGGGGCCATGCACCCCTGTCTCTCAACTGTAGCCAGCTCTGGAGTGGGGCTGTGTGCGGCCATGACGGGGGGGCTCGGCCTGACATTCCCCCTCTCTTCTCTTCCACCCCGGGGACTCCATTCCTCCCCCTACCTAGCCCTGTCCCCCCAGTTATTTTTAGTAAAGTAATGGACAGGTCATGGGCTCTGAATTTTTGTTTATTGCCCGTAACCTGTTTGTGACTTTTACTAAAAATAACCATGATAAAATCTTCACATTAATCATAATCACAAACTAGTGATCCTGTATTGCCTTAAGTGGCTGATATCAGCTGTTGCAAGGGAAACTCTGAACTCAAATCCTAGTGACTAAGTGTAATGCAAGTGCATAGCCACGCCCTTGTCTTATTTCCTGCACATCTTTATAAGAACCTCATAAGGTGCAAAAGGATGAGGAAAGCTGCTGTGTGTAAGGTGCATCTGAGTCTGCTCCCTTTTGTGCACCTTAAGAGCTACACAGCTGGGGATAATGCACATTTATCTAGCTATGATGTTCCTAAGGCTCACATCAGAGGAGCTTCCTCTTGCAGTAAGATGCATGAGACAGGGTGTTCTGTCTCCAAATAGGGCCAATACATAGAATTTACACATGTTGTTATTGACAAGATATTGCAAATCAGGAGAGCTTCCAAGTCTCCCTCCCCATGGTTCTTATGCACATTTTGTGAGTGTAGTATTTTATTTTAAGTTAGGAAAGTCCATCCAATTTTGTTTGGAAGATAAAAATGGCCATACTGAGTCAGACCAATGGTCCATCTAACTCAGTAACCTGTCTTCCAGCAGTGGCCAGTGCCAGATGCATCAGAGAATGAACAGAACAGGGCAATCATCAAGTGATCCATCCTCTGTTGTCCAGACCCAGCTTCTGGCAGTCAGAGGTTTAGGGATACCCAGAGCATTGGGATTGCATCCACAGGCTGATTGTGTGAAGAACTTCCTTTTTGTTTGTTTTAAACCTGCTGCCTGTTAATTTCGTTGGATGATCCCTGGTTCCTCTATTATGTGAAGGGATAAATAAATAACACTTCCTTATTCACTTTCTCCATATCATTCATGGTTTTGTAGACATCTATCATGTCCCCCCTTGGTTGTCTTTTCTCCAGTTTGAATAGTCCCAGTCTTTTTAATCTCTCCTCATATGGAAGCTGTTCCATACCCTTAATCTGTACCTTTTCTGTACCTTCTCTGTACCTTTTCATTTCTAATATATCTCTTTTGAGATAGGGTGACCAGAACTACAGGCAATATTCAAGTTGTGGGCATACCATGGATTTATATAGTGGCATTTTGATAGTTACTCTTATTATCTATCCATTTCCTATTGGTTCCTAAGTTTCTGCCTTTTTTTGACTGCTGCTTCACCGTGAGCAGATGTTTTCAGAGAACTATGCAAGATGACTCCAAGATCTTTCTTGAGTGGTAACAGCTAATTTAGACTCCATCATTTTGTATGTATAGTTAGGATTGTGTTTTCCACTATGCATTACTTTGCATTTATCAATATTGAATTTCATTTACCATTTTGTTTCCCAGTCACCCAGTTTTGTGAGAGCCCTTTGGAGAACATTAAGCCTGCATAGTTAAACAAGGAAGTCAGGAAATGCCAAAATTAGGTTTACACTTGCAACTTCCATTATGCCTCTTCATATACGTGCGTTACAATAGTCATACATGGTCATTCCAGTGCACTAACTGCCCCAGTAACAATTACTTTTGTTTCACCCACATATCGCTATTCTCTCAAATGAAATCTCAAAGAAAAATGATAAAAGTCGAAAACACCATTTCACCTGTAAGCGAACACTTCACAAAACCATCGCTCTGTATTTGACCTCTCAGTCCTCATCCTCAAAGGAAACCTGCACAACACTTTCAAAAGACCAGCCTCAGAGCTTAATATCTTTAGTAGACACTAAAAATTATGGTCTTAATAAAGACATTGGATTTATGGTTTATTACAACAATCTGTAACTCGCTAATCCTTTTTTTAGTCCTATGACTGCAGAGGTGTTAACAGGCCACTTCACCTTGATGTTCTCTTACAATATGTGTTAACTACTTACTGTAAACAATCTGTTCCAGTATTCTATTTAGCTATGACACTGAGACCTTTCCCAGACATGAAGAAGATAGCTCAAAAGCTTGTCTCTTTCACCAACAGAAGTTGGTCCAAAAAATATGACCTCATCCACCTTATGTCTCTGATCATACTGTGACAGATATTGCAACCACATTCGGTATCTGTGGGGACCGTATCATATTAAATTTATGAATGTTCTGTGTATCACTGTGGGCAAAGAATTATATTCAACTCCACATGGGAGGGTTTCCACAGCTTTTTCAGTAACTAAAAACTGTGTGTATGTGGGCGGGGTGGGTAGTAGCCTAGAAAGGAGTGATTACTGCTGTCCCTTGGATTGTAAACAGCTGGAGAGAAGTGCCTCCCTCTAGGGTAGCTTGCGTATATTGCTCCAAACAGGTATCAGAGTCCCAAGGAGGGAAAAAAGTTTTTTTTTATATAAAAGGCTGAGTTTAAACAGGCTCAGGGGACTTCTTTTTGACTCAAATGACCTTTGGTCCAAAGGGTGACCCAACCTGCTGGAGAGTTAGACTGGAACCCAGTGGGGTCTCGATAGGACTCATGGGTGATCTCAGGTAAGTTTTTAGTATGCATGTAGGTGTTTTGTAGTATGCATGTGGTAGCTGTGTGGTCACTGCTGGCTTATGCTGGTTGTAGCCCTTGGAGAGAAAGCAAAGCACAGGGACTGAACTGAGAGCTTGTCTGTAGTGAAGATGCTACTATGCCAGTGGGGGAGGGATAGCTCAGTGGTTTGAGCATTGGCCTGCTAAACCCAGGGTTGTGAGTTCAATCCTTGAGGGGGCCACTTAGGGATTTGGAGCAAAAATTGGTCCTGCTAGTGAAGGCAGGGGACTGGACTTGATGACCTTTCAAGGTCCCTTCCAGTTCTAGGGGATTGGTATATCTCCAATTATTACCTTTTTTATTACCTTTTTCTCCCATCGGCGTAGTTAAATCCACCTCCACGAGACGCAGTAACTATGTCAGTGGGAGACACTGTCTACGTAGGGGGTTAGGTTGGTACAACTACAGCACTCAAGGGTGTGGATTTTTCACACCCCTGCGTGATGTAATTATACCAATATAGGTCTGTAGTGTAGACCTGGCCTCAGTCAGACCTGCTTGCTGGGTTGAATTGCAGTGAACTGCAGCCTAAAGCTCTGATTTGGAAAGGAGGGACCTGGGTTTCTGCTCAGAGAGAGGTAAAGGCTAAAGGCCTGAGACCTGGGGGGACATTTCTGGAGTGGACCATGGATAGGAGTTAAAGATGCTTTTACCTTGAAACTGACGTGGTGGCAGTGTGTCAGTACTATGGTGGTGTGAATTGGTGAGTGCCAGCTGCAGTGAAAGCATGCACTGTAGGAAAGGAATAGTGAAAAGAGAGAGAAGAAAATGAGTTGTGAACAGCTGAAGAAAGCTCAGAAGCTGATCTTGTATGCACAGCAGGGACTGACTTTTTCTGATCTGAAGAAATCTGAGTTGGTGGCCATGCTGCACTCCTATGACTCAAGAGGAAGAGATACTTGCCCCAACCAGGGACCGAATGGCCATGTCAAAATATCTGTATCTCCAATCATGACCATTTTTTTTCCTTTCAGGTCTGTTGTTAGAAGATGCACTTCTCTGATTATTGCAGCTGCAGAGGATAAGATTCTGGTTGCAGACAAGTCTGGTGATGTCTATTCTTATTCAATAACAGAACCACAAAAAGCAGGAAAGATTGAGCTTGGGCACTTGTCCCTGCTCTTGGATGTGGTATGTATGTTTATTAATTGGGTTTTCACGCAGCCTTTTTCTTTTCCCTTAAAGAAGTTTTAGAATTATGTTATTCCTACGCCAAGTTCATAGGATTTAAAAAAACAAAACAAAAAAAAAAAACCCCGTGTTTCTTTGTATAAGCTAGACTGAAGAACAGCATCTTTTTCCTTCCGAGTTCTTACTCGAACACAAACGCAAGAGGCAGGAAGAACAGTTTGCAGAGGGAATGCAGTGAATAGATCTTCTGTTAGTGTAATTTTTATGAGCTGTTGTTTTTATTACGGAATCATAGAACTTAGAGATGCAGTTCACTTGTGAGGTCATCCAGTCTAGCCTGTCAATGTGGCACTGCAATATTTTAGTGCTTAGTCCATTTTTAAATGCAACAAGGCTTCCTTTGTGCTTCTTCTGGAGCTATTGGCTTTGGTAAACTCAACAATATTCCTGCCTTCTGCTACTGCTTCTTTACTTCTTATTAAAAAGGTTTGGGGCTTGCGTTCTAAATGTAAATTGTGGCATCTGCTTGCACGATATGTTCAAAATCATGAAACTAGTGTATTTGGATTTAATTGCTTAATCACTAGTTACAAAGCAGCACATCAAAAGACATCCTGAGCTGTCTGTGCTGTGTGCTTATTTTGTGCCAACAGGCGCTGAGTCCTGATGACCAGTATATCCTAACTGCGGACAGAGATGAGAAGATTCGAGTCAGTTTGACTAGAGCGCCATATAACATCATATCTTTCTGTCTTGGGCACAGAGAGTAAGTTTGTGGAGCTGTCCACTGTATTTAAGGGCTGGCTAGAGGAGAGTGGCTCCTGTTTGTGGAGCAATAACTGGATTCTGGGTTAAAGAAACTCCCCAGGCTGTACTGTTTTAGTCCAGGATACAGATATAACTTAGTTTGTGGCAAGGACCATCTTTTTGTTGTGTGTTTTGTGCAGCACCTAGCACAGCGGGGTCAGTGTCCATGACTAGGGCTCCAATACGCATAATAACTGAGTCAGTATGCGAGACAGAACATAGGGGGGAGCTCACTGTAGGGAGAAGAGGATATAAGCAGGGTTTCATAGAATCATAGAATCATAGATCAGAAGGGACCAATATGATCATCTAGTCTGACCTCCTGCAAGATGCAGGCCACATTAGCCAATCTCCCCACTCCATTAGCAAGCGACCCCTGCCCCATGCTTCGGAGGAAGGCGAAAAACCTCCAGGGCCACAGCCAATCTACCCTGGAGGAAAATTCCTTCCCGACCCCAAATATGGCGGTCAGCTGAACCCCGAGCATGCGGGCAAGACTCTCCAGCCATACCCTCTGGAAAAAGGTTAAGAATAACATATCATTGACCCATTGTACTATTTACCAGTGTGGCACTTAATTAACCTATTGACTAAGCCCGGTATCCTATCATACCATCTCCTCCATAAACTTATCTAGCTTAGTCTTAAAGGGTTTGAAGCAAGGGAGATTGCCGGGGAAGTACAAAGTGAAGGAGATTACAGGGAGCACAGCTCCCTCTCCCCTGTTTAAAAGCAGAGGGAGAGTGCCCTGTCCTTTCCCTGATCTCCTCATTGAGTGTTGAGGTTAGGGCCTTGCCAGTCATGGGTACCTGAAGAGGAGAGCAGCAGAAGAAAGTGGTGCTTAGCTGGAGAGATTTTAGGTAGTGGTATTTCAAAGCCTTCTGCAGAACACCCTGGCCTTCCCATTTAGATTTGTTTTGACATTAATATATATTCTCCATCATGGTCAATAGAGGTTCTCCATTATTCTGGCCTTCATAGGCATAGTAAAGTGAACACCAGAGAAATGCCCCTGCATAGCATTGCACAATGCTGTACACACGTTTCTGCTTGTCTGGCTCTGGGGCTACTTGGGGGCACATATGTTTTCAGATGTTTTTCTTCACTTGTTCCTATTCACGTGCAATGAGGTATCAATGAACATCATCAAGAACAGGTGTTAAAGAAGAGTCAGGAGAGTGGTGCTCTATTGGACACGCTGCAGTCACCTTAGCCCCATCTAAGTGCTAAGAATACAGTTAAATAAGATATTTAAATATCTTGTTAATACTAATGTTAATTAATATCACTTTTGACTGTTGGGAATATATCAGCATAGATTTGACATTCTTTAGAAGCTGCATAATTTTTAAATTAATGTCAAAGATCTTAAATAGCCTTTGAACTCAAGGCTTTTGTTGTGTATTTACATTGCTGAGTTTGATCTCTGTTTATTGTATTAACAGTTGTATCTTTAATGAACATAAGAGTTTTGATGTTCAAGAAAGACATTGCCTGTAAGTAGGGGCTATGGTGCCTGGACAAACAACTCATTAACAATTCCACAATAGGAAGGCACTTAATACAATTGGCACAAACACTTCTAAAAATTCATTATTTAAATATGATAATCAGTTGGGGATTCAGTGTATTTCTCACTTGAGTTCTCCTGTTTTTGAATGGTGTGTATTTTTATTTAAATTTATTTTTGTAATTGAAATTGCAGCATTATGCCTCCATGCACCTGCAGTTACTGCTTTGTAACGAGCAAAATTCACTTGATATTTTAATTAGCTTTAAATTGTTTATTTTCAGAAGCAAGAATTCCCCCTTTTAAAAACACAAAACCAAAACTCAGACATGTGTTCTAACCTGTGCAGTGCATTGACAGCAACATTTTACGTTCGTGCACATGACCCTTGGGTTAGTGTGGAACTTAGGGTCCATATGAATCCACAAAGAACTTCCAAAGGGGTATCCTGGTTGAAGTTGCAGTATTATAAGCTCCTAATGTTACTGAGATTCCCAACTGGATGCAGCTAATCCTAGAAAGGACAGTGGGGAAATAGTTACGTGGCTTGGTTGCCCTAAAACTGAGTAGATGGTGCCTTGGATGATCCCCAGCTGCTGGGAGGGAACCCTCATGCGCTGATGCTCTGACTTCACTAATTAAAAACAAAATCTATATTGATGTATGTGGGTTTTTTTTAATTTTACGTTTATAATTGATCCATGAGCATGATACAAATCTATTTGTAAACCTAATTCCGTGTGTATATTCTGATCTAAATGACTAAAAACGTATTCACACAAGCAGCACTGTCTTCCCCAGTTGGAAGGGGATCAATAGAATTCCTAGAATACAATAAAGTAAGCACTTCTTGTATTATGTTGAATATCTTTCCAGGAATATTACAGCGATATAATGAATATACTATCTCTGTCTGCCAGTTAGTTTGAGGGGGAAAAGCTACCTTTTTTTCCTGTAACTTATGCCTTTCTATTGCCTTCTTAAAATATATGTAATGGATGACACTGTAACCTTAAAATATGCTCTTACTATTATATTGGTACTCTGTTTACACTGACACCTACACATAAATGTTGAACTCTTAACTTCTTTCCCTTTAGGTTTGTAAGCAGAATATTTGTAATACCAAACTATCCAGATCTTATGCTATCAGCTTCTGGGGTATGTATTCTGATCCTTTCAAAAAAAAAAAAAAAAGTGTCAGTCTTATGAGCCAGACTTCAGTTTTCTGCTTGTTTTGCAAAGATTTGGTTTCTGTAGAGGTGGAAGACTTGCACTTCAGTTCCACTCCCACCAACATTCTACTCTGGGTTCGATTTTTCTATTGTTAGTAAGATAGTGGTGATTTAATCTCAGTTTACAGCAATGCCAGTTGCTTATTAGGGAAAACGTATTTAGTTCTTAGTCCCCAGACAAGAACTGAAATTGACATTTCTAATGATGGGAGCACTTTCACCATAACAGTTTTTTAATTAAAATTGGAACTCCACTAACTCATGGAAATGTCTGGAATGCTCTGCAAGTTACTGAATGCTGTGAATGGTGTAGTGACCTAAATTGTATTGAAATACTCATCTTAGTGTACTACTGAGGTTTGGGATGGAGGAAGTATTGACCTATCTGAATTTGGTCACAATTATGGTTAGCTGTCTCCATATTAGCTGGCCCTATCTCCTACTCTAAGTAGGAATCACATTCAAAGATGAGCACCGAGCATTCTGAAGTGCTAAATCACAGTATCTAGAAGGTCCAACTGAACATGTAAAGCCTATTTTTAGTTTAAATTTAATGTTAATTTATAATCACATGCATTTTAAATATTGTTAATTTTCAATATTACTACCCTTTTTCTTCTTGCCAATGGTCTCCACTTCTAGTCTGACTCACCTTTGTTTCCTATCCACTTCTGATTTCTTATGTCTGCTTATTTTTCTTTTTATTTCTTGAGATATTTAAAATATAGCTGTACTGTATTTTTGTGTTCAGCTTCTGCGCACTCAAGGTTGCTTTGGAACAAAGATTCTTTCTGTGAGGATGTAGCATCAGCTTAATCTGTACATTCTTCTTGCTTTTCACATCATTTCTAGTTCTATGGGATGGAGAAATCGCACAGTCCTCACCAAGTATTCAGGATTAACTCTAGCTTCAAAGCACTGGCAAATTCATTATCAAGGGACTATTCAATAATTGAGGTAGATTAAACAGTGGGTGGACCAGCCAGCCATGACAGTTAATGTCCCTCTAACAATTAATAAGCACTAGAATCCCAGATGCTTTTATTTAGAGTATTTAAGATGACCTAGGATGTGTTTGAAGTCTTAATCAAACTTCTCCTCCTTGCAAGACTTTCTGAATTGTATATCGTATGGTTGTAGGTAGAGCAAGAGTTTTATCAGTAGCACGACATGACAGCTCCAGACCCAGAAAGAATCAACAATTGAAGGTGATCCCCAGCCCTCTTAGAGGGGAAACAATATTTTCTATTAATGTGGCTGCAGCTCAAACCTCCAGTCTAACTAATACTAATAATGGAACTGCACAATGGGGGAAAATACACTCTAGAACTGAAGTCTGTAATGTTGTGGTAACCGTTGTATCTTTTGATTTGATTTTTTCCTATTGCATGCCCAAAGGTCCTGTATTTTGTTCCCCACGCAGTATCTCTCTGAGCAATATCCGTGTTAGTGCTGTCCCCGGCTTTATTTCGTTCATAGGGAGGCAACTTCAGTGATATTTCCCAGAACAGAAACAATGAGGAGTCCTTTTGGCACCTTAGAGACTAACAAATTTATTTGGGCATAAGCTTTCGTGGGCTGAAACCCACTTCATCAGATGCATGAAGTGAAAAATACAGTAAGCAGTATATATATTACAGCACATGAAAAGATGGGAGTTGCCTTACCAAATGGGGGGTTGGTGCTAATGAGGCCAATTCAATTAAGATGGAAGTGGCCTGTTCTCAACAGTTGACAAGAAGGGATGAATATCAAGAGAGGGAAAATTACTTTTGTAGTGTTAACAAGGGCAGTGCAATCAAGGACCACCTTAATGGAATTGGCCTTGTTAATACTGACCCCCCACTTGGTAAGGCAACTCCCATCTTTTCATATACTGTGTGTTTGTGTGTGTGTGTATATATATCTGCTTACTGTATTTTTCACTCCATGCATCAGATGAAATGGGTTTTAGCCCACAAAAACTTATGCCCAAATAAATGTTAGTGTCTAAGGTGCCACAAGGACTTCTTGTTGTTTTTGCTGATACAGACTAAAACAGCTACCACTCTGAAACCTGTACCAGAACAGTTTAAGCTCAAAGATAACTAAATTAAATGAGGGTCTTCTCCCTCACTGAATTATTATCCAAAGGATTTGGGTACTGTAGAAGGGTGAGTGAGGGAAAAGAGCAACCTAAGAGGAATGTCATTAGAATGGTGAGTGCGTAGTACATTTACTGTTGTGCTATTTACGAGACACTCAAAATCTACTCATCCAGCAACCTAATTTCCTCTACAAAGGAAAAATAACTTTTGTTTGAATAACTTAGAATTGAGCTGAATTATGTATTCATTAAAATCCCCTATCTGCAATTTGAGAAGATTAAACCAGTTTCTTTGAGGGTTTAGAATCTTATTCATGAAGTATCTCGAGGAGAAGTATGATTTAGCTTCTGAAGACCATGACTGGCTTCTCTGTGCCAGTGATTAACACAATCAACCTGTCCATTTGAATTTATTCAGGATTGTACTCTGAGGCTTTGGGAATACAAAAGTGGAAAAGAAGTGCACTGCTGTCATCTAAACAGTTTGAGTAAGACTGAGGCAACCAAAAATGACAAGGTATGGGTTTTTGATGAGTTGTGTGTGCTCATGCTGTCGTTGTACTCCCTGAACCCTGTGGTTTAAAAACATGTTCTGTTATTGGTTAGTATTAGAGCCACCCGGGATGGATAAAAATCAATGATTTGTTTAAAAAAATAAAAATAAAAAAAGCAGATTTTTTTTATTTAAATCAGATTTTTTATAGGTTTTTTTCCTCAAAGCATTTATCTAAAGATAGTTTTAATTAAGGTATTTTATAGCTCAAATATTTCATCATGGAATAGGGATTATAAATTTTAATTCTATAGTATGCGACAATATATTCAGGTAATGTTTAAGAAAAGTTTTGTAAATGAGTTCCAATAGGTCATGGATTAAGGACCCAATCTTATGGAGTTCCAGGGGCTTCTGTACAGATTATTTAGGTTAATCTTTCTATGTACCCAATGGGACTCAGTGCTCAGTCTAGAAGATACCGTCAGAGATGCTTAGTTTTGCAGTTCTCGGACTGTGGATTTGTATCTCCAGAGATAACATGCTTATTAACAGCAAAAATGTTTTAAAATAAATAATATATTAGCAGTGAGAAATAACGGACCTCAACCCTCTTGTCCCTCTGCAAATTTGTGTACATGGAGTAAATCCCTTACCTCTCTCTAAAAGTGCAGTTTCAACAATTTTAATGAATAGAATATTGTTGCGGGCAGAATAGATCTGGACAAGGAGAAGAAGTCTGGAGATAAATGTGAGAAGGGAGGGACAGGCAGTAGAAACAAAAGTGCAGGGGTGGCTCTAGGCATTTTGCCGCCCCAAGCACGGCAGGCAGGCTGCCTTTGGCGGCTTGCCTGGGGGAGGTCTTTGATCCCGTGCATTCGGCAGCAGCTGGTGTGCGCTTGGTGTGCTGGTGCCTGGAGCCGCCCCTGCAGAAGTGAAACTGTTTGTTTAAGCAGCATATTCCAGAAGTCTTGAAGTCTTTCTTTTGAGTGTAGCCTTCATTGATTTGAGATCTGCCATACCATTCTCTCACAAGAAGGGAAAACCTATAATGGCAGCAGGCCGTAGAAGAGACCTAGTTTGGGTCTTATCTATCTCTGAGTTGTGAAGAATATGTATTAAAGTTATAACAACCAACAAGAAAGCACTTTTTTGTAGAAATCCATGATTAAATCGAGTCTTCCTGACTAGTGATTTAAATCAAATCCACCCTGGAACTAGCTCTCTTTTATGGTAGTGGGTAGGAGATCCTGTTTAAGTTCTAGAAGCCACAGTTCATAAAGAGCAGAATTTAGGAACATAAATACCACTGGAACTGAACAGAATTTGTGCTCTTAAGTCATTAAAGGGCTTGCCCACACAGCAGTTTAGTGTGCAGCAAGCTGGGTTGTAAATCTGCAGCATTCTAGTTTGCTGTGCACTAACAGTCTGTGTGGACCCTATCCCTGTGCACTAAAAATTCTATAGTGTGCTTTGACTTGCAAATGCAATAGGTCAAAGCGCACTATGAAACTTTCAGTGGATGGTAGTAGGGTCCTTGCAGCCAGTTAGTGCACTGCAAGCAAGAACATCTGCTTTCTGTGCACCAAATTGCTGTGTGGACAGGCTCTGAGGCACTATTTTATAAATACAGGGTGGCATTTTCAGAACTTTCTGCAATTCTCCCAAAACTTGTGTTTTGAAATTAAGATGAAGCTTTCAATTTGTCTGTTGTATACAAAACTTGCCCTTAAACCTAAAATTGTTTAGAAGAAACATCTAGTGAAACTGAAAGTCTAGCATAAAGCGACTTTGAAACTAGTAAAATTATAGCTTTAACATCCTCAGAAGTTCCATTTGAGGAGAAAGTTTCAAAATCTTTGTAACAAATTACCAGAAGTATTACCTTATTGAATTGAAACTCTGAAGTATATTTTAATTTGTACTGAAAACTCTTGGATCTGGTAGTATCCATTCTTGCCTGCACATATGATTTGTTTCATACTAGCAGCTGGAACAACACAGTATTGTCCTTGCCATCTGCATTGAATCTGAGCCAGCTACCACTTCGCCTGTTCAGTCATCCACATGTTGCGTATCTGTGGGAAGCCATCTTTTGCTTGATAGGTTTGTTTGTTTTTTAATGTGAATGTCTAGCTATTCTATCTTTCATTGAGACAACAGGGCCTTGATCTCCTTTCGAATGAGTCGGACAGGTGACACTTTCCCTCAGTCAGTCAGTGTTCCAGTCTAGTGTTAGACATGGGTTTCTAGATAGTGACTTTAGGATAAAACTTGAGAGGATTTGGCCACTTGTGGGTTTTACTCCTAGGGCATGCTTACCCCAGTGTCCAGGCTAGAATCCAAGTGAAGTATTCCATTCTGTGTTGCTAATAGTCCCCTATAGTTTCAGTTGGAGAAGGTATTCTTCACCCTCTCCCCACAGCTTAGTGCTAGGCTCTCTTTAAAGGGTTTGCCATTTTCTAAGCAGTCTATGTATGACCTGATCCTACAGGCCTGCATGTACGTTCCCATCTACTTAACTGGGAGCTGAGCAGGTGGAAGGACTGTAGGATGAGGCCAAAACTTGTCAAGAGCTTTGGGATCTTTATTTGAAAAGTGCTCTCTAAATGTTGTGAAAAGGTTATTTAACAAGTTCTTCTGTGTCAGAAGAATAGCGTGCAAGTCCTTCTCAAATCCACAGGTAAGCCCCCTCAGGCTGGTCCTCTGTATCATAGAATCTAGTGCTCTGAACCTAGAATTTGCTTTTAGTTGCATCCAGAGTCTCATTTCAGACAAAACCTTAGAAGGCTCTTTTCCTCCCTAAGGAACTAGCAGTTTGATATTTTTAAACTGTCATGAAATATTAATGAATGGAACCTTTGGAGACAGTTCTTGGACTAATGCATCCTCCTGTAGACTGGTATAATTATTTACTCAGTTTGAAGGAACAGTAACACTGTTTCAGAACTATGTATACACAATCCGGAAGTCTATAATTTACTGCTACACCTAATGTGAAAAAGTACAATTAGTTTAAGTGGTAGTTTTCAGGAATTATGTAACAGACTCTTGCTGTCACCTCATGTGATGTCACTTGAGTAAGTTGCTCCTCATGGGCTGAGAGAAGCTTGGACTGGAGAGTATTTACATTTCATTATGGTACCAGGAATCTATTCTAAATTTCTTTCCCACCAAGAAAAAAGTTTATCTGCAACACGGCAGCTATATCATTGCAAGCCGGCATTATTTTACAATTCTACTATACAGCTTGTATGGAAAAATAAACAGTGTCTACATCAAGATGGGTTTCTTGGAAGCCATCGTCACTTCAGGTTGAGCTCCTTCTTGAATCTGAGACCTCTGCTTATTACAAATTCTTACAAATGAAGTAGCCTTTTTTCCATCTCCTCTAAAAAGCTAGTCTTGGATTGGCTCTATGCTTGTGGGATGATGGAGTCTGTCAATTAGCTTTCAAAGTTGGTGGTTTCAAATACTGCTGTATTGTTGCTTTAATTATGTATGCTAATATACTGGTCAAACATCAGACATCAGTTTTTGTCTCCTACTCTCAGTAGCACATCACAGCCTTCAATACACGCTATTGCTAGCATACTAAACCTTTGTTTTTGAGTGTGCTTGGCCATCAGTGAATACACTGATATTAAATTCCTCACCCGCAGATTCTCAACATTCAAACAATTCAGTCTCGTAGAGAATGTTTCTCTAGTGTTAGCCCATGAGTGAGGACCAGAAGAGAGCCTATGCTTCAGAAGTTTGACATTGCATTCAGTGTCAGAAATGGTGAAGAAGTCGCTGCTGTAACTTTGCCAGTTGTGGTTTTTCCCTGTCACATGGAGGCAATAGCTTCAGAGAATAGTGACTATCTTTGAGCCATACTTCATTGTATTGTGTAAAGGAATGGTCTCACTTACTCTTGCCTTATTCTTTAGAGTCTGCTTTTCCTGTCAGCACTTTGCAGACTTTAGCTAGTGCATTAGCTACCAATGGCTTTGATTACAAGAGAGATCAGATGGGATGTCCTCGTTTTTTCTGCAGCTTCATCTGGCATTTTATTATTTTTGCTATTTGCTCACTGTGAGTTCACTGACGCTTGTGAGATGAGTGACTTGATTTTTGTCTTATTATAATCATGCTTCATTGTAATGACAGTGCACATGAGCAAAAGAATTAATTTGTTTTCACCATCGATCAGGCCAGATAGACTTGTCTTGGGAAATATATAGTTGTGTTGAAGTGATGTAGAGCTGGTCTCAGGAGTAGTCATTTTAGCTGATGATAGGGAACAAATCCCACAGTAGTGTGGGCATGGACTAGATAACCTTAGAAGTCCAAGTGTTCACCTGATCTGATCTGCTTTTCTAAAGATCAAAACAAATTGTGCAATTTCTGCCCAGATACTTCTAGTGTGTTTCACAGGGTCACTGCTTCTAATAGAATGTCAACGGTTAATTTTAAGGTGATGGCTGGCTGAAGTAAAAAGAGTGACACCTGTTTACCATGAATTGTTTTGTTAGCATTATCTTTTTACTAGGTTCAGTGGTCCCATGGGCTTGCCTAATGAAAAAAATGTTTGAGTGCTTGTATTTTATTCCACAATTAAATAAGTTACTAGATCTCATTTCACATCCACAAAAAAACCCCTGTCAAACTGACAATTTAAGAGTTGAACTGTGCTGCTGGGCATTTAATACCAGTGTCCCTTCTGTATCTAAATACAAAGTGTACCCTGCCTATCCTGTCTGTTAGCATCACTTATGCCACGAATTGTCTGACAGGAGTTGGTGCTGTAGGAGATATAGAGTACAACTTTTGTTTTTTAAATGTCTAGAGAGCCCACTGCTGCTGTGTGTCAACAAGGGAAGCCATCATTTCTACAAAAATCACAATGTAAATAGTTCTATTTACCCACCTGTGGAGCTATTCTTGGTAGTTGCAGTAACTCTCTCATCAAACCCTTCACCCTCACCTCCTTCGATATCTTAAACCTTGAGTGATTTAGTATCCATGTATTGTATAGAAAGACTGGATCCCACCTGTAAACATGGAATAATTGTTTCTGCAGAGTAGCAACAGACCAATCCCATCTGTTCTCAAGTGCTCTGAAATTTATTTCTCTGTTGATAGTGACCTTTAGAAAATGTTCCCCTCATGTTCAAACAGATGATTAGAGGAGGGAAGTACATGCTGCCTGGTTTTTATTTTCAGCTTAGAGATGATATTGCACAATGCATTCTTTCCTTCTCTGTAATTTAAGATATTTTATACCACTAGTGGGGTGTAGATATGGATGGAAGCCACAGTGTAACCTTCTTTCCTTCTGTTTGTGCCTCTATATTTTTGTAGCTTATGGCTACAAATCTCCATCAGTCCGGTTTGCTAGGCAAGAAGGGTTATCTTGCATTACACTCGCTATCCTGGATGTTGAAAAGCAATGCATCCCTAGCTTCCTCCCCAGATTACATGTCCAAATATTACTCCTGGGCCACTGCTTGCACTCCAGACAGCCAGCTGAAGAAGTAGGAACCCTGTGGTTGCTCTTGAATTAAGCTCACAGCCATGGTTAATTAGGGACTGACCATTCACCCAGTGTTGTGCCAGCAGAGGTGCTCAAAAGCCCCTTTTAAAATATTGCCAGCATAGTGAAGGAAGGATTGGAATCATTTCCTTGTTCTGCTGGAGCTGAGCTATTCCCTCTTCTCTGAATAGGAAAACTATTCCTTCCAGAGATGACATCTCCAGGGCTTTTAAAAATACATAAGAGCAAGTTTTGCCTTTGCAGTCATGGGTGTTTTTTTGAAAAACAGGCTTTTCATTACTATCCACCCTCAAATCAAACTTAATGCTGTGTTCCACAGGCAGTATATTCAGTAGTTTTCAGGTGGGAAGTACAATATTTCTAGCAAAGGAATTTAATAGCTTTGTCCAGTAAAGCTACCTCCCTCCTTGGTTATTAGTGTTTCTGCTGAAATGAGCCATTTCCCCCTATCCCACTCACCTTCCTTTTTACAGCACACGTCCCACTGGAAGCCAGTTTATAAAAGGGTGAAATTGAGACCACTTTACAAGAACATTGGCTACATATCATTGCATTCGCTTTTTATACCAAACCTGGTGGCCACCATCTTCCTGTTATATGTAACCTATAAACCAATTGTGTGGCATTCTGGCTAAGGACACTTAAAATATGTGGATATTTCCCCTATAATTCACAGCCCCTTAAAGGCTAAAATGATGCTGTCATCTCCGTTAGGCTGCACCTGCTTGTTTATTTGCTGAGTCTCTCAGTAGGCTTTGTGCTGACTTCACGTCTGGTTAAATTATTCAGATAGGTCATGCTGACCACTTTGGGGAGGTGGAGCACAGAAGGCAAAAATGGGATCTATTTTGGGGGGGGAAAGGACTACTGTCAAGATAGTCACTTAAGCTTGACTACATTATTTTTTAAAATGGAGATCCCCATTAAGTTCCGTAGATTAAGTACCTAAATTTCCCCCCTAAGTGTTTAAGGTTATAATTACATGTTTTTTTTCCCTCCTGTCAGAAATACGCCGTGTCGAGAATAGCCTATTGTTGTCAAGGAAATTACATTGCCATTTTATGTGACTGGTAAGAATAAAGGGGAACGGTTGCTAAAATTATAGCTATTTCAAGAAAGGACACGGGACCATGAGACATCCGTTGCTGGGAGTTTGACTTTCTCTGAATTTAAAGTGGCTGTCCTGTTATGGACTCTTAAAGGATGGGTTTCTTCATGGGCATGTCAGTGGATTTAGCATGAGGATCGTGAGAGCCCTTAGTATCAATTCAAACATAAGTGGCTCGAAAGTTGCTTGGTTTAGTAAACTCTTGCAGTGTTTTATAAAATCCTTATATACTCTAGCTCAGGGGTTCTCAAACTGAGGGTCGGGACCCCTCAGGGGGTTGTGAGGTTATTGCATAGGGGGCAGGGGTCGCGAGCTGTCAATCTCCACCCCAAACCCCGCTTTGCTTCCAGCATTTATAATGGGTTAAATATATATTAAAAGTGTTTTTAATTTATATGAGGGGTTTGCACTCAGAGGCTTGCTCTGTGAGAGGGGTCACCAGTACAAAAGTTTGAGAGCCCCTGCTCTAGCTCCTCTTGAGTTCAGGGCACAGTGGAACAGCTCTCAAAGGCCAGGGTCTTTGGGTCTGAGTCCAGTCTTTACAGTGCTATAGGTCAGGAGTCAATGTAAGTCAGCAGAGATACCAGTGTAAAATAGCATTAAGAGCCACAGCTAAGGGGCTGTGCTGCCCATTGGGCCCAAGGATATGGGCTCTGCCATGCAGCAGAGTACTAGTGAGCAGTGGGGCCAGGGGGTCGCTGATGAACCCAGCTCCCAGGCTGTTGTGACCTGTTAAGCTTAGCAAAATGAGTTCCATCTTGACACACAGGCTTGGGTATGGTGAGAAGGAGAACAGCATCCTAAGTTGCCTGTGCTGTGAAGCTGGGAGGCACTTTTTCCCTTTGGTGAACCTCTTGTTTGCCAGCGGGGGAGCTTTGTTCCTATGAACTGACCCGAAACACCTGCTGCTGGGCTTAACAGGTCTCAGGAAGCTTTGTAGGTGGAGATCATGGATGCAGGGGAATAGATATTGGGCCTTCCCAGTGCACACCAGCCCCAGTGCAGAGCCCGTTTTCTTGGCCCTCCTTAGGTACATTCTCTCTTCCCCCCCCCTTACTCGGTTTTATTTTTGCTGATGCTCTTTAATTACCCTTCAAGCTGTGAACTCTAAGGTAAATTGCACTGTGAAACATCTGATTATGCAAAAATATTCTTTAGTGCCACGTGGCTTATTATTTTTGCTAACTTTTTAAAATAGTCTAACCTTGGGAAAAACCGTTCAGAATGATTTTTCTTCAGTGCACCATTTGGAAAGAAATATTAATTTCTCCAGTATCTGCAATTTACCTTGGCCCCTGGGGTTGTAAATAAGTAGTTTTCAGTGTTGGGGAGTCAGTTTCTTATTTTAGAGTTATACTTGAAATGCTGCTGATTTTGCTCCAGTACCAATTTTGGAGCGAGTAGACGCAATTTACTGTGTACAAGTGGTCGCCCTAGGCAGGTGTGATAATGGTAATTCCATTTTATTTCTGTTTAAAGTATTCCCACAGTTTACATCTTCCAGTTTGATGCTGCTACCCAGCTGTTAAATTACAGACACCAAATCTCTTTGAAGCATAAAGGCTGGGACATTGCATTTGAGGAAACAGGTGGGCTCTGGATACTGCAGGAAGACAAAGAAGCATCACTTCTACTCTACAGGCCTGTGGATGGACATTGGCAGGTTAGATGTACTCTGATACAATTGCCAATATCTTCTGTCTGCTCCAGTCCCCTCAGTGAAAGGCAGAATAATTGAATGAAAATTAAATGGCACAATTGCTTAATGCATTATAGCTCTGAGCTGAGGTCAGATCTGGATCTGATCAGAGATGGGCTCATCCTACTTCCCGCATTTGTGCAAAACACAGGATTTAGCATGACTCGCAGTCTCAGCTCAGGAGATACCCAGATCTGACCTAGACGGGTCAGGATTGAGGTACCTGCACAATGATTGGCAGCCTTAAACCTGGTTTAAACTAGCGTCTCTGCTCTTAAGTATGAATATCACTCAACTAAAAAAAATATCCTGTACACTGCTCTCAAATTTGTCCCTTCTCAGACTTTTTTCCTGGGTAGGGGGCCCTCTGCAGCTCCCCACATCATCATCTTACCCTAACCCGGTGGTTAAACTAAAAGGGAGCATTGGGGAATACTGCTCCCCGTCCTCCCAAAATCCCAGTGAGAGCTCCCACTCCTCTGTGGTTTTGAAACACTGCTTCCCTCCTAACTGGCTGGTGATGAAGGCTTGCTGGGAGGGGGGATTTCAAATGGGAGCAGCAGGAGGAGCTGCCTGACTGAAGTCAGTCCTAATAGTAGGCTGAGCAGCTGTAGTAGTTTCTTGGTTGTAGTCTACCACCCTAACCATGTCCCAGCAGCCAACTGACTCTACAGGATGAGTGTCAGCTTCCGCACTGAAGAGCGTGACACACTGACAGTGCTGCAGCCCAGGAAAACTACCTAGCCTCAATCCATCCCAGTGAGAAATGTGCTAACTCCATTGCTAAAGTGTTTTTGGTGGTAGGGTGTAGATTCTGCTAGTGGCCTTCAAGAAGAGGGAGCTAAAAAGAAAATAAAGCATGGAGAAAAATGCGCCCTGCCTACCCTTTTCTGTACCTATCTCAAAAGGAACCTCTGTGAGGAGAGAAGAAACAGTGGTGGCCCTGTTAATATCTGTTATCGTTCCATTGAGAACTGAGTCACCAAAGCTGAAATGTGAGCTATCAGATTCCCTATAGTAGCCATTAGATTTCCAGACAATAAGTTAATCACCCTTGTAAATCTAAGTAGTGGGATATAGTTGGAAAGTTTTCATTTTAAATTTGTTTCATGAGTGTGTTCTTGGTTCACCTCTTCCCCAAGCTATTTCTTTACCTCATTGACTTCTAGAAAATTGATTCCCATTTTTCCTTCAGATCCTTGGCAAGCTGCCTTAGGTAGAACATGGTGACCCCATACCAGGCCTCAGTGATGAGTTAATGGGAAAGAAAGGTGTTTTGTTAAATTTCCCTTTCTTCATGGTACTCAGTTGAGGCTTTGCATTTCTCAGTGTGCTGGTCAGTGTAATGCGCTTTGTATGATTGCTGCTGAGGAGCGTAGTGAATAGGTGTTCTTTCCTTTCCCAGCCTGTCGCTGATGACAAAGGATTAATGAAAATGTCGAAATACCTGCACGACAACTGGACAATGTTCGAAGGTGAGCAACTTCGTCGAAAGGGCCAGGGAACGTGTTACAAGGGTGAAAGCACAAGGGAAGGAGTCAGATCAAAGTTCTGTTCATGGCTCTCCTTCTGGCTCTGGACAAATCACTTAGGATATGTCTATACTGAAGCTGGGAGCTTAAAGGCAGCCCCTGCATATCTAAGTTGTGACACTTTGAGAAGACAGTACCGGGAAGCTTGCCCTACCACTCTGTGCTGTACCTGAAAATGAAAATATTAAGCATATATTTTGGTGGAGGTTTTGTTTGATTTTTTCCTTGGTTTTTCTAGAAAAATGCCTTTTAAAATGCCTGGTTCCTGCAGGCTAATTGGGGTAAGAGTCAATGGATGCCTTGCTATATAGACAGGTGTGGCTTAACTCTGTGCATGATTGAGACCTCAGGCTAGGATGTTGTGAAGCTTGTTTTAAAAGAAGGAAAAGAAACCCTAACTTCCATCCTTGGAGGGTCATTATATATGCAAAAAAATTATCAGCCCATGTAATTTGACAGATTAGATATTAAAGTTATTACATTTTATTTTCCAGCAACTCTAAGGAGTATTTTCTGTATTCCATTTCCGTGAAAATATGCCTTTGAAGGTAGATTTCTGCATCCATTAGAAGGGAATGTGTTTGTAATGCCTGTGTTTTACACAGCTCAGATGTTTCAAGGTAGATCCATTTAAAAGCAGAGTCCCGAGTGAGAATGAATAATACTGAACTATAGTGGAAAACAAGTCAATTCTGAGAGTTACTTTCCAGCATAGCTAATTACCATAATGTATTATAATAGTCTCTGGGTATCTGCAGCTGGGAAAGGACGACTATTCAGAGCATAGTGATTATTATAGCTAATTAGCGAGAGGAGGCTCAGTTGATGAGCACCTATTTCAGCTGTGTAATTAGTGCTTTTACAGATTATGAAAAAAGGTACTTACCCTACTTGATAAAACAATGAGATTGCTTTTGTTGCTTCCTCCCTTAGACAGCTGGTGATCATGGAATCTGTAAGACCTCTTGTAACCTAAGATTATAGAAGCAGAAATTGAATACTTAAACCTTCAGTTGAATAAACTATTGCCCCTGAAAAGAGATTCTGCAAACCCTCAACATAGTCCAGTCCGGTGGAAATTACAATTGATAATGTAGCTTGATTGTTTACTCACTAATGTTTCTCTTCTTCCTGCCCACACCTGTCTGTTTCTCCTTTTACTTACAATTAAGGATTTTTTTTAGGTGGGGGGAGGAAAGGAATCACAGATGGGAATTAGACCACGCCCACTTACTGCTTCTAGAAACACAATAACTCTAACCAGTCAGTTTTAGTCTATACTCCCCAGAGTAACCTTCCAATTATCTTCCTTGACTGTTCAGGCATTTTACAGGAATGACAGATGCATCATGCTCTGAGTACATTTAAACAGAATCTTTAAGGATGTACTATACTAGGCTCACAAAGGAGTGGTGGAACTTGCAGGGATCAGTGCTGGGAAGTTTGTGTATGCTTATTTCATAATGTCCTGTCTGAATTTTCTATTGTGTGTGGGGGTTTTGTTTTGTTTTTTAAATGCAGGGAATTCCAAACTAAATACAGTACTCTAACTGGAGCCTGTGCAGTGTTTGAGCATTGTGGAATAATTCCGATTCTTTAATGCACTCCAAGGGGGTGATATTACGAAGACCAAGGTTTTCAATAGAAGCCCAGAGTTAGAATTTTTATATGCTCCTTGACCCTCATTGATGTCAGTGTGAGCTGTTGTGTGTTCAGTACTCTTGAAAAGTCAGGGAGGCCTAAATATGGATTTCAGATTCTAACTTTAGGCTGTTAAAAATCTTGGCCTTGGTATGTATGAGTGTAGTAGTGATACTTGTGAGTGCCTCACCACATTTAAACAGAATAAAAATGTTGTGTATTAAGATATCTAGAATTATGGTGCAGGAGTCAGGAATATTTTGTTTAAAATTTCAGTGCAAGAAGTAGTTGGGAATCCTGCTCAGAGCATCCACATTGTCTTGTTTTTTCTGCCACAGGTTCTGTTGGGACAGAAAGTTGCTACAGCAGTCTTTACAAGGCCTCATTTGACAACATGGCTATCTATTTACAAAAGAAAGAGGAAAGACTACAGCAGCAGCAGAAGAAAAGAAAAGAGCTGCAGCATGGATCTAATAAACAAACTAAAAAGATAAGAACAGGAGAATCATCCTAACCATTAACTGCACCATTTGCTTGTAACTTCTACAACACTGAAAGAAACCGATCTAGGCCCTGAACTTTTTTTTTAAGCAAACTGAATGACTGACAAACATCAGCATTCAGTTTGCATGTCAGATAGGGAACAGCTCTAATGAATCAGGTTAATTTTCTTGTAATGACAATATCCTGCTTGCAACAGATATTGTATACTGTATATATTGTTCCTTGCCATTTGTTCTATCCCAGCAGTTGGAAACCTTAGTGCTGGTAATGCAGTTTTAGTAATCTGAAGCACGGTATCTTCATATTGAGATAGTGCTTTACTTGGAGAAAAGGATTTCTCTTATCTACTGGACTCCACATATAATCTACTTTGGGGCTGGTTTCCAAAAGAAGAAAGTGTGCTAATTAGAAGTTGACACCAAGTATTTTAGTTTTTGTTTTAGACAGTTCATTTAATATGGCAGCCTATAAAAGGATGATCATGAAAAATTAGTCTCTTGAAAATTTTTTTAAAATACAATATATAAGGCTGTAACTGGCAGGCCTTTGTCAATTTATTTTTATGCTTAAACTACAGATTTTGTTATGAATTCTGTGTTAGTACTTAATCCAGCACTATTTACTCAGAGCAGTGTGGGACTAGATTTTACATACTGTAAAGCAGCAAAAGGTGTCAACCAAACCCCAATGCCATGGGAAGAAGACTGGTTTGCTGCATTCTGACTTTTCATCTTATCTGTAGAAATGGTTTCAGAGGACCCAGTGCAATACTATCTTGTGTGTTCCGCTTTTTGCGACAGAAGTGTCAATTGACGCTAGCTAAGAAATAAAAATCTTGACTAACAGTTGAGAGAATCTTATGGCCTTAGTTGTTACTTCATCACATATGTTTATTTAATGGCTGAGAAAAACACAACTTGTCTTCATGGAATATACTGTACTTCAGATGGGATTGTAAAGCTGGGTGTATAAATCTGTATGATCATTCAAAACATGAGAAACTATGACCTGAAAATCTATCCAGGTACTTATATGGCTCATCACTGTGGGATCTGAGCCTTTTTAGTTAAGTAATAAAACATTGCATGCAACTAATATACAAGAGATTGGTGAGCTGCAAAGGAAAACCACTTCAATTTATTTCTAGAGTATTATCTGTTAATCATTAACAAAGCAGAACCCACTACTTATATCCAAACACTTAAAATTGCATTATACTATTGCTCTTATTGTAGGGCCCACAGTCAGGATCACTAGGGCCCTTTTGTGCTTATTGCTGTTAAATCAATTTTTTAAAAAGCCTTTTCATGAACACCTCATTTGAGAGTCCCACTTAAGATGGAAGCATTATATGCACTACCACAGAACCAGCAAATACACCGCTACCCCGCTATAACGCAACCTGATATAACACGGGTTCGCATATAGCGCAGTAGCAGCGGGGCTCTGGCGGCACTTTAAAGGGTGCGGGGCTCCGGCTGCTGCGGGGAGCCCCGGGCCCTTTAAGTCACTGCAGGAGCCCTGCCACTGCTACCCTGGGGCTGCGGCAGCAAGACTCGGCTGGCGATTTAAAGGGCCTATGACTGGAGCCCCGGGCTCTTTAAATCACTGCTGCACCCCTGCCACCACTACCCTGATATAACGGCATTTCACTGATAACACAGTAGGGATTTTTGGCTCCCCACGACCACGTTCTATCGGGGTAGTGGTGTATACTAAATTCATCTTAATGATCTAATCTGGATTTCTTTCCATATTGCTTTAGGAGTCTGCCTTGTGCCATGACAAAGCTTCCATTCATGTTGGAGTGTGATGCATCAATGGACAGTCAGGGAAGGATTGTCCACCTGTTTGTTCAGTGCCCTGTAGAATAGGGCCTTTATCCTGGTTGGGACCTGTGGGTACTATCATAGTATAAAAGGGTTCTATTACTAAACTTCATTGCTATCAGAACTCCGCTGAGATATTGCGGGAATGAAGGTAAATGTGCAGCCAATACTCTTAATAGTACATTCTAGTGCTCAATATCCCAAAGTCTGGACAGTACCTTAGTCAATGCTCATTGTGCCATGTAGATAAAGCAAATATTCTCATTTTCATTGGAAAAACAGCCAGAGGGGTTATGGCTAGAATGAGGAGTCTAACTCCATTATTTGAATCCCTAAGTGGTCTGATTTTTCAGAGGTGCTAAGCACTCACAGCTCTCTCTGGCTCCATTACTGAGCTGCAGAATCTCAGTGCGTCTGAAAATCAAGCCCCATGTTGGTGCTTGAACATGAATGTAGGGGCTCAGCTGTAAACAATCAAGTCTGAAAGCTGCTTGCCAAGATTAGAATTCCAGAGTTACCTTAACCCTGGTTCATGGTGAGGGTTGTGGGTTTAAGTTCTAGTCCTATGACTTACTGTATTTCATAATGTTTTTAGTGTCAGTGGTATAGTTATTGGTTCTGTGTCACTCCTATTGGCCAGCCTGTGATGGATAGAAGCTGCTATCTCTGAATAGTGATACGTAATAATGGTGTCAGTATTGTAAGAGACATGGTCAGTGAAGTAAAGTTAACTCTGGTAGCTTATTGGAATTTCCTGTAGGACTGTTGAGCTAACTTCATAGGGGCTGTGGGAAGAGCAGACAGGAAAGCAACACAACTAGATCTAGGTAAGGAAAAGATCCCCCCAGCACAAATGTGAAAGGCAGTGGAGTAAGCTGTTGGCTTCAAGGATCCTGTCTTCAAAGAAGATGCAAGCTTGTTTAGCCAGGCTAGGAGCCTGGAGATCAAAAACACTAAAGAGTTAAGTGCTTCCAGGCGGGAAGGAGTGTCCTCATTTGTCATCAGAAGCTTCTAGGAAGACAGGTTGACAAAGAGATTCTCTGTGGAGAGAGTCAAAAGGGGGTGGGCCTTCCCAGACTCAGGGAATGGTAGTCCTTTGGGGGAAGTTAGCCACGCATTGTCTGTTTGGATGTTTTCTCTTCAGGGCTTTTGTTCTAATGCTATGCTTTAAGGAGGTGGTCTGGTCTGTAAATTAACCACTGTCATTGCTCTCACAGAGAACTGCAAGGTCTAAGCCTAAGCCAAGTCTGCTGCAGCAATCACTGTTAGCCCAGGCCCTGGGTGGCAGTCCTCTGTACTATGTGGGAAGGTTGTGAGATTCCACCTGGAGCCAGGTGATGGTGAGAGGCCCAGGACCTGAAGGGGTGACCAGAAGCAGGGCCAGTGCAAGGATGTTTCACTCCCTAGGCGAAACTTCCACCTTGCGCCCCCCCCCCCGCACCCCTGCCCTGAGGTGCCCCCCTTGCAGCAGCTCCCCAGCACCCACTCTCCGCCCTGAGGCACCCCCCCGCCCCAGCTCACCCCTGCTCCGCGCACGAGCACCCCGAGCACACCGTGGCTGCTTCACTTCTCCCGCCTCCCAGGCTTGCGGCACCTAAGCTGATTGGCGCCGCAAGCCTGGGAGGCGGGAGAAGTGAAGCAGCTCACCCCTGCCCCGCCTCCTCCCCGAGCATGCCATCGCTGCTTCACTTCTCCCGCAACCCAGGCTTGCGGCACCAATCAGCTTAGGCGCCGCAAGCCTGAGAGGCAGGAGAAGTGAAGTGGCCACGGCGTGCTCGGGGAGGAGGCGGGGCAGGGGTGAGCTGGGGCAGGGAGTTCCCCTGCTTGCCGCCTCCCCCCACTTGCTGCAGGCAGCCCTCCCCGCGCTCCCCTGCCCCAGCTCCCTCCACCTAAATGCCGGTGGTGACTGGGACAGCCAAAGATCCGGCCGCCGCGGTCGCTGCCAAAGAAAATGGCACCCCCCAAATGCCAGCGCCGGTCGCCTAAATGGTTGCACCGGCCCTGACCAGAAGGTCTCAAGGGTGAAGTGTGTCCAATAACTGACCACACCCTGTGTCTGACTCTGGCCTTAATTCCCCTTTTCGGTTATTTGAAGTTCCATTCATCAAAGATTTTTGCACCATGTTTACAAACACGAACTCAAACAACTAGTACTTTCAGGAGGATGTAAATTTTTGGAGAGGAAACGAGACTATTACAGAATCAAGCAGAAATTATGGGGACTAAAGCTCTAGAGAGAAGTGTTACTGTTTCATGTTCTGCATACTGTATAATAATATGAAAGGATTTCATGCTTGTAAACCTACACTGGCTACTTATTAAGTAAACTATTTACAGAGCTACTGCACCTGCAGCTAATATTCTAGCTATATGCAGACAGGCTTGCTTCCAGGTGCCTCCTTCACTCCTGCAACATGTTCTCCTCCCTCCATGTTCCATGCTGGTTGCTACAGTTACGCTCTTTCTAAAGGATTGAAGATTTGGGAACATAAAGAGTACCTAAAGTCAGAAAGGAAGATGAATTCTTTTCACCTATATTTAACATAAAGGGATTCAACTTTGACATTTCCAGAGCATCTATTTTTTCAGTTCTTGTAAAGTGCCTAAGTTACCCTAGCTCTGATATCCTGGTGCAAATAAATAAAGCCAGCATTACACAATTTTTCCCACGTACCCTCCTCCCCCAACCCAGTGATGTCTTGCGCAACCCCAGGGGTATGCATACCAGTTTGGGAACCCCTGCTCCACATGGTTTCATAGAATTGTGGCCTTTCAAAAAAAAAAAAGCAATATATTATGATTGTTTCCGGCTAGAGCAAGCAGGACCTTATAATAACCCATTTTAGAATACCTTTTTTTTTTAAATAACAAAGTTTAGGAAAATTAAAAAATCAATAGTGCCTCTGGAAAAGAGAGAGTCACGGGGGCAATCTATTTGCTCTAAAACAATGGCTCTCAAACTTTTTTGCTGATGATCCCTTTCACACAGCAAGTCTCTGACTGCGACCCCCTTTATAAATTAAAAACACTTTTTTTTTTAATATTTAACATTGAAGGGGCCATAATCCATTTAATGTGGTTGTAAAATCTTAAATTCTTAACAGAAACTGTAGTTTTCATAGAGGCCTGGATGAGGACTAGCTAACAAAGACCAATACATGGCTAAGAGAAAGCTGGGGTAAACAAACAACCTTGTGTGTTTCAAGTCAATGAGCGGGGTCAGCATGACTCCAGATAGTGAGTCGTAACTGGGTGTCTTTATCACAAGTTATAGACACATGAAGCACTGAGAAAAGCTTCCAAGTTAACTCCCTGGTACAGATGCCAGAACAGAGTTCAGGGAGAGGCCTAACATGATTGATGTGAGTAATGACACCCTCCCCTCACAGCTGTATGCCAATCCCACTTCACAGAAATGCAAGGGTAAAACTATAAACAACTGTTATTGTTAGATACTAATTACTGCTTTTTTGCTTTAAATCTCCAGAAATGTTCCTGTTGGTCAACCAGGAGAGCTGCTACCTCATTCCCCTAAACCCCAAAATTAGGATTTAACCTATATAGTTTAAGGGTAATCACCCATGTGTCAGCAATATGTTAATTCGAACCATGGGTGGAACCATTATGTAATCTTTTAGACCACTGGCTTATTGCGTTTGTCTTGTCTTGCTGCTAGAACCTATCCAGTGGCTTGGGAAAACCCAAGCCGTCGCTTCTCTCCACCTAAGGAGCACCCTATATAATCTATTGTAATCAATTGTTTTGCAGTGTCTCTGAGCCTAATAAGCAAAGTGACACTCTGCCCGTGCTGTGTGCAATAAACGCCTGTGCTTGACTCAGCACGGTGTCCATTTCCGTTCCTTCAAACATTTAGTTTGTGTTGAACTGGGATGTAAATCTACTCCAAACTAGCCTGTCATGCACTCACTATCAGTGTGGATGCAGCTTATGTGCACTACCAATTCCTTAGCATGCTTTGATCTAGTCCCATTTCAAAGCAGGGTAGATCAAAGCACCCCAAGAAACTGTTAGTGTACATCAGCAAGGTCCACCCAGACATTTGGTGCATTAACCTACTCTGCAGGGTAGGTTTACACCCCAGCTTGCTGTGATCTAACTGTTCATGTAGACAAGCCCTAACTCACTTTTGAAAGTGGGATTTAGGAGCTTTTGGAAATTTTACTCAACTCCATCTTAGTGCTGAAATCAGAGCTACATTTTCAAGTTTTCCTGCTCCAAAGAATATAATTGAGCAGAAACAGATAGGACATTAATACACATGAATCATGGAGTAAGTGGCCCAGTATTGTTAATATTGATAGTAAATCTAAGATTTCCCAGGAAAAGACAAACTTATATGTTTGACAGAGATTTGTCAGGAGATCTACTTCAGCAAATAGAAGCTGCTGCCTAAGTATATCAAAGAGGTGTGTAATGAAGTCCTGCCCTATCCTATTTAATATTTTTATCAACGATATGGAAGAAAAAATTGTCACTGTTAAAGTTTGCAGATGACACAAAAATTAGAGGACTGGTAAATAATGAAGGGGACAAGTCACTTATACAGAGCAATCTGGATTGCTTGGTAAGGTGATCTCAGGCAAACAGTGGGCATTTTAATATGGCTAAGTATAAATGTATACATCTGGGGCCAAAGAAGGTAGGCCATACTAACAGGATACAAGACTATCCTGGGAAGCAGTGACTCTGAAAGATTGGGGGTGAATAGTCAGCTGAACACGAGCTCCCAGTGCAACACTGTGGCCAAAAAGCCTAATACGATCCTTGGCTGCATGAACAGGGGAATCTTGAGTAGGAGTAGAGAGGTTATTTTACCTCTGTATTTGGCATTGGTGTGCCTGGAATACTGTGTCTAGTTCTGGTATCCACAATTCAAAAAAGGGTGTTGCTAAATTGGAGAGGGTTCAGAGAGCCACGAGAATGATTAAAAGATTAGAAAACATGCCTTATAGTGACAGACTCAAGAAGCTCAATCTATTTAGCTTAACAAAAAGAGAAGGTTAAGGGGGAGTAGATTACAGTCTGTAAGTGCTGACATGGAGAACAAATATTTAATAATGAACTCTTCACTCTAGCAGAGAAAGAATCCAATGGCTGGAAGTTGAAGCTAGACAAATTCAGATCAGAACTAAGATGTAAATTCTATGGTGAGAGTAATTAATCATTCAGACAAATTACCAAGGGTCATGGTGGATTTTTCATCACTGACAATTTTTAAATCAAGATTGGAGGTTTTTCTGAAAGCTGTGCTCTAGAAAAAAATTTGGGGAAGTTCTATGGCCTGTGTTACACAAGAGGTCAGACTAGATAATCAGAATGGTCCCTTCTGGTCTTGGAATCTATTAATCATATTATCATTAGAGACAGAGATGCACAGGAAATGTGGTTGTCCCTAGTGGCTGCTATTTCTTTGCAGTCAGGTAGGTTCAGACATAATGTGCTTGTTTCAAGAAGATGATGTAAATTTTGCATGTGTAGAAACTAAGAACCGTGTGCTGATGTGTATAGTGATAGAGATGTCTCCAAGGGTCTGACAATTACAGTACCTTGTGTTTCTACTGTCTGTTGTATTTGTGTATTGTCTCCACGTTAGCTTGTAACCGAACTCTTTGCTCTACAGTGCCCAGCACCACGGGGACCTGGCTTTTAGGTGCTACCACAGGATTAGCAATAATAATAATTAATACACAGGCTACCACAAATGGAACTATATACATACAACACTTTCCCAATCTCACACACACGAGTTCATACACTTGAATGATTGGCTTACCCACTCAAAAATGGGAGGAGAGTGCTGGAGTTACAAAGACAAATTGCAGGCAATGTTCCTTTAGTCAGATAATGTTTAATAAAAGCCTTATTATGTATTTAAGTAAGCTTGGACTGAAATATGAAAATAAGCTGAATTTCCTCTATTGAGAGAATGAAAAGGATGGTTGAAAAGGAATTACAAGGTCCCATAAGAGAAATGTGGCCCTATCTTGTTCCCATTGACCCCAGTGGAAGGAGGCTGAGGGACAAGGAGCTCATTGGCTGTATGTGGTTGGAGAGTGATTTCATGGCACTGAGTTGTTCAAAACCAGGCCTCTTCATTGGCAGCCAACAAAATAGTGTATAGAAGTGTGAATTTGACGACAGTCTTATGTAGTCACTCATATGCCCCTAACGTTACTGAACTTTAGCACTGAATCACTCTTAACCCTGCAGAAGAAATTGGTCCCACATACCACAGCATTTCAGGGGCACTACTGTAATCATCATCTGGGCACAGATCTATAGTTCAGGTTAAGTGAAAAACAAACTAGAAATTTAGGCCCAGATCCTCAAAGGTATTTAGGAATATTTGAGGAGCTGGACCTCCGCCTCTTAGTTACATATGAAAAAAGCTGCATATCTTCCCCACAAAATCACAGCTATTACTCTGGGTATAGAATTAATTTTCTGAGACTCCAAAATGGCTCCTTTAAGAAAAAGTCAGACCTTTTTTGTTGTTGTTATTCCATATGATTTTAACAGAATAATGCAAACTCTTCAAACTTTGCGTTTAGGTAAAGGTCACTGAACACTTTTGTGTGTTGGCTGCATATAAAGAAGCTTTTTTTCAGGATTAGTGGTCACTTTTTGCCATTATTTTTTCTAATTGAAAGTGTTTTCTTCAGCCACTGCTGAATAACATTCTACTTCATGGGTGGATGGTTATATCATGAGGAGAAAGAGAAAAAAAATTGTCTCTTTAAAAAAAAAAATCTAATCTGGCACCACAAATACTAATATGCCTTAATAAACATAAATCATAAATTTAGATATTGTATGTTGTCACAACAGGGAGTATTTAACAACATTGGTTTTCCTGAGTATGTTCCCAGACACATATATTGGATAATCTCACCAGCTGTGTAATGTATTTTACCCTAAATTCCTATTACTTATTTTCAACCATAATTCCATTTTAATGTAATTTTGGTCTGGGAACACCAACAATTTTCAAAACAGCATTGGCCTAGGAGATGTACAGAAAGAGCCGTATGCTAGTTGGTTGAAAGATATCCAATATACATTTTCATTGCCAGAGATTTCTTGTGTCTTTGATTAAAAAGCGGGGCTGTTATGTAAGAAATTCATAATTGCTAATAGTCTCTTCCAAAGTAGCACACTAAGCATATGCCTACAATGCAATTAGACAGCCACAGCTGGCCTGTGCCAGCTGACCTGGCCTCGTTGGGCTAGGGCTGTTTAACTGCAGTGTAGATCTCCAGGCTCGTGCTGCAGCCTGAGCTCTGGGATATGCCCACCTCACAGGGTCCTACAATCCATGCTCCAGTCCAAGCTCAAACGTCTACACTGCAAATAAACAGCCCCTTAGCCCAAGATCAGTGAGCCTGAGTTGGCTGGCACAGGCCAGGTGCGAGTTTTTAATTGCAGTGTAGACATACCCTAAGGGAAGGCAAGCATGAAACAGCAAAGCATCTAATCTGAAGTGTGCTTCTTAATCCATCCATTTCAGCATTACATTTCTGCAGACTTATTAGGAGCAGAGTATATGTTAAACTAAAGCTTATCATCACTGTTGAAACCCACTTGTTTTGTCAATGCAATGCAAACCTAATTTTTTGTCCTGCATTTAAATAGGAATTGCAGTCCCGGGATCTTACATCAGCACGTTATCAAGATAGCAACTTCCTATTTGATGTTTAGATAAAATTTTTTGTTATGTTTAGAGTCTATCTTTCTTCAGTACCCTAACTCTCCTTTATGACTCAAATCTTTCACATTAACAGGGAAAGGCTTTTTAATGGTCCACAACAGAAGAAAATTAAGACAATGCTTATGGAATTTTTACATTTAAAAAATGTTGGACTGATTTTCAAATGTCATAATCTAGCCAGCAGTTCATGGTGTCTCCTGTGTAATATTTAGATTTACCTGCAACAATGATCCATACTGTGTCCAGGAACTACAACTCAATTGAAAAAAAGATTTTAATTTTAAAAAGTAACCAAATATTCTTTAAAATATATCTTTTACTTTCTATAGTCCAGGAACAACATTCACACAATCAGTTTCCTGAATACTTTGTCAAGGAAATCCACTAAGCTAAGCCAAAAATGCTTTTGTTTGGTGCGACTTCTAGCATGAACTGTAGAAATTTCAGAGAGTTCTCTTGTCTCTCCCCAAATCTGTCAAGTTTCTAGAGCCAGAGAAGGTATCTTTGTTTTAAATGCTACATTCTTATCCTAACACCAGATAAGCTTTAGTTGTTAGGCCAGAAGATGAAATTATGAAACATTGTTTCTGTTCTGACCTTTGCCACCAATTTCCTATGTTAAAGATTCCCCGATGGCCCTTCTCACTTAATTTAAAACTAGCCCTGCAAGATCTGTAGTTGCTGATCAAAAATGGCCTCTCATCATGCAAGGCACTGCGATGCTCCATGAACCCCCAAACCTTCCTCCATTGGCTGGTTTCCAGGATCAGCCTTTTCTTTGAATGATGTGTGCTTAACACTGGAGGTTCTACAGTTGAAAGATGGAGATTAACCTGGGCCCTTTGGCTTTGAGATGATGAGGGAAAGTCTTTTAGGTGAAAGGGTAAGAGGTCAGAAACCTTAAGGAGCATGTTAGTCACACTGTGTAGCTTTGGCAAACAGTTTGGGGTGGTAATTATAAGTGTACTTTCCTCAAGTGGCAGACTGATTTAGGAATGCAGTGAAAATGGATTTAGTGAATCAAAAATAAAGCTTTTTGCACCTACACTTTTTCCATATTTGAGAGGACAACTACAATATGGCTTTATGTAGAAAATAAGAGGAAAACATACTTTTGAATAAAAATCTTCTCTTAATAAAGGTAGGTAGGTAGGTAGGGGTGTGTGTGTGTGTGTGTATGTGTAAAAAAAATGCAGGAGTGGCCCCAGGGATAGACGAGATTGGAGAAAATAGAGAGGAGATGGGGAAGGTCCATTAGAGGTTGTATGTAAATCCTACCCCTTCAAAATTATCAGATGATCATCTATCCCTAATGCTGAGCTTTGAGGCCCCCTACGCACCCCTTTGGATTACAAGTGTTCATTGGGAAAGTATGGGAGTTTGGGGACTGATTTATGTGCTATGTTGGTATTTTATTTCTGGAGTTAAATAAGGGGAATGCCAGAAAGCGGAGGGACGCATGAGGGTTGGGGAAAATGACTACCAGATATGGATATAGAAGCTTATAAACAGAAACTAAGCCATATTCAGGCACGTAATGATTAGAAATAAGGTAGATATTGACCACTCAAGGGTTCATGCCTCCACACAGTTAAAGAATCACAATAATTTTGAGTTTTTCAATACGATAAGTAGTTATTCTCAGTGGCTTGTCCTTTTAAATAGGATTTGATTTTTATCCGTATATGTTGGTAAACACCAATTTCATGCTCTCCTCCAAACCCATGAAAAATTATTTCCATTATGATAATTGAAATTTACAGATAGGCAAAGTAAGCAAATGCTGCTTGAGAACTTATTAGAGTTTGATTTTAAAGATATTTACTTTGTATATTTTGACACGTGATGTTGACAATTTGTGTTTTAGAGGTTATAAAACTTTAACGTTTTGAATCAAATGTCTGTAATTAAATTATTGGCTGAGCCCCCCTCCCCCAATTTCCTGTAACCATGAAAATTTAAATAGCTAAAAATTAAAAATGCCTAAAAATAATCAGTATCCACCAAAATTAGAAAAAAGTTGAATTCTGCCATGTCTACTTTTAAAATGGCATCTTTGAATGTCAAAGGGCTAAATAATGTCATCAAAAAGGGGAAAAAAAGCCCTAGCAGAATTTACAAACCCACTCGCAGACTATTCCACTCTAAGAAAGTGAGACGCATCAAATTATGGGCATGAAGATGATTGCTTTCAGTAGACTTTCACTGCTGAATCATGACAAAGATTTTAGCAAAAAATACTAGCTAGCCAATTGCAGTTCATGCTCTTAGTTTATATAAATCTAGCTCAAATTAAAATTAAGGATAGACAAATGTCAGACAGTATTTGGGGAGTACTTGGTATCATCCATAATGCCACATAAAAATAACAATTTATTTTATCACCACTTGACAAAGAGAAAGCTTTTGATACAATAGAGTGGAGCTTTCTTGTGTCAAGTCCTGTACCGTATGAACTATGGTCCCCAGTTCCTTCAATGGATAACTGCTCTTTACACCAGCCTAAGAGCAGCTGTGTGAGTTCATGGGGTTAAATCTCCTTTTGAATTACTCAGAGAGACTAAGAAGGGATGTCCATGGTCTCCTTTACAGTTTGCACTGGCCCTGGAGCTGTTCACACAGGGTAAGAAACCATGAATCTTTCACAGAAATAAAGCTTGAAGGAACACATCATAAAATAGTATTATAAGCAGCTGAAATATTTTTATCTAAACCAAATATTTTCTTAAAATTAGTATCTAAAGACTTAGGAAAAGCATATGGATTTAGAGTAAATTATGCCAAAGCTGAAATGCTAGCTATAAATTTGCCAGACTCTGAGAAGTCATCCCTCCAGAAAACACTGGGTACAGATGGCAACAAATTTTATAAGCTACCCAGGCATTCAAATCTCAAACAACCTAGAAGAGCTCTATGATTTAAAATGTCAAACTACTACTTCAGCAAATGAAAAAAAAAAAATCTTGAGTGCTGGAGGAAGTATGCAATTTCTTGGTTGGGAAGAATAGCTACAGTAAAAATGAACATGTTGCCAAGGATATTTTTCATGTTACAAAATCTTTCCATGATCATAACAGGAATATGGAGGATGTTAGAATTTATATGGAAGAAGAAAAGAAAACCAAGAGTGAATATAGATACTATGGACACTCATTTAACAGGGCAGACAGGCTGTTCCAAATATTCTATGCTGGGGGTTGGCAAACTTTTTGGCCTGAGGGCCACATCGGGGAATAGAAATTGTATGGTGGGCCATGAATGCCCACAAAATTGGGGTTGGGGTGCAGGAGGGGGTGAGGGCTCTGGTTGGGGGTACAGGCTCTGAGGTGTAGGAGGGTGCTCTGGGCTGGGACCAAGGGGTTCAGAGGGCGGGAGTGGGGGCATCAGGGCTAGGGCAGGGGTGCAGATTCTGGCTGGGGGTGCGGGCTCTGGGGTAGGGCTGGGGCTGAGAGGGCTGGGGTGCAGGAGGGTGCTCCGGGCTGGGATTGAGGGGTTTGGAGAGCAGAAGGGGGATCACGACTGGGGCAGGGGGTTGGGGAATGGGGAGAGGCTCAGGAGTCCAGCCTCTGAGCGGCACTTACCTCAAGCGTCTCCTGGAAGCAGTGGCATGTCCCTTCTCCAGCTCCTATGTGGAGGTGCGGCCAGGTGGCTCTACACGCTATCCTATCTGTAGGCACCGCCCCTATAGCTCCCATTGGAGCTCTGGAGGGGGACACTGGAGCACATAGGAGCTGGAGCGGGGCCATGCTATGGTTTCCGGGGGCAGCGTGGCGTGGCCCCCACCGCAGCTGGAGTGCTAGAGCAGCCTCCTGACCCAGCGCCCCGGCTGGAGCGCTGGAGCGGAGCAAGCTCCAGCCCCCGCTCTCCAGTAGGAGCTCAGGGCCGGCTTAAAATGGCTCGCAGGCCAGATCTGGCCCACAGGCCGTAGTTTGCCCACCCCTGTTCTATGGTATTATCAAGACAGCCAGCTCAAAGCAGTAGTGGACTGGAGGTGCTCTAACCCAATCAAAATGGATTAGTAACAAAATTCACTCGCTCCAAACACTTATACACATTATTTAGCAAAGGCTACTCTGTGGGATAGAACTAGATGCCTTATCTCCACTACACAGTTTAATCAACAAAACAGCGGAGGTGTACACATCAAAATGCTCCTCCTGCTGATGTAACTCCCCTGCTATGCAGACACAATAAAACCACCTCGATGAGCAGCATAGAGTTTTTTGTGACATAGAGTGACACAGCAACAGTGTAGACACTTTATTTGGTTATATCACCCTAACTGGCCTCCAGGAGGTGTCCCACAATGCCCATCATGACCACGCTGGTCAGCAGTTTGAACTCTGCTGCTCTGAAGGCACACAGATATGTGGCCCTCCCCCCTTCAAAGGCCCATGAATTTTTGAAATTCCTTTTCCTGTTAGCTTGGCCTACACAGTTCACACAGCACCTTCCCAGCTGACCGTGCCAAATGTGGAGCACACCAGAGCGGTTTGATCTCAGGAGTATATGGGGAGAGGAAGCTGTGCAGTCGCCACTTTGCACCAGTCATAGGAATTTCGATACCTATAGGCTGATTGTTAGGGGCATGAAAGGGATGCACAGCAGTGTAGTGCTAAAATCAAGGTGGTGAGGCAGGTGTGCCAGAAGGCAAGGGATGCCAACCATAGCTCTGGTGCAGCGCTGAAGACATGCCGCTTCTATAAGGAGCTGCACGCTATGCTCGGTGGCAACCCCATCTCCACGAGCCACGTGGATACTTGGAGGGGACTGGAGGCAGTGGCCAGCGGACTCAACCCCGAGGAGGAAGTGGTGGCCATCAATTATTTCCTGCACATTACCAAGAGTCAGTCCTTCGTAGCAGGAAGTGATTAATGGCCCTGCACACCGAAACGCCCATGGTGAACTTCCCAACTCCACACTGATTTGCGACTGACTGGTAGCAGTCTGGAGTTGCCAGCTTCCACACAGCAATTGCCACTTGCTTTTCCACAGCGGGGGCAGCTCTCACTCTGGTATCCTTGCAGAGCAGGGCTAGGACGAGTTCCAGGAATGTGGATTTGCACATCCAAAAGTTCTGCAGCCACTGCTCGTCATCTCATACATGCATCACGCTGTGATCCCACCACTCAGTACTTCTTTCCCAAGTCCAGTACCGATAGTCCACCATGGCAAACTGGTCTGTGAACGCTAGCAGCAATCTTCAATTATTTGTTTCCATGGCAGACACCAGGGCAGGCACCACCGATTCACTTTCTGTTTCACAGCTTATGAAATACTGCAAGACCAGCTGCGTTGTGTTCATAACGCTCATCACCAGAATGATCAGCAGCTGAGGATCCATGCTCTCAGGCAGAGATGGTGGGTGCACAGTTTACAAGGGCTGTTGAAAAACTGCACAAAATGAAGTAGGAAACCCATGGAATGATCGAATGAAAGAACTGCATCAGTCCCATGATGCACCACTATCAGTTCCCAGAGCTCCCAGGGGCAGAGCATGACAAATTGCATAGTGGGATAGCTACCCGCGATGCAATGCTCTGTCAGTGCAAGAGCAACAACCGTGGACACGCTCAGCCGACACAAGGAGCATTATGTGGATGTGCTCCACTGATGTTATTAAAGAAGCTTATGATCGTCGACAAAACTGAAGTCGACTTACTCTGTAGTGTAGACACGGCCTAAGAGGAGTTCTTTTCCCTTGCCAATTATACCCATTGCAAATAATCCAGATCTTAACTCAGATCACTAACCAGAGAGCTTTAAAGACCGGGAGAGCTATGGAATATGCATGGTTGGCCAGCTAGTCAGTAAAGAAAATTTCTAATTTATTTAGAGATCAAAACTGACTTTAACTGGTCTTATTTCCCATAACATCCATAGCTTCAAATTAGACATTTCTCAACTTTCTAGAAAAGCTGTTTTATACAGAATGCTAATTTTAATAGAAGTGATGGTATTTGGGCAGTTAAGAAACAAACTAATTATAACTAATTTATATCAATCTTTTCAGATAACTATCCAAACACAAAAAGCAAACCCCCAAAACAAAAAATCCATATATTAAAAAATAACCTCCATTATAAAACACCCAATCATTTCTATTTGTAATTTAACCAATACTTTCTTTACTATCCCTTTACATCAAAACAATTATTACTTTACTTTCACTTTTCAAACACCAACTATGTTTTACAAAAATATCTATAAACCTAATACTATTATTTCACACCCATATAAACAATATAAAATAAAATACCTAAAACAATATAATCTCCTACATAAATATTTTAATTTATATCCAAATCAAATTTAAAAATCCTAAACAAAATTACAAAAAAGCCAAAATAAGATAGCCCCTCAAAAAACCAATTATGACCGCAACATATAATCTGACTTAAAATAAAAAAAGCATTCCCCTAACTCCCAGCTCCCACAAATATATCCACTCTCAAATCATTTAGAAAAATAATCTTTCCAAAATTTTATTAAAAACTTTACAAAAACCCCTCAACCCCACTACACAGGCTTAAAAAAAGAAAATAAAACAAGAAAAAGCCATAAGCCAATTAAAACAAGTTTTAGCTCAAGCCCCAGCCTTAACCTATCCAAAAATAAAACAGCCATTTATACTGCAATTAACTACAAAAAAATCAAAACAAAGCTAAATCAAAACCATAATACAAAGCTCCAGTCCACAACTTATGCCGCTAAACTTTAAATAAAATAAAAAGAAAAAATTCCCTATTAAAAAAATCTTAGCGCTAATATAAACTCTGCAATATTAAAAATATCTAATAAAATCATAATCAATATTGCTAAAACCCACCCCCATGCCAATAAAATATATACTCACTAGCCAGATCAACAACAATTTTTTCTTATATCATGATCAATCCCTCCCACCCAAATCCTCATTTCACTGAAAATGTCACTGATGAGACAGATATATCATTTAGCTGGCAATCATTCAAAACATGAATCAGCCCTCATAGCTGCTCTCCACTTTGAAAGGTCTGCATGGAGAGTCTTGAGATTAGTTAAGTGAAGCTTTAAGCTATTTTAAATCATGTACCAGTGTTGTTTTCTGAGAAGAATATGGAGCAGCACTTCAGAGTATGCCAGGGTCTCACTCCGGAGAGGATATTATTATATGACATAAGTAATTAGAAGCAAATTATGGAGCACATGGACAAGACAATGACTCAATGAAAGATAAGAAATGAAGAAATCATCCATTTATTGTAAGGAAAGAGGAATCAGCTCTACACACCTCATTCATGAGTTTGTTCCTTCCCCAGTGCAGGTGAAGTAAATATTACTTGCATGAGTAAAGGTTTCAGCTCTAAATTTTATGTCACAGTGGAGCTCTCTGTTAAAAAATAGTGCTCAAGAAAGCTGTGGGCAATGAAATGGAAGCAGTAAATGAAGTTCTCTGCCTATAGGACAAACAGAATGCAATCAGCAGCAGTGTAAGCATCCACCTGCTTTCTCTCACTCCTGAGCTAGAGGGACCAGCCCTGAGCTGAGAAGGTATTTAATTCTCCATACCCATTCAACCCTTGAGCCTTTTACAGAGAGTCAGCCAGCCTGCCAATTACTCTGGGATATTTTTGTGACACAGCAACCTGCCTTATTCACTAAGAAGCGAGCTGAGTTCCCTATATAACAGGATACTGATTGGAGAGTTAAAGTAACAAAGGCAAAAGGGTAGATTGCAGCCAGCCCCTGAGAAGGATTCAAGGGGATGGCTGTTATTGCAATTCTTGTGCTCTCCTGAGCAGAAAGGCTTGTGCTAGCTACTCAAAAGAGACAGGGAGAAGTCAGTGCTATGGCTGGATGAGGATGGGAGCATACCCTGCACCCCCTTAAGGGATGTTATGATCACATAGTCATAGGTGCCGGACTTCCCCTCTTTTCCCTGGGTGCTCAACCCCACCCTCTGCCCCTAGCCCCACCCCCAGTGCATCCCTTCCCCATAGTCCTGTCCCCGCCCCACCCCACCTCTTCCCCAACCCCATTTGAACCCCTTCCCCAAAGTCCCTGCCCCAACTCCACCTCCTCCCTGCCCCTATTCCAACTCCCTCCCCAAATCCCCACCTCCTCCCCTGAGCATGCCACATTCCCACTCCTCCCTCTCCCTCCTGGAGCTTGGTACAGCTCTTTGGTGGCAGCCCGGCGGGAAATGCTGGGAGGTAGGTGGAGGAGTGGGATGCGGTATGCTCAGAGGGGGAGAGGAGCTTGGCTGCCACTGGGTGCAGAGCACCCACTAATTTTTCCCCATGGGTGCTCCAGCCCCAGAGCACACACGGAGTCGGCGCCTATGCACACAGTCTCTCCTGTGAGTCACTGAGACACAATGGGAAGTATTCGTCTCTGCACTGCAGCCTCTTTGTGCCAGCTAGAAAATCCCCCTGGGAAGATATTCCTGACAGTAGGATTCCTCATCATAACATTCATCAGCTCTGCACCCCAGCTCCCAACCCTAAGCTGAAGCCCTCAGTGCAGAGCACATTCTAAGGTAGGTGGAAATGGGAATGATTTGTGTCTATGCCATGGCTGTTAACCAGCTGCAGAAGGCTCTTCAGGGCCATGGGCAGGGGTGCTGGAACAATCTGTATAATTGAGAGCTGAGAGCCATTGGACCGAACTGTAAACCCTGTATATAATGGAAACCACTTCAAGCCAGAGGGTGCTGCTGCATCCCCCGCACCTCTAGTTCCAGCACCTCTGGTCATGGGCAGCCCCAGGCACAATTTCTAACCTGTGCTGATGGCTAGTTTAGTCTCAGAACTGAGTAGGTACTGGCCATTTCCCATCAATCCCAGGACCAGTGTAGGGAAGGGAAGAATCTGGCCCCAACCTTCCTGGAGCTCCTGCTGGAGCAGTGAATACCTGCATCACCCCCAACTGAGGGCTGTACATTAATGATCCCTTACCTTACAATTGAAGAGACCTGACAAAGACATGGCCCTGTTATAATACAGTTCTGTCTCTCTCCTCCTCATTGCTATTTGTATAGTAACCACTGATTTCTAGGTCATCTGCTCATTGTCTAGTTAGTTACACCCACACTTACAGGCAAGCTCCAGGAGGATCCTTTGTTGGGTGGAATAAAGGAACCACATTTTCATTTCACTGCACTTTGTTCTGTTTCATTATTAGTTCAGTGTGCAGCTAATTGAACTGATCATGGCAATAAAAAGCTTAGAGGTTGCACTTGTAATGATCCTATAAAATTCAGTACAAAACATTATTAAAAGTGTTCTTGAAAATAGGTAAATTCAAGGCACAAAATTCATGGTGGATCCAGTGGGGATATTTGGATTAGAGGTTTTGCTCCTTTGAGCAGCAAACAACCAAAATATGCCAAGATGTCTGCTAAATTATCTAGCAGAGCTCCACCAACCAGAAAGCAGCTGTAACAGTTATTTAATCCGGTCAGTGCTGCAGACTGTAATGTTAGGCAGGCAATTGCTCCTCCAACTGCTGGAGATGGAACATGCTGTGACCATCGTTGCCAAAAAGTCAGCTGGACCCTAATGGAAATTCCAGGTGAAAAATTTCAGTTGGTTCCAACTGGCAACTAAGTTTTGGAGCAATGCAATAGGTCTTGTAGTCTAGGGTTCCTTAAATGATCAGTTCCTGTAACTACCACCACCTCTCTCCTTCATGTCAGTCACCAAATAAACAAAGACCACACAACCCCTTCTCTCCACAGCCAAATGTAAACAGGCATAATTTGTAGCAAGAATGGAGGAAGAAAAAACACATTTACCAATTCAGCATCATCAAGAGGCTCGCCTAGTCAGGAAACCACATAAACTTTTACTGTAGCTCTTGTCCTCTCTCGCCTCCTAATGCTTGTTGAACTTATCTGCATGCCTTGTCCAGGGAAGCTGCGAGCTGTTTGGGGTGGTGACTGTTTTTCTTTATGTTTTCACAGTGCCTAACAAAACAACCCCTCTCCCTCCCAACCCCTCTCCCACCTCATTGAGGACCTTAGGTGTTACTATAAATAGATCTAATAAAACTGTTCCTCCACAAGAAAGGTACAGAAACAACTAGAAATCGAGATACCTGCTGAGGGGTTCTAATGAAGTCTATTGGAATTTCTGCTTGGAGTCCAAGACAAATCCATTTAGTATATACAGTCTAAGACAGTAACTTTTACCTTCAGAGCCTCTGCCTTCCTGATGATGTGTAATTGTTCCTGGGCAAGTCTAGCTATATTCCAAAATACTGTAATAGGCTTCTAGTGAAATGCTACCATTCTATATGTTTACGTAGGTAAATACTGTAGGAGAGTTCATATTAGAGATAGGCCAAAGAGAGAGTGTTTGGATCTAGAATAATTTTAGACTAGAGTTTGAGCCTGTGACATTTGAATTCAAGATGGTGGTAATCTGCTACGATCAGCCATTTTAGTGAAATTGTTACCATCTTCCTCTGAATCAGAGTTGGATTTAGAAAATAGGCCTCATCTAGTCTGGGATTCATCCCAGAACTGAAATGGATGTCAGGCTTGGATCCAAGGATTTAAAATCTGGGCCCACATGCAGTAGTTATGATTGTAATAGTATTTAAATCTTGCATATTTTTGACAGGAGCTGTGACTGGAAAACCATTAATAATTGAATTCTAATGACTGATGACATGCATTGTCTCTGAGAAAATATTCTTGGCAGAGGAGTATATGAGGTGATAAATAGCTTTTGAGAATGTCAAATGCCTGGAAAAACCCTTTATTGTAAACATAATCCAGTCCCATGAAGGTCATCCCTATTTGGTGACAAAAAATTAAAAAACCCACAACCCAAGATATTTTGAACCAGGGACTATAAAAGTTTTGTGCTGCTTCCTTCTCTTGCTGTTCACTGATAATTGTTGAACACAACAGCTGTGTAGTAAGGGGAGTGAGGTAATTGGATGTAGATGATAGCCAATATGGATTTCAATGTCCTTTGTTAGATAATATAATGACCTAGTTAATGCATTGGACTTCTTAAATAAGCATAGGTCCTTTGCAAGCTATTAGTGCCTTGTATTCATGAGAAGTACAATACCTAAATATCACTTTTCCATGACATTTTAAACAGTGAGTAACAGACATAAAAAGAATTGTAGGGCCCTGTATTTTGCTTGCTAGTAGATGCTGCTTTTACATAAAATTGAATGCATTTATTCATGCCATTTGGTAAAAAGGAGCCTCTGGTGTTGTGTAACAGAGAATAAAAGAACCTTGAAAAGATGAAAAATTGGAGAAGATGAGAGTCTTTCAGATTTGTTGCACTATTGCAGCTTCCTTTGGGAATGGATGGGGGCCTACACAAGTAGGAACAGAAAGGGACATTACCACCTCTGAAGGTAGAAAAATACACATTATAGTCACCACATTGCCTAAAACAGCATGTATTTCTATCAGGACTAAATATCTGCTGCTTTGTATATGCTGAATATTTAATTGGAATCCTTTTGTAGCAAGCAACATTGGCAGAGGGAAAAGCAAGTTTGCCAGTTATATGTTTTCTTTTCCTTCTCTTCTGTTCCATGCTAATTGACACATCTAATGTTCTTTAGACTTGGAGAATGAATTTTTAAAGGCAAAAAGTTTGGATGCAAATTTAACAGCTAAGAGTATTTCTCAGATGCTATATTGTGACTTCAAAATAGCATTTAGCCAAGAGTTAGAGTGACCAACTGTTCCTGGTTTTCTGGATTGGTTCCTTTCTATTAGCATCTGTTCCTTAATTAGGTGCAATATGTTCCTTACTTCTACTTGCTAGGTTTAAGATGCAGTGCTCAGTGACTGACACCAATTCCTTTCACTCCCTGTCTACCGTGGACTCAATTAATTCTGAACAGGGAAGGGCATATATGGCTGTACAAACTTCCATTTGGACACACAGTAACACTTCACAAAGCTGATATCCCATTGCCACATTACTGCAAGTTACAGAGTGCATGGGCACTCACACTCACACCTCCCTTTCCTGGGGCCAGCTGTGGAAAACAGGCCTCCTGCATCTCCATGGCAGCTTGTAGAGGATGTGGGCTCTTTTGACCTTGCCCAGCAGGTTACCCTACTGTAAGCTGGTTATTCTAGAATTCCCAGAGCTTGGTTGTGACTGAGAAAACTTGGTTTAGTTCCATAGGGCCGTTAGTATCCTAGGTGTGACAAATCGTAGGGCAGGAGCATCAGACACATTCTATGGGAGGTCCATATTTCATTTTGAAGAGGGGGCTGGCACCAAGGCTACAAGTTTATCATATGATATGGCTCCCAGCACACCAGAACTCACTGATGTCAATGGGAACTTTGCACAAGGACTGAGGGTAGAGTGTGGCCTTTACTTAGTTACTATAGTTGGGCTCTGAATGGGTGCTCAAGTGAGAGGGTGCAAGAAGCTTCTGGGTATAAGCCCTCTGGGCACAGCAACATTACCTGTTGGTGCTAACTACCCAAAAGAGGCCAAGGAAGAGTTCTCCTCCCCAATCTCACCTCAGTGCAGACTCCAATGGGAAATCTTCCACAGAGAGCTGCCCAGACTCTATAGTGGCTCTACCATAATGAATACTTTTCTCCTCCACCACCTCTCTTAGAGCACTGGCAGGTGGAGCATTTAAAAGGGAGGTGATTCAGAGACAGCTGCTTCTCACCAGCTGTGCCAGCAGACTTCAGTGATTCATAGATTCCAAGGCCAGAAAGGACAATTGTGATAATCCAGTCTGACCTCCTTTGTAACACAGGCACAGAACTTCCCCAAAGTAATTAATTGTGAATAGCTTTTAGAAAAACAGCCAACCTTGATTTTAAAATTGCCAGTGATGAAGAAACCCCCACAGCACAGGTAAAGTGTTCCAGTTGTTAATTATCCTCATTGGCAAAAATTTATGCCTTATATCCAGGCTGAATTTGTCTAGCTTCAACTTCCAGTCATTGGATCATGTTATACCTTGCTCGGTTAGATTGAAGAGCCCATTATTAAATATTTGTGTTACATGTAGATATTTATAGAATGTGATCAAGTCTTCAGAGATTGGTTACAGATGACTAGAGCTTAACCAACTCTTTGTTAAGCTAAATAGACTGAGTTTCTTGAATCTATCACTCATAGGTCTTCTCTGAACCCTCTCCAATTTATCAACATCCTTTTTGAATTGTGGGCTCCAGAACTGGACACAATAGCAGTGGTTGCATGAGAGCCAAATACAGAAGTAAAATAACCTCTCTACTCCAACTTAGGGGGGAAGGATAGCTCAGTGGTTTGAGCATTGGCCAGCTAAACCTAGGGTTGTAAGCTCAATTCTTGAGGGAGCCATTTGGGGATTGGTCCTGCTTTAAGCAGGGGGTTGGATTAGATGATCTCCTGAGGTCCCTTCCAACCCTAATATTCTATGAACTCAAGATTCCCCTCTTTATGCATCCCAGGATTGTGTTAGCCCTTTTGGCTACAGAGTCACTGAGAACTCATGTTCAGCTGATTATCCACCAAAACCCCAAAATCTTTTTCAGAGTCACTGCTTCTCACGATAGAGTCCCCAATTCTGTAAGTATGTCCTACAGTCCCTGTTCCTAGATGTACATTTACATTTAGCAGTATTAAAATGCATAGTTTTTTTGTGCCCAGTTTACCAAGCAATCCAGATCGCTTTGTGTCAGTAACCTCTCATCTTCATTATTTACCACTACCCAAAGTTTTGAGTCATCTGTAAACTTTATCCATGATGATTTTGTGTTTTCTTCCAGGTCACTGATAAGCATGTTGAAGAGCATAGGGCCAAGAACTAATCCTTGTGGACCCTACTGAAAATGCAGCCACTCAATGACAATTTCTCATTTACAATTACAATTTGACACTTGTGAGTGAACAAGTTTTTAATCCATTTTATGTGTGCCATGGTAATTCTATATCATTATTATTTTTTAATCAAAGTGTCATGCAGTACCAAGTCGAATGCCTTATAGAAGTCCAAGTATATTAATGCAATGCTATTAACTTTATCAACCAAATTTGTAATCTTATCAAAAAATATATCAAGTTAGTTTGACAGGAACTATTTTCCATAAACCTATGTTGATTTGCATTAATTAAATTATCTTCCTTTAATTCTTTATGAGTTGAGTCCCATATCAGCTGCTCCATGATCTTGCTTGGGAGCGATATCTGGCAGACAGGCCACTAATTACATGGATCATCCTATTTACCCCTTTTAAAAATTGGCATAACATTAGCTTTCTTCCAGTCTTCTGGAACGTCCCCAATGTTCCAATACTTATTGAACATCAACATTCATGGTCCAGCGAGCTCCTCAGCCATCTGTTTTAAAGCTCTTGGATGCAAGTTGTCTGGACCTTCTGATTTTAAAAAGTTCAACTTTAGTAGCTATTGTTTAACATCCTCTAGTGATACTAATGGCCTGGAAAAAGCATTATCATCACCATATCATGCGACTCTATCAGCCGTTTCCCCCAAATACACAACAGAAATATTTATTGAACTCTTCTGCCTTTTCTGCATTATTACTGATAATTCTATCATTTCCAACTAGTAATGGACCAATATCATTGTCAGGATTCTTTTTGTTCTAATTTAAAAAACAACAACAACAACAACCCCTTCTTATTGTCCTTAACTCTGCCAGCCATAGCTTTCTCCTGATGATCCTTTGCTTCCCTTGTCAATTTTCTATAATTTCTAACTTCTGATTTATATTCATTACTCTCAACTTCCCCTTTCTTCCATTTATCATATATTATTTTGTTATTTTTTAATAGCTGCCTTCACTTTCCTTCTAAGCACAGCCTTCTTCCTCAGTTGTGGGATTGTGGATTTTTGGGCATCTAGTAAGGTGTTATTAAATGATTTCTAATTATGATTCACATTTTTCTAATTAAATTCTTCCTCTCAGTTGACTTGGCCCATAATTGTTTGCAGCTTTGTGAAACTGATCCTTTTAAAGTACCAAGTATAGGAATCAGTCATCCTGTTCCCTAGTGTTAGTTGGTGGTCTGTGCCAGGCACCACCTGGCACAGACCATCTTGCGCTTTATCTGTCAGGACACTGATCTGTAAACATTCAAGATCAATTTATTCTGAGCTATCAGTGACTCAGAAACAGATAATGACATTTCTGACAGGATGGGGGGGGGCGCAGAAGTACAGGAAAAAAATGTTATTTTTATTCTTCCCCTTCTTCTGAACAGGGAGTGGGGAAGTCCAGCAGTAGTTGATTTATCTCCCCCCTGCTCAGTCCTCTTGATGGGGACTGAGTCAGAAGAAAGGCATAGGCACTAAGGCTCAGATCCTGAAAGTTTTTTAGATGCCTAACTTCAGTGGAAGTTAGGTGCCTAAATACCTTTGAGGATCTTGGCCTGAGCGCCTGGGACAGAAAAGATGGTGCTATGGAGCTAAGAACATTAGCTGGGTGTTTCTGTTAAAATAATCACCAGTTACACAGTTATCATTGTTGACGTTTATAACATTACCACTAGGCTTCAGAGCTAATGTAATGAACTGAAATGACTGGGGCCAAGTCACCCACCCACTCTTTAGGGTGATTGGTTCAAGATGTCTGTCTATTGTCTCAGGAAGTCTACATTGCATCAGTTCATACTGCAAAGTCTGTCTCTGCAACCAAGTGGGCTAATTTCCGTGTTGTTTTTATTGGTGATAGTTTAAATTTTACAGAACCCTAGAATGACACAGGGATCAAATTAATACAGCAAACAAGCTTCTTCCAACCCACAGGCTTAGAACTTGACCTCCACAACATGGAGAGTGAAACATCTCTTGTAACACTATGAAGAATTCTCCCTCTTTTGTAACAATGGGCAGCCCATTGTTATTCGCTTTACAGCCTGAATTCCTCTTACAAGTCATGCCACAGAATCCCCCTCCCTGTGCAATATGTCTTCAAAGATAACTATTATCTCTCCAGTTAAACTTTAACAACTAGGGATGAGAAGAGACCTTTGTCCCAGAGATAAGTTCGGAGGTGTTATAAGGTTATTACATTGTGAATAATATATTTAACCTCATTTATGAAAGAAGAAGAAGAAGAAAAGTAAGCTCATTGAGGTCTCCTCTGCTGTTGATGATTGTTGTTATGGAAAAATAAGAACCTTCTCCCCTAAACTCTTTGGTACAAAGGGAAAGGAATAAAACAGAATTTATTTTAATCAAATTTAATACATTTTAATGTGTTTGTAAAATTTACTTTATTTGCATGTATTTAGGTCTTGGACATACACTAGGCCTGATTGCTGTAAAGGGACTCAGTGCAGATATACAAATGCCTGCAATTCATTGCAGGCGCAAAATGGAGGGGGCAAATAATTGAGGGTGCAACATTTCTTCCACAAGGATTAATTAAGTGATTAAGAAATAAAATGACTGGTTCCATGAAGTGCAAAAGAATAAACTAGGGAGAATGCCTGAACTTTTCAATTTACTAAAATGTGTGCTGCAAACGGAGGTTCTCCCTCAATCCATTCCCACTCTCAGATTCCTTCCTTGACAAAAGCTGTGAAGGCAAACCATAACTTATCCGAAACTCTACTACATTTGTTCAGAACAACTCGGCATTGTCAGTTCATATGTTATACTGAGCTGGTGAGCTTGGTTCACATCCTAAAGTGAACACAGGTCCATATCATTAAAAATATCCTCACCACACAATTGTCACCTTGTTTGACAGTCTCAGCAGAGAGGACCAGACTGAATAGGTGTGGTGAATGAAATAGCTTTTCACACCCAGTGGAGTTGCTTATGGCGGAATGAAGGGGCAGCGTGTGGGAGCTTGCACAGCTACTGGACCTGTTATTTTCATTCTGAAATTTATTAAAAAAGGAACAACTCTTTTTGTTTGTTTCCTAAAGTTTTCATGATTTTTTTTTAACCCACAATTTTTTGTCCCCCCTTTGTCCTTTTTCCATTTTGCCACTGAAAAAGGAGGAGACGGGGGGAAATGGGGAGAGAAATATTTAAAAAAAAAAAAAACTTTTCATTTAATCAAATGAATTATCTTGAAAAAAAAATCAATGGGCCTGAGCGTCAGCAAATGTAAATCAGTTTGAATCCATTGAAGACAACAGAGCTAGGCCTATATCCACTGAGGATCTGCCCCTTACTGTACAGGGAGTGGCAACTATGACTAGGAAGAACAAAGTCCTTAAAAACAGTCTGGAAGAAGTAACATTTTAATTTACAACATGTGCATATAAACCTAATGACCCCATCCTGCAGGTACTTAGTGTTTTAGACTTTTTGTCTTATATGCTCTCGAAACTTATTTTTCTTGCTCTGGATGGGTTACATTGGCCTCTCATTGCCTCATGGGACAGGTACAAAACATTTACACGCATAAAGGTGCTCTTATCTAGCACTGTTTCTCCACCTTGGTTAACCTTATACACCACTGCAATATTGGTTCTAGCAACCTGAGGTGGGGGGGCCTAACAACTGACGCTACCCATATGGGGGAGATCTGAGCAAAAGGTTGCAGAGTCGCCATGGTCCTCTTAGTTCTGGTGGCTGGTTAAGGCACTGCATGAGTAGAATCAAAAGGAAACCATGGGCCTAGGGAGAGAGGAGGATTAAGTAGAGAGAAGATTGATGAGGATTGTCAGGGTCAAGAATTCTCTACAGTGGCTAGAGCAAGGAGCGGAGAGCTAAGGTTCCGGGTTTCTATTCCTGGCTCTGCATTTGAATGGATCTGCAGCCTTGGGGAAGTCCCTTAATTTTTCTGTCAGTTTACCAGTCTGTAAAAGAAAGGTGATAATTTTTCCCTAACTCACAGGGTATTGTGAGTTTTACTTAATGTTTGTAGAGCACTCTGAGATTTGGAGATGGAAAGGGCTGTTATAAGGGCAAAGTATGCGTGTGAAGGATGACACAATAAACAGAGAATTGTAAATCATTGGGAGAAAATTAAATCAGAGATTAGTTTTACGTGGTCATTCTTAGCTGGAACATACTATATAAATACCTGTCATCTCACAGTAATACACACTTCATCACAGAGAGGTCTCAACTGCTCAACAGTCAAATCACCCATGAAAATACAAAGTGGTTATCGCCTTGGCTTGGTGAAAAGACTGTTGCAACTTCAGCTGAGCCTTGATGCTGATCGTGGTCCACACAGCCTCCTTCAGGAAGTGAAAAATGAGCCGTTTCTTCCCACTGAACAAATGGCTCAGAGATCAAAGGCCAGATCTTGCCAGTCTTCTGTGAGCTGAACTCCTATTGAAAGCAATGGGAGTTTTGAACATGGAGGGTTTGCCGGATCAGGACCCAATTTAGCCATCCTGAGCAAATCTTAGTAGGCGATGATATAGACACAATTTTCAGAGGTGCTGAGTATCCTCAGCTCTTACTGACTTCAACTCAGCTTCTCTGAAAATCAGGCCCTTAGAGCCAGATCTGGTGGCTGGCAGCCCCAGTGCAGAGCACTTGGAGGAGAATAGATTTAGCTAGTTCTCACAGGACTGCTGCTGATTTTTCCCCATTAATTTATAAAAGTCTTAACTCTGCTGCCCTCCCCCTTATTAGTCTAACCATCCTGTTGTTGGGCTTCCTGAGCTTGTCAACAATCCAGCAGAGGCAGCCGCAGCGACATCAGTTGTGAGCCAGTGCAAGAAAATGTTGGTAGTGTAAGAACCACAACTCTAAAGGTGGTACGGCGGACGAGCTCTTCACGGCAGGATCCATGGGCAGATGCTCTAGAAAGTTGCTTGTGTCCTTGGAAATTAGGAGGACCCATTCACATGGGAATTAAATTGGTAGGTTTAGGACTTGAGTAGCAGAGAGGTGTTGGGTGGGATTAAGGAGCATAAGCAGAGCTGTGTGGGGAAGCTTGCACAACCACTGCTCATGCTATGCCCTGTTCAAGCCAAAGCAGTTAGTCATCACTTCTCTGGCTACTAGATTTTTATTTGTTAGTTCACTAGCACTATATGGGAACTGTACATGCCAGTTTACAGTAATTGAATTGTGCTAAACAAATAATCATATCCCTTGAGGACTGTCACCTTATAATTGTTAAACCTTGTTCCTCAGTGGCTTGATCCTACACCCTGGAAGCTAATGGGAGTTTTGCCATTGACTTTAGTGAAGGCAAGACCAAGCTCTAAGGCCCAGATTTTTAAAGGCATTTTGGCACTGAGATGCTCAGTGTGGCAGCGATTTCGAAGTTTCAATTTCATTTTCAAACGAGATTTAGGTACTGACTGACTGGGGCATTTTGGCTCATAAGTGCCTAAATCCCTTTTGAAAATGTGACTTAGGCCTGTGCATCAGTTAGGGGTGGCAGTATGGAGTGCTGCAACATCTAAACATCTTCACAAATCTGGGCCTCAGTCAGCAGGTGTTTCTTGTGCATCCAGAGGCCCACAGCTCTGCCTACAATAGCCCTGGTCGGAGATGACCCTTTAGTCCATGCCCTTTTTTTACCACGCATCCTTATTGGGCCACCTCCAGACCTTTCTTTCCTTACCTCCTCTTCAGTGTCAAAGGTTTCTTTTACTTTGCGAGGATACTTTGGTGAAATTTCCAAACATCAGTCTAGATCCACAGAGTCTAGTAGAACAAGCCTGATTAGCAATAAGCAGCCCAAAAGATCAGATAACCAATATGGGAAGCAGAATGTATCAGCTGATCAGGGTCAGGTGACACAGAAATAAAAATGCCTGGGTCTTGCTGACACAACAGCTTCCACCATGCCTAATGCCGGCGGAGCTGCAATGGTGAAGAATTGCAGCTATGGAGATGGCAAAGCCTAGGTGTGTGAGACAGGCTGAAAGACCATTGGGTCTGTGGAGCGGGAAAGAGTGCACCAGGAGTGAGCAGGAGAAGCGAATGGATGGGAAGTAAGGAGTGAGGGGGGCTGTGGGAGAGAAATTTTATTTTTTTTAAAAGTGATTACGCGAAGGGTTTCAGGTTAATTGCATTCAAAATTTCATTTTAAGAAAGAATTGCAACCTTAAGTGATCCTTTCCACAGCTTGAGTTACAAGGCTTTTTACAATGGAAAGGCAGACAGACCCGCCAGCGCTAATGTTAGCAGGATCCAAACACTGCCACTAGACTAGGTTGTCAGCCTGCTGATTTGAAAAGCAGATTGAACTCATTCTGTAGCCAGCTGAAAATTTGTTTAAAACACAACAAAAGAATTGGAAACATTGGAATGAGCAAAACAAGTTTCAAAACCAAGATGGGAAAGCGAAATGTTAGTGGCTTTCATGCTGCATTGACTTGGCAATTTATTTGCATGTGCTTAGAACCCTTTCTACTGATTGCTATTCAGCTTAGTGATATCTGCTGAGCACTCCAGCCAAGTGACCTGAACTTGGTCCATCAGGCATTTATTATGTATCCTCATGTCACTTTTCATCATGTGGAACTTTTTAACTGCTCTCTAGCTAATGTTAGTTAAGTCCAAACAGGAAATGTTAGGCAGGCTAACAGCAGATGAACAGTTGGCTAGTGTGCCTGGCTATGAACTATCCAGAGCCCCAAAAACTGTGGTTTGCAGTGGATCAGCCTGTCACATGGAGGATGTATGTCTAACAGGGCATCTTAGCTCAGCATTAGTTAAGGGCACTTTGAAAGCACCCCTCACTCTGCTGCTGGGGCTGGCAGGCTTTGCAGGTCTTCCTGGAATGAGCACTACGGTGTGGAGCAATATGACTGGAGCAGCTGACCCCATATGGACTGGTTGCCTGGGAAAATATTCTGTTGTTAGCAGCTGTGCTCTGAGCACACAGACTAGGGCACATATATTTTACTTTGATTGTATTTTTGCATTTTTCTGACTGCAGAAATGCCCCAGCTATCTTAATAGCAGAATTACCACTGATGGTCTGACAGCAAAGTGATTTACTCAAGAAAGAAATATAGCTATTCCAAATTCCTACTATTTAGCAGCTCCCCTTCAGGGAAGATCTGCTGTCTCTATCAGACAGGGCAGGGAGTATGGAGCAATGAAATTTGGAAGGGGAAGATTTTTCCTCAAAAGAAGAATTATAGCGAGTTCTGGCTGAGACAGAATCAGTTCATATTTGCCAGACCCTCCCGATTCTAAGTTTCCCTTGTAAGAGAGAAAGTCCAGCATTACAAAAACATCTACAGATAGCAAGTGTGTGTGTGTGTGAGGCCTGTACACCCACCAGTACAAGCATCACAGGTCCAGGTCCAGCTGGGAATATAACCTAGGGACCTTGATATCCAGCCCCCAACTAGAACCACAAGCCTCCCATCTAGGGATTATGCCGTTTCACTCAAACTTTATATATTTTTTTCAGATATGTAATAGGATTATTAGGCTATTCTTAATTATAAATAGGATACATGATATATACATACAGTAATATATTAATATTAATGTGAGTGTATATATTTAGAAAGAATACAAATAAAAAGGCATGACATAGGTTATACAAAATAACAACGGGCATAAAAATGGTAAACCAGGCATTACTGTTTACCTTCTATCATGCTACAAGAATGAGGGGCTAATCGATGAAACTGAAAGGCAGCAAAGGTGCTAAAAGGTAATATATTTTCGCAGAACAGATAACTCACCTGAGGTACTAAACGAGGACAAGATGCTAGAGAAGTACAGGGACTGACCCTGAAGTCACAAGACATCCCAGAAATGCCAGGGAGGAGATGGGAGCATGGTCTCCCAGTGTAGTGGCCTGCTAAGCTGACAGCCACAGTGACTCAAGCATGCTGAAGGGACGGTGCATCATCCCCTGTCCCTGTGTGGCTGGGTGCTCCATCCCACAGCTCCCCTGGGGCAGAGGATCAGGACTTGGACTTAACAGAACAATTGAGCCCTAAGCACATAACACTTATTGGATACTAGTTGGGAAGAATTTCACTCCCATGCCACTCCATGCAAAGAAAACCACTGGGAAAGGCAGTGAGCTGAGAACGTTGGTCAGACTCCTGTGCATAACTGCACCACATGGCCAATCCCCGTTTCTTGCATTCAGTTTAGTAGGGGCAGAACGCAACGTGACAGGAAGCTATACTGATACTTCTGCAGCTCTGATTTTTGAAGGTTTTTGGTAAGCTTTTAATTTTTGTTAAATGAGGGGTGCAGAGGAACGTTATAAATGTAACTATATTTTAAGGAAGGGGAGGGCACATTTTGGGTCTGCCATGTTTATGGCTGTTGGCCTTTCTCCTGTGATAGGTGCACTTATTGCCCGCTTTCTAGTACAATTCTTCAGAGTCCAGTCACTAACTTTTACTCTGCGCTTACCTGGGGGATTGAGAAGACCAGACCTTCCCACCCACATCTTTGTTGCCTGGGAAAACATTAATAATGTTTTAAACACAGCAGGCCTTGATTCGCTGGTACGTGGAGAAGACTGCATCACTTTGGCAGCAAAAAAACAGCCCTACCCAGCAGATCTAGACACTGGAGTATTCCCCAGGCACAGGGGAATCTTTAGGTGATATAGAGCCTTGTATGCCACCCTTTCTGGACTTGGCCAGATAACGGGCGGGGGGAGGGGCACAGTGTGTGGCCAAGGTTACCTTTTTCCTGCCCAATTCCCAGCTGCGCAAACAGCCCCTGGGGGCCTCTAGAAACTAGTGTTTATTTTAAGGACCAGCCCGCACACAAGGGCCCCAGGATCAGAGGTGTAAAATTCTTGCAGTTTCCCTCCAGACTTGCGTTAAGTGCCTCTAATGTTACACCAGGGAATCAGTGGCAGCTAGCTTCATTCTGCCCCATCTTACCCACCATCCAACCCCAATGAAGTCAATGAGATGACATGGGGTATAAGCAAGCTAGGGAAGATTTTGCCCAACTCTGTGGAAAATTTGTTCCAGAATTAGTGTATTTCTCCTGAAACCTTTTATTATGTTTATTATTTATTAATTATTGTTATTATTGTAACAAAAGAATGAGATTAGGAGAGTAATAAAAAGTGTATGAATTTTTAATATTACAGCTCAGGCACAAAGACTTTCTCTAGCTTCCAATGTTTCTGGAGCAGAGAGGCAGGTTGGAACAATAGCCCATGATTTAAATGGGAAAATTAAATACTGTCTGACATTTCTTTTCACGATGGGTTCATCCTCAGTACCAGTATTGTGCTTCACTGCCATAGGGAACAGATGCTACTATTATTACACCACAGAGGCAGCTCTGATATTAGCAATTTCCATGTACAGATATTTATTTGGCATTACATAGTCCATGTATTTAACATGCACGAAACTTTCCTTTAAAATTGGCTGCTGTGGAGTATTCAAGTTTTTAAAGCTGTCTCTTTCCCAGCTATGTAGTTATGATATATGACCTTACTTTGATCTGATTAGAAATGCTCTGTGCAAGAGTGAAGTGTGTACAGGACTCGGGGGAAATCTCTGTATTTAAAAACAAAACAGAGCCTTAGCTTGGTTTCCCAAGCCAAAAATGTGGAACAGATATAAATTCTTTTGTATTTGCTTATGATTCTAAGGATAATGGTAAAAATACCGGACTGGAACGCACTCAGGATAATAATGATGCTCAAAGGATATGAGCAGCAGACAGTGTAACATTTTGTAAGGCACATATCACAGAGTCAAAGATAATATTACAATATAACATTCATAGATATATACTTCACTGGGTTAGAATAAAATGATTAAATCATACTTCAGATGCCTGTCTGGATGTCTCCAAAAGCTCCATTTTTATGCTAAGTATAGATTTCAAATGTCAGACTGAAAATGCATGACAATTGAAAGGGCTAATTGCCAGGATTTATCAAATCCATTCATTTACATAAGAATCACAATATCAAATATTATGGAAAGACAGGTGAAAACTAGAATTAAGAGAGGATGCCTTCCAATCCCCATATTTAAACATAAATTGGACAGGGACTGCTTGGAAACCACTGCAAATACAGAGGGGCCAAAATAAGTGATGGGGCCTTCCAGTTTATATCAGTAGCTGGTTAACAAAACAAGGGGTCTTGTTTTCAATTCGTGTAAACAGCTGCCTGCACTTTTCATGTTCCTTTAGTTAACTGCAGTATATGTTACAAGATAGAGAGAGTTGGATACTCTCTTAACCATCATAGCCAAAGGGAAAAATAACTCTGTCAACAGAAAGATCACTTAAATGAGAGTGCATGGAAGAGGAAAAAGAATTTGAGATGACATCACACACACACACACACTCACTCTCACTCACTCTCTATAGGTATTAGCATATGCTTGAGTAAGTAAGAGCCAAATTCTCCTCTCAGTAATACTGATGCACCTACATTAAAGCCAGGAGGGTTGCACCAGTGTCCTTTATAGTGATCTCCCTTCAGAAGTAAATCCGAGATTTTAGGCTACCTTTAAACATGATGGGGAATTAGCTTCATCCCACTGAAGTCAATTACAAAACTCTTTCATTTCAATGGGAGAAGGCTCAAGCTCATGATGAGCCCTGATCCTGAAAATGCTTATGCACACGCTTAACTTTATGCATGTGTGGAGTTCCATTAATGTCTATGAGACTATCATGTGTGTAAAGTTAAGCAAATGCTTGGAGAGTCAGAGCTTTGGTTTGCTGAAGAGTCTTTCAGTTGAAATGAAATCTCTGAGGTAACACAACATAATAATAAACACTTAAAATCTTTATTATGAGTGGGGTGAGGCAGACGGTCTTATTACAAGAGATTTTCTCATTTAATGCTCTGGTTGAATGCAGGACTTGGTATATTCTAAAGCAATTGTTTGTAATTACTACACAGCACATCTGCTTTGGGGGCTGATTTGTGGAGGAAATCCACTTAACTGGAGATGGTAAATTTGATTCCCTTGTGAAAAGAAACCAGGAACTCCACAGCAAAATGAATCTGGTTCATCATGAACTCTGGAGTATAATATTTACTAAAGACAGGTAGCTGCACAATTCAGATTCAGTTCTCAGACATCACAGAGTTCAGGGGTATTTGGATCATTGTACACCTCTACCCCGATATAACGCTGTCCTTGGGAGCAAAAAAATCTTATCGCGTTATAGGTGAAACTGCGTTATATCGAACTTGCTTTGATCCGCCGGAGTGCGCAGCCCCGCCCCCCCCGGAGCGATGCTTTACCGCGTTATATGTGAATTAGTGTTCTATTGGGTGGCATTATATCGGGGGTAGAGGTGTATGATGAAGGTATTTGTATAACTTGCATATGAATCTGGGTTTAGAACCGTTCCTTGTCGGGGTGTTCAAATCCGGGCTTTGCTTCTTGCTACCATCCAATTTACAACAGGAAAAGTCAGCACCACCCACGGTGGTTCTGCTATTGGGGCAGCCAAGCAGGAAGTGGGGAAAGAGTTGGAGATTTCAAGGAGGTGTCCAGTCTGTGGAGGACTGGAGAGCAGATCACAATACTGGGATATCCACCCCGGGAGAAACAATGTTAAGCTGAGAATTAACACACACAAACTAGAGGAGAATAAAGGCTTTGAAATGCCAGAGCACTGTACAAAAAGAAGGTAAGATTATTATTCAATGCTGAAAAGAGCAAGTGTTAGTCACTTGGTACTCCTAGAAAGGAAAGCCTGAGATTCCCAAAGTGTTGCCTGTGTCATGAGGAAGGAGGACTAGCTACCCACCTTCTTCTTTCTTTTTAAAATGAGCTAAGACTTCACATGCAGCTTTGGAGCTTGCAGACATATGGCTTCAGTGTGTGTGCCCTTCAAAGAGAAACACGAGCATTCATGGGCACCATGCCTTCCTTATGTGCTACTCTGCATATTTATAGCACAACCACAGAATAACCTAGGAGACAAAGCACAGAAATGGCAGCCTGTTTTCTTCCACCAAAAGAGTCTGATTAAAAGCATACCCATGTGAAAGCTACAGTGCAATACTTCTTACACTTCTGTCATGTGAAGATTAAAAAACCTAGGGCCAAATTCTGCCCTCGGTAATACATGTGGAACCCCGTTCCAGGCTCTGTTGTGGCTTCTAGCCATGAACCTTCATTGGGGGCGGAATGGAGGAGCACCACTCCACCACTGGCACTATTGCGCATGCCACTTGGAATTCCCTTGTGTGCAGATGTAACCCTGGGTGAACATGTGCTACATCTGACCCTCTGTGTCGAGACCCAGAGGATAGGAGTTGTTGCAGTCCCTAGCTACAGAGCTTTGGCTATTTAGCTCAAGATGTAGCAGCTCATGTTTTCAGTTTGGACATCTCCTGCTCAGTTCCCCATGTGTCAGCCAAGAGGGCAGTTGTCAAGACAGAGCACACCCATGGATACACCTCAGCAGGGGGACTCCATTGTGCAGCTGGCCAACTCTGGCAGCTAGTGTCCCAGCCAGTGCTAGCAGGGACCAGTTCCTGCACTCAGGATTGCTCAAGGGCTAAGATTGGGGGGCTCGCCTCTGCAGCAGGGGCACAAGAAACAATGGTTCCTTACCCCTCCTTCTCCTCCCTTGTATTCTTGCACAGGGATCTGTCACAATCTGTCCCTCAGTAGAGTGGCAGGGGTGGGAGGGACTAGGCCTTGTAAATAAACCTGCCTCTCCCACGACAGTGCATATCAACACTACTAGACCACCAGAGTCAAACTTTTTCTCCCTTTCCTTTAGTAACCATGTGAGGGTTAGTGTCCTGTGGGTATACACCAGGGCAGGATTTAGCTCCTAATATTTACATAACCATACATGAATAATAAAGCATTTTTCTGTTCTTACTGTTATGACATACACTATACCACATACAAATGTTTATAAAATGTCTCTTCTAAAAAGTCCAACACCCAACCCCTTCCTCCATGTACATATTATGAAAACATTTTTCTTTGGGAACAGGAGCAGTTCTTTATATGCACATCTATGAAAGGAAATAATTACAGCACCCAGGTTTGTATAAGAATATATTATTTAGAAGAGCAGTTGAAAAAAACAAAACAAAACTATACATCAAAGTTTCCTTTTTTTGCATCCATGAGGATAGCAACAGTTCTTAGAAAATATGTTCTTGCCATGGTCTCGGCGGCTTTCTACCATCTTTCCTCTGGGCTGAAGGATCCCATGATACTTAGCTGCATCAATCCACTCCATGAACAAACACAACAGACCTTTAAGGTCTCATCAGTTCTGTTCTGGTACAGAAGGGAAATTCAGATCAAATATATTAAATGTCAACTAAACGTAATAAAATTCAGACAATTATATACACTGTTAGATCATAATCTCTGGAATATCGCTAGGTAAACAAAGCATGTGCTGCTACACCCACTGACCCATAAATATTAGGATACAAAGATTAGTTAGATTATGCTGTAATTGTCATATGGCTGCCTACAGGTATTTAGTGCATTAATCAGAATTACTTTTTTTTTTTTTTTGGACTTCTGGGAATCATTTTCCAGAAAAGGGTGGCTGTTAAAACTTCATCTTATATCTATGGACTTCCAGCCAAATTCTCTATGGGCACAAGAAGGGAAAAGTTCGCTGAAGTCAGTTGAGCTGCACCATCTTCTGTCCATGTGTGTCTACTTTTAAAATATTTAAAAAACAAACAAAAACTCACCTTGTGACTTTTCTGTAGCTCAGAGTGTTTTTCTTTTCACTTCTGTGTGCTGTCAGTTGTCAAACTTGTGCTTTTCTTCTTTTGCAACTAGAATAAAGAACAAAGCAGAACAAATATCACCACTGGCACGTCACAGACAGACTGCCACTGCTAGCTGATCACTAATCCTCAATAAGATATCAGCTGAATCGCTAATGCAATAGTATACACTAATTTGGTCATCAAAGGCCCCATTCCATCCAAAATAACTATGGTACTTGTCTGGAGAAAGTGCACCTCACTATTTCTCATTATGTGTTGAGTTAATTTCTGAGATCATTCGCTACCTGCTATTGTTTGATGGCATTTCTGAGTTTACACAGTTCTCATTATACCAGCAACAAAGAATCCTGTGGCACCTTATAGACTAACAGACGTTTTGCAGCATGAGCTTTCGTGGGTGAATACCCACTTCTTCGGATGCAAGAAGTGGGTATTCTTCTTCTTGCATCCGAAGAAGAACAACACGGCTACCCCTCTGATACTCATTATACCAGCACTCCTTGTGCCAATATAGTGTAATTAAGGCTCTATTTGTTTCCATAGAAACTCTGTTTTTGACAGCTTTAAATTTCAGGTATAAAAATTCACTTCAGCTTGAAACTTCTCAAAGTATCAACAAGCCCCCACTATCATCTTGAACTTATTTTGGGTTTCTTTAAGGAATGTTTCATGTTTCTGTCATAGACTTGAGAATTTCCACAAGATTATCTTTGCCCTTCTATAACTCCCCCCACAAGGCCCGTCTTCTGTTCCTGTCCACTCTCAATCAGAAAAATTGAGCTCCTTGGAGAAGGAATTGTCCTTCCTAAGTGTTTGGAAAGTGTCTCTCTCTAGTGGTGCTACGGCAAATAATAACCACCACCACCGAGGGAGTGAGGGACTAGGCCTGGAAAATAAATCTGCATCTCCCACATGTCAGTACATATCAACACTACTAGACCACCAGAGGCAAACTTTCTCTCACTTTCCTTTAGTAACCATGTGAGGGTTAGTGTCTTGTCTGTGTGATATAAACTGTATGTGCTATATAAACCCTGGGGAGTGGAATACTGTGCTCTGTATGTTTTGCTATGTAGAAATTAGCCTGGTTGGAAACTAATTTTTATTTGCATGACAGTGAAACATTCTCTCAAAGAGCTGTTAAAGGGACTCAATAAGTTAACAAGATGTTATGGGAACTGCCTGCTGGTCATGTTTCCTTATCAGGCTTGTCTACACTGGGGTATTCTGTACTAATGTAACTACAAGAATGACACTGCACACACGCCACACTAGGGTAAACAAGCGATGTGCACTCGTGCAATTTACCTTGTTGTCAAAGCCAGGAAAGCTACACTGATGCAATCCTCTTTCTACCCCAGTGCAGGGTGTGCACAGAACACGTTTTCACCAGTGCAACACTAGTGCAATTTATGTCAGTGTAAAACTCCCCAGTGTAGACAAGCCCTTAGATCCAATGTCTTGGAGGAAATGAGAAAATGTTTGTATTAAATACAGATCAGTTTTCTTGTAAACTTTGAAACAGGAAAAGACAAAACCCAACAGAAAAGCTAGCATCTAACTATATAGGAAGCTCATTGGTGTTATATGAACAATTAACTTGGGTTGTGCAACAGGAAGAATTACACTGTATTACTGGATACTGACTCAGATAATGGTGCTGAGAGTTGGATACTCTCTTCACCATCATACCCAAAGGGAAAAATGACTATCAACAGAAAGATCACTTAAATTAATTAGAGTGCATGGAAGAGGAAAAATAATTTGAGATCACACAACACACACACACATACAGTCATACATACAGACTTCCTAAAACAGGGTGATATTAATCTAACACGGTAGGAGAAGAATCTTAAGGCAGACCAAAAAAAAGGGTTTTTCTAACTATACGGTAAGTAACATTTCCAAACTTTGTACCACCAGCTTTGTGCCCCCCAATCAGTGCTTTTATCAGAGCATCCACCTAGATGAGCTTAATTTATTTTCGGATTTCTCTCTGTTTTCTCTCCTGTGCCCATAAACTCTGTTTTTATATAAGGTCACTGGATTTGGATGTAGTGAATTTGGGGTTATCTGCTGTTGGGCATCATGACAAGATGAAAAGAAACCTAAACTCTGACCTCAGAGGGAGATGACTCAGGAGTAGAGGTCACAGTCTGAGCACTAAAAGCATCATTCTGTATCACTGAAGTCAATGGGAGCTATGTCATAACTGCAATGGGAGCAGGACCAAGCACAACACTGTGATTCTCTGGCTTGCACAGTGCTGAAAAGGATTTGGCAAAGGTTAGAGAGAGCTGAAAGACCTGACACCTGGTTACAGCTCTCAGAGATCTTACATGCCAAAGGGAGAGACATCTGGTAAATACCATTGATAGATAGTTTAACCTGGGCCATAAAATGAATTAATGTGGTTGTCTGTTTAATATAATTGTATGGCATGCGTGTGTGTCCAGTATAAGAGAGAGAAAGAGCAATTCCCGGTGCAATGCCAATGACATCTGGTAATATCTCTGCAGGCTCTTTTTAATTACTCATTCTGTGCACTGAGAATTTTTTTTGCCATTTTCTTTTCTGTGGTTGGGTATCATGACTGCTTCTCTTGCTCTTTCTATTTATTATTATTAATTATCCTGTGCCATAGGTATGCCTGGTGCTTTACAAATACATAGGAAGAAAAAGTGACCATAGATATAATCAAAAGCAATAACTATCATCAAAATGAAGAAGAACTTGAATTGTCTGTTTCGCTTCTTAGTACCACCCAGAGCATATGTACAGAACAGATTGAATAACTGATTTTTCAGTTCAAATAAAAAAAATCAGTTTGTTTTGAACTGAAACTGATTTTTTTTCCTCGATGAAGCAAAAAGGCTGAAAAAAATCATTTTGGCTTGAACACAATATGTAATTTTGAGTGAAACAATTGTTTTCATTTTGTTACATTTTCGGTGTTTTACCCTTTTAAATAAAAATGTGAACAAATGGAGCTAGATTTCAAAAAGAAATGTTTTGACATGAAAAGTCAAAACATTTTGCCTTTAAAAAGCCAAAATAAACCCTTTAGACTTTTTCAACTTTTTAAAAAAAATTGTATTCAGCCAAAACTATTTGCTGAATTCAACCCATATTCATGAATAGTTTTGGTCACTCCTCACTGAATTTTTGAGCAAATTTAATATTTGACTGAAATATGTCACCCAGTTCTGGGTATGTATAGCTTGCCTCTTTCATAGCATCATCTAGTTGTTTTAATTCCTCGTAGCGGTCCCTGGATTCCCAAAGAGGTTGGAGCATCACTTCATCAACTTCTGGAAAAAGCTAAACAAAAGTGAGAAAAGTCAAACTACCATTTCTTTAAATATTTATTTATCTGTAAATGATAGAAATGGAGCGAGAGCAGATGTCACTGGCTGACTAAACGTTTATCAAAATCAAAGCTGAAATGTTCTCAGCTCCAGGAGGCATCTTAGAACTGTAAAAACTTACCTTTGTCACTGTTTCAAACATTGGGATCAGGACAAACTTAAGGAACCCAATCTGTGCTGTTGGTTTGGTCACTTTATCTCGGTCCATGAAAGGTGCCACTGGAAGTCCCTCAGACTTTTCTCGGTCACTCTGGGACAGATTCAATAGTTAACAAAGATTATTATCAACAGGGAGACCGTGAGGGCAGCAAAACACAAACTGTTTGCAGACCAGTAACTAGATCATTGATATTCTGTACACATGCCTCAATGGTATATGTGACCAGAGCAACTGAAAGGGAAACTGTGTGTTATACATTTTAGAAGCCGACTCTTATTGTTTTAATAACCTTTGTATTGTTGTTTCTTTTGGCTTGTCACAAATGCTGCATGTACAGAAAAGTATCATATTGTAACAAGACCATGAGAGGAGCGAGCCTCACAGCCCATGTGGACTGACTCACACTAGAGGGACTCGAGCTAGAGTGCTAAAATAGCTGTGTGGATGTTTGGGCACTGGAGGAGGCTAGCCACCCCACCTCGAACCCTGGGCTTTTGCTCAGGTGGCTAGCTCAAGCCTCTGCTAGTGCAATGTCCACACAGCTATATTTAGCGTAAGCCAGGGGTGAAAGAGAGCCGGTACGGGCTGGTGCTCCGTACCGGTAAGAACCCGCACTGGCCCATACCCAGCCCACATTAAAGCGCTGCTGCGGCAGCGCTTTAATGTCCCTACCCCTTTTGCTGCCCCTTTAATGTCCCTGCCCCTTTAGCCTCCCCTGTCGGGGGCCCTGTGGGTAGGGTCCGTACCGGCAGGGCCGCCAACAGGGGGTGGGGATGGGCAGCGACGTTAAAGCGCTGCCACAGCAAAGGACCATCCTTAAAGTGTTGCCGCGGCAGCACTTTAACATCGCTGCCCCTTCCCCTGTCGGCAGCCCTGGGGTTCATACCGGCAGGGCTGCCGACGGGGGAGGCAACATTAAAGCATTGCTGCGACATTAAAGCATTGCTGCGGCAGCACTTTAAGGATGGTCCTTTGCCCCGGCAGCGCTTTAACGTTCCTGCGCCCCCCCCCCCTTGTGGGGGCAAAGGGAGCAATTGCCCTGGGGCCGGCGATTTAAAAGCACAGCAGTGGCGTCCGGAGCCCTGGGCCCCTTTAAATCAACACGGGAGCCCCGGGTGGTGTGGGCCAGGCGGCCTGAAAGGGCTGGTTGGGGGATGCTGACCCCTGCCCCTTCTGCCTGAGGTCTCGCCCCTTTCATAGTCTTTCATAGAATATCAGGGTTGGAAGGGACCTCAGGAGGTCATCTAGTCTAACCCCCTGCTCAAAGCAAGGCCAAGCCCCAGATCCGTAAATGGTCCCCTCAAGGAGCCCCCCGGCCCATACCGGTAAGTGGCCTAATTTACTTTCGCCCCTGGTGTAAGCCCACTAGCACAAGTCTGCCTGCCTGGCTTAAGAGGCTTGTGTAACACCAGCAGACCTGGTCATTGTTAGCCAGTATCAAATCTGGGACTTCTGGATCTTAATGCATGAGCCAAAAGACAGGTCTCTTAGCCCAGGCTGTAGCAGACACATCAATCTCTAGCTGCCACTAGAGAGGGACAGAGTGCCACACCAAGTAGGCATGGGTTACACTTGCTCCCTGCTATAGTGTAGACATACCATAGGAGGGAGATACTCAGAGGCATACAAGGCAGTTAGGCAGCCACCCAAAATCCATTGGACTTCTTGTGGAGTAAAGCACTACTCAGTGTAAGAAAAGGTAGCAGAATCTAGCCCTTAGCCATTCTACATAGGAGGGAAAGGGTCCTTGACTTCCTTCTCCTCTGGAGAATTATTCTTTTAGGTATTAAGCTAGGACTAGCCAACCATGGTCAAAAATGTTTTTTGTTTCTAGTGTATCAAGTGGCTCCTAGCACATACAGATTCAGGGAGGGATGTTTCTCTGCATTCCAAACGTTGGAAAAATCTTTACAAATAATGGGCCGGATTCTCAGCTAGTATAAGTCAGAGTAGCTCCATTGACTTAAATGGGTCTACAGTGATTGGAATCAGCTGACCGTCTGAACCGTTATTCCTATAAGTGCATAGTTAGTAAGAAGGGCACAGAATATGCCAAAAATTGACACCCCTTTAACTTCATTGCCAGCATTTACTCTCACCTGTCAGACTTGCTTTAATAATGTGTGTACCGTAGTACCTTGTGTCAGATATTATGGTGAGGAACACTATAAAGTGCAGAAACAGATAGTTTTATTTTGCATAAAAATATTGCAGAGACAATGAGCTAAAGGTGCTTCTAACATTTTGTCATTAAGATTCCCTGTTGTCAAGCCTTCCCCGTTAGATATGTCTAATGTAATTTCTTTGTCAAACTGATTCCTTCAGCACAGGGGAAATGATAAAAAAAAAATAGAAAGAAGAAAACTCTGGCATCTTGTTCCTCCAATCACGATAAAGCTTTGCATGCTGCAAGCTGCTGTACAGACAGCTTGGCTTGGGTGGGAGAGAGCAGAGGATTGCTGTTAGTTTTAATGTTGCTTTATACGACAAGAAACCACACTAGTGAGAGATGGGAATCCAGAAAGAAGCAACTGTTTTGGGAGCATAAGCTGACTTTTCAGGACTAATGAAGTTGATGGTGTCCTTTGGAAATAATCAGAACGTTTTCATTTTTAAAGCAAATGTTCATCCTATGCAGACTCGGTCATTTCAGATCATCACAGATATAATTTAAACTTGGCCCATTTAATACTGCCCATTTAATTGACTTTTTCTATACCCACGCTTCTTGCCCTTTTGGCTTGACAAGAGTTTACATGCCAAATAAACTCACTAGGCAGCCCTATTAGTAAGAACAAGCTGCAGTCCAATGACATTAGCATTTCTACATTATTGTCATTTATCTTACAAATTGCAGTCAATTACAGTCACTTTTATTCTGAACATACTGTCTTATGCCACACTTCTGTCACCTTATGAAAAGAAACCTCCTCATCCTTGTGGCACTGGAATGGCATACAGTATTACCAGTCAGCTGTCAGCTATATTAACATAGGAATTACTACTATTATGATGATGATTGATGATTGTATATCTGTGTCTCTGTTTCTCATTCTTACCTGCATAAAATATTCCTCTAATAAGCAGTCTACCCATGGTTCCGCTACTTCCATCGGGCGGACTTCATTTGAGATATCACAACATTTTATCAGTACCATCTTCAACTGAAGGAGGAAAAATACTTTAACACTCGGGTAATATAGAAGCCTGCCTCTTTGTCTTTATAGAAGACATAAAAGCCACGAGTCCTTCATTTTTAGAGAGGCAGAGGGGAATGATCTCAGACAAGAAGGGTAGTCTTATAGCTAAGGCACAAAACTGATCTGGTTTCTCTTCCTCCTATCTAGAGATATTCTATTCCTGGTTCTGCCTGCTACATACTTTCTGTATGACCTTTGGCAAGTCACTTAACCCCCCTGTGTCTCAGTTTTCCTTTCCGTGAAAGAGGGATAATAGTTACCTACTCCATGGGAGGATTATGAGGCTTAATCCATGAATGATTGTAAAGGGCTTTGACATTCCTGGAGGGAAGGCACTATAGGGGCCCAATCACACCCTCATTAATGTCAATGGAAAGATTCCCACTGAGTTCAATGGGATTGGTTTAGGTCTAGAACACAGTATTGTTATGATGGATGTAATGGAGACTAGAGTGAAACTAAGAATTTATATCCTGACAGATATAGTAATTATTTCTTGCTCAGATGACTCTAGGATTTCAAAATCTGAAAGAGGAATCTAGACTTTCTTTATGTCAAGTGCTCCCAGACTTCTCATTGTTTTTTGGGGAAAAAGCTTTTATAAAAATCTACAAGAAATACTTTGCCGTTTCTGTTAACGTTACAGTGCAAACCGTTGTTTTTAGGCACACAATTCCCTGCATTATTTGGTACCCACTCACAGTGCCAGCTAAAAAGGGGAGAAAGGATGGTTCCATAGTTAGATAGCTAGGCTGGGACTAGGGAGAGCTGGGCTCAATACCCTGCTCCACCAAGGATTTCCTGTGAGACCTGGGGCAAGTTACTTGGTCTCTCTGGGTCTCACTTCTCCAGCTGTAAAAGAAGTACTTCTCCACCTCACAGGAGTGTTGGAGGCACTTATATACTACACTGAGGGGAGCTATCCAAGTATTCAATTCAAATTGATCCAACCCAAAACAAACTATTTGGATTTTTTTCTTGTCAAAATCAAAATTTTCCCCACACAAAATTTCAAGTTTGCACAAACTTCACTTTCTATTTAAAAAAAACCCCGATTTTGACAGAAAAATTCTGACCACCTCTACTCAACATCTTGCATGATCAAGCCAAAACCAAAGTTTAGAATGTAGCAGTATCACTATGAACCATGGTAGGCACTGAAAAATGATAAACACATAGTGTCCTTACACAGGTCACATGTTCCTCATTTGAGTAATCAAAATTATCCATTTTTTCCTTGAAAGAGTCCAGTATTTCTGCATGTCTTGCCATGTCTGTTGCCAAGATTAATGTAATTATCCCCTATCAAAACAAACATAATAATACATTGATTTAACATGTCTCACAAGACATAGTTATTGCTGTGAAAAGAAATGTGCTTAAATTAACACAAATACCTTATAACACAGACAAGAAGAACAGATGCATCACATCAGCACCAGTGAAAAAGGAACTTTCATACTTGAGGCCACTTGACAAACTAGACCATTAATTTAAAGAATTCACAGTAACATAAGAGAATGACTAACTATGTAAATGGTTTGTGTATAATTATATGCTGGAGAAACTGCTGTTTCTTGTTCTGAGCTTTGTTTGATTTTTCGTATGAATGCAAAGTGCAGAAAGAAATAAACTAAAAGCTCAGTTCTACGTGCTGAGGCTCAAGCTTGGTCCCACAGAAGTCAATGGCAGTTTTGCATTTTTGCATTTTCATTTAATATGGATGGGAGTTGCATCTATGAATCTGAGGGCAGAATTTGGCCCATAATGCTACGCGAATTACATCTTAGTTTATTGTCATGGAAAATATTGTGATGTCACAGAATTTATTCTTATGACTTCATTGCCTCACACACCAAAAAAAGAGATGGGCTCCACAGGTTGAAGCTTTTGTATAAACACAAATATTTTTAATAATGATGAAAAATGGGGGGTGGGGAGATGATAAAATGTGTAGAAGGTGAATATTTGTTTATGTCTTTACAAATTTTCTGCAGTTTGAACTCCCTGTTTAAAGTTCAGCACAATGTTCTTCTAATGGTTAAGTTGTTACCATATGAGCATGTTGGCCTAGTTACAGTCACATCCCAACAACTCCTTTCATAATGTAAGTTTCTACACAGAAGAGTATAAGTTTAATAGTCAAACTTTGCTCATTGGTACCCAAGGAAGGTCGGCTCAACAGTCCAACAAGAGTTGCTAGAGAAATAGCCAGGAATCTCCCTGTGTTACTTCAAGTTTGAGATTATTTGAGATCAGTTCTAACCTCTTGATGGAATTATTCTGTACAGAAGGTAGATTTGTGCACACTGAAACTTCAAGAGCGGTTTGCATGTTGTAGCCTCCCTTCTGGATCAACGTTCATACCTGTCTTATCCGTTTGAATTGTTCCTGAGTGACATTGGAGAAAATGTTGCATTCTGGCTGGGCAATGATCTGGAAAGCCACAGCACAGTGATGGTTCTCCAGTGGGGAGATGTCATTGTAGCGCACTGCAAGCTCTGTTCGGGCATTAATCTGGTAGCTGATGTGAAGGAAAATAGTGAGGTCTCACATGTTGCCTACACCCAACACTTAAAAACATACATTACATATTAGATATTGGTTATTTTTATGTATATTGTTGTAAATACCCAATTCATTATTTATTTATTGCAACAGTTAATATTAAATCCAAATAATTTTTTGAGAAAATGATCATACTTCCACATAGTTTCAAAGACTCTCATTATTTACTTGTTATTACTGAATTTCTATAACTTAAAAACATATGTGGGAAGGATAGAGAGGACTCTTCTCTTTAGCTCACAGGCTTGACTCCCACTAGCTCCCAGTAAAGTCAGTGGAAAGATGCTCATGGAGCTCCATGCAAATTGGATCAGGCCCTTATTTAATAGCTGAGTGCAAGTAAATTAGAGTTTATATATAGTTCACACAAGCACACAGAAGTAATAATGCTTAGCACTTCTAGAGCACCTTCCATCTGAGGCTCACACTGTGCTTTACAGACATTTATGAAGTAACCTTCAGCTCACCCCTGCCAGCTAGCTGTTATCTCCATTGTATAGATGGGCAAATGGAGATAGACAGTGGTTAAATGCTTTGTTTAAAAGTCTTTGGCAGAGCTGGGAAAAGAACCAAAAACTCTTCCCATGTAATTGAGTCTCAAGCATATGACCATTCTTCTGCTACATAAGATAATTAACAAAAGAATATGACCTGAGAATGTTTTCTAGCTGCCAATTTCCTTTAATGGAAAATACGTACGTTTTATGAGAAAATTGAAGAGGGAGCCATTTTCCTTTCAGAGTTTAGCAGAGTTAGCAGCCTCAGCTCAGGACTGAGTAAGCTAATGGCTAGCGTTGCATATAGCCTAACCCAGGGGTAGGCAACCTTTCAGAAGTGGTGTACCAAGTCTTCATTTATTCACTCTACTTTAAGGTTTCATGTGCCAGTAATACATTTTAACATTTTTAGATGGTCTCTTTCTCTAAGTCTATAATATGTAACTAAGCTATGGTTGTATGTAAAGTAAATAAGGTATTTAAAATGTTTAAGAAGCTTCATTTAAAATTAAATTAAAATGCAGAGCCCCCCGGACTAATGGCCAGGACCCAGGCAGTGTGAGTGCCATTGAAAATCAGCTCGCGTGCTGCCTTTGGCACACGTGCCATAGGTTGTCTACCCCTGGCCTAACCAGTGGTGGCTCTGTCCTTGTCAGTGTTTGACCATGATAGCAGAGCATTGTGGGTAGATTCCTACTCAGCTGCCCTACTCTCTGCTCTGGATATGAGAAGAAAATGCTGATCTGCATTGTTTTCCCAATATATTTGAAAGGAACAAAAAATAAAAGGCACACATACGTGTTGTTGTATCCTGGATGATCCAAATCATGGCATACTGCGGCAGTCATTAGAATTAAGATATCAACTTGGGGAAATTTCTCCTGCAATAGAAAAAAATAATAATATAGTGTCTCACAATTTCTATACTTGTTTTCCTCCTAACACATTCACATTTCAGAAAAACAAATCATCTGGGTAAAATTAACCATTATTCATTAATTAAATGTACTGCAGATAAGAAAGAAGATTCCACTGTTCACTGCAGCAACAAATGACTCAGATTTGGCTTTGATGCAGGAAATAGAAGCAGTTTGGAGGAGGCCAGTGGAATTTTGTCTGAGAGTTACTCATATTCATATTATGTTTTAAAGCACAAAGATGTTAATACTCGGGCCTTTAGAAATCATTCCAGTGTCTACACTAGCTGAGGGAGGGTTGGAAGACAATTTACATACCATTATCTTTCACACTAACTAGAGATGGGAAGAGAGTGAGGAAATTTTTTCATAAACATTTAAGCAACTTCCAAACAGGATGAATGTTTGTGGAAGCAGTTTTGCTCATATGAATATCCACAAGAACACAAATTCTTGCCAGTACCTGGGATTCATTTTACCATGGAACAAAATGTGGTTCTGGATGAAATTAAATTTGTTTTGTGTGGAAGTGAAAGCAGTTTAGAAATGTTAGGTCATCCAGTGAGGGAAAAATACACCTGGCTAAGGTGACCATACAGAATAAATCTGAATCGTGAACATAGAATATGCAAAGCAATATTTTCAGTGAGTGGTTCATGAGGAACCCATAGGCTGAATCTAGTTTGCAGAAAACATTTGTTGAAATATTTTATATAGTGAATGAAGTCTCAATTCATAGACCATGAAAGTCACTTCACTGGGATTTTGACCAGACCCCAAATTCATGCAAATGTCAGACTACCTGCATTCAGGGAAAGGGTTACATTAATACATTGTGAATGGTTCTTCCAGCTTTAATAAGCGCTCTTTCTTTGAGCTCTGATTTGGGGGTCTTCTGGAGAAGTAGTGACAAGGAAGAGACAACTTTAGCTTGATGGTTTTTTCTACTTCTTGGTCAATTTAAATGGGGAGACCTAAATTTGAGATTAAAATCAAAGAGGCCAGCCCTTGGGCTGTTGAAGGTCAGATATACTTCAGTCTCTCTAGTCACTCAATAACAGACCTAAAAGTGGCAATTCTTCAACAAAAAAACTTCAAAACCAGACTCCAACGTGAAGCTGCAGAACTGGAATTAATTTGCAAACTGGATCCCATCAGATTAGGCCTGAATAAAGACTGGGAGTGGTTGGGTCATTACAAAACCTAAACTTAATTTCCTCAATACTAATGTCTCCCTACTGTTATTCACATCTTCTTGTCAGCTGTTTGTAATGGGCCACTCTCTTACCACTTAAAAAGTTATTTTTCCTCCCTTGGTATCCTGTTAATTAATTTATCTTGTTAGACTGACCTCACACTTGGTAAAGCAACCCTCATTCTTTCATGTATTTATACCTGCTCTTGTATTTTTCACTCCATGCATCTGATGAAGTGGGTTCTAGCCCACAAAAGCTTATGCCCAAATACATTTGTTAGTTTCTAAGGTGCCACAAGGACTCCTCGTTGTTTTTGCTGATACAGACTAACACAACTACCCCTCTGAAAGATATACTTCAGTCACAACTACACCTCTACCTCGATATAATGCTGTCCTCGGGAGCCAAAAAATCTTACCGCGTTATAGGTGAAACCGCGTTGTATCGAACTTGATTTGATCCGCTGGAGCGCGCAGCCCTGTCCCCCCCCGGAGCACTGCTTTACCGCGTTATATCCGAATTCATGTTATATCGGGTGGCGTTATAATGGGGTAGAGGTGTACTGTCTGGAAATCTGTCATTTTACTACATCCCTGGATCACTGGTATCTTTGACAGGATGAGAGAAGGAGATGTTTTCTAGTCTTCCTATTTGTAGGATTCTATTATATTATAACTAAAGCTTAATTCATTCCATGGGGCATGCCAGTCATCCAGCTGTCTTGTTGATTTTCAGAGGTGTTGAGTGCTCACAAATCCCAAAGAAGTTAGTGAGAGCTCTAGGGGTGCAGCACCTTGGACTATCCCTTGTCTCCATGGGATTACTCTGTCACTTTCCTAATGTTAAGCATGTGCTTAAGTGCTTTGCTGATTCAGGCCTAGATGACTAAATGAAAGTCTCTGAAATGACTGAGCATTTTATTCAGTGATTTAAATAATGACTTTTCATATAATCTAGGGCTATAGGTTCTCATTATAATTAGACATAGATGAACCAATCAGGGTGAAATAAGAACTCACTGGAAACATTTTTTTTATTTCAGAACAAAACACAACCTCCTTTTCATGGCTGGATCTGTTCATTAAGTCTCTTTGACTTTGCCATGTCCTGTGAACAGCCCAACCACTTATCTACAGTGGCAGATCCTCTTTTGAGGAAGACTGTAAAACTCTTTCCTTCCTTAGGTGGCAGCTTAGCCTCTGTACTGGCCATTGGTGCTGCAGCTCTTGTCAAGCTTCCAGAGAGTCTAGAGTTTCCCTGGTACATGCTCCCCAGAACGCCCTGATGGAGCACAGGCAGGCACAAGGTTTAATTGGCTCAGGGGCTTCAGAAAGTGAAGGTGAAGGAGTCTGCGACACAAGTACTGGGGAAGAGCCAGATGAGTGGAGTGTGAGGGAGCACTCAGTGGAGACACTACTGGATCCTGTCCTCAGCTGCTGCTTCTTGTGAAAGGGAGAGAGAGGGGAGGGCTGCTGCATGGCTTTCCACTGAAGAGAGTACCACACAGGAGGAGTGGAGAAGTCCTCTTCCCTTGAAGACGAGAAAAGAGGAAGGAGCATTGATCAGCAAAGATATAGGAACTGGGACTTGTTTCATGGGGATGGAGCCAGCAGGGGACTATCCAAGGCTGAGAGTTTCCAGAAGTTTAGGTCATTTCTGGTAAAGCTCTTATGCTTATGGATACTTATCTAAACTTTTCAGACCCATCCTACCTATCTTAGGTACTTACATGGCCCCCATTACTGTCATATTTGAGCATCTCACAATCTTAATGTATTTATCTTCACAACACCCCTGTGAGGTAGGGCAGTGCTATTATCTCTATTTTACAGGCGGAGAACTGAGGCACAGAAAGGGTAAGGGCCTTGCTCAAGGTCACGCAGGAAATCTGAGGCAGAACAGGGACTTGAACCCAGTCTCCCAAGCCCTAGGCTAGTTCCGCAACCACTGACCAGCCTTTCTTTCTACTATAACTAATTATAGTTAGGTTTCCTAAAGTTTCTTGCTTGCTTTCAATAAATTAATGAGTCATGTACAAACAAAATCATGGTCCTTTTTGGAAGAAAAATGTCCTGGGTTTTATGATGCTTAGTGGATGAATATTTATCTGGTGATAGAAGCAGAAATACAGATAGCTATGTGGACAAACTAGAGACACACCTGGAGATTGCAGAGTGAGATCATACTGTACATCATCTGAGTCACACAGAAGCAGTGCCGAAAATTATGGAACGGGTTGTTTCTGTAATTGTCATGAATACACAGCTACAAAAAGAGGGAGTAAAACAGTTAATGACTGTAGAGTTGTTTCTGAATGGAAAGATCTGAGTTCAAGCACTTCCCGCTCTCCCTCGAGGCCCTGCACATCGCTATGTGAGACATATGGAGCCTCACACCATTCTCCACTTTTGCCCCTTCAGAAATCACAACACACAGCCCTGCAATAGCACCCTCCTGCTTTTAGCTGAGGAGAACTAGATATGGCTCCCTATGAAAATTTCATTAACACAATCCCTGAACCATCTAATGAAGTCACTGAAAAGCACCAGCGGGCATTCCTTCCCCAGCCACATGAGCAATATGAGGCCAGAGATTGTCAGTAGTCCCTCTCTTTGTTATCTGCCTCACCCAGTAGAATAGGCAGGCAATAGCAAGCTTTCCCAGTCTTGATGCACAACACGTGCTCTGGTCTTGCATTTCTCCTGAGCAGATACCACCAAGTCTGCCAAACTGTGCTGGGGACAAAGGCCCACTTAGGAATATACAGAGGCCACAGAACTCATTTCTGACATAATCTGAATGTCAACCCTGAGGTCTTCAAAGGCAAGAATGTAATATTTATTTAAGTTACAAATATACATTGAAGACATTTTATCAGACAGCCAATCCTCCCCAGCACTACTGAGCTCCACACACTTAGGGCTTGATTTTGCAAGGTGCTCAGCACTCTGGCCTCCAGCATGTGCTTAACTTTAAGCATGGGACTAGCCCCATTGAGCAACATGTGGGATTACACACATTCTTAAAGTTAAACTGAGTCTAAGTGCATTGCTGTATCAGGACCAGAGTCCTCAGCACCCTGCAAGATCAAGCTGCTTGTTCTTGGGCTTGATTTTCAGATGTTCTAAGCATCCAAACCTCCAGCTGGAGTCAATGGGAGCTGGGAAAGCTCAGCACTTCTGAAAAACCAGGCCTGTGTTGTTTGGCTTCTATTTCAGTAGAGAAGGACTTTTGAAAATAACTTTAAAAATTATATGTTGATGATCTCCTCAAATGTTATAAACATCATCTCATACAACTTCTGCACTGAAATGTGGGTCATACACACAGGGCCGGCACAACCCATTAGGCAACCTAGGCGCTCGCCTAAAGCACTAACATTTGGGGGGCGGCAGCTGCCCCGGTCGTTGGCGGTATTTCGGGGGCGGGACCGTCCACCGCCTAAGGCGCCAAAAAAGCTGGCGGCGCTCCTGCATACACATTCATTGTGCAAGGTAACATGATTGTAATGCATGCATTGATCAGTGGAAGTCAGAACATTAAATGTGATTCCTGATTCAGAAGTTGTATCAGCCCTTTATGTTGAGCTATTAAAAATATTTGATTGCAATAGTCATCTTGTTCCTCAGTTTCTCGGTGCTATTTTTAAGGCAGGTGAATGTGGGACTGAGAAAGGAAATGTTCAAGTAAAGTGAGGTAGCTCTTTCTTGTCCAGCTGAGTTCAACCCTAAGCACACTGTAGGCTTTGGGGAAATATCAGCACCTGGAAGTAGGGACTGTATCATCCCTTTTTGAAAAGCCAATATTTGCAAAGGAATTTTTGTAACACTCAGATTTTTATAGAATAAATAAGGAGCTGCACACATGGTTCAGAATGAGATTGTATTAACTATTAATGGTAGCACTTTGAATTACTCAGGGAAATTTGAACTGATGTGAATGCATCTCTACACATACTGTAGGTGGCACAGATTCATAGTTTTTAATGTCAAAAGGGACCATTGTGATCATCTAATCTGACCTCCTGTATAACACGGGCCATAGAATGTCACCCCATAATTCCTGAATTTTGCTTGACAATTTGTGGTTGAACAAGAGTGTATCTTAAAAAGATAGCCAATCCTGTCTTAAAGATTTGAAGTGATGGAGAATCCACCACATTGCTAGGTAAGTTGTTCCAATGGTTAAATACCCTCACTCTTAAAAATCTGCACCTTATTTCCAGTTTGAATTTCTAGCTTCACCTTTCAGCCGCAGGCTCTTGTTATGTTTTTCTCTAATAGTTTAAAGACCTACCTACTACCAGAAATCTTCTGTTTAGATTCTTATAGATCACACTCAAGTCACCTCTTGAATTTTTTTTCAGTAAGATAACTAAATTCATCTCCTTAAGTCTCTCATAGGAAAGCATGTTTTCCAGTCCTTGAATCATTCTTGCAGCTAGTACCATTTTACCGACATTTACTACTTTTGGCCAGAGAAAGAGCAATCAAATAGTTTTCATTGCATCCTCCAGACAAAAATGATATAATCCTGCAGAGCAACATGCTACGTGACATACACTTAAAAGACAGTACATTTTCTGCTGTGCATAGAAGTGCAGGGGCATGCCGTGTTTGTGGAAAAACAGTCAAACAGCCTACACACAGAGGTGAGTCACATCACTTCCAGTACTAGTAATTTCAGGCTAAACCAATGTATAATATAGGAACACAGAAAATGCCATACTTGACATAGGTGTGGGAAGTAGGGGTGCGGGGGTGCTGCCAGTCCCAGGCTCCTGGCACTGGCCCCGCATGCGGGGTTCTGGCCACCGGCCCCACGCCTGGAGCTCCACCCCAGCCCCTATCTGTGGCCCTAGCCTCTGCTGCCTTACCTCTGTCCGCGTCCTCCCCTTCCCGGAGCCATGGCCCTGCTCTCGGCCCCAGCTCTAGGGGGCGGTGAGGGGCGCAGACGGGGAAAGTGGGGTGCAGCTCAGCACCCCCACTCCAAAAACTGTTCCAGCGCCACTGATACTGGATGAAACCCAACGTCCATCTAGTACCAAATGCTTCAGAGAAAAATGTAAGAACCCCACAGGGAAATGTGGGATAATCTGCCCCCCCACATTAGGTCTACCTCATTTATAATGTTAGAGATTGGCTTAAACCTTGAAACATGAGATGTAATGTCTCTTCCAAAAAAAATGTATTAGCATTTATCGTGATAACTCTGGGTATTATTGATATCTATTTGTGTCTAATCTCTTTCTGAATCTTGTTAAATTCTTGGTCTCAACAACTTCCTGTGGCAATGAGTTCCAGAGTCTAATTATGCATTGCATTTTCTATTTTGAATTTACCACCTTTTTATTTAATAGAATGTACTCTAATCATTCTGGTGACCCTTCTCTGAAACCTCTCTAATTCTGCAATATCCTTTTTGAGATATAGTGACCAGTACTACGGAAGGTATTCCAAATGAGGTCACATCACTGATTCACATAATGGCACCATACTATTTTCTGTGTTATTCTCTATCCCAATCCCTAGGAATTCTAATATCTTGTTAACTTTTTTGATCACCGCAGCACATTTTGCAGAGGTCTTCATTGAACTGTCTGCAATAATGCCCAGGATGTTTTCCTAAGGTGACACATCTAATTTAGAACCTTTTAAAGCATACTAGTAGCTTAATTTTTTCCCTCCAATGTGTATTACTTTGAATTTATTGACACTGAATTTCATTTGCCAATTCATTTATTTAGGTCTCTCTGAAGTTCTTCAGTCTACCCAGTCCTGACTAATTTATATAACTTTGTCTCATCTGTAAATTTTGCCACCTCGCTACTCACTTCCCTTTTCAGATCATTAATATTAAACACTGTGCCTAGTATCTAGCCTTGAAGCATCCTGTGTTAATCCATTTTTCCATGTTAACAATTGAGTTACTCGAGGAATAAATTTGGCCACAGTGAGTCCACAGAAAGCTCAGAATCAAGAATTAAGTAAACAAATACAGAGCTATTCTAAAACATGTCATCTGTGACCCTGATCATGCAAACATTGGGACAGGTGCTTAACTTTAAACGTGTGAGTAGTTCCACTGCCTTTAGTGGGATTACTCGTCTGAATAAAATTAATGCCATGAGGAAGTGTTTGCAGGATTCGGAGCTATATTTTAAAAATCACAAATACTGGGAATTTTAAAGAAATACTTACCAACCATCTCTTCAGCGTGATGGGGTTGATATTAAAGTCTTTCACCAATCCGAGATCATGGTACATATGTTCCAAACAACTCAGCATCTGTAATGATGAATAGCAAGGATATTGTTTTAATCACTGTTGTTTATAAAGCACAAAGTACAATGTAATGTAAATCTTCACATTACAAACACTGATGTCTAATGGAGCCCTATTGTTAATCATGAAACAAAGCTGTTCAAAGATTGCAAGATCAAAACCAGTTCACTAAGGACCAGATCCAAAGCCCACTGAAGACAAAATAAAACCTTCTATTGACTTCAATATGATTTGTATTGGGCCCTAATTCATCCAAGAGCTCCTTAGTGATCATTGCTCATGAAAATCAAAACTATATCACCTCATGAAGAAGTAATTTGATTTTGCTAATGGAACTAGTTTATGGGCCTGATTCAAAGCCCATTGAAGTCAATGATGGCCTTTCCATTGACTTCAATGGACTCTGTATTAGGACCCAAGTGCATAGAAATATGACAACAGAAGATAAGAGTGGCTGGAGGTAGAGTGCATTCTAGATAAGTGGGCACATCTAATTCATGTGTGATTTCCTGGAATTTTTAAAAAATCAAGTATCCTCAATAGACTAAACAGATTAAAAAAAACTCTTAGACGGTAAAATTACAAAATTAGAGCAGGTTTGTGCATATTCCCTTCCATAACTGTGTATCTATGAATCTGTGAATACCAAAACGCAAAGGCAAAACATTGTTTAAGACAACAGCATATGACATTCATTCGTGTTTTCAGAACAGAACACAACTAGATCAGCTATGCCATTCCAAGTCTAGATTTTGTTGTGTCTGGAAATATAGAAAATAACTTATTTATATGCTACTTAGGTCTTGGTGTAAGACTACCTGACCCAGTTTTTGCATCTCAATTATAGTGACATTGGAATAATGTTATAAATATGTCCTAGGAGATATTTGAATTTTAAAGCCCTATTTTTTAGGCACGCATAGCTTCCCGGAAAAATTGCTTCCTTTAGTGAAATTTCCTATGTTTGTCAGCTCATATTTAATTTAATAACATGTTTAGTAAAATTCCATTACGGCTGGCTTTCCGTCATTCCAATGTGAATTAAAAAGGTTTCCTCACAAAACTGCAAGAAAAATCTCAGAAGAATGATGGGTGCTCAGATAATACCATCACAATTTTGCTTTACAGCATTATGCTTGGTTCCCTGGTACCCAAAGCCAGAACATATTGTTTGATACATTAAAAAAACAAAAAACAAAACAAAGCCTGTTACTGAAACAAAGATTTAGGCCTGGTCTACACTGAAAAGTTGTACTGGTATAATTTTGTCAGTTAGGGTTGTGATTCATTACCAAAATAGTTATACCTGTACAGCTGCTAGTGTAGATGCAGTTATAATGGTATAAAGTGCCAGTGCAGCTTATTTCCCTTCCCATACTGATATAGCTATACCAGCATAAATCATCAATATGACTGCACTCATGCTAGGATTTTAGTTAACAAGGTAGAACATTTTATGCGAAGACGAGAGGATGTTGTAAAAGCCAAGACTAGAACAGGGTTCAAACAAGAACTAGATAAGTTCATGGAGGATAGATCCATCAATGGCTATTAGCCAGGATGGGCAGGGATGGTGTAGGGCCATCCAGAGCATTCAGGGCGCCTGGGGCAAAGCGGGGGAGCTGCGGTGCTCGTACTCACCTGGTGGCAGGCCAGGTCTTCAGCAGCACTGAAGGGCTCCCCGCCGCCGAAGATCTGGACCGCTGCCAGGCCAGGGCTCATGGGACATTTCGGCGGTGGGGGGCCCTTCAGTCGCTCTGTGTCTTCGGCAGCACTGAAGGGCTCCCCGCTGCCGAAATGCTGCCGAAGACCCGGACCGTCGCTGGGCCAGGGCTCACGGGGCCCCTGTGGGGCCTGGGGCAAATTGCCCCACTTGCCGCCCCCTCTGGACAGCCCTGGGATGGTGTCCCTAGCCTCTGTTTGCCAGAAGCTGGGAACGGGCGACAGGGGATGGATCATTTGATGATTACCTGTTCTGTTCATTCACTCTGGGACAACTGGCATTGGCCACCGTCAGAAGAAAGGATACTGGGCTAGATGGACCTTTGGTCTGACCCAGTATGGCCGGTCTTATGTTCTTAAGAAATTGAAAGCAGGGCATCATTATCACTAGAACTTGAGTTAGAGGGCCCATGTTCCTGGAGGGACTGTTATAGATGAGACACCAGTAGAACAGACAATGCAGAGAGATTGGCTGGAAGCTGCTCAGCCACATGGACAGAGCAGGGCACAAGATCTAATAAAGTTAAATTTATTTAACTTGACCTGCATTCCACTTCACTCTTTGCTAATGAAACAAGCAGCATACTTCACATTTGCTGAGCTTTATTTTCCTTAATGATTTAACTGCATCTAGTGCAACTATTCAGCAGGTGTATATTTGGATCTTGGCAAATTAAATCTTTTGGTTCAGTATAGGATCCCCGTCATTTTTTCTTATATTTCCTTTTCTATTCTGTATGAATAATAATAGAATAAGGGAAATCTGATGCAAAATGACAACATTATGGTTGAAATTCGGCAGATACAAAATTCAGAAAATTCAAACTTTTAGTACCGACAGAAAACATTTAATTTATAAATACTGCACATCTATTATATATTTTATATCTGTCTGTCACAGTTTGGGCCTGGGTGATGACATTATGGAGATGCTACACAACCTGTCCCCACCCCTGCCTAACCAATTTGCCAATTTACAGGTTATTATAATTGGGCCAGATTTTCAAGTGCTCAGCTTCAATTGAGGCACCTAAATGAAGTGGCAAGATCTGCAAATATATACCCAGTAGCTCCATTAAGGTTAATGAGAAGCTCCCTTGAGGAGCTGCTGGATGCTGAGTACTTTTGAAAAGCTGGCACACTATTTATGTTCAATTACTCATTGTGATAGCACCCGGAGGCCAAATATGGATCCGAGCTCCACTGTACAAGGGACTGTACACAGATGTGGACACACACCTTGTCCTGCAGAGTTTACAGTCTAAGGCCCTGATTCTGCTAGCTGGTGATTGGGGGGTGGGGTGGTGGAAGGGACACAGTGATGCTGACACAGAGCCCCATTGAACTCATTGGGCACAGGAGTTTGCCAGCATGAAATAGCTTGCAGGACTGGGATCAAAGAAGAAAAGTGGGGAAAAAAAGTGTGGGGGAGAAGGAAATACTAAAATACAGTGTTGACTACTCTTTGTTATTTTATTGTGAGTCTCACAATATTTGGAGTTTTTCTTAAAGTCCCAGCTCCCGGAATCAGGTGAAAACATGAGAACCTTGGGGAGGGGAGTTAAGCCAGAAGGAAAATAACATCCCTCCTCTCCCATTTATTAATTTAAAAATCTCACAATTTGGGAGGGCGTTATGATTTTTGAACATTTGGGGTTGGCAACACTGAAAATATATACAATTTTCACATATGATTTGTTAATGTACAGGTACCGGTATATGGTAAGCTTCTTTCCTTCCTTTCTTTCCCTTCAGGGCTGAGCTTAGGCATCATCTATTGGCAGATACATTGTAAGCACTGGGAAGAGGTGGCTTTTGAGGAGGGATTTGAAAAAGATACTGACCTTTATGGACCAGTTCAAGGATGTAAGGAGTAACATGGGTTTAAAAATATATATGCAGCATGGTACCCCTCTCCAAAGACATGGGCCATTAAAGGCTTGGAGTGAGGAGCCATTCTGGTTCCTCTCAATCTCCATGGGGAAGCTCCTTGTGAGGTATTTGCAGCCCTATGGCTGCAATAACTTCTGATAGTCTGCTAGCCCTGTCTGGGGAGAGATGGGGCAACAGATTCACAGAGATACTCAGTGTGGGCAGGAAGTCAATTTATGAGTGTGCCCTATCTCCTGAGCAGCTCCATACTCCAAACAGAAAGTGGTCACCTCGTTTCTTTGTCCTCCTTCTGCACGTAGCTCGACTGTACTCAGGACTGATCCGGTAAGCTGCTTTAGAAGGGAACAAGGGACTAACACCCCACTTACTACTGCATAAGAGAAGGTTAGGTTTTAGCCCCAGTGGACAAAATATGATTATATTGTCATATATTCCTCAGGGAGCAAGAGATTATCCAGGTGGGTTGATGAAATACTGTACACCAAACCATTACGTTATTGCCTTACGCACTGGTTACATTCTAGCATGGTGATTTATAACCTATTTGCTCAAAATCAGCCACATAAACCACCACTTACTGTTAAGTAAGCGTTAACATAATTGAAATGGTTCATGTAAACATAAAACAGAGTCAAAAGGGTGAAAGTGTCAACAGACATTACCATATGGTATTGTGCTCACAATGGTTTGTGTGATTGTTTCTGAGCCTAAATCCCACATATGGTATGTTCCTAATCTCCATATCCTCATGCTATCAGTGTGCATGCCACAATGTAATGGTTCCCATTACGATGAATGAGTTATGCTGTTAAAATACTGTGCTTCAGTGTACAAAAATCCATGGATAATGTTTTTTTCCCTAGTCCTACTCTTTATTAATGGTCTGCTAAACAATCTGCCAACATTTTTATGATCCACCTGGCACGTTGTAATTCTTATGGCAGTAAAGACATCACAGGCTAGATATTTGAAAGATGGTGGGTAAGTCGTTTTGCCTGACTAGTAAATGACTTTGATGCTTAACTACGGGTGCCTGGAAAAAAAATAACCATAAAGAATCTCCCTCAAACTGGCAAGAAGCGTGCGGAGAAAATTCTGTTACCTTCTATGTGAATGTGCATGGCCATATATTCTAACAACCAACAGGAGACTGAACTCTGAACCACATAAAAGTCCTCCAGTTAGTCCTACTAACTGGAAGCATGTTAACAAATAAACTAAATGAAGAACATTATTCATATTGAGTTTTTTTAATTTTTGGAAACTTGCTTAGTCATGGAATATGTTCATCTCGCGATTTTGAAGCAGAATGGCTCCTGTTTGCATAACACTTCCCTGAAGATGTAATTTGTGCTGCATGTTTGCAACTCCACTCTCCTTTTTTTTGTTGCTATTGTACTGATCTAGTTATGTCTTTCTTCTCCCTTTCCGTGCTATCATTTGTTACATCCATTGGTTGAATCATGTTTCACATTATAACTTTCCACAAAAGGGGTATCCTCTTCCATTGTGTTTGTACAGCAGCTGGCACAATGATGATTCCTGGGAGCTTCCATAACATAGATGATGATGATTAATAATTAATAAATAATAATATGCTGTGCACTTAGATTTGCATCTCCTCTGAATGTATTGCACACCAACATCCCTGTACAGGAGCATACAAATCAATGTCTGCACCCAGGCCCTGATTCAGCACAGCACCTAAATACTTGTTTAATATTGAGCAGGTAAGTAGTGCCATTGATTTCAGTGGGATTGATCACTTGCTTAAAGTTAAGCATGTGCTTAAGTGCTTTGCTGAATAGGCATAGACTCACTCATATTAGATGGCATGAAAAGACACAGGCTGGCATTAACTTTGTTGCACTTGTCCTTGAATGACATTACCAATATTTGGACTATGAAGAAATAAACAAGGAGTTCTATAATAAGGACAATCTATTTGGCACTTTTAGGGAACAAAAATTATTGCACTCCAGAATGATTCACTCAGTAAAGAATTAGATTTCAGGCATATTACCTGGATCCACCAATTCCGTGTTTAAAACAGCAAATTTCAACTTAAAAGCTGAGGAATCATGAAAATATGTATTAGGTAAGAGGATCTGAAAAGGAAAAAACAAAACTTTCTTGAATGGATATTTTTGGTCTCATCTACCTTTGGGAATAGCACTGATCCAGCAATTGGTGTAGCCAGCCAGGTGCTGACCTCTAAGGATATGTCTACACTGCAATTAGATGCTCATGCCTGGCCGGTGCCAGCTGACTTGGGCTCAGAGGGCTCAGGCTAAGGGGCTGTTTAATTGCGGTGTAGACATTTGGGCTCAGGCTGGAGCTTGAGCTCTGGGACCCTCCCATCTTGCTGAGTCCTACAGCCTGGGCTCATGCCCGAGCCTGAATGTCTACACCACAATTAAACAGTCCCTGAGCCCTATGAGCCTGAGTCAGCTGGCACAGGCCAACCCTGGGTTTTTAAATTGCATAGACATACTCAAAGGCTATGTCTTCATTGCAAAAAAGGTATGTTTATGTTGCTGTAAAATCCTAGTGGAGTGAAGGCACAGGCAGTGTTTAGCTCTGTCTAGCTAGATGAGGTCATCCCTATGCCTTCCACCTGGGGTTTATCTTGACTAACTGCATCAAGATAAGAACTATGGTGCCTTGTCTCCACTAGAATTATAGCTAGCTCGAGTTAGCTATCGCCATGTAAAAACACCCCCTTTTATGCAGTGAAGGCATAGCCTTAGTGTAGAGAAGGGCATGCAGGGGTTTGTACCGACTGAGCGAACGAGGCGCATCCCCTACTTGTAAGTGGGGTAAAGCATGATGAGCTCAGACAGTGCAATCCCTTGCATGTTAATTTCTACTCTTTGGGGTCAGCACCCAGGTGGCCTCATTGACTTCTGGCTGCCAGTTGATGAACAGAGGGTATTCCTGAGTGTAGGCCAGGTCTTTCTTCCGCATTGCCTTCGTTAGGCTTCCATTGCTAGACACTGAAGACGGCTTTCCTGACTGTCTCAGTGCTGTCATGGGATAAGCCACAAGTACCAACAACTTGTTTACTCATCGCCTCATTACCTCATTGGGCTCCCACAGCCAGACGTCAAACGTTGGTTTCCGAAGTGCTTCTATGGTCTCCTGAGACAGCATGTACTGTAGACAAAAAGACAGTGTCTATTATTAACCACTACTGAGTTCCCCTCATGTCTTTGTGGGAGCTGCATTCTGCCCTCATCAGAAGTTCTCCAGCATACCATTAATTAATTTTCAAAAATGTAGTGCCTCAGCCGTGACTGGGCAAAATACATTGTCTCTTGTTGGTTTTAATCTTAAATTCTTCATATTTGGGGGGATGAAATATTTAACTGCAGGTGATTTATATTGTTATTTTGAACAGCTGTTTTTCTCAAGGGTTCCCACATTTCAATCAGGTGCCAGGCAGCAAAGCGATTGTTTATTGTGTACTCAGAGCTCCAAAACAAAATCCAACTCAACCTCCAGCAGGACTTAAAGTGTGCCGGGCTGGCACAGGACACGGACCCTGGAAAGAACATTTCTAAAAAGCAAGCTGGGTCACCGAGGGTGCACATTTTTAGTACCTCCGGGGGTAAAGCCCCTCTGATTACTTGCTTTCCCTGCTTGCCTGTATCCTGCAGAAGTGCAGCCAATCAGAGCTTCTGCAGGAAGCAGGCAAGGCTCTTTCCCCCTCCCCTCAGGAGCTGACACTGTTCTCACAGAAGGGGAAGGGGAGGAGGGAGTAGAAGGAGACCAGCAGCTCAGGGCTGGTGGTCATGGTGGTGGGGCTGGGGAGACAGGATTGATTTGGAGGTTGGGGGCAGGGGATGGGCAGATGTGAAGGGGATCACAGACCTCTCCCCCCCACATTTTTTTCACAGCACTTTAAGCATTTGACCCTGTCAGGGTTCCTTCCCCACTTTGAACTCTAGGGTATAGATGTGGGGACCTGCATGAAAGCCCCCTAAGCTTATTTCTACCAGCTTAGGTTAAAACCTGGTACACTGCCATCACCAAGTGATTTAACAAGAAACAAGGAAAGGACCACTTGGAGTTCCTCTTCCCCCAAAATATCCTCCCAAGCCCTTACACTCCCTTTCCTGGGGAGGCTTGAGAATAATATCCTAATCAATTGGTTACAAAGTGATCAAAGACCCAAACCCCTGGGTCTTTGGACAATGGAAAAATCAATCAGGTTCTTAAAAGAAGGATTTTATTAAAAAGAAAATGTAAAACTCATCTCTGTAAAATCAGGATGGAAAATAACTTTACAGGGTAATCAGATTCAAAGAGCCCAGAAGAACCCCCTCTAGCCTTAGTTTCAAAGTTACAACAAAACAAGGATAAACTTCCCTCTAGCCAGGGGCAGCTCTATGTTTTTTGCTGCCCCAAGCACGGCATTCAGGCAGCCTTCGGCGGCATGCCTGCGAGCAGTCTGCTGGTCACGCAGATTTGGCAGCGTTTCTGCAGGTGATCTACCGCTCCCGCGCCTTCATCGTACCTGCAGCCAAATTGCTGCCGAATCCGTGGGACTGGTGGACCTCCCGCAGGCATGCCGCCGAAGGCTGCCTGACTGCCGCCCTCACAGCGACCGGCAGGCCACCCCCTGTGGCTTGCCGCCCCAGGCACGCACTTGCTGTGCTGGAATTAATGGTAAATTCTCAGAATGGAGAGGGGTAACTAGTGGTGTTCCCCAAGGGTCAGTCCTAGGACCAATCCTATTCAATTTATTCATAAATGATCTGGAGAAAGGGTTAAGACCAAAGCAGATTGTGAAGAACTTCAAAAAGATCTCCAAAAACTAAAGTGATTAAAAAAAAAAGGCAAATGAAATTTAATGTGGATAAATGTAAAGTAATGCACATTGGAAAAATAACCCCACTATACATACAACATGATGGGGGGCTAATTTAGCTACAGAGTCAGAAAAAAAAGATCTTGGAGTTATAGATAGTTCTCTCTGAAGATGTGTCCAGTGTGCAGAGAGCGGTCAAAAAAAAAAAGGATGTTAGGAATCATTAAAAAGGGATAGAGAATAAGACTGAGAATATATTATTGCCCTTATATAAATCTATAGTACCCCCACATCTAATACTACTGTGTAGATGTGGTCTCCTCACCAAAAAAAAATATTCTAGCACTAGAAAAGGTTCAGAAGAAAAACTAAAATGATTAGGGGGGAGGGGAGAGAGTCCCATATGAGGAAAAGAAAGAGAGGCTAGGACTCTTCAGTTTGGAAAAGAGAAGACTAAGGGGGATGATAATGGTGTCCCCTAGCCTGTATGTGCAGGAGAGAGATCATTTGATCATTGCCTGTTAGGTTCACTCCCTCAGGGGCCTGGCATTGGCCCACTGTCGTAGACAGATACTGGGCTATGGGGGACCTTTGGTCTGACAGTCGGCCTTTTTTTTTGTCTTCTGTTTCTTATATGTTCCTGAAGCCGCCCCTGCCTCTAGCAAAGGTAAAATTCACAAGTTGAGAAAACAAAGATAAACTAACACGCCTTGCCTGGCTGTTACTTACAAGTTTGAAATATGAGAGACTTATGCAGAAAGATTTGGAGAACATGGATTGATGTCCGGTCCCTCTTAGTCCCAAGAGCGAACAACCCCCCAAAACAAAGAGCACAAACAAAAGCCTTCCGCCCCTCCCCCCAAGATCTGAAAGTATCTGGTCCCCTTATTGGTCCTTTGGGTCAGGTGTCAGCCAGGTTACCTGAGCTTCTTAACCTTTTCCAGGAGAGATTTTATAGTATTGTATACAGGAGGGTTGTTACCCTTCCCTTTATAGTTATGACAGACCCCCAGTGTTCTGGGTTGTTACTGGATTGGTAACAATTGCTGGCAATTTGTAAAAAATTCTAGATTATTAGAAGATGTGTAAGATATCTAACCACTATTGAACCGTGTTTTTGAGACAACGTGATCAAAATATTCTTGGAATACGTCAACCTAGTAGCTTAATTGGTCCACTTACCATAGTTGGCTGTAATTAGTTTTGGTATACTATACTGAGAATATAAATGAAATTATCTGAGCCACTACATTGTTATTTAATTCAAGCAAGAATTACATTTGAGGATTAATTCTCCATCTCCAGAAGGCAGTAATCTTGTGTTTGCATGATACTTTATCGGTAGTATAGAGTTTTGCTAGACAGCTTTAAATTAGCAATATTGATGTATTAATTAATAACAGCACTGTAATTACCAAATCTGTTTCAAGTGACATGCCTGAGGTCACACAAATCCAGTATTTAAAGCCATAACAAATGTCACACACAGAGCAAACAAAACCTAAACTTCTCCTAAAACCAAGCAATAAAAAGCCTTTGGCTCTAGGCAGAAAGGAACAACAGCTTACCACTGTGTTCAGTTAGTGCAGCTCTCAACAGTAATAGTTAACCTCAGAAGCCAAGCGTTCTAGCAGTGGGTAAAAAGTTAAGGTATTGTTGCCGTCTACATATCGTGGAACAAAGGAATGTAGAGCAGTTTGAAAAAGCATGTGTTAGTAGTGTCAACAACACATATACATTTAAGCAAAGCCAAAATGGAAATGACATTTTATAGCTCATTAAATCCATTTTCAAGAGACAGATGCCAGGACTACATCAATTACTTTAACTGAAAAATAATTCACTGAGAGGGAAAAAAAGTAGAGGCGCCATTACAGAATAGAGAATAAAGTTATAGCCTATAATAAATCTTGCTCTGAGCCTGCAGACTAAGTATCATTAGATAAAACAGAACACTAAATGTTCGACAAATTTCAGGAATCCAGTAACATTTTCAGCATTAATGAGATTCCGAATATTAAAGGTTATTGTGGGTCGGATTTCAAACCCATTGAAATCAATGGGAGTCTTTCTATTGGCTTCCAGGGTCTTTGGATTAGGCCCTCCATCTACACCAGTGGTTCCCAAAGTGGTGACTGTGGGGGATTTGCTATGGGTCATGTGGGGGTCTGTCCCTTGAGCCAAGGCTGGAACATGCTGGAACAGCAATCCGGTATTTTTGCTGCATGGAGGATGCTATTTTGTACTCAAAATGACATCCTCAGCACAGCGTGACTTTTCGCACACTGTACATGAGAGGTCACGCTGGCAGGGGTGTTCCCACACTGGTGGGGTTGTTCCAATAGTACAGAAAATGAAAGCGGTCTCAGACAGTTAGTCAGATGCCAAAGGAGTCCTTGGTGGGAAAAAGTTTGGAAATCAGTGATCTAAACAATTAACAATATAGAGTGATGGGAAGTCATGCATTGTATTCCAGCTCCTCATAGGAAGACATGCTCTATAAATTAATATCCTGAAAACAAAGTGCATCTTATGGTACCTTTGGATAGGATGGTATGTCTCTTTGGGGTGTCAACTTCTTGTTTTCATCTAAGAAGCTGTACTTACAGGGACAGCTGGTCCTGCAAATAAAAAATTCAGCCCTCAACATTGGGACAACAGCAGGTGCATTCTCTTGATTAGCATTGACTATATTAAAATATCTTGCTATGTGGTCACATAGAGGGTATGTCTACACTGCATCTTAAGCCTGAGTTCTAACTCAGGTTGAGCCCAAGCCCCACATCCTTTCACACACAAATCAGTCTATCTTGGGTTAGCAAGCACTCGATGCCTGGGTTTTAGGACCCTCTAGGGCAGGGATACTCAAACTGGGGGTTGGGACCCCTCAGGGGGTCGCGAGGTTATTACATGAGGGGTCACGAGCTGTCAGCCTCCACCCCAAACCCTGCTTTGCATCCAGCATTTATAATGGTGTTAAATATATTTAAAAGTGTTTTTCATTTATTAGGCGGGGGTCGCACTCAGAGGCTTGCTGTGTGAAAGGGGTCACCAGTACAAAAGTTTGAGAACCACTGCACTAGGGGGTAGCTCCGAGCCCAAGTCCTGCTGTGACTGAGGTTCAAGCCCTGTGATTTTGCAGTGTGGATGAAGCTCAAGCTGCAGACTCAGGTCAGAAGATCTGTGTGGTGCGATATGGATGTGTTGGCATGGCTGTGAGACCTGGGTCCAGCAATTGTAAACCCAGGCTTACAATGCAGTGTGGACGCTGAAGCGTAGGCTTGGAACCACCAAACCTATAAGCCAAGGTCCCAAAGACCTGGGTTTACAATGCAGTGTAGACATACCCTTAGAGTTACACTGCTTCCCAATCTCTCCTAACAATCTCATTTTCTCTAATCATAAGAAACAATCAGGGCCAAGTCATTCTTACCCCTGTATGAGGGAATATATAATTGAGACCACCATAATATCCAAGAAACTTTCCGGAAACAAATATAGGTGTATCTGAAATTCATTCATACTCTTTAATTTAATAATCTTTCCATTCTACTGATTCGATCGGTTTATTATCTTTTGTGTAAAATAGTTCTGCTTGAGTTTGGCATTTATTCCTAGAGTCCTAATGTTTAGATTATCCCCTTTATTTTAAAAACACCCAATAGTAAACCAAAAAGCAAAAAACAAAGAAAACTAAAAAACCCAAACCCAACAAAATCAAAACAACCTATCAACTTTATTTCCTCCTTTCATAATTTTGGAAATTTCTATTATGTCACAACGTTTCCTCTATTCCAGTGTGAATATCCCAACACTCCAATTTCTTCCTTGTAACTTTGATGTTTGCTATCATCTCTTTTGTATTCTTTGCAAAGCAATTTTGGGTTTTGGTTGATGGTGATCAGTACTGAACACAGGGGCTTTCTGCATTAGCAGTATCACTGGTGAGGTCAGAGATTGTCCGAAACAGTCCTAAGAAATCAAACAGTTCATGAACAGTAATAGTATTACTCTTTGTATTGCAGTAGCTCATGGAGGTCCCAGCTGAGACTGGGACTCCATGGTGATGGCATTGTATGGACATTGAATAAGACAGTCCTTGCTCCAAAGAGTTTACAATCTAAATACACAAGACGGACAAAGTACGGAAGGAAGGAAGGAACTATTATCCCAGTTTAAAAGGCAGAGTGCTGAGGCGCAGAGAAACCAACGGCTAGATCCACAAAGGAGATTTAGGCTTAGCATTGCATCTCCTAAGTTCAGGTGCTCTGCCTTCTACTGGAACCCACAGCCCCGAGTCAGGCGCTCAGGCTCCCTATACAACACGTGAGGAGCGTTAGGTGCCCAGAAATGGGATCTACAAAAGCCAGCACATTGAATAGGGAGCCGCCTAAGCTAGCCAATAGGAAATACCCAGGAGAAGGATGTGGCCTCAACCCTACCCCTCTCAGGGATTTAGGTGCCTAACTCTGGCCCAGAGGTTGGTACCTATCTCCACTTGGAATTCACAGCTGTGATCCTGCTCCCACAGGCGCTGGCTTCCTCCGGGCCCCAGGAGTGCTCAACCCCCAGCTCCGCCCCCGCCCCATCCACCCCTTCCCTCAAGCCCCCACCCCTTCCCCGTCTCTTCCCACCCCCACTCTGGCCCCGGCCCCATCCCACCCCTTCCCTCAAAGCCCTGTGCCTGCCCTGCCTCTTCCCACTCCTGCTCCACCACCCCCTCTTCCCACCCAGTTCCGCCTCCTCCTCTGAGCACACCCCATCCTTGCTCCTCCCCCTCCCCCCAGCGCCTCCTGCATGCCACGAAATAGCTGATCACAGCGGGAGGAAGGCACTGGGAGGGAGGGGGAAGAGTTGATCGGCGGGGCCGCTGGTGGGCGGGAGGGACTGGGAGGAGAGGGGGAGCTTGGCTGCTGGTGGGTGCTAAGCACCCACTAATTTTTTCCTATGGGTGCTCCAGCCCTGGAGCACCCATGGAGTCGGTGCCTATGCCTGCTCCTGGAGTTAGGTACCTAAGCCAGGTCAGCTCTTTCTTGCAAAAAATTGAGGAGGAAGTTCTGCCAGCCCCCTTCTACCCAACTGCCCAGTCATTAGAGCTGTAGGCTGGTGGCCCTAGTCACCAGCTGGGGATATAGACAGCCACACCCAGGTTAGGTTTCTGTCCTTTTCTTCAGGGCTCTGTTTATTGTCTTTCCAAACAAAGCAAGAAAAGTGTACAAAAAGCAACCCAATAACAGTCTGCTTAAGGGTTCGGACTGGGGTCCTCTGGCCTCCAGTGGCTTCAGGGTAGGGCCCTTTCTGACCCCAGCAGAGCTCCAGAGGGCCAGCTGGCCCATCTACTCTGTTTGCCAGAGAATATCCTTTCTCACCCCCCACCCTGTTCATGGCTTGAGCTCTCCTTTATATTCCAGACAAGAGCATGGGCCAATCCTAAGGTGCTGATCAGCTGTGTCAGCTTGATCCCACCACATGTCTGCTGGGGGAGGGATGGCTGCTCCCTCTTACCCCCACCACCCTGGGCTATTAAACGGGCAGATCACCTGTTACATGAGCACTTGCCCCAGATGGGGGAAACCCAAGTTCAAATCCTCCATCTGCCTGAGAAGAGCAAGAAATTGAACCCAGGCCCTCAATTCCTGAGGTCCCTTCCAACCCTGATATTCTATGATTCTATGAATTCTCCCTGGTGAGCAAGTCTGTGACACTGGGCTATGAGGTATTTCTGGAATAGGGTGGGGGGGTCGAGTGTGTGTGTCTATCAGTCATCTTTGCTTGGCCAGAGAGAGCCCAGTGGCTAGGGCACTCAGTGGGAATGTGGGAGAGTCAGGTGCCAGTTCCGGCTTCAATGGATATTAAGTAGTTTTTATAAAGTGGAACAGTTTCAACGACAGAGACTGAGAAAGTCCCACCCCAGAATGCCCCATAACCCAGTGGGAGACCTGGGCTCAAGTCCCTGCTCTTCTGAGTTAGAATGGGGATTGAAACCCAAGTCTCCTTCTCCCAGGTGTCCCAACCATTGGGCTATTGTCTATACATTGTGTTTTGTTCAGGGCCTGACCGGTAGGAGAATTGCCGGCAGATTGAGGGAAGTGATCATTCCCCTTTATTTGGCACTGGTGAGGCCACATCTGGAGTATTGCGTCCAGTTTTGGGCTCCCCACTACAGAACGAAAACGATCAGGGGGCTGGGGCAGATGCCTTACAAGGAGAGGCTGAAGGAACTGTTTAGTCTGCAGAAGAGAAGAGAGAGGGGGGATTTGATAGCTGCTTTCAACTACCTGAAGGGGGGTTCCAAAGAGGATGGATCTAGACTGTTCTCAGTGGTACCAGATGACAGAACAAGGAGTAATGGTCTCAAGTTGCAGTGGGAGAGGTATAGGTTGGATATTAGGAAAAACTATTTCAGTAGGAGGGTGGTGAAGCACTGGAATGGGTTACCTAGGGAGGTGGTGGAATCTCCTTCCTTAGAGGTTTTTAAGGCCTGGCTTGACAAAGCCCTGGCTGGGATGATTTAGTTGGTATTGGTCCTGCTTTGAGCAGCAGGTTGGACTAGGTGACCTCCTGAGGTCTCTTCAAACCCTAATCTTCTGTGATTCTATGGTAGGCCTACTCCAAGGCACCATCTGAGCACACCTACAGGGTTGGGCTCCACAGGCGAGATAGTGGGGGACACCTGGTTTGAGGATCCCATCAAGGTTTAAGTGTGAGTGAGATGTCAGAACATCAGCAGCTGTGTACATGCCCGCTGCCAGATTTTTAGGCACCTTGGAAATTGAGGTACCTACAGGGTTAAGCAGTAGCTGAGTGTGGGTTTTGAGGATCTAAATTTTGGACTTAAACACCTGAAGTAGCAGTTAGGTGCCTAAATCCCTTTGTGGATCTAACCTTAAGTGACTTGCCAAAGGTCACAGAGAAAGCCTGTGGCAGAACATGGACCTGACCCCACATCTCTTGAGATGCAGTCCAATGCATTAACCACAAGAACAGCCTTCTTCATTAGCAGAGCCTGCAAGAGAAAAGGGAATCTCTGGGCCAGATTCATCACTAGCCCACAGCTGATTTATGCTGCTTTGAGGGGGAGGGGTACTAAACTCTGTACACTCAGCTTAACCAGTCAGTTTCTCATGTCTAGTGTAGGGGGAATCCCCAGGTGGAGGACAGGCACATTAATGGCTCACAAGTCACACTCCTCCAAGCCCCTGTGCTAGGGGTATGATAGGAGAAAAGGTGGTGTGGCCAGGTCATCCCTGCACCTGGCTGAAACTAGCTACTGCGGGCGGAGGGCAGAGCAGCATGGAGCAGCCTTCATGTTGCTGTAACTTGCACCAGTGCCAGGATGTAATCAGGCACTTACGTATGTGCATTACCTAAATTATATCCCACAAGCACCTTCATGTTATTAGCCTCTACAAGCTGCGGGTGCAAAAAAATAGAGGCCAGTATTAACAATCTGACCCTTAATGTGTAGGTAAGGGGAAGAGAGCTTTGCTCCTCTTCTTTGAAGAAACTGATGTGCTTCTAACTGTATGTGATGACACTCCAAGAGGGGCATTTTAAAAACATATACGTTGAGCATTACTATTCTATTCTATACCATTCAAATATTACAGGATGTCTATATACATTTTAATAAGCTGTGTAGTGAATGAAATACTGTGGTACAAAGGCCGGATGAAACCCACTAAATTGCTCTTGGATGTCTTTTTTAGGCCCCTCATGCAGTGGGGAGGAATCTTTTGCTTAGCAACTCAAGGATGAAGCTCCTCTTGCATTGAGTCAACACTCCTTCATGTCATTGCTCAAGGTTGCTAGGGAAACTGGTAGCTACTTGTAATTACTCAACAACGTCAATGGGGGTCCTTCTTAAGGACAATGCCACACAAGGAGCAGACTTTCCTTGCTTTAGAAAACCAGAGCAATTCACTGGGATCTTTGATTATATTCTGCATGGCTCAGGTCCAGCTGCTGATGCAAGAGCCATCTGTTTAGGCTGATGACTACAGTGGGTGGCTTATTCTGCACACTTTTAGGTCATACGGCTTAGACCTCAGTCTTCACTTTAAAAATAAGAATGAGTAAGCTGATACTTTTCTTTTACCTTGATAATGTGGGAGAGGGAGTATGTGTGTTTGTGGGATTCCTGGCTGCAGCCGTAAGTTTAATGGAGAATCTGAGATGTAAGCGGTCTCTCAATTAAAGTAAAATCAATTAATTAATACAAATAATTAATTTTGCACTTTTACAGTGTTCTTCTCCCTGAAGATGTCAAAGTGGTCAACTCCACTCATCAAGTCTCATAAGACTCATGTGAGTAAAGTAAGTATCATAGTAGGAGGGATGATCTTGTGGTTAAAGTACAAGATGGAGAATCAGGAGACCTGGATTCTAATCCTGGCCCTGCCACTGCAGGTATGTCTACACAGCAAAGAAAAACCCGTGGCTGGCCCATGCCAGCTAATTCAGGCTTGCAGGGCTCAGGCTGTGGGGCTGTTTCATTGCTGCATAGGCTTCCAGGTTCGGGTTGTGGTCTGGCTCTAGAACACTAAGAGGTGGGAGGTGCCAGAGCACGGGCTGCAGCCAGAGCCCAGCCCTGTAGCGCTAGCCCTGCATGCCTGAGTAGACTGGAATGGGCAAGCCATGGCTTTTTCTTTGCTATGTAGACATACCCAGATTTACTACATGATCCTGGCAGATTGTCTCTGAACCTCATCTTCTTCATCTGTAAAATGGGGATAACAGTGCAATGAATTGGCTAGGAGCCCATGCTTTTGAAGAAGAGGGCTTCAAATTTAAATGTAACTGGGATTTGACAATAACTAGGTAATTAAAGCTGCTGCCTACACCTCGCTGGGAATAAAGACTCCGCTACCCTGTGGGAGAAAAAAGAATCAGCTGGGGTTAGCCCAAGATCGGCCAAAAAGAACTAAAAAAGAGCAACAGTCGCTGACTATAGTTACCACTACCTCTGAACAGTGGCCCCTGCTGGCACAGGTCCCTCTGGCCTTAGGGGAACCAGGGTGCCTTGACCAACCACAATCAATCAGCAATTTTTTTTTCACCCTTCACACTCTGTAACACATTGATTTTAATAGCATCACATCAACATAAAACTGGAATTTTGTAATCGTGAGGCAGACCCCAAGTTTCTCTCTTTTTCCACTGCAAAGATGCAGCTATTACAGTGTAAACAGATCTGCAGACTTGTAGAATAACCGCAGCAGGAAAGATGGGATCTCACTTCTCCAGTGCACCACTGACCTCGAGGAGGTGTGAACTCCACATTCTAATTGGATGCATTTAAATTGTCATATTATTAAGCACAGGCAAGTTTGTTCTCTCTTTTAAAGCCTCGTTACTTAAATGCAAAAAACCTGTGTTAAATCAACCTTATGACTGCCCAGGTAAAACCACAAAAATACAACATTTCGGTCCCACAGCAATGTTAACTTGACTACATTGAATGTATGTAGTATTTTCGATTTCTGATTTTCTGGTTAAATGGATAGCTTACTATATTGCTGCTCATATTACAAAATATAGACCACAAAACAACAGGATGTACAGCCTGAACGAGTCAAGACTGTGGTTAGAACAATACGTTTTGCATTTCCTAATTTTGGTGTGATATTAACTGTACAATCTTAATGTAGTATTAACATTTTTTTTGTTCTGTCTCTCTCTGTCTCTCTATGCATGCCTGCATGCACACACTCACATACTCTACAAAAAGTCAGGAATCAAACTGCCTCCCCCTGCCAGTATGCAAATTGAATCTAACATATATTAGAATACAATTTTTTTTTATTTTGCTGCCAAATTCATTCCTAGCCATGCTAATGAAATTCTCTCAGCTGCCTTAACAAGTCACTATGTAACCAGCAGGGCAAATTTGTGTCGGTCACACTGCTGTAAATCTGGAGTAGTTCCACTGAGGTTAATGGGTTATTCCAGATTTACACCAGAATGACAGGGCAGAATTTGGCCCTAAGACTGTATCAGTACAAATGTGTTTTTTGAATTCTTGCATCACATTCATCTGGATAACCATAACATTATAAAACCAAATTATTATGTAGCCAGGTTCCATGGTGTTTGAACAAATCTCCCATCTACTTCAATGAAAGATTTGTCTGCTTAAGGACCAAAAAGTGTGACCCTATAGAACAAAAGTGAAAGGCTTTCAAGACGACACACATAGGTAACTTCACTTAGGAGATACCCTTTTTAGCAAAAGTCTGAATTGCCTGGTGTATTTCTCTTTAATAACTCTACCAGCAGTGTTAATAATCTCTTAGTTGCCGATATGATTATCTTAATGATATATTTCGGAGACATAAAGATCCAACTCTTCAGCTGATTTAGTGTACCACAACAAGATACAATTCCCTCTGCTGTTGTTTTAATTACAGCAAGTCTAAACTTGGTAATAGCTGATCAGTAGGGTGACTCCTTGAATTTAGAAGGAAATCCCTCATTGCTAGTTAAAATTGAAAGTCAACATTTTGCAGAAGTGTGAGATCATAATTAGAAGAACTGTTATGTATTTATTGTGATATTTTCCCAACTTACATTTTAAAACTTAGTGGAGCTAATTAGAACACTAGCTTCTTACAAAATAAATGTTTTCTTTGACAGAAGTTTCTCTTGCTGCATAAAACTTGGTGCAAAATTCCTATGACTGGATGGCTGAACACAGAACAAACAAGACATTAATCTCTGTCTGCAAGAAGATTTTTCTTTCAGTCATCTGGAACCAGCTTTTTTAACTACTGAATTTCCATAAATTCTTAAATGAAACCACAGTCTTTGCAAATGAAGCCAATGCCCTGCGCAGCACTGAGCTGCTGCTTTGCTTCTGTGTTTAAAAAACCAGAATGACTAAATTCAATGGAATTACTTCACCAGAGTTTGAATCCAGAAATCCTGCTGGATTTTTCTTTTCCCCAATGGTAACTGAAGCAGAACTTACCTGGTGCTTCTTGCTGCCATTTCCTCCCTCATTTTTTTAATGTCACTCTTGCATTTCTCGATCTCTACTACTTTCAGTCCTTCCACTGTCAACAAAGCAAAAACAACAGGGGTGTTACCATGGAGAAACATTAATTGTGCAGAATTTCAAAAGGCTTGTAACAGTGGGGTTATCCAGTGAGCCAACAGGTTCTTACATGCTGCACCAGTTCCCATACGTGCAGGAGCTACTGACACCATGTAGCTTTAAAATCCATAAGAATTTTCTGTTGCCAATTTTTGAAATGAGCTCAAGAGTTTTAATTCACAAAATGGCCATAGCATCTGACCTTTTCAGAATGGTTAGCAACAGTCTACAGCTCTGTTACCCTTTTCACCCCCTCTTCCCCAGACCACTAATCAAAGGAACTAGTTGGCAAAGAAATGCTCCAGTGATGTGATAAGATTGCCAGACAGCACAGTCACAAAAGTGTCCTGCTAGAATTCAAATTCCCATTAAGATAAAAGGTTTTAATTTAAAAAGTTCCCCAAGGAGCAATAGGAGACTTTGAGAGGCATGCCTGGATACAGAGAAACCAAAAATAGACATTTTAAAAATGTCTTGGCACTTAGAAATAATTTTATTTCAGCTAAGTACCTAAAATATGTCATAATTCCTTGTGGATAAGTTGTTGCGCAATCCAGGGTTATTGTTGCATACAGCACAGGAAATACTATCCTCTCCTCTGTATGTATTATAAGCACCACAAGGCAGAAAGTTTGTCCTTATGTTGCAGCTTGTTTCATTCCATGCAGCCTTGAGAGCCTCACACAGATCCAATGTGGATCTTCCTCCCTTCTCACTCTCAGGCTACCAACATACTCAAGGACACAATACCAAGCCATTTATTAAGTGCATATCATTCACAGTGTGATCATGCCACAGCTCATTTGTTTACTGTACTCACTGCTTACGTAGATGAGCTGATGTGCAGGAAACTCAAGGGAACTTTTAACTGTAGGATCAGTATTCATCCACTCTCTCTTAAAATAGTCATCATCCTACCCACCCATAGCATAACATGCAAGTGATGAAAAATTGCTTGGGAGGGACATAACCCTGTAGATCAGCAGAGAACTCAGATTTCATCTAATTGCTAGTAACGACAGTTATTGCTTTTGGGTGTGGGAAGGGGAAAAACACAAGGGATACACAAGCTCAGTCCAGACTATTACATATGAGAAGAGGAAAAGGAGAGGGTTCTGAAAATAATTCCTGTTTGACGAAAGGGACCTGAAAAATCACATTTCCATCTGAACATTTTGTACGTAATATTGTTAGGAGTAACCCTGAAGATGATTAGAGCTGAAAGGGATGAGAGAAAAAAGGTTTATTTAATGCAGTGTTTTTTTGATGTGCTTTTGACAGCACTTGGTGGATGCTCAATTTTACTGCTTTGTTGGTAGTCAGCTGCACTTCCTGTCTCATACACTGGTATGATGACCTCTGTGACGCATGACTGGAAAGGGTTAAGCATCCTGCAGGATAAATGACTCAAATTCAACCCTTAACAACATATAGGGAGATAACGTTTGTGTTTTTACATATATATTGGTAGAGGTCAACAATGTAATCAAACAGTCCCTGTCTATGCTGTATTCTGTTAATTCAGAGATTAAAAGGACATCTTAACGTTTAAATTAACTGTAAACATAGGATATTGCTGTATTCATCTTTCTTTGAAAGGTATAGCAACTCATCTGCGAATGGTGGAAAAACAGGAAATTGCCGTATGTTAATCTGTGTGGATAATTACTGGTGATGTTTAGGAACTGGGTCCACTTAAAAGTCCCCATGAGTGCCTATTGTTCGCCTAAGGATTCTGAGCTGTCACAAGAAGGCCTGAAACTATATAAGGATATTTGGGTCCCAATCTTTTTTATCTCAGATCTGCGTGAGGCTTCAGGCAGGAGAAGCCTAAGCCATAAGGACTGAGATCCCAGTTCTGACTGGATAGCCCTGAATATAAACACTGGATTATAACCTGTGAACTAATTCTGAAAGAGCTCTTTGCAACTACAAAGCACACCATCTCTGCTTTGAATCTGAATCTCAAGAATTGTACTCATGTCTGTTTATATACTGATCTTTTAACCAATACTCTCTCCGTTTTCTTTTTAATACATTTTAGTTTAGTTAATAAGAATTGGCTGTAAGTGTGTATTTGGGTAAAATCGGGAATATTCATTAACCTGGGAGGTAACGTGTCCAATCCCTTGGGATTGGTAGAACTTTTTTATATGATGAATAAGATTTTCAGTAATCCTCATCATACTTGACTTGGGTATCTGGGTGGAGGCCTGAGGCTGGGTTACAATAAGGGAACTGTGTTGTTGGCTTCTGGGTAACCAGTGAGGTATTATAGAAGCTGTTTTGTGCTGGCTGGGTAAATCTAAGTATTGAATTATCCACCAATTTTGGGGATTGTCTGCCCCATTCTTTGCAGTTCACCCTAACTGAGTGACCTCAGTTGGCTCCCGGGGGACCCCCGGTCACAGTTGCTCTTCAACTTTCCTAAAACCTGCTCACCATCAACACTGGAGCAGAAAACTAATATAATTCTTTTTTTAAAGGGTGTTTTTAAAATTAAAAAAAATTAAGTGTTCTTCTCCTTACTTACAGAGGTTTTGGAAGAACTTTTGGACAGGCCTGAAACGGTCATGAAATTAATTTGTGGTCATGAAATTAATTTTGTTAGCATTGTACAATCACATGTAACAGTGGTTTAAGTTGAGAGGCAGGGCCAGATTCTGCCCTCACTTTACATTTGTGAAATACTTTATGGTCCTTAAATGTAATGCCATCAACCATGCACCAATGATAGATAGATAGATAAAGTGGTTTGAGCTCACTCATGGCCTTAGATGTCATTCCTTTAGGTGTCCTTTTCAGATAATGAATTTCAGTTATGGTTGCCAACCTGTCTAATAACTACTGTGACGTGATAGACCTTTGAGCAGGGGAGGAGGACATTGACAAAAGCATCATTTTTCTTCCTCCTGACATGATGTGGTTGTGCATTTTGTTCAGGTGCACCCTGGGTCATGCTCCTTTGGGATTCACAGTTGCACCCTTGTATACTCCTTGTTTAAGGCCATCTATTCTACTGCAGGACGCTTTGGTGTCTTAACTAAGCGCTTATCTACACGGGGAAGTTTTACAGGTATAATTTTAGAGATATTACTCCCCACTTTTATTTCAGCATAAAAATGGCTTGGGGGTGGGGAGTGGGGCTTAGCTGTAAACCCTTTCCAAGCAATGTAAGAAAAGGAAAAGTCGCTCTTATACCAGAATAGGAGTGTCCCAGTGAGGGTTGCCCAAGTATAAATACATTGGATTATACTGAGAAAATTTTCCTGTGTAGACAAGGCCTTACACACTTTAGTCAGTTACATCCTGTAGGTGTCCACTTGGCACCCATTTATACGTTTCACATCCCTTGTATGCCAGCACCTGGTCTCCATTGTAGAAGTCAAGATCAAAGGAAGCAGCTGAAAAAAAAGCGTAATTTGCTTCACACTAATTGTATATGATAAACTGCCTTGTTTATGCACACAGATCAAGGCCCTTTACATTAATTTGCAGCAACAAATACATTTTTAAAACACCCTGTAGTTTAAAAAGGCATTGGGCCAAATCTTGAATTCTGCACTGGATCATAACTCTTATTGAACTCAGTGGGAGTCTGCCTAAGTAAGGAGTTCAGGATCCAGCTCATTGCACTTATACACTTAAAACACGAAGACCTGGAATTATTTCAAAATGTTGCATACTTGGCACAGTTGCAAGATCTTGAGGTCAAATTCTGAGCAGATGTGTGCACTCGTCGACAGGAAAAAATGAGCACCTCTTCACCAACACTGGCTGTTGGAGATGTGATCTGATCCATTCAAGCAGAAATATCCCTGGATAATCACATCTGTTGTTATTTCTATCAGGAGCGAGACCCAGTTTAAGGAGGAGCCTTGTCTGGGGAAAATTTGTCAGCTCTGTGAATGCTGGCTTCCCAAATCCAACTACCAAGCCCCATGTACTGCAGATATGTAACTTATTTCACCATGTAGCTGAAATAAGACAGTTTGCAACTGTGACCCTAAAAGCATCCCAGTGCCAGAGGAAAAGGGACTTGCTGGTATCAGGTAATGCGTTTTATCTGACCCAACCAATTCAATGTGCCCCAACTCACTATGGTTATAATCTGTATCTAAAAGGTATCATGCAATTCGTCACTGGAAAACTAATAACTCACTGATCATTAATATTCTGTCATGGTATATGCAAAAGATGTGCACAAAAACTTATGAGTATGTGCTAGAATTATATTCTTAACATGTGTTTGGTGCGTGTTGGCATCTTTCGTCTGCGAGAGGTGGTTTGAATTGTAGCCTACGTTGTAGACGGTTTGCAATGTCTCATGTGACTGAACAGTCCAATCAGAGATTTGCATAATCTTTGGCACTTATTGCAAATGTATGTATCTTGGTTGGGAGCTGCTTGTTTCCTATGGGCTCTTTTTTCTTCAAGCTGTAGGAACCAGCTTCTGTCATGGACTTTGATACCCCAATGGAGACAATGCCGCTACTTGTTACAATCACTTGCCAAGATTTCCCATTGGTCAATACCATGTGTTTGGTAAGCAATGCATAAGCACAGGCTGCCTCAGACAAAGGAATGTGTATTTGATTCTCTGACCAGACACGTCTTCAGGCAAAGACCATGAAAGTCCATAGTTACATATTGGGTAAACAGGGCTATCGAGCCGAGTAATGGGGGGAAGAGATAGGATGGTGTCTATGCCCCAGCAGGAGAGAGAAGCTTGGTCCGGGTTTTACTTTTCAAAGAACACATTGTAAAGTTTTACTTGTCTATAAAGACAGGGGGGCTGAACCTCAAGTGATAAGCAATTGAATCAACTGATTATATCAATATTACTGTATTATAAAAGTGTATAGAGTAAGGTCTTTTCTGAAAGCTAATGACACTGGTGATTAATATTGTGAAATGTATATATTTACAATATATGAGGAAATTTGGATATTTAATGATAATTATGCTTTACAGTCTGTGGCCAAACAGGGAGAAAAAGGTACTCCCGCCCCTCCCCCCCAACACAGGAGAGAAGGCAGCTATTTACCTGTGTCCTATGTAAATTAAGCATAGTGGAAGCAAAACAACAGAAGCCCCATTTACATACAGAGGGATGAGAAGCCCACAGGAAGGGAAGAACAGCATGAAGCCATCCTTCCTCTTGAAACAAATTCAATGAACTTTGCAAGATACAAGCAAAGACAGAAGCCATCTTTGGCACCCATCACTAGACAGACACAAGAAGCCAGAGCTCTTCCAACTGAGAAAGATGGGTCCTTCAACCAAGATGGTGGGATCTGAAGTCTCTGGAAACTGAATACAGGTTAGAAACCTGCTTAGACAAACATGTTTTACCTAGGAAGACAAGGGAAGCCAGCATCTTATACTTTTGTGGAAGGTCCTGACTGAGGGAAAATCAGCCATGGCTGGGGAGAAGAATGTCTGGTGAGAGAAATGTTGCTAGATTAAGTTTTAGACTTTTAGATGTGTGTTTTCATTTTTATTTGCTTGTAACCCTTTCTAACTTTATTCCTTTTACTTTTCATCACTTAACCTGTGTCCTGTTGTTAATAAAGTTGATTTTTGTTTTTGAAGGGCCAAAATCCATTTGCTGTGCATGTAGAATCTTAACTACAGTTTCTTCTAAGAACTTTTCATATAGGCCCGGATGAGGACTAGCAATACATGGCTATGAGAAAGCTGGGGTAAACAGATAACCTTGTGTGTTTCAAGTCAATGAGCGAAGTCAGCATAACTCTGAATGTAATTGGGCGTCCTTATCACGAGTTATAGACACATGAAGTGCTGAGAAAGGCCTCATGCTTACTCCCTAATGCAGGGACGAGATAGTGGTACAATACCCCTCAGATCCCAGACAGAGTTCAGGGAAAGGCCTAATATAATTGACATAAGTTATGACACTCTCCCCTCACAAATGTATGCCAATCCTAGCCCACAGAAAACCAAGGGTAAATTTATAAACAATTGTTATTGTTAAATACTAATTACTGCTTTTTTGCTTTAAATCCTCATTCCCCTGGGCCCCAAAATTAGGATTTAACCTATACACTTTAATAGACATAGTTTGAGGGCAATTACCTGATCGTCAGCAATATGTTACTTTGAGCTGTGGGCGGAACCATTATGTAATCTTTTAGACCATTGGCTTATTGTGCTTATCTTGTCTTGCTGCTAGAACCTATCCAGGGCTTGGGAAAACCCATCCCCGTCGCTTCTCTCTGCCCAGTGAGCACCATATATAATCTATTGTAATCAACTGTTTTGCAGTGTCTCTGAGCCTAATAAGCAAAGTGACACTCCGCCAGCGCTGTGCGTAATAAACTCTTGTGCTTGACTCTGCATGGTGTGGATTATTGTTCCTTCAATTTTTAACTATAAACCAACTCAGAGCTGTGTTTAAATGGAAGAATGCATGTACTTTCGTTAAATTAATAAGTTGTGATGTGCTTTTGTGTCTTCAGAAGAACACAGAAACCTTATAATTTCTCTGAACTATCCAGGAAAGGATGGATATTGCAGAGCGCACAGTTTTGTGGAAACAAGGCTGGAGGAAGCTAGAGTGGGGCTGTAGACAGGGTGCTGGTGTCAGAGCTGCTGAATCAGGGCTATCTAGCACATAAACACTTCATGGTGTGACCTACATGCTTGTAGGCTGCTTGTGAGCATCCCAGGCTGGGAGCTACAGCAGCAAAGCATCGTAAGGCACCCAGGGTGGCAGGGCAAGTGGTGACATAACCCCTCACTGGTCTGGATTGGACCCTGAACCATGTGACAGCAACCTTTTGTTATCTCCTCCCATTCCAGCTGGCCTGCCAGTGCCGAAAGGCTGTGCATGCAGAGTGCATCTGTAGCTGGGGTTTAGTAAGCCACCTGGGAGAGCCAGTGGAAGAAGGAAGCATTTGCCTGGCTGGGATAGTTGGATAGAGCATTCACTCTGGTGCCTGCTCTGTATACCAGTTTGATGGGGAGACCCACAGAAGTGCCGGCCTCCCCTGCTCTGGTCCATGGATTCTGGCAAGCTGCTGGTACTAGCCTAGAGTGAAGAGGCATTGCTGCAGCTGTGGTGTGGCAGAAGGCTCTGTCAATTTCTGTCTTAAATGTGCCTATGCCTCTGGAGCATATAAATGAGAACTTGACCCTGTCAAAACTGTGCTGTATGCTAGTGCTTTATGTGTCCTATTGCCCTCTCTTCCGTAGGTCTATTTTATGCACTACACAGGGTGAAAAAATAAAAATCAGACTATATACAGAAAAATACTGCTTTGAGCTTTATTTTCTTGCTGCAGAGTAACTAAGAACAATAATTTTACTGTTAAAACAATAAGGAAGAATAGAAACAATAATAGAGCCTTGCAGTGTTTTAATCTGCAACCAGGAAACAGGGGATGAAAGGCGTGGGTGTTCTGTGTTTACAATTCCAGTTTCGGCCAAGATAATTTAAAGCCTCTGCCTCTTTAATAAAAAGCACATGTAGCCTTTGTTGTCTAAACCATGTGAAGTCACACAAAATATATGTAGTCTGTTTTATACATGCAGTATATTTATTGGTATGGACAATATAGTACTTTACATTTTACTTACATTACATTACATATTCAGAATCAGTGTGTGTGTTGCAGCTAGAATAAGAACCACAGTAGGTGAAAACCTGCATTGATATTAATTAGGCTTTTTCCTTTGACTTCAGTGAGACCCATATTTCATACAGTGTGAGAGTACAGAAAGGGAAAAAAAAGTGAGATACTTTCACATATAGTGGAAATACCTTGAAAACCTAATGCTAATAATGGGAAGTATGGAGTATTCAATGAGAAGAAAGTATTCAATGGTATTCTCTTTAATATATGGTAAATGTATTAATGAAAGAGGTTGACTATAAGGGGGGGGGGAGTGTAAATGAATAACAAGGGTTCTGATCTGTGCAGATATCCAGCATAACCACATAAGATGGAAGAACTTAACTACACTATCCCCATTTGATTATTTTTTTTAAAGTACTAAAAAATTCAAGGAACGAGACTATATTTTACAGGACTATCCTCTCTTTATTGAGTGTAGGCACTTATCCTTTGGAATTGTACTTCACATGAAAGTGAAAACACCATTATAAATATATATCTATCACATCCACATCCACACAGCCAACATATTTGAAAAGTACAGTATTAAGGTTGAACAGTGAAGCATTAAAAGATCGGAAATTCCAGAATTAATTCTGCTCCCTTGTGTGTATGCATTATGATACAGTCTTCAATTACATGATCACATACTATTTTTTCCACAGGCGCTCTTCCTCATTTAGTGCACAGGATGGGCAGTGCTCATTTAATGAGCAGCTATTTGATATTTTGTTTTCTTTTCATTGTTCATTATGTGGCCCCAGGCCCGATTTACTGCACACTATTCAAACCCTCCTCTGAATATACAATGATTAATTTCCTCATAGGTTTTCACGCTCATCACTAGATTATCTGAGAGCTTCACAAACATTACTTTATCTTCCCAATCCTCTGTAAGGTGAGAGAGTGGGATATTATCATCTCCATTTTACAGATGGAGAATGGAAGCACAGCAAGATTAAGGTAAAAAGTTTCATTAAGGTTCACTAAGTTTCGGTGCCCAATTTGAGATGCCCAGGACCTCATTTTTCAGAGTGCTTAGCATTCTGTACCACTTTATATGTTCACCTTACACCTCCCATTGACTGCTGTCGCAGCTCTGAATTCTCAGCACTTCTGTAAATCAGATCCCAAGGTCTCAAGTCAGGAATCCAGAAAAGGAGGGACACACTATTGCTGATCACCTTTGAAAAGTGTGGTTTAAGTGACTTGCTCTGGGGCAGAGGAAGGGACAGAATCTAATTCTCCAAGCCAGCATTCACTACTGTAACCATGAAACCATCCTTCCTCTTCCTGCAGTCCCCTGCCTCATTCACTACACACCTTCCAACTTCTGTAACAAATAAAGCAGAAGTCCAACGGACAACATTTTCTTTTACTACACAGCCCTGATTCCTCTCCAGAGCAGGTCTATCCCGTGTACTAAATGAGACAGGGGTCCTGCAGAAAAATAAAATAAAATGTGATCATGTAATTAAGGACTGTATCATAACGCATACACACAAGGGTGCTGAATTAATGTAGCACAAGCCACCTTAATTCTGGCGTTTCCTAACTTTTGAGTGCTTGACTTTGCAACCTTATATTGTTCTGTTAACATAGTGTTGTGTGTGTGTAATTTCCTAGGTTTTTAAAAAAGCAAACAGAAAAACCAGAAATTCCATCATGTGGCATCTTATTGACACCAACATGGGTCATTAGCTGGACTGGAACCTTTAGATCCACCTCACAGAACTCTGCCACTTGAGTTGATAGACTAACCAATAGTAGTAGGTTGTCATCTTCCATGTGGACCAGCAGAAGAGGGGGACAGGACACTTTGCCAATGGGTTTCACAGATATTTGCTGGCAGCAGAGGAAAGGTGAGACTCAGGAATCCTTGGTTCCATGTCAGGCTCTGGATGGGAGTGTGCTGTGGTGAGCACAGACTTATGTCCATCCCCCATAACATGACCCTCCTACCCCATCCCCTCCAACATGTCCCTGTCCCAGCCCTCTCGTCCCCATCCCTTGCTCCTCATTCCCATCCAAGCCTCCACTCCTCTGGCTTCTCCTCCCAGGCCCAATCTCCTTGGTTAGCGACTCCAAGTCTCAACTCTTTGGACTCTCTGTACCAGTCTCTCCGCCACTTCCAGGGCCACTCCCAGTTCTCCTCCATAGCCCAGCTCTTTGTCAGATCGGTCTCCCCTCCTCCCACATCTCCTTATCCTGGTTCCATTGGTTCCCAGTCCCAGTCTCCTTGTCCATCCAGTCCCAGTCCCCCCTACAGCTTCTCTTCCATCTCAGCAGCCCCTGAATCTACTGGCTCCCAGTCCCCTCCTGTTTCCCTCCCTAGCTATCAGTCTGCCCTTCAACTTCCAGTCTCTGTTTCCTTCTTCCCTCTGCCGGTCTCCAGTCCCAGTCTTCCCACAGGCTCCTTGTCACCATCTGCTCCCTCTGCCTCCCCTGCAAGTGAGGCTCTTGTCCCCTCCACATTCAAATTAGGCATCTTCTTCCTACATGCTACCTTGTCATTAGCAGCAGAAGGGTGTGGTGAGACAAGCTGTCTGCCCTCAGTTACAGTGTCCGGCCCTGCTCAGAACTACAATTGTGCAGAAAATCCTGCTAATCCCTGCACCGGAGCATACTCAATAAAGATGGAATATTTGGGGAATTTAGCAGCTAAAATCGAAGCAGTCTCTACTGAGCATGTGCAAACTGTGATTTTTCAAAGGCTTATTACTTGTCCAAATTCGGGCAAATATTCATAGGGACAGAAAAAGGCACATCCTGACATATTTCAAGTCCCTTTCTCCAAAGCATAAGGGTGCTAGAGCTTGTCAAGGAAAAGGTCACCAGAATTTTTTAACATGGACAAAACACCATATTTTCCCCTAGCCTTCTTCTTGGAAATGCCTGAACTTTTTTTCCAGAACAATTCAGCCTCAGGCAAAGACCCAGCATGGAAAATTTCAGCCCAAATATCTGAAGTCTTGTAAATTTATAAGTAATTGAAAACAGGGTGATATAATGAGAAGTGTCAGGAGACTTGAATAATGGGCAATGCTACCAGACCCTTGTATTATAATTAAACAGATGTCAATTTTATATATAGTAATTCCTAATTTTGTTACAAAATTGAGGACACTTACGTTCAACTTTTTTCTCCAGCATTGCCAAGTGATTTGCTACTTCAGTTTTCAGTTCATTGATTTTAAACACCCTGGGGAAAAAAAGTCAGATATGAAATATACATTTGTATCTATATGCATACAATAAAGAAAAGATTTTGTAATAGAAACCGCACACCAGTTTCAAAGGGTAGACCAAGGAATGACATTTAACGTCAAGTAAAGAACAGCAAAATCTGTGCTGAATGTACAACCTTGAAGAAAGATGTGCACCTTCAAAGGCTTTGGAGAGTCCATGTATATTAAAAGAGAATGCTATAGTTATGGCTCTGAGAAAATGAAGTCATACCCCATCTTCCAGCAGATACTTGTTATCATGCCCCTTAGGGAAGCAAAACTAAATTGATGGTGCTTCAAGACCAGCATACAGGTATTTGTACACCTTTGAAGCTCTTTTTTCTTTCAATCATATTGGTGGCTTACAGAGATATAGCAGAATTGATCCCTCTTACTGAAGCCAGTGAGGATAAAATAAGCATCTGTAAAAACATTCAGAATTGTTATCTGATGGAAGAAAAATGTGCACATTAAAATCGATAAACAAGTGCTGAGCCTACAAAACTAAACAAAGATGCACTTTTTTTGCTGCCAATACGATGACGGAAGCACAATTAAATCAATTAACCTTTCATTTCTTGTGCAAATACCATTCAAATTCCCTCTTGGCATAAGCCTTGTGCATCTCCTCGTTGCAGTCAATGGGAGTTGTATGGGCTGAGTCCGGCAGTAAGGCTGGAATTGTCAAGAGTTCTAAGGGCATGAAGTGCCCAACTCCCTTTGAATTCCAGTGGAAGTTGGGTGTCTCACTTCTTTAGCCCCCTTTGAAAGTCTTAGCCAGTGTCAATAAAAGAAATAGAACTTTACATTCATAACAATGATGTAAAGTTTTTACCTTGAGAATTGTTCAGCAATCTGCGTCAGTACACTCTGGAACAATTCCTCTTTCTCTAAAAAACAAAATAATGGGAAAACATAGTAGGCAACACAGAAAAAGAAGGCAGTGAAGTCTGACACTGTATGCATTACTTCAACTTTAGGGCTTGGCAAATGCCACCCACCTGCTGCAACATGTGGGGGAACTTGATGGAGCCATCAGTGAAGGGGGACAGTCCCAGCAGTGACGTAGGGAGCTACTCACAGAAGGACCTCTCCCTTGGAGTCTCTGGCACATATTGGCCAGTTGGAGGGGAAAATGGTGCCGATTGGCTAGCATTCCCCAGCTCCCAGAATTTAGCCTGGAATGGAGAGCCATGTGGAGCCTCTTTGGAGTCATTCCTGCAGTCCCTCGCTACCCACCCTGAACTAGGAATGGGAACCTAGCCTGAGAGATGCTGCAGGCCTAGCTGATCATCTGTTTAGGGAGGTCAGGAAAGATTTTTTTTCCTCCCATGGGCCAACTAGCAGAGGACCAGAGAGTTTTTTGGCTTCTTTGCAGCACCTTCAAGCCACAGTGGGTTAAGTAGGAATGCATTTGGTACTTAACGGGGGTACTTTGATTGCGTTGTTGATTCGTCACAATTTGCAGCTGGTTTCCCACATGGTTGCAAGGATAAAATAAACAGTTCCCAGAGATAAGAGACCTAGGATTTTGGCGATTGGTTTTTGGGACAAAGTGAGACCTTGGGGCCCTTGCGGGCAGAGTCCCCACCCTGCTGCACCCTTTGTTCCCCTTGTGGGAGTACATTGTGCTGGGACTCAGAATGAGCTGAGTCCCGGGGGGTAGGCTGAGGAGTGCCTACGCTGAGTTATGAGTGATGTGGTAGGAGCCCTAGAAATCTTGCACTGGAACCAACTAAATGCCTGGTATAGGCGAGCAGGGGTGATGGTGGGTAGCATCCCTCCCCTCTGTGAAAGTTTAATAAGATTTGTAGCCTTTGGCTTAAAATCCATCCACGTGTCTGTCCTGTTTTTGTTGTGGGTCTGCATCAAAGAAACATATAGCAAAGCAGCTATTCTGGTGCCTTGAATGTAACCATTCGTTTTGGAATGGAACGTAGATATGCCAGTGATGGTACCTTTCACTGTACTTGCTACTTCCTTGGTTCTACCACAGTCTCATATCCCCTGGCTACAGGTTACAGCCAAGGTTTTCAGGAGAGGCTGGTCATTTTGGGATGCCCAACTTGAGATATCTGAAAAATATCTGATTTCCAGAAAGAATTCTGCACCTATCCTCTGACGATTAGGCCCCTTTCAGGTGTCTCAGGGTGGACACCCAAAACTGGAAGCACCCAAAATCACTAATCGCTTTTGAAAATCGTGGCCCACTTTCTTCCTTCTGGTTCACACAGGTTGCATTTACACTATAAACACACCATGTGAAGAACCCAGTAACAACATGTTAATGCTTCAACGTGGCTAAAGCACAGCTTGGGATCACACTGTAGTCCTATCTTTGGCACGGACTGTAAAAAGCAGCAAAGTTCAGTAACTTCTTAAATCTAGGAACTGTCATTCCATAACCGTGCTGTATTCTAGGGTAGGTAATAGTATCAGAAGCGTCTTCTTTAAAAGGGCATAACACACCATTGCTAAATAAGGTCATTTTGCAGAGTCGGAGCTGGCTGGTTGACTGTGGAGTCTGTAGTTCATTTCAGCCACTGCCTGCAAAAACACTCCCCAAATATTGGCCTGTCCTCCATTGTGCTTAACTACAATATGGAAATAAACTGCATTACAGGAAATATAAAATCTTGACCTTTCTGGAGACCTAGGAAACCACTAGATCCTCTAGTTTGTTTGTTTTTTCTTTAAAAATTTTCAGGTAAATTTAGTGCTCATGAAAGTTATTGACTAGTAGCATGATCTTAAATCAGGTAGAGTGCAAACAGCTGTAGTGAAAGTTTCTCCCACACGACACAGTAAATGGACCTCATGCCTGACTTGCAAATCTCTTTTACTTACTTCCCCAGAGACTGCTAGTTCTGCAGTGGTTTTGTTTTTAAACTTGTCTGCAGGAGGAGAGGAGACCACTATATTCATTTGCTTTTGTAATCCAAACTAGGATTAAAATTCAGGTCTCCAAACAAGAAAAGCCAGTCAGTGTATTAATTTACTCTATTAGCTTTACTCCAAGAATCCCATTTTAATTTTCTAGAGGGCCCGACACAAGACATTGAAAAGGAAGTCAAGCTATAAATGATAGGATAGCACTAGGGTTGCCAGGCGTTCAGATTTCGACTGGAATGCCCGGTAGAAAAGGGAACCTGGTGGCTCTGGTCAGCACCGCTGACCAGGCCATTAAAAGTCTGGTCGGGGGTGCTGCGGGGCTAAGGCAGGCTAGTCCCTACCCAGGGGCGGCTCTAGAAATTACGCCGCCCCAAGCAGGGCGGCGCGCTGCGCTGCCCTTCCCCGGTCCCGCGGCCGGGGCAGAAGTGTCTGCGGATGGTCCCGTGGTCCCGCGGCTCCGGTGGCGCATCCACAGGCATGCCTGCGGGAGCTCCGTCCGAGCTGCGGGACCAGCGCACCTGCCGCAGTCATGCCTGAGGGTGCTCAAGCGGAGCCGCGGGAAGAGGGGACCTTCCGCAGTCATGCCTGCGGCAGGTCCGCTCGTCCTGGGGCGCCGGTGGACCTCCCGCAGGCATGACTGCAGAAGGTCCGCCGGACCCAAATGCCGCCCTGCCACGAAGTGCCGCCCCACGCGCTTGCTTGGCGCGCTGGGGTCTGGAGCCGGCCCTGTCCCTACCTGTCCTGGCTCAGCGCTGCGCCCCGCAAACGCCAGCAGGTCCAGCTCCTAGGCGGGTGGGCCGGGGGCTCAGCGCGCTGCCCCCAGCCCTGAGCACTGGCTCCGCACTCCCATTGGCTGGGAACCATAGGCAATGGAAGCTGAGGGCGTGGTGCCTGCAGGTGAGAGCAGTGTGTGGCGCCTCCTGGCTCCCCCACCTAGGACCCGGATCTCCTGGCTGCTTCCGGGGCGCAGCGCGGCATGAAGCCAGGACAGGCAGGGAGCCTGCCTTAGCCCCGCTGCGCCACTGACCGGGAGCTGCCTGAGGTAAGTCCACACCCAAACCCTGAACCCCAACCCCCTGCCCCAACTCAGAGCCCTCTCCCACACCCTGAACCCCAAACTCCTGCCCCAGCCTGAAGCCCCCTCCTGTACCCCAAACCTCTCATCCCCAGCCCCACCACAGAGCTCGTACCCCCAGCCAGAGCCCTCACCCCCTCCCGCACCCCAACCTCCTGCTCCAGCCCAGTGAAAGTGAGTGAGGGAGGAGGAGAGTGAGCCACTGAGGGAGGGGGAATGTAGTGAGCAGGGGTGGGGCTAGGGAGTTTGTTTTTTTGGGGGGTAAAAAGTTGGCAACCCTAGACAGCACTGAGTGATTTGACCAGTTAGCTAGAAAACAGCAAGTAAAATCCCTTGCTTTTGTACATATTAAAAACAGCCCAAAACCTACAGAAGTGGTGTCCATGTTCACACGTAAAACAAATTGCTAATTCTGCAATGGGAGGAAAGCAATACACCAAACACTGAGACCAATTCTTACTGCAGGAGAGAATTCTAGCCCTTTACTATTCTTTATGACAAGACAACTACAGGAAGTACATTTTAGACACATAGGAAAGGTTCATACTGTACCTTTGCTTTACAATGCTTAGTACTGTACTGCAGTGGTTGACATGATAGCAAACCTTAAGGGTACGTCCATACTACCCGCCCGGGTCGGCGGGTAGCGATCGACTTCTCGGAGTTCGATATATCGCGTCTCATCTAGACGCGATATATTGAACTCCGAACGCGCTCCCGTCGACTCCGGAACTCCACCACCGCGAACGGCGGTGGCGGAGTCGACGGGGGAGCCGCGGATTTCAATCCTGCACCGTCAGGACAGGTAAGTAGTTCGAACTAAGGTAGTTCGAGTTCAGCTACGCTATTCGCGTAGCTGAACTTGCGTACCTTAGTTCGAACCCCCCCCCCAGTGTAGACCAGGCCTAAGACAGATAAGTAAGGAGCAACTTTCCAAGACGCTGATGTTTGACGGAATGAAAGACATTCAGAATATACTTGCCTTTGACAATTTCCAGTAAATAATTCTTGCAATAAAAACTAAGAACTAGCATACTGGGGAAGACCCTTGATCCAACTTGTCTAGTATCCTTTCTATTCCTGACAGTGAGTAACTGCTCTAGTTATGAAATGCCATACTATAGGGACATTATTTTTTATTTATGCTTATGCCCTGAAGCATGAAAAGTGACAGCCAAATGATATCCTCCCTAGTATAGCTGCAGAAGCTATATCCATCACCTATATCTACACACATAGATCTATCATTTATCTCTATCTATATGTACACCCACACATGCACATATTCTCTCTCTCTCTCTCTATATATAAATGTTTAAGGGCAGATCCTCAGCTGATATCAAGTGTCATATCTCCATAGAAATCAATGGACCTATGACAGTTTACACCAATTGAGGATCCATCCCAAACTCTTTGTTTTGGGCTATTTATCCAAATGCAATGTAACCAATAGAGAAGAAATCAGCAATAGACATTTTAAAGTAGAACAGGCCTATAATTCTAAAAGGAAATCTTGGGTAAACATTTTTAAAGCATTTAAATGATTTACACGCCTAAGCATCACTTTCAAAAGTAATTTAGGTACTATTAAAAATGGTACCCCTTAACTCTTGTCAGAAATGTTATGATCCTCACTGGCCTTGATATCCTTTGCTGGCATTTGGTTTGGTTTTTAAGCTGTATTTACTGACATTCAGTAAACTATAAATATATATGAAAAAGAAATAACTTTGACTAGACAAGAGTCTGTAGCACGAATGCAAATTAAAGTAAGATGGAGCATTTGAAATAATATTAAACATAAATGTGTCCAAAGTTTTGGATTAAGTGAGGTAAATCTAAAAAGTAAACATGGAAGATGTATTTGTTGTTGACATTGCTTGGGAGATAACCTACTTCTACATTCGATTTTTCTACTCACGCTTTGATTTTTACCCCTGTGCACATGGCTTATGCCTTCTTCCCCATTCAAGCATGGACTTGAGTGAGAAGCATTAACACCTATGCATCCCACATGCAGTAGAGACCACCTCACTAGTCTGTACATTCTGCTTTACCAATATGTTACAGGCAATAATTTATTCCTTGTATTATCATAGCGCCCAGCAGCCCCAGTCAAGGACCAGTCATAGTCTCAGTATTTCCAAGTAAAATCCCAATCACAGAGCTGCGTTCTAAATCATTGATAATGCAGCAGGACAGCAAAGTCACAGTGAACAACTTGCCTTGTACTGCACAAACATCCTTAGGATAAAGCAGATAAGTGCATAATCCTGAAGTGTTACTCCTGGGGGAATTCTCTGCCAAAAAATTAAAAATTCTGCACACTATTTTAAAATTCTGCACATTTTGTCAAAATAACAAAGTATAATCACACCAATTTCAATTATTTTGGTAATTTATTTCAAAATGCCTGTCAGCAAATATGTCTGTTACAATACAGACAACAAAAATGATTCAGGAAATGTTTTTTGATAAATAGATTAATTACTAGGCATATTAATACAGAACTCTGAGTAATAATTCATTTAAACTACAATACTGAACAATATTTCCCATACTCCTCAGAAGCAGTGCAAAGGTTTGAGGGAGCTAAGGGTAACAGAGGAGCTGAAGGAGAGGGAAGTAATTGCTGGAGGAGGAGGAGGAGGAGGAGGAGGCTGGGTGTGAACTTGGAGGGTTGTTGGGGGTGTGGGTGGGAGAAGTATGGAACAGGTTTTTTTGTGCGGGAGGGATTGTTAGAGAGCGTTCCCCTTGCAGATCTTGGCTGACCCCTATCTTCTCTCATTCATTCAGGCACAGCCCCCCTCACATGTGTCTCTGCAGTCCCCTCCCTCTGCCCCAGGTGTTCCTGTACCCCCATCCTTATTCAGTCCCTACCCAAGTCTGTGCTCCCCACTAGCCCTTCTGAACCCCAATCTGTGACCCCCCCCGCAGCAGCTCCATGTGCCACACCCTTTTCAACCCTCCATACCCCTTGCCTTCTGACCTGGCCCCCTGGGCAGGGCACTGTGAGGAACCCAGCCTCTTCTCTTCCCTTCCTTATCTGCAGTAGGGGCTGCTCCTACCCCAGAGTGGCTGCTCTCTGTTCTGGCACACAGTGGCCCCTAGTGGCTGAAGGGCATAACTGCAGCACTTCTTGGCAGAATGTATTTTCTGCTGAGAAAAAAATATTCTGCGCTGCACTCGAATTCTGTGTGTACACAGTGGTGCAGAATTCACCCAGGAGTAGTCTTTACACAGCAAAAACTCCTAATGGAGTAATGGGAATCTTGCCTACATAAGGATGGCAGGATCAGGCCACTAAATTTATATTATATGGTAACATATTAAGTGATTTATTTAAAAAAACAGACTTTCTTTAAAAAATCCTTAGTATACTTTAAAGAGTTGCTAACCTTTAAAAAATGTAAGTGCATGAAGTGCTAATATGAAATGCCAGGTTCACAGCTCTGGAGAACGGAGTCCTCTGAGTATCCATAGGACAGGGAGAGCATTGGCATTTGCAGTACAAACTTCCCAAGCACTTTCCCCTGAAAATCAAACCTAACCCTTGAAAATCAAACTCTATAGCCTTATCTACAGTAGGGAATTAAAATGTAAAAATCCCACTATTGCCAGCACTGGTTCAGCTGCACTGTTGTTAGCAACTTTGGAAGTCCTAGTGTAGACAGCTCTCTGTCTCCAGCAGCTGTGTCAATTACATTTGCTCTGCAGAGTAGTTCAGGTCTCCTTTATCTAGTAAATCCCCAGACTCTTTCCTGAGATTAACCACAAGACCCTGCAATTAGTATTTGAAAGAGCAAGTGCTTCTTAAACAAGACACTCGATTTTAAGAAATAGGTTCTTTTAGTTAGTTTTAAAAAAGTAAAATGACAAAATGGTGCTAATATAATCCCCTGTCTTCCACAAATGAAGTCCAGTAGCAATATGTTATATTTCTCTCAATCTCTCTTGGAAATGCAAGATAAACATTTTATATTCTCTCATATGTTTTAAATATATTTTTAATATATTGGCGCACACATTTATACCTTAAGCATAAACAACATATTGGCATTTCTAACAACTGCCTCTTGTACTTTTCTGACATATCAAGATGTATCATGAATATAACACACAATGCGAAATATGTTTTGGAAAAGAATCAGTTGTATACACATGTAAGAAATAGATACCAAACATTTAAAATATATTTCTTTACAACAGCTTCTGTTTCCTTTGAAAGCACTCATTATCATTAGGCTACTCTTCAAAATATTACAGGTTTCAGAGTAGCAGCTGTGTTAGTCTGTATCCGCACAAAGAACAGGAGTACTTATTATGAGAGATATCAGTAATACTTGTCAGGAACATTTGCTTTTATTTTCCAAATGATTTGATTATTACATGATTGTGACTCAAAATGGGACTAGCACATAGTACTCTGAAAGTCTAGGATCTAATTCATGCTCTGTTGTGTTTTTATTTTATTCGATTCCCAGGTTGAGTGACCCGAAGAGCAAATAAAAAGATTTGTTCCATTACAGGGAATAGTTTTCAGTTATCTCAGAAAGGGTTTTAAACTGTTGTTGAAAATCAAAGAGCCGAAACAAAACAAATAATACTTATTTAAAATACCAGGAAAGCTTCATCTCTACTTACCATATACAATGCCTGGAATGCTACAAGTCCAGCAGTAAGAATAAACACAGAAACCCGTGTACCCTGAGTTCAGCGCCTCTTAGATCTGTCTCAATGGCTGTGGCATACAAGAGAATGACAAGTTGCTTTTAAAAACCAACTCAGTAACAAAACAAGATGTTCTACTTTCACTCCTTCCGCCTGTCAAAACTCACTAAGAGTACCAGGACATTCTAATCCAGGGAACAGTCAACTGCAATGTGATGTTTATAGATGTAATAAATGACTTTCAAAACAAAAATGTATGTTTTTATAACCCTAGAGTACAGTAAAGATATATGACTAACAATGGCACTTCCTCTCATCTTAAAGAGACAAAGCACCATTTTTAAAACATTTTAATCAAGAATGCTATAATTGCTTGTTGCAAAAAAAATCTGAGATTTATGCAGACACCATTTATAATACTCAAAGGCATTTAGGACCCTAGTTCCCATTGAAATCAATGGGTGTTAGGTGTCTAAAAACCTTTGAGGATTTGCACTTCTGTGTCTCAGTTTCCCATCTGTAAAATGAGGATAATAATAATCCTCCCATTCTCCTATCCTCTGTTTGTTGTGTCTATTGAGCTCTTTTGGGCAGGGAATGGCTCTTACTATGGGCCAGATTGCAATCTCCCTGCTCATGCTGAGTACTGCTTTATGCCATCAGTAATCTCATTGATTTAATTGCAATTCCTTGTGTAACTCAATGTGCATCAGGATATCACAATCTGACCTTACATGCATGCACACTGCATAGTACAATGGTGTCCCAGGCTTCATTAGGGCCTCTAGCTCCTACTGGAACACAAACATGACATGTAATTGTCACCTTCATTCTGAAATTCACATTTACAAAAGTGGATATGGTTTTGCAAGACAAAGTTTTTGCATAATTTGCAAAGGACTTCAGTTTTGCTCCCCAACATTTTGCAAGTGAAAACCAGAAGGTTTACACCCACCCAATGATATTGCAATAAACTAATGCTGCACAGTTTACAGACAAAATTCAACTCTTCCTGCACCTATCTGTTGCCTATTCTTCACTTGCTCTGTGTAGAGCTCTTGGCAAGGTTTCTTGTATGACGGCAATGGGAATTCATCCCCAAATGAGGGCATGATATTCAGCAGTGCTTCCACAGCACAGATATGAGATCTGCAATATAAGATCAGAGAGGAGGATTTTAGGTTGACTTACTGAGGTGTCTACACCATGCTGGGTCACTCTGCCATCGATTTAGCAGGTCTTCTCTAGACCCACTAAGCCCTGGTCTACACTGGGTGGGGGGTCGACCTAAGATACGCAACTTCAGCTATGCGAATAGAGTAGCTGAAGTCGACGTATCTTAGGTCAACTTACCTGGCAGTGAGGACGGTGGCGAGTTGACCGCTGCCGCTCCCCCGTTGACTCCGCTTCCACCTCTCGTGAGCTGGAGTTCTGGAGTCGACGGGAAGCGTGTTCAGGGATTGATTTATCCACGTCTACACGAGATGTGATAAATCGATCCCTGATAGATCGATCACTACCCATGGAAGGCCTGCCCTAAATTGCTACCCAGTGCTCTGATCACAGCAGTGTTGATCCTGCAGTAGTTTAGACATAGCCTATTTGTGGAGGGCCTTACTCCTCCCTCTGGCCCCAGACAGCTATTACAGCCTACAGGTATGGGGAGGCAGAAGCAGGGATCTCATAGACTTTAAGGACAGAAGAGACCACTATGATCATCTAGTCTGACTCCTGCACAATGCAGGCCACAGAATCTCACCCACCCATTCCTGTAACAAACCCCTAACCTATGTCTGAGTTACTGAAGTCCTCAAATCATGGTTTAAAGATCTCAAGGTGCAGAGAATCCTCCAGCAAGTGACCCAGGCCCCAGGCTGCAGAGGAAGGTGAAAAACCTCCAGGACCTCTGCCAATCTGCCCTGGAGGAAAATTCCTTCCCGACCCCAAATATGGTGATCAGTTAAACCCTGAGCATGTGGGCAAGACTCACCACCTAGCACCCAGGAAAATTCTCTGTAGTAACTCAGATCCCACCCCATCTAACATTCCATCACAGACGATTGAGTATATTTACCTGTCAGGGGGAGGGCGGGATAGCTCAGTGGTTTGAGCACTGGCCTGCTAAACCCAGGGTTGTAAATTCAATCCTTGAGGGGGCCACTTAGGGATCTGGGGCAAAATCAGTGCTTGGTCCTGCTAGTGAAGGCAGGGGGCTGGACTCAATGACCCTTTAGAGTCCCTTCCAGTTCTAGGAGATGGGTATATCTCCATTATATTATATAGTCAAAGATGAATTAATTGCCAAAATTAGGCTATCCCATCATACCATCCTCTCCATAAACTTATCAAGCTTAGTCTTGAAGCCAGATATGTCTTTTGCCCTACTTCCCTTGGAAGGCTGTTCCAGAACTTCACTCCTCTGATGGTTAGAAACCTTTGTCTAATTTCAAGTCTAAACTTCCTAGTGTCCAGTTTATATCCATTTGTTTTTGTGTCCACATTGGTACTAAGCTTAAATAATTCCTCTCCCTCCCTGATATTTATCCCTCTGATATATTTATAAAGAGCAATCAAATCTCCCCTCAACTAAAAGAAGGCTAGGCTAAACAAGCCAAGCTCTTTGAGTCTCCTTTCATAAGATAGGTTTTCCATTCCTCAAATCATCCTAGTAGCCCTTTCTCTGTACCTATTCCAGTTTGAATTCATCCTTCTTAAATATGGGAGACCAGAACTGCGTACAATATTCCAGATGAGGTCTCACCAGTGCCTTGTATAACGGTACTAACACCTCCTTATCTTTACTGGAAATACCTCGCCTGATGCATCCTAAAACCGCATTAGCTTTTTTAACGGCCATATCACATTGGTGCCTCATAGTAATCCTGTGATCAACCAATACTCCGAGGTCCTTCTCCTCCTCTGTTACTTCCAACTGATGTGGATCTTACCACTTCCCACCCCTTCCTACTGACTTGCTCACGGGGTGGGAGGAGTAGCAGGCAATTTGGTCCTGCTCCCCTGAAAAACCGTTAGAATTGCAATCTGAGCAGGTCAAAGCAGAGAGGGGTGGGGGCAGGCTGGCTTACCGCACCACACTTCCCTAGGTGGCCAAGCAAGGACTGTGATAATCTCGCCCTAAGGACCAGAATCAGGCTGGATAATTTCTGCCCTACGATCCCATCCTCAACACACCTACCGGAGCTTGTGCCTCTGCCCAGCTCACGGTCAGGATTTCTCTCTAAGCATTTTGTTTTGATAAGGAGGATAGTCCTTCCAAATGTAAAAGATCCGAAGAACAAAAGCCTTAGATATGAGCACAACGAGAGCTGGTTGGGAATTTTTTGACAAAATGTTTTTTTCATGGGAAAATACCAATTCATCAAAGCCAAAACTTTCCATGGATGCAAATCTTTGGATGGGAATGTTGCTGAGGTCTAAGCTGGAATTTCTGGGAACAAGAGAGACCCTTCACATAATAGTCAATTGATTAGGGCCCTCACCTGGGATGTGGAAGACCCAGGTTCAAGTGCCTGTTCTGAGGTAGCGATGCCTCCCACATTCCAGCTAAGTCCCCCAATCACTGGACTATAAAGTCAGTCTCAATTTCTCATGTTGGACTTTGCAGAAATAATTAATAATCTCAGGACCAGAGAACTCAGGCAGAGCATGGGCTTAAACCTGCATCTCCCACATCCCAGGAGAGGACCCTAACCACTAGGCTATTCTCTTGCTCAGGGTCTCTGGCTCTGCCTCTCTGAAAATTATTAAAAAGTCATAGTTTTGTTCCACTGCAGAACAAAAACAAATTCCGAAACCTTGAAATTTTTCACAAAATGAAATTCTTGTTTTGTAGCCAGCTCTAATTCTGACCCCAAATCCACTGCAGTTAATCATCTAAGATTGCTCTACAAGTTCATTAGGGCTGAAACTGCAAACCCTTACTCGGGTGAGTAATCTCTTTGCAAGTTACAGTAGCTGCTGTTGGATTTACACTGGCATACTCGAGATCAGAGTCCAGCCCACGGGCTACTTGTGTGAGTAAGTTATGTAGGGAACAGCTTTGCAGGATGGGGATCTTTTTCCTGAAGACATTGTTTAGAATGAGCATGTCACACTCTTGCATAAGTTTTAAGAGTTATCTTGGCTCCTAAATGAAAATAGATCATATATGTAGATTCAGGCATTGTGACAAGTTTCTGTCATTTCACAAATAACAAACAGGTACAAGGAAGATAGTGTCTATATATAACCATTCAAAAAAATCTGTGGGTCTCACTTATATATCATCAATGGGCTCATCAATCAGCAAGGCAGGTATATAAATAGATTTGCACACAGGTCTCCTACCAGGCAGCTACATTAATCACGGGCTACAGAAATCATGGGCTTTCTTCCATATGAGTGGTTGATAACAAGCTAATTGAAAAGGCAAATAAAGAGCAACTGAAGTTGGAAGCAAAGATGCATTCTTCGCCCTTTATCTGGTCAACAGACTATGAAATGCACTAGTAACTGTTGCTAATGCTGAGGCTCTGTAGAAAGAAGTGGTAAAAGGCATTGATTGCCCTGTGTGTTGGTCTAGATCTCATCGGAGGCTACTGACCTCTTTGCATTTCAATATGCAGTCCAAGTTTGGCATGAGGTTACTTTGTTACCCTTTCCCCAAGGATCTGTCTGACTGAGCTAGTGACAGTGGCACTAGGAAAAGCTCAGAGGTGAATTTGGTGCATCTAAGCAATGACAGAGCAGAGGCCTCAAAAAGAAAATATTAGAGGAATTTAGTTTTATTGTTTTCCTCAAGGGTCAGAATTCTGTAGGATTTGCTCTTCAGCATAATTTAACAGGCATCTATTGTATTAAGAAGTGCTTGAGCTTTAGTTGTTGCACAACACTACGGTCATGAATCTGTGAGTCCTAAGACCATTTTAACTTCAGGAATGAGACAGATTTCTGCAATGTGAAGACAGCAAAGCTACTTGTGATAGAACAGTACTCACTGGAGTTAATGGAGGATGCCCCTATCATGTGACTGCAGTCCTGACCCATGTGACTATGGCCAGGACAAAGATTGGCCTCTTACCAGTACTCCTGTGCATCATACCCTTACACTATGTCTACACTACAAACTTTGGTTGATGCAGGTTATGTCAGAGTAAAGCTGCTGCAGTTGGTATACGCTTGTGCATACATACTTGTCTCCTTGCATCGGCGCTGTGTGGTAATCACCAGCAGTGCTTGTACTGATGCACAACTACTGGCTCAGCAGGTGCAGAATGACAGTTGAATGTGCTTTTGGTAGATTCAGGGGTCGTTGGTGTTGTTTATTCACAAGACTGGATTTCAGTCAGAAAAACATCCCAACAGTTATAGCTGCCTGCTGTGCCCTGCATAATAGCTGTGAAGCAAAGGGGGGAAATGTTGCTGCCGGAGTGGAGGGTAAAGCAGCTGTCTGCCAGACACAAGGGCTATTAGAAGATCTCAAGGTGTAGCTATATGGCTCAGGGACGCTTTGAAAGAGCACCTTTTTATCCGTGAGCCACAGTAACGTGGTGTGGTGAGCTGTGCTCTACCTGGCCCTGCTGTGTGGGGGCCTGTTAGGAATTGTGTGACGCTTGGTGTACATCTGTGCATATTACACTGTCAATATACCTATTCATTTTGTGCTGCTTGCTGTACATTTATGATTATTACACTGTGCGTGTTTGTCACTGATCCTGTGAGTTGTGTCACACTATGCAGGAACAAGTGGGTGCTTTCAGAACTGCTAGGCACTCTGCAGCGCATGTTATGACCTGATGAAGATGTTCCAAATAACTGAATTTTATTCAGTAACAAAACCAATGCAGAGAAAAATCTGTGCAATTTAAAAGTAAATACACTCAAAACTTTAATAAATTAATAGCACAGAATGTATCAAGGGGAAAGAACGTTCATATCAATTTGTGCTACACATACAGTTTCCGTGGCTTTCACAGGTCAGTGCATGTGAAGCAGTGGTTGTCCTTAATGTCCCCTGGGCTGGTAGGGCTGTAATCCCTGGTGCCATGTGGAATGTTGAGGGGGGGCTGCAGGGAAGTGCTGTAATGGAGTTCGCCATGGACTGCAAAGGGAGGTGGCTCCAGGATTGTTGAACCCGTAGATCCACAAGAGTCTGCAGCGTCTGTGTTTGCTGCCAGAAAAGCCCCATTAGGTCCTGATGCATCTCCATTTCCTTTTCCTGCTGGGAATCTTGGGCTTTTCTCCTGTCCACAATTTCCTTCTCCAGGCTGTCTGCAATGTTCACCTTCCAGGCCCTCTGCTCCCAACCACATGCAGCACTGGCTTGCAGGATCTCACTGAACATGTCATCCCAAGTCCTCTTCTTTTTCCTCCTTATCTGGTTCAGGTGTTCCATGGGTGTGAAGGGGGAACACCTCAAGGTCGCAAGAATAGCAGCTACAGATACAACGCAGGGGTACCCTTGTCAGTATAATCACAACAGAAAGCAAAAGTTAAGGTTCAGAACTCACTTCCCTCACTCCCCCAAAGTTTTAAACAAGCCATGCCTATTGATACTTCTGCTTCGGAGTGCTTGTGTATGGCACCACTCAGCACCAGCCATGGTGAATAAGGCTTGCTAGGGGTGAGAGAAATGAGGCAGGAAATTGCTCAGTTGCATGAAACTAGGGAAGTGGCACTGAATACTGGCACCATTTTCCACAGACTGTGGTGATTTTAACTGATATCTCACTACTGAGGGTAACAAAGACACAAAGATCACAGCTGCTACTGGTGACCCAAAGTTGCTTAGGCCTGTATGCTGCTAGCCTGTGTACTGCCATGGTAGCTGAAGTTACCGCTGACTGGCATGGGAAAATGTCCTATTGCAGAGGAAGAAATAAGGTTGACATCCCTAGAAACCTTCAGGAAAGGACTGCAAAGTACCTCCATGAAAGTTTCATCGAGATCTCTCAGAAGGATTCCAGGGACATCCCTGTAAATATAAATGAATTTCTCCTCATGGCTCCGATCTTGCTTAACTCTACAGGGGAATGAAAAGCAGATAACATTATCTCTCTTTTTTGTACTGCTACCTCTTCTACTACAAGTAAAATAGTGCAAAATCCATAAATGTGTCCTGTTAAGTTGGGGGTGCCATCACTGTAATGGGAAATAAATTTACACACTTACCAGAAGATCCTTCCCTTCCACTGGGCTCACTCATTCTTGATTGCCAGGACTGACTAGATGCATTGGAGTTTCAAACAGGTTCTGGCTAATGGCATAGCTGGACCCTCCCCCGGTCGCTTGTCTCCCATCCTCATCCTCCTTGCTGTTCAGGTCAGGGACCTGTGGCTCAGGCTCCCTGGAGGTATCCATGGTGGTGGGTTCTCCTCTAAGTATGTCATGCAGCTCTTTGTAAAAACAGAAGGCCTGTGGATTGACTGTTGGCCTTCCTGGCCTTCTGGTATGCCTGACACATTTCCTTTGCTTTCACATGGCCCTGCTGTTGGTCCCTGTTGTACACCTTCTCCTGCAATCCCCATGCAATCTGCTCATAGATGGCCACATTTCTATGGCAGGTCCATAGCTGTGCTTGCACAGCCTTGCCTTGCCACAGGCCTAGGAGATCCAGTACCTTCTGTCTATGCCAAGCTGGAGCTTATGTGGAGCATGTAGCCAGCATGGTCTGCTGGGCAGTAGTGCACAACAGTGGAGTGCTTCCAGGTGTGCTCACCAGGCTGGACAATCAGGAAAAGGCATTTTAAATATTCATGGGGCGTTAAAAGGAAGGAGGGGCCTTCTGGTCTCTGTGACTCCTGGGCAGTGGAGTTCACAATTGAGACTGCTAGGGTCAACACAGGTAACTCAGTGTCTTTGCTTGCACAGCATTGACCTCTGTACATCAACCATAGCTCAGTGCCGCTTGGGGAGGCAGTGTAACCGCGTTGCTGTAACGGGGCGCTTACGTTGGTGGGAGACAAATTTAAGTATAGACACATGCACAACTAGGTCAATGCAATATGGCTTATGTTGACCTAACTTTGTAGTATAGACCAGGCCTCACTGTAGTGAAGCTGCTGCTTGTATATTCCTTTCTAAGGGTCAAACTTTCCAATCTCATCTTTCATGCTCTTCTTTGCTCCATTTACCCATACTTCACTGTTTTCCAGCTATGTCAGAGAGCAGTGAAAAGAGTAGTGCTAGCTACACCCTTTCTGGAAATTGCTGTGACCCTTTTTTGGCATCTATTTGACTACCAAGTAGTTGCTCTTGAAAGCAGAATGTGGTTGCACCCTCCTTTCATGCAGTCAGATTTGTTTAAAAAGAAAGAACTAGAACTGAACATTTTTACAAAAAAGAACAATTTCCCACTCTCAATTCTTTTTATGCCCTGCAAAAGGTCAGGAATGTTTAAAATTAATGGTAAATTAAAAGTAAATGAGAAACAGAAACGAAAGAAACATTAATTCCCTTGCATACAGTCCAACTTGCTTCCTTTTTCCAGGACAGAAACTGTTTGCCTGCTTTGGCTACTAAACCACCAGGAATTTCCAACCCTTTTCAGCTTAGATCTTTGGGAATCCCCACTTCATAAAACGAAGCAAGAAACCACAGACAGTATTAAAATGATGAGCCGTACTCTAAACAAAGCATTCTCCCCGCCCCCAACCCCCTTCAGCTGGCCAAAAAACGATGACTATCAGAAAGTGTGAAAAGGCAAATTGGAAAATACAAAGTGAGCTTCATGTAAATAAAACCAAACTACCTGGAGCCATTGGGTCAGACTCTCTGCCAGTGTAAATCAGCGTAGCTTTACTGCAGAGCCATACTTATGCACACTAAGTGAGGATCTGTCCCTTTTTGTAGATGAGGCAAACAATGATACTAGTCAGTATTTAGGGAAGGTCACACCTCCTAAACCCCCTTTCCTTCTCACTTGATAATGCAGGTATATTTAGCTCCTAGGCCAAGAGTTCTGACACTTTTTCAGTGTGGAGCACATTTTAATAAGAAGAGCATCTCACAGGCTTGCTCCCTTCCTATTTGCTATCACATGGACTCCTCTCCTCTCATTTGGATAGCCTTCCTCAGTCTTCAGCAGTCACTGCAATGTGAAGTCTTGTTAATCTCTTTATTGTCATAAAACCCTTTCCCCCTTCCAATCTATTCTATTCCTTTCCCTTGTCCTGCTCCCTTGCACATGCTTCTCCATCACCTGTTCCCTCCTTCCGACATGCTTCCCAATTGCCTGGCCCTCCCATCTCCCCTGGACATACTGCCAGGCTGCCTCATTTCCTTTTCCTCTGGACATTCCTCTCCCAATGGAAGCTAGCAGATGCAGCTAGGGCCATGATATTCTTCCTTGTTTGCAGCTGCTTTTACAGGCCTCTGCACACTTCTTTGCAGTGCAAATCCAGCATCCCTCTAGAGCTGGGGTTCTCAAGCTTAATTGCACCACGACCCCCTTCTGACAACAAAAAATACTACATGACCCCAGGAGGGGGGACTGAAGCCTGAGCCCACCTGAGCCTACCACCTCGGGCCGGGGGACCAAAGCTGAAGCCCAAGGGCTTCAGCCCCAGGCAGGGGCCTGTAACCTGAGCCTGGCCACCCAGAACTGAAGCTCTTGGGCTTTGGCCCTGGGTGGTGGGGTTTGGGCTTTGGCCAGCAAGTCTAACGCCAGCCCTGGCGACCCCATTACAATGGGATCCCGACCCGCAGCTTGAGAACCACTGCTCTAGAACCAGACAGAAGCAGCCAGTATCACATGACTAGCCAGCTCTCTGCTGAACACAAGCAACTGCTCTGTGGACGTCCTGTGCACCCCACACCAAAATCTGGGAGCTGCTGACCTAAGCATGTCGCTCAAAAGCAGAGAGAAAATGTGAAGCAGATCGGACTGTAGTGAAAGTGCCATTTGTGTTCCCTTTGGAGGGGGAACAACTTAGCTGCTTTGGAGAACAGCCCCCTGAAAGCACTGTTGTTGTCCACCCAGGGCTTCTTCAGTCATGTCGCATTTATTTAAAGCTACTGAACCTGCACCCGGTAAATGTTTGAAGGAACACCCCCCTTTCCTCAGCCTGTTAGTGCTACCTAGGGTACAAATGTTGTGCCCAACTTTGATGAGATGTTTGCAGAGGTAAAAAAAAAAATCTAACAAAATACTACACCTGGGGTTTTCAAAAGTGATCAGCAATGGCCCTACCCTTATTGACCTCAATGGGAACAGTATGTCTACACAGCAACTAGACACCCGTGGCTGGCCCGTGCCAGCTGAATCGGGCTCACAGGGCTTGGGTTGCAGGGCTGTTTCATTGCTCTATACACATCTGATTTTCCTATCTTGCAGGGTCCTAGATCCCAGGCTCCAGCCTGAGCCCAAACATCTACACAGCAATGAAACAGCCCCACATCCTGAACCTGAGTGGCTGGCACAGACCAGCCATGGGTGTCTAGTTGCTGTGTAGACATACCCTGATACCTTTAGCATTGACCTCAGTGGGAGCAGAGTTCGACCAATGGGGAGTACTTTTGAAAATTCCATCCTACATGTTCACAGATGTGTCTCCAACTTGAATACCGGCTGATTTTAACCACTTTTTACTTGGGAGTTAAATATTTTGCACAGTTCCTGATTATGGCATAGTTACAGCCATGTCAGATCAATTTTGTTTTGCATTACAGCTAGAGAACATACAAGTTATACATTTCCCAGATTTTTTAAATCCCAAACTACCAGCTCAGTCAAAGGTGTTTTAGTAAATATGGCTAAAATAAAGGTGTTTTACCTGATAACTGTCCAGTGGCCACAGGTCTCACTTTATACGGAGTACTGCAAAATATCCAAGAGGGCTGGTTACAATGACATTGATAAAACACTGTGTTTTCTGTATAGGACTGGTATACATGCCATGAAGAGTGGGAGGAAGTATATGGATGTATTCTGAGCTGGCTTGAAATTTGTGGGTTGAAAATTTACCCATGGAAATAAAGAACATGCACTTTCTATGAACTTATCACCTTCAAATTTGCCACTGCATTGGTGGTAAAGGACTTGGTCAGGCTGCTTTAGTGCCACCAGAATACACCATTGTCACACTGCAAGCACAGCAGAAATCTTTCCCCTTTGAGAAGAGTCAGGTTAGCTTGGAAATAGAGGTGTCAAGGAAATGGTCACTAGGAAGAAGAAAGTTCCTTGGGGCAGGGACAGTCTTTTTGTTCTGTTTGTACAGTGCCTAGCACAGTGAGGTCCTGGCTCATGACTGGGGTGGGGGCTAGGCACTGCGGTAATACAAATAAATAAAGACTAATGAGAGTGGCCACGGTGAAAAAAATAGCAAGGCAGAGCAAGTGCTGAGATGCCAGGGAACAAAAGTAAATGGGGTTTAGAGCCGTGTTGGGCTTGGAGCAGCATGTATATGATTCCACACCTTATAAAAGCCAGGACCCCCAGTTTCTAAATACTGACATCCCTAAATTCTAACAGAGAAATAAAGAAGCCTGTGAATTAAGGGAGCTGGGAGCCCTTGGAGTAAACATAGTGGGTTGTAAAAAGATGTTCTATATTAAAAACTTATATGCAGTAGTTTTTCCTCAGATAGCTCCGCCTACTTTAATAACAGGTAAAATTAAAAACCAAAGAGGCATTCGTGTTATAATCTTGTGCCCAACTTCTGCTGACAGCTACCTCCCCCTACACAGGCTCTCCTGTCACGTTGCACAGGAAAGGTGTTTGTGGCTAAGCAAACCCTTTTCCCTTGGCTTGATGCTGTTTTACAGGATCGAACCCGCCTCAGGCTTACCTCTCTGAGTTTGCTGGCATTGTTGGATCGATGGATACCATGCAATTATCAACCGTCAAAAGTGAGATAGTTGTGTTCCTGAAAGACACAAATCAAAAGAGGTTTATTTAACCTAGAAAGTGATAGTCCTGATTCTGCGCTGCCTCAGACCTTGCATTGCACTGGTATAACTGGCTAAGTGGGCTTAAAACACTCCCATTCTGAGTAGCTACAATTGCACCCATTTTGAACCAGTGTAGATGACTACACAAGGGGCAAGGCCATGGAAAATTAAGTCCTTAATGGCTATGTTCTGTACAGTACAACCACAAGAGACATTTGTGACTAAAATGCAACTGTACTCTTGTCTGTCCCCAGAGGGAACTTTGCTCCCTATAAAATCACATATGCTGTGCTGCTGAATAATCAGATACTGACTTCCACTGAGGAGGTATCATGATTTATTGACTTGGCAGATATATACTGACTGAGTTAAAAATCAATAAAAATACTTACCTTGAGATAATACATACAAAATCCAACCCCCTTCATTCTACACAAGTGATTATCAGTGTTGTTATTCACTTCTTTTACAAAAGGGAACTCTGAAAGTGTTAAAGAAACTCCTTCACAACAAACAAAAACAAAACAGCAACAGCAACTGAAAAGAGGGCAATGTTTTCTGAAGATTATGTTGCTAGTTTTGGCACCACAGACTGAAATGGGCTCACCAGAAGCTTGTCTGAAATTAGTGAAACTTCAGCAGCCCTTTGTACGGCCCTATTTAAAACAAACCATAACCCAGCCTGTTTAACTGAAACCCTCCTGTTATTGTCCATGAATGGCTTACGTTGTTAAACAAGGTTTTCCGAGTGACAGTGGAAGTGTTTGACATCACAGGCAAACGACAATTGTTGATCTCTCCAATATTAAAGGAGGGGTAATAGCAAGGATAAACAGCAAAACTTATTGGATTCCATCCCAAAGTTTTATGTAAATCATAGTCAATAGGATTCTCCAGATGCCCACAGAGTTAACCACACTCAATAACCCTGTGATTTAGTGATTTGTTGTTGTTTTTCTTGGGTTTTGTACTGTGGGCATGTACATCTAAGGGACATCCTCCTCCTTTCTGCATACCCCTTTTCGAGGGTCCTGTGATGTCCGGGGAGCAGAGGGAACTGGACTCCAGTGCACAGACACAGGGCTGCTGGCTGATTCCCCCAGATTCATGGGTGAAACCTCCGGCCAACTCCTTTTGTGGAGGATAGGAACACCAAACTCTATCCCAAATGAAACAATTAACAAGAAACTCCAGGAGTGGAGACGCATGGAATTTTTAGACCACGCCCCCTCCATAGAAATAACCCAAATAAAGGAGAACATGGCCTGGAACAAGGGACTCAGTGACATTTTTGTTTGTTTGTCTCACTTGTGTACAATTCTAGTGGGTACTCTGTTTGGATACCAGGAACCTTGAACAAGATTGGTATAGTTCTATTTGACAGTGCCCCAAATGTAAAACTGGTATCCTTGACTGGGCTTGTCTGTGCACAGTTTCTCAAAACACCCCTCTCTTCTATTCTATTCCTTATACCAGACCAATATTGTGATATCTGAGCACCTTCCAATAGAGCATTAAGCCCTCTTCTATTTATATTTATGCATGAATTACTGGTACCCCAATTTCTGATTCCCACTTACTGTAACTTGAGATATGCCTGAGATGCAAAATCCAAATCTGGGTTCAGGTCTGGATTTTGAAATATCTTCTCCTCTTTCCAAAACTCAGGGATTGTTGGGTGAGGGGTTCCATTTTGGGGTGACTTCTGAATTGTTCTGAAGAGGGAAGGAACCAAGGTGGAAGGTGTGTTAGCCCTTGTCAAATGTGCCTAGTGATACCTACCTTGGTAACCCAGTTGCAATGCAGAAGAGGTCCACAATATCTCTGGAATTGCAGTATTTACTGAAGACCACCTTCCAAGCAAAACAGCAGCAGTGAAGAAAAACAAAGACAAAGAAGAGAAGGGATGGTTAAATTCCATCGGACATTAACCTCATGTACTGGCTTTATGTAAACAATCATCCTTGCTTTTGAAATATCTGATTTGCCCTGTGTGTTGGAATTCTTTCCTCCTTTTCTTCTCTTCCCACTTTTCTAATTCATTTATTTTCAATGAGAAAGCAGAGGAGGAAAGGGGATTTTGCAATCCTAACCCAACTATCTACAAATATAGCATACGGTACCTGAAATGATAGCAAAGAAACTTTATCATACACAATCTAGCTAATGATCATGACCACATATTGTAGAAAGAAACAATTGTAAGTGCTGAAGGATGTCTATATAATGGGTTAGATCCTCAGTGTCAGTAGGCATTGGTTAATTCAAGTCAACAGTGCTGCACTGATTTATATCAGCTGAAGATCTGGTTCTGTAATTTAGACAGAATGTAATGTTTTCCAAGTATGCCAAACTTCCCACTGTAATGTACGGCACTATTGCAGTACTGTTAAATTAGCAGTTGAATCCACTTGAGACAAATTCTAATTTTTCCCACTGCTGTTGATCCCCAAAGAATGCCCTTTTTCCTTTTACACACAAAAATGATGTTAAAAAAAACCACTGTTAAGGTTGCAAAGACAATCCTAAAAGATGTCAGTTTAAAAATCTCCAGAAGTCAGGAAATGCTGGAGTTAGGTTTTCCATGCCACCCCTTTGTGCATTTGCATTATGATACAGTCTTTAACTACATGACCACATACTATTTTTTCCATGGGACCCCAGCATCTTTCAGTGCACAGGATAGACCTGCTCTGGAGATGAATCATGATTATGTAGTAAAGAAGGCTGTTGTCTGTCAGACCCCTGCTTCATTTGTTGCAGAAGTTGGAAGGTACGGGGAAGGGGATTGCAGGAAGAGAAAGGACACACTCATGGTCTTCCTGTAATCCCCTGCCTCATTCCTTCTGCCACACAGACCTCTTCCATTTGAGTTAACAGAATAACTGATAGCAGTAGTAGATTATCATCCTGTATGTGGACCAGCACTAGAGGCGGGACAGGACACTTTGCCAGTGGGTTTCACACATATTTACTGACAACAGAGGAATGGTGAGACTCAAGGATCTTGCTTTCCATTCCAGGCTCTAATGGGGAGTGTACTCTACTAGGCATGGATTTTTCTGTTTATTCCCCTGCAAGCATGACCCCTTCTCCAGCCTGTTCCAATCCTGTTGCTTCCTCACTCCTGGCTCCTTCTTCCAATCTCATTCTCTTTACTTTGCAGCTCCCAGTCTCCATGTCTCAGGCTTCTCACTCCAGTCCCAACCTCTTTGCTCAGCCAGTCCCAGTTCTCCCCTCCTGGCTTCTCATCCAGTCTCCCTCTCTCCTCCACCCTGGCCTCCAGTTGTTCCCTCCACCCACATTCCCAGTCTCCTTCCCTAGTCTCCTCATCCAACTTCACTGTTCTCTCTTGCTTCCCAGCTCTTTGAACCAGTCTCTTTGTCCAGTCAGTCCCACTTCTCCTGTGCACCCAGCTCCTCAGAGCTCTCTCCCTTCCCTGGTCACTTCCTTCACCCTGCCCCCACTCAGTTCCAGACTCCTCCCACCTACTGGCTTGCTCCCCATTACCTTCCCTGGCTTCCAGTCTTAGTCTCTCTCCTGCCCCAACTCCTGATCTGAAACACGTCTCCCTCCCCATGGCCTTCCCTAGCTCATAATTCCAGTCTCTTTATTCAGCCAGTGCCAGTCTCCTTGACCAGCCTGCCCAAGTCTCCCTCTCCCCACCCCACCCCACCCCTCCGTCAGCATGCAGCCCCCCTCAGGCTCCTTGTTCTATCTATTCTCCCTCAGGTCTGGCTCTTTCCTTGCAGCACCGTCCTCCTCACTGCCTGGGCCCAGCAGAGGGGCCATTAAGAGCCCAGTGTCTACTTTCAGTTCCAGTGCCTTGGCTCTGATTCAGCTTGGCCTGGAGCAGCCCAGAGCTGTAACTGCAGAACAAGTCCTGCTCAGACCCGGGCTGTAATGTGCTCATGGAATCTTCAGGGGATTTAGCCGCTAAAATCTAAGAAGTCTCTACTGAGCATGTGCAAACTGAAATTTTTCAAAGGCTTAAACCTTGGCCAAATTTGGGCAGATTTTCACAGAGATGATAAAAGGTACATCCCTGACACAAAGACCAAATTTCAAGTCCCTGCTCCAAAGCAAGCTCCCCTCCCCGCACCCCCATATCATTTCAGAGAAAAGGTCTCAGAAGTTGTTTAACCAGGGCAAAATTTACGGTTTCCTAGTCTTGTTCTCAGATATGGCTGAACAGTTTTGGTTGAAATGAAACTAAATAAATAAATTCAGCCTGAAGCAGACATCCAACACGGACCATTTCAACCCATATAGTCAAAGTTTGGCAGAATTATAAGCAACTGAAAACAGGGTCTTATAATGCAAGGTGTCAGGCAATCTTAATAGTAGGTGGTGCTACCAGCCCCACCTATAAGATCAGGACTCAATCTTGTACTGATGCTTGCAGCCCTAAGCATTCAAAAAAATCATAAATTAGGCCAAAAATTAGATTGGTTTCAAAATCATGAGATAAAAGTATATATACAGATATTGGGTTCTTATTTGCCTTCTGGTTTTTGAGCCTTTAGGGTTCATGTCGGCAAGCTTTTCTACACAACCCTGGGGCAGAAACTTAACATTTTCCCCCTAGACAATGAAAGTTGAGATTTTCACATAATAAAAAGATTCCAAGAGTTGGGGATTTAAGAACACACACCACGTATCACAAAAGTCATAATAGAATTTTATGAGTTGGCAATGCACAGGATGTGTGAGACTAGGTAAGATGTGCTACCTTTTAGAGGAGATATTTAAACAATGTTTCATATCCCAGTCTCTGGGAGAAATTAAAAACCTCATTGTAGTGGTGGTGGCATGTGGTTTTTGTTAGTGGTGGGGTTTTTTAATAGTAAGAGAGAGGGATAAATGTTAGTGCATTTCCCCACTCATTCAGGTATCTAGATTAAATTTACAGGATTGAACAATTAGATCGTTAAAAACCTGAGGCAGATCATTACCAGTTATTACATGTTATTTGGAAAGTAATTGGCATCAAGAGTCAATTTATCCTATATGGCTATTTTGATAATCACCACAGTGATGGACCTTAGTTTATTACAGTCCAGCTGCAATCAAAGCAATAAATAAAGGTTTTAAATATATTTTTAATCAGATTTAGATATAGCTGAAATACTGCTCTTAGCAAAAGACAGCATCTTACTGAGGTGCTAGCTACTAAAACTGTCTGACACAATATTACAAGCCCATTACTGTACAAACAACTGACAAATGCAATAATTTAGGAGATGATGACAATTGCAGCTGAACTCAGAATGAACTTTTGTGACATGCTGGGAGTGCTATTTCAGGTGTCCGGGGTTCTCATTCTGAAAATCAATTATTAGTGACCAGAAACTGGGATAAGAGTGGGATAAGATAAAAAATATTCAGGAAGCACTAAAGGTCAGAAAGCCAGCCTGTTTCATGAAGGAAAACACAGGGCTTTCAATGAAGCCAGGATGAATTTTTAAAAGTTCCAGATAATAACAAAAGAGTGCAAAGTTATATTTAAGTGGACTATGGGCTAGAGTCCTAATTTTCTTGGTCTTTTAAAAGTTTGATAGAAACTGTGATTCATAAATCACTTGTTGCATTTTGATAAGGAGCTCGAGATTTAGTTGGGGCTTGGTCCTGCTTTGAGCAAGGGGTTGGACTAGATGACCTCCTGAGGTCCCTTCCAACCTTGATATTCTATGATTTGAATGATTGTCTTTAGGGTTTTTTTCTTTAATCAATGATTTTATGCTATAAAAGGTCTTTTCCTTTGTCAGCTGCTGAACTCTTCTGATTGGCTTCCTTCTCTTTTCAAGCAAAGCAGTCAGCCAGCAAACAATCATTTCCCAGTAAATATACAATTGTTTCTGTGATTGCCTGCACATTCTTACCCGCAATGAAGTAAATGGGAGTTTTCCTGGTGACTTCTCAGTGGGAAAAAGGTTGGGCCCTTTGTTTTGAGACTGAGGTGGTGAGTTATTTTGCCCTAAGGCCTGATTAATGAGCTAGTAGTATCCTTTCTATTTTACATTATGTGTAACTTGTGCGGGGGGTGGGGGGAAATGGACTTTGAGCATGTGTGTGCCATTTATAGCCCTAGCTCAGTCTGAAAAGCCCATTCACTCAGAACCCGCTTTTATTACACAGACATTAGCAATTTTTACCATCTATAGGTGAACCACAGCAATATTAGCTTGTAAACATCCATTGCCACACAGGGTGACCAGACAGCAAGTGTGAAAAATCAGGACAGTGGATGGGGGTAACTGGCAAAGCCCCAAATATTAGGACTTTCCCTATAAAATTGGGACATCTGGTCACCCTAGTTGCCAATGGCAAAATGATTAGCCACCGACCTGTCACAGTCTGTGGTAACCTGCTTCCAGATGGCAATTGCAACTCACTTCTGGCCTCTCTCAGCTGCATGTCCCGGTACTTAAAGTCCAAGGGAAGCTCATCACACACTCCAGAAAGGCATATTTCCTCATACATAAGTTCTAGAACCACTAACAGTCAACATCCTAGGTCCGCATGATAATGCAGTCCCATCGCTCTGCTTGTGGTCCTGCTCCAGAATTGCCAATCAGCTTACTGGGATTCCACAGCTATTAAAAGCTGCATCAGCTGTCTCCACTGCTCCATATCTGCATGCAGCCTGCATGATCTCCTTAACAAGCCCTACTGCCATTGTTTTCTCAGGATGACGAGTGGCTACTGAAATGCCCTCTGTTGTGTCTGATGTCCTGTATCCATCTTGAGTTGCATTAATGCTAACATCTCAGAGTAGGAGCCATGGTTACCCATAGATTGGGACAGAGGTCCACTCTGGACAGAAATCTAGAGAATGCCAAACAAGAAGTACTTCATTGAATTGGTGGGCTAAGACCACTTCCACACAGGTGCCCAGATTGTCCCAAAATATGAATTTATTTTTTTGGAAGCATAGAGTGCGCAGCTTAGAGCAGGACTAAGAACTATGGGATGTGCTCCCAGAAGTTCTACGGCCTTACAGGCATGAGTACAGTACCAGTGTGGATGCAGCAATTCCCCTGTGTCTTTGCAGTGTGGACACTCACACTGCTGCTAGGCCAACCTGGGTGCCAATCACTTGAGTTACCAAAATCATGTGACTGTAGTGAAGGGTGCTGGATTGGAACTCTGACTGAATTCTTCTACTTATCCATAGAAGAGATATAGCACAGGCAGTGGCAAGTCAGGTTGCCATACACTATCCCAGCAACACCCTGGAGAACGGACATCTAGGGTTTAGTGGTAGGTTGAGGCAATATAACCATTCAGTCCTTAGTTTCTTTGTTAACTCCATTGGCAAGGGTGACATGATTGTGTGGATTCTTATCTGTTGGGAACTCGACTGGAGCCACTAGGTTCATTTCAAATAGACCTCATGTTGTAGTTACCAAAAGTTGCTACAATTTTGGACTGGACTTGAACTCACCAGTTTGAGATAGAAGGCTCTATATTTCACCAGCTATTTCCTTCCCTGTCCAGTTCCTTGCAGAAATGCTGTCAAAGTTCTCTTTATTGAACTATCAAAGCCAGCTCAGTTTAGTCATTTTTATTCTGGTTCTATTTTAACAACACTCTAAAGGTGGGGGAGAGGACGCTAGAGCATTCAGTCTGAATTTGCAGATTGCTAACTTCAAGATCCCCAACCATATATAAATCCAGTTAACTGCCTCTCCCTTGTGCATGTGCCAGACAGCAATGGAAGGAATATAATCCTCAAAAACATTATAGCAACTGCACATAGTTGCTTCCCCGGTTTTAGGGTTAACATTTGCTACATTTCAGTCCCTGTTGCCCCCTTGTCTTTAGAGGAATTTCCAATAGACTTAGAAAAAAGGACAGTGAAACTGGTCATCATTTAATATTTTGCACAATCATTTTAATAAGCCTCCAACAAAGCCAACATGTAGGCATTTGATTTAAGCACAGAATATGCTCAGGTTGCTTCTGAGAGTAACATGAAACAAGGAAAGAAAGCAGAGTGACTAATGAGATGACTGAGACTTTCTGGAGTGGAAATAATAGTTAGATTAAGCGTGCAAAGAGTGTGAAATAGGCCACTGAGTCAGCGCTAATGCTTATTGACTGGGTTTTGGGTCATAGCCACAATGCTAATATTTCTGTAACATTTTTAGACAAATGTCCTTTCTATCTTAGTCCCTTGTGTACAGCTCTGGTGTATGTCAAAGATCTCATGGTACGTTGCAGAGAGGGTAGAAATTAATAACCCGTGTCTTGCCCAATATTCCCACTCAATAAAACACATTTTAATATTCAAGGCTGAGCAGGAGCTATTATTAAAGACACAATAACTGCTCTGATTACACGTAGTCTCTACTCTACCAGTTTACAACTAATGACTTTGTATTTCACTTTGGGATATGGATACTATGAGTAGGAAACAGTGTATAAACCCAAATTCTGTTCTATGTTTTAGCTTCAGAGTAGCTCATCTTCTGCATGTCAGAATTCTATCCCTTATTAATTTTTGTTGATAATTGGATTTTGTTCCAATTTTTCAACAAGCATTTGAATTTTTTCCCCCCCCTGGTGAAATTCCTAATTGAGTAGTGCAAAAAATACTTTCGAAGCAAGCCTGTGCTTGGCTTCCAGCCCTTTGCATGGTAGCATCAACCTCTTGCATCTGAATCAGTACTCTTAGGTGATGTATTTTTTCAGTCAGTAAAATAGGCAGGATCACTGTCAAACAGTATGGGGTTTGCGACCTTTTAGAACTAAGTAAAATGCTAGTGTCTGTAGAAGAACACTGCAGCATAGCGTGTGTCGTACAACATACCATAATAAGCCAGCAGATGGTGCCTAAGTGCAAGCAGCCAAGTTTTGGTGGCTCAGTTGCCAAGAGGGGCAAGAAGCCGGAGGATTCCAGAACAGATGGGAGAAGTAGGTGGAGAGGCAGGGGGGAGAAGCGCCTCGGTGGAAAGGGAGAAGGACTGTGTTGCACTGGGTGTGGGTGTCTGTGAGGCCAAGGAACAGGCCTGTGATGAACACTGCTAGACTGCAACTGGTGGTGAACACTTTGGATTCAGACTCATATGTGTCCCAAGGGCAGGCGAAGGCTGAGTAGCCAAGGAGCAAGGGTACCCTGACAGGTCAGAGGTCCAAACTGAGCAGCCACTGAGCAGCGCACCCCACATTTCTGCTTTATGTGCACCACTGGTGTGATCTGAGGCCTCAGGTGGGCTGCGCATGTGTGTGAAGGTTTTGGGTACCTTTGGGGGGCCGGAAAGGGGAGGTATGGTACTATTGTTTCACTGTCGCTGTTGAATTCCCTTCAGTCCCCCATCCCCTTTCGGCCCATCAGTCTGTACCCATTCCCTTGCTTATATTCCTTTATATAAATGGTCTCAGAATTCCTGTGTGTGAAATTGGGCCTTTGCGTTAGGGGCCTCTGGATCCATGTAAGCAAAGGGGGTTTATGCCCAAACCAAAAAGAGAAATAGCATGCATCTGAACCTACCTTAGGACATCTACCAGCACCTGTGTCCAGCTCAGAGAAGGGGTGCAGAGTTGGCACAATACGATTATGCCTTATTGTGTAATGTTTCTTGTCCAGGCTGTGAAAAGTGTTACTGAATTGCTTTAACAACAGTTTTCACAGAAGAATTTTGAACTGCTAAATAGGAAGACTGATGTGATGTTTCTCTCATCATGATTATCCTTTCCTCTCCAATCGCCTTACATGGCTATATCAATGTGAAACAGGAGCACTTAAATACTACTGTGTTGAAATCACTGAGAAAGAAGAAACTTTTTCTAATTCTGTAATCAAATGGTGTTCTTGAGAAGCTGAGAAAGTACTGATAAGACTACCTATCTTATCAGTTATATTTCCCAAACATAGATATGAGCCCCATCTAAAACTTCACTTCTAAATACCAAGAGTTTATGAGTGTTTGAAATTCAGATCCAAGTAGTGTAACTTGAGCCTATCCCTATCCAAAATATCAGGTTGTTTCTCCTTTATTTCCCAACCTAATTAATAGTTGGCCCAGTAACTTCACCTCTCAGTGCCTCAGTTTCCCCCATCTATAAAATGGGGATAATGATACTTGCCTCTTTTGTAAAGTGCTTTGTGACCTACTGATTAAAAAAAACCACAATTAGAGCAGGGTATAATTATAATTGGTAGTCTTGGTCTGAACGATTTCAATGCCTGTTGAGCGTGGTTAGGATACAACGCAACACTGAGCTAGGATGCTCATGTTGTGTTTGCGACTATCCTACTAAAGTTTTAAATGTTCTATTCAAAATGTTATGCCTGATTCTTGTTTTATGCAGGTGTAATTCTAGTTGGGGGTAGGGGAGAGAGAAACAGCAATCCAATAATTTAAACCTTCCACTAGCTTTTTATATTGCCTATGTATCAGACAGAGAGGTGGATGTTAGATCAGTTGGGGCCCAGAGATCTAACACCTATGTGGGTCAGTCTTGTCTCAAGAACACTGGCAGATTCTGAGGATATTCACTTCAGCACAGTACACAGATTTACAAGAGTAAATGATTACTTTTCTAATGATACCATGTGATTCTGAAATGAAGCACAGAAGCCGGAAAGATCCTGCGTATTGTGATTTCAAGAGACACAACCATATGATCAAACATACTTTTTACCCTTTGCTACTTTTTAATATCCACAAACTGAGAGGTTTGGAAGAAACATCTTCAGGTGGAACCCTCAGTAAAGAGAAATTATCTGGTGGGCACTTGGTGATGTGCACTGGTCAGTGCTTAATTTGTAATGAAAGAGTTACAACCAATTAGGTGCTGGGGTTCAAGCAATTTTTTTTTTTTTTACTTTCATAACAGACACAGCAAGTCCAATGGTGCTGGGGCTCTGAACTGCCAAGCTGAGAGGTGCCCCACGTGGCTCAGCTCTGGAACAAAGTAAGCACTGGCACATGAGATCTCCAGGCTAGATTCCTGGTCAGGAATGCCTTGAGAAGAAGGAGTGCTGCAGAAGCTGTGTGCTTTGTAGAGATGTAGGGACTGGTACAGGAAGTGATGAGAGCTCGGTGTGGATCCTGTGCAGTCCTTCTGGCCAGAAGGATGGTGTCCCTAAACGTATGCCTTCGAAGTGCTTGGAAGAATGCTTGGGGCTCTAAGGCCTGGTCTACACTACGCGTTTAAACCGAATTTAGCAGCGTTAAACCGATTTAACCCTGCACCCGTCCACACAACTAAGCCCTTTATATCGATATAAAGGGCTCTTTAAACCGATTTCTGTACTCCTACCCAACAAGGGGAGTAGTGCTGAAATCGGTATTGCCATGTCGGATTTGGGTTAGTGTGGCCGCAAATCGACGGTATTGGCCTCCGGGCGGTGTCCCACAGTGCACCATTGTGACCGCTCTGGAAAGCAATCTGAACTCGGATGCACTGGCCAGGTAGACAGGAAAAGCCCCGCGAACTTTTGAATTTCATTTCCTGTTTGCCCAGCGTGGAGCTCTGATCAGCATGGGTGGCGATGCAGTCCCAAATCCAAAAAGAGCTCCAGCATGGACCGTACGGGAGATACTGGATCTGATCGCTGTATGGGGAGACAAATCTGTTCTATCAGAGCTCCGTTACAGAAGACGAAATGCCAAAGCATTTGAAAAAATCTCCAGGCTATGCTACAGAGTCCACAGCACAGTGCTACATGACAAGCGTAACGGAAAGCCAAAGAATCAAATGGATGCTCATGAAGGGAGGGAGGGGGTACTGAGGACTCCAGCTATCCCAGAGTCCCCGCAGTCTCCGAAAAGCATTTTTATTCTTGGCTGAGCTCCCAATGCCTGAAGGGTCAGGGTATATGTTGTCAATTTACACCCTTCCCCCCGCCCCGAAAGAAAAGGAAAAAAAACGTTTCTCACCTTTTTTCAATGTCACCCTATGTCTACTGCATGCTGCTGGTAGACGGGGTGCTGCAGTGCTGAACACCAGCATCCCCTTCCCGGTGGCAGATGGTGCAATATGACTGATATCCATCTTCAACATCAGCCCGTGAGTGCTCCTGGCTGGCCTCGGTGAGGTCGGCCGGGGGCGCCTGGGTAAAAATGGGAATGACTCCCAGTCATTCCCGGCAGATGGTACAAAATGGCTGGTAACCGTCCTCATCATAGCAACTGGAGGCTGAGCTCCATCAGTCCCCCCCCTTTCATGTCTAAAGAAAAGATTCTGTACTGCCTGGACTATCATAGCAGCTGGAGGCGTACTCCCCCTCATTTTATCTCACTAAAAAGTCAGTGTTTCTTATTCCTGCATTCTTTATTACTTCATCACACAAATGGGGGGACACTGCCACGGTAGCCTAGGAGGGTTGGGGGAGGAGGGAAGCAACGGGTGGGGTTGTTGCAGGGGCACCCCCCAGAATGGCATGCAGCTCATCATTTCTGTGGGATCTCTGGGGCTCTGACATGGAGCGGCTGTGCTCTCTGGTTCTCTAGTACACTTGCCCCATATTCTAGGCAGGACTGACTCTATTGTTAGACAAAACATAAAGAAGGGAATGACCCGGGGAGTCATTCCCATTTTTGTCCATGCGCCCCCGGCCGACCTCAGCGAGGCCAGCCAGGAGCACTCATGACAGCAGCAGACGGTACAAAACGACTGATAACCATCATCTCATCGCCAATTTACAATGGCAGACGGTGCAATAGGGATGGTAACCGTGTCTGCTACCTTGCAAAGGCAAATGAATGCTGCTGTGTAGCACTGCAGTACCGCGTCTGTCAGCAGCATCCAGTACACAGACGGTGACAGTGACAAGGCAAAACGGACTCCATGGTTGCCATGCCATGGCGTCTGCCAGGGCAATCCAGGGAAAAAGGGCGCGAAATGATTGTCTGCCGTTGCTTTCACGGAGGAAGGATTGAGTGACGACATTTACCCAGAATCACCCGCGACACTGTTTTTGCACTGGGATCTCAACCCAGAATTCCAATGGGCGGGGGAGACTGCGGGAACTATGGGATAGCTACGGGATAACTACCCACAGTGCAACGCTCCGGAAATCGACGTTAGCCTCGGTACATAGATGCACACCGCCGAATTAATGTGCTTAGTGTGGCCGCGTGCACTCGACTTTATACAATCTGTTTTACAAAACTGGTTTATGTAAAATCGGAATAATCCCGTAGTGTAGACATACCCAACCAGCTAAACAGAGATACCACCTTTTAAGGGAATGCAGAAGGGAGCATTAACTATTGATATGATCCCCTCTTCCAAATTTCTGAACAGTCTGTTTTAAACCATTTTTTACTCTAAAAAATATTCACTAAGCTGTACTGTACAAATAGTTTAACATGTCAGGGTGTTTTAGAATGTCCATTGCTTAATTTGCTGCATTAATAACTAGACATAAAGAAACTATTTTATCAGCTTCCTTGAATTCACTGAAATGTAATGAGTCAGAGGGAAAGTTGAAACAAATTACTTGAATCATGAACTGCACTATTTTTCATGGGCTGTTGTCTTTAGGGGTCTACCATCAAGAACTATGGCCCTGATCCTGCAGACAATTATTCCCACGCATAACTGCAGTGGTTCTCAACCAGGGGTACATGTATCACTGAGAGTACACAGAGGTCTTCCAAGGGGTACATCAGTTCTTCTAGAGATTTGCCCAGGTTTACAACAGGCTACATAAAAAGCACTAGCGACATCAGTAGAAACTAAAATTTCATACAGAATGACTTGTTTATACATCTCTATATACCATTACACTGAAATGCAAGTACAATATTTATGTTCCAATTAATTTATTTTATAATTATATGGTAAAAATGAGAAATTAAGCAATTTTTCAGAACTAGTGTGCTGTGACACTTCTGTAATTTTTCTGTCCAATTTGGTAAGCAAGTCGTTTTTAACTGAGGTGAAAGTTGGAGTATGCAAGACAAATCAGATTCCTAAGAGGGATACAGTAGTCTGGAAAGGTTCAGAGTCACTGCAAAACAGTAATCCTATGGGCAGGGCCGCCTGGGGGGGAAAGCGGGGCAATTTGCCCCAGGCCCTGCCCCACGAGCCACTCTGGGTTTTCGGTGGCACTTCTGTGGTGGGCCCTTCACTCCCTCTGGGTCTTCGGCGGCGGGTCCTTCAGTGCAGCGGAAGACTCGGAGCGAGTGAAGGACTCGCCACTGAAGTGCTGCCGAAGCCTCAGAGAGCCGCCGTGTGAGTACAAGTGCCGCAAGCAGCGGAAAAAAAAAAAAGAAGCTGCGATCAGCGGCACTTAGGCTGCTCTACTGCCGCCGCTTCATTCTTCAGCTGCATTCGGCGGTGGGTCCTTCCCTCCGAGACGGACCCGCCACTGAATTACCGCTGAAGACCCAGCCCTGCCACAGGCTCCCTGAATCCTCTGAGCAGCCCTGCCTATGGGTACTCATATAGGACTACTCATATGAATAAAGAGCGTGTGAAAGTTGGCCGGAGTACTTCAGAAAGAGATCTGGGGGTCAGAGTGGATCACAAGCTAAATATGAGTCAACATGGTTGCAAGAAAAGCAAACATCATTCTGGGATGTATTAGCAGGAGTATTGTAAGTGAGACACGAGGAGTAATTCTTTTGCTCTACTCTGTGCTGATTAGGCCTCAACTGGAGTATTGTGTCCAGTTCTGGGCCCCACATTTCAGGAAAGATGCGGACAAATTGGAGACAGTCCAGAGAAGAGCAACAAAGATGACTAAAGGTCTAGAAAACATGAACCATGAGGGAAGATTGAAAAAATTGGGTTTGTTTAGTCTGAGGAAAAGAAGATGAGAGGGGACATGATAAGAGTTTTCAAGTACGTAAAAGGTTCTTACAAGGTGGAGGGAGAAAAAAATGTTCTCCTTAACCTCTGAGGATAGGGCAAGAAACAATGGGCTTAAATTACAGCAATGGAGGTTTAGGTGGAAATAAGGAAAAAACTTCCTAACTGTCAGGGTGGTTAAGCACTGAAATAAATTGCCCCGGGAGGGTGTGTATTCTCCATCACTGGAGATTTTTAAGAGTAGGTTAGACAAACACCTATCAGGGATGGTCTAGAACTCTAGATAATACTTAGTCCTGCCATGAGTGCCAGGGACTGGACTAGATGACCTCTTGAGGTTCCTTCCCAGCCTACGATTCTTTGATTGTACTGCTGGGTTCTCAAACACTTTCATTCTGCAGACTACCAGGATCTTAATATACTGAGCGCCCTGGTCTAGCAGTTAGAGTCAGGTCATGTACCAGCGTTGTGCCTCAGTTTACCTAATAGTACACTTACCTGCTAGGATGTGATGCTTAATTAAATGTGAATGTTTTCATTAACAGCTCCTCAAGTGTAATGTGCTACATAACAGATCCTCAGGCATAATACTCAATGAGTCTGATTGTCCTCTGACTTAAACTCGTGTAAATGAGGAGTAGCTCCACAGAAGTCAATGGTATACTCCAGTGCAAAACTGGTATGAGGTCAGAATCAGGCCATTTAAATGCAAAAGTATTTATCATCATCATCATCATCAGATGCCCACCTCCATTACAATACTCTGAAATGTTCATCAGTACAGTCAAACTTTGGGGCTAAATTGTTTCAGACTCAAACAATTTTATAATGATCGTATTTCAGTAGTGGGTCAAGTAAGGAGTAGTTCAGCGTTAGTTTAATGAGCTGCCTCTGGAAATCACAAATGCTGCATTCCTTGGAAGATTATGGATTCCTTTTGTCTAATTATGTCTTTACTCAGGAGGCATGAGGCTTTGCGAAATGCTCTGCTTACCCTGAATGAACCCCCATTTACTCTATATTTTTACTGCAGGAATCCTTCCAAACATTGCACAGATGGAATTTCACATCTGACAAAAGAAACAGATAACGTTTATCGAGCAAAATTTATATTGCTTGAGTTTGCGTTGCTATTTCATGCAGTCATGCCTCTGGAGTGTTCTTCTGCAATACAATCACTCTCCAGAGACTAATCCTGGGAAATGCTCAATTTTTAGCAGGAGGAAGTGACAAGTATTAGTTAGTAAATATGATGTAAATGCTCTTGATCTTTTAAAAATAAAAATTAAAATCTTTGTTTTTCTATTTTTGAAGGTGTTAGGGAACTTCACACAGCAAGTGTCATTTCCTTGGATTATTAGGAAACTAGCTCTGCTAGACTGTGGCAAAACATAAATCCTCCCTCCCGTTTAACAGAGTTTGGATGCTCCTTTCTGCTAGTGACGAAGAGCTGACAGCAACAGAGATTTCACCTTCAACTCAAAGCCCCCAAACTGATGAGGTGATAATATTCTGCTCTGGGGAAACTTGTGCAGCTGTACATTATCCAAGATCTTATTTTGACTACATGCCTGATTCTCTACGGACATGCTTCTGTGAGCTTATAGGTGACCAGAGCAGTGTGGGGGGGGTGGGGGTGGGGGGAACTGCAGGCAAAGGCGACGCACTTTGATACGACTGTAGGCAGCTAATCCTAAATTACACCTCTACCTTGATGTAACACTGTCCTCGGGAGCCAAAAAAATCTTACCGCGTTATATCGAACTTGATTTGATCCGCCAGAGCACACAGCCCTGCCTCCCCCCGAGCACTGCTTTACCGCGTTATATCCGAATTTGTGTTATATCAGGTAGCGTTATATCAGGGTAGAGGTGTACCTGTTTATAAGGTCATTTAAAACATGGGGGAAATGCACACTGCTATTTTTTTTTTTTTTTGCAAAGGAAAAGCTGAGGCTAGGTGAAATAATAATTTAGGCTTGAACCTTAAAAAGATGGCTATTTTGAATTTTGCAAGCCACAGTAAGATCACTCTAATAGCTTACTGTCTTCTATTTGCTGTATAAGATAAGGTACTTGATTTGTGGCTGAAAGATGATCTAGGATAAATTAGCAATAGAAACAGAGTGTTTATGTGTAAAATGCATAAATATATGTAAAATGTCTAATATATTTCACATATTCTGAGCTGTATGTTTTTTAGTTACTAAACATTCCTCAGAGCAGGGAAAGCATCTTCCTCTATGTTCTGTATAGCACTGAGCACACAAACAATATCTGAAGTTTTGATAAAAGTTTAATGATATGGAAGAAGGACTTTGCCAATGTTATTGGGGATCCCTACCTGTTGCTACAAATACATAATACACTATAATAATGAAATAGCTTCCTATACCATTTAAAGTGTATTTTAAAATGTCTTCCTGCCATTAATATCGGTGTGCTAGACAATCTCAAAATAATGCAACATAGCTTCTTTTCCAGTTACTATTGATCATGTGAAAACCAGGAAAGCACCTTTCCACATGCAAAACTTTGCAAACACATACAGCAATCCTGGAAGACTATTAAATCAGGAATTCTCACACACACGCCCTGCAGCAAGAGTCTCCTAATTGCACTTTAAAAAACCCCCCAAACCCTATATTCATTTGCAAAACAGAAGTAACTCAAGAGCATTTTACAAAGAGTCAAGATCCATGCCAGAGCTGAATATAAACACCTTTTATAGCTTATAGGTCACATACTAAATACAGCCTGCCATCATTATTGCTGCTGCTTACTGAAGGAGACACCAGTTTGTGAAAAATAAGAAAAAGTACCTTTTGAATTCTTCCATCAATATCCAAATAAATACACTTGGGTCGGTAAGTTGAGGAGCCGGATCCCATCTTGTTACAGTTGGACTTTTACTGTACTTTCTTAGTGTCAGCTATATAGCAGGAAAAAGGGATTAGCCAAACAACGCTGAGCCACCTCTGCCAGACCCTTTAGTGTCTTTGCTCTTCTCTAGACCACAGTCTCATGCTATGAAGATCCCTCCTCTAACAGGCATGCATTTTGCTGTGGCTGTGTGCGCGTGTGCCCCCTCCTCTTAGTTTTTCTTTTCTCTGACTCCAGCTGCCTTGGACAGGGAAACACAAGCTTCAGATCCTGTCTTCAAGTGCCCTCCCGATTCCCATAGCAACCCCCTTTGACTTCAGAGCTGGGAGCCTGTGGGCAATCAATCTGTAATGCTGTACTGGAGAGCGGGGTTTGATTAGTTGCTTTCAACACACAAGACAAAGTACCACTTATCACTCGGAGAATCCTCTACATTAGACTGCAGTCAGTGTCACTTATTTTTATGGTGAAATGGAAACAGAATAATCAATTAACATCTATCCTTTCAGTTGCCTTTCTATGCATTTTAAGAAGTGTGACAGACTCCCAGCTGCACTGAACGGTGACACAACCCATTTTAAAAACACCATGTAGCCAGAGCTGGGACTGACCCAGCTAAAACTAAGTAGTTTCATTTATATACCGCCTTTGTTATCATTGCACAGAACACAAGCCAGGCAAGAAAGAGTTACAGTAATAAAGTTTGAAGAAAACAAACCCTGCCTGTTGCTATTGACTAATGTCCTAAATGCAATTCCTCTGTTTAAAAGAAATTTAGGTAAATGTTAAGTACTCCGGGAAACGTGTACCATATTTGAAAAAACAGTCTAAAAACTGGAGGAAGCAATACATTTGCTGTTTGATTCTAAGAGAACTCCAAATGCCATCTGCTGAATATCTGTCTTGTTTTGCATTGTCAGTGTCTATGGGGAACAAAAACAGTGGTTGGTGATTCTCCCTGGCAGTGTGAAGAGACTTTGAGACAGCAATTCCTCTGACTTCACAAGGCAGACATGATCAGGCAAACTGTGAGCAGGCAGTGCTGCTGAAAATAGCGCATTAGGTTACTTTTATTTCTAAGTGCTTTCTGAGGCTTTTAGTGCTTCTGCAGCTGAGTTAATAAAATATTTCACTGACTTTTGTGTGGCAGGCTGAGAGAAACTATGGAAGATGCGAAACGGTGGATGCACTGAGGGCCCAAATCTGCCTCTCTGATTCACATGACGGCCCTTATTGTATGAGCTGATGTTAATGGGACTACTTGTGTAGTGAGGCACTCCTCAGTATGAGTAAAGGGGTCAGAATTGGGCCCTAAGTAACTGAGGAAGAGGACCATGGACAGAGTCAAAAGTGAGCCAGAACCTGCAGGTCTTATTCAAGCAGAACTCTCATGGATGTAAGCGGGAGCTTTGCCCAAGTAATAAGTGCAGATCAGACCCACAAATGTATCAATACCACCCTAATAGTGTCGGCAGACAATCTTTATAAATGATGAGCTAGAGGTCTTTATAAGATCTCAGAGTTTAATAAACCACTTTTATTAGAGGGTCTACTCTCGTATTTCATAACTGCATTGTAGATTTATAAAAGTTGGTTGAAGATAAGCAGATTTTTAAAATTCTCTTGTAACAAACTTCATGACAGGTCAGGAGTAGTATTTGAATCCTGGCCATTTAGCACCAAACTATACAACTCCAATACTTGAAATAAAGGAAAACCTCCATTACATAGCAGCAGTAGTAGGCTGTTATTTATAGTGTAACTCCTGGAGGAAAGGGGCATGACACGAATGGGTATTCACCCACGAAAGCTCATGCTCCAAAACGTCTGTTAGTCTATAAGGTGCCACAGGACTCTTTGCTGCTTTTACAGATCCAGACTAACACGGCTACCCCTCTGATAGTTTAGCAACATGTTTCACTTTCCCTGCTGATTTGTTTAGCACATTATTCTGTTACTGAGGCTCACATGCATCTTCATATATTCAACCAATAATCTTGGGGTATTAGTTACATCACTCACCTGTTTTTGTGTTTGTCTAGTTTGATCAGTCCTCTGTTCTTTTCAAAACACTTTGAGCTGGAGAGAACCACCCCTTATCCCAAGCATCCAACCAAATGGAGCATGTCTAGGTTAGCATTCAGAAAAATGCAAGAAGTTCCTCCAGTTCTCATTTCAGAACTGGAATGAGTTCTGTCCATGCATGTGTAAGTGGGGAAATGATTCCGCTATGGTGGGGAACTTTCCTGCTTTATACACTACCCCAGTGAAATGGGCTAGCAAAAGGATCTGAGTCAGGGGTGGACAAACTATGGCCCAGGGGCCACATCTGGCCCTCAAGCTCCCACCGGGGAGCAGGGTCCAGGGTATGCCCCACTCCGCATAGCTCCCAGAAGCAGCAGCAGTATGTCCCCCCTCCGGCTCCTATGCATAGGAGCAGCCAGGGGGCTTCGCATGCTGCCCCTGCTCTAGGCGTCACCCCTGCAGCTCCCATTGGCCAGGAACCACAGCCAATGGGAGCTGCGGGAGCGGTGCCCCTGGCTGCCCCACCCCAAGCCCCTGCCCGAGCCCCGATTCCCCTCCTGCCCTCCAAACCCCTTGGTCCCACCTGGCGCACCCTCCTGCACCCCAAACCCCTTATCTCCAGCCCCACTCCCAGCCAGAACCCTCACCCCATCCCACACCCCAACTCTCAATTTCGTGAGCATTCATGGTCCATCATACAATTTCGGGACCCAGATGTGGCTCTCAGGCCAAAAAGTTTGCCCATCCCTGATCTGAGTCCTCGCTTCCACTTCCTTTACCCAGAGGCCTGCCTGACCCCAAGGGCTCCCCTTCCACTCTCCTGTGTGGCAGAGTTCTCATAACCCCACCAAGGCTGGGCTCAGGATTCCTGGGGGGCTCAACCCCCATCCTTGTCGTGGTTACTTAGGGCAGGGGGGCTAGGGTATCTCCACTCTGGGGTGCTCTCTGGAATGTAAGGGAAGTTCAGTCTGTTCCTCACAAGTCCCAGGCCTCCTTCTCAGGCCCTGGCTGTGCTGCAGGGATGCTGCGGGCCGGACATTTGCTCTGGCAGTGGCCACATGCCCTCAGGCTCTAGGTGGCAGAACCCTTCTTCCCAGTGTTGCCCCTGCCCCGTCGGGGTTATGATCCCCCTCCAAGTGTGGCCTGGAAGGCCTCTTGGTTGGGGGCATCTCCCTGCGTTGGGCCTGCTGCCCAGGGTCTCCCTCGCTCTCCCCAGCTGCTCCCCACACCCGGCTCCGGACTGCTCCAGCCCCAGCTCCAGCTCCACCACTCTGCCTCAGCTCCAGATCCTCTCTGCCTCAGCACGGCAGCTGCTCTGCCTCCAGCTCCCTGGGCTGCTTCTCTGGCCTCTCTGGCTCTGGTTGCTGCAGCTCTCCTCCCAGCCCACGTTTGCTCTGTGGGCTGCTCCCAGCTCTGACCTGCTTCCTGGGCTGCTTTTCTGGCCTAACTCTGCTCTGTTCCCCAGCTCAGCTTGGGCTCCTGCTTTCTCCTTAGTTCTGCTCCACTCTGTCTGACCCAGGCAATTCCAGCTCACACGGAGGACAGGACCTGGGGCAATGGCCTCTTCCCATTGCCCCTGGGGACTGTCAGTCTCAGGGTCCTGATTTCCCATTGACCCTTCCCATTACTTTTAGTACTGGGAGCTAGCCAACCAAAACACCCACACTGAGTTTTAATAAGAGGACAACAGTCCTCTGACGCATGCAACTTCAGTCAACTTCAATAGTATTTCTAACAACCTTTGAGCCTAGTTTTTATAACCTGACTTCTATTTTTGTAGAGACACTAAGAATTACTATTACAGCACCTCATCCAAACTCTCTATACATTGAAAAGCACCCATTTGCTTAAAACACTGGTGAATCATAAACATCAGTGATAAGAGACCTAAACATTAAAGATGAGAGGTGACAGTCCATCTCTGACAATATAGGATTGTATCCAAAAGTACATTTTTGGTAGTGTTCTGTTCAATCTAGTTATAAATGTTCCAAGTGCTGGACTGATGGACCAGTTTCTTTGGTGAACTATTCTTCTGTCTAATGGATGTTCAGGTTAATGAATTTCTTCATAATACTCTGCCTAAATTTCCCCTCTGTTAACAGTGTCCCATCACTTCTAGTTGCATCCTTTTGTGCCAGCCTAAATAATTCCTCTCCTTCCTTGGTGCCTGATCCAAAGCCCATTGAAGTCGATGGAAAGACTCTACTGATTTTTGGCCATTGCGTCAGTTCCCTGTGCTTATGTTATTCATTTAGCTAATGCTTAGATTGAAAAAAAACACCAGCTATTCCTAGCACTAGGTGTGCTAACATGTTTTAAATAAAAAGGCATGAAAATACAACAAAAATAAACAAATAAAATATCTCTGAAAGCTCCCTACCCACATGACAGCAAAGATCAACCAGCTGCTAATTCCCCATCCCTCTATACAGTTCAGCCCTCCCTCAAAGCTCAAGAAAATAAATGCACCTTACTCTTCAGAATGTGTTGTAAATTCAGACTATTGTATGTGTGTACTGCAGCTGGAGAAGTGATCACCAGCTTGGGTAGACACTCACTAGCTTTGATCAAGCTAGTACACTAATAATAGATTGTAGCACCAAGTAGCATGACAGGCTAGCTGCCTGAACACATGCCTAGGTCAGGATTGTACTCAGGTAGCTTCGACTAGGGAGAGGGGTAGTGAATTCCAGAGGCCAGGGCTGTCGTAAGGAACCTACTGTCAGCTCCCCTGTCCTAAACCAAAAAGGACTCCAGCTAGAGTGTCTTCACTGGCTGTAGCATGGGGTGATAGGCAAGTTCCTAGCTCTTCAGGGATTTATATAGGACAAAAACCAACAACTTAAACCTTTCAATAGCAAGGTTCAGATTATTTTTCCCCAGAGATACGAGTTTGCATTCATCAATGTTGAACCTCATTTCGTTATTTCCTGCCCATATTTTGGCTCTCTCAGTCCTCACACAGACATGGTATCATTGGTGAATGTCCTGAACATGCTGTTTACTCTCTCTTCATGATTATTAATGAAGATGTGAGGAGATCAGACTAGAGGACCACCGTGGTCCATCTTGGCCTTAGAATCTATGATAAGCATGACTGGACCCAACACCAATCCCTTTCGTACCCCCATTGATCTCTCTTCTGACTTGATGGATTGCCATGTACCATTTCCCTTTTCTTGTGGCTCTAGAATTAAAGAACCACTAAAGCCATCTAATCCAGCTCCCTGCCCATGCATATTATTCCCTACTCTACATTTACCAGCGTTTTGTCCTCCAGCCAGTTTCGAATCCATGTGACTGCATTCCTATCCCAGACAACTAGAAGTAATTTTGAGAATAAGACTTTGGGCTTGTCTACGTTTAAAATGCTACAGTGGCACCACTGCAGTGTATGAGTGTAGATACTCCCCATGCCGACAGGAGGGGTTCTCCCATCAGCATAGGTAATCCACCTCTTTCAGAGGAAGCAGCTAAATTGATGGAAGGATTCATCATCACTTTAGTGCACAGTCTGCACCAAGTGTTAGTTCAGCTTAACTATGCTGCTCAGGGGTGTAGATTTTTTACACCCCTGAGCAACATAGTTAAGCCAATTTAATTTTCTAGTGTGGACCTCAGACCTTTGTGACATTGGGTTCAACCATCCAGCGCACTAGAGCTGTGCCCAGCAATCCTGGCAAGGGAGGCAAAGCCATCAAGGGGAAACTCCTGTACTTACAGAAAGCACTGCTGGTTCTCTAGCATTTACACAGGAAAGACAGGATCACAGTTTTTAAAGCTTCATCTGAAAGAGAGAGACAGAGAAGTGGAAATGGAAATGTAATTACCTGCCTCAGAAGCACGAAGGGCCAGACGCTGGTCTTAGCATGATTTGAACCAACCTTTTCAGGAAGTTTAGGTATTTCTTGGGATTAGGTTACCTAGCCATCCCTCTGGCTAAAGAACAGGGAGGGTATTAAAAATAAATCAAACATTTTTCTAGCCTATTTTGTATCTCTGCCTCCCATTTTGCTTCCTCTGCCTCACCTGTGTCCTTTTTCCAATTTCCGAGCTTCTACTATGAGCCTCTCTCAGGTCCGACTTTCACATGCTCCCCTGAGGGCCTTGTCTTATTGCTTTAACTCTTCCATATTTTTTTTAACTCTTTCACTTTTTCCTAATGCATCGTTTTCGTTGCCCCGAAACTCAAAAATGTCCCTCTCAATGTCCTCCCCTGTCCCCAGTTATCTCTCTCTGAATCCATTTTTCTCACTCACCTCTCTTTTAGGGTTTTTTCCCCTTAGTTTCTTCACTCTCACTCCTAGATTTCCACCCCCAACCCCCTTAATCTGTGTTTTAGGGCTTGTCTTCACAGGAAAGTGTTACACATTATACTGGGATAGTGATACTGGGCATAACACAGCCACCCCTGCCCCATATGTGGATCCTCTTATTCTGGAATCGGAGAGGGGTTTTTTGGTTTAGCTTAAACCCCTTTAAATTCACACCTTCACTTATACCAGTACAACTTTCCCATGTAGACTAGCCCTTATGCTTTCTCTCCTCCCATCTCTTTCATGCCTTTGCCATTTCCCCCCTAGCCAGCACTGGAAACAACCACATTTGACACTGATTACACCCTGCTGAATCAGTGATCACAGAACATTTCTAAGATATCATTGCACCTGTCTGTCCAGGTTGCCAAAGTGCGTGTTCAAGCCTTCATCCTCTAGCACCTCTACTATTGGCACCAGCCACATTTCCCCTCTGCCAAAAATCCATTCAAAGGGCTGCTGCCAGGATCATCTTCCTGGCTCACTGCTTAGACCTCCTTCCCCTCCTCTTTGTACCCTCCTCCACTAGCTCTCCCTGCTCCAGCCAAACTCCTTGTCTTTGCCTTGAAGGCACTTCATCACTTAGTCCCCCACTACTGATCAGATCTACTCACTTAGTGAGACATCAACCCCTTCCTTTGCTCCACCAGTGACACCAGCCTCAATCCGCTTCTCCCTTATGCAACTTTGTGTGTTCCCCCTAGCCAGCCCTCCATGTGTGGGGGAAAAAATACCCGTTAAAATGTGCAGAGCTCCTTTAAATCCTTCCTTAAAACCTGCCTCTGTTGTGATGCTTACAAATTGCTACCATCTGGCATTAGTTTGGCAAGTGAAATTCTGAGACTTCTCCTTTCATGGTAAACTCTGTGGTATTGTTACCAAATCCCCCACCTCCACCCCTGTTTCATACAAATGTTGTATGCGGTCTACCTTGTAGTTTGCCAGCTCTCTGGAGCTTTGACTGTCTTTACTGATGCTTGCCCTGTCCAGAGCCTAGCACAATGAGGCCCTAATTCTTGATCAGGGCTCCTAAATGTTACTATAACATAAATAAATACATAATGATGATTTAAAAGCTGTAGCCTGTATACCATTTCATTGTCCTTTAGAACTACTACTTCACTAGCATACCAAAGACTGGCAGATGCCAATTATTGGGTTCTTGCACATGAGAACATCTAACTGGAGCAGAGGGAAACAATCCCATAGTTGGGACCCTCCTTCCAGATGATGCTGTGGTATCCTCTCGCACTGAGGATACCTCTCCGGGGGAGGGAACTCCAGTTATTAGGAAGAGGCAGGTGTTAGTAATGGCAGATTCGATCATTAGAAATATAGATAGTTGGGTTTGCGATGACCAGGAGAGCCGCATGGTGACTTGCCTGCCTGGTGCAAAGGTTGCAGATCTCTTGAGACATCTAGATAGACTTATGTGTAGTGCTGGGGAGGAACCAGTGGTTGTGGTACATGTAGGTACCAATCACATAGGGAAGGATAAGAGAGAGGTCCTGGAGGCCAAATTTAGGCTGCTAGGTAAGAGATTGAAGTCCAGGACCTCCATGGTAGCATTCTCTGAAATGCTTCCAGTTCCACGTGCAGGGCCAGTTACACAAGCAGAACTGCAGGGTCTCAATGTGTGGATGAGACAATGGTGTAGGGAGGAGGGGATTATATTTATTAGGAACTGGGAAAACTTTTGGGAAAGGGGAGCCTATACAGGAAGGATGGGCTCCACCTAAACCAAAATGGAACCAACATTAACATTAAAAAGGTCGTAGAGAAGTTTTTAAACTAAGGGCTGGAGGAAAGACAACAGGTGCAGAGGAACATATGGTTCGGACATCCCTTAGGGGAGGATCTATTAATAGAGAATCTCTATGTCCTAGTGAGGATGGAAAATGATAAAATATAGGCAGGATCTGATCAGAAACAGTCAAATAAAAAAAGAGTCCCATTCAATTACATTGTGTAATGGCAGACAGCTAAAAGGAAACAAGATTTTAAGCTGCTTTTATACCAATGCTAGAAGTCTAAATACTAAGATTAGTGAACCAAAGTGCCTGGTATTAAATGAGGATATTGATATAATAGGCATCACAGAAACTTGGTAGAATGAAGATAATCAATGGGATACAGAAATACCAGGGTACAAAATGTATCAGAAGGACAGGACAGGTCATGCTGGTGGGGGTATGGCACTATATGTGAAAGAAAGCGTAGAATCAAATGAAGTAAAAATCGTAAATGAATCAAACTGTACCATAGAATCTCTACAGATAGAAATTGCATGCTCTAATAACAAGAATATAGCGGTAGGGATATATTACTGGCCACCTGATCAGGAGGGTGATCGTGACTGTGAAATGCTCAGGCAGATTAGAGAGGCTATTAAAATAAAAAACTCAATAATAAAATAGTAATAATAATGGGGGATTTCAATTCTCCTCATATTGACTGGGTACATGTCACCTCAAGAAGGGATGCAGAGATAATGTTTCTGGACACCTTAAATGACTGCTTCTTGGAGCAGCTGGTCCTGGAACCCACAAGAGGAGAGGCAATTCTTGATTTAGACCCAAGTGGAGCACAGGATCTGGTCCAAGAGGTGAATATAGCTGGACTGATTGGTAATAGTGACAATAATATAATTAAATTTAATATCCCTGTGGCAGGAAAAACACCACAGCGGCCCAATACTGTAGAATTTAATTTCAGAAAGGGGAACGACACAAAAATGAGAAGGTTAGTTAAACAGAAATTAAAGGGTACAGTGCCAAAAGTGAAATCTCTGCAAGCTGTGTGGAAACTTTTTAAAGACACCATAGTAGAGGCAAATTAAAAAAAACATAGTAAGAGAACCAAAAAAAGTGACTGTGGCTAAATAACAAAGTAAAAGAAGCACCGAGAAGCAAAAAGGCATCCTTTAAAAAGTGGAAGTTAAACCCTAGTGAGGAAAATAGAAAGGAGCATAAACACTGGCAAATGAAGTATAAAAATACAATTAGAAAGGCCAAAACGGAATTTGAGGAACAGTTAGCCAAAGACTCAAAAAGTAAAAATAAATTGGCTATTAAGTATCATAGAAACAGAATCTCAGGGTTGGAAGGGACCTCAGGAGGTCATCTAGTCCAACCCCTTGCCCAAAGCAGGACCAAACCCAACTAAATCATCCCAGCCAGGGCTTTGTCAAGCCTGACCTTAAAAACCTCCAAGGAAGGAGATTCCACCACCTCCCTAGGTAACCCATTCCAGTTCTTCACCACCCTACTAGTGAAAACGTTTTTCCTAATGTCCAACCTAAACCTCCCCCTCTGCAACTTGAGACCATTACTCCTTGTTCTGTCATCTTCTACCACTGAGAACAGTCTAGATCCATCCTCTTTGGAACCCCCTTTCAGGTAGTTGAAAGCAGCTATCAAATCTCCCCTCATTCTTCTCTTCTGCAGGCTAAACAATCTCAGTTCCCTCAGCCTCTCCTCATAAGTCATGTGCTCCAGCCCCCTAATCATTTTTGTTGCCCTCCGCTGGACTCTCTCCAATTTATCCACATCCTTCTTGTAGTGTGGGGCCCAAAACTGGACACAGTACTCCAAATGAGGCCTCACCAGTGCTGAATAGAGGGGAATGATCACGTCCCTCGATCTGCTGGAAATGCCTCTACTTATACAACCCAAAATGCCATTAGCCTTCTTGGCAACAAGGGCACACTGTTGACTCATTCAGCTTTTCGTCCACCGTAACCCCTAGGTCCTTTTCTGCAGAACTGCTGCCCAGCCATTCGGTCCCTAGTCTGTAGCAGTGCATGGGATTCTTCTGTCCTAAGTGCAGGACTCTGCACTTGTCCTTGTTGAACCTCATCATATTTCTTTTGGCCCAATCCTCTAATTTGTCTAGGTCCATCTGTATCCTATCCCTACACTCCAGCGTATCAACCACTCCTCCCAGTTTAGTGTCATCTGCAAACTTGCTAAGGGTGCAGTCCACACCATCCTCCAGATCATTAATGAAGATATTGAACAAAACTGGCCCCAGCACTGACCCTTGGGGCACTCCACTTGATACCGGCTGCCAACTAGACATGGAACCATTGATCACTACCCGTTGAGCCCGACCATCTAGCCAGTTTTCTATCCACCTTACCGTCCGTTCATCCAGCCCAGACTTCTTTAACTTGCTGGCAAGAATACTGTGGGAGACTGTATCAAAAGCTTTGCTAAAGTCAAGAAATAGCACATCCACTGCTTTCCCCTCATCCACAGAGCCGGTTATCTCATCATAGAAGGCAATTAGGTTAGTCAGGCATGACTTGCCCTTGGTGAATCCATGCTGACTGTTCCTGATCACTTTCCCCTCCTTTAAGTGGTTCAGAATTGATTCCTTGAGGACCTGTTCCATGATTTTTCCAGGGACTGAGGTGAGACTGACTGGCCTGTAGTTCCCTGGATCTTCCTTCTTCCCTTTTTTAAAGATGGGCACTACATTAGCCTTTTTCCAGTCATCTGGGACCTCCCCCGATCGCCATGATTTTTCAAAGATAATGGCCAATGGCTCTGCAATCTCATCAGCCAACTCCTTTAGCACCCTCGGATGCAGTGCATCCGGCCCCATGGACTTGTGCTCATCCAGCTTTTCTAAATAGTCCCGAACTACTTCTTTCTCCACAGAGAGCTGGTCACCTCCTCCCCATACCGTGCTGCAGAGTGCAGCTGTCTGGGAGCTGACCTTGTCTGTGAAGACAGAGGCAAAAAAAGCATTGAGTACGCTAGCTTTCTCCACATCCTCTGTCACTAGGTTCCCTCCCTCATTCAGCAAGGGGCCCACACTTTCCTTGACTTTCTTCTTGTTGCTAACATACCTGAAGAAACCCTTCTTGTTACTCCTAACATCTCTGGCTAGCTGCAACTCCAAGTGTGATTTGGCCTTCCTAATTTCACTCCTGCATGCCTGAGCAATACTTTTATACTCCTCCCTGGTTATTTGTCCAATCTTCCACTTCTTGTAAGCTGTTTTTTTGTGTTTAAGACGAGCAAGGATTTCACTGTTAAGCCAAGCTGGTCGCCTGCCATATTTACTTTTCTTCCTACACATCGGGATGGTTTGTTCCTGCAACCTCAATAAGGATTCTTTAAAATACAGCCAGCTTTCCTCGACTCCTTTCCCTGTCATGTTATTCTCCCAGGGGACCTTGCCCATCAGTTCCCTGAGGGAGTCGAAGTCTGCTTTTCTGAAGTCCAGGGTCTCTGTTCTACTGCTCTCCTTTCTTCCTTGTGTCAGGATCCTGAACTTGACCATCTCATGGTCACTGCCTCCCAGGTTCCCATCCACTATTGCTTCCTCTACTATTTCTTCCCTGTTTGTGAGCAGCAGGTCAAGAAGAGCTTTTCCCCTAGTACATCAAAATCAAGAAGCCTGCTAAACAACCAGTGGGGCTACTGGACAATTGAGGTGCTAAAGGAGCACTCCAGGATGATAAGGCCATTACGGAGAAACTAAAATAATTCTTTGCATCAGTCTTCATGGCTGAGGATGTGAGGGAGATTCCCAAACCTGAGCCATTCTTTTTAGGTGACAGATCTGAGGAACTGTCCCAGATTGAGATATCATTAGAGGAGGTTTTGGAACAAATTGATAAATTAAACAGCAATAAGTCACCAGGACCAGATGTTATTCACCCAAGAGTTCTGAAAGAACTCAAATGCAAAATTGCAGAACTATTAACTGTAGTCTGTAACATATTTAAATCAGTTTCTGTACCAGATGACTGGAGGATAGCTAATGTGACGCCAATTTTTAAAAAGGGCTCCAGAGGTGATACCGGCAATTACAGGCCTGTAAGTCTGACTTCAGTACCAGGCAAACTGGTTGAAACTATAATAAAGAACACTATTGTCAGACATATAGATTAACATAATTTGTTGAGGAAGAGTCAACATGGTTTTAGTAACGGGAAATCACGCCTCACCAATCTACTAGAATTCTTTGAGGGGGTCAACAAGCATGTGGACCAAGGGGATCTAGTGGACTTAGATTTTCAGAAAGCCTTTGACAAGGTCCCTCACCAAATGCTCTTATGCAAAGTAAGCTGTCACGGGATAAGAGGAAAGGTGCTCTCATGATTGGTAACTGGTTAAAAGATAGAAAACAAAGGTTAAGTATATATGGTCAGTTTTCAGAATGGAGAGAGGTAAATAGTGGTGTCCCCCAGGGGTCTGTTATTCATAAACTATCTGGAAAAAGGGGTAAACAGTGAGGTGCAAAATTTGCAGATGATACAAAATTACTAAAGATAGTTAAGACTCAGGGAGACTGCAAAGAGCTTCAAAAGGATCTTTCATAACTGGGTGACTGGGCAACAAAATGGCAGATGAAATTTAATGTTGATAAATGCAAAGTAATGCACATTGGAAAGCATAATTCCAACTATACATATAACATGATTGGGTCTAAATTAGCTGTTACTGCTCAAGAAAGAGATATTGGACTCATTGTGGATAGTACTCTGAAAACATCCACTCAATGTGCAGCAGCAGTCAAAAAGGTGAACAGAATGCTGGGAATAATTAAGAAAGGGATAGATACTAAGACAGAAAATATCATGTTGCCTCTATATAAATCCATGGTTCTTCCACATCTTGAATACTGCATGCAGATGTGGTCACCCAATCTCAAAAAAAGATATATTGGGATTGGAAAAGGTTCAGAAAAGGGCAACAAAAATGATTAGGAGTATGGAACAGCTTCTGTATGAGGAGAGATTAATAAGAGTGAGACTTTTCAGCTTGGAAAAGAGACAGCTAAGGGGAAATATGATTGAGGTCTATAAAATCATGACTAGTGTAGAGAAAGTAGATAAGGAAGTGTTGTTTACTCCTTCTCATAACACAAGAACTAGGGGTCACCAAATGAAATTAACAGGCAGCAGGTTTAAAACAAACAAAAGGAAGTATTTCTTCACACACCACACAGTCAACCTGTGGAACTCTTTACCAGAGGATGTTGTGAAGGCCAAGACCATAACAGGGTTAAAAAATGAACTAGGTAAATTCATGGAGGATAGGTTCATCAATGGCTATTAGGCAGGATGGGCAGGAAGGGTGTCCCTACCCTCTGTTTGCCAGAAGCTGGGAATGAGCGACAGGGGATGGATCACTTGATGATTCCCTGTTCTGTTCATTCCCTCTGGGGCACCTGGCACTGGCCGCTGTCAGAAGACAGGATACTGGGCTAGATGGACCTTTGGTCCGACCCAGTAGGGCCATTCTTATGTGATAAGTCCCAGCAAAGTCTATGGGCCCAATTTTGCAAATACTTGCTAGAGGGTGTAGTGCTGCAAGTAGTCTCATCAACTACATTGACTTCAACGGAACTACTTACTGCGGTAAGCACTCTGCTCAGTAATAAGAGTTTGTAGGATTGGGGTCAAACTGAGGGTTTCAGATATGGTGTGTGGGTGAAAGATTTTATTGTAGAGCACGTCTGCTCTTGTACTATTTAGCAGAGTTTATGCTATTGCAGTTAGAGCTTATTATTACTAGTATAAATGCATGCTATAATATACCATCTGTCAGCCCAAAAGGATCCCAAAGCACTTGATAATTTTAAACTGAAATACATATCAAGACCAGTGAAGTGGAAAACAGCAGCTGTTTCACAGCACACAGAAGCTCTAGAGAACAGTTTAGGACAGGAAATTAATAATACCGTATCCAACTGTAAACTAAAGAGGGAATAGTGTAATCGAAGCTGGGTTTGGCCAGGACACTGAGGTTAACGCCCCTATTCTGGTAGTCCAAGCCCCAGTGACATTTTAGCTGAAAACAGACTTAAAAAACATAAATACATTAGTGATCAAGTAAAAAAATGCAGAGTTTTTGCAGAATGAACACAGTGATGACTTACTAAAGTGTAGGTTTCCGTGGGTACGTTTACACGGCAAAATGAACAAACAGGCAGCAAGTCTCACAGCCTGACCCAGGTTTGAGGGGCTCACACTACAGGGCTAAAAATAGCAGCACAGACGTTTCTGAGACCCAGTCCCCTCGCCAGCCCTCAGAGCCGGAGTGGGAATGTCTACACTGCTATTTTTAGCCCAGTAAAAGCATGAGCCTGAGTCAGTTGACCCGAGCTATGGAGATTTGCGGCTGTGTTTTTTGTTTTTTTTTGGCAATTTAGATGTAGCCTGAGATACAATATTTTATAAGACAGGCCAGTCCAGAATAGGGCTATAGATATGGAGTGATATATTAAGATGCAAATCATGCTTTTTGGAGAGACATTGTCCTTGATGCAAACCCATTTTCCTTTTAAAGAATACACCTAAGCAAGAGAGTCAGACCTCTACAGACCTGGCCTCCAAATGCATTGGGCAATTTGAAACCCTCCCTGCCCTACATTTCCTTTCACATTTTTGCTAAAAAACTTGAAATATTAATTAATATTCAGTTTTTGAGGCAGTGCAGATTTTTCCACGGTTTTAAGTGCTTGTCTTTACAAAATTCATAGTACTTCTAATTAATTCAACGAAAGCCATATTGATTTAATGAAATTTCAGTGAATTGCTCAATTTTTAATTTATTTATTGCCCACAACGATTTTAAAGATTATGCTTTACTTCTATTTTTTTTAAAAGCCACGTTCACCAGTAAACAACAACTCTTTGGGCTGGTAATAGTTGAAGTACGCCGTTTGTTAAGCTCAAGGGCAGTTTTCATGAAAAAAAAAAATAGAAAAAAATCTCACACAAACCCCATCACATTTGAAGTGTCAAAAAGGTGATTTTAAATTAAAAATTACTCATTTGAGAGACCATTTGCATTCATGGCAGATATCTATTAGGCATAACTTCAGCCACAGACCACATGACACATAGCTAGAGAACCAGACAGTGCTAAAGTACTTTCCTGAATATGTGCCATTAAAAGGGGATGTGATTTTTCCTACTTAAATGTAAATTTTATTGCTAGGGCCCTACCAAATTCAGAGCCATGAAAAATGTGTGTCAGACTGTGAAATCTGGTCTTGTGTGTGCTTTTACTATACAGATTTCACACGAGAGATCAGCATTTCTCAAACTGGGGGTCCTGACCCAAAAGGGAGTTGCAGGAGGGTCACAAGGTTATTTTAGGGGGATTGCAGTATTTCTTCTGCACTACCTTCAGATCTGGGGAGCTGGAGAGCAGCAGCTGTTAGCTGGGCACCCAGCTCTGAAGGCAGCACCCCGCCCGCAGCAGCACAGAAATAAGCAATACCATACCATCTTTACTTCTGTGCTGCTGTCTTCAGAGCTGGGTAGCCGCTGCTGACCGAGGGCTCAGCTGTGCAGGCAGTAGTGGAGAAGTAAGGGCTGTGATCCTGGTCAGCAGCGGCCACTCTCCAGCTGCCCAGCTCTGAAGGCAGTGTCGCTGCCAGCAGCAGCACAGAAGTAAGGGTAGCAGTACTGCAACCCGCCCCAACTCCTTTATGGTCAGGACCCCTAGAATTACCACAAGGTGAAATTTCAGATTTAAATAGCTGAAATCATGAAATTTATTATTTTTAAAATCCTACGACCATGAAATTGACCAAAATGGACCATGAATTTGTTAGGGCCCTAATTATTGCACAATTAATCTGAACCTGCCTTGCTGAACCTGCATCAGTATTTATGTTTGTGACGGCCTCCCCAGGGTGCAGCCTGGGACTGTGAGACCGCCGTGCCCTCTGAACTCTCTCCAGCCTGGGCTGTCTATCACAATGCCTTGCTAGTGACCAGCAGCAAACCCCTGCACGTTATCACTCAGCACAACCGCATATGGAGACCCCACACCAAGCTAAATTGCATGAATGCTCCCAGAGCCACTCATGAAGCACACAGAGAAAGGCACCAGAGCCAAATCCTCCCAGCACTGTACCCCAGGAATATACTGTCATGCATTGCTCAAGACGAGCAATGCAGACTTATTAATTGGTTCACCACTTCAGTGGAAAGTGGATATACACCAGCCTTTGCAAAACCTGAGCAGATTTGCCACACACTTCATACAAACTCACTGGTAAAGATAAACAGTTAAACAAATGTATTGACTAAAAAGATAGATTTAAAGTGATATTAAGTGATAGGCAAAAAGTCAGAGTTAGTTACCAAAATAAAATAAAATATAAGCACACAGTCTAAACTCTCAACCCTATTAGACTGTGCAGTTCTTGGTAAACAGATTTCATGCTTGAAATCTGGGCCAGTCCCCTCAGTTGTAGTCTTCAGAGTGTCCTTGTTGCTTGCAGCATAGGTGGGTGAAGGAAAGGCCAAGCATAGACCCCCTGTGTTTGGTTTTATACCCTCAGTCCATGTGCTTGGAAAACACAAGTCCAGGCATGTCTAGGTGGGCATTGCTGAGTCTCCAGGCAATGTTGAGCAATTCCCCTGGTGTGGCCTCATGCAGGTGAGTCATTGCATTGAAGGTCCCTTGCTGGACAATGGTTGTTGATGGGTTGATTGACACCCCATCCGGGTGTTGGCTACTTTCCTTGCTGCTGCCTCTGGGAGCTAATATCTGGCTGATTCCCATTTTACAGCATGTTTTAGTGACCACCATACAACACAATTTTCATAACTTCATATGCATTAATAATATACACATATGGATAGAGAAATGACTTTTAGCAGATCATAACCTGTCCCCTGATACCTTACAAACCATGCTTTATATGATTATATAAAAATGAGGAATGTGGGGGTTCCAGGGTGCTCCCCCAAGGTGTAGAATGTCACATTATAAGCCAGGTTCTCTGGAGAGCTCTCTATTGCAAACATTGGTTCAAACTTGTTGGCCTGTGCTTGCATGTCAGTTAAAACTGAGGAAAGAACACAGAAATAAAACCCACATGTGCTCTGTGTGAGGGGAATTTTTCCTGTTTATGAAAGCAGATATCTATCAGACTGTTTAGCATTTGCTACCTTTTGTGCCTAACTATACTCTAAGCAGATTTTTTTTTTAAATCTTCCAGTTTTTGTTAGCTACCTTCAGAATGGCTGACTTTAGGAAAGCTACTTTGATACATTGCAAAGCCCAACATTTTTGCCATTTTCTATTACAAAAGGAAGTTCAAGTGGACAGATGTTTATTGAAACTTTATAATCATCTGCTTGTAAGACGATGAGGAGACTTGGTAGAACAAACAAGTGCTGAGATGAAGAGTTCTGTTTCCTGGTATAACCCTTCTGCCAGTCAGAGTTGGCAGCAACAAGGGCCAGATTCAGTATCTAGGAGTTCCTTTTCAACAATATAACATGAAACCAGCTCAAGCCCCCACCCCAGTGACCTGGGACAATTACACACCACCCTGGGGTGCCTCTAAGAGGCAATACTTCTCCTCTCGCAAGCACAGAGTCTGAGTGTAGCAAAGAAACTTTTAATAAAAGGAGGGAAATAATCCAGCATTCATTTGGGAAAACATCGCAAACAGGGTTCATAAACATAAACCATGAGCAAAAGAAAGACTCACCACCCACAAGTAAGTTAGGCAGGGTCCTTCTCCCTCAGGTTCTTAGGTCCAGCAACCAAAAGTCCCTTAAGCGTGCACGTACCTTCTCTGCACCCCACTCACTATTGTTGTCTTTGGTCAGGGCAGACCCAGAGTTGAGAGGTGCATCTGCACAGTTCACCTCCCACCCTGGGTGGAAGGGGGGGGGTAAGAAGGCACCTTACTTACTCCGCTGCCTGGGCACTCGCTTGCTGTTCCTCTTCACCAGCTTCCCTGCCGGCTGATCGGCACTCTGCTCTTGTTCACTGGCCACCCTGCAACCCAATCATCACAACTTTCTGCAGGTCTCCACTATGGTCCTCTCCGCTGGCCACCCTATCAGCAATCTGCCTGGATGTCTTCAGGTCTCACTGATTAACACAGCTCTTGCTGGTTTCAGCTGGTTGTTAGTGGGGAAGCCTCACTGCTGTTGCACACTGGGCAGCCTCTTGTATCAGAGACCCTGACCCAAAGCAGGTCTAGTGCTTAGACCCAGATATCAGTGATTTCAGCTCTGTGGTGTGTAACAAGACTCTCAATTGAGTCTTAATCAGCTCTGTTATTACACAGTGAAGAGAGGAAGGGTCAAACAGTGTCTAGGGCCCACACCACCAGGTACAAGTACCTGTTCCCACCCTTTCTCCACTCACTAGAAGTTGGAACCCATGTCCCCTGCCTAGTGAGTGTCCTTTTGTTGAGAGTGAGTCTCTCAATCAGGGTATGCTAAGCACAGTTTTCCTGTCTTTAATTCACACAACAAGGATAACAACCCTTTATTACTCCTGCCCCAATAACAAGGGGACTGGGGATCCAACACCAGCCAAAACCCATCATTTGGGCAAGCAATCCCATCATGCTGAGCACCTAGGCCCATGCAAACGAGATCAGCTCCTGAAGTCTTCTTCCACAGCTCATCACTACATGTCAGCGGAGAGTTCATTCAGACCCTGCTTACACTGGTTATACTAAGAGGACCCTGCACAAAATTGGCTATAGCTATTTCTCATCTCTAAGCAGTTTTCCTTCTGACTCTCTTTTGAGTGTTCCCATAGAAAGTTCTTTCTTAAATTGAATATGTGCCCAAACCATGGCACCATCTGCTGGCAGCCTCCAATATTGCAGAATGACAACAAACTTCCCACCCCATTTGTGTGTTACTGTTTTTTATCCCTCTTCTCTCATCCCATCTCCCCTACCACTACAACCCTTCAACAGCAGTGTCTCACCATTCCTGCTTATCACATTACTTTCTCCCTCCTTTCCCTTTTCTTCCGCTCTCCTTCATTTATCCTGTCCCCCTCTTACTTCAACAATCCATTCCTACTTATGATAGGTACTTATATTGCCCTCTTTGCCACGGTATCTGAGCGCCTCACTATCTTGCACATCGGCCATTCCTCACTCTTCTACAATAAGAAGTATAAATGTTCTAACAAGCAGTTGGGGCTGTAGTCAGAATACTGGCTCCCACATCCAGAGTTTCTGGGAAAGCCCAACCTTAAAATCTGTCTGGACTTGTTTTCTCAAGTTATGGAAGAATTTACAGAAATAGCTGGAAACTTCAGTAACTGATGGGCAAATAATCAAATTAAACTGTGTCTAGAGATGCCTGCTGGATCAGTCAAAGAGATGATAGCCAAGAAATGGGAAAGTAAAGTCCCTCCACTAGACTAAAACTGGCTGACCCTCTTGGCAAGGAAGTTGAGCTGGAGGCAACAGTATATGCCTCAAAATAGGAGACAGACAAGTATAAGGTTCTATTTAGGGACAGTCCTTCAGGAAAGTGAGATAATTCAGATACAGGGACCGGAAGGTAACATTCGAACAGGTTTATCCTGCTAAGTGAATCACAGCTTTATCTATAAATAGGTTACATATTTATACTTTCCATCTTTCTAAGTAGATCCTGGGTATCACAATAAAAACAGTCTGCAAAAGTTTTGAAATACTTAGAGTGAAAAGAGGCACTGATATTTTCATAATATCAGCTCTGGAATACTGTGGGCAATGCATTAGTTGAACTTGGGATGGAAGATTCAATGGACTTTTATATCAGGATGAAAGGATGCACAGACCTGATATAGTGTCAAAAAAAATTTCAGACATGCTGGATGTATGAAGTCTTAAATGCTTTGGATAATATTGTTTTATTTTGGGAATATTGTATATATTTTTCTCTCTCACATGCTCATTTTGCAGAACAATTATAAGGACAATAGTTCTATATAATTGCTTCCCTCCCCAAAGGGAATTAGGCACAGATCCTTTACCCATCAGGGTTTACATTCATTTCAAAAGGGGACAAGAATTCAGAGGTAAGATTATTGCTACAGCTATAAGTCATCCTTTTGTGTCTGTAAGATTATCCACTGCTTACAGACTTTTTTTTTTGCTATGTCTAGACATATTGGAAAAAATTAAAATGGATGTGACATACAAAACTAAATTCTTTGTTTTACAGCAAGTTTAGGCACTTCCAGGGCCTGCCTGTGATCTCACTTTCAGCTGTCTCACACCAGTACAACTCAACTAGCAAAGAAGTTAATTCTGATTTACACCCATGTACAATAAGTGAGATCAGAATCAGCTACCTGAAGTTTGCTACATCAGTACAGGTGAAGTTAGCTTACATAATTCACCGCATGATACAAAACCAGATTCCTTTATAATACATACCAAATCACATTTTTGTTCTGTGTGCATATGATTCTGCACTGCTTCCACTAACATGCAGAGATACGTATGGTTTTTCAGTATAAAGAGTCAGAGAATCCACATATCAGAGTGTATGGGGATATACCCACTGATATGACAGTACAAGGAGGGAGAGAATATTTTAGCAAGTGAAGAAGATAAAATTAGATCCACAATGGGTCAGATCAGCACTGAGGGCTTCTCACTTGCTTCAGTGGAGTGCTGAAAAATGTCTGAAGCAGATGAAAATAGTGTGAAGTCAGAGACAGGTGAGCCTCATGGAGTTCAATTTTTTGTAAGGCTCTCAGACTGTCTTTTGGATTCCCCAGATTAACCTGAGTTTATTAACCATTTTTTCTTGTAATTTACAACAAACAAACATCATGACACAGGGACCAAAAACCATGATTGGCTTAAAAAAAATAATCAAGAGAGTTTAAAAAAAAAATTGGGCTCTTTTTCTTTGCCTTCTGGTTTCTTAGCCTTTAGGTTGCCATATTATCAAGCATTTATTTGCAAGCATGAAGAATAGATTTTTTATTTTGTTTTATAAAAAAAAGCAGAGAATCTCATGTAACCACCACATGACTTCTGTGATCAGGCTATGTCTACACTGTAAGTCAACCTATGCTACACAACTCCAGGTACGTGAATAATATAGCTGCAGTTGACATACCTTTGGTCGAGTTACTGTGGGGTCTACACCGCACGGGGGGTGGGGCACAATGGGAGAAAAATCTCTCATCGACTTACTTTACTCTTCTCATCGGGGGTAGAGTAGAGGTGTCGACGGGAGAGCAATCTGCAATCAATTTGGTTGGTCTTTACTAGACCCGCTAAATTGACTGGCGGTGGATCGATCTCAGAGTGTTGATCCTGGCTGTAGTGTAGACCTGCCCTGAGGCTTGAAGTCAAACAGTAACTATTGCAAGACTAGTGATACAATTGTGAGAAATGGTAACACAGCTACATAGCAAAGTTAGCTGAACAACATGTGGCTGGCCCGTATAAGACTTTCACACTGTTTTTCTCCCCCCCACCCCTTATAAATTTCTCTCTGCTCCTTTCCCCCCACTCTAATAGGGCAAGGTGAAAAACGGAGCTTAGTTTTCCCTCTTCCCTCTTTTGTTTTCACAGTCTCTCCTAAGTTAAACAGGAGCCTAACAACATCTGATTTAGAGGTCAGTTTTCAAGCATGTGATATTGCAATAGATTATTAAATTTGGAGAAAACCAGCTCATCCATTCCTACCTACCTCTTGCAAAGTTTAGACGTTTAAATCAAGATATTCCTAATATGCACTGGCTTTCTTAGGTGCAGCCTTAATTTGTCAGTTCCTGGGACTCCCACACCCCCATCATGTCAAGCCCCAGTGAGACCAAGTCCGGCTTTCTTTGATGTCAATGACAGTTGAGCCTTGTCTTTGCTGGAAGGATAGGACCAAGTACAGTAGATGAGTTTGTTTTCATTAATCAAACCTGTGATCTTGATCCAAATTCTTCTTGCTTTCTGCACACATCCCATTCCAATGGAACTATGCACATGAGGAAAGTGAGCAAAATTGGCCTTTTTATAAGTATTCTTCACACAGAAGCCTCTTGTTGATGATCTGCTTCTCAGAATTGGTCTTGGTGTTTTTATTTATTTGTGTGTTTTACAAATTCCTGCAAATATATGATCCATTATAAACTCTCACACGTTTAAATCAACTACTCACTACTAATTGGAGACATGGGGTAGAATCATAGAATATCAGGGTGGAAGGGACCTCAGTCCAACCCCTTACTCAAAGCAGGACCAGTCCCCAACTAAATCATCCCAGCCAGGGCTTTGTCAAGCCTGACCTTAAAAACCTCTAAGGAAGGAGATTCCACCACTTCCCTAGGTAACCCATTCCAGTGCTTCACCACCCTCCTAGTGAAAAAAGTTTTTCCTAATATCCAACCTAAATCTCCCTCACTGCAACTTGAGATCATTACTCCTTGTTCTGTCATCTGGTCCAGGGCAAAAGGTGATGGCTTTATAAAAAACACATATTCTTAATATGCTGTGTTACATCAGCTCATAAATACTAAATCATTGGGTCTACATTTACAAACATTTTCCTGGCCAAGTATTATTTGTAGCCATGTCTATAGCACACTCACTGTGTTATCAGATCATCTGGTAAGATTAAAGATACATTTTGTTACCTCTAAAATGTAGTACTCTTTTCATTCCATTGAAGTCAATTTCTTTCCTAGCTTAGGTGCTGCTAATCGATTCCATCTGTGCTGAGTTTCTCATTATATGAGATTGCTTGAGGGACTGCCAGCATAATCAAGTGGGTCTGCAATGGGCATCATAGTTGAAAGGTGATGAAATCCGGGCTCAACCCAATCCCCTGCAGCAGCCAAATCTATCATCATGGGTCTTCCCATGAGAACATCCTGACCTTGACCACCACAAGTTCGAACCAGGACTCTGTCAGCCAGAGCACTGCCACTGAGAATAGAAGATCTGGTGGGGAGCTAAGATACCTGAATGGGTAAGGCCCAGCTGTTTTGAAACAGACCCAGAATTTGATGCTGGATGACATGCGACTGAAATCCATGACTTGATCATTTGGACAGCCTTGCTTGACATTAGGTTCATATGTCATAGAATATTAAAAGTTGCTTGTAAACCACGCAGTTCCTGACTGCTCATTTGGATCTTGTCTTTTTTTGCCTCATACAAAAAATGCGTAACACTATGATAAATTACAGGCAGTCATTCTTCTGAGGGACAAGGTGGGTGAGGCAATAACTTTTATGGAGCCAATTTCTATTGGAGACAGAGACGAGCTTTCGAGCCACACAGAGCTCTTCTTCAGGTCCAGTAGAAGATATTACTTCACTCACCTTCACTCCGATATCCTGGGACCGACAGCTGCATACAGTCATTCTTCTGTCACTTTCAATGCAAAAAATTGGCTGGGCAGTTTCAGTTGTGCCCAGAAAAATGTTAGATAACCATAAGAATCAACTTCGTTATTGATATTTACACATGTGTATAGATGAAAGGATAAAAAACTGCCATGCATTCATTTTAACTGCAGGAATGCTTTTAAGGGTTTGGATTAGAAGACACTTTAAAAACAATATTCCCTGGGAGCAAATAGGTACTTAAAAATAATTTCTTTATGATGTTACACAGGCACAACATTTTGGTGTTGCTCTAACAAGTGGATTATTTTGGTGTTCTGCAAGAAGATTTTGATTAGTCAAACACACGAGCTTTGCTTTTAGTGATAACAATTACATCATTCATAACCTTTCTATCCACAGGCTTATTTCAAACACTAATGTGCAGATGGTGTTCTGAGGAGAGCTAGCCAGCATATTCAATTTCCTTATCTATGCAAAAAGTTAATTCCACTTTCAGAATTAACCATCATTTAGGATTTTAGATTCAGAGATTTTTTTTTCCCCTGCAAAATATTAGTTCCTTAAATCTGAAGTCAATACCCACTTCAAAGTGCCTTGACTTGGATAACAGCAACGTTTTTTTAAAAAAATCAGCCAGCCAAAAAGGGGCGGGGTGGGGGTAGGGAGAGGAAAATAAAATGATCATTCTATGTTAACCATCCAAATTGCTTTGCACTCATACATAGAGGCCAGTACAAAGAAAATCAATGGTATTTCAATATAGCTAGAAGAACTAAGAAAAATGTAAAAAACTGTTCAGCACTGAACCAAAACCAAAAATCTAAGTAGGATAGTCCATCCCAGTGCACAGGACCCTCATAGATCCCTGTACGTCATTTGAGTTCTTTATTCTGTTCAAGATAAAAGGATATGAATCTTAATAAAAATTTTCTGTGGTCTCTGTTGAGATGGACTTTAAAATTGTTATTACATCATTATGCATAACCTTGTGGAGCTGAGGGCAAAGGAAAGCGAGGCAGGGAAGAAGTTATAAAGAACTTCTAATTGTGATCTGCTAACTTGAATCCCAGCTATATTAATACATAAAATTAAGTAATCATATAAGACCTAAGTATACATATTCTGTTACGGGATAACTTGCAAAGTTCAGTTCTTACCTGTTATAAATTAGAGAGATGTAATAATAGATTCAGAATCAGCCTTATTTATTAAATTAAAACCTCACATACCAATGAAATGATGACTGTTAGACCAAAAATATTTTTTCGTGTTCTACTGCAGAATTAATATCAATGTTGTGGCTGGTCATTCAGAATGAAACAAAATCTTTTGAAAGAAGTTGACTGTACCTTAAATTGGCTATTTGTTCCTTGTTTATGGAATTGACTCTTTGTATCATAACACTGAAAATAGGAGTATTCATATACCAGTTTGTCATTTTGCTACATCTGTTCTTTTCCTTATTTTGAAACAGATTCACTGACTATCAGAATGCAGTTTTAATTCTGTTTTCCCAGTGAAGATTTTGAGTCCATACCCCAGTTCTAGCACAATGCCTGTCCCACCCGTGCGCGCTCTCTCTCTCTCTCGTGCTTTCTAATAAATTCACCTTTTAATGAGAGCTGCTAGGTGCTCTGCACTTTTGAAAACAGGCACATTTTTTAAATATACATAATGATTTATCAGCTTAAATGTAGACACACATTTAAAAAAAATCTTGGCCAAGTGTTCTTCAGATAGCATATGCATATATTTTCTATTGCTAAACAGTGCTATAGCCCTGACATTTCCTGTCTTGGTTCACTTGCTATCTTCTTTTTGTACATGTGGAACTTAAACTAGTTAAAATAATATAATTAAAATGTCATTTAAAAAATAAAATAAAACAATCATGTCATAATCAAATCAATCTCTAAAACCTTGGATCTAGCCCAGGCTCTAGCTTTTGAAGCATCTACTTCACATCAAATTCATTCATCTGTATGCAGCAAGAGGCCTGTCTTATGGTGTATCCAAAACCATAATCATCACTTAATGTTGGGAAAACATCATCAACATTGCCAGAATTGGAAAAGAACGTTGCCTCTGATAGCAGAAAATGACACAAAATAATTTTCACTTTCAATTTTTTCTTTTGGGTTTCCTTTCGCTAGAAAATATCATAAGCATGATAAGAAAACAGGAAATAAAGCATGACAATGGCCCTGTTCAAATGCTACCATTTTCCCCATGTATTTGATTACCAAAATATTTCTTTACTAGTGGTTAAGGACAGGTGAACACAAGGTCATTCATGGTTTCAAAAGTCATTAAGGAATTTAAAATAAAAGTCTGCCGGACTTGCAAGATGCATCTGAGTTGTGTCATTTACAGCAGTGATGTACTTAGACTGTACACTCATGTGGCAGGGAGACTGTTTCCATTTTGTATGCATACGGTGCCTATCTTAATGGAACCCTGGCCTCTAGGCAGTACTGTGATGCAAGGAAACTAAAACCAAACAACAATGCTTCAATTACAATAAGTTTTTCCATCAAGGGAAGCCCATGCTATGTAAACAGAGAAGAAAGCTGTGAAATACAGCATTGTGTGCTGCTGTTCTTCCACAGGAACATATACAAGCTCACTGGAGTGCAAAGTTGCCTTAAAGATGGAGTCAGCTTCTGGATCACTCATAGAAATGAAGGAAACATGGCTAAACCCCTTTTGTAAAAGCAGGGAGGGGGAAATCCTACCCTACCCTGCATATACCTAAAAAGTGGAACAGGCAGATGAAGAAAGTAAATAAAAAAACAGCAAAGGAATATACAGCACTCTACTGCTTCAGGAACAGCTTGCGACAGATTCTCACAGCACAGTGTTCAAAGCAGGTGACAGACAGTTCAGCTGCAACATGTCTGAGAAAAGTTGGGCTGTGGAGTTCATAGTCTTTGAATGCACAAAAAGTTCACGGCAGTAGAAAGAGAGCCTGGTCTAGGGTGGCGCAGAGAGGCATGTGCAGTAGAATATTCCCCTAATGGCAAGTAATTCTCTGCTTGTAGGGAGATATATTTCCAGCATTACTCCACACTGAAAATTAGCCATAACAAGGGAAATGAACAGAGGAAATGCTAAATTCTTTACATCGATATAGACAATTAAATTCTGAAGAAAAATTTGTATTATAATACAGCTACAGCATTTGAGAGTAAAGCATAAAAACATTTGAATCAACCCCCAATCAAGAGGATACACAAAATTTTAATTCAGCGTTGTAGGAAATATGGGGTGAAATTTTCAAAGCCATCTAGGGGGGTTAGATGCACAATTCCCCTTGAAATTAAGGAGCGATGTGTTTCTACATTCATATAGTAGCTTTGACAGTCTCATTTGAGGAGACAGATAACGCAAGTGATTTCCATTTCAAAAGTTTTAAAACACCCCCCTGCAAAAAAACCAGACCCCTCTCCCTCAAATCTTAAAAGGTCATAGTTCACAGGTAATTAGCCAGGATGGGTAAGAATGGTGTCCCTAGCCTCTGTTCGTCAGAGGATGGAGATGGATGGCAGGAGAGAGATCACTTGATCATTGCCTGTTAGGTTCACTCCCTCTGGGGCACCTGGCATTGGCCACTGTCGGTAGACAGATACTGGGCTAGATGGACCTTTGGTCTGACCCGGTACGGCCTTTCTTATGTTCTTATGTAAGGACAGAAGACACCATTAGATCATCTGCTCTGATATCCTGTATAACACAGGCCAAATAATTTCGCCCAGATCTCTTTGTACTGAGCCCAGTAACTTGTGTTTGACTAAAACTGATCTTCCTAAAAATCAGACCCAGGTTTGAAAACATCCAACTGTGAACATCCATTGACTTCTGTAATATACTAGGTCAATCTGACTTTGAACAACATTTATAACAGATGTTTGCAGTGTCATCATAGTCATGTTGGTCCCAGGATATTAGAGACAAGGTGGGTGAGAGAATATCTTATATTGGACCAACTTCTGTTTGTGAGAGAGACAAGCTTTTGAGTTCTTTCACAAACACAAGCTGGTCCAATAAAAGATATTACCTCATTCTCCTTGTCACTTTTAAGACTAGCAATCCTGTATATTGACCACTGCAGGAATTTATGAGTGGTGATGACTAAATGGAATCATAAGTCTGAATCTATTAAGAGGTCACTGAGAAAGTCTGAATTAACAGGACATCAGCATAAATATAACTTAGACATCCCCGATATTGTTCTAAAGTCTTCATACCTGAGAGATACACACTCAGCATATGGAATAACTTTTACAAATGTAAGGAAGAATCCTATCTGAAATTCCTTTATTGAGATGCAAGAACCACCACAACAGGAGTTTTTTGTTTTGTTCTTTAAAATGCCACATGTACCCCCTTGCAGGAGGCTGAAGACAAAAAATCTTCAGTGTGGTCTCTTAGTATTTGAAGGTGAAATGCCATTACAAATAACCTCCACGTTTTTAAGCAACAGAGATGGGCATTTCCAGGGAATTTACAGCAGCATCTGCCAGAGTTAAAACGACTTGCATCCCAAGAGGTATACATAAACAATGGATGGTTAATGCTATTATGGCTTCCATTCAGGCTCTCATGATTTGATAAGCAAAGTTCCAGAGTTATTATTCTTTTTAATTTTATTTCAATTAGATGAAAAAGGAAAGACTGACACTGGAATGTATTTACAGTAATTTGGCTATCTAGAAGATGGACTGTAATGAGGTACAGAAGTTTACATTTCTTTCATCTTTGTATTCTGTCGCCAAACTCAAAGCACTGAAGTCCCTCCATAAGCCTGCATGCACATCACATTTGCCGTTCGTATTATATAGGAATATAAGCACTAGAATGAGAAAAGAAATCCTAGGAGCCAAAGGTCCCATCTGTTTTAATACAGCACTTCTCCCAGGGCACTTTCAGTAGATTTAAGTTACTTCCTTTACCTTTGTCCTCACTAGAAGTTTGAACCATGGTTTTGTAAACTACTAGACCCTTACTTGATTGGCTAAATGGGTATGTTTTTTCCAATAGGGTTAGCTCAATTGAGTTTGCTTAGCAGAACCAAAAAGTCCTGACAACATGCAGGCTGAAATGTCTGAAGTCATGTTATCAAGTCACGTTTTAGTATGGTGGGAGAGGGACATAGTCACCTTCACTGGTTACAGGCAACATGGTTCAGTTTGTGTCCTTGCAGCAGCTTTACTGCCATCACAACCATGTTTGTACATCTGCACCTACCTTGTTTGTATTAATCCATTCTGGGAAAATGTAGGCGGCTATCCCATAGTGCTCCAGAGAGGACAGAGTTTCTGCGAGGCCTGGGCATGGAGCAGCAAAAGCAGGACATGAGGCAATGCATTCTCGGATGGCCTAATGCAAAGAGAGCTAGAAGGAAGAAGGACCAGCCAAACCAGTTACAAGGCATGATTAGATATTCTTTATTATTTTCATTTGGGGTGTGTCTAAAGGTTCCAGTTAGGATCAGAGCCTCATTGTGCTAGTAAAAGAAAGTCCCTAAACTGAAGGTTTACAATCTAAATAAGGAATCAGCTTTCACTTTCAAGGCCTCTGAGACCAGGTTACTATATGGATCAATTACCACCCTAGAACCAGACGTTCTAGGGGAAAAATTTAATCTAGTGGCAGAGTGGGAGTGAGAAGAACCTCAGGGAGGCACACCACCAGTGACTGATGGTAAATAGGGTGGTAACTTGTGAAAGATTGGCCACCTAGTTACCTCATTCGAGTTGAGAAATGAGTTTTATTGAGTGGACCAATTTATCCAAAAACGAAAGAGTTCTGATATCTGACATTCTCGAAACTAGTTCAAACGGAAGTTCTATGTCTTTTCCATATCATACCCTCTGCTGGCCACATGGGAAGGGAGAAGACTCTACAGCGATTGGTTGCAATCTTGATGGCCCATCATGAGATGACTAGTTTTTGTGCCTCCTGTCCAGAGTGCCAGAAAGTGGCTCAGACAGTTACTAGGCTCTTCTAGTTCTCTTGGTTCTAGTGAGAAGTGGCCTTTTGGGAAGATTAGGATGAGTCCTTTGATTCGATAAAGGAAGACATACATTCATTCTAGTAACAGTGGACCATGCCACGTGGTTTTTTGAAGCTGTCCCACTTGGAACCTCACTAGAGAAGGAAGTGGTTCAGGAATTCTCCAAGGTAGGATTACTCTGTAAACGGGCCGACTCACCCCTGCCACGCCTCCTGCTGGTTGGTCTCGGAATTTCCCGCAGTCCAGCCCTGGGGCGCCCTCAGCAGGCTGGTGATCCCCCTATTCGCAGGCCCCCGCGTCCCTCCCTGGACCCGGTGCCCCTTTCTATAATTGGGTCTCCCCCTCCCAGGGGAACCCCCACCCTACTATCCCCACTTTGCCTCAGTAGTGGCCACTGACAGTCATGGTCTAGCCCCACACCCTGGGGCAGACTGCAGTATCAGCCCACTCATCACAGGCAATAGGGGTTTGGACCTGCTGCTTTGTCCTACCCCTGGGCTGCCCTCTGCAACTCCCAGTACCTTTGGCCCCTTTGCTAGGCCGCAGCCTGGGTCTTTCCAGGCTGGAGCTTCCCTAGCTCCTCAGCATGTTCCCAGCCCTGCTTCACTCAGGTATCTAGCCTCAGGCCCTAAGCAGCCAGGCCCATCTCTTTCTGGAAGCAGAGAGAGACTGTCTGTGCTCTGGCTTCCCTGCCTCTTATAAGCCCCAGGGCTTCAGTTTGGGGCGTGGCCCCAGCTGCAGCCACTTCTTTAATCAGCCCAGCTTCCAGAGCCACCCCTCTCAAGCCCTGTCAGGCAGCATTTTAAGCCCCTCCGGGCAGGAGCAGGGTCCACCCTGCTACATACTCCCAATAAATTTTGCATTCCAGGACACCAGCTTCATGTCTGCACGGCAGTGACAAGTATGTGACCTGCTGGAGGGAGAGAGGGAGTGTGTGTGTGTGTGTGTGTGTGTGTGTGTGTGTGTGTGTGTGTGTGTGTCTACAAACACCCAGCCAGATGGACTGAACATTTCTCTCAATTTATTTTGCGATGGCTCTATATCTATGTGATGCTGCAGTAGCTCTCTATCTCTGTAAGGCTGAGTGCCACAGCTACAGACTTCACTTACCAAAACCATTTGAAATTGCTCTGTACTATATGGGCCTTTATATTTTTCTAACGCACCTCAGGGCTTCCAATTTTTTTTTTAATACTAGTTCATTTCTTCATATCTTGCTCCTCCCCCCCCCCATAAAAAAGTACTAGATTCCAGGGTCACACCCTGCCCTCCAATATTTTCTTTAGAAGTATTTTAGACACATGGAAATCTTTCTTCTGATGTAATTTTGCAAAGCTTCCTTAACTGGAAACTTGCTTTCACCTCCTAGCATTTTCCCTCCAGGCAGAAGTGCTTTAAATCCCATTATATCTGTAGGAGAGTCACACAACATTAAACACTGTAAGTTGATCAAGACCATGAAATTCTTGAGAGGGCTGGGAACAGAGAGGAGGAAAAGGAGAAAAGATGGGGCAGAGTAAAGAGGGAAGAGACAGGAATACTCATTGTTTGCATATATGGACTATATATCCAAGAACAGATGGACCATAATAGACATGGAGTTTAAATGGCACTCTAAGGTAACTAGTATAAGAAGTGCTGGGCCCTGTCTCCTTTCCTGAGTGCCTGCTTTCACACAGGACAGAGAAGAAGGTTTTATGTCTCTCACTGATAGAAATTGATCTAAAAAAAGCTATTACCTCACCCATATTGTCTCTCTAATGGTCACATTGGTCATTGCATCCTGCTCCAAGGAGTCTAATTCTACTTTCAGGTAAGAAAGCCACTGTGTCTGAAAGAAAGATTCTAGTTTGTTTTCCTTAATAAATTATCTCCACTACTCCTGCAAGAAAGGGGCTACTCTCTACACTCACAGGCAGGAAATGGACAAATTCCTTATTAAGATATAAAAGAGGCAAAAAACGATCCACGTTTTAAACTTAAATACAGAATCCATCTTTATTCAATATATGCTAAGAAAAAATATTTTAATCTGCAAATCGGTATTTAAAATTGAAGCACTTCACATTCAGATATTAACCCTACTTTGACTACCGCACTTCTGCATTCCGCTACACATTTGTCACCAGATTTGTTCACCCCCAGGTGAATGAGTATCGACACCAGAAGCTAACAAAATGCACTGTTTGTTCAGAATGCAAAGAACTATAGGGCTGATTCTTTGCCCATGGGCAAATTAGGTATGGGAGTCAGGCCTTCAAATTTAATTATCTGCACCAGAAAATGGATTACACATGCAAACTGTGAACACATATTTAGTGGGCCCTTTGGAAATTTTAAGCCTGATCCTGCTGTTCTTAGTCAGGCAGAATTCCTGTTACAGACCAAACCCTTTTGCCTTAATGACCAGGGAATTCCATATGACGACAAAATTTTTTTTCCTGGCACAGAAATTAATCAATTTCCTAGCACCTTAGAAAACATCATTAATGCTTCACCAGGTTTATTATTCCTCAACATATCTTGACATTTAATTTGCTGGCTAACATTTTAGTGGGTTTTTTTTGATTTACAGATGTGGATTCTCCCATTCAACCCCAAATAATGTGGTAAAGAGTCCCTTCAAGAGAATATCACAACACTGAAGAAAATCCCACATCAGTTAAGTGAACTGCAAGGATTGTGTAAATTCAAAAGAATCTAAATTTCCAAACCATAAAGGACACAATGTGAGTAGCTGAGAGCTCTAATTCACCAGTGCAGTCAGTGGGAGGGAGGGCTCTTAGTCCTGCCTGGGACATGTTCACTGCCTCACATGTGGGCTCTTATATTGCAAAAAAAATAAAAAATGAAATGAATAATGTCAGCTCCTAAGAAGGGAACACTTAAAATTGGAATACACTAAACAGAATTATACTGTTAAGATGTTATCAACTAATACAGTTAGAAGCACTTTAACATAAGACTTTAGCTGGAGTGACAAAGCTTTAAAAAACAACTACTTGCAAATGGTGGAGTTTAAGAATAAAACGGTTTTGACAACTGTGGCCTGAATCCTGCAAAGACTTAGGCATGTGCTTATTTTTATGCAATGTGTGTGGTCCCATTGATTTTAATGAATCTGTTCACAATGGGTGAAGTTAAGCATTTACATAAATCTTTGCAGGACAGAGATTGTCTGGCATGGATCATACACGGACTTTGGCACATGCACAAATCTATTGGATTGAGGCTGATTCTTTGCTGAGTAGGGACCTTTATTTGCAACAAAGTGCATAGGCAAGTGCTTAGCTTTAAGCATTTGTGAAGTCTTGTTCAAGTCAATGGCATTTAAGCACATGCCTAAGCACTTTGGTGAATCTGGGCCAAAAATGCACCAAAAATACAACAACAACAACAACAAAAAAACACACACCTGGGAGAAAAGCATGAATTCAAGAACAATTGCTCAAAGGTTAAAGGGTTTTAAAAAAACAAAACAAAACAAAAAAAACCACAAACAAAAAACCCAACCACCACCCAAAACAACCCCAAAAGATTAAGCAATGTGCCAGAAACAAAAATGCAAACAAGAAGTTGATGAGAAAGAAGAAATTTCTTCTTTCTGAAGGGTTATTTTAAAAAAGGTTATTTTGTTAACCAAGTGAGGTATGTACAGTACCACAGTGTTTTGTAAACAAGTTAAAAAAGCAAAATTCAGAACAGTTATGCAGAGGTTTAATAAATACACATTATAACAATATACAGTTTAAGTCTATTTAACCTTTATAGCCAACATAATAAACATCTCTTTTATAGATATTCCCTTTAATATTATTGTACATCTTACAAATATTCACCAGAAGCTTGTCTTCTATTGGTAGGAGATTAAAAACTGTCAGATCAAGAAGAAACAGTGTATTATGAAAACACTAACACTTGCACTTACAGGATAATATAAAGCTCTGAATTTCCTCTCTCGACTTTATGTCCAGTATGTGGGTCAGGTTATTTATTTTTTTGAAACCATGTACTGTGGCTCTAAACTTGGACTGCAACATTAGTCTTTTTGACAGATTTCTGGTGCTATGATTAAGATCCTGATCCTGCAATGAGCTCTGGGTGGACAGACTCCCTGCAGCTGCATCCCGCCCCATTGAAGTCAATGGGGTACCTGAACTCAACACCATTTCAGGATCAGGGTCTAAACCAGCCAATTTTTTGTTCACCCAACAAAAAAAAAAAAAGCAGCTAGTGCTAAAGCTTCAGTCACAGATGAGACAATGCCTTTGCCCTCCAAATTAAAAATAACCTGCAACTCCAAAGGAACCTATAGAATTAACAATAAAAACAATTCTATAATGTTTGTACAACCAGTGTATAGTGCCCTAAAAATCATTAGAACTCCTTAGAGGAAATGCGTCACCATAACAAGCCTCTTTGTTGTTTGAGTCTCCTTTTCTGACAACCCCAAATGAGCAAAAATGCCCATCCAGGGGGCTAGTGGAGGCTACTTTAACACACACAGCAAATTGTAACTACTTATGTACAAGTTCCAATATATTATACATAAAAGAGCAGAATGCTGCTCTTGGGATTTTACAGTGTAGGATAAATTAGTGCTGTAGTTAAAGTCTGATAATATGGTCGGACTATTTTCTTACTGTTTAAACTGTTTCAGGATATTGAATAGCAGTGAATCTGAAACAGCTGGTACTTTCACATAGAGTGTGATGACCTTATCTTTTAAGAGGTGGCATAAATGGGCAACATGGGATGGATCATTTGATGATGACCTGTTCTATTCATTCTCTCTGGGGACCCTGGCATCAGCCACTGTTGGCAGACAGGATACTGGGCTAGACAGACCTTTGGTCTGACCCAGTATGGCCATTCTTATGTTCTTAAAGGACACTTGGCTCACAAATGCTTTGCTAATACCATTGGCACATTCCACTGCTGAAGCATCTGAAGAGAGTTCATTTTCTTCTTTGTGCTCTACTCTCAAATCTCCCTGCATTTTGTTAAAAATAAGCAGTTTAAGGTTTACTTCAAATATCCTATCAAAATGAATCAAAAGGCACTTGGTATTTCTTTTTTGGCTCAGTTAAGGCATACAGCTAGCAGCTTCCCAAAGCTCCTGTCTCTTCGTGTGATAAACAGTCACCATCCTGAGAGATGGATGTATGTGCAAACAGGAAACAAAACAAAAAAAAAAAACTTCACCAGGATTTCACCAGCTGAATTTCTCAATCCTCTCCTGGTAAATGTGCAAAATGCTCCACAAGACAAATCACAAAATACAGAATAATTTATTCCACAGTCTTTTGAGGGCGTAGTTTTGATCACACATGTCTGAGATATCATAATTCAGTGTTCTTTAAACCTGTGAAGAAATAGCTAATATGAGAAGTTTGGAAGCAGTGCATAACAAGAGATCAATACATTCAAAATGCTGTCCACATTCTTTGTTATACACTTTCCTATTCTATGTTATATTTATAGATGAGGGACCTGATTTTGATTTCACTTACACTCGTTTTACTTTTGTATAAAACTCCATTGATTTAGTGGAACTTCTCTGGGCTTACACTGGTTGAAATCATAGACTCATAGAATATTAGGGTTGGAAGGGATCTCAGGAGGTCATCTAGTCCAACCCCCTGCCCAAAGCAGGACCAATCCCCAACTAAATTATCCCAGCCAGGGCTTTGTCAAGCTGGATCTTAAAAACCTCTAAGGAAGGAGATTCCACCACCTAAATGCCATTAGCCTTCTTAGCAACAATGGCACACTGTCAACTCATATCCAGCTTCTCTTCCACTGTAATCCCTAGGTCCTTTTCTGCAGAACTGCTGCCTACTCACTTGGTCCCTAGTCTGTAGCAGTGCATGGGATTCTTCCATCTTAAGTGCAGGACTGTGCACTTGTCCTTGTTGAACCTCATCAGATTTCTTTTGGCCCAATCCTCTAATTTGTCTAGATCCCTCTGTATCCTATCCCTACCCTCCAGCATATCTACCACTCCTCCCAGTTTAGTGTCATCTGCAAACTTGCTAAGAGTGCAGTCCACACCATCCTCCAGATCATTAATGAAAATATTGAACCACCCTTTCCCTCCTGTCAACTTCTGAAAAAAAGTACAAATTGAGCTATTAAAATAATTCCACCCTCCAACCAACCAAAAACCTCATATTGCCAAGTTTCATACTAAAGAGTGAAAAATTACGAGGGCCCCAACTTTTGGAGAAAATATACAGAAAATGTGAGAGAGAACTCAATTTCTCTACTGTTTTAAAAAACAGTTTTGAAGAAAGATTTTCATGATTTAAAGAAAAAGAGGTTACTCTTTACAAAATAGAAAAATCCCTCAGATTAAGGTACATGCACATAAAGGAAGAATCCACGATTTCTACAAGGAGAAGGCGCACATCAAAGGTGGAGAAGCCAAGAATGACATATGAAAACATTTAATCATCATACAGAAAAACACAAGTAACAAACTTACAAGGTCTGGTCCATCTTACACTGGAGTTCTTTTCGTATAAGACGGAGTAAGAACTGTACAAAAACAAATCTAGGTTAAATATCTAGACAGGTGAACCACTCATCTAAGTTTTCAGTGTCAAACACACACTGCTACTCTGAATTCTTCATTTAATGTTATCCCAGTTTGACCGAATGGAAGCCCATTATATTCACACATGTTCAGTCAATGGTTGGAAGATGAATTTGTACCACTCATGTGAGAGGAGCTAAATCAAAGTCTTTCTCTGTATCAGCAAGGATGCAGAGGTTATGCAAGGGCTGGAGCTGATGGATATTTTTCAAAATAGAACATTTTTGCAATCCCACCCCGCATTGTGACAAAATTGAAGAAAATAAAAACTGCTGTTTTTTCAAATTATTTTTTCCTCTTCCTGTCCCTACATACCTTTCTTGTCTCCCTTCTGCCCACCTTTTCAGGGGTGGAGGGGAAGAGGAAGGAAAACTGAAGAAAATCCCCATCCCACCCCAACACCCTGCCCCAAATTCCCAAACATTTGGGATTACTATTTCAAACAAAAAAATTGTTCCACTTCTAAATCTGTGGAATAAAAATGAGTGAAATTCATGGTGATTGTCCTCCCACCCTCACCATTTTTTTTACCAGTTCTAACAATAACTATTTTATTATTTTCAGAGTAGCAGCCATGTTAGTCTGTATCCGCAAAAAGAACAGGAGTACTTGTGGCACCTTAGAGACTAACACATTTATTTGAGCATAATTGTACCAGCAAATTATTATTGTACCAGCAAGACTCTGATGAGACCAGCAGAGGGAGCCCAAGACTGCAAGAAAATGGTAACTATTATACCACCATTGCTCTGAGGCACACATTTGGGTCTAATCCTGTAAGCGATTAAACGTACTCAGGTCCATTACTGACTGCAGGATCAGGCCCTTATACTTATTGTCATAGGTATACCAATTAATACAGTCCTCCATCAAGAGGAAACAGAAGAGTGATCTTACAGACGATTATCAGAGGGGTAGCCGTGTTAGTCTGGATCTGTAAAAGCAACAAAGAATCCTGGCATAGAATAAGATAACACAGTTTCTGCAGCGGGCGAATAATTACTTTTGTTGAATACCCACTTCTTCAGGTGCAAGTTTTGGAAATTTCCAGGGCAGATTTATATAAAGAAAGCAGATCAGAGAATGGAGAGTTGAGTTCCAGGTTGAGGGAGGAAGGAGCTGGCCAGTTTCTGGTGGTAAAGGTGCAGGAAAAAAAAGGGAGATGTATAGGCAATTCGCAGTTCTTAAGAGCTTAGTCCAGAGCCACTGAGCCTTCTGGTTGTCAGATGAACTTTGATGAACTGGTTTTTTTGCAGTCTGCTCTTACAGTCTTTTTTTTTTGATTTTTGCACCTTGCAGTGTGTGCCATCTTGCTATTCTGGAGCCCCGATTGTTGCCATCTAGCCCTTTTTTGTATTTATATTGCTCATCAGCAGGTATGTGATGGGTCCATTTTTCCTTAGACTGTCAGTTTGGCCGATGTACATAGCAGAGGGCATTGCTGGCATATGATGGCATATATTACATTGGTGGGCGTTGAGGGGCGTGAACCCCGGTGAAGGTGTAGCTGGTGGTTGAGGTTCCTGTGGTGGTGTTGCAGTTGTAGATATGTAGGCAGAGAGGCAGAGTGGCCATTTGCATTTGTTGTTGGGGTTGGTTCCTGAGCTGGATCACTGCCTGTGCAGTTGTGCAGTTGAGTATGCTTGGGGTTGAAGGGTTGGCCTGGGCGAGGTCGTGCCTGCCACCCAAGGCCTGTGCCAGTGTGGGTGTTATTCAGAGGATGGGGTTATGGGAGTGATGATGTGGGAATGGGTTTTGTAGCTGGGGACTGTATGTGATGGCCAGTGGAGTCTGTTGGTTTTCTTTCTTGGGTTTGTCTTGTAGTAGGAGGCTTTCTGGGTACACTTCTGGCTACTCACTACTGTGTCTCTTATTTCCTCGTGTAGGTACTGTATTTTTGATGTACCCCACCAGATTTTGTGCTTGGTGGTCTTGTCTAGGTGTTTGTTCTCGTCTGCTTGGTTAGAGCATCTGGTGGCTGTACACACACAGTGGATCTTGTGGTGTGCCGGGATGGAAGCTGGAGGCATGAGGTAGGCATAGCGGTCAGTAGGTTTTGCCAAGATCCATTGTTCATGTTTGTCCTTCAGGTGTTTGCACCGTAGTGTCAAGTTCCTGTCAAAATGCAGACAGACACCCTGGTGCAAAAAACACCAAAGAAACCTGCACCTACAACAGCACCTCCTCACTGCCTCAACTCACACCCTTCTCCTGCCATCCACAGTCCACAACCAGCACATCTTACACCCAAGAACAACACCTACAAAACACCTGCCACCTCCAAATCACCCCAAGCTCTCAAAACCACACCTCACCACAACAGGATCATCAACACAGCCCCAGGCAAGCCCTGCTCTAAGCCTCACTGCTGATCACCCAATAGAACAACATTACTCCCCGAGCCCCAACAACCATCTGCTGCACAGGCTCATACAGCCACAGTCTGCAACCCACACCAACCTGCACTGCCCTCAGCCTATGCAGCAACCGGGCTGTTGCCTGCGACCTCTTGCTCGGACATGCCAACCGCCATATTCTTGCCACACCCAAACCGACACAGCAACAAACTACCACATTACTGCTCATCAATACACATGGACACCTATACATAATTACAATAGCGGAACCCGCCATCCCCTCTGTATATAAACAAAAAAACTAACCCACAGAATAAAACCTGTGCGATGAACTCAGTACAATCACAAAAAGAACTCCATGAACAACGCAAAATCGAAAAATAAATCAACAACACCCAATAACACAAAACCAGGAAAAACAGGCCGCATCCCAAACAGACAGGACTCCTGCCTTAATCATCAGGAGCACTGCCAAAACAGGCACAGATCCTCCACAGCCACACTGCGCACAGCAAGACCAGTTTTTGATGCAAGAACCAAATCTCTAGCTGCCAACCACAACTCAATGACCAGAACAGGAATTGTTCTTACAGACGATGTTTGATGAAAAACCCATGCTAAGAAAATTTCAGTCTTCCATGTTTTCTGGCTATTATCAGTGTGAACCAGTTACAACTATTTTTAGAAATGAAGGCTGTGATTTTTCAAAGCACCTACTCCCCCTTTACACACTGAATTCCAATGGGAATTCAACTGAATTCAAGGGCCTAATTCCAAATCCGTTTAAAATATAGATCTTAAAAAGTTCTATTTGTTATATTGGGGCAAAAAAAAGAAAAAAGGTTCCAATAGCCGGATTTGTCACCCTGACAAGGAATGTACCCACTGGCCAGTAGAAATCCTTGCAGAACCAGTAATGGCTGAGTAAAGAAGTTATGCAGTCATTTATAAACACACATTCATTCACTTGACAGAATCCAGCAAGTGGGAAGCAGAGGTTTCCATCTATGATGGAAAGTGACATTCAGCTCCTTCAAAAGAAATGGCTCTTGTACCGATCCATAGCAACATGAACGCAGTCTCTCGGTGTACTAGAAGAGCTACATTCTAAAAACTACTGAATATTTGTGGGAGTGCCTCTTGAAATCTGAATAACTTGCCCATTTTATTTATTAATTTCCAACATCTTACTCTATAATGTGGAACAACTTGGCAACAAACCAACCTTTTTCTTGAGTTAGAGATGTGCAATCTGAACCTCACAGGGGGACTGCTTTCCTTAGGGTGGCCATATAGCAAATGTGAAAAATCGAGACAGGGTGTGGGGGGATAGTAATTGCTTATATAAGGCAAAGCCCCTAATATCGGGACATCTGGTCACCCTACCTTCCCTGCATGTATGTGACTGAATTAAATGGAACTGTATAGCATACGGGACTGTCCATGCGGATCAGACAGGAGAGCTGGGGCCTGATTCTGAAGTGTCTAACAAAAATTTAGCCCTTCTGTCACCACCTTCCACCAAGTGATACCAATGCACTTTACAATGGATTAATAAATGAACCTTCCCTAACTCTATCTGAGGTGGGTCAATAATGTCATCCTCCCATTGCAGAGTTACACCAGCAAGTAATTAGTCCACAGATCTCCTGACTCCTTATCTTGTGCCTTAAACACCACAGAAGACAATCTGCCTAGATAAGTTAAAATAGGCAAGTCAGAAACAGCCTCTTTTCAGATCATCCCGTCCATTACACTTTGTCAAATAGGAGAAAGATGTGATGGACACCCAATTGGAATATGTGACTCATTCTTAACAGTTGAATTACCATGGTGATACTGATTCTGTGGCAATGCAGCAAAATGTGTTACTATTTCAGTAAATTGGTGTTGCTGCTTCGGTGCTGCCTTTAAGAGAAAAACCAGAAAAATTCTTCTGTGGGCCGAAACTGATGTGAATTTTTGCTTTCAACTATGTTTGTTGCAATCCCTTTGATGAGCTACTGTGTACAGATATTACCCATTGAAGCTAATCTGCTCTCCGGCTTCAAAGTTCAACAAGAATTTCAAAATGCTCATCTTAGTTCTTTAAATAAAAAACCAACAAAAAAGAACTCTACAATATGAATGGAAACTTCCCACTCAATAATAGAATATACAAATCACAATACAAGGAGGAAATTTCCATTTTAACATGAAGGGCTTTATAAGAAAGAAATATGGCACTAAATGTTTTATTTAGACTTACTAGTAAGGCACATGCATCTGCCATCATTAGCATGTAAAATACATTGTTCCAACCAGAGGGAGAGATGAGACCAGCTAACAGAGGCCCTAAAGCAGCACCTAAAATACAATAGTGAAACAATGTTAAAATTCTGAGATGGAAACATTACTAGTTCCAATGACAAGATATTCTGTGTTTGGATATTTTACTCAGTTTCAACCTTCATAAAAGCAACTCATTTTGGCATACATTTGTAAGAGGATCCATAAGGTTTATAGACAGTATATATGGCTGCAAAGCTGCCATAACACTGGTGTAGCTGGATGGCCATTGGATGATTCCCCTTGCTTAGAGGCATCTGCAGGTTGTGTAGGTCTATCACGGTGGATCTCTGCCTTCCTCAGTACTGCTGGTGCAGAGGGGATAACCAAGGCATTCTTGATCTCAGGATCCCAGAACAGACCCATGGTGTATACTATTCTAATTTGTGCTGGGGGCCAGCCCACCACCACCAAGCCTGGGGAAGTACAAAGGAGGCCTAAAGCTATCTTTGCCCATTCCCCACTCCCAAAGTGATGCTGAGTACTGGCCAGGTGTGACATGGAGAGAATCCAGCTTGGCAAAGAGCCTGAGTTGATTTTGTAGCACCAGCAGTTTTGGGGGAGAAAAAAAAAGCCATCTTTTTATATGCAAACTATGCACACATGATGGGCAAATCACTGAGACACAGACATGGAACTCCTTGATGCCAGCTTTAGTCTGCTTTCTGAGCAGAACTACACTGTAATTCTCTAGCACCCAGAGCCACAGAAAGCCTACTGCAGATAAGGCAGACAGCTTCCGAACGACAGCTTACCTACAGAACCTGTTCCATCGATGATAGCCGTAACTGTGGACAAGGCTCTTGCATTTCCTTTCAGACTTTTATGGGTACCCTACAGTGACAAATACTCAGTTCAGAACCATTTACAGATGAGCCTCAAAAATAGCCATGCATCTGCGTCATACTCCTGGCCTTCCCATCGGAAAACATATCATGAAATAATGGACAAATACAGAGAAAATCATAGAATATCAGGGTTGGAAGGGACCTCAAGAGGTCATCTAGTCCAACCCCCTGCTCAAAGCAGGACCAATCCCCAACTAAATCATCCCAGACAGGGCTTTGTCAAGCATAACCTTAAAAGCCTCTAAGGAAGGAGATTCCACCACCTCCCTAGGTAACCCATTCCAGTGCTTCACCACCCTCCTAGTGAAATAGTCTTTCCTAATATCCAACCTAGACCTTCCCACTGCAACTTGAGACCATTACTCCTTGTTCTGTCATCAGGTACCACTGAGAACAGTCTAGATCTATCCTCTTTGGAACCCCCTTTCAGGTAGTTGAAAGCAGCTATCAAATCCCCCCTCATTCTTCTCTTCTGCAGACTAAACGATCCCAGTTCCCTCAGCCTGTCCTCATAAGTCATGTGCGCCAGCCCCCTAATCATTTTTGTTGCCCTCTGCTGGACTCTTTCCAATTTTTCCACATCCTTCTTGTAGTGTGGGACCCAAAACTGGACACAGTACTCCAAATGAGGCCTCACCAGTGCTGAATAGAGGGGAATGATCACATCCCTCGATCTGCTGGCAATGCTCCTACTTATACAACCCAAAATGCCATTAGCCTTCTTGGCAATGAGGGCACACTGCCAACTCATATCCAGCTTCTCTTCCACTGTAATCCCTAGGTCCTTTTCTGCAGAACTGCTGCCCAGCCATTCGGTCCCTAGTCTGTAGCAGTGCATGGGATTCTTCCATCTTACATGCAGGACTCTGCACTTGTCCTTGTTGAACCGCATCAGATTTCTTTTGGCACAAACCTCTAATTTGTCTAAGTCCCTCTGTATCCTATCCCTACTCTCCAGCGTATCTACCACTCCTCCCAATTTAGTGTCATCTGCAAATTTGCTGAAGGTGCAGTCCACGCCATCCTCCAGATCATTAGTGAAGATATTGAACAAAACCAGCCCCAGGACCGACCCTTGGGACACTCCACTTGATGTCAGCTGCCAACTAGACATGGAGCCATTGATCACTACCCGTTGAGCCCAACGATCTAGCCAGCTTTCTATCCACCTTATAGTCCATTCATCCAGCCCAGACTTCTTTAACTTGCTGGCAAGAATACTGTGGGAGACCATATCAAAAGCTTTGCTAAAGTCAAGGAACAACACATCCACTGCTTTCCCCTCATCCACAGAGCCAATTATCTCATCACAGAAGCCAATTAGGTTAGTCAGGTATGAACATGTTAGCATGAACTTTACCAAGTAGCTTTCAATAGGTATGGACAAGACCCTTTTATCATTGCTTAAAAAAATCCCCCATGACCAATCTATTTTAAATGATGTTCTTTATAAATAACCCTTTCTATTCTGCATGCCAGGTGTTCAGGCAGAATGGGCTGCACTTCAAGCCTGCAATTTTTCTCTGAAACTGCACAGTGGTCTGTCAGTACCGCCATTGTTGATATCAGAAAACTGTGCAGAATAGAAGAGAATCACTAGTTGGACAAGAATACTAAGAAAGCTAGAGTATTAATGATAAAAGCCATAAAAAGGGCCACTCAGCAGGTTGAGTCAAAAGGCACCAAAAGGAAGTAGTTGTGAAGGCCATTTTCATTAGGCCAGTTATTCAATAGGACTGCAGAGCAAAACTAATGATCATAGGAACAATTTTATAACTTGGTATATAGGAGACTGAATGGCTCAGAGGATTGTTAAGAAGACAGAGCCTTTCATTTACTCAGGGCACTGAGGAGAATTCAGTCTAGGTCACCAGTCGCCTAAAGTCATTAGTGTCAGATGGTTGTTCAGTGATGCATGAGAAAATCAGTTGGCGGTTTCCGTCCAGCTCCCAGAGGGCAGGTGTCTATGTGGCCAGATCCTACAGTCTAGCTGCCAGTCACAGCAATGAGGCTATTGATTGAATGGACCTGAAGGGGGAGCTCTCTCTCAACCCTACAGGTGCTCCCTTTTGATCACTAAGAGGCTCAGGAGGAATGCTAGGGTGGGGTGTGGATTTAAATTCCGCTGTACCTATTCTGCTGGTGAAGGACCTCACTCTGTGGGGCTCTCACCGTCCAGCACCTTTCAAAGCAATACATTTACCTAGCACTGAAAAGCAAAATTGAAGAAAAGGTACCCAGGGCAATGTTTTCATGAAGCATGTACTGCAGTCAGACCACAAGCCTGCAGGGCCTGGTGTGGCAGGGTAGCAGGGAGCACAGGCTGACTGGGGTGCAGTATACGGGTGAGCAGAGGCTAACATGAGCACAAGGAAGGGTAAGCACCAGGCAGTGCCCTCCACACCTAATGGAGATAAGTCTCCAGCCAATTGCACACCTGATCCCTTACTCTCAAAGGTGCAGGGTAAAAAAAGTGCAGGATGTGGGTGGCAAATGGCACATCTAAGGAGACATGGCCTTATGTGTGATCCTCAGCACACACATGAAGAGATCCCCTCTTTGATCTCTCTTCTTACAAGGCAGGAGTAATTTGGAAGCCACTCATCAGTATTAATGCAGGGTTGAGTTCCTCAATGCTCCCCATCCTTCTTGTTACTCTTTACCTTGTACACAGAAGTGCAACACACACAACATCTGAATTGAGCCCTCAATGCTTTACCCACATTTACTACTTGTCACAGAAACCCCCAGGCTTCCCCTCAAAAATGAGGGCAAATGAGCAGACAACTGCTAAATGTAAAACAGACAGCCAAACTCACCAAGTCAGCAGAGACCGCAGTGGTGATCAGCGCATAAGGACCATTCACCAGGGCTCCACTGATAAGCAGCATAACTGTTGGAAGTTCGATGAGGAAAAGTAAACACGAAGTTTCCAGAATTGATGTTATTTATAATCACTATTCCATGTGATGAGCTAGACCTTGATCATTCAACATACTACATATCTTCAATAAATGCAACACAACTACAAGAGTATATTCATGGGAAGTACAATTTTGCTTCAAAATGGCTAACAAGGCTACCAGGGAAAGCAAGGGTAAAAAGTCATCTCAGTAGCAATAGACATATTTAAGCACAAAGGGGCATTTGCTTCCAGCACAGTACAGAACATGATGTGTCCATCCCCAACTCTTCAGCTGCTTGTGCCTTTTAGACTGTAAACCCTTCTGGGTGGAGAAGAGTCCTTTATCTGTTTGTACAGGGCCTACCACAATGGGGCTCCAAAGCTCAACAGGGCCTTTGGATGCTTGTGCCATACATACAAAACCTCACCACCAGCACTGCCTTCACATTTTAACTCCTCTCTTTTTGTATTTGGTAGGAGGCCACAAATAATCCAATGTGACAAAGTTTCTCCTCTACCTTGGTGGGTCCTGTGCTTATTGCAGGATTTGCTCACCGCAGAGATTCACCTTGTGGGTCGGGAAACAGCCCAGAGACCTTTCCCTCTGGTAGAAGCCACAGTCCAGGTCAGTTCCTCCTGTGTCTGATCAGGAGTTGGGAGATTTGGGGGAAACCTGGGCCCACCCTCTACTCCAGGTTCCAGCCCAGTGCCCTGTGGACTGCAGCTGCCTAGAGTGCCTCCTGGTACAGTTGCGTGACAGCTACAACTCCCTGGGCTACTTCCCCATGGCCTCCTCCCAACACCTTCTTTATCCTCACCCCCAGACCTTCCTCCTAATGTCTGATAATGCTTGTACTTCTCAGTCCTCCAGCAGCATGCCTACTCACTTTTAGCTTCTTACACACCTCTTGCTCCCAGTTCCATGCACACACTTCCTCTCCTCTGGCTCCCCAGCTCCCTCTAGCCTGACTGGAGTGAGTCCTTTTATAGCATCAGAGGGGCCTTAATTAGAGTCAGGTGCTTACCTGCCTCACCTGACTCTTAGCAGGTTAATTTGAGTCACGTGTTCTCATTAGCCTGGAGCAGCCCCTGCTCTGGTCACTCAGGGAACAGAAAACTGCTTATCCAGTGGCTAGTATATCTCCCTTCTGCTACTCTGCTGTTCCCAACTAGCCTGGGTCTATCACACCAAACAAAAGGTCAGAATCCCTTTAAGTTTATAAGAGACTCTTTAATCATCTTTGATACTTGGAAGAGGGAATCAAGCACTCTCAGTTTCAGGTACAGAAACCAGTGTTACTCACTGGTTATTCATGGTTCACACTCCCCACCCCAACTCATTTCGTGATCATGCAAAAAAAAGAAGAGGCTTTTTTTTTTCTTATCATAGCTTCAGAGAGGCAAGAACATTTCTTCTGATCCATGCTGTTCTATCAGTTTTTCTTGATTAAATTCCCTCTGTCCCATCTCAACTCAGTCATGCTTATGGCACCCAGAGATGTATCCTTGTAACAATGATTCTAGTCTGCAATGAGCCAGAGAGTAGGACTCCCAACACCCTTAAACACAGTTATCCGACAGTGTACATTTTGAGGCACTGGGTCAGCTCAGAGGCACATTCTCTTTACAATTACATGCCTCTATTTGAGCTTCCTTACAGAAATATTTGACCACCCCATTCCTAATAATTCTCTACACACTATCAGCATGCTTCAGTCCCCAATCCACTCAAGGAATATTTTCCCTGACCCCTAAAAATGCAAACTCATGAAGATATTGTTCATTTAAAATAGAATTGCAAATAGTTTCCAGAACTCTCCTGGCTACTGAGTTCCCAGGATAATTTTTGTGGTTTTATAAATACATTTCCTGTTTTCCCCAGTGTTTTTCTCCCCCTGTTGAAAGACTCGAGCAAACAGGGAAAATGGTGAAAGTGGCTGTACAACATACAAATGTATAAGCTAAAACTGGACAAGACTTTTAAAAAAATGATTTTCTTCTAAGATGCTATAGTGGTTACCTATAACAATAATAGATACAACATCTGCAGAGAGAAGTGTGATTTTTAAGTTAATTATGTTCCTTTCCGCTTTCAAAAGGAGATCAAACTGTTCTCATTAATTCAAGAGTATTTTATTGTATTTGGATTTCCTTATCTCCCTCCCCCCACAAAGGCTCTCAAGATTCATCAGTGTTTGAGGCTGAGAGGAATGAACTCGACTCCTACTTTTAATCTGCCTTTCTGTAAGTCAAACAATGGCCCAGATCACACTTCCAACCACTCTGTGCATGATTCTCACCCTCCTGAGTGGAAGGGACACCATCCTCCCCTTCCTAGGGCAATGTCCTCCTTCCAGTCTCACAGAGAGTCCCTGGAAGTAGTGACACAGCTTGGAGGAGGCGTTAGCTTTCTAGCAGAGGTCCTTAAGTGGAAGGGAACCCTCATTTAAGGGGGCGGAGGGAAATTGCAGGGGCAGCAAAGCAATGGAAGGTCCTGGGAGTGTGACTCCAGTTCAGCTGCACTGCCAGGGAATTTGATGGGAAGCTCTGGGGGGCAAATACAGGCTTTCGTGCAGCACATGCATGTGAGGCTCCTCCAGCTTTGGGGGCAGGCCCTAGAGAACATCCACTTCCAACAGAATGGCTGGGGAGAAACTCTGCAAGGGAAACTACACAGAGACCTTCGCCCCCTCAGCCTACTCTGTCAGACTGCCCCTCTTGTGGTACAATCTGGCTAGATGCAATTCAGAGCTGGTCAAAAATGGTCAAACAAAGGGTTCTCCCGCCACCCTCCTTCAAAAGTGTCCTTTTTTCAAAATTGGAATTTTTTTGGTGAAAATGTCTTAGTTGTGTGTGTGTGTCTCAATTTTCCTTCCTCCCCTTTACCAGCAGTGAAATGGATAAAAATGGGGATGGGGTGAGGGGAGAAGAGAAACTCAAAAAGCAAAAATAAAACATTTAAACCAAAAAGTTTTTTTTTTATGAAATACATTGAATAGAGGAAAGATCTCATTTCTTTTTGAAACCCCTGAAATAAAAAGGGCTTTGAATTTTCCAATTTTTTTGTGGAAGAGGTTTTCTATGTTTCGACCAGCTCTAATGCAATTATTTTTCCTATGGCCCGAAATGAAATTACTATGCTACCGAAATGCTGTCCTCTGCCCTTTTTCTCTGGGTGGTTCGTGGCCTCTAAAGAGGCTAAGCAGAAATCCAACTGATGTCAATGGGAGCCACAGGTGTTCAACACCTCTGAAAAGCAGACAATTAGTTTCTAGACTTTTTCCCCAGAAAAATCAGTGTGAATGGAACAGAAGTAAAAGAAAACCAAGTCCAGTTAAAAGCAGGCAGAATGTAATTTAAGCTCTCACCTATGGTAGCTTCTAGGCCCATTTTACTGATTGCAGAGAACATGTATAGCTGTAATGGATATAAATGGGTAAACATTTAAGTAGTAAAAACAGAAGAATAAGGTTTGATTCTGATCTCATGCTTTCACCAGCATAAATTCCCACTGAAGTTGAGAGAGAGGCAGTTAAGGCCCCTGCTCTTCACAGATTTGTAGGCTCTCTCTCTCACACACACACACACACACACACACACCCCCCCTTAACATTACAACATGAAAAATACTAGTTGTCTTTGTGATGAAAAGTTATTTGTTATTTTTGGTGCTGGAGTCCCATGGCATGGAAATCACTGTCAATTTCCCCACACGGCTGCCTGTCTCATAGGGGTCTCATAGAGATAGCTAATTAATATGACCATAATTTTTTTAACCTGTCACTTTCACATTAAGCATAGCACAGAGTTCTGCTGATTCTGGCAAGATCAGTGTATGCATTGTCGAAATACACTATAAAAATCACACTTCACGTATGTGGCAGCCAGATTCCTAACATTAACAGCTCAGCAATTTTGATTATTTGGTGGTTGTTTGAAATCAAAAAAAGACAAATCACTTGCCAAATTCAGATTCAGAATTGAATAACTGAGTAAAAGGATTCAGAGTGGTGGCCGTGTTAGTCTGTATCAGTAAAAACAGTGAGGAGTCCTTGTGGCACCTTAGAGACTAACACATTTATTTGGGCATAAGCTTTTGTGGGATATAACCCACTTCATCGGATGCATGGAGTGGAAAATACAGTACATGAAAAGATGGAAGTTGCCTTACCAAGTTGGGGTGGGGGTAGGGTGTCAGTGCTAATGAGGCCAATTCAATTAGGGTGGATGTGGCCCATTCCTAGCAGTTGACAAGAAGGTGTGAGTATCAACAGAGGGAAAATTATTATTTTTAGTGAGTGCTGTCAAAGCCAGCTGAACGTGACAATTTTTCATAGAGTCCTGTAGCATATGACGTGTCAAAGAATGGCGTATTTCATTTATTAAAACTAGCCCAAACCTGTGTGTTGGCTCTTGTGCTGAGACTTTTCAGAGCAACTTTCAACCTGAATGATCAGAGACTTCTGAGAACAGAATCTCTAATGGAAATGCTCACAGAACCTCACCCAGTCGCACAAAAGGGCACAACTAAAATAAGGAGAGTAGATCTTACAGCAGGTGCTGCTAGTAGTAACATCATTCCACAGGTTGAAGCCCTTTTTTCCAATCTATCTGATATCATGCCTGCCAAAATGCCACCTGAAAAAGAGACACATTAAAGAATAAAAAGGTTATTTCATGAGCATTTTATGCACTATAATTGGACATATATTTCCAGTGTAATTGTTGTAAAGGTACACTTCTATTGTAAACACACACAGAGCATAGGACTGAAAATCTAGTTTTATCATCATCATCTATGCCACAAATGATTAGATTGAGCTGGACAACCACGACAGGCACTGTAGTCTGCTTCATTGGCCCCTTCTGAGGTCATCTGTACACCCAGGATGATGTAATTGGAGGGCACATCTAGGGAATGGCTACACTGTGTCGTCAGTAGAGTGGCTCACCAGTATTTTCCACCTGGTGTTTTGGAACTCAACTGCGTCAAATCAGCTTCTGGGGTTGAATCAATGAATTAAGGCCTCCATCTCCTCTGGAGGAAGAATAAGCCTAGCCTCAACATGTAGGATGTTACAGCCTGACCATGACAAAAGAGCTATCATCATAAACCCTGTGTCCCATCCAAATTCAAGTGTAAGATTCAGAGGTATGCCACCCACATTTACTGAGCCACAGCTCACTTGGTAGGGTGTACCAGAAGCCACCCTGTGTCTGCTTTCAGTTTAATACTGGATACATCCTTTAGCTACCCTGGCAAGGACGCAATAGGGATTCCATCTTGTCTCCTCATGCTGCCCTGTCTCCTCCTGTTGCATCTTGTCCTATACCTAGATTGTAAGCTCTCTAGGAAAGGAGCCTCCTTTTTGTTTGTTTGTCCAGTGCCTTGTCCAGTGTTGTCATAAACAGTTAGTTAAGGGTTAAGGTTTGTTTTTTACCTGTAAAGGGTTAACAAGCAGTACCTGTGAACACCTGACCAGAGGACCAATCAGGGACAAGATAATTTAAAATCCCTGTGGAGGGAAGTTTTTTTTCCCTGTATCCTTTGTGTTAGAGAGTCTCTCTTGGGAGTTAAGGGAGTCCAGACATCTTAATCAAGTCCTCCCAGGTTTCTGCAATAAATTCTTCTATTCAAGCTAGTGAGTATTAGCAAGGAACTAGTATTCTTATACTTTTATTTCTGTATTTGCAATTCTGTGTTTTGCTATAGAATTTCTTTAATTCTGTACTGTTATTGCTTTTACTGAGAAAGAAAGGAGGGGGGATTCTCTCCAGAGATTGATAAGTTTAGACCCTGTGTATTGTTCCATCTTGGTATCACAGAGACAGTTACTTTCTTTTTATTCTTTAATAAATCTTTTCTGTTAAGGACTTGGTTGATCTTTCCTTGGGTAAATTCTCAGGGAAAGGGGAGGAGGGAGGAGAACGGCATCCCTCTGTAGTTGGATCCCGGTATCTCTCCTAGGAAAAGGGAGGGGGGAGGAAGCAGGGGGGAATGGTTTATTTCTCCTAGGTGTAAGAACTCCATGGATTTGGGGCTCTTGGGATCCCCAAGGATTTTGGGGAAGGACTGTGTCCCAATACACATACATTATTGGGTGGTGGCAGCTTTTACCAGATCTAAACTAGGATTTTAGTTTAGGGGAGTCCATGCAGGTCCCCATTTTGGAACCCAACAGCTCTAAGTGGGGGTGAGACCTATGACAAGTGTCCAGTTCTAAATTCATGACTAGGGTTCCTGGGTGCAAAATGAAACAATAATAATAAATGCATTTCTCATCAATGAGTTAAACTCGGAAAACAGGAGCCTGCATCAGGGAGAGAAAAGACCCAATGGATCGATATTCTGTGGGTGACAGGAGAAATAACCCCCAAATTACAGATAAATACTTTTGAAGTGCTCTTTCCTATTCCATTTGAGCCAGTTATTATAGCCCTTTTGCAATAATTTTTCAAGTGCACTTTTGTTCTCCCAATTCTTCCTTACTCTACTGCCCCCATCCCCCCTCTCTCTTTTCAAAGGGTAGCCCTCACAGCAAAATACCCAGCTATCTATCTATCTATCTATCTATCTATCTATCTATCTATCTATCTATCTATCTATCTCGCACTGACACATCTGGGTCCCCATCAAGCTCTGCAAGTAGCTATGTTGGTGGCTTGGATTTGCAGTGGAGAGAGATTTGTGTTTAGACTGCTGATTAAAATCTCTATTCTTCTGGGTGCTAACTAGGCTTGGTCTACACTTAAAAGAGGTCAACATAGCTATTTTGGTCAAGATTATAAGCAAGCCCACATCCGACTGACATAGCTATGTCAACATAACCCACAGTGTAGACACAGTTATGTCAATGGAAGAATGCTTCAGTTGACATAGAATCATAGAATAATAGATCTTAGGCCTGGAAGGAACATCGAGAGGTAATCTAGTCCAGTCCCCTGCCCTCATGGCAGGATTAAGTATTATCATAGCTACTGTTGTTCCAGGAGGTGGAGCTCTTTAAGTGATGGAAAAACTCCTTCTGTCAATGTAGGGTCCCTCTACACTATGGGCTTATGCTACCATAACTAAGCCATGCAGCCACACTGGTATAGTCTCTAACATGGAGATACACCTACCTATGATTGCTTTAAATTGCATGGTGTGAAATTCACTTCTCCTGCACAGAGCCTGAGTGGAGAGGAGTAGTGCAGGTGAAATTCAGGGCCAGGCTGGAGCAGTGGCTGCAACCCCTTTCTGTCACTTACTCAGTGTACTGGGGCCATTAGATCTACATAACTCTGGATCCAGTGAACCTTCCTCCAGCTTACCCCAATCACTGCCCTGGAGACCCCTTCTGTGGCATACTGGGCAGAGGAACTGCAAAATTGGTGTAGTTCTGCTATGCAAGGGTGAGGACAGGATACCTTTTTGGGTCAGGGGTGTGGTGACAGAGGGGAAGAGAGGAGTAAAGGGACCGAGACAGAAGTTTCTATGACACTAGGATCCTCCAATCTTTCTTGCACCAGGGTCACATAGGGGGCTATAGATTTATTCCCCTAGACCTGCTACTAAGGCTGGTCACATGGCATAGGATTTGGCTGTAAGGGCCCCATCCTGCTCCCCCTGGTGCCAATTTTACCATTTTCTGGTGGATCCAAGATCAAACCCCAATTTCTTAGTAAAAGAATAAAACAGAACAGCTATGTGTGCTACAGATTTCCTAACCTAGGTCTGATTAATAATAGTGTGTTAACTTACCAAAGATTCCACCCACATCGAACAATGTGGAAAGATCCCCAGCTCTTTTCGCATCAAGATGCTCTAACAGTAAAAGCAGAATAAATCTGATTAGAATAGCCTCTCACTTCAAAACTACAAGAAATTTCTTCATTTTATTCAGATGTAAAGCCTGGTCCACAGACAGCTTTTGCCCCAGAATAATTATGTTAGCTAGTGGTGTGATTTTTTTTTTAACCCATCTAGTTACAACCAGTACAACTTAGTGTGGGTGCAGTTATACTGGTATAAAGGTGCCTTACAACAGAATGACTTATTTACAAGAATAAGCTTTACTGGTATAAATAATTGTATACTGATATATCTCTGTCCATGCTAAAAGGGCTCATACCACTTGAGTTAAAGTGGTAGAACTTGTGTGTATACAAGAATTTTCTGGTTCATTAGCAACAGTCTTAAAAATAATCAGAGCACCACACTAACAAGTACCAATGAGTAATGCTGCTTTGTTTCAGAAACATGCTTAGTACAAATTAAGGCCACACAGGGAGCCTAATCCTGAAGCCCTTACTTACATGACTAGTATCACTGGCTGGCTAGATTGTGTTGGTTAAACGCAGCCTGGAGTAAGGAACAGTGCAAAGCTCCAGGAACAGAGGGAGGCAGAATGACTCATTGAACTCCCCAGCATGCAAAGGGACACCCCTGCAACTGGATTATAAACTATACGCAACAAAGACCATGTCTTTGCATGTGTTTGCACAGTGCCTAGCACCACGGGGCATCTGAGTTCTACTGCAACGTAGGGTGGGATATTCAAAAGCACCTAAGGGAGTTAGATGCCCAACGCCTCTAATGTTCATATAGTAAAACTAATTATATTGTTTTTAAACATAAAAAAAAACCAAACAAAAAAAAAACGTATTAGCTAATCTTCTCCCTTCATCAAACCTATTACCACAAAAGTACTGGTTACTAGGAGGGCATACTGCGGCCTGTCAAAGGATGTAGTGAGTGTCCCTACTGCACACACTTCCCTACAGGCATTCTGCCTGCCCATCTCTTCTGGTCATGAGGCTGTGGATTTAAAAGCCAGAAGACAGCCCAAAGAATATGAACTTCTTGGGGCAGCATGCCTTCCTCTATGTTCTGTATCGCACACAGCACAGTGATAGTGATGATCTAATAAAATAAATAAATAATAGTAATAAAGTCATTCCTTTGTGCAGCTTATTAAGATCTTTGGGATTGGTCAGGATATAAGGCACCATTATAAATATATGATTATTATTGGGTTTATGCAATTAAATATTTTTGGTGGGTTCTCAAGAGCCAAAGACATCACAGAGACTTGCAATTTTCAGAGAGAAATCAGATTCTTATTTTTGTGGTCGCTATCTCTTAATTCTCAGTACGTATCATTGACATATATAATAAACTGCAGTCTTTCAACTCTACTAGGGCAACCATAGCTTAAAACAAAAGCAGTAATGTTTATTTTCACATGACTAGGCTCATCATAGGTCATGACACTATCTAACTAAACACTTGTTTTCCTCCCACAGATACTTACCTACGTTTGTGATATAGAGTGGAAGCCAGAAAAGGAAAGTGTAACTGACTAGTTTAGCAAACAACAAACAGAGAGAGAATTCTATGACTCCCTAAGGAGAGAAAAGAAAAAAAGAACAAGGTTAGTACCGAGACATGCATTATTGTTGTTTCTTTGCTTCTGTTAAACCACACCATGCAAGCAATCTCCAAATGGCATCTTAAGCCTTTCTGTCTCAGGAATTTCTCCCTTGAGTCTTCCTATTCTGGAAGCATGAAGCTTGTGATCAAAGCAGATTGCAGTATTCTACTTGTATATCTTTCTCTCTTCATGTAACTGTACTGAGCTAACCAAAACCAGAATACTAATAAGGACAGATAGCACTTATAACCACTTCAGAGATTGACAGCGATTTTCTGTCATGGTACACGTATCTTCACTTTTATAGAACTGATCTGGGTGCATACTGTTGCGACCTGGGGGTGTTTTCCCACCAACTTAAATTGCTCCAGGATTTCACCAATGGTATTTCTTCAAAAAAAATCCACACAGCCTGTAGGGTACATGGTCTCAAAGAGGTGCCTAGTTAGGACTCAGCACAGTAAAAGTGGGTGTTTATTTAACATACAAGTCTCAGTATTCTTTTACCCTATTGCCTTAGCTGAGAATTCTATATAAGGTTAAGTTATTATAAAAACACAGCTGAAGTGTATTCGACTGCCACATAAACCTGTTCCTGTCAATCCTTCCCCCACCATTTGCCATCTTCTGGCAGCAGTTTGGGGTTTTACAGAGTTTTAAGTGCTTGCTGTTATGCTACTCCTGCAAGTGTCAATATGGATTGCTGGAGATTAGCCCCACCACCACCACCACATTCATGCTTTCCCATCCCCACCTACCCCTTGCTGTATTTAAAGTGTTAGTCATTCCCACCCAGCAAGTGACAGGAGAAGTGAAGGGGGAAGACTCGAGGAGAAGGCAGAAGAGGATATTTTAGATATATATCACCTTGCTGTTGCAGGATAGAATGGGTAGAATCTGGGTAGGAAAATGGGTAGGACTGTGTAGACTCTAAGGCGGGGTCGGCAACCTTTCAGAAGTGCTGTGCCGAGTCTTCATTTATTCACTCTGATATAAGGTTTCACATGCCAGTAATACATTTTAATGGTTTTAGAAGGTGTCTTTCTATAAGTCTATATTATATAACTAAACTATTGTTGTATGTAAAGTAAATAAGGCTTTTAAAATGTTTAAGAAGCTTCATTTAAAATTAAATTAAAATGCAGAGCCCCCCAGACTGGTGGCCAGGACCCGGGCCGTGTGAGAGTGCCACTGAAAACCAGCTCCCGTGTCGCCTTCGGCACCTGTGCCATAGATTGCCTACCCCTGCTCTAAGGGTACAGGAGGATAGCATATAGTGCCAGGAACTCTTTCCTACATTCCCACCAGCCCAATATCAGTTCCAGCTGGATTTCATTTGTGTTTCCTTGAGCAGAGCTATTCAAACACAACCGCCCCGCCTTCCTTTTATCCAGCAGCCTGAAAGTTTGAGTTCTAAGATGCTCCTCTACATAAGCCATAAAATGTGCTTTCAAATTAGGAGCTTTTGAAAATGACAATTATAATTTATGAACCTACTACTGATGGAAGTCATCTACCTGAAGAAGTGATGCCATTTGTGACACTGGTCCAAATTAAATCCTTCTGTAAGCAGGTACAACTTTACTGACTTCTGTGGTGTTATAGCCTGCTTACACCAGGGTAGAGCATGGTCCACTAACTCTATGGAAGATGTAGCTAGGAGACTAGGTAGGAGTTTCCATCACATTTTAACAATTGCTGAATTCATTTTTCAATTTAACACTTAAACAACATAGACAGCCAATTAATGCAGTGAAGCCCTGGTGTAATCGAGTGCTTTTCTTTAACAGGTATAATATTATTAATATTTCATAATGTACCTCTGGCACATGGCTCACCAGGGTAAGCATCCTGGTGGTCTGGGCCAGTTTGTTTACCTGCTGCATCGGCAGGTTCGGCCAATCGCAGCTCCCACTGGCCGCGGTTCACCGCTCCAGGCCAAATGGGGGTGGTGGGAAGCCGCGGCCAGCACATCCCTCGCCCGCGCCGCTTCCCGCAGCCCCCAGTGGGAGCCGTGATCGGCCGAACCTGCTGATGCAGCAGGTAAACAAACTGGTCCGGCCCACCAGGGTGCTTACCCTGGCGAGCCGCGTGCCAGAGGTTGCCGACCCCTGATGTACATCAATACAACTACTCCAAATATCAGGACAAATACACATACAACAGAGGGGTAATGGGCTATAGAATTTTATATTATATACCAAATTCGTATAGCTCAACTTCAGACTTCCACTTCAAACCCACCCACCAAAACGCAAAACCAAAACACATCTGACAAAAAAAGCACATGCACTGAAGTTCAGCTTGCTCATACTGGATAAAGAGTTCATCCCACTTAAGGATAATCACAGAACTGCAGAACCACTGGGACTAAAGCTGGTCAGAAATCAGAACTTTTGTCCTGCAGGAAATGCTGATATTTCAACATTGTTTTTTGCCTCAAAACAGGATGAAAAGTCAAAATTGCTATATTTTTCAGGGAATGAAAAGTTCCAAAAAATTTCTATTTGGAAACATTTTGTTTCAGTTTGACGTTGAACTGCATCTGCCTGAGCTGCCAGTGCCTCATAGGAATTGTAGTTCAGATGCCTCATTCCCCCATTCTCCTCTATGAGCCAGGTTCCCCAGCAAAAACTACATCTCCTATGATACACTATGGCAGTTCAGCCAGAGGAGAGACCGAAGAGCATCATGAGAGATGTAGTTTAGCTGAGAAGCCTGACCCAGAGAGTAGAATGAGGAAGACCTGAATTACAACTTCAGTGAAGTACCATGGTAGGTTAGGTGGTTGCAGATTAAAATTGAAGTGACTCAAAACATTTTGATTCTGTTCAATAAACAGAAATATTTTGATTCAGGTCAACCCTACCCCAACAATTTTTTTTTCCAATTTTCCTTTGTGAAAAATTTCAAGAAAAATCAGTAATTTTGTAAAAACTACATTTTTCCATTAAAATAATCCCCAAAATTAGAAAATTCCAACCAGATCTAACTGGGACTAGTCAGTTACCTGAGGTTTCAAAGAGCATAAGAAGAGGTCCTATGAAAGGACAATTCTGTGGCCACCGCAGAAGAGGCTGTAGGTATTTCAGCTACTCCCCCTCCACCCCTGACAATTCAAGGTTGCCTCTCTGATCCCCTTATTTCTCTCCCTGCATACATAAATATTGTCCCATTATGTTAATAATGTCATCAAACTCTTGGGTTCTGAAATGTGTGAGTGCTACCTATACAGCTTAAAACTCAAAGAGCAGGTTTAAACTTGCACTCACTAGCTTTTTGGATGTTTGGAAATTCTAATATGTGATTTATTAATGTATTCAGTTGGCTTATTTGAGCCAAAATGTTCCCTTTTTCTGTATCCTCTCTTCTTCTGAATAGGACACCCACTTTGTCTTATACTATATACCCCCTGATTCCCAACATCCAGTCAAAACTCAACCAGACTGAATAGAATACCAGTTTTGAGATGGGAAAACCAACTTTGTCCACTTCTCCATTTAAACTGTATAAAAATCAGAATCCTGTAGGACAAAAGCCAAGTCAACGTAGAGCGGATAAGAGTAGTGCATGTACTCACAGGTATTCGCAAAGCACCTATGAAGCTTATAGCTGACATTCTAGTTCCACCTTCCCCATTGACTGCCATGTTATGGTTCAGTGGCACCGTGCAGTTCTCTCTGTCAGGAAGCAAATACTGCATCGCTGGATCCTACATACAGTTTCCCACCACCACAAAAAGAAAAGTAAATACATTAAAATGTATGTAGTAAACAACCAAGTCATTCACATGTCTTATGACTTTACTTTTTGTACTACAGAAAGTGATTCACTGATTCCAAAATCTTTAGTGAAAAAAAGCACGATTGTTTAGGGCTGCATGCATTTACTTCTGGAGTCAAAGCACTACAGTATCTGTATTGTGAGCAGATTTCAAATTTCAAAACCACTACACATCATAGCGTGCCCTGAACGGAACCCAGCTATTGGAAATTGACTTATTTCTTCTACTTTTCAATAGCTTCTCCCCATTCAAATGTGGTCTCACTGGTTGGAGTTGAAAACACTTCTTGGTTAACACACTGAAGATATCACTGACATTACCTGGCTTCTATATAAATATTAAGATGATTTTTCAGAATTTCTGTCCCTTGTATCTTCATATTCATCAGTTTAAGTAGGGATCATTTGTACTGTTCAGGTATGTATAGCATATGCTTAGTTTTAAAAGACTCATGAGTTTGTTTTGTTCCTCACCTCTAGTTTTCAGTCTTACTCATTCAAGCAGTGACACCTATGAATTAGATCAATATTATCGAAGGGCTAGATTCTGATGTTTTTACTCTGAGCAGTACCTTACTCCACCTGACCAATGGCAGTGGCACCAATTGCAGGGGGTGGGGGGAAGTGAGAGCAAATCCTCCCCCCCCCATGCTTTTTGCACTTGCCCAAAGTTCCATAGGCGACAGAGCAGGGGGGCCATGGCTCAATCATCTTTAAGCAGCTGTCCCATACTAAACAAATATAGCTGCTGCCAGAGAGGTCCAGGGCCACCCAGAGGATTTAGGGGGCCTGGGGCGAAGCAATTTTGGGGGCCCCTTCCATAAAAAAGAGTTGCAATACTACAGAATACTATATTCTCGTGGAGGCCCCTGCAGGGCCCGGGACCTGGGGCAAATTGCCCCACTTGCTCCCCCACCCCACCCCCCGGCAGCCCTGGAGAGGTCTGGACCAACACCTCAGCTGTGTAGTTGCATTGCTAATAAAGTCTGACCTGGCCTCCCCTCTGTACACACGAAGGGGTGGCCAGGCCACGTTTCAGTGAATGGTGTTGCAACCTGGAGCACAGGGTTACCATGCCACTGAAATTTTGGAGGAGTGGCAGGGTGAAATGATGTGGTGACCTGTACAGCAGAGTGCAGGGGAGCCCACCGACAACTCAAACTGGCTCATGCACCATGTGATAAGGGAGGTGGACACTCCCTGGCTGAGGGAAACCTGGGGTCCCTTCAGGAGGAGGCAGTGGGGAAGGGACCATAATTTGATCATCCTCCCTTGGAAGTATCTGATTTGGCATCTCTGTTCAACAGTGCTGTTGGGGTAAAGTACTATTCAATATGAGTAGGGACTGGAATCCATGCCTAAGTGTGTGAAGCCAATTATCCAGAGATTACATTGAACCAAAACCTCTCATGTGCTCCCCCCCTGAATCTTGGGGAAGTTCAAACCTAAATCCAAGATTCACCACTCACTCCCATGTGTGGTGGCAGAAATTTTGGATACAAAGCTGTCAAGGACCACTGAAACTATTTTGCCAGCTTGTAAAAAATGATAGGTTCAGTAGTTGTAGTAACCCAGTATTTCACCTGCACTCTGTGGCACTGTCACACTTTAAGATGACCTAGCAATGCTTCTCTTTTTAGCTGCAAGAGGATTTTAATGTACTTTCACCCTTCTTCTAACTATCACACATCTATGTTAAATCTTGGTGAAGAGCTTAATGTTACCACATTTATTTGAATCTAAGCTTGGAAAGGTAAATTGGTACATTATTCTCCCTGTACTTGTGTGGTAGAGGGAAAGTGTCTGATTTATATTAAATAAACTGACATTGAGAACAGATGTTACAGCTTAAAAATGATGGAACAGATTTGAAAATGATACTTTCTATTGAGTGATTTTGAAATAATCCTATTTATACATTTGTTTTATTTTAAATGGCAACAAATTAGCAGTAGACTATTTCAGTTTTAAATCTTTAAATAACCGAAAGACCCTTGAAACTGTAATTTAACATTTACAATTCAAGCTATCAATCCCAAACACAAAACAAAAACATTGGTCAAAATCCCTTCAGTCATTATTCAGGAAAACTTCCTATTGACTTCCACAGGAGCCTTGCTTGAATAAGGCAGAGTAAACCCTGCAGGATACCTGTAAGCACAATAGCCTGATTGGAATTGTCTAAGTAAATGCTGCTCATTTCTCAGACAGGTGACTCTAAGCTTACTAATGCAAAGAGATGATAATTCTGAAGTGGAAGTTACCAATACACAACACATATCACCTCTCTTAGCAATTCAAGTTGGAGATATGTATCAATATCTTGGAGTTAAGTGCTAGACCTAGATAAGGAAAAAGCAATTTGAGCTTGGCAGGGATAATACTTTTCAGCTTTGTCAGTGAGAGTGAACAGACATATGGTACACTCCTGAGCTCTGGGGAAGGATTTATTATTACTCAATGGTGTATAATTTTAAGAGGCCAACCTGACATGACAGGTAATGTATCTAGAAACACATTCTGCTTTTATTTGTTGCATATATTGAATATTATTTTTCTTTTTATAGTGTTTAGAGTGGTCAGCTAAGAATCAGTAAGAGCTGCCAATCTAGTATGCTAGGAATTGACTAGTTCTAAAACCACTGAACATCTGCTGTTTGTACAGGTATCAAGAAGCAGAACTATGATAATCTTAGCTTAGCTATAGTGTACCCATTGTAAAAAATATATTCAACCCCACATTTACAAGAGCAAAATTAGATAAAGTTATCCTCAACTGGAGGGGGAAAGGGCAAGGTCTCAAAAACAGAGCAGAGGCAAACGGAGAGCGTTTTTTGCCTGGTTATTTCTCAACATTATGAACAATTAACACAGATGGAAAAGAAAACACATATTAACTCTGACAGATTTGACAGCAAGCACCCCAGTGCTGCTCAGCCAGTATCTGTCTGTCATGATCAAGATGGAACACCTCTCAGGATAAAGTCTCCTTATCTATTCAGTCTGTAGCCTCTCTGCACAAACTGACAAGCGTGCCAATTACTGAGAATTATGATTAGAGCTGGCAGAGCAAATTACAGCCAACAGTTTATTTTCAAATTTCAGCTCTTTGTGTTTATGAATTGTCCAAAAACAGCTTATGAGATTCAAGACTCTTGCCATTATTTTAAAATTATTCAGAGCATAATACTGGCAAGTAACATCTGGGCTGCAGGTTGTACTCAAACAGTTCACTGTAGACAGTGAATATAATTAGTTCAGAATGGTTTGGCTAATTTTGATTGAACACATAAGTGACAAGTAGAACTGGTTGAAGTATGGTATGTGGAAAGCTTTCCTATCTAAAAATATGACTGCAATTGAAACTGAATTTTTAGGGGAGAAAATAATCAATTCTGAGGAACAAATTTCAATTTTTACCATAGGAAGACGTGAAAACAAAAGAAGTGGTTAGATTCACATCAACATTTTGAAATGAAACGAAGATTTTTGTTTTGTTCTGGTCACAAGATATTTCTTTTCTCTGAAGGGACAAATCCAGAATCTGTTTTCTGGTGTGAATACCAGTACTCATTTACAAATATAAAGTTTGCTCCTGTCAATAACTTCTAATAGATTAAAATCCTTTCTGTTTCCATGAATATTCCTGCAAGTAAACTCACTGGCCACAGGGGGAGCAAACACAGTGGAAACAGTTTAAGAATGAGTAATCTCAGAATTTTTGGCAGTATTTACCCAGGGCTAGTTTTTTTGTATGCTTCTCCTCACAGAAAATTAGATGAAGACTAATTTAAAAAAAAAGTCTATATGACAAACAAGCAACTGAATAGCCACCTACCACCTGTAGAAAACCTTTAAAAAATGGCCCTCAGGTGATATTCAGAGCTGTACTTCACCAAGGAAATGAAATGTTACATTGTCCAGTATCATGAATACTGCACTCCGTTCTCATTTTCAGAAGGATTGTTTTTGCAAACAAAGGGCCTGTAAAGTTCAGTAAATAAGTATGTACAATGGGGAGATAAAAGGAATAGAGTTATTCTCTCTATAGAAGTTCTCAGCATCGAGGGTGGGAAGAGGTGCCTCCCAACCGAGTGTTCAGTCTCCAGGCTGAAGTCCAACCACTCAGAAAAGTTACATATTATGCACACAAATAACTAACCAAGCATTTCATACACAAAAATCAGAGGACTAAACTGTGGCCAGTGCCTGCACAGAAGGGAGAGGGAGCATGGACTCTGCCTCCCATGAGAGGCCCACATAATGGACCTCCAGAATCATAAGTCCCTGCACTCAGGGGAGTGCAGGTGCTGCTAATAAGTTGCTTTGTCTGCCAGCAACAAGACAAAAGTGAAGACGGCAGAATCACGGCTACTCCTGATACTTGAAATCATGCTCTGTTTCTCCACCCCACAAACCAGGAGAGCTTGTTAGCTATGTGATGGGGTCTATTCTGCACCATAATAGGATGTAGCAAATTACTCCTCTCCAGCAGGGAGCTCTAGGAGCCACTTTGTTCCCCTGGAGTGGTTTAGCTGAACATCAAGCCTTATTACAGACTCTGCCTACCAGACATAACTCAGGGCTAAGCATGAAAGGAGGAACATGTAAAATAGCTGCTCATCAGTAAGGGCTTGGTCCAAAATCCTTGGAACTCAATGGAAAGACTCACATAGACTTTGGATAACACCAAAGAAACAAAACCAGCTGTGTTGTCCCTTAATATGATGGGGGGGGAGGGGGAATGGTCTCTCCTCCACTCACTAGTGAATAATCAGATACATTCCCTTGTAATATATCATAAGAACATAAGAATGGCCCTACTGGGTCAGACCAAAGGTTCATCTAGCCCAGTATCCTGTCTTCTGACAATGGTCAGTGCCAGGTGCCCCAGAGGGAATGAACAGAACAGGCAATGATCAAATGATCCATCCCGTCGCTCATTCCCAGCTTCTGGCAAAGAGAGGTTAGGGACACTGTCCCTGCCCATCCTGGCTAATAGCCACTGATGGACCTATAAATGAATAAATAATTGGAGATATACCTATCTCCTAGAACTGGAAGGGACCTTGAAAGGTCATTGAGTCCAGCCCCCTGCCTTCACTAGCAAGACTAAGTACTGATTTTTGCCCCTAGATCCCTAAGTGGCCTCCCTCAAGGATTGAACATACAACCCTGGGTTTAGCAGGCCAATGCTCAAACTACTGAGCTATCCCTCCCCCCTGTTATGTTCTTGGCCTTCACAATATATTTAGTAAACAAAGATTCAGAGTGAAAGGTACTTAAGTTTTGATTATTTGTGTCTTGTAGTGTACAGCACATTACTCTGCTCTCCTAAAAGAAACTCAGGGATGCGATTATTGCAGAGATTGGTCACAACTACAATGTTGGGATCTAAAGGTCCCAAATTTGGGGATGTTTTTGATCCAGGCTATTGGTTTATGCTCATCCCCTTATCACTACTGTGAATTTTGCTCACATTGCTCTCACTACTCTTCCCCTTCTTTTAAAATTAAATTTTCATTCTGAAGAACTCAAAGTGTACCACAGAAATGACGCAACTGGTTTTGTAGGCGAGGACAATAGAGCACAGAAGTTGTTAAATATGTCATTGTTTTTAAGAAGCAGTGAATCTCCAGCCAAAAGCAAAAAACACTAAGGGGACACTACAGTACAGAAGAAATTAAGGGGAAGATTTTCATATGCATAAAGGGCAGTCAGTCACCCAGCTGTCTTTTGTGTCTTTGAAAAATCTCCCCCTAAAACACTGTTTTATAGTAAGCTGAAATATTTATATTTTTCTATAAGATCTTTAGCAGATTGAAACATTCATGGGTAAAGCTATTTTCATTGGAAAGATTCTATCTGAGCTTAGAAAATTTTACATACAATTTTAACTTAAGACATTTCATTTTACCTGAAGTTTGTCGGTTTCTTTAAGATTTAAGGTTGGCTTATGGACTCCGAATTTATTTGTACCATTCATGTAGGACTTTGAGCTCTGAAAAACAATTTTAAAAAAGCACTACCTTAAAGAAGTCACTGATGCTAGAAGTAGGCTTAGACCCTACTTTTACATACCAAAGATCTATGTTCATCACACCTCAGATGCAAAGCCAAATGGAAAAACTTATGGTTTGATGACTGTACATTCTACTTATTTTAAATTCAGGTGGAGCTCTGTGAATCTTGCAAAATGTGAACGAGAAATCACTTTTCTCTATTTTCATTTCAAATTGTGCTGTATACAGGAGCGGCACAGGAAATACAGATTTTGAGCTCATTCTACTTAATGGCTTTGACATTTTTCACTACAAAATCCACATTTTGTAACAATACTTTAATCACAATTAGACTTCCTAAACTGATCCATTTATTTCAGAGGCTGCTATTAAAGAACAATTTCTCTCCTCCTCCCTCCCCATTGAAGATAAAGGTTTCTCACATTCTCTTATAAAATATTCATTCTAGCTGTCTGAGCCCAGGAAGGGGGCACCACGGTTGTAGTTGTGGTCTTTGGGGTATTCTCCCCCCCACCGAGGATCTGATCCTATCTATCCTCTGTGGGCTTCCCAGGCCCCCAACTGGAACAGATCTAAAATAGATGCTTTCCTGTAAATATAGCCATTCATTTACATGCACAGTTGCACATCAGTGCATGCTGAAATTGCATTCTTTGAAAAATGTCACCATATGACACTTTATCTAAAAAGATTGGCAATTGATATGAAGTGTGTGGGTTGGGTAGCTTACATGTAAACCTTAAATGTAAATTCACCACCAGGTAGAGAGAACATGGGTCTGTGTTCAGTTGGATATAACATTAGAGGAGCAGAAGGAGGCACTAAAACTTTACAAAGTGCCTTAGTACATCCTGAATGCTGTGTAAAAAATAGTCAGAAAAGCATGCCCTGTTCATATCTGAAGTCATAATTTAAAAGGAAATATAGGCAAAATTTGCCCCAGATAAAGTGTATAGATGCATATTTTTGTTGTTCTTTACTTGTTCATTCCTCCAGTGCAGAAAATTTATGGAGAGATGAGGATAAATTATGTATAATCCATAAAAGGTAAAGTGCAGTCAAAGATTGAAGTAATCATCCTTGATGGGCCAAAGTCCAAAAACAAGGGTTCTGCAAAATACATACTAGAAATGGTCCTACTGAAAAGAAGAGTCGTGTTGGGAAGTGAATTACAATGATCTAGCAGAAAGAAAATCGATTATCTGAGGAAAGACCAGCTATATTTTTATCTAAAGGTTAAGAAGAGAAAAAACGAAAGACTTTTTTTTTTTTCATTTCACTGTTTAAATGCAATATACTCTGGTAAAGAGGAAAAATCTGGAGATGAGGACTAGACCGAGAGGCTACATATTAAATATTTACACTTTATCTTCTGGAGAGAAGTAAGAAGTTGAAAAGTCTGGAGTCTTCCAGATATGGAAGAACTTTACCACAAGAATTTTTAAAAGAACTGATATTTCCACAGAAAGGGAAAGCCATGTTAAAGAGTTCTTAGAACCAGGGGCGGCTCTAGAGCCCAGCGGGGCAAGCACCCGCCTGGGGCGGCCCTTTCCCAGGGGGGCGGCAGGCTGGGCCGGTGGACCTGCCGCAGTCATGCCTGCGGGAGGTCCAGCGGAGCCCCGGGACGACTGGACCTGCCGCAGGCATGACTGCGGACGGTTCGCTGGTCCCGCGGCTCGGCTGGACCTCCCGCAGGCATGACTGCGGCAGCTCAACCGGAGCCGCCGGACCGCGAACCGTCCGCAGCCGCTGGAGGTCCAGCTGAGCCGCGCGACCAGCGGACCCTCCGCAGTCATGCCCGCGGCAGTTCCGCTGCTCCCGCGGCTCGGGGGCGCCTCCCGGGCATGATTGCTTGGGGCGGCCAAATTTGTAGAGCCGCCCCTGCTTAGAACAAAAGAATTTCAACATGTTCATACATATTGATCAGCTGGGACGACAAGCTGCAGGGTTGCAAGAGCAGTGAACAAGAGATTAGAGTAGAAGCAATGAAAAAGAAGATACCAAATCTTCACTTAAGTTTTACATTTCTTTCCCTATTTCAAATGCCATTAAACCTGCCCTTTACTGTCACTTATCAAATTCCTTTATTGCAGATTGCATAGACTGCTTGAATTACAGTGTTTGTGGAGAGTAGATCTCTGTGGAAAGCTTAGACAAAGACTCCACTTCTGGCATTTACACCAGACTCTGAAATATTTTGAAACACATTTCAGATGTACAAGTACACCTCTACCCCGATATAACGTGACTCAATATAACACGGTAAAGCAGTGCCCGGGGGGGGGGGGGGAGGGGGGCTGCGTGCTCCGGCGGATCAAATCAAGTTCAATATAATGCGGTTTCACCTATAAAACAGTAAGATTTTTTTGGCTCCCGAGGACAGCATTATATTGAGGTAGAGGTGTACACAAACGAAGGTAAAATGGCCAAAGCACTTAAGTGCACCTTCTATTTTTGGGATTGTTGAAAAACTTAATTTAAAATGAAATTATCTTCATGAGTGTGTTTCCTGTTAGATCTTCTTTTTTAAACACAGAAAAGCCAGATACAAGTGACAATGTGTATCCTGAGAAATCTGTGGAGAAAGTTGGAGTTAGGTGTTTTAGGTTCTGTTCCAGTCTCTGCCACTGACTTGGGAGGAAAAATGATCAATTTTTGCACAGCTTGTAACTTACAGTGTAGTCACTTAAAAGTATGGAGGGAACTGGGCTCCCTGTGAGACTTCAAATTATGGAGGACATGAAAAAAAAAAATCACTAGACCAGCTCACAGATGGTGCCTTAGATTTACTCTCTGTGAGGAACTACTCCTCATGGTAACTTTTCATGTTTGTATTGCTTCATCTGCAATTAGAAGATTGTCTCTGCTCTGCTTAGATTCAAATATACGTTTGAATTACTATTTGCAAAAAATGTTTTAGAAATTTTCAAGGGGACCCATGCCACATGGGAATTTGCTTCTCAGAAGGACTGAAAACAAAGTGGCAGCTAGAATTTTATGCCTTCCTGCAAAATTCTGCAGCTAGTCTAGCAGGGCCAAGATTTTTGTTTCAAGTGATGGCACTGTCTGTTTATTGTCCTAATACCTTAGCTCTATCCTTTCAGTTGTCATTCAGCTACAGTTCAGCAACCAGATTTGTTACTCAATATTCTATTAATTGGTTTAACTTCTACAAATTAATCCTGTGGTGAATGCAGAAGGAGAATGCACTGAAATTAACAGGAGTTGAAGGTACTCTGTACTTTTCGGACCTCAAATTTTAAATTTGAGATATTCCCACATTCAAACATCATGTGACTTCCTAGGATTTACTGAACTCTTGGCAAATTTTGCATTCTGGAGCTATTTCTGAGTGAAGTCTAGGACAGAAATGTGTTTAAAACTTCCTATGGGATTGCAAATAAGAATCTGTGGGAGGGAGTGAAGCTTTATGCTCCAGAGAGCAAGGTTTCCATGGAAACAGTAGGTCAAACGCATCAGACAATGAGGCTGGGTGTGGGGCAATTATCTTGCTGATGTTCGTGAGAAGTCAATGACCTTTTGGGTTTTTTTGGCGGGGGCTGCAAGAAAACAAATCCTCAACTGCCTTTTTTTTTTTTTTGGTTCAACAGCATCAGGACAGATATAGTTGAAAGTCATTTTTTTTCCTTTCATATCAGCTTTTGGTAAGGCAGAAAAGCAATATGCTGTGCAGAGCTCTTTAACAATGCTTTTCAGTAACAGTGCACTGAAGTAAATGGAATACATTTACCTCAGCAAAGCTTAGTGGCAAATTCTGAGATCTATCTTTCTTTCCAGCAACTGTATGAAGTGATTGAAAAATTCACCAGGATGTTTCTCAATAGGTAGCAAATAAATACTTAAGAAAAATATCTTCCAGCTCAAACTGTCTAGGAGTCAATCCAGTAAGAGATTTGCTTGTATTTAAAAAATGAGAAAGAAATAAATAGACAGTACAGTATTTTCTGAAATGAGGTGACTAAAATATGTGATAAAGCCAAAAACATATGCTTGAGAAAATGGCAATTAAAAATGATCAGAAACTTTATAGCAGGAGAGATTGAAAATATTAAAGATTATGTCCTTTAGAGAGGAGACTAGTAAGAGGATAAGAGAAAGCAGTAAAAGAAATAATACATGCTACAGAGAAGACCAATCTACCTAAATTACCATAGAAGAACAAGACTGCATGGAAAATTAAGAAAGTCAATATATTCAAAGCAGACAGACACAGGACATTTTCTTTCAATGTACAATTCATCTTTGGGACTCACTGCCAAAGGCAAATGATATAGACCCAAATCATTCCATACCCCAGTGAAATCTGGGGGCAGGAGAAAATACATCTACACTGAGGATCCTGTTGTGGAGATCTTCCCCCTCAAACTGTTCCTTATGCTAATTTAAACAAAACAAAAACATAAATTTTAAATTAAAAAAAACCCCTCAAAACTCCAATTTTTATTCCCACTCCTCCCTCCGCAGCAAACCGAATGAATAATACTTGAATTCCACTACAAAACCAACACGCTACATTATCACAAGCCTTACCACCAAGTTTAATTCATTTACCTGACAGGTATTACAGCCTCTTGTTGTTCAAATGTATACCAGAAGGCTAGTTTCATACTATAACTACCAAATGATGTCCTATTTATCCATTAAAAAAATAAAAGTAACATGAAATATAACAATGAATATTACAATAATGTTCACTTACACTGGATGGTTTGCAAGCGCAACTTAAATCTTTAGGGTCTGAAATACAACAAAACACCAGTTAATCAAACAATTAATCAAACACCAGTTAATCAAACAATTAATCAAACCAGTTAATCTTCCCTGCGGCCCGCGGAGCTCCCCAGGGCCGCCCGGGGGGGGGGGGGCAAAGGGGGCAATTTGCCCCAGGCCCCGGGCTCCGCAGGGGCCCCCAAGAGAAAAGCGGAGGCTCCCGCCTCCGCCCCTCTCCTGGAGTCTCGGCGCATAGAGCGCCGAGTCTCCGTCCGAGCGCCTGAGCCCCACCCCGATCCAAGCCGCATGGGGAGGGGGCGGGGCTGGGAGCTCTGGGCTGAGCGCTGCGCCCGGCGTGGAGCTCACAGCCCCACCCCCTCACCACGCGGCTCTGAGCGGGACGAAGCTCAGGCCTCGGCTCGGGTGGGGAGCGGGAGCCGCCGGGGCCGGGCCGGGCCTGGGTGGGAAGCGGGACCCGCCGGGGCCGGGGCCAGGCCGTGGGGGGGGGGAAGGGAAGCGAGACCCGCCGGGCCGGGCCGGGGGGTGGGGGAGGGAAGCGGGACCCGCCGGGGCCGGGCCGCCAGGAGGGAGGGGGGAGGAGCGGGGAGCCGCGCGCTTAGGGGAGGAGGTGGAGAAGAGACAGGGCAGGGGCGGGGCCTCATGGAAGGGGTGGATTGGGGGTGGGGCCAGGGGCAGCAAGGGGGCGTGTCAGTGATGCGGCCCTCGGGCCAATGCACTAGTCCTCATGCGGCCCTCGGGGTCATTTGAGTTTGAGACCCCTGTTCTATACGGATATAATTGCCTCCACACTGCATGTGCACGCACAGGTGCGCATTCTTGCTCCTTTAAACCATAATTAAAGCAGTAAAACTTTCTGGTATATAGTCTAGCCCAGACGTGGGCAAACTATGGCCTGTGGGACTGTTCCGCCCAGCCCCTGAGCCTCTGGCCAGGAAGCTAGTCCCCGGCCCCTCCCCCACTGTCCCTCCTCCCCCACAGCCATGCTGGCTGCCCTCTGGCCTGCCGCTCCCATGGGCAGCGTGGATAGGGGTCAGGACAGTCAGGGGACAGGGGGGTTGGATGGGGGCAGGGGTCCCGGGAGGGGGTGGTCAGGGGACAAGGAGCGGGGGGATTGGATGGGTTGGGAATTCTGAGGGGGGGGCAGTCAGGGGGCGGGAAGTGGGAGGGGGTGGATAGGGGGCGGGGGCCAGGCTGTTTGCGGAGGTGCAGCCTTCCATACCCGGCCCTCCATACAGTTGCACAAGCCCAATGTGGCCCTCGGGCCAAGAAGTTTGCCCACCCCTGGTCTAGCCCCAAATGAAAAAAAAAAACAAAAACACATTCATTTTGACCTACAAATATAATATTTGTTTCTTTTCTTTAATATTCAGCCCACAGACAAAGAGCAGAATTAAGTTATTTTCAGTCAGACAATGCATATGAAGTCAAGTGAAGATGTCATAGGTTATCAGAGTAGGAATACCCTGATTCCCTGATCCATACGTGGAGTCTGACCTTTGCTTCACAAGTAGACTCACTGAAGTCAAGTGAAGATACAAAATCAAGAGGATGTGGTTTGGGGTGAAGCAGGACAAATATCAAACCTTTGCTGCCTTAAGAACATGTTGCTGCAATCACTCCACATGGTGCTCTACCTTAAGACCACTCAGAAACAAGAACTGGCGCAGGATACCATGGCCAGCTTAAGTAGAGGTCCTGATCAGGAGCACATTAAACCCATGCTCCATGATTTGTACTAGTTCCCAGTAAATTTCAGAGTGGAATTCAAGGACTTGGTGTTAACCTGTAAAGCTCTAAATGGGTTAAAAACCAGTTACCTGAGAGCTTGTCTTTCTCCCCAGGCCAGAGTTGGGCTATAAATGAGAGAGCTGCTGGCAGGGGATCAGACTAGGACTTTGCAACTGCCCCCTTAGGATGTCACATCTTGACCTTCTGAACATGCGGATTTTAATTTGTGTAATGGGGGTTCCCAGCATAGGATGAGCAGTTACACAGTTTTGTATAAATCAAAATAAAAATAAGGAAATATATACTTACGTTCAATGAGAAATAGAAAACAAACGATCCCCAGGCAAGCAATTATAACACCAGGAACCACAAAAGACAGACCCCAGCAGGTAGATACCCAGTAACCAGCAATTAAGGATCCTAAGATATTCCCTACGGAAGTGTGAGAATTCCAGATTCCCATGATCAAACCTCTCCTGCATTCAAAAGGATGCCAATTTTAGTTATTCTGCTCAAAAACATTATTAAGTAGCATACAGAATGACAGACAGCAGGTAATCTTTGGCACTGTTGAAGTATTTGAGTCCTTATCACTCTAACTGTACATAACCTTTTATGCTACTGCCTTTTACCTGACCGTTTCAAAGTACCTAAACATTAATGAATGTATCAGGATATGGGCATTATTCAGAATCTGACATGATTGAGACCTACTAGCCCGATTAAGGCCATTGAAATACATGGAATGTCTCCCATTAATGTCAATGGATTTTGGATCAGGTCCTAAAGATGCATTTTTACTAGGAAAAAGAAAGACGTGTTCTTAGTTTGAATCACCTATGTCTACACTAGAACTGTTACAAAAGCACAGCTGCAGCACTGTAGCACAGACACTTGCTATAGCAATAGAAGAGGATTTTCTGTCATTGTAGTAAATCCAGCACCTTGAGAGGTTGTAGCTAGGTCAATGGAAGAATTCAGCCTGGTCTACACTACAAAGTTAGGTTGATGTAAGGGTAGGCTGAGTCACACAGGATCACTATTGGCATTTCAACATCACCAATGGTAATTTGCAGGTCAGGAAAGTCAGTCCTTGCTTGAAGCTTTCTGAACAGCCCTGTGTTCTTAAAGATGTGAGCAGCATCATGCATGTTCTGCCACACTGATGTTAATGAAGCATCCTCGGTGATCCACCAATGCTTACATAACCACAGAAAAGTAGTCCTTTCTGTTGATGTACTCTGTGGCAAGGTGGGGTGGTGCCAAAATGTGTGCCGTCTATTGCTCCACTGCAGTTTGGGATCCCCATTTCTGCAAATCCACTCACTATGTCCTGCACACTGCCATGAGTACAGTCCTGCATAGCAGGAAACAATTAATGGTCCTTCACACTTGAATGACAACGAGCCCCACAGTAGATTTTCCAACTCCAAAATGATTTCCCTCTGTACAATAGCAATCTGACTTTGCAAGTTTCCACAGTGTGATTGACACTAGCTTCTCCCTTATCAGTGCAGCTCTCATTTTGGTGTCCTGGTGCAGGAGGGCTGGGGCGAGCTCAGCACACAGATCCAGGGATGTGGCCTTGCACATCTGAAAATTCTACAGCCACTGCTCATCATCCCAAGCTTGCATTATATGTAGGGTTACCAGATAGCAACTGTGAAAAAATGGGACGGGGGTTGGGGGTAATAGGTGCCTATATAAGAAAAAGTCCCCCAAAACAGGACTGTCCCTTTAAAAATGGGACATCTGGTCACTCTAATTATATGATATGATCCCACCAGTCAGTGTTCATTTCTTGGGCCCAGAAGCAGTGAAGCTGCAGAGCTGCAGTTGTGCTGTTGTAGGCACTTGTAGTGTAACACACCCTTACTGATTATAATGTTCATACAATGACATCTATAATAGGGACATCAGTTCCTAGAGTAGCATTAATGTGAATTATTTCTGTGCAACTGCCATTGGTGCCAATGGATTTACTGCACAGCTACCACAATGCTATGGAGAAACACTGTATGATGTTACAAAACAACAGTAAGATATCCCACACTGTGGGACTGAAAAAGTTGGCTTTAAAAAAAGTGAGCACTATGAAACAGCAAACATTTTTGTTAATCCATCTGCCAAATATAATCTCTTTAAATTCATACTTTGAGTTGTATTATAAAAAAAGTGTTAGAAACAAGTAGGCCTTATGCCAATTTTTGATGTATACCCTGATGATTTTTAAACAGAAGTGAAAGCAACTGGAAATTTGTTTAAAACCAATGGCAAAATACAGCCCTTATTTTGTTTTTTAAAGTGTTTTTAGACTGAGAACATTTGCCAGCGTTCCTCTCAGTTCAACTCTGAAGTACTTAACTCATATGTCTGAGAGTTATTAATGAATACACACCAATACAGTTGTTTGAAACTGTAAGCAATCATGTTTTGCATAGGGGGCATGTGACTCTTTGGGGAGACTGGGTGGGAGCACCAGAAGCTCTCTAGAAGTTGGGGGTACTGATACCTGCACCCTGGCTTTGGAAGAGGGGGCTGAGTGGGGTGGGGCCACTCAGCCCCCTCTTCCAAAACATCCCCCGCTCCTCTCCACCCCATCTCCCGAGGCCCCTGATCACTACTCTCCTCCCTTTCCCCCAGAAGCCCCACTCTTTCTCCTGAGCCCTCTCCACCCCCCTGCCACTCGCTTCTCTCCACCCTTTTTGAACTGTTAAGCTAAGTTAGTTGCCACAACAAGATGGATGGCGGGTATAAGAGACTTGGGGAGCTAAGTCTCCCTAGATGGGGCTAGAAATGCCAGATGGGGCACACCTCCCTTTTGAGGTGCACCAGCCTGATGACTTTGGAGTGCTGCCACCAGAAGTTCCCAAGAAGTGGGGTGGGGGGAGCCACGAGCGCCCAGACCATGGCCCCACCCGGACTCAGCCTGTGCTTCACCTCAAAGTCCAGCCCCCACTTGGCTTCTTCCTCCATGGCCCCACCCCCACTGAGCCTCTTCCCTTGGAAACTCCGTCCTCACTCTGCCTCTTCCCCTCTTGCCTTCCCCCGGCCCCTGAGGCCCCGCCCACCTGTCACTCACTCCTCTCTGCCCCCTCACTCCTGTCACTCACCCTTAAGGTAGAAGGGGGCAGAAAGGAGTGAGCGACAGGTTGGCGGGTGGGTTGGCTCAGGGGCGATGAGGAGCTTGTGGTACGGTTGCCAAATTTCTAATTGCACAAAACCAAATACCCTTGCCCTCCCCGCCCCGCCCCGTCCCTGAAGTCCCACTTCACTCCATCTTCCCCACCCTCCCTCACTTTCACCAGGCTGGGGCCAAGGGTTGGGGGTGCAGGAAGGGGTGAAGGCTCTGGCTTGGGGTGCGGGCTCCAGGGTGGGGCCAGAAATGAGGGGTTCAGAGTGTGAGAGGGGGCTCCGGGCTGGGGTTGCAGTGCAGGAGGGGGTGAGGGCTCCAGCTGGGGGTGCAGGAGTGGGCTCCTGGCTGAAGGGTTCAGAGTGCAGGGATGCGTGTGCAGGGTGCAGCCAAGCAGCACTTACCTCAGGTAGCTCCCGGAAGTGGCTGGCAATTCCAGGTCCTAGGCAGAGGGGTCAGGGGGCTCTGTGTGCTGCCAGTACCTGCAGGTGTTGCCTCCGTAGTTCCTGTTGGCTGCGGTTCCCAGCCAATGGGAGCTGTGGAGCCAGCACTTGGGGTGGGAGCAGCGCGCAGAGCCCCCGTAGCCACCCCTGTGCCTAGGAGCAAGACATGCCTGCCGCTTCCAGGAGCTGCACAGAGCCAGGGCAGGCAGGGAGCCTGGCTTAACCCCGCTGCACTGCCAACTGGACTTTTAGTGGCTTGGTCATTGGTGCTGATCGGAGCTGCCAGGGTCCCTTTTCAAAAACCAGACACCTGGCAACCCAAGCGGGCAGGGGTGAGAAGAGGTGGAGTAGGAGTGAGGCCTTGGGGTGGGGCGGGTGTAAGTGCAGCAGGGCCTCAGGGGCAGGAGGTGGCCAAGTGGGGGCAGGGCCTTCGGGTGGAGCAGGGCCACAGTATGGGCACTGGTGGTCCTCTCCCCCACACTTCTGAGGAGCTCCTGGTGCTCTCACACAGCCTCCCCAAACGCAAGAGTCACACACCACCTATGCACGACAAACAGGTAATTATGTATTTTTAAAGGATCTTCCTTAAAGGCTTAATTCAAAAAATCACTGAAACTAAATGGGAGTTCTTACACTGACTTCATCAGGTTTTATATTAAGGCCTAAAAACCACCCACATATAGTCTCAGTGCTTAAAAATATGTATATTTTTACCTTCCTTTTCCAAACCAGTTGCCAATGCAGGTAACAACACTGGGCCAGCCAGTGGTTTGCACCAATCCATTAGCTATCTGAAATCATATTTCAAAAAACATTTTATGAATATGAAAATTCTTACACAAAATATTATGCTAAGTGCTTCCTTAGAACAGCCTAAATTGCACAAGAACAAGCCTACATTATCATTAATATTAGATTAATATTTTTTTCCAAACACCATTATTCAGCAAAAATAAAGTCAGACTTAATACGTACAGCACTTTGTATCTAAGGATTTCAAAGCTTTTTACAGGGCAAACCTTCACAAATTGTCATCTCAGGCTTGCCAAAGATCACACGGAATGTGACAGTGCTAAGGGTTCTTAACTCCCACTGCTCTAACCACTTCATAATACTTTCACCTGAATATGAGTTTAGGGAAATGTATGGGTGAAAATAAATGTTGAAAAGACAAAGCCTTATGAAAGAATGTAGAACCTAGAAAGGACTAAAAGAAAAGATGTATACACTGAAGGGACAAATTTCATTATATACTAAATTCAGTCTTAGGGTTGAAGTTGGAATGAAGTTCTTTAACAACCTGTTTAAGGCTGGGATTTTCGAAGGATACTAAGGGAGTTAGGTACCTGACTCCCATCAATGGGGCACCTTACTCTCTTAGGCTCCCTTAAAGATTCCATCCTAAAATCCCAAGTCACTAATACCATGAGGATAACCTAATAGTTCACATTTACAATATACAGTTTAAAAAACAAAATAAAATGTATTCAGGCAAACTCTTGTACTTTACCTATCAAAAGCAGCTTTAATGACTCTGGGTGGGATTTTCAAAAGCATCTAGGGGTATATGCCTACACTTCGAGCTAGAGGCATAATTCCAGCTCAAGGAGACGTACCCAGGCTAGCTCTGATCGAGCCGATCAAGCTAGCACGCTAAAAATAAACAGTACCTGTGGCAGCTCAATCAGTGGGAGGAGCAAGACACCCCAATTATGTATGTGTCAGAGACCACAAGTATGTACTCTAAGTATAGCAGTGGTAGTGAGAGTGGTGGGAGGGGCTAACTGCCTTGAGTACGTGTCTTTGGTCTCAGACTGGTACCTACTTCAGGGCAACTGGCCTCTTTTACAGCTCGCCCGGCCCTGCCACAGTTACAGTTAATTTTTAGCATGCTAGCTTGATCAGAGCTAGCATGGGTATGTCTCCTTGAGTTGGGAATTAAACATCTCCTGCTCAAAGTGTAGGCATACCCTAAATGATTTAGGAGCACAAGCCCCACTGCCTTTCACTTAAAGCCTCTTCCAAAGTCTATCGACGTCAATGCAAAGTCTTTGCATTCATTTCAACGGGCTTTGGATCAGACCCACAAGATTTCTGAGAATTCCACTCCATGGGTTTTTGTTGCAACAGCTGGCAATATCTTGAACACTTTTCACCAGTGCAGGAAACTGCTCAGAGAAAGACAGTACCCTACACTCAGGTCTTAGCAGACAGGTAAAAGTAAATATATATTTGTTCTCAAAGGTATATTATTTCTCACGTTTAGGTTTACACACGTAAATGATCTGGGATTTTAAACAGTTCATGTTTTTTAAAAAAAATATTTCATTTAAAACATATCTTTATTTTTAAAACTATGTATTTCTTGAGATGCTATGGCAAGTAATCTCTTACAAGACTGAATTACATTCAAACCAGAATGGAATGCATCTAGCCATGTAACCATTAAATGCTACTCACATCTGAAAATAAAATAAATATGGAAAGCCAACGAATCTAGGGAAACAAACAACAGTATGCTTACCTGAGCTATCATGTAGAACCACAGGTTATGTATATTATAGAAATAGCCCAACCCAAACATTGCAGTGAAGAGTCCACTGCCAAGCATTCCAACTGTTAGATAATACCGGATAGGCAGTCGCTCTCCTATTATACCACTGAGAATGTACAGGGGTAAAGAAAAAAAACATTTAAAAGAAACATTTCACACACCAAACTTTCATAGTGCATAAAGCGTATGTTCAAATTCTGGATCTATTAGGGTTTTCCCTACAAGTTTCAACAAAAATTTTAACTAAAAATCAAGCAATTAAATAATAAATATTTGGTTCATTACATAACAAATGCTGATATTGTAAGAATTGAATGGTTTTACTGTGGGCATAATGGGAATTACTTTCCACGTGATTCTTCACGTTGAGTGTATCTACACAGCAGTGGGGAGGTGTAATTCCCAACTCATGCAGATATACATGTGCTAGCCCTGCTTGAGCTAGTGCACTAAAAATAGAAGCACAGACGTAGCAGTGCAGGCTGTGTCTTGGGCTTGCTGCCTGAATACAATCCTATCCAAGATCCCAGTATGTACTCAGGTGGCTAACATATGCCATCACCCATACCACCACAGCCACACTGCTGCTTTTAATCATGACAGCCCAGTGTTTCCTCAAACTGGGGTCGCCGCTTGTGTAGGGAAAGCCCCTGGCGGGCCGGGCCGCTTTGTTTACCTGCCCCGTCCACAGGTCTGGCAGATCGCGGCTCCCACTGCCGTGGTTTGCCACTGCAGGCCAATGGGAGCTGCTGGAAGCAGCGGCCAGTAAGTCCCTCATCTTGCGCCGCTTCCAGCAGCTCCCATTGGCCTGGAGCAGCGAACTGCGGCCAGCAAGAGCCGTGATCGGCCGGACCTGCGGACGGGGCAGGTAAACAAACTGACCCGGCCCGCCAGGGGCTTTCCCTACACAAGTGGCTACCCCAGTTTGAGAAACACTGTGACAGCCTCAGTGTATACGTCTACCAGATCTGGGAATTAAACTACAAAGCTGCTATTTAGACACACTCATTGATGTATATGGGCTAGATTGTCACCTGTGATTCATTTCTGTTCAAGGGAGTAAGAATCCTTCCTATGAATTTTTGTAAGGGTTTCAGGATAGTCACTATGAAAAATGTGCCTAAGGGCTTGTCTACACTGCCTGCTGGATCGGCAGGCAGCAGTCAATTCAGTGGGGGTCGATTTATCATATCTAGATGCGACAAATCGATCGGTGAGTGCTCTCATTCTGGTGGAGTACCAGAGTCGACAGCAGAAGTGCAAGCAGAGTTGACGGGAGAGCATCAGCTGTCAACTTACAGCAGTGAAGACATGTCAGTAAGTAGATCTAAGTAAGCCGACTTTAGCTACGCTATTCACGTAGCTGAAGTTGCATATCTTAGATCGACCCTGCGCGGTAGTGTAGACAAGCCCTAAAATCAGGTCTTTGTGTGTATGAGACAATCCAAATTTCTCCTTCCTTCTTCAGTGACCATTCATCAGAAGCTTCCCAAAAGGGAAGGATAACAGATTAGAAGCAGTGCAGCCTTCTGAATCAATAATTCAAGAAGTATAAAAAAAAAGTCTAAAAGAATTACCTCAGATACATTCCAACTGCATAAGCACACAGAAATGAGTAATCCAGGGTTCCCAGTAATTGTTTGTAATTGTTCTTGTCTAAGAAAACATTTTCAAAACAAATCAGTGGAATAAGTTTATCAATAGCTTTCAAACTCTTATTATATATTTCATGTACAGGTCTTGGAAATCTTTAAAAAAAACACTATAGACATTTTTAGTTCTAAGTGAATTTTCTAGCAGAAAAAAAAGAATGCCAGTTTCTTGACACTTTGATTCTACTTAACCAAAGAATACTATATTTTCTGTTTTCATCTATTACATATTAGAAAACCATTGTTCAAAGCATTCTTAATCTCCTCTTACCCAATTCATACAAAAACAACATTTAGAAATGGAAACCACAATTTATTAGCAAAATATACTGTATTTTCAAGCTTCTAAGAGAACAAAGTTCATAAAAGTCTACAAAAATATATTTAAAAATTCCCTAAAAGGAAAATATACTTTTCAAATATGTCAGGTACTAACTGCAAAGATGGCGGAAGCAAATTTTAAAAAGCCATCTCGCAAAGACTAACTATTTTAAAAAAACAATAAAATTAAAAAAGGATGTTGTGCTTTGTTCTTTAATACTAGAAAATAAATATTTCTTCAATTTTCCCCCTCTATTACAATGTTATCTCTGATCCTGTAATCAAACCTGCTTGTGTGGGCCCTTGCAGCCCATATGTCCCTAAACCACTGACTGCCGGAAGTTGGGACTGGATTACAGGGGATGGATCACTCATTAATTGTTCTGTTCCTTCCCTCTGAAGCACCTGGCACTGCCCCAATCAAAAGACAGGTTACTGGGCTAGCTGGACCATTGGTTTGACCCAGTATGGCCGTTCTTATTAGCCCACTAGAGTCAATCGGGCTCTCTGCATGCCAAGAGGCCCTCCATACAGATACAAATCTCAGGATCAGGGCCATTATTTTGAAATATTGGATGAAAAGGAGTACGGTTAGATGACATGGTAATTAAAATGTTTATTATTGTTCGACCAGTGATGGGAGAATGACTATCGATTGAAAATGTTCAGCTAAAAAACAAGTGTTGGATTTATGCACAAAATCTATGAACTGCACACAGGCTCGGTTCAGCCAGGGACTAAAGCGCATGCCAAACTTCAAGCATTTAAGTAGCAGCCATTTGGAAAAAAAATAAAATAAAATCAGGACTTGTTGGAGTTACCACCCGTCCGTCCCCATTTTGAACACTACTACTTGGGCGTCAAATTAGTCCTGGTGACAGACTGACTTCATAAAGAAACGCAAGCTAAAAAGGTCATGAAAACATTGTTGTTCAATACCACGTAATTTCCTGCAATTTTCAGCTTTTAAATTAATTATTTTTAGAAATCTGTTGAATATAACACTGTACTCAACAATAACTTTCGATCAGTGGCTTCTGAAAGGAAAAAAGTTTAAGGTGTTTTTACCCCCTCGGGACCTACTCTATCATACCTTTTTAGGCCCCAGTCATGCACGCAGACCCTACACCCACACAGAGCCCTTTAATGGAGCTTCACCCAGGCACAGAGCGAGACAGAGTAAGATATGTCTGTATCTCATTATGAATTCTGGTTTGTACCATGTGTTGAACACCAGTCTGCACTCTGTCCAGGGACAGACTTTTGTGTAACATTCCCAGCAGCTACCCGGCCCTGGAAAGGTGTTTGACATTTCACTGAAGGACCATCACACTGACAGCAATCCAGGGCTATCAACTGTGAATGATTCTCAACTGCTGGACCATCCCACAGAACAATGGTCTTTCTCCACAGAAGACAGCCACGGGTGGTTGGGAAGTATGCCTGGTGGATCTGGAGATTCTCAGGCTAAGTCTGCATTTACAACACTACTGCAGCTGTGCTGCTCTAGCTCTTCTGTGTAGACACTTACTTCAGCGATTGAAGGGGTTATCCCATCGCTGTGGTACATCCACCTCCCTGAGCGATGGTAGCTAGGTCAGCAGAAGAATTCTTCCATTGGCCTAGCACTATCTACATAGGGACGTAGGCCAGCTTAACTATGTCACTCAGAGGTATGGATTTCCCCCCCCCCCCCGAGTGATGTAGCTGGGTCAATCTAATTCTCTAGTGTAGACCAGCCCCAGTTTGAGCATGTGGTGTGACAGATGTTGCAACCGCATCCAGTATAGTTGGGGACCATACTTGTAGTAATTGTATGAATGGTTTTTACATCACGTTAGACCAGGGATTGTAGGCAACTCCACCAGCTCCTCCAGGAACAAAAAGCAGTAGAAGGGTGATGGAGGCAAATCACTCAGGCTGTAAACACCTCCAGAGAAGTGCCACCCTTTGGGGAGCTTTGCATACACTCCCTGGCCCACCGTGATAAACTTCATACAATATGGTCCCCAACTAGCGTGCAGGTGGTTGCAATATCAAAGGAAGAATATGCAGGTACAGTTTCCCTGAAACTGTGACACATGGCACAAAAGCAGAGGCCTTATTTAAGAGCAGTGTAAGGAGAATTTAAAGGAGAACTCTACTCAGCCTGAAAGCTGATGAACCATTGACTCAAAAGAAAGAGTGAGCACAGACTAGAGGAGAGAGTGTTTCAGGACTGTCATTTGCGAAGCTCTGTAGTGCTTTATCAGTAAAGTCACTGTGGTGAAGAAATTCTTCTGGTGAACCTGTGCTCCTTGCTTAACTGCCACATTGTCCCCAAAAGGGTTAAACTAGGAGCCCCAGAGCGCCCATGGATTAGGTGGAACGCTGAGTGTGTGTAAGCAATGGGGGATGGGGAGACCGGTGACTAGGGTCGCAGACACTGGTTGTCAGGCTCTAGGATGGCTAGATGGCAGCACCCCATTTCCTAAGGAAGGGTGTCAGACAAGAGGTATGTGCTCAGGAGCATGCCCTAGAGTCCCAAAGCTACAAATGTATGGTGGGTTACCAGGCCACTTGATAACACAGGGGTCTACTTACACATAGCTGAGAATGCAGGATCACAGCCTTAGTTAGTAATAATTGAACAGTTTCTCCTTTGCTGGTGGGCTATCAGGTTACTAGGATCTTCTATTCTACTGACATTCCCTATTTATGATCAGATGCTGAACACAAGATATCAAGCACTTATTCAAAATCTCAGTTATTATATTCAAATTATTACAGTATTAACTTGTAAATAAGCAAAACATAGCCTTTTAATTACAATAGTTTTCTAAATGAGCATATTTTCTTTGTTTTGAAGGTGCCAGCATTTCTGGAATGTGCATGGCATCAGTTTATAGAGCTGGCTAGAATTCCATGGGAAATTCTGACATTTCAAAAATTTGTTTTTGTTCCAAATCGGAAACATTGATTTTTTTCCACTAACTGGAAATTCTGGAAGCATTGAATTGTTTTGTTTCAATAGCATCAGGACCATATAAAATATAATATATTTGATAAAATATAAATGTCAAAATGAAATGAAGTGAGAAAGCCAAAATGATCAGTTATGTCACATTTCCATAACAAACATATGTGGAATCACCACATTCCCATGAAACGTTTAGATTTGACAAATCTGCATTTTCTAACTGAAATTTGTTCCATCAAAAAGTTTAAGACCAGGTGTAATAGTTTAGTCTTCAGCAGCTGAATTCATAATTTATTTGGAAAAAGAAGTTCTTGTAAGAGACTTGCCGTTTAAAGCTTCATCTCATTTGGGACACTCACAACATATTAGCCAGGTTAAATTAAAAACAAAACATGTCTCTCCTACCCGTTTTTCCATGGGAAGAATCCCTGTGATAAGTAACAAGGTACAACACTTGTATAAATATCATTATTACAAAATTAGCATGCAAATGAACTCACCAAATGGCTCCCAACCACACTGAGACTCATTAGATAACTTTTTAACAGGCTGAATCTGGATGGCATATTCTTTGTAGGAGTTGAGTTCAACTTCATTTGGAGGAGCACAGTGCTTATGTAGTTCTCCCTAATGTAGAAAGAGAATTTGACAATATAAAACTCAGCCAATCCTGCTATACACAATACAGTAGCAAATTTAACAAATCTAGCTATTTATTGGCCCAAACAAAACCCGTTTAAGTCAATGGTATATCTATCCTTTTTAAGTTGCAGTGCTGTTATAGCTGTGTTGGTGCCCTGATATTAGAGAGACAAGGTGGGTGAGGTAACATCTTTTACTGAACCAACTTCTGTTAGTGAGACAAGCTTTAGAGCTACACAGAGCTCTTCTTCAGGTTGGTCCAATAAGAGAGATTATCTCACTCATCTCATCTCTCTAATATCTATTGTAATGGCTTTGGATCAGTTCCTGTACGTGAAACACCCTTCACCACATATGAGGCTAGTAGCAATGTTATAGCGACAGTGCTTTTCATACTGAGAGATCCCAAAACACTTTACGAACACTAGGCCTGATTAACCACTGCGAACGTCAAAGGATCCCTACAAGGTTTGGCTGGGAATTACACTGGTATAAGATTGGAGGAACACAATCCTACACCTATTAGAAATCAATGGAAGTTTTGCCATTGGCTTTGCTGGAAGCAGGACTGGGCTCCAAAACTGACAAAATCTACAGCCCCAGTCTTGTAAACAATTATGTGCCTGCTTAACTTTAAGTACCGTGAATAGTCCTAGCAAAGCCAGCATGCACAACATTAAGCATGTGTGTCAATCTTTGCAGCACCAGTAGCAATATATTGTATTTCATCCCTTATAATGCAGCACAGCCAAGTTTTGGACAGGGATAGAAGAGAACAAACACACCCCACTGAAACTGCAAGGGAAATTTAGGTAGGCGAAATGTAATTACCAGGATTGACACAGCTGAGTTCGACACCCCTATTCTCACTACAAGTGCTATGGGAACTTTGATGATCAGAAATAAGCCAGGACTTGGATTTTACATCTCATTGGAACGATGGCATCTCCAACAGCACACTACTCAACATGCTGGGGAAATGTCCCAGTTCACCCAGCAGCTCCCACAGAAGTCAACAAGCATACTTCAGTGGTACGTGATACCATACATATCAAACAGAAGCAGAATACCTTTTCCTCTTCCGTCCTCTCCCCCCAAGAAAATAAAAAGATCTGTTCACAATATATAAAGGGGTAATGGTATATTTTTCTAAAAAATGCTCATATGTAAGTGATGTTCTCAGCCACGCAGGTGTAAATTTGAAATAGCTCCATTAATCTCAGTGAAGTTACTCTGGATTTACATTGCTGTGAATAAGGGCAGAATGTGTCCTTATGTCATCTGAGAATATTGCAATGCCCTTTCCTTCAGCAAAGAACATTTTATTTTTCAGTTTATATCTTAAACTTGTCTCCTCATTCCTAAGCATACAACTACTGCACATGCACATCAGCTTGCAGCACTGGTATGAGCAGACTTCTAGGTCTATAAAGAGTTCCACTGACATAACCAGGATTCTACATACATGTAGGGATCTGTGTGTGCAGATCACGTTGGAGGATTGGAGCCCATGAGTTAGCGTATCATTACGCTCAAAGGAAACAGAACAGTAAAATATACGGACACTGCAGAAACAGACTTTGGAAAAAAAAACCAATCAGCTTTTGGAAGTATTAAAAAAAGGAGGGGGGGAAAAACACCACTAAGTCTAAAAATAAAAATAGAAAATATAGTTTGACACATCAAACTGCAGGAAACTTCAAAGGAGATACAGAGAGGAAGGGATTTAGTTTATTAGTTTTTAATTAGATCAAGTAACTGCTTACACTGCTTAAGGCCAAGCTACCAACAGGTAGATCTAACATTGATTTCCAGAGCAGTATGGATGGAAATTTCATTCCTGAGAACTATGCTCTCTTAAAAAAATGCTATTTTATAACCCTAACCAAATATAATCTAAAGTAAGATAACATGGTTTTCATATGGACGATCCCAGTCTATACAGATCAGAGAAACAGTGCTAATGTCAGTTTTATTCCTTGTGTAAACAGGTTCTTAGTAAAAGCAGCAAAGAATCCTGTGGCACCTTATAGACTAACAGACGTTTTGCAGCATGAGCTTTCGTGGGTGAATACCCACTTCATCGGATGCAAGATGTACTTCACCCACGAAAGCTCATGCTGCAAAATGTCTGTTAGTCTATAAGGTGCCACAGGATTCTTAGCTGCTTTTACAGATCCAGACTAACACAGCTACCCCTCTGATACTTGACAGGTTCTTAGTGGGAATGAAATCAAAAGGTTAATGAAACACTTGACAATTTGAAATGTAAACAATGAAACCATATCTAAGCAATCTGCATTCTGATAACAGGTCCAATGCTATTTATTTACTGTATGGAGCAAGGCTTTTTTTTTTTTAAATATGAATAGGCTGTTGAGCAATAAAGTTAAAAATATACATGAGAAATAATTTCCAGTTAATGTACTGCCAAAGTCTAAAGGTGAAAATGAAATACATTATATTTCTCTGACATCACTGCACTAGCTCATGCATAGTACTGCTCAAGAACGAATATCATTTTAAAGATCTAATGCACACAATTTACTCACTCTCAATAGATTCCTCAGCTCTGAGCAACTCTTCTAAGATTTCAAGCCTTGATCCTGCAAACACTTACACACGTATTTAGCTTAACTCATGTAAGGGCATAAAACCAGAAGTATGTGCAGTATTCTAGGTGTGGTCTCACCAAAAGTGTATAGCATGGGACTATGGTACGACAACTGTAATTATCGGCACTTGTTTTTACTGCATTGTGGGTTAAAGTTTAACACTGTCTTTGAAAACACACACACACACAAAAGTATACTTCCCTGTTTGAGAAAATTAGGAGGCTATTTAAACAAAAGTGATTCACTGTTGCTTACCTTAACTATACTAATAGGTTTCCTTGACAAGTGGAAACTAGCATATAACAAAAAGGTAAGAACAAAAATGAAGGCCCTGCACCTGTAACAAAAGAAAAATCAGTATTTATTTTAATATTTCTAAGTGATTTCAATCACTAGATTTATATTTACCACCATCTTACATAAAACAAAATATTTCAAAGTATTCTTCACATTTTTTTTCACTTCACGTTATCATAAATCCTGGAAGCTAAAGAGACTAAATTAATTCTAACTACTGTGTATTGGGGTATAAATTTGAGCAATGTCAATAGTTTCTATATTTAAGCCAGCATCAAAGCAAAACATAATTTTTGCACCTGTGACACCTTTACCCCCAGAGGTTCACAAATGAGGGTGTGGGGACTACTCTTTGTCGACAGAGCACATGGTGCTGGCTCTTCTCTCTTTCCAGTTGCTAATGCATATTAAAAGAGAAACAAAAAAAACCAAACAATGTTACTTATTTTCCTATTATTGCTTTTCCACGTAAGCAATTGTAGTTGCCAAATGGATGTGATCTGTTTGGAAATGTGAGAGGTGTGTTCCTATGACAATGAAATGTGATCCACCCTATAAAAAAAAAAACTTTGAGAATGCTTGCCTTTATACTGATGGTTTCATTCACATCTACTTTATAACCATTAGTACATTTTTTTAAATGGAGAAGAGTAGTTTGAAAGATTTGTTATACTACAGTAGATTCTTTTTCTACTTTGCTTACCAATACCTGTTAAGTATACGGTCTGATATATTATAGAATGCTACATGCTGTATATCTTCAGCTCAACATCCTACATAACATCCAGTTGTCTGTCAGCATATGTAAGCAAAAGCATGAACAAGTATAATGTATCTATTTAAATCTCCAATAGATGTGTAAGCCACAGCACACTATAAATACCGTATACTTGGTATTGCACCAAGACACATGGCCAACATGCCTCCTGCTGCAAAAGCCACCACAGGATCCTTAGTGACCACAAGGGGGCAGGATTTCAGTTTTGGGTGTTGTCTAATGGATGGTACCTCCAGAAATAGCAGACCCTAATGCTATTCTAAGCCCTGGTCTACACTAAGCTCGGGGGTCGAACTAGGGTACGCAAATTCAGCTACGTGAATAACGTAGCTGAATTCAAACTACCCTAGTTCGAATGACTTACCGTCCAGACGCCGCGGAAGCGAACTCCGCGGCTCCAAGGTCGACTCCGGCAACTCCTCCTGCCGCGGTGGAGTACCGGAGTTCGAACTAGCGCTTCCGGGGTTCGAACTATCGCGTCTAGATCTGACGCGATAGTTCGAACTCCGAGCAGTCGAACTCGCCGCGTCGACCGTCCCGGTAAGTGTAAACGTGCCCTAAGGCATTGGTCAAGTACTGACTGAGGGCTTGGCTACACTGGAGAGTTGCAGCGCTGGTGGAGGCTTTACAGTGCTGCAACTTAGTAACTGTCCACACCTGCAAGGCACATCCAGCGCTGCAACTCCCTGGCCACACACCAGCGCTGTTATAGGCCTCCAGGGTATTAGGAGATATCCCAGAATGCTTTTAACTAAATTACTCTCTTTGTTTTGTTATGATGCCTCTCTTTGTTTTGTTGTGAACTCAGGGCTCCGGGAGCTGCTTATCTAAAAAACAAACACAGCTCTTGTTTGCTGTGAATGAGGCAGGCAGGGGGATGAATGTCTACAGCTAGTGTTTGCTTGAGGAGAGAAACAGCAGGTGGGGGGGAGAGGGAGAAAGGGAGTCCATTGGAGCAGCTGCTTATCTGGTCTGCAGGCTATTCGCAGTTAAGAGTGAATGAGGGGTCGAGGAAATGGTCAAATTTTGCAAGGCAGGGAGCTGACAAAGAATTTGCAAGGCAAGGAGCTGACACACAGTGTCGGCTCCAAAAATCCACTCTCTTTCTCTCCCCCACTTCCTGTCACACTCCACCCCACCCCCCTCTTTTGAAAAGCACGTTGCTGCCACTTGAACGCTGGGATAGCTGCCCATAATGCACCACTCCCAACAGTGCTGCAAATGCTGCAAATGTGGCCACACTGCAGTGCTGGTAGCTGTGAGTGTGGCCACACACCAGCGCTTTCCCTACACAGCTGTACGAACACAGCTGTAACCCCCAGCGCTGCACATCTGCAAGTGTAGCCATGGCCTGAGAGGCAAACATACAAGTTACAAATTGCTAACACATCCTCCAGCACAGGCAGTTTCCTGGATTTTCTTGGAGGTCTCTTATCCAAGAATTGACTATGTTTAACCCTGCTTAGCTTGTAGAACCAGCACAGAAGACTCTGCAAGTAAGGCTACCCAAACATACCATCTGGGTTTTGGTATAACAACATACATTGGGGTGTTCAGCTGTTATGCCCATTACTGAAGATTTCATTTAATAAACTGCAATGACTCTTGCCTTGCAGCTCTGTTAGATGACATGTATGATAAAAATCATTCAAATAGGAAGTACTGATTTCTTTCCTTTGTTACAGTAAATAACAAATTCTCTCCCTCTCAAGCACAAAAAGAGCTGACAAGACCAAAACAGAATTAAAAAGTTGTCAAAAGATCTGGGTCCAGGATAAACACACTGATTTTTTCCACAGACATAAACCAAGCAACTCAAAATAAAAGGCTGTGATCCACCTCCCCAAGCACATAATATGTGAAGCAGAACGGGGGAAGCACTTATTCTCTAGCATACAAAACTAATGGTGATGGAAATGTACTCCAAACCCCTATACCACTCTGTACTAGCGTCAAATCTCCTGATTAAAAAAATCTTTAGCCATGCTCTTCATTTTGCAATTAAATCAACATTTTCTTTAACAAAAAGACTTGTTTTATATTTGAAGAAATAAAAAGTTAGAGAAATTGAGTCAAAGGAACAATCTTTCTCAGATAAAAATCTGATATTGTCCGAAATGGATGTCTGTAATATAGACTTGAAAACTTACCACTGATCTCTTGTAAATAAAACAATGAAGCGAACTCCAGGGGGAAGTTGAGCCATTTACTTCACTGCCAGGATCTGGATTTTAGGTGACAAAATGCTACGTTTGGAAAAGGATTGTCCTAGGGTCAGGCTTTTTATCAAAGGTGCTCGGAACGTCGTGTAATTGCACTTTGTGGAACTGTTCTGAAGAGACGTCACACTAAGCAGATCTCATTTTAGGTCTCTTCTTTGATATTTTCTGTCACTTTGAATGGCCAACCCTTCACTCAACTGTTTTAAAAAAAAATTGAAAAGTTAGCATTTTAATTATATTTTTAATCAGTGGTTCTTTCAATAATGTAAATAAACTGCTGCAACTTTATAGACATCAAAATTTTGGAGAAATAGCTTAAACCACTGAAAAAGTTACAAATTTCCAAAGGCTGCCTTTCTTACTTGTTGGTACCAAGCCTGAACAAGTTTTTCTTTAAGACGTCAGTACAGATAAAAGACTTCATGGAGGAAGTGATCTAAAGGCCACCGAAGTCAATGGAAAGATCCCACTGATTTCATTGGATTTTGGTTCTGGTCCTGAGAGACTGCAAGTGGGCAATTCCCTACCAGGAAAAGATGTATTTTAAAACATCAGATGCACTCAAATTTCTGATGCCATAGGGAACTTACCAATTCCTGGCCCAACATAGTTGTTTTAGACCCTCTTCTCTAATAGGAAAAGGTGCACAATAACCTTTATGACAGGTACATGGTGTACTAGTCGTGCTGCTACTTGGCATGTTTGGCTGAGGCTGATAAGTAATAAGACTGAGACTGACCTCCCTACATGAGCAAAAGAATGTAAGCTAAAGAAAAATCTTATTTTAAAGTACTCACTATTGCTAATAACTAGGACTTGTCTTAGGATAGGATTGTTAGGAGATGTCACATGGCAGCCAGAGGCATTGATTTGTGAGCTTTATTCCTTTAACCTTTATTCTCCTGTTTTAGCACAAATAAGAACCGTGCTTTTGCTCTTCCAACAGCAGACAGTATTTAACACAGTAACGATTGTATCAAAGCTGACCTTTCTAAATCTAACCTAAATCCCTCTATTGTAGATGTTTTGTTTTTAAGTCTTTGGGATGGAGAAATCTAATCACTCCTGGAATAATTACACCTCTCACCACGAATTCACCATTAGCTTGCCATATCTTTTTCTTGTTGCTGTGCACTTGCTCCCTTAGCTTCTCCTCCTGACCCCGGTTTAACGTTTCCTTTCTTCATGAGTGAAATTCATGCATGGTATGGACAGCCTGCTGAAGGCCCCCCCGGCCACATAATTTACACCCTGTACAGAGGGTTCTGCTGCTGAAGCAGTTACACAGGAATGCCCACACACCTCCTATATATATTTCAATGAAAGTCCCACATAGGTTGGTACGAAGGCCACAACAGAGCTCCAGCAGAACTCTGTGCCTCATATAACTGGTGCAGGAGGCTGAAATAATAGCTGCATGGAAAGTGTGGCACAGCACCCTGACGCTAGTTTGTAGGGACCGATTTCACCTTCTTATCCACCACCCACATAAAGCTTCAAAACTCTGTTTTTATGAGCAGATCTCAGCCCAAGTTCTCAGTGAAAAAAATTCAAATTGTTTATCATCACATCCATCCAACCACCCACCCACAAGTTCACCAGATGTCTGAAGTGGTTAAAAAAAAAAAAAAAAGAGAAAATGAGAATCTGTGACTCTTGTGACAAGAGTGACAAAGATGTAGCCATAGCAACAACAGTTATATTAATTCTATGACAGCATGTGATCATTAAGTATTAATATTAATTTAATTTTTTGGAAGGGACAGTAGTATGTTACAAAGGCAATGGCAAGTATACTAGGTAACTTACGGATGAATCATTTTCTTTTTTATTAAAGCAAGTGTAAATAAACAAATCATAAAAAAAAAACGTTTTAACTTGTTTCCTAGTCTTTTGTTTTCAGTAACACTAAGGACCTAATTTTCTAACCTAAAAGCAGCAACTGAATAGCAGGAAAAGGGCACCTCAAGCATGGTAGATAAATGCAAGGCTGACCCTAGACCAAATGGCACCCCAGGCAAGGAACATCTTTGGTGCACCCCGCTCCATTTGTTAAACTTCTGAATACCTTATTTTTTATTGCATTTGTTGCCTATTTCATGACTTTGATGCATGATTTGCATGCATGATTTAACTGTGTCATATAAGACAATACATTTGCATGGTAGGATCTGTAAATCTGTGAGCCCGGCGCCATCCCAAGCCCAGCACCCCAGGCAGTCGCCTGGATCACCTGCCCCTAAATCCGGCCTTGGATAAATGAATACCTTACCATCTCGTCATTCTATTACGCGTTGTGGAAGGCACGCTAGAATTAACTTTGAAATGGTATTTGCATTCTAAGGGCTAGATTGGGCCTTTAGGCAAAGCACTGAACTAGGATTGTGCATATGCTGCATCATCTCCAGAGGCACAGTGCATTACAGGCATTGGAGGCATAATTCCCCACCCTGCTTCCTCCTTGCTCTATGAAGGTATAGTAATTTGCTGCTGGCCTGTAACAGCAGCAAATTGCAATAACCCTCAACACTGGCCTAAGCTGTGCTGCCCAGTGCATTGGGGGACTGGAGAGAAGGTTCTGCCCATTCCCACCTACTCTGGGAGAAATAGAGTAAGCAGGTATGCAGCACCCACTTACCTCTGCATGCTTGGACCCAAGGTCCCGATAGATCATGCAGAGATGTAAGTAGTTTTTCACTCCCTGAAGCAAACACAAAGTCCAAAATCTAGCCCTAAACTGCTATTTTCATTAGTTTATAAATTCTTTTAATAAACAAATGAGGCATATGCTTTGTTTTAACTCATAAGGGATTTCAAAACAAAAACAAAAACCCAAAAAAACAAAACCTTCAGGAATAGCAACATAACTTGTATTGGTCTGAGATGACCATTAAAGCTGAAATGTTGTATTGGTAACAACTTCCCACTCTCCAAAAGTGTCAACATGATGAATCAACAACCTGGTATTTAAATATGAATAGTCATTATTGGCTGCATAATGATTGCTCCTAGAGCATTTTGACAAGAGAGGAAAGAGAGAATCTAAGTTTATCTTTTTTAACAGGTGGGGGAACTTCCTAGTCTTTATGAAAATCTACATCCTGGAAAGTTTGGTTACACACTGCAGATCCGTTTCACATTCCACACCACCCAGAGCAGAGTTTCTCTCTGAGTTTCATCATTGCTTTAGTGTTGCTCGTCCAAGACACTGTGCCTTAAATTAGATAAACACACCCAATTACTATCTTCCCTTTTCAAGACAAATACAGGTTTCTTGCAAAACAATCTGTTGCATAAATGGTGCCTATAAGTTCACCTCACACTGTGGTTATCTGATCAGTAATGTCTCTGAGGAAACTTCCTGCTTGGGACCTGCAGCTAGTAGATTCTAACAACTCTTTCAACCTACATGAGAGAAAAAAAAATCAGAATTTATTTCTGAACAAGACACTAGCTTCCATCAAATTTCAAGCCCTACCAGACATCCAACTGACGGTCAGCCTGGGAAAATGAAGCAGGAAAGATGATTCACCCTCAACCTCATGCCTAGGGGAAATGAGGATGTCAGCTGATGGAAGACGTTCTGTTTCACCCCTACAGATTAATTCCCTTACCACAAAAGGTACCCGTGCGAACAGTCTAGTCTCACTGAAGCCAGTGGAACTACTCATGCAAGAGTGTGCCGGACTGGGATCATCTTGGGTACAACCTCTTCCACGCAAACTGTGTGTCTTCAAAAGGCTTTATAGCGTGAAGCAGTGGTACAGTTAATAAGTAAGGCGGAGAAGGAGGGCAACCAAAAATAAAGACCCCCCTCCCCTTCTTCTGTGTGGAAAATTAGCACAAAGCTGTAACTCTGCCTCCCTTGGCCGTGCCACTCACACCCTCCCTTTCATGCATAGGTGGAGATAATTATTCCCAGGCGGCGGCAGGCAGCTGTTGCATCTCCCTAACGAGCAGTACTCCTCCCCAGCTAGCCCCCACCCCGAGCCCGAGCCTCCCCTTCCCCTCCCATTGCTCCCAGCTTAGGCGCAGACAGACCCTAGTACAACAGCTCACCAGAAAATCGCGCCTGGAGATCAGCGAGGGCTCTCAGTGCACTGCCTCGGCGCACCATCGGCCGGTGTTTCCTTGCTGCTCGGATACTTCCTGGTTAGCTGAGCTGCAGGCGTGGCTCCCTCCTGTTTCATTCACGCTCAGCCGGCCCCAGCTTTCCGGGTGCTATAAAAGAACCTGTTTGCCGGGCGCGCCTCCCCCCACCTCGCCCCTCTGATAAGGAAGCAGCGCCACATACAAGGCAGGAAGAAGCAAGCTGCACAATGTGCTCGCTGCACAGAGAAGAAGCTACAGTACGGGGGAGACACAGCTCCCTCCCGTTATACAGTTAACCTGTCCCGCGTATCACTCAGCAGCGCTTCAGACTCGGTAGGGTTAGTCACCCACCTATGCAGCGAGCGCGCTGCAGAACCATAGACATTTAATTCCAAAACCGCTTTGTTTCCATTCTTACAAATCATTTCTGGTCAAAAGGCAAAACTGTCAGGTCACCGGTTTTGGCACACATTTTAGGTTTTGTAACCACCGTCCTACCTGACGTGCACTGTAGATGAAAACCCTCAAGTTCAGTGGAAAAGAAAAAACGTTCCCCCGCCGTGTTCGATACACAATTGCAGCAACATTGTGCTACTTGCAGTAGAATCTGAAAGCGAAACTGACTAGAAACAAGAGTGAAAGTGATCGGTGTATTTTTATTGGATAAGCCAAGAAAGGCAAACAAATATAAAATGATGGAAAGTGGGGTTCTGCTCAGGAAATGGGTCCCACCTGGGTAGAGACTGCCTGGACCTTAGTTATATTTCTAAACTTTTGTTTTAATCAACAAAAGGTGTTATTTGTAAGAATTAAAAAAACAACAACAGACAAACATGAGTTTTAACCTGACACTTTTAATTTGTGCATTCAGGATTTTGTTGTTGTTATGCTTTTGTATTTGTTTAAAATTTTGGAAATACAAGATACTTTTACTATACAGTGCCTACTTATAAAATGTCATCAGTTTGATATGTGGTGCAGTCATTGGCCCTGATCCTTCAAAAACTTATGCAGGTGCTTAACTTTACGCAATCTGAGGAGTCCCATTGAATTCAATAGGGCTACTCTCCTGGTACTGCCATCTCAAATGTTCAAAAATTATGAGGCAGATTCATGAAACTGGCTTAAAAATCATGATTCAAAATGAATTTTGGGTTCTTTTTATTTGCCGCCAGGTTTGTGCATTTGCGACACATTTTTAAACTTCTGAATAACCATGAAAACTAGAAATTTACCTTTTTTAAAAAAAATGAAAGCTGAACTGCTCATGTATATACTTGATTCCTGTCGCTGGGGCGTAAATAAAAATACTAAATATTGCTAGACTTGTGATAAAATTGTGGGAGTGGGTAACACTGCTCACCATGCACAAAGAACATGTCTGAGACTTTTCAGGATCAGACTCTTTGTCAAGAGACTAGGTCCTACATTTACAGGAAGATGGACTTAATCTAATTCCCTTCCTCCTGCTCTAATTTGTACAAACCCTTATTTCAGTTATGTTTTTAAGAATCTGTTTATTTTATTCAGTACTCAGTAACGTAAACAGTTATAGAGTAGCAGCTTTAATTATCCTTTACAATACAGACAGTTTCTATTTTGTATAATGTAATATCCTTGGCTCCAGCAGGCTGCTTACAAAATGTCTCACAGCTCTCACTGGAAAGTTATGCTTCATTTCATTTTCTCCCTTGTACTGCCTGTCCCAGCTTTCACAGTTAAACAAACTCATTAGCTTCTAACATGATTTTACTTATGCCTGATCCTGCAAACATACATGCTCAACTTTACTACCATGGGTAGGCCCATTCATTTCAATGGGACTATTCAGACCAGTAAAGTTAAATGTGGTGTTTGCAGAATCAGGTTCTTGGCATTACATTGAAGCTTAGTAAAATTACACTAGATAGTTGTGATCTCGGGTAGCCATTGTGCAGCTTGCTTTTTCAGACATTTGACAACAGTGGCCATTGTCATTATATAAACACCTTCAAAAAGAGATTTTTGAATTCAGTTTCCAAAGACAGTCCTTTATGTGGTATCTAAAGGAATACCTCCACTATATAAGCTATTGGAGAGAGTTGTTTTATATGACTAGGCCCACAATATTCTAGTACAGGCCCAAACAAATACTTCATTTGCTTTCTCACTTTAGAGACAGCCCTTGTCTTCCTCCTCCAAGCAGAGTAGTTGGCATTCACAACTATTCAAGTTGGGGAAAAAATTGGTGCCTGCCTTGGAAGCTAAAGTGTTGTCCTTGATTATGACCAATTTTATCCTCAAAGTAGAACATTTCTGGTTCACAGGTAATCTAGTAATTTAGGACCAATTTCAGAAAAACAAACACTCCTACTCTGTATGTTAAATGTTTAGTTTTGGCACAACTAGTAGAGAGGAATGTCATACAGTATAGACTAAATTGTGACTTTATCACAAACCCTGGCAATACATAGTTGCCCAGTCACCATATGGCCCCTTGTTCCCTCATTACTCCAGAGAAGAAATGATCTGCCTCAGCTCACTATATGAATAATCCTTACAGGAGAAGGCAATTTATGCCCCCTTCTTTCACTGTGCAGGAGCATTGGGTAAATTGCCCAAACTTGATACGTGGCTGGGGAGGAAACATCAGCTATATTCTACTAATAACTACAGCACAGACAATGTAGGGAAGCATGACATTATTGAGCTATTGATGGGAGCCATCAGTCTGGGCTGCTTCTTTATCAATATGCTGATTTTTTTTTAATTTCTATTTTATGGACCGTTTAACAGAGAGAAAAATAGAAAAAGGGTGCCCTCCTAGGAAAAACAATTTGCATGAATAATACCATTGCCCTTTTCTGCCAGCACCAGAAGACACTCAGGCAATGTTTACTCTGACTGACGTGAAAAGTGAAGATTTGCACACTTTGCAGCAGAAAGGTCAGATACCCTAAAGTAACATTTGTTTATATGCAAAACTACTCAACATAAATTATATTCTTACCATTACATGCACAGCCTCTTGTCTTTTTTAAGTCTGTTTTGACCTCTTTTAAGTTATGTTATCTGATGCCTATGCTTCTAAAGTACATAAGCTTGATTTGGTAACATCCAGTCCCTGATTGCAAACATCTCCTTAAAATAAATAAACCAACAAATAAATAAAAACAATTCTCCTCTTAAAGCTGAAAATGCTGCTCTTATTAAGATCAAATAAAAATCTCTAACACCAGAAACCGCTGCTGCATTTAGCACAGCTGCCAGCAGCTAAACTTGCCAAAAGCCAGCAAGTAAGCAAGAACACATATAAAGAGTGACAGGAGTCTGTGCCCGTCAGTTACACAAGAGAACAGTGGCAGGGAGAATCAGAAGGTCAGCCTCCAGCCTGAGATGCAGATAGTGATATGGCCAGGAGTAAAGGATTAAAAAAAACCATTGAGAGGAGAATACATAATCCAGAGCACCATGCAAAATACTTGTTGGGTTTTGATGACGTTTTCTTTATAGAAGGTATGTATGAGGATGGCAGTATGTTGTTGGATTGATTATACAAACCATTTCCTTTCTTGCTATGCCTGTACCAGCCCTCACATTGCCAAAAAAAAAAAAAAAAAAAAAGTGTGTGCTTATCTCCAAAACCAAACAGTTACTATGCTCTGTATATTGACATATCCTTGACTACATCCCTGCTGACATCACAGCCTGAAAAAGTACTCCAATTTCCTGGGTAAAAAAGTCAGTTTAATTTGTACAGAAGTCAAAGCTCTGACTCAGCAAAGTACATAAGTTCATGACTTGAAGTCAATAGGAGTTAAACATATTCTTAAATGCTTTGCTGAATTAGGATGTTTTGTTGAACTGGGGCCTTAATACAGAAATTACAGCCTGTAGCCACATATAGCATTTAGATGTACACAGCTGGTATGTGTTTCCCTCCCAGTATGTTATATTGCATGATCTCATTTTCATGTCTTATGATTAGCCTTTTATGTACATGCAGACAGTTTCAGAAGTTCAAAAAAGCTAATGCCTTCTCTAGCTAATAATGGGTTAATATTTCCAAAGAAGTAGCAGAATTCCAGGCACTGGTGCAACTATTGGTCTTCATTTGTTTTTATTAATTTTAACAGCCTTTGTCTCCCTAACAGAGGACATGGGATATTATATGAACCATTTACACCAAAATTGGGGCCAGACCAGATATAACCAGCCATTAAACCGTCACAAAGAAAAACAATCCAAAAGGAAGAGCTGGTAACAAAAGGGAGGGGGAAATAGCTATAGGTGCAGTGGATTTATATCTGGATTTATATCCTCTTAAAACAGGCAGTTCCTGAACTAAGACGTTTCTGTTCTAGCCTGATTGAGATGGCACCTCTGAACTAAGGGTGTGGTCCAAATCCCACTGAAGTCAATGGGAGTCTTTCCATTGACTTCCATAGACATTGAATCAGACTCACACAGCAAAGACGAGATGGTCAATTTCAGTTGCTTTGGAGGAGCACAGGGAGTGAGGCTGACCTATTGCCATGCTTTGGACAAACTTCTGACAGTGTCACTACTTTTAATCGCTTTTACAGGGAAAGGCTTTGGGCACACTTACAATCGGTGTAACGGCACTATCAGAACATTTTCAACAAATATTTTTGTTATGACCAGAGTAAATATTTTTCTAATCTTCAATAAATAAAGATTTCATCCGTGGCTGCTTTATCCAAAGAACTAAAAGCCCCCCGTTGAAGTAAAAATTGCAAGTCCAAAATGTTTTTGTAAAAAAAAAAAAAAGTATGGCAAACTCTTGTGCATTTATAACTACAGTTGTGCCAGGACTGGAATGCCAGATTTAAAACCACCTAGATCTTGGGGAAGTCTGAATCTGGATTCATTTGGATACCAGAGCATAGGGGAAACACAAGCCTACTCTGCATTACCAATCTTGGAGAAAGGCATCTGTTGCTAGTGCATGTTGTGCTCTCATAACTGAGCAAATAGCACATATATTAAGGGAATACTTTTAAGAGGACAGGAAGCAATTACTCTCCTTAGATAAGGATGGATAAGGTAAGAATCCAATTAAACAGCAGCAGGGAAAATGATGTTAAATATTAAGAAAACCTATAACTACTGGAATGATTAGGCAATAGAACACACTATTGTGGATGGCTGTGGAAGTGCCTTCATGAGTGCTATTTAAGGATAGATCTGACCCCTATAATAATGACTCATAGCATGATTGGTGAGTCACACACAAATCTCTTGTCCTAATCAGACAAATGAGGTCAGCTGCCTCTGTGTTGTTATCTCACTCTTACTGGGCCCTTGCAGAGGTTTCCCACAGGCAGTCTCAGAAAAGCTGCTCTAGCACCAGGCTTTTCCATGGATCCCCTCCCAATAAAGGAACCATCTTGAATGTTGTTTCTTGGGGCATTAGGTGTCAGAGAAAGACTGGGCAGAGCTGCTCCCTTTGATCCATTCTACTAGAAACCAGTAGCTCCTATAGCGAGTATAAAGGGCACTTGTCTCCTGCAGATCCCAGATTTGAGGCGGGAGATGGAATCACAAATATTCCATAGTGGGACAGACTTCACCTCTCTGTCAAATAACTTGAGCAGAATTCCATAAAGGAATCTGTGAGGAATTGTTCTCCCCTTTAGTACTCTCCCGCATTTTCTAACATGGATACGATTGAACTAGCCCAATTCAATCAATGCTGTCATGTGGAGGAGGTCCCTCCCAACCCATATAATCCTTGATTTGGAAAATCCATGACTGTAGGGCAAGACGTACCGGTAAGTTACCTTGACAGGGCCACAAGTTCTAAATCCTTTCTTAAAGCTTCTGGAAAATAAACTAATTCTCAGCTGACCCCTGCCCACAGAAAGAGTACCAACAATACATTAAGAACTCTGAATTTTTTAAAAAAAGGATTGTTTTTCTTTTAACTTTACTATAAATGCAGTGTGCAAGTCAACATATTGCCAATCTTATATCCCATCTGATCCTCCTCCCACAGAAGTCTGGATGACAACAATGCACAAATTGAGAGAAAATGAGAGAAGGAAAGGAATAGCAAACTGCATAGACACCTGTTATAGAAGTGTTGGGGAAGAGTTCATAAGGTTAAGGTTAATTTCATAAGGTTTTTCCTTTAAATGGCATTTGGTGTGTCATTTTCTTTCTCGTCCCCTCCCAAATATTGGAAGGGGAAACTCTCTTTTTTATATAAAAGTTTAGAGGAAAATACTTGTCTTAAGAATGTGATATGCTAAGCACTTCAAAGTCAGCTGTAAGGTTTGAGGAGTTCTGGAGTAGGTATTACCACTCCCTTGGGTCTGCAATAGAAGCTGAGCAGGGTTGCATTAGCTGAGGAGTAATGAAGTGCTGCCAGTATTTCAAGAATGGCTTCCTCCATATTTTTTGTCCTTAGGCTGTGACAAACTATGTCTCAGGAACATCTATGTTGGCAGGGTGTGGGGAAGGAAGGACTAGACAAGCCATTCATTTGTTTTCATGTATAAAACAAGCTTTTTTCTTAGCCATAAACACAGAGGGATACAAACAGATATGCTAAGCAGCTCCACTTTTGCTGGAACGGTTATACTTTCTTCATGAGTATAATATACTCTGTATTAAGAATTAACTTGTGAAATTTGAAGAGGGGTGGATGTGAAGACCTGGTAAAAGATCTGGGAGTATTTTTTTTAGGATTTTTCTTAAAATACCTGGTCCATTCCAAAGGAAACAAATTTGATATTCTGGGGCCTTATTCTGCCCCCACTGAAGTCAATAGAAAAAAATCTCATTGACTTCAGTGGTTTAGGAATGAGCCCCAGAAATAAGTCTACTCTGACAATGATAATTTAATTGTATCCAGAGCAGAGATAAGCTCTGTTGGAATCAGAGAAATCACCTCAACTTTCATCTTAAATCAGTGACAGGATTCTAAAAAGGGTTCCAGAGAGCAATCTCAGTGTCTAGTAGGCTGACCAGACAGCAAATGTGAAATATCAGGAGAGGAGGTGGCGGGTAATAGGAACCTATATAAGAAAAAGACCCCAAAATCGGGACTGTCCCTATAAAATCAGGACATCTGGTCACCCTAGTGTCTAGGTAGTGAAAAACTGCTCCAGTTCACAGATGTACTGCTGCTGGAGGAGGGATGAAAGCATATGGAGAAGGGTCTAAAATGGAACACTCTTTAAGGGCTAGAAGTCTGGAGTGCACTTGGCTGGCTTAACGGAGAGGATAAAACCACACAAAGTTATTCAACAACTTGTGATTGTAAATGCCAATTGAGCATCTGGTTATATAAGAAACTGTGAAGCTGTCACAGACCATGGTTGAGTGCCCCATCTCAGCCACACACTAGACTACTATGAAGGAATTCAGCCACTGGTCCCTGGAATTTTAAGACTCTGGACCGTGAATGGAGCCCAGACACTGGGTCCCTCTCTCTGTCTAGCATCCCTCTGGAATTCTGGTTCAAGACAGAGGTCAGAAGACAGTAGGAAGGTAATGACCAGCCTTACAATCAAAATGGAGTTTGCAGTCTCACACAGACATATAGAGAGTTCATAATCTCAAACAGAATTCACAAATTGCACAGACAAATTCCCCAATCATCACAGAGGTTATCGGGGGAAGGAAGGAGGACATAAGAAAAGGAGGTAGCTATGTTTAGTGTTGGCAAGCAGATGTGAAATTCTGAAAGTTGTAAGAAACTGGAACAGAGAGGTTTGTATACTATACAGTTATTAAGAAATAACTGTGCAGACCCCCTCATCCAGACACAGCGGATTTGCATAAGTGAGAAATAGTCATACAATTATGAGTTAGTAAGTGTACAGCTTCTTTTGCTCTGACAGCTGGGGAAATTTGATTTCAGTATTGTTAAATATCTCAAAACAGGATGTTCCCTCAGATTAATAACCATGCACAAAATAAATTGCAGAGCCAAAGGACAAGGAGTTTGTTAGCCAAGTACACAGTTATTTTGAGGTCAATATTAAGCAACATTGAACTACTTTTTAATAAAATGTCTTCTCCCTCCTCACCTTTGTTCCCTGAGAAATAAAATCATTATATATATGCCATATAATAAGAATACCTAGCTCTTATTGAGCACTTTTCATCAGCAGATGTCAAAACACTTTACAAAGGAAGATCAACATTATTATCCCCATTTCACAAATGGGGGCACAGCGAGGGGAAGTGACTTTCCACCCAGTAGGTCAGTGGCAGAGCACTAAGAAGTGCCATGTTTGTGTTTCCACATACTGAATGTATAGATTCCTGTGCAAACTAATGTGAAAAAAACATTCCTTTGCACATGTTACAGTTCATGCATAGGAAATGGATATTAAAAATTGACATACTATCACAAAACATTTCTCCATATGGGGTATCATGATTGGCTGATGTGAACACACTGTTCTGATTAGCTACTGTTCTCAGTGCTCCAGTTCCTTATGCCGACAACCAGCACTACTCCCTGTTACCCACTCAGTTTTAGCTATCTCAATATCAGCCCATTATCTTCCTTGCCCTTTGAAGTGGGGAATCCTCATCACTCCCTACATTGGATTGACACCAATAATTAGGTGAGGGTGACCAAATAGTTAGAAGTTGAAGTGGTTGTGCTTGTTTTGGGTACCTGAATAAGTTCTGAGGCCAATAGCTAATTATAACAGAGAGATTTAGAACAGCAAATCAGAATACAAAAATGTGCATGATCTATTACTGAGGCCAGGTCTGCACTACAGTACACTAACTCTACAAGCATCTACACTAAAATGTAGCTCCCACCAATGTAACTCGCCCACTACACTGGCTTAATAGCTCCACCTCCGTGAGAGATGTAGCCCTTAAATTGATGTAGTTAGGTCGATGCAGTGTCAGTGCAGACACTGCATTGCTTACATTGACTTTTGCTGTCCCACAATGCCCCACAATGATAGCCAAATTGTTGAAAGCACTCCTGGTGAGGACACACACTACTGACAAAAGAAGTATAGTGTGGACATACAAAAGCGATTTAATTACTTCAGTGGCTGTACATTGATGTAACTTAGGTCAACTTAATTTTATAGGTGTCACAGGGTAAGTGTGCCCTGTCCCTTCTTGGGACGGGGTGGGGGTAATGATGGCCCCACGGCTGAGTCTATACAACCATCCCTCGTCTTGGGGTAGCTTGGCCTAGGGGTAAAATTCAATATGTCTGACCTGTTCAGCAGGGCTGTGTGGCCTGGCGGCCAGAGTCAGTATGGCTGCCACCTCTCAGGGCTGCATGGCCCAATGGCCAGAGTCAGTATAATGACCCTCTTCAGTACGGCTGTTTGGCCTGGCAGCTGGTCAGGGGAGTGGGCTGCCTCGGGGTGGGAGGGAGGGATGTGGCAGCTGGGTAGGGGGGCCTAGGCCCTCCCTGCTCCACTATGTCCCAGCTCAGGGCCCTGTCAGTAGTAAATATGCCTGCCACTGAGTCAGTGGGAAATCCACCTGAAACACACTGACCCCACACAACACCATAACTAGTCCCCCTGAACTGCTTTCTACCCTGTTCCTGATGCAGCGTCCTGGGGTCTCTAGGCTCCTTGGTCAGTGCAGCTCCCAGCAGCTCCGACACTCCTTGGGCATTCTCCAGAGTCTCAGCGTCCCTGGCTTCCACCATCAGGGGCTTCCACAGTTCCCAGGCTGGAGCTCACAGCATGCATCCTCCCACTTCAGCAGTCAGCCCTGAATGAACTAAGCTGCTCCCCTTTATATCTAGTCTCCAACCAGAGCATGCCCAGCAGGGCAGCAGGGGTGAGGCCTCCATGGTCCAGAGAGTACAGTTAATTCTCGCAGTACCAGTGTGGGGCAAGTGCGCCCCATCACAGTCTGGTAGACTTGTCCTGAGAAATGACTACAGAGTCATCAGGCAAAAAAGACCCATTTAGCCAGAGCATAGATGACTGCATACACTGTCTATTTGATATGGGGTCTTATACTGCACCTATCATGCGGTACCTGAATACCAGCTCAGTGGTTTAGCAACTTCCCTGTGGTCATACTGGCTATGACAATTCAATTTTAGTGGAACTTAAAAACACCACTTCTGTTTATTTACATAGAAACAGATTTTCCAGACCAGATCACACCACTAGTCCATGAATTCCAAAATCCTACCTCTAGCAGTGGCTAGTACCAGGCATTTTTAGAGGAAACTGAACTCTTCCCCAACCCCATCTTGGCTCACAAATAATGCACCTAACCAGTTATGCAGTGCTTTACATGGGAAGCTGGGAATCCTTCCCAACTGCTGAGGCATCAGCTTAAGCACCGAAGTATGAGATTTAATTGCCTATTCCTTTTCTTCTTTCTTTATCCTCCCATACCTTCAGATGCACAGGGCATTCATTAGTTTCCACCATTTCGTCTGCTCTTATGCTGGTCTGTTTAGGCTTCTGAATGTCATGTTGATGGATTTAGCTTCTTTCTCTATTATTCTGTGTTAAGTTTCTCTAGATTACCCTCTTTTTTTCTTTCCAGGTTGAAAAAGTGGTGTAAAAGTCATGATGGTGGTATCCTTAAAGTGTCTTCTAAATATGTCCATTGTCATCTTCTTACAAGAGTGGCTAACAGGGGAGTTTTGCAAGGGAGTTTAGGGGATGAGTGTGAGGGGGGGCTAGATTCATTTAACATTCTTTAAAGACATAAACACTCCCTGATAAAAATAAAACATCAACAAAGGAATGCGCTGCAGGAGTAAAAAGAGACTGCAGGCAGAAGTCCATCAACACAGTGGGGGCTATCCAGTTTATTGCACCCAATGCAGCATGTATGATTACCTGCCCTATGGGCAGATGGCGTATGTTTGCATTTGGTGCAAAGAGCTCCTGGCCCTTAGAGACCATGTACTGGAGGAGCTCAGGGAGACTGAGGTACATAGATGAGATTTTCTAGGACACAGTAGACTGGTCTCACCCTCAGTCTGACAGCCTCTGTGCTGTGGAGGAGGATGAAAGTCTCAGAGAAGGAGAACATCCAGCTGGAGCAGAGGGAAAGGATCCATAGTTGGGACCCTCCTTCCAGATGATGTTGTGGTATCCTCTCGCACTGAGGATACCAGTCCGGGGGAGGGAACTCCAGTTATTAGGAAGAGACAGGTATTAGTAATGGGGGATTTGATCATTAGAAACAGATAGCTGGGTTTGCGATGACCGGGAGAGCCGCATGGTGATTTGTGTTCCTGGTGCGAAGGTTGCGGATCTCTCAAGACATCTAGATAGACTTATGTGTAGTGCTGGGAGGAGCTGTGGTTGTGGTACATGTAGGTACCAATGGCATAGGGAAAGATAGGAGAGAGGTCCTAGAGGCCAAATTTAGGCTGCTGGGTAAGAGATTGAAGTCCAGGACCTCCATGGTAGCATTCTCTGAAATGCTTCCAGTTCCACGTGCAGGGACAGTTAGACAGGCAGAACTGTGGGGTCTCAATGCGTGGATGAGACGATGGTGTAGGGAGGAGATTTATTAGGAACTGGTCTCTAAGGGCCAGGAGCTCTTTGCACCAAATGCAAACATACGCCATCTGCCCATAGGGCAGGTAATCATATATGATGCATTGGGTGCAATAAACTGGATAGCCCCCACTGTGTTGATGGACTTCTGCCTGCAGTCTCTTTTTACTCCTGCAGCGCAGAGATTTGGGAAAGGGAGAGCCTATACAGGAAGGATGGGCTCCACCTAAACCAAAGTGGAATCAGATTTCTGGCACTTAACATTAAAAAGGTCGTCGAGCAGTTTTTAAACTAAGGGCTGGGCGAAAGACAACAGGTGCGGAGGAGCACGTGGTTCGGACAGAGACATCCCTTAGGGGAGGATCTATTAATGGAGATTCTCTATGTCCTAGTAAGAAGGAGAGGATGGAAGATGATAAAATACAGG